>NC_065585.1:64817500-67652500 GCF_024542745.1 Macaca thibetana thibetana
AGCTGTAAAGGGATGTGTGGCTGTGACCAGCCACTGAGTATCTTAAAGTATGTGAGCTCGCTTGCAGTGAGCCGAGATCGCGCCACTGCACTCCAGCTGGGCGACAGAGCGAGACTCCGTCTCAAAAAAAAAAAAAAAAAAAAAAAAAAAAGTATGTGAGCTCATAGGTATTCTTGTAGGGTACCTTGGAAGACTAAATGTGGCCAAATTTCAACAATGTTGGAATGGAATGAAGGGTAGAGAAAGTGTACTGTTTAGTAGTGGCCCAGGACTCTTGCCATAAAAGCTGCCAGGCATAACTAGTTCCACGTATAACTGGGAAATTCAGCTGGAGTCTTACCAAGACAGGACTGGAAGACATACTGATCTTTTAAAGACACCTGGATACAGTTGCTACCAGATTAGCACTTAAAAGGGAGTCAGTGTTCCTCAGAGTACCAATTAATATTTGAGGGTATATAATATGCCAGGTATTTTCCTTTGAAATATGTGTACTGTGATTAATAAGGCAGATTTATTAGAATAATAGTTTATTAATTCCTAGTAGAAGTATAACAGGCAGATGGAATCATTGGGCTGACTGGTCAGCTTGTTTCCCTTCAAGTAGCTGAGCCATTCTGGATATTTCAAAGAGTTGTCTTTGCTGATTTTTTTCTCCTGATCTCAACACCAGCCTTTCTTCTTGGCTCTCCTCTCTATTCTGACCACACTGGCTCTTTAGGTCACCTTCCTCAGGACCAAAGCTTTAAATACCATTCAGTCACTGACTCCTAAAACTGAACCTCTACCCCTCACCCCACCCACACTTTAAGAATTTCCAGAAGACACTGTGTGTGGGTGGCAAGGAAGAATAACCCTATGCACTTGAGAAAGGTCTGGGTAAGTTACATTCTTCCTAGATTGCTTTCTTCAATATTTTTTTAAGCATTTGAGTTAAATGATAATTTCGTTTGAATGGTGAACATAGTTTAAATATGTTAAATGATTCCCCTTTTTGTTAACAGAGCCCTGAAATAAGGTATTTCATTTCCCAGCCTTTAGTTGATATTGTAGTGCATCGAAGACTCTTACTGAACAGAAAATGCCAGAATTTATATTCCTGGTGAGTTGGATTAAGGGTGAACTCTAATCTTGAAAGCAGGCAAGGTTGACCACCAAACAGTCCAGCTGGTAGCTCTGCATCTTAATATCTAAGTCACACCGCAAAATGTTACTTTAAGCTCTACACTTATGAAATACTTTTTTTAGTATCTTGCTTGTGATTTATTGACTCTGTCATGTCCATCTCAATTTAAAATCCAATTTAACTAAAAATTCCTACTGTGGGCGAGAAGAGTGCTCTGGGTGGAGGGCACAGCATATGAAATGTCCTGAGGGTTAAGTAGCTCTTTGGAAAACTGCTCATAAACCAGATGGTTAGCATGTAGAATATGATGGGACCGGTATGCAGAAACCAGAGGGCTAAAAAATCTGCTACATTCAGGAGTAAACTTGGTCCTAAGAGCAATGTGTCCTTAAAACCACTGAAGGATTTTAAGCCGTGTAATGACATGATTTGGGTTTTGTTTGCAACCAGACATTGCAAAGTAAGTTAGAAGTTTTTAATGGTGGTTTCATCAAGCCTGAAATACTGACTTCTGTGATTTTGTCTGCGTCGTTCCCTTTTTCATCCTTTCCACCCCATATGTATTCCAGACTTGCAAAACTTTCCCTCCCCCTCCTCTTCATCTCAGTAGATGCTTTTGTCTCCTCTCTGTGGGCAATCTGAGCCAACTTGGTGTGACCTCTGGGGCTTCTTGTCACTTTCCTTCTTCAGAATATAAAACTCGTGACCTGACTGACCTCTTATCCAGGATGATCATTTAGAAATAAAGGAGAGTGGCCAGGAGCGGTGGCTTACGCCTGTAATCCCAGCACTTGGGGAGGCCGAGGCCGGTGGATCACGAGGTCAAGAGATCGAGACCATCCTGGCCAACATGGTGAAACCCTGTCTCTATTAAAAATACAAAAATTAGCTGGGTGTGGTGGCGTGTGCCTGTAGCCCCAGCTAATCAGGAGGCTGAGGCAGGAGAATCCTGCTTGAATGTGGGAGGTAGAGGTTGCAGTGAGCTGAGATCGTGCCACTGCACTCCAGCCTGGGTGACAGAGGGAGACTCCATCTCAAAAAAACAAACAAACAAACAAACAAAAAAAAGAAATGAGAGGATTTGAGAGAAGTGTGGCAAGGATGCCACTGTTCTCCTTTCTAATTGCTAAAGTCAGTGAAATCAGCTAAACAAACTGTGGAACATACATTGTGATTCTTTAGGGAAATATAAAACAAAAACATTCAGGAAGAATACCAGAGCAAAGAAAAGTGATGAGCACTTAGCTATGACTCAGCTGACAAATTCCAGTGCTGACATTGCTATCTGGCCAGCATTCTACGTCCCATGTAGAAGGATCTGTTGTTCGTTTCAATGTCTTAGCAGATTTGTAATGCTTGTATGGGAATTTTAAATGTAAATTTCATGAGCATACGACTTTTAATATAATCATGCTGTTAATATAAATTTTTATATAAATTATATGCCTGTGTAAATATACTATTTTATAATTAAACATTTGTTCAATACTTTGTGACTGGTTGTGATTTTTAAAATAATAGCAATTATTTTTTAAAAATTTTAAACAGTTTATGTTCTGAGGCAAGCAGATAAGAATAGTAAGGAACAACCAATAATTTTTTTACTATTAATAAATTCATGTATATCTAATATATAGAAGATGAGAACTAGGAAGTATCAAGCTTGAATCTTGCTTATCCACCAGATTCTTCAGTATAAGTGAACAACTGTGTCAACCAAAATTTACCTTCAAGTTAGAAAACATTCAAGCAAACTTGAAAGGCTTAAGGTTTTTAAAAAATCCTGTAATTTATATTTTTGTAAATAGTTGAAATGTAACATTACAGAGAATGAAATCATTCTGGTACTAATCTAGTATTTCTTCCTGAAAAGAAAAAAATCCAGATGCAAAAATGATCGAGATTTGAAATTTAGAAAACATGAAAGAAATGAAGAAGTGAATTATTTAAAAATTACTATAAATTTTGATGGAAATGGTAATACTGTCTGATACAGTATTACCATCTTAATATCTAATATTACCAGTATTAGTATCTGATACTTTTTTATTTTTTAACATTTAAATTTATTTTATTTTATTTTATTTTATTTTATTTTATTTTATTTTATTTGAGACAGGGTCTTGCTCAGTTGCCCAGGCTGGAGTGCAGTGGCGTGATAATAGCTCACAGCAGCCTTGACCTCCTGGGCTCAAGCAGTCTTCCCACCTCAGCCTCCTGAGTAGCTGGGAAGTATGAGTGTACACCACCATACCCAGCATTTTTTTTTTTTTTAAACGTAGAAACAGGGTCTCCCTATGTTGCTCAGGCTAGGGGTCTTGAACTCCTGACCTCAAGCAGTCTTCCCACCTCGGCCTCCCAAAGTGCTGGGATTATAGGCATGAGCCACTGCTCCCGGCCAATGATAAATAATTATCTGTTCATTCAAGATAGATAGAAAAATAGAATGTATTTGAAATTTTTAGTAAAATATCTTACTTATTAAAGAGTTTACCATTATGAGGTGATATGTTGTTTTCCTTCTATGAATAAAAGTAAAAATCAGAATAAAAATATATAAAAATCAATTTAAAAAATATACAAAATGAACAAATTTCAAGTGAGATAATCAAGATTGAAATGGACATTATGAGATAATTGTTTCTTTTGTTTACTTAGTAATGTGATAAGACAGTCTATAGTATGTGGACAGCTGGCAATTTAAGATAACCTTTGACATTTTCAGCAGCTATCTAATTTTCATTAGCCCCTTTTTAGTAAAATTAAAAAAAAAAAAAAGAAAAGAAAAGAAATACAAACCAAAACCAAGCAACACAGAAGAGTACAAAGTGAAAAACAAAACCATTCGTATCTTCCTCCCTGATTTTTGAGTCCTATTTTTGAGAGAGAACCACTATAATGCTTCAGTATTTACCTTTATATTTTTTTATTATTCATCTCCATATGTGTGTGTGTGTGTGTGTGTGTGTGTGTGTGTGTATTTAGAAATCACAAATGGGACCTGTATTTGTCAGGTTCTAGATTATAGGATGATTCCTGTAAAAATCTCAAAATTTCTGTTTCTTTGCATAATAATATTTGAACTCTCACTGCCTTACTGGTCTGATTTGCAGTGTCTTTATTTGGGTTTTTCTTCTCGGCAGTGCTCCATTAAATGGAAACTCCGGAACCCAGGATCCGTCCACATGGTGGCTTTACTCCTACCTGTTTGGATGTGAAAAACACAATTCGAATTATAGAATTAGGGAAAAAGAACCAAGAGCGCTGTAGCCAGGCTGCCATCTTTACCTTTTGAGTTTGTAAGTAATTAGATTTGTGAAGATATGAACATCCTGTCAATTTTTTGTCATTCTGTCAGTTTCACTCTATAGTTAACATTCATGCATTTATAAAATGATTGTCAAATTATCAAAATATACATGAATGTGAACGAAGTGAAGTTATAATACACACGAGGATGATAACCCATCAAAAATATTCAGGCCATCAGTTTGGATGTGGGAGCTGGAGAGTGTTGAAATGTTTCAAGTTGTATCAAAAGATTCTTTACATTTATAGTTAATTGATGACTCAATTGGTTGTTTGACAGTGGTTTCTAAACCTGAATTTCTTTTGTATAAAACTTCTTTTAACGTGGTATCTTTCTCTTCTTTTTCTGTTGAGACAGCATCTTGCTGTGTTGCCCAGGCTCTAGAATACAGTGGCTTGATCTCAGCTCCCTGCAGCCTTGGCCTCCTAAGCTCAAGCGATCCTTCCACCTCAGCCTTCTGAGTAACTGGGACCACAGGTGTGTGCCACCATGCCTGGCTGTTTAAAAATTTTTTCGTAGAGAAAAATTTGTTTCTGTAGTTGCTCAGGCTGGGCTCAAGCCATCCTCTCACCTCAGCCTCCAAGTATTAGGTTAAAGGTGTGAGCCATGGTGCCCGGCCTAATATGCGGTGGCTCATGCCTGTAATCCCAGCACATGGGGAGGCTGAGGCGGGGGGATCACTTGATGTCAGGAGTTCGAGACAAGCCAGGTCAACATGGTGAAACCCCACCTTTACCAAAAAATACAAAAATTAGCTAGGCATGGTGGTATATGCCTGTAGTCTCAGCTACTTGGGAGCCTGAGGTGGGAGAATTACTTGAACCCAGGAGGTGAAGGTTGCAGTGAGCCGAGATTGTGCCACTGCCTTCCAGCCTGAGTGACAAGAGTGAGACCCTGTCTCAAATAAATAAATAAATAAATAAATATTGTAAACTTTTATCTTCAAAAGGAAAAGCTATGTTTACTGTTTCAATCAGAGAGAAATGAGTAATTAAAATCCATTTGGGATGAACAGATAATGTGTGCAAAAAAAACCCCAAAAACCTCAATGAGTATTTCAAAATGAAAAGAAAAATAAAAAAGCAAAAATATTTTTCCCTGTGAAAGAAAAGAACAAAACCAGAATAAGTTATAGAATTTGAGATCGTATATTTTCCCCTTGCTTTCTCAAAATAGTATATAATTCATAATCTTATGCTTGGATACAAATTTATGCTTAGTTTTTCAGAAATTAAGTGGAGCAAAAATAAAAATAAATGAAACAAAATACAGGTATTAAATAAAGCAAAGATCAAATATGCAGGTGAATTTTACAGACTCCATAAGTCTGAATGTGGACATTTATACAGACTGCAGTTTATCTGTGATTGTGTCACCGTATTGAGGCTGGCTTCTTATTTCCCTGAGTGAACATACACCCCTTGCTGTGAGCATTCAGGAGAGCCTGTTGAGAGTGCTCACATCCTCCTCACATACTCACTTAGACCATGTGTGATGATTCTGGGGTGGGATTTCATAACCAAAGTGTTAGAGCCTACAGCTGTCAGTGGTTTTGTGTACAACTTTGTTGTGTTACCTTGGAGACTGACAAGGTTTAATAGTTTATCTCCAAAAATTGTATTCTTAGGTAGCTGAATTGTCATATCTCCTATTTAAATTTTAATCACTTAGGAGTCTTTAGGGCCTTAAACTAAAATTGGGTGTGATGTTGACACTATTGGGATGACATAATGGATATTAATGAATTATAAAAATACTGTATTTTATTGATTCTATAATCAAGACACATCCTGTAGTCAGTGGCATCTTAGGTTGAATGAACTGCAGTAGTCTTGTTTTTGTTGTTTTTTTAATCGAAAGGCCAAATTAATTGTGAAAAATGTTAACTTAAAATTTCTCAGAACTTTGGCTTGCTTCTTAATTGCCACTGGAAAAAGAAGTATTGGTATCATCTCCAGCTGTGCAAGGCTTGCATGTTTGTTCGTTTGTTTTTTAATGGGACAGTGTCTCTCTGTCACTCAGGCTGGAGTGCAGTGGCAGGATCATAGCTCCCTGTAACCTCAAACGTGCACCACACCTGGCTAACTTTAGTTTTTGTAGAGAGGGGGTCTTGTTATTAATATGTTGGTTAGGCTAGTCTCTCCAACCCCTGACCTCAAGCAGTCCTTCCACCTCGACCTCCCAAAGTGCTAGGATTACGGCGTGAGCCACTGTGCAGGGCTGAGGCTTGCATCTTCATATCTGTTGGACTCTGTAGTCCTTCATGCTCTTGCTCCTTGGCTCCCTCTTGAATCTCCACTCTTCTCATCTTGATAGACCATTACCTCTGAGTCCAGTGGTTTCTTAACTCACTTGCACGTTAGAATCATCAGGGAAGCTTTAAAAAATGAAACCAATGATGACTTTGGGTGATAATGATGTGTCAGTGTAGGTTTATCGATTGTAACAAACATTACTGTGGCGTGGGATGTCAATATGAGTGAGGGAGGTTGTGCATATATGGGGACAGGGGCTATATGGGAACTCTCTGTACTTTCTGCTCAATTTTGCTAAGAACCTAAAATACTTTAAAAAAGAAAGTGGTTTTTTGTTTGTTTGTTTGTTTTAATGGTCAAATGGTCCTGGGATCAGAATACGTGCTAAGCATGGCAAAAAAGATGATCAACATCATTTATATAGCACTATTCTTAAAACAAAAATTCTCTCTCCTAGAGTGATGTTATTTTTATGGTAGTGAAATTTACGTAAACATACAGCTAGCATATATCATCTAATTTAAGACACTATCAATTGTAAACCACACCACTAAGATAGAAAATTGCTAATTAAACTATGCCATACTGTGTGTGTATGTGTATGTGTAAACGTATGTATACACACTACTGATGCCTGGGCCCGGACTAAGACCATTGCCTTTAGTCTATGAAACATGCCAGGCTGGGCAGGGTGGCTCACATCTGTAATCCAGCACTTTGGGAGGCCGAGGAGGGTGCACTGCTTGAGCCCAGGAGTTCGAGACTAGTTTGGGCACCATGGCAAAACCCCATCTCTAATCGCTACAAAAAAATACAAATATTAGCCAGGCACGGTGGTATGCACTAGTAGTCTCAGCTATTCGGGAAGCTGAGGTGGGAGGATCACTTGAGCCTGGGAGGTTGAGACTGCAGTGAGCAAAGATTGTGCCATTGCACTCCAGCCTGGGTGCAGAGTGAGACCCTGACTGAAAAAAAAAAAAAAAAAAAAAAAAAGAGAGAGAGAGAGAGAAACATGCTGATACCCCTTCTACCCCTTCTTTGGCTACAGGTCCCTCTCTAGTATTGCCTGACATGTTGCCTCCTTTTTCCTGCACAGTTCTCCAAAGAGGGATCTGTTCTCAGTCTTCCCTTTCTTACCTTTTAGTCATGTTCAGCTCAGGTAATTAGGCTTTACCTTTGTGAGTTTCCTGACATGCTGTTGCTGATAATCACCAGTAACCACCTGCTTGCCATTGACTTTTCCTTCCTTACTAGACATTCTGTTGTACTGGATGCTGTTGTCTATTCCTTTTCTTGAAACTCTATTTCCAAATCTTTCCAGAAGTTGAACTCTCCCAGTGTTTCTCATACCTCTTTCACCAGTACCAAGAATGTAGAACCAAGACTATATTCTTGGTCCATCCTTTATGATAGTTTCCCTGCCTCCCTGTGTACCCTCCTTCAGGCAGCTTATACATTTTCAAGTTTTCAACTACAATTCTATGCTCATGATTTATAAACCTATTCTTTGGTTATTCCTGCCAGCATCAGAATCTTATTTCCAACTGCCCATGCAGCACATCTACTTGGATATCCCATAGACTTGACCAAAATTGAATTATTATTAGTATTTCTTTTCATAGAGATGACATCTGACTATGTCCAGGCTTGTCTCTGACTCCTGGGCTCAAGCAGTCCTTCTGCCTTGGCCTCCCAGCTGTTGGGATTACAGGCACAAGCCATTGTGCCCAGCTGGAATTTATTTTTCTTTAAACCTACGTTCTTTTTCTTGGTCGGAGGCACCATCGCCCACCTTGTCTTGAGAGTCATTTTTTCCCTTTTTTTCCGCCTCTACATATACTCATTTAATAAGACCTACACATTTTATTTGAATATTTCTCAGCATTTACATTCCCCTCTAAGCCACCAGTGTCCTAGCTCAGGACCTCATCCTCACGTACATTCCTCAGAGCCCTCCTGCCTCTGCTTTTGGCCCTTTCAAATTGGTCCTCCACGGTCACCAGGGAGACTCATCTAAGATGCAGACCTGAATTGTCACCTCTCTACCTTAACATCACCAGCACTTACCTCCTTTCCTCCCACTCCCACTGTCCTTGTCTTGATCAGCTGGTGCCTTTCTGCACAGAAGACCTCAGTGGTGCTCCTGAGCATGCTCACTGTTCCGGCTTTCTTCCTACTCCCATGCCCCACTGCTGACCTGCTTCTGCCACGGCATGCCCTTGCTGGCCTAGAGGCAGACGTCAGAATTCTCACCCTGGCAGTGAAGGTTCCCCAAACTATTGTCTGTGGAACTGCCATGTCCTTGTTAATTACCATGCATTCAGCCTGAATGCTGCTTCTGATTGAACACCTTCTTCCCTCTGTGCACTCCAACTGTCACCGGATGGTGCCGTGCAGTTCCAGGCTCTTGGTGTCCTTAACAAAGAATTGGACGTGACACACACAAGTAGCAAAGCAAGCAGCAAAAGTTTATTGAGCACCGTATTACACTCAGAGAGAGGAGAGTGGACTGATCTCTGTGAAATGAGATCAGCATCAGTTTGGTGTGCTTTGGGTATTTGTATGTGTTTTTTTTCTCTTATCTTCCCAAGACTGTCTAATCTTTAGCCAGACTCTGCCATGTAATTGATAGGTGGACTGCTTACTTTGGCCTTTGTGTGCTTGTGTGTTGCCTCCATCCCATAATATGTAGTTCATATGCATGAGCTTTAATGAGCTGATTATCATATGGGGTCATGTTAAGGATACTTTTTCTCTCTCATGTGCATGCCCATCTCTGAGGAGCCAGCCATGGGGTCTTTACTCACTTTTTAATCTTATTTTTGTTTTGGCTGCTCAGCTTCTGTCTCTTATCTTGTTTCTTACTCACCTACCCATGCAACTTGCTTCTGCTCTCTGCTTTTACTCATTCTGCCCTTTATCCAACTTCCAGTTCCCTCTGCTATTTTCCTGCATCACAGCTTGGTTTATCTTATTTTCTGTTTTGTTTTGAGATGCGATCTGTCACCGTAGAGAAAGCCCTTATGTGGTAAGATGTGATTTCCTTGTTCTCTTGAGAGAACTTTTGTGAGATTTTAGCTAAATTAAATAATTTGATTTTCACCTTTCTCATCTATAAAATGACAATAATGATAAAACGTCATTGCACAGGAATTTTTTTTTTTCCTTTTTGAAGGCTTAAGTAAGCAAAGCAAAGGGGAAGCAGAAATAAAAATGTAAAGTAGAAATAATAATGATAAACATAATTTCTTTGTTAATTACATAATTATAATTTTTGAAAAACCCTTTTACTGTGTCTTATTACTGCTAGCCATAGGAACTCAGCTTGAAATCAATGGAAAAAACCTTCTAAATGAATAAAGAAAGGGATAAAGCCAGACTGGAGCCCTGGTTTGTAAACCAGGCTACCTGTGGATGAAAGGAGATAAAAGGGGACCATCCGATGCAGGTTTTGCGTCGTGAAGGCCACTTGGTTAGGCCTGGGCTTGGATTGTTTTGGAATTAATTCCAGGCATTCGCCCTAAGAATGTAATCACACTGGAATTCCGTGTAACAGATGTACAGAGTTTAGTGGGAGATAATTATATTAGATTTTCCACATGACTCCTGAGGTTTCAGGGGATTAGTTTGGATGGTCTGTTTGGGTTTGACTACTTTTACACAATGTATTTGTTAGTTTGCAGTACGGTATTCATGAGGATTAATGGCTGCATTAAATAAGAGTAACCCTAAAACTCTCTGAGAGCTCGTTATAAAAACATTCAGTCTTATTTCCGTGGCAATAATCTTTTAATTGAATTGAATAATGTGGCCTCTTATCCTGCATGGAGGAGGGTCTTGTCACTTTCATGTTCACTGGGGGCTCCTGTCACATCTTGCCTTTGCTGGGGCTGTGAAAGGGAGGCAGTTTTGCTGTGTTCACCTTAAATAACCCTTAGTGTTAACATGATTATTTGTTCTTGGTGGAAAGTGGTAAAGTGTTGACCTTTGACGTCTTGATAATGATCTTGGATATGTTCACAAATTTCTGTGGTAGAGGAAGGGAAAACCAACATAAATAAGTTTGTATTTCAGAGCTGATTTTTTCTTTTTCCTTTTTTTTTTTTTTTTTTTTTTGAGACAGAGTCTCACTCTGTCGCCCAGGCTGGAGTGCACTGGTGTGATCTCAGCTCACTGCAACCTCTTTCTCCCTGGAGGCTATCTTCCTGCCTCAGCCTCCCGAGCAGCTGGGACTACAGGCACATGCCACCATGCTCAGCTAATTTTTTGAATTTTTAGTAGAGATGGGGTTTTGCCATGTTGGCCAGGCTGGTCTCAAACTCCTGGCCTCAGGTGATCCGCCCGCTTCAGCCTCCCAAAGTGTTGGGATTATAGGCCCACCACCCCGTCCAGCCTGATTTTTTGTTTTAAATGCCAAATGCATATTATCTCTATACTGTAAGACATAAGGCAACTGAAGAAAGCCTGCTTAGTGTGAAATATTTATCTTAGATTTTTTTTTAGCTGAAATGATTTTAGTAACATTCTGTTTATATTGTTAACTGAAGAAGGTCAAAGGACAGTGTTGATAAAAATGCAAGCCATTTCAAAGATTAAAGCAGCACTTCACTTCTATGCATATATTGTGTTTCAGTCCCATCAGTAGCTTTTATAGGATCAACCTGTCATTCAATCCATCCATTCTTTTCTTTTCTTTTTTTTTCGAGACACAATCTTGCTCTGTCGCCCAGGCTAGAGTGCAGTAGCAGCTCACTGCAACCTCTGTCTCCTGGATTAAAGTGATTCTCCTGCCTCACCCTCCTGAGTAGCTGGGATTACAGATGTGGACCACCATGCCCAGCTAATTTTTGCATTTTTAGTAGAGACAGGGTTTCACCATGTTGGCTAGGCTGGTCTTGAACTCCTGACCTCAGGTGATCCACCTGCCTTGACCTCCCACAGTGTTGGGATTACAGGCATGAGCCGCTGCGCCCACCCTATTATTTTTTTAAAAATATTAATTTAATTCCAATTTTGTTGTGCTGAGATACCATCTCTTGAGTCTTTATTATATACGTGGTGCAAGGTATGTAAACCTCTGTCTGTTGTAAATATTTTTTCTCAGGTCTTCACTTGTCTTTTAACTTGTGCTATTCTATCATAACAGAGTTTAAATAGTATGTAGTCAAATTTGTCAGTCTTTAGTAACTTTTGAGTTTTTTATCCCAGACAGATCCTCTCAGTACCCAAATTATTAATGTCCTGTAGTTTTTCTAACATTTTAATTGTGTATTTTTCTAATGTTTTTGCTATAGCTTTTTATTTCATCTAGAATTTCTGGCTTGAGTTAGGGAAAGATTTATCTTTTCTCCACTAAAATAAAATGTAACTATTTTCATATATTAAATTCCTTTATATTTGTGGATCTGTTTCTGGATGTGTTTCAAATGTTTTGTTTATTCTTATGCCAGTACTGTGTGGTTTTAAAGCCCATATATTCTTTTAATTTTAAAGAAACTTATATTTTCTTTCCCATGGTGTGAAACAAATTTTACATTAACAGCAAGGTATAAAGTAAAAAATTAAAATGCCTTTTTCTTGAACTCATTCACCATATTTTCCCTTCCCAAAGTAAACTACTGTTAAATTTCTTGACTTTTTTTTCCCAGAAAACTGTCCATGTACTAGCACGTACACAAAACCATGGGTAGAAGTTTACAATGGGATAGTATACACATTATTCTTTGCTTTGCTTTTTAAAAAATAACAGCTTTAAGGTATAATTCTGATAACCATACAACTCATTCAGTCTGTAATTTATTGGTTTTTAGTATATCCAGATACTTGTACAACCTTTACCACAATTTTAGAATATCAACCGAAAAGGATACTCCTTACCCATTAGCAGTCACTCCTCATTCCTCTCCCCACCTCCTCCCAGCCCTAGGCAATTACTAATCTACTTTCTGTCTATAAATTTGCCTATTTTGGATATTTCATATAAGTGGGTTTATACATATGTGGTCTTTTGTCTGGCTTCTTTCACTTGACATGATGTTTTCAGGGTTCACCCATGGAGTAGCATCTGTCAGTACTTAATTTCCTTACTGCTGAATAATATTCCCTTGTGTACATATATCATATTTTATTTATTCAGTCATCAGTTGATGGACATTTGGGTTGTTTTTACTTTTTAGCTACTTTGAATACTTGTGTATATTTGCATGGTTTTTTGTACAGACAAATTGTTTTCTTTTGTCTTAGATATTTACCTAGGAGTGTAATTATGGAGTAATATGGTAATTCTATATTTAACCTTTTGAGGAAATGCTAGACTGATTTCTAAAGTGACTGCACTGTTTTACATACCTGTCAGGAGTGTAAGAAGATTGTCGTTTCTCTGGATTATCACCAACACTTATTGTCCTTTTGATTACAACCATTCTAGTGGGTGTAAAGCATGAAGTGGTTTTGATTTGCATCTCCCTGATGTCTAATGATGTTGGCCATCACTCTGTGTGCTAATTGACCATATGTATATCTTCTTTGGAGAAATGATTTATTCAGATCCTTTGCACACTTTAAAATTTGGTTGTCTTTTCGTTATTGAATGGCAAGAGTTCTTTTTATTTTCTAGATACAACTCCATCATCAGATAGATGATTTTACAGTATTTCCTCACATTCTGTGGGTTGTCTTTTCACTTTGTTGATGGTGTGCTTGAAGCATAAAAAGTTTTAATGTTGATGATATCCAATTTATCTATCTTTTTTTGTACTTTTGGTGTCCTGAGAAACCATGGCATGATCCAATGTAGATTTGTATCTATTTTTTCCTCTAAGAGTTTTATAGTTTAAACCCTTACATTTAGGTCTTTGATTCTAAGTGTATGGTTTGAGGTAGGGGTCCAGTTTTATTCTTTTGCATGTGGCTGTCCATTTTCCCCAGCACCATTTAATGAAAAGACTATTTTTCCATGTTAGACTGTCTTGGCACCTTGTCAAAAATCAATTAACCTTAACTGTGAATGTCTATTTCTGAACTCTCAATTCTATTCCATTGACCTATATGTCTGTTCTTATATCTATAACACATTATCTTGATTACTGTAGTGTTGCAGTGAAGTTTGAAATTAGAAGGCTTGAGTCCAGGCCAGGCAGGGTGGCTCACACCTGAGCCACCTTTGGGAGGTCGAGGTGGGCGGATCACGAGGCCAGGAGATCGAGACCATCCTGGCTAGCATGATGAAACCCTGTCTCTACTAAAAATACAAAAAATTCGCTGGGAGTGGTGGCATGCACCCGTAGTCCCAGCTACTCGGGAGACTGAGGCAGGAGAATTGCTTGAACCCGGCAGGTGGAGGTTGCAGTGAGCCAAGATTGCACCACTGCACTCCAGCCTGGGCAACAGAGCAAGACTCTGTCTAAAAAAAAAAAAAAAAAGCGTGAGTCCTCTAAGTTGTTCTCTCTTTCAAGATTGTTTTGGCTATTCTGGGTCCCTTGAATTTCCATGTGAATTTTAGGATCAGCTTGTCAATATTTGTCAAGAAGTCAGCTGGGATTTTGATAGGCATTACAATGAATCTGTAAATTGATTGACAGGTATTGCCATCTCCACAATATTAAGTCTTCCGACCCATGAATAGGGGATGTCTTCCCATTTTTTTAGACTTACCATTTATTTAAATGTATTTAATTTCTTTCATCCATATTTTGTAGTTTTCAAAGTATAAATTCTCTTACTAAATGTATTCTTTTCAATGCTGTTGTAAATACAATTTTGTCTTAATTTCATTTTTAGGTTATTCATTGAAATTGTGTAGATATGTGATAAGTTTTGTGAGTTGATCTTACAAGCCTGCAAACTTGCTGAACTCATTTATGAGTTCTAATAGTTTTTTAGTGGATTCCTTATTGTTCTATACATGAGATTATGTTACTGCAAATAGAGATTGTTTTACTTTTTCATTTCCAAAACGGATGCCTTTTAATCCTTTTTCTTGCCTAAGTGTCCTGGCTAGAACCTCCAGTATAATGTTATATAGAAGTGATAAGAACAAATGCCCTTTCTGTTCCTGGTCTTAGGGGGAAAACATTCGGTCTTTGTTAGCTAAGATGTTAGCTGCGGTTTTCCATAGATGCCCTTTATCAAACTGAGGAAGTTCCTTTACATTCCTAGTTTGTTGAATGTTTTGATCATAAAGGGTGATGAATCTTGGCAAATGCTTTTTCTGTGTCTCTTGCATCTATTTTGATGATCATATGTTTTTAGTCCTTTATCTATTGGTGTGATTACATTGATTGATTTTGAATGTTAAAACAAAGTTACATTCCTGGGATAAATTCTGCTTGTTCATACTAAATAAACTTTTTTTTTTTTTTTTTTTTAAATTCCTAGATAATGGTTTGCTAGTATTATGTTGAGGACTTTTGTGTCTGTATTTATTATTGTTTCATTTTCTTGTGATCTTTGTCTGGTTTTGGTAGCAGGGCAATACTGGCCTCAGACTGAGCTGCATAGCATTTCTTCCTCTTCTATTTTATTCTGAAAGTATTTGTGAATAATTGGTATTCATTCTTCTTTGAATATTTGGTAGAATTCACCAGTGAAGCCATCCGGGACTAGGCTTTTGCATGTGGGTGGTTTTTAAATATCTTTGCTTGTTAGAGGTCTTTTCAGATTTTCTGTTTATTCTTCGGTCAGTTTCAGGATTTTGTGTCTTTCTAGGAATTTGTCATTTCATCTAAGCTAACTAATCTGTTGGCATACAGTTGGTCATAGTATTACTTTATAATCCTTTTTATTCTGTATGGGTGGCTTTAATGATTGCTCTTTTAATTCAGGATTTTAGTTCTACCTTGCTTTTTAATGCTTTATATTTTAGAGATCTTTATGTAAAAATTGAATTCATTTTTTAGTGACCACATAGTATTCCATAACTAACCTATATATGGTCATTAATATTAGGAATAATGCCACAGTTAATATCTTTTGATATATTGTAGGGTACTTTTGGTGATAGTGTGCTTCTGAGGGTAAATTCTTAGCAGTTGATTTGTTAGGTCAAAGGGATGTAATTTTCAATATTAGTAGATATTGACAAATTATCCTTTAGAGAGTTTGCGCTATTTACATTTATTTTTCTATGCTATGATATCCTTTACTTCTTTGTCTTTTATTGGGTTATTTATTTTAACAAGTTTTTGTTATATTAAGAAGAAATTAGCCTTTGTCATGTGTCTTCCAAGTATTTTTTTCTTGTTTTTAGTTTCTTTTGACCTTGTTGAACATTTTTTGGCATACGGAAGTTTTAAAGTTTTGTGTGGTCAGATTTATCCTCCATTTCCGTTCTGGCTTCTGGACCGGTGTCACTGCCATGTATCACACAGTATTACTGCCATATAAATAGACTCTTTTAGGCTTTAAGAAACAAGTGAATTTTATTGAATTCATAGAGAATAAGAAAAGTAGGACTAGCCACACAGTCAGGTTTATCTTTTGGGGACGCAGCAGTCTTTCAGGAGTTAGTCTGTAGGGTCTGCTTTCTGCAGGGAGCTTGACTGAAAATCTAGTAGTTGACTGTTTAGAGACGACATTCCGTTCCTCTCTTGCCTCTCTTCCTTCTCTGTAGGTGACATTCTACTGTTATTATCCTGCTGCCTTTTCCGCCACTTGTATGACTCTTGATCTTTCTTGTTTATTGAAGCCTTGTGGTTTCTGCTCTCTTGCTCTGCTTTTTGTCATCTCTCTGTAGGTCATTGTGGCTTCTGTGTCCATTGGTAAGTACTGACTTGTGGTGTCTCCATTTTATGACTCCTATTCAGAGGAGAGATCAGATCGGTCTGTCAGGTCACTGTTTTTTGTTCATTGTAGACCACTGCGGACGGGTGGAGACTTTCTGCCAAGCCTCTCTTCACTGCAGATTGGCTGCTCTTTGCACTAACCAGTCAACCTGGGCTTCAAAAGTGGGGCCAAGTGGTAGAATGTAGGGCAGGCCTCTGTGCTTAAAAAAGTCAAAAAGCTTAAAAAGGTGCATGTGGCAGAAATTTTCAAAAAAACAAAAGGAGCACTATGAGCAACAGGCACCTTCCTTTGTCTAACTTGTAAAATGTGCAACACAATAAGCAGCTCTTCTTGGTGTACAGATGTATCTCAAATCCCAGACCATCAGCGGCCTCAGTTAGCTAGGGTCAGTGGAGGGGTACGACTCAGACACGATTAACCACAACGCATGGAAGAAAGGAAGATGGCACTTGGCAGAAACTAAGCCTTAGGAGTGGAGCCTGTCAGGCCTCTGAATTCAGGGATGTGTTTGAAACAGACACCGTTTCAGAGGTCTTGGAGGCTAGTTTCTCATTCACAATAGGCATCACGCTGATAGATAAAGATATTGTGATATAGGCAAGGCAGCCAGAAAGGGCAACCTGAACACAGGCACAGGGGCAGGAAAGCGGGAAGTGAGGAAATGTCGACTCTTGGACTTCTGAGTCTGACTTAGGAAAAATTGAGGATGGAAAGGTCAGTTAGGGCCTAATTTTGGAGTGTCCAGATTCCCTGAGAGGATGCTTGGATTTTATTTGATTAGTAGTGGGGAGCTATTGAAAGTTTTGAGCTGGACAATGACATTAATTAACTAATTAATTCAACAAATATTTATGTGTGTCAGACACTGTTATAGGCATTTGGGGGTGTATCAATGAGCGAAACAAACCAGAAAAAAATTCCTGCTTTTAGAACTTAGGTTTTAGTTGAGGAGGCAGTCAATATTACTATGTGTAATAAGTATATCATATAGTATGCTAGGTAATATATTCTGTTCAAAAATTTAAAAAAGTAGGATAATAGGGAATGGGTGTATAGGTGGAGGTTTAGGGGAAAAGGCAGAGTTGCGATTTTATTTTATTTTATGTTTTGAGATGGAGTCTCACTCTGTTGCCCAGGCTGGAGTGCAGTGGCATGATCTTGATTCACTGCAGCCTCCACCTCCTGGGTTCAAGCAATTCTCCCACCTCAGCCTGCTGAGTAGCTATAGGTATATACCACCACGCCCGGCTAATTTTTGTATTTTTGATAGAGACGGGGTTTTACCATGTTGGCCAGGCTGGTCTTGAACTCCTGACCTCGAGTGATCTGCCAGCTTCAACTTCCCAAAGTGCTGGGATCACAGGTGTGAGCCACCATGCCTGGCCTGTGATTTTATATATACCTTTTATTTTTAGTTAACACATAATTGTATATATTTATTAGATACAGAAAGACACATTGATATGGGGATACAATGTGTAATGATCAAATCAGGGTAATTAACATATTCATCACCTCAGACATTTATCATTTCTTTGTGTTGTGAACATTTAGCGTCCTTTCTTTTAGCTTTTTGAGGATATAGAATAAGTTATAGTTTTTACTCTCTACTTCCATGAGGACCTATTTTTTTTTTAGCTTCCACCTATGAATGAGAGCAGGTACTTTCTGTGTCTGACTTGTTTTGCTTATCATAATGTCTTCCAGGCTCCTCCATGTTGCTGTGAATGACAGGATTTCGTTCTTTTTTATGGCAGCATAGTATTTCATTGTGTGTATATGCCACATTTTATTCATCTCTTCATCTTTTGATGGATGTTTAGGTTTATTTCATATCTTAGTTATTGTGAATAGTGCCACAGTAAACATGAGGATTCAGGTATCATTTTGAAATACTGATTTCCATTCCTTTGGATAAATAGTAGTAGGGTTGCTGGATCATATGGTCATTCTATTTTTAGTATTTTGAGAAACCTCCACACTGTTTTCCATCATTACTGTACTAATTTACATTCTCACAAACAGTGTACATGAATTCCCTTTTTTTTTTTTTTTTTTTTTTGAGACGGAGTCTCGCTCTGTCGCCCAGGCTGGAGTGCAGTGGCCGGATCTCAGCTCACTGCAAGCTCCGCCTCCCGGGTTCACGCCATTCTCCTGCCTCAGCCTCCCGAGTAGCTGGGACTACAGGCGCCCGCCACCTCGCCCGGCTAATTTTTTTGTATTTTTAGTAGAGACGGGGTTTCATTGTGTTAGCCAGGATGGTCTCGATCTCCTGACCTCGTGATCCGCCCGTCTCGGCCTCCCAAAGTGCTGGGATTACAGGCTTGAGCCACCGCGCCCGGCCATGAATTCCCTTTTCTCTGCATCATTGCCAGCACTTTTTTTTTCTTTTTGATAACAGCCATTCTAACTGGGGTGAGATGATATTTCATTTCATAGATGTGATTTTAAATAGGTGGTCAAGGTAGGCTTTAGTGAGAAGGTGCCAGAAGATAGAACCTGCTGCAGGTTGAGCATCCCTAATCTGAAAATTTGGCATCTGAAATGCTCCAAAATTTAAAAGGTTTTGAGAGCTGACACCGCAAGCGGAGACTTCCACACCTGACCTCATGTGACAGGTTACAGTCAAAACTTGGTTTCATGCCCCAAATTATTAAATATAGTGTATAGGTTTACCTTCAGGCTATATGTATAAGGTGTATATGAAATATAAATGAATTTTGTGTTTAGACTTGGGTCCCATCCCCAATATATCTCATTAGGTATATGCAGATATTTCAAATCTGAAAAAATCGGAAATCTGAAATACTTCTGGCCCCAAGCATTTCGGATAAGGGATACTCAACCTGTAGTTCATTAGGGAGAATATTACAGAAAGCCAGGTCAAATGTTGTTGAATGGTGGTGGGGGGATGCTGATGAAGTCTGGAGGCAAGAAAACCACTGAAGATTTGTATGAACTGATAAGTCGATTCAGTGTTGGAAGTGAAATTTTTTTCCATTTGGTTTATATTTTCTGCCTTAGCGAAGAAGTCCAGCAGTTAACTAGCCCAATAAGCTCTACATTGTTTTTTTAGACTTGCGAGATATGATTTCTAAACTATTGGTATTCTTTACTCCCAAGAGTCTAGTGTTTCTTTATTTATGGACTACCTATATCAGAATCACTTGGGGGTACTAGTTAAACATATAGATGCCTGGGCCCTGCCCCAAATTTTGGAGGAAGAGCAGGATAGTGGCCAAGAACACAGGCTCAAGGTAATCAGCCTGGATTCAAATCCTGGAGCTGCCCTTACTTGACTGGGTGGTCTTGAGCAAGATGCTTACTTACCTTTTCTGTGCCTCAGTTTCCTCATCGGTAAAATGGGAATAGTGATAATATCTATTTCAAAGAATTATTGTGAGAATCAAGTAGATTAATTTATGTGAAGTGCCAGAGCGCTGCTTGTCACCTGGTAAACACTTAGTGTTAGATACAATTGTTTGTATTCAATCGTAATCTCTGAAGGTGAGGCAAGTAATCTTCAAATTCAGCAGTCACCCTGGGTGGTTTGTTTGTCCTTGTGCTGTGGGAAAAACTGTTACTACTTCTGGAGCTATGGTGAATTCCATGAGTGGACCACACATGAGGTATGGTGACTTAGAACATGGGCCAATTAATGTTTTAATTTCATACATACAGTGGTTTCTTTAGCAACAAATGCCACTGTTTACTGTACATATTGCATGTTAAGCATATTCTATTGCCATTCACAACAACCCTATGATGTAAGTAAATATTAGTCAGATTTTACAGATGAGAAAACTGATGCTTACACTGATGAAAACTTTCCCTAAGTGACAGCCTGAGAGCTGTGCAGTTGTTGTTGATCCTTGGCTCCGCCTGACCCCAGAGTACTTGCTCCTTCTTTAACTTCTTCTAGTTATTCAACCTTTTTGTCTTGCAAACATATATATTTACAGTCAGATGCATTTGTACAAATTCTTTACCACTACTGGATAAAAACCTCACTGGGCATGATTTATTAATGGTAAGCTAGTCTCTTCATTCTATATGATCGAGATCTTAAAAAATCTTTGTCTTTATAAGTGTAGAGATACAGGAAAAACCAAAGTTCTTTTCCCATTCTCACATAGTCACTCAGTACAGCACAAAATGCTTCTGTTACCAGTGCATGGGGGTTTTCCCCTGCACACCAACCAAACAATTCTGCAGCAGATACCAGCTCTGGTGTCTCCTCTAATTCAATTTAATTCTGACTCTATCTATCTAGAGGTAGTGTCAGATCCCACTGCTTGAGAGCTCAGTCCCATAAGACAGCCCCCCACTTCAGATGCCATTCACAAGTCAGGGCCTCCAGAATATGGAATTTCTGACTGACCAGTGATTAAAGAAAAACTTAAGCACTTTTACATTTTAAACCGTTTCTTTTTATTTTTTATTACATTTTTTAGAGACAGGGTCTTGCTCTGTAGCCCAGGCTGGAGTGCAGTGATGATATCATAGCTCACTGCAGCCTGGAACTTTTGGGCTCAAGTGATACTCCCACCTTAGCCTCCCAAGATGTTGAGGTTACATGTGCACAGCACAATGCCCTGCTAATTTTTTTTATTTTTATTTTTCATAGAGACAGGGTCTCACTATGTTGCCCAGGCTAATCTTGAACTCTTGGCCTCAAGTGATCCTCCCACCTCACCCTCCCAAAGGGATGGAATTACAGGCCAGAGCCCCCCTCACCCAGCCTAAACAGCTTGAACATTTAGCAGTTGATGGATAGGGTAGCACCAGACCACAAAGGAGTGTCACTCCTCCAGGAGGGGCAAGAGGGGAAGCTTTGATAAAGTATTTGCAGAAGCAAGACAAAGAAACCAATTTTGATTGGTTGGAGTGGAAAGTTCCCAGTTGGAGATTAGTTGGTGGTTTCCGATTGGTGCAGTTTCTGGTTTTAATTTACTATTTACATTGGGCTTTGGTTTGTTCACTTGGGGATTTAAAGTGACAAGAGCTACCCTACCCCAGTCTAATGGCCTCTCAATTGGATTTTTTAAAAAAGTTTCTTCCTTTTGGTCAGCCTCTCATTTATAAACTTGGATGTAAGCGTCACTCTCTGTCACCATCATGGCTAGGTTGTCTTTGTCTCAGTGTGGAACTCATAAATCATGACAACAGGCTCAATGAAAAACAATTCTTTTTGTTGTTAATCTCATTTTTTCCCTCTAATCACAATGAGACAATCTGGTATGCTCTTGATGTTTTTGAATACACATTTAAGACCCTTGAGACAATATAGTGCACCAGGAAGATTATAATGATGACTTCCAGGAGGATGATACTGAGAAACTTAGCTTCTTAGTTAAGGTCCCTTTGAACCAAACCAACTAATATTTCTATGGAAACAAAAGAAAAACAAAGGTTAATGATAAGAACAAACCATAAATTCGGTCTCTGAGTCCAGAGGGTGATTAGTCAGGAAGATTTCTAGATTTGAGCTCTAAGCATATTTTCCTGGTTTGAAGTTTGAATGCCTCTAGTTATGGCAGTGGGCATTTTGGTGAACTCCCTGAGTGGTCCACACATCAGGCATGAGGGTTGTCCTCTGAAATTTTATCAAGTGTACATCTCCAGCTTACAGGGTTTCAGGAACAGAGCAGTTCTTGTTCAGGGTGGTTCCAAGTCAGAAAAGTGGGAGAAAATTGGATGGAGGAACCTGGAAGAATTGGGGATTCAGTGCAAACTACAGGTAGATAATAAAACTTGAAAACAATTAATAGGGCTGCAGTCTAATAACAGGTGTACTACTGTTTCTTTCCAAAACATAATTTTCTCTCTACAGTCATCCTTGTTGCTACCAGAGATAAATAGGCCAGGCACGGTGGCTCACGCCTGTAATCCCAGCACTTTGGGAGGCTGAGTCGGGTGGATCGCCTGAGGTCAGGAGTTCGAGATCAGCCTCACCAACATGGTGAAACCCCGTCTCTACTAAAAATACAAAAATTAGCCAGGCGTGGTGACAGGTGCCTGTAATCCCAGCTACTTGGTAGGCTGAGGCAGGAGAATCGCTTGAACCTGGGAGGCAGAGGTTGCAGTCAGCCGAGATCGCGCCATTGCACTCCAGCTTGGGGGACAAGAACGAGACTTCATCTCCAAAAAAAAAAAAAAAAAAAAAGAAAGAAATAATCATAATAATCAGTGTAAGACAAATTTGATTGCATAATAAATTTTATCTCATCAGACTTGGCCTGATTATGTAAGCGCAGTAAGAATAGTGATTGACCACATAGGCTCTTTTTAAAGTTTGCTTTGCTGGAACTTTTGATAGAGAATCAGATTGGACTTTTAAAAAAACCTCTTCAACCTAGGAAGCCAAACCAAGGCAAATTTTAGTCTTCGCCTGCAGTACCTATATATTTGGGTGAATTCTTCTCTTCTCGTAAGGTCCCCCAAATATCTTGAGGTTCCTGGGTCTGCTGGGAATTGATAGCTTTTACTCACTGTGAGACTGGGAACCCTTGAAGCCAGGCATTCTATGCACACTCTCAAATATGACCCTTGGTAATATAACCAGTGTTTCCAAATGTATCCTGTTACAAAGAGAACAGATTATTTTTGAACTTATGCAAATAGTTATATTGTTGTAAAAAAGTCTTCACGAGTAGCTTTCCAAGTTCCCGAAGATCAGGTAGAGAGAAAAAGTAAATACTTCAATCTTTATTCACAAAAGTATACTTTTCCAAATTGCTGCAGGCTGTAGATAGCTTAAAAGGTAAAATGCTTCTTAAAACTTTAAAATAAAGAGCCAGCAAAACTTTCACATATAAAGTCATAAAAACATTATTTTCATCAGTTATTCAGTCCTATGTAATTAATTCTCATTCTGCATGATCTTGGGATAGCAGTTTCACAAACTCACCAGTTTCTTCATTAGAGTTCTGAGAATTCTTACCCAGTTTCATGGCATGATCTTAATTTAAAGTTATCCGAAACCGGTATACCCAGAGTACTTGTCAGAGTCCTTTCCGTGAATGTCTTTGAAGAAGAAGCAATTTTGGACTGTAGCTGATTGTAAATGCTTTTAGAGAGAAATCAAAACAATAACTGTCTATGGATGACAAGACTTAAGATGGCCATCGTTAAATTCTAATGAGGTTTCATTATAATAATGATGCAATTGACAAAAAAATCTGGTTATTTTCTGTGGCATACAACATTTTAACATAATAATCAAAATTATGACTGTAGACATTTTATAAAACACAATTTCAAAAAGTTTTAAACTTTCATCCATTTATATTTAATTCACTCCTTCTTAAACAAATATGCTGCAATTACTCATGAAAAATGTCATGAGATATTGAATAGAGTTAGCCATTGAAAGAGTTCAGGAAATGCCACCCCAAAATATACAGCTTTGGAATATTGATTGCTTTGAGCTGAAAGCATTTGAAAAATAACAAATGTTGGGAGAGGCTTTTTGGGACTCCCTTGTCTGCCTAAAGACAGATCCTCCAAAGAAATTCAGCTATCATCTATCCCTTCTCCCATGCTGTCATCTTAATGTTATTTAATTTTTCTTGACAAATCAGGCAGGTATCACAGTTCTTGACTTCCATGACTGGTGTGCATCAAGATCAAGTAATTCATTTTTACTGTGCATTTTCCTCTTAGGTTGGATTTATGGTTTTATGATCTTAAACATCTAGCAGAGCCAACACCAATCAATCTGTCTAACCAGCAACCCAGGAAAAACTTGACAATTCTGAGAAACTCCCATTTTATTTTACCGATAATTTTAAAACTAGCTTTATTTACCACAGACTTATGTAAATCATGTGAACTTATTAAAAAAAAACACACATACACATTTGGTTCAGTTTCTATATTTCTGAGAGTTTTAGAAATAATTTACATGCATGTTCATTTATCCCCAAGCCAATTTGAAAAGATCTCCATTAAAAGATTTTAT
The DNA here is from genome assembly GCF_024542745.1 of Macaca thibetana thibetana. Taxonomy (NCBI): domain Eukaryota; kingdom Metazoa; phylum Chordata; class Mammalia; order Primates; family Cercopithecidae; genus Macaca; species Macaca thibetana. The sequence goes on from NC_065585.1 coordinate 64,841,938, forward strand.
AAATTGGTTTAGTAATACCATCTGAAAATATCACACACACATATATATATACACACACATATATATATATGGACACATACATTCATACGAAGACAGACAGACAGAAGGAGATAAACTTCTGGTTTGAGTCCCTTATTAAAAGTAGTCCAGCCGGGTGCGGTGGCTCACGCCTGTAATCCCAGCACTTTGGGAGGCCGAGACGGGTGGATCACAAGGTCAGGAGATCGAGACCATCCTGGCTAACACGGTGAAACCCCGTCTCTACTAAAAAAAAAAAAATTAGCCGGGCATGTTGGCGGGCGCCTGTAGTCCCAGCTACACGGGAGGCTGAAGCAGGAGAATGGCGTGAACCCGGGGGGCGGAGCTTGCAGTGAGCTGACTTTGCGCCACTGCATTCCAGCCTGGGCAACAGAGCGAGACTCTATCTCAAAAAAAAAAAAAAAAAAAGTAGTCCAAAGGTCCTTCTTGGTTGTTGGTTGTTCCACAGTTGCTATAATTACAAGGCCATTAATTTGGAAGCCTTTTGTTTGTCATCTTGCTCTGAGGTCCTCAGCTAACTGACTTAACCCTGCAGCTTCCTTATCCTTTCCCCCTCTCTCTCTTGTTGGGTAATGTGGAGAGACTCCATTTACAAAAGGACAGTTAGGATGAGCTGAATTGATGGAATGCCTGGAATGTTGTAGGAGAAACAAAAGGTCCAAGTGGGCTTTGAAATTAGTAACATTCATTTTTCTTCTTTCTGCAGGTCTGGTCGATTGGTTGATCAGTTAGTGCAGGTGGGAAACACTTTAGGAACTGCTTTCAAAAGGTTATTTATGGCTGGGCGCGGTGGCTCACGCCTGTCATCCCAGCACTTTGGGAGGCCGGGGCGGGTGGTCACGAGGTCAGGAGACCGAGACCATCCTGGCTAACACGGTGAAACCCCATCTCTTCTAAAAATACAAAAAATTAGCCGGGCATGGTGGCGGGCGCCTGTAGTACCAGCTACTCGGGAGCCTGAGGCAGGAGAATTGCTTGAGCATGGGAAGCAGAGGCCGCAGTAAGCCGAGATCATGCCACTGTACTCCAGCCTGGGCAACAGAGCAAGACTCTGTCTCAAAATAACAACAACAATAAAAAACCTACTATTTGATAGCACAACAGGGTGACTATAGTCAATAATAACTTAATTGTACATTTAAAAATAAGAATATAATTAGATTGTTTATAACACAAAGGATAAATGCTTGAGGGCATGGACACCCATTCTCCATGATGTGATTATCACATATTGCATGCCTGTATCAAAACATCTCATGTACCCCATAAATATATATACCTACTTTGTACCCACAAAAATTAGAAAAATCCAAAAACCCACACAAAAAAAGGAAAAAAACCCCATGTTTACCTAGGTTGCCAAGTTCAGAGTAAAACTCATTCATGAATAGGGCAGACAAAGCATTTTCTCTGCCAGACAGCAATACCTTTTATTATTGCTCCGAGTTAAGATTTTGATCAAGACATAAGGGTACATGGCGAAACCCCATCTCTACTAAAAATACAAAAGTTAGCTGGCCGTGGTGGTGAGCACCTGTAATCCCAGCTACTTGGGAGGCTGAAGCAGGGAAATTGCTTGAATCCAGGAGGCAGAGGTTGTAGTGAGCCAAGATTGCACCACTGCACTCCAGTCTGGGTGATGGAGTGAGACAGCATCTCAAAAAAAAAAAAAAGATATAAGGGTAGTTAAAAAGCAGACCTGGAATGGGTGCGGTGGCTCACAGTTGTGACTGCAGCATTTTGGGAGGCTGAGGGGGGAGGATTGCTTGAGTCCAGAAGGTTTGTAGCAGGACGAGCTGCAGACAAAAACCCCTCAGACACTGAGTTAAAGAAGGAAGGGCTTTTATTTGGCCGGAATGCCGGGAGCATCGGCGAGACTCACGTCTCAAAAAGCGAGCTCCCCAAGTGAGCAATTTCTGTCCCTCTTAAGGGCTTACAACTCTAAGGGGGTCCACGTGAGGGGTGGTGATCAATTGAGCAAGCAGGGGGTACCTGACTGGGGGCTGCATGCATCGGTAATTAGAATGGAACAGAACAGGACAGGGATTTTCACAGTGCTTTTCCATACAATGTCTGTAATCTATAGATAACATAAGCGATTAGGTCAGGGGTCGATCTTTAACTACCAGGCCCAGGGTATGGTGGCAGACTGTCTGCCTGTGGCTTTCATTTCTGCCTTTTAGTTACTTCTTCTTTCTTTGGAGGCAGAAATTGGGCATGAGACAGTATAAGGGGTGGTCTCCTCCCTTAGGTTGAGGCTACAGTGAGCTGTGTTCGTGCCTCTGCACTCCAGTCTAGGTGACAGAGGGAGACCCTATCACAAAAAGAAATGAATTAAGTAAAAAATTTTCTTTTTAAAAATTTTTCTTATTTTTTATTTTTTTGAGACAGTGTCTTACTCTGTTGCCCAGGCTGGAGTGCAATGGCACAATCTCAGCTCACTGCAGCCTCTGCCTCCCAGGTTCAAGTGATTCTCCTATGTCAGCTACCCAAGTAGCTGGGATTACAGGTGTGTGCCATCACACCTGGCTAATTTTTGTATTTTTAGTAGAGATGGGGTTTCATCATGTTGCCCAGGCTGGTGGTGAACTCCTGAACTGAAGTGATACGCCTCCCTTGGCCTTTCAAAATGCTGGGATTACAGGTGTGAGTCACCACGCCCAGCCTAAAAATTTTCTATTAAAAAGAAGCAGACCTGGTTAATCTGAGAACCTAACTATAAATACTCATTTAGTTCTCTTTCCTTCTTCTTTCCTTTGGGGCATGCAGGTAAACAAGCAAAAGAAAAAAAAAAATCAGCAGACTCAGAGTAGACAAGAGAGCTTAGAAACCTCCACATGCCAGTAAAAAATACTTCTCATTGCTGTTTTATTATTATTATTTTTAATAGAGATGGGGTCTTGTTGTGTTCCCCAGGCTGATCTCAAACTCCTGACCTCATGCAGTCATTCCACCTCAGCCTCCCAGAGTGCTGAAATTACAGGTGTGAGCTTGGCCCTCCCACTGTTTCTGAGATGTTCGAGATCGTGTGTGTGTGTGTGTGTGTGCGCGCGCTTGTGTATGTAGGTGAACAATTTTGTTTAGGTAAAAACTTCCCCTTTGTAGCCACTAAAATTCTAAATTGCTTTTGGTGAGATTTGCCCATTCTTCTAGAAGAGCTTAGGTTCTGAGATGCTGTTATGAGAAGCACTTGAGACTATAACATCCTTCTCCCCACACCCCTAAACTGGGAAGGAGCTCAGAGACCAAAGAATAACTTGGACAAATCTAGCTTGATGACTAGATGAGTTTGTTAGGACTTAACCTACAGGACACTCCTGGATGGTGGCTGGACAGCTCTAGAGAGCCACAGCACCTCCCATCTCTAAGCTGCTTTTAAGCTAATTTTCTGGCCCTTTGTCTATTTTGTGCGGTTTTCCTTGATATGTCCCCAGCTATGCCCCAGCATGTTTAAGTTCTCAGGGACACCTGGTCCTTGGCTGGGCGCAGTGACCTTGGCTCACTGCCTAGCTTTCAGGGTTCAAGCAATACACATATGCTCTTAAGTAACCTGGTAGGGAACCAGGCACACTATAGCTGGAGTCCCAGACTCTGGATTTAAATAAACTCATTATTTCCAGTCTTCTTGGAACCTTTCCTAGTGGAGGTCTTTTACTTAACCCAGTTCGGTTTTTGTCTGACCTAGTTGGACACCTGAAACCTCCCTGCAAGACCCAGTCTTGTTTCTGCTGTGACTTCCAAACCTAGTCTGGAGCAGAAATGTTAAAATGAACTTGGAGAACTTGACGTCAGTGTTAGAACTCATGTATCTGAGACTACTTACTGATGATGACCTCCAAATGTGCAGGGAGTAGTAGTTAGCACAAGGGGCTCTGTGGGGAACTGTATCTGTTTGCTTGTTGCTCCCAGAGATCATTATCATGTGGTGTCCATTGGATCCCACTTCTGATATCAGATCTCATAAAAGAAAAACCTAAGCACATTTACATTTTCAACAGATTAGTTGAGCATTCAGCAGTTCGTGAGTGGAGTAGCATCAGACCACAAGGGGCTAGCACTCTGCCCAGATGGGAAAGAGGGGAAGCTTTTATAAAGTATTTGCAGAAGCAACACAGTGAAACCAATTTTGATTGGTTAGAGTGGAAAGTTTCTAGTTAGAGGTTATTTGGTGATTTCTGATTGGTGCAGTTTCTAGTTTCAGTTTACTGTTTACACTGGGCCTTGGTTTGTTCACACAGGAATTTAAAGTGATAGAGCTAGTCAGACTCAATTATAATTTTTTTTTTTAACATTGCCTGTAAATTGGGGTTTTCACGAATCCCCTCCTTGGGTTTGATCAATTTGCTGGAGAGTGGTTCACAGAACTCAGGGAAACACTTTATTGATGTTTACCCATTTATTAAAAAGGATATGCCAGAGGATAAATATGCACCGTTTGATGGAAGAGGTGCGTAGGGCGAGGTGTGGGAGAAGGGGCATGGAGCTTCCACGTCCCCTTTGAGCATGCCGTTCTCCAGGAACTTCCATGGATTCTGCCATCTGGAAGCTCCCAGAACTGTTTTTTTTTTTTTTTGTTGTTGTTGTTGTTTGTTTGTGGAAACTGTATTACGTCGGCATGGTTGATAAATCATTGGCTGTTGGTTTATCGACTCAACTATAAGCCCTTCTCCCCTCCCAACAAGGTGGGAGTGGGACTGAAATTTCCAGCCCTCTAATCACATGGTTGGTTCCCCTGGCCACCAGCCCCCATCTTGAGGCTATCTAGGAACCCCCAGCTACTAGCCATCTCATTAATATGCAAAGACAGTCTGATTACTCTGGAGATTCCAAAGATTTTAGGAGCTCTATGTCAGGAAATGGGGACAAAGACCAAATATATATTTTTCAATGTCACAACACGATATTCTAAAAGGCCTTTTCTATTTGCGAGGTATTTTTCTGCTACTCTCTGTAGCCAGCCTCCAGCATGGTTTGCAATGATCTGGTCTTCACACTCGTGTAGTTCCTTCCCACGTGTTACCAGGTTTAGTCTGTGTGACCAGTAGAATATAGCAGAAACAATATGTCACTTCTAAGATAAAGGACTGTGGCTTCCATCTAGGGGTCTCTTTCTGTCTCAACCGCTTTCCTGGAAAACCAGCTGACATGTAATGAGCAGGTCCATAAAGAGGCCAACATTGGGAAGAGAAAAAGCCTCCTTAGTAGCTATGTGAGTGAGCTTGAAAGTGCGTGAGCCTGGAAGCAAATCTTTGAAGATTGCAACCCTGCCTGAGGGCTTCCTGCAACCCCAGGGGAAATCTGGAGCCAGAACCGCTCAGCTAAACTGCTCCCTTGTGCCTGACCTTCAGAAGCTGTGAGATGGTAAATGTTAGATGTTTTAAGCTGCTGAGTTTTATAGTAATTTGTTTTAAGATAACTAGGACATGCTGCAATTCCTATTGTGAGTCGAGTTGTACCACTTCATTCCCATGCCCTGGAGCCCCTCAGTCTCAGTGCGTGCCCACAGGCTTACTTGTATGCGCTTTCTTTCTCTGTCTTCCTTCCTTCTTCTCTGTTTCTCTTTCTCTTTGCCTCTCTCTCTCTCACACACACAATTTCACTTGGTTGCTGACATGGTTTGGATGTACGTCCCCTCCAAATCTCATGTTGGAATGTGATCCTCGGTGTTGGAAGTATGGCCTCACGGGAGGTGTTTGGGTCATTGCACAGGGATCCTTCATGAATGACTTTGCGCCCTCCCCTTGGTAATGATCGAGTTCTCACCCGGTTGGTTCACATGAGAGCTGTTTGCTTCAAAGAACCTGGTCCCTCTCTTGTTTCTTCTCTCACCATGTGATGCGCCTGCCTTCGCTTTGCCTTCCGCTATGAGTGGAAGCTCCCTGTGACCCTCATGAAACAGATGCTGGTGCTGTGCTTCTGTACAGCCTGCAGAACCATGAGCCAAATAAACCTATTTTCTTTATAAATTACCCAGTCTCAGTTATTGCTTTTTAGTAGTGCAAACAGACTAACACAGTTGCTTACTTCTTTTTTTCTTTTCTTTTTTTGTGAGATGGGAGTCTCGCTCTGTCGCCCAGGCTGGAGTGTAGTGGTGCTGTCTCAGCTCACTGCAACTTACACCTCCTGGATTCCAGTGATTCTCCTGCCTCAGTCTCCTGGGTAGCTGGGATTATAGGCGCATGCCACCATGCCTAGCTAATTTTTCTATTTTTAGTAGAGACAGGGTTTCACCATGTTGGCCAGGCTGGTCTCGAACTCCTAACCTCAGGCTATCCGCCCGCCTCAGCCTCCCAAAGTGCTGGGATTACAGGTGTAAGCTACCGCACCCGGCTTTAATTTGTTATTATGTTTATCTGTTACCTACATTATTTCTCTTCCCATACATCTTTTCTTCTCTTTTAAATATGTTGTTGTCTGGGTCCCTGCTGCTAAGATGTTCAATAGTAAATATCTCACTATAACACTTGGTATGGCAACACTCTGAGCTCAGGAATGATGTAATGGTTAAATGTATGTTTGGGCTTGACTGTGCCATGGGGTGCCCAGACATTTGGTCAAATATTTTGGGTGTGTCTGGGCTGTTTTTGGATGAAATCAACATTTGAATTGGTAGCCCGAGTAAAGCCGATTGACTTCTCCGAATGTGGATGGCCTCATCCTATCGTTGAAGGCCTGACTAGAACAAAATGGCTGGGAAAGAGGGAACCTCTCTCTGCCTGTCTTCCAGCTGGGACATTGGTCTTCTCCTGCCTTTGGACCCAGACTCGAACTAGAACCTAATGCCACAGTTTCTTCTGGGTCTCCAGCTTACTAACTGCAGGTCTTGGGACCTCTTAGCCTCCATAATTGTGAGATGAGAACCCTGACTGTACAAATGACCTAATAAGCATTGGCTAGCTAGGTGACTGGAAAGAGTTGACTTTGTAATTTCTGAGATGCCAGCTGCTGAAAAAATCCTTTATCCAGCAGCCGGTATGAACCTGGTTTCAGGTAGGGTTTTTCAGTGAGGCAGATTCTAGTTTCTGTTCCGAAATCAATTGGTTTTTAGAGAGAAATGCTGAAGGTGCTGTTGCCTTTTTGCTTCTTTTCATCTGCTTGTTCATAAGCAACAGAGTACAATCTGTAAAGGGAAGTATGAATAGTGTTTCTGTTTTTGTTTAAGAAATTGCCAGAGAAAATAATTAGGGTTTGGATCAGCTTATTTAAAGCAATCATCTTCACACTAAGATATTACTTTGGCTTATTTCAGATCATGTTTCTGTGTGTCACTTTGCCCCCTTCTGCAATTTGTGCCCTTTGGTTTTCAGTTCTTAAAATTTGGAGGCCAGATTTCCCCAGAGGATTATCTTTCTAAATCAGATCCTCTTTATCAAGAATCTAAATTTAAAATTACACGTTTTGATAAACATGCAGGTTAAATGTTTAGAACACGACTTAGGGAAGATGCTGGGGCCCACGCCTGCCTTCTTAGAAATCCACAGAAAGGAACTAGGGCTGCCAGTATTTATTGTATCATTGGGCTATAAGAGGTTTGTCATCTTGGTAGGCTGTTTTCACCAAATTTTTGCTAAGAAAAGAGACTTTAAGAATTAAGTGTAGGCCTTAAACTTGTCCTACTTTTGCATTCAATAGATAATCTGTTTCTGTTTAGTTTAAAAAAGATGTTAGACCAGCTGGGCGCGATGGCTCATGCCTGTAATCCCAGCACTTTGGAAGGCCAAGGCGGGTAGACCACTCAATGTCAGGAGTTCAAGACCAGCCTGGCTAACCTGGTAAAACCCCGTCTCTACTAAAAATACAAAAAAATTAGCTGGGGTGGTGTCACGCTCCTGTAGTCCCAGCTATTTAGGAGGCTAAGGCAGGAGAATTGCTTGAACCTGGGAGACAGAGGTTGCAGTGAGCTGAGATCGCACTACTGCACTTCAACCTGGACAACAGAGCAAGACTCCATCCCAAAAAAAAAAAAAGATATTAGACCACCATCCAGTTTTGTGAACCTCCCTCACCTGTGGTGGAAGTTTCTTTGCAATGGTAATACCCTTCCATCATTTGCAGCATCTCTAGCTTGGCCAGACATTCAAACCATTATGGGTTTTTTTTTTTTTCCCGTAGATGCCAAGAATTTAGCTACAGTTGGTCAGGCGATTGTCTACTTTGCATTAATAATGGCATTTGATATTATAATAAGGCCATTACTTCCTTTATTATGAGCTTAGCCTTTCCATTGGAACTGCGGGAATACCTTGGGAGATATTGTGGATTTGCTTCCAGACCGCCATAATTAAAGCAAATATAGCAATAAAGCGACTCACATACATTTTTTGGTTTCCTAGTGCATGTAAGAGTTATGTTTACACTATACTGTAGTCTTTTAAATGCAGAATAGGCATTATGTTTAAAAAATTGTGTACATACTCCCCCAAACAAAAACAAAAAAAAAAAAAAAAAAAAAAAAAAGTACATACCTCAGTTTAAAAATATTGCGCCGGGCGTGGTGGCTCAAGCCTGTAATCCCAGCACTTTGGGAGGCCGAGACGGGCGGATTACGAGGTCAGAAGATCGAGACCATCCTGGCTAACACGGTGAAACCCCGTCTCTACTAAAAAAATACAAAAAAAAACTAGCCGGGCGAGGTGGTGGGCACCTGTAGTCCCAGCTACTCGGGAGGCTGAGGCAGGAGAATGGCGTGAACCCGGGAGGCGGAGCTTGCAGTGAGCTGAGATCCGGCCACTGCACTCCAGCCTGGGCGACAGAGCGAGACTCCGTCTCAAAAAAAAAAAAAATACTTTATTGCCAGAAAATGCTAGTGGCCAGTGAGTCTTCAGTGAGTCCTAATGTTTTTTGCTGCTGGAGGGTCTTGCCTCAATGAGAATGGCTGCTGACGGATCAGGGAGGTAGCTGTTGAAGGTTGAGGTGGCTGTGGCAATTGATGGACTCTTCCTTTCACAAAAAAAAGTTCTCTGTAGCATGCAATGCTGTTTGATAGCATTTTATCCACGGTAGAACTTCTTTCAAAACTGGAGTCAAAACTCTCAAACCCTGCTGCTGCTTTATCAACTAAGTTTATGGAATATTCTAAATTCGTTGTTGTTACTTCAACAGTGTTTATGGCATCTTCACCAGAAGTAGATTTCATCTTTCCTCGTCTTTAAGAAGCAGCTCCTCATCCCTTCAAGTGTTATGAGATTGCAGCGATTCAATCACATTTCCAGGCTCCACTTGTAATTCTGTAATAGTTCCCTTGCTATTTCTGCCACATCTGTAGTTATTTCCTCCACTGAAGCCTTAAGCCTCTCAGAGTAATCCATGAGGGCTGGAATCAACCTCTTCCAAACTCCTTTTATACTATATTTTAACCTCCTCCCATGAAACATGAACTTTCTTAATGGCATCTTGAGCAGTGAATCCTTTCCAGATGGTTTTTAATTTACTTTGCCCAGACCCACCAGAGCAATCTCTGGCAGATTGGCCACAGTAGCCTTACAAAATGGATTTCTTAAATAATAAGACTTGAAAACAGGAATTATTCATGGATCCATAGTATGCAGAATGAATGTATTAGCAGGCATGAAAACAACTTTCATCTCCTAGTTCATTCTCCATTGGAGATCTTGAATGACCAGGTACATTGTAAATGAGCAGTAATATTTGGAAAAGGAATCTTTTTTTCTGAGCAGTAGCTCTCAACAATGGGCTGAAAATATTCAGGAAACCGTATTATAAACAGGTGGGCCATCGTCCAGGCATTGTTACTCCATTTCTAGAGCACAGGCAGAGCAGATTTATTTAGCATCATTCTTAAGGGCTTTAGGCCTTTTGAAATGGTAATGAACATTGGCTTCAACTTAAGGTCACTGGCTACATTAGCTCCTAAGAAGAGAGTCAGCCTGTCCATTGAAGCATTGAAGTCAGGCATTGACTTCTCCTCTCTAACTATGCAAGTTCTAGAGGGCATTTTCTTCCAATAAAAGGCTGTTTCATTTACATAGACAATCTATTGTTTAGTATAGCTGCTGTATCAGTTTGTTCTTGTATTACTATAAAGAGCTACCTGAGACTGGGTAATTTATAAAGCAAAGGTTTAATTGGCTCACAGTTTCACAGGCCGTACAGGAAGTATGGCTGGGGAGCCTCAGGAAACTCACAATCATGGTGGAAGGCAAAGGGGAAGCAGGGATGTCTTAGATGAGTGGAACAGGAGGAAGAGAGCAAAGCAGGGAGGTGTTATACACTTTTAAACAATCAGATCTCTTGAGAACTCACTATTATGAGAATAGCAAGGGAGAAATCTGCCCCCATGATCTAATCACCTCCCAGCAGGCCCCTCCTCCAACAAGGGAATTACAATTTGACGTAAGATTTGGGTGGGGACACAGATCTAAACCATGTCAGCTACCTTCATAAATTATCTTAGCTAGATCTTCTGGATAGCTTGCTGCAGCTTCCCCATCAGTACTTGCTGCTTCACCTTATACATTTATGTTATGGAGATGGCTTCTTTCCTTAATCCTCATGAACCAACCTCTGCTAGCTTCAGACTTCTTCTGCAGCTTCCTCACCTTTCTTGAGGTAGGACCTTGCCCTGGATTAGGCTTTTGCTTAAGAGAGTGTTGTAGCTGGTTTGAACTTCTATCCAGAGCATTCAGAGTTTGTCCATATCAGCAATAAGGCTGTTTTTGCCCTCTTATCATTCGTGTGTTCACTGGAGTAGCACTTGTAATTTCCTTCAAGAACTTCTTCTTTGCATTCAAAACCTGGCTGTTTGGTGCAAGCGGTCTGGTTTTTGGCCTATGGAGGCTATTGACATGCCCTTCTTGCTAAGCTTAATCATTTCTAGCTTTTGATTTAGTGAAAGATGTGCTACTCTTCCTGTCATTTGAACACCTAGAGGCCATCATAGGGATATTAATTGGCCTAATTTCCATATGGTTGTGTCTCATCAAATAGGGAGGCCAGAGGAGAGGGAGAGAGATGAGAGAATGACCAGTTTGTGGAACAGTCAGAACGCAAACATTGATCGATTGAGTTTGCCATCTTGTGTGGGTGTGGTTTGTGGCATCCCAAAACAATTACAATAGTAACATCAGAGGTCACTGATCACAGAGGACCATAACAGATATAATAATAATGAGAAAGTTTGAAATAATGAGAGAATTAGCAAAATGTGACGCAGAGACACAAAGTGAACATGTGCTACTGGAATAAGGGCACTAATAGATAGACTTTCTGGACACAGTGTTGCCATAAACTTTCAGTTTGTAAAAAACATACTGTGAAGTCCAATGAAGTGGAGTGCAGTAAAACAGGAGTATGCCTATACATGTAAACATGCTTTCTTTGATGGTACTTCAGATACTTAGGAATCCTTGACCTAGTCTGAGCAGATGAGTTTTAGTGCTTGGGTATTTTACCCCAGGCAGACTAGGAAAAGTGTGTGTGTGTGTGTGTGTGTGTGTGTGTTTAACTGATAGTCTTTATTTATTTTGAGACAAGTTCTTGCTCTTGTCACTCAGGCTGCAGTACATTGGCACAATCATGGCTCACTGCAGCCTTGACCACCTGGGCTCAAGCAGTCTTCCCACTTCAGCCTCTTCAGTAGCTGGGACTGCAGGTGCACACCACCATGCCCAACTAATTTTTGTATTTTTCGCAGAGACGGGTTTTTGTCATGTTACCCAGGCTGGCCTCAAATTCCTGAGCTCAAGCAATATGCCTGCTTTGGCCTCCCAAAGTGTTGGGCTTAGAGGCGTGAGCCACTGTGCCTGGCTGATAGTAAGTATGTGTGTATGTATGTATTTATTTAGAGACAAAGTCTCGCTCTGTCACCAGGCTGGAGTGCAGTGGCGTGATCTCAGCTCACTGAAACCTCCACCTCCTGGGTTCAAGCGATTCTCCTGCCTCAGCCTCCTGAGTAGCTGGGATTACAGGCGTGAGCCACTACACCCAGCTAATCTTTGTATTTTTAGTAGAGACGGATGGAGTTTCACCATGTTGGCCCGGATGGTCTTGATCTTTTGACCTCGTGCTCCTCCTACCTTGACCTCCCAAAGTGCTTGGATTATAGGCATGAGCCACCACACCCAGCCTAGTCTTTATATTTTAGAGCAGTTTTAGGTTTATAGAAAATTGAACAAATAGTGCAGAGTTCCTTCATGCCCCTAGTTTCCCTTATTAACACCTGAAATTCGTATGGTGCATTTGTTACATTTGGTTAATACTGATTATTATTAACTAAAGTCTATAGTTTTTATTAGTGTTGTCCAGTTCAATGGATTTTGGCAAATGCATATGTAGCCACCATTGCAGTATCATATAGAATACTTTCAGTGCCCTAAAAATCACCACTCCCCAACCTAGTCATTCCTGCTTTCCTTCCCCTCAGCCCCTGGCAACCATTGATCTTTTTACTGTCTCCATAATTTTGTCTTTTCCAGAATGTCACATAGTTGAGATCTTACAGTATTTAGGCTTTTCAGATTGGCTTTTGTCAGTAATGTGCATTTAAAGTTCCTTTGTGTTTTTTCATGGCTTGCTAGTTCATTTCTTTTTAGTGCTGAATAATATTCCACTGTCTGGATGTACCACAGTTTATTATCCTTTCACCTACTGAAGGACATCTTGGTTGTTTCTTGTTTTTGGGGATCATGAATAAAGCCACTATAACCATTCGCTGCAGGGTTTTGTGTGATCATAAGTTTTCACCTCATTTGGGTAAATACCTAGGAGTGCAATTGAAGGATCTGCAGTAGACTTTTGACCAGGTGATATATTCTTGGTCCCAGTGTCTTTCCTCCTGCTGACAATTACCCTCCTTATTGTGACAACCTAACCAGGCCTGCCTCTCCCAGGGCTTCCTCTTCTTAGAGCATTTTCTGAACAAATCTGGACACAAAGGTCCTGCTTGTGTTTTCAGGGAAGAGTGTTTAAAATACTTCTTAATCATGGTTCCAACTTATTTCAACTCTTATAATTATGTGATCATTTTTTTTTTTTAAAATTGTGGTAGAATATGTGTATATAAGATACGATTTGTGATTTTAACCATTTTTAAGTATACAATTCAGTTGTATTCATTATATTCACATCATTGTGCAACCATCGCCACTATATGTTTCCAAAACTCTTACCTGGGGATATGATCATTTTAAAAGAGGAATCTGAAGAAATACATCTGAAGCTATATTTGGCAAAATGTTTCCATCAGTAATTCCCAAAATCTCAGTGGCTATTGGCAACAATCTTTATGTCTCCCTCATGATATATATATATATATGTAATATATATATCATTTTCTTTTGTCTAGAACTTAGTCACATGGCCACACCTCACTGCAAAGGAGCCTGGAAAGTGTAGTTTAGCTACATGCATAGGAACCAGAACAAATTGGCTTGGTGATTTGTTAGCATTCCTGGCCATATTAAGTAAGATTATTAAATCATACACATTGTTAACTTGATCTTTCAGAGATGACATGACAGTAATTGTATGGTTTCATAGATCCGGCTGTGTTTCAGGGGAGCATTTTTCCATCCCATGCTCTCTTTCCATCTAAAATTTAATTATCTTATCTTTTTAACATGAGAGAGCTTCCTGGAATAAATGAAATTATATGCCTATTTTGACAAATACCTGTTCGATAGTCATGTTTTATAAAACTCTGAGAAAAGTCAACAAGGAGCCTTCACAGTAATTAATACAGCTGTTATTATGGTCACATGTTCAAAAAAATCTCATGTTTTCAGTCTTATGCCAAAAGGCAAAGAAGCAGTCTTGAAGCTTTCCAGACAATGATTTGGTTTCAAGATAATGGGCTACTACTATTGGGTTTACATGTAGCATTGGTCTTCTGCTGTTGTCTTTATAAAGGAAAGTATGTGAAATTTGGAATTGGAAATGACATTTCTTAACCAGAGTAGCAGGTTCAGATGGTGATGCTATAAATTTTGGCATAGGACTCTGTTTCTTAATAAAATTTAATGAAAATTTGACAAGATTTGTGTAGTGTATTTTGTTTTTAATGGTTGACCCACTGAATGCATCTAATTAGCTCATTACAGTTTAAAAGCAAGTTTAGCTGCCTAAATGTATGACTTGGTATTTTGAGCTTGTTTGTTAGACCTCAGCTTGCTGATGATAGAAGTTCGTGGTCCAATATTAATTTTAAATAAGTGCCAACTGTTCTCTAGAAACTCCCATTCCCTTAAGGAAAAGTGTTTCATGTGATCCTCTCATTGCCAGGAATAGCTGTGTAAGCATTGTGGAAGTTTTTCCACATTAAAATGTAGTCCACCAGTTCATTTATTCCTTTTAGGGTTCTGACAGTCGCTTGTGTTTATGCACCCCTGTAGAGCTGTCTTTAAACTCACTCAGCAAACTGGAAACATTTAGCTTGGTCGAAACCTCTTTATCTTCCAGTAATCTCACCATAGAGACCACTGTACTCTCAAATACATTGTTAATACTTTTAGTAAGAATGGCCTGCTTTCATTCTCTTATTACTGAGCCATTATTCTGGACTCTGTTTATTATTATTATTCCAGACTCGAAGTAATTATCCCATTGAAAAGACCAAACATATGTACACCCTGTTGTGACACAGCCAGTTTTGTCCTGTCTGAACTTGCCTGCTTTGTGAACTGTTAAGGTCTCAGAAAAATAAAAATAAAAAGCAAAATCTTTTATTTTTATCATTTAATTTTTTATAGTTTTAATTATATTTTTAAATTGAGACAAAAAAATATATATATATAATTTACCATCTTTACCATTTGAAATGTGTACTTCCTTGGTAATAAACATATTCTTTATTCCCCCTTCCACCTTTATTGCATCGTTTATTCCCACCCCCACCCCTGCTCACCTCCTCCTCTTCCCAGCCTCTGGCAGTAATTTAGTTTAAAGTGTGAGTGACAGTCTCACCTCTTATAATTATGTGATCATTTTTAAAAATTGTGGTAGAATGTGTGTAACATGGAGTTTGTGATTTTACTCTGTCTTCATGAGATCTACATGTTTTAGCTCCACATGAGTGAGAACATGTGACAGTTGTCTTTCTGTTCCTAGCTTCTTTCATTTAACATAATGACCTCCGAGTGCCATCCATGTTGCTGCAAATGACAAGATTCATTTTTTTATGGCCAAGTGGTAATCCCTTGTGTATATATAGCAAAATTTTCTTTATTCATCTATTAATGAATACTTAGGTTGATTTCATATCGTTGTTATTGTGAATAGTGCTTCAATAAACATGCACATGCAAATATCCTTGATATCTGATTTCTTCACATTTGGGTAAATACCCAGTAGTAGGATTGCTGGATCTATTAATATGTCAATTCTGTTTTTAATTGTTTTGAGAAATCTCCATACTTTTTTTCATAGCGGGTGTGCTGGGCAGTTGTGTCAGTGGGTGGGGGGAGGATAAAAAGAGGTTAGTTAACGGTTACAAACACACCTTGGAAGGAATGAGTTCTAATGTTTGATAGCAGTGTAGGATGACCATAGTTAACAACAGTGTATTGTATATACACTGTTGTTATATACAATATATAATATATACAATATATATTTCAAAATAGCTAGAAGAGAGGACTTGGAATAATCCCAATACAGAAATGATGAATACTCGAGGTGATAGGTGCCCCAAACCCCTAATTTGATCATTACACAGTGTAAGCATGTGATAGAGTATCATATTTGTACCCCTGTATGCATGTACAAATATTTGTATCAATAAGAAATATATACAAAAAGCCAAACCTTTTTAGCTACAAAAGCGGTCTCTTAGTTTCAAATATATATAGTTAGAAAGTGCTTGGGTCCTGTAGCATAAGTATTCAGAGTTTACTCAAGCTTTCCTCCTCAGGCAAACCTAGCAGCTGTTATCTAAAACCAGACTTGCAGCCTCGGAAATCACCTGGAGCTTGTCCAGAAGGCAAGAGTCTTAGGCTCCACCCCCAGACTTTCTAACTCAGAATCTGTAGTTCCACAGGCACCCCTGGTGGCTCTGGTACATATTAAAGTTTCAGAAGCACTGGCTGGAGATCTTTTACCTGAGTCTGTAATCATGGAGTCACCAATCAGTATGTGGAGTGACCATAACACTTCAACTCAAACTCTATTTCTAAAATGAAAAATCTGTCTATTGCAGCTAATTAGGTAACATGACAAATATCAAGCTCTCTTTCCACTATTTTCTGGTGTTCTCATGATCTGACAATGACAGTGGCAGGAACATGTCCTGAGATGACCAAATTGAAAATAGTAAGGCTCTTTTGTATATTTTAGAATCCAGTCTCTGACTCCTTGTGATAGAGAATTCAGGCATTCTTGAGACTTCTCAACAGATTCTGACTTTCCCAGGTACAGGCTTATCCAGACGACATGTTTGGAGATAGGTTCAGAGAGGGAATGACATCTTATCCTTCTCATATATCACTCTTGCTCTTCAATATTTGAAAGAAACACTGTGTAAAGAACAAAAACCGTCTGTCCTGACTTCTGACATTAACTCAATTTTAGTTACTTTGAGAGGGCAGAAGAACCTTCTAAGTAGAATGTTAGGGGTTCCTAACAAGTGAGAATTTCTTTGCAAGTCAACGGGCCAAATAAATGATTTCTTTAAAAATACAAATCCATTTATCACTTAGAGTATTTGCATTTAGTTCCAAATAATTTGTATATGTGTGCTAGGTTATGCCTTTTTATTCTAGAGAAGAGGGTCCAAAGAGGATGGTTTTTTTTTTCTTATAATACTATGCCATAATAGTCTTTTTTCCCTCATTGGGATGGAAGTATAAGGGAGAAAAGAAGTGGCATTCCCATAGGGAATATTTCCTAAATTTCTAATGCAAAGTTTCTAATCTGAAAACTGCTACGTATTTTTAAACGAATGCCAACATGATTTAATCTAGTTTCATTCAGTGTAGGAGCTGAAGTGCCCCTGGGTAAGGGAGAGCATCCCTGAGCCTTCCTTTGCCCTTGGTGTGCCCCACCCCTCCCCATCCCCACTGTGTTTCCTCTTCTGCGTGTCTTCTTTGTTCTTAAACACACACATTCGAAAACTTTATTTATTTTTTTTTAAGAGACGACACCATCGTAGCTCACTCTAGCCTTGAACTCCTGGGCTGAGGTGATCCCTTCGGACCCAGTCTCCTGAGTACCTGGGGCTACAGGTGTGCGCCACTGCGCCTGGTGAATTTTTATTTTTATTTTTATTTTTGTAGACACAGGGCCTCGCTTTGTTGCCCAGGCTGGTCTTGAACTCCTGGCCTCAAGCTATCCTCCTGCCTCGGCCTCCCAGAGTTCCAGGATTATAGGTGTGAACCACCATGCCTGGCCTAAAATACTTGTTAAAACTTCTTTCCATTCGCTTCTTCCCTTTCCTTTCCTCCACTGCCCACCACTTCTGCTTATCTGACTTCTACCATCACTCTCACCAAAACTTCACTGCAAGATCGCCAGACTTCCTGTCACTTCTTCTTATGTCTCTTTAGCATTCGATCTTATCCACTTTCTCTCCTCCCTTGATTCCCATAACATTGGTCACTCAAGGTTTTCTTCCAGATGTTTCGCTTCTTGACAGCAATGGAGTTGGAATCCTAAGTTTTACCACTTACTAGCTCTGTGCCTAGGGCGAGACACTTAACTTTGATGTGCCTCAGTTTTGTTGTAAGATGAGGGTAGGGAAAAACTTCCCCCATAAAGTTGATGCAAAGTGCATGGAAGAATGTGTGGCGCATAGTAAGGGTTTCTTAGGGATGAGTCATCATTATTGTCATCATTAAAGGTCATTTCTTGCCCTTTTTAGGCTCTTTGGCCTGCATGCTGATTGTAGGTGATCACTAAATTTTCCCCTCCTTTTCCTAGGGCCTCTCTTCTCTTCAAATTTTTCTTTGACGATCTCTGGGTTTCCCACATTTTATGTCTTAGCCCCTAACTTTTCCCCTGAGGGTAGGAGTTTACTTTCTAACCTCAGGCTGGCCATTTACACCAGAAGTCTCTTGAGCTCTATAAACCAAAGCTGCCAAAATGCAGCTCATTCTCTTATCACCTAAAGTCTCTTCTCTGTCTTCCTCAGTCCTGCCTCTCTTTTGCCACCATCTTCATTAATGCTGTCACTGTCCTTTACAACTCCTGCTGGGGCATCACAGCATTGGCTTCTCATTGCCGGTCACCCAAGTCCTCCAGCTGATCTCCAGCATCTGTTGATTGTCTGTTCGTGGTGTCATGCAGTGTGTCTTTGCTTTGCTGTTCCTGCTTCTGTTCCATGCAGGGCACATGCCTTTTGTATTAGTTGGTTTGGGCAGTCATAACAATACCATAGAATAGGTGGTTTGAACAATGGAAATTTCTATTCCCACAATTCTGGAGGCTGAAAGTCCAAGATCGAGGTGCCGGCAGGGTAGATAGGTTTCTGGTGTGGGTTTACTTCCTGGTTGGCAGTCAGCTGCCTTCTGGCTGTGTCCTCCCTGGACTTCTTTCTGTGCATGTGCGAGTATCCCTCGTGTCTCTTCTTACTAGGACAGCAGCCCTGTTGGATTAGGGCCTTACCCTAGGACCCTGTTTAACCTTAATTACCTCCTTAACGACCCCATCTCCAAATACGGCCATATTGGGAGTTAGGGCTTCAACACGTGAAGCTGGGGAGACACAATTCAGTCCAGAACACCCTTGATGCTGTTGCTGGGTAACCGTCCTGACTTCCCCTCTCCCCTTGGCAGTCCAGCTTCAGACAGGGGTGAGAATGATCTTGCCGACCCACAGCTTTGGCCTCTCCTTCCCATTCGTAATCACTCGACTTGGCTCCCCACGGCCTAGATGCAGCGAGAGGAAAACGACTACTGTAGGGTGGCTTCCTTCATTTCTAAGTTCCTTATGCTCACTCCTCTGGAAACTGGGGATAACATGACTAACCTCGTGTTATTGAAGGTTTAAATAAATTCGAATGAAGAATTGTTGTTTTAATCTGATGAAAACCAAGTACCTACTCTCCAGCCTCTATTCGAGGTCCTCCATCATCTTGTTACTCTAAGTGTGATCCCATGGGGTTTTGGGGCCAGCCGCCTACCATCACCGGGATGCAGACTCTGCATCACAGCGAGATCCCCAGGGCCCTTAGATGGGAGGGATTGGCTTATCCTTACTTCCTGGCTCTAAGCTACAGCCACAGAATGGAGAGGACAGGGCCTTGGAGGCCTGTACCGGGCTTCAAACTGCAGCTCCTTTACTTGCGAGCTCTATGCCCAAAGACAGGTTTATAGAAATTGTCCTTGTCTTGTTTCCCCTCTGAAAAATAGGGAGAGGCAGAGGTTTACCTCACAGAGGTTTCGAGGATTAGTTGAGAAATTTTGTAAATAAAAGAGCATCTACTCTTGTGATTTTAAATTGAATTTCATACTTAAAATCAAGTACTTTTTATTTGGAGTCAAGGTTTGTTTATTGTGGCACAGTGTTGGGGAGTGAAGGGATGTGGGGCGTTCATTAACCTCTCAGCCTCTTTGTCCTCTCACCCTGTGGGACAGGATCCCGCCTGGTCACCCTCTGGGAAGATGTGCCCAGCAAGGGATGTGATGGGGAGACTTCTTTTCTGTAGAGGGTAAACCAACTGCTGCTTCAGTGGAAGGTGGAGAAAGCCCTTCCAGCTCTCAGAAGGGGCTGGGAGCCGGGATGTGCCTGTGTGTCTGTGGCTGGAGCCCAGCCCCATTAGGCCCTGGCCCCGTGATTGCTGTGAGAGTTGGTTGCTGCACCCTTTCTCCACAGCGTCCTGCTGAATCTAAGGCAGAGGAGTTCTTGTTTTGTTTTTGTTTTTAAGCCCTTTTCAAATTTACAGAAGGATTGCAAGAATAAGAATAGTGTAAAGAATACCTGTTCCAGTGTTAGTTTGCTGAAGATAATGGCTTCCAGTTCCATCCATGTCCCTGCAAAGGACATGATTTTGTTCCTTTTTATGGCTGCATAGTATTCCGTGGTGTATATGTGCCAACAACATGGGTGCCGGGGAGGGAGAGCGTAAGAAAGAAGAGCTAATAAATGCTGGTCTTAAAGACCTAGGTGATGGGTTGATCTGTGCAGCAAACCACCATGGCACACATTTACTTATGTTACAAACCTGCACATCCTGCACATGTACCCTAGAACTTAAAAGTTGATGGGGGGAAAAAAGTAAAAGAACACCTGCATTCTCTACTCAGAGTTACTATTAACGTTTAGCTCCATCTGGTTGACTAGTCTGTCTGTGTGTGGATGTCTGTACACATGCATAGTCTTATTTTCTGAGCAATTTGAGAAGAAGTTACATACATTGTGGCCTCTGCCCCTAAATACTTCAGTATGTATTGCCTAAGAAAGGCAGTATTCTCAGCACGGTTGTCAATGTCAGTAAATTTGATTTTTTTTTTTTTTGAGACAGAGTCTCACTCTTGTTGCCCAGGCTGGGGTGCAGTGGCATGATCTCAGCTCACTGCAATCTCTGCCTCCCGGGTTCAAGCAATTCTTGTGCCTCAGTCTCCTGAGTAGCTGGGACTGCAGGCATGTGCCACCACAACCAGTTAATTTTTGTATTTTTAGTAGAGACGGGGTTTCACCATATTGGCCAGGCTGGTCTCCAACTCTTGACCTCAGGTGATCTGCCTGCCTTGGCCTCCCAAAGTGCCGGGATTACAGGTGTGAGCCACCAAGCCCGGCCAGTAAATTTGAAATTGATACAAGACTTTCATCTAATCTGAGGTCATATTCCAGTTTTTTCAATGGACCTAGTAATGTCAGTCTCCTTTAATGTGGATTTTCACAGCCTTTATTCTTTCTGACATTGATATTTTTGAAGAATGCAGCCCCTCCTCTTTTAAAAACTAGAACCTTCTGGCGGTGCTCGGTGGCTCACACCTGTAATCCCAGCACTTTGGGAGGCCGAAGCGGGCGGATCACGAAGGTCAGAAGATCCAGACCATACTGGCCAATATGGTGAAACTCCATCTCTGCTAAAAATACAAAAATCAG
This sequence comes from Macaca thibetana thibetana, assembly GCF_024542745.1. Lineage (NCBI taxonomy): Eukaryota > Metazoa > Chordata > Mammalia > Primates > Cercopithecidae > Macaca > Macaca thibetana. Next base: position 64,862,974 of record NC_065585.1, read on the forward strand.
CTGGGTGTGGTGGTGTGTGCCTGTAGTCCCAGCTACTCAGGAGGCTGAGGTAGGAGAATCGCTTGAAATGGGAAGACGGAGGTTGTAGTGAGCCGAGATCGTGCCACTGCACTCCAGCCTGGCAACAGAGCGAGAGTCTGTCTCAAAAAACAAAACAAACAACAACAACAACAACAAAAAACTCCAACAAAAACTAGAACCTTCCTTGTTTTGGATTTGTCTGATGTCTCCTCATGATTAGATTCAGGTTCTGCATTCCAAGCCTGAACACTATGTAGGTATTCAGAGTGGTCCATTTGCCTCTCACTGGGGGATGGCCATCTCTATCCTTCAGTCAGGGTGGGGCTTTTCTCCATTGTACTGTTACTACACTTGATCTTAGCCAAAAGGCCAAGGAGTCATCTCCACTGTATTGTTACTATGTTTTTCCTTCTGGCAGCTAGTTAATCTGGGGAGAGGCACTTTAAACATCATTTAAATATCATTATCTTCCTCAAAATTTCTCCTTAGCTTTAGCATCCAGTGATGATTTTTGTTTGAATCTTTACAGGGATGGTCAGGGTGGCATTCTTATGTAGTTGTTCCTTCTATTTATTACTTTCATGGACTCTTGGAGTCCTGTTTTTTTCAGTGGTTTATAATCCGTGACTGTCCCTAATTTTTTTGGTGGCTCGATTGTCCCATATTTGACTAGTTGGAGCCCCTTCGAGCCAGCTGCTGTGTCACCATGACACGTCTGCATTCTCCGAGTATCCGCAGCCTGCCTCTCCTGGTGGACAGCTACATTGTCTCCCTTTGACGTGCCCTCCTAGTGAATATTGTGTTTCATAGCTTTTAAATCAGACTGCCCTTTATATGTCTTTCAAGTTTGTGGAGAATTTACACTGACATATTTGAGTGCTGAGTTAACAGGCAGACAAAAACTTAATTTTCTTTATAGTGATTTGTACCTACCATTTCCATTTGCAATGACGTGAGTCGCCTCCGGTTATTACCCTGCAGTACGCTCTTTACTGGCTGCACCGAGTTGACTTCTGAACTGCCCTTGGGCTCCCTCTGCTGGCTCTGCAGCACGTGAGCACTTTTCTGGGGTCATGGAATGGATTTCTCCTTCTGCCCATTTTCTTTCTTTTGGTTTGTTGGTTTCTCTCTCTCATAAATTATTACACAAACATGGACCATACCATACAACCTGCTTTCAAACCTGATTTGTTTGCTAACTGTATCAAGAATATCTTTCCATATAAAACATATATGTTTATATAATTATGTCAGTGTTTCCATATTTTTCTATTACATGAATGTTCTTTTTAGCATTTAAATCACCCATTTTTAGTAGGCATTTGTATTGCTTGTTTCCATTTCCGGTAGCATCTAAAATGAACGTCCCTTGCATGTATATCATTCATATGTGACTTAATAAGTAGAGCTTGCTAAATGGGTAGGAACTTACAGGAAAAGGGGAAACTCTAGTTTGAGAAAATTGTCTAGGCTAAGTTTAGGATGTGTTCAACAAACAGGAAAGTCAGGTTTGGCTAAAACATGGTTGAGTAATAGTGGGAAATATGGTCAGAAAGTAGGTATGTTAGGACTCTTTCTATTGAAATGATGAAATCCAACTGCAACCGCAAGTGGAGCAGAATAAAATTGGTTTTATTTAATAACTGGGAAGCCCAGGGTAGCTGGAGGCAGGGGCTTAGATGCTGCTGCCCATCCCTTCCCTGTCTGTTTCTCCTCCTGTCCTTTCCCAGTCTGAGCACTGAGTCTCTTGCCTGTTGGCCTGGGGAGGGAAGGAGCTGCCAGCCCCTCCAAACTGGCACCCAACAGCTCAGGTTACAGAGAGTCACTTTCTTCCATTACTCACAGAGTAAACGTCAGGGAAGGCCACTGATTGACGCTGTCTGGGTCAGATATCTATCCTTAGGCCAGTCCCTGTGAACAAGGGGATGGGGTGTCTGTGTGGACCAGATCTGAAGCACAGGCCCTAGGCCCTTGCCTAGGGCCAGGGAACAGGTGGGAACTATGGACTCTCTCCCCACCGAGAACCCCAGGGAGCAGGTGAGGTGAAATTCCTCTAGGGAAAGAGGGGCAAAATGACAAGACAGCAGATGTCTACCACACTGCTATGGGGCCTGGTCCCCCCCAGAAGGAAAAACATAGTAACAATACAGTGGGTCTCACCCTCCACGTGGGTCTCGAGTAGGGGGTGGATGAGGGAAAGGTTGGAAGGCTTTGGTACCGGTTGGTAGAGAGCTCTCGGTGCTTTCTCCATATGGAGTGAGAGTGCTTTGATGTGATTCCTTCAAAGTCAGGCCTAGGAGACTCAGGATGCCTAATCTAGAGGTAAGAACATTGGGAGGAAAGCCAGTGAGTTCAGTCTTGTGCATACTGACTTTGAAGTACTTTTGGAATGGCCAGGTGGAATTATCCACAGGACAGGACCAAATCTTACCTGGTTCTTCCCCAGGCCAACTAGTCCAGAGCAGGAAATAAAAAGAGTTGCCCTGATACCAAGGTGTATTAGTCCATTCTCACGCTGCTGTGGGGAAATACCTGAGACTGAGTAATTTGTACAGGAAAAGGATTTAATTGACTCACAGTTCTACGTGGCTGGGAAGGCTTCAGGAAATTTACAGTCATGGCAGAAGGCACCTCTTCACAGGGCAGCGGGAGAATGAGTGCCCAGCGAAGGGGGAGAAGCTCCTTATAAAACCATCTGTTCTCCTTATAACGATCTCCTAATAAAACCATCAGAGAACTGTCTCTTTCACTATCAGGAGAATAGCGTGGAGGAACCGCCCCCATGATTCAATTAACTCCACCTGATCCCGCCCTTGACATGTGGGGGTTATTACAATTTAAGGTGAGATTTGGGTGGGGACACAGAGCCAAACCATATCACAAGGCTTTCTCCCCCTTGCTGGGATTGTACCCGTAGCCTCTTTCTGAGTCTGCTCTCTTCTAGCCTCTTTCTGCCTGCAGTGCATCCTTACACCATTTCCAGAGTCATGTTTATAAAACTTATACTCTCCGTATAACTCATAAATCCTCAGTTGTTTTTTTTTTTTTTTTTTTTTTTTTTTGAGACGGAGTCTCGCTCTGTCACCCAGGCTGGAGTGCAGTGGCCGGATCTCAGCTCACTGCAAGCTCCGCCTCCCGGGTTCACGCCATTCTCCTGCCTCAGCCTCCCGAGTAGCTGGGACTACAGGCGCCTGCCACCTCGCCCGGCTAAGTTTTTTTTGTATTTTTAGTAGAGACGGGGTTTCACTGTGTTAGCCAGGATGGGCTCGATCTCCTGACCTCGTGATCCACCCGTCTCGGCCTCCCAAAGTGCTGGGATTACAGGCTTGAGCCACCGCGCCCGGCAATCCTCAGTTGTTTTTTTTGAACAGTATATTAAGTATAAAATTTGTCAAAGTCTTTAATGGTCTGCCCCCAAGCTACATTTCCATGTTGTATTTCCTTCAGTTCCCTTCTACTTTGTATTTGACTGTTGAGTCAACTGAGTTTTTGCCATTCCATTAACCCATCCCATGCTTTTCCCACCTATAGATTTCACTTTTCTTATAGGCTAGAATGTCTTGACTGGGATCTGACGGGAGATAATGAGAACAAAAGCTGGTTCAAAGAGCCAGGGTGTTGCATAAAAGTCCTAAGATTGTATCTAAGCAGGTAAAATAAAAATTTTAGACAATTACTTAAATTTGAAATATTCACATTTATTAATAAGGCATGTAATGTCTACATGAGCCATCATTTGTTTTTTTAATTCTACATTGATTAGGAGCCAAACCTTCAGGGCAGGTATCCGGTGGCGCACCCTGGAGAGGCCCTGGAGAGGCACAGATGCGTGGGAGGGGGCTCTTCACATGCTGTGTGCTGCTGCTGGGAGAAGAGGGGGCCAGAGACTGGGGGGCTTCTAAGAAGAGGTGGCATTTCTGCCTCAGTGTTGAAGGATGAATAACTTCGACAGGCTGGAAAAAGGTGACATTTCAGGTAGAGCGTGTCGCATGGATGTAAATCCCAAAGGTCAAGGACATGGGCTTGAGAGATGGTGAGAAGAATGGAGGTGACTGTGACTTGCATTCTATCCGTGTCACTATTAATTACCTTTGAATGCCTTTGGCTCTAGGTGGTAGAACAAGTAAAGTAATGGAGAAATGCTTTTTCTACCAGTATTTGGTGACCAAATGCAGAATTATGGAGAGGGCCAGGGACCTCATGAACCATGCTCTTTCTAGTCTGGGGACATAGCTCCAATGCCTTTCCTGTCCCAGTAAGAGGCCATGGATTTCAAGAAGCCAGACAATCCATTCTTTCAAATAATGCTAAAAAAGAAACCATTTATTTTATTTTTAAGTATAGAATGAAACATTTATAGTTGCCCAAATTTTGGTACCTTTTAGGAGAAAAATACAGATTCTTTTGTTGTTAAAAATAAACTTAAAAAAAATAAAGACTTACCATAGGCCAGACGCGGTGGCTCACACCTGTAATCCCAGAACTTTGGGAGGCCGAGGCGGGCAAATAACCTGAGGTCAGGAGTTTGAGACCAGCCTGGCCAATGTGGCGAAACCCCATCTCTACTAAAAATACAAAAATTAGCCAGTCGTGGTGGGTGGTGGGTACCTGTAATCCCAGCTACTTGGGAGGCTGAGGCAGGAGAATCGCTTGAACCCAGAAGGTGGAGGTTGCAGTGAGCCAAGATTGTGCCATTGCACTCCAGGCTGGGCACGAGTGAAACTCTGTATCGAAAACAAAACAAAAAAAGATCTACCATAAATGGAGTACAACATGAGACTAACAAAAATAACAAATAAATCATCCAGCATATATTCTGTATGTTAAAAAAAAAAATCACAAGATGAATACAGACCATCTTGGTGCATTTTATACACTAGACACATATTGATATTTTTAATGCTTACAATATATTAGGTTTCATACTTGCTTCCAATCTGAGGAGAGTGTATCTGAGCTCTTTTTTTAGATTTGAAAACCGCCTTTTAGATTAGATTAGAACACCGCTTTTTTTTTTTTTGTTATGCAGTAACAGACCATTGCCCACCTGAAGGCAAGTCACCTTTATTTTTACCTCCTTAGTAGAACCAGCAGGAGCTGCAGTTGCTGTTGCTTGAGCCAAGGCCATAGTCAGCATAGAGAGGTTCTGCTAAGAGACTGTGTTAAAGGAAATAAGTTTGGTGACTTAGTTTTGTTTTACAAGCTAGCTGTGGCCCAGGCCTTCTACAGGGTGGGCACGCAGGTTTATTGCAGCTCTGCAGAGCCATGGCCTTAGACAAACAAAGAAGGTGTGGGAATACACGGGAGCTTTCCATTCAAAATGGATTCTTCTCCTTTCAGTGCATGTAACTGAAGCACCAGCTTTCTTTTTAAAAAAAAAAAAAAAAAAAAAAAAAGGGAGAAAAGAAAAGTCAGTCTGAAGTTTTCGTGACACTCAGCCAGACTCCATGTTAGATAAAGTAATCATGGAAATACAGCTTTATTTTTGTACCAAGTTGTGCTTAGAAAGCTGATTGCTAAACCAGGAAGCTTGGCTTTCAGAATTTTACTGTAATCCAGGGTGGAAAAAAAGTATCACCCAGATGGCATTTGTGGGAGCTTACTGACTGGTAATCCCTCCTTGTCCTAGAAGATTAAGTCTGCCCTGGTGTAGTCATGGTCAGCTGATTTTTTTTTTTTTTTAATAAATTGTAGTTTCTTGTTGTAAGTCAGCCCGTGTCCAATGTTTGCCTGAACTGTTTGTACATCTGGGCCATATTGCGGAACCCTGCCCTTCTTTGTTGACTGAGGAAAGCTCGCTCCCTGCCCAGGTTTTTCATTGTTGATCAAAATTAACACCAGGTGGTGAACAGAGCCCCTCCTAAGGTTGCTCAGGATAAATCATTTATTAAATAGGTCTGCTTGTCAGGAGGGGTGTGAAGGCTCCCAGAAGGAAATGCTGGCGCCGGGGCCCGGAAGCCAGGGCCTCTAACTCCTGGGGTTGATTTCTTCAGTGAAGTTGCACCCTACAAAGGGAATATGGCCAAAGCAGCACTCAACTGAAGGATGATATCAGGCGATTAGAAAGCAATGCGTTCTGCGTTTGTCTGGAATGGATTGTAGAGAGATGGACTTAGGCGAGGACTACCAGTCCCCGTTTGATTTTGAAGCAGGAGTCAACAAAAGCTATCTCTACTTGTCTCCTAGTGGAAATTCATCTCCACCCGGATCACCTACTCTTCAGAAATTTGGTAACTACTAATTTTGTAAAGCTAAGTTTGCTTGGAATAAAACCTAGACATAACTTGGGGTTTGCCTGGCTTTAAAATTATTAGTGTAAAGATGTACCAGGGTGGTGCTGGATTGTAACTAGCTAATAAGCTATTCTAGATTCAAATATTAAATCTCATTAAATATTTAGGATATGTTTATACTTAGAAGTTAGATTTTAAAGTTAGTACTATTTATACGATCAGTAGACCTCTCCATTTATAGATATTCCAAGCTCACTTTGAGTTTGTTGAGCTGGTAAATAACAAAAAAGGAGGAATCTGGAGTCCTTGGTTTCTAGTTGCTTAGGTAATTTACGACAACTTTCTTAATTTTTCTCTTTAGTTAAATGATGGTTAAGCACTGACTCGGTTCAAGGCCTTGCTGATGACTGTCCTGGGTTTTGTTATGGAATATTGAGAGCAACTTATAGAAATGGCTAGGCAAGATTTTTTTTTTTTTTTTTTTTTTTTAAAAGAAAAACTTGAAATTGCCGTACCTTTAGAAGCAGTTATTCGTTCATACCTGCCGGGATGAGATTGCTTTGAAGGCCAGCAGCACCATCAGGGAGGCTCTTCCTTTGTCGGCACAAGGCAGCAAAAAGCTGGAGGCAGCTTAGCCATCCTCCCGGCCGGGTCCCTCGTATCATAGCCAGTGCTGGGAACTGGTTAAATGACCTTCTCTGTAATTTGCCAAATAATCAGGTTTTTCCAGAAGAAGTTAATTTTTTCCTGATTAATGAAGAACAGGTCACATTTTGTTCATTTTAAGCTGAAAAAAATGGGTAACTTAGAAAAAAACATGGTAAAGGTGACAGCATGAAACTTAGTTTTAAGTATTTTAGGTTTGTGTATTTGCTGACGGTAGGGACTGTGTGAAGCAACATTCCTCTCTTGGTTGCAACTGGTAGCCATCTTTCCCCAAAAGTGGCTGGGATTTCCAGGAACGGGAAAATGTGGAGTGTGACAAAGAAGGGGTAGAGCTGGTCTGTAGAAGTTCGGGGCAGGAGGCAGCAGCTTGATGTCTGCTGGGGGATTCTGATTGCCAGGAAACTTTCTCCAGTGCTGACCTTGGCTTGCCCAAGTGGCCCCCCTCAGACCTCTGTAATAAAGGGGCCTGGGCTCCCCCTTTGCCCAGCCCCCTTCTAATTTATAAATCTTATGTATAAGTTAATAGGGGGCCACACAGAATGGGGAAGTGAGAGCTCAATAATGGACCAAAACCCAAGTGACTTGCAGGGAAGGGAGGAAACCTTTGAGAAGCTGGGGCTGTGGTTTTATGACTTCAGGTGGACCTTGATCAGTGTGCAAGCAGCCAGATTCCCAGGAAGGTTGACACTGCTTGCTTCTTTTAGTTCCCTTCTACCCTTCTTGTCTCTTTGTTTCACCTCCTGCCATTTTCCAAGTTACAGTCATGACTGCCTTGGGATGTTTTCTGTCAAAACCAGGGCAGTTGTAGGGTTGGGTGTGCCTCTAGGCAAATTCTGAAGGATTATCTTTGCAGTTCCTGTTAGCTGTTTGAAGGAGCATGGGGTTGTGAGATTTAAAAAGTTTTTAAAAAAGCAAATGAATAACAATAATGAAAAACAAGCTCATGTAGCTAGGTTTAGTAGTTTGCATTAATTGAAAGAAAAGAGGGTGAACAAGCATTAAAACAAGCAGAAACCACCCTCAGCAGTCATCTGTAAGAACGCAGTGATTCTAAAATGTCCAAATAAAAATGGAAGCCTGGAAGACGGATTACTCTTCTGTGTGCCCATGACCCCTCAAGGCATAAGAAGCCTGCACACCTGTCTGAACATCAAACATGGTTGGTGGATGGAATGAATAATGTGTCCTCCGTGTGTTTGCAGTCTTTGTATTTCTATGTAGAAGCTCTTAGGATCAATACATTATGAACCCATTAAAAGTTCTTGTGGTTTTTGGCCACTGTGTATTTTCTTAATCAGCAGACAAGTAATACAGACAAGAAGAGGGATGCTACTCAGAGAGGTTGGGAATACTGATCTGAAAAGACTGTGTTCTCTGGTATTTATCCAGAATGCCATCATGGGGCAAATGGGAAAGTAATGAGATTTTATCTATCAGCAGGATGTTCCTAAGAAGTCATTAAAGCGGAGATTAGGATGAAGACAGTGGCTGGAACAAAATGAGGCCTTTTATTAGGGAGTTTTGAACTCCTTTGACGCAACCAACCCCTATTCAGAAATGCCTTATACCTCCTTACCCACAATCCTCATAAATATAAGAATCTATCAATAACTGAAGCAAAATGTTATGAACCAGAACTTCTCTTTACTATGTGTGATGTACTCTGACATTTTATACTATTGTATGCCATTTTTTCTTTTTAAAGTGCTCATCTGGTTCTGCTACTGGATTTTACAACCCATAGTGTGAAAACACCGATTTATAATAGTTTCAGAATCTGGAACAGAAGCTCTGTTCATCTTTTTTGTTCACTGCTGTTTCCCCAAGCACCAAGGATAGTACTTGACATTATGGCTCAAAAACTGTGGAATGCATGAATGAATGAATGAATGATACTGGTGAGGAGTAGTTCATACTCCAGTTCATTTTACTGGATGTGAAGATTGAGGCTGAGAGGCGTATGTGATGTTCTCAAATCACGAAGTTTAGTTAGGCTAAGATACGACTAGCACTCATCTTTTAATTCTTAAGCTAGTGGTTTGGTTTTTTTGTTTTGTTTTTTTAGACCGCAATGTCTCAGCCTCTCTAGTAACGGATATTATAGAACAGATTAACCATTTAAGGCTTAAATTCTCCTTTGGTCAGGTGTTTTACTGTGGGAGTAATTTGTTAACACTTTATACGCCACTGGGATCTCAACATTCTATTCCATCTTTGGGCTGAACATTATCAGGACCAGGGTCTCACAGCTGGGGTCTTTTGTTGCATTATCTCTTCTATTCTGTCAACACCCATAAGGATAATATCCCAAAGGTTATTTACATAGCATCTAGCTTCCTCTTAAGATTTTTTTTTTTTTTTGAGACGGAATCTTGCTCTGTCGCCCAGGCTGAAGTGCAGTGGCGCAGCCTTGGCTCACTGCAACTTCTGCTTCCTGGGTTCAAGCGATTCTTCTGCCTCAGACTCCCAAATAGCTGGGACTATAGGCGCACGTCACCACGCCTGCTAATTTTTGTATTTTTAGTAGAGATGGGGTTTCACCATATTGGCGAGGCTGGTCTTGAACTCCTGACCTCGTGATCTGCCTGCCTCGGCCTCCCAAAGTGCTGGGATTACAGGCGTGAGCCACCAGGCTGGGCCAGAATTTTCTTTTAAAAAAAAAAAACTTTTGGCTGGGTGCAGTGGCTCATGCCTGTAATCCCAGCATTTTGGGAGGCTGAGGCGGGCAGATCACTTGAGCTCAGGAGTTTGTGACCAACCTGGGCATCATGGTGAAACCTCATCTGTACTAAAAATAAAAGAATCAGCCAGTCATGGTGGCACACGTCTGTGGTCCCAGCTACTTGCAGTGAGCTAAGATCACACGACTGTACTCCAGCCTGGGCAACAGAATGAGACTCCATCTCAAAACACAAACAAACAAACAAAAAACTCTTTTATTTTAGATTCAGGAGTGCATGTACAGGCTTCTTATATAGGTAAACATGTGTCATAGGGGTTTGATGGACAGATTGTTTCATCATCCAGATACTAAGCCTGATACACAGTAGTGATTTTTCTTTTTTTTTGCTCCTCTTCCTCCTCCCACCCTCCACCCTCTGGTAGGCCCCAGTGTCATTTGTTCCCCTCTTTGTGTCCATATGTTCTCATCATTTTGCCCCCACTTATAAGTGAGAAGGTGCCCTGTTTGGTTTTCTATTCCTGTGTTAGTTTGCTAAGGATAACAGCCTCCAGCTCCATCCATGTTCTTGCAAAGGATAGGATCTTGTTCTTTTTTATGGCTGCATAGTATTCCATGGCATATATGTACCACATTTTCTTTATCCAGTCTATAATTGATGGGCATTTAGGTTGATTCCGTGCTTTGCTATTGTGAATAGTGCTGCAGTGAACTAACGCATACATGTGTCTTTGTGATAGAATGGTTTATATTCCTTTGGGTATATACCCAGTAATGGGATTGCTGGGGAGAATTTTCTAATGTACAGGAAGATGCAGCCTTGGCTTATGGCACCTTTGGTTATTTCTAGTGACTTAAGGAAATATGAGGAATGGAAAAATCTGACATTTTAGTTTAATGCGATCATATTTGAAACTCTAGAAAGACTGAAAAATCAAACTGAAATTCCTTAGCTCACAGTTCTTCTTTTCATTCTGTTTTACCCTTTTTGATTTTCACTCTGTGTTATTCTCACTTCTTTTTAGAAAAGTGGTTACCACTTCTTAAAAGTTTTTTATGATTGCATAGGTCTTAAATAGCAAACATGGCTGTGGTTTACAAAATAAAAACTGGAGCCAAATTGAAGAGATGTAGAATTTCCTTATTCCTAGAGAGGAAATTTAAGGATGGAAGAGACTTCCTCTCTGGGGATTCTGAAATTTCTCCATGACTGACCTTTGTCACTCTTTTCTGGAATGTCCCAGTTACTAGTTTTATACTTAATTTTGGGGCAGGGGAGCAGAGCAGTGGGAAGAGGAGATAGCTCTGAAGTAATTGAAGATTTTTTCCTTTTTATTTTTTTTTTTTTAAAAAGAAAGAGATTTAAGGGTCCATTTAGAAATATCTGGAAGGAACAAGTAAAGCGTTTGAAAATACTAATGTGTTTTACCTTGAGGATTGTTTCTTCTTTGTCCACTCTTTCTGTGAAGTAACGCTTTTGGGAGGTGACCTTCTGTCTTGTGTGGGGACATTGACCACTGTTCAGGGTCCTGCTTTGAGAGCTGAGTCCCAGGAGCACTTTGCATCTGATGTGGCTCCCAAGTGCTCCTTTCCCTTTTTGTCTTAGGGCAGCCCCTCCCCTCCTGCTCTATTTCCTTTCCTCTTAACCCAGACATTGGCCGGGCGCAGTGGCTCACGCCTGTAATCCCAGCACTTTGGGAGGCTGAGGCGGGTGGATCACGAGGTCAGGAGATCGAGACCATCCTGGCCAACATGGTGAACCCTGTCTCTACTAAAATACAAAAAATTAGTCGGGCATGGTGGCGGGCACCTGTAGTCCCAGCTACTCGGGAGGGTGAGGCAGGGGAATTGCTTGAACCCGGGAGGCGGAGATTGCAGTGAGCCAAGATCGCGCCACTGCCCTCCAGCCTGGGCGACAGAGCGAGACTCCATCTTATAAAACAAAAAATAAAAAATAACAAATAACCCAGATATTGTCCCCTTATGCTTGTGAGGAGCTTGGGTCTTCCCTTAAATGGAGTGGATCAAGTTTTCTCAGCCTTTTTCTTCCCGGCTGCCTTGACTACAGTTACCCGACTCATTTTTCCTCTAAGGTTTTACTGTTCTCATCGTGGGCACTCATGGGAAAATTCCAGGCTTGAGAATCTTAAGTTGTCACGGCCTAAGCCGCTGCATCCCTCTCTTCTGAAGGCACTCAGTGGCAGACAGCAGGTACCGGCTGTTGTGTCCTCTTAGATGCTCCCTTGCCTTAAGTCAGTGGTTCTCAACCACAGTTTTGCCCCACTGTGGGCATTTGACCATGTTTGTAGATACTCTTTTGGTTGTTACAACTGGGTGTGCGTGTGGGGCTGCTACTGACATCTAGTGAGTGGGCCTGAGATGCTACACAGGAAGATGCCCATGACGCCCGTGGTGCCGTGGCTGAGAAGCGCTGCCTGAACTGGATGCTTAGTCTTTTGGGTCTCCTGAAGACAAGCTCTGTGGTGTGGGGACTTGCAAATATTCCTCCCACTTCTGGGATTTTATTACATCCAGAAACAACAAGGCACAGAGAATGGGAACCCCAGGCACAGACTTTCATGGGGAAGAAACATCTTGTGATCTTTTTGGGTGTTACCGCTAAAGATACTTTGAACTATATGTTTAAATCTCTTTTTATGCCTCTAGCTTTAAAAAGGGGGGATGCGTATTTCCTCTTGTTTGTGCTTAAATGAAACAGTCATAGAGACTGAAGTTTCTTATCGCGACTCTAGTCTTAAGTTATTGATGCTGCTTTGAAGACTTGGTAGGAAAGGCGTGCAGCTTTATTTTCCAGAGACGCTTCCAGGGCTCAAGTATATGTTAACAGATTCTTTCTTGGGTAGGCAGTGTTAACATTCAGGCTAAATAGCAGATACCTTAGACTCCATTTTGGCATCTTTTTCCCTCCTAGTTGAATTTTTTCGGGGGCAGCTGACATATTCTTTCTGTGATATCATTTGTGTCCCACCTATATAACCATGGTGCATTTGCCTGCACATTCTTTTCCTGTAATGTGAAGGTAGGTGACCTGCTCCCCAAAGTGACAATCTTTGGACAGATTATGTATGGAAGTCATTTCTTTAGGAAAGTGACATTTCACATCTGCTTTAAATAGAAAAACCTTTCTAGGTAAAAACAGTGAAGTGAGAATGCAATCTATACAATAAAAAGCTCGAGATAAAAGGAGAGAGAATGAAGGGAGACTGAGTTCTTATCTTTCCCTCTAACTTGACTGTATACCTTCCTATAATGCATTTATTCACAGTGTTGACAAGCATCTGCTGTGCGCTAGACACTGTGCATCGGAGACCCTGCTAGGACTAAAGACACAGGATTGGAGCATGAAGGCCAAGTATTGCCCAGCTGCAGTCTGTGTTCTATACAATAGACTGGACCGTAGGTTCTTATTCCCAGAGCCAAGGACTGTTTTTCAGCCATGGTCACAGGGTCCAGGGGAGATCCCCCAAGAGTAGGAGACACTTTTGACTTATTGAAGCGAATGGGAACTGGAAATAGGGATGGGATTTCAGGCAGAGGAAATAATATGTGCAAAGACACACAAAAAAGAGTGTGTTTTAGAGATAGCAGAGATGGTTGTACAACATTGTGAGTATAATTGACGTCACTGAATCACACGCTTAAAAACGGTTAAAGATGATACATTTTTGTTGTATATTCTAACATAATAAAAAATTAAATGGGCTAAAAAGTATGGGAGGTACATTTAAACATTTTTTTTGAGTTAATAGCTTTCTTTCTTTCCGTCTTTCTTTCTGTATTTCTGTCTTTCTCACTCTCGGTCTATTGCCCAGGCTGGAGTGCAATGGCGTGATCTTGGCTCACTGCAGCCTCTACCTCCCGGGTTCAAGTGATTCTTGTGCCTCAGCCTCCTTAGTAGATGGGATTACAAACGTGTGCCACCACACCTGGCCAGTTTTTGTATTTTTTAGTAGAGTCAGGGTTTCACCATGTTGGCCAGGCTGGTCTCGAACTCCTGGCCTCAAGTGATCCACCTGCCTCGGCCTCCCAAAGTGCAGGGATTATAGGCGTGAGCCACCACGCCTTGCTAAATTATAGATATATGTGTTTGTATATATATGTGTGTGTGTGTGTGTGTGTGTGTGTGTATCACCAGGCTGGAGTGCAGTGGTGCGATCTCAGCTCACTGCAACTTCTACCTCCCAAGTTAGAGATTCTTGTGCCTCAGCCTCACGAGTAATTGGGACTACAGGTGCGCGCCACCATGCCCAGCTAATCTTTGTATTTTTAGTAGAGACAGAGACAGGGTTTCACCTTGTTGGCCAGGATGGTCTTGATCTCTTGACCTTGTGATCCACCTGCCTGGGTCTCCCAAAGTGCTGGGATGACAGGCATATGCACGACATATGGCCTACATATGCACTCTAGAAAGCTCTTCGTTGGGGTGGGTTGAGAAATATTTGCAGATGTCAGAGACTGGCAAGGAGCTTAGGGGCAGGAATCTAAGCAACACATAGTGACAGCCCAAACTAGGCAGGAGGGCAGGATGGCAGGATTGGAGGCAGGGAGCGAAGTGGATGTCCAGAGAGTAAGATGGAGCCACAACATCTCAGAGAGGTAGGAAGAGAAAAAGCAGGAGGGAGGAGAGGAATGGAGATTTCAGACTGAAGTTCAGTGTCAGATGGCCTTGGTGTGGCCAGATGAGGGTAGTGACCCAGAACTGTCCTTAGTGGAAGGTAGGTGGAAGGGGCAGCAACAGGGCTGCAGGGGGTTGAGGAGTAATGGGCAGTGAGGAAGTAAGACCTGAGAGCCAAGACTCAGGGAAGACGAGAGGAGAGAGAAGCAGTTCCCAGGTCAAGTTGTAGGGCTTGGAATCCGGGAGAAACAGCAAATCCTTATGTGCACCCATTGTTTGCAGGTAAGGGGCTTGGGGCTGTTTGAAGATAAATGTGATTAAAGAAGATCAACCAACTAGTAAATGGCTGAATCAGTGTGTATGCCCCTTTCCATCAGAATTATCCTGGAGGCTGCGGTAGCCATTCTGGGTGGCTTATCACCCAGTTCTGGAGGTTAGAAGTCTGAAATGAAGGCGTTGGCAGGGTCTTGCTCCCTCTGAAACGTGCAGGGCAATGAATCCTTCTTGCCGCCTCCTCACTTCTGGTGGTTGCTTGCACACCTTGGTGTTCCTTGTTCTGTTGTGATGTCACCCCGATCTCTGTGTGTTCTCTGTGCTTTGCGCTGTGTATCTTCACATAATCTCTTCCCTGAGTCTCTGTGTTCAAATTTCCTTCTTATAAGGACATGAACCATTGGATTAGAGTTCACTAATCCAGTGTGACCTCATCTTAACTTGATTACATCTCCAGAGATCCTGTTTCCAAATGAAGACACATTCATTGTTGTCACGGGTTAGGAAATTGAAGACATCTTTAAAGGCAGCAGAGTTCAACTCACAACACCATCTAATTTCAAAGCTCATCTTGTCTTTTTGTATTCTTTTAAAAATCTGTCCTCAGTCTTCTCATCTTTATATAATGAAGCATTTGACTTAAACCAGGGGTCCCCAACCCCCAGTTGGTGGACTGGTACCTGTCTGTGGCCTGTTAGGAACTGGTGAGTGACAGGCGAGTGAGCATTACCGCCTGGGCTCTGCCTCCTGTCAGATCAGTGGTGGCATTAGATTCTCATAGGAGCGTGAATCCTATTGCGAACCGCACATGCAAGGGATCTAGGTTGCACACTCCTTATGAGAATCTAATGCCTGATGATCTGAGGTGGAACGGTTTCCTCCCAAAACCATCCACCCGCAACCCCCGTGGAAAAATTGTCTGCCATGAAGCCAGTCCCTGGTGCAAAAAACATTGGGGACTGCTGACTTAAACGATTCAGAATTCTTTCAGATCTAAAATTGTATGATAGTGGCCAAAAAACTTTTAATCAATAATCATAGAAAGTCTTGAAGCACTTGGTCATAATTGGAATAAAAGTCAAAGATGAAGAACTAGAGGGAAGAGAACCGTTTAAGTGGGTGCTCCAAAAGGGGGGTTGGGGTTGCACCCAAGCAGAGAGAGGTGCTTCTCAAACTCTTATTTGTGGCTTATGTGTAGGTTCTACATTTTTAGTGAAAACACTTTTGCTGCTTTCCCCAGTTGAAATTTGTGGAAGTTGTGGCAAATGGGTGGTTATGCATAGGAAAGTAAAGAGAGGGTTACTCTAATTAAATCTTTAATGAATAATTCAGTTCAGATGCAATATTAGCATTGGCTCTGTTCTAGGCACTGTGAGTTCTGAGACGGCAAGATAAGAAAGTGACCTCAGGACTTTATAGTCTAGAACTAGAGACGTGTTCAGGACTAAGCTCTTTGCTGTTCTTGGTCACTGTGCCCTGCGTTTCCCTGCTCTGACCACACTCACACACACACATTTCCACTTTGTCTTCTCCATGTTATTCACAAAGACTCTGAAGTCTTGAAGTGTTGTATGTATTTCATTAAATCTAAGACACCACAGATTGTAAGATGTTACTATTATTTTGTTTCATTAAGTATAAAATATGCTGATAGTTAAACTAAAAAAATCCTGCTTTATCATCACTTAAATTGTTTTAAAATCTTTTTTAAAAAATTGTTTTTAGTAGAGATGGGGTTTCACCACGTTGTGCTGGCTGGTCTCGAACTCCTGGACTCAAGTGATCTACCCATCTCTGCCTCCCAAAGTGCTGGGATTACAGGAGTGTGTGAGCCACCCTGCCCAGCCCCCTAAAATTTTTTATTTAAATTTTTGTCGTCATTGTTTTGAGACAGGGTCTTGCTCTTCTTGCTCTGTTGCCCAGGCTGGAGTGCAGTAGCATGATCACAGCTCATTCAACTGTAACCTAGGCCCAAGCGATCCTCCTGCCGCAGCCTCCTGAGTAGCTGGGACTACAGGTACAGGCCATTATACCCGGCTAATGACTTTTGAGTTTTTGTAGATACAGGATCTCACTTTGTTGCCTAGGCTGGTCTCGAACTCCTGGGCTCAAGTGATCCTCCCACCTTGGCCTCCCAAAGTGCTGGCATTACAGGTATGAGCCACTGCGCCCGGCCAAAAATTTTATGTTTATTGAAGTTCTTTTTTAGATTTATTCAGACATTTACACTGATCATAACACTCCTGTGCATATTTTCTAAAATAAAAACGAACATTTCCTAAAATGTCTTCACACCTATAATTTAACTTATTTGAACTGCTTTTCAACTTGGAGTAATCTATGTCTATTCTATTGATTTATTTTCCTCACATAAAATGTCTGTGGTGCAGCCTTTCGTAAGAGACGTCTGTAACTGGACCTGGCATTTTTGAAGCCACTTTGCAAATTTTGAGGCGTGTTTGCTGGTGATAACCATGTCACAATGACTGGCTGATTAATTGTACAGTGCATCTCAAAGATGTAAAATGTAAAAAGTATCTTCAGATTGATGGGATGTGTCTCTGCTTGTCT
The DNA here is from genome assembly GCF_024542745.1 of Macaca thibetana thibetana. Taxonomy (NCBI): domain Eukaryota; kingdom Metazoa; phylum Chordata; class Mammalia; order Primates; family Cercopithecidae; genus Macaca; species Macaca thibetana. The sequence continues at coordinate 64,880,054 of NC_065585.1, forward strand.
TCTCCATCCTCATCCCGGAGACACTAGAAATCTCACCTGGGAATCAGTGAGATGCGTCACCCTGCCAGTGGGCTCCAGAACCTTCCCAGGGCAGGCCACCCTCTACCTAGCTTGCTGGAAGGACTTTTCCAAAGACAAGTCTAGACTTGTCACTCCCCTACCTAAAGCTCTTTAGGGAGCCCATGGGTGGAACTAAAGACAGGCTGACAATCTGTTTGCATAGCTAGATGAAGAGAATTAAGGCAATGGCTAAAATGTTAATAACCTGATGGAAGAAATTATCACTCATTTTCAGTCATTTGGGTTTGATAATGTTATCTGTGACTTTCAAACCAGGGATCCCCACAAGTTCCTTTTTTCTTTCCTCGGGAAAGAAAAAAGTTTCTATGGAGAAAGACTAGGCCCTGTTTCGTTGTCCTGCCATGATCATTGATATTTCTCTAAGAAAAGATATTCATGAAGGAGCTGAGTCGAGAGACAGAAAGACCCAAGTATTAATCGTGCCTCTGTATATTAATCCTGCCTCTGGGCAAATTATATAGCCTTAGAGGACTGCAGTTTCCTAGTAAAAAAAAATACTCCTCTCAGGTGGTGGTTATGGGGTGTTTTTATTTTTATAAGATAACGTAGACTTCCCCTCACAGTGGCTGGTGTAGTAAATGTCAGTAGATATTAATCGTATTTTCCCCACCATATTTGTCTTTTAAAAACAGCTTTCCATCAGATTCTGAGAAAAAAAAAACATTAAAATTAATGAACGAATAAGTTTCAGATTATGGTTTTCAATAATCTATACTTTTAAATGTTGTTGTTTTCCACCTTTCATGCTATGAATGAGAAATTGATCTTTTCTTCCAAAAGCCAGACTCTGTTTTCGTATTAAATACTGTACTATTACTGAACATACAAGAAACAGGATCATATCTAGATGAATATATAAGGCAAAATTTGGATTCCCAGGTTTGGGGAAACTTTAGTTGGAATTAATGAAGACTGCTTTTGATCTAGTCTGCCAGATTCTTTCTCTTTTTAGGGTCTTATTATTGCTTCTAGATACCTTTCAGGTCTTACTGTAAGCCTCCTACTTTTGTCTTTGTTTTCAGGTCAGTGATTTGAAGCATTTGTTTTTACATCAGACTGTCTAGGTTTAAAATCTGACCTCTACCAAACATTTAGGTGTGTTCACCTGGGCAAGTCGCTGAATGTCTGTAAGCTCCAGGTTCCTGATTTGTAAACGGTGACGGGGGACCCCCACCTCACTGAAGTGTTGCACATAGGTATTTAAAACACTTAATTTGGACTTGTCTGTAAATGGAATGCACTCTGTCATGGTGGCTGTGGTTAATAATTTTCGCAAGGCATGACTGTGATGTTTTGCTGCTGATTTTGGTACCTACCATTCTGTTCTTCCTTGGTGTTCTTTAATTGCTAATTTTTTTTTTCCAGACTGCACCTTTTAATTTGAATGATGATGATTTGCTGCCACCTACAGGCTAATTTGGAAAGAGCAGAACATGTCATTACCAACTTTCTTAGATGCTGAATATAAAATCTCAAGGTCATCCTGGCAGACTTGAAGCCAACTGGACAACCCGTCATCCTCTTTTCTGAGAGATTTATTTTCCTTGATACCCTAGCCACATATTTGAATAGAACCAGAATCCCCTTGGATTCTTTTTGAAATGGGCAGTATACATAAAGCATTGTTAGCAATCAGATACTGTATTTTTCCCCTTCTTTGGGTAGATTTGCAAAAGAGTGTGTATCAAAAAAGCATGAAAGAGTCTTTGCTATTTAAGTAATAGTTTGGTACCTGAGTTTTGCTTGTTTTGTTTTGGAGATCTGCTCTAGTTGGAGAACTTGGGAGTTCTGTACAAAACATTAAAAATAAAATAATGTGTAACACGTAGCTCTGTTATGGTTCTTACTGTGTTGCCTTATATGATTGTTACTTGAATGTCTGACTCCCAGTTTCAATCTCATACAACTTTCTTCACATAATCTAACATAGAGGATAGATTTACAAGCACACACAGATGCTGGGAAATGGTTTCTGACAGTACATAGGACAGCACCTTGTTCACGGTGTGATTTGGCTGGAGTTGGAGTAAGAGGTGCCAATGCCAGCTAGCAGGAGACGGGTCCAGTAAGGGCTGTGTGCCAACCTCACACTTTGCTTTGAAAACAGTAAGGAACCACCAAAGGATTTTAGGCTGAAGAGTGACACAATCAGATTTCTATTATAGAAATATTATTTGGGCAGTCTGTTCACAGATATTTTAGAGGAAGACCTGTGGAAGCAATTATGCATTGAGCTTTTCTACCTGCTGATTGTACCGATTAAGTATTTTATATGCAGTCAAGAGCTTACTCATATTTTTTGCCAGTCTGATTTGTGGTTTTTGAATTATTTGTGTTACTTTTATGGCTTTCACAGTTCTGTACATACTTTCCAGGTAGGCACTATTTTGGTGCTGCCATGCTGATGATTATTATAATTATTAACTACTGTTAATCAGTGAAGTACAGCAGATCCTGTACCAAGTGCCTTTGTAACTTGTACACCATGTACATAAGCATCATCTCATTGATTCACGTAATTCTCTAATGTTTGCTGTGACGCTGGCTGCTTGTTCCACAGTGTGGCTATTCTCCTTCCTTTTTCTTCTGCGTCTGCTCCCTGGCGCCTTGTGTTGGGCAGGATGCCACATTGCTGCTGTGACTGAACTGGCACTTCTCAGAAATGGTCCTGGGGGGTAGCAGGGAACAACTGCAGTGGCTGTGATGCTCACTGGCAGGAAGAGCGGGCAGAGGAGTAAACCTTTCCCTGGTTTCTTTGCAAAAAAAAAAAAAATAATAAATAAAAATCTGTTGCCAGAGGAGACTTTGCAATCCCAAACCTGTAAACTGAACTGAAGCCTGAAGCCTAGGGTAAGGCAGCTACGGCCAGGAAGGGGGTGACAAAAAGCTTAGTCGTCAAATAATGTGCGAATATAATATTTTAAAAAATTAATGTAAAAGAAAATCATGAATAAAATATCGCAATTTTAAATAAAGACGAGATTAGCAGTAGTGCTGTTCATGCAGAGCCATTTTGGAGTTTGAGACACAAGAAAGTATCAGCAATACTGATCCTGCAGTTTAAAATTTTGGCATTTTGTTCTTCATGGGTTCTTTGAATTTGATTTAAAAAAATATTCCATTAAGATATTTATATTGAGTGCTTTAGTGGCCTCTTCAATTTTGCACCCGAGGTTGGGGTGCCTTTCTGGCCTCATCTTAGCCTGTGGGTAAGGGTTGGGCAGGAAAAGAGGGGAGATCTGAGGGGCGGCTGCCTGCTGATCACTCTCCAGTCATTCTTCCTGACAGGCTCTGTTCCAAGGGGACTGGGTGCGGCGTGATTGGTCTTCAGTAGTGTGGAATGTCTCTATGTGGCTGTTGATCATGTCTCTGAACATATAGCTTAGTATTCTTTTATAAGGGTATCTGGATTTTTTATATATATATATGAGAGATATATATGATATATATATATGGTATATGATATATATGATACATATATGAGATATATATTATTATTGTTTTTAAGCTATAAGAAGTGGCAGTGGCTCACGCCTGTAATCCGAGAACTTTGGGAGGCTGAGGCAGGAGCATGGCTTGAAGCCCGGCGTTCAAGGCCAGCCTAGGCAACATAGTGACACCCTGTCTCTACCTCCTAAAACAAACAAACAACAACAAAAAGAAAACCTACAAGAAGATGTTTTCTGCCTCCACTAATGGAAAGAAACAGAATAAAATTTACTTAGGACACTTAGTTCTTTCAGTGGTTACTCCTTTACTGAGTTTGTAAAATGTTGACTTTGATTACCACAGCAAGCTGAAGAGATGTGCAAACTCCTGCCCTGGGTTAGTGGGAAGGAGCTAAAATCTTTCATCTAATTTATACTGATTTAGTTGTACAGCAGTTTAAAGCCTCGGCAAGATCTCATTTTGGGCCCTTCACTCTTCTGCCATAACTATATAGTGACTGAGACTATGAACAGAAGCTAAGAGAATGCTATATTTTCTAAATTCGTATTTTGGCAGAATCTACTTGGTGGTTTCCGGCGGTTAGCTCAGATTTTTTGTCCTTTGCTGAGAGAGCCAGGTCATTTGAATGTCCAGAGGTGAGATATGTGGATCTACTCTAATTGGCTTTATTCTGGCTGGGACAGTGGAGGAGCTTAAAGAAGGATTTTACTTAGAATTTGTACTTTAAACAATTGTTTAAATCCCCAACCAGGTCTGCTGAGAACAGAGCCGGTCCCTGAGGAAGGAGAAGATGTTGCTGCCACCATCAGTGCCACAGAGACCCTCTCAGAAGAGGAGCGGGAAGAGCTAAGAAGAGAACTTGCAAAGGTAAAGAACCATTCCTTTTGTAACTTTATTTTTGCACTTAAAATGTACTGTCATTTGTGATTCTAGAGTACATGGTGATATGTTTATAGTTAGTTCCAGGGGAGAGAAAGTACATGTGTTTACTTCTCCAGCAGGTCTTGAGTAGGGGAGAGGAGATAGAAGAGGGTGACGTCGGTTCGTTTTTATATGAGAAAAATGTATATATGGGTAAAATAGATGTGAAAAGTAGGGTGTGAAACAGGAAATGAATGAGAGGAGTACTCGCGTTCTTCTAAGGGACTTCACCAAGGTCTGATACACTTGCTCTTCAGTGCATCAATGACTTTGTTCTACCCTTGGCTGTGTTGCAGAGATGGGCACTTTCGAACTTCCTTCCACCTTTCCTTCCTTCCAGTTCCCTCCTTCCCTCCCTTCCCTCCCCACCTTGCCTGCCTTCCCTCCCCTCCCTCCCTTCCTTCCCCTCCCTCCCTTTAGTCCTTCTTTCCCTTCCCCTTCTCTCCCCTCCGTCCTTCCCTCCGTCCCTCCCTCCCTTCCTCCCTTCCTTCCTCCCTCCCTCCCTCCCTCATTCACTCTCCCTCTTCCCTCCCTTCTTTCTTTTTTCTTTCCTAACTTCTTCCATGAAATTCATTTAACATAAAAATTAACCATTTTATTCTATTTTATTTTTTGAGATGGAGTCTTGCTCTATTGCTCAGGCTGGAGTGCAGTGGCACAATCTTGGCTCCTTGCAACCTCCACCTCCTGGGTTCAAGCGATTCTCCTGCCTCAGCATCCTGAGTAGCTGGAATTACAGGTGTGTGCCACCGTGCCCAGCTAAGTTTTATATTTTTAGTAGAGATGGGTTTTGCCATGTTGGCCAGGCTGGTTTCGAACTCCTGACCTTAAGTGATCCACCGGCCTTGGTCTCCCAAAGTGCTGGGATTACAGGGAAGAAATTAACCATTTTAAAGAGTAGAATTCAGTAACATGTAACATTCACAATGTTGTGCAGCTGTCAACCCTTTCAAGTTCCACACATTTTCATCACCTCCAAGGAGATCCCTGTAGTCATTAAGCATTCGTTCCTGGCTCCCCTCCTTCAACCCCTGGCAATACCTAATTTGCTTTGTGACTCTATGGATTTAACTATCTTTTGGTTATTTCATATAAATGGAATCATACAATATGTAACCTTATGTATCTGGGTTCTTTCCCTTCATGTTTTTGAGCTTTATTCATGGTGTAGCACATGTCTGCTTCATTCTGTTTAATGGCTAAATAATATTCCATTGTATATATCTACTGTATTTTGTTTATCCATTCGTCCGTTCATAGGCATTTGGGTGATTTTCACCTTTGACTATGGTGGGTAGTGAATTAGGAACCTTTTATGGACAAATACTTGCTTAAGTACCTAGTTTCAGTTCTTTTGCATATATGCCTAGATATGGAATTGTTTCATTATGTGGTAGTTGCATGTTTAATGTTTTAAAAAAATTTTAACTTTTTTTTTAAGAGACAAGGTCTCACTGTGTTGTGTGGGTTGGTGGATTGTGCAGTGGCATGATTATAACTCACTATAATGTTGAACTCCTGGGCCAAGCAATCCTCCTGCCTCAGCCTCCTGAGTAGCTGGGACTCCAGGTACACGCCATTATGCCTGGCAGATTTTTTAGTTTTTATTTTTCATAGAGATGAGATTTTGCTATGTTGCCCAAGCTGGTTTCAAACTCCTGGCCTCAAGTGATCCTCCTACCTGGGCCTCCCAAAGTGTTGGGATTACAGGTGTGAGCCATCGTTCCTGGCCCATGTTTCAAGTTTTTCGGGGAACCACCAAACTGTTTTCACAATATTGACACCATTTAATATTCCTATTAGCAATTTCTCCACATCCCTGGCAATTTGTTATTTTCTGTGTTTTTGATTATAGTCATCCTAGTGGGTGTGAAGTGATATCTCATTGTGGTTTTGATTTGTGCTTTTGCTGTTATATCTAAGAATTCATTTCTGAATCCCAGATCATGAAGATTTACCCCTGTGTTTTCCTCTAAGACTTTATTATAGTGTTGGCTCTTAAGATTTAAGCCCTTGATCCATTTTGAGTTAATTCGTGTATGTGCTTTTGGTAGGGATCCAACTTTATTCTTTTGCATGTGGCTAGTTTTCCCCAGTGAATGCTTGTGGCATCCTTGTTTAAAAAAAAGAAATTCAGTTTACTATAGATGTATGAGTTTATTTCTGGACTCTGAATTTAGTTACATTCATGTATGTGTCTTTTCTTTTGACAGTATCACACTATTTTGATTACTATAGCTTTGTAGTAAGTTTTGAAATCGAGAAGTATGAATTCTTTACCTTTTTCTTCTTTTTGAAAATCGTTATTCCTTGCAATTCCATATGAATTTCAGAATCTGCTTTTCCACCCACACAAAAATGCTATTGGCATTTTGATAGGACTTGCATTCAATTTATAGATTGACTTGGTAAGTATTGCCATTTTAACAATATTAAGTCTTCCAGTCCGTGAACATGAAATGTCTTTCCATTTATTTAGTTCTTAATTTATTTTAGCAATTACAAAACATTTTTCTTTGTACGAGTCTTACACTTCCTTAGTTATATTTATTCCTAAGTGTTTTATTATTTTTGATGTGATTGAAATGGATTTTTAAAAAAATTTTCTTTTCAGGTTGTTTATTGCTGTTATATAGAAATATAACTGAATATTATATCTTGATCTTATATTTTGCAGCTTTATTGAATTTATGAGCTCAAATATATTAAAAAAATTTTTTTTGAGACAGGGTATCACTCTGTCACCCAGGCTAGAGTGCAGTGATATGATCATGGCTCAGTGCGACCTTGACTTTCCAGCTCAAGTGATCCTCCTGCCTCAGTCTCCTGAGTAGCTAGGACTACAGGCACTTGCCACCATCTGCCTGGTTAATTTTTTTATTTTTCAGTAGAGATGGGGTCTTGCTACATTTCTGGACTCAATTGATTCTCCTGCCATGGCCTCTCAAGGCATGAGGCACCACACCCACTCTTGAATAGATTTTTTTGTGGATTTTTTTTTTTTTTTTTTTTTGAGACAGTTTCACTCTTGTTGCCCAGGCTGGAGTGCAATGGCATGATCTCGGCTCACCGCAACCTCCGCCTCCTGGGTTCAAGCGATTCTTCTGCCTCAGCCTCCCAAGTAGCTGGGATTACAGGAATGTGCCACCATGCCCGGCTAATTTTGTATTTTTAGTAGAGATGAGGTTTCTGCATGTTGGTCAGCCTGGTTGCGAACTCCCGACCTCAGGTGATCCGCCCACCTCAGCCTCCCAAAGTGCTGGGATTACAGGCATGAGCCACCGTGCCTGGCCTTTTTTGTGATTCTTTAGGACTTTCTATATATGAAATCATGTCATCTGTGATTAAACACAGTTTTACTTTTCCTTTCCAATTTGCATGCCTTTGATTTATTTTTGCTGTCTAACTGCTTTGGCTAAACCTCTTCAGTACAATATTGTGTAAAAATGGTAAAAATGGGTATCCCTGTCTTTTTCTCTTATCTTAGGGGGAAAGCTTTCAGTCTTTGACCATAAGTATGATATTAGCTGTCATTTTTTCACAAATGGACTTGCGTTGAGGAAGTTCTCTTTTATTCCTAGTTTTAGTGTTTTTTTTTTTTTCCCCCAGGAAAGAGTATTGGATTTTTATGAAATGCTTTTTCTTCACATATTGAAATGATTGTATTTTTTTCCTTTTATTATTATATTAATGTGGTATATGACACTGATTGATTTTCATGTGTTGAATAATTGTTGCATTCCTAGGATATATTCCACTTGGTCATGTTTTATAATCCTTTTGATATGCTTCTGGATATTCATAAGAGATACGGGCTGCCATTTTCTTGTGATGTCTTTCCCTGGCTTTGGTAAATAGGGTAATGCTGGCCTCTTATGATGAGTTGGAAAGTGTTCTACCATCTTCTGTTTTTTAGAAGAGTTTGAAAAGGTTTGTCCATTCTTTAAGTGTTTGGTAGAATTAACCATTGAAGCTATCTACTTTTAGACTTTTCTTTGGGAGATTTTTGATACTGGTTCAATCTCTTTACCTGTTCAGATTTTCTCTATTTTGTTGGGTCAGTTTGATCATTTATATATTTCTATGAATTTGTCCATTTACTCTAGACTATCTAGTATGTTGGTGTACAATTGCTTATAGTATTCTTTTGTAATCCTTTCTGTTCCTGTAAAGTTAGTATTAATGTCCCCACTTTCATTTGGTTCTAGTTATTTATGTCTTCTCTCCTTTTTTCTGTCAGTCTAGCTATAGGTTTGTCAAGTTTGCTCATCTTTTTCTTCTGTTCCCTTCCGTTCCTTTTTTGAGATGGAGCCTTGCTCTGTCGCTGAGGCGGCTGGAGTGCAGTAGCAGCAATCTTGGCACACTGCAGCCTCTGACTCCAGGGTTCAAGCAATTCTCGTGTCTCAGCCTCCCCGGTATCTGGGACTACAGGCATGCACCATCACGCCTGACTAATTTTTGTATTTTTAGTAGAGACGAGGTTTCACCATGTTGGCCAGGCTGGTCTCGAACTTCTTTTTTTTGTTTCGAGATGGAGCCTCACTCTGTTGCCCAGGCTGGAGTGCAACGGTGCAATCTCGGCTCACTGCAACCTCTGACTCCCAGGTTCAAGCGATTCTCCTGCCTCAGCCTCCCGAAGAGCTGGGATTATAGGTACGCGCCACCACTCCCAGCTAATTTTTGTATTTTTAATAGAGACGGGGTTTCAGTGTGTTGGTCAGACCGGTCTCCAACTCCTCCCCTCAGGTGATCCGACCTCCTTGGCCTCCCAAAGTGCTGGGATTACCGGCATGAGCCACTGCCCCTGGCCGTCTTTTTCTTTTCTTTTTTTTCTTTTTTTTAACCCTTAATGCATTGTTGATCTTTTTAAAGAATGAACTTTTGCCGGGCGCGGTGGCTCACACCTGTAATCCCAGCACTTTGGAAGGCCGAGGCGGGCGGACACAAGGTCAGGAGATCGAGACCACGGTGAAACCCCGTCTCTACTAAAAATACAAAAAATTAGCCGGGCGCGGTTGTGGGCGCCTGTAGTCCCAGCTACTCGGGAGGCTGAGGCAGGAGAATGGCGTGAACCCGGGAGGCGGAGCTTGCAGTGAGCCGAGATCGCGCCACTGCACTCCAGCCTGGGCGACAGAGCGAGACTCCGTCTCAAAAAAAAAAAAAAAAAAAAAAAAAAAAAAAAAAAAAAAAAAAAGAATGAACTTTTGCTTTTATTCATTCTCTCTATTGTTTTCTTTTGTCTGTTTTGTTTATCTTCACTCTAATATCTAATCTCTTCCTTATTATTCCCTTCCTTCTCTTAGTTTTGGGTGTAGCTTACTATTTTTTAAATTTTTCTCTAATTCCTTAAGGTGTAGAGTTAGGTTATTGAGTTTTTTTTAAAATGGAGGCATTTACAGCTATACATTTCTTACTGACAGTGCTTCAACTGCATCCCATAAGTTTTAATATGTTGTTTTTGTTTTCCTTCATTTCAAGGTGTTTTCGAATTTCCTTTGTGACTTCTTTTTTGGCCCATTGGTGGTTTAAAAGTGTGTGGTTTGATTTTTACATAGTTGTGAATTTTCTGGTTTTCCTTTTGTTTTTGATTTCCAGTTTCATGGTGGTGGTTGGAGAAGGTGCTTTGTATGACTTTAAGTTTATAGAGACTTGTTTTGTTGCCTAACATATACTCTGCCCTGGAGAATGTTCCATGTGCATTTGAGAAGAGTGTACTTTCTATTTTGGGGTGAGTTGTTCTGTACATGTATGTGTTAGGTCTAGTTGATGTATGGTATTGTTCAAGTCTATCTCTTTGATCTTCTGTCTGTTTGTACTACTCATTTTTTTTACCCAAAGTTTTATAAAGAGTGGGATAGAATGGATAAGGCAGATGGGTGATAAACTGTTTTGTTTTTTTTTTTTTTTTTGAGACAGGGTTTCACTTTGTTGTTTCCCAGGCTGGAGTGTGGTGGCGTGATCTTGGCTCACTGCAACCTCTGCCTCCCAGGCTCAAGTGATTCTCCTGCCTCAGCCTCCTGAGTAGCTGGGACTATAGGCACGTGTCACCATGCCCAGCTAATTTTTTTTTTGTTTTTTGTTTTTTGTTTTTTGTTTTTGTTTTTTGAGATGGAGTCTCGCTCTGTCGCCCAGGCTGGAGTGCAGTGGCGCGATCTCGGCTCACTGCAAGCTCCGCCTCCTGGGTTTACGCCATTCTCCTGCCTCAGCCTCCTGAGTAGCTGGGACTACAGGCGCCCGCCACCGCGCCCGGCTAATTTTTTGTATTTTTAGTAGAGACGGGGTTTCACCGTGGTCTCGATCTCCTGACCTTGTGATCCGCCCGCCTCGGCCTCCCAAAGTGCTGGGATTACAGGCGTGAGCCACCGCGCCCGGCCCCCAGCTAATTTTTATATTTTTAGTAGAGATGGGGTTTTGTCATGTAGGCCAGGCTGGTCTCGAACTTCTGACCTTGGGCGATCCATCTGCCTTGGCCCCCCAAAGTGCTGGGATTACAGGCATGGGCTGCCATGCCTGGTGATATATTTTTATATTTGTAGAGGGCATCAGAATACAAATAACCTTTTCCCATTTAACTGATTTTTCAAAAACATTTTTATGCCAATATACTTTTCTGCAACCTCATTTTAAATTGCTTCATAGTCCATTTTGAATTTCCGCAAGCTCATTTTAAATTTATATTATTTATAAACATTTGGATTGTTCCCATTTTTTGCTATTATGAATAATAGTTTGAAGTAAATACCTTCATGTAAGCCTTTATGCACTTCTTTAATTAGTGCTTTAGGATAAAGTCCTGGAAGTAGCATTATGCCTGGGTCTAATGGTTTTTAAGAGTATATAGCAACATGGCCAAAATGCTATGCAGAATATTTCTTACAATGTTTTGAAAGAGCATTTTTTTTTTCAAATCCTTGGCAGTTCTCAATATTGTTTTATTATCAACAAAATAAAAATAATAGTGATAGCACCTAATGCTATCCCACATGGGCTGTGTGGGAGGTGTTAAGCTGAGCTCTTTACATGCATTATTTCATTAATTATTACAACAGTCTTATGGGGCAGGTGTTATTATCATGATTGATGGAAGAGGAAACATAGTCTTTATTTAACAAACGAAGTTACCAGCTGTATGATTTGTAAATATTTTCTCCCATTCTGTGGATTTTCCTTTTCATTTTCTTTATAGTCCCCTTTAAAACATTTTTAAACTTAAATTTTTTATTAAAAAATTTTAGATTCAAGGGGTACATGTGCGGGTTTGTTACATGTTAATGCCTCATGATGTTGAGGTTTGGGCTTCTAATGATCCTGTTGCCCAAGTAGTGAACATAGTTTTTCAACTCTTTCCCCCAACTCTCCCTCTCCACCTCTGGAATCCCCAGTGTTTAGTGTTCACATCTTTGTGTCCGTGTGTACCCAATATTTAGCTCCCACTTATAAGTCAGAACATGTGGTATTTGGTTTTCCGTTTCTGTGTTAATCTGATTAGGAAGATGGCCTCTAGCTGTATCCATGTTGCAGCAAAGGACATGATTTTGTACTTTTTAGAAAGGGCTGCATAGTATTCCATGATGTATATGTACCACATTGGATAATGGGCACCTGGGTTGATTTCATGTCTTAGCCATTGTGAATAGTGATGCAATAAACATATGAGTGCAGGTGTCTTTTTGGTCGAACAATTTCTATACCCAGTAATGGGATTGCTGCCAGGGATCCCATTCCCAATGGGAATGGTAGCTCTGTATTAAGTTATTTGAGAAGTATCCAAATTGCGTTCCACAGTGGCTGAACTTTAGGACTGTTATGAATAATGCCGCTGTAAGCAATTGTATACAGCTTTTTGTATGGGTGTATTTTTTTTTTTATTGTTGTTTGTTTGTTTTTTGAGACAGAGTCTTGCTCTGCCAGGCTGGAGTGTAGTAGCGTGATCTCAGCTCACTGCAACCTCTGCCTCACGGGTTCAAGCGATTCTCCTGCATCAGCCTCCTGAGTAGCTGGGATTGTAGGTGCACCACCACCATGCCTGGCTAATTTTTGTGTTTTAGTAGTATGAGGTTTCACCATGTTAGCCAGGCTGGTCTAAAACCCCTGACCTCAAGTGATCTGTCCACCTTGGCCTCCCAAAGTGCTGGGATTACAGCTGTGAGCCATTGCACCCAGGCTGGATGTGTTTTCAATTCTCTTGGTTATGTATACCTAGGAGTGGAGTTGCTGGGTCATATGGTAGCTCTATGTTTAACTTTTTGAGGAACTCTTAAACTGCGTTGCTGCCAAACTTCATTTTACATTCTCACCAGCTGTGTCTGAGGGTTCCAGTTTCTCCACATCCTTGCCAACATTTATTAATGTCTGTTTTTTTTTTTTTTAATATAGCCATCCTAATGGGTATGAAGTGGTATCTCCTTGTGGTTTTGAGTTGCATTTCTCAAATTACTAATGAATGGTGTTAAGCATCTTTTCATGTGCTTATTGGTCATTTGTATGTCTTGGGAGAAATGTCTATTTAAGTCCTTTGCCCGTTTTCTAATTGGGTTGTCTTTTTATTGAGTTGTAAGTTTCTTTATATGTTGTGGATACTAGACTGTTATTAGATATGTAATTTGCCAATATTTTCCCCATTCTGTTGGTTGTCTTTTACTTTCACAATAGCGTCGTTTGAAGCACAACCTCTCGGCATTCTCCCTTTCCCAACCTCTAACACCCACAATGTTACTCTCTACTTAGATGGGTTCAAATTTTTTTCTTGGCTTCCACATGTGAGTAAGAACATGCAGTATTTATCTTTCTGTGCCTACTTTATTCTGCTTAACGTATTATTCTCTAGGCTCATCCATGTTGCTTCAAATGACAGGATTTCATTCTTTTTTATGGCAGAAGTGTATTCCATTGTGTATACCACATTTTCTTTATCCATTCACCTGTTGATGGACACTTGGATATTGTAAATAGTGCTGCAATAAACATGGGGGTGAAGGTATCCCCTTGATATACTGATTTCCTTTCCTTTGGATAAAATACCCAGTAGTGGGATTGCTGGATTATATGGTATTTCTATTTTTAGTTTTTCTGAGAAACCTCCATACTGTTTTTCATAGTGGCTGTACTAATTTATATTCCCACCAACAGTGTATAAGAGTTTCCTTTTCTCTGGATCCTTGCCAGCATCTGTTATTTTTTGGTTTTTTGATAACAGGCATAATAATAGGTGTGAGTTGATATCTCATTTTGATTTTGATTGGCATTTCCCTGATGATTAGTGATATTTTTAATATATTCGTTGGCCATTTATATGTCTCTTCTGAGAAATGTCTATTTAGATCCTTTGCCCACTTTTTAAATGGAATTGCTTGTTTGTTTTGCTGTTGAATTGAGTTCCTTATATATTTTGGATATTAGTCCCTTGTCAGATGAATAGTTTGCAAAAATTTTCTCCCATTCTACAGGTTATCTCTTCACTCTGTTGATGATTTCCTTTAACTTAGTCCCTTTTGTCTATTTTTGTTTTTGTTGCCTGTGTTTCTGAGGTCTTAGCTGTAAAATCTTTGTTTAGACCAATGTCCTGAAGTGTTTCTTTTATGTTTTCTTCTAGTAGTTCTATGGTTTTGGGTCCTTAGTCCATTTTGAGTTGATCTTTGCATATAGTGATAGACACATCAGACATTCTTAATCATGCTCTTTATGCTTTTAAGGTCACTCTATTTTACATGTATATGTTGAATTAAGAAATCGCAGCTGTGATGTGCTGGGCTAGGTGTGTTAGCAGCACAAGCTACCCAACAAAGGTGGGGAATATACTGTGTTGTGCATTGTTCAGAAAGATTTACAGTGGTTTGTCTTTGCAGCTTTCATTAGAGGAAGTGAGTACCTCCGAGAAGGCTAAGGGGTAGGAAACTTACCATTTAAGTCTATTCTTAGAAGTGTCTGAAGATTTGGAGTTTGAAGTAGAGACAGAGGAATTGGGAAGCTTAAGAGAGTGTACATGATAATTCAGCCAGTAAACTGAGACGTGCATTCAGAAAACCTAGATAGAAATTCTGGTTCCTACATTATTTGTTTGATGACTTTGGGCAAATCATTTAATTTACTTAATTTTGAACCTTATTCTTTCCTCTTTTTTTGTCCTTTTCTTCTCATATTCCACTTTGTCAATGTATATCTTAAAATGTGACTTACAAAACTGGGTCCAGTACTTGTGACTCTGACAAGCACAGGGGATTATTTATTTGTTCTGTACGACCTCCGTTCCAGTTAATCTTGTCTGAGAGTGATGTTGTAGGTTCTTCTTCTTCTTCTTTTTTTTTTTTTCTTTCTTGGCAGCTGCATCACATTTGATTTATCCTTTTCTCCGTTGCACTAATTTTCTTTGTTTTGTGTTCTCTAAAGATTTAATCATCTATGAAAAGATTTGACTGACTCTATGTTATTTTTAAAGGGGCATGTTGTCTTTGAAATCACAGAAATACCATGCAGGTCAGGGCTGAGAGTATGGCTTTGCAACAAGCCAGGAGACACATTTCTCTGAGGGTCTTGAATGTTAATGGATATACTTTAGGGACCTGGTTTTTCAATTTCCTGGGACCTAAAGTCTCTTCCACATGGTGTCTCTTTTTCTCTGAAATAGACTGTCTGCCCTTTTCCCTGTTTCTGAAATAGGGTCCACCCTTTTCTCTGTTTTCCTGGATTAGCCTTTTGTTCTATTCTGTTCACTTTTTCCTTTTCTTCATAGCTCCTGCTTACAGTTTTAGCTTCCTCAGTCATGTTTAAGCTTTCCATACCTTTCATAATCTCACTGTGGCCTACCTATTACCTCAAGGCTTCTTCAAGTCTTTTCAGCTTCTACTCATAATGTCATCTTACTTCTCAAACTAGATTCCTGAGTGAGAGCGATTGAATAGTTGAGCACCTCTTTTCACACCGGGCTTATCCACTGGCTCTTGATGGGTGGCTCTCAGTGGCTCAGGGCCCACCTCTAACCACCTAGCCAAGTCTGGGCAGTCAGCATTAAGGGGTTCACATGAAACCACCGCAGGGCTCTCAAGAGGAGGCAGTTTGGTTTATTATGGCCATGACTTTGCCAGACACGGAGACTGAGTATATGTATCCAGTATATATACTCATCAAATATGCAAGGAGGTTGGATTTGGGTTTGGCTTGGTTGTGTGTGTTTTGGTAGGGGATGGAGATTATTTTGATTTAGTATACAAATACAAGTTTTGTAGGCATTCAAATAGAAATGTCTAGGCTGGAAAGGCAGACCCACAGGTCGGGAGAGTGGATGTTAGAGTACTTTATAAAGTATTACGTGTGTAGAAATTTGAGTCCTAAACCTACATGAGATAGCTGAGTAAGGAAGTATAGGGAGAGAGGAGAAGGCCCAAAACAACTTAAGATGGGATTATAAAGAGCTCCCATGGAGGAGGAAAGAGAAGCTCTACAGGAGAGATCAGCAAGTAACCAGTTTACTCAACAACATTATACATTGTTTTTAGAAAGATAAATGGTTCAAAAAATGTTTAATGACTGGAATTTTTGATATAGTTCTGTGCTAATAATCTTAACTTACTGAACGACTTTTGCTATATTCCTACCCTAACCCCTTCCTCATAGGTAGAAGAAGAAATCCAGACTCTGTCTCAAGTGTTAGCAGCAAAAGAGAAGCATCTAGCAGAGATCAAGCGGAAACTTGGAATCAATTCTCTACAGGAACTAAAACAGAACATTGCCAAAGGGTGGCAAGACGTGACAGCAACATCTGCGTATGTTCCCTTGATCGTACACTGTCCTTGGGAATGTAAAGGACACTGTCGTGCCTTTTGTCTGGGGAGGGGAAGAAAAAGAGGATGAGGATGCTTCAGCAGCTTTTCTTTGGACGACATGGCACACTTTTTTTTTTTTCTGATTTTCAAGTGTACCTGCCTTTTTTGTAACTTAGATTTTCCAGACCATTTATTCTAAGGAACAGAAAGAAAGCTAGCCAGTTGGAGAAATAAAATTCAAGTCCCATAAGTGTTATGTATTGACTTGTCACAAATATGTACATTGTGTCCTTTAGTCCTCAGAATAACCCAGTAAGAATGGGTGGTGAGATAACCCTGGATAAGGAAACAGGCTCAGACAAATTAAGTTTTTAGGTCACAAACCTCTCAAAGTGTGGAGCGGGGATTCAAACTCAGGTCGGGAGCCAGTCTTTATTATTATTATTAATTTATTTTTTTTACCTTGCTCTGTATGTATCGTAAGATTCTCAGGTCATAGTCTCAGATATATGCTCTTGGCAGAGGTCAATCCCTTAAGCTTTTTGTCTTTTTGACCACACATACGATGATATAGCATTATCATAATGCAGTTTTGTTTCCTGGCACAAGGAGGAGCAAGCTTCTAGCAGCAGAATCCGAACTGCTCTGTCTTCTGTATTGAGAGCCATCTGCAGAGCTGGTGAGCGTAGAAGTTGTTTTACAGTTTAACTCTCAGAAGTGAGGCCAACTGTATTTAACATGACAGTACTTGAGTCCCCAATCTTTTGGTCCATTTTCTACCCATCTAAGTTGGCAGTGGGAAAACATACAGGAAACTTTTTTTTTGACAGTTATTACCATAAACCATGTTTTTTATTGGTATTTGATCTTGACAGGGTAAGTAAAAATGCCTGAGCATTCTTTCCCATAATGTGGGAATTGTTTTGGTAGGTATGATATTATTTTATTTGTTTTTTGTTGTTGTTGTCGTCATTTTTTTGTTTTCACTTTTCCCTTCTCTAATCTCCAGGTAGCTGGGAAGGAGGTGGCAAATTTTGCCTTTGTGTGATAGCAGATACCAAACTAGAATAATTTGAAGCATTGCATATTTTACATACTTTGTTGAAAGTCCACTAAGTCTTTATTTGGCAGCTCTAAAGACATGCAAAATTTTTTTAAAAGTATGCCCATAAAATGTATTTGGATAATAAAATACAAATGGGTCCTACTTATGCCAACTACTAATTGCTTCCGGCCCTTTTTTAGGAAATCAAGTTGACAAAGGCATCTGAGGAATTTGATTTCATTTTTGTTTTGTTTAGATTATGTGGAATAATCCAAAATTTGTTTAGATTTTGGAAAAGAACAAGAGGTGTGAGTTCTTTCAGGCCCTTGCTTATTTTCATCTTTGTTTTATGATTATTTTTAGCCCTTACCTTGACTTCTTTGGCCCTGCCTTTATAGGCCTCTGTCTTTCTGGCTGGACTAGGGCACTGCAGAAGATTGTGCCTGAGCTTAGGGTTGAACATACGAAGATGCGGTGATGCTGCCCTGCTGGTTATGAAGGATTTTAGAAGTTCTGAAAAATGTTTTCTCTTTTTGAGAGTTCTCCAGTAGGTGGTGACCACTGCACTTGAAACAATTGATGCTAGAAAAGATCAGCTGACCCTTCTTTGCTCTGTGTGTTTATAATTTAATATAGTTACAAGAAGACATCTGAAACCTTGTCCCAGGCTGGACAGAAGGCCTCAGCTGCTTTTTCGTCTGTTGGCTCAGTCATCACCAAAAAGCTGGAAGACGTAAAGTATGTCCTTGTTTTTCCTTGCTCATTAAGTAGCTGACGCAAATTAAAATGTTATTGTTGTTGCATCTGTTTCCTGACCTTGGCTGTAGTTGATGCTAGCTACTCCTGTTAGAGTGAGGGAGGGCACTCCTTCAAACCCGTACCTGGAAGGCTCACCTAAGGTCTTCTAGGCCTAGCATTCTGACATCAGATGATCATCTGATGATCATTTAAGGTTGTTGAAAAGTTCTGGTTGTGAACTTCTGTGTCTTTTTAGTTCTTCATGATCATGCAGGGTAAGTATGTCTTTGGTTGCAAATTTGTGATTGTGGGCAGAGCCTGGTGTGTTACTAGGGATGACAACAGGAGCATTGAAGTGCACGCTTCGATTCAAACTTGGCTTCACGTTCTGTATGTGACATTTTATACCATGGTGTGATTACAACATGCTCATTTGTGCACTGATTTATTCTAACCGGTAAGCTGTAACTACGTTCATGCTTAGGCCAAAATCTTGATTTTGAGTTGTTGCTTTTTTTTTTTTTTTGCATTTGTACTTTAGATTAGTCTGCAGAGTTTTCCTTGCCATTTTGATAAAACCACTTCACAGTGCTTTTGTGTCCCCCCTTCACTCATGTGGATTAGGATAGTGATGAAAATGACAAATGTGGTTTAAGTCAGCTGTGCTTCTGTTGGCATGCAAGATTTGTGTTTTTAAAAAAATGCTCAGATTGCATGGCTTTGTGTTTTGCATTTGTGGGGAAAGTGGATCTTACAACCAGAATTTCTTGGTTGAATAGGTTTGGTCAATTTATGTGTTATACTTTATATAAAATAACTAAATTCCTCGCTCATTATATTTGGACTGTCGTCGTCTAAGCATAATGTAATAAATATAGCTTTCTTGAATTCTCTTGACAATTATGTGTATATCTATTAGGTGTTCATTTTCTCTATGCTGACTGAATTGTGTAGCAGTTTAGAGCCCAGGGAAAACATTATACATTTTAAAACTTAGGTTATTTAATTGTTTTAGATTTATCAGAACTTCTTTCTTTTTTAATGCTTACTCTGGCTTCTTACAGATTGCAAGCCTTTTCACATTCCTTTAGGTAAGGAGAGTTTGAACCGTCACTGCAGTCTAGCAGTTGTATAAGAAAAGTGTGCTGAGATTAGATTACTATGCTGTGTTGGATGATCGTGTTTGTCCAGTACATAATTTTCTTGCATTTGGAGTATCTTTTTCTCTAGTGCATTCCTAATTTCAAGGGAGGGTTTCTTGTATACCATGAGTAATTGATAAATTAAAAGAAGTATTTGACACTGTGGTTCAACGGATATGGAAATGATTTTGACATTTCTTTTTTACTTTTTTCTTTGGTAAAAAGAAGCAGCTTTACCGTGGCATGCAAAATCCCTCCCTTTTAATGTCTGACTTTGTTTGTTTTTGATGCTTTTGTTTCTTTGGTACTTTTGTAAGGATGTTGGAATTCTTCACCTGGGTTTCATTATGCAATTGTAATAGACTGCATATGTACTGCCTCCTGATGTTAGTCTTCCATCTTCTATTGGTTACTCTACTTTTTTTTTTTTTTTTATTGTGGTAAAATATACATAAGGTAAAATCTACCATTACTCTGTACTTTTTAATACTTGTTTTACTAGCTTATAGTTTTTACGATTTTATTATTTCTTTACACTTGTTATATTCTCTATGTACACAAGGCAACTTCATGGTTTGAAAAAGGAAAAGGTATATTAAGCTAAAAAAAGCACATTAAAAAGATGTTAGCTCAAACCATGCCTTATAGAAAGAGACTTTGTGATGTTGAGCAAACCTCTGTCTTTCCCAGGCAGACTCTATGATTATCTAATCAGTTGTTGGAGGAATCTAAGGTGGAGGAAAGTCTTTAGAGTGTAAGCAGGAAGGATAATATAGTAGTCTTCATCTCTGTTCCCATTGATGCAGATTATTTTCTTAAGCAGTCACTCATGGTAGTCTAGCTACTTGCCTTTTTAAGTAAGCAAACAGGTACTTATAGCTTCTGTCTCGGTGACACTTAGCCCTGGAAGTCAGAGTAGATTATAGGGATATATAAACTCTAAATGTTGAACTATTTAAAGCTAAAATTATGCTAAAAAAATCAAGTAACCAATGATAGGTGATTGTGTATCGTTGGCATTCAGTTAAAAAGTGCTCTAAGTAACTGAATACATCACCCATTCTGCTGACATTAGAGTGTCTACTGTGGACAGGTCCCATGGGCATAACGGTAAAGAAGACATGGCTTTTATTAGAATCAAGCTTAAAATCTTAGAGTGGAGTAGGGGAAAAGTGGGGACTTGGGATAAGTTAAGAATGGAAGAGCCTCATCAGTACTGGTTATAAAATGTTAGGTGTGATGCAAACATCAATATAAGATATAAAAGTAAGGGCTATTGAGGACGATGTTTCTTCAGTACATACCACTAGACTTTTCTATACCTTTAAAGAATACCTTTCTATACCTTAAAGCCATACCTAGATATGGCTCAGTGTGTGCTGTCTTATTAATTCATCAGCAACAAATTATGTTTTGCAACTCTTTTCTAGCTCATTTTACAGTCACTTTGTCCATTTTATTTTAAAAATATTGAGATTATGCTGTACCATTTTCAGTCTTGTTTTTAATAAATATTAAGTTTTTATGAATATTTAATTGCCCATCAGCATGTGGGGGTTAAAGTAAGGCTTTTGATTAAAATGAGAGAAATGAGATTATCTTTTGAAAGTTAAACTTTGTAATTCTTACAAATCAAAGGCTAGGTAAAGGCATTTAAAAAAATAATTCCAAGGCCAAGAAGTGATTGTGTTCTGATTTAATGTGTTCACATACATAAAGAAAACCTACATCTTTTAGATTATGTGAGTCACAGAGGCAAATATTGGCCACATTCCCTCAAGAACTATCCAAGGAAAGAGAGCTTAGGCTGTAGATTTTGAGTGTTACAATCCCAGCAGTAAGTCCTTTTCTCCCACGGAGATGGATGCAGTAGGCTCCTTTTGCTAAGTGCTATGAAATAGTTGATTAATCCTTAATCCCACTCACTGTTTGTTTTAGGTCCATTTTACCTGGCAAACTTATGCCAGTGATTTTACTCCCTAATGTAATTATGGATATAGAAGGAGAAAATGCACCAGTTTTGCCAACCTGAATGTATTAGACTCAGCAACAGTTTTTATTTTACATAGTTGATAAATCAGCACTTGGGATTTAGATATTTGCCTTATGCCTTGGTTGGGGGGAGGCAGATATATAAGGAAACAGAGAGAGCGAGCTGCTTTTGATGTCCTGAGATTGAGGGGCAGTGGTGATAGCGAGGCCAAGGAGGATGTGGTCATGAGTGCTGTCCTGGGAGGCCCTCTTGGGCAACCTGCTTTTCCCTCAGGTGGTATGATTAT
Organism: Macaca thibetana thibetana; assembly: GCF_024542745.1. Classification (NCBI taxonomy): domain Eukaryota; kingdom Metazoa; phylum Chordata; class Mammalia; order Primates; family Cercopithecidae; genus Macaca; species Macaca thibetana. The sequence continues at coordinate 64,901,469 of NC_065585.1, forward strand.
ATTTCCCCTCCCATTTGCATATTTTCTATGCCTATATGAAAGTATTGACTCATGCCATTACATTTTGAGGGAAGCTTTAAAAGAACCTTCTCATTTCAGTCAGTGCCAGGGTTAAACATAAAATTTTGGTGTTATTAAAACTATACTGTAATATTCAGTAGACACATTTGTCTAATATTTTTGGTATATTTAAGAGGAAGTGCTAATTAATTTTGCCTTTATTTCCAAAGAAAATTTCTCCTTTTTAAATGTGTGTTTCTTCATGTACCCCTGTAGATATTTAATTGTTTTGGGCTCATTAAAGTCTTGCTAGACAATTCCCTTTTGCTGAAAATTTCCACCACTTAATGGGAAGAGAAATGATCTCTTTCCTTGTGTCAGAAAAAGAATGTCTTTTGATTAGAATTTGAAACACTTTAATGAACTTTTCTGTGTTTCATGCTCATATTCCCAATTTTAGTTATCAAAATTGTTTATTCATTTATTCATTCATTCTTTCACTCAGAAGTGTTTATTGAGTGCTAACTATGTGCCAGGCATTGCTGTAGACTATAGGGGTGGAGCTGAAAACCAAAATAATGCTGAAATTTGAAAGCTTGAAGGTGATATGCTTATATTTCCCCTCCTGTTTGCATATTTTCTATGCATATGTGAAAGTATAATATACAGTAGATGTTAATTCGTGTTTCAATTAAAGTCACGTGTTATAATAACAATTAACATTTATAAGCCCAGTAAGACAATAGTACCTCAGAAGTAGGTGCTATTGTTGTTTTGATATTTTAGATGAGGAAACTGAGCCATAGAGAGATTAAGGACTTCCCCAAGGTTGCCCAGCAGGTGTAAGTGGCTGATCACCAGGACTGGAACCAAGCACGGCTAGTCCCGGAGCCTGCACTGTCCTCCTGGGCCTTCCCAGAGTAATGGTGGTTTAAGACAATGCCCCTCTGGGCACTGTCCAGCACTTTGAACAATAGCCGCTGTGACCACAACATCAAGAGATTGTGTGAGGGCAAAGTGGAATAATATTACATCGATAGCTGTGAAAAGCATACGTGGTACATAGTAAGCATTCCAACGTGTTAGCCATTAATTCTTCCTTCTCCTCCTTCCTGTGCTGTGACTTCCTTCCTTCTCCTCCCTCTGCCCCCTCCCCTGTTATTAGTATTAAGGATGAAAGGATCTGATAACTGTTAGAAACAAGGAATTTAAAAAAAAAATCAATTCAGCTGTTTTTTAAACAATGACTTTTCAAATAGAGTAAATGCAGTATGAGATTGAAGAGTACTTACTGAGAATCAGATTATCCTGATTTTTTTTTCAGTGTTTTGAGGAGCCCAGGTTTGCATTCCTAGTTTGATTACAGATTAATGTATTTGAGGGTTACAAATAAGACAGAACATTTTTAATAAAATGTGCCTTATAGATGGTAACTGATTCTTACAACCTATCTATTAGAGATGATTCTGGTCCTGCAGCAATAGGACATTTTGCTTTTGAAGGTTTCCATATTACATTTAAGCTTGAATGAAACTGAAAATGATGAGCAAGTTGAAGCTTTGTGTAACTTGCCATAGAGAAGCCAGAAATGAAAGAACAGCCACCCTATAGTTACATTACGACTAGTTATTAACAAAATTGAATTTCATCTAACTGTGGGTTATGGGGAGGATCCAGCAACCAGATGGAATTGAAGTTGATGTGTGCTCCTTTTCTTCCTACTAAAATAGCTACTGTAAAAGCAGAGAGACCTTGTCTTTGACTCTATTAACTGATTTTATTCTGTATATTTATCTTCAAGGTGGTATAATGCATACAGAAAAGTGCTCAATACCAAATTCACTTTAGTGATTTTTTTCACAAAATAAACACTTAGTCTAACCACTTCCTTGCCTTTCCTTATATATTACCACTGAAACATATTTAGTAGGTATGTGCTGGGTAAAGTGGTATAGAGCCCGACCGATCCACTGCTGGAGGAAGTGATATTTTACATGGGTTCTTAGGGACAGTGACTAGAATTAGCTGTGAAATTCTGAAATGTGCACTTATCCACCTGTTTCCTCATTTTGTTGATACTATTAAATTCAATGTGTGGGTCCCCTGGACAAGGAATTTATCACGTATTTGGCCATTACTCACCTTCTTTTTCAGCGATTTCTGCCAAGATGAATGTCCTAATGAAGAGTTTTGATTATTAGGAACAGAAAGCTGTGTAACTTTTAGCTTACCTAAAAAGAAGAATGTGTTGCACAAATACAAAGTTTTTTTTTGTAATTCAAGAAGAGAAAAGGAAGCAAGGCCAGGCTCCACCCAAACCAGCTCCATCAACTGGGAAATTGAAATAGCTTCTGTTATAGAAACCAAGAAACCTGTTCCTCTCCTGCCCTGCTGGATTCCCTGCATGATCACCTCTCCTGACCTCATTTGCTCTACCTCTCTCTGTGCTTGTATTCGATTCTTTCTTTGGGAACTGGTTTCCTCTGCGTTCTGTCAGCTTTCACCTGGTCCCGCCAGATCTTCAACATCTAAGTGTCCAGAAGCTTAGTGTCCTAATTACAATATGCCAGGATAAGAGTCTTAATTGTCTTCACTCCTTCATTTTTCATACATTCCAAACAGTTTATAGGCCACTGGGAGGTTAGCGGTGGTGGGTGGTGCTTCACTGATCCACTTATCATATCAGTTATGGTAGAAGGTGGTTTGTGGCAATGTGACTATTCCAGGCAGCTTCAGCAGAAGGGTCTGAGGAAGAACAGGTGGTACTTAGAGTTCTGGTGTTGTAAATTTAGAGACTGGGACCAACAGTCTTTGATAGATTCAGGTAGGAAATTTATCAAATTCCTCCCAGAATAGATTATTATAGTCTTATACTGTAGGTATTGACCACCATTGTAGGATAGAGAGAATGCTGAGTTACATGTATCTTTTCCTGTTATGTAAGACATTGAGTACAGAGATGCTTAAATATTTCATTGATAATCTTGATTACACTGATTCCCAGCATATTTGACATATATCCATATATCACAATCATTCTCCATGTTATCAGATATTAATGCAAAGTTAGATTTGAGGAGCTACATTGAAGACATATTATCATTTGTAACAAATGAGTCTTTAAGAAAAGGAAATCATAAGCACACAAAATATTTAAATATAACTGAGAATTAATACCTTGAACCTACACACTTTACCCAAAGGAAAGTTTATTTACCAAAGTCATGCCGGTGGTCAAACTACTATAAGCATAGTAACAATATTAGCAGAATACAGTCATTTTACGAGCCTAGGAATGAAGGCACTCTCATCTCGTGAGGTGGTCTCTATGGGAGATGGCTAAGAGTTGATAACCTTGAACCTGAGTGGTCAGTGAACTGCATTGTCCTTGAGTGGGCAGTTACCCCTTGACTTACTAGGGGTCCTTCCCTGTCCTTGCTTGTATGTATATATGTGTGTATGTGTGTGTGTGTGCATGCTTCATTTTTGAGGGGAGGCGATAAACATTGAATTAGAAGACCCAAGTTCTATTCTTGATTCTGCTGTGACCTAGGGTAACTCATTTAACTCCTATATGCCTTACAGCTCTAAGTGAAAGCACTTTAGTTTTCAAAGTGCTATAAAATGCAAGGTGGTATTGTAACTCCTGGGAATTAATTCTAGTAACTCCTGGGAATTAATTGGCTCCTGAATAAAAGTAAATTTTGTTGGAATAATTTTGATCCCCTCCACCTCAAAAAGTAGGTAATTCTTCATGGCGCCAAAAGAATAAAGCTCCTGGGAAGCTAAGTTTTGTCAGCTTTTAATAATGTTGAAGCACCACTATACTAACCTTATTTCTATCTCTTTTTAATGCTGCCTCTTAGTATACGTTCCATTCAGCATTCAATTAGCATGCCTGCTATGAGGTAAAGTATATTTTTATGAAATGTAGTTGGTCTTATGCTTTATTTTTCTTTAATTAGATGTTTAACTTGAACTGTTCTGAATCAGGGAACTAGAATTCCCCTTGAAACAAGCTGTGTGTTTAACACTCTATCAGTTTTCAGCTACACGTCCTCTAATGTTGGGATGGGTGCAAGAGATCCGTTAAATGTTTTGATTTTGTTTTTTAAAAGTTATTTCTATTTTATTTTGTAAAACCTTTGTTTCCTGTCTGAAATCTGTTTACTTCACAAAGTGAGCACTGCTTGTTAACAAACCTTCTCTTGTCCTGCCACCTCCGTCTGCATTTGCTTTACTTACACTCTCCGTTTCTACATCCTTCCCATTTTCACTTCCCTTGTCCCACTGTGACATTTGAAGCCAACTATGATTTAATTCTAGTATCTGCTTTCATTAGCACTTGCAAGTGATATTACCTCACCTAACCTCTCTAGAGAGGTAGAGGATTTTTAACAATCTGTGCTTGGCTTAAACTTCAGTGTCCATCAAAATCACTTGGAATGCTTGTGAAACCCCTGCTTGCTGGGCCCCACCTCTACAGCCTCTGATCCTGTAGAGTTGGGGTGGGACCTGAAAATTGGCATTGTGCATGACTTCCCGATAGCTGCAGCAGCAGCTGGTCTGGGGCCCACACTTTGAGAGCTGTTGGCTTAACTGTCCTGCCATCACCACCGTGGGAAGGAAGAAACCCCTTTTCCCTTCTTTGCATTTTTCATCTTGGTAGTAGGAAGGATATTCAAGGTCAGTTGGATAGGATAACAGCATTGGAAACCCTCTGTCCAAAGCGCCTTTGTGAGAGACAAAGGCGCTGTGATCCTCCTTAATTAATATGGATAGATGTGAATGTAACATGGATGAATGAATGTCCTGTGGGCTCAGTGTGCTCTCCTCATCCTTTGGGACAGCGTTGTGAAGTAGGCAAAGCCGTTTCTATGCTTCTCCCCCTTTTTGGTCCCTGCTTTCCCTGTCTATTATGCTGCTCCCTGATACTGAACCTCATAAGCTTGTCCCACTTGGGTGATGTGTGTTCATGTAGAAATTCTGCCAGGGAAGATGTGAATCAAAATGGGGATTTTAGAGCATAGTACCTTAACCAAAATTAAACGGATCTAATGGTGGCATTTTCTTGTACCATGACAAGTTGGTTGGGGAAGTGACAGAATTGCTATTTTACCTGGCTTCATTCCCTCTCCTCACACACGTACTTGACCATATCTATATTACTTATGTCTGAGACTGGCCCTATTCATGGAATTAAATGCATACTCTCAAAAAGATGAGATCAGAAATCGAGAATCTTACATTATAAATACTTGTATGTACCTGCACATCTATGATACAGATAATTGTATCTGTTCTTTTGCCGATAAGGAATAATGTTGAAGAGGAATATAATCAATGGTATTTTCAAACTAGTTGGATTTTTTTTTCAGTATTTGTATTTACTATTTGTTTTTCTTTTCTCTCCATAGAAACTCCCCAACTTTTAAATCATTTGAAGAAAAGGTCGAAAACTTAAAGGCAAGTAGAGAGATGAACAGGGTCTTTTTGATACATTACCTGGTGTCTTAATTAACTTTGGTACGGGAAAATCATTGACATTAATATTTCTTTCTAAAAATATCTAAAGAATGTAAAGAACTTTACTCCTTATGTTACTAGTGGACATTTAAGGTGTTATGTACTCAGTATCTTTTTAGTGTATGCTGTAGCATGGCAGCATGCCACTACTGAAAGGAAATGGACAATTTACAACGCAATGGCACGTTAGAAATTTGTGCTGCTTTTTGCTTTATTCATTTCAAGTACCTTTGTAGGTGGACAAAATTTAATATAACTTTCTTGTCAACAATTAACAAGAATATAGGAAGCACAAGAAAGAAAACAAAAAATTGGTCCTACCACTCAGACAGTGATATATGTATGTACTGTTACGCTGTTATGCTTTAAAAAAAGAAGTAGCCATACATCATAATCATTTTCCTGTATCAGTTAGTATTCTCTTTCAATGTTATGTGCAATGGCTGCTTGTATATTACTTTTTTTTTTTTTTTTTTTGAGAGGGAGTCTCGCTCTGTTACCCAGGCTGGAGTGCAGTGATGTGATTTCGGCTCACTGCAACCTCCACCTCCTGGGTTCAAGCGATTTTCCTGCCTCAGCCTCCTGAGTAGCTGGGACCACAGGCGCCGGCCGCCACACCAGGCTAATTTTTTGTATTTTTAGTAGAGACGGGGTTTCACTGTGTTAGCCAGGATGGTCTCGATCTCCTGACATTGTGATCCACCCACCTCGGCCTCCCAAAGTGCTGGAATTACAGGCGTGAGCCACCGTGCCTGGCCTATATTACCTTATAATGGATATTATTTGTTCAGTCCTCAGTTGTTGGACATTTTTATTATTATAATGATGCCATGACGATCATTTATAATTTACTGTTTTTATTTTTTGATTTCTTTGATTTCAGTGGAGGTGAACATTTGCCTATAATAATGAGCTTTATTGATTTGTAAATTATATTATCTTTGAGATTATATTCAAAGCTATGAAATCATCAACTCTTAGGATCACAAGCAACCTCAAAAGTTGTCTAGTTCCCATCTACTCCTCGACCCTCTCTACAGAGTTTGTATAAAACCCGTATTTTCATTACTTCCTAACTCTGATAATTATACGGAATATATTTTAAGGATTAAAACTAGTATCTTAAGTGTTTTTATATCAGTCAGTTTAAAAACTAATATTCATTTAGTCTTTGAGAACTTTGAGTCATGAAATGCATCTTTAAAAGCAGGGTACATTTATTGAAATAAAACACTCTACAGTCATCTGGATCTTTTTTTAAATTTTTTTATTGTACTTTAAGTTCTGGGATACATGTGCAGAATGTGCAGGTTTGATACATAGGTATACACATGCCATGGTGGTTTGCTGCACCCATCAACCCATCATCTACATTAGGTATTTCTCCTAATGCTATCACCCCCCTACCACCCCACCCCCTCAGATCGTTTTTTTCTTGTACATACAAACATTAGTACACACCTTTTCTGTTTGTATGCAGACATATGAATGTTTTTTCAGAAGAGAAGTTACACTGTACACCCACAGTCCTACAACTTATTCATTCAGCCCTCACTAGCAGGATGCTTTGTGAGCCATAAATGCAGGGACCTGTTCTTTTTGGTCACTGATACTTCTCAAAGGCTTAGAACAGTTCTTGGCATGTCGCTCAATATGCATCTGATGAGTAAAAATATATGTAAGAGTCATTCTTCTATGTCATTTCAAGAGACCTGCTTTATTTTTCTTAGTGCCAAATCATATATTTGAAAGCAAACTGTAGTTGCAGGAAGTCAAGGATTACTAAAAATCAGTTCTCAATATTGTTAGGACTGTTATAGCCTCTCCTTGAAATCTGCCCCAAGTGTTAATTTTTGAAATGGCAAATTTGAAAACCAGGAATCTTATGTGTTTTTGACATTGGACATGAGGAGAAACTTCCAGGTCATTCACTATATACTCTCCTGAATATATTTAGATTCTATAAATTGTAATGAAATCTGCTTTAAAATATGACTAGGCACCATTCAGATTAAAAAATGTAATTTAAAAACATACAGTGTGTTGGCTGGACGCAGTGGCTCACACCTGTAATTCCAGCACTTTGTGAGGCCAAGGCAGGCAGATCACTTGAGTCCAGGAATTTGAGACCAGCCTGGGAAACATGGCAAAACCCTGTCTCTGCCAAAAACGATAGAAAAATTAGCTGATGTGGTGGCATACGCCTGTAGTCCCACCTATTTGGGAGGCTGAGGTAGGAAGATCATTTGAGCCTGGGAGGCAGAGGTTGCAGTGAGCTGTCATTATGCCACTGCACTCCAGCCTGGGTGACAGAGCCAGACCCTGTCTCAAAAAAAAAAAAAAAAAAAAAAAGCATAGTGTATTAAACAGATATCCTAAGTATCCCAAGGAAGCTATAAAATTATATGCTGGGGATATACTTTTGTTAAATTACATTTATATTTAATTAAACATGAGGTCCATTTAGATTTTGGGCTGATTCATTCATCTGTGATTACTGAGCATTTGCCATGTGCCAGGCAATGAGTATTAGGCACCAGAGTTACCACAGTGAGCAAGAGAGACATGGACTCCTTCTGCAAGATGTCTAGACAATTAAATGGCCAATGAAACTAAAGTGAGGTAAGGGTTCTGACATGAAAAGTTGAGGGTGCGATGAGGACAAATAGCAGAAAGTTCACCTGGCTTGGTGGAAGGGAAGGTCAGAGAAGACCTCTTAGAGGGTTCAGTAATGTAAATAGAGGATTTTAGGTTGAAGGGAATGTTTGAAGTTTGGGAGCCCTTTTGAGGACCACCAAGAACTTCACTGTGCTGTAGGATATCGAGCAGGAGGTGAAGCTAGAGAGATGGATAGGCCACATTGCAGAGTTTGAACTTGGGGCAATGGGAAGCCATTGAAGGGTTTTAAACAACCCAAGTGGTGCATTCTTCTGTGAATGTTAGAAAGATCACTGGCTGCCCTGCACATCAAAGGGGAGAACAATTGGAGACAGGCAGATTAGTTGGAAGGATGGAGTTGTACTTCAAGCCAAAGATGATGAAGAGTGGAGAGTGAACTAAGTTAGTGCAGTGGGACCAAGTCTAGAGCTATTTAGAAGTGAGAAATGACAGGAAAAAAAAAAGATTGATTGGATGTAGACCAAGTTGGATAAGAATCAAGGACAACTCCAGGTGTCAGGCTGGGGCAGCTAGGTAGGTGCTACTGCAATATAAAGTCTTAAAAAAGAATAGAGAAGGGGCTAGTTGTCGGGGGAAGGAGTTCAGTTTTAGACATGTTAAACTGCAAGGAGATTTGATGAACACACATTATTCACATTTCCCAAACAATTTTGGATGGCAGACCAAAAAGAATGAGAGTGAAAATAAGGGGTCTCTGACCACTCAATTAAGATTGAGCTAAGAGCAAGGTCAAGTTCAAACCCACTATGAGCTTCTTGCATCCATGGTTACGGACTGTTGTCTTAATGTTAGCTGTCCTATTGGACAGTGTAACAGTGAGAGAGCATATACAGATTAGCATTGAAAAGGATGAAGTGACGTGTAAGGGTTTTGAAAAAGTATTATACAAATGCAAGGCAGATATATTGAAATAAATGCTTATTGGCAAAATTTCAGGCCAGATAGATTGTAGTAGTGCTTCACAAACTATAGTGTGCACATGAACGACTCAGGGATCTTGTTCAAGTGTTGATTTCAATTCTGTAGCTAGAGTTGGGTGGGGTAGAAAGGGTATCTGAGACCCTGCATTTCTAATAAGCTCCGAGGTAATGTTGACTCTGTGGTCTTTGAACCACACTTTAAGTAGTAAAGAGTTAGAAAGCTTATACTGTAACTGAGAAAAAGAAAATAAATATTTCTTTCCCATGTTGTATTCAGTATTTCTTGACTGAGTGTAGCTAAGTGAGCAATTCGGTGCAATACAAAATGTTACGCAAGTGTAAAGACAGGTCACTAGGTACTTTAGAATAGTAGGCCTTACAAAGTTCTCTAGACATACTTCCCCGTGAAGAACAAGGAGCAGGGGGAAAAGAGGAGGGGTAGAGTTTACCAATCTGAATATTTCAGCAAGGGAGAATGCATGAGTTTTACTATAAAACCACACTGAACATTACAACAATACTAAATTCCATACATATATAATAATCACTGAGCTATAAGGTTTCTGATGTATTTGTTCTTGAAAGTAAATTAGAGTTACTTTATGCAGAATCAGCTAGTTTTATGTTTCATAATGTCTTTCCCTTTTTTGAACTTTTTTTTAAAGTCTAAAGTAGGGGGAACCAAGCCTGCTGGTGGTGATTTTGGAGAAGTCTTGAATTCGGCTGCAAATGCTAGTGCCACCACCACGGAGCCTCTTCCAGAACAGACACAGGAGAGCCTGTGAGATTCCTACCTTTGTTCTGCTACCCACTGCCAGATGCTGCAAGCGAGGTCCAAGCACATCTTGTCAACATGCATTGCCATGAATTTCTACCAGATGTGCTTTTATTTAGCTTTACATATTCCTTTGACCAAATAGTTTGTGGGTTAAACAAATGAAAATATCTTCAACTCTATTCCTGGGAAACACCCTTTAGTGTACATTTATGTTCCTTTATTTAGGAAATACTGTTATAAAAACACCTATAGTACCTGGGGACATTCACTAGAATGATCTAAGAAGCTACAGATTGTCATAGTTGTTTTCCTACTTTACAAAATTGCTCCAGATCTGGAATGCCAGTTTGACCTTTGTCTTTATTTCCTTTTTTTCCCCCTCTCTGAATCTCTGTATATTTGATTCTTAACTAAAATTGTTCTCTTAAATAATCTGAATCCTGGTAATTAAAAGTTTGGGTATATTTTCTTTACCTCCAAGGGAAGAACTACCAGCTACAAAAAATATTTTGGAATAAGCACTGTTTTGGGAAGACACCAGACTGAAGTAAACAGCTGTGCATCCAATTTATTATAGTTTTGTAAGTAACAATATGTAATCAAACTTCCAGGTGACTTGAGTGGAACCTCCTACATCCTTATTTATCACCGTTTATGACAGTAAACATTTCAGTGTATTGTTTATTATACCACTTATATCAACTTATTTTTCACCAGGTTAAAATTTTAATTTCTACAAAATAACATTCTGAATCAAGCATACTGTATGATCAGTAGGCTGAACTATGAACACTGTCATCAATGTTCAGTTCAAAAGCCTGAAAGTTTAGATCTAGAAGCTTGTGAAAATGATAATATCAATCACATTAGGGGAACCATCGTTGTCTTCATTTAATCCATTTAGCACTATTTAAAATAAGCACACCAAGTTATATGACTAATATAACTTGAAAATTTTTTATACTGAGGGGTTGGTGATAACTCTTGAGGATGTAATGCATTAATAAAAATCAACTCATCATTTTCTACTTGTTTTCAATGTGTTGGAAATTGTAAAATGATACTGTAGAACCTGTCCCCTAATTTGAAAACTGAGTGTCAGGGCTGAGTGAACCAAAGTCTCTAGACATATTTGCATAAAGGCCAAGGTATTCTAATAACTACTTACTGAACACTACCACCTTTTCCTTATACTGTATATGTTTATGGCCTACAATGTTGTATTTGTTATTTATTAAGTTGTGATTGTTTTATTGTTTATGCCAAATGTTAATTGCCAAGCTTGGAGCGATCTAAAGCATTTTTTAAAAGCATGGCTAGATTTACTTCAGTATAAATTATCTTATGAAAACCAAATTTTAAAAGCCACAAGTGTTGTTATAAAATAACATGCTGCCATTCTTGATTGCTAGAGCTTTTGTTAGTACTTTGGATGCAATTAAAACTATGTGCTATCACATGTGAAAAGCTTAATAAATTCTGTCTATCAGTAGTATAGGTCTCAATATTTATTATGAGACCAGTGGTCTGGAAACAGCTTGTTGTATTACAGAATCAACTGGAGTCTATACTAAAAAAAAAAAAAAAAAAAAGTTTTTTTTTTTTTTTTTTTTTAACCATCCTTAAATTATTGCTTAATGGTATCATATTAACATATACTAAATAAGGGCTTTAAGGAACAGGCTGTTGAAGCATTGTCTCAGAGGAGTGGATCTGCAGAAGTTTGTCTTTCTATAGAAATATTGTGCTTACTCAACATAACTGTTAAATTATTTTTTCTACCAGCTAGTCTGCTTTTTAAAATTCAAACATATTCTTTTGATCACATTGTTTCTTGAGCATCCAGCCCTGCTACTAACTTTTCAACAAGGCAAAATGGAGTAAAGTGGCAATTTCTTTAGTTGAGTGAAATACCCTCAAGTCTCTTTTCTGTCCAAAAAGGGAAAAGTGATAGAAATCGGGGTGGGAAGTGGGGTGAGTGGATGAAGGTGGGTATTGGGGATGGCTGTGAAAGAAAATGTTGGAGAATCACTTTTCTGGGCATCTACCTATACTTAATCTAAAAAACAAAAAATTAATCTACTGTAAAGTACTCTGCCCCTTAAAGGAAGTATTAAGAGGATGGATTTAGAAAAAAACATGAATTTAGAAATATTCAAAATCGTTTTTGTGGCAGATTCAATATTATGAATTCACAGATATTTAAGGAATGAGAAACAGCAATTAGTAGAAATGCCAGAAAGAGTTCCTGGTTCCTCTTGTGTTTGACACTAAAAAAATAGCAAGAGTGTGAAATCTCAGATACTTATGAAATCTCACAGATGTAAGGACTCAAGTGTAGAAGAAAATATCCCCCTCTTAAAAAAAGAAATGTCAATTTATGGAGTTTGTGGGAAATAGAGCAAGAATTCTTATGCTTATGAGAGCCAAGTAATCAGTGGAAGAGAGTAGAGCTCAAAACTGGATTATCACCTTAGCAACTTAGAATAACTTGAAATAGAAAAAAACACATTTAATTTGGACTGTTTCTGGATCTGTTAAGATATACAGTCTATTTTTTGTATAGTATTGGAAAATAAAAATTCTATAATTTGGGTATGGGTTCTTTTGTATACATTACCTGCCCATTGAGGAAAGGGGCAAGTCCATTATGCAACTTCTCTCCAAACCCTTCATGTTCTGGATATGATACTTAAAGAGCCATGAGCAGCTACATTCTGGTTATCAGAAGGCATTTATTAAATGACTGCTTGCTGCATATGTGCCCAAAGAGATATCTTTAGTAAACATAGTAATTAGTAGAAATGCCAGAAAGAGTTCCTGGTTCCTCTTGTGTTTGACACTAAGAAAATAACAAGAGTGAGATCCTACATAAGGTCATTTGTCAGAATGATGTTTTTGTTTGTTTAGAGTTGGCTGACCTCCAACTCCTGGGGTCAAGGAATCCTCCTGCCTTAGCTTCCCAAATAGCTAGGACTATAGGCATGCACCCAGCCATGTGTTTTCTTGATAGCTCTTAAAGCCCAGATGAAAAAAAAATCACATTTTTGCCCATAGTGAAGAAACATTTGGCCATTGGTTGGTCCTTATTTTCAGGAACTGTCCTGTTTTCATTGGATTAGAGAGACCCTGTGTGGGCCACAGTTAATATAAACCATTATCACTTTTAAGTAAACCCGCACACCTCAAATTTCATAATTTCCTTATTGTTCTGACTCAAAATGAACCAAGGGGCTTTTCACTTTTCGTTTGTAAGTTCTCAGAGGGTAGGGTCTGCATGTGCTATCACCTGGTGGGATTTTGTACTTAAATAAATGCTATCTGGCAACTGAAATTCTTGCCAGCTCTCATGTAATTTTGATGTTATTTACTGAGGTTGGTTGGTAGTTTGATTATTTTATTTATTTGGTGGTTTTTCTATCATATAGAAAAGACCAAATACAGTTTTGTTTGAATATTTGTAAATGGATGTGATCTTTCACTTTACCACTCTCCAGCATGCTTTAAAGTTTCTCCTTGGGTTCTAGAATTCTCTGTTCTTATTTTCCATTTTGACTATTTTTCAGTATTAGAATTCTTCCAGCTCCTAAATGCTATTGTCTATCTGTTGTCATCTTGTACACGATCCCCTTAATGATCTTATCCATTTCTATGGGTGAAATGACTATTTTTAGAGTGATACTAATAGCTTCCCAACCTGTATCTCCAGACATGTTGATGGTGGTGGCCCTCCTTGAGGAGCTGCTGTGAGGATACCAGCTGCAGCAAGGGAAGCATGGCTGGGGGCTGCATGCTCCGCAGAGCTGGCAGGGGCTGGCAGTAGGTGATCCCAGCAGGAGCCCTGCCTTACCATGTTGGCAGGGCAGGAGCTTGTGCTCCTGGGTGCAGCTGCAGCTGCCCAGCCACAGCTCCAGATCCAGGCATCCCTGTGCTTTTGGGGGCCTGGGAAGTCCCCTGCCCCTGCAGGCCTGGAAGTGCCTGCTCTGGTTTGGAGCAAAGTTGTGGCTGAGCTTGGGTGCTGTCACAACCTGGCTAGGTGTGTGCATCCTCAGGGTGGCACTGACATGCCAGGTCCCTGCTACCTCGGCCCCCTCCTGACTTTGGGCGCCAAAGAGCATGGGAGGGTGGCCAGGGGGCTGAGGGTGGCTTGGTGTGGACAGCCTGGGTGCTATGGATGGCATATTGATGATGGCAGGAGGCAGGTTCCTAGGTGGGAAGGGGTGGGTCCCTGTTGAAACCCCACCTTCAAGCCAAGGACAGCCTGAAGCCTGGGGGCCAGGCTGCCAGTTTTAGGTAGAGCCCACAACCCAGACCGAGAACTCTATTAATGCATTTTGGCCAATTGGATGGTGCTTTTTCCAGGCCCACTCTTCCTCCATACCTGCTGAACAGTGGGAGCGAAAGGAGCTGTAACATGTTCCTGGCTGGCTTGCCAAGCTGTAGGTGGTGACATGCTCCCAGACTGCAGAAGAGAAGAGTGGTGACCCTTCTGGGGACCCAGACCTTGGGATTCCCCGAGCTAGAGAATGCTATAACATTATAGCCTTCTTGCCTTTCACCGGCACCAGACAGCTGCCCCACATGACAGGAGGCAGCAGCAGAGCCAGGCCAACTGAGGAGCCATGGGCTGGAATGGGGTGGTGGGACTGAAAGAGCTGTAACATAAACAAACTGAAATAACCCCCCCTTCCCCCACCATCAGTCACCACACTGCAGGCAACAAGAGCGGGAGCCCATACCTCGCGGCTCCTCAAGCCAGGGCTGTGACATGCTCTAACACCCTCTTTGGGACTCGGAGGTTCCTGGCAACTCCGAGCTTTTGGGTTTTACCACGTTTCCCTTGCCCAGACACTGGTGCCTGCAGCAGAAGCTGGTTGTGGTCCATCTGGTCCAGCTGCAGCCTTGCACAGAGCCGGTGCCTGTAGCTGCTTACCCTGCTGTAGCAGCCAGTGTGCCTGGCTAGGTGCAGTGGCTGGAACCTGCACTCACTTGGTCACACACCCCTCACCAGCCCATGCCTGGCTTGCCCTTGGCAGGTATGGGATCCGGGCCAGCAGCACAAGATGAACGCAGCCTGCCAGGCAGAGTGGGCAGAATAAGCCCAGCAGACACGAGCAAAACTCCAGCAGAGGTGCTGCAGGCCATGGAAGTTTCCAGCTGGCGAAGCGACATCCTAAGAACCCTGTGACACTATCCTTCTAGGTTTGCACACATGGTTGAGGCATGAATTTCTAATAAACTCATGGTCACCTCCACCTAGCCATCAATAGCTACTATTCATTAAGTGCCCAGGCATTTTACACTCATCACCTTTAACTATTTTACTTTCAGGCTGTTTTGATGGCAATGTCACCATTTTGGATAGATAATGTTCCTGCCTCAGCTTCCTGAGCAGCTGACCAAAGCCAGCCTAGCTAGCTTTAAAGCAAGGAGTGGTTAGAGCAGGATCAGAATCCTTAAGATGCCATATGTCAAAATTTTGTATTTTCAGTACAGACGGGGTTTCACCATGCTGACCAGGCTGATCTTGAATTCCTGATCTCCGGTCATCTGCCCTCCTTTGCCTCCCAAAATGCAGGGATTACAGGTGTGAGCCACCATGCCCAGCGTGTGTTAGAGACTTGAGTTTTGCACTTTTCGCCCATGCTGGAGTGTGGTGGCAGGAACATAGCTCACTGCAGCCTCAAACTCCTGGGCTCAAGTGATCCTCCTCTATCAGCCTCCCTAGTAGCTGGGACTACAGGCATGCACCACTGCCCCAGGCTAATTTTTCTATTTTTTGGTAGAGACCGGTTCTTGCTATGGCCTAGGCTGGTCTCGGACTCCTAACCTCAAGCAGTCCTCCCTCCTCAGCTTCACAAAGTGCTGGGATTACAAGTGTGAGCCACCCTGCCCAGTCAGACTGAGGGTTCTTGAAGGCTACTGGCCATGCTTTTTACAATTTACCACACTCTCTCTGAAAAAAAGTGGAAGTAGCACCATCCGTAGAAAATAATTCTAAACTGTTTTAGGCAAGAGTCCATTAACAGTCTTGGGAGATAAACAGTTTTAAGTGCCAAGAGGGAGAACTCACCTGGAGAATTTATTGTAGGCCCCTTAATGAATTTGTAAGGACTACCATATAGATAGCTAGTAATAATTTTATGTGATTCATACAATTGTGCACCATTCTGAGATCAGTGTACTTCGTGTTCTTACGCTATCTATACCATTAGCATCAGAAAAGCTTAAAATCCATAGTCAAGGCATTCTTAAAATAGGGTCTGTGATCATAAAAATAAGTACTTGCAAATGAACTGGAAAGGTGTGTGCCACCAAAATAAAACTAACTGTGGATTAAACTGCTGGGTCAAAGATAGACGGACAGCTAATTAATGAACACTTCCTCAAGAATGATGTTAGGCTCAGTTTTGAACAGGGTGCGTAAATTTTGGGAATTAACACTGCGGGAGAAAAGGGAAAAAATCCAGTGAGGATGGGGGGCCTATGGTGGTGCAATACTTAGGGATATTCCAAAACTTCTGAACTCCTAAGTTAGATAACAGGTATCTGGAGGTGTCAAAACGTTTCAGGAAAACTACTGTTTTCGTAGCGTGAGTGGACCGGCCGCAGAAGTGGCAAAGGACAAACTTGGATGCAGGGTTTTGCAAATGTTGAGTGAGCCCTAATCTGTGACCGGTGCTAGGGACCCTACAGCAAAGTTCCTCCTTTCAAAGTTTAAAAAGTTGGGAGTAGACACTAAATATTAAATATTTAATATTAATATGTGCATATTAGAAAGTGCTACATGGTACTAAGAAAAACACAGGTGCCAGAGAGTCTGCATTTGGGCTTCCACTTCTAAATAGGGTAATCAAGGAGACCCTCATATTTGAGTGAAGACCCCAAACTCGAGTGCTGGCGGCCATGTAGGGGGGACCGCCGGGCGGGAGAACGAAGGTCACGTTAGCCGAATTTACAGCACAATGTGGACCAACGGATGCCCAGGAAGGCGAAATTCCTGAAACTTAAACGTACTTCTAACGCAAAACTTACCGGGCCCCTTTCCAACTGTTTAGCCCACCAATTTTAGCTCAAGTCTTTCCCGCTCCACGCCACTCCCAGATGAAAGGCAGGCCCCACCCCGTTGGCCTTCAGGGCTCTATGGCCGGTGGGCGGACCTCTTATCGCTCCGCCCCATGACCCGCGCGATTGCGGCGGGGAGGTCAAAGGTCAGAGGTAAAGAAGTCATGGCGGCGCTGTGTCGGACCCGTGCTGTGGCAGCCGAGAGCCATTTTCTGCGAGTGTTTCTCTTCTCCAGGCCTTTTCGGGGCGTAGGCACTGAGGGTGGATCCGACAGTGGGAGTTCCACTGCCACGGAGCCTAAGACGCGCCTAGGCGGTTTCGCGAGCGCGTTGGAGCGGCAGTCGGAGCTTCTGCAGAAGGTGGAGCCCAGGCGGGTAAGAGGGAGTCGCGGGAACTACGCCAACGACGCGGTGGGCGAGGCCTGGAGTAGGGGCGGAGCCTGGCGTAGGAAGCGGAGCCGAGGGCAAAGGCCCGGTTTTCCGGAGTTGCGGTGGATTGTGGCTCAGTCCTCGGCCCCTAGAATCCGTGCTTGGTGTTTTACTTCCTTTCGTTGTCCTTTTGTGTGGCATTTGCGTACTAGACCGGGTTCTGTCCACACTGCGCGTGTTTTGCTGGGGTTGAATGCTGGTGGGAGGGTAACCAGCGGGGAGCCCTGCTAGGTAGGCGATCTAGGGCGATTTCTGGGACGCTGAGGAGAATGGGACTCACACGGAGAGGCTGTGCTCTGCTGGGTCTTGTTCTAAACAGTACCTCTAGCATGGAGCTTGCTGTCTGGATAAACATCTGTTAATTTAATGACTGGGTGATGAATCACTTTCTGAACTTGGGCAAGTGATTGAACTTGTCAGCGCTTCACCTCTCTTTTGTAAATGTCTTCTTTTTTAAAAAAGTAAAATCTCCATTTGTCTCAGCCAGTACTTTTGTAAAATACCATAAAGTTATAGATAAATGAAATGGAAGAAATAAAATTACAAGCCTAAGTTTTTAATAATTAAACTCAGCAGACATGAAATTGGATTATGTACAAATAAACCCAATTTCTGTATTTTTCTTCCTGGGAAGTAGTACCAAACAGTTTACAAGACTGGCAGTGTCCTGGGTTATAGGGTCATTTTAGTAGCAATTACTGATGTCAAAATTTTTCTGAAATCCAAGGACTAGAAGAAGCCTGGTATATTAGTTTATTTTTTTCTGTTGTAACAAATTACTACAAATTGAGTGGCATAAAACACCAGAAATGTGGTGTTCTTAGGGCTGTGAGAAGTCAGATGGGGTCGCACTGATCTAAAATCAAGGTGTTGGTGATGTTGTGTCCTTTTCTGTAGTTTCTGGGCGAATCTCTTCCTTGCCTGTTAACGTCTCCTCTACCTCTGTCTTCTACTTTTTTGTTTTTTGGGTTGTTTTGTTGGTTTTTGAGACAGGGTCTCGCTCTGTCACCTACGCTGGAGTGTGGTGTCATGATCTCAGCTCACCGAAGACTAAACCCCCTGGGCTCAAGTGATCCTCCTGCTTCATAGCTGGGACTACAGGTGTGCACCACCACTCCCGGCTAATTTTTGCATTTTTTTTTTTTTTTGTAGGGATGGGGTTTTGCCATGTTGCCCAGGCTGGTCTTGAATTCCTGGGCTCAAGTGATCCTCCTTCCTTGGCCTCCCAAAGTGCTGGGATTACAGACATGAGCCACCTGGCCTGGCGCCCCCCCTCTTCTCCGCCCGCCATCTTCTACTTTTGAGATCACTGTGATTAGGTTGGCCTCCCCAGATAATCCAAAGTAATCTATTTTAAGATCAGCTGATTAGCAATCTTAATTCACCTGCAAAGTTAATTCTCCTTTGCCACGGAAGGTAACATATTCACAAATTCTAGAGATTAGGATGTGGATGTCTTTGTAGGAGGAGGGGGCATTATTCTTTCTACCATAGATGGAAAAGTCATAAAATACTAGCAGAATAGCGATGACTGACCTGAAGCCACCTAAGGGATGGATTTTAGATCTATCCTTAAGGTAAGGCCATAAGAGTTAAGTGCAGTAAGGTTGAAAACAAAGTTAAGTGCTCCCTTCCAAATATTTGTATAGGAAAGGAATTTTTCTATTTCTTACCTAACATTTCTCACTCACACTTCACTCCCATTCACACCACATTCTAAGCCCCTTCGGAAACCCCCATAAAATAATTCTTAATTGCTGAGTTAATTGTGGTAAGAGTGAAAATTGTAGCATCACATGTGTAGTCAGTTAAGTGTTTGATACTCAAAATGTAATGTTTGTTTAATGAAGGAAACAACCAAGGTGTTTTAGAGTCCCCAGAATTCCTATTCCTTTTCCTTTCCTTTCCTTTCTAAGGCAGTTCAGTTTTTCCAGGAGGAGGCTGGGGTGTTTCCTGGCAGTCCCAGCACATCCGTTAGATTTTTCTCAGTCCAGCTCAGGCTCAGCAAGATCCCTGCGTGGTTGTTCTCCGTTTAACACAGTTTAGAAAACATAATTCTGCTAGATAATGGGTAAAGGTGTTTGGTTTTGATGTACAGTTCACCAGTTTCTTATTCACAAGTCTTTGACATCTTGATTTAATGGAAATAAAATTCCCCGGGGAGGAGGATATCAGGAGGCTGTGTTGTAGTCTCCATTCAGCACGTTCCTAGCTTTGAAGCATTTCAAGTTACATGGACCCCTTTACTGCTTCTTTGTTGTTGTTGTTTTCTGAGACGGAGTCTCGCTCTGTCTCCCAGGCTGGAGTGCAGTGGTGCGATCTTGGCTCACTGCAAGCTCTGCCTCCCAGGTTCATGCCATTTACCTGCCTCAGCCTCCCGAGTAGCTGGGACTACAGGCGCCTGCCACTACACCCGGCTAATTTTTTTTTTTTTTTCGTGTTTTTAGTAGAGACGGGGTTTCACCTTATTCGCCAGGATGGTCTCGATCTCCTGACCTTGTGATCCACCTGCCTTGGCCTCCCAAAGTGCTGAGATTACAGGCGTGAGCTGCCGCGCCTGGCCTACTGCTTCTTAATTGATACCACTGACTTCAGTTGCCCTCTTGTTCAGGTCATTACACACACCGTGGACCAAAGTTATCTTCCTAAAGTTGGGCTCTATTGCTCTCCTTGAGAATCTTCTAAATCTCCATTCACACTGCCTGCAAGATTAAATATACAATGGTACATCTCTCTACTATGGCTTTAGAGGCCTACCGCCATTCAAGACCCTGCTTAGGCTCAGTTCAGGCTGCCAGGTTCTGCCATCTTTCAACTGAGTGACTTTGGGCAACTTACTTAGCCTATCTACGTTTGCTGTCTTACCTCAAAGTGGAGATAATGCTCCAACTGGAGTTACTGGGAAGTTTATGTGAAATAATACATTTAACGTGCTTTCAGTACGTTGACTGGTACAGAGTAAGCTTTATTCAGTGCATTTTAGCTTTTATGTGGCCCCAGCCATTTCTTCTCCAGCCTTCTGCCTTCCTGAGAATAGTTTCACAGAGGTGTTTCCACAGTTGCACAGTTCTTTGAAGTCCCATTGTTTTCTTAAACAATAATAAACTTTGATTTATCAAACCATGTAGATTCATCTCTTGTAACAGATGTACTGCTCTGGTGGGGGATGTTGATAGTGGGGGAAGCTATGCGTGTGTCAGCACAGGAGGGGTATGGGGATGTGTCTATACTGTACTCTCAATTTTCCTGTAAACCTAAAGTGCTCTAAAAAAATAAATTTTTTTGTTAGTGAATGAATATAAAATGCTATTTAAAAACATAAGGCGGTATATGCTCTAACTAGAGGTTGAGCTGTGTCATTCAAGGAGAAAATAAAATCAAGTTTTTTTCGTGGCAAAAAGCCCAAAGCCAAACAAAAATATAAACACCAGAAAACAACCATGCACATGCCATTCTATTTAATCCCAAATGTAAGGACATTCGTCATCACTAATATGTTAACTTGTGGTGCCAAAGTAACACGCGACACATCAGAATAAAATTTTTCCTAAGTTTTCCCAGTAGAATATGTTTCAGGAGGTCAGATACCTTGTCTTTCTTATTCTGTTGTATTCCCAGTGCCTAGCACAGTCCTTGACCCATAGTGGGCATTCGGTAAATATTTGCCAAATGTGTGAATGAATGAATAGTACATGTAGTGCACATTTGAACTTCAGTTACACCTGGCCTGTCTTTGAATTGTAATATGTGTGACTGTTCACAAACAATTGTACAAGAATAGTATAGCCTTGAGCATGTCAGTTGAATGTGCCTATCCAGAATAATTGAGTAAAAATAATTTTAAGAGTAGTAAGAAATTGAAAATACCTCATTAGTTTTAGTTTTAGTGTTTATTGGAAGTTTTCAATGTTTTTCTAACATATTTATGGTAAGGAATTTGAGGAGTTGTTGGGTGTTGATAGGAATTCAACTTGTGAAAAAACTAACTTTACCTCTTTTGAAGTTACTGGACCTATTTAATTGAAGAGTTTCCTGAGATTACAAGATGAATAAATGCCAATTGTGTATTCAGGATTTTTGAAAAATATTGTTTACAAATTTTATAAAAGTAATATTTGGTTACTTTAGAAAGAAATTTTAAATAGCCCTGAAAGTTATTTTAGAATTATTTAGAAAGAAATTTTAAATAGCCCTGAAGGTTATTATGTGAAATGTAAAAGTCCCTTTTTCTTACTTTCTCAAGGCTGGAGAGTGTATTTTTTACGCCTAGCTACAGAGTTTTATATTACACACATATAAGTATAAGCTAAGTATTACTATATATTTAAAAACATTAATTGGTTCATAGTATGAATACCGTTTTAAACTATATTACAGTTAAAGAGTGTAAATTCTGCAGTGACGCAATCTTGGTTTAAATCCTGGTTCCTTTACCATTTACTAGCTGTGTTGCCTTGGAAAATTACTTAGTATCTGTATATCTCCTTTTCCCCCTATGTCATGAGATTTTTATGAGATTAAATGAATTCATTATTTAAAACACTTAACACAAGTGCCTGATACTTAATAAGCACTTAGTATGTTTTAGTTGCTGCTGCTGAAAATTGCAGTTTTTACCTAAGTAAGACTATTTTTCCTTATCATTACATAATATTTGCTTGGTACTCCATGGTGTGGATGTAGCATAATTTATTTAAGCAGGAAAGCCTTCATTATTGAACTTTTAGGTTGTTTCTGTTTGTTTTTGTTTTCTGACACGGTGTTACAGTGAACATTTGCATTTTTTGCATACTTATGAGAGTGTATTTGTAGGCTATATGTTGGGTAAAAGTGTACACACAATTTGAGTTATAGCCTGTTTGTACTGAACTCCCACTTACAGTACATGACAATGTCTGTTTCCTCAGCCCCTTATCTACACATGGGGTGTAATAGGTGGATTTTCTTGATATTCGACAATTAAAATACAGAAATTGGGAACTGGGATTATCATCCTTCATTCCTGATTTCAGTTTTTGATTTTTATCATTATAACTTCATGTTGACAATTTTTGACTTTATAATAAGTGCTGTCAATTTGAACTCATAAAATGCACTTAAAATAACAAAATACTACATTTGCACTGTATATATTGGGATTGTATGTAAGATTTCATTTGTAAAATGGTTTCTGCTTAAAATATTCTTTTTGAAGTTGAATTTTGCAGTTCTCTAAACAAATCATTATTTCTGTACCCTTTATCCTGGAATTAGCTTCCCTGTCTGCAAATTCTGTTGTAAAAATCTCCTCTCTTAGACCTTTGTGATCTCACCAAACAGATGAAACTGTTTTTGAATGTTCTGGAGTTTTGTGTTTTACTACCTTTATGGTATACCCACAGCTCTCATTATAGTAAAGTGATTTCCAAACCTGTTTTGTCCTGTTTTCTAGCTGTAGTTCCTGAAGAACAGGGGCCATTTTCAGTCCACCCTCTTGATCCTTTGCATAATGCTTTATACTTAAGTAGGGATCGAATGTATATTTGCTGATTTAAGTTGGAATGAAATTTAAACAGTTTGATGGCTGAATAATTACAAATGAAAAATAACATCTCAGATGGCCTATTATTAGACTTAAAAATATGTATATGATGAAAGTCCAAGTTGTACCTATTGATTTAGTTCTTATAGTCGTTAAAAGTGTAGACTTACTTATATGTGGACCTCAGAAATAAGTGACGTTCAGTAAGAGCCCATGCACATTATCCTTACAGAGAACTTTCCCCTGCAGCCAGGAATGTAATAAAGGGCAATGCATCATGAAGTTCTTATCCTATTGCACACTGAGGTTACTAGTTAAAGGGAACCAAAGTTAAATGGCATTAAGTGTAATGCCACTGTCTGTATGGAGGTTGTAGGTTCCGTACTCATCCCATGCTCACTTACCTACTTTTCTTTTACTTTGCTTCATTAGCTTTAATATTGGTTTATGCATCTTTCCCTTCAACTAATTTTGTTTTGTTTTTAGAGTAGCAACCAGATCTTTTTTTTTTTTTTTTCAGACAGGGTCTTGCTCTGTTGCTGAGGCTAGGGTACAGTGGTGCAAACTTGGCGCACTGCAACCTCTTTCCCCCGGCTCAGGTGATTCTCCCACCTCAGCCTCCTGAGAAGCTGGAACCATAGGTGTGCATCACCATGCCTGGCTGATTTTTGTTTTTTGTTGTAGAGATGGGGTTTTGCCATATTGTCCAGGCTCCTGTCACACTTCTGGGTGCAAGCAATTTGTCTGCCCTTGCCTCCCAAAATGCTGGCATTACAGGTGTGAGCTACCACACCCGGCCGTCCCATTCATTTTTATAACCATTTAAGTCAGGTACCATTTTCCCTCCATTTTTAAAACCTTAATCCTTCTTATGTCACTTAGACAATATAAATTTGTAGAATCTGTTGAGGCCATTGGGAGCTGTGCTATGGCATATAACTCATCTCATAGCCACAAGGTGGCAATAGTTGAGCAAAGAATTGGTTTTTCTGCTTTGTGACTCTTACTCCTTCTTAGCAGTAGAGGGTGGCATGCCACTTTTCAGAACGTTGGAAAAAATGTTTTTCAGAGAGTTTTGGGGCCGCACAGTAAAAATTTTACTCAAATTTTGAATTTATTTAAAATACTGATGTTACATGACAGTTTATAGTTTTACCTTATTTTAGCAATATACTAGATTTCATGCAAATATTTTTAAATGTAATTTTTTACTTTTTTGTGAATATTTTTATTAGTATTTTTTATTTCAGAATACTGGAATATTCCAGAAGACAGAATATTTAAAATCAGATGTCCAATCCTTTCAGAATACTGGAAAAATGAAAATATATAGATTTAAGCCGGGCGCGGTGGCTCAAGCCTGTAATCCCAGCACTTTGGGAGGCCGAGACGGGTGGATCACGAGGTCAGGAGATCGAGACCATCTGGCTAACATGGTGAAACCCCGTCTCTACTAAAAAAGACAAAAAACTAGCCGGGTGAGGTGGCGGGCGCCTGTAGTCCCAGCTACTCGGGAGGCTGAGGCAGGAGAATGGCGGGAACCCGGGAGGCGGAGCTTGCAGTGAGCTGAGATCTGGCCACAGCACTCCAGCCTGGGTGACAGAGCGAGACTCCGTCTCAAAAAAAAAAAAAAAAGAAAATATATAGATTTAAAGGGCTTATTTCAATATAATGGGGAAATTAATTTATTTTTCGTATAATTTTTAAGTCCACTAAATTCGTATACTGTCATAGTAAAATTATATAGTTTTACTTAACCCTTTGTTTTCTTACCAGTTTTACTGACAACTTTAAAAATTATACCAGTGTT
Organism: Macaca thibetana thibetana; assembly: GCF_024542745.1. NCBI lineage: Eukaryota > Metazoa > Chordata > Mammalia > Primates > Cercopithecidae > Macaca > Macaca thibetana. Next base: position 64,926,196 of record NC_065585.1, read on the forward strand.
TTAAAAACTATTTGATATGTAAAGGAATGATAGAAAATGTTTCTGGTTTTAACTGTGGTGCCAACCTGTTTTTACATTATAGAATTCTAGGAGAATTACCTCTGAGTAATAAAAATCTTTTGAAATGTTGTATGTCTCACATTTTTGAAGCATGTTTAGAGGAAATGACCAGTTAATATAAAAACAAAGAAATAGTGAAGAAGTAGATAGAATTATCTGGGGAAAGTAGGTTTTTGTTAACACCTGTAACATGCTTATAAGCAGTACTATACATTTCCTAAAAGAAAAGATGTATATGTTCTGTATGTATTTTGTTTTTGTGTGGTCATATGATCTGATCATACCCAATTGGACTCATGACTTCCCAAGCCAACCTTAGTTTTTTCACTATTTGGAGATCGTAACTCTCATTTTTACTCAGAAATTTCACTTCCATCTTTTAATGTGTCTAAGTTTGCTGCTAAGGCTGCTCTTAAATTGTTCTCTTTTGATCACATTAATTTTTATAACCTGATTATGGCCCTTAAGTTTTTATCTGTTGGCATTAAATAACAGGAAATAAGAGCAATTAAGCACATTCAAGTGGAGCCTGGTTTGTTGGGATTTGGGAATACAACTAAATAGTCTTGATTCTGTTTGGGTTTTGCCTACCTTTTTAAAGCTTTGGGGATTCCATTGTTGACAACTGCCAGGAAATGAATGGTGGACTCAGTCTAGGAGTTGGCAACTGAACAAGCTGCCTGACCTCTGGCCAGCTACCCAAATTGAGATGATTGGGTTCTCTCAAGGGAGATAAATGCACACTGAGAACTGGGTGTCACTGGGACACAGAGTATTTATCCCAAAGAAATGAAATGTTCATAGCAGCTTTATTTGTAATAGCCCAAAACTGAAAGCAGCCTGGATGTCCTTCAACCGTTGAGTGGTTAAACAAACTGTGGTATATCCTTACCGTGGAATACTACTTAGCAGTAAAAAGTAATGAGTGATTGATACACAAAATAATTTGAATGACTCAAGGGAATTATGCTGAGTGAAAAAAAAAAGCCAGTCCCAAAAAGTTACATATGGTATGATTTTATTTATATGACATTTTTGAAATGACAGAATTATAGAGATGGAGAACAGATCAGTGCTTACTAAGAGGTAGAAAGGAGGGAGGTAGAAGGGATATGTGGAGTTACAAAAGGACAACATAAGGAATCCTTGTGGTGATGGACTTGTTCTGCATTTTGACTGTGATGGCCAGTACAGAACCTTTACATATAATAAAATCGCATTGATGATTACATATACACCTGGTGAAATCTGAATATTGGTGGATTGTGTCAATGTCAATTTCCTAGTTGTGATATCATACTGTAGTCTTCTAAAATGTTACCATTGGGAGCACTGGATAAGGGTACAGGGGCTCTTTCTGTATTCTTGGTTACAACTGCATGTGAATCTACAGTGATTTTTAAATAGAAAGCTAATTTTTTTTAAAGGGAGCATTTCACTGGTCTGTTGGGCCCAGCACTGGTGAGACCACTGAATTCCATAAACATGAGACGATTATCCCACATTATTTCCTGTAAGGTAATTTTTTGTTGTTAGAAGTAATGCAGTGTAGAATACCAGAAAAATCCAAGAATAGTTAGAAGTAAAGTTCCACATGCGTATGTGCATACCTTAGCCTTTAGTTAGACAACTTCTGTCTTACTAGAAATCTTAAAAGCATCCCTTGGTCCCAGTCTATGCATCTGTCAGCATCTGGCTCACAGCTCTACTCAGAAAATGAGAGACTGACTATCCAGTCTCCTTTTGTAACTATTTGTCCCTATCTAGCATAATGATTCTCCTGCTCCCACGATATACTACTATTACAGAGATTTCTAAACTTTTTTGATCATGTCCCTTCATTAATAAATTTTTGAGCACATGTTCCAGTATTTACTTAAAAAATACATTTGTGACTGGGTGTAGTGGCTCACCCCTGTAATCCCAGCACTTTGGGAGGCCGCGGTGGGTGAATCATGAGGTCAAGAGATCAAGACCATCCTGACTAACATGGTGAAACCCTGTCTCTACTAAAAATACAAAAATTAGCCAGGCATGGTGGCTTACGCCTGTAATCCCAGCTACTTGGGAGGCTGAGGTAGGAGAATCGCTTGAACCCAGGAGGTGGAGGTTGCAGTGAGCCAAGATTGCGCCACTGAACTCCAGTCTGGTGACAGAGTGAGACCCCATCTCAAAAAAATAAAGAAGTATGTGTGCATGTGTGTACTTATATATATATATATATAAAATATATATATGTACTGTAGTTTTCTTTATTATGTACATTTTAAAGCATTCACACATAAATATATTTTGAGGGTGAAGTAAAAAAAAAAAAAAAAGAAATTCCAGTGTTTTCTTCTTTTGTCCTATGGGTTATAAGAGAGATTACTATTCTTTCTTGCAACCTGACCTTTTTCCTTCAGGCCTGGTCTGTAAATATGTATCGTTGGAACATATTTGGACACAGGAAAAAAAAATTTCCTGTGTCTTTTTATGAACAATCTCCCCTTTAACCTTCTCTACAAGTACTTCTTGCGTGCTTTCTTGGTTTCCCTTGATAACACTGCTTCCCTTCTGGTCTTCCCTAGTATAGATTGCAATGGGTCTCAAGACTAGGAGAAGAAAATGACTCATCTTGGTTCTCATTTCTCAGTACCATTTCATACTACTGTTCTATCAGAAATACTTTTAAAAGGCTCCTTGATAGAAATCTTTTCGATTCTTTCAATTTTTCAACAGCATCTGGCTCACAGCTTTTCTCTTTTCTTCACACTTACCATCTTCATTGACCAGCGTTTATATTTGTAAACCAAAAATAAAATTCTAAAGCCCCTCAGCCATTTGAATGGACCCTCCTGTCAGCCAAGGGCATTCCAAAGTTAACCTGAAAAACTAGTTCAGGCCATGATGGGAAGGGGGAGCCAGACATGCCTCATTATACCTCCCTCTTTTAAGAATTAGTGATAGAAATGACTCTTTAGTAAGAAAATTTCCAATCTGTTTTTTCTGAAGCCTGCTACCTGGAGGCTTCATCTGCATGATAAAACCATGGTCTCCACAATGGCTTATGGTCACCCAGACATTCCTTTCTATTGATAATAACTCTTTCAACCAATTGCCAATCAGAAAATCTTTAAATCTACCTATGACCTGGAAGCCACCCTCGCAACCTGCTTCTAGTTCTCCTGCCTCTCTGGACTGAACTAGTATAACCAATGTACATCTTACATGTATTGATTGATGTCTCATGTCTCCCTAAAATGTATAAAACCAAGCTATGCCTTGCTTCCTTGGGCATGTGTCTCAGGACCTCCTGAGGCTGTGTCATGGGCGTGTCCTTAACCTTGGCAAAATAAACTTTCCAAATTGATTTAGACCTGTTTCATACTCTTGGTTTACACATTAATGACTACGAATACTTTGGCCACATAGTTTTTTGTATATTAACTTTATATTGTGTAACCTTGCTGTAATTACTTATTCCAGGAGGTATTTTTCTTGTTGATTCTTTTTGATTTTTTACATGGATCATCATGCTATCCATAATAAAGCACAGTTTTATTTCTTCCTTCCCAATTTGTATACTTTTATTTTTTCTTCTTTTCTTATTGCATTAGCTAGGACTTCTAGTACAATGTTGAAAAGCAGTGATGAGAGGGGACATCCTTGCCTTCTTCCTGTGCTTAGTAGGAAAAGTTTCAAGTTTCTTACCATTACATATGTAGGTTTTTTGTAGATACTCTTTATGAAGTTGAAGCTTTCCTCTAGTTTTCTGAGAGTTACTATTATGAATGGGTATTGGATTTTGTCAAATGCTTTTCCATTTGACAAAATGAAATATGACCATGTGATTTTTCTTCTTTAGCCAATTGATGTGATGGATTACATTTTTTTCCTATTTTTAATTTTTGTGGGTACATAGTAGGTGTACATACTTAGGGGGCACACGAGATACTTTGATACAGGCATTATAACATGTAATAATCACATCATAGTAAATAGAGTATCCATTCCCTCAAGCATTTATTCCTTGTGTTACAATCAAATTGTACTCTTTTAGTTATTTTTAAATATACAATTAAATAATTATTGCTTATCACCCTGTTGTGCTCGCAAACACTAGGTCTTATTCTTTCTAACTACTTTTTGTACCCATTAACCATCCCCACCCCCTTGTATACTGTAAGTATACTATAGCACATATAAGGGAGTGGGGATGGTTAATAGGTACAAATCCCCAGTACTCTTCCCAGCCTCTGGGTAACCGTCCTTCTACTCTCTGTCTCCATGAATTCAATTGTTTTAATTTTTAACTCACACGAATAAGAACATGTGAAGTTTGTCTGTCTGTGCCTGGCTTATTTCATGTAACGTAATGACCTCTGGTTCTATCCATGTTGTTACAAGGGACTTTTTTTCTTGTTTGGGACTGAATGGTAGTGCTGCATTGTGTATATGTGCCACATTTTCTTTATCCATTCATCTGTTGTTGGGCACTTAGGTTGTTTTCAAATTTTGGCTGTTGTGAACAGTGCTACTGCAAACATGGGAAGTGTCTCTTCAGTATACTGATTTCCTTTCTTTAGGGTATAAAACCAGCAGTGGGATTGCTGGATCACATGGTGGCTCTATTTTTAGTTTTGTTTTTTGTTTTTTGTGGAACCTCCAAACTGTTCTTCAGAGTGGTTGTACTAATTTACATTCCCACTGACAATATATGATGGTTCCCTTTTCTCCACATCCTCGTCAGCATTATTACTGCTGGTCTTTTGGATAAAAGCCATTTTTAACTGGGGTGAGATGATATCTCATTGTAGGTTTGATTTACATTTCTCTGATGATCAGTGATGTTGAGCACTTTTTCATATGCCTGTTTGCCATTTGTATGTCTTCTTTTGAGAAATGTCCATTCAGATTATTTGCCTTTTTTTTTTTTTTTTTTTTTTTTTTGAGACGGAGTCTTGCTCTGTCTCCCAGGCTGGAGTGCAGTAGCGCGATCTCGGCTCACTGCAGGCTCCGCCTCCCGGGTTCTCACCATTCTCCCGCCTCAGCCTCCCCAGTAGCTGGGACTACAGGCGCCTGCCACCATTCCCGGCTAATTTTGTTTTTGTATTTTTAGTAGAGATGGGATTTCACCATGTTAGCCAGGATGGTCTTGATCTCCTGACCTCATGATCCGCCCGCCTTGGCCTCCCAAAGTGGTGGGATTATAGGTGTGAGATTATTGGCCTATTTTAAAGTTGGATTATTGGAATTTTTTTCCTATAGAGTTGTTTGAGCTCCATATATATCCTGGTTATTAATCCTTTGTCTACATTTTGATTTTTGAATGTTAAACCTGGCATAAATCTCAGTCAGTTGTGGTATGTAATTTTTATATGTTGTTGGATATGATTTGCTAATATTCTGTTGAGGATTTTTACATCTACATGCATGAGAAATATTGGTCTGTAGTTTTCTTTTCTTGTAATGTCTTTGTGTGGTTTTGATATTAAGATATTGCTGTCCTCATAGGATAAGTTCCACTCCTATCTTCTGAAAGAGATTGTAGATAATTGGTTTGATTTCTTCTTTAAATGTTTGGTAGAATTCACCAATGAACCTATGTGGACCTGGGACTTTCTGTTTTGGAAGTATATTAACTACTGATTTAATGTCTTTAATAGACAGGCCTATTCAGATTATCTGTCTCTCCTTACTTGATTTTTGGCAGACTTTGTCTTTCAAGGAATTAATCCATTTAATCTAGGTTATCAAATCTGTGGGTATAGAGTTGTTTGTAGTATTTCTTTAACGTCCATGGGATATGTAGTGATGTCCTGTCTTTCATTTCCATTATTAGTAATTTGTGTCCTCTCTTTTTGTTTTTCTTAGCCTGGCTAGAAGCTTACCTCAAAGAACCAGCTTTTGCTTTCATTGATTCTGTTGATTTCCTGCTTTCAGTTTCATTGCTTTCTGTGCTAATTTTTATTTTAGGTAAATTGTGTTTTCATTTTCATTTAGTTCAAAGTATTTTACAATTTCTCTCGAGATTTCTTTGACTCGTGTTATTTAGAATTGTATTTGTTTACTCTCTAAGTATTTTGGGATTTTCGAGCTATCTTTCTATTCCTGATTTCTAATTAAATTCCATTGTGGTCTGAAAGCAGACATTGCATGATTTCTATTCCTTTAAATTTGTTGAGGTGTGTTTTATGGTCCAGAATGTGGTCTGTTTTGGTGACTGTTTCATGTGGCATGAGAAGAATATATATTCTGCTGTTGCTGGATGAAATTGTCTACAGATGTCCGTTATATCCAGTTGATTTACGATGTTGTTGAGTTCAGCTGTATCCTGACTGATTTTCTCCCTGCTGGATCTGTCCTTTTCTGATAGAAGGGCATTAAAGTCTCCAACTGTAATGATTCATCTATTTTTCCTGGCAGTTTTGTCAGTTTTTGCCTCATGGTTTTTGACTATTCTTAGGCATGTACACATTAAGGATTGTTACAACTTCTTCAGATAATTAACCCCTTTATTATTAGGAAATTGTTTAACATGAACAAACTGTTACTTGTTAGATCAATTAATAATTAAAAACTTAAAGTTTTAATTTTACCTTCACATATTCCTTCTCTGTGTTCTGCCTTTCTTTATGTAATGTAGGTCTGAGTTTTTGACTTTTATAATTTTCTTCCTTCTAAAGAATTTCTTTAAACATTTCTCGCAAGGCAGGTCTACTCGCAACCAATTCCCTCAGTTTTTATTGGTCTGAGAAAGTCTTTAATTCTCCTTCATTTTTGAAGGATAACTTCTCAGGGTACAGAATTCTAGCTTGGTATCTTTTTTGTTTCCTCTTAACACTTTAGATATCTCACTGCACTGTTTTCTTGCTTGCAAGATTTATGAGGAGAAGCTGGATATAATTTTTATCTTTTCTCCTCTATAAGTAAGCTGTTTTCCCCCCAGGCTTCTTTTAGAATTTTTTCTTCATCTTTGATTTTTCTGTAGTTTGAAAATGATACTATATACCTAGATGTAGTGTTTTTGGTGTTTATTCTGGTTGATGTCCTCTGAGCTTCCTGGGTCTGTGGTTTGGTGTCCGTTATTAATTTGGAGGAAAGTCTTAGTCATTATTGTTTTAAATATTTATGCTGTATTTGTCTTTCCTCTCCTTCTGGAATTCCCGTTAGTTTACACCTTTCGTAGTTGTCCCAAAGTTCTTGAATACTCTGTTGTACTTTTCCCTCAATCTGTTTTCTCTTTGCTTTTCAGTTTTGGCAGTTTTTATTGAGGTATCTTCAGGGTCACAGATTTTTTTCCTCGGCTGTGTCATCTACCTGTAAGCGCATCAAAGGCATTCTTCATTTTTGTTACAGGGCTTTCGATCTCTAGCATTTCTTTTTGATTCTTATTTAGAATTTCCATCTTTCTGCATACATTGCCTATGTGTTCTTACATCCTGTCTGTTTTATCCATTAGAGCCCTTAGTGTCTTAATCATAGTTGTATTAGATGCCTGGACTGATAATTTCAGTATCCCTTCTGTATCTGAGTCTGGTTCTGATGCTTGCTCTGTCTCTTCAAACTATGTTTTTTGCCTTTTTGTATATCTTGTAATTTCTTCTTGACATCAGGACATGATGTATTGGGTAAAAGGAATGGCTGTCAGTTGGCCTTTAGTAATGTGGTGATAGGGTATGTGGGGAGGGAGTGTTCTACAGTCTTATGAGTGCGTCTCAGTCTTCTTGTGAGCCTCTGCCTCCGGACTGTGAACTTCACATTTGCTTCTCAGTGTTTCCCTCTCTTTTGGTGGGACAAGATGACTACAGCCAGCTAGAGTTGGTTATCTCCCTTCCCCCAGGACACTTAGGCTCTGACAAAACCCCAGCAGTTTAGGCTCTGGTTGAAGAGTTTCTCTTGAGGACACACCTCATATGCATGATAGTTATATATATGCTTAATGTATATTAAAAAGACAACACATGTTTGATGAATAAATTGTTGAATAGGAGAGAGTGCTCTGATGTATTTCAAAATAGTTCTGTTCTCCACTGCTGTCTGAAGTACAAAGGGATTTTTCTCCTGTATTCACTGTGAGAACCAGGTTGAGCTCCTGCAGATAAAACTCACAAAAGTGTGGGAGTCCCCAGTAACTGGGTCTCTCTGGAGTTTTTAACTTTCAGACTTGTCCACACTGAGCCTCCACCAATTCACCAGTTACAACTCGGTTTTCCCTACCTTGGCACCGGTTCCCACAGAGGTTTGTTCTTGGAGGCTGCTTCTTTTCAGTAGTTCTCTGTATTCACTTGTCTCTCCATGTTTGGGAACAGCAGTTTTCCCTGTGACCCCCACCTCTCCAATGGATCTAAGAAGAGCTGTTGATATTTCAGTCATGACAATCAAACACATCTCCAGACATTGCCAAATATCCCCTGGGGTGGGGATGCGGGGGGGCAAAATCATCCTGGTTGAGAAATACTAGATTAGTCAATAAAACTTGATGGTGGTGACTGAATCTATAAGAAATTAATTTTAAAAAAAGCTAAAGTTTTTGACAGGGGGCTGTTTACCTTCAGGCAGTGTTTGAGTGCTTTACATATGGCTACATATTTATTCCTTACAACAATCTTGTAAAATAGATATAATTACAAACCCCGTTTTATAAGATGAGTAAACAGCAGCACAGAGATTCTGAGTGCATAGGCCTTTCCCCAGAGCTGGTAAGTGGTAGAGCCAAGGCTCCAGCCATGTGGCCAGACTTCACAGACTTCCTTTGGGAGCCCTCGTATTTGAGTCATCACAAATTATTCATATGCTTGCTGCACAGCTGTCATTTGGATTCTTTTCTTTGCTGCTTCTATAGGTTATAGAAACAGTGTAAGTTACTGCTGCATAACAAACCATCCCAAACTTGGCTCTCCTCTATAGAATTTATTCGATTTTTTTTTAAGAGAAGAAAAAAATATATTTATTTTTGCCAGGATAATACATACCTATTACCAGATATTATGCATTTGAGGAATTTTGTGCTTGACAGAAGATTGACTGCCCTACCTCTGTTGTTTTTAGTTATTCTTCTTATTTTCAGCTTGTTTTCTCACTGCAGCCTGGCATGACTGAGCTCCATACCTTTATGGAATTCTTCAGGATAGAATAGCTTTTTTTTTTTTTTTCACAGCTTCTTCTTGCATTTCACTCTGCTTCATTAATTACCACTCTTCCACATGCTTCCTATCCACTAGAAAGTATGCTTGTATACTTTTGTTCTCCATCTGTTCCCTTTAATATTGAGGGTTTATAATTTTTACAATTTTTAAATTTATTATTTTACCATCCTTTAATGGGATTTCAGGAGGGAGAGAGATAAATGTAAGTACCATATCACTTTGAGTCACCAATACATTTATTTCAATAAAAGAACTTTGTTGTGAGCATAACATTTATTGGTTAGTGTTAAAGAAACAAAAGTTATCATAGCACAGTTAATAGAAATGAGTCATTTTTGGAGATGCATGTTGAAATTTTTTTCTTGCTAACCAGTATGAAGTAGTTAAAGTATATATGCCATTTCATTACCTTTGTTGTTATTGTTTTTTTTCTTTTTCTTTTTTCTTTTTTTCTTTTGAGACAGAGTCTCACTTTTGTTGCCCAGGCTGGAGTGCAATGGCGCAATCTCAGCTCACCGCAACCTCCATCTCCCGGGTTCAAACGATTCTCCTGCCTCGGCCTCCCAAGTAGCTAGGATTACAGGCATAGCGCCACCTTGCCAGGCTAATTTTGTATTTTTAGTAGAGACCGGGTTTCCCCGTGTTGGTCAGGCTGGTCTCGAATTCCGTACCTCAGGTGATCCACCTACCTCAGCCTTCCAAAGTGCTGGGATTACAGGGTGAGCCACTGTGCCCAGCTGTTGTTATTGTTTACATTAAAGGAGGTGACTGGGTCAAATGGGAGAAATGTCTCCCATTTCTAATGTGTGTTACTTTATAAAATCCTTTTTATATTTTAGAATATTTAAGAATTCCTACTACTTTATAGAGTTGGAAGAAAGTTTATAGTTATCCAGTCCTTTAATTTATAAATGAGAAAACAGATCTAGAGAAGTTAAATGACTTATTCAGGATTTTTTTAGCTGTTTATTGTCTGAGTTGGTCATAGAAGTCAGGTTTCGTAAGTATTTGTTATTCTTCTGTACTGTCTTCTTTTAAGTTTGCTATGATGTTTGTATCTATTTTCTGTCTTCACCAGCAAATTTTATTTAAGAACTACTGTTCAGCATCCCATGTAGCTTTGAATAGCATGTATGGTACTCATGTATAACATGAGGTAGTTGGATTAGTTGATGTCTCATATTTCTTTTACCACTAGTTTCCCGATTCTAAGCTGTATATTAAATGGTCCTCATATGCATGATAGTTATATATATGCTTAATGTATATTAAAAACACAACACATGTTTGATGAATAAATGAATGAATGATTGAATACATGAAAGTGATACTGTTCCATATGTCTGTAATTCCTTTACCTTCCTCCTTTCTACCTTGACGGTCCTGTTCAACTTTCAGGCTTCCAAGGAGAAAATAGTACAGCAGAATAGCAGGAGATCTGAGCTCTGTGACCAACTCTTAAAGGAAATAGTCAACTCCAAGTTAGTACCTATGACAGCTCAGTTAGTGGGCTTTATTGTAACATTTTCCAGGGTTAGGCACTGAGCTCCATGATACATATCCAGCAGTGACAGTATGCTTCCAGTCTCTGCAGTCTATGTCAGCATGAGAGGAGCTATCAATGTTAGTTTAGAGACTTTAAAACAGGACTCCCTGTAGTCAACATGGATTGTGGGAGTTGCTACATTTACTGTTTTTAGTAGTCATTTGACAAGTAAATGAGTACATTTTGGTATAAGCCCTAGAATTCAGAGATGGTTCTAGACTATGATTTTTGAAGCAAGGGTTTGTCTGATTGTTTGATGTAGCTTCTCAAAATCAATGATGCAATATCAAAAATCAAATGAAATAATGAGCTACAATTTAAAAGCAAATTCAGGTGTTAATCCAGGGTTCTTATGCTTGTGAGTGAAAATTATTTTTCACTCACTGAAAACACACTGACTTCCCTGCAAAATATAATAAAGTAAAGGCAAAAAATAATGGAAGAGAAATGTTCTACTTCCACTTGATTTTAAAGTTACCTTTAAAAAATAACTATATAAAGTTTATAATGTAATTAATATTTAACTGTAGACTTACTAAAAATCTCAAGAGAATCTTTTTAAACAGTTGAGAGCACTCAATAATTTTCTAAAACCAAGGGGAAAATACCGCTTACTATTATACTAATCTTAGCTCAAATGTCTCTTTACAATTGATAAAGGACATTGTGTTATTTTAGGAACAGGTCTTAGTGATGGCTGAATTATCTCCAGTAAAAGTTTAACTACTGGATCTACTACTACTGCATCTTCATGTCATCTAGTTGTTTTTTTTTTTTTTTTTTTTTTTTTTGAGACAGAGTCTCACTCTGTTCCCCAGGCTAGAGTGCAGTGGTGCCATCTTGGCTCATTGCAACCTCCATCTCCTGGGTTCAAGCGATTCTCCTGCCTCAGGTTCCTGAGTAGCTGGGATTACAGGCACATGCCACCATGCCCAACTAATTTTTGTATTTTAGTAGAGACGGAGTTCCACCATGTTGGCCATGCTGGTTTGAACTCCTGACCTCAAGTGATCCACTCACCTTGGCCTCCCATAGTGCTGGGATTACAGGTGTGAGCCACTATGCCTAGCCCCTGTCATCTAGTTTTAATTGAACTATGGCTTCAGTTGAGTCAGCCAAAAGGAAAAAAGAAGAAGAAGAGAGGAACTCTGGTAGATATCAGCCATAAAAGTGGAGTAATGGGAAAGCAGATCATAGGGAAAGTGGGCAGGACCTGCCCTGGTTACAAGCAGAGACCCCCAAGTTGATACTGTTTGCTCTTCTCTTGAGCACTGCTATTATCCACTGCTTTGGTGGCAGCTGCTATGGATGGAATAGTGGCTCCCAGCAAAGGATTATGTAGCTGCTCTTGTCAAGAATGGCTTACTTAGAATTACTCTTTTATGCTACCTCTAAAGGGCAAGTCAGCTGTGTCTGTGTTACCTCTGTAGGATTTGTTTTATCTTTGGCTCTGCAAGAAAGAACTTTTTTTTCAAAGTGCTTGTTTAAGGACCTTTAATGTTGTATTTTGTGGATTTATAAAACTAGTGTGATTGCTCATGGCATACATTCCTGGTTACCCTTTCAGCTGTAGTTGGTCTCTAGGCCTATTGACTTGTCTTTAGTTTAGATTGACCCTTTTGTGCTAAGGATTTTTTCCCAGTGTGTTTCAGTTCACCAAACAAATTCATCATCATACCCTCCCTCTAGCACCTAAGGGACTTGGCATAAGCCAAATGTCTTGACTTTCCTTTTCCTGAAGCAGAGATCATAAACTTGTGGTTCGTGGGCCAAATTCAACACCTGGATGTGTTTTGCCAGGTTGGTAAAATGGACAACTTTTTCCCCCTGCATATAATACGTATTTAAAAATTGGAAAATTTACATTAATATGTGGATTTCTGGCTTTTCTTGGAAAATTAAAACATAAAAAATTAAAACATGGGGACTTGAATTGCAGCTGGAGCTGAGTAGTGTCTGTACCTTTTAAACTTGGGCACGTATCCTGATTATCAAGTCCTCACCTGGCCTGGCGTTTGAGTTTGTAATCTTTCAAGTAGTACATGCATTAAACTTAAGTCACAAATATAGTTGTGTAGCTTTAAAAATAAATGCACTTTACTATTGAACTTTTAGTAAGTAGTTCTCCCCTGAATAACAAATGTAAAACTCATTCCAAATACAGCATGTAAGTCGTCAGCTCAAATTGTTAATATTCTTCCATGATTTGCTCTCACAGATAGAAACTTAGCTCTTCCTTTAGTTTGTACCAAATTGCACACACCACTCTATACACAAAAATGAGTAGAAGGCACAAATCTGTGTTTACGGATTTGGAAAAATGTGTTTGGAAAAAATTTTTGTAAGAAAAAAAGAATAGTCATACCTCAAGTGAATTTAATATGTAAAACAATTCCTAGAAAGTGAATAGCACAAAACAAGCTGTTTTTCTTTTGGAATTTAGGAAAAACAAAAGTATTAATAAATTCAAGTTTTTTTTAGAAAGAATTGTATATCAGGAAATCATGTTCAGACTGATCATTGTGATGAAAGGCTCTTAATTGTTTTTATCATAATGTATATTTAAATTTGTTTTAAAAGAATAGTCAGTTTCACTAAACTTGACTTAGCAGGCATTTTTTTACAGATGGTCAGTGCTAGGAATAAAGTCAATTGCTTCTTGGATGCCCTCCTCACGTGCTCATACTCTGACTACTAACCACCCCACCTCCCCCATTTTCAGAGACTTGATATACAGACACTCTTCTACTCTCCTTACCCTGCCTGGGCTCTTGAGACCTCACCCTGGACTATCACATCTCTGTCATCCTCTGCCAAGTGTAGATGTCTAATTTCTTTCTTTTTTCTTTCCTTTTTTTTTTGAGACAGAGTTTCACTCTTGTTGCCCAGGCTGGAGTGCATTGGTGCAATCTTGGCTTACTGTATGTAACCTCTGCCTCCCGGGTTCAAGTGATTCTCCTGCCTTGGCTTCCTGAGTAGCTGGGATTACAGGCATGCACCACAATGCCTAGCTAATTTTGTATTTTTAGTAGAGACAGGGTTTCTCCATGTTGGTCAGGCTGGTCTCGAACTCCAGACCTCAGGTGATCCACCCACCTCAGCCTCCCAAAGTGCTGGGATAACAGGCGTGAGCCACTGCACTCAACCTCAATGCCTACTTTCTTTAACTCCTCTTCAGGAAGGAAAGGATGGAAGAGGAAGTTGAAGAGCATAACTGGCATTTTAAAGCAAAATTCCACAAACATTTTAAAATTATTGCTACAACAATTGACTTTAATAATATTTCTTTAAGACTTTATTATACCTTCATGTTGAGGTACATGTATATAAATATCTCTTTTCATATTTAGGGCTCTCCAAAAAATGTGGAATCCTTCGCATCTATGCTGAGACGTTCTCCTCTTATGCAGATGGGACCTGCAAAGGATAAACTGGTCATTGGACGGATCTTTCATATTGTGGAGAATGATCTTTACATAGATTTTGGTGGAAAGTTTCATTGTGTATGTAGAAGACCAGAAGTGGATGGAGAGTAAGTAGAATCATTTCCAAGTACCTTAAGAGTATTCATTAAAGTCAAGACAGCTCAAAAGTATTGTTGAATGAAAGGTATTTTTTGAAAAGACAGAAAACATATTTATTTGTCTTGATAATGCGGAAGAAAAGTCTGAAGTGCTTTAAAAATACTTGTTGGTCATGGTAGGCCAGACTCATGTCTTCTCAAAGCAGTGAAAGCAGTTGCTGGGAAGACTTGAATGTTCATCCTGATAATAAGCCATTCCACACCATAAACTTAAAACCAACTTTGTAATGTACGTTGCTTAGGCCATTTTGCCTGGAACCCTTTTTTTGTCCCTTCTCTGTTCCATGATCTCTTTCCACTTCTCCTTTCTTTTTTTTCTTTCTTTTCTTATTATTTTGCATCTATTTTTAGGATTATTTTTCCTAATAAATAGAGTTCATTCTGTTGTAGTTTATGTAGGTAAAGATATTTATGAATACAAAAAGGCACTGGAGAAGGCACTAAGGTGGGAGATCTAGGAGTGGAATATCGAGAGTCAAGGAGAGGTTGAACTAAGATTCTGAGATGGGAAACCAATAGTAAACAAGATAGAAGTGATTTTTTTCCCCATCAATTTCTGATGTGCATTTTTTAGTTTTCACTATTTTTGATATCAGGATGCATATTACAGTTGACAGTATATTAAATTAACTGGCAGTGTTTTTTTTTTTTTCTTAATCATATATAAAACAATAGTGAATCTAGTAATCAATGGTATTTTAGATAGGATGAATTACAGTGTTTAAGAAGTTTTTGGCATATAAAAATTGGTCATATTGTGGAAATGAAAGGCGAAGAGTCTACTCCAGACCTAGGAGAGCAATTATGAGAATTATTTGCTTTTCTCCTGAGAGCTGGCTATCTAAAGATGGCGTTGATAATTGGTCTTACCAATTTAGAGACATAAACTTGTTCTACCTGAATCTGAATAGGGCCTGACAAACAACAGAATACACATTTCCTCAGATTAGTGATATATGAGTAAATATTTAACAACTAGCTGATTAAAAAAAAAAGCCCTAATTTCTATAATGTAAAATACTCCCAACATGGCCAATGTCAAGTCACCAACATGATGTCACTGAATGCAGAGTTGGGAAGATGTGTGCGCAGGGCTTCTCACAAACTGATATTAGCTGGCTGCAGCGCACCTCTAGCTTAGATAACCAGAGGCTGAACAGTGTTTTAACAAGATGAGTGGTATAAACCAGGTGTCAGCTGAAAGACTGTGCTCCCTGGCATGAGAGGAATGGCTCGAGCATGACTTGAATTGGTATATCAAATATCATACAAGCTTAGTTCAAAAGTAGGGAGACCCAAAGAAATTTCTAAGTAGGGTGTGTCTGTCAATCCAGATTTTAATACTGTAATCGGTATCTGTTATGTAAACGGCTACAGAAGGAATTCAATTATTGTGTCTAAAAATTTAGAAAAGCGATTGGCATATGGTAAACAAATGCTACTATTGTTATTGTTATTTTCATTGCATTGTTATTACTAAAATCCTGGTGACCTAATGATGACATCCCTCAAGAATTCCTTTTGAGGAGGGTTTATGAAGGAGGCAAGTAAGAAGATAGGTGATAAAAAGTTACCCTTTAAGAGAGGTATCCTCAGCTCTTAGGTATTATACTATCACCAGAAGCTGTAGCAGATCATTTTTTCATTAGTGGAAAATATATAGTAATTATAAAATAAAGTACTGTTTTATTTTACACAAAGAAATCCTTAGTCCCCTCCTTACAATTGATCAGCTACCATGGATGCTGTCCAGTTGCAGTGCCTATCTTATTCTTACAAGCTGACCTAACGTGCAACCAGAGAATCAGGTATTGACTTTCTAAAAAGATCTATGTTATGACAACTCTGCTAAGCTATTTCTCAGCAGATATTCAACTGCTTAGTCAAGTTTATTATAAATTACAAATACCAGTCATATACTTTTTTTTACATGTGAGGATGGAATTCTGTTAATCATATGTCTTTCATGGATATTTATTTCTTTGTGGATATTCTTTTGTCTGCACTGTTCTTTTTTCTCATTGAATTAAAAATTTAAAACATCACTTTTGTGATTATGTCATATTCTTGAACATAATATATTCAGAATGCCGTAGAGATCTAGAATTAAGTTGCCCAAGCTGGACTTGAACTCTTGGGCTCAAGCAATCCTCCCACCTCAGCAGGGACTTACAGGCATGTACCACCATGCTTGGCTTTTAAGTCACAGATTTTTAAGTATCAGATTTGCGATTAGTTTTCTAATGAGTAGTATAGTCTGACTTAAATTTGTTTTATGTGTAGTATAGCTTTAAATGGTTAAATACTAGCATCTATTACAACATTTATTAAATCTTAATTTTTAATTTAAAACTAAGTATATACCACATATGCACACATTCTATTATATAAATTATTTTCTTGAAACCTCCATCTCTGTTCTCCCCCCAATGAAGCAGTCATAAAAGCTTTTTGAGGGGAGAGGGGGTGGCTCAGTAATTTTGCAAGTAAATTTTCTAATCTTTGGAGCAGTGAGTATATTAGAGTCTTTTTAAATGTATTTAGGAGAGTTATATGCCTACATCTCTTTGTTCTGTAGCTATCTGTAGTAATTTCTCTATTCCTGCTTCCATGAAACCATCTGCTTAGTACTCTTACCAGAAGTACCCATTTAAACTTCAAAGGAGTCACAAAATAAATACATTCATGAATGAGGATCATCAAGAAGGAAGAGTCAAAGTGCTACAGGAGTTGATTTGTTCATTCATTCATCCGTTCACTCATTCATTCAACAAATACTTACTAGACCTCTTCAGTTAGCCAGGTACTGTTGTAAAGACTGGTAAACCAGACAGACTAGTTCTCTGCTCTCTTGAAGTGCATATGCAAATGGGGGAGGGAGCCATAGATAGTAAACAAGTACATGAATCAATTTAAAATATTGGTAATTACATAAGTAAAAATGGACAGTACGGTGACAAAGTGCCTGGTGAGTGGAAGATAACAGTAGTCAAAAAAGGCCTTCTAGTTCTAGTGCTTGACTTCTAGTTCTAGTGCTGTAAGTCTGAAATGCTACCAAAGTGGCTTTAAAAAAAAAGGTAAAAGTCAAGTCTTCAGCTGTCTCTGAAGCTCTCTTCAGCTTCCTCTTTGGTCCTACAGACTGGTAATGTTATTTCTAACTGTGCCCAATCTTCAGCCAAGGTTTAACATCAGTAGTTTGATTACTTATTTTCTCTACCTACATATCCTATGTACATACCTTTATGGCTATGTAGATAACAACTCCAGGTCTTTATCTACATACATTGTTTTTTGAGAGAAACTTTTTAACGTATCAAATTTCATGTTCTCCAGTTTTTAATCTATCATGAAATGAAGGTTTATACTCTTCACAGAATATTTATTAGATCTTCATTTGAAGATCTAATAAATAGATCTTCATGTAGAAATGCCTAGGTTCTTTCTAAAACCCTTCTCTAGGTTTCTTATAGGGATCTGTCACTTATGCTTTGAAAATATTGTTGAGAATTGTCAGGTCAGCATAATTACTGTTTTGGTTACTTATTACTCCTACTTATATCTAAAACAAAATTTGTGGGTAGGAACCGACTTTATTCAAATGTTTGCCTGTTGTCTTTATCACTGAACAAGGAAGTAATGAGATCCAGCTCAGTTGTTTCTGGTCTTTCCCTTTGTGGACCTGTGTTTAGATTATATGACTAGGTAGAACAGCTTATTGGGCTGGACACATGTTCTCTACAGTCATGCTGTCAGGCCTCTGACTGAACAGAGTCTAGGAGGCTGAATCTCCATAATGACAGAGCTTCCTGCTTTGGTACATTTTAAATCGTTATAAATAAGAGAAATACATAATCTGTTCATCATTCATCGGCCTTCCTTTTTTTTTGAGACAGAGTCTTGCTCTGTCACCAGGCTGGAATGCAGTGGTGCAATCTTGGCTCATTGCACACTCTGCCTCCTGAGTTCAAGCGATTCTCCCACCTCAGCCTCCTGAGTAGCTGGGACTACAGGCGTGCACCACCATGCCCAGCTAATTTTTGTATTTTTAGTAGAGACGGGGTTTCACCACGTTGGCCAGGATGGTTTCGATCTCTTGACCTTGTGATCCACCTGCCTCGGCCTCCCAAAATCTGGGGATTACAGGTGTGAGCCACTGCACCCAGCCCAGCCTTCCTTTATTTTGATCCTTTTAGAGAACTATTTTCTTTTCTTCATTCAGACTTTTGTGTAGTTGAGTAATGCTACTTTAGGACAGTTTAAAGATTAATTAAATACAGTGAAAAATAACTAATTGAAATATCCAGTTTAGCCAAATGTTTTAATTTTTTATTGTTTCTTTTAATAAGTAAGTTTGGCATTTCAGACTTATAACAACTAATAGGGATCAGAAAATATTTTGATTAATGAATATTCTAATTAGCTAAATGATAGCCTCTTAAGTTCTATAACTTTTGTTTTAATGTTCATTTTTGATTATAGTTTAAAGAAACAGTTTTTAGTCTTTGTACCAAAAAACCCTAGAGTTTTGCAGAAAAGTTTAAGATATTGCTTATTGGGGATAAAGGGGCAGTTGGGCCCTACTTTCAGAGTGGCCCTACATTTATCTGTTTTATGTATTACAGCTCTGGGACAATTTTGTTTAATGTGTGTGGTGAGTATTTCTACTGTAAATAAGAAAAGTTTGAAAAACACTTGGAAAGGAAGAAACTAATTTTAGAAAGACATGACCTAAATAGTAACATTCAGAATCTAAGCTATAGTACTTAAGCATGAACAATAGTAATTTGATCTACTTAGAGTAAGTTGCAGAATAGGCATAAGTATATTTAAAGATTTTGAGACATGCATGGGACCTTATAGTGCCAGCCTCAAAAGTTATTCTATTTTTCTTTTAAATCAGCTTATGACTTGAAGTCAGAAATCACAGATGACAAATCAGAATGACTAAGAATGGCATTAACTTCTTTGGAAGTTATCATTTAATTAACTGATTTGTCAAATCAGTTGACATCATCGTTTTCTTTTGTAAAGCCCACTGACAGATACCAACACCACATGGAACATTAGAAATTAGTAGTCCTGTACTATACCTAGGCACTTTTGTTTCTTCCAGTTGAGGTACATGTTTAGCAAAAGCTTAGTTGTGCTTCTTTTCTTTTTTTTTTTTTTTTTTTTTTTTGAGACAGAGTCTTGCTCCATCACCCAGCCTGGAGTGCAGTGGCATGATCTCGGCTCACTGCAACTTCTGCCTCCCAGGTTCAAGCAATTCTTGTGCCTGAGCCTTCTGAGTAGCTGGAATTACAGGCGTGTGCCACCACGCTCGGCTAATTTTTGTATTTTTAGTGGAGACAGGGTTTTGCCGTGTTGGCCAGGCTGGTCTCGAACTCCTGACCTCAAGTGATCTGCCCGCCTTGGCCTCCCAAAGTGCTGGGATTACAGGCGTGAGCCACCATGCCCGGCCTAGTTGTACTCATTTCAAAACGTGTTTATATTAAGAAATTTACTTGAATATTGTACAAATTAATAAAATTTGAATACAGAAAGGGTTTTTGTTCTTATGAATGCTAACTTTAATGTTTTAGAAAGACCCCACAAAGGAAAACTTTGGTTTTTTGTTTTTTTTCCCCCTGTCCCTGCTGCTTGAATCAGAAAGGAGTTTTTTGTTTTTAAGAAATTGCTATTGAATTAGATTGTGCAAGAAAACTGCAGATTGAAACAAAAATTATAAAAACGTGAAAGGTATTGCTTTCCAATTGTCTTTCTGTTCTTGTTCTACTTTCACATGACTGGCCCTGTCAGTCACAGACCTTGCAGTGTGGGTATTCTTATGTAAGGAAGAGCAGAGCTTCAGTGAATGGACCCCATACTAAGAGAGAACGCCTTGGCCCCATATTAGAATATTTGCATTAATCTGCTTTAAGTTAATATTTTTGCTGTGTACATGTATACTTTTTCTATGAGTCTTTAACCTAATTTTCCATGAAACTTTCTGTGAGTCAGAGGGCTTGTATAGTGATTTAAAAATACAGAGCACTTTTCCCATCATGGGAATTTGTGTACTCGTGTTTTTAGACATTTTTTCTTCTGTCATATTAATGCAGCTCACAATTTCACAGACTTGATTGTTTCCTTTCTATATTCCATCTGATTTCCTTCTGATAATCATAACAGCTTTTTAAAAACCTACACTGGCATTTTATGTATATTGTCTCATTTCTTCTTCACAACAAACATATAGAAAGTATATATTATCTCCATTTCCCAAATGAAGAAAATGCGTCTCTGAGTATAAATAATGTGCTGCAGTCACGCAACTAGTAATTAACAAAGCAGGGATTCAAACCTAGGGCAGTGTATGTCCAAATTTGCCTTTCACCCTGCTGTGCTGCACTCTAAATCATACAATATATAGTAACTCAAGCATCATAAAGACTTCCTAAAACAGTCTTACATATGAAGCAATTTCATGTCAGGGACCCTGAAGGCAGTGTGGCAGTGAAGCTCTGTGGAGGTCTGTTAAAAAATGATAGGTAGTCTATTATATCTTTGGTTATGGTGTGCGTCGTTGCTATGTTACGAATGTTTGTGTCCCCGCAGAATTCATTTGTTGAAACATAATCACCAGTGTGATGTAGTTAGGAGGCTGGACTATTGGGAGGTACTTAGGTCAGGAGGATTCTGCCCTCATGAATGGGATTAGTAAACTGGCTAGTTAATCTATGAACCAGGTCCAGGTCTTCATGACACTAAATCTGCTTGTTCCTTGATCCTGGACTTCCAGCCTCTAGAACTGTGAGAAAGAAGTTTCTGCTGTTTATAAGGTACCCTCATTTATGGTGTTTTGTTATTCAGATCGAACAGACTAAGAAATAGTATGGTGAGTCTGAATACTGTAACCCCCAATAAGCTAATAACTAGCAGGTCTAGGCTTTGTTTTGTGATGGATCTGTATCATAATTATGGTAAGACCTCTAGTCACAGGACCTGATTAATATCAATATGCCTCATGTTATTTGGGAATGATATGTTTCAAAAAAGTTTATTGTGTAAATAATAGAAAATTGGCTATTTATACCTAATATACTTAATTTTTAATTGTTTATTGGTTCTTTTAATAAAATGTATTATATACTTTCTTTGAACCTTGTTAGACCTAAAGCAGTTGAGCCTTTTTTTGTTTTTCTTTTGATGACCCAGGGTCACAATTATAAACATTAATTTTTGTGTTGTATCATAATAAAAATATGCAGAATTATGCTCCATAACCATATAACCCCCCAGATCTGCAGTTTTGTGTTATCTCTCCTTTACTGCTGTTATGCCCTTATCTGCTTTTTATAGCTTTCTCAGACCTCCTAATTTTCCTCTTCCAGTATGCCTATACTTGGGAGATCAGTCATCAAATTTGTTGTGCTTAAAATAAGAACAACTAGGGTTTGAGTAAGGACCTAGCAGCCTCTTCTGTAAGTAAAGTATGGGTACTTTAGTGTATGGGCTTCAACATGTATTCTGACAGCTCCTAAACTCCTTCTGTATAGGTCTCACTGGGCTGTGTAGCTACTTGATGTCACCAGATAACTAACTTCCTGATAAGTGAAGTGTAGCTGGGTTGGAGTTTTGCCTGTGTTGACTGTCTGTTCACTGATGCCCTTGATAAGGATTGTCACATATCAGAACAGTGTTTGTTGAACCAATCAAGGTGCCGAGTGTTTTGGACATGAACATTTATCATGGTTGAGACTTTAACACCTCCAGTAGGGGCAGTAGCAAAAATAAGGTGAAATTATTCAATCTGAAATCCTGCTTGAGATGGTACCAATTGTTATAGTGAATTTGCAAGTAAATGAGTAAATTTCTTAAAACTCCTGTTAGGCCCAAAGAATTGCTTTATAGCATTGATTAGTTTGGATGCCTTAGAATGCACTGGTAAAACATTTTATCAATCTCAAGAAATAAGCTACTTATTTTATTAATTTTATTTTTAAATGAACTGGGCATGATAAGATTTTCACTGAGTCACCAAACCTTTAATGAGCTATTAACATCTATTATGTGCTACCTGTGTATTTAAGGCTAGTGACATACAGACTAATGACAATCCCTGCTTCCAGGGAGTTGATCCGGTCAGGGGGATAGAGAAGTAAACCAATAAATATAACATCATGTAAGTTCTGTTTACTGTCTTCTACAGGAATGGAGAAGGAATTGATGGTTCAATCTGCTTGTGTCAGAGAAGGCTTCCTAGAGGAACTAACAATAGAACTGGGTTGCAAAGGATGGGTAGGAGATACTACGTGCAGAAAATGAGAGTGTTTCTGGGTGAGGGAGCAGCACTTGCCCAAGTTTTAAATGAGAGAGAGAGCCTGCCTCTTCTGGGAATTCAAGTGGTTTAGTTGGCTTAAGTTTAGGAGGAGTGATGGGAGAGTGGGGAGATGACCAGGAGCCAGATTTTCAAGGAATTTACATACTGTCCTAAAAAATTGAGATTTTATTCTGAAGGTAGCAAAGAATCATTAAAATATTGTAACAAGCAACGTGGGTCAACTTTGTGTTTCAGTGAGATCATTCTGGCAGAGGTGTGGAACATATTTCGGAAGAAAGATGTGAGAGGGAGGTTAGTAAGGAAGCCGCCAGAAAAAAATGATGAGAATGTGAATTAAATCTTAGGGTGGGGAAAGGAGACACGTTTAGCAATTTAGGAAGTAGAAGAGACAGGTCTTGGTGACTGAATAGTTGTGGTTTGTGTGTGAGAGAGAAAAGTTTTGAATAATGTTTCATTTTGGACATGAATGACTAGGTAGATAGTGAGGTGGGTTGTATGGGGGAGGTGGAGAAGGGGAATGTGTTATATTGATATGATTGCATGCTTTAAAAACAAAAGTTAAAATGCCCAGATTTAGATCAGTTTTATTCTCCTACTTCCGTTCAAGGTCATAATACTTGTGATTAGTGTTAGTCAGGAGCATTTCTTTTTTTATAATATAGTATCTTATATATGTATATAAAATCTCTGTGGTTAAACTATGCTGTTGCTTTGGTCAAAGAGCCAAATTCTCCAAATCTTTTCATTTCATTAAGTTGTATTTTAG
Source organism: Macaca thibetana thibetana (assembly GCF_024542745.1). NCBI lineage: Eukaryota > Metazoa > Chordata > Mammalia > Primates > Cercopithecidae > Macaca > Macaca thibetana. The sequence continues at coordinate 64,949,605 of NC_065585.1, forward strand.
TTTTGATTTTTCAAGAGCTGTAAACATGTCCGTAAAATCCTCAAGTCCAGTTTTATAAGTAAAGTTCATTTACTAATGTGTTAATGAGGATTCTGTCTTTTAAAGCATTATCTCTGTGCTGACTCTCTATCATAACACACAAGATTGACAGCTCTGAAAATCGAAGGGTTTCAAAACAAGCATGATTGGCAGCTCTAAGGTAACTAGCACATGCACTGAATATTATTTGTACTTTTGTTTGACACTAAGGTGGAATAAACAAGCTAATTTCCCCATCTTTGTTTCTATTTCAGGTTGTGTGATATGTAGGGTCAGATAAAGAGTGGATGTTTCAAAAACTAAAGTTTTTAAGGTGTATTGGTGGGGAAAAGAGAAAATAAGAATTTGAATTAAGTGGGTCATTTTATTGCAGATGACATGGAACATATTTAAAAAGTATGCATGTTTTTATATAGGTTGGTGGTTTAAAATCATCTAGTTTTTCTTTAACAGATCTCTTAAGTCCTTTTTAGGATAGGAGAGCATCTGTTATATTTAGCTTTTTAATAGGAAACCTGAAAATATGTTCAAATATGATCAAATTATAAAATATGATCTTAGAGATGTTCTCAGTTCATGAAACTCATGTAATTCAGACTGAACAGCATTAGAGGGGTTTTTTCTTGTTTGGATACATGCCATAACAAAATTCTTTTGGATTGATTTGTTCTATTGGATTGATTGTTCAATTGAATTCTGTTTTAGTTGATGTGCAAAATGGATTTGCTTTATGTAGCATATTCACATATGTGTAGCTCTGTCATTCCAGAGATTGTCTAAATTTACATCTCTAGGAAGTTTGCCTCATATGCCTTCTCAGGACTGTAAAGGTCAAAAGTGAATCTGGAAACTACTTTGGTGATTGCCTGTTAAGGAATGCAAGCAATTAAGTGTTCTCACAAAAGCTTCGAAGGTAATATCTTAATAGGACAGAGAGGAGAAAGAATCAGGTCTGCACTCCTATGATTGGTTCAGGCTGTAGTTGTATTGACCTACAAGTGGATTTTTTAAGAATTAAAAGCTGTTTTAAAAGAAGGTCTGAGTTCTCTTTTTGTTTGTAGAATTTTGTCTTAATTTAGATTGCTACTTGATAACATCTAGAGACTCATAGGGACTTAGAATTTCAGCACATATTTTGTGATTTGTAATTCATTATAAGAACAATAATAGCTAACATTTGTTGAGTACTCTATGCTAGGTACTTTGTTAAGAGGTTTGCATGCATTATTTTCTTTAACCTTGTTATTACTCTAAGGTACTGTTAGAATTCTCATTTAAAAACACTGAAGAAACTAAGGTTTATAGAGATATTTTAAATAACCTAGCCAGGGACAGCAGCTAGTAAGTATGCAGATGTGAGGTAAAGTAGCTTCTCTACATTGTTAACCACTACTTTATGCTACTTACTCAAATTACACTTTCAGGGTATGTGTTTATAAGTGTGTGTGAGATGTGTTAATTTTATCAGCAAATATTTATTGAGTACCTTAATCATAGTGTGCTTAATGCAGGTTTTAAAAACTGTATGACATCTTCATCTTTAGGAGGAAAGATATATACATATAGCACAGTAACACAGAGGAATATATGAATAAATGACTAAATGAATGATGTGGTCAATCATCTGGCTTCTTCAAAGGAGAAGCCAGAGAAATGAAAGTTGAGATGGTTTCATAGACAAAAAAGTGCCTCCCAAAGAGATGAAACTTTAGTTAGAATACTGAAGGATAGAGGGGGAGTGTTGGGATGGATAATGAAAGGACACCTCTGGGGAAAATGGCATGAGGAGTGGCACAGAATTGAGAATAAGCTTTGTGTGACTGTTATCTATGTCTGTGTAACAAATTACTTCATAACTTAGTGGCTTAAAACAATAAACATGTATTATCTTACATAATTGCTGTGGGGCGGGAATCCAGGAATGCCTTAGCTAGATGATTCTGGCTCAGGGTCTCACATGAAGTTCAGTCAAGATATTGGCCAGGGCTGTAATCATCTAAAGACTTGACTGGGGCTGGAAGATTTGCTTCCAAGGTAGCTCACTCCTATGTCTGGCAAGTTAGTGCTGGCTATTGGCAGGAGTCCTTGGTTCCTTGGCACGTGAATCTCACCATTGATGGGCTGCATGAGTGCCCTCACAACATAGCAGCTTCCCCCATAGTAAGTGATCAGAGAGAGAGAAAGAGAGCAAGGAAGAAGTGGTGATAACTTTTATGACCTAGTCACACATTATCACTTCTGCCATATTCTGTTGGTTAAAAGTGAGTCACAAAGCCCAGCCTATACTCAAGAGAAAGGGAATTGGGCTTTGCCTTTTAGAGGGAGGTGTACAGAATTTGTGTATGCATTTTACGTATTTTCTGTGTGTGAACAAAGCTTAACTTTTAATACAAAAATGTAACTATAAAAACATAAAATATATGAGCAAGATTTAAGAAAATGGAAACATCTTTCTCTCCTTGCTGTTTTCAATGTTAAAAATATTTTCATCACTAATATATTGTTAGACACTACTTAAACCTAGATTTTCTGTATACTTTCAAGGTAACCTTTATTTTTTTCTTTCCTACTGTGATTCTAGGTATCTAAAATTCTTGTCTCCTTACTTATCCATACATTGAGTCAACTGCTAGCAACTTTGAGCTAGTTCAGTAAACATTTATCAAGTGACTTCTCTTTGCTAGGCCCAGTGCCAGCTTTGGCTTTAAAAGTCCACACTGCTTCTCTTTGTCTCTATGAATTCAAATCTGGCAAAAGCTCTTTTTTAAGCTGCTGACACTCCGTTTTCTTAGTTATTTCTATCTCATGCAAGAGAGCCTTGCTAATTTCAGACAAATTTCAAATTATTTTTTATTTTGGTTAATTGAATTACAGTCTATCCAGCCACCTAGTCCAAAAAGCTGAGTCAGAATAGGCTCATTTCTCTTCATTACAACCCTCCTCCTCATCCACTCAGTCACCAGCTTTCCTCTTAATTATCACTGAAATCTGTCCTTTCCTCTGTCTCTACCATTAGGGCTTTTCTCCAGCCATGGATATCTTGTACCTTGTACCTGAATTTGCCACAGTTTCTTTCTTTTCTTTTCTTTTCTTTTCTTTTTTTTTGAGACGGAGTCTTGCTCTGTCGCCAGGCTGGAGTGTAATGGCATGATCTTGGCTCACTGCAACCTCCACCTCCCGGCTTCAAGCGATTCTACTGCCTCAGCCTCCCAAGTAGCTGGGACTACAGGCACGTGCCACCATGCCCAGCTAATTTTTTATTTTTTAAAGAAGAGATAGGGTTTCACCATGTTGGCCAGGATGGTCTCAATCTTCTGACCTCGTGATCTGCCTGCCTCAGCCTCCCAGAGTGCTGGGATTACAGGCGTGAGCCACCACACCTGGTTCACAGTGACTTTCTCCTAATCATTGTCTTTGTTTCCATTCTCTTTCCTCCTCTATTCTATTCTTTTTCTTTTTCTGTGTATGCATTTGAAGTGACCACAGTGGTCAAGATTCCATGACATGGAAGTTTTAGGGAGTGGTGAAATACTTGCTTTGCTGGATAGGCTAGGATCCTTATAGATAAGTCTGAATTTCAGGGTGAAAAGTTGTGACGGTAGTGTTTGGGGATTGGCATTTGTATCTGCTGACATTAGTAGTGATGTGTGAGATGGAGTGGATGCTACAAGACCAGTTCTGAGACTATTGTAATCCAGGCAGTAGGTGATTAGAGGCTGGACTAGAGTGGAAAGAGATGGGAACAGAAAACTAGAAGAGCCTGTTCAGAGAAAGACTGATAGGACTTGGTAACTCATGCTAAAGGTTTCTAGCCCAGGTGACTAGAAAAATATAGATCACAGCAGTAAGGAAGCGGGGCAGAGAACTGTTCAAAGGGCAGGAGTTCTGTTTAGGACATGTTGTGGTTATTCTATCTTTATTTATTTATTTTTAAAACAGGGTCTCACTCTGTCACCCAGGCTGGAATGCAGTGGTGCAATCTCAGCTCACTGCAACATCCACCTCCTGGGCTCAAGTGATTCTTGTGCTTCAGCCTCCTGAGTAGCCAGGACTACAGGTGTCTGCCACCATGCCTGGCTGATTTTATTTGTGTGTATTTTTGGTAGAGATGGAGTTTTACCATGTTGCCCAAGCTAGTCTTGAATTCTTGAGCTCAGGTGATCCACCCACTTCGGCCTCCCAAAGTGCTGCGATTACAGGTGTGAGCCACTGTGCCCGGTCATGTTGTGATTTTTCTGTAGGCATTTGGTGACATGGGATTGGAAAGATGAGAAATTAGGCTGTGGAATAACAGTAGACCTGGAATTATTAATAGCAACTTCATATTAGGCTCTGAGTGCCTTTATCAGCAAAAACAAAACAAAACAAAATATAAAGGCAACAGCATCACTGCGGATTTATGTTTGTACCACACTGAGAGTGCCTGCCTTGAAGAAATGTTGCAGTGTTCATGTTCAGGCATCCTATTACAGAAAAAAAAGCTACATTTCTAAAAGTGAAATGCAAATGTAAAAATAACAGGATCCTTTTAGAAAAATAGTATAACCTTGCCAGGTATATTATTCTTATTATTCAACTTCAGGACTCTAAAATTCTTTCATTCATTTCTCGTAGATTTGTTATTACTTTTCCTACTTCACTCTTAGGCATCTGTTCTTTGCTTCTACGTCCTTAGAAGATAACCTTATCTCCTTTCTTGAAATCAAGTTTGTACCTTAGTTTAAACCATATAAAGTTGCAGTTTTTAACGTCAGAATAGTTGAGTGTCTGACATTTCAATTGATTCAAGCTAATACTCCCTGGATTTCCTATTCCTTACCTTAAATTTTTTCTGTATCATTTTTTCTAAATAGTTTGATGAGATTGGAAACATTTTAGCATGTTTCCCCTTAAAGGTATTGTACTTTTCCCATTCCCAAATTACCGTTCATTCATTAGGTCAGCCCACCAGGCTGTGCCCTCACCATTATACTTGTTGAAAGCACCCTCTTAAATTCATCAGGGACATCTAGTTTTCTGCCCAATAGCTTTTGCTTAACTGCTTTGTATTATTCAATAATATTGGCTATTCCCTTCTCAGAAATTCTCACATGCCTTTATTTTCTTGATTCTCCTTCCACTTCTCTGTTCTTTTTCAATATTCTTCTAGGAAGTGCTTTATACAATTTTAGAGGGTAAAAATGGCAGGAAGGAGATGACAGTAGTTTTTGGCATGTGCAAGGAAGTCAAGTAAGACAAGTAACAGGAAGAACATAGAGTGGAGGACAAGAGGTCTAGGTTCTAACCCTACATCTCTCAGTGTGTACAGTAGAAATTCATTTACCCAGGTGTCTGATGAACAGAATTATTCAAAAAGGCTTATTTTGGAGCTCCCTGTTTTAAAAATCAGAGCATTATAATAAAGAATACTTTTATGTGTCTATAAATGACATTTGTGTTTTTTATGTCTCCGTATCCATTTTTCTTTTATTGAATATATTAGGAATTATTTAGGTTCAAAATTGTCCTGTACTTGAAAACATGATGCTTTGTTCTTACCTTGTTTTAATTTTTAATAAAATATTTTTCCATAAATATATTACAGTTAGGTTTCTTTTTTTTTTTTTTTTTGAGATGGAGTCACCCAGGCTGGAGTGTAGTGGCACGATTTTGACTCACCGCAACCTCTGCCTCCCGGGTTCAAGGGATTCTCCTGTCTCAGCTTCCTGAGCAGCTGGGATTACAGGCATCCGCCACCAGGCCCGGCTAATTTTTGTACTTTTAGTAGAGATGGAGTTTCACCATGTTGGCCAGGCTGGTCTTGAATTTCTGACCTCAAGTGATCCACCTGCCTCGGCCTCTCACAGTGCTGGGATTACAGGCATGAGCCACCACGCCCAGCCCAGAACCTTAACTTTGGACCTAAAATAGAATACTTTGTGTTCCTTTAGAAAAATGCAAATTAGATATCACATAGGTATAATTAAGTCCTTAATTAGAACTGATTGAGCATATTATAATGTTCATGTGGATTTTATGCTATTGCCTGTCATTTTTGAATTTATTAAGCAAACCAATCCTTCCTTGATGTATTTTCCTTGAAAGCATTTCTTTTATATCTACTTATAAAAATGGTAGTATCAACTCTTTGTTATGCTATACCTCTTTCAGTGTGGAAGATATGATTTGAAGTTACTTGGCTTCCAAAATATATTGCTGTAAATGTACATATTTTGAGACTCAGCATTTTTGCTAGAGTTAATCTTACCTCAAAACTTCTATTTTATTCGCCATTCTGTTTCAACTTTTATTTTACATTTTTTAAATTTACTAGAATGATAATACCTCAAATTAGTTTGAAAGTTAACAGCTGAACACAAACTCTTTAAATTTCAAGATCTATTTGAGAAACTAAATATCTTTCCTAACTGCAATTGCAAATATTTTAGTTTGCCTGTTTCCTGAATGTAATTTATTTAGAAACTTTAATTTTGAATTTAGCTTGTTTTTTAAATACTATGTGTTCAGCATGTTTTTGGTTTTGTTTTTTAAGACAGGGTCTCGCTGTGTTGCCCAGGCTGGAGTGCAGTGGTGCGATCACAGCTCACCACAACTTCCACCTCCTGGGTTCAAGCAGTTCACCCACCTTAGCCCTACAAGTAGCTGGGACTACAGGTGCTTGCCACCATGCCCAACTAATTTTTGTATTTTTTGTTGAGACGGAGTTTCACCATGTTGCCCAGGCTGGTCTTGAACTCCTGAACTCAATCATTCTGCCAGCTTCGGCCTCCCAAAGTGCTGGATTTACAGGCATGAGCCACTGCACCTGACCCAGCATGAATTTTTAAAGCTCTTTGTTTCATTTATTTCACTGAAGAGAACATCTGAAGTTTGAAGCAAAGCATTCCAAAAGTAAAGTTTAGCATATATTGATTTGTGATATGAATTCTATGTCTATTATTAGTAGTAATGGTAGTGATGATGACGATGGTGTTGATGACTGGTAGCAGCAGCAGCATCTTTCTAATGTTTTGAATTATTACGAAGTTTTCCCTCCAAAGGAATCTTGTTACTTTAAGAAAATAAACATGTGCTGCATATTTTGGAGAAAATAATTTTTAAATGTCTGGCATAGTGCCTTGCAGAGTATAAGTTCACAATAAATACTCATTGCTTACTTTTTTGATGGACAAGAGTCATCAAGGCATTTACCTATCAGTAGAGTGTTTCAATTATTGGTTGAATACACTGTTCTTAGTTCCTTTGGTGTTATAAAGGGACGAAGTTAACCTCCAGTGACGAGGCTGTAGTATTCCTGTTTCAGTGAAGAAATGAGAGCCATTTCAGTTTTAAGAAAAATAAAATCAGTGTTGAATTAAATGAGAATTTATTATTTTCTGGATTTGAAAACTATAGGGCATTTTCTACCTGTTCTTGTCTTCATAGTTGGCTATGTTATCATAATCATTATAGCCAACATTTATTAGCTGTTAAGTCTTAACTGTATTCAGTCACTTTTCTAAGCATAATACTAGTTAAGATCATGGCCTTGAAAAGATTTCTGGATTTGAATCCTGACTCTACTCCTAACTAATTGTGTGATCTTAAGCAAGTTGCTTAACTTGGGAGCCTTAATTTTCTTGTCTTTAAAGTGGTTGAAGATAGTACTTACCCCCAAAGTACTATGAAAGTACTGGTTGGTGTGAGAATTAAAGATGTCATCATTATCACAACAGCTGGCATTACTGAACCTCTTCTATGTGTCAGACAGATACTATGCTTTACATACGTCTTACTAGCATCACCCTTATATACTAGATGAGGAGGGTGATTCTCAGAATTTGTGACTTTCCAAATTATTTAGACTTGTGTCCATTGCAAATAGCAGAAAACTTGTCTACTTGTGGCTTAAAAAGTTAGAGACTTGTTTTTGTTTTTTTTTTTTGCATGAGAATCCTGAATGTTGGTGGCTACTGGGGTTGTTTTAGAAGCTTGACAATGCTTTATGCTTTAACATCAACATGAGGCTCGGGGCTTCTTGAGTAAGGCTGCTGATTCTACAGACCACATGTCTGTGTTTAAGGGAGGAAGAGAATGGGAAGGAAGAGAATGGGGAGGGCAAGTAGTTTTCATAAGGGTAGTTAAAAAGCAGACCTGGAATGGGTGCAGTGGCTAACACCTGTAATCCCAGCATTTTGGGAGGCTGAGGCAGGAGGATTGCTCGAGTCTGGAAGGTTGAGGCTGGAGTGAGCTGTGTTTGTGTCACTGCACTCCAGCCTGGGTGACAGAGTGAGACCCTGTTTCCCAAAAAGAAATAAATAAGTAAAAAATTTTCTTTTAAAATTTGTTTTTTATTTTTTTGTCCCTTTTACCAGGAAAACAAAAGCTGCCAGACTTCAGTTTTCATTTAATTGTCAGACTTATACAACATATCTAGCCTCTCCCTAACTGCAGGGAAGGCTCTGAAAACTAGCATTTAACTTTTTCACTGTGACTGCTTCAGGGGAGAAGGGGTCTGGGAATAACTCTTGTGCCACCTAGCCAGTGGGTTCTGCTGCTGTGCTGAGCTCCAACCACTATTAAGTGGCAAAGCTGGAATTCTAACTCAGATGTCTCTTCCTCCAAAGGCCTAATTCTCCAATTCTGCCTCTCAGAATAAAGGCTCCCATATTATAAAGATTTTGAATGAACATTATCCAGCATCTACAGATAGGTACACAGTTTTTTTCTAGAAATTTTTCCCTTTTCAAAATAAAAATTATTTACCTTTTCAGGCTGGCTGTATTTTGAAAGTATAGGTTATGTGTTCCTATCTTCAACTAAAGATATAAAGCAACATAAAAATTAGTGACTGAATGTATTTTATATTAGAAATGACTACTAAGATATGTTTGTTTCAGGGAATTTCTGATAACATTTTTCAAGTTTCAATAGTGAAAAAAAGCATAATACATAATTAAAGTAATATGTTCTTGCCTCTTTCCGTTCTGATTACTATGTTTTAACTCATGTAAAATGAGTTTGTTCTATGCTCATTTCCTAAGGGGTGGTTATCCACTGATTTCATTTTCTGGAAAATAAAATTATGTCACAATTCTTGGAAACTGCATATTTATTTATTTATTTTGTTTTGTTTTTGTAGAGATGGGGGTGGGGTGAACACTGGGTAAAATTAAGGTCATAATCCAAATTCTCTATTCAGTTGTCAAATATATAACTGTAGCTTACTCTTATATCCTGTTTTTTTTCAAGGATAAATATAGTAATGCTCTAAGTTAGGAAACATTATCCACAGTTTTTAGACAAGGAAACTGAGACCTAGGGAAGGTATGAATTATATGCAAAATCAGTGAGCTAGTACACAGTAGAGTTTTGGATTGAAGCCTGATCCGATCCACAATGCATGGTGAAGATGAAGTCCTGACCAGTCTGTCACTTAGAACAGATTCTAGAACAGATTCTTAGCTTCCTAATTCTTTTAAACTGCTTTGATTGCATGTTTATCAGGGAAAAAAAATACAGCTGTCACTTTCTAAAAATTTTGACAAGGCCGAGCATGGTGGCTCAATCCTGTAATCCCAGCACTTTGGGAGGCCAAGATGGGCGGATCACAAGGTCAGGAGATCGAGACCATCCTGGCTAACACGGTGAAACCCCGTCTCTACTAAAAAATACAAAAAACTAGCCAGGCGAGGTGGCGGGCGCCTGTAGTCCCAGCTACTCAGGAGGCTGAGGCACGAGAATGGCATAAACCCCGGAGGCGGAACTTGCAGTGAACTGAGATCCAGCCACTGCACTCCAGCCTGGGCGACAGAGTGAGACTCCGTCTCAAAATAAAAAATAAATAAATAAATAAATAAATAAATATTTTAACATCTTTTTGTTGCAATAATCTTTTGTAAAAGAATTAAAAAACATTAAGTATAAGCCTAGTTTACCTTAGCCCACACTTTGCAATTTCTGTTTCACCCTATTACTTTACTGTTAAGTATTATCAAGTAATATTTAGTTAAGTTCAGTTAAATTCAGCCACACCATTGTCAACCATAAGCTGTCAGTCTCTAATAATAGATGGACTGTTCTTATATTGATTTTCCTAATCTGAATTCCAAAGCATGTCTTTTTAACTAATTACATTATGATGTGATTATCTACATTTTTGTTTTCATATTTATTTTTTTAAATTGGATAATTAACCAAGAAAATAGTTCTAGTTGCATTTTTGTAAGAAAAAGGGAAATAGGAAAAAGAAGTATTTATACATCATAAATATCAAATACTGTGTTCTTTTACATTAAAATTCTATTTATGCAAGTGTTTCTTCCTATACATATATTTTTATGTATTATTATTATTATTATTTGAGACAGTCTCACTCTGTCACCCAGGCTGTAGTATGGTGCCACAATCTTGGCTCACCACAGCCTCTGCCTCCTGGGTTCAAGCAGTCCTCCACCTCAGCCCCCCAGGTCGCTGGAACTACAGGCATCCGCCACCACACCTGGCTAATTTTTGTATTTTTTGTAGAGATGGGATTTCGCCATGTTGGCCAGGTAGGTCTTGAACTCCTGGTCTCAAGTGATCTGCCTGCCTCAGCCTCCTAAAGTGCTGGGATTGCAGGCGACAGCCACTGCGCTTGGCCTGTATTCTTTTGTTTATTATAAAAATAGTTTATTGACCAAATGAAACTTAATTAATTCTATTGGTCTCTTCATTTTAAATTAAAGCTTTAAATCATTTGTTTGTTCTATATGTTGATCACTGAGCTGTCAAAGCTAATATTCTTCAATGATCAAGCCAAATTAGTACAATTGGATTTTTGTCGATATTTCTGTTATTATTATTTTTTGGTTTCAATTTGTAAAACTAATGCATTTTCATAAAGAAGCTGTAGGAAATTCTCTAAGTATTTAAATTTTAAAATTTACTCATTTAAGTGAGTTTTTAATTTAATTTAAAATACGGTTTTAATCATACTCTGTATAATTTTGAATATTGAGCTGCTCACTGAAGTTTATTATGTAGCATTTTTTCATTATGAAGGATGCATTATATATCAAATATATTCTAATTTCTTCAGGCATTCCTGTTTATTAGGCAGGTTGTTACTACTTTTTCACTCTTACAAATGACACAGTCTGGAATATCTCTGTGGGTAAGACTTCTAGGATTATTTCCTGAGGAAAGATTAAGTGGAATAAGTATTCTTAAAGGTTATTAATATTTTTCAGGTTTATGTAAACAGATTACGCATTAAGATTGTTCATCTTTTTATTTGAAAAATATTTTTAAAGTAATTTAAGCTGATTGCAAAATACAAATTCAAATAAAGGAAAAAAACAATTATCACCAAGTGAAACATTTTCTTTTTGTTTTTCTTTTCTTTTCCTTTTTTTTTGAGACAGAGTCTCACTCTGTTGCCTAGACTGGAGTGCAGTGGTGCGATCTCAGCTCATTGCAACCATCACCTCCCTGGTTGAAGCAATCCTCTCACCTCAGCCTCCCATGTGCCTGGGACTACAGGCACACGCCACCATGCCCAGCTAATTTTTCGCCATGTTGCCCAGGCTGGTCTTGAACTCTTGGACTCAAGAGATCCATCTATCTTGGCCTCTCAACGTGCTGGGATTACAGGCATGAGCCACGGAACTCAGCCAGCATTTATATATATATATGTGTTTAAAAAAAGGTTCTTAATAGGGCCGGGTGCGGTGGCTCACGCCTGTAATCCCAGCACTTTGGGAGGCCGAGGTGGGCGGATCACCTGAGGTCAGGAGTTCGAGACCAGCCTGATCAACATGGAGAAACCCCGTCTCTACTAAAACTACAAAATTAACTGGGCTTAGTGGCGCATGCCTGTAATCCCAGCTACTCTGGAGGCTGAGACAGGAGAATCACTTGAACCCAGGAGGTCGAGGCTGCGGTGAGCTGAGATCACACCACTGCACCCCGAGATCACGCCACTGCACCCCAGCCTGGAAAACAAGAGCAAAACTCTGTCTCAAAAAAAAAGGTTCTTAACAACAACAAAAATTTGCCAGTATTTTTGCATACTGCCTCATAAGTAGGTCTTCCCCCACCTTCCCAAATAAACATATATCAGGGCCAGCTAATTGTGTCAAACAAAATTGTTAAAGACTGCATAGCATTTTATTACTACAATTTCTTTAACTAATTCTCTGTTAATATATATTGATGTTGTTTTCAGTTTTTATTATTTTTATCTGTATACAAATTTTAGGATAACTGATTGTTTCCTTATAATAAATTATTTAGAGTGCAGGAACTGGATAGGTTGTACATTCTTTAAAGATTTATACACATTCTCAAATTTCCAAAGTAACTGCCTCTCTCCAATACTAGGTATTATTTTTTTCATCTTGCCAGTCTAATAAGCAAAAGTTATTACATCATTGGTTTAATTTGCATTTTTGATGACTAGTAATGGTGAACGTTTGGCCATTTAATTCTTAAATGAATTTTGTATTCCAGAGTCATTGGCCTGTTCTGGTTGCTCATTAGTCTTTTGTATTTTTCACTTTCTTATTGGTTTATATTCTTTGTTGTAACTGTCAAAACAGTTTACTCCAGTTGGTTGTTGATTACTTTTCTATACAAAATGTTGCCATTATGTAATTCATTTGCCTTTTTTTTCCTTTTATAGTTTCTAGTTTAGGTATAATACTTACATACTTACAAAGGCTATTACCTTTGTAAAAATAGTGGTCTGTGTTTCTCTCTAGTATTTTATAGTTGTATATTTCAATGTTAATTAAGTAATTATCTTTTCCAAGGCAGGGTCTTGCTCTGTTGCTCAGGCTGGAGTGCAGTGGCATGACCATGGCTCACTGCAGCCTCAACTTCCCAGGCTCAAGTGATTCTCCCACCTCAGCCCTCCAAGTAACTGCGACTACAGGTGCATGCCACCACACCTGGCTAATTTTTGTACATTTTTCTGTAGAGATGGGGGGGATCTCACTATGTTGCCCAGGCTGGTGTTGAAATCCTGGGCTCAGCCAGTCCTCTTGTCTTGACCTCCCAAAGTGCTGGGATTACGCCTGTGAGCTACCGTGCCCAGCCTTATTTATTTGAAATTACTTGAAATTTATTTTGGAATTAAGTCAGGACTCCTACTGCCCTCCATAATAATAATAAAAAATGTAGTATTTATGAACTAATAGTCATGTATTGAGCTTTTATTACCTTATTTTGTTGACTATAAGACAAACTTTTTTTTTGTATTTTAGCCTGCCCTACCTCTTTGAAATTACTATTGGCCAGGTGACACTTAGGATGTAGTTTGTCATTGCCTGCCCATATCTGAAGTTAGTCATGATTGTTTATATTATCATCATATCTGAAGTTAGTCATGGTTGTTTATATTATCATCATTTCAAAAACTGCACATCATAATCTATTGGGCCATTTTCAGCTTTTTTAAAAATATGAAATAGAATAGAAAATATTAGACTGTGCCAAAATAGCAAGACTAATGCTTTTGGGAAACATTTCATTTGTTTATATGTATATCTATAGAAAGATTTCTATGAGGGTGCTAGTTTTGATGTAAACTGTTCTTTCTTTGGTGTACTGTCAAAAAGTTCATCAGCCACCATTGTCTGGAGATTGTAACAGTAAAGCTAAAGACAATTCTGGAAGATTTTAACTACTATTGAAAAGAAAGGACAAATTGGCTAGTGCTGAAAATGTGATAAAAATTCAGATTTCTAGGCCAGGTGCAGTGGCTCATGCCTGTAATCCTAACACTTTGGGAGGCTGAAGTGGGAGGATCATTTGAGGTCAGGAGTTTGAGATCAACCTGGGCAACATAGCAAGACCCTTATCTCTAAAAAATAATAGAATAAGTTTAGATTTCTATGCACCACCTACTTGTATCTTCTTAGACTCTTCACTTTCTCTTTCTGTTTTTGTTTTTTGTTTGTTTGTTTGTTTATTAATTTATTCCTGGCCATTTTCTGTGAGAACTCTTTTCCTTTCTGTTTCTATTCACACTTTCCTCTTGCCCACCTGTCTATCTGCTGCTGTTCCAAAGTTCTAGAGTCTCTGATTGGCAGAAACACCCATGGGAGTTGCTGATAGTTGGCCAAATTTCCTTTTAATCTCGACTTTACACTTACTAGTTGCCCCAGCCTTCCTTTATAGAAAGCACACCCTAGCTGGGCGTGGTGTTGCAGGCCTGTAGTTGTAGCTACTCGGGAGACTGAGGTGGGAAGATCTGTTGAGGCCAGGAATTTGAGGCTATAATGTGCTGGCTTCTAAATTTCATTATTTATTTATTTAGAGATGGGGGTGTGTCTTCATAAATTGCCCAGGCTGGACTCAAGGGATTCTCCCACCTCAGCCTCCTGAGTAGCTAGGACTTCAGGCACACACCACTGCTCCTGGCTGAGGGTATGGTATGATATGATCAAACCTGTAAGTAGCTACTGCATTCCAGCGTGTGCAACACAGTGAGATCCCAACTCTAAATATTTATATGTGTATATATATATGTATACACACATACACTCAGTGTGTTGAGATTCCAACTCTGAATGTATATATATGAAGCTTACCCAGTAAATGGAGGCAGAACCCCCTGACATCCAGAATGTACAGTTGACTGCATTGTGTATAAAGTTGTTGTTGCCCAAATTGCTTACCATAAGCCCATTTGGACGATCTCTCTTTGTTGTCTTTGCTGTATGGTTATGGTGGCTAGCTTTTATTTTCTGTTCCAAACCAATATACTGCATTTACTTTGCCCTGTGGACTACCTGTCAATTTTGTATCTTAAAAATATTTGTTTTCCTTCCAATGACTGAAAGTATGTAAAAATCACCTGGCAATAGATTTTAATTTGGTTTTTGAGAACATTCGATCAATTTGTCCTTTTTAATTTATATATAAGATCTCCCAATATTTTGAATGTTTGACATTTATAGCCCTTGTGTGATATTTTGATATGATTTCAACAATAAAGGAAATATTCACTATACTGTAATCCTTTGTAAAATAGCAGTTTGAAGCTATCTTTCTCTGTTTCGAACTCTGAATCCGAGTTTCATGTAGTGATAGTATGTGGTTTTTAAAAAACATGTATGTCAATACTTGGATTTTTTTCTTCAGTTATCTATTAACAGAAACTAAGGAATTTGTGATCTGATTGTTTTGATTTTAAAAGCAGAAACTTTTTGACCACTGTGAATGTAAAATGGTGCAGTCATTTTCAAAGACAGTTTTGCAGTTCCCTAAGTGGTTAAACAGAATTCCTATATGATCCAGCAATTCTATTCCTACATATATACCTAAGAGAAATGAAATCAGATGTCACCTCAAAAACTTGTGCACAGATGTTCATAGCAGCATTAGTCACAATAGCCAAAAGGTGGAAACAATCCAAGTGTCCATCGGCTGCTGAATGGATAAACAAAACGTGGTATAGATATCCTCAGTACCTGTGCGAGGATTAGTTCCAGGACCCCCACAGATACCAAAATCCATGGTTGCTCAAGTTCCTTTAATGAAATGTCATAATGCTTGGGTATAACTTACACACATTCTCCTGTATACTTGAAATCATTTCTAGATTACTGATATAATTTATATTTTGTTATATTTTTATTGCGTTTTTTTCCTGAATACTTTCTATTCATGGTTGACTGAATCTGCAGATGTAGAAATTGCAGATGTGGAACTTACCTGTATGGAAATTGCAGATGGTGGAACTTGCCATACAGTGGAATATTATTCAGCCATAAAAAGTAATGGGGCTGGGCACAGTGGCTCACGCCTGTAATCCCAGCACTTTGGGAGACTGAAGCAGGCAGATCGCCTGAGGCAGGAGTTCAAAACCCACCTGGCCAACATAGTGAAACCCTGTCTCTACTAAAAATACAAAAATTAGCCAGATATGGTGGCGTGGCACCCGCCTGTAGTCCAGTTGCTTGGGAGGCTGAGGCAGGAAGATTGCTTGAATCCATGAGGCAGAGGTTTCAGTGAGCCGAGATCGCACCACTGCACTCCAACCTGGGTGACAGAGTAAGACTTCATCTCAAAAAAAAAAAAAAAAAAAAATAAGTACTAAGACATGGTACAACATGTCTGAGTCTTGAAAACATTATGCTCAGTGAAAGAGGCTGGTCACAAAGGACTACATATTTTATGATTCCTTGATATGAAATGTGCAGAATAGTCAAGTATGTAGAGACAGAAGATAGATTAGTGGTAACCTAGGGATGGGAAGATGGGAGGCTGTGGGTGGGTAGGGGGACATTTAAGGGAGTGATAGCTAAGGGAGTTTCTTTTGGGGGTGATATAAATGTTAAAAAATTGTGATGATGAATGTACAGCTGTTTTTAGTGACTATACCAAAAGCCATTGAATTATTTATTTAAGTTGGTGAATTGTAGCACATGAATTATATTTTAATTAAAAAAACTTTTCTGTGTAAGAAAGATAGCTTGATAAGGGAGTCAAGAGGCTCAGTTCTTCTGTTTGGTGAACTTGAGCAAGTCATGCACCCTCTTTAGTCCTCAGTCCCCATTATCTGGTTGGTATTAAAGAGCCTTCCCAACTCTAAAATCCATTATTTAAATTTTGGGGAAATGATCTGATTACAGCTGTCAACAAATATGCATTTAGACACACTGATTGCTCTTATTCAATGATTTCCCAAATTTGCTGGCATGCTGATTTAGTAGTGCAAATCCTGCCGCCCTACTCTCCCTTCTCATGACTTCTAAAGGAAAGTCCATTGTTTGTTTATATTAAAGGCGGCATTTTTCCAAAGTTACTATACAGTGCAATTCACCTAATTTCTTAGCCCAAACAATACATGTGGTGCCACTGAGTCTACTGTCAAATAGCTTTAGTTATTTCTTTATAAAACATGCTAAGAGTAACCCTTGTTACTGCTATGTTAGAGCATCTCAGCAAATAACCACAGACTTTATTTATAGCAGTGTATGTTTTGGATTTATAACATTTTATCTCTTTGAGACCTAGTATATTATTTGCTTGGTTACTTTATAATTGTGATAGTTTCATGCCACCCACTGTAGGTTGTTCTGCAGTGGTTATTCCAACCACAAATTAAGGAGTTATTTTTCTGTGGTTCAGTAGTGCACAAGGATTATATTGCAAAAGTTGCTGGAGCCCAAGTTCTATAAACAGTTTTTTTGGAAGAAGTCTTTGTCTAACAGACTGACTAGATTGTTGGTATTCAAAACAGGAGAGGACAGAATTTAGATGAGCAAAACATAACTTCTTGATGACAAAATTGTTGAATATTGTCCTTATAAAGTGTCAGGTAAGGAATTCACCAAGTACTCTGTGTTGGTATATGGCAGCAGCCTTTTCAGTAGGACAGAATTGCTCAAATAGCTAGAGAATTTTCTGTATCTAGAGCAGTGATTTTTTTAAAAAAATACTTCTTGGGGTCTTGGGCCACTGGAGAATACAGTATAGGCATGCAGTATTAAGGAGTTCACAGATTTCCCCCAATATGCCCATTAACCTTTAGGTATCCATGAATATACGCAAAAAACCCATGATCTGGAGGTCTGATGATATGGAAGCAAAATAGATTTAATCTTCGGGAGTCACTAATGGTGATAATTTGCAGGTGGAGTCGTATGCTCCTTATGTCAGTATATAAGGTATACAGAGTATTGTGGAACTTGTTGGAATATCGATGTTGTTCACATGGTTAGTACTGTAGGAATGGCATCACACTTGAATGACTCTTTTGTTTACTGCTATATTCAAACATGTATAATATTAGTTGCTCAATAAATATTTGAGTGAATGAATGGGTCCAAGGAGAAATGTGTTCTGCAGAAAAGCTGACTCCTGTTACCAGATTTCACTATATTTTGTTTCAATAGCTAATACTTACAAAGCAAAATAAGAAAAATGGAAAATTATGGAAGATGCTCACTTTGTTCTGAGCACCAATTTAGTTTTCCTATTTACTTCTTACCTTACATTAACCATAATGTGTTTTCCTTTATTATTTTTAATTTATTTTTTTATTTTAGAAATTTAAATTTATAGTGGGGTTTTGCCATCTTGCCCAGGCTGGTCTCAGACTCCTGGGCTCAAGCAATCCTCCTGCCTCGGCCTGTGTTTTGTTTCGTTACAGATGACCAGGTTTTTCTGTTACCCCATCTTTTCCATTTCAGATACGACTTTAGTAATAAAAGGCAGGATTTCTAAAAAGTTTTTATTCTATTTCTAGTCATTTTAAAAGTCTACAGGATTTCTTGAAATATATTTTTGGCTAAAATTTTGGTTTTATAAGTAATGGGAATTTTGTTCTGTGAGATTTCTTTCTAGATTTTTCAGTTCTTTATACAGTTTTAATAGCCCAGAGCTATGTTTAATGTTTTCTTTCTTCATTGAAATTCAAATAGTTGTCTAAGATTTCCAAATTGTTTCTTCCTATCAAGTGAATGACTTAAAAAGATAACCTAAGACCTTCTC
The DNA here is from genome assembly GCF_024542745.1 of Macaca thibetana thibetana. Classification (NCBI taxonomy): domain Eukaryota; kingdom Metazoa; phylum Chordata; class Mammalia; order Primates; family Cercopithecidae; genus Macaca; species Macaca thibetana. The sequence goes on from NC_065585.1 coordinate 64,968,109, forward strand.
ACTTAAATGACTTTTATTTCTTAAATAGGTTTAGTACATTATCCTCAGTCATCTTTTGAGGAGATGAAAATAAGTTATGTCAATTTTTTTTTTCTTCATTTATGGTACCACAACTAACAAGGGAAATTCTTAAATTGACTGGCTTAATATAATAGGTTTGTTCATAGTTTAAGGGACAGGAATAACTCTTAAACAGGAAGCTAATACTTAAGGATCATTTGCTAGAGTCTGAGCAACTGCTTTTTGTACATTTACTCATTAACCCTTAGAAGTATGTTGGACACGGGAGGGGGGAGGGGGGAGGGATTGCATTGGGAGTTATACCTGATGTAAATGACGAGTTGATGGGTGCAGCACACCAACAAGGCACAAGTATACATATGTAACAAACCTGCACGTTATGCACATGTACCCTACAACTTAAAGTATAATAATAATAAATAAATTTAAAAAAAAAAAAAAAAAAAGAAGTATGTTGGACACACACTGTTGTTATTCCCATTTTCAATGAAGTCAACTAAGACCACAGAGACCAATTAACTTGTCCAAGTACACATGTTACTCACTGACTCATTAGAAATTATCAGAGCCTAGATTCGAACATTTGCAGTCTAGTTGCAGAGCCTGTGTTCTTAATGGCCACACTATACTGTCTCTTCAACTCTGTAATCAAGAGGGAATGAATAAATGCTAGAGGCAGTCAAGGAAGTCTTCACAGAGTAGGTGACAATTGAACTGATTCTTTTTTTTTTTTTGAGACGGAGTCACACTCTGTCCCAGAATGAGTAGAAGTTCCCTAAGGCGAGAGAGGAGAAGAAGGCAGATATATAGATGCCTGACAGCCTGACAGCCTGACAGTCTGAATGTGTTGTGAGAAAGGTTGAGAAGGGAAAGTTGCAGGGGCTGAGACTAGAAAATGGTTGGAATCAGATTATGAATTGACTTGTGTTCTATTCAGGGAGTCTGGACTTTATACTATAAAACAGTGGCTCCGTAACACAGATACAAAGATTGATGCTGGACAGATTCCTAGAATCAAATGGGAAGTTTGTTAAAAAGACAAATTTCTAAGCCCCATTCTAGGAGATTCTGATTGAGAAAATCTAGGATGAGGGCCAGGAATCTATGTGGTGCACTTATGTTTGGGACCTCTGCTGTAGCCTGTGAGGAGCTTATTAGAGACTTATAAGCAATGATATGACAAGGACAGGATTTTGCTTTAAAGTAGAAATTATGGAAATTGAAGCGAGTACAAAATATATTGGAGATTTGGAGGCAGGGCAGTCAATTAGGAGGCTATTGCAAAAATTTAGAAAAGAGATATAATAAGACAAATTAAGACTGTGGTATTGTTGATGAAGTGGAGGGAACTGATTGAAAAGGTATTTCAGAGTAAGAATTGATAAATAAATAAGCAGGAAGGAGATAGGGAAGAGATAAAGGGTTATGCTAGAATTTATAGGTTGAGCAAATGGGTGGATAATCATGCATTATTTTGCCATACTCACTTTTGATTATTTAAATCTGTACATTCAAGGTAATGTAAATAGTATGTATCAGTTATATGATATATACACATATATTAATAGTATGTATATGTATACTGATAGTATGTATCACTTGTATACTTGGCAGCTTCTGTTCAGATGTGACCCGTCAGCTTCTTGGGGCAGTGCTGGCCACATGTCTCTTTGCTGTACAGTCTTTGCTACTTGAGGAGATCTACCCTCCACGCCTTTGTCCGGTGCCAAATAGTATCACTTCCCCTACCCAAAGCCCCAGGCAATGCCATCCATCTTGATTATTCAACTTGACACCTGCCTAACAGGCATAGAGTGGTGTTAGGATTCCATCAGAAACCACGTTGCACACACATAGCACATGTTGCTTGCTGATACTGACACCTATGCCATTTCTTGCTCACAACACCTTTTACTACCCCTTGCTACTCAAGCAGTGGTCAGTGGGAAACTATGTGGCCTTTTCCGCCTAGCCACAGCTGATTAGATGAGAACAGACACCTGAACCAAGCTGGAACCAATCCAAGTTCCCTGGAATTGGGAATTGGGATCAAGGGAAAGAGAATTAGTCTCTTAACATGTCTGGGGCTTTAACTTGTAAATTTCAGGACTTTGAGTAGCCATATTGTATGCCATGCAGACTAGAGAACAGAGAAAGCTGATCCAAAGAAAGAAGAAGCATGCAGCCATGTGGAGAGAAAAGAGCTGAGGAGAGTGAGTGAGTGAATGAATGTCATTGTGTTTCTTTTAACTTCTCAGTTTCTAGGAGCCAAGAGTCAATATCCATACACTAATACTTCCTGCTCTCATTCTCTTTCTTGCCTGTTGTCAATAGATATGCTACTAGGATATGTTGTTAGCCATACTAGGCCTACAATTTTTGAAGTGTTTGACCTTAGATAGGAACCAGTCGAATCAAGATTGCTTTTAAATGCCTGTATGCAGTTATTCAACAGTTTAAAAAATGATACGTGAATTAGGGTCAAAGAATCATAAATACTTTTAGGATGGAAAATTTTAAGATGTCAAACTAATTCAAACAATTTATACCTTGGAATAGCCCAGCCAGAGAAGATTACTCGTAAGTATAAAGTGAGATAGAACAGGTTTATTATCATGAAAAAATACTGGTCACTTTTTTATATGTCGCATACATGATTATGAACTGTGCTAACTGAGTATTCTATGAATGACAAAAGCACTAAAGCCAGACAAACTATAGGCAATTAAATAATTCACAAGAATTAAAGTGCTTTTTTAGATGATATCATGCTGTTTATATAGTTCATGTGAACAACTGTCCTAATTTTTCACGTACTTTTTCATACCATTTTCTAGATTCCATTATTTTTTGACTGATGAGTTACATAGAAATATATTTAAAATTTTCAAAGAAATGAGAATTATTATTGATTTCTAGCATAATTGTATTGAGAGCAGAGAAAGTGACTCCAGTTTTTTAAATTTGTTAAAACTTACTTTTTTTGACCAGTATTTGGTCAGTTTGTGTAAATGTACCATTTATAAAATCGTTACAATAGTGGATTTGTCTTTTCTGCTAGTAATTATTTTAACTTTTGCTTTTGTATATTTTGAGGCTGTTTTACTACTTTCTTACAAGTTTAGAATTTTCATATTCTAGGCAACTTTATTCTGCTTTTTATTATATATTGACCCTTTATATATGTATAATAATGTTAAAACAAGCTCAAGTTCTGCAAAACCCAGCTTCAGTGTTCTGTTTATGTTTTGATTTGTAGCTCTCTTCTTTTTTCTGCCTTTCTGTAATCATTCTATAATCATTCCTAAACTACTGACTCAATAATAGAATTAAAGAAAATGTTTTTGGTGTTTTAACCATTATGTTTCTTTCTTTTTAGGAGAACCTTTGGTCAGTTTAGTCATTCTAACATACTGCTAGATATGGAAGTCTGTTACCTTGTTTTTTAAAATCAGGATCATTCATGAATACTTATATATATTCACAAGCTCAGACTTTTAAGAATAAAATTAGAGCCATATGAAATGAACTTTTAAAGAAGTACAAAATTTTACTTAATCATCCAACATTGTTCTTGCTTGGTATTGATATTTAATTGACCAATACTATGGAAGATTTAAGCATAGAGAGGCATTCTGAAAGTTATTGAAACAATGGACATTTTTTTCTTCCTGTTATCGCTTATATGCTTAAAGCATCTACTCTCAAAGCAGTTATTTTTTCATTAAATAACTTGTTTGCATTCTCAGAATCATTGCAGATATAATTAACATGTAAGATAAAATTCATAAGCATGAAACTAATTATAGCTGTGTAGTGACGAGGATTTACGAAAGCAATTAAACAAAGCGTTTTACTTTTTGACTCCTACTGAACTAGATGTAGTCAGCAACAGCCTATTCTTCAAAAAGGATAAAAGGACATACCTTAAGCATATCATAATTCCTAATATATTATCATTTATGAGACTACTGTGGATATATGGTTTGATTCTATGCCAGATCTTCTAAGACAGTGACTTCTTTCCTTTGCTAAGCATAAGAATAAGGATAGTACTCCTTAGCAAGTTGTGGTAGATGCTTTCACTGGAATATTAACGAGTATAGTGTTATATTTATGACAAGATCTGAAGTCAAATGGCCTGGGTTTGCTTATTTAACAGTGTCATCTTAAGTGAGTTATTTAATACTGGCATTCAATTTCCTTCCTGTAAAAATAATAGTACTTTAGAGAAATCACTTAGAAGACTATCTGGCCCCTAAAATAGTGAGCAGTTAATGTTTGCTATTGTCTTTTCTGCCTAAGAATAATTAGGCTGTACATTGATTTAAATTTGGGGAAAATTTCAAATTATTTACATTTTAAAAAATGTTTATACATTTGTGTGTTTATATATGGCTATGTCACATATGTAGCATCCATAAAGCTTGAATTCATCTACTTACTAGAGACCGCTAAAAACAGCCTCTGGGTAAATAGGATATCCTCAAGAATAGTGATCTCGATCATCTGGCAAGAATGTTCTTATGGAGTCATGCATATGGCAGTTCCTTCACTGTAGGACTGGTGATGGTTCTGATGTTATTAATAGTTGTAGAACCATGGCAGTGGTCATGGTAGCAATAGGGGCGAACACTCATAGGTAACGTTTATTGAATGCTCACATCGTGCCAGGTCTTCTAGGCACCTCCCATGTATTCACTTATTTTACCTTCACAGCATCCAATGAAGTAAGTGCTATTACTATCTCAGTAATTTTTTTTTAAATAAAGAAATGGGCGAGCGTTTCATTTTTGCAGATGAGAAAAATCAAGACACCAGAGGGGTTATGTAAGATCATACAGCTAGTAATTGGTGGAACCAGAATTTGAACACAGTCTAATTCCAAAACACATATGCTTAAATACAGATGTGATTCTGCCAAGATGTTTCTGGCTTAGAGAAATGGTATTTTATTTAGCAATTGAGCTTGTACTTTGCTCTAACTAGGTTTTTTTGGCCAGTATCAAGCAAACCATTTTAAGCCAGTGGAAGTATCTGTCTGTTTATAGTCTCCACTGAATTGTGTTAGAATTTTATTTTGTCCCTAGCTTGGGCTCTTTCTTGTTGTACCCCACTACTTTGGGAAGTGGGCATATAGAGAGATGTGTATGTGCTTGGGACAATATGATATTAATATACATGCATCAAGCAAAGCCACTGCCCGCCCTTGCTGATGCTTCAGACTCCAGACTTGGATATTGCCTCACCTGCTTTCTGGCCCTACTCCAGCAATCTCTGTTGAGTAACGGCTTACATTACTTAAGTTCCCTACTTTAAGCCAATCCTGATTTCTCTTTGTGCCCAACACAAGCCTCTGAAAAAGATTGTATAAGTGGCCATAAGGAAAATATGACAGAAAAGAGGAAAACAAAAGAACAATAATTCAGTCAGTAACTCTATTGATATCAAACTAATGGTGACTTTTCTATTTTACCTGTTTTGTGTTTTAACTCAGAAATTACTTCACTCCTGTAAGCTTGGTAGGAGAGTTTCATCTAGTGACTTTCAGTTCTCACTTGACCTGTCATGTGCATATGGATACAACTGCTGGCCACAGGGACGAGTGTGGAGCATTCTTCCGCCTTCACTTCCTAGGCTCTTTAGCCCCCATTGAGCTGTGAACAGTGGCTGAGGACAAAAGCTGTATACACTGTACAAACAGAGCACCAAAGCAGCAGTACACTGAGTCATTCTTCGCTCTGTGTGAGAACTGAGGGGGACTCTATTCATTTCCTTTGTGCTGGTGTCTGTCAACAGTGCTGTTTGAGGCAAGGCCTATTGTACTGGCCAGTGTTTCTTATTGACCTAAGTCTGTGCCTGCTATGTTCCCAGGGTCGAAGTTGCGAATGAGAGAATGTTTGGAAAGGGGGTAATCATAGGCTAAATGCATTTTGCTGCATTGTCATCTAACCTATTAAATCTAAACTGTGGTCTATGTTAATGCAAACAGGTAATTATATAGTCACAGCTGCAGCTATTGACATCTGGTTACCGCCCCCATGGAAAAAAATACGTGTTTTTTTGTTGCTTTTTTTTTTTTGTCCTGTGTCTAGATTCGTGTACGGTGGACTTTAATGATTTTTAACTGAGAATAGATAGTAGGCTAAGAAGACTAAAAGATCAACAAGATGGATACTTTAAAATAGCCTCTGCCACAGATGTTTGCGTGTGTTTTTCTTTGATGATACAGTGCCTTTCCTTGACTCCAGCATGAATAATCTTGATTCAGTTTTAGATTTTAAGTAGTGTAAGGTAAAGATAATTTTATGTTTCTATCCTGTACAATCGCATCATCATACTAAGTTATTTTGAAAGGGCTGCCCCTCATCACGTAATTTTGCTTGCTTGCCTATGGGTTTTATCCATTGTGTTTCATTGCTGTGCTCTTCCAGTGCAGGACAGTGTTTCCAAGAGGTCTGTGTTCCCCAGGCATGGCAAGTACATCAGAGTGAATTGAGGCTTATGGCTATCAATTATGTTAATAAGGCCTATCCTTTCTAGTTTCTGTCAGTGGTCTAAGGAGCAAACGTTATGAATAAATTAGTCCTAGTACATCACATCCTCAATGTCCTGTGGAGAAGAATCACTTTTATATTAGTAAAAGAAAACATGTTTAGAATTGTGTTCCAACTAACCGTGAAAATCCCTTTACCATTTGAGCACCCTACCTTCATATTTTCATTCACCGCCACAATTCATTATTTCACAATATTTATTGAAAATTTAGTAGATTCTGTGCTAGGTATTAGGGTACAATTTTAAAATAAAAATCTATTGGATTACTTTTTCTAATTCCTGCTGTCACTAGTGGTATTATGAAGTATATCAGGAGTGGAACTGTTGTAGTATGTAGAGGAAAAGTTGTAAGACCTTGTAACGTAAAGGTTTTCCTAATTTTTTGGTACTTTCTGTCTCTTGAGTGTTTGGAGGCGTTGTCTTTCTAAGTGGATGATTACAAATCCCATTGGGACCTTGATGAGAAAGCACTCAGGATGCCCATTGGCCTGAATTGTTCTGCCCTTTGAGCCAGAGTCTCGTAAGCAGGTCTTAGCTCATGCCCTCTTGCCTTGTGCTTCTCAGAGTAAGCTTGGGTGGTTGCACTGGGCTCCTATAGCTTGTGGTGGTTATTCAAAGCATGGTCATTCAGGATCACCTCTTGTATCCTCGGTACTAGAAATACAACGATGAATTATATAAAATTGCTACCCTCTGGGAACTCAGGTGACCCCCCTCCTTTTTTTTTAACCATCATCACTACAAGCACAATTTTGAAAAGATGGCACAGTGATTGAGTTTAATACACAAAATAAGATAAAAAATTAAGTATTAAATATGTTCTACCTTAGAAAATGTGGGCCAATAATGAAGAAATATTCCTTCCACTTAAAATATAATATTTAACATTAATGTTCCTAAGTAAACTTGACATCTTCTACATGGAACAGTATGTGGAATTAAAATAATATTTACTCAAATGGCATGCTGGTCAGTATTTTAATCCTTAGAAATGAAAATTATTTTCAAACTCAAAGTGAAATCATTTTGCATAAATAATATTCTTTCATTTTTCAGTGCTGCTGTTTCACATACAGAATTATTTTGACAGATACTAAGTGTAATCACTTCAAAAGGCTTTTCATATTTGTAAGAAATAACAAACCATATGCCATCTTGCAGAAGCCCTGATTTGGAAAGAACGTGGCTCTTGGCCAGCAATTAATTAAGCCACTCTTTTGTTTTGGCCATATTGTGGTGGTGCATCAGTGTGAAATATTCTGTCTTCACCAAATAAAAATATTCCTGTGTATCCATGATAATTTTAAGAAAATTTTTCAATTTTGGTGTTATTTTTCCTATAAAGTAATAGGAGTTGTAAGTGCAGGTAATTGAAGCATGAGAAGAATGGAGAAAAGTTATTGGGATAAAATGAATTTGGCACTTGGACAGCTGAAAAATGATTCCTATCACTTTGGTCCATAGAAAACTGCATCAATATTAACAGGAAGTTGGAAGCTGAACATCTGTAGCAGGTCTCTTGTTAGACAAAAGAGAAAGAGAAAAGATTACTTAATTATGTATTGTGTATACTGGGATATCCTTTTGTTAAAAAGGGAAAATAATTAGCCTGACTAATCAATTTCCTGCATTTCTCCTGAATTCCAATTTAGATATTCTTAAATTATCTTCAAGTAGAGATCTCTGATATCAGATTATGTGGGCTCAATTAGGTTTCTCAGTGTTCCTCTCATCGTTCAGCTTCACTTGCCTCTCATTAGAGTAGAATTAACTTTTTATTCAGGATATAGTAGTTAAACAGAGTTATGGGCCTTGGGTCTAAAGATTGAAATCAGGGAAGGCTGGCCTCAACAGAGAGCTTCCTTTCACCCATTTTGACCATTGTCACTGCTTCCCCTCATTCATCCTCATTGCTGTTGATCTTAGCAAGAAACCCAGAGACACTATTGCCTTGCTTACAAATAAGGTTTTATGTTTGATCTTTTCATTTTGTAAAAGATAAAGCACCTAAATCTTAAAAGGGTGCTTTCTTTTTTTAATGAACAGCAGCGGCTCTGGGAATTTCAAAAGCTCTATAATGTTTTGTTCCTATGGTAAAAAGGATTCACAACAGACATTGTGATCTAAATACTTGTTTTCTTTTTCTTTTAATGGGAAATTATTTCCCTAAGATTAAGCATAATTAAAATGTAGAATTCTTTTGCACTTTTCTCTGAATCCTAACTAATAAAACCAAGCCACACATATATTTTGGAGGGTTTCCTGAATGCTAGCCTTCACAGTTGAGCTTCTCTTTCTTTACAGTAAGTACATGCACTGGTGGTAAGTACTAGCCTGCGGGTACCTGGATGCACCCACCCACATTCACGCTGCTATACATCGAGAGACTCTGGTACACATATCTTTGGGAAAAGTGAAAGCATATCAAAGTGCTTTGCAAATAATTGTAGATGGGTGCAGAGAGGGTTAACCATCCAGCGTTCTCAGTGACTTAATTAGGCTCTGGCACAGAGCCAGGATCAGTAGAAAATGGGTCTGCCTGGGACAACTGTAGAAACCAGTGGGTTTTAGCTTCTTGGCAAGGTCTACAGCCTGCAGCAGCATTCTATGCTTGTGCCTACCTGTTGTGGGAAAGTGAGGGGCTGTCCAGACAAGGGACAAAGCAGCCAGGCATTTTCCCATCTAGCTTTCCTATTTGTCTCTTTAAAAAGGAAGCAAGAGTACCTGTCATGGCAGGACTTCTATAGTGATTCACTCCACAGTGCTTTGCTCTGTTCAAGGAAAGGCCAGCTTAAACCCATCAAGGAAAGCCCTGTGGTCTCTCTGAGACTGCACCATGTGGAAAGCAGTCACCCCTGTAAAACAGGATGTTGTCAGGATTTGAGGTTTGGGAATAATCCGTGGGAGATTTGGCAGTGTTGAGATGTTTAAATCAATGTTTAGCCTCTGTGCTTTTTCAAGAAGAGAAAGTACATAGTTTTATTGTTGCTTGCTTGATAAAATTAATATTGGCATATAAGATTATGAGTCTTTGAAATAAAGCATTGTTGTAAGTGTTATTTTTTAAAACATATATACTGGTTTTACGAAGTATACAACTCTTAAAAGTCTAGGATTATAATCTAATATTTTCTACTTATTAGCTAAAATAACTAGATTTGCTATTTGGATGGTTGATAACTCAGTTTTTTAGGACTAAAATTTCTATGGTAACCTTTCTTTCATACCCAAAACCCATATTGTAAATGAGCTTAAATTTCTATTTGCTGAAAAGTTTTTCTGTATAAAATTATATTTCAGATAAGGGAAACCATTTTGTGTTAGAAACCTCCTTGTCCCCCTTTTATTTAAAGTTGTACCATTCAATCTTTCAGAATGAAATCTAACTTTTGAAAACTATGTGTATACAACAGATATATAACAAAATCTTGTAGTTCTTAGAAAAAGCTTCATTACAGTCTTTTTATTTAGAAAAACCAATTTTCCTATAGCTATTAAAAATAGGTAGACTACCTCCCTGGGAATAACAATTTGAATTTTTTTCCCATATTTTATAGCTTTTGTATAATAAAGATCTCCAGCTCTCAGCTTGTGAGACCTGTTCTTTGAACATTACTTAATACAGCCCTATTTCTGTGCTGTAAGAATATTAATAACAGTATTTTGGAGCTGATTTACTGCCATTATTAAAGTCGGTTAGCAATAGAATGTCATTAGTTCAGTAATCTTTACTGCAGTTAAAATAACATAATTCCTGTACAGTCTAGTGCTTTACAAGTTCACACTATGAAAGAGGGAAGGATTTCACTTTGAAATCTGTTATGTAGCTTTGGTTGAATATATATAGTGTATGCTGTGGTTGTCTATACCACTCATTTATTTTGGTACTCATTTATACATCTTGCATTGTTTCTTTAACTCATATAGTCTCCAAAACTAGATTGTAACCCCATGTCTATCTTTAAGGCAGTGTTGGTACAAGACTCACAGTATATTCTTACTAAACTCAAGTTATATAATTTGCTTAATTTAAGTGAATTGAGTAAATCCAAACTAATTTTTATATACTTGGGGGTTAAATGTGAAACATTTCTCACAAGAGAAGAAAAACTCACCCTGGCACTCATACCAGCACAATCCAGTGTTTGTTGTGTTGAGCACACATCACATTTGTTAGTATTTTAGCTGTTTTAAGAGAATAGAATATCAGGACAGTGGTCATTCGCTAAATTGCTAAATCACTTTGTGCTGATATATGCCTATCAGCAAAGGCTCAGGACATCCCTTTTTACATTAAAGAAAAACTCAGCAAAATCTTTTAGTGACTCTCTTTCTTAATAAATGCCTTTTAAAAAATTGTTAGTGTGCCAAATAAAATCAGCAATAAAAATTACTTTTAAAATAGCTTTGAGTTCTTCTGAATCTGAACATTTTCTCCTTCACTCAGGAGTCCCATTTCATATTATGCTGTTTGGAGGAGATTTTCACAAGTGATGATAACGTGGTTTTTCTTCCAGCTCTGACTTTGGAAAACATTGTAAAAGATAAAGAAGTTGTAATACAACATGGATGAACCCTGAAAACATTATGCCAAATGAAAGAAGCCATTCACAAAAGATCATATATTATATGATTCCATTTATATTAAATGTTCAGAATAGACAAATCCACAGAGACAGAAAGTAGATTAGTCATCCCCAGGGTCTAGAATAGGGGAGATGAGAGACTGCTAATAAGTGCAGGGTTTCTTTTTTGGGGTGATGAAAATGTTCTAAAATTAGGTTGTGGTAAAAGCTGTACAGCTCTGAGAATATATTCAAAGTCACTGAATTATACACTTTGGGTAGATTTTATGATATGTGAATTATATCTCAGTAAAGCTTTTAAAGAAGTTTTAGTACACCACTTTAGTAAATATGTTACATGTAGACTAAATCATTAGCCTAGCTTCATTTTAATAGGATGTAGTAATATCCACACTGTAATATGTGAAGAGTTAAAATACACTTGCTCAGCAAAGATATGTGGATTTTCTGGTGTATACTGAGTACTGTCTCATATGTTGTTTAGTTTGTTTGTTTGTTGTTGCCGTTGTTTTTGAGACAAGGTCTTCCTTTGTCTCCCAGACTGTAATGCAGTGGCACAATCACGGCTCACTATATCCTTGACCTTCTTGGCTCAAGTGATCCCCTGCCCTCAGCCTCCGAAATATCTAGGACTATAGGCACTTACCACCATGCCTGGCTAATTTTTTTTTTTTTTTTTTTTTTTTTTTTTTTTGTAGAGACAGGGTCTCACTGTGTTGCTCAAGCTGGTATGGAACTTATGGCCTCCAGTAGTGAACCATCCCCCTCTTGGTCTCCCAAAGTGCTGGGATGACAGGTGTTAGCTACCACGCATGGCTCTGGTCTTATATATTAAACATACACAGATGACCAGATTATAATTCCTGCCCTCCAGAGTCTTGCTATTAGTAGAGTAGATAGACAAAAACAAAAGTATGCCCAAAAATGTGGCAGTATGCTACACGATGTCATAAAGTTCTGACCTTTGTTTTTAAAATAGCAGACCAGACTTTGGGGCATGGGGAAAGAAAGTGCTGTGTTCTACCCCAAGATGTTACAGAAGATTCTTAAGAATGGGACTTTTAGTCTAAGAAAAAAGAGAATGTGGCAGGGAGACAAGGGCCTTGTAGGCAAAGAGAATGAATAGCTTATATGAAGGCAAAGGGGCAAGGGGAGAACAAACAAAACAAGCATAGACTGTTGAAGAACTGCAAGTGACTCAGGTGACTGCAAGAGCTCAGAATTCATGTGGCAGGAGCAGCAGCAGAAGATGACTCTAGAAAGCCGGACTAGGAAGGCGCCAAGAAAGGCCTCATAGGCATTACTAAATTCATTAATGGACAGTGCTGAGAGAACTGTTCATGTGTTAATTAATCTCATTAATTTATAGTCACCCAGTGTAGGTGCAGAAAAGGAATTAAGAAATATTCATGCAGCCAAAAAAAGAATGAGATAATGTCTTTTGTGGTAACATGAATGGAACTGGAGGCCATTATCCTTAGCAAACTAACACAGGAACAGAAAACCAAATACTGCATGTTCTCACTTATAAGTGGGAGCTAAATGATAAGAATTTATGAACACAAAGAAGGAAAAAACAGACACTGGGGTCTACTTGAGGGTGGCGGGTGGGAGGAGGGAGAGGAGCAGAAAAATAACCACTGGGTCCTGGGCTTAATACCTGGATGATGAAATAATACGTACAACGCACCTCGGTGACATATGTTTGCCTACGTAACAAACCTTCATGTGTACCCCTGAACCTAAAATAATAGTTAAAAAAGTATTTAAATGGCATTTTGTAGTCTTTGGTATCTTTAAATTACTAAATATTTGTACTTTCTTGAGTAAAAGGCAAAATAGTAACAGTATAGCTTGTTTTTAAAGTATAAGAAATATATTCAAAGTTAGCATTCTACCAGATGAAACATTTTATAATGACATATTTAATTTTGATACAAAATATTTTAAATACATACTCAAAAAGGAGTATTTCATATAGTATTAACTTGTCTTAGGAACAAATCTGCAATTGTAAGATAAAATGAGCAGCAATAAAATGTAATACACCTGGATTTAAGAGGCTAACTATTCATAACAGCAAAAGTCAACAAAAGGTGGTTTCAAAGGCAATCAGGCATCAAGAAAATTTTAAAAAATAAAAATAAAAAAATATTCAGTCCAGCCTTTCAGTTTTTAGATGAGGAAACTAAGGTCCAGAGAACTTTGACCAAAAGCCTAGAACTCTTGGGTCTCATTCCAACAGTTTTGGTCCTATATCACTTGCCTTTGGAAAATCAGAGGCTAAAGAGTTTAGTAGCACTCAATAAATGTTAGCTATTCTTAGTTTTCAGAAACATTTTTAATACTGTCCAGTGATAACTAAGAAGTACTAAAAAATTATCATCCTTACTCGTAGAATGTCAGCTTTATACATAGAACAAATGTTTCTTTCGACCAAAACCTTTGTTTTGAAATTTGATTAGAACTGTAGATTTATAAACTATTTGTTTTTGTTTTAAGCCTCTAAATTTGGAGTAGTTTCTTACATAGCACTACATAACTGGCACAGATTTTATGAAGTACCTGGAAGTGGAATACTGCCATAAAAATAACCTAAAACATGTGACACTGGCTTCCATCCAGGTAGTAGATGGAAGCTGGAAGAATCTTGAGACTGTTAGCAGAGGCCTAACGGGTATTGAGGAGACTGTCAGCACAGGCTTTAATGTTATTGGAAGCCGAGGGAAAGGATATGCTTGTTGTATAGTGGAAGAAAGTTTGGCAACATCCTCAACTACAATAATATGGAAAATAGAAAATGTACCTCATGAACCAGAGGATCTAGCTAAGGAAATATCCACACAGAAGTCAAAGGTGCTGTGAATACCTGGCTTCTTCTACCTGCCTAAATAAAATGAGAAGAGAGACAGGCAAAAATTCTAGAAGTTAAATATAAATCAGTCTGGACTTGCTAGGTTCAGCATTAAATTTATTTTCTTGTTCTCAACCTGGAATCATCACTCCACATGGCAGATAGTTTCTAAAACTGGGCAATGGCTTGTGAGCAAAGGTGAAATCCAAGGGTGCAGTCAGGAAAACTTGGTCTATAGAAAGGCAAGATCTCAGAATGACTTAAAGCAGTGCCTTACAGACTCTTTTAAACAGACAAAAAGATCTTAAGGGTGTGCCTCACAGATATTCTACAGATATTCTTTCATTAAATAGGCATTAAATGGAGCTTCCAATATTCTTTTTTTTTTTTTTTTTTTTTTTTTTTAAAAGACAGAGTCTTGCTCTGTTGCCAAGGCTGGAGTGCAGTGGTACAATCTCAGCTCACTGCAACCTCCGCCTCCTGTGTTCAAGCAATTCTCCTGCCTCAGGCTCTCAGGTAGCTGGGACTACGGTGCACACCTCTGCACCCAGCTAAGCTTCCAGTAGTCTTAAAGGCATTATTCCACTGCATGTTTCAAGATAGAGAAGAGGGAGAAGGGTTTATTTCAGCAAGATTTGTGGGTGTGGCTTTGGTTTAATGAAATGAACTCTGCTATGATTTATAAAAAGCCTACAAAATTTTCAAAAGAATTGTAGTGGAGGAAACACTGCCAGCTGGACTAAAGGGTACAGAGATACTCTTAAAATGAAGAAGTATTTGAACCCTGGATTTCTATGGAGAGAAGCAAGCTGAGAAAACTAACACTTGCAAATGCAGATTACATTTGATGGAAAAGGAAGGGTAGTTCAGAGGATAGAACCAAGAACCAAGAGGGCAGAGAAAAGCCCCAGGGTATCTTTCTCAGACGAAAGCCCTAACCAAGCAACTGGTAACATTGGCTAGATTTCAGAATCATTGCAGAAAACAGTCTGTTACGTGCCTCCTGTTTCCCCCTTTTTGGAACAGAGTTTCCATGAGTGTGTATATGTGCATATATAGATATAGCCATATCTATTATGTAAAATTGCTGGTCATAGGATATGCGTATGCTTAGAAGATAATGCCAAACCATTTTCTAAAGAGGCTATATTTTTTATTTTTTAATTTTTATCTTTTATCTTTTAATTTTTAATTTTTTTTTAGAGGTGAGGTCTCACTATTTATTGCCCAAATTGGAGTCTAACTCCTGGGCTCAAGGGATCCTCCTGCCTCAGCCTCCCAAGTAGCTGAGAATACAGGTGCATGTGGTGTGCCTGGCTTCGGGGATATAGTAGTTATATTCCTACCCAGGAATGAATGCGAGTTCCAATTATGTCACACAGTTGTTACTGTCAGTCTTTAAAAAAATATAGCCATTCTGGTAGGGCATTATTTTATTGCAGTTTTAATTTGTATTTCCTTGAGGTTGAGAACTTTTCATGTTTATTGTCTATTTTGAAATCCCTTTTTAGTGTATATGCATACATACAGAAAAATGTAATTACCCATTTTTCTGTAGGATTTTCTGTTTTTTTAAAAAAAGGTTAACTTGTAGCATTTCTTGATATATTTTTTTTGGATAGCAACCCTTTCTTGGCTACTTACATTTTTTCCCACCCTATGGCTTGCCGTTTCACTCTTTTATGGAAGCTTGATGAACAGAAGTAGTAATTCAGTATATCCATCTTTTCATTTACATAATACTTTTTGTGTTCAGTGTAAGAAGGCTTCACATACCCCAAAGTGTAGAATATGGTCTTAATATATATTTTAGAAGTTTTATGTTTAACCATTTATATTCAAATCTAAAATCCACCTGAAATTGATTTTAGTATATGGGATGAGGTAGAAGTCAAATTTCATTTTTTTCATATGATTATCCAGTTAGCCTAGCACAATTTGTTAAAAAAACTATCCTTCTTTTAGTGTTTTGCAGTGCTACCTTTTCCAGAAATTAAACGCCTATAAATGGCTGTTTCTTATCTCTATTCTGTACCATGTCTTTGAACTAATATCATATTATCTTAAATATTATTGTTTTATTGGTTGAAACTTACTTTATTTGCCTAGAATGTAGACAGCATAGACAAATGTTTCATGTACATTTGAAAAATAAATGTGTATTTTTCTTTTTTTGGAGGCGGAGTCTCGCTCTGTCACCCAGGCTGGAGTGCGGTGGCAAGATCTTGGCTCACTGCAGGCTCCGCCTCCTGGGTTCACGCCATTGTCCTGCCTCAGCCTCCTGAGTAGCTGGGACTACAGGCACCCGCCACCACGCCCAGCTAATTTTTTTGTATTTGTAGTAGAGACGGAGTTTCACTGTGTTAGCCAGGATGGTCTCGATCTCCTGACCTTGTGATCCGCCTGCCTCGGCCTCCCAAAGTGCTGGGATTACAGGCGTGAGCCACTGCGCCCGGCCATAAATGTGTATTTTTCACATGTTGTATGTAGTGTCTTGTGTATGCCAGTAGGTTCAATATTGTTAATTGCGGTGTTCGGATCTTTAAGTCCTCAAAAATGATTAGTTTTTGTTGCTCGTTATGTTAGTTACTGATAAAATTTGCCACTATGATTGTATATTTGGCCATTTCTCATTTTAGTTCTATCAGGTTTTGATGTACATATTTGGGATTGTATTATTATGTGCCTAAGAATTTAGAATGATTTTTCTTCCTGGTGGAATTGATCCATTTGTCATTATGAAATGTTCCTTTTGTTCATACCCTGAAGCTTTAACTCTTATTAATATGGCTACACCAGCTTTATTTTAGTTAGTGTTCATATAGTATATCTTTGCCTGTCCTTTTACTTTTAACCTTTCTGTGTCTTATATTTATTTAAAGTGTGACTCTTGCAAACAGCATTTAGTAGGGCTTTATCTATCCAGTCTGCCAATCTTTGACTTTTAATTGCTTAGTTCCTTTATATTTCATGTAATTACTGATATATTTGTATTTAAATCAGTCATCTTACTCTTGTTTTTTTCCCCCCATCTTTTCTGTTTTTAAATGGAAATGCGGAAAGACTCAACAAAGAAAGGAGACAAATTTCCAGCAACCTAGAACATTTGTTTAATCAGAGGGCTCTGTTCTTCAAGGCTTTGATATAATTAAGGTTTTGTTGTATGTATCTTCATATTGTATTTTCAAGAAAGAAAAATACACACACACCCTATATAACATATATTCCACCTGGAATTGATTTTAGTAAATGGCAGGAGGTAGAAGTCAAATTTCTTTTTGTTTCATATTATTATCCAGTTAGCCTAGCACAATTTATGAAGAAGACTCTATATAGCGCACACGCATGTGTGTGTGTGTACTTTGGTATACTTTTGCACACGCGTGTGTGTGTGTGTGTACTTTTGTATACTTTTAGGTGCTGTATTTATATACACTGTACTTTAATTAGAATCAAATGTAGCAAAGGATACCAAGCAAACAGGAAAGGACCTTCTTCTGTGGAAATCTCCAGCCAGGGAAAATCCGGCTGAGTTGTGACAGTAAGGAAAGGAAAGCTGCCAGTCATGAAAGGTTAAAACCTTGATCACAGTTTCAGGTAATGAATTCTGTCCCCATGAGACTACGGAGTTTCTGTGCTCCTGAACCTCCTGTGCCTGGAATCAGTCTGTAGCCGTGACAGATACCCAGCATAGATTGGAGAATTTAGGATTTCCGCTTGCAAAATAGAAAAGTTGGTGTTACCATCTGTATCAGTCTGTTCTCCAAAGAAACAGAACCAGTAAGAACTACAGCTGTAGCTATAGATGATTTATTTTAAGGCACTGGCTTACCTAATTGTGGGGACTGTCAAGTCCGAAATGTTCAGGGCAGGCTGAAAACTCAAGCAGAAGTCGATACTGCAGTCATGAGGCATAATTTCTTTTCCAGAAAGCCTCAGTTTTTGTTCTTAAGGCCTTCAACTGATTAGATGAGGCCCACTCACATTATTGAGGGTAATTGTAGATGTTAATACCATCTTCAAAATAATTTCACAGCAACACCTAGATTCATATCTAATTAAATAACTGGGTCCTATAGCCCAAGTTGATGCATAAACCTAACCATCACATCATCTGTAGCATCAAATAATATAGAAGAAGCAAAGCCACAGAGAGATGTTTTTAATAGCAGTGCTGCCTCTGTGAGTTAACAGAAATGATCCCTGCAGGGGAGATAGCAGCAAAACCTGGGAAAGAGTTCCATGGAGCAGCCACTCCAGGTCAGGCATTGTGGGGGGTGTGTGTAATTATAGCAGGAAGAATTAATAAGCACACAAATTCCTTTCTTTTTCACAATGAATTTCCCATCTTTGTCCCCCGTGTGTAAAAGAAAAGGATCAGAGAAACAATTAGCAGTGTTACCACTAGGGAGATGTGACTCCGTCTAATACTGTTGCTCAAATGACCACCCCAAAATTAAAGGAAGTATTAGCATGTTTCTATTGTGCTTCTCTATGTCAATGATCTTTATTTCTGTCTCTATCATTCTTTTTCTCTTTCTATGTATGATTTGCTTTCTCTCCCTCAACCATTCTTTTGTGTTTATTTCTTTCCTCAAATATTCTAAAAGAAAATTTAAATGTTACTTTTGTGTTGTATAAATGAGATAAAAAACTATTAATATTTAACTTCCTAGAAAAAGGGCAGGTGTAGCATTGTAACCGTATTCTATAACTATGATTATCACTGTATACACCCATACAAACACATTCAGCTCCAAATTCTGAAGAGTTTCTGGTAGACCCCTCTGCCTTTGTCAGCCACTTACTAATGAAGTTAAAAACTCACTGTCCTCTGCAGCAACAGAGAGAACTGTACACACCATTGTGTCATGGAATACGCAACTGGAGTGGCATTGTATTTTTTAAAAAAGAGAGAAAACGGCTGCAGCCTGCTGAGCTCAAGCAGCTGCTGCTTGATGTCTTCCACTGTGAGAGCACCTTTCTGACAGGTTCTCAGGCTCAACTCTGAGGTCAGAGCAGGATTAGGACAGGAACCCACTTTGCACTGACAGCTGCTCTGTTAGTCAATGCACTGACTTCAGCTCCATGGCTTCTCAAGAATGTTTAATTAATTTTCTCACTACTGAAAGTTATCTCTAAAAATGTTATAGTCTTGTGCTTTAACGGGTTTTGTTTTTTGCAAGAGATTATGATTTTCCCAAAATCAGATGAAATTTGTGTACTTTACCTGCTTTTGGATGCTTTACATAACGTGAAGTTATGAAATTGTAAGTGTTACTATCCAGTCTTCTCATTATTATTATTATCTGGGAATAGACAGTTTCCTTTGCAGAACTAGGTAGCTCTCAAGAGAGGCCCAGTCAGCATATTGAACAGCTGGCTTCCTGTAGTAGAGAAGCTACCCATGGGAAATAAGGAACTGTTGATGGTGTGGGACTCTTTCCTGTGATAAGGAAGGATCCTGATGCAGGGGAGTAGGTAGTAAACAGGGATGCATCTGCTGGTGTGCTTTTTATGATTGCTCTTTTGCTACATGGAGAGGAGGTTCCAGCCCATTTGAGGGGCACAGGTTTTGACAACAGAATGCTCTCTTAAGAAGAACATCGCTACCTCTTCATGAGAACTATTTACATCATTCCCTTGCCAAATAGAATGTGGCAACATTTCTACTCTTGGTGTATTTTTATGTTCATTCTTACTCTTCACTTATATGATTTTCAGCTAATGATGATGTACTTAATTTTGGAAGGTTAGGGTAGGGAGAAAGAGAAAGTAGGCCCATTAAAAACTTAATTTTCTTTCTAATATTCCTTGTTAAATCTGTCATGATAGTACATCTCAATCGATATGAACAAAATTGTTTCTATCTACCTGTATCAAGGAAACAACTGAAAATATCCTAACAAATTTTGGAAGGGAGTGTTTTTAAATGATTTGATTTAAAATATGGGGTATGTAAAACATGAAATCTACTTGGAGGAAGGGGGATTCGAGACATCTTAAAGGAATGGACATTCTTTTCGAAAGTTGATAATAGGTTCTGTGAGATATTACTCCTATTAATAGTGCGCCGTCATGTAAAAGTGTGCCGTCATATGTAATGAAGATGCTTTCAGTTGCAATTGACAGAAAACTCTACCTTAACTGTTTTAAACAATAAGAAACTTACCAACTCAGCTAACAAAGAACCCAGAGGTAAGACAGTTGTGATTGTGTTGTGATAAAAACTCTGGATCCTCCTTTTTGTAATTTTTTATTCCAGTCTGGCCTTTTTCACCGTATAGGTTTTGTACTCAGGCTTGATCCCATCATGGTTGTGAGATGGCAGTAACAATGCTAGGCATCATATCCAAAGTTAATTTACAGGTATAGGAAAGGGGACATCTCTTTTGTATGTCTCTTTTAAGATTAAGAAAATTATTGTAGAAGTTTCTCTGCATTCCTTCATATACTGTTGGCCAGAATTACATCACATGCTGAGTTGTGAAGCAGTCATTAATGAGGGTGAGATCACATGATTGATTCAGACTTATCAAGATCTGCCAGGGCTGGCTGCATAATTCCCAGGACCCAGTACAAAATGAAAACTCAGGGCCCAAGGTAGGGGTGGGGAAGTTAATTTTCCTTTCTCATGGACCCACCATCTCAACCCACAGTGGAGGACAACCCAGGGGATTGCTGCCTGTGTGCCAGGATGCACAGAAGCACCTAGATGATAGATAGACAAGAGGCTCCCGCTGGTTTGCCCTTATAACACATCATGGCACCATCAGTTTGGAGACAGAATGGCCATCTCCTCACTTTGCAGTGAGATTCTACAGAGTAATGCCCATCCCCTAACCTGGTGGCTGAGAAACTGTCCTTGAGGGATCAGGACCATGTGTGAGCGTAGACTAACAAGCCCTGGGTGCATGCGCCATTGTCCCATCCTACTTCACTTACAAACTCAGATGCAAGGATAAAATTATTAAGAGTTTCGAGTCAGTGACCACAGATTAATAAACCCAAAGCACTGGGCCCTTTTGTGCGTGAGGCCCCATGTGACTGCACTGGTCACATATTTACTCTTTCCCTGGGATTAGGACTGCAGCCAGCCTCTCCTGAAAAATATCAGGGTGGCTATCTGAATAAAATGGGACATGCCAGGAAGAAGGAAATTGAGGTGGGGAGAGTAGTAGATATTAGATTGGGAATCAACAACATCTGCTATAGATACCATGACCAGAGAAAATACAGTGGTTTGGAATATGAGTCCTAAAGTAAAAGCTACAGGGCATATGCTCTGACTTCACATTGACTGACTTCACATCTGACTCCAGGGTGAATAGTAGCAGAAATTTATTCATTTGATATTGGTTAAGACTTGTCCTGAACGACATCTTAAAGCTTAGCTGGTGTGATGTAAAGTAAAGCTCTCAAACTCAAAGTTTTACTTCAGATGGCAAAAAACATTTATTCATTAAATTAGCTATATTGATAAAGATGCTTTTAGAAAGTTATGGAATTATTTTTATTTCTAGTCATATATCTGAAGGTATTTCATAGTTGTGCTTGTGTTGTATGTATGTGTGTGTGTTTGTGTTACAGTTTAAAATCTTACTGTATTACCTACATCATTGAAAGAATCATCGTGCAGCCTTTCTCAGCAAAGGCTCATCTAGAGAATTATACCCTAATATCCTAAAGTATATTTAATGAATTAATAAATATTTAATGAATTAACTTACTCATTCCTGGGAGAATTGAGAATAGAGTCATTCAAATCATTTTCTGTGGGGTTAAATTCTTTGGCTGAACCCCAGTTGAGAAAGGCTGCTAGAGAATGCATTGAAGACCAAAGACTTGGTTACTGTTTATGCCAAACTTCTTAAAGATTACCACCGCCAAAAAAACAAAAGAAAGAAAAAATTAGTTAAGCATTTGCTTTATTGATATGCAAGAGAATACTTTTGACCTTTAAAGAATATTTTGTTTTACTAGTTAAACAATTTAGAAATTCCCTGCAAATTAACTCTAGAAACTAGGGGGAAAGCTAGGGTTTTTTGTTTGTTTGGGAGCTTTTTGTTTTTATTTTTATATTTTCATGTGTTTTTCTTTACTTTTTCTGAATATGACCTGAAATGTAGCTTAGTGATTTTTCTAACTAACAATGCAACACAAATATTATTCGTAATATACTTCTTCTAGGGAAGAAAAGTTTATTTAAAGTAACGAAAACCTTTTTATTTGCCCTCTTGGAGTTGAGGAAAGGGATATAGAAGATGAAATACAGAAACACTACTCAAATTTTATAATCACATCCAATATTTTATTTTTAGTTGGTGATTTCATTAATTGAGCCTCCCTTTGTCCTGTTTCAGAGACTTGGTATTCATTGACAAATCATTGTTCATCAACAAACTGACTCTAAAAAAAGTTAATTTTTTCTGTCATATGAGGAAAACAACAATTATGAACTCATGTAGATATACCAGGAACTGTAATGTACATATTAATTATACTACATAATATCTGATTATAGGAGCTATCTGGAAAGGTGGAATGCAAGTTCTTGTAGTTTGATTGAATGCTGGAAGCAAAAACAGGGCCCTAAAATTTTGCTTAATGGGAATGATCCTGTCACCCACCATTATATTTTATTAAATACTAGGCTTCGCCCGAAAGCGGATTAGTTTTTTTTTTTTTTTTTTAGAGACAGAGTCTCACTTTGTCACCCAGGCTGGAGTGCAGTGGCGTGATCACGGCTCACTGCAACCTCTGCCGCATGGGTTCAAGTGATTCTCCTGCTTTAGCCTCCCAAGTAGCTGGGATTACAGGCGCCTGCCACAGCGCCTGGCTAATTTTTTGTATTTTTCGTAGAGAGGGGGTTTCACCATCTTGTCAGGCTGGTCTTGAACTCCTGACCTTGTGATCGATCCCCATCGGCCTCCCAAAGTATTGGGATTATAGGTGTGAGCCACAGCGCCGAGCCACAGATTAGTTTTAAAAGCAGAAGACCTGTGAAAGAGACTGAGCTACACCGAATCATTAATGTAAATTTTTTACTCTATGAATAATTGTCAAACAGGAGTAAACACAAGCCATCCCACTCAATTCCCCACTCTTTACTGACTCATAATGATAATGGAAAGTAAATATCAGGAATCAGTATCAAAAGTGTCACAAGAAAAGAGAGCTGTAGACCAACACACATTGTAAACATAGATGCAGAAGTCTTTAACAAAATGGTAACAATCAACAGTTTTTGAAAAATGTGTAATACATCATGACCAAAGTACAGTTTATCCTGGCAATGTAAGTTTGGTTTAACTTGTGAAAAAAAAAACTCAATGAAATTCATCATATTAATATAAAAAAAAAGAAAATCCATACGATCAGGAAAGCAGAAAAAGCATTCCACAAAATTCAATGCTCATTCATGAGAAACAATTCAGCAAACTAGGAATAAAAGAGAACTTCCTTAAGCTGCTTGAGGTCATTTAAAAAAAAAAAAACACCTTAAATTAACGTCAAACTCAGCTGTGAAAGGCTTGATATTTTCTAAAATCAGAAATAAGGCATGGATGTCCATTCTTTTTAACTTTTTACTTACATTATACTGGATGTCATAGCTAGCTAGAGTTGTAAGGCAAGAAAAAGTAATAAAAGATACATAGATTAGAAAGGAAGAAGTGAAACAGTTTATTTGCAGATGGCAAATAAACTTATTAGAACTAAAAGTACATTTAATAGAGTTTAGGGATACACAGTTAGTATAAAAAACAAATATTTATCTACATACCAAGCATAAACTATTAAAACATGAAAAATTTGGCTGGGCACAGTGGCTCACACTTGTAATCCCAGCACTTTGGGAGGCCAAGGTGGGTGGATTGCTTCAGGTCAAGTTCAAGACCAGCCTGGCCAACATGGCAAAACCCTGTCTCTACTAAAAATACAAAAAATTAGCCAGGTGTTGGGATGCACACCTGTAGTGCTAGCTACTCAGGAGGCTGAGGCAGCAGATTCTCCTGAATCCGGGAGGTGGAGGTTGCAGTGAGTCAGGATTGCGCCGTTGCACTCCAGCCTGGGTAACAGAGTGAGACTCTGTCTCAAAAAAAAAAAAAAAGGAAAAATTTAAAACTATATATAATAGCATACAATTACTTAATATATTTAACAAAAGATAGGTAAGACCTCTGTGCTGAAAACTACAGAATTACTACAACAGGAAGTTAAACAAAAGCTAAATAAGTGGAGAGATGATTAGAAGGAATCAATATTGTTAAGATGTCAGCTTTCTCCATATTAGTCTATAGATTTAACGTAATCTCAGTCAAAAATCCTAGTAGGTTTAAAAAAAAAAATTGGCAAGTTGATTTTAAATTTCATACGAAAAGGTAAAAGACCTAAAATACCCAAAGCAATATTGTTTCTTACCTGATTTCAATACATATTGTAAAATTGTAATAATACAGTATGGTATTGGCATATGGAAAGATGCCAATAGATCAGGGTTTTACAGGACTTTTTGGTTGGTTTCCATGAA
Organism: Macaca thibetana thibetana; assembly: GCF_024542745.1. Taxonomy (NCBI): domain Eukaryota; kingdom Metazoa; phylum Chordata; class Mammalia; order Primates; family Cercopithecidae; genus Macaca; species Macaca thibetana. Next base: position 64,992,659 of record NC_065585.1, read on the forward strand.
GCTCTTGCACATATTTTATGTTTATTTTAAGGTGTTTTATCTTTTCATTGTTGTTGTTATTGCCAATGTTGTCTGTATTTTATTGCATCTTTATACTAATTTTTGCTCTCGTATATGAAGACTGTTGGATTTTTGTGGGTTAGTTTTGTATCCAGTTACCTTATTACATTTATGGTTTGTTATTACTTTGATTATTTTAGATTTTTCAAGGAAACAATAATCTGTAAATAATGAAAAACATACCTCTTTCCAATTTGTATTTGCTTCTTATTTCTTATGTTTTCTAAATATAGTGGCTACAGTGTTACTTTTTGTTGTTATAAGACTACCAAGTTACTGATTTTCTTTTTTGTCTGTTAAGCTGATTTTTAATACTTAGGGAACATTCTGATATCTTAATTTGTAATGATTCTTTATAAAATACGAACGCTTGTTATTTTAGTTAGAAAAATAATAATTTTGCAAACCTAGAATTAATGACTTGCTGAGAAGCGTTTTTTTTTTCCATACTGAAAAGGTTAGAAAAATTTAGAAATTACTTTAGAAAATTTACTTTAGAAAATTTAGAAATCACACAGGAGCGAAAAGAACAAAATCCTACCACTCAGATAATCATTGTACATATAATGGTTTATTTGTTGCATTCCAGAGATTTTTTTTTTCCCAAGTAAGCTATCTTGAACAGAGAATATGTGTTCTAATATGTAGTGGGTGATGTTTTTAATAGCTAGCTCTAATTTTGGTAAATTGGTTCTTTTTCTATAAGATTTTAAACCTCAGAGTGAACATTAAATTGGATTCCAATTAAATAAATCATACTATTTTGGCTAGGAGGGTTGTTTGTACTTTCATTAGTACATACAAGAAAAAAGCATGTGTTACAGCATCTATTTCTTCTTTATTTCAAGTATATACTTATTAATAGTGATTTAAGAGTGCTGATTTTCAGATGGATGATTTTTAGAAGGATGAGATGAGCCCAGAAGAGAGATAACAGATTATTGCCATAGTCAAGATGTGACATTTTGATTATTTAGCTTTGGGCAGTGGTATTGGGGATGTAAAGGAAGGAATGGATTTGTGAAATATTTAGAAAATAGCCATGGAATTGGTATTTTATATGGGCATTGAGATCACGGAGTATTTTTAGGTTTACATCTTAAGGACCTTGCATAAGCAAAAATTGGTCTTGAAACTGTGTTAGCTTTTTTGGATTGGTCCCTAACACAAATTTGATTTTAGTGGTTTTTAGGATTTCTCAGTAGTCTCTTTACAGTATGTACCTTATAGGCTTGTTGAGAGGACTTAATGGGTTAATATCTAGAATAACAACTTAAAATAGTATTTGGCACATATTAAATGCTCAGTAAATATTAGTCGTTTTTATCCTAATTTGCACAGGATTACTTGAATGGACTTGCTTACCCTTTTATTTTCTCATAACTTTTTAGATTATACATTTTCTTCTTATGCACTTTTGAAAATTTTGAAGTAATTCATTATGTTAACAGTTAAGGAGGTTTTACATTTATGCAAATAAATATTACTTAATTTCTGTAGCATATCTGCCACATATTGTTTTTATTGTGGTAAAATACATATAACATAAAACCATTTCTGCCATTTTAAATTCAGTATTTAAATTTAGTATTTTCAAAATGTTTTGCAGCCATCACCACTGTCCAGTTTTAGAACATTTTCATTACTCCAAAAGGAAACTCTGTACCCATGATACAGCTTATGTTGCATATGGTTTGCTATGGGGGTCTGATCTCTTTTTTCTGGATGTAAAGCCAGTTTTCCTAATGTGATTTATTGAATATATCTTCTTTTTTTCCACAAATGTAAAATGCTGTCTCTATCATCTGGTGCCTTTGTGTACTGAGGTTTGTTGCAGGGCTGTTTATTCTTGTCAGTTCTATTGCCCAGGGATTTTAGGAAGTAAATTTATATTTATAAATACACTGCCTTGTGGTGCGTCCCTTTGGTTGTTCTCTCTGTATAGTTATTATATATGCATATTTTCCCTAATAAATTATAACAGATATCCAAAGGCTTTTCATGACTAGGTTGCCAGGAATTTCCAAAATTACATACTGGCTTTATTGAAACTTAGGTTTTATGTATTGCATGTAAAGTTATATGTTCCTATATAGATCATTCTAACTTGATATTTTAAAATGCCTCTTGATAGTAATAGTCATATGTTGAATTTGAAGTTTTGTGTTTAGAAAAATTATAGCTTTAGGCTGCGTGTGGTGGCTCATGCCTGTAATCCCAGCACTTTGGGAGGTGGGCAGATCGCTTGAGTTCAGGAGTTCGAGACCAGCCTGGACAACATGGCGAGATCCTGTCTCTACTAAAAATACAAAAAAATAGCTGGGCATGGTGGTGCATACCTGTGGTCCCAGCTACTCAGGAAGCTGAGATGGGAAGATTGCTTGAGCTGGGGGTGGAGGGGGTAGAGGTTGCAGTGAGATGAGATTGTGCCACTGCACTCCAGCCTGTGTGACAGAGTGAGACCTTGTCTCAAAAACAAAACAAAAAACAAACAAACAAACAAAAAAAACCTTATAGCTTAAAATAGAATTATTCTTAAGTGTTCAATGCATGCATATCTTACTACTACCACATTGACTTAAGCCAGTGTGGCTGTGCCCTACTCTTAGGTTCGTTTTGGTAGATAGTGATAGCCTCCAAAGAAATTTGAAAAAGATAAGGACTAGCTATTTCTTACAACCTCATTATTAGGGTCTCATGAAAGCAAATCTCAGACCAAATTTTGCTGCACATATAGACATACCATATAGAAATGTATTAACTAAATCTTAATAAGCAGGCACAGATAGTTCTTATAACCTGAGGAAAGCCCATCCTTTAGTCCTAAGAGAGGCTCTGACCACCACCTTGCAGGAAAGGGGTCATATAAAGGAGAATTCTGCTTCCTTCGTAGCCAGCAATAGGCAAACAGAGTCTTCCACATATCACAGTGGGATATTGGAATATTCAGCTTAAAGGAAGGCATCATCCATACGGAAAAAACATCCATGCTCCACTGGATTCTGAAAGGATGAGTCAAATCTTTAAAATACTTTTTAACCAGATCATATTTCTTAAATGCTTTTTATTTCACAAATGGAACCCCATTTTTAATATTCATTATTGTAGTTATAGCCCACTATTTTCACCAGTGAAATTTTTTCTGATATTCAATATGATGATTATCAAGGGGTCAGTTATCTGCTGAAATACAAATAGTAATGGCACTTATAGTGGCCACATCTGGAATGTGGATTTTTATTATGGCTAAAATGGAGTTTTCCCTATATTGTGTCTTTGTTTTTTTTGCTCACATCATACTATCACACTGGTATATTTTAAGTATTTCAGAGTAAATTGCAGGCATCTTGATCATTGAGCATAGTCAGTTTTTTTGGTTGATGTAAAAACATTTCCTAAAAGAGAAATATTAATATCAATTCTGCTTATAAACTCTATTTAGACTTTGAATTCATATTGAATGTATGCAGAGGGGGAGGGGCATTTTATTGAAACAGAAACACTCTTGCTTGCAATTGTTAGTTCCATCAAATTACTATCCTCTTCAAATTCAGTTGTATCCTGGTATGAGTCTCAGATTATCTGAAGTAAAAACACATTAAAACGTTATAACCGTGTTTAATATAAAAACATTGTAACAGTGTTCATGTTAGAAAATCAGTTGCTGTTTGTGACTTGAATTTTGGAGCCCAAATCTCCAAGATTCTTTATTGCTTAATTTACTGAAACTAGAAATCATGATTGTTTACATAGGAGTAAGGTTTTGCTTCTCTGTGTAGAATGTTGAGGAATCTAAAGCTGAAAGTATCAAAAAAATGCAATATTTTGTGATGAAAACAATTTGGAAATATAATGTATTACTGTTAGAAATTAGTTGTATTCATTCTTTGGCTCTTGTAGCTATTGTCACATAGCATACTCTGAAGTATGACAAGCAAGCAGCTGCCTTCATAGCCATTGCCAGTACTAAAGATTTTTCTAGGCTTTTAGCACTCTTCTTTCATCTGTAAGGACAGGCAAGGCAGCTGTCTTTATATATTGGTGTAGGATTGGCATGGTTTGCTAATGCAGCTGCTGGACTGACTTCACAGCTGGGGGAAGAGCTCTTGGTATTAACAACAAAACTTAACAGAAGTATGAAAAGGCAGTGGGTGGGGGGTGGTCTTTTAATCTTAGATCCTGACCACTTGGAGTGAAATACAATGATTGATTCCTCCTAAACATATAGATAATTAATGGAAGGATATTGAAGTAGTTTTGACTGAGTTTGCTTCAACCTTTTTAAAATTTATTTTTTATTTTTTAGAATTTCCCCTTCTTGGGGCCGGCCACATATTCAAAATTTCTTTTATCTGTAGACAACATGAATTTTTTTCTTAGCTAAGTTGTAATAAGCTGTTAGAGAATTTTAAAATATTTAATTTTTATTTAGTATTTAAAAAGCAATCTCAAGACCAGTTTAGTTAACTTTAAATGATAAAAGTGCACCAATAGTAGTCTCCCATTTCCTAGAGATCAACTGTGATCAAGTCAATGAAAACATTGGTATTCATAAGAACTGTTGGGTAAATTCACACTGACCCATAACAACTCTGACTCCAGACTTCTAGAATTGGTCTTCTCTGCTTTATTTATAGAAATGTCATGAAAGAAGCTAGTTTTATGGAATCACATGGATACAAATATTGCCTGAAGTTGGGTCATTTAGTCAGAAATTTGGGGATAACATTCTGAGATTTTGAGACTCATCTTCAAAATCCCAGAGATGTCATCATGGCTTCATTTTGAACATAGTTCTTGAAACAGCCATCTTGAGGTAGCTATAAAGCACTGTTTTATGCTCATGGTAATTTTTGAATCTCTTGAAATTGTGACTTTATTTTCACCCCAAAGTACTGTGCTGCTTCCAAATGTATCACTCCCTTGAATGCAGCCTGGATCAGCAGTGGAGAGTCAGTGCAGTCCTGGTTGCCATCTACTATTCCACTTTCCTCTTGGACTAAAATATTGCAGTGAACCTGCTTGAGCAAGTCAGAAGTGTTCTTTTTTTACCCTGCAGTTTTAACTTTATTGTGTTCAGTTGTCTTGTCCCCTCAGTAAGAGACTTTGCATGCCACTAGGGGATCTAGGTTGAGTCTCAGATCTCCAGGTGCCTTATCTTATTTAGCTTCCTTAACCTCATCAACAAATTCCCTTACCATCTTACTACATTAAGTTAAATGCACATACTATGCTTTACCTTTCACAGCAACTGGTCACAGTAATCAGTAGTATAAGCATGAACATAAAAAAAAAATTTTTTTTCATCTTAATCCTTTTCTCCCTAATTTAAAATATTTGTCACAAGTTCTTTCGATGGATAATGCAGTGGAATATATACATACCTACCTTCTCTTTAGATCTAAATAAATTATTGAAACAGTTTTCTCTTTCATTACAACTGCTTTGTATTTGAGAGTGAATTAAACTTTTCAGCATTTAAAACTGAACTTTTCAAATTCATTTCCAGCTCATTAGTTCATGCTAGCTAATTTGACTAAAAAATAATTGAGCATAAAATCTTGGAAGAACTCTATTTCATTATAAGCAGCATGTTGATTAAGGAGGACTAGGGGCAGGAAATTTGACTAAGTGACTTCTCAGAGACCTCTGAGAATATAATTTTTATACTATGTTTTGTTCTGCAGACATCTTTCTTATCAATAATTATTTAAGCAGGGGAAATGAGCTGAAGATCTCTGGCTTTAAGATTGTACAACACAAAATGTTATATACAGAGAATATTGAGAATAATATAGTTACATCTTTTTGCCATTTGGAACACTTTCTTCAGTTGGTGATCTGGAAGAATAGCAGGAGACTGAACAATGAATGGATCAAGATGTTGTAATACCACATTTGGAATCAAGGAAGGTCTAGAAGATTTGAGGATTTTCATATATCCTTTCAAGTGATTAAGATTATGTCTCACCTTTTCTTAAAGACAGATCTTTCATAGAATTGAGACTGGAATCTCACTAATCTGATTTAAAATTTTAACTTTATTTATGTATTTATGTTTAATTTTATGTAGAAATAGAGTCTTGCTAGGTTGCCCAGGCTGGTTTCAAACTCCTGGCCTCAAGTGATCCTCCTGCCCGGGGCTCCCAAGTGCTTTTATTTTTAAGCATAGGCTTATATCACTAGTTTGTCTATTGGTGGGAAAAAGGGATTATAATTATTTTTAAATGATGGCTTCCTTTTAGGTATTTCAATACCTAGGTCCAAAAACTAATGAAATAAAAATCAGTGTTGCATGCTTCATTGCTTTTTCATCTGTGAGAAAACTGTTTTAACAGTGCTTTCTACCCCAGGGGTACTATAGATTGCTTGTTCTATCAATACTTTTCTTCATTTCTTTTGTCTAGTACAATACACCTCCTTGTCCCTTTTTTCAGGAGTGGTGGTAGAATTTCACCCAGCATTTAAAATGTAGATGATGCCTTGTTTGGAAAAGTTGGCTTTGAAAAAAATAGTTTAAATCTAAGTGAATTATCACCTAGGTTGTGTGTGTATCTAGACAGCAACCGGATACTGTGGGAAAGCTACAAGCCACCTTTGGAGATGGTGAAAAAAGAAAGATTCTGCTGTATAGTTTCTCTTGCTATGCAATAAAGGCAGAACTTCTTAATCATTTCTTCTTTCTAGATTTGGAATTTATACCTCAGCCTGTAAGACTAATGTCAGAAACAAATTTGGTAAGAGAAACTTTTAAAAATCATTTCCTACCAGCCCTCACCACACTTCGTTTCCTGGAACAGTAAAGGAGTTCACTTCACTCACAAATGCATTATGAAAAATGTTTAATGAATTTTAAACGAAAGGACCAGATGATATGTACAATAATGCCTCATTTATCTAGGATAAGAATCCTATAATAACTGCTCTCCAGAATAGAGCAGAGAACCTGAAAATAAGATGGAGTTCTAAAAGCAGTGGCCATGAAACCTGTTTTAAAACCTGATATCTTCTTACCAGAGATTTTTGCTCAATATGCAATTCATTAATCTTACCCCTAGTATAAGTAATCAGAATATCTGGGGATGAGCCCCAGAAATCAGCTTTCAACACATCCCCCGGGTACTTCAAATGTGAAAAATGAAGAAACATTGCTTCTAGCCCTCATAAAGAGGTTCATCAGCCTCTCCTGACATACATACATACATACATTTATTTATTTATTTATTTATTTATTTATTTAGAGACGGAGTCTCACTCTGTCACCCAGGCTGGAGTGCAATGGCGTGATCTCAGCTCACTGCGTGCTCCGCCTCCCAGGTTCATGACATTCTCCTTCCTCAGCCTCCCGAGTAGCTGGGACTACAGGTGCCCGCCGCCACGCCCAGCTAATTTTTTGTATTTTTAGTAGAGACAGGGTTTCACCGTGTTAGCCAGGCTGGTCTCGATCTCCTGACCTTGTGATCCGCCTGCCTCGGCCTCCCAAAGTGCTGGGATTACAGGTGTGAGCCACCATGCCCGGCTGACATATATTTCTTAATAAGCTTATTTGGCTTCTCAGCTAAGAGGAGATTAGAAGTGGTTTTCTTCTAAAAACCATATCGGAAATTGAGGCAAGTACCTGGGAGGCAAGTACATTGTGGAAAGGGGCCAGAAAACTAAAAATTACACTCTTTAAAAGAAAGTTCTATTTTGGAATATTTAATAGTAGATTTTTCTTAATGGATGATTGAGACCAGGCTGATTAGTTTTTTTTTTTTTTTCAATCACAACGTGGCTTGTGCAGTAAATTTTAAAATGCAGTTTTGTTCATAATGACCTTAAAAAGGCAAGGAAGTATGTATGTTATAGGCAACACTAACTGGGTGTATTTTCTGCTTTAGAACCACTATGCCAGAAAAGGATTAAATAATGGGCTGATTGATGGCTTAGAAAATGTTTGATTGCATTACTGCACCATGATGAGACTTAAAAAATCAGTGTGCTCCTTGGCAAGCAGTGACTTTATCAGAGGAGTGTTGGTCCTGCTTTCAAATGAGTAAGAATGTGATGTGACCACTAGAGATGTTTTTTCAATGTGAGCAAAATCATTCTAAAGGAAAGGATGAAAATCATTAGTGAAAGTTGGGTAAGGTAACTAAACCCGGTCTTAAGGAGTTTGGAGAGACGCCCTGATCTTTCAGTAGGTATCTCTGAAAACATGATTGCTAGTGCATGTTGATAGAAACTAGAAGCGAAGCTGTCACCAGACTTCCATAGCCAGCTCAGCACATCCAAGGAATCCCCCATCTGCAGGTTTTATGTTAAATATTTGATTTTGCTTAATAAATATTTGTAAATTTATGTAAAGATTTTATGTTTCTTTTTCATTTATTTGTTCGATCAAATCAGGGCTCCCTCAACAGAGAACTCATTTATATCACTGAACCTATAGTCCAACTTCTCTAGAAAGCAATTTGGTCTGTATATTTGACAGTCTAAGGTACCTTTTTGACAGACCTGCAACAGAAGTTTCCATTATGTACAGATGCTCTTCTGTGGAACACTTGGTTTGGCTCTAACCTCTCTAAACAGATGCCCTTTGCCAGTGTCTTTGAGGGAAGGGAAAACACTGGCAACAGTAAGGGTTTTTTTGGTTTTGTTTTGTTTTGTTTAATCTGGTGGCATTCCCTACTAAAACTTCAACCATAAGGTATCTCAATTTTATTTTTTTTACCAAAAAGAATGAGCTTTAAAACCTTAATTTTAACATTCAGTTTTTCTACTTTTCTTGATTTAATAGCATGGTTTGGGAAAAAAAAAAAAAAAAAAAAAAAAGCACAGCCCACAATCAGAGAGAACAGGGTATGAATCCTGCCTCTACTATTTACTAGCTTTATGGCTTTGGGAAAGCTTTTCACTTGGAATATGCTGATAGTAATGCTTCTTCTAAAGTTGTTTGTGTGAGAAGAAATGAAATAACATGTAAAGTGCAAAACACGATGTGTGGCAAATAGGAGCGTGCCCCCACCTATGTCTTTTTAATATAGCACTCAGATTTCACTTGATAGGTGATCACTTCCCCAAAGTATGTTTATTCAGCAATTGAATCAGAAGGAATCTGTGCATCCTTCAGAAGTTTCCTTATTTGTTGACAGGTCTTCACATACTGAGTTTACTCTTCTACCTTAAGTTTTATTTATGAACAATAGTTGTATACCAGCGAGCACACACACTTCCACCCAAAAAAGATGAATTACTCAGCTTCTAGGAAAATACTTCTTTAAAAATATAACATGAACTCTGATTGTGTACAGGGAGGAGAAATCCAGATCAGAAACCAGTATACTTTTTCTTGCTTTTTCAGTGAACCTTCTTAAATACCATGTAACTAGCTGGTGTCACTTAATAGAGTACAGCCCTATGTCTCTCATTTATTTAACAGCTGCTTTACAAACATATACAAAGTAAAGTATCAGGGAATACCTTTTCATTCTTTAAAAAGAAAACCAGAAAAGTGATTTCCTTACCAATCCAGTTTGATACAGTGTAAGGTAGTATCACACTATGAAAGATAAAAAGAAAGTCTGCATTGTTTTTGATTTAAAAAATAAAAACTTCATTATTTTCTATTCCACTTCTACTGGTAACTGCACACATAAAAAGCACACACAATTACACACATTTTAGTTATTTGTTCTTTATATTGCGACCTACTGAAAATTAGAGGTGTATTTCGTATGATGTGTTTTTTCAGGCATTGAAAATCAGTATCACTAAGCTATAGCTATATCTTCATGAAACTTTTTGAGCTGTAATTTTGTGGTTGCCTACTACAACTTAAAGTGATACATCTAAGATTTTTCTCCCCCCAGTCCCTCAAATTATTGCATTGACTACATCTTCCTATTTGTTTCTTATTACAGTTTTTTTGGTAAAATTTTACATGATTTTCGAGGGAACAAGTTTTGAAAACCTAGGAAAACATTAATGTAACTTTTGAGAAGAAATGAGTTATGCTTTCCTTCCTCAATGATAATAAATTCCTGTCTGTTCTAAGAGGCAATAATGCAGGGTTTTTTCTCATTATAAAACTAAGAGCTTGTGGCCGGGTGAGGTGGCTCACACCTGTAATCTCAGCACTTTGGGAGGCCAAGGCAAGAGGATCACTTGAGGTCAGGAGTTTGAGACCAGGGTGGCTAACATGGTGAAACCCCGTCTCTACTGAAAATACAAAAATTAGCGGGGCATGGTGGCAGGTGCCTGTAATCCCAGCTACTTAGGAGGCTGAGGTGGGAGAATCGCTTGAACCCGGGAGGCAGAGGTTGCAGTTAACTGGGATAGCACCACTGAACTCCAGCCTGGGCAACAGGGTGAGACTCCTGTCTCAAAAAGAAAAACAACGACAACAACAACAAAAAACAGAAGTAAGAGGTTGTTGATTAAAAAATAGAGAAATATGTTATCACACCATCATGAGATAGTACTATTAATGTTTTTCTTTTCTCTAAGCAAGCACAGATTTTTTAAAAGGTGGGTTGCCATCATATGTTGTATTTTGTAACCTAATATTTTTGTTTATTAACTATATAGTGAACATTTTGTTACATATTAAACATCTTTTGGTTGTATAGTATTCCTTGTAGAGACATCATAATTTATTTAACCAATCCCCTATAGTTGGATATTTAGGTTGTTCTAAATTGTTTCTGTTTTAAATAAAGTATAGTAAACATTCTTATGCCCATCTCTTTTTACTTGTATTGGATAAAATCCAATGAGTAGAATTTCTGAATTTCTGGACAAATTGGTATAAAACATTCATATTACTAAATCATTCACTTTTAGAAAGGTAGGGCTAATTTAAAATCTCAACTAGCCCATTTCTTTGCAAACATGGGTAGGTTTTTAGTTTATTAATTTTTAATTTTTTTTTTTTTTTGAGACAAGATCTTACTCTGTCACCCAGGCTGGAATGCAGTGGCACAATCATAGCTCACTGTATGAACTCGAACTCCTGGGCTCAAAGTATCCTCCCACCTCAGCTCCCGAGTAGCTGGAACTGCAGGAGCATGCCGTCATGCCTGGCTAATTTTTAAATTTTTTGTGTTGCCCAGGCTGATCTCAAACTCCTGGCCTCAAGCAGTCCTCCCACCTTGACCTCCTAAAGTGCTTGAATTATAGGCATGAGCCATCACACCTGGCCCCTCTGTTTTTTTATATTAATCATATTAATAGCAAAAGTATCTAGACAATTTGCATTTTTGTGATTGTCAGTGAGCTAGAGGATTTTTTTTTTCTTTTGTCTAGGGAGCCGATTAAGGTTAAATGTTTATAAGTCATTCTTCTCTGGTGAATTCCTAGTAATCTCTTTGTCCATTTGTCTCTTATGCCTCAATTTATTTTACTTCTTTAAGCAAAATTATTACTTTGAGTAAACATAACAGAAAAGTCTTTCTTGGTATAAAATACAAAAATGTAATATTTGTATAGAAATACTGGCTTACATTGTAAATATTCTACAGGGGACATTTAGTTTATAACTTCTTTACTCTCAAGAATTATATTGCCATTTAGTGTTTTGTTTGGATTTATCACTCTACAAATATAAATGACATTCTAGAATATTCTCAGAATTGGATAGCTCCTTTTTATTAATATGCCTTTAGGAGTCTTCATCTTTAAAGTCAACCCTTTTCAGCTAATCAGAAATCTAAGCTTATATGAAATCTGAAAATAAACTTTACTTTGTTTTCAGGGTTTGGCCTTAAAGTAATGGTGGATGGCAGATGTAGTTGTTTGACTGTTGTGTTAAACAAACAAACAAATAAAAGGGAAGAGGAAGAGAATGAAAGACCATTTCCTTACCAAGCAATCACACAGTTTATTGTCTAGGAAATAAAAAAGAAGAAGAAGAAAGAAAGGAAAAGAAAGAAAAAAAGAAAAGAGCCAGTTTTGTGTACTGTTGAGCACACAGATGTTCCTCTTGGCAGCCATACAGTACTAGTCAGGATTGGGGTTTCTGCAGACGTAGAATGTGAGGCTTCTTTGTTGGAGACAAAGTGTTGCCTGTGGTGGGAATTGCTGCAGTGATGGGAAAGTATCGTAATGTATTGTTGGATTACTGTGATTTTCAATAGAGACAGTACATTAAAGTAGCTTTGTGGGCAATGGATTGTTTCAGCCAAGCCTGGCTAATAACACACTCATTTTGGCAAAGTCTATTTAAAAGGTAGAGCTGGCATAGTTTTGTGGTCATGAAGCCTGTCCCATACTTGGGCATTAGAATTACTTTTGCAAGCACTAGTTTTTAACAACCAATTTATTTAATGTAATTCAACAAAAGAGTTTGTGACTGTAAAGTTAAACCTGTAACCACTTTTCAAATGGAACCATTTTTTTTTTTATAATTGCTAAACTAGTGTTTTTTGGAATTGTTATAGAAATATTTTAATCAGGTTGTTTCTTAACCCTCTTGTTCATTTAAGATAAAGTTTTGTTATAAACTAGAAAGTGCTGATTTACATGCTTCATATTTTAGCAGTCTGTGTATATTTGGAGTGCTTTTTTGTTTAAATATAAATACTATGTTGTGAGATGTTTAACGTATATATAAATCTAATCACCAGAAAGCAAAGGTGAGTATTCTTTAATTGGCTTGCCAGTATTATCTGTCCTTGTCTTCCATAGAGTTTACTTGAAGTAGAACAATTAGCTATGTTGTACTGGATGTTAACCTAGATGTTAACTGTATTTTAAGGTTAAAATGTAAACTTTAAGGATTGAAATTGAATGTTTTTTAGTTTATCCCTCCCTTCTCCCTTTTATGTTATATAATATTGAATGAATTTTTATGGCCTTTTAATTGCTTACATAAAATTCAAACAGGAAGGGAAAGGAGACTATAAAAATTAGTAAAGGGTGGAAACCTTAAGATCAACCCTAATTAGATGGGGTTGCTGAATTAGAGATTGAACTAATATGTTCATGAAGCTTTAGACTTTGTAAGAACCATAGATATCTAGTCAACCATCTCTTTTGACAAAGTGAGATGCAGAAAAATTAACCAGTAATAACCTGGTTACGAGGAATTGAAACCAGATTACACTGCTGCTAATTCTCACAGCTAAACATTCTCTTTTATTTCCTTCAATCTTACCAAATTAAACCAACGTTCATTTACTGATATACTCTGTCAAAGGATTCATCAGATATTCACCATGGAAAAACTTAGTTTCTAGTTAGTAAACAAGAAATTTAATCATTAAAAGGTGTTGATAACAAAAGATTTCAATTATAGTTTCAGGCAACAACGAGAGTCCAGTCTCAGAGTATTACTTCTTTAGTGGCCAAATGAACTGTGCAAACAATGATCATTCTTGAAACTCAGTAAAAGAATAAATATCTTTAGACTAGGATAGTCAGAGGAACACCTTTTTCACAGTTTGTATTTTGGGGTGGGTCTGAATATTCTTGTCTGCCTCACTGGTGACTTCCAGCTTATTCTACAAAACTTAACATAAATTTCAGCTCTTTTCCCGAGAGTTCCTTGATACTTCTTTCCTATTAGAATTTCTTTACATTTACCTATACCACTAGTGTATTTCATTTCATTATGGTTGTCTTTCCTGCTAGACTCTAACCTCCTTAAGGTCACTGATTTCTTTTTCATCTCCTGAGTATCTCCTTGGCAAATAATGTGTGACTAGTACATGTTTCAAATAAATTGAACATTTGCGTGCAAATAGGCTTTCATATGGTAATAACACCTTATTATGTACAGAATTTTATCCCCCCAAAATTTATATGTTGAAGCCCAAGTTTCCAATGTGACTGTATTTGGAGATTGAACCTGTAAGGAAGTAATAAAGGTTAAGTGAGGTGTAAGGGTTGGGGCCCTAATCCAGTGAGATTGGTGGCCTCATAAAAGGAGGACGAAACATGAAAGAACACTCCACATGTGCATGCAGTGAGAGAGGGCCACATGAGGTCACAGCCTCTGCAAGCCAGCAAGACAGCCTTCACCAGAAATTGAATTGGCCCGAGCCTTGATCTTGGACTTTCAGCCTCCATAACTGTGAGAAAATAAATTTCTGTTGTTTAAGCCACCCAATCTGTGGTATTTTGTTATAGCAGCCCAAGCAGACTAATATACACATATATAAACAAGCAAATGGAGGAGTACGCATTGTTGTAGAAAATAAAAAAGGTTTGCTTCCCCAGATCCCACTGCACATCTTTGAAAACATTGTCAACTGCTTTCTGCCTTCATAAGAATACAATCCTGCCAATTCAGTTTACCCACCCAGACCACCTTACAGCCAGACCTCCAACAATTCTGACAGGAAGGAGTGGTTCTGTTCCTGAATGAACTGTTTGTTAAACCGAGAAGAATGCGGGCAGTATAGCAAAGCTTGACTCTACCATGGTCCTGAGTGAATTCTGACCAAGACAGACAGCTTTATCAGTGGCGTTAGATCTGGCTGCCGGGAGTGTGGCATGCCAGCACAGCCTCTTTCTCTTGCTGCAGTGCCTTTGTCCGCAGATAAGTTTTCTGATTAGCACTTCACCCTCCCTGCCCAGTGTCTTTCCATCCTTGTCCCCTAGAGTTCATTCTTACACAGAGCAGCCAGAGTGATCTTCAAAACAGAAATTTGATCATTCACTTCCCCTCCATAGGTTTTCCAGAGCACCTAAAAGAAACCCCCAACCGTTTACTTTGGTGTGTGAAGCCTTACATGGCCTGCCTCCTGCCTTCCTGTCTGGCCTCCGAGTCCTGCCAGTACTTTCCAGCCACACTGGCCTTTTGGTTTTGAATGTGCCAACTTTACCCTACCTTTGAGCCTTTGAACCAACGGTGCTGCTGCCTGAAAAGTTCTGCCCCCATCTTTGCACAGCTGGCTCCTTTTCTTGTCATTAAACGTCCCCTCTTCAGAGATGCCTTCCTTCACCACCCAGTCTACTGTTGTTTCCTAGTCCTCTCTAACATACCACTTTATTTTTATTTTCTGTACAACACTTAGTCCTATTTGATTTGGTTGTTTTTTGGTTTGTTGTCTTTCTCTTCCTAGCAGAGTGTAAGCTCTAAGAGTACTGGAACCCTTTCTTTCTTCTATACTTACTGGTTATTGCAGCATCTAGAGCAGTATCTTCCACAGATGGGCCTCTAAAAAACATTTTTGAGTGAATGAATGAACCAGTGAACAAACAGGTAGGCTGGAGCCCCAGGGCCAGGGCAAGTACTCCTGCAGGGCCCATCTTTCTCAAGGCTCATATTCTTTTCCCATATCCTCAGTCACTTGGGCCTTGCTGTCAACAGGAAGGCCCTCTACAGTCTAGAGACACACTTTCTCAAAAGTCCAGATGCTGTTGCTTATCGAGTAGATTAGAAGCCTTTAGCTAATTGATACCCACCAAAGTTAAGCTTAATTCGTTGAACACATCTTTGAAAATTTCCCTGTCAACTGTTGTCTACTCCCAACATAGACAATCCTCCTGCTAGCCAATTAGCTCCAGTAAACCTTAACAGCCAGACCTACTTTATGACAGAGAGTAACTAGTTCTGTACCTGAATTATTTCTTTGTTAAATCAAGGCCTATCCTGACTGGACTTTCATTGAGGATTTACTAAGTCTTTTATGTGCATTATTTCCTACGATCTTCCCAGCCATCCTATGAGGTAGGAACTACGGTGATTCCTATTTTACAGTAATGATTGAGGAGTTGAATATCTTGCCTAGGGTTACATAATGATCATAGAGTTCTTCACCTACAAGGAGTGTTCTTAAACACTGTCCGTTGGTTATCCTAGTTTTAATTAGTTCCCACCAGTAGACCGGCTTTCTTTACCCATTAATATGGCATGATACATGCTCTCTGTACAGAATTCTGCTTTTTCTTCATCTTTTCTTAGAAAGTTAGAAAGCTCCAAGATTTTGAGATCTTTTTCTGTGTTGTAACCACTGATCTAGGAAGTCCAAATGGGCAAGGACAACTAGATGCAGATAACCTCTATAAAATATAATTTGATAGGGGAAATTAATGCTTATCAAAGTTAGAGTTCCTATTAGGAACTACTAATTCCTTCTTAGTGGTGAAGACAAAAATAAGTCATTATTCTACCCTGTTTTGTCTTACTTTAAAGGCATACGAATTATTCAAAGATATATTATTCAAAATATGCCTAACATTTTTTTGAATTTTATTATTTGAATGTTTTTTCCCAGAGAGTAAAAAGTTTAAAATAATGTCATTATCTAATATCAAGGAAATTTTCTCAACGTCCTGTTGCCATCAAAATAAAAACAAAAGCAAACAACAAAGCTCCTATTTACAATTTAAATCATAAAGAGATGCTTTGATATTTTTTATTTAGAAATTCTGAAGTATGTACTTTTTTTTGCAGAATTTTATTCCAAAGATATTTGACAATTGATGATATTTAGAATAAGATATTAGCATTTAGAACAAAGTCACCCTAGAGATACTAATCTGCACAGAAGCAATTTCTTTTCTCAGATTAGAAGCAAAAATATCAACTTGCATCCTGGTCACTGTGTAGTCACACTCCTGTTTTGACAGGAATGACCCAGAGATCAGGGAATACTTGGAACATTCTAAGTAACACATTGTCAACACCTATGCTGCCCCTCAAGATTTAAAATAAGTGAATGCAGCTTTGAGATTGGAAGCCAAGTTAAGGAGCACATATGACAGGTGGTGGAATGCAGACTTGTCCAAAGACTTCAGACCCCTAGTTTGCAAAACAAGTTGCAGATGTGTTATATAGCATTTGAAAGTGCATATTTACTAAAATCTTCTACAAACATATAGAATGCTTAGTACATATAGTGTAGTGCAGTGCTACAAAGTGGAAGTTCAAAAGTACAACACTGACAGAGATTAAAGAGTAGCATGGAAACAGAAAACGGTAGCTCCATGTGTCCTCATATAGGAGAAAAGGGTGATTTAGGACTTGCCTACCTAGGGAAGTGATTAATATACTAAAATAACCTGTGTCGCCTGGTTAATTAAGTGGTCCTCCTATCTGAAACACAACTTAGCTGACCATCTATCCAGGAAATCATGTCCAGAAAAATCTTTAGCTTCAGATTTGAGTCAGATAAAGAAGCTAATTATGCATAATGGATATTGTTATCTGGAAATAAGTCAGGGCACCTATGGATGTGGTAAGTCAGTGAGAGTGTTGTACTTCATGGTCTATCAGAGTTAAATGATGATAGGTAGACTGAAAGATAATCAGATGTTAAATTTGTTACTGTACGCATGACCTACCTCCTGACTGACTGGCTGGCTGCTCTTTTTAATCTGGTTTCCAGCTTTCATGCTTTCTGGTGTTGGAGAACTATTAGGCTTTCTGGGTCACAGAATCATAAATTTTAGAAATGGAAGGATCTTAAAAGTCATCTAATTCAACCCTTACCGAATTCAAACTCCATCATTACTACAAAGGTCATCCATTTTGAAAATTCCCTGTGATTTCCACCATTAATACACACTAAAAAACAACCTGTTCCCTTTCCAGCCAGCTCTGTTAGAAGTTCTTTCTCATATTAAACTGCTATGAATCTGCCATCCTAAAGCTTCTACCCGTTTGTCTTATTTCTGCTTTTTTTGGGGCGGGGGCATACAATATGTAGTCACATAAAATAAGTACTGTCACCTTTTTAATATTAAACCCTTGCAAATTCAGACAGGTTTGGGGTCCTCTTGCTATTTTTTTTCCAATATGCTAAATGCCTGCCTTCCCTTCAATTCCTTCTTCAACATAATACAGTATTCTTTCACTGTCCTCTTCTTGATAGGTTCCGATTATCAATGACCCTCTAATTGTGTTGCACAGAGCAGGTCACAGTAGTCTAAATATGGTCAGAAAAGTGAAAGGAGATTGAGATTATTATGCAGTTTATAGAATAGAATATGTACTTCTAATTCAGCCTAAAATTACATTTGCTTATTGGGGGAGCAAAACTACATTGTTGATTCTTATTGAGCTTGTGATGATCTAAAACCATCTTCTCACATTAAGTGACTTTAAAGTGCTTGCTTTTCTGTACTTATGTAGTTGATTTTTATTTTTAATTTAACAGAGTTTTCTAGGCTGCAGTGCCCTCAGTTTTTAATAAAGAGCATGAACTGTAGTGTTTTTTTGTTTTGTTTTTTGTTTGTTTGTTTGTTTGTGAGACGGAGTCTCGCTTTGTTGCTCAGGCTGGAGTGCAGTGGCACAATCTCGGCAAACTGCAGTCTCCACCTCCTGGGTTCAAGCGATTCTCCTGTTTCAGCTTCTCAAGTAGCTGGGGCTACAGGCATGCGCCACCACGCCCAGCTAATTTTTGTATTTTTAGTAGAGACAGGGTTTCACCATCTGTTGGCCAGGCTGGTCTTGAACTTCTGACCTCGGGTGATCCACCCACCTCGGCCTCCCAAAGTGCTGGGATTACAGGTGTGAGCCACCACGCCTGGCCTGTAGTGTTTAATTAATGTACTCAGGCTGGGCATGGTGGCTTATCCCTGTAATCCCAGCACTTTGGGAGGCCGAGGCAGGTGGATCACTTGAGGCCAGGAGTTCAAGACCAGCCTGGGCAACATGGTGAAACCTCATCTCTACTAAAAATGCAAAAAATTAGTCAAGTGTGGTGGCATGCACCTATAATCCCAGCTACTTGGGAGGCTGAGGCACGAGAATTTCTTGAACCCAGGAGGTGGAGGTTGCAGTGAACTGAGATTGTGCCACAGTATTCCAGTCTGAGTGACAGAGACTGTGTCTCAAAAAAAAAAAAGTCCTCCAAATTGGGGGTGCAAAGGGCAAATATCAAACAGGACCTGTGGTCAAGTCACGAGCTCTATTCTAAGCCCTGAAAGTCTCTTTTTGTTTTTAATTTAATTTAATTTTAGACAGGGTCTCACTCCATTGCCCAGGCTGGAGTGCAGTAGCGTGATTATGGCTCACCGCAGACTTGAACTCCTGGGCTCAAGATCTCCTCCTGCCTCAGCCTCCCCAGTAGCTGGAACTACAGGCACTCACCACCACATCTGGCTAATTTTTAATTTTTTTTTTTTTTTTTTTGTGGAGAAAGGGGCTCGCTACGTTGACCAGGTTGATTTCAAACTCTTGGACTCAAGCTATCCTCCTGCCTCAGCCTCCCAAAGTGCTACCATTATAGGTGTGAACCACCATGCCCAGCCGAGAGTCTTTCTCAAATCAACTTAACATAAGTCTGGTCAGCATGGGATAGTAGTCTTTGTGCTCCACCCTTTCCCCTTCTGCTTTCCTTTCTGTTCCCTCTCCCCTCATTGACCCTGGTTCTTGTCCTACAGAAGAGGCTAATTAAAGCACTCTGGATTGCATGGAATCTGCAGCATGGGTTGATTCTTTCATGAAAGATTTTTTCCTCTCTCTGACCGTTACCAGCCCACATACTCTACTGCAATAACAGTCTCTTAAGTATTTGGCCTTCCAAAAGGGATCCATGAAGTCTCATCTCTTGTTGAAAAGACAAAGAAATCACAACAGACCTAAAGTACTTCTTCCCACCAAGGGAATGAGTGGAATATGACTTTTCCCTCCATCTTTGCCTCCTGGGGTTGAGAGGAGAGGAGAGGGGATAGTCTCTCTAATTCTTGTTGGTATCCTTTTACTTCATGTAGGTGTTGAACAAGTGTTTGTTGAAAATTCCACAATACCTATTTATAAGTAACTAATTCAGAGAGACAGAAACAAGATTAAACCAAACTTGAAAATGGGTGGTACAACAAATTTAAAAGTTTTCTGTTCTCTTAATGTAGTCAAAAGTACAGGGGATTAGGAATCTGGAGACAGGGGTTTTACCATGGGAGGACATTGTTAAGGACATTTTAGGGATGAGGAAATCAGGAAATAACATTTGCCATCAAGCAGTTGTCAAGCCAAAACTTGACTCTTGTGTATGGAGCAAGTGCTTATGTTCTTGAGCATTGTGCTAGTGATTTTGAAAATCTTACGTCTTTTGGTCATGAAAGTACAACCTTAATGACAGTAAACCTTACATAGCCAAGCTAAAATGATTCAGCCTTTTGTTTAGATGAAAATATCTTTTAATCTCTTCAGTTTTCATAATGGAAAAACAATTTTGGCCTGTCATATCTGATATTTAAAACACGTAGTTCTAACTTTGACCTTCTACATAATGTCTAAACTGCATGCACTTGTTAAGGAAATTAAGGCCTGAATTAAGCAAGATTCAGCCTGGCCCAAAACTACCACAAACCATTTGGAGAATAGCTGCTGAACACGTTAAATCAGTGATTTTGTTAACAGTCAGGAGATCAGACTCATATGGGAAGTGTTTTCCCAAATGTGCATGAATCTCCAGCTCTACGCTATTGATTTTGCTGGAGCAGGTCTGGGTTGGACCCCAGGCCATCAGTATTTTCTTTTTAAGAAAAAAACTTTAAAAATCTTCCACAGATATTCTGTGATAGCTCCCAGCTCAGGCTACCCACAGATATACCAAGTCTGTCACTGTAAACTGCAGAGTGATCTTTAGACCTTATTATCCCCTCCCTCTGCCCCAAATCCCCAAACTCAAAGAATGCCTTCAATGAGTTTTGCTCTCCTGTCATTTATTTTATATATGTTGAAGGTTGCTACCAGACTTGTCCACTTGAATAGTATTCTAGTATCTTTAGTAAAACCATATTGAAGTATAAATAAGTATTGATGCAGTGAATTATGTAAGCTCCTATTTATTTTATATTTATTATGTGCCATGTACTTTTCATACCTTAATGCTTTAAGCCTCTTGTCAGACTTGCAAGGTGTTGCATATTGCAGATGAGTAAACAGCTCAGAAAAGGCAGATGTATTGTACTTGGTCACAGTCAAACCTCTGTGCTACACTGAAAAAAACTTGTTTCAGTCAATAAATGTGTATATTTTCCTCTCACTTAAAATGAAAATTGCATATTCCAAAACATCCCTTTTTGCTTAAAAGCTATAATACTACTGCCAAGTTTGATCCCAATTTTAGTCATCAGCATGTTTCAGGTACCTGAAAGCATTTACTCCTTCTGTTTCTTTGGATTTTTTTTTTTTTTTTGCCCTTTCCATATGTATGTATTCATATTTAACTAGCAAAAAGTATTTAGTTTTTTAATAAAAATAGACTTGATATGATGATTGTTATGGTTGTTAGGTGACAGGATTTTCCTTTTCCTCATTTCTTTCTTTCTTTTCTTGCTTTCCTTTCTTCTCTTTTCTCTTTCTTTCCCCCTCCCCTCCCCTCCCCTCCCCCCCCCTCCCCTCCCCCCCCCTCCCCTCCCCTCCCCCCCCCCCCCCCCCCCCCCCCCTCCCCCCTTCTCTCCCCTCCCCTCCCCTCCTCCCCTCCCCTCCTCCCCTCCCCTCCCCTCCTCCCCTCCCCTCCTCCCCTCCCCTCCCCCCTCCCCTCCCCTCCCCCCCTCCCCTCCCTCCTCCCCCCCTCCCCTCCCCTCCCCTCCCCCTCCCCTCCCCTCCTCCCCCCTCCCTCTTCCTCTCCTCTCTTCCCCTCCCCTCTCCTCTCCTCTCCTTTCTCTACAGGATCTTGCTCTGTCACCCAGGCCTGAGTGTAGTGGTGTAATCTTGGCTTACTGTAGCTGCAACCAGCCAGGCTCAAGCAATCCTCCCACCTTAGCCTTCCGAGTAGCTGGGACCACAGATGCGTGCCACCACGCCTGGCTAATTTCTGTATTTTTTGTAGAGATGGGATTTTGCCATGTTGCCCATGTTCGAGACTGGTCTCGAACTCTGAACTCAAGCAGTCCTCCTGCCTCAGTCTCCCAAAGTGCTGGGATTACAGGCGTGAGCCACCATGGCTGGCCTTCCCTAATTTCTTGACACATCTTCTTTTGTAACTTGAGAAAAAATTATAACTGTCATTATTGATACCATTTATAATGTATTATATGCATATTCCACATTATTAAAAAATGAAATCATTTACTAGACTTTTTAAATTCTCCATTTTCACATTTTATAAAATAAATCAATTCTTGAACAAGAGACAAAACTTCTGTTTGTGGTGGCACAGAATACTAGCAGGGCAAGGTTAAAAAGAACTTGAAAAATATATATTCATATTAGAATTTTAGAACAAGATTAAAATCTTTATCCAGGATAATTGCAGTTTGAGGAAATGTGTTTTGGTATATTATGAATAGTATCTTTTGCTCATTGCTGTGAGAGTATGTAGATTTCCAGCGGGCCAGTTATACATATTGTTTATTTGGCCTAATGGTAGGCACACTCTAGATAGTATTTTTAAGTGATAATCATTAGGTTTTTTTTTTTTTTTTTTTCCCCAAAGGACTTTTGGGAATAATTCAGGTAGCAAAAATTATGATTATAATAATTTTTATATCTTAATTTGTATCTTCTAATGGCCTGGGATAATAAATTAGGACTTAAGATGTGCGCTGTATTTGAAATTTTAATGATGACTAGAAATATTGGAGAGGAGTAGAACTTTTTGAACACCCTGTCATGTTTATTTTGTTAATCTTGGCTTCTGTGCTTGATGGTGTACAGTACAGATAGTACAGTGATGAACAATAGCAGTACTAAAGCACACATAGTTTAAATAGCCACTTATTCAATAGATTGTCTAGAAATCAGGGGTTATGTAATGTTACATGCTTATGATCATCTAGGGAATAAAAACAACAAATGACAGACTTTTTATAGGCATCTTACAGATTGAATGGAAAGAAGCAATAGACTAGACAGGTCAAGGGAACATGGCAGATGGTACTTTGAAAAAGTGGGGCAAACCTGAAATAAACCAAGTAGTCTGCGTATAAAGATTCATTTGTTAATTGAATGTTCAAGATTATTACAATGTTTTATATAAGCTAATAAAAAGGCTTAAAAGTTTGCATTTTGTGTATATAATCAATTTTGCATGTAATATCACTTTACATTATATCAATTTCCAAATACTTAGAATTGTATAAAGTAGAATAAAATCATCCAACTGCAAAAGATCTAAGGTCTTTTCTGACCCTGTGCTTTTTAACAATGATGAAATTGAAGCCCAGACAGTTTATTTAAAGAAGAAAATACATACACATTCCTACTTACACACATACACACAGGGACATGGCTACTGACTTCACATATAGATTGGTATGACTATATTTGTATGAATTAGAAAAAGAAACAAATTGATGTTAATTAAACCTTTAGAAATGTTTTTCTTCCTGTTGAAAAAAGAGAAAATGGAAACTTTTCTTCTGTAGTCTTAAAACTCTAATTAAGGAATTGCGAGAAAGCCAGAAAAATATCTGAATGATTTTAACTTAGTAGGATGAAAACATAGATGGTTAATGATATCAAAAGAACTATTTTAAAACTTGTGAGAATTATGATTACAGCAAGACAGCTAATTTGACTAGCAATGTCAGAATTCCTTACAGTATTCTCTTTGGATACCAAGGTTCAATCCAAGCTTTGTATTTGTTGGCTTTGTATTACTTAATATTATTTATATCAAAGAACTGTATCAAATATTATTTATATAGTGAGAGAGATTCTCTCTATTTTAAGTCTGTGAGAACCATCAGTAGCATGCACTGACAGATGTTAAAGAATGTCTGTGGAAAGAATGTCAGAAACCTCTCCAAAGGAAAGTCTTTAAAGCATGCCCTTAATACAGAAATGCAAAACCAGATTTAATTGCCCTTTTCCTATACAGCTCAGACGTGCAGGCTCGTTTACTGCAGCATATGGCCTGAGAAAGTGCACAGTGGAAGAGAGCAGTCTTGGTAAAGGCTGAGATTGAATCCATTTAGGCTGGAGTTCACAAAGATCAGTCAGAAGCAAGCACTTGAAGTTAAAAGAAACACACCAAGCAGTAAAAACACAGGCTATTTTCATTTTGAATGTGCTCAGTGGAGACATCCTATTTGCCTTTCAAGACAGCAGTATTCTTTGGTTTTAATAGGAAATACAAAATTTCTGAAAAACTGCTGCCTGGGGGGCTTTTCCCCCAATTTAAAAAAAGATGTAAAAAAATCACATTGCACGAGGCAGTATTGTTTTTAATGATAATTTATTTGAAAGTAGCCATTTTTCTAATGAGAATTAAAATAATGAGTTGAATGGCAGCAATATGGCTTATATTTTACTTCATAGGAAAGACATGAGACTATATGAAGTGATAAATTCTTACCACTCCTAAAGGGATTATGTTTACAGTTCTTTCAAGAGGTCATAGGTAATTGAAAACTTAAGGAGGAACAGAAGAATCTGTGAATCGTTTTACACCACTGTGTGGCATTAGGCCAGTAGCTTTACTTCCGTGTACCATAATTTTTTTGTCTGTAACATGGAGGATATCTCTAGTTTTTTAAAACAAAGACACAAAATATTACCTATGATGTCAAACACACATATATACATATATGCATATAAACATATAGAAGGACTAGAAAATGTGACTGACTTCATCATTTTCCAGATTTTACAAAAGGACATTTATTTCTAAAATCAGAAAAAGTAACTTCTCAAAAAAAGCTGAATAGCCTAAATGTTTACTTGATGGACCATATATAAATTTCTTCAGAATACCAATTATTATGTGGAGACTCTTCATATGTAGTCTACCAAAATTATTTTCCAGTGACTTTTTTGAGAACTTTGTTTCTTCATTTTCTGTTGATATAAAGTTATTTTAATTTTAAAATTAAATTAGAATATATAAAGTATATAGATTGTTGAAGATTTGTGGTTTTTAATCAGCAGTACTTCCATCTTGCTATTCTATTATGTTGATGTTTAACTTTTAAAATAATTGATTGAGGAAGAAAGGCAAATGGATATCAGTTTTCATTTGGTATTATAAAATACTTGAATCTTTTATTTACTAAATTAAGTCATCATGTGTTATGACTGGCATTACATTTTCTTTTGTAATTTATTTTTTAACTAATAAAAATTGTACATATTTGGCCGGGCACGGTGGCTCACGCCTGTAATCCCAGCACTA
The DNA here is from genome assembly GCF_024542745.1 of Macaca thibetana thibetana. NCBI lineage: Eukaryota > Metazoa > Chordata > Mammalia > Primates > Cercopithecidae > Macaca > Macaca thibetana. Next base: position 65,017,714 of record NC_065585.1, read on the forward strand.
TGGGAGGCCGATGCAGGTGGATCACGAGGTCAGGAGATCGAGACCATCCTGGCTAACACGGTGAAACCCTGTCTCTACTAAAAATACAAAAAATTAGCCGGGCGTGGTGGCAGGCGCCTGTAGTCCCAGCTACTCGGAAGGCTGAGGCAGGAGAATGGTGTGAACCTGGGAGGCGGAGCTTGCAGTGAGTGGAGATCATGCCACAGCACTCCAGCCTGGGTGACGAGCGAGACTCCATCTCAAAAAAAAAAAAAAAAAAATGTACATATTTATTGGGTATAACATGCTGTTTTGAAATATGTATACATTGTGGGATAGCCAAATCGAGCTAATTAACAAATGCATTACCTCATGTACTTAAATCATTTTTGGTGATGAGAACATAAAATATACTCAGCAATTTCCAAGTCTACAACACACTGTTATTAACTGTCATCACCATGATGCACAATAGATCTCTTGAACTTACTCCTCCTATCTAACTGAAATTTTGTATCCTTTGACTAACATCCTTTGACCTGGTAACCACAGGAGCTGTAGTTATCTCTACTATAAGATGTTAAACTTTTTTAGATTTCACATATAAGTGAGAGATCATGTGGGGTTTGTCATGCTGTGCCTGGTTTATAAAGTCCTCCAGGTTCATCCAACTGGCATTACATATTAATAACACTGCAACCAATCCCAAATACTGAGTTCTTTACACTTAGACATTTTTCCATTTTGCTTTTGTAAAATTTTACTTTAAAATAAAGTTTTAATTTTAGAAGGAAAATGTATCTGAAACTTCTTTTCCCCTTGATACTCTCTGACTTTAATTGACAAAGCAGACACCAGTTTTAAGAACTGTCTGGCTTGAATTTCCGTTTACTGTGGGTTTTAAAATCTTTAAAGGCAACTTTTAAGATGAAAATTCTAGAGCTGGCAGTGGCTCACACCTGTTATCCCCAAAATTTAGGAGGTCAAAATTTGGGAGGGTCACTTGAGGCCAGGAGTTTGAGACCAGCCTAGGCAACATAGAGAGACCCTGACTCTGAAATTAGCTGGTCATGGTGGTGCATGCTTGTAGTCTTAGCTGCTTGGGAGGTTGAGGCAGGAGAGTCGCTTGAGCCCAGAAATTTGAAGTTACAGTAGGCTCTGATTGCACCGCTGTACTCCGGCCTGGGTAACAGAATGAGACCCTGTCTTTTTTTTTTTCCAAAACAAAAAAGTTTGGGGGTGGAGGGCAGGATTTCTGATACAATCAAATTACCAGTGTTAACTTCATCTTGAGCTAACAGAAATTAAAATTGGAATTTGGTTGTTGTTGTTAAACTAGTTGTTCGTGTTATGATATTCAGAATTAATGGATTTTTTTTTTTTTTTTTTTTTTTTTTTTACTATTTAGGAAATACCAGAAAGGAACCAGGGTCCGGTTGCGGCTATTAGATCTTGAGCTTACATCTAGGTTCCTGGGAGCAACAACAGATACAACTATACTAGAGGCTGATGCAGTTCTCTTAGGAATCCAGGAGAGTAAAGACTCAAGATCTAAAGAAGAACGTCATGAAAAATAAATGAACTTTGCTTAGTGGATTCATTCCTTTGCTGAAGTCAGGTAGTCATCAAAAATGCAGTTAGACTAATTGTGAATAAATGATTGAATTAAGATATAATAAATAAAAGCTATAATTATAGATAGCTCTTGTTAGAATTTTCTTTAGCAATATTCCTGCCCCTTACTCCTTGTTTTGCCCTTAATGTTTTTTCCTTTGATGGGGATGGTATACACTGTACTGAGAAATTGTTATTCAATAAATATGTTTTGAGTGCTGTCTATGTGTATGGTACTAGTTTAAACAGCAATAAACAAATTAGACAAAATTGCCTGCCTTGTGGCCCTTACATTCCACTGGGGAAAACAGGCAATAAATAAGTAAAATATATGGTATGTTAGACAGTGATACATAGCTAAGGAGAAAAAGGAAGCAAGGAATGGGGTTACAAGGTGTCTGAGTGATAGGTTGCTAGCTACATGGGTCTCTGAGGAAGAATTTTCCAGCAGAAGGAGCGACTAGTGCAAAGCCCCTGAGACACGACTGCACCTATCCAGATTAAGGACCAGGGAGGAAGCCACTGTAGGAGCACAAAAAAAGTAGGAGATGAACAGAGAGGTGAGGGAGGCTCTGTAGGTCCTCATATGCACTCTGGCATTTATTTACTGATTGAGATGGCAGGTCATTGGAGGATTCTGAGCAGAGGAAGGATATAATCTGACATTTTAGCAGGATCTCTTTGAGTAAGTTAGCTGCGTAGACCTAAGTTGAACAAGGACAGCCACAGCAAGACCCATAAGGAGACTTATCCAGGCAAGAGATGATGGCAGCTTGGACCAAGGTAGTAGCAGTGTAATTGGCGAGAAGTTCTTGAAATCTGGATATATTTTGAAGATGGAGCCCGTGGGATTTCCTAACACATTGGGTATGGAATATATGAGAAAGGAAGGAGTGAGGATGACAACAAGGTTTTTGGCCTGCACAGTTGGAAGACTTTAATTGCCTTTAACTGAGGTAAGTAAAGAGCAGGTTTGAGGGAACTATTCTGAACTCAATTTTGGACATGTTAAATTTGAGATGCATATTAGCCATCTAACTGGAGATGTTCTGAAGGCAGTTGGATATATGGCTCTGGAGTTCACGGGAGAGCTCTGGATGAAAGAAAGAGACTTGCAAATCATAAACATACTTGCCAGTCATAATCATACTTCACAAATGATGTAGGTCAAGAATTCAGGCAGGGTTCTTGACCTGGCCTAGGCAGTTTTGTTTCTCATGGTATCAGTTGAAGTCACCTGGCTGGCCGCTCTAGTAGCGTCCAAGACAGCTTCACATACGTGTCCAGTACTTTGGCAGGGGTGCTTGAAAGGTTAGGTTCAGCTGGAACAGTCAACCAGAGCACCTACACGCGGCCTCTCCAGCATGGCAGTCTCAGGATAGTAAGATGGCTGTCATGGGCTGGCTTTCCCCAGAGGGAGCATTCCACAAGAACCAGGCTGACACTATCTGACCGAGCGCAGGAAATCACACAGCTTCACTTGTACCCAGTTGGTTATAAAAAAAGTTATAAGGTCCGGATTCAAGGGGAAGGAATAAGCCTCCACCTCTTAATGGAGGTGTGACAGTGTCACAGTGTAGAAGGTCAGTGGATTAATGATACTGTGGCAAAAGAGCCTGCCACACCACCCCTTCCCAAGGTCACACCCAGTAGCCAATAGCCTCTGCAAAGTCTCAAATCTAAATTTTAACCCCTCCACTCACTATCCTTCCTGCTCCCTTAATTTTGTGTGCCCAATTGAGCACTTTTTCAAAAATCTTTGAGATTCCAATCCCCATTGACTCCCAATTTTTTCACTCATCATCTTATGTTCTCACTATCCCCTTCATCCAGCTTTAGAGTCTGGGGTGCATCGCTATGATGACTCCCTTGCAAACAAAACACCGTTGAGTCTTCTCCCTTCCGCCATTTTTCACCTGGCATAACTTCAACCCTGATTAAATGTCTACCTGCTTCATTCCTGCACCTGAGCTGTTCAGCATTACAGAAGACAACCTTACAATTATATTGATTGGTATCACTTTAAATCTGGAATTTCAGGTTAAGATGTCAGGTTAATACATACATCTAATTTTATTCCCTCCAAAGCCTCACTAAAATTACAACAAAGGGAGACGGATGGATGAATAGGAAGATAGATGATAGAGACACATGAATACCCACAGCAAAAAAAAAAAAAGTCAAGTGTGAGAAAAACAGGAAAAGAACAAAATTTTGCAATCTGAAAATAGATGGATGAATAGACATTTACATAGCAGAACAGAGGTAGACACATTCTTAGCTGTCAGCGCAGAAAGCTGAGAACCAACCTGATTTACTGCAGAATCCTCAGAATATTCAGGAACTGGCAGAACCAGGTACTTCTAGATCTAAGAGTGAAGTGGGGTTAGGGGAGGTCAGAATAAAGAGGTTTGGGGGTCAGCCATGGTGGCTTGCGCCTGTAATCCCATCACTTTGGGTGGCCAAGGTGGGCAGATCACCCGAGGTCAGGAGTTCAAGACCAGCCTGGCCAACATGGTGAAACCTCGTCTCAACTAAAAATACAAAAAAGCCAGGCCTGGTTGTGTGCACCTGTAATCCCAGCTATTCGGGAAGCTGAGGTAGGAGAATCGCTTGAACCCAGGAGGCGGAGGTTGCAGTGAGCCAAGATCACACCACTGCACTCTAGCCTGGGCAACAAGAGCGAAACTCCATCTCAAGGGAAAAAAAAATTTTGGGGGGGTAAAAGCTAAAAAATAACCTAGATTCCTTTCCCCATTCCACTTAAATGATGTGGCAGCCCACTTCCACCCAAAGTGGCTGTCTCTCTCCCTTTCCAGGATGATTCTGGCAATTTCGTATTTGGACTTTGCTATCTGCCTTCCTCTGTAGAAACAGTTGGGGGTGGGGCAGTAAAGGAGTGAGTCAAATGCACATACACAAATGCACTAAACCAGATATTTCACTGCTCTGAAGACTAGAAGCCAAGGAGAGTATCGATTGAGTAATATTTTTTTTTTTTGTGGGGGGGGTGGGATGGAGTCTTGCTCTGTCACCCAGGCTGCAGTGCAGTGGTACAATCTCAACTCACTGCAACCTCGGGTTCAAGCAATTCTCCTGCCTGAGCTCCTGAGTAGCTGGGATTACAGGCGCGTGCCACCATACCCAGCTAATTTTGTATATTTTTAGTAGAGACGGGGAATCGCTGTGTTAGCCAGGATGGTCTCGATCTCCTGACCTTGTGATCTACCCCCCCTCGGCCTCCCATAGTGCTAGGATTATAGGCGTGAGCCACTGCACCCGGCCCGATTAAGTAATACCTTAAGAACAGTGGTCAGGAAAGAAGGCAGTCTGTACCTTCTGATGTTTCAGATCTGCAACAAGACCCTATATTCCTATTTTCAAAGTCTCACCACCAGAAAATTCTTCCTCATCTCTTATGACACCAATCTAAGGCTTCTTTTTAATCTAAACTCAAGTTCCCAGGTGTACTGGGTTGAAGAGTTCCCCCACCCCCCAACCTTCTCCCATATTCATGTCCATCTGGAACTTGTGAATGTGACCTTATTTGGAATAGGGACTTTGCAGGTGTAGTCAAGTTAAGATGAGGTCATGCTGGATTGAAGTGGGTCATAGTGAATGCAGTATGACTGGTGTCCTTAGAAGGGGAGGCAAGCTTTGGACACCGACACACAGGGAGAATGCCATGTGGCTTGTGAGGGAGAGATGGTAAGTTCTGCTGCCACAAGCTAAGGATTGCCAGCAGCCACCAGAAGCTCAGAGAGCTGCATGGAACAGGTTCTCCCTCTGAATACTTTAAGAAGGAATCAGTACACCGACACCTTGACTGCAGACTGCCGGCCTCTTGAACTGTGAGAATATGACTTTTGGTTGTTTTAAGCCTTAAGCCACCCAATATGTAGTATGTTAGGAAAGCCCTAGAAAACTAATTACACCAGGCATCTCTAAGACATACGATGTCTAGTCAGGGATTGATTTCCCAGCCTGACTCAGAGAACAGCTGTCCATCTCTCCCGATGCTTTGACTCCGTGATTGCCATTTGCAGCCCATATTATATCTCCAGTTTCCTGTGCTCCTTTCTTTTTTCGTTTACTTTTATATTTTGGTCCAGCATTGACCTCTTTTACAGCCTGAATGAAAACATCAATGGGGCCTCCAGCTATATTCAACCTAGCAAAACCAGCTCCCCAAACCCCAGTCACCTAGTTCAAGTCAGCCAGGTTGAGATAGCCTAGAGAACCAGTTTTCAGGGAACAGTCTTCATTCTTTTAATATTATTAAAGTTTTCTAAGTCAACATGCCAAACAAACAAAACTTAACTTATAGTGTTTCTCTGTCAGCTCAGGCCCTCCAGGAAACAGACACCAAGACAGAACTAGACGTGCAATTCTGGGAGAAATGCCAGTGAAGGATAAAGGGGAGAGGGAGCAGGAGTAAACAGGAGAGCCTCAAGCTGTGATGACGATCTGACACCTGTAAAGGGAGGTTGGGTAGGAAGAGTGTCCAGACTGCGGTGCAGCTCTGTGAAATTCTCAGCCAGGCTAATGGGAGTGTCAGAGCGAAGATTGCCCGTTAGAAGAGTTCCACAGTAGGCAAGAATGGCCCATCTCTACTACTCCCACCAAGCTCAGTCATTGGAGAGGTCCGGGGAGTGTCACCTCAGCATGACACTGCTGGATTCTGAAGGTTCAGCAGCTGGAGGCTGCCTGCAAACTACACTCCTTGAATCAGGCTCTCTCTTTCTCTTTCTTCTTTTTTTGAAACGGCATCTTGCTCTGTTGCCCAGGCTAGAGTACAGTGGCATGATCTCGGCTCACTGTGACCTCCACCCCCAGGGTTCAAGCAATTCTCCTGCTTCAGCCTCCTGAGTAGGTGGGATTACAGGCGCCCACAATCACACCCGGCTCATTTGTTGTATTTTTAATAGAGACGGGGTTTCACCATGTTGGCCAGGCTGGTCTCGAACTCCCGACCTCAGGTGATTACCTGCCTCGGCATCCCAAAGTGCTGGGATTACAGGAATTAGGCTTTCTTTTTTTTTTTTTTTTTTTTTTTTTTTTGAGACGGAGTCTCGCTCTGTCACCCAGGCTGGAGTGCAGTGGCCAGATCTCAGCTCACTGCAAGCTCCGCCTCCCGGGTTCACGCCATTCTCCTGCCTCAGCCTCCCGAGTAGCTGGGACTACAGGCGCCCGCCACCTCGCCCGGCTAAGTTTTTGTATTTTTAGTAGAGACGGGGTTTCACTGTGTTAGCCAGGATGGTCTCGATCTCCTGACCTCGTGATCCGCCCGTCTCGGCCTCCCAAAGTGCTGGGATTACAGGCTTGAGCCACCGCGCCCGGCCAGGAATTAGGCTTTCTTAAAAGGAGATCTAAGAGTGTATTCCTAGGGTTATGGAATTTTCAAACATAAAAGTACTGACATATGAGGACTATTGCCATTCTGATTTGTCTCTTGGTTTTCTGAACAAGAATAGAAGCTGGAAATAAGTGGATTTTCTTCAATCATAACAGGTTTATCATGTCTTTGTAGGAGCCTAATTTTCTTTGAAATATAGACATGTCATAAGAGTTTCTCAGCCCTTCCCAATTTCATTTTTATTTGGCATAAGATTTCATTATTAAATATGGTCAACCCTTTACCCATTATGGTGGAGAAGTACAGTGGTGTAGATTATCCTAATTATTTGTGGTTAGCTTTAGAATATATTTTTTCTATGAAGCAAATTTTTTGTGATAAAATATACCACATAAGATAACAAAATTGATAAGCCTATAGATGGCTAAAAAGAAGAAAAAATAAAATTTACCATTTTAGCCATATTTTAAATGTACAATTCAGTGGCTTGAAGTGCATTCACATTATGCAACTATCATCACTATCCATCACCAGAACTTTTCAGTCATCCCAAACTGAAACTCTGTATCCATTAGACAAGAACTCTTCATTTCTTCCCAGCCCCTAGTAACCACTATCCTACTTTGTGTGTCTATGAGTTTGACTATTTTAAGTACCCCATGTAAGTGGACTCATACAGTATTTGTTCTTTTGTGTCTGGTTTATTCCATTTAGCATAATGTTTTCAAGATTCATAAGGTGGTAGCATGTATCAGAATTTTACTCCTTTTTAAGGTGAATAATATTTCATTGTGTGTATATATAGTCATTTGTTTATCTAGTCATCTAGAACATTGGGTTGTTTCCATCTTTTGCTATTATGTATCATGCCACTGCAAACACTAGGGTACTACAATATACTTTTGAACTTACAATTGAATGCATCTATCTTGCTTGAGACATGCAAAAAATTTTTTTTATCCCATAATAAATAATGGGCTAATTCTGGATAAGCTGCTTAATTATCCAGCATCCTCATTCTGCCTTTCCTGTACTCCTTCCAGGTGCTTGATGAAATACACAACCACCCTCAGTGCCTGCCAAACAGGACTGGCCTCTCTGTACTTACTTATTTACCCCTTACCCATGCAAATATTCTGTTTCCATGGTGCTCTAAAAACTAGAGATTTTAGAAATCCTTTTGGCCAGAAACTTAAAATATTTTTAGGCATAGGAACCCTTCTTCATATAAAATTTATATAGTGTGATAGGTTGAATAATTGAACTCAGTTCTTTCCTCAAATGTAGTGATATTGTATATCCATATTCTCCACATGATCTCACGATGGCAAAATACTTTTCTGTGCCTTGACTTTGGCCTTGGCCATATGACTTGCTTTGGTCAATAGGATTTTAGTGTCTGTGATGTGAACAGAGAAGATGCTTTTGAGTGTGGCCTTGCTTTTTGGCATAGACCCTCAGACTAGAATAAGCCAAATGGACTTCCAGCCTGAAGCAGAGCCACCCTCAGGTCTGTAGACCACAGGGCGCAATAAGTGCTTATTGTTGTAAGCTACTGACATTTTTGTGGTTGTTTGTTAAGCAGCAATACCTGACCAATACAGAAATTAATACCTAGAAGTGGCATTGGTTCTGGGATTGGGTGGTTCCAATGTTCAACTGAAATTGTTCCAATGTTCTCTTCACAAAGGAGCAAGAAGTATCATGGAACAGGAAGGGTCTCTGAGAAAATAGAACCAAGAGCGATGGAGAAAAATGGACTTGAGAGCTATACTCATGAAGCAGAATGGAGATCTAGTAAGGAACATTCTTGCCTTGGGGTAGAGGGACCCCACTCTGTTCATAAGAGGGACTCCCACAACACTTACCTAATGGGATTTTAGAATTGTTGGGCCAATGATTATGATGTGCCTTCAGTCTTTTTTTTTCTTTTTTTTTTTTTTTCCTTTTTTTTTTTTTGAGACAGGGTCTCACTCTGTTGCCCAGGCTGAAGTGCAGTTGCACAATCTCAGCTCACTGCAACCTCCACCTCCCGGGTTCAAGTGATTCTCGTGCCTCAGCCTCCTGAGTAGCTGGGACTACAGGTGCACACCATCATGCCCAGCTAATTTTTTTTTTTTTGAGAGCTAGGGTTTTGCCATGTTGTCCAGGCTGGTCACAAATGCCTGAACTCAAGCAATCTGCCCCTACTCAGCTTCCCAAAGTGTTAAGATTACACCCAGCCCAGTCTTTACTTTTTCAAATGGGAGTATTTATTGCGGTTATCCTGTCCCTGTTCCACCATTGTACATTAGATGTACTAATTGTCTACTGCTAATTAATTATCTGTTGCTAAGTAACATCCCCAAAATTTAGTCACTTAAAACAACAGAACACATATTTATTATCTCATAGTTTCTGTGGGTCAGAATTCCAGGCACAGCTGAACTGGATTCTCTGATTCAGGGTCTGTCATAGGCTTTGTTCAAGTTGTCAGCCAGGGCTTGGGGTTCATCTGAAGGTTTGACTGGGGAAGGATCCACTCCCAAGCTCACTTACATAATTGCCAGGATTCAGTTCCTTGATGGCTATTAGACTGAGGCTTCAATTCCTTGCTGGCTATTGGCCAGAAGTCACCTTCAGTTCCTTACCTTGTGAGCCTCCTTAGCATGGTACCTTGCTTTATCAGAGCCAGCAAAAGAGACAGAGTCTGCTAGCAAGATGGAAGTCACTCTTATGTAACATATTCACAGAAGTGACATCCCCTTAATGCTGCCACATTCTAGAAGCAAGTTACTCATAGGAAGAAGATAACATAAGGCCACAAATACCAGTGGGCAGGAACCATTGGGACCATCTTAGAAGCTGCCTACCATGGGTATGCAGGAGGTAGATAATTTCTATCCGGCTTATAGGTATTTGGATCTAAGTAGCAGCATTTGGATTTATAGATCACAAGATCATAGGTTTTTGGCAGATGCCATGGTTGGATGAGGCTTTGGGATTGGGGAAAGATGTCACAAGATGGGGATGGGGGAGTTTTGCATGTGGGAGGGATATAAATAGTTGTAACCAAGAAAATAATTGTAGGCCAGGCATAGTGACTCACACCTGTAATCCCAGCACTTTGGGAGGCCGAGATGGAAGGATTGCTTGAGCCCAGGAGTTCAAGACCGGCCTGGGCAACGTAGAGCCTATCTCTACAAAAAGTGAAAAAAAAAAAAAAAAATTAGCCAGCATGATAGCACATGCATATGGTTCCAGCTTCTCAGGAGGTTGAGGCAGGAGTATTGCTTCAGCCTCAATACTCCTGAGGTTGAAGTGAGCCGTGATCATACCACTACATCCCAGATTGGGCAACAGAGCGAGACCCTGTCTCAAGAAAAAGAAAATAATTGTAAGAGATTGAATTATCCATCCCAATTCTTCATCCCCCTGTAGTAATATCCTTTCTATGGTCTCATAGTAGATAGGATATAGTAACCTCGCCATTATGGTACTCATTATTTCGATAGTTGATATAAGTTAGAGATATAAATAAGTTCAGGAAAGATTTAGATGAATCTCTGAATGGTAAATTCAGATTTCAGTATTAAAGGAAACCAGGGAGTTTGAAATACATCCCAAAACTTCTGAGGTCAACATTAATGGAGTACTATGAAACTTTGAAACCACAGACTGGTTAGACCATTGGGCTGACCCAGTATTGCATTTCTTATATTCATATCATTTGGTTTTTAAAAATAAATACACATTTTAGTATAAATTCCTAAGGGAAACATGTATTTTATTTGAAAAGACTATAACTTTTTTCATGTTTCTTTAAAACTAATTACAAAGAACTCAGAGATGCTCTGAGGCAAAGGAGGAAGGAAAGGAAAATTCTACAAAAGAATGTGTCTTATTTTAAGTTCTTATACCTGCACTCTACATGTGGAAGATGGAAAACAAGATTTTGAACATAGGTTCTCAGCTTCCAGGTAAAAAATGGTATGAACCCCAAAATTGTCCTGTGAACAGATGAAATCTTTAGAAACCAAAAAGTGGCTCAGATTACTACCATTTTCTTCACAAAATTGCCTCTCTGAAAAAACAATCCAACTGTTTTACCATACTCTATAAGTCTCAAATCATTATGGTTTGGGAAAAATGCACATGAGACTGTGATAGCAATAATTACTTCAAATGAATGAATAAAAGAAAGCAAGATACTGTGTTTTTTTCTAGGCAACACTTAAATGCAGAATCTTTCATTTTAGATGCAGTAAATACCACAGAAGCCAGTAGATAAAGATGATGTCTCAACTCTCAAAACCATACCAAAAGGAGTGGGAATTCCACTCAGGCAGGCAGCTGAGACAAGGATTGTGGGTAAAATGCTACCATCTTTCTTGGTGGGAAATAATACTATGTCTGAGCTATGTTGCTGCATAACTGTCTTTTAGACATATTTAGCAATGCCTAATATACTAGTAAATTTTTAAAATAGAGCCACAGAAGGGATGATAATTTAAGGTAATCCCCTCTAATTTTGTCTTTTAAAAAATCTGGTCCATTAGTCATTTCAATCTTTGTTAACACCTCTCTTTTTCCCACTCAGCCTCTGGTGTGGGTATTAACAAAATCTGAATGGACTAATGCACCAGAAAAAGTCCTGGAAAATCTACCAAGAGCATAGTATTATCAGCCTCCATGTAGTCTAAGGTACATGTCACTTGATAAGTGTGGATGCAAGGACTAGAAAAACTAGAAAAGACATTATTCCACAAAGAGCAAGAAAAAGAATGATTATAAAGTTGGATCCTCTGGTAAGCCAGAGATTAAAGTCTTACTGATATGAGATGAATTAACATTAACATGGCTGTCTCCTAAATGATTCTCTAAGATTGCCTCGAGAGGTAGGAAGTTGGTCACAGCTGTTTGCAGTGTGAACTGGATGACCACTTGAGAAGAGGTGGTAAGGTGCAGGAAGACGCAGCCAAAGTTCCATGGTTATTAAAGGAAAATGGACATAGAATTCACCTGTAACTAAGAACTCTAGATAATGAGATCAGGCTTGCTCATCCATACAAGACCCCTGGATGTGTTTTGGCTTTGTTCCTTTCCTCCTGCCCCAAGACAGAGACCAGCTTCCGCTTTCACCAGGCTGCTCCCTCAGCATATCCAGGCAGCTCCAAATCAAGGCCCAGGAAAGTGAGGCCTAGAGGAAACAAGGCGTTCTCCCACCCACCTCTGTAAGGGCCTGTTTGTCAAGTTTAGTTTTTATTCTAGTGCCGTCTTCCTCCATATGAAAGATAGGGACTCTTCACAGAAGCGTGGCCCTTTCCTGGGGCCTGAACAGGACATGCCTGTTGGAACGAAACACTACAGTCTTCACACGTATTAAAGAAAGACAGAGACATGGGGTCATTTTCTTATACTCTACCAACACCATGACTCACTCATAGGGTCCTGCATCTCTGTACCTTCCACCATAGAAGCTCTGTAGTCAGTTTTTACTTAGCATTAGTGAATGTGTCAAGTCACCACATACCTTCCTGCTATTTCTGCTGCTGTCACCTTCCTCCCTATCATCTCTCCGTCTACATAAATTCTACACAAAAAGCTTTCCCTAGAGTAGGCCAGATTCAGTGTTTTAAAATAATTGTGGGAATATATGGAAAAGATAACCTACTATTTTCTCTAATGAAACATGGTTGATAGTTATTAGAGAAAGTTTTTCAAAGAGTATTTTCTTGGTCAAAGGCACTGTAAATTCCTGAGTAATCAGGGAGATTTCAGTTCCTAGGGAATAGTCTACACAACCAAATGTTGCCTATAAAACCCTAAAATGCATTACATAGTCTCCTGGCCCCAAAACATTTCCTGCTTTTTAAAACAGAGAATACTGACAGGATTTAAAGTTTTCCTTGATGACTCAGGGCCACCATTATGAAAAACAATTTTGTAATGATGTGATTTCCCAGGGATTATTAAGGTGGGTAGAGCTGCTAGCTTCTACCAAGTGGTCCCAGACCATTTGTGCTCTTTGAATTTTTTAACTGGTTACCTACAACTTCCCTTACTATCAGCTGATAGTTTTTACTTATGCTAATGTACCTACTTCTAGTAATTTCCTGCTTGTCTAACAAGTTGCTCCTGATCTAATTGAGGGAGCTTTATGCCTATGTACAAAATGACCATCAATAACTATCCTTCTTTAGTTCTTCTGTTTGCATTAAATATTTTTCCATCTCTGTTCTCTAAATTTGTAACCTTTATTGGTATCAGTGCGCTTTTCCGCTTCTAATTTATAAGCTTGTTTTACAGTAGTCTGGAAGAGGCTTTGAGGCCAATTTTGTAAAACTGTGGAACAATGCATGAATTTTGGATATCTGTTTTCTATTTCACAGCCTTTGTCCCTTATTTTCAGAAGCACAGCTGTGTCTCATGTCAAAGGTTGTTAATTTTATTTCATTCTATCATTTACAATTAAAGGCTCTAGAAAAGAAGATAAAACTAATAAGAAAATTGGTATTTTTTAAAACAACTTTAAAGACTGTCCTGATACAATCTCCTAGACCTTAAGTATCTAAGTAAATAAGTGGGTAAATGGATATGAATTAATCAATTACCTCTGCTTTGAAACCAATTCATGTACTTTGTAGATTAATCTCCTGGGGAGTTAATGTATACGTTCTTAATAAACTGTAGAAGTGTCAACGATGGGCAATTGAGTTTTACTCATTTTTATATCTTCTTTTGTGCCAGCACAGTGTCAAAAACATAGAGAATACTCATCAATATTTGTTGAATGTATTTAGTTGATTCAGTGGCTATCATTTTACAAGATCTTCTGTCAACAGAGAAAGAGAAAACCCCACAAACTCTGATCCCCAAGGAAGGAAGCAGACATTTTTAGCAATGAGATTGATACAGATAATCTCCTGGATTTTTTTCCTTTTCACTCCTCCTCTTCCACAGTCCCCTTCACCTCACCCCCTTGTCTCTGCCACCCCACAACTCCACAAGCTTTCTGCCTAAATGATGTTTCATCACATTTTGTTTTAGAGACTTAACAGAAATAAAAAGATCATGCTACATGAACAGATTTTGCATATCCAGATTTTAAGTATTCATCTGAGTCTGGTTCATCTCTCCTGGTAATTTTCTAGAAAAGAGCTGGTTGCTGGGCCCATGTCTCCACGTCTAGCATTTTGCTGGCCTGTGGGGCACGGACAGGGGAAGTGACTGTGTATGACTTTAAAGGATGTCTCATTATTTTGTGTTAACTGGGCTCTCTTACTTCCCTGTTGGCACAAACCTTGAAGTGTTCACTATATTCATTGCAACCAAAGAAGAATCCCTTGAGTCTAAAGGCTGTGGAAAGTTTGAGGAAACTGAAGAGGGGAGGGCCCAGAATTCTATTCTTTTTGAGCCTTCTGGTTCTTTCATGAATTGTATGCAAGTCTGTAAGACTTGCAATGCCCATTGCTTTCCTGCCTCTGAGTATTTTTCCTTCCATCACTTCTAGATATTGTTTACCCAAGTGTTGACAGGCAGCTTTTTTTCTCAAGGGTACTGGAAAGATGGTTACATTGAAGCTAAGCATTTGGCTCTCTGTTCAATACCACAAAAAGCACACAAGGAATGCCTCTTAATCAAATTTGTCCTCACAAAGAGATAATCTCTGCTCCTTGGTTTGAGAACCACTCATATGCCCCATTGTCATAGCAAATGATGGCTTGTTAAACTTTTCTATGTGTATATATACAAAACAGTGTCACTCAAACATGGTGAGTATCACACTGTCCACACAGTAAAACCTTCATCAGTTCCATCTGTGTTTCTTCTAGACCAAGTGCTGCAGATTAAACTGTAATATGACTGGCGAAATAGTTCTACTATTTACCTAAAGAAGAAAACACAAGCAATGCAAGCTATGAAAGAAGCTCAGCTAGACTCAAAGTTCTACCAGGCTTTTTTTTTTTTTTTTGAGAGAGAGAGAGAGTCTTGCTCTTTGTCGCCCAAGCGAGAGTGCAGTGGCATGATCTTGGCTCACTGCAACCTCCGCCTCCCGGGTTCAATGAGTAGCTGGGACTACAGGCGCGTGCCACCACACCTGGCTAATTTTTGTATTTTTAGTAGAGACGGAGTTTCACCATGTTGGCTAGGATGGTCTCGATCTCCTGACCTTGTGATCCACCCACCTCGACCTCCCAAAGTGCTGGGATTACAGGCGTGAGCCACCGCACCCGGCCAGGGCAGGCTTCTCATACATACTTTTGCGGGGAAGTTGTAGCAAGTTACTTGTTTACTTACCTACCAGGACTTCAGAACAGAGAGGCAGTATGGTTCTGTGCTGTGTTAATTCCAAGTCATGGTTGAAACAGCAACAACAATAGAAGCATTTTTGAGAGCTCATGGACCGTTTGCTGGCACTGATAAAAGGTGTATGCTGCATCCTACTCATTTTTCTGACCTCAACTTCAGCTTTATGAGCCTGACTCCCCAGGAGGTAGATTGAGTAGGCCACAGCACACCTTGTTCTTGTGGACTTGAAAGTGGCTTTAAGGTCATAACTTCTGGATGGGTATTCTGGCCCCATCGAATTTTTAAATGCTTTTTTCCCAGGAAGAATAGTGTTAAAAATGTTTCTGTTTCTGGCAAAGGCAGTATCTCCTCTCTGGATTTAAACCTATTTCCCTTATAGTGATACAGAAAGTACAAAAGCATACAATTCTCTGCCTTAGGTTTGTTAACTGTATGTCTCTGATATTTTCTGGTTAATTCTTTATGATGGATTACCTCTGGTGAATAATTTATCAGTAACTTTTCAAAAATTATTTTCTAAAAGACACTGAAAAGTATTATCCATTTTTAAAAATGTTATTTTCTCACAGTACTTTTAGGATGTTTTGGTGTATAAAAACCAGGAAAAAAATAAATAAATAATATTTTTCCCTCTTAGAGCGGTACCTCTCAAATAATGAGTAAGTGATTAGTAAGATAATTTTTATCCCCCCGCCATGTAGTCTACTTTTAATTTTATTTAGTGACTTAAACTCTTAATTTATTTAGAATTTGTCCTAATTTCAGTAAAAAAATGAAGCAGCTTGTAAAATTACTACCTTGAATTAAATAAATGCTGGGTCAGAGTTTTATTTATTCACTAGAATTCCTTCTACCTGGCTTCTTTGGGACTCAAGTAATCTGGATACATAAACATCCAAATATTCCAGAACCCCCATCTCTAGCTGACCAGCTATTATTATAGCCTCACAGTGTGTAGCCTATACCTGGAAGTGCAGCTTCCAGTTGACCTCTATCTCCCGTCTCTCTTACCCCACTTCCTGCCTCCACATCTTTCAAACCCCAGATAGTGTGGATAAACAAGACTTCCTCATAGGCAGGAGTCATTAATGGGCATTTCCATCATAGTAGTCTTTAAAGGAAAGAAGTAGAATAGACAACAAACAGTAATTTTCTACGACGGCATTATATTTTCAAATTTTCTTATAACTTGAACTTCTTTCCAGTTTTTCCTGGTCTTCTCATTTGAGTTGGTGCATGTTTTAATATTCTCAGAATGGATTGTCCTGAAATCTTGCCTTCAGTTTTGTATAGAACCCAGGAGGAGAATGGTGCCTTTCTGAAATGCCAAATAACCTGGTGTTGTATTGTCACAAACAGAACATTTACTTGGGAGCAAAGTATTACCACAGTTAAATGTGCTCCAGATGCCTGCTTTGCCACGAGAGTATAAACAGATATTTTCCAATCTGTATTTACTTCTGCAAACTGCAAGCCTTAAGAAATATTATATAAGCAAGCATTAAGAGATTCTCACCTTTAACTGTGGTCGATCAGTATTTTTGCTCTGTTTAGAGTTACTAAGAGGGATTACAACTTGGCCTGTCACCCCTGGAAACTCTATTGATTGGCTGGACAGCCTGGAAGTTTGCCCAGACTGCTTTGTGGAGCCTGCCATTCCTGGACACATTCCTTGTTCCCCAGAGGCTTACAAGAAGAAAAAAAATAAAAAATAAGAAACAAATAGAAAGGCTTAAACATTTCAATTAGCAGAATCCACTATGGACATCATCCTTGATCATGTCTAGAGTCTATCAATCCCTTGAACAAGAGCATCCCACTTGAACTTTCCAGGGGCTTCTTGAAAGTCAATGTGGACATAACATTCCAGCTGGCACTTTTCTCCTCTCAGGATCAGGACACGCGCGAACACAACTAACACAGCCCCTGACCTCATAGGACTTACAGTTCAGTGGGAAAACACATTATATACATACCCTCAAAAAGAAATAGGTATGTATAAAATGCAGTAAGTTTCAGAAAGAAAGTGTTCTGTCTGCCTGAGAATTTAACTGAGTTACTTGATTTAGACTGGAAGATTCAGGGAAAGCCTTTGCAAGGAGGTGTTTGGCAAATTGGGGATGGGGTAGGGAGAGCGGATAGCATCTAGACAGAGGGCCTGTCAGACATGAAGACCCAAAGGTGTGTGAGAGCGTGTCCAGTTAAAGGGACTGGAAAAAACAATAAACAAACAGAAAAACACCAATGTGCAGAAGCGTCAGGATTATCACGTGGCTGTTATTTTTTCAGAAGATCAATAATGATGATGTTTATAAATTTGACAAATTTGAAACCACATCTTTGAAGATAATGAACAAATTTTAAATTTAACAATTAATGCAACAAAATTGTCACTTGGTTAGAGATGATCTAAAAATATTTCTTTCTGGGCATGGTGGCTCACACCTGTAATCCCAATACTTTGGGAGGCCAAGGTGGGTGGATCACCTGAGGTCAGGAGTTCGAGACCAGCCTGGCCAACATGGTGAAACCCAGTCTCTACTAAAAATAAAAAAATTAGCCAGATGTGGTGGTGCATGCCTGTAACCCCAGCTACCTGGGAGGCTGAGGCAGGAGAATCATTTGAATCCGGGAGGTGAAGGTTGCAGGGAGCCAAGATTGCACCACTGCACTCCAGCCTGGGCGACACAGCGAGACTCTGTCTCAAGAAAAAGTAAAAATAAATAAAAATATTTCTGTGGGTTGTATCAATCGGGCATTGAGTTCAGCTGCATGTAACAGAAAATCCAGCAGCAATGGGTCATGTCACAGTGGGTTTTTTTTTTTCGCCCAAGTACAGAACTAACCAGTGGCTGGTTGTTTAGTCGTTCAAGATCCCTTTGACTATCTGGGCCTTTTGGGTGACTGTAGCAAAAAGCATTTCCACCCATAGAGTAGGCTAAAAAACCCTGGGTTGCAAAAACAACGAATTGCCCATCCAATATCCAACCTCCCCTTTTCCCATATTTATAGAACCCAATTTGGATAATCAGCTTTAAAAAAAAAAACTCCCCACAGTGGCTCATGCCTATAATCCCAGAGCTTTTGGAGGCCAAGGCCAGAGGATCATTTGAGCCCAAGTGTTTGAGGTTGCAGTGAGCTGTGATGCCACCACTGCATTCCAGCATGGGCAACAGAACAAAACCCTGTCTCTAAAACTGCACTCCAGCATGGGCAACAGAACAAACCCCGTCTCTAAAATTTATTATTTATTTATTTTTTTTTTTAGAGAGTCTTGCTCTGTTGCCTAGGCTGGAGTGCAGTGGTGGAATCTTGGCTCACTGCAACCTCCGCCTCCTGGGTTCCAGTGATTCCTATGCCTCAGCCTCCCAAGTAGCTGGGATTACAGGCGTGTGCCACCTCGCCCAGCTAATTTTTGTGGTTTTTAGTAGAGATGGGATTTTGCCATGTTGGATAGGCTAGTCTCGAACTCCTGGCCTCAAGTAATCCACCCGCCTCGGCCTCCCAAAGTGCTGGGATTACAGGTGTGAGCCACCATGCGTGACCTGTCTCTATTTTTTTTTTTTATTTTAATAACAAATACATTTTAACAACCTCCCCATCTTCTCTGACAACCTGGAATGACCTGTGGCACTGTTCTGGCCAATAAAATATATGTGAAGTCTGCTGGCTGGCAAGTTTTAGGGTTTTCTGTTCCGATACACACATTACTCCTGTTTTGTGTTCTGCCCTTGCCTGGAAAGTTGGGGACAATGACTGGAGTCAGAGTAGTCATGCTGCAGTGATGACTTTGAGGCATGTGTTCGTCATCCTCTAAGACTCTGAAAGTCTGGAGGAGTCAGTTGCATTGTTAACTGGACTTAAATCAAAACGAATCTTGTCCTTGTGATGAATGTGTTCAATTAATGTTCATGTCATGGAAGTTGTATGATTCAAAATAAAGTCACTTGTGTCAAACTCGCCACTGGGTTCAGAGAAGGCCATGAAGGGAGGGCTCTCACATATGATTTGTCTGACAAAAGGAAATATCCCAAGGAATTTTTTCAAACTGCAGCTAGCAGCACAAGGAGAGATAGCCACTTATATAAGAACATTTGCCTGTTTTAAAAACTGTCTCACTAAGCCCAGTCAAAAACTATAAGGGTGGCTCACGCCTGTTATCCCAGCACTTTGGGAGGCCAAGGCGGGTGGATCATCTGAGGTTAGGAGTTCGAGACCAGCCTGCCCCATCTCTACTAAAAATACAAAAAAAAATTAGCTGGGCATGGTGGCATGAGCCTGTGATCCCAGCTACTTGGGAGGCTGATGCAGGAGAATCACTTGAACCCAGGAGACAGAGGTTGCAGTGAGCCGAGATTACACCACTGCACTCCAGCTTGGGCAACAGAGTGAGACTCTGTCTCATAAAGAACCCCAAACAAACAAACAAACAAAAAAACCTACAAGCGCCTAACCATAACTCCAAGGTTACAAGTCCTACCTAGCAACTACTGACATTCACCAATCAGAACTCACCAGCGCTTGTAAGACACATACAGTGCCAATAAGCTTTCTTTCAAAACAACTTGTGTAAATCTTTTTCCCCAGTGGACCCTAATCGTTTCCTTTGCTTTCTGGACATTTCAGAGGCCACCATGATCTGCATGTATGTATGTCCCAGACTGCAATCTTACTTCTTGTCTATTATTCCCAAATAAAACCTTTATACTTAGAGATTCATTTCTCTATATTTTTCAGGTTGAAAATGTTTTACACAGGTTTGTTTGCTTTAGGGTAATGTTCTGTTCCATAAAGCTGGAGCATCTGACCTGTTCTCTTCCCCTGTTGAAAGGCAGACAGTCATGTGTTGGCTTCTGCAGCCTGCCTGTTGTAGCTTTGGAGTAAAAGAAAACCAAGAAATAAACTTCCTGAATGATTTAATCAATCCAAGACGTAGGCCATTTTCAGATCATTTATTGTACTTGTAATGTTACAATTGTAGATCAGCTTAGCACCTCAGTATTTTCTGAGATCTTCGTTTAATTGCAAATCCTGGGTTCAACTTGAGGAACCAAGGAAATGGTTGGGTCTGAGTGGTGGGAAGCAAGAAAGAGACATAGCTGGAACAGGCATCTGGAATACCATGACTCATATCCTTTAAATTTTTTTTTTAATTTTTCGAGACTAGATCTGGCTCTATTACCCGGGCTGGAATGATGCAGTGGTGCGATCTCGGTTCACTACAACATCCACCTCCCGGGCTCAAGCTATCCTCCTACCCCAGCCTCCCAAGTAGCTGGGACTATAGGTGCATACCACCATGCCCAGCTAAGTTTTGTATTTTTTGTAGAGATTGGGTTTTGCCATGTTACCCAGTCTGGTCTTGAACCTGTGGGCTCAAGTCATCCGCCCACCTTGGCCTCCCAAAGTGCTGGGATTACAGGTGTGAGCCACTGCGTTCAGCATGACTCACGTCTTTGTGGACTCATATATTATTTCAGCCATGTCAGGGTTGACAGTTCTGTGCAGGTTTTGGTACATTTTGTGCTATGTGACCCTTGCACACATAACCTATGTGGTAGCCAGCCCACATGATGGCCCCAATTGTCTCCACTTCCTGGCATTCCCATTCTTGTGTAGTCCCTTCCCACATTTCACTGGGGTTGGTCTATATGACCAATAGCATAAATACTATTGGTGAGGTCAAAAGACATGTGGCTTCTGCCTTGCTCTCTCTTGGACCATCGATTCTTTGAGAAGCTAGCTGCCACAGAGTAAGGACACTCGAACAGCCCTATGGGAAGGCCTTTGTGACAGTAAATAAGGCCTACTGCCAACAGCCAGCGAGGAAGCTGCCGTGTGTGGGCTCTCTTAGAAGCAGATCCCCCAGCCACAGTCAAGCCCTCAGGTGATGGAATCTTGGGTTGATGTCCTGACTGCAACATCATGAGGGACCCTGAGCCAGAGTTTCTCAGCTGCTCCGACATCCAGGTTCACAGAAACTGTGGAGGAATCATTGTGATTTGAAGCCACCAAATTGTGGGGTGATTTTTTTCTGTAGCAATGGATAATTAATACATCATATATTTTTGTTTTCTATACTGGGTCACCACAGATACTAGGAGGGTTGGCTTTGCCCAAGCATATGCATAGATTGGGAAGTTAAAACTCCTGGGAATAACCTTTGACCCATGGGAAGGGAACTGATGAATCCATGGACCTGCTTCCTATCTTTCAAGAGAACAGTTCAAGAAGGCATTAAACAGGCTTCTCAGGTGGTCCCGGCAGAATCAAACCCTTGTTTCCCGTAGTAGTGCGTTTCCCTGCCTTACCATCTCACTCTCCCTGCTCTCTCTCTCTTCTGCCCTAGGACCACCTCCAAAGTTATCTATCTGCACAAAAGCGCTGGCATCAGGCTCTTCCTTCAGGGAAAACCAAGCTAAGGCAATAAGAGTGTGACGAAATGCCTGCAGGAAGGAAGAAAGGAGAACATGAACATTGGACTTAATAGATGAGAGCAGCAGGCTGAGCTGAGCTTAAGTGGAATATACAAATAAGAAGTTCATTTTATTGGAGGACTTCTGTAGTGTTTTAAAAACAAAACATATTTATTTATTTATTTGTTTATTTATTTATTTTATTATACTTTAAGTTCTGAGGTACATGTGCAGAACATGCAGGTTTGTTACATAGCTGTATGCGTGCCATGGTGGTTTGCTGCACCCATCAACCTGTCATCTATATTAGGTATTTCTCCTAATGCTATCCCTCCCCTATGCCCCCACCCACCAACAGGCCCTGGTGTGTGATGTTCCCCTCCCTGTGTCCATGTGTTCTCATTGTTCAGCTCCCACTTATGAGTGAGAACATGCAGTGTTTGGTTTTCTGTGCCTGTGTTATTTTGCTGAGAATGATGGTTTCCAGCTTTATCCATGTCCCTGCAAAGGACATGAACTCATCCTTTTTTATGGCTGCATAGTATTCCATGGTGTATATGTGCCACATTTTCTTTATCCAGTCTATCATTGATGGACATTTGGGTTGGTTCCAAGTCTTTGCTATTGTGAACAGTGCTGCAATAAACATACGTGTCCATACGTCTTTATAGTAGAATGATTTATAATCCTTTGGGTATATACCCAGTAATGGGATCGCTGGGTCAAATGGTATTTCTGGTTCTAGATCCTTGGGGAATCACCACACTGTCTTCCACAATGGGTGAACTAATTTATACTCCCACCAACAGTGTAAAAGCGTTCCTTTTTCTATTGGAGGACTTCTTTAGCAGTGTGATGATAAATTATCTTTTCATTTCTTTCTCTTTTAAATAAAACGTGAGTGTTTTACATAGTGTCAGCTTTGAAAGTTTCCTAATTAGACATTTACATGTCAGGACCCTTATAAGCCCTTTCTCCTGGCATTAATGAGGTATAAAATAGCTTCTGAGAAAAAAGGTAAATTGTGCATATTGCATTCCTCCATTCTCAAAAAAAGAAAGCTCATTCTCCATAGGCATGATTGCCAAGTTCAGGCACAGTTGAGAAGTTGCCGAAGGCTTTGGGGTCTGCAAAGAGAGTGTCTCCACCTGCCAGCCTGCCAGCTGGTCAGCTAGAATAGTGAGGGCTCGCTGGAGAAATATTTTCTTAAGGAGAAGGAATCCAAACTTCTTTCACTGTGTTGGGGCATCATTGTTGATCTCTGCCCACATAAAATAGTCTCATACAAGGAATGTTTTAGGAGGAACAGGGAAAAGAGTTGTTTCAATTTTGTACCAGCCATGGAGCTCCAGGAGAGTGGGAGACAAAGGCAGCCCTTTTAACAGGTGTTTTGTTTTTTTTGTGTCTGTGTGTCTCTTTTTGATGAAAGGAATTGTCATTATACACTAGATTTTCTTTTTCTTAGTTCAAATAGTTATCTTGCATTAGCCTAATTATATTAACCATTTGAAGTCTGAAGTCTTAAGGTGATGTTACCTTAAAGTCAGGTGATATCAAAAATTAAGGGAGCTTTGATGGCTGGTTCTTTTCTGATGCCATTCTTTACCTGCCTGAGAGATGGCTGACAAGGGGAAGGCAGAAAGCTTCAGTCCAAGTCCAAGTTCAAGTTCATTTCCAACAGACTGAAACCTAGGCTTATGTAGCATCCAGTTACCTTTTGTAGCCTCCAGACCTCCTTACGAGTTCAAATTCAGAGATATGGTGAAGATAAAACCTATTCTGGTCATAGGCACAGTTTTACAATAAATCTGGGCTTCAACCTGAGAAATACAAATAAGGGAAAATCAAGTGGGAACTGGGCAGAAATGTGAAACACAACAGAGGATGGTAGACACTGGAATCACAGGAGCTGGAAATCTAGTGAAGGGCTGTAGGTCATTCATTCAACATTTAGAATACCTACTCGGTGCCCTGCACAGTGCTAAATGTGTGAAGATGATGATGGCACAGACCCTATCCTCAAGGAGCTCCACTCAGTGAGAAATAGGACTTTGTTTTTTAGAAAACAAATGAGATTCCTAGCCAGTGTCATTTTTCTTAAAGTCAGAGATTGATGTAATCATGACAGTGACCATGATTCCTAGTCCAACCTCTTCTTCTAAAATAACTTTCAAGATAATGTAATTGAAAGCTTTTTGGAAAATGCCTGACAAATGACAAGTATCTGGCAAACTAACTGCATATAATAACTCAAGGTCCCTGTTACAGTTTGGATATTTGTTCCCTCCAAAGCTCATCTTAAAATGTGATCCCCAATGTTAGAGGTAATGCCTGGTAGGAAGTGTTTGGGTCAGAGGGGCGGATCCCTCATGAATGGCTTGGTGACCTCCCCATGGTAATGAGTGACTTCTTGTTCTATTAGTTCACACAAGAGCCGGTTGTTTAAAAGAGCCTGGCAGCTCTCTTGCTTCCTCTTCGCCACATGACACACCTGCTCCACCTTCACTTTCTGCCATGAGTAAAAGCTTCCTGAGGCCTCACTAGAAGTAGATGCTGGTGCCACACTTCCTGTACAGCCTGCAGAATCATGAGTGAAAATAAATCTCTTTTCTTTTTAAATTACCCAGCTGTAGGTATTCTTTTAGATCAGTGCAAAAAAATGACTAATACAATCCCTGATTCCAGCTCAGTTCTTTTCCCTCAAGACACCAAAGCCTATTTTCCTGGGACTTGCTCTCTTCTCCACATCACACAGTCCTTTCCTCACGACCCCCACTTTTCCTTGATCAGGCTGAGGGTAGGGGTGAGAGGGCTGTACTGGAGCTTGCCTGTGAACTGAGCCCCATTGAGAAGTGATCCTTTTGACCAAAGTATCAAAGCAATCCAGCTGCGGATTAAGAAACAGAAGGCTCTGCAGCTTTGGTTTAAGAGTCAGGTCATAGAGCTCTTTGAAGAGCTTGAGCTCTTGCAGGAAAAAAAAAGGTGTGAGGCAAGTTCCAAAATGTACATATATTGCATTTTGATAGAGGAGGCAGCAATATAAAGTACAGCAACAGATTCTTTAGCAAATACAACAGGGCATATTTATCTTAAGGAGTGTTGCCTTCTTCAGTGCAAGTTACCATAGTAGACAAAACACTTTTTCTTACTCTGCTGCTATTGCTCAAAGCAATTTCCTTTTGGAATTGCCTACAAAGTTGGCAGGGTATTCTTTTGCATATTCTCAGGAGAAGGCACTTTATCCCTTGAGAGAGGATTTAATTTTTTGTTAAAGAGTCAGAAGCCACTTAAAGCCCAATATGATGAAAAAAGCTAGTGATCAAGCTGAATGGTGTTTGTGACTGTAAACGAGGCTGTAACGAGGCTGATGTGGGTGCATGGGCTTACGCTGTTTCTGAGACAATTTCAGCAAAAGCACCCTAAATGTCTTTTGTACTAAGTTGTGTTACTTTGCCAGGGCTGCCATAACAAAGTATCACAGACTGGGTGGCTTTAACAGCAGAAATTTATTTTCTCACAGTTTTGGGGGCATGAAGTCCAAGATCAAGTTGTCGGCAGGTTTGGTGTCTCTGGAGGCCTCTCTCCTTGGCTTGCACATGGCCATCTTCCCGCTGTGTCTTCACATGGCCTTTTCTCTGTGTGTACCCCTGGTGTCTCTTTGTGTGCCCAAATTTCCTCTTCTTATAAGGACTCTGGTCACATTGTATTATGACCCACCTAAAGGGCTTCTTTTAGTTCAATCACCTATTTAAAGAGCACCGTCTCCAAATACAGTCACATTCTGAGGTTCTGGGGGTAAGGAATTCAACATTCTGAGGTTCTGGGGGCTAGGAATTTTAGGGGAACACAATTCCCCTAAAGAGCCCATGACACAAGTCATCACTGAGTAAGTATAACTTCTGAAGTGCCCTATTCTGAAGGACAGCATCGTTTTTATGTCTAAGTACTGGTGTGCTTTGTAAAAATAATTACTTCCATTCATGGATAAATGGATAAACAAAATGTGTATGTACATATAATGGAATATGATGCAACCTTTAACAGGAAAGAAATTCTGACATGTTACCACATGGATGAACCTTGAAAACATTATGTCAAGTGAAATAAGCCAGACCCAGAAGGATACCTATTGTATGATTCCACTTATATAAGGTAGAATAGTTAATCACATACAGAAAGAAAGTGGAACAGCGGTTCCCAAAGGCTAGGGGTAGGATAGGGAGTTCACGTTTAATGGGTAGAATTTCCATATGGTAGGATGAAAAAGTCTGGTGAGGGATGGTGGTGATGGGTGTACAACAATGTGAACGCACTTAATGCCGCTGAACTGTACACGTAGACTGATTAAAATTATAAATGTTATAATGTTATATATATTTTACCATAATAAAAAAATTTAAGTAATCACTCTGTAGTTGTTGGTCAAGAAATAAAGTGTAAGTTTTTCCAGCAGATATGGCTTAATATGCCCTGTTGAATTAATATGGCCTGTTTCTATTGAAACAAAAGATAAATGTAGAAACCCAGTGGTATAGATAGCCCAGGAACCCAGGGGTATAGATAGCCCAGGAAAGTTGAATTGTTATAATTTAGGATGCAATGTCTTAATTATTTCTGAGCAAAAGTTGTCTCAGTCACAAATAATAACAGCAGTTAAGTAACCTTACTTTTTGATTTAATAGTGTGGTGATGGTCCACATGAGTTTTCCTAACCAAGAATGGGCCATGTCTGCAGGTCAGGGTAGGAGGTGGCTGCCGGTGCCTAGGACCTAATCTATTTAAACCACAAAACAAATTAAGTCTGGTTCCTGATTTCCTTTCTATACCTCTTCTCCGTCTGCTGAAATCTTATTTCCTCTTTCCACTGAGCACTAAGTGCCTTCAGTACTGAAGTTTTGAAGCTCTAATCCTCTTGCCATCAATTCGCCATCCCAGCCCCAGGCCCACCATCCAGGAGGCCAGGCACAATTAATCGGAATTATCCCTACTTTCACTTCTTACTCCATCCCATCAAACCTTCCAGTGGTCTAATAACAGGCTTTCAGAAGGGGTGTGGATCATGAAAAGAAATACTATTTACTATAAAACATTTAGTGATTTGCAAAAGAATAAACTGTGGGAAAACGTATTGATTCTGTCTCTCACTTAAGAGGAAAGCAAATTCATACTAAGATGTTCATGACTGAAGGATTTGCTGATAGGTGGCAATTCTTTAGGCCAGTACTATGGCTGTCACTTCTTGTTGTGCTTGGCTACTCTGAGTAAAGTGCATCATTTTTCTTTTGCAAGACTGAAGTGCGAGAGGAATTTTATTAGAACTTGGCAGTCCCCGTTCCCAGCTCTTTACCACAATCAACCAACCCTACACAGATGTCACTAGAAAGCTACATTGCTTCTGTTAGCTATATGCTTGACCAAGATAAGCCTTCTCAATAGGATTATTCTTTTTGCATATATGGAGAAACATAATCAGATTCCTGATTAATCTGGCTTCCCTGGACTTGCTTTTGAAATAATGGAAAACCATACCAAAATGGCATTCCACTGATGTTAGCTTGAACCAAAGCTGTTCTATTCAATAAATGATTCTAACCCTGTAAAAATATTTGTGTAAGTTGCTTCCAGTTACAAGGGAATCTTTCTCAAATATAATTCTCTATAAAATGACTCTTCATTAGCTTTCCTGAAAGAAATCTAGTTTTCGAAGTGTCACAAGGCATTGTGATACAATTCCATCTTGAAGATGGTCTCATGGGATTAGACCCTGAAGATGCCAGCGAGCTTCACTTTATAGTATACGCAAAATAATGAATATCAAGCCACGTATTCTAAATTGTAAAACTATTCTTAGGGCAGCAACAAGGATATCACTTTGGTTCTCTCTTACCCCATTTCCATTAATATCAATGCATTAACCAATATCTAATTGTTGCTGTTGAAGCTGTCACATCTTTGGATTCTGGAACCGGGTTGAATTTTTAGGATTTCCTGTATTAGGAGTTTCACATTAAGTCCAAGGAGTGAGGAATGACAGCGTGCGTTTCACCATGGTGAGCGTATGACTTTCTCTGATGCTGGTTAAAGTATCAAGCCTGTGAGGAAATCCCTCAGAGGTAAAAGCGAAGGCCGGGTCCCTCCAGCAAGAACGCGAATGCCGCTTCTGCAAACTGAGCTTCTAAACTAGTATCTAATAAAAAGTAGAATGCCTTCTCAGGTTCCATTGCCCTCCTGCCTTTCTGCTGCTTTTTATCACACCATATTGATCCAACTCCGGCTAGCCCGAGACTGAGGAACTCTTCAGATTATGGAGTCAGACACATCTGCCACGTATACGAACTGTGAGATTCAGGCAGATTTCTGAACCTCCCTCAGCTTGTTTGATTACCCATAAAAGAGACCGTTGTGAAGAGTAAACAAGATAATAATAAAATCCCATGGAAAGTACCAAGGGCTGTTACCTCGTGCTTTTTATTAGGTAGCACAGAGCGTCTTCCCAGGCCCTGCACTCGGGATCTGAGTTGAGAGTCACCCAGGTCTACACGCAGCCCCGTTCCGAGGCCATCACGCAGATCAGGAAGCGAGCACTCAGCAATTAACTGACCCGATTAGGGAGGAATAAGTGATGCCTTCATGTCTTTCTCAAGAGCTCAAGCTCCCTCTCTGAGGGAGAATAAAGGCCATCATTTTTCAGGGGTTCCTTCAGGGATAAACTGGGAAGTGTTTGGCAATTTACTGATCCCTAAACTGGGAGAAGTAGTCCAGACCGGAGCAGAATTGGGTTGGTCAAAGTGCTCCTGCTCAGATGGTTTCAGATGAGAGAACTTTAGAGGAAGCGGTTGCTGTCTAATTGAATGGGGAAGCAGAGGGAATCCCCTTGGACTCACACATTAAATAAAAGGGAGAATCTAATGATTAACAAGAAGAATTTAGTTATTTTGGAGGTCTGATTTGGAAGACTGTTTCGGATTCTCCTCCATGGTTTCCTGTTCACCTCTGGGTTTCAGAGATGTAGAACCAAATCAGGAGACCGCAGGAGCCTCTGGTATGGGGCAGCGGCCCTTGGGGCGCTCCGGCAGGGGGTCGGAGGCCGCGGGCGCCCCGGGAGGGGACGGGAGGCCACAGGCGCCACGGGAGGGGAAGGGAGGTCGCCAGCAGCCTGCAGGCCGCGCAGGGCCTGGGGCTGTGAAAGAGCAGCGGCTGCCGGCCGGCCCCGCGCCCCGGCTCGCAGCCGCCGCCGCCCCACACACGCGGGATCACAGGGGAGCTGACGTTTCATTTATCGACTGAGCGACTCTGAAAAAGGCCCTGTGCCCAATTACCGCGGCGCGCCGTCTGCTCGGCGGCGGGCTGAGTCGGAAGGCGCGGGCGCCCAGCGCTAGGGGTGGAGCGGGGAGGCGGCCTTCGAGTGAGCTGTGGCGAGCGGGATTCCTGTGTGAAAAACCAGCCGCCACCAAGCCTGCGGCGTCACCTCCTCACCCCTGGCGGCCTGGGAAAGCGGCGGTCGCGCGGGGCCCGCCCTCCGCACGCCCCCGAGGCCGAGCCGCCGAAGGGCGCTGGTCTTCCCGGGCCCGAGGTTCAAGCGTCCGTCATTTCTCAGGACCTTTTCCTCTCTTATTTTCTTTTTCTTTCTTTCTTTCCTTTCATTTTTTTTTTTTTTAAAGGAATGTCCGGTGGCATTTGAGAGTACAAAAAAAAAAAAAAAAAAAAAAAAAATTAACAAATGGGGCTTGGTTTTCTTTCTCGCCCGTCCCGGACTCGCCACGAAGCCGTCCCCAGAGGCGGCGCTGCCCACTCGGCAACCTTCCAGGGGTGCCTCGGGCCGCTTTGGCTTCCTGACAGGGGCCCCGGGCCGCCCCCTCCGCCTGTGGCCAGAGTGCATCTTCTCCAGTTTTATAAAGCCAGTCTTTGAATCTCTAGCTTTATCGATTTGCACTCAGATTTTCGTATCGATAAGGAAAAGCTCCTTTCCGCCACTCACAGCACGTAGGCGGGAGGCCCCAATCAGTGATCAGTTAACCTGTTTACCAGACACCTGACAGGAAGGTGGCGCGGTGGAGTGCAAAGGACAATGGCCCGTGCGTCAGGAGCCCGGGGTCATGTTTCCAGCTTTTGCGAGGACTTCACCACCTCTGCCCGCCATGCCTCACTTTCTCCTAGGAGAGAGGCTGGATAAAGGCGCTTTGAGAAAGCTCCATTGAGGATTAGTGAGATAGTATCTGTGTAGAGCTCTGCGGTTCTGGAAGGAAAATGCTGTGTAAACAGAACTGGCTGAAATCAGCGCCCTGCTCACCGCTATTAATCTTGACTTCCCTTCCTTGTCTGTTCTGGCATCACTGTATAACCCGATATGTATAAGCGTGTGCCTGCGTGTACGCGTGTGTGTTTGGGGAGGTGGGGTGGGATTTGGGTTCAGAATAAAAACCAATCCCTTAAAAACTATTAAAGTCAGGTACATTCCAGGCTGGGAAACCCCTAAAGCTTGACAGATGAAAGCACTGTCTTCTTTCAACTCTGTATTTCACATTTTTCTATCTGTGCTACATTAACTTTCAGAAGTTTTCTCTGAATAATCAAAAGAAGCAAAATGAAATTCAAGAGGTTTTGTTGTTGTTGTTTGCTTTTTTGCTTTTGTGCCTGCTTGCCCACATCCACATGTCTATCTTTGAAAAATTGTAAGGGACTCGAGCAAAATTTAATGTAAGAAATAAATAATTGCAGTGAGTGAAACTCACAGAACACTACCTTATGCCTTGCGGACAACAAGAAGTTAACCAATTCTCCCTGGCCAATGCTGAAAGTTTAGTGTGGAGCAGGGTACAATGAAACCCTCTGATCCAGATAGTACTCCACTCAGCCTGGGAGAGTCACAGAAGGGCATTTAGAAGTTTGCCTGCTTTCAGCCATCCTCCCACTCCTGTAACCTGGGGTCCTCCCGCCCACCTACAGCCCAAAATCTCTCATATCAGAATGGCCAAGGGTAAGGTAGAAACATCTGGGCTGATAATGCCTTTAGCATACTACCCTGCAGAGGCCTATGTGGCTCATGCTTGCATTAAAACAAAAAATACGGCCTGATGAATCTGTTAATTGTAGATACTGCTTCACTTCTAACAAAAAACTTTGTGTTCTAAAGATTTAGTCTAAAAGAGCTGTTGATTTGTATGCAGGATTTTACTCTCCTCAAAATGAAGTAAATCAATTTTATGCTTTTTTTTTTTTTTTTTTTTTTTTTTTTTTGAGACGCAGTCTTGCTCTGTCGCTCAGGCTTGGAGTGCAGGGGCCTGATCTAGGCTCACTGCAAGCTCTGCCTCCTGGGTTCACGCCATTCTCCTGCCTCAGCCTCCGCAGTAGCTGGGACCACAGGCACCCGCCACCACGCCCGGCTAATTTTTTGTATTTTTAGTAGAGACAGGATTTCACTGTGTTATCTAGGATGGTTTTGGTCTCCTGACCTCATGATCTGCCTGCCTCAGCCTCCCAAAGTACTGCGATTACAGGCGTGAGCCACCGCACCCAGCCAACTTAATGCCTTTTATGTATCAGGTGGAATTATAGACACTTGATAAGAAACATCCATCTATCTCCTTTCATTTTGTTACGTATTCTCAAGGGGCCACATGATTGGCAGTAACTTTCATTTTTAAAAATTCTAAACTGGGTTTAGATCACCAAATCCCAGGTGGTAGAAAAAGGCATCCTGAGGCATCCAGTCCATTAAGGCAACTGTAAAAGCTCTGCCTTCTCTTTCTATAAGGCTTCCCTCAGTCCTTCCGTTTATGAAAAATCATTTAGAGACATCACTAAATATACTATCATTATAACATTTGATTTACCAAAAAACTAGTCAATTAAAATTTCAGTTAAGTGTAAGTCCTGTAGATCATGATGCGTTTACTGAATTGATCAGAGAAGTTAAAAGACTAAACTTCTGTATCTGATTCTACCCCTAGTGTTGCTAGCCTTCAATAAGTCACTTCACTTGTCCGCTCCCATTAATAAAAACAGGAAAGCAGGACCAGTCATAAAACTGCCTGGGAAGTGATGAGAACTAAATACTTTTTGTGTGTGTGTTTTTTTAAAATAAGGAAATGCTCTGGTGAGGTAACACTTGACTCAAACAATGACTCCAACGTTAACTCTCAGACACACAACTATCAAATTAGAAAGCATTTAAAAAAAAAGACTTATACGGCCATGCACTGAAGGTCATATACCTTGTTATTAGGAGATTCCCACAGACATCCACTCAGGGCCTAGTTGCTTTTTCTTGAAGCACAATCCTAATAGTATTGGTTTGTTGTTGTTTTTTTTTAATCCACCTCACAATAGACCATTAGAATGGAAAAGATAGAATACTGACTGTAACTGAGAACCTGAAGAGAGTTTCAGACTTCAGAGAAGAAGTGCCAAGTAATTTAAAAAACAATTAGGTTCATATGGAGTTGTTGCATGTGTGAGCAAACTTCCCTTTCCAAGCCAGGCACAGTGGCTCATGCCTGTAATTGTAGCACTTTGGGAGGCTGAGGTGGGCAGATCACTTGAGCTCAGGAGTTCCAGACCAGCCTGAGCAACACGGCAAAACCCTGTCTCTACTAAAAATATGAAAATTTCCCAGCTACTCCGGAGGCTGAGGCATGAGAATCTCTTGAGCCTGGGAGTGCAGTGGTTGCAGTGAGCCAAGATTGCACCACTGCACTCCAGCCTGGGCAACAGAGCGATACTCTGTCTCAAAACAACAGCAATAACAACAGCAAACCTTTCCTTTTCAGCACAAAAGGCCATTAATATTCTCCATATAAATGACAATAATTATGAACTTTAATATTGAAGACAAGTTGAAATTACACTTATTGCACTGTTTAGAAAGGTAGGCAAGTATAAGGATTATAAGGATTTTGATTTAAAATAGAAGATTTTAGCATGTAAGGGGATAAGCTTTAGTTAGTTGTGAAATAGATAAGTAGAATTCTTCATTCCTCAAGAATGTTAGGTAAATGAAGCATTTTAGTGGAAAAATTAACAGCAGCTTAGTTTTATGTGTTATTCCAATGGATGTGCTCCAGTTAAACCTCAGACTATAACGGGTGGTTGGTTCAGTGCTGATTGCAGGAAAGATTATCATTCAGTTTACATCCTCTTTCCCTTGGATTTTCCATCCAAGAAGAGTTGAAGCCTGGTTTTGCTTAGTCGTGAGATCCCAATCCAGAGGAGGCTGGCTAAAGAGCATTAGGCATGTTAGATTTGGGTCAAATTCTCTGTGTATGTCATTAAGCATTGGGAGGCAGTTTGATAAAATTACAGAAAATATCTGGGAAAGGCAAATTCAGAGTTGACCACAAGGATTACATGGAAACTTATACTAGAGGTGCACAGGGCACGTCAGACCACTGTTGGTCGTGGTCCAACAAATATGAACAAAAGAATATCTGGGTTTCTCTAGAGAACACGAAAATAAGGAAACAAGATCAAAAGAACTTGGTTATTCCTGAGCCATACAAAGAGGAAAAGAATTTATGTGAATGGAAATAGAGCATCAGAAATGAAATTTCTTTTTTTTTTTTTTTTTTTTGAGACGGAGTCTTGCTCTGCGGCCCAGGCTGGAGTGCAGTGGTGAGATCTCCACTCACTGCAAGCTCCGCTTCCCGGGTTCACGCCATTCTCCTGCCTCAGCCTCCCGTGTAGCTGGGACTACAGGCGCCCGCCACCGCGCCTGGCTAATTTTTTTTTAAATGTATTTTTAGTAGAGACGGGGTTTCACCGTGTTAGCCAGGATGGTCTCGATCTCCTGACCTCGTGATCCGCCCGTCTCGGCCTCCCAAAGTGCTGGGATTACAGGCGTGAGCCACCGCGCCCGGCCAGAAATGAAATTTCAAGATTAAGATTTCATTTGTCTTAGCTAAGTTGCAAGGATAACTGGTAGATGTTTCCAAAATTGATTCTAGTATTTGAATTTGCAAAATCTTGGAAATTTCTAAAATCTGAGCTCCAATTAAAAATTTTTAAAAGCTCATCTCTTTCCCTGGAGTAATAATTATAAAGCTATATTAATAGATTTGGCAGTGCCAAGACTTTCCTTGCTTTAAGAAAGGATGATGCATATCACAATATATAATCACTTGAAAAAAAGAATTGTGTGCTTTCCCTTTGTTATTTGATGTCTATTTCAAAACACACTCAAAATATCTCCTTTCTTCAGTAACTATGGTTGAGTCTATTTCTCTACATTTCTGTTTAGGGGTATCACATTTGTTGAGCACTAGCCCTGTTCTAGGTGCTTACCTAAGTTATCTCAGTTAATATTCACAACAATCCAGTGAGGAAGGCATTTATTATCTTCTTTTTCCAGACAAGAAAGCTAAAAGCTTAAAGAGATAAGGTAACTTGCCTTTGGACACACAAGTAATGAAAATGATGGAATTAGTCTTCAAGCCCAGTCTGTGTTCTGTGTTTTTCTAAAGCAGGTGCCCCTCCCTTATGACTTCCCAAAGGAATGAGATTCCATTTGCTGAACTGGTTTATTTGTTCCAAGGTCTGAATGCACAGAAATCTTTAGGCATCTACAAATTTATGGAATATGTTTTGAGAATTTGAGTATCAGTGACATGTCAGAAATTTTGAATTCTTTTTACCCCCTTTTCAGTAGAGATTCAAACTTTTCAAAGTATCAATCTAGAAATTGAGTCAGGGGTCTGCATCTCATTTATTAAATGTCTTAAAATGCATTTAGAGCTGCCTGATGAACATAAGTACAAGCTAAGAAGCATGAGTGTGTTCTTTCTGCAACTCAAAGAGAAGAAGGCATAGTCCTGTGTAATTGGACTAGAGGCTGGTATTGTGTTCTGACATAGAAAAAGGATTTGGAGTCTTTTGTAGTTGTGTACTTTCTACTTCTTTGTTTAGAGGTTTCAGCAATTCTGAGAGGTACAATAGGATAATAACACAAAGATGAGGTATGTGAAAAAGAAAATTAGGAAGCACTTAACCCATGGTATCAAATTTTCCTTTTTTTTTCCAAAAAAGAAAATCTACATTTCCCATGATTTCTTTCCAGATAATACTGTTTGTTCCTCAAATGAGCTACCTAAAGGACTACTATTTGCTTCCCACCTTTCTCTCTTCCCAATGTGTGGTGGGGCTGGACTTGGGGGCAGTCAGACAAAAGCTCAAAATTTTTATTTATATAATTTTCATATTTAAAAAATGTTCGTGATGTTAAGACCTCAAGAGTTAGGCATAAACACATGAAAAAATACATTTTAAAAGGCCTCATTTGAAATAAGAGAATTTTTGTTTTCGCTGACTTTAGAGTTCAAGGTTTCCATGTATTCTGTGAAGAATCTAGCCAAAGATCATTGCATTGGTTTCTATCTTTCTAAACAAAAGTGAACAGGGTCTTAATTGCCAGGATAAGATAAGTACATATCTTGGTGTTCAAGTATGCATCTTGCAGTTGGGCATGCCAGAACTGCCTGGCTCTGGGAAATATTACTGAAGAGATCAAGTAATGCCCCCTCTCCATTCCTCTCAAATTTTTTTTTACCAAAAGCAAAAGAGAGAAGGTGTGATTCCAATATAAGGCCCATAAGCCCAACAGACAATTTTAGTAGCCAGTTCTGAGGTGACTTCCTAGAAAAATGTAGCGATTGCACAGCCAGTTATAGAAGCTGTTGGCTTAGTACAGAAGGAACCCACAAGAGGGGCCCTAGCGGAGCTTCTGAATGTTACCTTTGGAGAATATAATGTAGAAAATGATTCAAAACATGCAAGCATGTTTTCACTGCTCATTTTCCCTGCATCTTAAAGTTGGAGTACCTGGGAACCAGTCCTTCACACATATTATCTTCTCTTATCTACACTCACTCTTTAAGTGATTTGGATTTGTAGCCTGAACTTTTCCAGAATTCAAGACACACACACACACACACACACCCCTTTACTTAACATCTACTCCATTAGAATGTCCAGACAGCGTTGCAAAACTTAGTATCTCCTAAAATAAACTTCTGATCCCCTTCACCTCCCACTTTCCACAGCCTTCTGTCCCAACTCTGGCCAGTTGCTTAGGCCAAACATTTTGGAAATCATCCTTGGCCCCTCTCTTTCATGTATACCCCATTTCTAATATCTCCGTAAATCCTTTGGATCTACCTTTAACATGGATCCAGCATCCAACTCTTTCTTACCATCTCTACTTCCATCACCTTAGCCCAACCCCTCATCATCTCTAACCTGAATTACTGCAGTAGCTTGTGAAGCAGTCTCCTTGTTTGTAACTCTGTTCCCTGATAGACATTCTCAAAACAGAAGCCAGAGTGATCATTTAAAAACCAAAGCCAAATTGTGTCATTCATTGGATCAAAATGCTCCATCTCGCTCAGGATGAACACCAAAGTCCCTAGAATGGCCGAAAAGGCTTTGCCCAATCTGCCCTTTATACCACCCCCTTAGCTCCTAAACCTCTCCTATTATTTTCTCCAGCAATCTCTCCTTCCAGCCATACTGGCCTCATTTTTCCTGAAATCCCCTTAGCCCACTGCCCTCGGGGCCTTTGCCTTCACTAGGTCTGCTGCCTGGAATGATCCCACCCCCTTCCACTTAGCCTGGCTCCTTCATTTCCTCAAATGCCACTTTCTCAAGGGGTCCTGCTGAGACCACTGAAAAGTTGCAACCCTTTCTCATAATCCCCATTCCCTTGCCTGTTTTAGTTATCTCCATAGCATTTATGACCTATTATATTATATCATATTCTTGTTTTCTTTGCTTATTTTCTATATCCACCTCACCCCTGGAATGTAAGTTCCATGAGGGCAGGTTTTTTTTCCCCCCACTACTTTTTAAAATTCACTGCAGTATCTCCAGGGTTTAGAATAGTGCTTGGTACATAGTGATGCCTAACAAATATTTGTGGAATGGATGAATATTTTAGGACAAATACATTCTGATAGTTGGGGACTATACCAACCCTTCATGACAGATCTGTAATTGTTCTTAATGGCCTTCTTCAAAGTCAAACAGGTTACTCAAAAAGACCTATGAGACTAAATTTGTTATGATAGTAGAGAGTCCTCTAGAAAAATAATGATTACATTTTGCCAGAGTCTGACACTAAAACATCTTATGGAAACCATGGTCATCAGCCACTCAGAAAAATATTTAATAGACATCTACTAGGTGCTTTGGTGCATATAGAAAAGAATGTAAGGAGATTGCCCTTCAAGGAGTTTATTTTTCAGTAGGATTGTAAATATCTGTAATACTCTATGAGAGATATGCACAAAAAAAGAGTCATAAGAACATTTAGCTCTCAGAGTGCATGGAGACAATATTTTCAATAGCAGTGGTCAAGAATTCCAATTATAGAGACCAGGCGCAGTGGCTCACGCCTGTAATCCCAGCACTTTGTGGGGCTGAGGCAGGCAGATCACCTGAGGTTGGGAGTTTGAGACCTGCCCAACCAACACAGAGAAACACCGTCTCTACAAAAAATACAAAAAATTTAGCCGGGTGTGCTGGTGCACACCTGTAATCCTGGCTACTTGGGAGGCTGAGGTAGGAGAATCACTTGAATCTGGGAGGTGGAGGTTGCAGTGAGCCCAGATCATGCCATTGCACTCCAGCCTGGGCAACAAGAGTGAAACTCTGTCTCAAAAAAAAAAAAAAAAACAAAAAGAAATTCAATTACAGGTGTGCAGTTCACACCGGTAATACCAGCACTTTGGGAAGCTGAGGCAGGTGGATTGCTTGAGCCCAGAGTTTGAGATCAGCCTGAGCACCATAGTGAGACCCCCATCTCTAAAATAGAAAGAAAGAGAGAGAGAGAGAGAGAGAGAGAGAGAGAGAGAGAGAGAGAAAGAAAAGAAAATAAAGAAAGAAAGAAAGAAGGAAGGAAGGAAGGAGAGAGAGAGAGAGGGAGGGAGGGAAGGATGGAAGGAAGGAGAAAGAAAGAGAGAGAGAAGAGAAAGCAAGAAAGCAAGAAAGAAAGAGGAAAGAAATGTCCCAGCTACTAGGGAGGGTGACATAGGAGAACTGCTTGAGCCCGGGAAGTTGAGGCTGCAGTGAGCCACAATTGCGCCACTGCACTCCAGCCTGGACAACAAAACAAGACCCTATCTCATTAAAAAAAAAAAAAAGATACTTGAGATAGGCCTTGAAGTGTGGTTAGGATTGGTCAGGGGGAGACAGATACTGAGACACAAAGAAGCTATTAGCTGAATTTGTGGAAGTTTATCATCCTTAGAGGGTTTTTCTTTGGTAGGGGAGGAAGTAGTTTGCTTTATTTCAGCTATTTTTGCTTTATCCTAAGTGCAATTCGGCTAAAGGGGGTTATCTCTTCTGAAGAGAAAGCTTTCTAGTAAGCGGAGTAGGGTTACTTTTCAGTAACAGTAACACTAAGTATAAAATAACACATTCAGAAATTCAATTCCACAAAAACATATGCCATGCCTAATTCGTATATGCTCTATAGAGAGGATTGCTGGGAGAAGTTGGAGAATGAGGAATGCACCAGAAGTCACAGGATTGTACTGTTTGCATTTAGCAAAAGGAAGTGAAGACCTTCTGCAGAGTGGTAAGAGTGCAAGACAGAGAGAAAGCAATCAAATGGTGAGTGAACAGTGTGGAAGGAGAGGCAAGGAGGGCAGACAGATATTCCCAGAACTATGCGCATGATGGGAGAAAAGGGGTTTCAGGCAAACTGATAGCCAGAGTTAGCTGGGTTCATTGGAAGCATTTATTTCTGTATAAAATACATTTTTATAATATAATTTTTTAATGTGTTGTATATAATATCACAGAGAAAGAGAGAGAGAGAGGGAAGAGGGCAGGGGGAGTGGGAATGGAAAATGCAGTATCTTACAGGATCTGCTGTTAGAGATTTCCTACCTTCCTCTGTAGTTAGTAAACGTCACTGCTAAGGCCAGAGGAGGTCAGAGCAATGACAAAATATGTCAGAAGCTACAACTCGATAAGAATGGTTTTTGTCATTTCCTGGGGAATGAGCATCAGAGTCTTCTAAGATTGGAAGAGGTATTAGAGACCACTTAGTCGGATCCCCTTCTCACAAGTAAGGAAACTGAGGCCACAGGTAAAGTAACTTTTCCAAAGTCAGATCCCGTATTCATGAGAGTAGACGCCTGGCCTCTCTAGTGGCGCACTGTTGTCGCCACTGTGCTATTCCACAAAATCTGTAAGTCTCACTTTTTTTTTTTTTTTTGAGACAGTCTCACTCAGGCTGGAGTGCAGTGGCATGATCCCGGCTTACTGCAACTCCCGCCTCCTGGGTTCAAGCGATTCTCGTGCCTCAGCTTACCAAGTAGCTGGGATTACAGGCATGTACCACCATGCCCGGCTAATTTTTGTGTGTGTGTTTTTAGTAGGAACGGGGTTTCGCCATGTTGGCCAGGCTGGTCTCAAACTCCTGATCTCAAGTGATCCACCCTCCTCAGCCTCCCAAAATGCTGGGATTATGAGCATGAGCCACCGCGCCCTGACTCACTTCTTACTTTTCAAAGCCATGCTAACTTTGCATTCTTCTTCATAACATATACATTTTTGCTTTAGTATGAAAACAATATTAGTACTATTTTAACCAGAAAAACTGATGTTCATGAAGGTTTCACATAATTGCAACACATTGTTTGCTTTAGGCTGCCGTTTGAGGCTCATGTAGCTCTATACCAAGACAGTGCTTCCTGTTCTGCAACTAGAATTGTTTCTTTGTGGTCCAGGAATGTAGGTTCTCCATGAAAATAAAGAATTTTCCTCTCCTTGCTGAAATTTCAGTTTTCATTAAGCCCTCACCTTGCCCTTATTGGAGGAGAGCCTCCTATTCTCCATATAGGACAATCTGTTCTGAACATTCACTTGTCCATTCAACAAGTACTTACTGAGTGCCTACTATGTGACAGACACTGTACTGTGGTAAACAAGACAGCCCCATGAGCCCTGACCTTATTAAGAGAGATGGAATAAACTATAAGCAAACATTCCTGCCTTTTATTTGTTTTTGAGACAGAGTCTCGCTGTGTCACCAGGCTGGAGTGCAGTGGTGTGATCTCGGCTCACTGCAACCTCTGCCTCCCAGGTTCAAGCGATTCTTCTGCCTCAGCCTCCTGAGTAGTTGGGACTATAGGCGTGTGCCACCACGCCCGGCTAATTTTTGTATTATTGGTAGAGATGGGGTTTCACCATATTGGCCAGGCTGGTCTCGAACTCCTGACCTCAAGCAGTCCACCCGCCTCAGCCTCCCGAAGTGCTAGGATTACACGTGTGAGACACTGCGCCCAACCACATTCCTGCCTTTTTAAACACTAAAAAAAAAAAAACTTTTTATTTTAAGGTCAGGGGAACTTGTGCATGCTGTGCTGGTTTGTTACATAGGGGTAAATATGTGTCATGGGGATTTGTTGTATAGATTATTTTATCACCTGGGTATTATGCCTTTCCTACCTTTTCATCTCACCCTTCGTAAACTCTGCATGATGAAAATAGCAATAAATTATCTGTCTAGGAAATTCAGTTGGAAAGCAAAAGATGACTCAAAAAACAAGACCCTCAACAGCAGCTTATTAATCTGGATGTAATTTTGACTCTGCCAAGATACTGAAGGCTAAACTGAACTATGAGATGAGACATTCTACTCCATTCCATCTCATTTTTGGAAAGATGAGGTGAGTCACTTGTACAAAATCACTTGACCAATTAGTGCCCGAACTAAGACTAGAAAACAGGTCATTAGATTCCTCTCTACAATCTGCCCTAGGAATTCTATGGCCAAGTGTTGGTTTGGGGCACCCAGAGGACCCTGTACGAACTTCCTGCAGCCTTAAGCATGGGGTTGAGGGATGTGCCGATTTCTTAGGTGGGGCTGGCGAAGTGTCTACCATCTGACTTCATGCAGCAGGAAAACGTCCTCCTTAGAACTAGAATCCGAACTGCTGCTTCTTTTGAATTTTGAATCCCTGCCTTGTCCTCGTAAAGAAAACAGAAGTCAGTGGTGTGTCTCTTCTATGCTGTGTTAGGTGTAAGCCCATCACCAAGAATAAAAAGCTACAGTAGGTGAAGTGGGATTAAGACAGCCCAGGCAAATCCCGAGGTTGGGCACTTGCAATGGGGAACAGAGAAGCAGAAGGGCAAATGCACTGCCATCGCTGTGATAGCTGCCTAATGCTTCATCTATAGGCTTATCTTTCTGTCTCACCACAGAAGATCAGTGTCTCCCAGCACAGCGTACAGCCTGTGCCCAGACACTCAAAGGCCAGTTATTGTTGAAGATTATATAAAAAGGATTGTTGGAAGCTCAAAATAAAGAAAGAAAGAAATAAAATCACAAAGTTCTGTTTGTTCCTGTTGTCTGAGTGAGATATCAGCTAGGGAAAGACGGAAGGAAATACTAAAACCCTGTCAGATAGCACACGAGTACACGTGTATGAGCCAAAACCGCCTGATCTTTTCATTACCACGGACCATGCTACTGAGAGTGTTGCTGCCTGAGAGGGCTGTGTTCTCACTGTGTGGTGAGGGCTCAACTGACGGGAGATTTTCATGCTGGCCCTTATGCACTTCCTGGCTGGAGAAGGAGGTTCTCTTCTGTTTCTGTTTTAGTCAACAGCATCCTGTCCACTCAGTAGCCCTTTGGTGACTCTGCTTCTCCCTCCATTCCCATATCATGTCCATGATCTGGTCCTGTCTGTCCTTCTCCCTAAAGCTCTCCAAATCCATCTTCTCTCCATCTCCAATGCTACACCAAGCCACATTCACCTTCATTCTCAATTTCTGCAATATTCTAACTAGTCTTCCAGCATCTGATCTTGACGACTGCACCCCACCCCTTTCCACCCAACAATCCACTCTCCACTCTACAAGCAGAGTGTCTTTTTGAAGTGCAAATCTAATCTGTTTAAAACCATCAGTGGCTGGCCAGGTGCAGTGGCTCACACCTGTAATCTTAGCACTTTGGGGGCCCAAGGCATGCAGCTTGCTTGAGCTCAGGAGTTTGAGACCAGCCTGAGCAACATAGTGAGACCCCGTCTCAAAAAAAAAAAAAAAAAAAAAAAAAATTAAAAAAACCAATTGCATTTCCAAACTCCTTAACATGACTTACAAAGTGCTCCCTGAGGTCAGGTCTACCCACCTCTCTATCCTCACCCTGTTGTGTTATTCCCCTTTTTGTGCTGTGCCACCTACTCTGCCATCCTCCCAGTTTCTCAAATGCCCCATTTTCTACTGCTTCAGGGCCTTCAGCATATACTTCTCTCTACTTGGAAGGCTCCTGCCACCACCTAGCCTAGGTAATTCCTTAATATCCTTTAATTCTTCAGAGAGAATTTCTCTGATCCCTCTGGCTAGGTCTCATATGCTCTCTTAGCATTGAAACTTTTTATTTGTAGTATTTATCAAGTTTATTAAATAATTGGCATTTGCTTAATATCTGTCACTTCTAATATATGCTTACAGTGAGGGGATGTACTGATCTGTCAACAGCATCAAAGGCAAGTCACTTGGCACGTGGTAGCACCCAGACTTGGTTAAATGGGGAGAAAGACATCTTTCACTGGGCCACCAATAGTCTGTGTATTTTTTTATTTTTTATTTTTTTGAGACAGGATCTCTCTCTCTGTTGCCCAGGTTGTTGTGCAGTGGCACCATCACGGCATACTGCAGCCTCCATCTTCCAGGCTCAAGCGATCCTCCTGCCTCAACATCCCTAGTAGATGGGACTAGAGGCATATCCCACCATGCCTAGCTGTTTTATTTTTATTTTTTGTAGAGATGAGGTCTTGCTATGTTGCCCAGGTTGGTCTCAAACTCTTTTTTTTTTTTTTTTGAGACAAGGTCTGGCTCTGTCACCCAGGCCGGAGTGCCATCTCGGCTTACTGCAACCTCTACCTCTGCCTCCAGGGTCAAGCGATCCTCCCACTTCAGCCTCCTCAGTAGCTGGGACCACGGGCGCATGCCACCACACCTGGCTCATTTTATTTTTTTATTTTTTTATTTTTAGTAGAGACAGGGTTTTGCCATGTTGCCCAGGCTGGTCTCAGACTCCTGGGCTCAAGGGATCCATCTACCTTAGTCTCACAAAGTGCTGGGATTACAGGTGTGAGCTATTGCACCTGGCCTCTATTTCTTTTTTAATAATCAAGTTGCTCAAATGAGTTGTCCACTGCTACTTTCTTTATACTTTCTCATTTGTGTACTCATTGCAGAATTGTTTCTTACTTCTCCACTTCCATAACTAATAATAACAATACAAAGAAGATTCACAGTGACCTCAACATAGCTAAATTCAATGAACATGTGTATGTAGTATGTGTTGTATATGATATGTAAGGGTACATGCTGGGTAATCAAACAGGTAGAGACATCATTTCTGCCTTCCTGGAGCCCAGAGACAGGGGAGCTAATGAGTGTCTACAGTACAGGAAATCATTGCTTTATGGAAATTCACATAAAGTGTGATGAAATCACACTGCTCCTCCAGGCAGTCTGCTAGAGGAGATGACAATTATTTCTCTAGAAAGTCAGCTGAACTCTTCAGCTAAGAATTGCAGGAAGAAAAGGAGACTGACAAAGTGAAAAATGCTGAGTGCTATAAGAGAGAAGAGCACAGGTACAGTGAGAAAGGGAAGCAAGAGAACTTCCAAGGGGTGTGGAAAAGAGAGGTGCTCAGGGGATTCGTGAACGAGGTGATACTTGATCTAGATGCTGAAACATGAGTAGGATGTGGATGTTTTGGAAGTCAGATGGCTAAAAAGCTGGAAGGATTCCTTCTCTAAAAGACTGCAATATGGAAAGCAAGAAGGAAATTTCATCTCCAAGTGGGAAGGCCCCACTGATTTTAAGGAATTAGGGGTGAAATGGCAATAGCACCTGTGCAAACACTGAGTGATGTTTCCAGAGGATTGTCAATTAGGTTATTTTCTACCTTTAATCACGTGTACTGTGTTTTTACTGAATAGGAAGCACAGAAGCAAAAGGGTAGGCGGAACTGTAAGTGTTAGTTCGTCCCTTGCAGGCTATCTCCACCTGCTCCATGCTACTTAATCTGTTCTAAATGAGGGAGGAACAATGTAACTGAATGGGACTTTTTCCCTCTCTAGTTTCTATGAGTTTAACTAAAAACAAAAAACAAAAAAACTGAGCCATTTTGTATACTCTTTTCCTGCTCTACTCCTTAAACTCCCCTCTCTACTCCTCTTTGGGTCCGCTGGCAGAAAGAAAGGGAACAATATTCCATTTGTGAGTGAAAAGAGGACACACGATAGAATGGTTTAGAAATGGAAACAATGCCCCACATAAAGGACTTGTTCTTGGCTTCTCCCTCCATGCACCCCACTGAGTTTTTCTGAACTGTGTCAGGACACTTCCCTCCATCCATTGTCCCAGGGAGCCAGGAATGGTTTCTGTTGACTGATTTTTAAGTTTCGGCCAATGTCACTATCAATTGGAACATCACAAATTAAAAAGCATGATGGCTCTAGGATACAGACACTGAAAGCGAACATAAAAATAAAACAGAGAGGAAAAAAATA
Organism: Macaca thibetana thibetana; assembly: GCF_024542745.1. Taxonomy (NCBI): domain Eukaryota; kingdom Metazoa; phylum Chordata; class Mammalia; order Primates; family Cercopithecidae; genus Macaca; species Macaca thibetana. The sequence continues at coordinate 65,061,900 of NC_065585.1, forward strand.
ATTTGGATTTTTGCTTTCTGGCTTCAGGATCAAGAATGTGAGTGTTGGGGAGGGTTGCTCTTTTATGAGTCATATTGTGGCGGCTCTAGGATCAGTAATGAAAACATTACGGAGTGATGAGTGAGGCCTAATCCCTGGGGGCACAGTGCAGAGAGGACAGGGGCCTGCCTTGGGCTGGCAGCAGCAGATACACAAGACAAAACAATAAACAGTGAAGGTGAAAGAGGCAAGGAGGAAGAACTTAGTAACCCAGGGCTCTTTTGCTAGAGGAGAACAGCCCCTTTCACAGCCGCCTGCTAGCTCCACTGGAAGTGGTAGGAAGGCAGGCCAAAAGAGGTCCTTTATGCATTAAAAGCCTCATCCCAATTATGAAGTTTACAGGCTTCATGGGAGACATTTTGTTGTGTGTCATGCCACATGCTGTTTGAACGAATGAGACTCCACAAATACCTTATAATTTAGTTTCCCTAATAATCTTAATGGGGCAATATCTATTATCCTCAACTCTATTGTAAACTTTTTGAGGGCAGAGATGGAGTCACCTGGTCTTGTGTGTGCATATGTTCTATTAAGGCATAATTAACATATATTACCACTTACAGATCTTTCGTGCTCAATTTGATGTTTTTTTTTTTTTTTTTTTTTTTTTTTTTTTTTGAGACAGAGTCTTGCTCTGCTGCCCAGGCCCAGAGTGCAGTGGCACGATCTTGGCACACTGCAACCTCTGCCTCCCTCCCGGGTTCCGGTGATTCGCTTGCTTCAGCCTCCCAAGTAGCTGGGATTACAGGTGCATGCCACCATGACTGGCTAATTTTTGTATTTTTAGTAGAGGTGGGGGTTTCCCCTTGTTGGCCAGGTAGGTCTCGAACTCCTGACCAGCCTTCGACCTCCCAAAGTGCTGGGATTATTGGCATGAGCCACTGTACCCGGCCACTCAATTTGATGACAACTATATTGCACTCAGTCACTCAATTTTTGACAATTGTATACATTAATGTGACCACGATCTGAAACAAGATATAGAACATTTCCATTATTCCAGAAGGTTCCCTTGTGCTCCTTTTTAGCCTTCCACATTTCCTATCCCCAACAAAACAACTGGCTTTCTGAATTCTATCGCTGTAGACTGGTTTTGCCTGTTCTTGGATTTCATATAGATGAAATTGGATGGTATGTAGTCTTCCCCTTAACATGATGTTTTTGAGATTCAGCCACATTGGTATGTGTATCAGTAATTTGCTCTTTTGTGAGTAATATTCCATCATATGAATGTATCACAATTTATCCATTCTTCTGTTTATCTCTTGGTGATAGACATTTTGATTGATTAATATTTGTCTACTATAAATAAGGTTCTCTGGAGTGGGGCATATATTTTCATTTCAACATCTAAGCGTGAAATTGCTAGTTCATAGTATCAGTGTAAGTCTACCAACATAAGAAAATTCCAAACAGTTCTCCAAAGTGGTTGTAACATTTTGCATTCCTACTAGAATGTATGAGAGATTCAAGTATTCTGCATCTTTGACCACAGGTAGTGTTGTCAGTCTTTTATGGTTTAGCCATTCTAGGGGGTGTGAAATGGTGTATCACGGAGGTTTTAATTTGCAACTCCCTGAGAATATTGCTGTGCACTTTTACATCTGCTTTCTTGGTCAATCATATTTCCTTCTTTTTTTTTTTTTTGTTTTTGAGATGGAGTCTCGCTCTGGGTCCTAGGCTGGAGTGCAGAGGCATGATCTCAGCTCACTGCAAGTTCCACCTCCAGGGTTCACACCATTCTCCTGCCTCAGCCTCCCAAGTAGCTGGGACTACAGGTGCCCGCCACCACGCCCGGCTAATTTTTTTTTTATGCTTTCAGTAGAGACGGGGTTTCACCGTGTTAGCCAGGATGGTCTCCATCTCCTGACCTTGTGATCCGCCCTCCTTGGCCTCCCAAAGTGCTGGGATTACAGATGTGAGCCACCGTGCCCGGCTGGTCAATAATATTTCTTATTTTGTGAAGTGTCTATTCAAGTCTTTTGTCCATTTTTTATTGTTTGCCTTCTTATTGGTAATGTGTAGGACTTTATTATATATTCTGGATTTTTTTGTTGTTGGTTTTGTTTTTTAAAATGAGACAGGGTCTCGTTATGTTGCCCAGGTTGGTGTTGAACTCCTGCCCTTAAGCAATCTTCCTGCCTTGGCCTCCCAAAAAGCTGGGATTAGAGGTGTGAGCCACTGTGCTCATTATATATTCTAGATATAATTTTAAAATTGGGTTTATGTATGCAATTACCTTTCCTACTCTGTGGTTTGTCTGTTCATTTTCTTAATAGTGCTTTTTAATGAACAAATTTTTTACATTTATATACATATATGTATATTTTTTGAGATGGCATCTCCCTCTGTCACCCAGGCTGGAATACAGTGGAGCCATCATTGCTCTCTGCAGTCTCGAACTCCTGGGCTCAAGTAATCCTCCCACCTCAGCCTCCTGAGTAGCTGGGGCTACAGATGTGCACCATCACACTCTGCTAATTTTTAAATGTTTTGCAGAGATGGGGTTTTGCTATGTTGCCAAGGCTGGTCTGGAATTCCTGGCCTCAAGCCATCCTCCCACCTTGGCCTCCCAAAGTGCTGGTATTATAGGGATGAGCCACCATATCTGGCCATAAGCCACTGCGCCCGGCCATTCAATTTTTAATTTTACTGCAGTCTGGCATTTTTTTTTTTTTTTTGGTTAGTGTTTTTTGTATCTAGTCTATAAAACTTTTGTCTACCTCAAGGTTGTAAAGATATTCTATGTTTTCTTCTGGATGCTTCACAGTTCTTGAATGTATATTTAGGTGTATGATCCATCTTGAATTAATTTTTGTATACGGAATAAAAGAGGGATCACAATTTATGTTTCCTCATACTGATTTTCATCTGTTCCAACAAATATTTCTTGAAAATACTTTTCTTTTTGGATTATTGCTGGACTATTGTGTTTCATTGATCTATTTGCATAGCTCGATGTTATTATTGTGTGTATGTTTCAAAATTCAGAATGGCAACTCTTTACACTGCTTGCTCCCCAACCCAAGCATATAGTCATTAATAGTGTCTTATATTTGCTTAGGACTTGATATTTTTCAAAGTCTGTAGTTGACTGACAGTAGTGTGTTAGTAGTATTAATTAAATGCCTGTCATGTACCAGTATTGCTCTCTGCTCCTCCTTTACATTACTCATTTAATACTTATTAGCCCTTTCACATAGGTATTATCTTTATTTTATTGATGAAGAAACAAAGGCACACAGTAATTAAATAACACCTAAGATCACACAGTCAGTCAGTCCTAGAGGTGCAATTCCAAACCAGCTCTAATGGGCTAAGAGTTTCTACCCCTCCCTCTGCTATGGGGACAATGTGGTAATGTTAATCTACTTGAAGCCAAAATGTGCTCCTTGGACAATTTAGATGGTATACTGTTTTAAGGTAAAATCTTAACTGTATATTTACTTATACAGCTAGTGTTTGTGTTGTGGTTTTTATCAGTATATTGATAGAAACCGTTGAATCTGAAGGAAAAAAAAGTGAAAACAAAACAAGACACATTTGATGCTGTGGGAAGAAAGTATTAGAGGTGAAATCTAATCGTTCATGACATAGAAGGCATAAACAAAGCAGGAAACTGAGGAATTGGGGGAACTGGGGAAAAGTGGGCACTATGTGGCCCACTATTCTCACGGATCTGGCTCTTCCTTGGTTCAGGGCGTCTAATAAAATGAATACATGCTCAGAATGCCGCCTCCCTGCCTTTCTTTCTTGGGTCCATAAATGACTCTAGTAAGGTGGGAGGTAGGCTCTCCATTGTTTCTTCTTGGAGCCACTGACTTTTAAGTTTTAATAAAAAAGAAAAAATAGAGCACAAAGACATTTTCAAGAGAAGCCTTATGTTGCTTCTGAAAACATTACAATGTAATCAAGAGTTTGCCTCCTTGAGTTCTTTGTAAGTTTGGTTGCCTAGAGAAACAGCCTGGCGGGCTCCAGGGTCATCACTGTGAACAAACAGCAGCTCCAGTGGGATGGTTCACACCTCTTAATCACTTCCAGCGCCAAGAGCGCAGGAGTCAAGTGCACGGGAAGAAAAGAGCCAACCTGGTCAAACCAGTCTGACTTTTAAAATGAACCTGAATCATATGTTTCTGTTCACTTTGAAAATAGCTCTGGACTATTATTTAAATGCCACCTTACACTGAGGCAGGTCTTCTGAACTACCAGATGTTAAAAAAAAAAAATAGATCAGATTCTGGTTCTGAATTTTTTTCAGCAGCAATCACAGGAGTTGAATTTTCATTCGTCTGCTCATTCATTCATTCATTCATTCGTTTATTCATCTATTTATCACTCAACAGGCATCCATTGTGCTAAATTCCTTGTGCTAAATTCTGCTTGGTGAATATTTGCAATCTTCGTATTATTGTTCAAGTGATTGCCTGTTTTTTGAGAAACAACAAACAGAAAGAAGATTATGAAGGCCAGGCGTGGTGGCTCATGCCTGTAATCCCAGCACTTTGGGAGGCCAACAAAGGTGGATCACCTGAGGTCAGGAGTTCAAGACCAGCCTGGCCAACATGGTGAAACCCTGTTGCTACTAAAAATACAAAAAATTAGCCAGACATGGTGGCAGATGCCTGTAAACCCAGCTATGAGGCAGGAGAATTGTTTTAATCCAGGAGGCGGCAGTTGCAGTGAGCCGAGATCGTACCACTGCACTCCAGCCTAGGCAACAGAGACTCTGTCTAAAAAAAAAAAAAAAGATTATGACTTTGCATAGAATTCAGTTGGGGGATGGAGAGGAGACAGACAGGTCAGGATATTTTAACTGTAAAATATATAGGGCTGGGCACGGTGGCTCACACCTGTAATCCCAACACTTTGGGAGGCTGAGGCGAGTGGATTGCTTGAGCTCAGGAGTTTGAAACCAGCTTGAGCAACATGCCAAAACTCCATCTCTACAAAAACACACCAAAAATTAGCTGGGTGTGGTGGCACATGTCTGCAGTCCCAGCTACTTGGAGGCTGAGATGGGAGGGTGGCTTGAGCCCAGCAGGCAGAGTTTGCAGTGAGCCAAGATCATAAGATCATGCCACTGCATTTCAGCCTCGATGACACAGCCAGACTCTGTCTCCAAAAAAAAAGAAAAAGAAAAAAGTGTGTGTGTGTGTGTATATATATATACATACATATATAGCAGAATATAATTATTCTTATGGTTCTGTTTCAATAGTACATTACCTTAGAATATTAGTCCCTAGGTTTTGATGATATATTTGCTTTTACAACTCATCAGTATTTTTTCACTGCATAGATCAGTACCTTTTGGGTGGTTTTGAGTACATTATAATATTGTAGTTCACTTTTTGTGATGTACTGAGTATTTGAGGGTACTGCAAGGTGAATATTTGCAGATACTTCATTTTTTAGTTTAAATATTAATAATATCCCCAGTTTCACAAGCTGATTATGAATGTAAGACTGACTGATAAACAGATCTGACTTTTTTGGAGGGGGGGGGTGGGCAGGAGTGGTATTAAAACTTTCTGCAAAGTTTCTCCTAAGTTTCACCAAATTACTGGTTTGTGGAAGTGGCTTTACCCTCTCATATTTGCTCAGTCATTTTTCCAAAATACTTTTAGGTTTCTAGTTAAAGTACTGTTGCCATGCCAGGCCCTTGAATTATGGCAGATATCTGAGGCCAGGACCAGGGACTGCCAAGGCTAGGCTGGGAATGGAACAATAGGAGAGCCAGACCCGGGAGCTGGCAGGACCGGGGAGTGCTTAGAAACTAGTAGTTAAAGATAGAGTCTAGGGAACAGTCGAGAGTCACGCAAATGTTAGAGGTGCTCTTGGCCTCATGAGTGGTCAGGAGGAGCTGGCTGCAAGGAGCCTTTGAAATGGTGCTGAGTTCTTCCTCTGCCAGAGAGCCTTTCTTCTGCGCTCACTGTGGCAAAGGCTACTCTCAGGTGTGCTGAGCAGGGGAGCAGTGTGGGGGGATGGCCATCGAGTTAACCTCTAGAGAGGGGATATGTGTGGGCTGCACAGGATTCTGGGGACTGACCTAGGAGAGACAACAGTACAAGTCCTCTTACTCCTGGTCCTGTGCTCCTTTCAATATACCACGCTGCTGCTGCCTCTGATCTGGAAAGCTTTTCTGATACAATGGCGGCTCCTCGTCGTCTTCCATCTCTAAGGAGATTAGTTAGTTACAAGGCAGGAAGTTGAATAGCGTCAGGCTTTAATCTCCTGGTTATTCTGAGGCTGTTTGATGTTAGCTCTTCCTTCAGACCAGGGCTTTGAAAGGGCTTATTTTTTTTCTGTGACAGAGAAATGACCAGGACACAGCCATATATTAAATTCCAAGGGCCCTCACATCTGTTTGCTTTGTGTATTCTATGTACAAATATACATGAATTTTAGAGAACGCTGCTTTCTTTTTTCTCTCTCTCTTTAATGCATCTGTTTCTTGCTCCTGTTCTCGCTTAGCTCATTTTTATTCCATTAGGTTGTAGCTGGGCTGATTCTCTGAGTGTGCCTTCTCAGCCTGTGGGGTGAATACAGGATTAAGAACACAGACAGAGCCTGACAGGCACGTTAATTGTTTACTTACTTACTATTTAACACATAATATCAGGCTTGTTTCTCTGTTTCCTAGCAGCTGGAGTGAGATATCCTCCTGCTCCACCGTGAAAGCTTCTGCTGCAGCCTAAGTTGACATATCCAGCCTGAATTTTAGATTCTTATAAAACAAGTTCAAATTTAATGTTTTGAAGAGCATTCAACTAGAGTAATAAAATACTATTTAGAACGCATTTTTATAGGATCTCTTTTACTAAAAAGAGAACAAACTTCATAATTGCCATATCAACTATTCTTAAATGGCATATCAAAGAACTTCACAACACTGAAAACTTCATGTTTTTACTTGTTTTACAAATTCTATAATCAGTTTTATGTTACTTGTTTGTTTAGTAAGTGCTTGTTTTTAAACCATAATACAAAAGTAAAAGCCACTTCTGTTTCTATACACATTACATAAATGTCGATTGTAAGTATCATTGTGTCGTTAGTTCCTATGTGGAATACGGGTTACAGTACGTGGGCTGCACCCATCACTAATCGAGATTTCCTTTACTAATAGGTATAATGATCTTTTTGTGAACAATCATACATTCCTGCATAATTAATTGAATCTTTGTGTTGTCCAAGAAGGACAAACTCAGCTTTAAGACCTTAGCTTGGCTGAGCAGAAATAGTACAATGTTTTACTCAGGGGCTTCCAAGTTTGAATGTGGTATCATTTTTTCAAGAGATAGTGGGCTTATAGTTCTGGGTTTGATCACCTCTGCCGTGTGATATTTTCCTTGGATTTACAGAGCACTCCAATCATTGTTCAATGGAAGACTCAAAAGAAGCCCTGTGATTCTGGGGCTCAAATCTGAATAAGACAGTTTCGAAGGAGAAGGAGGAGAAGTTAGATAAAAATGAGAATTCAGAGGTGGAGGAGTAAGGTGAGAGTCTGGGGCAACATGCCTGCCTGGTATGTTCTAGAGAACCCAGCAAGTCCCATCACAAAAACCTCCAATTAAGCCTCAAAGCACAACAAATTTCCCTCTTATCCAGAGAGAATATTATATCTTTCTAAAGAGGCAGCATATGGGAGCTGCTGGGAAGGCTTTCCAGTGCAATTAAAAGGCAGATAGATCAGAGAACGCAGGGCTCCTGAAGCTGTCTGATCTCTTGCCTATGATTTGTCTCAAGTGCAATTGACAGCCCCAACTAGCAATTACAATGCAGAGACTGGTATAGCTGGAGACTGGTCCAACAGGGAGGGAAGGCTTGACCATTTACATGCAGTTAATTATTAAGGGCTGTCAGATGTCAGAATGGGAATTGGTAATATTGTGGTTAAACGCCCACCACATGTCTAATTTGAGTTGTGCCCACTACCTCCAGCACCAGTTCAAATTAAGTCTACATTAATGTCTGATGACTCACAGCTGTGCAGCATGCAACTCCGTGTACTCCAGGGGTGGGAGGGGGAATTTGCATACCAGTTAGTGCCAGATAGTGATTATGAAAGATGTGCATTTCTCTTTGTTAGAATAAGTACCATATAAGCCAAAGCAATAGTTACTGTTTTAAAACCATCTTCATGCTTAAGAAAATGTTGATCTGTACTTAGCTTCTTGGTGCAATGAATTTAGCTTAAGAAAGGCAATTCCAGGTGAAACAATTTTCATGTTGTCAATGGGTGCCAAATAGGCCCCAAAGAGATCAGAATATGGCCAAATGAGAATTGAAAGAAAACCTGTCTTTATAATAATTCTCTATTAAGCTTGATGAGAGTTTATGTTTCGGGCTGCCAAAAATACTCTTTTTGTTTTTTTTGGATGACAATGATTTTGAATGTAGTGCTCCAAGTGGGCCCCTGGAGCTGTGGCCATGGTGCCCACCTGCCTAGCATTTGGTGAAGGGAGTTTTCTGGGGGTCTTCCACCATGCCAATGATCTCACAGCAGGGTTCTACCCATCCAGACAGGCAGAGAGCAGGTGTCACTCGGCTCAGAGGTGCACTCTGATGGTGGCCAGGGACTTCGGAAGCTTTGAGAGTGATGGCTGATTTCCAGCAATCCAGAGGGCTGTATGGGGAACCCCTCATGCAGAAATATTTTGGGGTCCTGGGCAAACATATGGTTTTGTGATATGTGGTAAGCAGAGGGGAATGGAAATTGGTGGTGGGAGCCAGGTGGGCATATTGGCATTCCATGCTCTTGGCCATTCCATGGGCTGGCTTGCAAGAAACTCCATGCTTAGAAGGAAGATGGTGTTAGGCACTATTTATTATGAAAAAACTAAGCACTTCTGAGAAGATGAAAACAGGAATCCTTTGTTTATAAAACAGATGGTATGGACTGTCCTTTAATCAGAAATCATACCATTTTGCCCTTTATAAACAAATCGATAGGAAATCATTTCAAAAACCAAGTCAAAGCTTAAAAAATCATATTCATTCTTGGCACTAGAGGTCTTTTGTTTTCTTTTACTTAGCTAAAAATAAAGATATATTTAATGACAGACAGATGAAGGAAAAATAGGACTTTGATAAGGCTTAAGCATTTTCAATGATGACCACAGAAGCATTTAGAAAACACAAGAGGATGTGAATATGTCACACGTTTGGGTTTCATGCTAAACAGACAGCAGGAGCTATGGACTGGAGATCTCACTTGGGGCCAAGAGACTATCTGTTTCCATTGAAGTTCCTAAAAAAACCCTTTGTGGGGAGGTGGCCTCCAAGCGGGTACAGAGGGCCAAGTACAGGCCTCAGCCTGGTCACTCTGGTTAGTGTTCTCTTTCTGTCCTCCAAGTGGGTGATTAGAAAGCCCAAACATAATGATCTGTTATGGACAGAGATCACAGTGTCTGAGGTTTCCAGAAGCTGCTGCTGACATGGTCTTGACAAGAGCACCAGCTCAGGGGTCACTTGAGTTGGAGCTATGGGCTTGGCGCCACGAGAAAACTTCAGTACTGGGGACCGTTGGGCATCACACAGAGTGTGAGGTGGCTTTCTTTCATCAGGTGTTTTGTGTGAGCTAGACTACCGCTTCTCTCTGATCATCACTTATTTCAAGTAGAGTTATTTCCTGCTGGTACTCAGAGACTTGGTCATGACTATTGAAACCATAATGCTTCCTAAATAATAACCAGGCATACTGACTGTACAGTAATAATTCTGCCATTCGGGGCCCATCTGAAACCAACAAGTGTGCAGTATGCCTGCAACACTTATATGATAGGACACCTGTTTGCAAACTCATTTTTCTTTTTGGTCTATTCCTCCGATTTCCTGTTTTCAGAAACACCAAATAACCTGCCCTTCTGCTTTGTTAGCAACTTCTCTGTCTTTCAAAACTGTCAGTTTGATGAGTTGTTCTAGATTTAATACCACACTTCTTAAAGGGCCTGACTTCCTGGGTGGTAGATGCAGTATGAAGACTGGGATAGAAATTACATTTGTGTCCTAATGTCTACTGGGTCCTGTGAAAAATGGTACCCAGGAAAGGATAAATATTTGTCCCAAGATGATATAAGTTGATAAATTTTACTAAATTAGTAAAGGCAGCCTGCAAGAGCCATAGAACATACCAGTCAGTTTTGCTTTGGTGCTAGATATGGTCCCTTGCCTGGGAGTGAACTAGTTCCCCAGTCCTGAAGAATGAAGTCCACTGGGGTGCTGAGGGGATTGCATTCTCACTTGGGAGGGATGGAGGGAAGCTGCCAAGCTTGGCTCAGCCTTGCCATTTCATCCTTTACCAGTTGGCTGGCCTTGAGCAAGTTATTTAGCTCTTTAGAATCTCAGTAACTTGCTTTGCAAAGTCGGGGAAGTAAGAACACCCTCATGAGTTTGTTACGAGAAACCAGTGACACAGAACACATGGGCATTATCCCAGCACCAGACACATGGCAAGAACTTGACTGCTGTGCCTTTCTTTCCTCTGTCTTTTCCTCATTACTTTATATTATGATTATCTTGATGACAATATCTTTTCTTTTTAGTTATGATACAGAATTTTCATAACAGTTTCATGCAGATCATTATTTTCAATTATGTATTTCTTACTTTTTTAGCACTTACCAAAAGTGCCACCAATGTAGTTGTTATGTAACTGTTTTATGTTTGTCCTCTCCTTAGTATGTAGTAGCTCTTGGAGGACAGGGCCCTTGCCTGCCTAGTTCATTTTGGTATTCTTTGTGCCTCCTATTACCTGGCACAGAGGACACACTCAAAACCTTTGTTGGGTAAATAAATCAATTCTTTTTTTTTTTTTTTTTTTTGAGAAGGAGTCTCACTCTATTGCCCAGGCTGGAGTGCAGTGGCACGATCTCGGCTCACTGCAAGCTCCGCCTCCCGGGTTCACATCATTCTCCTGCCTCAGCCTCCCGAGTAGCTGGGACTACAGGCGCCCGCCACCATGCCCAGCTAATTTTTCTGCATTTTTAGTAGAGATGGGATTTCACTGTGTTATCCAGGATGGTCTCGATCTCCTGACCTCATGATCTGCCTGCCTCAGCCTCCCAAACTGCTGGAATTACAGGTGTGACCCACCGCACCCAGCCTAAATAAATCAATTCTTACAAAAACCCAGACTCACATGGGGTAGGGGAGAGAGAATCCCGTTGGAAAGATGGATGCTTGATGGACAAAACAACAACAACAACAACAGCAAAGAAAACCAAACAAACCTGTAGCTGTCCAACCTCCCAGGGCTTCTGATATTTGCTCTAATAACCAATAAACCTTGTTGCTTCTCAATTGCACTATGTTTTCTCTGGCACGGTCTTGTCCAATACTTAGGTACTTGAGCTGGGGGTCAGTTTGGATGAAAGGATATTAAGAACAAATAGTGAAAAGTTCATTAAACTACAGGCCTTATAATTTCTGCTTGGAAAACCTTGGGACAAATTAACCATGTGCCTTAATTATCAGCCTCATCTGGGTCATGTCTGCTCTAGGCTTCAAGCCTGCTGAATTCTCTCTCATGTCAGGTTTTGTGTACATGACATTTCCTTTATCTTTATCCTTCATTGACACACACACCCTCCTCTGCCTGCCTAACTCCTGTTTATTCTTCAGAGCTCAGCCCAGGGGCGCCTCTCTGTGCCACACAAATTTAGGTTAGGTCCAGTTTTAGGTGCTTCCGAATTGTGTATGTCACCCTTTATCTAAAGTGTATCATGCTACATTGTCATTTCCTTACTTGTCTGTGTTCCTCTCCAAACCTGAAACCTCCAAAGAGCAAGACTAGGTTTATTTTGTGTGCTCAGGACCTGGAAGACTGCCTGGCATAAAATATTTGGTGCTCAAAAAATTTTGTCAACTGAAAGTATAAGGTAGAAGGAGAAAGTCTCATGTAAATTCATCTCCCTCATTGATAACCACTTTAATTTTTGGTAAGACAGATGAAATCAACAACATAAAGACAATATAACTGTGTGTGTCACATAGACAGTATAGCTATATGAGGATTAGAGAAAATATATTAAAATGATTAAAGACAACAGAGTTTCAATTTTGTTTGCAACGTAAGCCATTTATTTATCTTCCCCACTATGAACTGGTTTTTTGAAAATTAGATAAATGAAATTGGTCTGACCCCTCTGGAATTTTTTCTTGTTTCTACACTGATGATGTGAATTGCATGTGTCTCCATCACTTTGGTTCATTTGCAAAAGGAAATGAGGCCTGCTGTCTTGGATGCGTACGTTTTTCTCTGGTCTCCAGCACAGGTGAGCAGCACAGCCCTCATGCATCAGGCCTTAGATAGAGGGTTCTTTAGAAGCCTTTCAGTTGAGTGAAGTATGAGAACTTTCAGGGTTTCCAGGATCTAAGCAACGAGGAACAATTCCCCACTGTTTTCAGCAAGACAAACAGAAAAAAAAGAGGGGAGGGGAGAGAAAACCCTGGTCTCTGATAAATAACCTTTCCATATGAAGTGCACATCAGTCTGACACAAGTAATTAGCTGTCAGGTGCTGGGCTTTGCTGTCAGAGGCCAATTTTCAGATTAGTGTTAATTGCAGCCTTCCCCGCTGCCACCCCCGGCCTTCGAGGGCCTTTGCTCCCACCCCTCAGCCCTCAGCCCTCAGCAGGCTCCCTTCTGCAGCTTGCTGCCAGTGTGACTGTAGCTTAGAGTAATGGAGCTGGCAGGGTGGAATCAATTACTGGCCAGTGAAGATTTTCCCACAGGTCTGGGCTTGGGAAAGGAGTGCTATTCCTGCTGCCTAGACAGCTGGCCTGACTGTCCACTGGGAAAGGAGCCTACCCAAGGAGAGAGAGGGGCTTGCTAGTGATAAACCACTGACAGCCCATACATTATTGACAGGATTTGGCAGAGAGGGGCTTCTGCTACCTCTGCTTGTCCTGGTTCTCTTTGAGTTTTGTGCCTGCACTGACTACTGCTTTATCCCAACATCTTGCTGCCCACATGAAAGTACACATACAGAAAAACCCAGTTCCCATTTGTTTATGGCCCTCGGTCCAAGAGGAAAGAGAAAAGGAAGATAGGATGGGGTTATTACAGTTTAACAGCAATATTTGGAAATAAATTATTTGTGCAATTTTTCTTTTTCTTTTCTTTTTTTTTTTTTGAGAGGGAGTCTCGCTCTGTCACCAGGCTGGAGTGTAGTGGTGCAATCTTGGCTCACTGCAACCTCCACCTCCCAGGTTCAAGTGATTCTCCTGCCTCAGCCTCCCGAGTAGCTGGGACTACAGGCGCCTGCCACCACGCCCTGCTAATTTTTGTGTTTTTAATGGAGATGGAGTTTCACTGTGTTGTCCAGGATGGTCTCGATCTTTTGACCTCATGACCCACCTGCCTCCGCCTCCCAAAGTGCTGGAATTACAGGCGTGAGCCACCGCGCTCGGCCCTTATGTACATTTTTTTTTGTCATGATGAGAGTCGTGCTTTGTATCATTTTGGTTCAGTTGTAGTCATCCCATGTAATTCATGATGGAACCTGTGCTGGTGCCACCTGAGTTTTATGGTCACTTCCAAAGTTTTGAGACATTTTGAACTTTAGTCAGAGGATTCATTTAGAATTGCGCTTAAACAGTCCTAAACTCAAAGTTTTGAGACATTTTGAACTTTAGTCAGAGGATTCACATAGGATTGCACTTAAAAAATCCCTGGCCAGGCATGGTGGCTCATACCTGTAATCCCAGCATTTTGGGAGGCTGAGGCAGGATGACTGCTTAAGCTCAGGAGTTCAAGATCAGCCTGGGCAACAAGGCGAAACCCCATCTCTACAAAAAATACAAAAATTGCCGGACATGGCGATGCACACCTGTAGTCCCAGCTACTCAGGAGGCTGAGGTGGGAGGAGTGTTTGAGCCCTCCCTTAAGCAGGAAGTTGAGTCTGCTGACAATGCACTCCAGCCTGAGTGACAGAGAAAGGCCTTGTCAAGAAAAAAAAAAAAAAAAAATCCCGCCCCTCTAGGTTTTCTGCTTAGCGATAATAATAAAATCTACATGAAGATGTTTTGCTTTCAATTTTCCACTATCATTTATGTCTTTATCTGAAATTTTGTGCAAGAATAACCATTTGAATGCAGGCAAACTAAAACCCCACAGTGTTTTAGTAATACCACTGACTATTCAAGAGCAGAGAGTTCATATTAAAGTACCAAAATCCATTACAATAATATAAACATTTCAGAGAAACTTTAGTCTTTGAAAGATGCATTTAACAGTTTAACTTTCCATACAATAGACATTAAAGTAAGACCAGAAAAGTACACTGAAAGAATGATATAAAAACTAATGCCACATTATAACAAATTAAAACAGTTATACAAGAAAATCTTTTCTTAATAACCTCTTAATTGATTTTCCTTTTATCATATGTTGTTCTCTTTTAGGAAACTAACATTCAGGTTGAATTTTTTTTCTTTCTCTGTTTTGTACATAAAATGTTATGGATCTAAGAGAAAGTTTAACTGTATAATTGGAACAGTCTTTGATTACAATTACTCAGTTCAAAATTAAATAAAAGTGGATAAATAAGCATGGGTCTGGAATGTTAAAAAAAAAAAAAAAGTGGGCTGTTGCAATAAAACAGGTTCATATCCCTTGAGTGACAAGTTTCAGATGCTAGACCTAAAAGGTCTCTTGGAAACCTAACAACCGGGATGAGAAATGCAAGTTTGAGATTCACTTGGCCATACCTCCTGTAATCTAAGAGAAATGATCATGGAGAGTTCCCTTAGCTCTCCCTTGTAAAACGTGATTCCCCGCTCTTTGCCCTGGAGGAAGGCCGGAGGTTGGGGGGCATAGAGGGTGGAATTAGGAATCAAGAATGCTCCCACCTGTTCTGTGCAGAGGAGGGGAGGGCTTACAGGTGACTTCTTTCAAACCACACCTGTGACAATGTTAAATTATTCTAAATCCTGGAATGAGGTGTTTGTGACCAAAGTTCTGTTGTGCAATGTCCTGGTTAAACTCTATGGAATCTTGAATTCCTGGTGACTGACATTTAAAATGATGTCATTAGTGTCCTTGCTTTAAAAAAGTCCCTATTAAGTTATTCTGCTTTAGCCCAGCGTGGTGGCCCACACATGTAATCCCACACTCGCACTTTGGGAGGCCAAGGTATGAGAACCGCTTGAGGCCAGGAGTTCAAGACTAGCCTGAGCAACACAGTGAGACCTCATCTCTACTAAAAATTTTAAAAATTAGCTGAGTGTAGTTGTGCATGCTTGTAGTCCTAGCTGCTCAGGAGGCTGAGGTGGGAGAATCCCTTGAGGTCAGGAGTTTGAGGTTGCAGTGAGCTGCGATCATTTCCACTGCACTCCAGCCCGGGAGACAGAGAGAGGCCCTGTCTCAAAAAAAAAAAACAAACAACAATGACAAAAATCAAAACCAAATTATTGTGGAATAGCAGTTCTGTGATGTGATTCACTAATCCAATTTCTGTTTTTAGAACATTTGCCAGCTTTGTTGCATGATTTTGTTGGCTGCAAAATATTATTTTCCTTATTTTGAAAAAAAATAGAGATATGCAGCGGGGCTCAGGACTGCTCTTCTGTGCCATTGTAGTGTCCTAACAAACCTATTAGACCATTTATTACATTCTAAGGTTCCCAGACACTCATCTGCTCCATCAGAGGTCCTGCCACCCACTGGGGCACTGTTTAGGATGGGTCAGGTCTGTCGAGTTACTCATAGGACAACTTTCTGTAAATTTCAAATGATGGAGTAATATTGGGGGACATCTCCATCCCCTTTCTTTCTGAGATCAAGAGCTGCCACTTTCTTCCAGGACTGTTCTTCCATTAAGGAGGAAGGAGAAGTTATCGAATACTCCAGTCTTCTATTAAGATGACGTGGTGCTGCACAGAGAGAGGCAAGAAAAAGTTGTTATCGAAAACACTGGACAATTTTGATTATTGGGAAGCATTTCGAAGCAAACTTTTTGGATTATATATTTACAGAGGTCATTTATACTTTGGTCATTCAACTCTATAATAAACATACCTATGCAGCAGGAGTATCTTTTTTTTTTTTTGAGACGGAGTCTCGCTCTGTTGCCCAGGCTGGAGTGCAGTGGCGCGATCTCGGCTCACTGCAAGCTCTGCCTCCTGCGTTCACACCATTCTCCTGCCTCAGCCTCCTGAGTAACTGGGACTACAGGTGCCCACCATCACACCCGGCTAATTTTGTTTTTGTATTTTTAGTAGAGATGGAGTTTACATTGCATTATCCAGGATGGTCTAGATCTCCTGACCTCGTGATCCACCCACCTTGGCCTCCCAAAGTGCTGGGATTACAGGCTTGAGCCACTGCGCCCGGCCGCAGGAATATATTTTATGAACATTCAGTTAATGCTTTTGAATTCCCTTCTCTGCATCTCCCACCACCTGATAGTTTCCCACCCCTAAGAAGCCAAGTGAGAAGGCAGATAGGGTGAGCCCTTAACAACGAGCTTCGCTGGGCGCAGTGGCTCATGCCTTTAATCCAGCACTTTGGGAGGCCAAGGCGGGCGGAGCACCTGAGGTCAGGAGTTCGAGACCAGCCTGGCCAACATGGCGAAACTCTGTTTCTATTAAAAATACAAAATAAATTAGCTGGGTGTGGTGGCAGGCACCTGTAATCCCAGCTACTCGGGAGTCTGAGGCACGAGAATCACTTGAACCCAGGAGGCAAGTGAGCCAAAATCAAGCCACTGCACTCCAGCCTGGTTGACAGAGTGAGAGTACATCTCAAACAAACAAAAAACAGGCTTTAAAACCAAGAAGAAAGGGAGATTGTTGTAGGTTCTTTTGGCTCTTCATTAGTCCCTCGAGAGTGAGCTTGTCCCATCAGATTATAAAGACTGCCCCATAATTTAAACTCCTGTCCAAAAGACTGAAGTGTTAAATTCAGAGAAAGGTTGCCTCTTTGAACCAGTGGATTTGGGGAGGAGAAGGAAAGAGGGAGAAAGGGGATAGGAAGAAGAGTGAAGATGGGTGTTCCTTTCTCCCCTCTGTATGTTTCAGTCTGAAAGGGATAGATAAGTTAGATAAAGTTGGGAATCACCAAGGCCTGGGGTCTCTTTCCCTGCCTCTCATCTGGGACTTGGAAACAATTCACTTTGCTGGGGCCCAGTACCACCATTAAGCATAGTTTAGTCAGTGGGGCAGTGTGGTTAGATGGAGAGAGGGTCCAGGGTGCACCTGGAGCTGCCCCGGGTGAGTCAGTGAGTCCCCAAGGGGCCTGCTGTGGGAGGGTGAGGGGGTCTTAGAGCAATGACCGTGTGAGACTGGGAAGCCAGGTGGAGAATGGGGCAGAAACCTGGGGGAGTCAGTGGCCAACAAAAGCCAAGGGGAGGCGGATTCAGCAGGGAAGAGTCCCTACGCCCTGACTGGCTGCGAAAGAATAGACTGCAAGTTCATCAGCTGCAGGATATTAGCAACGGACACCAGCTGAATACTCAGGAACCACTCAAGCCAATGATTCCCCGGCGGACCTTGGAACAGCCACTGTGCAGCTGGTCCGGAGAACAGCCGGCCAGTCCCGAGGCCCAGTCACCCTGCCTCCACCAGGTCAGGGGGCCGCTCAGTACACAAGCCACCCTTCTGGGCAGGACAGAGGAGAAGGAAGAAGGGAGAGGCTAACCTAACGAACTGGTTAAGTGTATTGCACTGAATTAAAGCTAAGACAGAGATTTAGTTATCGTTTTCTCACTTCCTAGCCACTGGGGCCAAATCAAATCAAATACAGTGGAAACAATAAACACATTTTCTCTGCATGTCTGAGGAGCGGTGTGAGTGTCTGTGGTCCCTCTATCCCTGCAACTGTTTTCTCAGAAACTTAAATCCTCTAAGCCTGGATCACACACATCTACGTGGATTGGCAAGGTGAGCAAGCCCTCCACTGCTCAGGCTTCTGTTTTCTTGTGTGTAAAATGACAGCAGGTGTTAAGATGTTCTCTCATGGTTTTTTTTGCCCACAAAATTCTATAAATAGGAAGAGGAAAACATGCTCCATGGTCCTGGGTGGGATGTGGTAGTGCTTTTCAAATCTTTCCACCAGTTTTCCAGTGGCAGGGAAGACAGAGATTGTGCCTTCCAGGGTTGTCGTGTATGTGATTTAAAGCATTCCCCTGCAGGCAGGAGATTCATTTATAGTTCTGTATTTTTTGAGATGGAGTCTTGCTCTGTCACCAGGCTGGAGTGCAATGGCGCAATCGTGGCTCACTGCAACCTCTGCCTCCCGGGTTCAAGCAATTCTCCTGCCTCAGTCTCCCGAGCAGCTGGGACTACAGGCGTGTGCCACTACGCCTGGCTAATTTTTGTATTTTTAATAGAGACGGGGTTTCACCATGTTGGCCAGGATGGTCTCAATCTCTTGACCTTGTGATCTGCCTGCCTTAGCCTCCCAAAGTGCTGGGATTACAGGCATGAACCTCTGTGCCTGGCCAGTTTTGCGTTTTATTTTAAGAAATTCATATATGCCTTATATTTCATAATATATGTATGTTTGTTTTAATACAAAACTAATGCTGTAAATTACGCACCACTGACTAAAACTGATGCACTGGAAGATATACCACATTTTATCCTACGGCTTCGATTACTTTCTGGTATGCTGCTCTAACCCTGGGCAACACTTGTGAGAAGTCCGGGTTGGGAACGTCATGAGGATTCACCTAGGCGGGCATGTTTTTCAATGTAGAAGTTCAAGTCCTAGATCTAGTGACCAGAAAGAAGAAACGCTCCCCTCAACCCCTGCCACTCGCCTTCACCTCCTACCTCCTCATGGGGCTTCAGTTTTCTCAGGAGGAAACTGAAGGGTAAGGTAGCCCTTGAAGAAGAGCAAGCAGAGATACTGGTCCAGATCTGGTATTTTCATTTTTAGAGACAGGATCTCGCTCTGTCGCCCAGGCTGGAATGCAGTGACACAATCATAGCTCACTATAGCCACTGACTCCTACAGGCTCAAGTGATCCTCCTGACTCAGCCTCCAGTGTAGCTAGGACTACATGCGTGTGCCACCACACACAGCTAATTTTTTAATGAATAACTTTTTGTAGAGATAGGGCTCTCACTGTGTTACTCAGGCTGGTCTTGAACTCCTGGCCTCAAGTGATCTTCCTCACCTCAGCCTCCCAAAGCATTGAGATTACAGGCATGAGCGTGGGATTACACAGTACCTGGCCATGGTGGAATTTCATCACAACCCTAATCTGCTCCCCTTCCCCACTCCTCCTCTCTCCATAAACCCAGAGGACATGGCCCTGGCCCCTCTGAATAGCTCTGGCCCCTCAAAGGTTTTAAAATATGTGTGTGCTGTCAAAGGAGGTCAGGTTAATGACTTGTGGAAAACTGCTGCCAGTTTTGCCTTTTGCATTTCACCATTTCCAATCTTCTTGCCTTGCTTTTGCTGATTAAATTCTAATCACTTAAAAAAATATTGAGGATGGAAGGGGGGAGGGGCAGCATTAGGAGATATACCTAATGTAAATGACGAGTTAATGGGTGCAGCACACCAACATGGCACATGTATACATATGTAGCAAACCTGCACATTGTATACATGTACCCTAGAACTGAAAGTATAATAATAAAAAAAATTGAGGATGATAGTAAACCAACATGGCACATGTATGCATATGTAGCAAACCTGCACATTGTACACACGTACCCTAGAACTTAAAGTATAATAATAAAAAAAATTGAGGATGATAGTAAACCAACACAGGAACAGAAAACCAAATACTTCATGTTCTCACTTATAAATGGGAGCTAAATGATGAGAAGACATGGACACATAGAGGGGAACCACACACACTGGGGCCTGTCAGAGGGTGGAGGGTAAGAGGAGAGAGAGGATCAGGAAAAATAACGAATGGATACTAGGCTTAATACCTGGGCAATGAAATAATCTGTGCATCAAATCCCCATGACACAAGTTTTCCTAGGTAACAAACCTGCCTGTGTACTCTTGAACTTAAAATCAAAATTAAAAAAATTAAAAAATCCATATTTCCACTAAATGTAAATGTAAGCATCCAATTTCCTGAAGCAGAATGTGTTATACATACTTGCCTCAAAAAAAGGAAAATAATAAGACCAAAAAAAAAAAATCAAGGATGAACAAGAATGAATATAACCTTCCAGGATTCTTTTGGGTTGCATCCCTGTCCTGATTAGGGACGCTAGGGAATAAATGAATGTATGTACACGTGTGTACACACAGGCGTTTAAGTGTGCTTGTGCACACACACACACATTCACCCTCACATGCCCCAACCGCCGCTGTAGTCTCACCCCACAGCAAACATGATGAATTCACATCCTGAGGGGGTGTACCACCAACAAAATCTGACCCGAGGAAACAATTTCAATTCAATCAGAGGCCTCCTGTGGTTGAAGTTTACAAGGAGTGCTGCCAAATCCCACTCTTTGGCGGACAAAGTGTGCAGACATTGGGCCTGTTGGGAGGGTGAGGCGAGTTTCTTACTTTTAAAAGAGGGTCAATCCAAGATGTTTGTATTATTTCAATACTGTTTTTCCTATGGAGCCAGGGGTTGGTGGGGTGGGGGTGGGAAGTTCTTTCCTTGTTCCTGATATTTTCCAGAGATCAAAATTAAAACACAATGCACTAAGAGTAATCAGCAAGATTTCAGAAGAATTGCATGTACTTTTGATTTCTATAAAAACCCACACACCACTTCTTTAACCCTTAATTATGTGCAGAGGTGCACAGCTGAGCCGAGAGATTTAGATCTCTGCACAGATATCAGCTTCCTAAACCTTCTGCATATTTAGCTGGTAATTTGGGGGCCACAAACACCAGGAAGTGTTTTTCCTTTATCTGTTAGCATTTGGTCCTGAAGAATTAACAGAAGTCAATTTGTGCTCTTTGGAAAGTTTCTCTGTGAGACCCACAACATGGACATGGGCTTGTAAGACTTTTGACTAACCATGCATCCTTTTACTCACTCAAATAGCAAGTAAAACCCGCCTCTATGATGCCGGCACTGTGCCTAGTACTAGGCATACAGAATGATAACAGAAAAAAGTGCCCTCCGGGAGCTCTCTGTCTAGAAGGGGAGGCACAAGCAGGGAATGAAATGCAGACTGTTAAATGATAGGAGAGGTGGTGTCTTTAGGTTTTCCTGAGTAGCAGGGAGCAGAATGCCACTCAAATGGCTCATATGAGGGCAACAGGAATCACATGGAACCAGGATCAGTTTTCTTGACAGGTCTCTGGGGAAGTTGAAATGCCATGTCAAAGTGAAAAAGAGGTGTAGGGTCCCAGGCAGTTTTATTTTATTTTATTTTTTTGAGACATAGTCTTGCTCTGTCTAGCAGCCTGGAGTGCAGTGACAAGATCTCGGCTCACTGCAACCTCAACCTCCCAGATTGAATTGATTATCCTGCCTCAGTCTCCTGAGTAGCTGGGATTACAGCCGTGCACCACCACATGTGGCTAATTTTTGTATTTTTAGTGGAGACAGGGTTTCCCCATGTTGACCAGGCTGGTCTTGAACTCTTGGCCTCAGGTGATCTGCCCGCCTCAGCCTCCCAAAGTGTTGAGATTACAGGCGTGAGCGCCTGGACTGGGCAGTTTTAATAACTACGCTTCACTCAGCCACACTGGTTGTTGTGACTCAGCTCCTCTCTGCTTTTCCCACTTCCGCTTCCTAATCTCACTCTACCAGAGTATCTTCTCTATGGCATGGCTCTGACTTACTCATCCTGGCTGCTCACTTGTGGCTTCCCCTGACTGCCTTGGGAGATCTGAATACTGTCTTCTCTCTTACATCTTTCAGCTTTCCCCCCTAATACCAAGTATCCAATCTGATGCTCCAAATGAGAGCATCTATAGTATCTATAGTCTCATATATAATCAGCTCATCTCTTTTAGGCAAAGTTTTTATTCCTGACCACTTAGAGGCTACCAATAGATCAAATCTCCTTGGCTTCTGATGCATGCATGGTCCTGTCTGCTGTGGCCACGGGGCTGGGCATCCCACATTGCAGGTTATGTGTGAGAGGCACACAGGGTGACTCCCCTGAAGGGAATTCTTGGACAGACCCCTAGAAGAGGGGACTGTGGTCAAAGCAGTTGGTGTGGATATGGACATAAAAACAGAGGGTTATGGGAACACAGAGGAGGGCAACTAACTCAGCCAGGCAGCTCAGAGCAACTTCCAGAGGAGGCTATCCCAACATTGAGCTTGAGGGAGGAGAAGAAGTTGCTCCAGAGTGGGCCCCAGGGCGACGCAGATGGAGGTGGAATAACGGTAACCCCAACAGAGGAACCTTTAGTATGAATGTCGTGTGTGTGTGTGTGTGTGTGTGTTTTTTTTGTGTGTGTGTGTGTGTGTGTTTGGTGTGATGCTATTACAGTTGTTTGATTGTTTGGTTTGGTGGTTTTTTTTTGTTTTTTTTCCTTAGCTCACTTCAACCTCCGCTTCCAGGGTTCAAGCACTTCTCCTGCCTCAGCCTCCTGAGTAGCTGGGATTACAGGCACCTGCCATCATGCCCGGCTAATTTTTGTATTTTTATGGAGATGGGGTTTCACCATGTTGGACAGGCTGGTCTTGAACTCCTTACATCAGGTGATCTGCCCACCTCAGCCTCCGAAACTGCTGGGATTACGGGCATGAGCCACCATGCCCAGCCTGTTTGGTTTGGTTTGAACTTGAGCTGAGAATCTCTGCCTTTGCTTTGTAAAATTAGTAACCTGTTCAAATTTATTATGACTACTGGCAGATTTAGATTTATTCCTACCTGTTTTTCTATAATTTCTATTTTAAGTCAATTTGGACATTTCAAATATAGTAAGGAAAAAAATTTTGGACTATACTTTGTCCTTGTCCTTATCTTCATTTTACAATGTGCTGTCTTTTACTAGGAGCAACCCTGGAACCAAACAAAGATTATGAAAGGCCATAAAATGACTCAGGGGGAATGGCTGGAGTTTGTGTCCCTGCAGAAAATAGGGCATTATGAAATTAACTTGTAATGGAGGATTGAAAGACTTGGACATTTGGTTTTGAAAGTACACATTGTAAGCTTTTATTTTTTTCAAAGCTTTATACATACTTGTAGTTTAAAAGTCAACTAGTTCAACAAAGTCTGCTGAGAAAAAGTCTCCAATCTCCCTTCCCTCTTTTCCCCTTCCCCAAATGGAGTCACTCTCCTCTCTCAGTTGACTTTTTCTGTTTGCCTCCATGACTCTAACATGATCACAGAGCTACGTTTTGATTCTTCCTTCAGTTTTAAGAATTGAATATTGGGCCAGGCGCGGTGTCTCACGCCTGTAATCCCAGCACTTCGGGAGACCAAGGCGGGCAGATCATGAGGTCCTTTTTTTTTAAAGGAAACCTTCATTGTATTTAATATTTTCTTGTTACTTTGAGAAGGTATGCAGTTCTAGGTGAGCAATAATTTTTTTTGGAATTTGGAGGTCAGCACTCCATTTATCGTTTTGGGTTGCTTGCCCTGTTGCTATTGAGAAGTTTGAAGTCATTCTGATCAGCAATCATTATTACAAGAACTGTTTCTCTCCATTGCCATTTGTAAAATCTTTGTCCTCCGTCTAAAATTTAACTGTGATATGTTTTCATGTGGATTTAGTTTCATTCATTGTGCTGGCACTTAGAGGCCTTTCTCAACCAGAAACTCAGATAAATTTTGTTGAACTCTTTCTTTGATTATTTTCTTTCTTTTCCTCTGAAGTTCTTTCATTCTAGAACTTAAATTTTCACATATTGCACCTCCTGGGTTGATCCTTAATTGTCTTCTCTCCCCACTCCCTGCCTTTTCCATCTCTTTTTAGTTTTGTATTATTCTGGGAGATTTCTATAGCTTTAACATCTAAACTTTCTACACAATTTTTAATTTCACATGTTTTAAACTTTTGAATTCAAAGTTTTTTATTTTTTAACTTGGGAAATAAAAATCATATATATTTATGGCATACAACATGATGATTTTGATGTATGTATGCATTGTGGAATGGCTAAATAACGTCATATTTATTTAATTTCAAAAGGCAAATTTTTGCTATTTGGATGTTTCTTTTTGTTGTTATTTTATATCATTTTGCTTCTATTTCTCAGATGTGATTTTTTAAAAGTCTTAGAAGATATTAATCTAAAAGGTTTAAAGTCATTCAAAATTTTTTCTTTGGCATGCACAGTGTTGAGTTCCTCTAAGACACCTTTTCTGTTGGCAGACCCTGAAAGGATCTGGCTCTCGCCTCTCATCCCCATCCCGTTTTGGGTGCACAGACCACCCTTTTAGAGCCACTGGACTAACTGCAGTGGCTGCAGTGAGGGCGGTGTCAGTGGAATGGGTGGTAGGGGAAGCAAGAGTGCAGTGGGGAGAACTGAATGGGGAAGTGATGAAGATAAGAAGGGCAGGCCTTCCAGGGCACTTGTTCGTAGCTCACAGAGATCAGCAATTACAATTGGATAATTACTAATTGCAAATTATAGACATTTATAAGAAAGTAGCTCAATTTAGAATCAGGTGTAAACAAAAAGATACAATTTGATATCTGCATGAAATTCAACCATTACTTAACCTTGCCTGTTCTAGCTCTAATTTCATCTCAGATGCAGAAGAAACAATCCTTCCTGGCTCCATCTTTTCTGAGAATCAGTGCATTTTAGGACACATGAGTTCTCTGTCTCTGGATTCAGAGATACAATGTTCCAGGGTCCTTGGTCAACAAAGAGCTGGATTTATGGCTTTTTCCAGCCTTTACTAATACAAAACCTCCTGGAAATAAAAGGGACTCTTGTGCCTTGTGGGCATTTCAGATTTGCTGTGAACATTCTTTACTGACTATGAGTACTTTTCTGTTTTATAAAGGAGAAAGGGCTTTCTGCTTTATGATATGAAAAATTGGAAAGAAAAACTACTTTGCGTTTGGTTTTTACCTATTTTTAAAAAAAACTTTTAAGTTCATGGGTACATGTGCAGAATGTGCAGGTTTGTAACACAGGTAAACGTGTGTCATGGGGGTTTGTTGTACAGATTATTTCATCACCCTGGTATTAAGCCTAGCATCCTTTAGTTGTTTTTCCTGATCCTCTCCCTCCTCCCACCCTCCACTCTCTGGTAGGCCCCAGTGTATGTTGTTCTCCTTTATGTGTCCATGTGGTTCTCATCATTTAGCTCCCACTTATACATGAGAACATACCATATTTGTTTTTCTGTTCCTGCATTAGTTTGCTAAGGCTAGCAGCCTCCAGCTCCATCCATGTCCCTGCAAAGGACAGGATCTCCTTTTTTATGTCTACATAGTATTCCATGGTGTATATGTACCACATTTTCTTTATCCAGTCTATTATTGATGGGCATTAGGGTTGATTCCATGTCTTTGCTGTTGTTAATTGTGCTGCAATGAACACACGCATATGTGTGTTTTTACAATAGAATGATTTATATTCCTTTGGGTTATACCCAGTAACAGGATTGATGGGTTGAATGATATTTCTGTCTTTAGGTCTTTGAGAAATCAACAAACTGTCTTCCAGAATGGTTGAACTAATTTACACTCCCACCAACAGTGTATACAAATTCCTTTTTCTCTACAACCTCTCCAGCATCTGTTATTTTTTGACTTTTTAACAATAGCCATTCTGACTGATATGAGACATCATTGTGGTTTTGATTTGCATTTCTCTAATAATCAATGATGTTGAGCTCTTTCTCAAATGTTTGTTGGCCACATGAATGTCTTCTTTTCAGAAGCGTCTGTTCATGTCCTTTGCCCATTTTTTTAATGGGGTTGTTTTTTTTTTTTTCTTCTAAATTTAAGTTCCTTGTAGAGTCTGGATATGAGTTCCTTGTAGAGTATATAACTGGATTTAAGTTCCTTGTAGAGTCTGTCAGATGAATAGATTGCAAAAATTTTCTCCCATTCTATAGGTTGTCTCTTCACTCTGTTGATAGTTTCTTTGGCTGTGCAGAAGCTCTTTAGTTTAATTAGATCCCATTTGTCAATTTTTGCTTTTGTTGCCATTGCTTTTGGCATCTTCATCATGAAATATTTAGCCCATGCCTATGTCCTGAATGGTATTGACTAGATTGTCTTCCAGGGTTTTTATAGTTTTGGGTTTTACATTTAAGTCTTTAATCCATCTTGAATTAATTTTTGTATATGGTATAAGGAAGGGGTCCAGTTTCAATTTTCTACATATGGCTATCCAGTTATCTCAGCTCCATTTATTGAATAGGGAATCCTTTCAACAAGGATTGTTTTTGTCAGGTTTGTTGAAGATCAGATAGTTGTAGGTGTGTGGTCTTATTTCTGGGTTCTGTATTCTGTTTCATTGGTCTATGTGTCTGCTCTTGTACTAGTACCATGCTGTTTTGGTTACTGTAGCCCTATAGTATAGTTTGAAGTCAGGTAGCATGATGCTGCCAATTTTGTTCTTTTTGGTTAGGATTGCCTTGGCTATTTGGGCTCTTTTTGGTTCCATATACATTTTAAAATAGTTTTCTCTAATGCTGTGAAGAATGTCAGTGGTAGTTTAACGGGAATAGCATTGAATCTATAAATTGCTTTGGGCAGTATGGCCACTTTAACAATATTGATTCCTCCTATCCATGAGCATGGAATGTTTTTCCATTTGTTTGTGTCATCTCTGATATCTTTGAGCAGTGGTTTGTAGTTCTCCTTGTAGAGATCTTTCACCACCCTTACAATACAGGTATTGTAAAATACCTGCATTCCTAGGTATTTCATTATTTTTGTGCCAATTGTGAATGAGAATTTGTTTGTGATTTGGCTCTTGGCTTGACTGTTGGTGTATAGAAACACAGTGATTTTTGCACATTGATTTTGTATCCTGACACTTTGCTGAAGTTGCTTATTAGCTTAGAAAGCTTTGAGGCTGAAATGAGGAGGTTTTCTAGATATAGTATCATGTCATCTGCAAACAGGGATAGTTTGACTTCCTCTCTTCCTATTTGAATGCCCTTTATTTCTTTCTCTTGCTTGATTGCCCTAGCCAGAACTTCCAATAATATGTTGAATAGAAGTGATGACAGAGGGCATCCTTGTCTTATGTCAGTTTTCAAGGGGAATTCTTCCAGCTTTTGCCCATTCAGTATGATATTGGCTGTGGGTTTGTCATATATGGCTCTTATTATTTTGAGGTATGTTCTTTCAATCCTAGTTTATTGAGAGTTTTTAACATGAAGGGATGTTGAATTTTATTGAAAACCTTTTCTTCATCTATTGAGATAATCATGTGGTTTTTGTCTGTAGTTCTGTTTCTGTGATGAATCACATTTACTGACTTAAGTATTTCAAACCAACTTTGCATCCCAGGGGCGAAGCCTCCTTGATAGTGGAGGATAAACTTTTTGATGCGCTGCTGGATTTGGTTTGCCAGTGTTTTGCTGAGGATTTTTGCATTGATGTTCATCAAGGTTGTTGGCCCGAAGTTTTTGGTGGTGGTGTATCTCTGCCAGTTTTTTGGTATCAGGATGATGCTGGCCTCATGGAATGAGTTAGGGAGGTGTCCCTCCTCCTCAATTTTTTGGAATAGTTTCAGTAGGAATGGTACCAGCTCTTCTTTGCATATCTGGTACAATTCAGCTGTGAATCCATCTGGTCCTGGACTTTTATTGGTTGGTGAGCTATTTATTACTGCTTCAATTTCAGAAGTTGTTATTGGTCTGCTCAGAGATTAAATTTCTTCCTGGTTCAGTCTTGGGAGGGTGTATATGCCTAGGAATTTATCCATATTCTTCTAGATTTTCTGGTTTACATGCATAGAGGCATTCCTAATATCCTCTGATGGTTGTCTGTATTTCTGTGGGGTCAGTGGTAATATCCCCCTTATTTCTGATTGCTTTTATTTGAATCTTCTCTCTTTTCTTTTTTTATTATTCTAGCTAGTGGTCTATTTTATTTTATTTTTTTCAAAAATCAGCTCCTGGATTCGTTGATCTTTTTAATGATGTGTGTGTGTGTGTTTGTGTGTGTGTGTAGTATGTCTCTGTCTCCTTAAGTTCAGCTCTAATTTTAGTTATTTCTTGTCTTCTGCTAGCTTTGGGATTTGTTTGTTGTTGGTTCTCTAGTTCTTTTAGTTGTGATGTTACGTTGTTAATTTGAGATCTTTCTAACTTTTTGATGTGGACATTTAGTGTTATAAATTTCCCTCTTAACACTGCCTTAGCTGTGTCCTGGAGATATTCTGGTATGTTGTATCTTTGCTGTCGTTACTTTCAAATAACTTATTGATTTCTGCCTTAATTTCATTATTTACTCAAAAGTAATCATGTAGGCTGGGTGCAGTGGCTCGTGCCTGTAATCCCAGCACTTTGGGGAGGCTGAGGCAAGTGGATCATTTGAGGTCAGGAGTTCAAGACCAGCCTGGTCAACATGGTGAAACCCCATCTTTACTAAAAATATAAAAATTAGCTGGGCATGGTGGCATGCACCTGTAGTCCCAGCTACTTGGGAAGCTGAGGCACAAGAATCACTTTAACCCAGGAGGCGAAGGTTGCAGTGAGCTGAGATCATGCTGCTGCACTCTAGCCTGAGCAACCGAGCAAGACTTTGTCTCAAAAAAGAAAATGTCATCTTCTTAGTCTGTTCTCACATTGCTATATGGAAATATCCAAGATTGGGTAATTTATAAAGAAAAGAGGTTTAATTGACTCAGTTCAGTATAGCCAGGGAGGACTCAGGAAACTTATAATCTTGGTGGAAGGGGAAGCAAACACATCCCTCTTCATATGGTGGCAGCAAGGAGAAGTGCCAAGAAAAAGGCAGAAAAGCCTCTTATAAAACTATCAGATCTCATGATGAACTCACTCATTATCACAAGAACAGCAGCATGGGGGTAACCGCCCCATAATTCAATTACCTCCCACTGGGTCCCTCCCATGACATGCAGGGATTATGGGAACTACAATTCAAGATGAGATTTGGGTGGTGACACAGCCAAACCATATCAGTCAATCAGGAGTAGCTTATTCAGTTTCCATGTAACTGTATGGTTTTGAGTAAATTTCTTAATCTTGAGTTCTAATTTGATTGTGCTGTGGTCCAAGATACTATTATTATTTCAGTTCTTTTGCATTTGTGAGGAGTATTTTAATTCCGATTATGTAATTGATTTTAGAGTAAGTGTCATATAGTGAAGAGAAGAATGTGAATTCTGTTGTTTTAGGTGGAGAATTGTGTAGATATCTATCAGGTCCATTTGATCCAGAGCTGAGTTCAGGTCTTGAATTTCTTTGTTAATTTTCTGTCTCAGTGATCTGTCTAATATTATCAGTGGGGAGTTAAAGTCTCCCATTATTATTGTGTGGGAGTGTCTCTTTGAAGGTTTACAAGAACTTGTTTTGTTAATCTGTGTCCTCTTGTGTTGGGTGCATATATGTTTAGGATAGTTAGCTCTTTTTTGTTGAATTGAACCCTTTACACCATTATATATGATGCCCTTCTTTGTCTTTTTTTGATCTTTGTTGGTTTAATGTCTGTTTTGTCATACCAGGTTTGCAACCCCTGCTTTTTTCTATTAAAGTCTGTTTTTGTCAACTAGGATTGCAACTCCTGCTTTTTTCTGTTTTCCATTTGCTTGGTAAATTTTCTTCCATCCTTTTATTTTGAACCTATGTGTATCATTGCATGTGAGATGGGTTTCTTGAAGACAGCATACCGATGGTTCTTGGTTCTTTATCCAGCTTGCCTTTCTGTGTCTTTTAATTGAAGGCATTTAGCCCATTCACATTTAAGGTTAGTATTGTTATGTGTGGATTTGATACTGTCATCATGATGCTAGCTGGTTATTTTGCAGACTTGTTTATGTGGTTGCTTTACAGTGTCACTGGTCTATGTACTTCAGTGTGTTTTTGTAGTGACTGGTAACAGTTTTTCCTTTCCATATTTAGTGCTTCCTGCAGGAGCTCTTGTAAGGCAGGTCTGATGATAAAGAATTCCCTCAGCACTTGCTTGTATAAAAAGGATCTTATTTCTCCTTTGCTCATGAAGCTTGGTTTTGGTGGTTATGAAATTCTGGGTTGGAATTTCTTTTCTTTAAGAATGTTGAATATTGGCCCTCAATCTCCTCTAGCTTGTAGGGTTTCCACTGAGAGGTCCACTGTTAGTCTGATGGACTTCCCTTTGTAGGTGACCAAACCTTTCTCTCTGGCTGCCCTTAACATTTTTTCTTTCATTTTGACCTTGAGGATTCTGATGATTATGTGCCTCAGGGATAGTCTCCTCATGGAGTATCTTACTGGGGTTCTCTGGATTTCCTGAATTTCAATGTTGGCCTGTGTAGCTAGGTTGGGGAATCCTCATGGATAATATCCTGGAATATGTTTTCCAGATGGGTTCCATTCTCCTCATCTCTTTCAGGTACACCAATCAGTTATAGATTTGGTCTTTTTACATAGTCCCATATTTCTTGGAAGTTTTGTTCATTCTTTTTCATTCTTTTTTCTCTATTCTTGTCTGCCTGTCTTATTTCAGAAAGACAGTTTTCAGGCTCTGGGATTCTTTCCTCTACTTGGTCTGTTTTTCTATTAATACTTGCAATTGCATTATGAAATTATTGTAAGGTGTTTTTCAGCCCTATCAGGTGAGTTACATTCTTCTCTATAATGGCTATTTTGTCTGTCAGCTCCTGCTGTTTTATCATGGTTTTTAAATTGGGTTACAGCATGCTCGTTTCGCTCAGTAAAGTTCATTTTTATCCATATTCTGAATTCTATTTTTGTCATTTCAGCCATCTCAGCCTCAGCCCTGTTCTGAACCCTTGCTGGAGAGGTGATGCAGTCATTTGGAGGAGACAGGGCATTCTGGCTTTTTGAGTTTTTAGCATTCTTGCACTGATTCTTTTTCGCCTTTGTGGGTTTATCTACCTTAAATCTTTGAGGTTGTTGACCTTCAGATGGGGCTTTTTTTCTTTTAACAGTCTAGCCACTTTTCTATAGGGATGGTGCGGTTTGCTGGGTGTTCACTCTAGTCCCCAGTCACCTCAGATTTTCCAGCACCTGGAGGTATCACCAGTGAAGGCTGCAAAATAGCAAAGACGGCAGCCTTCCCCTTTCTCTGGGAGCTCCATCCCAGGGGGTACGGACCTGTTGCCAGCCTGAACACACCTGTAGGAGGTGGCTGG
Organism: Macaca thibetana thibetana; assembly: GCF_024542745.1. Classification (NCBI taxonomy): domain Eukaryota; kingdom Metazoa; phylum Chordata; class Mammalia; order Primates; family Cercopithecidae; genus Macaca; species Macaca thibetana. The sequence goes on from NC_065585.1 coordinate 65,093,077, forward strand.
AGACCCTGGTTGGGAGGTCTCACCCATTCAGGAAGAATGGGACTGGGGACTTGCTTAAAGAAGCAGAACTAGCCATGCTTTCATAGAGCAGCTGTGCTATGCTGGGGTACCACTTCTGTCTCCGGTTGGTTTGGGCTCTCCAAAGGCTACAGGCTAGAATGTCTAAGTTACCCAAACAGCAAAGATGGCAGCTCACTCCTTTCTCTGGGAACTCCATCCCAGGAAGAAATCAAATATCTGTTGGGCTGGAGAACAGGGGCAGGGGTGGCTGGAGGCGCCAGTTGGGAGGTGGTTCCACCCAGTAAGTGGGGACAGATTGGAGACCTGCTGAAAGAAGCAGTCTGGCCACATTTTGGTAGAGCAGCTGTGCTGTGCTGTGCTGGGGGATCCCTTCTGTCCCCAGTTGGTTTGGTTTGGAATCTCCAAACCCACAGGCTGGAATGGCTGAATCACTCAAACAGCAAAGATGGGTGACCTGCCCCTCCCCCGGGGAACTCTGTCCTGTCCCAACTAGGCACAACACTGTTGCCAGTGGCTGGCTAAAATTCCAAGCCAGTGGGTCTTATCCTGTGAGGCATCATGGAAGTGGAGCCCACAGACCATCACTGCTTGGCCCTTGGATTCAGCCGCCTTCCTAGTTGTGGGTATGGAGGTCCAACCTCCCACCTTGCCTGAGCTGCAATTGCCTTTGCTGGGGAGCCCAGAACCAGGGTATGTAAAGCTCCTGGGTCTCTGTGCATGCCTGAGCAGCTGCTCCATGTAGTTCTGTGTGTCACACCTAAGGCCCTGGTGGAATGGGCTCATGAGGGGACCTCCTGACCTGAGGGATGCAAAGATCTGTGGGAGAAGCATGGTTTATAGGGGTCGCACATTTACTTACTACTTCCCTAGGCAATGGGATGTTCCTTTGGCTCTGTGTCACTCCCAGATGAGCCATTGCCCTGCCCTGCTTTTCTCAGTTCTACATGGGTTGAGCTGTTTCCCTGATTAATCCCAATCCAAGTACCTGGATGTTTCCACTGAAGGTGCTATATTTACTCACCCCTTTTGTTCCTCTCCATGAAAGCCTCTCCATGAGAGCCTCTCTGTAGCTGGTTCTAGCCAGCCATCTTGGCCCTGAGTGTCTACCTTTCATCTTACTTGATCCTCACACAATCCTCTGAGATAAATATTTACTATTGCTAACCCCACTTTACAAACAAGAAAACGGAGACTCAGGAGGTCAAATTACTTGCCTAAAATCACACAGTCATTGCCATAACCAAATGTGAACCCAGGACTGTCTGACTCTCAAGGCCTATTGATTCTGAGTCATCTTCCTCTATACAGCTAGAAGCAAGAAAACAGGACCATCCCTACGAGTTTTGTCTTAGTGCATTTGAGCTACTATAAGAAATTACCATAGCCTGGGTGGCTTGTAAGTAACAGAAATTTATTTCTCACAGTTCGTTAGGTTAGAAAATTCAAGATCAAGGTGCTGGCAGATTCAGTGTCTGGTGAGAGCCCTGTTTCTGGTTCATAGATGGCATCTTCTCACTGTGCCCTCACATGGCAAAAGAATGAAGGCTCTCCCTGGAGTCTTTTACAAGGCCACTAATTCTATCTATGAGGGCTCCACCCTCATGAACTCATCATCTCCCCAGAATCCCAGCTCCAAATATCATCACATTGGTGATTAGGTTTCAACACATGAATTTTGGTCTATAGCAATGTTTATGTCCAAATCCTCTTAACTCTCATTTTTCCCCCAGTCTCTTCCTTCTAGAACCCCTCTGTTTTGAAGCTTGATCTTATCTAGAAATTAATATTGAATTGCTTAACTAAAATTTAGTCATGCCAGGTAGGTTTTTAACATAGTGTTTTACAAGCTGAAGGCCACAACCGATTAATGGGTCATGAAATTAATTTAAAGTATTGACACCGGCATTTAAAAAAGAATAGAACAGAAAATATTTCTATTCCTATGACTATTTATATACATATTCATTGCATGTAGGAAAGGGTTAGTACTGTTACACGTGTGTGTATTTGGGCACTGGGTCATGACGTAGAATGTTCTTCCTATTCCAGGTCATGATCAGAAAAAGATTCCCTACTCATTACCAAATTGTCTCGGCTCAAGTCATTTTTCAGAATATATATTTTTAAAAACATATTTTAAACAAAATATACAATGCCTGTGGGATGAAAATCCCTCATGGTCTGACTCCTGCTACCTTGTATAGTCTTATTCCAAGCCATTTTTGTCCATAAATACTTTCTATTTTAGCTCTAGCAAATTAATTTTATAAAAAAACTTACTGAGTTATAATTTGTATCCAATAAAATGTACTTATTCCACGTGCTTAGCTTGATATGTTTTGTATACATCAGTTTAACTACCATCATAATTAATACACACAGCACTTTCATCACCTTACAAGACTGCTGTGTGCCCCTACCTGCCAACCCCTGCCCCAAGCAACCCTTGAACTGCTTTCTATAACAATGAAGTAGTTTCGCCTTTTCTAGAATTATATACATATAACATATATAATGTTTTTGTGTGAATTTGTTCACTTAATATGATGCTTTTGAGACAACAATGTTCCTATATGTATCTGTAGATCATTCTTCTCATTGATGAATAGTAGTCCATTGCATGAATATAGCACAGCTTGTTTATTATTCTGAAGGTAGATGTTTGGCTTGTCTCCAGTTTTTAGCTATTATTAACAAATGAACATTTGGATAAAATAATTTGTGTAACATATATTTCACTGTGGATGGAAAATATCTAGGAGTATAATTGCTAGGTTGCACAGTAGCTGTATGTTTAACTGCAAGAAATGGCCAACCTTCCAAGTGGTTATACTATTTTACATTCCCAATAGTGATGTATGACTGTTCTAGTTGCTCTATATCCTCACTAACACTTGGTTGTATAAAACTTTTAAATTTTTAGTGATTCCAATAGGTGTGTGGTGGTTTCTCATTGTGGTTTTAATCTCCATTGTCTGATGACTAAGAATATTGAGCATCTTTTTATGTACTCATTGGTCATTTGTTTATTTTCTTTTGTGAAGTATCTGTACAAATCTTTTGCCCATTTTTTTTGCCTGTTTATTATTAAGTTGTGTTTATATGTTCTGAATAGCAGTCCTGTGTTAGATACATGCATTGCAAATATTTCCTTCTGGTCTTTGGCCTGTCAATTCATTTTCTTGTTGGTGTCTTTTGAAGAGCAAACATTTTGAATCTTAGTGAAGAAAATTGTATCTTTTTTTATGGTGCTTTTTGTGTCCTCAGAAATCTTTGCTTATCCCAAGGTTATTAAGGTTTTCTCCTAGACATTTTATAGTTTTAGACTTTATATTTTGATCTGATTACGAATGATTTCTAGTTAATCTTTTGTGTATAGCAGGAGTTTTGAATTGATGTTCATTCTTTCCCATATGTATATACAGTTGTTTTTGCACCATTTGTTGAAAAGTCTACTTTTATTCCCATTGAATTATTCTTATGCTTTGTCAATAATTAATTGCCCATACATATGTAAGTCTGTTTCTGGGTTTTCTGTCTATTCTAAGCATCTATATGTCTGTCCTTACACCAGCACCATACTGTCTTGATTACTGTAGATTTATGGTAAGTCTTGAAATCAAGTAGTTTAAATCCCCTAACTTTGCTCTTCTTTTTAAATGTAGTTTTGGCCATCGTAGGACTTTTCCATTTCCATATAAATTTTAGAATCTATTTGTCAATTTTTACCAAAAGCCTGCCAAGATTTTAACTGGAATAACTAATCTGAACCTGTAGATCATTAGGGGACAATTGATGCTTTAATAATACTGATCACTCAGTTCAGAAAGGGGATATACCTTGATTAATTTAGCTCTCTACTTTCTCTTTTTTTTTTTTTTTTGAGATGGAGTCTCACTCTGTCACCCAGGCTGGAGTGTAGTGGCACAATCTCAGCTCACTGCAACCTCTGCCTCCTGGGTTCAAGCTATTATCCTGCCTCAGCCTCACGAGTAGCTGGGAGTATAGGTGTGTGCCACCATACCCAGCTAAATTTTGTATTTTTAGTAGAGACAGGGTTTCATCATGTTGGTCAGGCTGGTCTCGAACTCCTGACTTCAGGTGATCCACCTGCCTCAGCCTCCCAAAGTGCTGGACTTACAGCCAAGAGCCATGGTACCAGGCCTTTACATTCTCTTGGGTATGTTTTATAGTTTTCAGAATACAAATATTGTACTTATTGTATTTATCCCTAAATATTTTATTTTTTACACTACTATAAATGGTAAGAAAACATTTTCACTTTGTGATTTTTAAATAGACGTTATGTTTTAGCACAGTTTTACATTCACAGCAAAATTGACCAGAAGGTATAGAGATTTCTTATGTATCCCCTGCTCCCACATACACACAGCTACACTACTTTCAAATTCCCACACCAGAATGGTAATGATAAAATCCATGAGCTTACAGTGACACATTACCACCACACAAAATCCATAGTTTATCAGGATTCACTCTTGTTGTACATTCTGTGGGTTTTGATGCATGTATAATGATATGTATTTGCCACTGTAGAATTACACAAAATAGTTTCACTTCCCTAAAGATCCTCTGTGTCCTGCCTATTCATCCCTCCCTCCTCCTTAATTCCTGGCAACCGCTGATTGTTTTACTGTCTCCATAGTTTTGCTTTTTCCAGAATATCTTATAGTCATAATCATGCAACTTGTAGCATTTTCTGACTGGCTTTCACTTGGTAACATGCATTTAAGTTTCCTCCATATATTTTCATGGTTTAATAGCTCATTTCTTTTTAGCATTTCATAATATTTCATGGTCAGAATATACCACAGTCCACCCACTTACCTACTGAAGAACATCTTGGTTACTTTCAAGTTTGGGCAATTATAAATAAATCTGTTATAAACATTCTTATGTAAGTTTTGGCTTAGACATAGGTTTTCAACTCATTTGGGAGCACAATTGCCAAAATAATATGGTAAGAGTTTGTAAGTTTTGTGAGAAACTGCCAAACAATCTTTTCAATTGGCTGTACCATCTTGTATTCCTACCAACAGTGAGTGAGAGTTCCTGTTGCTCCACATCCTCACCAGCATTTGATGTCGTCAATGTTTTGGATTTTGGCCATTCTAATAAATGTGTAGTGGTATCTTGTTGTTGTTTTAATTTGTAATTTCATAATGATATAGGATGTTGAGCATTTTTTCATATGCTTATTTGCCACCTGTTTATATCTTCTTTGGTGAGGTGTCCAGGTATTTTGTCCATTTTAAATCAGGTTTTTAAAATCATTGAATTTTAAGAGTTCTTTATATGTTTTAGATAACAGTGTTTTATTAGTGTTTTGTAAATATTTTCTCCTTGTCTGTGACTTGTCTTCTCATTTTCTTGACAGTGCCTTTCTCAGAGAAGAGGCTTTTAATTTAAATGAAGTCCAGCTCTATCTATCTATCTATCTATCTATCTATCTATCTATCTATCTATCTATCATCTATCCATCCAGAGGGAGTCTCATTATGTTGCCTGGGCTGGTCTCATATTCTCAAGTGATCCTCCTGCCTTGGCCTCCTAAGGTGTTGGGACTACAGGCATGAGCCCCTGTGCCCAGCCTTATCAATTTATTATTTCAAGGATTATGCCAATTTGTTTGCTAGTATATAAAAATATGCAATTGATTTTTAATATATTATCTTACTATACTCACTTATCAGTTCTTTTATTATTTATTTTATAATATTTTTGTAGCGTCCTTGGGAATCTAGACAACACAATCATGTCATGTGCAAATAACAACAGTTTTACTTCTTCCTTTACAGTCTGCATGCCTTTTTTTTTTTTTGTCTTATTTTGTTGGCTAAAACCTACAGTACAATATTGACTAGAAGTGGGGAGAAAAGACATCCTTCCACTGTTCTAAACCTTCAGAGAAACACATTTAGTCTTTCACCATTAAATATATTGTTAGCTTTCGATTTTTTTGTAGACATCTTTCATCAGGTTGAGGAAGGTCCTTTCTATTCATAGTTTCTTGTGATTTTCTTTTTTTAATCAGAAATAAGTATGGAATTTTGTCAAGGGATGATTGTCATTTTTCTTTTTTGATTTGTTAATATAGTAAATTATATTGACTGATTTTTCAAATGTCAAAACAACCTTGCATTCCTAAGAAAAATCACATTTGGTCATGATGCATTATCCTCTTTATACATTGCTGGATTCCATTTGCTAATATTTTGTTACAGATATTTGTGTCTATGCTCATGAGAATATTAATCTGTAACATTTTCTATGTGTAATATCTGTCTTATTTCAGTGTCAGGGTAATTCTGAACTCATAAAATAGTTCTAAACATCATCTCCTTTTTTATTTTCTAAAAAGTTCATTGTTTGTATACAATGGTTATAATTTTTTTCTTAGATATTTGGTAGAGTTACTAGTGCAACCATCTGGACCTGGGGTTTTATTTTGGGGAAAATTTTTAAATATTAATTCCATTTCTTTAACAGATATAGAACTTTTTACATTAACTATTTCTTCTTCAGTGAACTGTGATAGTTTGTGTATTTCAAGGACTTTATCTATTTCACTGAAGCTGTGAAATTTATATGCATAATATTTTTCATAATATTCCATGATTACCTTTTAATGTCTGCAGAGTCTGCTCATACTTTCATTCTTGAAATTGGTAATTTTTGTCATCTCTTTTCTTTTCCCTGTTTAGTTTCATGAAAGGTTTCTCAATTTAATTGATCATTTCAGAGAACTAGCTTTTGATTTAGTTTTTTTTTTTTTTTTTTTTTTTTTTTTTTGAGACAAAGTCTCACTCTGTTGCCCAGGTTGGAGTGCAGTGGTGTTGTCTTGACTCACTGTGACCTCTGCCTCCTGGGTTCAAGCAATTCGCGTGCCTCAACCTCCTGAGAGGCTGGGATTACAGGTGCGTACCACCATGCCCAGCTAATTATTTTTTTTTTAAGTAGCAATGGGGTTTCACCACGTTGGCCAGGCTGGTCTCGAACTCCTGACCTCAGGTGATCCACCTGCCTTGGCCTCCCAAAGTGCTGGGAGTACAGGTGTGAGCAACCATACCTGGCCTAGCTTTTGATTTTATTTTCTCTATTGCTTTTGTGTTTTTGACTTCATTGATTTCTGCCATTACCTTTATTATAATGTCCTCTGCATGAGTTGGGTTTATTTGTTCTTCTTTTTCAAATATCTTAAGGTAAAGGTTTAGATAGTTTCTGAGACTTTTTCTTTTTTTCTTTTTTTTTTTTTTTAGAGATGGAGTCTCGCTCTGTTGCCCAGGCTGGAGAGCAGTAGCGCGATCTTGGTTCACCGCAAGCTTCGCCTCCTGGGTTCACACCATTCTCCTGCCTCAGCCTCCCAACTCCCCAGTAGCTGGGACTACAGGCGCCCGCCACGACGCCCAGCTAATTTTTTTTTGTATTTTTAGTAAGACAGGGTTTCACCGTGTTAGCCAGGATGGTCTCGATCTCCTGACCTCGTGATTCGCCCGTCTCGGCCTCCCAAAGTGCTGGGATTACAGGTGTGAGCCACCGCGCCTGGCCCTTTTTCTATTTTTCTAATGTAAGCACTTAATGCTATAAATTTCCTTCACAGCACTATTTCGGCTGCATCTCATACATTTTGTTATGCTGTTTTCATTTTCATCTACTTCAAAATACATAATTTATCTTATGATTTTTTCTTTGATCTGTGAATTATCTATAAGCATTACTATTTAAGTTATAAATTTGGTAGTTTTTAATATACTCTTTTGTTATTTCTAATTTCATCCCATTTTGACTAGATTTTTAAAAAATTTATTCCCAATCTTCCCATCCTTTGCTAGAAAAATATATTATTAACTTATTTATTATTGCTTCCTTTCTTTTTAAAGCAATTTTGCTTAGTTCTCTTTTTCTCTCTGGACTGACTTGTTCTGCTTCAGAAAGTTCTAGACATAAAAAGACTGCTCCAGCCCTGGCTCTGTGTGACCTCTCAGCTCTGGGGCCCCAAACCAGGTAACCCCTGGGTTCCAATTCTAAATTCTCAGGAGTGTCTGATTTGATCAGCCTGGGTCGGGTCCAACCCTGGGAAATTGCTGGCACATAGAATTAACAAGGTCTGGTCTATCCCTTTAACAGAGCTGTGGACAAAAATAGATTTTAACAATGACACATGGACTGGAGAGCACCTCAGAAGTTCAGTATACTGGCTGGGTGCAGTGGCTCACACCTGTAATGCCAGCACTTTGGGAGGCCTAGGCGGGTGGATCACCTGAGGTCAAGAGTTCAAGATCAGCCTGGCCAACATGGCAAAACTACTTCTCTACTGAAAATACAAAAATTAGCCGAGCATGGTGGCAGGTGCCTGTAATCCCAGCTACTTGGGAGGCTGAGACAGGAGAATCGCTTGAACCTGGGAGGCGGAGGTTGCAGTGAGCCGAGGTCAAACCACTGCACTCCAGCCTGGGTGACAGAGAGAGACCCTGTCTCGGGAAAAAAAAAAAAAAAAGAAAGAAAAAAAAAGAAAGAAAAAAAAAAGTTGAGCATATTTATTCAGCAGAAACACTTGTCAGAGGCCTTCAAAGAGCATGGCTCTTTTCATGGTTCCTTTGATGGTTAAGTTTGATTTCTCAAGCTGGAGTATGCAGTGGTATTAGAGGGGCTTTTGAAAGTCATAGGATAAACATGGTGCGTCTTCTTGAAGCATCCATTTTACAAGACGTTTTGGGGAAATTTTATATTAAAACAAACATAAATGTATGATGGAATAGACTGCAAAACAGCTCAAGATTTTTGAGGACATGGAACAGGACTTGGATTTCATAGTGGTGGATGGATCCTTTGTGGAAAAATTCCTGTAGCTTCCTTGTAAGAAGCCCTGGAAAACTCAATGAAAAATGTCAAAAATCTTATTTAGTATCATAATCTTCACCTTGTTGGCATTTAAGTAATATTTCAATCTGTATCATGTACAACTTATGTGTGTATTTTTCATGAATACTAAGGCAGTTTCTCCAGGGCATCTATCCATAGGCACCGAGGAAGGGATACCAATTATGGGATTAATCTCAACATGCTTATTGCACACCTATGACATGCTAGGTCAAGTATGTCTTCTGAATATATTTTCTTTTGTGTTTATCTTGCTAAGATAAATGGGAAGGAAGTGGGGAAGATAGAGGTGAAGGTAAATGGAAATGACAAAGCTATTTCCAGTCTTGAAAGAGGGAAGGATGGGGAAGTGATAAGGAAGTGAGATAGTGTTACAGAAGCAATGCCTGGGACTAGACATGTTGGTTCTCTTGCAATTGAATTAAGATACCCAGGGGAAATGACTTGACAATCATCAAAGAGAGTAAACACAGACATCTCTTGGACCCAAGCCCATGTCCATGACCTTGCTCCACACCTTTAGTCCTTCCTCCTGCTCAAACTTATAGTTGAGCCATCACTAGATTGGTAACAAAATACCAAGAACAACTAGAAAAGGAATGAGAATTTCTTATTAGCCTCAATTTTCTTCAAGGGAAATACTGCAGATTACTGCACATATAAAAGGAAGCCCTACATTACATGACGAATCTGGTTATGACATGCACACTGTACAGTAAGTAATACAATGTAATCACTTCAGGTGTTTTCCTTTCCAGTTATGAAGGCATTAATATTGAAAGGAGTTTCAGAGACAAGGAAGCTTTGTAAACACGTCAGACCTCTGTGATGTTGAAAGGAATGTATTTCAGAATACTCAGTCTCATAGGTAGCTAGTCTATAAACACCTGCTCTGTTTTGCAGTTGATCCCTAATGCTCTGCTCTTATCGCTGGGTTAGCTTGATTCTTTGAACCCTGTTAAAATGTAAATATCTCTGGGAAAGGTATTAATTTTTCTTCATTATAGTTGTGAAAGCAGAAAAGAAAGAGGAACACCACAGATGATCTTGGTTCTAGTTACAGCTCTACCACTGGATTTCTGTGACTGATGGGGATAGCCCTTCTTTCCATCTCCATGACCTCATCTGAACATAAAGGGGCGAACTAGAAGATCTCTAATGTCTTTTTTTAGGTTCAACTTTCTGTGAGTCTATGAGAAAAGACAATATGGGTAGGACCATTTTGGGGATGGGATCTGAGTGGGCAGGTTTCTACGCTTGGAGCAAAGGGCCAGCAATGGGGATATGGGCACCCAATGCCAAACTTTTCTCAGAGTGTACTTCTCTCAAAGGAAACTCCTGGGGTTGTATACCTAAGTGATCATAACAGTGATAAAAACTATTGTTAATGCCTGTTCTGTGCTTCTGCTGACTTAATACAATTTACCTCAACTACTCATGATTCAGAATTGCTGATATGTAAGACCATGACGCACACATTCTTGAATCAGCTTCTAAATCTTTTACATGTCCTTAAGAACCAGTCAATACACGTCTTTACCTCTGTTGTGAGATGGGACAGATGTGTTTGTGACTATTCATCCTGTTAGTCTTACTTCATCTCAATAACTTGCCAAACAGAAAAGGTGACAACAGACCTGCATCTGCAAGAAAGTAAATTTGTTCACAAACAAATCGTTTACAAGTTATGGGATAGCCAGGTGGATATTTCCAGCAGGCAGTTGGAAATCCAAGTCCAGGGCTGAGGAAAGAGCTGGATTTAGGAGTCATTTATTTATAGGGAGTTGTTGATATCTAGGATTTCTGCCTTTTTAAAAAAACATAATAATGCATGTGTATTTATATGTCTTATCTACAGCACCAATTAGATGACATAACATAGAATTTTAAAAAATTTTTGAAGGGTTTACATGTTTTCAATGTCCTAAATGTGACTACGTCTTGTCAAGTGGCCGGGGAGAAGGTGAGGGCTGAAGTCAAGGTCAGGGTTAGGCTCTGGAGATAGCAGTTTTTGATTCTGATTGTGTTCCTAGTGTATCTCTCCATTTCTAAAATAGGGACACTTTAGTCTCAGTTCTATTTCTATTCAGACAGAGTTCCCTAGTCAGTGGCAGGTTTGGGGAACGTTTTCAGTGTCCATGTGATGTAGGTGCAGGAGTGAGAGGCAAGCAGGATGAGGGGCTTGGTGCAGCTTCTGTCCCTTGCTCAGGAAGGTGAGTGGGAAGATTCCTTCCGCCACCCCTGGCCTTTCGGCATCAATGAGCTCACGGTCTCCATGCAAGGGGGCTGGGCTCTCCGACTAGAGGCATGCTGCTGACCTAGAGATAATTAACTGATAGTTTCTACCACGACCTGCTGACCCCTTTATAGGAACCACTGTAAAGATAAAATGACTTTCTGTTTTCTTTTTTCTTAGTGTCTCCGGTGCCTGAAACCTTCACAGTCATCACGTTATTTCGTGTTTATCATTAATCTTTTCGTTGAAAGCATCCCCTTTTCTCCCCTCTTGTTCCTGCCCTGGCCCATCTGCAGTTCAGGTGATCGACCCTCTCAGAAAACACTCCCTGTGAAGCCAAAATGTGAGTGAGTTAGACTGGGCCATTTTCAGCATGCCCCTTGTCACCCTGTGCCTGTGCAGTGTCACCTACTTCTGATAACAGCCTTGGACTGAGGGCGCGGGGGAGGATGGTTTTATGCCACAGATACTTCATTCGTCAATGCTGTCTTCTGAATCTTTCTCCTCATGTCCATTATCACGGGCCTAGAACAATTGTTTTTATTAGACAGTTTAATAAATTGCCTCTTAGACCAGCAGGCGAACCCGAGCATCTTTCTGACTCCTGTGCTGTCATTAACATGCTTCTTAACTCAAAACAGCTGTTCCTCCCCTTCCGCCTCCCCCTCCTCTTCTCTCTCAATCTTTACTCCTTAGACAAACTTTGCTTATTCAGAAACTTTGGGAAAAAAGATTTTTGAGTAAATGAGAATTCTCAAAACATAAGGATTTGTCTCTTTCAGCATGGGCACCTTTTAATTTTAAACATTTTGATGAAAATCTTTCCAAAATACATTATTTAGTACCTTCTTAAACAGAGAAAATAGGGCAAAATTTAATTTTTTTCTTGATGCCTTGGGATCATGACAGTGAACAAGATTTTGTTACTCTGCTGCAATGCAATAGGGCCTTGGGGGTCTTTTGGAGCATATAAAGGGTCCAAAATTTTCTGATTCTGAAGTTATTTTGAAAACTTTAAATAGACTCTCGTCTCTCTGCTTTTCATCAATCCATTGACCTATCACTCTGGTTATCAATGTACCTATTTTCAGAAATTCTTCTACCCTAATTTTCTAATGTTCAATGTTTACTGTGAGCATAGAAGACCAACATAGACACACACTTACACACGTGTCCATGCAGATGTGCATCAGAACTGTGTATAAAGAGGTGTGAGGAGGTGCCTGAGAGTTTCCTATGAGTAAATGGAATATGTTATGAGTTCTCTGTTTTGGTTTTCCAGAGACTGCTTTTGTTAAATTTTTTGCTCATTTTAGGAAAAGAAAGTTGCAAGACAGATGAGTTTAATAATGATGAAAAGCTCCCAGATTTCTAGGAGCTATCTATTTTTCTAGAAAGTTCTTCCTCAGTTCATTTTTTTTTTTTCACTTAATGCAAGTATAGGCCATGGTTACTAAAAGGAGATTCCTTTTATGAGAGACCCGTCATTTCATTATCCCAACTTCACATACAAATGATTTCATTATCTTTAAAAATGTTATGGTATTCTCAAACTATTGTCATTAAATGCTGACATTAAAAAAAAAAAAAAACAAAAACCCACCAGGTGCAAAAACAAACTGCAACCACAACAGCTAAATCTCTCTCTCTCCCTCATTGTCCTCCTTGGCAAAGTTCTGTGGAAAGCTGAATAAATGAACAGGGCCATTTGACAGAGTGTAACCCACACCAGCCCTGTTGTGCAATGCCTTGAATGTAAGTCCTTTTCAACTAAATGGAGGTATATTTTCTTTTATATTGTTGACTTTGACCCTGAAGCTTAGCAAAGAACACTTGTGCAACATTTTCTGGATCAATTTATCATCTGCTCAGAGCAGACATGCATTTTTTTCTCATCATTAGAGGGAAACCAAACCCATCGACATAATCTCCCATTCTGCTTTGTTTTTTTCCAGTCCTTCATGTGGTAGATTCTGAAATATTAATGAAGAGATATGAAAGTAATGTGCTCTATTCTCACACCCAGCCCCAGTGGGAGGAAGGATATGGCCAGGGAGTAGGAGAATGAGAAATGTCCTCGTTTTGCAAAACAACGTTTCTCAAAGTCAGGTTGTTGGATTCCATCTCTGAATATCCCAAGGTGGTGATCTAAAATCCAGATTTCTGGGCTTACCTATACCTATGGAATCAATATTTCTGGAGGATGGGGCTTTGTCATTTACATTTTAAATGGATGTGCTTAAAACTGATTGGACTAGACGGTGTCCCAGCTTTTTCTTTAACAAATCCTATGCTGCTGACTCTTATGTGAATACTGGTAATAAACTGCTTACAGACTGGGCATCATGGATCATGCCTGTAATCCCAGCTCTTTGGGAGGTCAAGGCAGGAGGATCGCTTGAGCTCAGGAGGTTGAGACCAGCTTGGGCAACATAGTGAGAACTTGTTTCTATGTTTAAAAAAATTAAATTTAAAAATGTACTTACAGAATGCTCTTAATAAACTTTATTATTGTAAGAATAATAACTTTTGATTGTATAGCAGCATTTTTAACTTTTCAAAGTGTTTTCCTATTTTCTATATATAACCCCCCAGAGGTGGACAGGGGAGGTCTCATGACCTCCATTTTAGAGATGTAACAAACTCCCTGAAGCTTAATGACTTGTGCCAACTACATTATACCTTAGTGGTCAGGAGTCAGGACTGGCATGCAGGTCTTCTGACCTCATTTCACTGTACATTCGGTGTTCTAAGATCCAACACACAAAAGGAAGCTTTATTAAAGTGTCCCTTAAAAATGGACTTGAGCCGAAATCAGTGCCTTCCAGGCCTCTCCACATGCTGTCGAGTGTGCTGTGCATTTGCTCCTGAGAGACGAAAGCACAGACGAAGATGCCCTGCACGCCAGGAGAGAAATGGGAATCTTCAAAACAAAGGAATCTCATTCCTCTTCTGTTCATCCCCTTCAATTTTCTGATCCTTTCCCTCCACTCCCTCTTTCTTGTAAAGACTTAAACTCTGAAATAATTATATGAAATTAAGTTGGTAAAAGCCAGGCTTGTTTCCTTAAGATTGATGTGTTAACATTTGGGGCAGTTTTCTTAGGACTTAGGGAGAAGATTATTTCTGAGGTTGGCTGCGGGAAGCTTCCTCTTCCCTAGGGAGGGGTGAGCCTCCTTCCCAGGACACCTCCCTCCGTGACACAGCCTAACTGTTAGCAGAAGTTCATAAAAAAAGTTAGTTGATTTTTTTAAGTGCTGGAGACTTTTCTCCTTTTAATTCTGGTCATAACTACCCACTGTCCAAAAAAGGAGACACAGCAGGCTCTAAACTCTCTCTGAGACTGAATGCAAATTGAGTGTCTGGGAGTCTGAGGGAGGTGCGGGAAACACTTTCCAGCTCCACTAGCCTGTCTTTATCTGTAGATCAAGATAAGCGAGTGGATGGGTTGTTAGCAAAAAGGAATCTCTTCATGCAAATTATAATTCTCTTAAAAAAAAAAAAAAGTATGAAGGTGTGACCCTGCCTGTCACTTACCCATGTGCAGTAAAACGAATGGAAGGTTGGAAGACTGGGATGCTTTGCAGTGGAAAATGGCTTGAGTGCCCGTGCTGAAGCCATGCTGAATTTCCCGTGTTCCTGCGGCAGCCTGGGAGGAGACCAGCAGGGTCACATTCGAGTGGTGCTTGCCTGCCCTGACACATCATTTCTAATTATGACACCTTTGTAAACCCCTTCCCTTTTGCTTCATAGGGCTTGTAAAAGGCACCCACAAACCTCTGCCTTCCTGTGCCTCCCTGCCCCGAGGTAGAAATCCTCCTCTTGCAGGAAGTGCAAAGCAAAGTTCAAAGCTTTCTTGGTCAAAAGAGAGTGCGCCTGATCCAGGATAACATGATTAGGTAACAATTAGACCAAAAAAAAAAAAAAAAAAAAAGCCAGGGCCCTGCATCACTGGCCAGTGCTGGCCTTCTGCAATCTCTGCTCTTCTAAAAGATACTTATTATTTCCTTGTTCAGTATGAAGATGCAAACCCAAACTGAATACCATTTAGGGTCAAAGCCACAAGCAGCTTTGGGCTGTCAGGGGATGGAGAGCTGTAATGAGTCTGTGATGAAATGTCCCCACCAAACACAGAGGCTAAGGGATGGAGCTTAAGAGAGGGATGACAAAGAAAGGAAGCAAGGGTCCACAGACCCAGGGCAGACCCTGTCGCTCTGGTGACTTTCTGAATGACTGCCAGACTTGTTTCCCCGCTATAAAACAAGCCCAGTTCAACCCATGTTAAAAGGGGGTTAAAAGAGGTCATAAATCTTTCTGGGCACTGAAGATCCATGGAAAACGTGGCCTGATGTCTTTGACATCTGTTTTGGGTTCTCAGCCTCAGCTGGCTCCACTGCCCTTTCTCCTGCGATAACTCACAGGCCCCATTCAGGCCTCCGAATGGCAGGTATAGAGTGTCTCCCCTTGGAGCACTGGGGATGAGGGGTGAGCGTCCGGGCAGCAGGCGAGCCCCCAAGGCTGGCCCGCTGACACCGTAAGTCTATACCCAGGGACTGGTGGAGGGGAGGCTGTGGGATTGATGGTGTAAATGGGCAGCACACACAGCCTACAGAGGGGAGGCCGGCGGCGGGTGGGAGAGCGCTGGCTGAGGTTGGTCACACGGAGATTGAATTTCAGCTGAATTAGATCAGAGCTGTGGGAAACAGCACCTCCTTCACACACACAGCCGGTCTCATAGGAAGATGTGGGAGGGCGGCTGGGGAGACAGAGGCAGGCAGCTGCGATGAAATACCGAAGTCCACTCACAGCAGCTAACAGCTAACTTAATTACTCTACTACCTCTCCCCAGCATACTGGCCAGACTTTGCAGACTCTGGGGTTTTAGACTGAAAGGCTCCATGGTGCCAGGGAAAGATGGGGTGGTCAGCATTTAAAACACACTGTGGTTTGGGAGCGAGGCTGCGTGTGTCTCTAAAGGAGGAAAAGCGTGATTATCAAAGTACAGGAAAGGCAGGGAACTTTTAGATCCACAGCTGCAGAAGGCAAACTTCGGAAGGGATTTACGTGGCTTTCACTGCTACCTTTAGGGTTTGATGTTTTATAGCATTTTATTAACATGCAATGCAAGCTCTCAATACCATAACTGTGTTCGCTGCTGCTGCTCGGAACTGTTCCTCTAATCCCCTTTCTCTGCTTAATAACCTGACGCCATTTCAGTGACCCAGAATACCAGCTTTTCTTGGGGAGGCCTTAGAGGAGTGGAAAATTGGGAGAAAGATTTAGAATTAAAATGGGAACACTTGCAGTCCTATTAAAAAGGGCAAGAAGTCAGCTGCTTTGAAATCCACCCCCTCAGCAGGGGTGGGGAAAGCCTTTCCAGGAGACAGTGGGAACACATTTGTTCCCTAAGCTGGCACCAGAGTGACTTTCTCCAGGGCAGCCAGGGCCTGGCATTCTGTATACGCCATTTGAATCAGGGAGCCTTCAAATGATCCTTTTTTCTCTTCCTGTCACTCAACAAGAGGCTGGCGGCAAAAATTCCTACAGCAGCTTCTCCTGAACCAGGCAGAAACCAACCCCTGAGGCTGCTCGGTGCTCCCTAATCTCCTGGTTGGCATCGCACATCCATTCTGAGCCTGCTGCTACTGAGGAGAAAATGACCTCAAACAACTGCCCACTGAAGGTCCCATGTTGTCACCATCCCGGGGGCTTTCTGCATAGCGCTGCTTTTGTCGGACTGAGCAGCTTCTGGAGTTTTGTACAATGCCTGGGCCCGAGGAAACCTGCCAGGATGTTCCCAGTAGGAGGAACGATCATCCCCCGATAACAGACAGAAACACCCAGGGCAGAGACAGAGTCCACACTGTGGGATCTGACTCAATGTTTGAATTCTTAGGAGCTCACCACTTCATTGGATTTCTCATGACTGAAAAAAAGAGACCATTAGAATCTGGATGAGAATTTAGGTGCTGGTTTAGATTCTCTTAGATTAGATGGATATCCAAAAGAGTGTGTGGAAAAACTGCAGGAAGGGCCGGGCGCGGTGGCTCATGCCTGTAATCCCAGCACTTTGGGAGGACAAGGTGGGTGTATCATCTGAGGTTAGGAGTTCGAGATCAGCCTGACCAACATGGAGAAACCCCATCTCCACTAAAAATACAAAATTACCCGGGCGTGGTGGCACATGCCTGTAATCCCAGCTACTCAGGAAGGCTGAGGCAAGAGAATCACTTGAACCTGGGAGGTGGAGGTTGCAGTGAGCCGAGATTGCACCACCGCACTCCAGCCTGGGCAACAAGAGTGAAATTCGATCTCAAAAAAAAAAAAAAAAAAAAAAAAAAAAGAAAGAAAGAAAAACTGCAGAGTCTGAGTCATCTGAAATGAAATGGGATGAAAAATTTATATGTAAAAATTGTGTATATTTCCTCCAGCCCCAGGAAGAGAGCCCTATGTATTCTGTTAAACAGATCTGCTGATTTTCAAGATGCCAAGACTCTTCCAGACTTAAGAACTACTGTTTTATATTAAATATTTTGCAAAGGTAATTTTAAGAGGGAGCATTGGTTTCCCTCAATCACAGGCTCTGCAAAGTACAATGTGCTGTCTACTGTATACTTTGCCACGTGGAGCCTGGCTGCTTGACTCATGTAACTCAACGTAAACAGTAACTAGGAGAGGACACACATGAGCAGGCAGGGTGTGCCCACAGGGTCACTGCTTGACATGGTTACACTGCAGCTAGAGTATGGCTCTCCCTTGGATGGATCTATTCTGTTAATACCTCTGTCCCAGAATTCGTAGTCCCAAAGTGGTGCTCTGAGAGGATGTATTAACGAAAAGAAGGAGCATAAATGAGAACCTTAAAGAGTTTACAGGGTTTGGCCGGGCGCGGTGGCTCAAGCCTGTAATCCCAGCACTTTGGGAGGCCGAGATGGGCGGATCACGAGGTCAGGAGATCGAGACCATCCTGGCTAACACGGTGAAACCTCGTCTCTACTAAAAAATACAAAAAACTAGCCGGGCGAGGTGGCAGGCGCCTGTAGTCCCAGCTACTCGGGTGGCTGAGGCAGGAGGATGGCGTAAACCCGGGAGGCGGAGCTTGCAGTGAGCTGAGATCTGGCCACTGCACTCCAGCCTGGACGACAGAGCCAGACTCCGTCTCAAAAAAAAAAAAAAAAAAAGAGTTTACAGGGTTCAGGCTTGATAAACCTCTTGGATAAGAAAGGTGGGTAGATATAGAACAAGATTTGCATCCATCACATGGGAAGAGTGTACACTGGCCTGGGAGTACAAACCCCTTTCTGCCAGGGTAGGGAAGGTTCTTGGGGGAAAGGTGGTTTTCATAATACATCTTAAACAATAACAAAGATGCCAGAATCCCATAGTTTCCCTTTCTGGAGTTGATGTTTGGATGCAAATTATGGGCATGTTTTGCCTTAAATAAATCCAGTGTTAGGCCAGGGCAGTGGCTCATGCCTGTAATCCCAGCACTTTAGGAGGGCAAAGCAGGCAGATTGCTTGAGCTCAGGAGTTTAAGACCAGCCTGGGCGACATGGCAAAATCCTGTCTCCACAAAAAAATACAAAAATTAGGCCAGGCACGGTGGCTCACGCCTGTAATCCCAGCACTTTGGGAGGCCAAGGCAGGTGGATCACAAGGTCAGGAGTTCAAGACCAGCCTGGTCAACATGGTGAAACCCTGTATCTACTAAAAACACAACATTTGCTGGGTATGGTGGCACACACCTGTAATTCCAGCTACTTGGGAGGCTGAGGCATGAGAATTGCTTGAACCTGGGAGACAGAGGTTGCGGTGAACCAAGATTGTGCCATTGCACTCTAGCCTGGGCAACAAGAGTGGAAACTCTATCTCAAAAAAAAAAAAAAAAAAAAAAAAAAAAAAAAAAAAAAAAAAAAGGAAAAGAAAAGAAAAGAAAATCCAGTGTTGATAAGTTGATTTCCCAAAGCAGATGAATTGGGAAGTTGGGTGTGGTGATTATTTATGTTACATAGTAGCTACTGGTGTAGCTATGTAAAGACACTGTGGTTTACGCCTATAATCCCAGCACTTTGGGAGACTGAAGTGGGCGGATCACAAGGTCAGGAGATCGAGACCATCCTGGCTAACATGGTGAAACCCCGTCTCTACTAAAAATACAAAAAAAAAATTAGCCGGGTGAGGTGGCAGGTGCCTGTACTCCCAGCTACTTGGGAGGCTGAGGCAGGAGAATGGTGTGAGCCCGGGAGGCGGAGCTTGCAGTGAGCCGAGATCACGCCACTGCACTCCAGCCTGGGTGACAGATTGAGACTCCGTCTCAAAAAAATAATAATAATTAAATAGCAGCTACTGGCTGGGCACGGTGGCTCACGCCTATAATCCCAGCACCATGGGAGACTGAGGTGGCTGATTGCTTGAGGCCAGGAGTTCAAGATCAGCCTGGGCAACATGGTAAAACCCTATCTCTACAAAAACAAAACAAAACAAAAATTAGCTGGGCATGGTGGTGTGCACCTGTAGTCCCAGCTACTCAGGAGGCTAAGGTGGGAGGATCACTTGAGCCTGAGGAGGCTGAAGCTGCGGTGAGCTGTGATCATGCCACTACACTCCAGCCTAGATGACAGAGTGAGACCTTGTCTCAAAAAAAAAAAAAAAAAGAAAAGAAAAGAAAAGAAAAGAAAAGAAAAAAGTAGCTACCACTGATGCAGGACTCATTTACATACTTTATCTCAAGCAATTCTGACAACACAATGAAATGTGTACTATCTATCCCATTCTTCAGATGAGGAACTTAAGGTTTAGAGAGCTTTAGCTCCTTCCTGAGGATTACTTTTCTACTAAGTGCCAGAGAGAACCAGCATTGAAAGCCAGATCGGTCTACCTCCAAAGACTATGCTCTTAAATTCTCCATTAGTCAGCTCCTCCGTGCAGTGGGATTTGATGCTTTACCAGAAATATCAAGACCGTAAATGCATCTTAAACACAATTTGATTTTCAAAGGTAGAAAAAAAAAAAGAAATGAAGTTTTACCAAGTGCCTATAGTATCCAGATAGTATGTCAGGGGATATGACTATGTCATTTTGTAAAAAATTAAATTTTATAAAATAATCAATTCTGGTGGAATATTTTCAAAATATACTTGTCAGTTAAAGTTAGGTTTACATGGCCAGGCACAGTGGCTCACGCCTGTAACCCCAAAACTTTGGGAGGCCGAGGCAGGCAGATCACGAGGTCAGGAGATCGAGACCATCCTGGCTAACACAGAGAAACCCCGTCTCTACTAAAAATATAAAAAAAATTAGCTGGGCATGGTGGCAGGTGCCTGTAGTTCCAGCTACTCAGGAGGCTGAGGCAGGAGAATGGCGTGAATCCATGAGGCGGAGCTTGCAGTGAGCCAAGATTGTGCCACCGCACTCCAACCTGGGTGACAGAGTGAGACTCCGTCTCAAAACAAATAAACAAACAAAAAAAGTTAGGTACACACATGCAAATCTTCCCCCTCAAGTAGTCTCATAAACTAGTCAAAACTTTCCCAGGGCAGAGGGCAGATTTTGCTCCCTATTTTATCCCCTTTGTTCATAGAATATTTGTCTTAGGCCGATAAATGATTACTGAATGAATTAGTGTGTAAAAATGTGAACCTATTTTGAGGACAGCCATCAGAAAGCCTTATTTCTTAAAATGAAAGTGGCTCACCCTGGCAACCAGACATGGAGATAGGGGGATTGCTCAATATACACCCAAAGTAGGTCTTATGCAGAAGACTTAAGAAAGATGAGAGCGAAAATAAGACAAGGATATGGAGATATGGTTTTTGAAACTTGAAAAACTATACTTTGTTTTTCTAATGCTTGTTTCTATTCAGATTGGGGAAATTAAAAGCTCTTACTAGTTCAAAGTTTTGCCTGATGAATATTACACCTACCCCTTTCAGAGATCTCAGTGAATGAGTCCGTCTGTGACTTTTTTTTCAGCACTGTGATCCAAATGATATCCAAACATAACATTCCCCCTCCTACCCCCAACCCCTCAGTGCATGTGTGTTTGGTAAATGTTAATGTGTCTGGGGTGTTTGGTATTGGGAAGTTAACATTCTTTTTTTTTTTTGGTTGGAAATGCAAATAGTTCATCAAATGTAATGCTTTTGGTGAACCAGAGATTGAAAGAATGAACCAATTTTGAAGACAGTAATCATGGACTTGATTTGCAGCTTAAGAAAGGTCATTTCTGCTGAGTAGTATCCTGAAGCAAATACTACTAAGGGAAGCTACGAACTTTCTAGACTTAACTTTCTTAAAACAATGGATAAACATCCCTCTTGAGAAATGCAGGTATTCACATGCTTAAAGACAGAGGTTTGGTACATATGCATTTTTTTTTTTTTTTTTTTTTTCCGAGACAGGGTCTTGCTTTACTGCCTAGACTGGAGTGTAGTGGCACAGTCATAGCTCACTGCAGCCTCAGCCTCCCTAAGTGTTGGGATTACAGATGTGAGCCTCTGCGCCTGGCCTGCAGATGCTATCTTAAGGGTGCTTGCAGGCCTCTGGTGTGGTCAGAGCTCATGGGTTGTAAAGTCATAAATAAGTTATCTGCTTATTTATGTTTCTAAATGAATCTCTGTCTGCCCTTATGTCAGGCCAATAGCAGAGAGCAGTAGTCTTAGGAAGCGGAAATAATCACTGGGCTCAGAGTTCTTCACTGCCTGCTCCACACATTAAAATTCAGTATCCCAATTAGATTGTTCCAGGGACACTCCCTCCCTTCTTTCCTTTCTTCCACTGACGCATTCATCCATTCATTCAACAAACATTGATGGAGCCCCTCTGGTGAGAGGAAACACACAAATAAACCCTTAGAGTCCAGTGTGCAATCGAGGGTTAGAGCGGTGCACAGCTTTTGGAAGAGCAGAGTGGAGGGACCCCTGACTGTTGGCAGTCAGGGGCAAGATTTTCCTAGAGGAAGGGAGCTTGAGCTGAGCCTTTAAACTGTTTTTTGTTTTTTTTTTTTTTTTTTTTTTGAGACAGATTCTCACTCTGTTGCCCAGATTGGAGTACAGTGGTGCTATCTTTGCTCACCCCAACCTCTGACTCCCAGGCTCAAGCGATTCTCCTGCCTCAGCCTCCTGAATAATTGGGATTACAGGCATGTGCCACTACCGCCCAGCTAATTTTCGTGTTTTTAGTAGAGACAGGGTTCACCATGTTGGCCAGCCTGGTCTTGAACTCCTGACCTCAAATGATCCACCCACCGCTGCTTCCTAAAGTGCTGGGATTATAGTCGTGACTCACTGCACCTGAGCTGAGCCTTTAAGAATACAAGAAAAGTTTGCTAGGAAGAAAAGAAATGGTAAGGCTGTCCAGGTTCTCATACCATGTGTGAAAGCATGGGCGTGGGGGTGGAGAGGAGAAGTAGGCAGGGGAAATTGTGGCAGAGGCCAAGAAGGGAAGTAACCCTGCTTGGGCTCTAGACTGTGTGTAGAGCCATGATGAGAGATAAGGTCAGATAAGAATAACAATTGCTAACATTTATTGAACACCTGCTATTTTCCAGGCACTGTTCTAATGGATTTATGTGTTTTGACTTAGTTAATCATGGCAACAGCCTTATGAGGTGTGTATAAATATTACTACTGTTTTTCAGATTCACAGGGAGATCAAGTATTTTGCCCAAGAGCACACAGCTAGGAAGTGGAGAAGTCCCGGTTCAACCCAGACAGATTGACTCCTTCCTTCCACTGATGCATTCATCCATTCATTCAACAAACATTGATGGAGCCCCTCTGGTGAGAGGAAACACACAAGTAAGCCGTTAGAGTCCAGTGTGCAATCAAGGGTTAGAGCTGTGCACAGCTTTTGGAAGAACAGAGTGGAGGGACACCTGACTGTTGGCAGTCAGGGGCAAGATTTTCCTAAAGGAAGGGAGCTTGAGCTGAGCCTTTAAAGTCTTTTTTTTTTTTTTTTTTTTTTTTTTTTAAGAGACATATTCTCACTCTGTTTTCCAGACTGGAGCACAGTGGTGCCATCTCTGCTCACCCCAACCTCTGCCTCCCAGGCTCAAACGATTCTCCTGCCTCAGCCTCCTGAATAATTGGGATTACAGACATGTGCCACTACCGCCCAGCACTCACAGAATATTTATGGAAGAAACAACAAATGAATTTATTGATTTTTATCTATTAATTATATGGAAGTGAATTCAGACTTCTTCAGGGTTATGCTTACCTTTGCTTTTGAGATGTAAATTAGCAAAAATGAGATTCCACTAAAACCTTGTCACATATATATATTTGGAAATCTGTGGAATGGTCAACCCCAAACCAAAATTTACATAAGATTAACTTATTTCTTTCAAATTTACAACCAATGGATTGTGGGGTGTGTGTGCGTGTGTGTGTGTGTGCGCGTGTGTTCCATTTGTAGCATGTGTAGTTGCTTTATCTAATATGTACATTCTCTAATTCACAGATGGTTCCAACTTCCTACTCTTCCAGTTAAAATAAACAAAAAGGAGGGTCCTGAGTGTTTATGATTTTCCTAAGATCGATGGTATTTCTTCTGCAGATGATCAACAGTTGCCTGCCTTGGAATTTGGAGTTCGTAAGAACTAGGTAGGTAATGCAATTAGGTCACACTGACATTCAGGGATGGAATTTCCCCAGTGACATTAATGCATCCATTGCTTCCTATATATTTCAGTGTCATAAACAAAGTTGTTCTTTCCTTTGCAAGAAGAAAAGAGCACGGTGGAAACCGAGAAGTGTGTCTTCTGTTTGGTCAGCAAGGCAGGAAAGGCCTTGTGTGCTCTGTCCGTCAACACTGATAAGCTATGACATCAGGAGACTGGGAGGATCCCCAGCTGTTCCACCTACACTGGGTCCCAGGGCGCGTGATCCTGCTCAGGAAGCACGGGGAGCTCAAACGGAAAGATGAGCATCATGAACACAATAAGTCTACTCGGACTTTCTTAAATTATTTGAGTATCCATATATTTGACTTCAAGAGACCTTTATTTTCTGGGTTTCTTCCTTGTAGCTCAAAGAGTACGTGCTTTGAGCATTTCAGTTGGTGCAGCCCCTCTACAAAAGCCTTCCTTCAAAAGAGTCAAAATCTTAAAGAATCTAGCAAAACTAGAACAAGATGCATCATAATTGGTTTCTATGAATTAAGAAACAATTGATTTTTAACTTCTTAAGCATATTTGTGGTTAAGTATGATAGTATTTGATTTCTTAAGTATATTTGTGGTTATGTATAATAGTATTTGATGCATTTTATTCCATTGCGAAGAGTATTAATGATTATAACTAACAAGTTTTATGTGCTTTATGGTTTCAAATGCCTCCTACAAAGTTTATATTCGCTCATTTGGTTCTCTTTAGCCCTCTCTGAAATGAAGAAAACTATCATTATCCTACTTTTACAGATGAGGAGACTGGAGTTCAGGGAACATACTAGGCTAAGGGTTTTGCCTTAGAGGCAGCCTGTGAAAAGTAAAGGAGCAAGAACTTGAACCTAGTTCAACTTCCAAAACCCATTCTCCTCTTATCCATTCAATGGATAAATCAAGAAAGAGGTGAGAAACTTATTCTTGAGTGTCCAACGCGGGCTAGGTAATTTTATACATACTATTTCATTTAGAAACTACAGGTTGGGAACTATTATCAGGGATAAAGAAATGAAGATTCCAAGAGGACCAATAACTTAACAGATGCTTGGTAAATGATTGAGCCCTGCTACTGAAAAATAACAGGGAACTCCGGGAGAAAAGATGTTCTTGAACTATATCAGCTTACTGAAATTTGTTAGGAGTGCAAACCTAGGCAGAATATCTCACAAAAGGAAGCTTATTTGTAAAAAGTGGAGTTCAGTTGGCTTTTTTTTTTTTTTTTCTATTCTGAGGAATATTTTCTTTTCCTTTTCAGAAAATCCAGGTCAGGAACTGTATCTTTGCCCAGCCACCTGCAAACAGACTTGAGAAAAATGTAAACCACCCTCTGCAGGATATTGATTCTGATGGAGTAAATGTTGATTAAGCAGAATGGTGTTTTTTTTTTT
This sequence comes from Macaca thibetana thibetana, assembly GCF_024542745.1. Classification (NCBI taxonomy): domain Eukaryota; kingdom Metazoa; phylum Chordata; class Mammalia; order Primates; family Cercopithecidae; genus Macaca; species Macaca thibetana. Next base: position 65,118,286 of record NC_065585.1, read on the forward strand.
TTTTTAACTGGAGGAATTCCAGATCTTTCCTTAGGCCCGTCTCCCCAGGGAAATGAGCTCTATCCTCAAAAATCTACAGAAAACCTGAGTAAGAATGAAGATTTATGATGGGAGACGCTGGGCGGAAGACGGCTGGCTATCTGGTGGGCTATCTAGAAGCTCATCTTTGTGTTATTAGAGAAACACTCCCGCTCTTGACAGGATATGGTCTGCTTATCACATAATCTTCTCAAGTTTCATTCCCATTCTGCTTACAAATGCCCCAAATATAAAGAGATGCATTTCATCAAGACAGCCTTTTAAGAGGCAGTTGATCCCAGCTGTTGCCGTCTATCTTAAACACCTACCTTTTCACCCTAGTGTGGAGTTTACATGTCGATAAGGGATGTAAAAAAGGGAACTTGAGAAATCTCAGCAGAGGAAAAACACCGAGGCTGTCTCCGGGGGTTGGAGTAGGAATAAGAGCTCAGGAAGCTCTAAGTTCCAGAACACCCCTTCTTTTCAGAGAGGAGCCCTGGGGCGATGCTGGCCTGCCCCAGGCCTTGAGCTGACCTCAAATACCAGGGACTGGAAACCCTTTACCAGGCACATAAGCTGAGGGTTTCATTGCCTGCTACTTTGACATTTTCTTGTCAAGAGCTGGTGGTAAAACAGAAGTGAAAGATGCAGGTAGGAACAGGAGAGCCAGACCTGGAAGGTTTTGGCTCACCCATGGACCCTCCGTCCTGGCATTGTCCATGCTCATCCAAGATGAATTCTCAATACCTGCTTTCATGACACACATATGTAGACCTGGGATGCATTCCCAGATGGCCAAGTGGGATATGCTGGCAAATGACCTGTGAGTTTTCTCTCACTCCTGAGTCTGCAAGCTCAGAAAGCCAGGGGCTCTTGGAGGTTGCTAAGTCCAGAAGACTTTTATGCAGAATACGGAGTGGGAGGTTAGAATTAAGTATTAAGTGGGCAAAACAGGAGGGGTGGTTTCAGAGTCCTGCTTGGGTCCTGGTGCGGCCCGTTGTAGCTGATGGGGTGGAGGCGGGGAGGTATCTCCTTTGTTGGAGAAGAAATAAACCTATGACTGTGAATCCAGTCTGCTCCCTCCTAAAGACTGGGCTGCAGTGTTTGAAGTCGGGACTGGTGTGTTTCGGGAAGCTGGCTACATCAGGTTCCCATTAGCCCAGGCAGCAGCACCAGTGGGTTCACACCGCGACATGGTAACAATTAAGCCTTCTGCTACTGGTCCTTACCCTGAGGTGAGGCTCTTTTCCTTTTTACCAATGTGACTTAAAGTTGCCCTGGTTTCCTTGTGGCTCGATTTCCTGCAGATTCCCGTTACTTCGTGTCTAATCTTCTGAGACCACTCATTAGACCACACAAATTGGAACAATTGTCTCCAGCACACAGATCCTGTTCAAGACCCTCAGTGTACCTAGGAAAAAGACTATCTCTCTGAAACGTGAGAGTTACTTCCTGTGTAAATAGACGAATTACAAAAAATCAGAGGTATAAATATTAGGGAAAATAAACTAATTATACGCCCATACCCTGAGGCATGCTAAAATTATTTTCTTCCTTTAAAAAAAAAGCAGTGGGTTAGAACAATTATTTCCATTTTCAGTGATGAGAGAGATAATACATGTACAAATGACTGTAGTATGAAGCAGAAAAACAAAAAGATACCATTACATTCTATGGTTTTTCCAAGCAAGAAAAATATTTCTTTATAGAGAATAAGCCAGATCAGAGAAATTGCCATTTGAGTTGAAACTTGAAAAATAGGTGGAATTTGGATACATGGAAGTTGGTGGAAAGAAGAAAGAAGCATTTAGGAGGGGGAACAAAAGCAACAAAAATGTGGGCATTTTCTTAGTACTTATGTAGCTTAAGCACTGATACACGCTATGGGAAGTAAAATAATGTATAGATGCCTCTCAATTTACAAAGAAGTTATGTCCTGATAAGTCCATTGTAAGATGAAAATATTGTGAGATGAAAATGCATTTACGTGCCGGGCACGGTAGTTCACGCCTGTAATCCCAACACTTTGGGAGGCCTAGGGGGACAGATCACCTGAGGTCAGGAGTTCAAGACCAGCCTGGCCAATACGGTGAAACCCCATCTCTGCTAAAAATACAAAAATTAGCTGGGTGTGGTGGTGCATGCCTGTAATCCCAGCTACTCAGGAGGCTGAGGCAGGAGAATCACTTGAACCCGGGAGGTGGAGGTTGCAGTGAGCCGAGATCGCACCACTGACTCCAGCCTGGACGACACAGCAAGACTCCGTCTCAAAAAAAACCAAAAACCAAAAACCAAAAAACAAAAACAAAAAGAATGCATTTAATATACCTACCCTAGTGAACATTATAGCTTAGCCAAGCCTACCTTAAACATGCTCAGAACACTTCCATTAGCCCATAGTTGGGCAAAATCATCTGGCAACACAGTGCACTGTAGAATATCAGTTGTTTACCCTCATGATCCTGTAGCTGCCTGGCAGCTGTGGCTCACTGCCCAGCATTGAGAAAGAGAATCACACTGCTTTCTACTGAATGTATATTCCTTTCATACCATTGTAAAGTTGGAAAATGTTAAGTTGAACCATTGTAAGTTGGGGGCTATCTATAAGACATAGGTCCTGCCTTCAAGAGGCCTTCATTTGAGTTGAAGTGATGAAACAAACACAGGATAGAAATAACTTAGAGAACAATGTAAGACATGTATGATCTTAAATCACTGCAGACCTAGGTAACATTTAATTGTGGTATGTAGGTGATAAATAAACATGATTTCAAGTAAAGAGTTGTCGAAGTTTGGTGAAATAGCGAGACCAGATTTGAGGGGGATGATGTTTAGTTAGATGCTTAGGGCTGAAGGAAAGTCATTAAAAGAAAGGAGAAAATGAATGAACTGAGAACAAGACAGGCCACATGCCGCAGACTAGTGGTTCTCCAGCTTCAGTGTGCATCAGACTCATTCAGAGAACGTGTTAATAACATACATGTCGCTGAGCTCCACAGCAGACTTTCTGATTTAGCAGGTCTGGTATGAGGTGTGATGAGTTGCATTCTGGCAAGCTCCCTAGGGATGCTGGTGCACCTGGTCTGGAAACTCACACTTTGAGAACTGCTGTGGACAGATCAGCATGCCCAGAGCACAAGCATTTACTTGGGGAAAATAGTGGGAAATCAGACTGTACAAGGGAAGTCCACCAGAAAAGTATTAAAAATCAGTTTGCTGTAAATTCTCTTCATTTTCCTGATGGTTGATTCCTCATCTGAACAAAACCATAAACACTCTTGACTTTTTCTACTCCCAAATGACTTCTTGGTTTAGCATGAATTACTGAGAAAGAAGAAAATCACGGTTTTATGCCTCCAGAAGAAACTACCATGGTTAAAGCTGGATATCATTTCAGAAGACAGATTCCATGAATCCCTCTGCAAGACACACATTCTTAAATAGCTTTACCTCTTCCAGGAAGTGTGGTCTGTTATGGGACTGGTGTTAAGGAGCTTTACACATTGAACGGCCACTGTCAGAGCCAACCCCCTTAAAACCCAAGTGTTAAAAACACTGACCAAAGAGACATAGCAAAATGATGCACTATTTCATTGCTTTCCTAAGAGATCCACATCATTTATTATCTCAAATGTTTTATAAATAGCAGTTATAACCCTTATTACATTATCTTTTGCTTTTGCATATTTAAATAAAAACTTATTTTTCCCCCTATTTTCATAGAAAAAAGAAGTAATCCAGATGAATGTGGGGGTGAGGGGTGAAAGATGCCCAAATTTGAAAACTTTTTTTAAACGTCTTCATTCTGTTTGAAGTAAAGCAATCTCATAATCTTCTTTCTACACTATGGGGTTTTTAAAATGAGTTTCTCCTGGAATTTGTTAGCTTGATGGAGGTGGAAATGTTTTCCTGTAGACAGCTTTTCTTACACGTGTTTAAAGATCAAGCTGTAATATGGTATGTGCAGTACACTCTCCAAAATTTTCTTCAATCCTTTGACTATTGAAGATAAGAATTGTGTAGTATGCAAATGACAGTGATTAGAGAACATCACAGTATACCCAGTTAATAGCATGATTCATATTTATGAAGTACTAATTTCATATAAATACCAAAAATATATACTGATTATACTGTTCAAATTTTGAATTGAGCAAATAAAACAAACTAGCTAGGAAGATAATTTATTTTATAACAGTGAACCACATTTATCATTTATTATCTTTTCTCATGATTTAATGGGTGAAGGATAACTAAAGTAAATAACTTTTAAGGTATTTCTTTACGTCGAAATAAATGACGTATTTCAGTTCCATAATGAAATTAGGGACCGATATGGTTTGGCTGTGTCCCCACACAAATCTCATCTTGAATCATAGTTGCCATAATCACCACATGTCATGGGAGGGACCCAGTGGGAGGTAATTGAATCAGGGGGGCGGTTTTTCCCATGCTGTTCTTGAGACAGTGAATAAGTCTCATGAGAGCTGATGGTTTTATAAAGAGCAGTTCTCCTGCACATGCTTTCTTGCCTGCCACCATATAAGAAGTGCCTTTGCTCCTCCTTCACCTTCAGCTATGATTGTGAGACCTCCCCAGCCATGTGGAACTGTGAGTCCATTAAATCTCTTTTTCTTTATAAATTACCCAGTCTTGGATGTTTCTTCCTGGCAGTATGAAAATGAACTAATACAGGGACTAAAGATGCTCACTGAAGTGCTTAGAAAGGGAATTTTGCAGCACAGGTAAGAGAGAGTAAGAAACTATTACATGTGTTGAGAGCTGGGCGGGAACTTTCAGGGGCTGCATTGATTGTGGCACCTGCCTGGAAACCCATGGTGGCTTAATGACAGGGTGAGGCCAGACTACTGGATTTGTTAGGATTGCTGACTCCTTCACTGGGACCCTCTCTAGACTATGCTAAGGAGCAGCTTCTTTTTAGAAGATAAACTTTTTTTTGGTAAATTTATCTCAGATTTATTACCTACTGACATTTATTACCTCCCTTACACATTAAGCATCCTAGTAAAAATAACATCTTGAGTGAAAATAAATTGAATACAATTAAGAAAATTTGATTTTTCCTCTAACTCAATATCAAAGATGATGTTTTAATTTTGTTTTATTTGGCCATGTGTATTTTTCTGTGAAGAAAATTTATAAAATTGGGATTAGGTTTCCTTTTTTTTTTTTTTTTTTTTTGAGCGCGAGAGAGAGAGAGAGAGAGTCTCACTCTGTCACCCAGGCTGGAGTGCAGTGTCCTGATCTCTGCTTACCGCAACCTCCACCTCTCAGGCTATAGCAATTCTCCTGCCTCAGCCTCCTGAGCAGCTGTGATCACAGGCACCCACCACCATGCCTAGATAATTTTTGTATTTTCAGTAGAGATGGGGTTTCACCAGGTTAGCTAGCCTGGTCTTGAACTCCTGGCATCAAGTGATCCTCCCGCCTTGGCCTCCCAAAATGCTAGGATTAAAGGTGTGAGCCACTGCACCCAGCCTTGTCATTTTATTCTTGGCCAAAAATACATTACTCAGTTTGGTCAACTACTTCATTTATCAAACGATGCTTTCTAAACTTTTTTTACTTTAAGTTCCAGGGTACATGTGCAGGATGCGAAGGTTTGTTACATAGGTAAACAAGTGCCACAGTGGTTTGCTGCAGTTATCAACCCATCACCTAGGTATTAAGCCCAGCATGCATTAACTATTTTACCTAATGCTTTCCCTTCCCCTACCCTACTCCCCAACAGGCCTCAGTGTGTGTTGTTCCCCTCCTTGTGTCCATGTGTTGTCATTGTTCAGCTCCCACTTATAAGTGAGAACATGTGGTGTTTGGTTTACTGTTCCTGTGTTAGTTTGCTGAGGATTATGGTGTCTAGCTTCATCCATGTCTCTTCAAAGGACGTGATCTTGTTCCTTTTTATGGCTGCATAGTATTCCATGGTGTATATGTACCACGCTTTCTTTATTCACCTTATCACTGATGGGCATTTGGGCTGATTCCATGTTTTTGCTATTGTGAATAGTGCTGCAAATGAACATATGTGTGCATGTATCTTTGTAATAGAATGATTTATATTCCTTTGGGTCTGTACCCAGTAATGGCATTTCTGGGTCAAATGATATTTCTGGTTCTAGATCTTTGAGGAATCACCATATGGTCTTCCACAATGACTGAATTAATTTACATTCTCACCAACAGTGTAAAAGCATTCCTATTTCTCTGCAACCTCACCAGCATCTCTTGTTTCTTGACTTCTTGAGGTTTTTCTGTTTTGTTTTGTTTTGAGACAGTCTTGCTGTGTCGCCCAGCCTGGAGTGCAGTGGCACGATCTTGGCTCACTGCAACCTCTGCCTCCCAGGTTCAAGCAACTCTCCTGCCTCATCCTCCTGAGTAGCTGGGATTACAGGCGTGCACCACCATGGCTGGCTAATTTTTATATTTTTGGTAGAGACAGGATTTTGCCACATTGGCCAGGCTGGTCTCGAACTTCTGGCCTCAAGTGATCCACTCACCTCGGTCTACCAAAGTGCTGGAATTTTAGACATGAGCCACCGCACCCAGCAGTGTTTCTTGACTTTTTAATAATTGCCATTCTGACTGGCGTGAGATGGCATCTCATTGTGGTTTTGATTTGCATTTCTCTAATGATCAGGGATGTTGAGCTTTTTTTTCCATATGTTTCTTGGTCACATGAATGTCTTCTTTTGAGAAGTGTCTGTTCATGTCCTTTGCCCACTTTTTAATTTTTTTTTTCTTGTAAATTTGTTTAAGTTCCTTGTAGGTTCTGGATACTAGATCTTTTGTCAGATGGATAGATTGCAAACATTTTCTCCCACTCTGTAGGTTGCCTGTTTGCTCTGATGATACTTTCTTTTGCTGTGCAGAAGTTCTTTAGTTTAATTAGATCCCATTTGTCAATTTTTGCTTTTGTTGCAATTGCTTTTGGCAATTTCGTCATGAAACCTTAGCCCATGCCTATGTCCTGAATGGTATTGCCTAGATTTTCCTTTAGGGTTTTTATAGTTTTGGGTTTTACATTTAAGTCTTTAATCCATCTTGAGTTAATTTTTGTGTAAGGTGTAGGAAGGAAGGGGTCCAGTTTCAATTTTCTGCATATGGCTAGCCAGTTCTCCCAGCACCATTTATTAAATAGGGAATCATTTCCCCATTGCTTTCTGTTAAAGGAAAAACTTCAGCCGAATCAAATAATGCTTACTGGTTTTTGTTTTTTTTCCAAAAATCAAATCCATCAACTTCAAATCCACACAGAAAGAATAATGGTAGGCTGGCTGGGTGTGGCAGCTCACGCCTGTAACCCCAGCACTTTAAGAGGCCGAGGTGGGTGGATCACTTGAGGCCAGAAGTTTGAGACCAGCCTGGCCAACATGGCAAAAACCTATCCTCTGGTAAAAATTCAAATGTTAGCAGGGTATGGTGGCATGGGTCTGTAGTACCAGTTATTAGGGAGGCTGAGGTGGGAAGATCACCTGAGCCTGAGAGGTGGAGGTTGTAGTGAGCTGAGATCATGCCACTGCACTCCATCCTGGGTGACAGAGTGAGACTCTGTCAAAAAAAAAAAAAAAAAAAAAAAAGAAGGAAAGAAAAGAAAAGAAACGGAAAAGAAAAGAAAGGAAAGATGATATGGCACAACTGAGGAGATGTGAAGGAAAGTGCCAAGAGAAGATAAAAAAATATTTGGGATAACAGCTGCATCCCTGGAAGAGATGTGGCCTCCCAAGAAGACTCCAAGAAATAAATGTGGCCTCCCAAGAAGAACTTACATATTGGCCACGTAATTTCTGATGTTTGGGTAAAAAGGTACATTCCCACCTAGTCATGCCTTGTTCATGATGTCTTCTCATAGGCTGATCATGAACGTTGCCACAGAACAAAATTCTGCTCATGCTTCATTTGCTTAGAAGTCTTCATTTAAAGTATCTGAGGCCAGGTGTGGTGGTTCATGCCTATAATCCCAGCACATTGAGGGACCGAGGAGCGTGGATTGCTTGAGCCCAGGAGTTTGAGAACAGCCTGGGTAACACAGCAAAACTCTATCTCTACGAAAAATACAAAAGTTACCTGGGTGTGTGCCTGTCATCTCAGCTACTTGGGAGGCTGAAGTGGGAGGATTAATTGAGCCTGGGAGGTCAAGGCTGTGATGAACAGTGGTCTTTCCACTGTGCTTCAGCCTGGGTGACAGAAGGAGACTCTGTCTCAAATAAAAATAAATAAATATTTAAAATGAGAGCCTGGGCAACAGAGTGAGATCCTGTCTCAAAAAAAAAAAAAAATTAGCCAGGCACAGTGCCATGTGCCTCTAGTTCTACCTACTCAGGAGGCTGAAGCAGGAGGATCACTCAAACCCAGGAGCCCAGGTTACAGTGATTTATGATCTCACCTGTGAATAGCCACTGCACTCCAGCCTGGGCAACAGAGCATGACCACATCTATAAAAAACATATAAATATTTTAAAAAATCTATACAAAAAGATATAAAGGAAAGCTCTATTAAGGAACTGACAATGGCTATTGGAATGAGATCCTTCTCAGTCCTAGAAACCCTCCCTGTTTCTCCTAAGCCTTCACTTTCTTATTCTATTCACGTCCCTAGCCTGGTTCTCCCGCTCAGTTCCTTCAACATCTCTCCTTACTCTTGGTTCTCTGCTCTCCTTGACTTTGCCCCACACCCAGCCCCCAATGATTCCCATGACTGGCTGCCTTCTCTACCCCCCACCTCTGCTGTGGAGCTTTCCTGGACAGAATTGTGCTGCGTGAAGGTGGTGACTCTTCTGCTGTCATTTTCTTGTCCTATCTCTCCAAATCCCCAAACTTCACACCTACCATCAGATCTCCTACTCCACCACCTCCACTTGCATTGCATGTCACAGAAAGAAACATAAAGAAAAAAAGAAGGAAGGAAAAAGAAAAAAAGTAAAACAAAACAAATAAAGAAGAAAACAGGGCCAGCGACCTTCAGTCCTGCGGCACCTGCATCTCCTAATCTCTTCCCTTTAGCCCTCCTACACTTTCACATCCCAAGGCATCCCGCATTTTTCCAACGCTGACCTCACCACCCCAAACTCTCCCTGCCCTGAGCAGGCACTAAATCCTAGGCCTCTGCTCTCCTTCATGACCTTTCTTTGCCAACTATCTTCTTTACTATCTTCACTATTTTCCTCCTTCCTCCCTTTGACCTACTTATAATTTCTTTCTTTCTTTTTCTTTCTTTCTTTCTTTCTTTCTTTCTTTCTTTCTTTCTTTCTTTCTTTCTTTCTTTCTTTCTTTCTTTCTTTCTTTCTTTCTTTCTTTCTTTCTTTCTTTCTTCCTTTCTTTCTTTCTTTCTCTTTTTCCTTCCTTCCTTCCTTCCTTCCTTCCTTCCTTCCTTCCTTCCTTCCTTCCTTCCTTCCTCCCTTCCTTCCTTTCTTCTTATGGAGTTTCGCTCTGTCACCCACGCCAGAGTGCAGTGGCGCAATCTTGGCTCACTGCAACCTCTGCCTCCCAGGTTCAAGCAATTCCCTGCCTGAGCCTCCCGAGTAGCTGGGATTACAGGTGCCCGCCACCACACCCTAAAATTAGCCACCATGGCTAATTTTTGTATTTTTAGTAGGGACTGGATTTCACCATCTTGGCCAGGCTGGTCTTGAACTTCTGACCTCATGATCCACCCGCCTTGGACTCCTGAAGTGCTGGTATTACAGGCGTGAGTCACCGCACCCGACCTTCACTTACAATTTCTAATCTCCCCTCGTTCAAAGATAAAAACAACTTCCTTTGCTTTCCCTTTCTTCGCAGGCTGCTGTCCTACTTCTGTCCTTTCAGTTCCACCTGTGTGTCTTGAAAAAGGAGCTGCACTTGCTTCTTGTGCACCGCTTGCTCCACACTGCCTCAATCTATGTCCACCTGCTGCTTGACCACACTTGGTCTCAGTTACAGGATCAATGCGGGAGAACCACCCAGGCGTGCACCCTGCTGTCCATCTTGCTAGATGTACAGCCTTGGACAAGTTACCTGCCTCTCTGTGCCCCAGCCTCCTCATCTGAAAAATAGGGATAATGATGCTTTTGCTCCTTAATAACGAAATAATAACAGAATGATAATTTGATTAGATTCTGGTAAGGTTAATACATAAGAGGAGGTGCAAAGAGAGTGAACTAATAATGGACAAAAAGAAAAAAGGATTCATTCCATCTCTCTGGAATGCCCTTATCTCACATCTGATACCCAGTAGGTCCCAGTGAGTCATTCTCATCCCAGTTTACAATCGGCTTCTTTCTCAGATCTCTCCTGACTGTCCACCTCCATGGACGTGACTGGTCTCTTTATCCCTGGTACTCCAGGAATTTAACCTTAGTGCTTCTCACATGGTGCTGTATTTGCCCTGTCTTGCTAGGCAGTTAGCCATGAGCGTGTCCCATGTCCTTCACATCCCTGTGACATCTCGCAGGCCAAGGGTCTGTTTTACTTGTATAGTAGTGTGCTAGAGTGGTCATCACAAAGGATCACAGGCTGGGTGGCAAAAATCAATTTTTCACAGTTCTGGAGGCTACAAATCTGAGATTAAGGTGTTGTCAGGGCTGTTTTCTCCCGCGGCCTCTCTCCTTGGCTACAGATGGCCATCTTCTCCCTATGTCTTCACATCGTCTTCCCTTTGTGTTTGTGTGTGTCCCAATCTCCTCTTCTTATAAGCACGCAGTCAGAACAGATCAGGGCACACCCGTATGACCTCGTTTTCACTAAACTATCTTTTTTTTTTTTGAGACAGAGTCTGGCACTGTCACCCAGAGTGGAGTGCTGTGGTCTGATCTCGGCTCACTGCAACCTCCGCCTCCCGAGTTCAAGTGATTCTCCTGCCTCAGCCTCCCAAGTAGCTGAGATTACAGGCACCCGCCACCATGCCCAGCTAATTTTTGTATTTTTAGTAGAGACAGGGTTTCCCCATGTTGGCCAGGGTGGTCTCGAACTCCTGACCTCAGGTGATCTGCCGCATCAGCCTCCCAAAGTGCTGGGAATGCAAGGGTGAGCCATACGCCTGGCCTTACTTAACTATCTTTTTAAAGACTCTTTTTGGCCAGGCTCGGTCGCTTATGCCTGTAATCCCAGCACTTTGGGAGGCTGACCTGGGCAGATCACAAGGTTAGGAGTTCAAGAACAGCCTGGCCAGCATGGTGAAACCTCACCTCTACTGAAAATACAAAAATTATCTGGGCATGGTGGCACATGCCTGTAGTCCCAGCTACTCAGGAGGGTGAGGCAGGAGAATCACTTGAACCCGGGAGGCGAAGCTTGTAATAAGCCAAGATTGCGCTGCTGTACTCCAGCTTGGGCAACAGAGCAAGACTCTGAATCAGAAAACAAAAAACAAAAAACAAAAAACAAACAGACCTCTTTTTTCCCAAATATAGTCACATTCTGAGGTACTAGGAGGTTAGGGCTTTAGCAGATGAATTTGCTGGGGGTGGTGTCACAGTTCAGCCCACAACACTTATTTTTGATAGCACACAGTATGTAACATGGTGCCAGCCACGTTTGTGTCCTTAATTAATTAAACAACCTGGGAAGAAACCAGGGAAGGGGAAACAAGTCAGGAAGTAGAGAAAACTAATCCCTAAAATCTGTTTCCCATACGATCTTGGAGAAATAGTGGAGAAAGCAAGAGAGGTTATTCATCAACTCTAATGTTTTCCTTTCAATCACACATCCTCATACAAGAGGATTATTTCGTTAGACTTGGGTTTCCTTCTGCTTGCAAAATGATACCGCTGGGAAGGATGACATAATAAAAAGACAAAATGGAGCAACACAGATTCTGCTTTTGTTGCTCAAAACGATTAAACCTTTGTGTTCTGGCACATAGTCAGTACATGTTAGTGTTGTTGGTTTTACTCTTATTGTTATTACCATGACCATGATTATTATGGATTCTAAGTTCTATGAAGACAAGGATATTTATTTTTTCATTGCTGTACTCTCTGGCCTCACACAGTACTTAGCGAAAAGTAGAAGCTCAACATACTTGTTAAATAAATGGACATAATCTCTGAGGTTCTCTTTCCTCATCTCTAAAAAGAACTAATATTTATTGAGCAATTACTATAGGTGAGGCCTTGCGCTACCTGTTTTAGATGGATTATTTTATTTAATCCTCACAACAATCATGTGAGGTAAGTACTGTTTTTATTCCCAGTTTTCAGATGAAGAAAGTGAGGCAAAGAGAGTTAAGTAACTGGTCAAGCTCACACAATTAACAAGCGGTGAGCTCTGACTTTGTTGTACTCAAACCTGAAGTACTAACCAATATATTATATTGCCTCCTTCATTTCTATAAAGAGGATAAAAATTCCCACCTCTCAGGCTTGTTGAGAGGAATTAATGGGAATTTGTAAAGTGTCTAATATGCAGTAGGAGCTCAATACATACCAAACCCTCCGCTTCACTCTGCACAACTGATATTACTGTGCAGACAAGTGCTGTGGGATCTGTCCTCTAACTAAAAACTCTTCCCAAATCCTCTATTAGCCCAAACACCCCGCAGCTGCTGTCCCATTTTTCTTGCTTCCCTTCACAGCGAAATTACTCTGTACCGAAGAGATGTCTGCACTTCCTTTCCTCATCTCCCATTTGGTCTTGATCCCACAAAAATGAGACTTCTGCTTCTCCTCTCCTCTGAAACTGCTCTTAGCAAGATGACCAAACACACCCAACAAGTTCAATCCAACAGCTCTTTCCTGTTTCATTTTTTTTGAACCTTGTAGCATCATTCAACAGAGCCAATCACTCCCTCTTTGTTAAAGCTTCTTCTCAAAGCTCCCTGATTTTGTTTCACTTCTCTGGATGCTCCTTCTTTGTCCCCTTTGCTGGTTCTGTCACCTCCATTCTAAGTCTAAATGTTGAAGTATCACAGGCCTCAACTTTTTTTTTTTTTTTTTGAGACAGGTTCTTGCTCTGTCTCCTGGGCTGAAAGGTAGTGGTATGATCATGGCTCATTGCAGCCTTGAACTCCTGGGCTCAAGCTCTCCTCCGGTCTCACTTTCTGGAGTAGCTGGGACCACAGTATGCACCACCACACCCAGCTAATTATTTTTATTTTTTTGTAGAGATAGCATCTCACTGTGTTGCCCAGGCTGGTCTCCAGCTCCTGGCTTCAAGCAGTCCTCCCCACTCAGCCTCCCAAAGTGCTGGGATTAGAGGCGTGAGCCACTGCACCTGGCCTCAACTTCTTTCTCTGTATTCTCCGGCCGGGAAATCACATCCAGACCCATGACTTAAATGGCATCAGTATGTGGATAGTTCCAAATGTTTGTCTCTAGCCCTCATTTCTCCCTGGAGCTTCAGATTCATGTATCCAGCTTCCTATACGACACTGCCACTTGCAATTGTAATGGGCATCTCAAATGTCACATAAAATACAATTGGTTCAGCATTCCCTCCCTTTTCCCAACCCGGACCTCCTACATTCTTCCCCACTCATGCAATGGCTCCATCTTCCACATAGCTGTTCAGAACAAAGATCTAGGAGTCACCTGTATTTCCCTTATTCTACATTTGCTCCATCAATGAGTCCTGTTGAAGGGTTTACTGCCAAAACATATCTCAAATCCATCTATCTCAAATCTGCTCCTTGGTATTAAAATAAAATTCGGAGTTTTGGGTAGGCGTAGAGGGTTACCCAAGGTCTAGCCCCCACCCTCTGGGGCCTCCACCATGGTTGAAATCCCCCTCATTCATGGTGCTTCAGGCACATCTTCTCTGTTCCTTAAACATGGCTGACCTAGTTCTGTCTAAGGGCCTTTGCACTTGCTATTCTTTCTGCCTGGAATTCTTTTCCCCAGATCTTTACATGGCTGGCTCCTTTTTATCATTTAGGTCTCAACTCAAATGTCATCTCCTCAGAGAAGACTTCCATAACCACATGGTTAAACTAGCTTTAGCTTTTTTTTCTTGAGATAGAGGCTCGCTCTGTCACCCAGGCTGGAGTGCAATGGCGTGGTCTCGGCTCACTGCAACTTCCGCCTCCCAGGTTCAAGCTATTCTTCTGCCTCAGCCTCCTGAGTAGCTGGGATTACAGGCGTGTGTCACCATGCCCAGCTAATTTTTGTATTTTTAGTAGAGGTGGGGTTTCACTATGTTGGCCAGGCTGGTCTCGAACTCCTGACTTCATGATCTGCCCACCTCGGACCCCCAAAGTGCTGGGATTACAGGCGTGAGGCACCATGCCTGGCCTAAATTGGCTTCTGACCCACAGCTGTACGTCTCTCTAGTAGTTAGTAAAGTGTTTGGCTCCAAATAAGAACAAACTTAACAAAGGCCTAAATGGATGGAGCTTTATTTGTCTCACACAGATGAAGATGTCCAGGGTAGTTAGGTGAAGGCTCTGCAGGGCTCAATGGTGACAGCAGGGATGCAGGCTCCTTCTTGCTTCCTACTCTGCGGTAGTCATTAACATCATGACATTCTTCCATGTGATGATCACTCCATGATTGCAAGATAGCTGCTGTGCCTCTGGGCATTATGTCTTTGTTTCAAACAAGGAGAAGGGAGAGTTTAAAGGATCAAAGTCTTTTCTTATGTGGCTCTGGCTCTGCATTTTATTGGGCAGGAAAGTGTTCCTCAGGGTATTTTGTTTGGAGCCATGGATTTGTGTCAGGTTGCTACTCCCTTAGCAGTAAGGGAGGATGGGGAAACAAGCATTTCACCTTCTGGCATGTACTCTAGAAACTGCAAGGGACAAGGGGTTGTGAATGACATAGGCCAGCAAATCCCAGCCACCTTTTGTGTCAGACTGCTCTGCATAATTCTCTTCATAGAATTTATTTTGTATAATTTTTTCATAAAATTTAGCTTTTATTTTATTTTATTTTTTTTGAGACAGGGTCTTGCTCTGTTGCCCAGACTGGAGTGCAGTGGCACCATCTTAGCTTCACCACCAGGGCTCAAGCAATAACCTTCATCTTCACCTCCTGGGCTCATAACCTTTACCTCCCAGGCTCAAGCAATCCTCCCACCTCAGCCTCCAGAGTAAGTGTGACTACAGGTGTGCACCACCATTCTTGGCTAATTTTTCCATTTTTTTCGGGGCTGGGGGGAGTGGTCTCACTATGTTGCTAGGGCTTGTCTTGAACTCCTGGGCTCAAGTGATCCTCCCATTTTGGTCTCCCAAAGTGCTGGGATTACAAGCATTAGCCACCACACCAGGCCCAAAGTTATGATTCTGTGAAATTATCTTATTATTTAACTGTTTTCTTACCTGTGTAATGCTCTTACTTATGGTAAGGTACAGAAGAATAGAATACAGAAAAATCTCTTTTGTTTGAGGCTGTGACCAGAAGTCCCTGGCACATAGTAGGCATTCTATAACCATTTGTTGATTTTCAGATAAACAAACGAACAAACAGAAGAGAAAATTTGCCTTCATGTTGCAAATGGATTTCTATAATACACAACACATCCACAAAGCACTAGATAATCAAAGTGCGATTATGAACATCCTATGCAAATTGCTGGCGTGCCATGAAGACACTGTTGAATGAGCTGTCCTTTTGATCTAAGGAATAATAGGGGTCCTATTCACTACAGTTGTATTGGTAAGAGTGATGATGGTATCTTCTCTGAGGTCCACACTGTCTCTTCAAGTTGTCTTTGTGACAGAGAGCTTGACTAGCAGAGTGTTCATGGGTCAGAGAGAAGCACAGTGTCTTCCCACAGGATGTAGCCACTGGCCATGTCTGGATTCATGGTCGAATTCACTAGACTTCCTGGACACGTGCAAGCTCTAGAATATGACATAAAATACCAGTGATACATACACAGGCTTGGTCAGGTACATGCCAAATTTCTATGCCAATCCAAAGCTCTATTTATAAGAAAGGATTTTGTAGTGGCTCTCAAGCTCAAGGTTGAACATGGTCACTGCTGGAATCTAGACAGCCTGGTAATGGTTAGTGGGCTAAGAGAGTAGACTCCTTTGCAGAGGGCGCTGAATAGCCTCATGGGAGTCCCTCACCCTAAGGAAGAGCTGGCCTATTAAGTTCAGCTAATCTGAATGTCTTGATGACCAGCAGGGAGGAAGGATAGAGTCTGAATACTGCTCCTTGTCCTCAGATGAGCTCTTCCTGTACTCATGTCTGGATCCAGAGGAAATAAGACCTGTAAGTAAATATGGGAAGCATTTTCGATACAAAACCTCCAACTACAAAGCACAGCGTCATAGTGCTTTGGTGCCTGTGTGAGAAGAGGTGATACAAGGCGAGAAGGAGGTGTTCTTTCCCTTTCTTCATGGCTTACAGCCATGTGATGCACAGAGGGCTTTAGAGAACACAGAACCTCCTCAGCTTGTTGAGATTTCCAGTGTGGTAGCCACATCTTCAGCACTTGTTCCTGTGCACACTGAAAACATCTCCAGGAATGCTCAGAAACAAGCAGGAGAGACCTGGAGGGGATGGAGATCCTACAACAATGGGTAGGAAGGAGAGCTTGAGATGTTGGTTTCATTATTTGTAATAGGAACCCATGTTAAACATTAGCCCCCATCCCCATCTCAGCCTAATGAAGCCCATAGAAAGTGGGCTCATACATTTGTTGAACAAATATTTATTGCCAGGCACTGTACTAGATGCTGAAGGTAGAGCAAGGAACAAAATAGACAAAGTCCTTACTTTCATAGAACTTACATTATACAGGGAGAGTCCTGGTCCATTTGGGCTGCTATAACAAAACACCATAACCTGGATAACTCATAAACAATAGAAATTTATTTTTCCCAGTTCTGAGGCTGGGAAGTTCAAGATCAAAGTGCTGGCAGATTCAGTGTCTGGTGAGGGCCCTCCTTCCTGGTTCATCGACACTGTCTTTTTTTCTGTATCCTCACATGGGAGAAGAGGCGAGGGTCTCTTGGGGGTCTTTTTATAATGGCACTAAATGAACTTGTGAGGGCTCCACCTTCATGACCTGATCACCTCTTAAAGGCCCCACCTCCTCATACCATTGTACTTGGGGTTTAGGATTTTAACAAACGACACAACATTCACCCGACAGCAAGAAGAGATAGAAAATTAACAGACTTTGACGATAAAATTGCTGGAAGGACTAACAGTTGGATACAAAAAGAAAAATTCATTGAGAATGTTTCATCAAGAGTCAAAAGAGAAGTTTGGGGAGAATTAATCATAGGAGGAAGATATCAACTATTCTTCATCTGCACTTACATGACTGCAAGTCATAACCAGCCTTTCTGTGAGCCACACCAGACCTTCTAAGGCCAACCCTCTTTGTCCCCTCTCTGCACACCTAGAGCCTCATGGCCTTTGCCGCACATGTGGCCTGGCATTGTGATTTATGAGTGTGTTGTCTCTGTGGCGGAACTGTGAGCTCTGCAGCACCTCGTGCAATGACAGGCCCATTGCAGGGGCTCCACAAATATCTGGTGACCGTCACTCTGGTGACAGAATGAATGAATGGAGTCACGTTGCAACAGGTGAGGTTTAGGTCAGACATAAATGCTTCTTGTCAGGCACATGAAATGCTAAAACAGCTGTGAGGGGGAGGTTGTGGTTCACACCATGTCAGGCTTCAGCTCAGGGAGGATTAACCCCTTGGCTGCAGAAATTTGCTGGGAGTGGGTCATTCTCAGCCACTGAACATTCTGGAGGGTTGTGAGGTCAGTCCAGCTCACTGTCCACAGAGGACCTGTGCAAATACACAGGGTTTTAGAAGCCTAGCAATAGAAGGTGTCACGATGCATGGGACTCTGATGAATCTCAGACCAAATCCTGAAAACAACTTATGACCTTGACCAGAAAAAGAAAAGGTGTGTGTGATCAGTTTGTTAAGTTCTGCAAAATGCGTGGAATTTTCATGAGTGACTCTCATTTTACCCATGCTGTTCCCATCCTAAAAAGTAATATATGTCTTGCAATCACTCCTTCAAGGCAGGTAAAACCCTGATGGGTATGCAGAGGCTATTTGGTATCTCTGGGGAATATGAATGCAAGGGAATGATAAGGAAGCACACTGTTTATTTGGCAGCACTGAAAAAGAAGAGTTAAAAAAAAAAGTGTTAACAACTCTTGCAGAATTTGTCTAGCAGGCTTTCCAGTTTTTGCTGTAAAGACCCATTGAAAAAAAATAAAAAAGAAAGAAAGAACGGGAGGACTAAATGATGAGAGCACACTTTAGCCATTGTTTGTCTACTCGACCAAGAGCATAGTAAAAATGCATTGCGTATTATGATCCAGCCCACAGTAATGATGCATCACCTACTTACCTGCCTGAACTAAGTATTTCATAAAACAATACTTCATAATGTGCAAAGTACTCTAATGTTTTCTATTATACTCTTTTTCTTATTTTTAGAAAACACTGGTCATTGCCTGTTAAACTGAGTGGGCAGTGGCTGTCAATTTGCAATACCCTGCCCCAGGTGACTTTTGAATGATTTAGTGATATGGTTAATTGGAATTGAAGTTGCATTCTGTAATGTGGGTTGCTGGAACATTTCAGAGCTTCAGCCTGTGCAGAGAATGTTGTTTTCGTACTGCTCCAGGCAGGTTTAGGAGCCTGTTAACCCGGCACGCCCAAGCCATCCTTGGTGAAAGGTCAAGAGTCTGCGTGAGCAGAGTCACCTCCTGCAAGTCCCTCAGCCTCAAGGCATCTTCCCCGTCTCCACCCACAAAATAGAAATCCGTCAAAATCTCATTGATTCAGACTCTGTGACAGAATGAAATTTATAATTTATTTAGGGGTGATTACAAATGCTTGTCTCAGAAATGCAAATTTAGTCAAGTAATCATTTTGAATTCCTACACAGAAAATTTCAGAATCTTCCCTCTGTCCTCTAAAGTGCTAACTGAGGTTCGGGCATTGAGAAAGTGAAACTCCCGCACCCCGACCACTACTCTTACCTCCCTCTGTCAGGCAGAAGCTGAATCCAAAGAATTTGTAGTGGCCATTTCCTTGGGTTATTCAGAGAGTGAACACAAAGTGTTTAAGGCTAGTGGCCTCAAACTAGCCGGAGCAAGCCCACTGCACCCCCGTGTAAGAAGGGCAGGGCTAATATATAAAAAATATATTTTACCAGTAACATTATGCTGAGAAAAAGGAATGTTTTGAGTGTTAGATATTAGTGTTAGGGTTGTCAAGGCAGAGATGCCCTTAAGATCCACTAGTGAGGAAACAGGAGGCCTGGATCTCTTTTGGTGAGAAACTTAAACCCAAATGGAAGGATTCATCCTCATCTTTGCTCTAGGACCTGGGAAGTCTTTTTGTTCATCAGTGTACATACTTAGTCATGAGGGTCTGGCTTAGTCTGCGTACTTAAAAAGCAGATATGGGATAAATGACAGAGATATGTTGGAATCAATCCCTTCCTGGGAGGCCTGTGCCTGGCAGCTTTCTCTTTATGCGGCATGAGGGCAGGTGACAGGATGCAGAAGGTCTCTGCTGTCCTCTGACACTGTGATTCTCCTCCCAGATGGTGCCAGCTCCCCAGCATCAGGGTGTCCAGGGCAAGGGGCAAATGCGTGTCCAACCTCTTTCTTTCCAGCCTCTGGTGTGGGCTCCGACACGGAATCCCCTGGAATCCTCCAACTAGAGGCGCAGAGATTGAAGAGAGAAAGACTCAGCCCTTTCATAGCACCAGGGCTCAGCAAAGGCACCCCTTGAGGAAGGAAGATGGGGTGCAGTAACACCTGCATTATGATAATGCTGAGGCTTTGGTGAGATCTGCTCTTAGTCGTACGGTTATTTGGCTGATTTTTACTTCCAGTCTGGTATAATTATCTTTAGGCACCCATTCATCTACTGCCTTAAAGATAGAAAAACTCCCAGATTTTTTTAATAGCATTTCCACTCTTGAAGCTTTTTGTTTTTGTTTTTTCCCCCTGACATGCTGGCTGTGCTTTCAGGAAATTAGACCTTGTTTAAAGCCCCAATATGTCTAGTTCTTTATGTTACGGGAGGACATGATGTTTGGAACATATGTAGGAGATGGGCTGAAATATGTATCTGTTTGTATCTATAAGATCAATGCCTGCTGCCTGGAGTATAGCTCCTACAGGGCCGGGCCATGCTTTCTACTTGTGAACTACATGAGGGTCAGCAATTGTGCACAATACAATACATGTGAACTATAGAATAGACTGACAGATCTTGCTTATGGGGTAGGGTCACTGTGAATCAGAAGAGGCTTCTTACTGCTAGGACTTATGTAATTACCAGGAATCTAAACTGAAACAGTGATGCAGTGTTAAGAGTAAAACCAACTATATCTTCTCAATGAGACATTATAGTAAATGGGTGGCTCCATTTTCTGCAGATTGACAAGATCATTAATAGGCATAAGACCTATAAGAGGGCTAACCATATATTCACTTTATAGAGGATTTCAGTGCCAAAACTGTTAATAAAGTTAAAATGAAATAATTTCCATGACTATAAATTGCCTTTTTTTTTTTTTTTATTTCTTGAAACAGAGTCTTGCTCTGACTCCCAGGGTGGAGTGCAACGGCACAATCTGGGCTCACTGCAACATCTGCCTCCTCGCTTCATGTGATTCTCCTGCCTCAGCCCCCGAGTAGCTGGGACTACAGACACATGCCACCATGCCTGGCTAATTTTTGTATTTTTAGTAGAGATGGGGTTTCACCATGTTGGCCAGGATGGTCTTGAACTCCTGACCTCAGGTGATCCACTCATCTTGGCTTCCCAAAGTCCTGGGATTACAGGCGTGAGCACCGCGCCCCTCCTGGATTGTGTTTTTTTTCCTCTTGCAATCCCTCAAAAGACTCACGAGTATGTTTGTTTTTCAGTTTTTAAAAACTACGTTTAACAGATGAAGAAACTTGGCCGGGCGCGGTGGCTCACGCCTGTAATCCCAGCACTTTGGGAGGCCGAGGCGGGCGGATCACAAGGTCAGGAGATCGAGACCACGGTGAAACCCCGTCTCTACTAAAAATACAAAAAATTAGCCGGGCGCAGTTGTGGGCGCCTGTAGTCCCAGCTACTCGGGAGGCTGAGGCAGGAGAATGGCGTGAACCCGGGAGGCGGAGCTTGCAGTGAGCCGAGATCGCGCCACTGCACTCCAGCCTGGGCGACAGAGCGAGACTCCGTCTCAAAAAAAAAAAAAAAAAACAGATGAAGAAACTAAAATAGGAAGAATTTAAAATTCAAGACCGTTACTTTCCATTTTTGAATAGTTTTCACTTAGATGATCTCATTACATTGTCATAACAATCCTATAAGAGGGTGCTATTAGGATTAGTTCTATCGAGGTGGAAAAAGATTAGGAGAAGCCGAAAGCGTGAAGTGCCATACTGCCTTGCCTCTGTCCCCAGAGACATGTGCTGAAGCCACGGCAAAGTCTTTTGCCCCTGAACCCAGCGGCATGCCCGGAAGCCAGGCTGGACTGCTTGTAGGGCTCCTCGTGACAGAGCAGAGGCAGCAATGTGGTAAGTAGGCCCCAAGCTTCACTTGCCTGCCACCAAGCTTTACTTAATTCTCAGCCCTCAGTTTTTCTGCCGTGAGTTTTTCCAAGGAGAGGCTGGTTCAAGAAAATATGAGATAAGCAAAGGAGAGGAAAAGGCGATTCTTTCTAAGCCTACAGCAAGCCTGGCTTATTTTACTTTATCAGAGCAGAATAGCTCCTAGGCTGGAGTAGCCCAGGACCTATCCAGAGTTACTAGCCATGAGGGATTTGCAATTCAAAGAGATTATAATTCTTTAGAGGATGAGACCACACTACTCACCAGTTGGCCCAGGAACAAGCCCTTGATTCATCCTTGCCAGCCCTCATTCTCCTCAGGGAATAAAGGAGAGGGGATGAAGGAAGAATATAAGATAGACTCGAGCCCCTTATGGGCTAAAAATCATTTGTGTTTTATAACTGAAGATACCAAGGTTCAAAAGGTCAAGTGGCTTGTCCCAAGTCATGCAGCTGAGCACAGATAGGCTGCAAACCTGGTCCTCTCACTTCAAGCACAATACAATAATGGCATCCATCCTAGCCTTCTGTTTGACCTACAGAATTTCACTGCCTGTTCTCCCGCTCCCTATTTCCTGCCGAGTCTGGACACATGGAACAGATTGTACACACTGGGCCATTGCCACTAAAGAGCTGTGAAATAGAATGGAGGGAATACATGTGAGTATAAGTTCTTATGTGCAGAGGAATGAAAGGATCTGATATATGAAGAAAGATTTAAAGGAGCTAAGTAGGTGGAACTGAGTTACTTGATGACTTTGAGGGATATGACATCAGGCTGTAAACATGTGAAGGACAGAAATACCTGGAAAGATGAACTATTTAGTATGGAATATGGGATATAATGAATGAATGAGCAATAACTAATGGAGGTAATTCTCTTTTCCTTTTTTTTTTGGGATGGAGTCTAGCTCTGTCACCCAGGCTGGAGTGCAATGGTGTGATCTGGGCTCACTGCAGCCTCCGCCTCCCAGGTTCAAGTAATTCTCCTGCCTCAGCCTCCGAGTATCTGGGACTACAGGCGTGAGCCACCCTAGATGGCCTCTTTTCCTTTCTCTTAGGGATGAGAGTAGTAACAGACTTCAGGTACCTGACACAATCTTAGAAGTTTTTTTTTTTTTTTTTCCAAACAATCCTTTATTCCAGTGGGATTAAATAGAAGAACAAATGAAGCTTTCAATCCCAGATAAATTTAACAACCCATTTTAAACAAGTTTTGCACACATGCTTCTTCTTTCAAATCTTCTCTGTCTACTGTTAACTCTTTAACTCTTGCCTGCACTGACTCTCACTGGGCATATTGCAGTGGTTTCCAGCCATCCCCTTGCTTTGGGATTTGCCAACCAATTTACCCTCCATGTGGCCAGGGAGTAAGCTTTTTAAACCACTTACCTGAACAATGATTTAAAACCACCATCCTGGCCAGGCACAGTGGCTCACACCTGTAATCCCAGCACTTTGGGAGGCCTAGGCGGGCGGATCACTTGAGGGCAGGAGTTCGAGACCAGCCTGGCCAACGTGGCAAAACCCTGTCTGTACTAAAAATATAAAAATTAGCTGGGCATGGTGAGGCGCACCTGTAATCCCAGCTACCTGAAAGGCTGAGGTGCCAGAATTGCTTGAAGCTGGAAGGCAGAGGTTGCAGTGAGCTGAGATTGTGCCACTGCACTCCAGCCTGGGTGTCAGAGTGAGACTCTGTCTCAAAAAACAAACAAACAAAAAACCCCCACACATCCTACTATTGAAGACTTTATATTGCAAGTAACAGAAAACCTGACTCACGCTGCTTAAATAGAAAATTTACTTTCTGGGCACGGTGACTCATGCCTGTAATCCCAGCACTTCGGGAGGCTGAGGCACACAGATCACTTGAGCTCAGGAGTTTGAGATCAGCCTAGGCAACCAGTTAGAACCCTGTCTCTAAAAAAAAATTGAAAAATTAGCCAGGCAAGGTGGCATGTACCTGTAGTTCCAGCTAGCTGGGAGACTGAGGTGGGAGGATCGCTTGAGCCTGGTAAGTGGAGCTTGCAGTGAGCCATGATCATGCCACTGTACTCCAGCCTGGACAACAAAGTGAGACCCTGTTTCAAACAAACAAACAAACAAACAAACAAACAAACAAACAAACAAAAAAGGTGCTTTGTAGGTTCATGTGACAGGAAGGTCCAGAGATGGGAGAACTGGCTATAGGATGGTTCAATCCAGTGGCTCAATGACGTGACCAGGGACTAAGTTTCTTCGTGTCTCCCTGCCATGCTTCCTCAGGTGCCAGCTTCTTTCTGTACTGAGTCTGGCTGGGGCTGGCCCTGTACTTGCAAGGAGGCCACAGCTTGTAGACTACACATTTCCACACTTTCAAAGGGAGAGAGAAAGAGAGAGAGAGAGAGAGTTCTGTCCCAGAATGCTGGGCAAGAGTCCTTGATTGGATCAAGGACATTCACTTGATTGGATAGGGCTGGGTCGCAGGCCCAACCTCAAACCCATCTTGTGGCCAGGGGAATGGAAAATGTTGATTGGCTTAAGCAAATCAGGAGCTACTCTGCCCCTGGGTATAGGGTTAACTTCACCAGAAGTACCCAGGCTGATTAGGGATGGAAGATTACAGAACATCTATGAGGATATAGTAGGGATTGGAAGCTGGGTGGGCCACTAGAGACCCTCCACAACTGAGCTAATGACCATCTGCCCAGTCGTAATTTCCATCATATCCACTCACTTAATTCCCACCCTATACCCAGGGTGTAGGCATACACAACAGCCACATGTGACTATTTGTTTTTCCCTGAAAATCCACTTCTATGTCTTACTCAATCTAATATGCCACCCACCCCCTAGCACATTGAATACCTACTTCATCCTGAAGGTCTAGCTCAAAACCCATTTTTCCATGATGTGATGCTTTCTCAGATCCTTCATTAAATAAATATCTTCCTCCTGCATTTTCAAATTCATCTGCTTCTTCACACCACCAGCTGTGCAATCCTGGGCAACATACTTAACCTCTTTGAGCATCAGTTTATTCTGAAAAATATAGATAATACTAGTACGTATTTAAAGAGTCGCTGTGAGGATTTAATAAATTAATACAGTAGTCCCCTCTAATCTGTGACTGATATGTTCCAAAACCCCCAGTGGATGCCTGAAACCTTGGATAGTACTGAACCCTATACATATTGTACTATGTTGTTTTGATCTGATGAAGTGACTAACAGGCGGGTAGCATGTGGATAAGCTGGACAAAGGGATGACTCATATCCTGGACGCAATGGAGCAGGATAGCATGAGATTTCATCATGCTACTCAGAAGAGTTTGCAATTTCAAACTTTTGTTTATTTCTGAAATTTTTCAATTAATATTTTTAGACCACAGTTGACTACTGGTAACTGAAATCATGGAAGGCAAAACTGCAGATAAGAGAGGAATACATATAAAGTCCTTAGAAGAGGTACTTGAGTTTAATAAGCATCAGTACATGTTTTTGTTTTGCATTTTATACACCATTGAGCCTTGTGGTAAACTATATTCATGTTTATCTCTTCAATAGATTATGTGTTGCTGGAGTACTGACTAACATATATTCACCAATATATCTTTCTTTGACTCACTTAACAATTATTTAAATTGATACCTAGTAGTTGTACATATTTTAAGGGTACTTGTAATATTTTGATACATGCATACAATGTGTAATGTTCAAATCAGGGTTATTGGGATATCCATCATCTAAAACACTTATTATTTATTTGTGTTGGAAACATTCCAAATGTTCACTTTTAGCTATTTTGAAATACACAGTAAATTATTGCTAACTATAGTTAGCCTATTGTGCTATGGAACACTAGAACTTATTCTTTCAATCTAACAGCATGTTTTTACCCATAAACAACCTCTGTATACCCCAACCCCCCCTTTATCATTCTACTCTCTACCTCTATAACATCAACATTTTTAGCTCCCACATATGAGTGAGAACACGCAATATTTGTCTTTCTGTGCTTGGTTTATTTCACTTTTTATAATGTCCTCCATGCTCATTTATGCTACTGCAAATGATAGAATTCCATTATTTTTTTTGACTGAATAGTATTTTATTGTATATATACATATCAATGTGTATATAGATACACATTTTCTTTATCCATTCATTCATTGATGGACACGTAAGTTGGTTCCATATCTTAGCTACTGTGAATAGTGCTGCAGTAAACATGGGAGTGCAGATACCTCTTTGACCTGATCTCCTTTCTTTTATATAATATATATATGTATTATATATATATTTTTCATTTATATTATACACACACACAGACACACACACATATATGTATCTCAGTGGGACTGCAGGATCATATGGCAGGTGTATTTTCAGTTTTTTGAGGAACTTCCCTACTGTTTTCCATTGTGGCTGCACTAATTTACATTCCCATCAACAATGTATTAAAAAATATACAAATGGGCTTATATCAAGCTAACAGGGTTCTATGCAACAAAGAAACAATCAAAAGAGTAAAGAGATTTTCTTTATTCTTTAAGAAACCTAAAGAATGAAACCTAAAGAATGAAAGATTGCTGGCCAAGGTGGCTTATGTCTGTAATCCTGGTGCTTTTGGAGGCTGAAGTGGGAGGATTGATTGAGGCTAGGAGTTCAAGACCAGTGTAAGCAACATAATGAGACCCCATCTTTACAAAAATAAAAATTAGCCAGGCGTGATGGTGCATGACTGTGGTTTTAGCTACTTGGTAGTTTGAGGCTGCAGTGAACTATGATTGTACTACTGCACTCCAGCTTGGGTGACAGAGTGAGGCCTGTCTCGAAAAAAAAAAAAAAAAAAGGGAGAAAATATTTGCAAACTGCCCAACCACAGTTTAATAACCAGAACATATAAGGAACTCAAACAAATCAGTAGCAAAAAACTAAATAATTTGATTTAAAAATGGGCAAATGATCTGAACCGATATCACAAGAAGACATACAAATGGCCAACAGATATGAAAAAATGCTCATCACTAACGATCATGGAAATGCAAATCAAAACCAAAATGAGATATCATCTCCCTCCAGTTAAAAAAAATAATATCAAAAAGACAAAAAATAAAAATTGCTGAGAATTGCTTGAACTCGGGAGGCAGAGGTTGCATTGAGCCATGATGGCACCACTGCACTAGAGCCTGGGCAAGAGAGTGAGACTGTGTCTCAAAATAAAAATAAAAATAAAAAATGCTAGCAAGGATGTGGGGCAAAGGAACTCTCATTAACAAATAGCTTTGAGTACCACTAAAACTATGTGTTAAATATTGGGTATTTAACTATGCGTTAAATACAGGGGTACAGATAACAGGATACACTCACTGTCTGCCCTTTTTAAGGTCTGGCACATTCACAGCAGAGTAGACAATCACCAAGTACTTGTAGAGTCTAACTGAAATCAGGACGGATGGAAATAGCTGCATTTCCTACAAAGATGGCCCCAGTGTATCCAAGTGAAGCCACACCATAAAGGCTGGTCCAGAGACTGATGGGAATAACTTGGACTCAACTGAAGTTGCTGTCATTTGGGATTACTGCCAAGGCAGCAAGCAACCAGTGCAAAGGATGTCTCAGAGATGAGGATATGAATGAAGTGATATGACCACCTTGAGGTGGTTCCAAAAGCCCACTCAGTAGATGATCCATTAGGTCAGAGGAGCTAAGAGTGGAGGTTTGTGTCTTTTAGGATGAACTGAGGCATGGTGTCACTCAAATTTTGCCCTATGACTAGATAAGGAAATCTTGTGCTTGTCATAGCATCATCCTTCCATATTCTTTCTCTCTCTCTCTCTTTTTTTAGACGAAGTTTCACTCTTGTTGCCCAGGCTGGAGTACAATGGTGTGATCTTGGCTCACTGCAACCTCTGCCTCCCAGGTTCAAGCGATTCTCCTGCCTCAGCCGCCTACGTAGCTGGGATTACAGGCATGTGCCACCAATGCCCGGCTCATTTTGTATTTTTAGTAGAGATGGGATTTCACCATGTTGGCTAGGCTGGTCTTGAATTCCTGACCTCAGGTGATCCACCTGCCTCATCCTCCCAAAGTGTTGGGATTACAGGCATGAGCCACCACATCTGGCCCATGTTTTTTCTTACTTTGTCTTTAGGCCTACTGAAATGAATGAAGGCATTTTGGAATTAGTTAGGAGACTTTGGAGTAATTCAGATGAGAGACCTCATTGGTAGCCTGATCAGGATCATTATTAGTAATGAGGACAGACAGAGGTGTATAGGTTTCAAAATACTTAGGAAGGAGAGTAGACTGGTAATATGGTTTGGTTCTGTGTCCCCACCCAAATCTCATCTTGAATTGTAATCGCCATAATCCCCACGTGTCAAGGGAGGAAACTAGGAAACTAGTGGGAGTTGACTGGATCATGGGGGCGGTTTTCCCCATGCTGGTCTTGTGATAGTGAATAAGTCTCACAAGATCTGATGGTTTTATAAAGGGCAGTTCCCCCACACTTGCTCTTCACTCCCTCCTGCTTCCTGGTGGAGAACGTGCCCCTTCGCCTTCTGCCATGATGGTAAGTTTCCTGAGGCCGTCTAGCCGTGCTTCCTGTTAAGCCTGTGGAACTGTAGGTCAATTAAACCTCTTTCCTTTATAATTATCCAGTCTCAGGTAGTATTCTTTATAGCAGTGTGAAAAACGAACTAATACAACTGGACTTGATGATTATTTGAATGTGCAAAATATATCAGTGAGGGTGCTTTCTGTTGCAAAAAAAATTGAAACCCTTTCTTGTGCTGGCGAAAACAAAGAAAATGTATTATCTCAAATAACAGATTTACCACTGGGACCAGCTTCAGGGCTTATGGGTTCATCAGCCCAACATTCCATGTCTCTACTCTGCCATCCCTAGCATTGGCTTCATCCTAAGGCTGGTTTTTCCATCAAATCAATTTGTGGCCACCCCCAGTGACATTTTTTGATGTTGTTCAGATAGAATGGGGGGAGAAATTAGCCTCTTTTTTCTGAGAAGTCTGGGGCAAGTCTCTCCTCATGCTTCATTGGCTAGACAGACTTGGAGCTGCCCACCTCAACCAATCACTAGCAAGGAAGATGACATTACCATGGTGGACTCACAATCATGGCTTGGGGGAGGATGGATATTGGGAGAGGCAATCACAATGTCTGGTAGCTTAGACAACTAGGTAATGGAAGTGCCATTTACTGAGTAAAGGAATCTGGAATGAAGAATTGGTTTGGGGAGAAGATGATGAGCTTATTTTTAGACTTGCATTATGATGTTTGTTGTCACTTCATACAGGAGTTCAAAGGGTACTTGGACCTTTGGAGAATTTCTGAGGACATAATTCTTGGCTAAAAAGAATATGGGCTATCCACTCTTTTAGGAGTCTTCTCCCATTGCCAACCCGGATTCTATCCTAGATGTGGCAAAGACAGTCCTGCCACACTGTGAAAAAGCCATGTGTGAACAGTTTTCTGCTTCCAAGGGAATGCTCAATTACTCCTTACAAAATCTTCTCAACCTTATGCTGGAAGCTCAGATGAAATACTGAATGTGTAAAGTGCCTGTGACATTTGTTGTCATTTGGTAATTTCAGCTTTGCTAATTCAGTCTTTACTGGACCTTCCCACTTCCCAAATGCTGCCTGTGCAATTATTATGCTATCATGAGGAGATCGCAATGCACTGCAAACATTTGCTCCAAATGCAAGGTTTAATTTAAGATGTGTTTGGAATTCACAATTACCTAGCAAAGAATAATATTAGATCTTGAGAAGCAACATAGTGTAGTGGTTAGGAACACAGATGATGGAGTCAAACTGTCTGAGTTCAAGTCTCAGCTTTACCTGTATAAGCTGTGTGACATTGAATCAATTGCTTAATCTCGCTCTGTACCTTAGTTCCCTCATCTGCAAAGTGAAGATGATTGTGATAACAGTAGAATCTATTTCACGGGTTTATTAGCAAGTTAATTATATGTGAAATGCTTAAAAACATACCTGCCTCACAGGAGGCACTCTTTGCTAGCTAGGTTGCTGATTATTTTTAAATAAATAAATCCTTAAGGTAAAATTCTATACCGTTCTTCCTTTTATCAACACTTTCTAAACCCAATCTCATGCTCAGGTTTTGATTAGAATGTTTCTTTTAGCACAGTCCTGTAACTTGATATAGAATCAAAAACCCATCCCAGAGGGTGGTGCTGACCTTTAGGGCTGCTTAACACCAAAGCTGCCGTCTCTGGGGCTCCTTAGGACTTGGCTCCATCTCAGCCACAGGTGGCCTTGTTTAACCGATTACATCCAATTAAAGAGAAGGTCTTAATTTGTCTTCCTGGCACTTAGAATTGGCTAAGATGTTTGACATCACTTCCTGAAGCTAAGATCCCCTGCTTCCTTTTTCCCACAGAAGAAAAGCAAAAAGAAACAGAGATTCGAATGGAGGAGGAAACTTCAAAGTCTTTAAAATTGTTTACTGGAAGATTATTTCTCCCTCTTTTGCCTTTCATATATTTATAAATCACTTATATAATAAATAATACTGGGGAATCAGAAATATCTGCTATAAATATTTTAGAATATTTTCTTTCAGGTTTTAAAATTGTATTTATAGACTATATTTGACATAGTTGTAATCAAAGTATAGATACAATTTTGTATTCTGAATTTTGTTTCATTTAACTTTATAAGTATTTCCCATGTTTCTATCCATTTTTTTTGGTAAAAATTTGTAATAGTTTTGTGGTATTTCACTATATTTAATTATTTATTTTTCTAGTATTGAACACTTAGTTTTAAAAGTATATCTAGGCAGGGTGCAGTGGCTCAGGCCTGTAATCCTAGCACTTTGGGAGGCTGAGGCGGGCAGATCACTTGAGGTCAGGAGTTTGAGACCAGCCTGGCCAACATGGTGAAACCCTGTCTCTACTAAAAATAAAAAATTAGCCAGGTGTGGCGGCGGGTGCCTGTAATCCCAGCTACTCAGGAGGCTGAGACAGGAGAATCGCTTGAGCCCAGGAGGCGGAAGTTGCAGCGAGCTGAGATCGAGCCACTGCACTCCAGCCTGGGTGACAGAGTAAGACTCCTTCTCAAAGAAAAAAAAAAAAAATGTGTCTAATGTCTTCATTTTTCCCCAGTATTTTTGGTATCTTGAACTACCTACCTGGATGGGCTCCAGGAGCCTGTGACACTGAATTGGAATAATTGGGTAAATAATTATTAGTTTTTGTTCATCTTTCTTTTTATTTTTTCTCCCTTATTTCCAATAATATTAATCTTTCTTAGATGTATGTATAGCTCACATTTATTCGATGTTTACTATTACAAGTACTTTGGGTCTTTATTTAGAAGTTTGTTGATGTTTTTGTAACCGGAAACATGCTGTAGGAACTTAACTCTTGCTTATATCAATTAGCCAATGGTAAAATTGGCTTCTTTATGCATTTCACTTGAAGTCACAGCTTCCAAGAACCTATTGATTATGTTAAGTGAGGACTTACTGCATTTGCAAAGCAGTGGTCACACAAGTGCTTGGTAAGGACAGGCAAACTATACCGCCTTCTTGTCTCTTATTGCTACTGATTCCATCTCTGGTCCCACCCCTTCCCATGTGAGCTCCATATACATATATCTACATGCCTCTTGGATATCCCTATTTGGATACCTTCCAGTCACTTCTACCACAACATGGCCCAAACTAAACTCATCATTTCACTCCATGTCAAGCCTATTCTTTGTCCTCCAGGTTGCTTATCCCAGTGAATGCCACCATCATGCATCTAGGTGTACAACTTGGAAACCTGGAATCATCTCGCATTTTTTCCAGTTGCTGACTGCCAAAGTGAAGTTGGTCCCCATGCTCTGTCAGTTCCACCTTCGAAGTGTCTCTTGAATCGGGCTCACCTCATTCTTCATTTCAGTCTCTTATAATATCTCTTATTGCTAGATCATTGTGTTCGTCCCCAATCTCCTCTCCCTGCCCTAGCCTGAGACCCTTCAATCCCGTCTCTAAATTGCTGCCCAAGTAATCTTTCTAAAAGACAAATTTAATTATTTTGCTCCTTTGCTTTAGGTCTATTAGGATAAAGTCCAAACTCCTCAACAAGACTTTTCATGGTTCCTGTCTCTCTGGCTCATCCACGCCTACCCCTGGAGCCCTGTGCTGCCACTGGGCACACCTGCTTGCAGAGTGCCTCATACTCCGTCACTGACCTGGAGGCCTTTTGTACACCCTGCTACTTCTTTGTTTGGAATGCCCTTTCCTCCCTTCTTCTCTTGGACAATTGTTACTTGTCATGTAAGTGTCAGATAAATGAATCATCCCTTCTCCAGAAAGTTTTCCCAAATTCCCCTGCCTGGGTCCGTGGCCCTTCTCTGGCCTCATAGTCTCAAGTACAGACCTCCATTTCTGAGTCATCCTTAATTGTTGCTCTACATACATATCTGTCTCCTCAACTAGATTTGTAAGCTACTTAAGGATAGGTTCTGGATGTTTTATCTCTCTGCCTCTAGCCCTAGCCCAGTGCCTAGCACACAGGAGATGCTCAAAGCATCCTTGCTAAATGCGTGTTGAATGGAGTTACTCTTGACCTCATTCCTCCACCACTTTCCAAAAGAAAGGACAAAATCTCCTCCCTTATTGCTACCACATATAAGGTGAGTTCTTACAAATGCTCACTTTCCTCTCGTTTATAGGGAAGTATGGATATTATGGTATTTTCAAAGTAGAGACTTCCATAAGGAGAATCAGAGCATTCCTAAATCTTGCAACCCAACAATAAGCCAAAAAACATAGCACCATTTTCTTGTAATGGGCCCATGTATATTTTTCAAACTTCTACCATCCTCCGTTAGTCTCTGACACCTCACTGCACCCCTTCTAAAAGTGTAGTGCCAAAATGAATAGAACTCAGCAGCTTAGGTCGAGAGGCAAGTCACTGACTCAAAAATCATGACTTGCTTCACTTTTTTTCTCTTTTCCTAGTGTACAATGATGCCTGTGCTTGCTTTATTCAGAGGGTAAACACAGATTTTTAAAAACTGAACATGAATGGAGGAAATGAAAAAAATTCCTCCATTAACCCAATCTTGACGAGATTAACTGATCAAAATTGTGAACGGCATTTTGTAAAGCATTAGAGATCTAATGTGAATTTCTCATTTAATCCTGTTTCTTCCACTATTCCCCGCTCTTACTCTCCCCCTTCCATTCCCCAACCCACCCCCTAACCCTGGCTTTTTGGTTGCTATTGCAATTCAGTGGCATTTGTTCGGCAATCAGCATTTCTTCCCCTTCCCTTCCCTCTCCCACCCTCCTGGGAGGCCGAGAAGGAGGCGCAGAGGAGGAGGAGAGAGAAAGAAGCCCCAGTAGTATTCAGCCTGTCCGGCTCCCTACAGGAAGTGATCTTTCTGCTTTTAGGCCAGCCACACGCCTCCCAGCCAGCCAGCAGCTCTAACTAATTAGCACACGTGATGGGAATTGGAAACAAAGTCGCCAACAATAGGAGCGTGGGAACCCGAGCTGCGCCGCAATTACAGCGCCCCCCCTCCCCCGCCCGGATCGGCCGCGGGCGACGCGCCACCCGCCCGCCCAGGGAGGGCCCGCCAGGTCCAGGCGCCCGGGGCTCCGGGCCGCGTCCGTCCAGTGGGTCGCGCCGCTCGCCTCCGCCCTGTGGGGGTCTGCACACAATAAGGGGAAAGCATGTTTAGGGAACCTCAGCGCTGGCCAGGTCACGCGAGAGGTCAGTTACCCTTTGTTGGGAGAGAGCGAGGGAAGAAAGACGGTCATCAAATATCCTCCTTGTGATAGTTTAGGGGCCTGGACAGCTCAGGAGCCCGCGGGCCCACCGTGGGGACTTGGGACTCTGCGGGACGTCTGCCTAAGGGCTGTCGGGGCGCCGCGGGGAACGCGCTTTCTTTATAGTATATGCAAGAGACATGGACTCTGCCCTTTCCGCGTCCTGCTGAGAGGGGGCTGTTGCGGGGCGCCCAACAGCGGCGACAGCGGGCAGAACAGCGAGGGCCAAGAGCCGGGCGCTTCTAGCCTGGGTGCGTCTAACCTGGGTTCACCCTAACTAGCTGGTGGCTGCCCCGTGCGCATGCGCCTAGCGGTCGCCTCGGCCAAGGTGATTTCACAGATAGGCTGATGGAAATTTGCGTCTGAGTTCCCAGGACGCTACACTCCGATATATATATATATATATATATATTTATAACAGCTTTATTTAGAATTCACATGCCACGCAATTTACCTATTTAAAGTGTATGATTCGGCTGGGCGTGGTGGCCCACGCCTGCAATCCCAGCACTTTGGGAGACCAAGGCAGGCGGATCACTTGAGGTCAGGAGTTTGAGACCAGCCTGACCAACATCGTGAAACCCCGTCTCTACTAAAATACAAAAATTAGCCGGGCGTGATGGTGCGCATGTGTAATTCCAGCTATTCGGGAGACTGAGGCAGGAGAGTTGCTTGAACCCGGGAGGTGGAGGTTGCAGTGAGCTGAGATTGCGCCACTGCACTCCAGCCTGGTGACAGAGTGAGACTCCGTCTCAAAAATAAATAAATACATAAATAAAAATAAAAATATTTTTAGAAGTGTATGATTGAACGGTTTTTAGCATACTTACAGATAGTGCAACCATCACCAATTTTAGAACATTTTCGTCCTCAAATCCCCCAAACCCGTCCCCTTTAGCTATTAATCCACCCCATAACGCTAACCTCTCCCATTCCCTAGTTCTAAGCAACCACTAATTTATTTTCGGATTTGCCTGTTTTAGACATTTCATATAAATGGAATCATATATGTCATCGTTTGTGTCTGGTTTCTTTCAGCATGTTTTCAAGGTTCATCCAGGTTGTGGCATGTATCCTCAGTTTTCCCTTTTTATTGCTGGGTATAAACACATTTTGTTTATCCATTCATCAGTTGATGGGCATTTGAATTGTTTCCACCTTTTGGCCACTATGAAGAATGCTGCTATGAACATTTACATGCAGGTCTTTGTGTGAACATGTTTTCATTTCTCTTGGGTAAATAGATAACTTAGGAGCAGAATTGCTCAGTTGATGGTAAATTTATGTTTAACTTCTAAGGAAACTGCCAAACTGCTCCAAATTGGCAATAAATTCCCAACTGTGAGGTTTTAGTTTTTCTCCAGCTTCCCACCCATATTTGCTATTGTTTGTCTTTTTGGTTATAGCCACTCTAGTGGGTGTAAAGTCAGTCCTAAACTATAAAATTAGGAGATTCAATGAGCTCTAAGCTCTTTTCCAGTGCTAAATTTCTGAGGCACAAGAAATGGACCTTGCATAGTATATTCTAGCAGGGTGGTGAATGGTAACTTATTAAATCAGCTGCCAAAACACAATAGTATCACTATTTTCTGTGAAAATTGAAGTAGAAAGTAACTATTTACAAATATGTATCTAACTGGTATCATGGAGCTGTCCGAATAAGCCCCAGTTAAAAGACTACTCCTTTTGGTGCTCTCCCCATCCACACCCCAACTCCATTCCCAAATCTCAGCTTTTACTGTCCGTAGCAGACAAGTTATTTCCATATTATGTGATTTAAAATGACCCTGTATATTCAGAAACATCAAGTGGCAGTAAAACGTTACTCTAGGTTGTGTTGTCCAAACCCAGAGTTATTTTCTTGGGGCCAGGGTGTTTGATCAGATTTCAAGTTTATTTAGATATAAGTGTAATTTCTCATTTAAAGGAAACTGCTTTTATAATAACAGTTATAATGTTTCTGTTTACATGATTGGCTGCAGATCACCAAAGCGGTGGGTTACCATGTAACATTAAAAAAATTCAGACAGTATGTTGCATTTATAGCAATAGAAGGGGTGGGCAGAATCCCCTCCTGGCTTAACCTAGCCTTTTCCTTTCCTTCCCTTTCCCTTCCTTTCCTTTCTGAGATAGGTCTTGCTCTGTTGCCCAGGCTGGAGTGCAGTGGTACAATCATAGCTCACCATAACCTTGAATCCTTGGACTAAAGCGATCCTCCTTCCTCAGCCTCCTGAGTAGCTGGGATTACAGACGTGAGCCACTGTGCCTGGCCCTGTTTCTTAAATTCAGAAATGAACATCGTGATCTTACATTTATTTCAATGTAGTATATTTTTTCAATAAAGATACTGCATATAGCAGTTGAAATATATTCTGGTTAGAATAGGTCATTTTAAATTCAGATGACAAGCAAACATGACAGGTGATACATTTACTGCAAAACCTTGCTTGGTTTTGCAGTGATTCCAGGTCTCGGCTGCATATTAGACTCACCTGGGAAGTTTTAAAAACATATTTATGCCAGACCCCAACCCAAACTAATTATATCCCAATCTGGTTTTCTTTTGTTTTTGAGAATGGAGCCAACTTTCGTATTTTTTTTTTTTTTTTGCCAGCTCTCCAGTAGATTCCAAATACAGCCAGGGTTGAAGTTGGTCTTACCAGTGGTTCTCCAAGTATGATCCCAGGACTGACTGCATCATCTGGGAACTTGGTTGAAATGCAAATTCTTGGGCCCAACCCAGACTTACAGAATCAGAAACTCCATGAGACGGGCCCCGGAATCTATGTTTTAATAGTCTTTCAGGTAATGTGTGCTGAAATTTGACAACTACTAATATAAGTAGAAATTCTCCACTTTGGCTGCACATGGGAGACACTTGAGAACTTCAAAAACTACTGATGCCTGGGTTCACACCCCAAGAGATTATAATTTTAATTGTTTTGAGGTGTGGCCTATGAATTGAAGTTTAAAAAGCAAGCTCCCCAGATAATTCTAGTATGTGACCAAGTTGTGAATCATAGAGCAAAAACCGCAATTCCTAAAGTATGGTCCCAAATATCCAGCATCAGCATCATCTGGGAATTGTGTGAACTGCAAATTCCTGAGTCCACCCAGATCTGATTCACACACTCTAAGGGGGAGGGAGACCCCCAAATCTGTGTTTATTATTAAACTCTTCAAGTAATTCTAATGCTCACTAATAGTTGAGAACCACTGGTTTAAATATTGCAGTTCTAGGGTCTGAATATATATTCAATTTTTGGGGGTGGATCATTGTGCATTACAAAATTTTGAACTACAGGCCCTGGAGGAACACAGTTTCTCTGTTAAAATAATTTTTCTATATTCTTAAATTCTCTTATCACCATTGTAATTTACACCTTAGTTTTGATTATTTTGCCTTTGTAGATTTGAAGGCTGATCTCATCTATGCTTTTGTCTTTTATTTGTTCATTTATTTAGGTTTCAGAGGTCTAAGCATTTCATTTTGACATAGGGGAAATAATGGCTTCCTTTCTTCTCTCTGGAGCCCTTCCCTTGGGAAACATTTTGAGAGTTCATGGTTTCTCAAGATAAGCAGCAACTGTCTTAAACATCAACCCATTACCATCAACAACAAAACCACCTAAAAATTCATATCGCTCAATTTAGGAATTTAACATATATCCTGAATTAATTAGGAAATTGCAAAGTTCTTATGTAAAAGAGCTTGGCTGAATTCAGAGATACATAGCTGAATACTGTATAACTCATCATGATCTTTTGATGGATAGCCTTGAAGCCAAGTAACTCCTTTCCTCCTCAGTTGCTTTCTATTAGAGCCAGGTTTCTCCATCAGCAAAGACAGATGGTTTTCTAGAGCAGTGATTCTCAATGTGTGGTCTCTGGGCCACCACCAGCAGCAGCGTCTCCTCCTCCAGGTGATTCTGATGGCTGCTACAAGTTGAGAACCAGTTTTAGAGCAAGAAAACTGGGAATGATTTTTGACTCACTACCTATCAGGGCAGTATTTTCTCCATCCAATAATATGCCAAGTATTGCTCAGTATGTTTTCATAATTCTTTTCCCTTATTCTTTCCATTCCTGAAGCCATAGGCTTAATCCAGGTTCATTCCTAGCAGATTCCCAACTCCAGGACTTTTTCCCTCTATGTGGGTATTCTTTTTATATCACCTCAACTATGTATGATGAACGTTCAAAGTCTCTTCCTTCTGTTTATAAACCTAACTAGATTGTCTTATTCCATTTCACATTCTTTGTCCTCATGGGCTTCATAATCACTTTCCAGCGGGCCATCCCACTCCTGCCCTGTTTTCTTATGAGGCTCCCTTCTCCTCAAGTATATGGCACAGACTACCACAACCCTCTCCTGCTTTCTCTCTGAACTCCATGAATGCTATAAATAAAGGTAATGGGAAAAATGTCAACAAAGTGCTCTTGGTCCATTGTACTGAAGTGTCTAATCCTGCACAATTCTTTCTTCAGTCATCATCTGTGAACATATTCTTTTTTTTAAGATGGAGTCTCACTCTGTCACCCAGGCTGGAGTGCAGTGGCGCAATCTTGGCTCACTGCAACCTCCACCTCCTGGGTTCAAGCGATTCTCCTGCTTCAGCCTCCTGAGTAGCTGGGACTACAGGTACACGCCACCAGGCCCAGCTAACTTTTATATATATATATTTTTAAGTAGAGACGGGATTTCACCATATTGGCCAGGCTGGTCTCGAACTCCTGACCTTGTGATCTGCCCGCCTCGGCCTCCCAAAGTGCTGGGATTACAGGCATGAGCCACCATGCCCAGCCTATGAACATATTCTTACTCTCTGTCTTGCACTAAAAAATGTGGGCCCCAGAGACCAGATTCCATGAGTAAACACATGAAAGAAGCAATATAAAAATTATTCCTGGAGATCAAGATGGAGAATCAGAGAGAAAATGCTGAAGAAGATGATACTATAATGTACTCTTGTTCAGTGTTCTCTAAGGTTTGTGATATGTGTATACATGTGGGCCCAAGAGTGTCTAATTCAAGAAGGCAGAGTATTTACAGTCTCCAATATATTGCCCGTGTTTAAAACATTAGCAACCATAAAGCAAGATCATGTGTTTTTGTGTGTACACGTGAAATTAAATCAATTCTAGTCAAATGTCAAGGAAAATAAAAACAAGCTCAGAAAGTGTTGCAAATGGGCAATAAATAGTACCAGGACAGTAAGATAAGTCTTTGTGTTTTAAACAAAAAATTTTAGAAGAAACAAAAGTGGTTTGAATTAAGTACTAAAAAAGTTTAACATGAACTGATAGCAGAGTAAAATTTTGGTTAGTGACCAATGTAAGGAATACCTATTAACATTTTCAGCTTTTTTAACACCAAAAAATATTAAACCAACTCTTAAAACTGGGTATCAAAATTATTTTACATATATTTTACAGAGAACAAAAACTTTTAACTCAGAGCTGTGAATTCTCAGAAAACTATGCTTGAAGGTTCAGTAGTTTTGATAAATCTTTTCAAAGGCACTTTAAATATTATTGTGCTAATGAGCATGGACTGAGACAATAACATGTGATGGCACATATAAGCAAAGACATATCGAGCTGTCTTCAAAACGGAATATATCTTGCTTTTTAAAAATTAGGCCAGGTGTGGTGGCTCATACCTGTAATTCCAGCATTTTGGAATTACAGGCTGAGGCTGGTGGATCACTTGAGACCAAGAGTTTGACCTGCCTGGGCCACATGGAAAGATCACTGCTTCACAAAAATTTAAAAATATTGGCTGGGCATGGTGACATGTACCTGTCGTCCTAGCTACTCTGGAGGCTGAGGTGGGAGGATCACTTGAGCCCAGCAGTTTGAGGTTATAGTGAGCTATGATTGCACTATTGCAGTGTGGCCTGGGCAACAGAGGGAAACCCTCTCCCCCATCCCAGCTCCCAAAAAAAGAGAGAGAGATTATGGCATGTATTTGAAAAATTCTACCAACTCATCTTTCTGTCTCTATTACTTTCTTTCCTCAGTGGAAACATACATTACTTTTATTCTATATACTATGTGTTATAATTACTAAATACGGTGTTACAAACATAAAACCCAAACAGCTAAATTATGGAAGTATTTTTATAGTGTTTTTAGGGGGTAAAAGAAAAGGTGATTCAAGCACACAGTCTACTGAGATTCAAGGAAGTGAATTGTGGTCTTCAGCGTGTACTCTGAGGGAGGATGAGCATGCAGCCCGTTGCACTTGGGAAAGTTGTTCACAGAGGGACAGTTGCAAGGCTGGTGAAAGGAAACCCCAGGAACAATGAACTCTGGGGATCTGGCTTGAGAGGTAGATGGGTTGAAAGCCTAAAGGGGTCCTAGGCTTATTTGTATTGGGCATTGGTGATAGGGTCGGTAGGGCCGGTTTTTCACAGTGGGAATTTCCAGCAGAGACAAACCACCCCTTCCTTTCACTGTCATTTGACAAGAAGCTCAAAAGGCACAAGAACAGGAAAGAAAATTACAGACTGAAAATGCAAGCTTCTCTTAAATGGAGATACTCACCAGAAATACCAAGCTCTTTGTCATTTACTTGGAAAGAAACTTGTCTTATTTCTTTAACTTATCATCTATAATGGATTTGAAAAAGAAAAGTCATTGAAAAATAGAAATATATATATTGCTCTAAAAATAGGGCTTTTTAAGTGGCAAAAATTTGTATTTTTTATTTTGCTCCTTCAGTTACTGGCAAGTAAAATAGAATACATTCTAAAAGCTGGGAACCAGAACACTTAGCTATAACAAAAATGCCTACTTACAAAGACACATTAAGATTTTATACAAGTTTTGAAGTAGGAATTGTCTTAGCTCAGGCTGCCATAACAAAATGCTATAGACTGTGTGGTTGAAACAATAGAAATTTATTTTCTCATAGGTCTGGAGGCTGGAGGTCCAAGATGAAGGTTCCAGCATGGCCAGGTTCTGGTGAGGGCTCTCCTTCTAGCTTGCAGATGGCTGCCTTCTCACTGTGTCCTCACATGGGGCAGAGAGGGAGAGAGAGAGGGAAAGGAAGACAGAGGGAGAGGGACGGAAAGATGGCACTGGAAGAGAATGAATTAACTCTCTGGTGTCTCTTCTTATAAGGGCACTAGTCCCACTGTAAAGACCCCAGCCTCATGGCCTCATCTAAACCTAATTATCTCCCAAAGGCCCCAACTCCAAATGCTATTACATTGGGGGTTAGTGCTTCAACACATTAATTTTGGGGTAACACAATTCAGGAATGATATCTAAACATGTTTCACTTCTTTCATGTCTTGTAACTAGAATGTTACCTGGCCCCACTAGCCTTTGACTACAAATGAGGTCACATTAATGCCTAAATTCCAATGATTCTTAACCCTTCCTGCCAGACTATAGGACTTTGGCCCCTTTCTAAGTTTTCAGCCCCGCCTGGGTAATGCCTCATTGATGTTCAATGCTGTTTGTCAATGACATCTTCAACTTGACGGCCTGTGCACTGCCTCTGTAGCTAAGTCCCAGTCATCACCATGTACCCTCAGAGTGCCATTTGGCAGTGTGTATGCACATGTGTGTGGGGGGCATGGGGTGGTGGCACAGAATTAACCTGTCCCAGTTCTCTGCAGCATACTGTCACCTGGGCGCTGATGTAACATTATTATTATTGCTATTTTTTACTAGAATTATCTCCCATATAAATAACTCCTTTGGCTTTTGGTCCTAAGCCTTTTCTCTAATGTGACTCAAAAATCTATCCTCTCAAGATAAAATATTTGCAAACTATGCGTCCAACAAGGAACTAATATCCAGAATTTACATGGAACTCAACAACAACAACAAGAAGAAACAAATAACACTATTCAAAAGCAGGCAAGGGACATGAATAAACATTTTTCAAAGAAGACATCCAAATGCACAACAGGCATATGAAATAATGCTCAACATAACTAATGATCAAAGAAATGCAAATTGAAGCCACAATGAGATATCATCTTACACTAGTCAGAATGGCTATTATTAAAAAGTCAAAAAATAACAGATGTTGGTGAGGATATAAAGAAAAGAGAACTCATATGCTGTTGGTGGGAATGTAAGTTAGTACAACTATGGAAAACTCTATGGAGGTTGCGCAAAGAACTAAAAAGTAACGACCATTTGATCCAGCAATCCCACTATTAGGTATATATTCAGGAAAAGAAATCATTATATCAAAAGGATACCTGCACACATATATTTATCACAGCACTATTTACAATAGCAAAAATATGGAATCAACCTAAGTGTCCATCAATGGATGATTGAATTAAAAAATGTGGTATATATACAGAGTGAAATACTATTCATCCATAAAAAATGAAATAATGTCTTTTGCAGCAATAAGGATGGAACTGGAGGCCATTCTCTTTAAGTGAAACAACTCAGAAACAGAAAGTCAGATGCTTGTTCTCACTTATAAATGGGAGCTAAATAATGTGTACACATGGACAAAGGGTGTGGAATGATAGACATAGGAGGCTCAGAAGAGTAGGGGAACGGAAGGGGGATGGGTGATGAGAAACTACTTACTGGGTACAATGTACATTACTTGAGTGATGGATACACTAAAAGTCAAGACTTCACCACCACACAATATAGCCATGGAACAGAATTGCAGTTGTCCCCCTTAAATTTATACACTTTAAAGAAAAGGGAAAAAAATCTGTTCCCTCAATTCTTTTCTCCCTCC
Organism: Macaca thibetana thibetana; assembly: GCF_024542745.1. Lineage (NCBI taxonomy): Eukaryota > Metazoa > Chordata > Mammalia > Primates > Cercopithecidae > Macaca > Macaca thibetana. The sequence continues at coordinate 65,160,308 of NC_065585.1, forward strand.
TTTCTGCCCTGTGCTCCTGAATCAAAAGGTAAAAATATTAACAACAACAACAACAAAACCTTTTCAACTTAAAACCAAAGCTCCAGTGTGTATCAGTTCAGGCGAACAGATCACTTAGTGGATTAACAGCCCTCTAGTTTCAAAGACGTAGGTTCTGTGAATTCCAGTTTGGGGCTCACATGGAACTTCCTGCTCTACTTTGAAGTTGCTTTTTTTTTTTTTTTTTTCTAGTGGTGCCAAAGGCATATACTTTAAACTTTAATAATTTAAAATCATTTTGGATTTATTTATAATAAATATCTAAGAACATAAAAAGTAGTAAATTATGAAATACTTGAAAACCAAATCCAAAGAAGTCGTATACCCCAACTGTTGCAGTATTATCTCAGCATCCAGACTACCTAGGAAATAAGCCTTTACTTCCACTAAATGCAACTTGGTACAAGGTCCAGAGAGTGATATTCCCCAGCTTGCTTTTGTGACACCGTAAGATTTATCTCATGTATATCTAGAGCTGTCTTGGACGTGTAAAAATAAAAACTAGTTAAATTATTTAGAGTATGAAAATATTCTGCAAATTACTATTTTAATTAGTTTAATTGAGAAAAGTATGCTGTATGTTAATGTTTGTATCATTTTAACTGAGAAAAGAATACACTGTAAATTATTCTTTGAGGAAAAGAGGGTGTCATGGAATCAAACCAACGGCAGAGATTCAGATACAACTTTGGGCAAATCTCTTACTTCCTTTTGCGTAGGTTTCCTTTTCTAAAACTGGAGAAAATAATACCTCCCTTTTCCTGGGTTGCTGTGAGAATTCAATCAGTTATATGTAAAGTTCTTAAAACCGTTCCTGGTATATGGTGCCATGAAGTGCTATGAAGGTGTTTGTTATTACAAGTATTTAAAAGGTATTACAAATTACTTTTAAGTAATTGGTCTCTTTGATTAATCAGCAAAGAACTTTCAGAAATAGAAAGTCAGATGCTTGCTCTCACTTACAAGTGGGAGCTAAATAATGTGCACACATGGACACAGAGTGTGGAATGATAGACATAGGAGACTCAGAAGGGTTAGGGGATGGGAGGGGAATGGGTGATGAGAAATTACTCAGCAAAAGTTATATTTCAGCACTTGACTTAGTAATAATTTGTATTAAGTTGGTTTTCACTTGTGATTAAATGTTTGTGGGTCAGTCGTCTTTAACCAAACACAAAATGCATCCACCCTTATACTATGACAACTTCCCAAAGTGTGTTCCTTGATATGCCATTTCAATGGAATATTAGCACATTATATGAAAAAAAAAAAAAGATGCTGTAAGTGGCGAGTTTGGGAAGTGCTGGGTTAGACAAATGTAAATAAGGCTTCTTTACTAAGAATGTCTCTGAGCTTTTCATGCTGTAATGTGCACTGAGATCTTACAGGTAGTTTTCCAGATGTATTTGGAAACAGATTCTTTTATTTACAAAGCATCTTGAGAAATTAATGTTCTGTGAAATGTATGTTGGTATTTTAAATATATATATATATATATATATATATATATTTTTTTTTTAAAAGATGGAGTTGCTCATTGTGAAGGAATTTACTGGTGGGCACAAGAGGCTCAGGAAGGCTCAGGGGAGAAGGCCAGGAGTTCCAAGCTTGATGGTCCAGCAAGGCTCAGGAAGAAGCATCCCGTATTCTTATCATCATCATCATCGCCATAACTTAAAAGCATAAGGCATAACATTTGTTTGGCACTTGAAAAAAATGCTTTGTCTCATTTTGTCTTTTGAAAAGTAAAATGAACGCTGAGCTATTATTTTATAGATGAGGAAACTGAGGTTCAGAGGGTAAAGGTGTGGTGACAAGCTCAAGGTCACACAGCTAATAAAGAGTGACTTGAACCCAGGCAGGTGACTTGAAATCCCTTTTTCCACTGTACCATACCACTGCCTGTTAGGGTTCCAATTAAACAATTCCTTCAAGGCAAACACCAAGGCACCTCACATCTGACCTCAATTAGGAAAGCTAATAGTGGAAGTGCAGTTTTGCATAGCATGACATGCCACAAAGCAATCTGGTATTTGAGATGCTGCATCTAGAGAAAGCAGCAAGCATCAGGAACAAAGGAAAACTGGCACTTAGTCAAAATTCCTTGTGTTCTCATGAAGGAGCCACCTCTAAACACCATGAGTACACTCCTCACTTATACATGTATTTATAGCACTACACGCTCAGGAGATGTTTCTTAGATTCAAAAAGCACAACTTTCACTAATAATGAATAGCAGATGCTTATATTACTCAAAATAATCTAGTGCTCTTAACAAGAAGCACTGTTTCCTTCTCCTGATGTTAAAAGGATATTACTTTCTAGAGACTCTTTTAACATATCCAATTGGTACATAATTATTTATACTGCCTTTCAACCTCATTAGATGTATAACAAAGAGTATCAGAAGAAAACATAGAAGTAACTTAGTGCTCAGAGTTTATATGCTCATGTGCAGAGCAGGTATATTAAAAGTCAATAATAACAGATGTTGTTTATTGGGTGCTAACTAGTGGCCAAGTATTGTTGTAAAGTGCTTCATATAATTGGTCATATTTAATTTGTGACACTGGAAAGTAACTATTATTGATATCACCATTTTTTGTGTGTGTGTGAGATGGAGTCTCGCTCTGTTGCCCAGGCTGGAGTGCAGTGGTGTGATCTTGGCTCACTGCAACCTCCGCCTCCCAGGTTCAAGCAACTCCCCTACCTCAGCCTCCCGAGTAGCTGAGATTACAGGTGTGCGCCACCATGCCCGGCTAATTTTTGTATTTTTAGTAGATAAAAATATCTACTAAATTTCACCATATTGGTCAGGCTGGTCTTGAACTCCTGACCTCGTGATTCAACCACCTCGGCCTCCCAAAGTACTGGGATTACAGGCGTGAGCCACTGTGCCCAGCCAATATCACCATTTTACAGATAAGATTATTGAGGCTTAAATGTCATGTAGCTAAGAACTTGTGAGCAGCTTGATAGAGATTGTGGCTTTTCAGCCTGATTGCTCTAGGCCTGGCTCAGTGCCCAGAACAGACTAGGGGCTTTATACAAGTTTGTCAAGCAAGTACATAAGCAAGCAAGCCCTAAAGGTTTCAGCTAGCCACTGGCTGGCTTTACCTAAAGCTGTTTTGACAAAGACCTTTGCCTCAGAATGGATACAGCAATTAGACTAAGAGGTTAGAGAGAGAGGCAGCCCCTTCTTTCTCAGAGCTGCAGGTGTAGCCTTTGGTCCTCCTGAGCACCATGGCCCATGCCTGTTCAACTGAGATCACCTGCACCCGCCAGCAAACTGACAGAGACAGGGCCTCATGAAGGGTATCCAAGTAGGGACCTCCAAAGTGGCCAAAGCTCTCATGAATGAATAATTGACAATATGGCGTTTCCTCCAGGGCAGTCTCACACACAGCTACTGCTTGCACCCCTTCCAACAAGCTGACCACCCTAAGCCTCGTTCACAGAGAAACGCTGCAGCTGGAGTTTGAGGATGAGCTGTTTCTTCCTGGAGGTTCTACCACTTTTCCTCTGGGGAGGCCTCCACCTGGGCCTGGCCTTGCGAGTGAATTCCTAAATCTGGAGTAGTGTCTCTCTCTTCCAGGACATCTGGAGTATCTCTTTGGCAAGGGAATGCAGATAAAAGCAGCCTGCAGAGTGGTAAGTTAAGTAACTGAACCCAGACTCTACAAACCAGGCAAGAAAATGGGCCTTTGAGTGAAATAAAAAAGGGTGATTCTTCAGGACAGATGAATTATAAAAGGCAACACTTGCCCACTTCCCCACCCTCAAATGGTAAAAAGGTCCTTTTCTTGAGGGGCCAGGCCTGGGCAGTCCCATGTAAGCTTCAGAATGGGTCAATTTGCAGGAGGTACCTTGCATTCAGGGTAGCAAAGACGTTAAAAGTCGTTCTTTGCTCAAAGCCTCCAGGGGTAAATCCCCTCTACATAGCAGATGGGAGAAAATGGGGCCTGGTGCCCTCAGTGTAACTCTCTCCTCTGATCCTACCACTCATGGGAGGGGTCTCCACCCCTTCCTTCCTGGTTATTACTGAACCACCTAGTTCACCTCTTCTTGATCTTAAGTCCCTTCCAAACACAGAACAGGCCTTCCCAGACCTCATAAAGAATCCTCACCCCCTTGTTTTTCCTTACCAAGGAGTGCTTCCAAGCATTGGAGCATCCATAACTATTTTATTGTGTATTCTCTGTCTTCTCCCTAGGATGTGAGTTCTAGGAGTGCAGGCTGGATGACTTTTGGGTCACCTTTGTATTTTCAGGCCCTAGCACAGCACATGGCACATAGAAGAATACGTATTTATTGGAAGCATTGAAAAATCAGAGTCAAAGTTAAGAAGCAGGACAACCTCATTTTTAATTTTTTTAGAGACAGTCTCCTTTTGTTACCCAGGCTGGAGTGCTGTGGCATGATCATAGCTCATTGTAGCTTCAACCTCCTGGGCTCAAGCCTCAGCCTCCAGAGTAACTAGGACACTGGCCACCATGCCCGGTTAATTTTTAAATTTTTTCTAGAGATGGGGATCTTGCCAGTCTGGCCTGGCACTCCTGGCCTCACGCAAAACTCCCACCTCAGCTCCCTAAGAAGTTAGGACTATAGGTGCATGCCATGCCTGGGTAATTTTTAATTTTCTTTTTTAAGAAATAGGGGTCTTGCTATGTTGCCCAGGCTGATCTGGAGCTCCTGGACTCAAGCAATCCTCCTGCCTGGGCTCTCAAAGTGTTAGGATTACAGGTGTGAGCCACTGCGCCTGGCCATAGAGAACCTCCTTTTTGACAGAAAAGTAATCATGAACATGTGAGCAATATTTCATTTGGATGCCAGTGTAGAGTTAAGCATCCCTAACCCCACCTGGTCTCATCTCACTCAACATCTGCAGCTTGTCTATGCCTCTCCACAGCAGCAGAAATGGGCCAAAGCAGGAAAGGCTGACTCACTGTAGGTGCCAGAGGCAGGGAAAATTCAGAGCCAGAGGGGAAGTAGACACACTGGTTCTGGGGAAGGGTGGCCTGTCCCTTTGGGGAAATAAATTGAAGGTCAGAGGGACTTCTGGAAGGCAGAGGAGAGCAGGTGGGGTGGTTTCCTATGCCTGAACCATCAGGTTCTGGGAGGGAAGAGGCAGGGAGCAGTGATGGATGCCCTGGACTGAAGACTGGGAGGGCCAGGAAGGAGCCTTAAAATTTGCACTTCCAGAGAGAAAGCCGGGTGGTGGGATTGACCTTGGACTGACAACTGACAGGCAGCATGTGGTGGAGTTTCAGGAAGCCAGAGGTCTGGGGTGCCAGCAACAACAAACCCAGGATGGCTGATGGAAGGGCCCAGCCTAGACAGGGAAGCAGAGGGGCTGCATGGAAGGGCTGAGGGCTGGAGGTGATGTGAAGTAGTATAAGCTTCAGTGGGAGCCAGGAGGTTGTATTTCCAGTGTGTGTGGAGGGGTGGAGGGGTGGGGGTACCCAGAGGGGAACTATGGATTAGGCCCAGGCCGGCCATTCAGAGTGCTTGGCATCCAGGGTGTGTTAAGATGGCATTGAGGCCGGGTGCGGTGGCTCACGCCTGTAATCCCAGTACTTTCGGAGGCCAAGGCAGGCGGATCACCTGTGGTCAGGAGTTTGAGACCAGTCTGGCCAACATGGTGAAACTTCGTCTCTACTAAAATTACCAAAAACAATTAGCTGAGCATGCTGGCCCGCGTCTGTAATCCCAGCTTCTGGGGAGGCTGAGGCAGGAGAATCGCTTGAATCGCTTGCAGTGAGCCGAGATCGCAGCACTGCACTCCAGCCTGGGAGACAGAGCGAGACTCTATCTCAGAAAAAGGAACAGAGAAAAAGAGAAAGAAAGAGAGAGAGAGAGAGAGAGAGAGGGGGGGGGGGGGGGGGGGGGGGGGGGGGAGAGAGAGAGAGAAGAAAGAAAAAAAAAGAAAAGAAAGAAAGAAAGATGGCATTGAGATCAATAAGGAAGTCTAGAAACCAGGAAGCATTTTGCAAAGAGAAAAGCCTTTTGTTATCCTCACCGGTAGGTACTAAGCTTTCCCTCACAGACAGGACTACAATATCCAGAGTGGATCTGAGACGAATGCGAATTGCTCTGCACGTTTGTAAGGGACAGAAGACCGGATTTTCAAATTTAAAACAACCATTCTGTTTCTGGAATCAGAAATCAGTTTCGAGATTTACAACTGTATTTAAAAAAAATCTGTCTTCTTGGTGGACTCGGGGGCGACTTCACGTAGCAGCCAGTACACGCCACGTCAAGCCACCGAAGCCAGAGGTGTGTGTCTGGGGCCAGAGACGTGCATTCCCTCAGCAAGGCCGGCCTCAGACGCAAACGCCAGCACCGCCACCCTGTCGCCCGCTGAGAGGATCTGGCCGCCAAAGCCGGGGGGTGGGGGGGGGGAGGTGTGCAGAGACAACAAAAAACCCCAGCATAATGATTATCCCCAGGGACCGTTGGTTTTTTTTCCCCCCCAAGTCAGCCGAGAAAACAAGTGCTCCACTTCCCCGGAAATGAGATGCACAGGGGTATTCATTCCATCCCGCGGCTGGGAAGCCCCTGCGGAAACGAGTCTGGCTGCATGTGCGGCCTCGGTCCCAGAAATCCAAAAAGAGCGTTCCCTGAGCCCACAGCTTGCTCCTCCATGTGACCGCCCCTGGACTGGTGGCCACTGTGGACGCGCCCGGCGCCCCTTTCCCCGCGGGATCCGCGAAGCCGCAGGCGCGCGGCCTGGCCAGGTGCACCCGGCACAGCCCCGCCAACAGCGCGCGCCTCCAGCCGCCGGGAACTGGCGGCCACGCGGGCGAGATTTACGGTGGCGCTAGGCGGCGGCTTCCGAGGCCGGCCGGCGCCCAGGCTCCGATTACAGGTTCACACTGGGGGCCCGGCCCGCAGCCGCCCAGCCCCCGCCGGCGCGCCCTCGCGCGGCCCGGCTCCCCGCCTGCCCATTCTTCTCCATTCATGCGGACGCCCAGCGCCGCCGCCGCCGCCAGCGCGGCCGCCGCCGTCGCCGTCGCCGGCCGCCCGGATTGGCTGGCGGCCGCGGCGCCGGCACTTTCCCACGGCCCGCGGCGCGTGCGGCTCACCGGAGGCGCTGCAGGCGCGGCCCTGGCGCGCGGCCAGGCCAATCGGGGCGCGCGGGGCGCGCGGGGCGGGGAGGGGCCGCGGCCGCCGGCGGGCTTGTGTCCCGGCCCGGCCTCCCGCACCTCCTCCTTCCCCTGAGTGCAGGCCGGGCAGAGCCCCCGCGGAGCCGACGCACCGCCGCCGGGCAGGGGAGGGCGCGGAGGGCGGGGGCGCGGTCCGCTCGCGCCCTCGGCCTCGCTCCCGCCCCTCCCCGGAGCGGCTGCCAGTCAGCGGCGAAGAAACCGGATTGGCTGGGGGGCGGCTGTTGCCCTGGAGCTGCCGCCCCGCCTCTCCGCCCCCTCGCCCGCCTTCTCCGCTCCCCCGCCCTCCCCAGGGCCCTGGGAAGGGGCTCAGCGTGGGAAAGGATGGTTGAGTTTTAACCAGAGGCAAAGCGTGAGCGGGATCAGTGTGTGCTGAACGCGAGCAGCCGAGCGCGGAGACGTGCCGCTGTAGTTAACTCCTCCCTGCCTGCCGCGCCGACCCCCCCCTGGATCCTCCGGGCAGCCAGCATGAAGCGAGCTCACCCCGAGTACAGCTCCTCGGACAGCGAGCTGGACGAGACCATCGAGGTGGAGAAGGAGAGTGCGGACGAGAATGGGTGAGCTGGCGGCGGCGGAGCGGAGCCAGAGCGGGAGGCGAGTGCAGGCCCGCCGCGGTGACAGCGGGCGGGGACCCTTGGCGCGCCGGTGCTCTGCGCTGACCTCCGCGCGTCGCGGGCTGCCGGCAGCCCGCGGCCAGGGAACCCCTGGGTGCCTTCCAGCCCAAGTGGCAAAAAAGTCTGAGTGCGGGGAGGGTGTGGGGGGCGACCTCTCAGGTCACCTCTCCTCGTTTAACGGCGATTTCAGTTTTTGTTTGTGCTTTTTCTCTTTTCAGAAACTTGAGTTCAGCTCTAGGTTCCATGTCCCCAACTACGTCTTCCCAGATTTTGGCCAGAAAAAGACGGAGAGGAGTGAGTCTCTTTACAATCTCGTTTTATTTTTGTTATTAATTAACGGAAATAACCACCTTTTTTTGTATTTGAAATTTACAGTCGTAATGGTAATACCTTTCTTTGTTTTGCTTGCCTTCTGCAGATAATTGAGAAGCGCCGACGAGACCGGATCAATAACAGTTTGTCTGAGCTGAGAAGGCTGGTACCCAGTGCTTTTGAGAAGCAGGTAATGGAGCAAGTAGGTAAAGCTCTCAGCGTCGCTGTCCGCACCTTCTGAATCTTCCCTCCATTAATCTCATCCGCCTTGGAAAATAGCTGTGTTGCTTGTGCCTAGATGAATTCGTACAGATGCCAGCGTATTTTGTGAAGACAACTGATTTTTCTTTAGTCCATACTTTACGCTTTACAAAGCATATATCTTTGTATGTATGTTTGCATATTTTAAGTTGTTCCCCAAAGGAACTTGTGCCAAATCAATCTTTTTGCCATTCTCATCTTTAGGGATCTGCTAAGCTAGAAAAAGCCGAGATCCTGCAGATGACCGTGGATCACCTGAAAATGCTGCATACGGCAGGAGGGAAAGGTACATCTCCTAGACCTAGTGGGGGCTCTGAGTGGTTGGCATAGAGTGAGCAGCGACTGAAGGCCAGGATTGGTGCAGTAGCTGCCTGATTTTTCTTTGGGGGTGGGGAGACAACAGTGTGTGGTGTGTGCAGTTCCCTGTCAGTACATTTTCAAATGCACATAGAATCTTCTCCAGTGAATTCACCACCCCAACTCTCTGCAGATTGAACTAGTGCATCTTTTGGAAAATACCTATTACTTGTGAGGTCTTCAGAAGTTGTGACAGCCCTGATTCAGATCAGGTAGCTCTCACATTTGTCCATTGCTATTTTGAGAAAAAGCATTTAAAAACAATATGTGGTCTTATTTTGGTATATGGGATTTAAAAAAAAATGCGCTGCCACATGCCTCTTGAGGAAAGAAATGTATTGCGGTTAAGTAGAGGAAACCTAACAGGAGACCAAGGTCTGTGTGTCTGTCTCCAGCAGGAAAATGCTTTACTGAGGTCCAAGTGCCTAAAAGCTCCACGATGATAACTTACATCTGTGTGTCTAATGAATTTCACTGCTCTGTGGTTTCTCTGTCCTTGATGTATTTTTTGTTGTTGTTGAGGGAAAACATGAAAGGAATGAGCATAGTTTCATCTGCTGGTAGGGTATAATTCCAATTTCTGCTCTGCAGCTTCTAATTGGGCTTTGAACTTGCATTAGCAAACACATTCTGCTTATGTTGATTAATGCAAAGATTTTGGTCGACTCCAAAATATTTAGACTTTCGGAAGAACCCTTGACTGTCGTGTTTTAAGGGATGCAGGTATCTGCCAGGAAGGGCTGTCTCTGGGACTGAAGAAATGCGGGAATCGGGCAAAGCCCTGAGAATTTTCTTTTGTTCTTTTCCTTAGGCTACTTTGATGCGCACGCCCTTGCTATGGACTATCGGAGTTTGGGATTTCGGGAATGCCTGGCAGAAGTTGCCCGTTATCTGAGCATCATTGAAGGACTAGATGCCTCTGACCCGCTTCGAGTTCGACTGGTCTCACATCTCAACAACTACGCCTCCCAGCGGGAAGCCGCGAGCGGCGCCCACGCGGGCCTCGGACACATTCCCTGGGGGACTGCCTTTGGACATCACCCGCACATCGCTCACCCGCTGTTACTGCCCCAGAACGGCCACGGCAACGCGGCCACCACGGCCTCACCCACGGAACCGCACCACCAGGGCAGGCTGGGCTCAGCACATCCGGAGGCGCCTGCTTTGCGAGCGCCCCCTAGCGGCAGCCTCGGACCGGTGCTCCCTGTGGTCACCTCCGCCTCCAAACTGTCGCCGCCTCTGCTCTCCTCAGTGGCCTCCCTGTCGGCCTTCCCCTTCTCTTTCGGCTCCTTCCACTTACTGTCTCCCAATGCATTGAGCCCTTCAGCACCCACGCAGGCTGCAAACCTTGGCAAGCCCTATAGACCTTGGGGGACGGAGATTGGAGCTTTTTAAAGAACTGATGTAGAATGAGGGAGGGGAAAGTTTAAAATCCCAGCTGGGCTGGACTGTTGCCAACATCACCTTAAAGTCGTCAGTAAAAGTAAAAAGGAAAAAGGTACACTTTCAGATAAATTTTTTTTAAAGACTGAAGGTTTGTTGGTTTACTTTTTTCTTTTTTAATGTTTTTTTCATCATGTCATGTATTAGCAGTTTTTAAAAACTAGTTGTTAAATTTTGTTCAAGACATTAAATTGAAATAGTGAGTATAAGCCAACACTTTGTGATAGGTTTGTACTGTGCCTAATTTACTTTGTAAACCAGAATGATTCCGTTTTTGCCCCAAAATTTGGGGAATCTTAACATTTAGTATTTTTGGTCTGTTTTTCTCCTTGTATAGTTATGGTCTGTTTTTAGAATTAATTTTCCAAACCACTATGCTTAATGTTAACATGATTCTGTTTGTTAATATTTTGACAGATTAAGGTGTTGTATAAATAATATTCTTTTGGGGGGAGGGGAACTATATTGAATTTTATATTTCTGAACAAAGCGTTGACAAATCAGATGATCAGCTTTATCCAAGAAAGAAGACTAGTAAATTCTCTGCTTCCTATAGCAGAAAGGTGAATGTACAAACTATTCGTGGCCCTGAATCCATCTGACCAGCTGCTGGTGTCTGCCAGGACTGGCAGTTCTGATTTAGTTAGGAGAGAGCCGCTGATAGGTTAGGTCTCATTTGGAGTGTTGGTGGAAAGGAAACTGAAGGTAATTGAATAGAATACGCCTGCATTTACCAGCCCCAGCAATGCAATGAATTTTTAATCACACGGATCTCAAATTCACAAATGTTAACATGGATAAGTGATCATGGTGTGCAAGTGGTCAATTGAGTAGTACAGTGGAACCTGTTAAATGCATAACCTAATTTTCCTGGAACTGCCATGTTTTCTTTTAACTGGAAATTTTTATGTGAGTTTTCCTTTTGGTGCATGGAACTGTGGTTGCCAAGGTATTTAAAAGAGCTTTCCTGCCTCCTTCTCTTTGATTTATTTAATTTGATTTGGACTATAAAATATCATTTTTCAGGTTTATTCTTTTAGCAGGTGTAGTTAAACGACCTCCACTGAACTGGGTTTGACCTCTGTTGTACTGATGTGTCGTGACTAAATAAAAAAGAAAGAACAAAGTATTCTGTGGTGTATGTCTTACATACCTTGGCCTTTCCCCCTCTTGGCTAAGAAAAGATAAAATTTCCTTGGTTTTCATTTTGCCTGATTGGTTTGTATGTTTACCAGTTTCATTATTCTTGGACTTCTAAACTGTGAATTCGTGCCATTGAATAAGGTGACTTCATTACAATGCAGAGCTTTGCCCTGCCTCCCACAAGGGGACATAGCCCTTTTGCTCTTACGTCAGATGATCTGGCCCTAAACTGGCCATCTGTGGATTAGGAAAGCTGAAATCAGACTGAGACTTACAGGGGTGGAAAGGAGCCTGGGTGAAATATTGTAAAACCGTGTTGACTATTTGACAAATATTTACTCAGAGTACCTACTGCGTGCTCATTTCTATGCGAGAGGATGGAAATTTCTTTCTTTTATTTATTTTTTTAAATGGCAAAACAAGAAGACCCAAATGTTGCTATCCCTGAGACCCTGTGCAGGGTCTTGGGAATCTGTGGTCTGATGAGCAGTGTCAGGCTGTCATTCTGCACCTGCACAGCTCCAGGAGTCTTCACTGGTCTTATTTCCAAGGAATTTAACTCTTTAGTTGCACTGGACTCCTGAGCTGTGTAGTGAGGAAGCTGACATATGCTTTAGGTTAGAACAAAACACTGCCAGCATGGAGGACATATTCAGGGCCCCAGGGGAGGGGAGTGTCTTCCCATTGCCTTAAAAGTAGCCCTCTGCCAATTAAGGAGTGTTCCTAAGGAGTTCGCCTTGATCCTGAGGGCGGTGGGGAGGAGAAGGAGAAAACTCATGCTGGCAGATGATGAAATAAAGCCTTCCTTTTCTTTGCCCAAACATGGAGCTCCTCCTCCCATCTGGTGAAAAAACACAGTCAAAAGGCAAAGAGAAGTTTGGACTTTGAATTTGAGCATCGACTTCTGTGTCCCTGTGAAGGGATGGGAGACTGTGGCATTTTTGTGATTGTGGGTTTCCAATCCCTTCAAAGCTTTCTCTGCATGGCCTCAGACGTTGATCCCTCTGGTGATGCACAGCTCTGCTCTCAGCATTGCCTGTGCCACGCAGACACTCTTTCTGTCATAAGGCTGTGATGGAAAGTGTTATGCTAATTTCTGCCAAGTGTCAGTTTAATTTTAGCAACCGCAATTTCCAATGACATTACAGCATTACTGAACAGCATTGTACTTCGACTATCTCTTACTGTTACATAGGTTTAGATGGCTGCTAATGTGGTAAGAAGTGAAGCCTCTTGTTTGCTGGCTATGCTGAAAGAGCTGTGGGACTGTAAAACATGTAGCATGTTCCACTTGTCTCATCAATGATAGCTATATCTGGTTAGTACTTTTTTCTTTTAGCGGGAGGCCTGGCAGATCATTTCCAGATCACATACTTTTCCATGGAAATATTCTGGTTTCTTTTCAAGCCCTTTCAAGGTGAAAAGTATCTGAGGATGGTGCAGGTGGAGTGTGAGCTTCCTAGGAAGCAGGATGGAGTATGACTACGTACCAATAGCGTATAGAAAAATTAATCTAGGAAAACTGACATTTCTATTTGGAATTGATGCAACAAGGAAAAAATAACACCAGGGTTATCAGGGCCAGCATATTTTTTGTATTATATGTACATTTATAATGCATCTATCAGTGTAAACAAAATTTTTTCAGAGAATGCATAAGTTTACCTTATAAGGAAAATAAATAATTGGTTATAAAGAATCTTGAAGGGCCTCAATAATTACTGATTTATTTTCATGTAATGTATTACCGTGAATTAATATGATGAAGTAGATAGATGGGCAGAATTCTTGTATGTAAAAAAGCCTCTAAAAATCCAAGAAATAATTGTTTCCAATTTATTCAGTCTAGTTAAATTAGGATGTGATTTTTATCCAGGTTTTCATTGCTCTACTCTGTGACTCACAAAAATCATGATATTTTAAATATAGATTACTTAAATTTGAAATCCCTCAGGAAATGTTTTATCTCCTAGTTATACTTTTCCCCAGTCCTTCCCATCTATACCAGTATCATAGCTTTGATGCCTTCATTAGTTTCTAGTGATGATTTATAATTAAAATCACTTCAGAGCTAATATCATCTGAGATACTGCTTCAAATGTGGCCCAATTTCATTCACAACTGGAGTCCCAGGGAATGAGAGCATCTTGGAAAGGGGACCAGAATCTTGGCTCCTACTTTTATCTAATTGGGTGACACTGGATAAGTCATTATGATTCTCTGAACCCCACTTTCCTCATCTGTCAAATAAAGTGGCTGGACTGGGTGAGGGTCCCAGGTGCATGTGACAGGGACAGGCACTACCGGGGAGGAATGCAGTGGTATCAGGTGAGTGATGACCCAGGGAGGACATCACATGTTCCTAGCACCCATTCTGTCTCCAAGTCTGGCTGAAGGGTCTCGCCAATTGTTCTTATGCAGAAATTTTAGTCCAGCGTTAGCAGATCTCTCAAGTTTCCAAGGGCGTCTCCAAATTTGAATTTTTTATGTGAAATTGTCCAATTTTTATTGGTGGGTCATTAATTCACCAAAACCTGTCTTCCAGCAAGACTGAACCATGGGCAACAACTATTTCTCAGCTTCCAGGGCTCTAAACTGAATGACTCTCTGGAGGGCTAGAATTTTCTAATATCTTTGTCATCCATGTTTGAATACGCTACAACAAATGGGTAAACATAAGCTAAAATAAAATCAACACTGTAGTCATCAGGCAGCTGTAGGTGATACCATGTAAAGATTATGTACAGAGTTTTTAAAAAAATTACTTCTGGGTTGTGCAATTTCCTCAAGGTAAAATAAAGCAAGGAGAAAGGTTTCTGCTTCACAGAAACCTCTTCCAAAGGTGTTCTCGACTGGGTCCTTGCGTTCCCTTTACCAAGGAAGAAGACGAGTTCTCAGCCTGGCAGCCTGAAATGAAAGAGCGAGTGTGTAGTTCATTTGTGACTCAGCACACTGAAGCACTAAAAGGCGCCATCTGATTTCAGGAAGTAAGACGTCTCAGCAAAAAGCAAGCTGTTTTGAACTTCAACTTGAAATATAATGCCTGCCTTGATCTTGATGAGCTGCAGGGCTTTTCTCTCAGATCCTTCAGTGTTCTGCTCTGGGGTGGGGGTGGGGAGAGGCGAGAAGAAAGCCAAGGAAAAAGAAACCCAGGCCTTTCTTTTTGAGCTGTCTGTAGGTATTGACAGGCACTTGCCACAGAACTGTTCCCCCGAGCCTGTAAATCCCAGCAAAATTCACGGTAAACAAATGTCCCTAAGAAATGGGTCTGAGGAACACAGACAGGTTTCTGGATTTTGCGTTTACCCCCTGCCACATTATACTTCTTTATAGTTTGGCTGTAACATTTCCCATTGAATTTACTCCTATGGTGATATTTTTTGTTACTGTCAAGTTAAAAGACCATGCGTAAATTGGAAAACTCTTAATCATAGATTGTTGGTAGGTTATCTGTGGCTTGATGTAGCAGAAGAGACTTGAAAACGTTATATTTTAGCCACAAAGAGACTAGCGGTTACCTCTGATAGAGTTGATACCTAAACAGTTTCTGTAGCTACTTTTAGTTTTGTTTGTTTTTTTAAAATACCTCCCCCAAGCATGGTTTTGTATCTGGTGCTTAGGAATATTCCATAAATGCAGCACTGAATCATAAAATTAAAGAATGACATATCTGAGACTTTGGTCATCCTCTTTGACCTCATTTCCTACCTCTCACCCCTCCTCACTGCTCCAGCCACACTTGCTCTCTGCTGTTGTGGGAACGTGCTCTACATGTTTACATATCCAGGCCTTTGCACTGGCCATTCCCTCTGCCTGGAATGCTTTTCCCCCAGTGGTCTGCTAACCTATCTGTAATCTCTACTCTACTTGGGGCTCTGCTCAAAGGTCACCTTCCCACCAGGTCTTTCCTTACAACTCTATTTGAAGCAATCATCCCACTCTCACTCTCTCATCCCCACATTCGCCTCTCCCACCTGCCTTTCTTCTTTTGTTTATCTCCACCGTACCCAGCATGATCTGACCGAATAAATATTTCATTGACTATTTGTTTATTGTCTGTTTTTGCCTGGTTTGTTCACTTCTACAGTTCTGTCACTTAAAATTGTCTAGCACATTAGAGGCTCTCAGTAAGTATTTGTTGAATGAGTGAATGAATCCTACCCACCCCCTCAGTCTCCATTAAGAAGCAGAGCAGCCGGGCACGGTGGCTCTTGCCTGTAATCCCAGCACTTTTGGGAGGCAGAGGCGGTGGATCAGCTGAGGCCGGGAGTTTGAGATCAGCCTGACCAACATGGAGAAATCCATCTCTAGTAAAACAACAAAACAAAGCAAACAAACAAAAAAACAAAATTAGCCAAGTGTGGTAGCACATGCCTATAATCCCAGCTACTCGGGAGGCTGACTGGAGAATTGCTTGAACCTGGGAGGCGGATGTTGTGGTGAGCCAAGATTGCACCATTGCACTCCAGCCTGAGCGAAACTCTGTTATATATATATATATATAAAAAGTAGAGCAAAAGAGATCCCAGATCTTTATCCTCCAGCCCCACCTTCAGTACTCCCAGGGAAGGTAATTTTATGTTTCACTTCAGTACTTCCTCTGCGCTATTATAAAATTCTGCTTTTATTTGTTTATTTTAATTTTATTTATTTTTATTTTTAGATAGAGACAGGGTTTTGGTACGCTGCCCAGGCTAGTCTCAAACTTCTGGACTCGAGCGATCCTCCCACCTTGGCTTCCTAAAGTGTTGGGATTACAGGTGTGAGCCACCATGCCCAGCCAAAATTCTGCTTTAAAAAAAAGCAAACTCAAACATCATTCTTCAAGTCTATTTCCTTCTTTCTTTCTTTATTTACTTATTTATTCCCACTGTGTGCCTAGTGGGAATGTAGGGATATTGGTCACCTTTCTTTTTTTTTTCTTTTTTTTGGAGGTGGAGTCTCGCTCTCTGCCTCCCGGGTTCAAGCAATTCTCCTGCCTCAGCCTTCTGAGTAGCTGGGACCACAGGCACCCACCACCATGCCTGGCTAATTTTTGTATTTTTAGTAGAGACGAGGTTTCACTGTGTTGCCCAGAGTGGTCTTGAACCCCTGAGCTCAGGCAATCCGCCTGCCTCAGCCTCCCAAAGTGCTAGAATTACAGGCGTGAGCCACTGCATCCAACCACCTTTCTTATATTCCCTACAAAAGCCCCCACTCTCTGACGACACAGGCTTTCAACTTATCTTCACTTCCACCTTCTCTCCAGTTAGGGTGTCTCAGTGTTTTTGATCTTCCCCCATTTTAGTACAACCTTTGAGATGGGGGTGGGGGAGCACAGCAACTGTATTTTTATTTATTTTATTTTATTTTATTTATTTAATTTTATTTTTTGAGACAGTTGTTCTGTTGCCCAGGCTGGAGTGCAATGGCACAATCTCAGCTCACTGGAACTTCCGCCTCCCAGATTCAAACAATTCTCCTGCTCCAGCTTCCTGAGTAGCTGGGATTACAGGCATGTGCCACCACGCTCAGCTAATTTTTGTATTTTTAGTAGAGACAGGGTTTTGTCATGTTGGCCAGGCTAGTCTTGAACTCCTGACCTCAGGTGATCCACCTGCCTCAGCCTCCCAAAGTGCTGGAATTACAGGCGTGAGCCATCGCACCCAGTGAACTGTATTCATAAAAATGGAGAGAAGACAGAAGTTCTATTACAATAACAGAGTACATACCACTCAGGGTTTATAGGACAGCAACACAGATGAAGCGTTTAGACTAAACGTGAAGAAATTAAAGAAACTAACATGAAGTTTGTGGTAAGTTGGAGGCTGAAGGGCGACTAGAAAATTATTCGTTTCCCTACGTAAAGAGAGGGTCTTATGAAAACAGAGGCCAGAGGTTCTCAGGTGGAGACCCACATCCTCACACAGGGCAGAGACCCGTGGGGTTGAGATGGGGAGGGGCCTGTAATTCTGACTGTGGTTCTGGCCATCAAGCAGCCATGGGTTTCTAACAGGATTCTGAGTACAGCTTTTTCTGTTGTCCGGTAATAAGCTGAGTGCACAGAAGCGGTAAGTACCTCACATTCTAAGGAACCCAAATCCACTTGGGACCCAATATTTCTGACAGGGTTTTTTAATAGGAGCCTAAACTATCCTTTCCATGTTCAACAATAGCCCCCATAGCTGAACCTCATCCCAGCTCACATAAGAAGATGGGGAAAGGGATGAGAAAGGAGATCATGGTCATGATGAGGAGTGGCCTAGCTTCTCCCCTGCCTGCACGGAGTAGGTGAGTTGAAAGTTTTATGAGGGATTGCAGTGGCTGCATGAGGCTCCAGGATTTATAGAAAGTGGATTTGAAGCTTGAGCTGCTGTCAGAGCTGAAGGGAAACAGCTACCTCCTTCTCTTCACAGGGTGTGGTTCTTGGAAATGCAGGGGATTAGGATGAAACTGAACATCTCCCCTAAAATACCACGCACATCACCCACTTCGAAAGCATCACATCAGCAGAGGCCTCCCGCAGCAGATGAAAAACAGAGCCAAAGTGAGAACGCGGGTTCCTGGCAGCCTCCCCCAACTTATGTGGGAAGATGTTTCCTTCCCTCTTCTCTCTTCTCCCGTCCTCAATGCCAGTGTAGTTAACATTGGGAAGGGAAGGAGTGGAGGAATACTAGACTCAGAACTGGCCTGGAACTTGAATCCCCACCCAGACCCTCCAAGGTGCTGGAGGAGGAGGAAGAGGAGCTGAAGGGTAGACAATGTCCCTTCCCACTGCCCCCGACCCCCAAGTCCTCCTCCCACATTTTAGCTGATGACAGGATGGGGAAAGTTTTAAATGAGAAAGGAGATTGACATTTTTAAATAGACTGAATTTTTGTTTGTGGAAAATGACAAGGAAATTCTTTGGTCTGTCCAAGGCATGATTAAGAGAAAGCAAAGGGAGATTTGTCAGAATATGGTTGAAAGCAATTATTGTAAAAATAAAACAACCCTCAAAAGTCCCACTATTTCTTATTCCTCACTCAGTGGAGAAGTGCATGTTTAGTCCAATAAATGACACCCAAGCAAATGGAAGAAGCTTGTGCACAGGATTGTCATATCCGTGTTGATAATTTTGGGGAATAGTGAAACATGAAAGGAATGAATTTGGAATGAATGGAAGAATGAATTTTTGAAAGAGAAAATGAATTTTTTATACTATTAACCAATGAGTTTAATGTTAATACAGGGCAAAGTTTTAAGATGAACTATAAACATGGTCACCTGGAGCATGTATTAAAAAAAAAGTGATGCCCAGGCATGATGGCTTATGCCTGTAATCCAAATACTTTGGGACGCCAAGGTGGCAGGATCGCTTGAGCTCAGGAGTTTCAGATTAGCCTGGGCAACATAGTGAGACCCTGTCTCTACCAACCCCCACAACAAAAAACAAAAAACAAAAAAACTAGTAGCTGGATATGGTGGCATGCACCTGTAGTCCCAGTTACTGTGGAGGCCGAAACAGGAGGATCCCTTGAGCCCAAGGGTTCAAGGCTGCAGTGAGTTATGACCACGCCACTGTACTCCAGCCTGGGTGACAGAGCAAAACCCTATCTCAAAAACAAACAAACAAATAAATAATAAATAAAAGTTATGAAAACCAGCAGCTAACAAGAGTTCACAAAGAATAAGCCATGCCTTACAAACTCCATTCCTTTGGAGAAGGCTTACTGTGCTGGACTATCGGAGGATACTGCAGAATAGTGTATCTGCATTGCTGTGAGGCGTTTGACTAAGCGTTTTACCATTTTCTGGAACAGTACTAGAAATGTGAGCTGCATGATGGGACAGTTAGAAGGCTCAGGAATTAGTTAAGTGACAATAATTCTTTATTTAGTGTTTGCATCACGCCCCGCATTGTGCTGGGGGCTTTTCACACATCATCTGTAATCTTTAAGAATGGTTACTCTGAAAGGTCGGTGTTATCATTTCTGTTTACAGATGAATAAACTGAGATTATGCAAGATGATGACACTCATCCAAAATCTTCCAACAGTTATGAAGCAAAGCTAGAATTTAATGGCAAATATGAAGTCCACACTTTAAAAAAATTTAACACTCAAATTTAACTTATCATTTGATTGATTTTTCACTTGGTAAGAGGCTCCTGTGATATTTTCCAATGATTACAGTAGCCTGAAAGTGAAACAAACTTCTTGGCGAGAAGATGAGTTCCCTGAGATACAGGATATTGAAGCAGAGTTTGGTCCACCCTGAATGTTGTGAATGGGCTTCACTAGAGTTTCTAACTAAGGCTTTCCAAGGGTGATGTATACACGGATACAGATGTTTTAAAGGTATCAATCTCCAGATGTTGAATTACCACATGTATGCAGTTCTTGACTTGCCAGTTCAGCCTCCCCACTGCTATGCTTGCAAGCAACCTTTCCCCTTAATTATAAAAGTGGTGGGAAGCCATACCCTTCCCCCATCCCAAATCTGCAGACTCAGAAACTTACAGGATGCCAAAGGGACAATTCTAAAACTTGGTTTCAGGAAAATCTTCCTTAATGATCATTGAGAAACTATAATCTCACCATTGGCTTCCTGTTTATGCCCGTTTTACACATATTCTTGTTATGGATGAAACATGGGTTAGAAAACAAGGTATTCAAATGTTCTAAATTTAGAAATATCGAAGAGGGGGTGGTGGGAATGATAGCGATGATCATTTAATAACTTCATCTCTTGTATTTTCAAAATGTCCAAGACTCTATCCTTCTCTAGAGTCAGTAAGAACAAAGCAAAGACAGCCTGAGTCAGAAATGCGAATGCCAGAGGGGAACAACACACACTGGGGTCTGTTGGGTGTGGCATTGCGGGAGGAAGAGCATAAGGAAAAATAGCTAATGCATGCAGGTCTTACCTATGTGATGGGTTGATAGGTGCAGCAAACCACCATGGCACACGTTTACCTATGTAACAAACCTGTGCATCCTGCACATGTACCCCAGAACTTAAAATAAAAATTAAAGTGAAAAAAAAAAGAATTATGAATGCCTAAATGAATTATTTTTTCTCCTTCTATGTAGGTAAACTGAAGCAATTCTTTTCAGTTAATCTCAACACTCATTCTTTAGGTCTTCTAGGTAGAAGAGAAAGCGGTATAACTAAGAGTTCCTTTAATAAGACTTGGTAAAAAAATTTTTTTAACATATTTCCCAGAAATTGAGAAAGAAACTGACTAGTGACTATGTAACAAATATTTCTGAAAATTAGGTAGTTTCCAATTCCTTGCCTTTGTCAAAATGAAGATCATCCTAAACTGTCAGCTACTAGAACATTACTAATAATTTTGATTATGGATCACCTAAACATGACTATTGGAAATATTTATTTATTTATACATGAACTACTTGAGAGGGAGCCTATTCACTTTAATAAGAAGAGATGCACACTCAATAACATTTTACTCTCAATAATAAAGTTATCAAAATATTATTTTATTAATTGTATAGTAATAGTTGTAATAACTCAATCCAGAACCAACCTTCCTTCCTTCCTTCCTTCCTTCCTTCCTTCCTTCCTTCCTTCCTTCCTTCCTTCCTTCCTTCCTTCCTTCCTTCTTTCCTTCCTTCCTTTCCTTCCTTCCATCAATCACTAGAACTTTATGGTCTCAAGAAATAAAAACTAAAAAATTGAATTTATATACAAATCTGTATCAGAGAGAACTATAATTTGTGATCAAGAAAATATTTTCAAGCATAAAAATGTGTTAATAGGATAAAACTTAGTAGGAACATGAAATGGCAGTAGGAATTCAAAGAGAAGAAAATGATGTAACATTTCAAGAGGAACCTGTGTTTGTACTTTCAAAAAGAATAATGGCTGTTATCAAATCATTATGATATTTAGTTTTCACTGGATGCCTTTAACATTTTATTAGATGTCAACATTAAACCCTAAAAATTGCATTTTTGGCCACTATTTAAACTTTGGAAAATATTTTAAATGTCAATTTTATTTTGTTTTATTTTTAGCTTTATCAGGGTATAACTGACAAACAGAAACTGTATATATTTAAGGTATATAACTTGATGTTTTCAATGTATGTATACATTGTGAAATGATTATCACTATCAACCAAATAAACATGTCCGTCACCTCACATGGTTACCTTTGTGCGTGTGTGTGTGTGTGTGTGTGCTGAGAACACTTAAAATCTGCCCTTAGTGAATTTCAAACATATAATGGAGTATTATTAACTACAGCCATGATGCTGTGCATTAGATCTCCAAAACTTATTCATCCTGCATAACTGAAACTTTGTACCCATTGATCAATATCTCCCCATTTCTCCCACTTCCTCAATCCCTGAAAACCACTATCCTACTCTGTTTCTGTAAGTTAGACTATTTTAGATTCCACATATAAGTGAGATCATTCAGTGTTTGTCTGTCTGTGTTTGGTGTATTTCACTTAGCATGATGTCCTGCAGATTCATTCATGTGTTGCAAATGACAAAATCTTCTTTTTTTAAAAAGGCTGAACAATATTCATATATATATATGTATATTTATATAATCCATTCAGCCATTGATGAACACTTAGGTTGATTCCATATCTTGGCTATTGTGAGTAATGTTGCAGTGAACATGGATTGCAGACATCTCTTTGAGATTCTGATTTTATTTCCTTTGGATATATACCTGGTAGTGAGATTGTTGGATGGTATGGTAGTTTTTATTTTTAATTTTTTGAGGAACCTCTGTATTGTTCTCCATAATGGCTGTACTAATTTATATCCCTACCAACATTGTGCAAGGGTTCTGTTTTCTTCACAACCTCACCAACATTTGTTATTTTTTGTATATTTTATAATATCCATCTTAACAGGTGTGAGGAGCTAACACATTATAGTTTTAATTTATATTTCCCTGATGATTGGTGATAATGAGCTTTTTTTCCATATACCTGTCAGCCATTTGTATGTCTTCTTTTGAGAAATGTCTTTTCAAGACCTTTGGTCATTTTAAAACCAGGTTGTTTTCTTGCTACAGAGTTGCTTGAGTTCCTTATGTATTTTGAGTATTAACTCCTTGTCAGATGTATAGTTTGCAAATACTTTCTCCCATTTAGTAGGTGGCTCCTTCATTGTTTTGATTGTTTCCTTTGCTGAGCAGAAGGTTTTTTAGTTTGATTCAATCCAACTTGACTATTTTTGCTTTTGTTGCCTGCACTTTGGTGTCATATTAAATCATTGCCCACACCAGTGTCAAGAAGCTTTTCCCCTATGTTTTTTCTAGAACTTTATAATTTCAGGTTTCACACATAACTTTTTGATCCATTTTGAGTTTATTTCTGTGGATGGTGTGAAATAAGAGCCCAATTTCATTCTTGTGCATGTGGATATCCAGTTTTCTCACTATAATTTGTTGAAGAGACTATTCTTTCTCCATTGTGTGTTCTTGGCAGCCATGATGAAGAATAGTTGGCTGGAGATGCATGGATTTATTCCTGGACTCTATATTCCTGTACTCTATATGTTCCATTTGTTTATATGTCTGGCAGCTGATGCTTCTTCTTCTCTTTTTTTCTTCTTCTTCTCCTTTTTCTTCTCCTTCTGCTGCTGCTTCTGCTGCTGCTGCTGCTGCTTCTTCTTCTTCTTCTTCTTCTTCTTCTTCTTCTTCTTCTTCTTCTTCTTCTTCTTCTTCTTCTCCCTCCTGCTCCTCCTGCTTCTTCTTCTTCTGTCTTCTTTTTTTGCTAGTACCATCCTGTTTTAACTACTGTACTTTTGTAATATATTTTGAAATCAGGAAATCTGATGTCTCTAGCTTTGTTCTTCTTGCTCAAGATTGTTTTAGCTATTTGTAATCTTTGGTGGTTCCATATGAATTTTAGGATTGTTTTTTCTGTAAAGAATGCCATTGGGATTTTGATAGAGATTACACTGAATCTGTAGATCACTTTGGGTAATATGGACATTTTAACAATATTATTTTTTCATTTTTGTTTGGAGAGAGGGTCTCACACTGTCACCTAGGCTGGAGTGCAGTGGCACAATTTTGACTCACTGCAGCCTTGATCTCCTAGTCTCAAGCAATCCTCCCACCTCAGCTTCCTGAGTAGCTGGGACTACAGACACATGTCCCCATGCCTGGCTAATTTTTGTATTTTTCGTAGAGATGGGGAGTCACCATGTTGCCCAGGTTGGTCTTGAACTCTGGGACTTGAGCCATTCGCCTGCCTTCGCCTCCCAAAGTGCTGGGATTACAGGTGTGTGCCACCATGCTTAGCCAAAAATTAATTCTTCTAATCCATGGGAACATGCAATGTCTTTCCATTTATCTGTATCTTCTTTAATTTCCTCATCAATTGATTTTAATTTTCAGTGTGCAGGTCTTTTACTTCTTTAGTTAAGTTTATTCATAAGCATTTTACTTTTTACTTGTTTTGGTTGCTATTGTAAACAAGATTGCTTTCTTAATTACCTTTTTGGATAGCTCATTGTTTGTGTATATAAACACAATTTTGTGTATTTTTTTTATGTTGATTTTGTATCCTGCAACTTCACTGAATTTATTAGTTCTAACAGTTTTTTGGTTGAATCTTCAGGGTTTTCTACATATATGATCGCATCTTCCGCAAAGAGATAATTTTACTTCTTCCTTTCCAATGTGGATGTCTTTAATTTCTTTTTCATGCCTCATTGCTCTAGTTCATTCTTTTAGTACTATGTTGAATAGAAGTGGTGAAAGTACCAAAGGAACTTCAGCAGCTCAGGGGCCCAAGCCTGACTTGATGGGACTCACAATGGCTGTAGTTCTTCTTGTCATGTCTAGACTCATAAAGTATTGTGCCGTGGGAATTGAGACAGGGCTTTCCCAGCACCTAATAACACAACTCAAAATATGGGAGTTTAATGCTCCACAGACACACTTAGAGTAATGAGAGTCAGGAAAATGGAAAGAACCGGCAGATAAATTCCATTCATTTCCATCTACGTCATACTGTGTTGAGTAGCAAACGTTTCTTATGATCTGCTTGGAAGACCTCCTTATTGACTGTGAACAATATGTAACGCTTTCTTCTGAAACTATGGCCTTCTGGGCAATGTGCCACCTTTTTTCCTTCAAGGACATATTTATTTTTCCTTCACGTTTGCAACCCTGGCATTGACTTTCCCAATAAAGTCTGAGGACTTAAGCTTTGTTGCAGGCTTTATTTTTATTGTCATTATTTTGTAGAGACTAGGGTCTCACTATGCTGCTCAGGCTAGCCTTGAACTCCTGGCATTAAAGTGATCCTCCTGCTCATGCCTGTAATCCCAGCGCTTTGGGAGGCCAAGGTGGGAGGATCACTTGAGTCTAGAAGTTTGAGACCAGCCTGGGCAATATAGCAAACCCCATCTCTACAAAAAATACAAAAATTAGCTGGGCGTGGTGGTGCACACCTGTAGTCCCACCTACTTGGGAAGCTGAGGTGGGAGGATCGCTTGAGGCCAAGGGGCTGAGGCTGAAGTGAAGGAGATTGAGCTACTGCACTCCAGCCTGCGTGATTGAGTGAGACCCTGTCTAAAACCAAAAAACAAAAAACAATGCCCCACATAAAAAGAATCATAAGAAAAAGGATCTCTTTAATGCCAATAAATTAATATCATTCAGGAGAACATCCTACTTTTCTCATAGCCCTGTGCTATGTAATGCAAAATACTAATTTAAAAAAAAACCTCAGCCAAGACTAGTGTAGAATAACATGATAAAAAGTATTTTTAAAAGAAATACAAGAAACACATTAGTTTACTTCAGTATGGAAAATATATCTTATTTATTTATTTATTTATTTTGAGATGGAGTTTAGCTCTTGTTGTCCAGGCTGGAGTGCAATGGCATGATCTTGGCTCACTGCAACCTCTGCCTCCCAGGTTCAAGCAATTCTCCTGCCTCAGCCTCCTGAGTAGATGGGATTACAGGCGCCAGCTATCATGCTTGGCTAATTTTTGTATTTTTAGTAGAGATGGGGTTTCACCATGTTGGGCCAGGCTGGTCTCGAACTCCGGACCTTAGGCAATCCACCTGCCTCGGCCTCCCAAAGTGCTGGGATTGCAGGCGTGAGCCACTGCGCCGGCTGATCTTATTGTTTATAAGATCTATTTATTGTTTCTTCTTTCAAATAAATTTTATTGAGTATAATTTCCATACAATAAATTACACCCATTTAAAATATACGTATCAATGAGTTCTGACAAATCCCTACACCCAGAAAAATAACTGCTATCACAGTCCAGATCTAGAATATTTGCATCACCCCCAAGCAGTTTCCTCATGACTTTTCGCAGCAACACTTTCCCACCTTTAGCCCCAGACAGCCACTGACTTCATCAGCTTTCACTTTGTCATGATAGTGTAAGTTTTGTCTGTTCTAGAATTTCATATAAATAGAACTATCATCTGATGCATGTGTACACACACACACAACATCTAGCTTCTTTGGTTTTGAGATTCATTCATCCTCTTGAGTATACAAGTAGTTTGTTCCTTTTTATTGCTGAGTAATGTCATTGTATTAATATGCCACATATTGATGGACATTTGCATTGCTTCTAATTTTTGGCTATTACCACCAAAGCTGCTATGAACATTTGTGTGAATGAAAAAAAAGAAAACAAAAGTGGGAAGAGTGGGTATCCTTATACCACATCCTAGTGGAAAATTTATCAGTCTTTCCTCATTGATTATGATGTTAGATGTGGGCTTTTCATATATTGTCTATATTATGTTAAGTTCCTTCTATACTTTTTTGTTGAGAGGTTTTTTTTTTTTTATCATGAGTGAATATTACATTTTGTCAAATGGTTCTTACAATGTAGATATAGTTTCTCCAAATTGCCCTATGGAATATGCCATCCAAAAGCTTTAGTGTCCCTGATCTAGATGGCCATAAGCCTGAAACCCTTTTATTATGAAGAAGTGTCTGGGATTAAATTTGGTTTAA
This sequence comes from Macaca thibetana thibetana, assembly GCF_024542745.1. NCBI lineage: Eukaryota > Metazoa > Chordata > Mammalia > Primates > Cercopithecidae > Macaca > Macaca thibetana. Next base: position 65,186,595 of record NC_065585.1, read on the forward strand.
TTCCAGGTTACCAGCTAAAACACTGGACACGTTACTTAAGTTTTTTAAGCCTCAATAAACTTAAGTATTTTGAGAAATAGGATCCGAACAGAGCCTTCTTCATGGAGTTTTTGTGAAGTTAAATAGGGATAATGTGTTTAAGGTATGCAGGCTTGCCTCTCAGTTTTGCTTAGGCTTACCAAAAACTCTCTTCTGCAAGTGGGTGGGGTAAAGTGGTGGGTAGGGAAGTAGGGGAGTAGGGAACTGGAGCACGGACAAAAGGTCAGGGAATGGAGGCTCCTCATTGTGGGATATTGGGAGGCAGAGGGTTCCCTGTGCTCTCCTGTCCACTCTCTCCAGAGCTGGTGGAAGGAAGGGTTACCACCGACCCAGAGACCCTGGAATCCCTGCTGTAGTACTGGAATTCCTAGCAGGCCAGAGCATCCAGAATGTTCCTATTGATGTTTTAGCTGGACAGTTAAACTACCACCAGATGGAATGCTTTTCAGGTTCCTGGCTGGCCAACTACAGAGGCTCATGTGGGTCATTTCATTGACCTCACAATAATTTGCTCCTGCAGTTTTTGGGGCATCACTTACCATATTATGACAGAATTCTATATACTAGAAACGCCAGAGATGGGGGCAGGAGGACAGAGAGGGGAGGAAAATGACCTTGAGGGGAGGAGAGCAGCCTATGGGGACAAAATTAAGCTGCAGCTGCTGTTAATCTCTCTTTAGGAAGACTTTCTCAAAGGAGAGGACAGACTACAGGATTTCTATTTATTTATTTATATTATCATTTTTAAATTGTTTTAGCGACAGAGGTCTCATTATGTTGCCCAGGCTGGTCTTGAACTCCTGGGCTCAAGTGATCGTCCCATCTTGGCCTCCCAAACTGCTGGGATTATAGGTGTGAGCCACTATGCCCAGAGGGATTTTTTTAAGGACACAAATATTTAAAATTGATTTTGAAGTTGTTTTTCACCTTCTGTCATAATTATACCGTTGTAACCCTAAATATACAAAAATGTCCTGTTAACAATGCTTCAGGACAGTAGCTCTCAACTGGCTGCATATTAGAATCACCTAGGGAAATTTGGATAATCTCGAGGGCCAGTTCACACAGCAGGCCCATTAAATATAAAGCTCTGGAAGTGGCATCAGTATTGTTAAAAATCTCCCAGGTGATTTTTTAATGTGCAGCCAAGGTTGGCAACTGCTGCTTTAGGAAAATGAAAGGAGAGTAGTGTCGAACAAAGTGTTCGTGCGACCAGGGAGAAGCCGGTTGCTGAAAATGAGGTTTGCTTTCATGCTGATCCTGAGTACAGCCAAGCAGAGCCTTTGGCCCTTTCCTTCTTTCCCCAGGAAGCTTATATTAAAAGCAGCAGATTCTGTCCAGCAATTAAAGGGAATGGGTAGGAGATAAACTCTGGTCCTCACTGATTTTCACTGTTATTTCCTCTGAGTTGACCTCCCTGTTATTTTTCTGTGGAGTTGGAGCTTGACTCCTTTCCAAAGACAATGAAATCTGGTCACCGACTCAGTCAGCTGGGACACTGCCCTCTTGCCCATCTCTAGGCATTTCTAGACATCTTCCCAGGGAAGGGTGGTTCATAGCTGTGAAGGAAACACAGGGGTGAAGCTGGCTGTGTGCAACTGAGCACTTGCTGGAGAGAAAGGCCATTAGAATGAGAGCTTGGTTAACTAGTAAAATGGCTAAAGAAAGAGTCATATGGGATTAGTCCAATGCCTAATAATTTTGCAGCTGCCTGGGTTCTGCAAAGTCCAGCCTAGAAGCCTTACCTCGTTTCTTGTCTCCTCCAGCCCAGTAACTTCTCTCTGTTTTGTGTTCTTGTCTCCCTTATGTTCCAGATAATTCTCTTGGTCACTGATATGGTTTGGCTGTGTCCCCACCCAAATCTCATCTTGAATTGTACCTCTCACAATTCCCACGTGTCATGGGAGGGACCCGGTGGGAGCTAATTGAATCATGGGGCGGGTCTTTCCCAGGCTGTTCTTGTGATAGTGAGTAAGTCTCACGAGATCTGATGGATTTACAAAGAGGAGCTCCCCTGCACAAATTCTCTCTTCCCTGCCACCATGTAGGATGTAACTTGCTACCCCTTGCCTTCCATCATGATTGTGAGGTCTCTCTAGCCATGTGGAACTGTGAGTCAATTAAACATCTTTCCTTTATAATTATCCAGTCTCAGGTATGTCTTCATTAGCAGTGTGAGAACAGACTAATACAGTCAATTAGCTGGAAACAGGGATGTGTGACTTGGCTAATCAACCACTTCAAGTGTGTATGCTTTGTTTTATCACTAGACTGAAAAATTAATTTTCTGAGGACTTGGGGTTTGTAAGACCTCCAAAGTCGATGAAATCTATTTACTGATAAGTATTTTGTACTCTTTTCATTTCTTCTCTTTCTTCTTCCCTTCCTTGCCAAAAACATAGCTGTTACCTCCAAATGTTGTCTCCTGCCCTCTTTATTTTATGACAAGAACACCTAACATAAATTCTACCCTCTTAGAAAATTTTTGTTAACCATAGGCATCATGTTGCATAATATATCACTAGGACTTATTGCTTACATAATTTTAATTGTCACCTGCTACATTGGTGACCTTCAGACTCTTTGGCTCTGATCTGCTCTCCTTTTCTAGAGTCCCATATTCTGTAATAATAACAATATCAACAACAATGACATCTGTAGCAAAGATCATTGTATGCCTACTATAATGCTCATTCTCTCCTTTTTAAGTGAGAGAATCTCAATATTTTATACAGGGCAGCAATGCACCCTGTCTTTGAAACCTCCGCTTCATTTTAGGTATGATTATGGAACAAAATTCTACCTGGTTAGCTGTCATCAGAAGTGCTGTGCAGGGTTTTTGAAATTGGAGGCAGAGGGGCGCTTTAATGCCCTTTCTGCTTCTTGCATGTGCGTGTGTTGACTGAAGCTCCAGAACTACGCTGGATCATGAGGCAATGAGCTAAGGATGGTGGAGCCGAGAGAGAAATATCTGGATATCTGACGTCCCCAGCACTGCTCTGGTCTGGACTGATTGCCTCTGGCGTTTTATTGCACAAGAGAAAAAGAAACATTTATGTGTTTAAGCCATTGAATCATTTTGGCTTTTTAGTTATTCTAGCTGAATCAAATCCTATAATTGGTGATATTATTTACTAGATTCTATGTGTCAGGCAGCATGACTCTTTATATATATTTTCTATATGTATATAGAAAAGCTCTTTATATATATTTTCTAATTTAATCCACTAATCTTTTAAGAGATATTCTATTATTAGTCCCATTTTATAGATTTTAAACATTAGGCTTAAAGACATTAAGTCACTTGTTCAAGATCCCTCAGCGGATACATTCTGGGGCAGTATTTGAATGTAGGCAGGCAGAGTTCAGGAATCTGACCCTCATTTCTGGTATCTTGAAGATACCACTCTTTAAGTTGTTCCCTTGATATCAAGAGCTAAGAAGATATATTTTCTTCCTAAATTAACCACACCTCTGTTTTCTATTTCTCTGTTATTATTGATTGGGCGCAGACACGCCTACCAAAAGATTTTAAAGTCTCCCCTCCTCAACCTTCCTTTCTCAGGAGATGAAAGGTGGGAAGAGAACTAAGGAAATGATCCAAGGTGATGCTCCTAGACTTTTGAATTAAAGGACTAGGTTTTTAATTTAATTTTATTTATTTATTTTTTTCAGGTGACTCTATTGATGTAGAGTTTACAGCCTTATTTTTTAAAGTAGGGAAATTAATAAAGTGCAACCTGCCATGAACATAATTTTACAAAAAAGTAAATTTTCACGAGAGAGAGAGAAAATGATATTATTATTACAAAGAGCAGTTCTTCAAGCCATAAATTGTAAGGTTAGCATTTTAAATACACTGCATTATCTTTGTATTTCTTCTTCTCTCATTTTTGCAGGGACTAGTGTGAATGCCATCAGGATTTGAGAAACCTTTATTTAAGATTGCAAAGGAGGGGAAAGTGCTAGAACAGTTGCCTCAAATTGCAAACCATGCCAAACAATGATGAACAAGTGCGGCAAGATTGCTATTTGACACCAATATCTTTTCTCCTTTTCTTCCTTAGTAAAAGGACCGTGGCTTTTATTTGGGGCAATATGCCCAGTTAAAAGAATATGTATACTTTCCTGCAGGTAGGTCTGGCCAAGTGACTAAATTCCGGTCAATGAGATATAAGCAACATATTAAGTAGGACTTCTAGGACAGCACTTAATTGAGCTCAGCTGCAAAGGGGACCTGCTTATCTTCCCAGGCTTGCTTTTTCTGCTAATCTAGGAGAACACTGTGGCTGGCATGGTAGATTGCATCTATCATGGCCTGAGGATGGCATTGCTGAAAGGTGGCCTCCCATGTCCCCGATGACACTTTGGAGCCCCCCAAAATAGCCTGCCTTTGGACTTCCTTTGCATGAGAAGGAATTTCATCTTGTTTAAGATACTATTCCCCTCTTCCTCCTCCTCCTTCTTCTTCTTCTGCTCCTTCTTCTTTTCTCTTCTTCCTCTTCTCCTCCTCATCTCCTTCTCCTCCTCCTCCCCATCTCCCTCCTTCTTTTCCTTCTTCTTCTTTTTTTTTTCTTTTAGAGACAGGATCTCCCTTTGTTGTCCAGACTGGTCTTGAACTCCTGGACTCAAGTGATCCTTCTGTCTCCGCCTCCCAAAGTGCTGGGATTACAGGCGTGAACGACTGTGCCTGTTACATATTTCTACTTGTTACATGTTTCTACTGATAATCGACATAAAGAGGTAAATGAAAACCCATTTTGGACACAGCAATCATGGTAGTGTTAGAAAGAATTCAGGAGATCATCTGTTTCATTTATTGGGAAGAAAATCAGAGGCAGAGCCACAAAGTGACTTGCTCAAAGTCACATCATTCAACATTCCTGCTACAAATATTTGTTGAGCATGTCCTTTGTGTGAGGCTCTGTCCCACAAGCTGCGGTCACAAAGATGAAGCAGGGCATGAATCTGGCTACCCAGACTCACTAAATGGGGCTGGACGGGCTGACCGCCTTTCTCCCTGCATTATGCACCCAGCGCAGTCTCTGTGGTGGGCTTTATGGTGGGTTCTGTCCAGTGACCCCAAACCAGGGCCTAGGGCCTCACTCTGGGGGAAGATGGGTGTGGGTCAAAGAAGGAGGGTCAAGGAGCTGATCACCTGGGGCTGTCTTGTAAGTTGGAGAAAAGCAAAAGGAGCAAGAGAAGAAATTATAGCATTTACTTTTGTTGTATTCAAGACTAAAGAAAATGCTTACAGAAAACCACACAAACTTCCATTTCTCCTGAAGTAACATGCACATATGGGTGTCAAAGCACCTCCAATCACAAATGCACACTCATAAATGCACATATTCCCAGGAAACCTTTGCAAGATTACATTTCTTTTACTCCTTTAAAAACATCTCGTGTTTTTGGGTGCATGTTTATGTGGTTTATGTGGAAAGGGGGTGGGGTGGAGGCAATAAAACAATACCGTTTCTGGGGGCCCCTGGGGAGAATTTCTGAATTCCCTGGGATAGGAAGTTCCCTAAGAAAGCAGGAGCCACTTAAATTCCCACCAAACAACAAAGCTCAGGCAGCCAAGATAAAAGGAGAGTGGGGGAGGAGAGAAAACACACACACACACACACACACACAAAACACCTCACTCTGGTTTAGGGAAGCAGGTGCACCCAATACAAACAATATTATTTCTTCTATTATTTGTGGAGTTTAGGAACAAAACAAAACAAAACAAAACAAAACAATACTCAACTCCTCCCCTCCAGGGTGGGGGGAACCTCCAAAAATGCTCAACGCAACAAGATAAAAAAGGTCGTTTCTCACCATATGTAACAGCAAAGAAACTAAATTTAAAACTAACAAACACAAAGAAAAGCCCCAGACTACCAGACAATTAAGAACATTGGGCTAAATCAAGTTTAAAGGACACATTTTACCTTTGTGTGTTTGTGGTCAGCCTCCCATACTGTCATCAGGGTTAATGAAGCTTAAGTGGTGCATTTCCCCGCTAGTTACAGGCTATCTGCAGCTTTAAAACAATCAGCTGAAGTTCTGAGTCATTTCTGTTTGTATTTACACTGTGCTTGCTGCAAGTATGTAATGCATCAGGGGAATGTGGCCATCAGGAACACAGGTAAAATCAGAAGCAGGTGTACAGTGGGGCTCCAGGGCCCCCCACTTGCACAGACCCCTTCTGAAGCCTGGGAGGGCCCTGGCAATGTGCCCACTGGTCATATATTTTTGTACAATTTGTAAAAATAAATTACTTCTTCTTGGCAGTTTGGGGGAGAAAAGCATCAGGATAAACAGCTAAAGTATATGGGGCTTAATACATAGGTGATGGGTTGATAGGTGCAGCAAACACACCACCATGGCACATGTTTACCTATGTAACAAACCTGCACATCCTGTACATGTATCCCGGAACTTAAAATAAAATGGTGGCTCATGTCTCTAATCCCAGAACTTTGGGAGGCTGAGGCAGGTGCATCACGAGGTCAGGAGATTGACACCATCCTGGCTAACATGGTGAAACCCTGTTTCTACTAAAATACAAAAAATTAGCCGGGCGTGGTGGTGTGTGCCTGTAGTCCCAGCTACTTGGCAGGGTGAGGCAGAGGAATCACTTGAACCCGGGAGGGGGATATTGCAGTGAGCTGAGGTCGAGCCACTGCACTCCAACCTGGCAACAGAGCGAGGCTTAAAAAAAAAAAAAAAAAAAAAATCAAGAAAAAAATCATTTTTCTGCATTTTATATGGACCCCCAAATTTCAAGGCCTAGAAAACCTGGATCTATCCTGAGTGGGCTTTGTTCAAACTTCCACAAAAAGCTTTTTTTTTACTGAAAAATCCCTTCCATTCTTAGGGTGCAGGAATTATAATGACATATACACAGTATGTAGTCAAGGCTGGAAGTCCCATCTGACAAGGTACCCCGGGACAAAAAGTTGGGGAATGAGAAGTTTGAAGAACTGTTACGTGGGGAACTCGGGTGAATTTGGGGGAGAGGTCCCCTTGGATAAAGGTAGTAATGGATGGAGGCTTGGATCTTTCACCTGCTAAAACCCTCTAAATCTTGTGCAGGGATCTCGGCTAGCTTTTTGGCATTTTATCACTTAGTATTTTAATAATACGTTAACCCAAAATTTCCGGCTTGAGGAATTGCTCTTCATTTCTGCTGCAGGGTCGGGTGGGGACAAGAGACCTCAGTCAGATAACCCCAGCTGGCTCTGCCCAAGCATGCAGGCAGGGGAAGTAGCCGATTTATGGAAAGGACTCAGGCACCTTCCGGAAAGCACTCAAGAGGAGAGGGAACTGAGAAAAACAAGGACAAGCAGCCTTGGAAAACGAGGCGTTGTTTAGAATACAACCAGTGCCTGTTGTTTCGATTCTCTTCCAGCTCGGTCCCCAGGGATGCATGCCAGGGCCTCCAACAAAGAAGGCCCAGAAAATTTAAAAGGCATTTTACTAGGACCGTATGGCGCTGCAAACCCCAGGCTGAACCACAACCTAATGTGATCTGAGAGGAAAGGTATTTTCTCCACAGGTCACTCTCAGAGCTGGGTGGAGAATGGAATAGCCTAGATCCCGAGAATGGAGTCTTCTGAGCACAGAGGATCTGGAAAGGATTCAGGGAGGACAAGACACCCCTGTGGTCTCTGGAGCTTTGAGGTGACACAAGCAGCTCGGTAGCAGCTGCTAAGCAGGAGAGAAGAAAAACATCATCTTGAGGCTAGAGGAACATGTGAGCCATCCCTGGGCCACTAAAAGAAACTGACCCAGAAAAATCAGGCTTGAGAGTAACGACCACAACTGGCACAACAACATCGTGATGATGATAGTTTAATAATCTATACCATATCATAATGTAATCGTTCATAACAGTATATGATTGCCACGGGGCAGGCATTAGATTAGCTCGCTGTATCCCTCATCTCCTTTAACCTTCCCTGAACAATGAGGTAGGTTCTGTTACTGTAGCTGGTCTACAAATGAGGAAACCAGAGAAAGCAAGTAAGTTGCCTAGAACTAGCACACACCTAGTAAGTACTGGAGCTGGAATTCTAACCTGTATGTCTCAATCTTGAGCCCACCTTCTTAACTGCTATTTACATGGTAGTGGGAGCAAATGAAGCCAAAGAAATAGTGTTTTGTTCCTCTTATTGCCAATTTATTTTCACCACCAGACTGCTGGTATGACCTGGAAAACATATAATATTACTATAAAAACTAATGTGATCATACATCCATTCATTCGAAACGTTTACTGAATGCCTATAACTGAGCTGTGGCCTATGCTGACTGGTGGAAGCTCTGGGCTATCCTTCCACTTTAAGGAGTTCTCATGTTAAAATTCTAAAAAATCCATGTGATAGCTGAGCTCTTAGATGTTTCCTATTATGAATTTGTTACATTTTCTCCCTTCTAGGCATTTTTATTTTGCATAATCGTAGCTTTTGCCCAATTCATTCTGAAGTAGAAACCACCTTCTTCATTGGGTATGTTTAAGCAATTGGACCAAGGGCAACCTTAGTTTATGTCCAGAAAAGCAGGCCAAATTGTAAAGGTTGAATTGTGCCTCTCTGACTGAAAGGAGGAAATTGAAAAAATGTTCTGCCAAAACGTGCTTACTGATTAACTGCCGTTGTATATATAAGAGTCAAGGTTTATTGTCCGCTTGGAGAACTCAGTCATATATAACTGAAAATCATCCGCCTGTACAGGTAACTTATACTGATTAGTGAATATTGCATCACCGTTCTAGCAAAGAGGAACTTATTTTAACTTCATGAAAGCTGAGAATTCTTTTCTATGTACCATCCCTGCTGATAAGATAGAATCCATTGAAAATGTAATGATTGCTCCAGAATTTCCACAATTCAAAACGTGATAGCTAGTAATGGTTTGCCTGCTGAGTGAGAACATAGTTTGGCATTTAAGTTGTCCTATTGTTTATGACTTATTTCATGGAAACTTTGACTTTGGAAAGGCACAAGCTGTGATTCTGACTATTGGGGGTGGGGGAATCAAAAGTTTAGGGGGAACCTATTCTGTTCTGGATAAAAATAGTCCTACTCACTCTATTGCTTTGCAAGGAAAACATCAATTAGATTGAACAATGTTCCCTGCAGAACGTAGATGCCGCGTTGTCTCTGGATAACTCCTTTGAATTTGCTTTGGACTGCGTTGTGTCTTCTGTTGGGAGGAAATTATCAACAACAAGAGGAAATCCTGTACTAGTATTGAATAGTCCTTATTTTAAAGGTACTTCCCTTCTTGTGGGAATTGTATGTAATCAGAACAACACTATAAAATGTCTGAATTATTGTACAAGGTTTGACTTTCAGCCCTATTTTTTTTTTTAAAGATCAACTTATTGTGCTTGAGATATAGTCAATTGTTGGGTTAGAGAGCATTCTTCCCGAGCAGCATGAACCTCACCAAGGTGGGGTGGAGGTTAAAGCAGCGGCTGCAGGAAGCAGGAGGTCCTTAGAGACACTCGTGTATTCTAGAGCACACAATGACTAATAAATGCTAAAATTACTCTGGAAAGAGCTCTTTGAGTCACAAACATTTGCCCCTTTCTGAGCAGAGTTGACATAGCTTCAAACTGGGGGGAACTGGGTAAGGCTGCCTATGATTCTCTGCCTTTTGGTTTGGCCCAGCCAAAGAATGGAGGGATTTGAGACAAATGGGTCTTGAAGACCTGGGGTAGAAAAAAAATTTCACTTACTTTTCTCATTCTGAGAGTAGCTAAGTATTACCTGTGGGCAAGAAGTTGCTTAGAAACAGAAAGAGCCCAACCAGCAATTCCACTCCTGGATATTTATCCAAAGGAAATGAAATCCCTATGTTGAGGTATTCTGCACTCCCACGTTTGTTGCTGCACTGTTCACAATAGCCAAGATGAGGAAACAACCTAAGTGTCCATCAACAGATAAATGGATAAAGAAAATGTGGTACATATACACAATGGAGCACTATTCAGTCATGAAAAAGAATGAGATCCTGTCATTTGTAATGACATGGATGGAAATGGAGGACATTATGTTAAGTGAAATAACAGGCACAGAAAGACAAACTTTGCATATTCTCACTCATTTGTGGGACCTAAACATGAAAACAATTGAACTCATTGAGACTAGAGTTAGAAGGATGTTACCAGAGTCAGGGAAGGGTGGAAAGGGGTGGGGATGGTGGAAATGGCTAATGGATATAAAAATATAGTTGGACAGAATGAATAAGATCTAGTATTTGATAGCACCATAGGGTGACTACAGTCAACAATAATTTACTGTACATTTAGAAATAACTAAAAGTATAACTGGAATGTTTATAACACAAATAAATAATAAATATTTGAGGTGATGGATACCTCATATTTACCCTGATGTGATCATTATGCATTGTATGCCTGTATCAGAATATCTCACATGCTCCATAAATATATACACCTAAAATGTACCCATACCAATAAAAACCAAAAAATAAAATTATATAAAAAAGAAGGAACCCACGAGAATAGTCTTTAGCTCAAAATCTTACTTCTCTGGTTCATGAAAGTGATAAGCAGGGTACAAGGGAGATGCCTGCTACCATGGTCTGGGTGCTAACCCATAAACGTAATGCTTCTTGAACTTCCTGCTGAGGCACTCCCAGCAAGAGGAGGATAAACTGGTACACTGTGAGGTACACTTGGCTCAAAGCAGCCAGGTATAAGCACAAAGTTCTTTGAGTTTTGTCTCTTCTCTTAAAATTCATGAGGCTCTGGTATTCCGCTCTATCATATATCAATGTTGACTTGAATACAAGTTCAATAAAGCTTCCTGCAATGATGGAAATGTTCCATATTTGCACTGTCTGATATGTAGCCACTAGCTACATGTGACTGTGGAGCACTTGAAATGTTGCTGGAGTAACTGAGGAACTGAGTTTTGATTTTAATTATTTTAAATTTGAATAGCCACACGTGGCTAGTGGCTCCTCTAGTGGACAGCACAGCACAAATGGATACGTTGTCTTTAGCCTCGGATTTCTTAGTTCAACAGTTATCTCCCAGGATAAGTACTGGCCTAACAGCTCAGTCATAGTCTGCCCATGGGTAGATCTAGAAATGCACAAGCCAGTTGCAATGCTGACTACCTTGCCTTTTCCCCTTGTGGCTCTTGGACTTCAGACAGAGGTGAACACCCACCTGCTTGCAGCTTCTCTGTGTGTTGGTCAGCTCAACTCTTTCTTCTGAATCCCCTCCCAAGCAGCAACCATGTGATTTCAGGAAACCCAAAGGAACTCTTAAGAAGGACAACGTGAGTGATCCCTGCACAGGGTGTTGACCTGAAACCTGAAACCCCTGTGGTCCTGTCTTTTGTTTCTCAGGGTGAGGGTGCCTTGCATTTCCACCAAGAATAGTTCCTGCTGCCATTGACCTCTGCAGAGAGCATCCTGCAGCTCCCACAGCAGGACTCCCGCTGCACTTAGGGCTTACCAACGTTCTTCTGACTTCCAACCTTTCTTCAGCAGCAGGTGTGCTGGTTTCCCTTCATATTCTTCGCTCATGGAAAGACCTAACCTGACTTATCTGTAGACTGGGCCATTCTCAGGTACTCTTGAGCAGTCTGCCGGATTTCTTTTCTTTTTTTTTTGAGACAGGGTCCCACTCTGTCGCTCAGGCTGGGGTGCAGTGGTGTGATTTCGGCTCATTGCAACCTCTGCCTCATGGGCTCAAGCGATCTTCCAATCTCAGCTTCCCGAGTAGCTGGGACTACAGGTGCGCGCCACTAGGCCCAGCTAATTTCTTTTCTTTCTTTTTTTTTTTTTTTTTTTTTTTTTTTTTTTTTGTATATTTAGTAGAGATGGAGTTTTGCCACATTATCCAGGCTGGTTGCGAACTTCTGGGCTCAATGATCGGCCCGCCTCCACCTCCCTCCCTCCCTGCTGGGATTATAGGCGTGAGCCATAGCTCCCAGCCTTGCAGGATTTCTTTCTCTTCTTACCAGTCTCATGAATTCTGTTCTGTAACTCCCAGCCCCCACATTGAAAGGGTAAGCTCAGAGCGAGGAAGCCTAGAGGCGTTTTATACTCCCCACTTTCTGAACAATTCTGATGACTATATAGTTAACTCAAAAGCATCAGGGAATAGAGCATCCTGATTAATAGACAATTTTAGCATACTGAAACTAACTATACCTGCCAAATGTAGGTTAGCCAATTTCCAGAGAATTCAGCACAATAAAACAGTCTTAGCAAGGAAGCTATGCTAAATGGAATGCAATCTTTCTTTGGTGGCTTAGAAGGCATTTCGGGGTCTTGCAATGCCTTAGAGTCCTCATTATGAACAGTAATTACCCTTCAATTGTGCAGCATGGAATAATTATGTTTATCTTAGTTTTCCAGTGGGTTGGATTCAAGATAAACAGATGTTTGCTGCAAATAAAACAATTTCTAATATTATTTCTAATACTAATTACGTTTTAACTGGGCTCTGTGAGAGTTAAATTTATTATGTTACATTACTAACATTAAGATTGTTCATAGGAACATTTTAAAATTTACTTATATGTTCTAGGAATTAAACTAAAAATGTGAAAACACTCCTTTTAAATAAAGGTGTTTTTCTGGCCAACATGGTGAAACCAGGTCTCTACAAAAAAAAAAAAAAAAATTACAAAAAATTAGCCAGGCATGGTGGCAGTCTCCTGTAATCCCAGCTACTCGGGAGACTGAGGCAGGAGAATCGCTTGAACCTGGGAGGCAGAGGCTACAGTGATCCCAGATCACACCACTGCACTCCAGCCTGGGTGACACAGCGAGACTCCGTCTCAAGACAAATAAATAAGCTAAACTAAACTAAACTAAAATAAATAAAGGTGTTTTTGATGCAACAGGTGCAATCTAGAAAGCTGAGTAGAAATCAGGCTTTTGAAGAATGAATCATGTATAAGAAAATGTATTTTTTAAGATGATGAAAATAATGTGCTCATAATAAATATGAAAAGCATTGAAGTAATTTTTTAAAAGATCTGTAATCTCATCACAATAAATAACACTGAGTAACAACTGTGTGTTTATTTCTCCCAGTGCTTTTACTATGCATGTATTGTAAACAGGTTTTCATATTTTTATAAAGCAGATTTATATGAAATATACTTTTCTTTTTTGAGATGGAGTCTCGTTTTGTCACACAGGCTGGAGTGCAGTGGTATGATCTTAGCTCACTGCAACCTCTGCCTCCTGGGCTCAAGTGATTTTCATGCCTCAGCCTTCTGAGTAGCTGGTACTACAGGGTGCGTGCCACCACACCCAGCTAATTTTTGTATTTTCAGTAGAGATGGCGTTTCATGTCAAGTTGCCCAGGCTAGTCAAACTCCTGACCTCAAGTGATCCACCCATCTTGGCCTCCCAAAGTGCTGGAATTATAGGCATGAGTCACTGCCCCCAGCCATATGAAATATACTTTCATATCATACTTATTTTACGTAAGATTTTGCCATGTCATTGAAAACCATTTTAAATAGAAACAGTGTAATTTATTTAACCATTTTCCTTCTTTGACTTGATTTTTCACTTTTCTAACTAGAATATATAATGATGCTGTGAACATCCTGTTCATACATTTTGGAGTACATCTCAGGTTATTTTCTCAGCATATATTCTTAGAGATATTATTTGCAAATAATGTGAACATTTTTAAAACCCTTGACATGTCTTGCACAATTGCTTTTTAAAAAGATTGTACTAGTTTACTCTTCCAGCCACTGCATGTGATAATGTCTCCTAGCACCATCTGCAGGACAGGAGACAGTATACCTAATGGTCACAGCTGAAGCAATGAAACCTGAGACGTATGGGTGGGCCGGCCTCTACCATTTCATAGCTGTAGAACCTGAAGCAAGTTATTTAATTGTGAACCTCAGTTTCTCAGCTGTAAACGAGTTGACAGGACTAAATGAGGCAATGATAAACCACTTAGCACATTATTCGCTATATAGTAAGACTTTATATTAGGTATATTGGTAGTAGGCTGGGTGCGGTGGCTCACACATGTAATCCCAGCACTTTGGGAGGCCAAGGCGGGTGGATCATGAGGTCAAGGAATCAAGACCATCCTGGCCAACATAGTGAAACCCTGTCTCTACTAAAAATACAAAAATTAGCTGGGTGTGGTGGCGTGTGCCTGTAGTCCCAGCTACTCTGGAGGCTGAGGCAGGAGAATTGCCTGAACCCAGGAGGCGGAGGTTGCGATGAGCCGAGATCAGGCCACTACAGTCCAGTCTGGCAACAGAGTGAGACTCTGACTCAAGAAAAAGAAGAAGAATTATTGGTAGTAAAAAGATCTATTCTGCCATTCTAATGGACAAAATGATATATCATTTTATTTTGTATTTTAAAACCTTAAAATTAATAATAGTATTTACTTTTATATTATTACAAAAGCAGTCCTAGAAAAATTAGGAAATACAAATCAGCACAAGAGAGGGAAATTCATAATCTTGAAAATCTCAACTTTTTGCTATATTTGCATTGCACTTGCTTTTTAGAGCATGGCATTATTTTATGGACAGCTTTCTTAATTTATTCCACAGTTATCGCTCCATTCTTTTTATGTTGTTACTTTTCCTGTGTTAATATCAGTAATTAAATTTTCCTGGACAAACACTAATTTTATAGAGACTTCAAAATTATCTCATATAGAGGTGTACATAGCATTCTGTTTAAAAGATATCTCATAATGGCAGTGCTATTTTCTCATAACTTGCATTTATGAGCTGATGTTAGAGAGCAGGAGGGATTGAAATCATCCTACCTTCTTTCAGATGGGCAGGTTTATTCTGTTTTAAGTGGTTTTGCATTTGTGGGCCAGGAAACATGTTTCTACATCCAGTTCCGCTGGTCTTGAAGAACTTGAAAATGCCTCCCTATTCTGGCGGTCACTTGCATGTGGCCCCCATCTTCAATATGCTATGCTTTCCTTTCTTCCCTACCCTCCACTGGCTTCTTCACCTCCACCCCCATGACTCACCTCCTGCTACTTTTCTGGGAAGTTAGGAGAAGCTGTCTCTAACTGTTAACCTGATTCTGTGCTTTACCAAAACCCAGAATATATCTTGAAAAGATATTTTAAAAAGGAAAGAAAAATAGTATTTCTCTATTCTCTCAATTTATCTAGGTTAAATGCATTTTACTATGATTAATACACAGGGAAATTTAAAAAATTAGTCTTCTTAAGAATTTTACAGTTTACTGAAAAAAGAAGACACATATACACATAACTGTAATTCAATGAAGAAAGTGTGATATGCTATAAGAGAAGATGCTGGTGATATAGTTTGGATATTTGTCCTTGCCCAAATCTCATGTTGATTTTTTTTTTTTTTTTTTTTTTGAGACAAGGTTTCACTCTGTCTCCCAGGCTAGAGTGCAGTGATTGTGATCTTGGCTTACTGCAACATCCATCTCCCAGGCTCAAGCCATCCTCCTGCTTCAGCCTCCTGAGTAACTGGAACTATAGGCACATGCCATGGTGCCTGGCTAATTTTTGTATTTTTTTTTTTTTTTTGTAGCGATGGGGTTTTGCCATGTTGCCCTGGCTTGTCTTGAACTCCTGAGTTCAGGTGGTCCGTGCACCTTGGCCTCCCAAAGTGCTGGGATTACCGGCATGAGCCACTGTGCCCAGCTCCATATCTCATGTTGAATTGTAATCCCCAATGCTAGAGATGGGGCTTGGTGAGAGGTATTTGGGTCATGGGATCCCTCATGGCTTGGTGCTATCTGCATGATAGTGAGTTCTCATGAGATCTGGTTGTTTAAAAGTGTGTGGCACCTCCCCCCCACCACCTACTCTCTCTCTTGCTCTTGCTCTACCATGTGAGATCCTGGCTCCCTCTTTGACTTCTGTCATGAATGTAAGCTTCCTGAGGCCTCTTCAGAAGTAGATGCCAGTACCTTGCTTCCTGTGCAGCTTGCAGAACTATAAGCCAATTAAGCCTCTTTTCTTATAAATTACCTATTTTCAGACACTTCTTTATAGCAGTGCAAGAATGGCCTAACACAGAAAATTGGTACCAAAGAGCGAGGCATTGCCATAAAGATATCTGAAAATGTGGAAGCAGCTTTGGAACTGAGTAATGGGCAGAGACTGGAAAAGTTTGGAGGGCTCAGAGGAAGACATGAAGATAAGGAACTTATCTAAACTCCTCTAAAAAGTTTGGAACTTCTTAGAGACTGGTTAAATGATTGTGACCAAAATGCTGATAGTGATATGGACAGTGAAGTCCAGGCTGCCAAGGTCTCTGATGGAAATGAGGAACTTATTGGGAGCCGGAGCAAAGGTAACATGTAAGATGTGGCCACATCTTATGCCTTAGCAAAGAGTGTGGCTGCATTGTGTCCATGCCCTAAGGATCTATGGAAGTTCGAACTAAAGGGTGATGATTTAGGGTATCTGGCAGAAGAAAGTTCTAAGCATCAAAGCATTCAAGATGTGACCTGGCTGCTTCTAACAGCCTATATTCAAATGTGGGAGCAAAGAAATGACTTAAAGTTGGAATTTATACTCACAAGAGATGCAGAACATAAAAGTTTGAAAAATTTGCAGAACGGGCATGTGACAGAGAAAAACAAAGCTTCTTCAGGAAAGGAATTTAAGCAGGCTAAGGAGCAACCACTTGCTAGAAATGTGCATAACTAAAAGGGAGCCAAATGTTAATATCAAAGACAATGTCCCAAAAGGCCTCGAAGGTGTTTCAGAGATCTTCTCAGCAGTCCCTCCCACTGTAGGCCCAGAGGCCTGGGATGGAAGAATAGTTTCATGGGCCAGGCCCAGTGATCCACTGCCCTGTGCAGCCTTGGGACACTGACTCCCACATCCCAGCCACTCCAGCCCCAATGGGGGCCAAGTACAGCTTGAACTGCTACTTTGGAGAACATAAGCCATACAGTTTGGCAGCTTCCACATGGTGTTAAACTTGTTGGTGCATAGAGCACAAGAGTGAAGGGTTGTCAGCTTCCACCAAGATTTCAGAGGATGTGTGAGAAAGCCTGGATGTTGAGGCAGAAGCCTGCTGCAGGGGCAGAGCCCTTACAGAGAAACTCTACTAGGGCAGTGCTGAGGGGATATGTAGGATTGGAGCCCACACACAGGGTCTCCACTGGGGTATTGCCTAGTGGAGCTGTGGGAAGGGGGCCACTGTCTTTCAGACCCCAGAATGGTAGATCTACTGGCAGCTTGCTGGCTGTGCCTGGAAAAGCCACAGGCACTCAACTCCAACACACGAGAGCAGCTGTGGGGGCTGCACCCTGCAAAGCCAAATGGGTGGTATGGCCCAAGGCCCTGGGAACTCAGCCTTGCACCAGTGTGCACTGGATGTAGGATATGGAGTCAGAGGAGATTATTTTGGAGTTTTAAGATGTAATGACTACTTTGCCGGGTTTTGAACTTTCATGGGGCCTGTAACCCCTATCTTCTGGCTGATTTCTCCCTTTTGAAACAGGAATATTTACCCAATGCCTGTACCTCCATTGTATGTTGGAAATAACTAACTTGTTTTTGATTTTACAGGGTTGCAGGTAGAAGAAACTTGTCTCAGATGAGAGTTTGGATTTTTGAGTTAATGTTATAATGAGTTAAGACTTTGGGCAACTGTTGGGAAGGCATGATTGTATTTTGCAATGTGAGAAGGATATAAGATTTGCTAAGTGCCAGGGGCAGAATGATATAGTTTGGATATTTGTCCTTGTCCAAATCTCATATTGAATTGTAATCCCCAATGCTGGAGGTGGGGCCTGGTGGGAGATGTTTTGGTCATAGGGGTGGATCCCTCATGGCTTAGTGAAGTCTTCATGATAGTGAGTTCTCATGAGATCTGGCTCCCACTGTCCCATATGAGATGCTGCCCCCTGCTTCACCATCTGCCATGATTGTAAGCTTCCTGAGGCCTCCCCAGAAGCAGATGCCAGCACCATGTTTCCTGTACAGTCTGCAGAACTGTGAGCTAATTAAACCTCTTTTCTTATAAATTACCCAGTCTCATAGCAATGCAAGAATGACCTAATACATTAGGGGAATTTCAAGGGAGAGCTTATTTTCAACTGTAGAGATTAAGTTTTCATAAGAATTGTCATTTGTGCTAAACCTCAAATGATGGATTGGATATGACAAAGCTGTGCATGAGGCAGGAAGGGCATGCCAAGAAATAATAGCAGATACTGGGTCCAGAGGTAGCAGTGAGTGCTGTAGGTGTGGGAGATATTTGATTGTTCCTCTGGGGGAGTGTTTGGTGGCTCTTTGGGTAGGTGTTTGGTGGTTTCTCTGGAGAGGTTTGGTGGTTCCTCTGGGGAGGTGTTTGGTGGTTTTTCTGGAGAGGTGTTTGGTGGTTCCTCTTGAAAGGTGTTTGGTGGCTCCTCTGGAAAGTTGTTTGGTGGTTCCTCTGGGAGATGTTTGGTGGTTCCTCTGGGGAGGTTTTTTGTGGTTTCTTGGGGAGGTTTAGTGGGTCCTCTTGGAAGTCTTGGGTGATTCTTCTGGGGGACTGTTTGGTGGTTCCTTGTAGAGGTTTGGTGGGTCCTCTGGAGAGGTGTCTGGTGATTCCCCTGGAGAGGTTTTGGTGGTTCCTCTGAAGAAGTGTCTGGTGGTTCCTCTGGAGAGGTATTTGGTGGTTCCCTGGGGAGGTTTAGTGGATCCTTTTGGAGGTGTTTGGTGGTTTCCCTGAGGAAGTGTTTGGTGGTTCCTTGGGGGAGGCTTGGTGGTTCCTCAGGGGGGCAGTGTTTGGTGGTCCCTTTGGGGGGTAGGTCCTCTTCAAAGTGTTTGGTGGTTCCTTTGGGGAGGTTTGGTGGTTCCTCTGGGGATGTGTTTGGTGGTTCCTCTGGGGAGATGTTTGGTTGTTCCTTGGGGGAAGTTTGGTGGTTCCTTGGGGGATGTTTGGTGGTTCCTTGGGGAGGTTTGGTGGTTCCTCTAGGCCGGTGTTTGGTGGTTCCTTGGGGGATGTTTGGTGGTTCCTCTGGGGAGGTGTTTGATGGTTCCTCTGGGTAAGTGTTTGGTGGTTCCTCTGGGCGGTGGTTCTTTGGGGAGGTTAGGTGGTTCCTCTAGGGAGGTGTTTTGTGGTTCTTTGGGGGGGGTTTGGTGGTTCATCTGGGGAGCTGTTTGGTAGTTTATTTGGTAAGAACATAGGAAGTATAAAGTAAATACTGATTATAAAGTACCTTGATGCTAAGGAGGCTGGCCGCTTTAAAGGTTTTGAGGGAAATAAGTGGAGCTTCGCTCTAGAAAAGTTAACCTGAAAGGCATTCCCATATTAGATCAGGGATGGGAGAGCCTGGAGCTGTACCCTATCATATAGGCTTGTCTGGAGCTTTCAGACAGGCAGTGACTGACTGAAGCTAGCTGGTGGTTTGCTTATTAAACATGTCTGAGTGAATTTTCTTTATTCTACAAAGAAATATTCTCTCTCTGTCTCAGTTTTCTTAAAACACATGGCCCTCTCAATTCATCCCCTCACCCTGTTTTGAGTAAAGACATGGATTTTAGAAGTTAACAATAATTGTACCCTTACTTTGTGCCAGACACTATTCTAAGTGCTTCTAAATCTTTTTTCCTCACAACCATTCCACAAGCTTGGTATTGTCCTTTAACAATGAGGTTTTGAGGCACAGGGAGATGAGTGAAGCTGGCTGAGGCCAAACCTGTGATCAGAATGGTGGCCGAGGGTTTGAATCCAGGCAGTGCCTGGCTCCAGAGCCCTTTGTTCTTCACCATTGCATGATGCAATTGAGGGTAGAAAAAGTGCCTAGATTACAAGCTAATCAACTGAGCAAGCACAAGTTTAAAAGGCCACTGACATTTGCCCTCAGTGTCCAGAATCTCAGTGGAGGGCTCATGGGAGGCTGGAGAAGTTATGCCCTAGCTGAGAGGCAACCTTGCCTCAGCTCTAGCTGGTGGCTGCCATGTAGGAAAACAGGCCACTGTCACCAAAAATTTCAAATTTTAAAAGAAGCTGGAAACCTAGATTTTCATGTGAAATCTCTTGATTGTTAAATGGTGGTTTAAATGAGTTTAAACATAATGATGTTATATAAGGTACCATTCGTGGGAAGTAATTAAGTGTTGTCATGAGTTGTGATTGATTCCTATGCCTCCCTCCAATTCATTGCCAATTCTCCTTTTCTTTCTTTAATTTGGCTTTAGCTGCCTTTTGTGCATTAGGATTTCAGTTAGACAAAGTGATAAGAACCGTAACATTACATTGCTTATAAGGAATGACTGATGCTTGATTTCTTTGAACAGCTAAAGATGAATATTAGGAGTAGTTTTATATTAGCACACTATATAATTATAATTTTAAGGTACCATTATTATACTATACAGTGTGAGGGAGTGGTGTGATTCAGAAAATTCTCTTAAAATTTTTATCTCAAATTAGAAACTATAACCCCCTTAGACATAGCCTTCAGCATTTTTCCAGTTTGGGACTGTATTGGTCCATTCTCTCACTGCTATGAAGAAATACCTGAAACTGGGTAATTTATAAAGAAAAGAGGTTTAACTGACTCATGGTTGTGCAGGCTGCACAGGCTTCTGCTTCTCAGGAGGCCTCAGGAAACTTACAATCATGGTGGAAGACAAAGCCTTCTGGAAGCAGCCATGTTTTACATGGCCAGAGCAGGAGAAAGAGAGTGAGGTGGGAGGTGCCACGTGCTTTTTAAACAATCAGATCTTGTGAGAATTCTATCACAAGAAGAATACCAAAAAGGGAAATCTGTTCCCATGATTCAATCACCTCCCACCAGGCCCCACCTCCAACATTGTATTACGATTCGACATGAGATTTGGTGGGGATGGGGACACAGACCCAAACTATATCAGGGACTATGGTAATACCCTGCTCTTCATTCAGGTAACCCCCTCACCCCTGATTCTCTCGTCTGGTTTTCCCTTCCTTCTGATCCAGTGCAGAAGACATCTGGTTTTGGACATCTGGTCTCACTATCTCTTTCCATAGCAGAGAAGCAAAGGATTCTTTTTCCTCTTTGATTTTTTGGGTGGTGTTGTCCAACCCCAACCAACGTACTTTAAACTTTTTATGTTTGTTCTACAGGAGATTACAGAGTCCAGGTTATGGGAGCTTTTTGTTGGAACACATAACATTTCCATCAATAAAGTTAGCTTCCTATAAAACAAACAAACAACCCATACTAAGATGGCCAAATAAGAGACATTTGTGGACTGGACTTGGCCTGCAGACCATCAATGATTGTCCCTATGTGAGGGGTCAGGGAGGCCAGTTCAGAGGCCACCATAGTGGCCCAGGCAGGGGGTAAGGAGGGCCTGGGCCTACATCCTGGGTGTGAGAAGTTAGGAGAGCTCTGCTGTATGTCAGGAACCTCCCTCTTTTTCTTAGCATAAAAGGAAAGCCAGGCATAATTATATTGGTTCCTTGTGAGATAAGGCTTTTCTGACACCCTGGTATAACTGAGAAAATCTTTTTTCCCCTGTCAGATATCATGTCAACCCAATTGTTCACAGCCCGGTCCAGGCTCACTGGAAGATGGACATGGAAAGAATAGAGACTTTGCACATTTGTATTTAGCATCATGTTCAGAAGCACCAGTGAATGGGAGTTTGTATCAGTGATTGTACCTGCGGGATTTAAATTTATAATAGAGGTGATTGAGTGATGATACTCATCAGAGGCTAACATTGAAAGATTTTCATTACTTACATTTCCTAAAGAAGGGTTTCAAGGAAGGGGCACACCATACCACGTAGAGCCACATGATGCTACGGGCTGAACGTTTGTGTCTTCCCCAATATTCATATGGTGAAACTCTGACCTCCAAGGTGAAGGTATTTGGAAAGGTATTTGGCCTTTGGGAGATAATTTGGTCCTGAGAGTAGAGCCCTCATGGTGGGTTTAGTGCCCTTATAACAAGAGACAAGAGAGAGCTTGCTTCTTTTCTCTTTTTTTTTCCCTCTCTCTCTACTGTATGAAGATACAGCAGGAAGATGTCCATCTGCAAACTAGGGAGTGGGTCCTCCCCAGACAGTGGATCTGCATCTTGACCTTGAATTTCCCAGCCTCCAGAACTGTCAGAAATGCGTGTTTGTTGTTTATGCCACCCAACCTATGGTATTTGTGTCACGTAGTCCAGGTGAACTCAGACACAGGAGTGTTGGTCAGGAGACAGAACGGAGTGAGGGTGAAGCACAAGCCAGAGCCTCTATTGTGTTTTCTGCAGGAAAGGTAGGGCAGCTGGGAGAAACAGTTTAGGATTGGCTACTTCTGATACTCCAGTGGGTTTTAGGAATGGGGCTATCCTTAGTTGTCCAGTACCTGGCTTTGGGTGGATTTTGGGCAGAGGAAATATTGACTTGACATGTGAGGTCAAGGAGGTGGTTGTTGGGTAAATAAAGGAGGTGGCTGTGGGGTATGGACTCAGGACACTGTTTGCATATGAAGGGTGTAGAGTAAGGCTAGTTTATTATCTTGGAAATAAGTTGGTCATGGGAGGGCAGTCTCTCCCTGACCAACTGGACCCTCCAAAATGTGAGAATATTATAAAATATAGAAAATAAAAAATATTGGCCAGGCACAGTGGCTCACACCTATAATCCTAGCACTTTGGGAGGCCGAGGTGGGCAGGTCGCTTGAGGCCAGGAGTTTGAGACCAGCCTGGCCAACATGGCAAAACCCCATCTCTACTAAAAATACAAAAACTACCTGGGCCTGGTGGTACATGCCTGTAACCTCAGCTACTTGAGAGGCTGAGGCAGGAGAATTGCTTGAACCTAGGAGGTGGAGGTTGCAGTTAGCCAAGATTGAATCACCGCATTCCAGCCTGGGCCCCAGAGCAAGACTCTGTCTCAAAAAATATATGATTAATATAGAGTTCCATCAGGGATTTTGCACTTCCAATAGAAGTAGGAATTAGTTAAAGGGCTAACTTCTTTCTTTAAATAATTGTTTTCTTTTAAAAATGAACATTTAACAACCAGCAGTGAAAAGGGCTAACTTCGCAAAGAGACCTAAGCATGTTGTCTATCTTGTAGGTCTTGCTTCATTTAGATGAGATAATGAGAATAGATGGGAGCTTGTGCAATTTGTAGTCAGCTTCATTTCCTGGTTCTCACACACCAGCCTGACATTGTTGTGTTTGGATTCACAACATGGCCAGGGGATGTTTACATCCCCACCCAGACAGCTGTGCTCATTGAAATAGAAGGAATGATGATGATGTTTATTTCCGGAATGGTAAAACACTGAAACCCTTGGTCTCTAAAAATAGGTCACTGTTTTACTTAGAGGTGAACTGGCATTGTTTACCTAAATGCAGAAGTGTCTGACAATGGTTGTCCAAAGTTAGTTTAAGTTGAAAAAGATCTTACATTATTTTGAAAGTGTCAGAAACGGTAAGTCTTTGAAATTCTGCAGATTTTTATTCCTGGCATAATCAGAAAATTTGGAACCACGATTACAAGACTGTTTGCATGTATTTACTCTAAATTGGCCAAGTTTGGGAAATCATGAATGTAGTTGATTCTTATCTCATCAGTTCTCTAAATCAGAACGGCTTTGTTGATGCCTGAATGCTGACCCTGAAAAGTTTCTAAGGCCGCCTCAACCCTAGACTTGACTGGCCCATTTAGGAATAAAACAAAGTGTGCAGAAGAGTCTGCTTTACCAGTGACAGTCTTTTTCTTGTGGTTCTAGGGAAGCCAGATAACTCCGCGGGATGGCCTTTAAAAACATTACAGAAATCTCCATTCTGCAAATCTAAAGATAAAACTTCGTTCTCTGGACAAGCTGAGCTCTCACACAAGAGTGCAAGGTTGGTGATTATTTGTGTAACAGCAACACTCTTCTACTGTTTAATGCTCCCTGGACCTAGCATCAATGTCCCCAACCCCTATAGCTGTATTTCTCACACTGAATATATTGCCCTCACTATTCCAAGAACTTATGTTGGAAGCATAATAAGAGAAGAATTTGACAGGCCTCAGGAAATTTAATATAAATGCAATAGTCCTTTCTGTCACACACCTGCATTGATTATTAGTGGTTCTCCCCCTTCTAGTCCCTCTCCTGTCTGAGCAGCCCATAAACTATTACCAGGTCAGTGTTCTGAGACCCATTTCTGCTTCATGAACTTGCAACAGGCTGGCATTTCAGACACTGCAAGATCTGCTCAGTCCTTTAATCTCCAGTATCGTGTTCCAGCACATCAAAACCTGAACTGTCTCTGTGACGTCGTCTTACCTTCTTTCTGGGTCTCCCTGTTCCATCCCTATCTGGAGTGTGCTGAATCAGTTGTCCACCCATGTAGACCTACAAGGCCCACTCAAGCCATCGCTTCCATCAACTCTTTCTCAGCTGCTCCTGCTGTCCTCCCCATGAACCTTGCAATTTAGCAGTTATTTATTGTTTTTTATTATTCTCTGAAGTATGGAAGTTTTTTCCCCCAATTCAAAAAGCTGGTTTCATTTGTGTTAGTCTATGTCAGAAAGAGTAGGAGCAGGTTTCACCAAAGAGCTATGGCAGGGTGGTTCAGAGCTCAGGAAAGATCTGTAGGATAGCTCTCCAGCTGCTTACAGAAAGGCATTGCCTAGAGGGACTTTCCATGGCTCAGAGTCAAACCCTCAATTTTGCGGGCTCAGAGGCTTAATTTTATTCATTTGTTCTCTCAGCAGGTTTAGTCTCTGAAGGGCAGACTTACAGTAACTGAGCTCATTTGTAAACTGAGCAACCAAGCCCATTTTTAAGATCCAGAACCACTGAGGAAACTCAAGCAGTGCTCTTGGCTCTTGGCTGGTGCACGCTCCCTCTGGGGGCCTACAGGAGGTCCCAATTATCATTAGCGGTTGCTTGGTAAGTTAAATAATCTACATGTTTTATGCCCTTGAACTACAATCAGCTGGATGCACCTATTGCCTCATAGGTCTGCATGCTGTTGGAACCACAGGAGCCAAGTGCTCAGTGCAGTCACCCTTTCCCCTTCATGTGCTGGAAGGTCATTACCATAGTCTTGTGGCTGGTTGACCGGCTGTGCTACGTCCCCACTCAACACTGCAAATGATTGACATATTCATGGAGGTATTCTGACTCTTAAGGTGACTTGACCTATTTTTCCAGGCACTGATTTTACATTTTGTCTTTCCAAGCTCAATCTCGATTCTTTTATTTTAAGATGAGGGTGGCTTCCTGGAGCCTCTGAGTACTGACAACAGTGTGCTCTGCTGCCGAGGCATCCTGCCTCCCTATGGAGAACATGGAGTAGTCACTTAATACCTGCCACCCAAGGGACTGGATGGAAGAAGGGCAGGCTTCAGAGGATTTACACTCTGAAGACAGTTATGTTTGATCTGAAAATGAAAAAGTGGTGAATATTTCTTAGGTTGTCAGTCAATCTTAAACTCTTTGAGTTGAAAAGGGAACCTATAATAATGTTCCCTCCCGGGCTATTTTATTGTGCTGGGAATCTCCTCTCTATGCTGTAAGCCAAATATTCTAGATCACGGGTCAAGGATGAAAGAGCACCAGCCACCACCTCTTGGACTATTGCATCCGTGCTCAGCTCTCAGGGGAAGGCTTTGCAGAAATGTCTGCAGTAGAAGAAACACATGCTTTCAGCAGTTGGCGTGGAAGTGGTTAGCAGTTTCTTTAAAGGAGTGAGAAAGAGAGACTTGTGGGTTCAAGCCTCAGTCCCTGGGCTGTGAAGATGGAACTAATGTAACCTCTTTGGCTAGAGATCATGGCAGCAAGGTCTCCGCAGGAGAGGTAGCACTCTGCTCTCTTTTCTTGTTGTTGTTTCAAACAGGACATGACCTCCAGTAATTTAAAGGCTGTTTTGATTTCTTCTTCCTTGAGACAGCTCATCCTGCCTCTAGCTGGTTGCCTGTGAGGAGGAAGAGAGAGGAAGGAAAATAACGAAAGAGGGAAGGAAGTTCCTTCCCCACATTGAGTGACCCGGCTCCCGCACCAGGACATTCAGGGATTTATTTCAGCATGTTCTCCCCACCCCCACCTTCCTTTCCATTTCCCCTTACTCAGACTCTCCAGCTCATCACAGCTGGCCATGCAATCTCCCACCTGCAGAATGGGCCCTGCCTCTTTCCCAGACCAATCTGGGCTTGAGGCAGGAAGCAATTAAGCAGACCTATCAAGTCCCTCCTTACTTCCAGACATCCTCATGGATCTGCTTGCTAACCAAGCATGCACGTCCCTCTGCTAATGCTTGAGCTGCTGCATCACACCGGGAGTGGCAACAAGCTCTCCTTGTCCCCCTGCCTCCTGTCTGCTGGGACAGAGCACCTGCAGCTGAGTTCTCCAGCCAGAGCCTGCCCCCACAGGCTCTGAATCCACCATTCTGCTTGGGGATGACCTCAGAGAATTCTGAATCCAGGAAAATTCTTGGGCCTGCAGGCTTTAGCTCTCCTCTCAACTCTCCATGGTACACCTATTTTTTGATATAGATAATCAACATTTTCTCAGTCTTGTGTAGAGTATTATGCAAATACAGCTTCTCTAGTTCTTTTCCAACCAAAATGCTCCCTGTAAGTTCTTCCTACATTGAAATTCTGCAGCCTCTACTGCCATTGCCCTTCTGACTGGGACTTGTCTCACTGTGTCCTTGTGGATGTCCTTAAACCTGAGCCCTGATTGCCTTCCCAGATGCTACCGGCCTGCTTGCCAGGGCTTCTCCTGAAGTGGACCCTGCTTTCCCATTGCTGTGCCCTGCCCACTGCTGTGATTGCTCCTGTTGATCAGCCCTCATGGTTTGCCTGAGCTATCCCTATAGTGCTCTATTTCCTGAGACTCAGTAACAGTTGCCTGCAGGGAGTGGGGGCCAGGAGAAGGATAGAGATTTGGCATCTCTAAAGCCGAACATCTTTTTTTTTTTTAAGACAAGGTCTTGTTCTACGTCGCCCAGTCTGAACATCAGTGGTGTCATCTCGGGTTACTGCAACTTCTGCCCCCCTGGATCCAGTGATCCTCCCACCTCAGTCTCTTGAGTAGCTGGGACCACAGGCATGTGCCACCATGTCTGGCTAATTTTTGTATTTTCGGTATAGATGGTGCTTTGCCATGTTGCCCAGGCTGCTCTCAAACCCCTGATCTTAAGCATTCCACCTGCCTCGGCCTCTCAAAGTGCTGGGATTACTGGCATGAGCCACTGTGCCCAGACAACAATTTCTTTCTTTTTTTCTGTTTTTTTTTTTGGAGATGGGGTCTTGCTATGTTGCCCAGGCTGTACTTGAACTCCTGCACTTAAGCCATCCTCTTGCTTCAGCCTCTGGAGTAGCTAGGACTATGGGTACTTGCCACGATGCCTGGCTATGCTGACAGCTTTTAAATTCTGTTTAAATTATTTAAGTGGGGGTAATGACAGAATGAGGGAGAGTGTTTTCTAATTTTTACTTCAGAACTTCGTCTTCTTTTGTGGAAAAGGGACCAGATCACATTTTGACCACTCTGTAATGAGGTCTGTGTAGTGATTTAAGTTAAAGTGGGCCGTGCTCTCAGATATGGTTCAGTAAGATTTTAGCATTCCCTGTAGCTCCAGACAGCTAAATGGGGCTCTGGGCCTCTCCAAGAATCCCTGGCACCTGGGCATGCCTCTCCCATCATGGAGCTCTCTGCAATATGTTGTGCCAGCCTCTGTCCGTGACTCCAGGTATTTCGGTTTTCTTATTAAAACAATAGTTGTGAGATACAACAAGCTCTTTGCAAAAGAACGGTAGCTGTTAGAGATGCGGACACATTCAGACATTTAGTCTGTCCCTTGGGGATCAGTAGAGTTTTTGGTACTGATTTCTCCAGGGCTTTCTCCAGTCCAGATTAAAATAATCCTTCAAATGAGCCTTCCATCGCACCCCTTGGGATATGTTTCTATTCTCATAAATTTTACCATAAAGACAATTTGGGGAAAAAAAGTCATTTTTGTTTCTTTTCAAGAAAATTGATTTTGACATTTCTGTCCTTACAGGAAGCTTCTGATGGAAGAATTGCTTTGCAGCTGAAGGACTCTGTGATGTGGAGTGGACTCAAAGGCCCTCAAGAAAATAAAAGAAGTGGCTGAAGTCCTTTGAGAGAGGATCTGTTTTATGATAGTCTTTGAAAAGAGCATAGATCCAGATATGACTGGTTTCAGTGGGTCCAACAGGGTGGTCGAAGGTGGCCAGTCGTGTTTGGAATCTTTTCACACTGAATGCGAGGTGGGGAGCCAGACTGATTATCAGAACCTTTGGTGCTCAAAGACTCCTTCAGTAGGACATGATGCTGAAAACGGGGCGGGGGGGCCTGGGCTCAGACAACCAGCATCCTCGTCTGACTCCACTTGGAAAATGTCCCTTGTTCTGTGCTCCTAAAGCAGTCTGTTAAACCTCAGTTAGAACAGGTATTGCATTATGTTATAATTAGACATTTGTCCTTTTCTTCTTCTTTAGACTATGTGCTGTTTGAGAGAACTAACTATTTCTTATACAACTGTCTAGATCATAACAGGCACTTGTAAATATTTGTTGGCCAACCCTGGTCTCTGCACATTAATAAGTTAAATTATTTAAACTCACAGCAGTTTTATGGAAGAGATATGATTAGCTCCACTTTACAGAAGAAGAGACTGAGGTTTAAGTTACTGAGTTATTTACCCCAAGTCTTGCAGCTAGTAGGTGGGAGAGCCAGGTTAACAACCCTCAGTAAGAACCCAGAACATGATCCCCAAATCAACTTGACACCAAAACTCAAGGTCTTAAGCCAGATGCTGTTTTCCCTGTCTAATCACAAGTCGTGCTTGGCAGGTATTCAAATCTTGCTGTTGACTGATGTGATGTGCTTTTTTGTCAAGTTTGCCTAACTGGGTTTTCCCTACTGTTTTCTAACTTCTCTGATAATAAAAACATATTCCTTCCATGCTGCTGTTATCTGAGCTCCAGAGATTCCCTCCCCCACCAAATCTGTCTCTTTCCCAAGCAGTACTAATTTTCCTAGTAAAGGGCATTTAGTTGTTTTCTACTTCTACTTTTCTGATCATACATTTAAAGGTTTCTTTTTTGGAGTATTTCGTATCAGTTTTGGATAAAAATAATACGTTTCCTGAGAAATACGGGAACATTGGCCCCTAAGGGAAAGTGTGATTTGGCCTCTAATTGGTGTATTTTATGGCCTCCGAGGAGTGCTAACGTGGGAGGCTGCACGGGCTATGGCCCCACTGCAGGTCAAATCAGGCTCAAGTGGGAATAAGCATGACCTTATTGTTTCCAGACCTTTAGGGACAGCTAGCGTGCCCTTATTAATGGGATCTAGTTGTGTTGTGAGTTTAGGGGACAGCAGAGTGTGGGGAGCCAGAGTTGTGGACACTGGAGAGCAGGGTTAGCAGACCCCAGTTGCACATCTATTTTAATGAGCTCAAAAGATTCAAACTCTCTGGCTTTGTGTGCTGACACACCCTGGGGTGAGGTGTGGAAAAATCATCATGGCTCAGCAATTGAGGATTTCAGAGGTAGAATGAGAGGCATGAGCCTGCTGACTGGGATCCCAGTAAATCCAGCTGAAAGATGTGGCTGGGCCAAAGGGGCCTGGTGTACATGAAGTCTGGGAGATCGAGTAGAGAAATCCGCCACCTGGTTAGTGAGTCCAGCACTTCTCGCTGGTTGACTCATTAAAATTATGTTAGTCATGTCCAATGGACCCACTTGCCTTTTCTGCTAGAGAAAGCTCACAGCCTCCATTGATGGATGGGAAGGTGGGAGAGAGGAGTGCAGAGCCAGGAAGCCCAGTTTACTTATAAAGAAGAAAAAATAGAAAAAGGAAGGCTGGGTGTTGTGGCTCAGGCCGTGGCTCACACCTGTAATCCCAGCACTTTGGGAGGCTGATGTGGGCGGATCACTTGAGGTCAGGAGTTCAAGACCAGCCTGGCCCACATGATGAAACCCCATCTCTACTAAAAATACAAAAATTAGCCAAGCATGGTGGAGGGCGCCTGTAATCCCAGCTACTGGGGAGGCTGACGCAGGAGAATTGTGTGAGCCTGGGAGGCTGAGGGCAGTGAGCCAAGATCATGCCACTGCACTCCAGCCTGAGTGACAGAGAGACATTCTGTCTCAAAAAAAAAAAAAAAAAAAAAAAAAAGGAAAAGAAAACAGAAAAAGGAAGGTCAGTGTTGAAGCTACCTGGGCAAATCTGTGAAGAGATAATTTAGTCAAGGGGATACTAAATTAAAAACAATAGTATAACACATACACGTGGACACACACGTGCACGCACACAACCAAGCCCATATGCTGTATGTTGAAGCCTGAAATCACTGCCGAATTTCTGTCCATGTGTACATTATTTTATTGTTTACAGTAATTGATTCAAACCTCCAGTGTTGCTAAAGTGTGTAGGATCTTTTTCCTCTCCTTACTTGAGTCTCATTGGATTGCTGCTGGTACTAGTCGGTTAGCTATTTGCTAGCTGGTCCCCAGCAACTGGTTTTATTTTTTATTCTATTGATAGTGTGAACTGTTTAACTGATGACTCGTATTAAATATTTGCTGAATGTAAGGTGTTCTGCTGGAGACTTGACTTGTGTAGTTTGCAGCTCTGAGAGTCGGGTATTATCATTCCCATTATATAGAAGAGGAAATTGAGGCTTAGAATGTTCAATGACTTGCACTCAAGGCTGCATAGCTGGTTAGAACTGGGATTCAAATATAGGCTTTTCCGACTGCAAGTTCCTCCATGGGATTGATACATTTTCCCTGATTGGGGTTTTTCTTCCGTATTGGCTGCTAGGCTTCTGAAGCTAAAGTCATAGCCTATTTCTAGCAAGTGTGAAGCACTTGATGAGATGTATTAAATATATTGAATTAAATTCTGGTTTTATTTTCATTACCCTTATTTCCCCTTTCCAAGATTTATTTACTTATCTGTCTTATTAATATCTATCTATCTACACATTTATTTATTAAATAGACTGTCTCAAATTTTTTGGACAAGCTATTTGGTGGTGTAGTAGTAAACAGGAAGAAAATACCTATGTAAAGAAATAACTTTCTAGACCTAATAATTTCTAATAAATTTTCCATAGAGTCATGAAACCTAGCATATATCCTATTTCCTATTTCTTTACTACTTTGCTTATCTCTCTGTTTTTCTTTCTTTCTTTTTGAGTTTTAAAAGCCTAAAGCCACAGTCAAACTTTTGGCTATATGCAAATTATTTTCTTATTTGATTGACTCAAACCCAAATATTGCTAAATAAATGTTTGGGAGCTTTTTCCATTCCTTATTCTGGTGTCATTAAAGTTCAGCTGGCTTTGGTTATAAGAGTTCTAACAGTTTTATAACAGGTCATTTGCCTATTTTCATTGCACAGTGGCAAATAAAATGCATTACATGAAGCTTGTGAATGATATCATTTTACCTCTTTGTTGAGAGAGAAAAAAATGACATTCTTGGTCACTTTTGGGAATTCCTGTAACCAGACACATTCTCTAGCTTGGAGACAGACTCAAGTCCTTCAGGTTGAAGAGAGAGCCTAACTCCTTCCTAAATAATCAAATAGTTATATCCACCAGTTTTTGGAAGATCAAAGGCTTAGGCCACCAGCAGGTTCAGTCAGGATGGTGGTTTCTGATAGGTTCAGCAGTGAGAACACAAAATGAGTTTAATTGGCACAGTGTGAGAACTTTTGTTTTTTTAAGTTTGAGTATTTTGGTGTATTAGATATATAAGCACATCAAATGTGTTATTTTAAGGATACAATTCCTTAGCGTAAATCTAAAATTTTATAAATGTGTTATTTTTGAGACAATATGAAGTAAATTAGCAGCACATAGTGAAAAATTTATTAAAGTCATAGGTTAAAAACTGAAGTGTTGGAAACTTTAAATAAGGGCAGTCTTTCCTGGAGAAACATGAGATGAAGGATGCCAACTGCTGGATACCTGGAAATTCTGTAGCGACTGGGGCTACCATTCATTGGAAGGTCCTGATGCCTTTTTGCCCTTCTTCACCTCTTGAACTTTGTTAAATGTGACCTTCTTGTGCTGAATAAAGGTCACTTTGATTTGTGTTGTTGGTGTACTATTGGTAGATGTCCTGCTTATCAGCTTCTCTTTATTGCAGCAAATTCCCTTTACATCTCTTGGATCGTAGTTTTTCAAATTGAGCATCAGTCTTCAACATTTTATTTGTATCCCCATTAACTGAATTTGAAACATCAAACAATTCTAGCATTTAAATAGTTACTAGCCTTTTATACATATTGACAATTAGCAGAAACTGATGTGTCCCTCATTTTAATGAACCCAAGTGGCATATAATCCAATGGAATCACGACCCATTTAAAAATGCATAAATAGGTTCTTCTATATCAGTCAAATATTTTACATCATTCCTTTCTCTCCTAGAACTTGGATCTCTCTTCTTTTCTCTAATAACTTTATCTTAATGTCATACACTTTTACACTTGAAAGTTTTCTGTTGATCACCCTGTTGTATTTCTTAGCAACATATGTGTATTTTGTTCCTATGAATAAAAGGCTCTAAGTGTTTTTTTAAAAAAAGACCTTTCATATTGGATTATCATTATAGGCATTATTGCAGTTAAAACAATACAAATAATTTAATAACTTTAAAAATTTAATAAAATAAAAGCAAATATTCTTCAGAAACACAACTTTTAATGAGTTGACTCTGTTGTATACTTATGGCACCCTGGTTAAAATAAGTGTCTGACTATCTATTTTAACAGTTTTGGGTTATACAGCATGATTAGATGCTGGAAAGGTAAGAGGTAAGACTGTTTTGAAATGAGCCAAAAAATATTCATGAAAGGGAAGTTGGGAAAGGATGACTTCTACCATGGAGACCTTCCCTGACAAATCAGTTTTAGAAAAGTGGACGTTGAGATATGGAAGTTGAATCCCTTAGAACTACCCATGGCCTATAGCTCTTAAAAAAAGTAGTGGTCTGAAGGTATTGGAGAACATTAGAAAAGTCATGAAGAAGGTCAACTTCACAGGTGTACAAGCTGTGCTGTTGCACAGGTCCCAGGCTCACAGGGGTCCCGAATTTGTTTTAATGCTCTGCTGTCACCATCTTAAAATTCTTAGTGATTTTTGAACAAGGGACTCATATTTTAAATTTTATTTTAATGAGGGCCAGCAAATTATGTGGCCATTATTGGTCATGAATGTTTGACAGGGGAAAACCTTGGCAGAGAAAATAAGATGGTAGTTCCAGAGCCATCTGGAGCTAGCTTGCACCATCATGTTAGAGCTGATTTATTAAATATTTGGGAATTATGAGAGCCAGTCATTAAACCTACCACTTCAGGAATATTTACACTGCAGATAATCTTCAAATGTTACAAATCAGGCTTTTCCCTGAATGTTACACCACTGTTTATTAGTCACTTAAAGGTGAAATAATGTAACAACTAAAAGTTGACTGGTCATATTTTGTGATTGACAACTGAAACAGTGAGATTAAGAGAAATAATCATAATAGCTAAAATTAGTTATCGTAATAATCAGGTACAATGCTAGATGCATTACAAAGATTATTTAAACCTCAAAAACCCGTATGAGGTGTGCTATGGTGTGAATGTTTGTGTCCCCCCTAAATTCATATGTAGAAATCCTAACCCCAAGGTGATAGTATTAGGAGGTGGGGCCTTTTGGGATGCAATTAGGTCCTAAGGCAGAGCCCTCATGAATAAGATTAGTGCCCTTATAAAACAGACCTGAGAGAGCTTGTTTGTCTTTTCCAGGTGGGGACCCAGCACAAAAGCACTGTGTATAAATCAGGAAATGAGCCCTCACCACATACCAAGACTACCGGCACCTTGATCTTGGACTTACCATACTCCAGAACTGTGAGAAATAAATTTCTGTGGTTTATAAGTCACCCACTCCATGGTATTTTATTAGGTAGCCTGAACAGACTAAGAGAAGAGAAGATTATTCCCATTCTACACATAGAAAAACTGATGAGCAGAGAAGATAATTAACTTGCCTAATGGATACCTAGCTAGTAAGAGAGAATCAGTGAGCTGGGACTTAAATCCAGAGGCTGTATTTCTGACACCCCACATTAAAAGCTATTTCCCATGTCTCCACTCCCGACCCTAGTAAAGCTATTTCCACCCATATCTTTTCCACCAGACAATCTCATAAGCCTCCTGACCATTAGTTTTGTACCACAAATCTTCAGGTCTATTTGAAAAGTATTAACATGCTAGCAGCCCTTGCTCTCGGCACCTCCTCAGCCTTGGAGTCCACTCTGGCGGCGCTTGAAGAGCCCTTCAGCCCGCCATGGCACTGTGGGAGCCCCTCTCTGGGCTGGCAGAGGTGGGAGCTGGCTCCCTCTGCTTGCAGGAAGGTGTGGAGGGAGAGGCGGGGGCGGGAACCGGGCTGCGCATGGCGCTCATGGGCCAACGGGCTCTGGGTGGGCATGGGCTCTGTGGACCCCACACTCCCAGTGGCTGGCAGGCATTGCCGGCCCCAGGCAGTGAGGGGCTTAGCACCTGGGCCAGCAGCTGCAAAAGGTGCACCGGGTCCTCCAGCAGTGCTGGCCTGCCGGCGCTGTGCTCGATTTCTCAGGGGGCCTCAGCTGCCTCCCTGCAAGGCAGGGCTCAGGACATGCAGCCCACCACACCGGAGCCTCCCCAATGAGCGCCACCCCCTACTCTGCTGCGCCTGTCCCATCAACTGCCCAAGGGCTGAGGAGTGCAGGCACACCGTGAGGGACTAGCTGGGAGCTCTGCCTGCAGTGCAGCTGCGAGATCCACTAGATGAAGCTAGCTGGGCTCCTGAGTCTAGTGGGGACTTGGAGAACCTTTATGTCTAGCTAAGGGATTGTAAATACACCAATCAGGGCTCTGTGTCTAGCTCAAGGTTTGTAAATACACTAATCAGCACTCTGTGTCTAGCTGACCTAGTGGGGACTTGGAGAACTTTCCTGTCTGGCACTCTGTATCTAGCTCTGGGATTGTAAATGCACCAATCAGCACTCTGTCAAAATGGACCAATCAGCTCTATGTAAAATGGACCAGTGAGCTCTAGGTAAAATGGACCAATCAGCAGGATGTGGGTGGGGTCAGGTAAGGGAATAAAAGCAGGCTGCCTGAGCTTGCAGTGGTAGCCCACTCCAGTTTTCCTGTGTACTGCTGAAGGGTCTTTTGTTCACTCCTTAGCAGTAAGTGTAGCTGGTGCACGCTGCCTTTTTGAACTGTAACATTCACTGCAAAGGCTTGCAGCTTGATTCCGGAAGTCAGCGAGACCACGAACCCACCACAAGAAAGAAATTGCAGACACATCTGAACCAGCTGAAGGAACAGACTTCAGACATCCCACATTTAAGAACTGTAACACTCACCGCGAGGGTCCACGGCTTCATTCTTGAAGTCAGTGAGACCAAGAACCCACCGATTCTGGACACATCCAGTGTCTCTTGGGTTTCCCTGAGGCTTTAGCACTATCCCAGTGTGTCCATAATCATTGCAAATCCTAGCTGAAACATTTTTATCTGCATTCAATTTTGGCGTCTGGGTTATTTAACCAGCACTTGTTCTGATCCAGCCTATTTGATGTAGGCTAAGCAATATATATTTACTTTGACTTTCTCACTCACAGATAACCCAAAAAATGCCAAATAGTTCATATTGTACATTCAGTAGTGTTATGACTGTAAAAATTCTAGAAAATGTACATTTCACATTCATACAGACGTAAGTTCAAATTGTAGTCCAGTCACATATTAGCTGTGCAATTTTGGATGGTACCACTGTCTCTTATGTGTAAAATGAGTATTTAATAGTCACCACCTCGTAGGATTGTTGTGAGGATTGAGATAATGTAAAAACACACAGCTTCATAAACACTAGCTATTTTTCTCATTGCTAAAAATTAACAAAATTAAAATAATTTGCAAACACGTGAACTTGAGATACTAAGATTTTAACATATTTATTTGTAAAACTTGAATCATATTTGCAGTTTTGTATCCTTTCATTTAATGATAAATATTTTTTTCTGTTTTTGAAAAGATTTTAATTGTGGCTAAAAGGCATATAACATAAAATTACAATCAACCATTTTTAAGTGTACTGTTCCATAGCATGAGGTACGTTCACATTTTTCTACAACCAGTCACCAGAAATGTTTCATCTTGCAAAACTGACCATACCCATTAAACAACTCCCCATTCCCCTCTCCTTGCAACCCAGATGTTATTTTTTTTCTTTTTTCTTTTTAAATTATACCTTAAGTTTGGGGATACAGGTGCAGAATGTGCAGGTTTGTTACATAGTTATACAAGTGCCATGGTGGTTTGCTGCACCCATCAGCCAGTCATCTACATTAGGTATTTGTCCTAATGCTATCCCTTCCCTAGCCCCACACCCCCTGACAGGACCCAGTGTGTGATGTTCTCTCCCTGTGTCCATGTGTTCTCATTGTTCAACTCCCACCGTGAGTGAGAACATGCAGTGTTTGGTTTTCTGTTCCTGTGTTAGTTTGCTGAGGATGATGGTTTCTGGCTTCATCCATGTCCCTGCAAAGGGCATTAACTCATCCTTTTTTATGGCTGCATAGTATTTCGTGTGTATGTGTGCCACATTTTCTTTATCCAGTCTATCAGTGATGAGCATTTGGGTTGGTTCCAAGTATTTGCTATTGTGAATAGTGCTGCAATAAACATATGAATGCATATGTCTTTATAGTAGAATGATTTATAATCCTTTGGTTATATACCCAAGAATGGGATTGCTGGGTATTTCTGGTTCTAGATCCTTGGGGAATCGCCACACTGTCTTCCACAATGATCAAACTAATTTACACTCCCACCAACAGTGTAAAAGCATTCCTATTTCTCCACATCCTCTCCAGCATCTGTTGTTTCCTGACTTTTTAAGGATTGCCATTCTAACTGGCATGAGATGTTATCTCATTGTGGTTTTGATATACATTTTTCTAATGACCACTGATGATGAGCTTTTTTTCATTTGTTTGTTGGCCACATAAATGTCTTCTTTTGAGAAGTGACTGTTCATATCTTTTGCCCACTTTTTGATGGGGTTGTTTTTTTCTTGTAAATTTGTTTAAGTTCCTTGTAGCTTCTGGATGTTAGCCCTTTGTCAGATGGATAGATTGCAAAAATTTTCTCCCGTTCTGTAGGTTGCCTGTTCACTCTGATGATAGTTTCTTTTGCTGTGCAGAAGCTTTTTAGTTTAATTAGATCCCATTTGTCTATTTTGACTTTTGTTGCCATTGCTTTTGGTGTTTTAGTCATTAAGTCTTTGCCCATGCCTATGTCCTGAATGGTATTGTCTAGGTTTTCTTCTAGGGTTTTTATGGTTTTAGGTCTTATGTTTAAGTCTTTAATCCATCTTGAGTGAATTTTTGTATAAGGTGTAAGGAAGGGGTTCGGTTTCAGTTTTCTGCATATGGTTAGCCAGTTTTCCCAACACCATTTATTAATAGGGAATCCTTTCCTCATTGTTGCTTTTTATCAGATTTGTCAAAGACCGGTTGGTTGTAGATGTGTGGCATTATTTCTGAGGCATCTGTTCTGTTCCATTGATCTATATATCTGTTTTGGCACCAGTACCATGCTGTTTTGGTTATTGTAGCTTTGTAGTGTAGTTTGAAGTCAGATAACATGATGCCTCCAGGTTTGTTCTTTTTGCTTAGGGTTGTCTTGGCTATAGGGGCTCTTTTTTGGTTTCATATGAAATTCAAAGTATTTTTTTCTAATTCTGTGAAGAAAGTCAATGGTAGCTTGATGGGGATAACATTGAATCTATACATTACTTTGAGCAGTATGACCATTTTCAGGATGTTGATTCTTCCTATCCACGAACATGGAATGTTCTTCCATTTGTTTGTGTCCTTTCTTATTTCCTTGAGCAGTGGTTTGTGTTTCTTCTTGAAGAGGTCCTTCACATCCCTTGTAAGTTGTATTCCTAGGTATTTTATTCTCTTTGTAGCAATTTTGAATGGGAGTTCTCTCATGATTTTGCTCTCTGTCTGTCATTGGTGTATAGGAATGCTTATGATTTTTGCACATTGATTTTGTATCCTGAGACTTTGCTGACATTGCTTATCAGCTTAAGGAGATTTTGGGCTGAGATGATGGGGTTTTCTAAATATACAATCATGTCATCTGCAAACAGAGACAATTTGACTTCCTCTCTTCCTATTTGGATACCTTTTATTTCTTTCTCTTGCCTGATTGCCCTGGCCAGAACTTCTAATACTGTGTTGAATAGGAGTGGTGAGAGAGGACATCCTTGTCTTGTGCTGGTTTTTAAAGGGAATGCTTCCAACTTTTGCCCATTCAGTGTGATATTGGCTGTGGGTTTGTCATAAATAGCTTTTATTATTTTGAGATA
This sequence comes from Macaca thibetana thibetana, assembly GCF_024542745.1. Classification (NCBI taxonomy): domain Eukaryota; kingdom Metazoa; phylum Chordata; class Mammalia; order Primates; family Cercopithecidae; genus Macaca; species Macaca thibetana. Next base: position 65,225,006 of record NC_065585.1, read on the forward strand.
CATTCCATCAATACCTAGTTTATTGAGAGTTTTTAGCATGAAGGGGTGTTGAATTTTATTGAAGGCCTTTTCTGTATCTATTGAGATAATCATGTGGTTTTTGTCATTGGTTCTGTTTATATGATGGGTTATGTTTATTGCATTGTGCATGTTGAACCAGCCTTGCATCCCAGGGATGAAGCTGACTTGATTGTGGTGGATAAGCTTTTTAATGTGCTGCTGGATTTGATTTGCCAGTATTTTATTGAGAACTTTTGTATTGATGTTCATCAGTGATATTGGCCTGAATTTTTGTTGTTGTTGTTGTGTCTCTACCAGGTTTTGATATTAGGATGATGCTGGCCTCATAAAATGAGTTAGGGAGGAGTCCATCTTTTTCTATTGTTTGGAATAGTTTCAGAAGGAATGGTACCAGCTCTTCTTTGTGCCTCTGGTAGAATTTGGCTGTGAATCCGTCTGGTCCTGGGCTTTTTTTGGTTGGTAGGCTAATAATTACTGCCTCAATTTCAGAACTTGTTATTGGTCTATTCAGGGATTCAACTTCTTCCAGGTTTAGTCTTGGGAGGGTGTATGTTTCCAGGAGTTTATCCATTTCTTCCAGATTTTCTAGTTTATTTGTGTAGAGGTGTTTATAGTGTTCTCTAATGGTAGTTTGTATTTCTGCGGGATCAGTGGTGATATCCCCTTTATCATTTTTTTATGGTGTCTATTGATTCTTCTCCCTTTTCTTCTTTATTAGTCTGGCTAACAGTTTATCTATTTTGTTGATGTTTTAAAAAAGCCAGCTGCTGGATTCATTGAATTTTTGAAGGGTGTTTTGTGTCTCAGTCTCCTTCAGATCTGCTTTGATCTTAGTTATTTCTTGTCTTCTACCTTTTGAATTTGTTTGCTCTTGTTTCTCTAGTTCTTTCAATTGTGTGTTAGAGTGTTGAATTTAGATCTTTCCAGCTTTCTCCTGTGGGCATTTAGTGCTATAAATTTCCCTCTAAACACTGCTTTAGCTGTGTCCCAGAGGTACTGATATGTTGTGTCTTTGTTCTCATTGGTTTCAAAAAACTTATTTATTTCTGCGTTAATTTTGTTATTTGCCCAGTAGTCATTCAGGAACAGGTTGTTCAGTTTCCATGTAGTTGTGTGGTTTTGAGTGAATTTCTTAATCCTGAGTTCTAATTTGATTGCAATGTGGTCTGAGAGACTGTTTATTATTATTTTTGTTCTTTTTCATTTGCTGAGGAGTGTTTTACTTCCAATTATGTGGTCAATTGTAGAATAAGTGTGATGTGGTGCTGAGAAGAATGTATATTCTGTTGATTTGGGGTGGAGTTCTGTAGATGTCTATTAGGTCCACTTGGTCCAGAGCTGAGTTCAAGTCCTGAATATCCTTGTTAATTTTGTCTCGTTGATCTGTCTAATATTGACAGTGTTCTAATTTTATAAAATGTTACTTTAAAACATACTTTCTGGCCAGGTGCGGTGGCTCAAGCCTGTAATCCCAGCACTTTGAGAGGCCGAGGTGGGTGGATCATTTGAGGTCAGGAGTTCGAGACCAGCCTGGCCAACATGGTGAAACCTTGCCTCTGCTAAAAATACAAAAATTAGCCAAGGGTGATGGTGGGTGCCTGTAGTCCCAGCTACTCAGGAGGCTGAGGTAGAAGAATTGCTTGAACCCAGAAGGTGGGGGGTGCAGTGATCTGAGATCACGCCAATGTACTCCATCCTGGGTGACAGAGTAAGACTCTGTCTCAAAAAACAAACAACAAAACAAAACAAAAACTTTCTAATGGCTGTGTAGTATTTAGTCTTTCAGTGGACCACAATTTTGGAATATTAAGGATGTTTACATATTTTGGTGCCATAAAGAATGCGGAGATAAACATTCTTGCTCACTTCATTCTTTGAATCTCTGATTATTTTTTGAAATAGAATGCTGGAAGTAGTTGATGAGTTAAGTGGTATGAACCATGCCAAAATTTTTTTATACATAGCATTGAATTGGTTTTTAAAAAAAGTTTACTATTTTACATTTCTATCTGTAGAATGAGTGTTAATATTTAAACAGATCTTTACTAACCCGATATGAAGGAATAACATATCTCTGCCCATAAGTGGACTTCTTTCCGTCTGATAGCCTCTGTCGTGTTCTGATTCTGCAGTAAACCTTCCCTGTGAAAGGCTAGATCCAATCCTTTTCTTTTTTCCTTGGCTTCACACTGTATGCACACAGGGGATGGTTCATTAAGGGAATGTTTATGGTAGATATACTTATGGTAAATAACTTGGTTTTTCTAGCCATTTCCAAAGTGAGGGACAAAAAGAATCTTGGTCCTAGAGAAAAGTGTTCTAGCAACTCTTTCCTGTTGCAGGTGAGATGGACAGTTTTGTGTGTCAACTTCTTCAGGCTACAGTACCCAGTTTCTCAATCAAACACTAATCTAGGTGTTGCTGTGGGTAGATGTGATGAACATGAAACCTTCGGCTGTGGGAAGAGATAGTCATCTCTTTCTGCCACATTTGAGTGAGCTTGCATATAGCTGTAGATAATCGTCACAGTCCTTGAGTCCTTGAAGAAAGCCAGCCTGAGATGAGGCCATTGCACAGAGCATGGCAGAACCAAGACAATTATAGAGAAATTGAGTTTGACCCCTGATAGAACTGTGCCTCAGCCTGTTCTCTCTCTGGATTTTTACATGAAGCAATGTATCTATTTTATTGTTTAACCCACTTTGAACTTTGGAATAAACTTTCTAAATAATACACTAAAAAAATCAAACACCTAATTATGACTTTTCCTGATTCGAACCTTTTTAAATATCTCCTATTGTTATCAAGATAAAGTCCAGAATACTGCCTCTCCAGCCCTATCCCACACTGCAGCCTCTATTTGCATCTTACCATGAACTACTTGGAAATACATTCATTTCCTAGGTTGTATTACACTGTCTGTCATTTTTCAGACCTTTGCACACATTGCTCTTTTTGCTGGGAATACCTGCACTTTTTTCCTGACTGATAGCTGTTTGTCTGTGGCAGTCATTGTTGATGCATAAAGTCACCATCTCCCCTTGCCATCTCCCACTCTAGAAGTTAAATTATTTAATGTTTATACCCCCAAGTTTCCCTAGTGGCTAAGGAAAGCCATGTAATCTTATTATGAGACATAGATCGTATCAATAAATTTATTGGGGAGGTGCTTCTGGGAAAGATTTTTATTAACCTGATGAAAATGGGACAGATATAGCTGATTCAGTTCTTTCCCATGCTCCCTTGGTGTGATGCCTGGAGCTGGGGCAGCCTTTCTCAACCATGTGGCAACAAATATGAAAAAAAGTCAAGAAATACACAAGATGGCCTGCAACCCATTGTCAACCTCTCACCAAATGTAGCAGCTACTTACCTCCAGAATTCTTACTATTTGTTAAAGTTGCTGTAAGTTAGAGTTTCTGTTACTTGCAGCTGAAAGCATTCCTAAATTCAGTTTATCTACTTACATGGCATTTCCTCTTCCCAGGGCCCCAAGATGGGTTTAGGACTCTTTTCTGAGCTCTTATAGCAAGTTCTGCATACGTCTACCGTACACTCATTGTTTACTTGTTCTTTTTTCTCTCAATACATCATAAAGTCCCCAGAGACAGGAGTTGCATTTAACACACACTTATATCTTCAGCACTTACACAGTAGATGCTATATGATAGTTATTACATAAGTCAATAAATGTTGTTTATGAACATATTCCCTAGAGGAAAGGTAAAACAAAAGTTGGAGGGTATCTCTATATATCCCTTTTCTCTAGCCACACTCCCCATTTTTATAGTTTATTTATTAAGGAAGTGCCCTTTGAAAGGGAGATCACAGCTTCCACGGGCTCTTGAGTAGAGGAGTCCACCTTTGCTCCAGCGGCCTAAACTGACCTGGAATTTTTTTCACGTAATTTAAATCTTGCTTCAAAACCTTTACTGAGTCCAAGTCTGCGATCTCATCACCAAGGTGGATCTTGCTTTTAAAGTACTCAACTGTTCTGCATCTCAACCCCAACCCTGAATACTAAAACTCTCATTACTACCTTTTTCGATTACTAGTGCCCCATCTGGTATAATGTGTTTGCATCTTTTATACTGTATTATATGTGTGTTGAGAAGCCTGATATTTATCTATAAACCCATCTTAACTATGAACTAAGATAACTTAAAATGGAAAACTCAGAATGGTTTCTTGTTTAAAGCTTTATTTTGTTCCATTCTGTTGCAACATGCAGAGGAGTAAGAAGAAGAAATGGAATGCTGCTGACAATTCTGTGAGCAATGAGTGACATGCTGAGTCACACAGGGAGAACAGAATTTGCAAAGTAATGTGTCACCTCTGGGGGCTCATTAGGCATTACCACTCTGCCTTGGGCATCACTGACCAGACAGCATTATTTGACCCATTTTATGATAACCCATATTTACCTTAAATAATCCATTCTGTGATCTTTCAATGGAAAACATACTGCTATAGAAGAATCAAGACATGCATTAGTTTCAGTTGGGAGAGGGCAACAACTCAAGTATTTTTGCAGTTTCTGGTCTGGTAAATGTGTCATGCAGTTTCTTTTTCAAAAAGCGACACATAAAACACTTAATTCAATTTAACAACAAAGTTTGGCTTCTAGGCAGTTTCTCGTGTGTGACTTCAACAGGTTTTCTTCAGTTGACTACGGGCATTTCTAAGGGATATTGCATGAATTAACAATGGTTGCACAGAGAAAATTAAGTGTTACCTCGGTATTTATACTGCTATATCCCTTGGTGCAAATCCCAATGGAAGACCTGCTTCTCCATGAGCTATTCCTAGCAGAATATCTTTCCAGTTCCATGATACTAGAGACAGAACTTAAAACACATGAGGGAAAAATGCACACTTGGGCTTTTCGTTCTTTATTATCTCAGTGGAGTGGTCATGCACTCCTTTTTCCAAAGCCATAAAGCTTTTGCTGCAGTGAAAATCCTTCCTGCTAGGTTGCTCAGCAACAGCTGCACTTCACCACGTGAGGACTATTTCATGCTGGTTACAGAGAAAATCCTGTGTAGAATGGGATGGCGCACTTAAGAATCCTCTATTTCTTGTGTTTATTCAGATTAGTAGCTTCAGCTTGGCCCTGGATTATTGGGAGGCAGAAGGCCTTGGTATAGTCTTGCCTGATCTCTAGCTCTGACTTGATGGAGGTGGGACATATGTGAGAGCTTGGTCAATGCTACCTTAGAAGCAAAATTGGGAAGTGGGCTGAATTTGTTTTCAGACCGGATCTATTTTAATTTGTGATCTTGTCTCAAAATTAATTTTTAATTATATAGTAGTACCCAAATACATTCTTCTTATGAAAATGGAATGTTAGGATCAGTCTGAGGTCTCCTTGATCATTCTTCGCAGGTCTTCCCCCTCCCAGAGGTCACTGTTACCATCCGTGCATTGGGGATCCTTCTGAAAACATTTTGTGTGCATTTACGTACATGCACGTGCGCTTTGGGACATCCCTGTGTGTGTATGTACTTGTGTTTGTTTTACAAGAAGGAAGACTATACTATCTGTTTTGTTTGGCCACTTGCTTCTTTCAATCAACAATATTTCCTGGAAATACATGTATATAATATATATGTATTCATTCCTTTCTTTAAAACTATCGTGTTGTTTTCTTGGTGTGGTTTATACACAGTGGTTGACTTAGCCCTTCTGGGTTTGATGAACATGTATACTGTTTCTAGTTTTGTTTCTCTCTCCTACCTCCTGAAGTTGGTCACTACTGCTCACTAACCACTGCCATTCTGGTATCCACACATTGTCCCTGCAATGCCATAAAGGACTAAATGAGCACACTTGGGCAACCTCATGTCATGGAGATCTTCCCTTCCATCCAATGGAAGAAAAGCATCAGATTAAACTAACTTATTATGGGGTCTTTTTCCATTTCAGAACTTGGGATGGCTCTCTGCTTTCTACAATAGTGGTTCTCAATCTTTATTAAACATGAAAGTTGTCTGAGATGCTTATTAAAATGCAGATTGCCAGGCTTTACCTCTAGGAGGTCTGGAGTGAGCCCCAGGAATCTGCATTTTAACACATGCTTCAGGTGATTCTGTTGCAGGTGGCACCTACATTTTGAGAGCTAATGTCTAAATTACAATTTCTTTTCGCTTCCTACCCTCTCCCACCAGGCCTACCCTTTCCCTCTTCTCTGCTCACGAATTAAACTCCTCTCTCCAGTCTGTAGATGAGCGTATGCTTCTGAACTTAGCTTATTTTGTTTCCTCTGCTTGGATTTCCCTTTTCATTCCCCCATTCTCAATTCCACCCGGTAAATTTCTACTCATCCCTCAAGGCCCAATTTAAATGTCACTTTCTCCACAAAGTCTCCTTCGTTCTTTCCCAGTGCCCCCCTTTCCCTTGGTTCTTTATTCTGTTGCTAATAAAAACGCGTGCTTGTGTGCATGCATGCATTTTTAATGTACAGTTATACAAGGTCCACATATGTGGCTGTTAAAGCTGTGCACTGCACAAGCCTGGGGGGCGTCATTCATACAAATAATTATTGTATATTTATTTTGAAAATTTCTGGCAGATGGCAGTAAAGTGTCTTAGTCAATAATAATTGTACATTTTAAAATAACCCAAAGAGTGTAATTGGATTGTTGTAACACAAAGGATAAATGTTTGAGAGGACGGATACCCTATTCTCCATGATGTGATTATTATGCATTACATACCTGTATCAAAACATCTCACGTATCCCATAAATATACACACCTATTATGTACTCACAAATATTAAACATTTAAAAAAAATGTCTTGATAAAGGGGCAGCTTTTTCAAATTCGCACAGTGTGCCATTTGGGGTGGCCCCAAAGCTGTTTATAGAGTCTATTGTCTTCCTAGACTGTGAGTCCTTCAGGAGAATAATTAGGCTGGCATAATGATCTGCGAAGATCTGTGAAGAATTAGGCTGGCATAGCCATTGGCACACAGAAATAAAAGTCAACATTTATTGAAAATTTACTATGAGTTAGACATGTTCTAAGGACTTTTCACTATTTAATTTATTAAAGTTATTTAATTCTCATAACAGCCATATGAGATTGCTGCAATTGTCATCCGATTTTAGAGATAGCAAAACTGAAGCACAGGGAGGCTAAGTGATTTGTCTGAGGGCACACAGCTGGGATTTAGCCTAAGAAGCCTGATTCCTTTCCCAAGCTCTTGACTATTCAAATATGTTTATTTGAATTATTGTTTCTGATTCCAAGCTAACTTATTTACTTTTATAAGGTAATACTTTTAGGCATTTCACTATGTTGGCATCCTTAGGCATGGTGGAGGAAAAGATAAATTAATACTAATTGATATGTGTATAGCCTTGTACACAATTACAAGATACATTTACATATAGTGACTCATATGACTTGGCTTTGTGTCCCCACCCAAATCTCATCTGGAATTGTAATCCCTGTGTGTCAGGGGAGAGACCTGGTAGGGGGCGATTGGATCATGGGGGCGGATTCTCCCCTTGCTGTTCTTGTGATAGTGAGTTCTCATTAGATCCGATGGTTTAAAATTGTGGCACTTTCTCACCTTACTCTCTCTCTCCTGCCACCATGTAAGATGTGCCTTGCTTCCCCTCCATCTTCCACCATGATTGTAAGTTTCCTGAGGCCTCCCCAGCCATGTGGAACCATGAGTCAATTAAACCTCTTTCCTTTATAAATTACCCAGTCTCAGGTAGTTCTTTATAGCAATGACAAAATAATGACAAAAATAATAATGGTTTCCATTTGTTAAGTGCCTCCTATATGCTAGATATCTCCCTACAAGATTCTTTATATGTGTTCATTATTCCATTTAAAAATCACAGTTACATACAAAAGTAGATATTAGTTTCTCTGAACAGTGAAGGAAACTGAGGCTCAGTGAAGCTAAGTGATTTGCCTAAGGCTACCAAGTGCAAGTGCTGGCTATGACCCCAAGCTTCCTGACTGACCATCTTTGATTCACATTACCCATATGATAGAGGCGGAAACTGAAGCTCAGAGCAGCTGAGAGCCTTATCCGTGTCTTATGGTTCAAAACCCCATATACTTCGCACTATAGACTGTTGACCCTTAGAGTGGCTTACTATTGAAACCAAACTGCTCCAATTGCTGTATTTTTGACTCTGAGATAGTTGGCAAAACTTAATCATGATCAAACTACATCTTACAGACGAGGTGTCTGGAGTTTCAATGACTTGCCCAAGATATATCTAACAATTGGTTAAGCAGGGACCTGAACCTAGGTGGTCTGACTTCAAATGATCATCAACAGCTTTCAACCCAAGTTATAGACTGCAGAAAGCCCCCTTTCCTCCTGAGCCTCACTACAGAGTCACCCCAGAGCTGCTATATCCATCTATGGCCAGTAACCTGCAACAGTACCCAAAACGTCATAATCCTTTTTGTATTTCAGGTGACAAAAAAAAGAGATACATGTTGCTTTTCACCAGACTAGAATGACAACAGCATGCAGCTGGCTGAGATTCATCTGGAAAACTGGAACCTTCTGGTGGAGGCAGAGGGATCTAAGCTGCACATGGCAGGCTTGCCTAGACCCCAAGAAGGAGAAGTAAATTCACTGTTGGTTGGTGGCTGAAAGCATTTCTTAACTCTTGATATGATTGTGGTGATGAGCTAAAGAATATAATCCATGGTAGGAAACTTCCCATGGGCTTTTGCTACTAAAATTACCTAAGTTGCCCCTGACTCCTCTATTGGAAAATGTATTGCCAAGTCAGTGAAAATCTCATGTCATAGGCAGTTAGGCAGTTTGTTTCCCTGTTTTTATCATGGGCAGAGACCAATTTGGAGATACATACATTTGAGTCACAAAGAGCACTCCCGGCCTGAGTTATTTATGCTCAAATTCCTCAATGTCTAATAACAAAAATGTCTCTTCTTATTAGGAATGTCAGAAACAAAGAGTTTTCCCCTGGGAGTCTAAATAAAATCACACATCTGGATAGGAAATTTTAAAAAATTGTCCAGATCTTCTACATAGTTGGAAGTTTAGCATAATACAAACATTTAGAGTGAGCTTTTCCCCTCCACTCACAGAGTTATTCCTGTTCCTTTGTAGAGAAATGATTAAATATTATTGCAAGGTAGAAACTCCAACTGTGAAGATGAACTCTGAACTGTTAAGCCTTCAAGACTTCATTATGTAAGAGTCAATTCTAGAGAGTTCTTGATGATCAGGTTGTATTTGAATCAATGTATTCAAAAACCATGAAGCAAATATTCAAAACATTCTGTGGCCTGGCTATATTCACAATATTGGGAGAGACCACTATATCAGTAATCTTATAAAAATTCATAAAGGGACTTCAGCATGCAACTGAGGCTGGGACCCACTGTAACATAAACCATGTTATATGTGTGGTGGGATATTGATCTTCTCAGCTTTTAGGGGGCTACAGCCCCTGTGCAAGAGCAGGTCACCTCTGGCCCTCAATCCTGCTTATCTGGGTTGTGAAGAAATATGATTATTTTCTATGTGAAATAGGCTGAGAGCACCTGGTGGTTTTAAAATCATCCCTTTCATTTATAGAAAGTGCTATGGTCTGAATGTGTCTCCAAACTCATGTGTTGGAAATTTGATTTCCAATGAAACAGTGTTAGGAGATGGGACCTTTTGGGAGATGTTTAAGCCAGGAGGGCTCTGCCCTCATGAAGGAATTAATGCTGATATAATAAGGGCTTGCAGGAGTGGGATCACTCTCTCTCTTGCCCCTTCTGCCTTCTTCCCTGTGAGGACACAGCAGAAAGACCCTCACCAGTTGCTGGCACCTTGATTTTGGACTTCCCAGCCCCAAGAACTGTGAGAATTAAATTTCTGTTATTTCTAAATTGCCTAGTCTCAGGTCTTTTGTTATAGTGGCACAAAATCAATTAAGATGGATCATCAGCCCAAGTGCCATGAAGTCAGTGTAGGCAGCCATTAAGTCAATCAGGTAAGCTGGTGGCTTCCGACAGAGGGTGCCTACTATGGATGTACTTTGTTTCTTTCTCTCTCCACCACCCCCTATCACCTCTCTTTTCTCCTGTCTGCTGGCCTGCTTACCTGTTATTCAATTATTTATATTATTTTGCCAATAGTTTTCAGAGGAGAGTCTTAGGAAAACATTATTATAAATCTTTAATAAGTATAAGAGATGAGCAATTGGTTGAATGAACTTAGCACTGTTGCTTAGGCACCTCCTCCTCTGGATTTACCTATGGGAGTCCCTTAATCTGGAATTCTGTCTTTCACACACTTTCTTGTATCTTGGGATTTACTTACTTGATCTGTCACTGGAATCCTCTTATCTATATTTCCCCATATACGCACCTTTCCTGTATTTCATGACTCACTTACAAATGCTGTCTTCTCTGCACACCCCTGCAATCAGAAATATAATCTCTTGCATTTTTGAACTGTTGTAGCACTTTGCATACTTTTTTATTTTATTATTATTTTAAACTGACAAAATTGTATATACTAATGGTGTATAACATGATGTTTTGGCATATGTATGTATTGTGAAATGGCTAAATCTAGATAATTAACCTAAGCATTACTTCTCATACTTATATTTTTGTGGTTGCATCTTATGCCTTAAAGCACCTATCACTTTGTACAGCAAGCAGGTGGGTGTTTGTATACAGGACTTATCTACTGGCGGTGAATATTTTTGGTGGCCTATCAAGCTCCCATTTTCCTTGTGACAGGTTTCATTTTCCAAAAGAAGTTACAACAATAATTCCAGTGTCACATATTCTTCAGAACCTTGCCACTGAGCCATAAATATATGGAATTTATGTTTCCATCCCTTGGCCCTGGGTGGGCCTTTAGACTGCTTCTACAAATATATGTAATGGAAATGAAGCTAAGTTAGAAAAAGCAAGAGAGTAGCACTCCCCTGACTATCTTGGGACATGTGCCTCCAGGACCCTGAGCCATCGTGGAAGAAGTCTGGTGACTCTGAAGCCACCATGCTGGAAAGACCATGTAGAGACACCACATAGAGTGCGGAGTAAGGAGCGCCCCCACTGATTATCAAGCAACCTGTCTTTCCTAGCCAATGCCATGTAGAAAAGAGATGGTTGTCCCTGTCTAAATTGCAGATTGTAAGCTAAATAAGTTGTTGTTTTTAGACCACCACGTTTTGCATGGTTTGTTATGCTGATCATTACTTTTCCTGTTTTCTATCACAATGTCAGATTTGCTCAGCCATCTGACCCTCTCTCACCAGTTTATAAGCTTATTGGAAGTTCTATGAGTGGTTCTATTTGGTCAAAGGGTAATCTTGTCCACTTGCTACTGATCGTTTCAGGATTCAATTCAGGTCCAAATGCAAGAGGAGAGGTTTGTTGGGGACTCCTTAGTTTGTTTTATTTTTTCTGGGAAAACTTCTGGAAGCAACGTTTACCCTCTTCTTTTACATCTTGTCATGTGCAGATGTAGTGGGTCTAGAACCACTTCACCTATGTCATTACCAGTCTGAGATGAGTCTTGCTCATGGAGGAGAGCAGAGGCCAAGAGTATTTCAGAGGAATGGAGCTAGAGTCACTGGAGCAGACCATTCCCAAGGCCCACCCTAATGCAGGACTTCCCATCATGTGAGTATGTCATTAGGATCAGGCTTCACTGTGAGTCATGTGGACCTAAAGTAACAATGACTTAAGTGGGATGGATGCTTCTTTTTCATGTAAAAGTCTGGAGTAACTCAGGACAGGGCTAGTGTGGCAGCTCCACTTGGTAAAGTCCTCATAGACTCCGAATTCTTCCAGATCATCACTCCACTATCCCCAGGATATGACCTTTATCCTAAGGTCCAAGATAACAACCTCTGTTTTCCAGGCAGCTAGAAGGAGGAAGACATAAGAAAGAAGGTGAAGTGTATGTGCACTCTGTCTCTTGAGGAAGATACTTAGAAGCTGCCAAATCGACTTCTTTTTATATCTTTTTGGCTAAAGCTTAGTGTGAAGGAGGTTTGGAAAAGTAGTTTTTAGTGGCCACATGCCCAGGTAATAATTAGGAGTTATATGATTATGAGATATTGGGGAACAGCTCAGACTCCGAAACAGTGAAGCAATAAATTTCTCTCCCATTTAAAATGAGTTTACATTGGACTTTCTATTAACTTGTAGCCAAAGAGGTCTTGACTAATACACCCGCTTTCTAGCATATAATCTAGAATACTTTTCTTGCTCCAGTTTGTTGGCCCAGTTCAAGTCCTGGATCCTGGAAATTATAGACAGAGTAGTTGTGTGCTTTCCTTCTCTTGTCTTATATCTTTTAATAGACAAATTATAATAGTACAAGATAGTCTAAGTCAGGAATGGGAAAAGCTTTTGTATTGAATGCCAGCCTCATTTCATGAGCCCTCCAGGAGGGCAGGGACCAAATTCTGTATTGTCTACTGCTACAGCACAGCACCTATGACAATGCCTGGCACATTGTAAGTGAGCAATAAATATTTGCTGAGCAAATGAATGACTAGATAAACTCTGATTGATTCATGTAGGTTTCCTAAGGAGTTGTGTTGAGGAGGGTTCCAGGGCTTTGTCTGGGCTGAGCCATGATGCATTCCTGATATCTGCTGTGAGCTCAGTGTAGGGAATGTCAGGTATTTGCTGGTGCTTGATGAAGAAATACCTCTGGTGATTCTTTATAGTAGGTCTGTTCTATGCATCTTACACATTGTATATAGACATATATTTCAATTAACAACCATCTTTTCCCATAAAATTACATTTTTTCCACATAGGAAACTTGCCATAATAACTTGCACATGGTAGAATCAATAAATATTGAGTCTCAATTGTGTTTCTCAAAAACAGTGCTCTGTGTGTTCACCGAGCTATCAATGAACTGCCCAGATGTGTTTTAATTAAATATTCCTACAGATGCCTTCATGCGTATTTACTCCAATTAGTGCCTTTTAATCCTCAGGAAAGAAATATAATTAGTACATCACAACTTGTTGGTAATGCTAAACTGAAGGAGAAGCAAATACTAGTGAAGGACTTGAACCAATCAAAACCTGTGTAAAGAGAGTTTTTGTTTGTTTTCAAGGAAAGTAATTCAAAGCATATATTAAGCATCTAGGAGCAATGACAACAACAGAAATGTCAAAATAGTCATGGTGAACGAAATGCTAACAAGACCCATGTGTGTAATGTGACTTCCTGGTGGGAAAGGGCAGGGCTATTTTGGCTGGAATGTCTCATGGAGGAGGGAAGTTCAGTCCTTCTCTTGAGTCTTTTAGGTGCCATTGCATTGAGAATGCTAGGTCCAGTTTTTAGACTCATTTGTCCCTCTTCTCAAAAGATGCTTATATGGGTGGAATAAAGATAAATGCACATAGATAATGATAGTTAATAATAGTCGATATTGGTAGAGGTCTTTTTATGTGCTGGCTGCCACCCTACATACTTTCTATTTATGCTTAATTTGGTCCTCACTACAAGCCCTTGAGGTAGCTGCTAATACTTTAAGGAATTAGGGATTGGTTTATGATGAGAAATATAGGGAGAGAATCATGCATAGCTCACCTGGGAAGGAACAAGAAAGATGTCAGCAATAAGACCAAGCCAGGAGTCCCTTGTATTTGATTTAGAACATGAAGAGAAGAGCTGTACTTCAGAAAATGAACTCAGGCTGCATGCTGACACAACACTTTAATGGTAATAGGATAGCAGAGATTGGGCCTCAGGGTCGTCCCCTTTTGAGATGCTGAACTGTATTGGCATGGAAGGGATGGCCAGCTCAGTGGGTGTTGCCTTCTTCAGTAGCAGTCACATGCAGGACGTGGATTCTTGGGCAGGAAAATGGCAGAGGAATGTAAGTACAAGTGTAGCGTTCTTTGAGGAGATACTTTTCTGTTTTTTTGAGACAAGGTCTCGCTCTCTCACCCAGGCTGGAATGCATGGCTGCTATCTCTGCTCACTGCAACCTCCGCCTCCAGGGTTCAAGCGATTCTCATGTCTCAGCCTCCCAAGCAGCTGGGATTACAAGCATGTACCACCATGCCCAGCTAATTTTTTTGTATTTTTAGTAGAGATGGAGTTTCACTATGTTGGCCAGACTGGTCTTGAACTCCTGGACTCAAGCAAACCACCTGCCTTGGCCTCCCAAAGTGTTAGGATCACAGGTGTGAGACATTGTGCCCAGCCGAGGAGATATTCTTTATGCTCTTTCTAACACTTAGAGGTTATAAATTTGTAGATTAGGAAATCTCCAACGCTGGATATTTTTAACAGATGTCTCCATCTCTTCTTTTTCTCCTTCTCTGCTATAGTTTCTTCCTTAGAAAGAATTAGATTACAAGGACAGATGTGGTGGCTCATGCTTATAATCCCAGCACTTTGGGAGGCTGAGGCAGGAGGACTGCTTGGGCCCAGCCTAGGCAACATAGTGAGGCACCATCTCTACAAAAAAAGAAAAAAAAAAAAGCCAAATTGACCAGGCACTTGTAGTCCAAGCTACATGAGAGGCTGAGGTGGGAGGATTGTTTGAGCCCAGGAGGTCAAGGCTGCGGTGAGCCGACATCACACCATTGCATGAGACTCTGTCTCAAAAAAATAAAGAAACAAAGACAGAAAGGAAAAAAAGAAAAAGAAAAGAAAGAAGAAAGAAAGAAAGAGAAAGAAAGAAAAAAAAAGAATTAGGGCCGGGTGAGGTGGCTCATGCCTGTAATCCTAGCACTTTGGGATGCTGAGGTGGGCAGATCACTTGTGGTCAGGAATTCAAGACCAGCCTGGCCAACATGGTGAAACCCTGTGTCTGCTAAAAATGTAAAAATTGGCTGGGCGTGGGGGCAGGTGCCTGTAATCCCAGTTACATGGGAGGCTGGGGCAGGAGAATTGCTGGAACGCGGGAGGTGGAGGTTGCAATGAGCCAAGATTGTGCCACTGCAATCCAGCCTGGGTGACAGAATGAGACTCTGTCTAAATAAAGAAGAGAAAAGAAAAATTACATTACAGTGCTGTGAACAGCAATGGGAGAAAAGAGCATATCAGACAGATGCACTATGGCTATTTTATAATTTTTTGTGGCCTATGAGTTACTGGGAAGGGCCAGAATGTTGCAGGAGAGTTCACCAGAACTTTGTCTTAGTCATGTGGGGAGAGTAGTAAGTAGTGGAAAGAGTCTCATAAATCCCCTTATCACTAGTAGCTCTTTCATCACCTCCAGACCCCATATGCCTCATTATCTTGTCATCTTTCTGCCTGGAAACTTCATGGGGGAACTCAGAATATATTATGAGCAAAGCTATAATACCAAACTCTGTGCTGGAGTACTTCTGCTCAACAGCCTGGGACAACTCCTGACATGATTGCAAGGGTTGGGCAATAGTTACAGGGTTTGTGTCATGGGGGTTGAGGTGTGATTAAAGGCAGGGTAGAGGTGCTGCTCAAAGCCCAGTTGCCTTTCCTAGGGAGGTTCTGGGTCATTCCAGGCCAAGGTCTGCAAGTCATTTAAGAATACCTAATTCAGTGCTGCCCACAGGATGTTAGATTGTGGAGGAAACTCTGGAGAGCAATTTCAATGGTGGAAGAAAACAAGGCATATATAATAAGGAGTAGAGGAATCATAATATTGAGGAAGTAGAACATGGGTTAAGAAGTTAAACTGATTGGATACAATGGCTCACTCCTGTAATCCTAGCACTTTGGGAAGCCAAGGCAGGAGGATTGCCTGAGCCCAGGAGCTCGAGACTAGCCTGGATAACATAGGGAGACACTATCTCTACCAAACAAACAAAAAAAGATTAGCCAGGAGTTGTGCCACACACCCGTAGTCCCAGCTACTTGGGAGACTAAGGCAGGAGGATTGCTTGAGCCCAGGAGTTTGAGGCTGCAGTGAGCTATGATTGCACCACTGTACTCCAGCTTGGGCAACAGAGCAAGATCTTGTCTCAAAAAAAAAAAAAAAAAAAAAGAAGTTAAATTCTGCTTCATTTCTCTTCAGTGTCAAGCACCTGCTAAACTAACTGAGCAAATAAGGATGTGGGTCCCTCTCATGATAAGAACTGATGGTTTTCACTTGCATATATATATACATGTGTATATATATGTGTGTGTGTGTGTGTGTGTATAACATAATGTGGTATTTGCTCCATACTCTCATATGTATTTGAACTAAAATTTCTGTAAAATGAGAGTGGTTGATCAATAATGCTTTACGAGTTCCTAAATAATTAAAGGGTTAGATGTGATGCTAACAGGAGTTAGTAACACAGAGGGGATGGAAATTGGAGCCGAGAGCTGCAACAGTGCCTCCTGCCACATGGTGTGAACTCAGAAACCCTATGAGAAAACAACTGGGTGCTTACTTGATTTGCCAGCCACCAAACACACATTGAGATCTCTTCCCCCTCTGCCTATAGGACCCCTGATCATTCAAGATCAATATTTCCAAAGAAAACAAAATCATTCATTGACATTTAGGACTCTGTAGCTCTGTGCCCACTAGTGGTATTGTCACCAGGGACTAACAATGATCTTTGGAGAATTGTCAAGACTTTGATGAGCTCCTGTGCTTCAGGTGCCAATCTGCAAACCTGAATGCTCTGAGGGCGAAAATTCAGGAGGAGTTAAAATGGCCAAGGAATTCAATTTTGGCAATGAACATGCTTCCATCTCCTGGAGTTTTTACTCTGGACTTCTTGTATATGTCAGAAGAACTTCTTTGTGACTTGGACATTGGGAATGAAATCAGATCTTGAGATTGGCAGTGTTTTGCCCAGTGATTTCAGTCCTATACCTGAGTCCTTCTGCCTCTTCATTCTTTCTCTTGCCCCTCCTTTATCTTCAGCATCAGTGTAACACAGGCATTTTAATTTTAGGAATATTCAGCCTGCCTAAACTGGACTGATGTGTGAAGTGTCAGGTGCCCAGGAGGAGAACTAAGTGTTGATTGACGGTCTGCTTACAGCCTGAGCTGCAGCCTGGCCCTGCAGCAGCCTTCATTAACAGAAGCTTCTTTGAAGAGCCTGATGTTCTCACTTCCAGATTGTCCCGTAGGCCCAGCTATGGTTCTTCAAAGTCTAAATGTTAGGGCTTGTTCTGCCTCTAGCCACATGCTAGAGATGTTTTCTGTTTTCCTCAGTCTGTTTTGTCTCTGGTGCTATGGAAATCCTCAACTCATTCAACCAGGAATTTAGTTTCTCATCCTCTTTTTAAGTCATATGGTTGGTAGATTTCAAACAGGATTAATACAGCCTCTGAGTTTATCCAGGTTTCCAAGTTGAAATCTGACACTGATTCCATCACACAGGTACAGAAGCAAGGGATGGGAGGCCACTTCTGTGGACAAACTCAGGGACGGAGAGAAGTAATAATGAGTTTGGAACCTAGGACTCCTTTAATGGGAGGAAGGAGCTTGTAACTTTGGCAACAAAACTACTGTGGCTCTAAAATAAGCAGAAACGTGATCCAGTGACTTCATTTCTTCTAAGAATCAATATAATTAAAAAAAAAAGAAAGAATTGATCCAGTTTTCAAAACAACAGAAAGATTTTTTTCTTTTTTTCCTTCTTTTTTCTTCCTTGTTCTCTTCCTTGTTCTCTTCCCTGCTCTGCTGCCTCTCTTTCTTCTTTTTTTATTTTAACTCTCTTGTGTCCTAATGTGAAAGATCCAAGGAAAGTTATTTCTTCATTGAAAAATGGATCTGTGCAAATTATTCATTACACTTTATGATGCCCTGAGCGCTCTATTTACACTGCATTGCTCTTTTATGATGCTTATCAAGGATTATGGACCTAGGGATTAGGAAAAATGGTGTTTGGCTTTATTCATTTTATAGCTGTGCCATCCACTACCTTGGGTGGCGCATTTGATAGGCAAGAAATAAAACTTGGAAAGGTGTGGTGTACCAAGTATTTAAAACTAAATGTAACCATCCATGGAGACCCTAAAGCAGAGGCTTTACCTAATACGTTTTCATGCCCTAGAGTCTCATATAGTGTCTTATATAAAGTGGATACTCATTCAACTTTAACAGTGGACATATAAGATATTAGTTTCAACTACTGGTCTCCTTCAACCTTCTGTGACCTCCTGGAAGAAAGGAGCAAACATCCTGAAACGAACAAGCAACCTCTCCAAAACTTTCGGTTCCACATACTGGGTACCGTATAGCAAAATAACCCGTAGTATGTGTCTTGAGCTCGATAAGTAATGAGAAGGTTGATTTTTTATGTGTATAAACATCTCTGGGTTGCTTTTGAATGTGTATATAAGTAGAGAGGCATAGAATGTCAGGTAATCTATTTATTCTACTAAATTTTATTTTTAATAACAAAAGGACCCCTACTGTGCTTAGGCTATAACCGTCTAAACATGTGCTACTAGTTTGGGTAATATTTTAGTTATAAACCCATACGTTAGAATTCAATGTCTGTCACTTGTCAGCTTTTTTTCTGTAGAATGCCCAAAAAATCTTTAAGCTGTGAACACGTAGCATCAGAACGTCAGTGTTGAATGAGCCTCTGTGTGCAAAGCCCTGCCTCAGACACCGTGTGTGAGAGGTGGGCAGGGCAGGAGGAAGAGCAGACACCAAATAGACCATCTCAAGAAAGGTCTTTTTGCTTCAGGAGTTTACTGTATTGCTGGGTGAATAGGAAATGCACACAAACCCATCATCTCTCAACACCTATGATATATATTGTTGGTTACTCATTCTTAGCTTTTCAGTAACCCCAAAGAAGGTGTTTTGAGGCTGTTACTACTTGTTTTCCTGAATCAAGGAAAGATAAATGAAGTTTCCTTAGTGGAACTGGAATCTATCTGCATGACTATATTTTACACACACACACACACACACACACACACACACACACACACACACGGTTTTCTTTGGTTAAGGTGAGTCCCCTTTGGCCTTGGCCTTGGTTTGTCACATTCTTTCACACAAATGGTGACTACTAAAGATATCAGGTTTTTCTGACAGCTCCTGGCACCCAGCAGCTTTCAGCAGGCGTGGTTTCAATTTATATTTAGTCTCTTAGACGCCCTTAGCAGGCTTATTCACACCATGAGGTGAATGAGGGTGGAATGACCAGGCCATAAATCATCTTCCTGAACATGTTCTCAAAGAGTCACTTCTAAAGGAGCAGGATCAGGCGACCTGTGTAGTACTCTCTACTAACAAGTTCAAAGCCCTTGTAGACAAAGGCCAATTGATCTCAGCACCCTTTCTCTTTGGAGGAAGACAGGGTATCCCATTTAGAGAGAGGTGAAGTTACTTTCCTGAGGTCATGGGGAGCTCATGGCAGAAAGGAATAGAAGCCTCCATCTGGCTGCCTTCTCTGTTACCACCCCCTGCCTCAGGTTGGGTACGGTGAAACTATTTTTGATTCAGATAGGGTTCGCCTTATCTACTCTTTATTCAACAATGAGAATGAGTTCTCCGTATTCCAACCTGCTTCTCTTGGAGGCCAGAAGGAACTTTTGCACTTGGGGCTTCTGCTAAATGAAATACAGAGGCTTAATCCGGGAGCGCTGATTGTTGGGCCATCGTGGCCTCTCAGCAGCTGTGTGTCTCGGGAAAGTCACTTTATTGTCTGTGATTTGGTTTTTCTATGTGTAGAATGGGAAGGCAATCCTGATGACAGGGCCGGGTTCCTGTGAGGGCCAAATGGGATAATGCACCAGAAAGTCTTTTAAAGCTTTTAACAAGTTATTGTGTGCATTTTTTTCTTTTCTTTTTATTTATTGCTGTGAAATCTCCCACAGTGTGTGTTTATTTTCATAAAATGGGAAACTTTATGCAAACAGAAATATATATACTAAGTATTCAACCCCCATGGGAATATTAACTTTCTATAAGAATCTATCTACTACTCACTTCTTTTGGAATATTTTGAAACCAGGATTCTTCCTGCTGTCTGTTTCATCTACTGAACCCTGCTCTCCTAAGGAGCTTCCTAAAGAGCTTTGTCTCCTTATTGCTATGGCCAGTGGCTTTGTCTTTGTGTTGAAGCTGCTTTTACAAGGATTATGACAGTGAGAGAAGTCTAGCATGGCTAACTCCATCTTGCTTCTAGCCTCACAGGCTGGCTGACCTTGCTCATTCCTGGGCCTAGGCCAAGCTAACCATGGGAGGAATTTACTTGATAGTTTAACTTGAAAACACGGATAATAGTCGCTCTCTAAAATGAACCCCCTTCTTTCTCAGGGACCAAAACTGCCTTTGTAAAACTAATGAAAGGCCATGAGATTATGGGAGGTGCCTGAATTTTACTAAAATGTGGGTGTAGTTTCTCTAATCCCTTACTGCTCAGGAGTCATGCGGCCACGGGTCACAAGATTTGTGACTTCCCCAATTGCTTCTATAGATAACATCAGTATTGTAGAACCTAAGATTGGTCTTTTGAGATGTTTTTCAGACCAATTCCATCTGGACTCATGACTCAACTGGTCCTGTGGTCAGTCCCCTACCCAGAGACGGACTCAGTTTTCCACATCCCTGTGATTGCATCCCCAACCCATCAGCTGCACCATTTCCTAGTCCCTTGCCCACTAAATTGTCCTAACCTCTGAGCCTTCAGGGAGACTGATTTGAATAATAACTCCATCTTCTACATGGCTGACCTCGAATTAATAAAACTCTTTCTCTGCTGCACAGTGAATTGGTATTTTCTGTGCAGTGCACAGGAAGAACCCGTCTGGTCATTACAGTGTGCATCCTTCTAGAAGAATGTGGCTTCTGATGCTTTTTACAACTTCTTGATTACAGTTACTTATCTGGATTTTACCAAAAAACCCACGAAATATATGTACATAGTGACAGATCAAACTATATCCAGAAGTGTATAAAGAAAATGTTAATCAATTTCCCTTCCCCTCCAATCCTGTCCCACTTCAGTCATCAAAGTTATTAGTTTGGTGGCATACTCCCACTCTTTTCTCTGTGCATATGCAAATGCAGTTAACTGTGCACGCATAAATATGGGTTTCTCCCCCTTATTTTTTACAGAAAGGAAATCATATTATAAATATTACTTTGCAACTTACATTTTGCTTTAAAATATAGCACATCCCTTCAGGTTAAAACATATATTATTTTTAATGGATACACAATATTTCTTAGTATGAATATACCATAAATTATGCAATTATTTTATTACCTGGATTCAATGTTTCAAGTTATTCCCTCCACTCACCACTGACAAAAAAAAAAATGCTACAACCAACATTCAAATACAATTATCTTTAAATATACTGGTGCTTTTATTTCCATGTGACAGTTTTTCAAAGTTGAGGCGCATCATTGGGTCAATGCATTTTGGAATGTATTAGGTGCCACAAGATAACTGTTAAAAAGATTGCAGGCATTCCCACTCCCACCTGCAACGTATTAAAGAGCCGGACTCCCCACACCCTGGCTACCACAGATGCTGTCAATACTTCTGATAGGTTTTAATTTACATTTCCTTGATCACCGAAGATCATGAGTATTTTTTCAGATGTGAACTGACTGTTTTGAGTTCCATTCCTGTGAATTACTGTTCATATTCTTTGGTCTTTTTCTATGGCAGATTTTTTCATGTTAATATTAACTCATTTGCTATATGTACTTTAGATGTGTTATGGTCTGAATGTCGGTGTCCATCCCCGCCAAATTCATATGTTGAAACCTAATCCTCAATGCAATAGTATTGTACTGCAAGAGGTTGGGACTTTAGAAGGTGATTAAGCCATGAGAGCTCTGCCCCCATGAGTGAGATTAATTCTCTTCTAAAAGAGGCCCAAAGGAGCTTGTTTACCCTTCCACCATGGGAGGACACATAGAAGGCACAAGGAACAGGCCCTCACCAGACACTGAAGCTGCTGGTGCCTTGATCTTGGACTTCCAGCCTCCAGAACTGTGAGCAATAAAGTTCTGTTATTTATATATTATCCAGTCTAAGCTATTCTGTTATAGCAGGTCAAAAGGACTAATTCAAGATGTTTTCTCCTAGTCTATTGTTTATCTTCTATTATTTGTGGCATCCCTTGCCACATGAGAATTTTTAAGTCACATGCTCTCTCTCTTCAGAAATCTTTTTATTATCTGTGCAGCTTCAATATTTCTGTTTTCCCCTCTCTCCTGCACTCTTCCTTTTTCATTTGTCTCCTGGTTTCCTCTTCTTTTTTTATCATGGTATCCAGTAGCTATGAATTCTGCCCTCTTGATATTTCTTTTTCTTCTCTCAAAATTTGGAACAATTCTTTGTCATTTCTCACCTTTATGCTGACGACATCCTTATCTGTAACTCTAGCACCAACCTCTAGTCCTAGGTGTTCAGTTCCCCATGAGGCATCTACACTTGGATCTTTCTCCCTCACCTCACAGACAGCTTGCGTAAGAGCAAATTCTTTGTTTTACCCCCTGCCAAAAGCACTTCTTCCCACCAACTCCTCTTCTATATTTTTTCTCAGTATAATTAGTTCTCTGTCACCTGGACTTGAGATTTTGGGGTCTTCAACTCTTATCCAACTCACATAAGGGTTTTCAACCCAGTCCTTTCCTCTCTCTGCCCAATGCCTCCTCCCTGGTCTAATACCTGGCACTTTGTGAGGAAATACTTCCATTTTTAAGGTGTGTGATTCCTCCTACATGGACACAATGTTTGGTGCAGTGTATTAGGAAATGCTCTGGTGCTTGGAAGAGTTAAAAACATGGTTCAGGGTGAGATTTGTGGGCATGGGGATCCTGGACAGGAAACCTCACTGGAAGAATGAAGTCATGTGTGATGCCAACCACCTGGGAAGCAGGTGAGTCCTAGGGATGTCCAGGGAAATGAGAAAGAACTTCCACTAAGAAGGATCTTCTCTAAGTTTGATATCCAGTTCGATACTTGCTCCCATTTTGCATGTTTTAAAGATGGTTTTACCACCTGAAAAAGGCTGGAAGGTGAGGATATCAGGCAAGAAGTATTCAGGGATATCAGCTCTTGGAATGAGTATCGTGTTCTGAGGAGATCATGAGGAACAGGGTAAGCAAGCTAGAAAAGGATTAGAGATTTATGTTTCATAAGTCGAATTGGTTTTCTTAGTATTCTTCCTGTGTTTCCACTTTATTCTCATTTATGAGTTTGTTTTTTTTTTTTTAAAAGAAAACTAAAAAACAAGTTTTGGCTTGTGTCAGCACTGCTAGGGGGACAGGGCAGCAGACCGCTACTGGGATCAGCATGGTAGTGTTAACAAAGATGCTGATGGATGAGCTCAAGGAGAAAGGGAAGGTACTGAGTGAGAGCAGCTAAGTACTTGAGAGGCAATGCAGTGAAGCAATGGAGAATGCAGGCTGCACAACTAGATTCTGGCTCCACCACTTGCTAGCTGTGTAACTGATATGGTTTGGCTGTGTCTCCACCCAAATCTTATCTTGAATTGTAGCATCTATAATTCCCACATGTTGTAGGAGGGACCCAGTGGGAGGTAATTGAATCATGGGGGTGTTTTCTCCCATTCCCACACTGTACTCATAGAAGTGAACACATCTCACGAGATCTGATGTTTTTATAAGGGGTTTCTGCTTTTGCTTGGCTCTCATTCTCTCTTGCCCACTGCCATTTAAGACATGCCTTCCACCATGATTGTGAGGCCTCCCCAGCCACGTGGAACTGTGAGTCTATTAAACCTCTTTTTTTTTTTTTAAATAAATTACCTAGTCTTGGGTATGTCTTTATCAGCAGTGTGAAAATGGACTAATACAGTAATCTTCAGCAGGTCTCTGAACACTTCTGTGCCTCAGTTATCTTATCCATAGATGATAATACTAATAATAATATCTACTTCATGGTTCCTGGGAACATTAAATGAATTAATATGTCAAGTCCTTAAAACACAGTGACTAGCATATAGTAAATATTAGCAAGTATCATTATTATATCACCTCTCCTTTGTAACCTGAGACTATGCTTTGGATACTACATTTTGGAGACTCTGCAGTTTACTTTGATAAGGAAGATGACATTCTTTTACATCCTTCATGCCCTGAAAAATATACTAACCTCCCATTTGTCACCCTCGCTAGATTTTCTAGGCTGTAAACCAAGCTTCTCCAACCTAACTTATTTTGTTGCTGTTGTTCTGTTTTTTTGTTTGTTTGTTTTAGGCTTTTAGCAGCCTGAAGCCATGGCTTATAGTTTCTGTCTCTAGTGATAAGCAGGAAAGAGGGATGAGGAAGGGGCTTTACTGGCCCAACTGGAAACAGAAACTAAGAACCCATGACTGTATTCTCTCCCTTGGACACCCTGCAACCATAGATTGCATCTGATCACCAGAATATCCTTCCTCAGAGTGTACTTGACCCTGGATTCATTCTGTCTGTGAACATCATCTTTTCCTCACAATTTGCTTTGTTGAGGTTGGTCTCCTATGCTATCCTTGTTGCTACCTCTTTGACTTCCTTACGAATATAAGAATATTCCTTTACCTGGAATGTTCTCCATTGCCAACCACCCTCCACCTCCACCTCTGCACCTCCCTGTACAAATGCTACCGATTCTTCTGGGCCTAGTGTGATCCAAACTTTTCCAGAAAGTATTCTATGGCTACCTTAGTTTTCAACTAGTGGGTCATCTCTACCAGCTGTTTTGCTGGCACCTTGAGTGCAACGTATTTAAATCTGAGGACTTTAACTTTCACTTTTCCCATTCATTTTCCTACAGTTTTTCTCCTATTGATGCCAACCGGGGTATGAGTTGACGACACCCAATCAAGATCCGGTAGAAATTAAGAACACCCAATAGAGATACATTGTCCTTGACACTTTTCATCCCATATTCTCCACACTAATTGGCTACCATGTCATCTTGGTTCTACCTCCTAAGTAATTATTCCATCCCTCTCGTTGGCTTTTGTTTGGACTATGGAAATACATTCCTAATTATCTCCTTGCCTTTAATCATGTTCCACTGCAAACAATACTCCTTGCAGGAATTAAAATGATTTTTTGAAGATGAAAATGTGATTGTCTGAGTCTCCTCTTTTGATAGTCAAAGGCTTACTATTGTATAAAGCTGAAATCTCCCTCCTTTTTGCTATCTGGTCTCTACCCACTACTGGGATTATGTCCCATGACTGAACTTTGACTGTGGTTCAGCGATGACTGAAGCATGGTGCCATTTCCTCACTCTGTATTTTGCACACCTAGTTCCTTCTACCTGGAAGATCCTTCACTCATTAGTCTACTCGGAAAACACCTTTAAGACTCTCCTCAAATGTCACCTTTTTGTGATAGTTCTCCTAGTTCTCATGCCCACCTTAATGACTATCATCCATCCATCTATTCATCTATCTACCTACCTACCTATCTACCTATCTATAAACTAATAGCCCAATCTTCACTGTTGTAAAATTATATGTGTGTGTGTATATATATATAAATTTTTTCTCCTTCTCTAGCTGTAAGAATATATGTATATATAACTACACACACACGCACACACACACACTGCATTGAAAGTAAATGATTTGGGCTGGACGCGGTGGCTCATGCCTGTAATTCCAGCACTTTGGGAGGCCAGGGTGGGAGGATCACCTGAGGTCAGGAGTTTGAGATCAGCCTGGCCAACACGGTGAAACCCCATCCCTACTAAAAATACAAAAAATTAGCTAGGCATGGTGGTGCGCAGCTGTAATCTCAGCTACTTGGGAGACTGAGGCAGGAGAATTGCTTGAACCCCGGAGGCAGAGGTTATGGTGAGCCAAGATTGAGATTGTGCCACTGTACTCCAGCTTGGGTGACACAGCAAGACTCTGTCTCAAAAAAAAAAAAAAGAAAAGAAAGAAAGTAAACGGTATGTTTATAGGCCTACCAGCCCCCAACCAGACCTTGAGTTTCTTGCAGGTAATTGTGGGTTATTAATATTCTTCTTATCTAGCATGTACTTTACATGTTGTGGGTGGTCCATTAATATTCATTGAATAAGTTAATAAACAGAACAAACATACTCTTTACAACTGGAGTACAAAGTCTGCAAGGGCAACCACAGTGCCTTTTCCATACTCTTTCATCTCACTCATGCTCTGCACTTAGTAGGTGATCAATAAATATTTATTGACAATCTCTGTGAAATTCTGCCTCTCAGAAAGTGTTTTATAGTATTATTTGAAAATGTTTTAATACATATATACTATGCTCTCATAATTAGATTTCCATTCTTTCAGGATAGGTGCAATTTATATATATGAGTGAGATGGAGTCTTGCTCTGTTGCCCAGGCTGGAGTGCAGTGGCATGATCCTGGCTCACTGCAACCTCCACCTCCCGGGTTCAAGCAATTCTGCCTCAGCCTCCCACGTAGCTGGGATTACAGGCATGTGCCACCAGGTCCGGCTAATTTTTGTATTTTTAGTAGGGACGGGGTTTCACCATATTGGCCAGGCTGGTCTCAAACTCCTGGTCTCAAGTGAATCGCCTGCCTCTTCCTCCCAGAGTGCTGGGATTATAGGCATGAGCCACTGCGCCCGGCCAAGAGCAATCTTTTTTTTTTTTTTTTTTTTTTTTTGAGACGGAGTCTCGCTCTGTGGCCCAGGCTGGAGTGCAGTGGCCGGATCTCAGCTCACTGCAAGTTCCGCCTCCCGGGTTCACGCCATTCTCCTGCCTCAGCCTCCCGAGTAGCTGGGACTACAGGCGCCCGCCATCTCGCCCGGCTAGTTTTTTGTATTTTTTTAGTAGAGACGAGGTTTCACCAGGTTAGCCAGGATGGTCTCGATCTCCTGACCTCGTGATCCGCCCGTCTCGGCCTCCCAAAGTGCTGGGATTACAGGCTTGAGCCACCGCGCCCGGCCAGACCAATCTTTTATACATTGCTATCCCCACAGTTACTCATGCAGTGCTGCTGAATGAATGACCACTGATTGAATAACCAGGTAGCAAAGTCTGGATTATTTCCTTCCAACTTTTATGGCATTTTACTTGATGGAACAGTGTCTCGTCTCTCCTATTAATGGTTTCTGGTGAAAATGTTGCCAAGGCCTCTGGGAACACTCCTCTTTGGGCCCAGCACAGGCTCTAAGTTCTTTATACAGGTCCCGATGTGCTCTGACAGGAATAACATCTCTAGGTGTCTCAGATATCACTCTGAAAGCACCCGGTCATTGACTTTCTCCAAGAAATGGCAGTGCTCCAGGGCTTGCTCATTTTGGCTGGTGGTGAATGAAAGGGACTCCCGGGCAGCCTGTCAAACTTGGGTGGCCATGTTCAACTCTGCCTTAACCAGCAGAGAGCTCTTTGGTGTTTCCTTATCTGCCAAACAAAAATGATAATTGCCTCTCATCTATCTCAATGAGTTATGAGGAAGCTAAACAAGGCTGTTCAATATGAGGGAAGCACAGGTTGGAAGTGCTTGAACAGCATGAGTACTGAATAAAAACCAGAAAATTCCTTCTCATCCAGTATTAATACCTGCTGTGACCTATAGCTGAGTGATGGAAATTATAAATGATTAGGAAGTAGAGATTTGTTCCATCAGATAAGGACACTTAGAGAACCATGAATATGAAATGCCTTTTTTTCTTCCATTTTAATTCATTTAAATCCAAATACAGTATTTGTCATCTTTGAGGATTTTGTATTTGCTAGTAATGTAAAAGAAATGAATAACATTTTAGGTCTGAGTCCTCTATTTCTTAACACAGGAGTGCCTCCTTACAAAATGATGGCCTGAGTCAAAAGTGTGGTTGTCACCTGTGATCAGACATTGCCCCCTGGTGGTCAAAAGTGATCTCACATTTTTCCCAAGAAAGGGAATCAATCCAAAGGAAACAGACCAATCTGTCTCACTCTTTTTCTCCCTCTCTCCCCTTTCTCTGCCCCACCACCACTTCTTTTCCTACTTACTGTCCTTCCCATATCCACCGCGTTCTTTTACACCTCACATCTGCCATGTACACTTTTATCATTCATTCCTGTATAGACTTACTTGTTCAGTTTATAGTCAAGGAGACATTTATCGAGTACCTACTACGTGCCAGGCATCTGTCACCACCTCAGACAGGAATTTTTGGGCCACTTCATCTTAGTTGATCTCTCCCTTTTCTCTGTAATAGAGCATGGTTCTCATAATTTTCATGGCCATTTCCCCAAGTTGTGTGAATGATTATACTTATTTCCTGTCCACCTCCCCTCATCATTTGACGTCTATGAAAGCAAGGAGCATGTCCATTTTGATCACTATGATGTACTAAGCACCTCGACAAATATTTGGCACTTAACAGTTCCTCAATAAAGTTTGTGGAGTGAATGGGTAAAACCTAAATAATTTCAATTGCAATGTGATAATTGTTGATAGAGGCAAACGCAGAGGGTTACAGAAGGAGAGCGGAGAGCCAGCCAACTCGGGGAAGTCGGGGGGCATGGAGATGTGTTCAAGACAGGTTCCTGAAGGAGGCCGTTGGATGTCTGAGAAGCAGGAGGAGGCAGGCAAACAAGGAGGAGGAGCAAAATCATCCCAAGCAGAGAGGACAGCATGAGCAAAGGCACGGGCCTGAGGAAGAGCATGGAGTATATGGGAGCTGTGAGTATTGTTTGGTAACGTGGGAGGGTGAAGTTTGAGGGAGGTGTGGTAGGAGGTAAAGCTGGCTAGGAGGACAGAGATCAGGTTGTGGAAATTCCCGTATGCCATGCTTAAGACTTTCCAGTGGGTAACTGGAAACCTTTGTAAGAGCATGAGATAGCTACATTTGTTTTTTAGCTTTGCTTTTTTTTTTTTTTTTTTTGGCAGATCACCATCTGCATGGCCTCAAAGCTGAGGATCAGGTTCTATTCATTTACGTGCAGGGCCTGGTATGCAGGGAGCACTACATACATGTTGAATGCAAACATTAATTAGAAAGAAAAGGAGTGTTTTTTTAGAAGAGATGCGGTTTCACCATGTTGGCCAGGCTGGTCTCGAACTCCTGACCTCATGATCTGCCTGCCTCAGCCTCCCAAAGTGCTGGCATTACAGGTAGGAGCCACTGGCATGATGGTGGGTACCTGTAATCCCAGCTACTCAGGAGGCTGAGGCAGGAGAATCATTTGAATCCGGGAGGCAGAGGTTGCAGTGAGCCGAGATTGCACCATTGCACTCCAAAAAAAAAAAAAAAAAAAAAAAAAAAAATTGAAAGAGAAGGAGTGAAATAAAGGCAGTTATGGGGATGGTATATTGCAAGTAGAAGATAAGACAATGAGCAGAATGAGCACATGTTTGTATGTAGAAGAAAGAGCAAAGGATAGAAGATGAAAGTGAAAGTTTTCTCCCAATGAGTAAACTCCATGGTAGATCCTCAATGAATGCTTGTTGAATGAATCAATGAACCTTAGAGCTAGTTACTAGAGAAATATGGAGCTGAAGTTGTTGCAATGAAATTCTACAGATTCTACAAAGTTTGCTGCATGCCAGGCACAGAGCCAGTTGCATTAAATAAGTTCTACTTTTGTCCTGGGCTTGTTGTATTGCTCATTCTGTAGTGTCTTATTGTATATGCCATTCAAAGACCTAGACCATTGATTTGCTTAGGTTTAACTTACACTTCATAGGGTTTCAACTATGAAATAAGTAAGGAAACTCTTCTGAAATTTGGGTATCTCTTCCAGAAATTGGCCCCTACCTAAAAATTTATAGGTTTTGTTCTTGGTGTGCTGTCATAAAAATTAAATTTTGGCTCATTCATGGGGTAGAATTTTATCTTAAATTTATAGACAGAGTCAAACCCATTTTTGGGTAGTTTTTACATGTTTTTCTCTTTGTAGAGACATTGAAATTCATGGGTTTTAAAATAAATATATTACATAAGAGTAAGTTTCACTGTGTGGCAAAAACCTTTCTAGATTTCACTGCAGTTGCTGGAGGACATGAAAACTTAAGAATCCAGCACAAAAATTTACAAATACTATGGATTTTGTAAAACTCTTAAGGAATGATCTGTTTTTAGTGAGGGTTCTTATATTTTTAAGTGTATAGAATTCTTTAGTGATAACAGAGTGGGAGAAGCCTGGTGTGGGGCTGGAAAAGAAGTCTGATTTGGATTTAGACTCCAGAGAGTTTCTCTTTATGAAAATAATTTTTGGGTGGCATTTAAAAAAATTCCAAATAGTTATGGCTTTTAAAAAGACGATTAGCATGGCCAGGTGTGGTGGTTCACGCCTGTAATCCCAGCAATTTGGGAGGCCAAGGTGGGTGAATCTCTTGAGCTCAGGAGTTTGAGACCAGTCTGGGCAACATGGAGAAACCCCATTTCTACTAAAAGACACAAAATTAGCTGGGTGGGATGGCAGGCGCCTGTAGTCCCAGCTACTTGGGAGGCTGAGGTGGAAGGATTGCTTGAGCCCAGGAGGCAGAGGTTGACGGAGTGAGACCTTGTCTCAAAAAGAAAAAAAACAAAAAACAAAAAACAAAAAAAACAAGTAGCAATCACAATAATGTCAGAAACTACTCTAATTATGTCAAACAGAAAGAGATTAGAAGAAATTTGGTGCTTTACTAGAACGTTGGAAGTGCTGAAAGAGTGAAAGTCAGAAGGCAACTACTTTAACTGTGATCCAGAAAATCAGGAAGTTCCTGCTGCCACCCAGGAACCAGGAGATGGTAGGAAAGGCCACCGCCATGGCACAGTTGTCCTAAAGTGACAGGTAGTCAGGGAAACATAACTACCTAAAACGAGCTTGTCCAACTTGTGGCCCATGGGCTGCATGCAGCCCAGGACAGCTTTAAATGCAGCCTAACACAAATTCATAAACTTTCGTAAAACATCATGAGTTTTTTGTGTGATTTTTTTAAAGCTCATCAGCTATCCTTAGTGTTAGTGTATTTTATGTGTGGCTCAAGACAATTCTTCTTTCAGTGTAACTCACGGAAGTCAAAAGATTGAACATCGCTGACTTAAAAGACCATGTTTGCTGAAATCCGCACATTCACTGCCAATTACGAGAAAGGCCTCTGGTCCCCTTCCATCTTCCAAATCAGATGCAGGTACATGGCATTGCAAGAATCTATAGAGTATCAGAAACGCCAGTAGCAAGGAAGACAAGGAAATGCAGTTCACAGACTTCTAGTCTCTGGGAAGGCTATGGAGGAAATGGGAATGATGCTGAATGACATTAGATAATATCTGGCATATTCATCAATAATAATTAAAATAGTTATAATCTTACAGATTTTTTATATCAACACAGTATACCTTGACTAATTTTTCAGAAATTGAAAAGTAACTTTTATGAGTTCTTGTATGTCTAAAACTGTCTTTATTTTGAACTCACATATGATTGATTATTTGGATGGATACAGAATCTTAGGTTCAAAATTATTTTCTCAAGACTTTAAAGATACTACCCCATTATCTTTTAGCATTCAGAGTTGCCAAAAAAAGTTCAGAGGCAATTTGATTTTTGTTACTTCATAAGTAAGTTATTTTTACCTCTGTTGAAATTTAAAGGATTTGAAGTTTCAAACGTGAGCATTTGTATGGGGATAGTCTTTTTTTGTTCACTCTGTTTGGCACTTGGTGGGTTCTTTCTGACTCACGTTGCATTAGTACTAGAACATTTTCTTCTGTTATTTCTTTATTTTGTACATGAACTTGTACACGAACTTCCCCTCTCCAATCTAAGTGATCTAGAAGAGCTTTTAGATGAATGTTGGAACCCTCCACCCATCCTTCCTTTTTTAACTTTTCTTTTAATGGGAGTGATATGCTTTGTTCTTCGTTTAAGGATATTAGCTATTCTTATTTCAAAGCCCTCTGTTTTCTTCATTAAGCCAATCTCAGATTTTCTGTTCATTTGTTTTTGTTTCTGTTTGTTTTATTTTAGTGTCTCTATTTTATGGCATTTGTTTTTCTCAAATATTGTGATTCTCTGTGGCATGCTCTTCTTTATTTCTGAGCTTTTGTTTGCCGGCAGTTGAATGCCATTTCTATTTAGCATAAACTTCATGTGGTGAATATAGAGACGGGGAGGGTGTGCTGTATAGAGAGAGGGTTTGTTTGTGGATATGTGTACTCTTACGCTTCTTTGGTGTGAGTAGCTATGTGAGGCACTACTCTGCATCTGTGTCCTTAGGGCTTATACTCTTAGGATTGCTTTAGTGTGAGTCCAAAGAGTGATCACTGACTGATGCTCAGCAAAACCTGGAAAGGAGAAAGGAGTCAGTTGGACTGGATGCTCAGGAAACATGTTCTTAATTAAATACGCATTCTGATATCTGATTGCTTTAGCATCTGTTGCCTCTCGACTCTGGGCTTAGGGCTCCCCCAGATTGCATATACCTCTGCAATACATGGCTTCTACCAGCTGGGTTTCTCTATAGATCTGAGTCCATCTGTCTTTCGGAGGTTGCTCAAAATTTCTGGCCTGGTTATAGAACCTTTGTTTTCCATTACTGCAGTGGAATTATTTTATCTTTAAATATCTTTGATGCCAATTCACAGGTTTTGAGCAGAGGCAGTGATACATGAATATATCCAGCCCTACATCTTGATCCAACTGGTGACTTCTCAATTATGATTTTTAAAAATTTTGTTCCTTCACTTAATCTTAGCCAAAAGGCCGCGAAGTGATAAAATTTTGTTCCTTAAATCATTTATAGTATCACTGAAATGAAAGGAACTCACCATTGACTTTAAACATTTTAATTGAAAAATTAGATTTCAAAACGTGTATATTCAAAATTATCATCCTTGTTTTATAGCACCAAAATTACAAAGTTGTTATTCTGTCTGCTCTGAAGTGTTACAACATGTAGACCTGCCCAGTGACTGAAAAATCAGCTTGTTAATCTGTTGAGATTACTTTTAAATCTGAGTTTTTGATTCTTTTGTTTTTTACTACCCAGACACTTAAAAAAAGTTGTCACTGGCTATGGTTGTGGGCTACAACTATGAAAAGAGAAGATGAATATCAAAACCATTTAAAAAGTGTGTGTTCTCTTTATTTTATCCATTCATTTTCATTCATTCATTTGCTCCATAAGTATTTATAAGACTTCTGCTATAAACTAGGCACTCTGTTAAATGTTAGGAATAGCAAATCACAGTATTTTCTAGAAACCAAAGGAAATGAGGCTGCTACATAGGTTATGAGGCTCTGGTAAGAGATGAAAGCAGTGAGATCACAAGTTTGTAAATTATGCTACAGAATTTAAATTATCTTAAGGGCAATGAGAATCTCCCAAAATATTTTAAGTGGAGAAGTGACACAATCAGATTTCAATTTTAGACACCTCTCTCCCTCCTTGGTTAGAGTGCGTGGAACAGATTGGAGGTGGGTAATTTTTTTTTTTTTTCCAAAAGACTGCCTTGTTTCTAGCACTTTGTTCTTGCTCTTCTCATACATTTGGTATTAAGATCATTTTACAAAAATGAAAACGTAGCCAAAAAATATAATCTAGTTTAATTAAGAAGGTTGCATTTGATTCTGTAATATATATTCTGTAACAGTAGACATTGCTCACGTTTAATAGATTTTTTCCCATCTCTTTTGTGGTAATATACAACTATGCTTAGTTTATAGCCTTATACTAGAAATTATGTCCTTTCTTCTGTAACCATTAATTTCATATTGAATGTGTGAACATTAATAGTTTCCAAGATAGGTATTACTCAAGATGTGAAACTTTGGGAGAATCCTTGAGTCATTCTGTTACTCCCACTATTTCCTTAGAGTATATAATTTACCATTAATTGTTCATCTTCCAGTAGATAATGAAAGAGCTATAGAAGCAAAATATTGCTTCCGAGTAAGTGCTTGTTAGTGAGTAAACAAATGAATTACATATAGAAAGTTGTTGACAACAGTTTGAAGTTGTAACTGATTCTTATGCTTTGTTGGGTGATGTATTCCTTCATCAGAGTAAAGGTATGTGGCTAATATGTTTGCTCTCTATGGCTACAAAAATTGTGAGAATAAATATGTTTATTTATACCCTACTATGTTCCAAAAATGGTCATACACACACACACACACACACACACACACACATATATATATAGGTTCTCATTGCAGGCAAATATGTGTTTGAAAATTAAATCTCTAATAAAACTTCTAAGAGAATGTAAGTTGTCTAGCTATAACTATAAAAATCATTTTGAATAGCTATTTGGAATGAGTTTAATATAAAGTTCATGAAAGAAAAGTTTGCATCTCAACACTATTCTTATCAAGCTACCAATGTCATTTTTCACAGAATTAGAAAAAAACTTTTCTAAAATTCATGTGGAACCAAAAAACAGCCTGAATAGCCAAAGAAATCCTAATCAGAAAGAACAAAGCTGGAGGAATCACACTATTCAACTTCAAACTATACTATAAGGTTATGGTAACCAAAGCAGCATGGTACTGATACAAAAACAAACATGTAGACCAATGCAACAGAAGAGACAACAAAGAAATAAACTGCACACATACAGCCATCTGATCTTTGACAAAGTCAAGAAAAATAAGCAATGGGGAGAGGTCTCCCTATTAATTTAATGGTGTTGGGATAGCTGGATAGCCAGATGCAGAAGAAGGAAGCTGAATCCCTACCTTTAATCATATATAAAAATTAATTCAAGATGAATGGATTAAAGACTTAAATGTAAGACCTTAAACTATAAGACTCCTAAAAGAAACCCAAGAAACACCATCGTAGACATCAGTCTTGGGAAAGAATTAATGACTAATCTTCAAAAGCAATTGCAACAAAAACAAAATTTGGCAAGTGGGACCTAATTAAACTAAAGAGTTTCTTCACAGCAAAATAAACTATCAATAGATTAAACAGACAACCTACAGAATGGGAGAAAATATTCACAAACTATGGATCTGACAAAGGCCTGATATCCAGAATCTACAAGGAACTTAAACAACCAAACAAGCAAAAAACAAATAACCCCATGAAAAAATGAGCAAAAGACATGAACAGATAGTTCTCAAAAGAAGATATACAAATGGCTAACAAACATGTGAAAAAAATGCTCAACATCACTAATCATCAGTGAAATGCAAATCAAAACCACAGTGAGAGGCCATCTCCTGCCAGTTAGAATGGCTATTTTAAAAAAGACAAAAAATAACAGATGCTGGTGAGGCTGCAGAGAAAAGGGAATACTTATGTACTGTTGGACTTATGTACTGTTGGTGGGAATGTAAATAAGTTCGTCCACTGTGGAAAGCAGTTTGGAAATTTCTCAGAGAACTTAATACAGAGCTACTATTTGACTCAGAAATCCCATTACTGGGTATACATCTGAAGGAAAATAAATTCTTTTACCAAAAATGCTAAGTGTGGTGGCTCATGCTTGTAATCCCAGCACTTTGAGAGGCTGAGGTGGGAGGATCACTTGAGCCCAGGGGTTAAATGGGCAACATAGTGAGACTCCATCTCTACAACATTAAAAAAAAAAAAAATCAGCTGGGCATGTTGGTGCACCTCTGTAGTCCCAGCTACTCAGGAGGCTCAGGTGGGAGAATGGCTTGAGCCCAGGAGTTTGAGGTTGCAATGAACTGTGATTGTGTCACTGCATTCAGCCTGGGTGGCAGAGTAAGACTGTCTCAAAACAAAAGCAAAAAAACAAAACAAAACCAATCACCCTGTATTAGTTCATTCTCACACTGCTGTAAAGGACTGCCTGAGAGTGGGTAATTTATAAAGAAAAAGACGTTTGATAGACTCACAGTTCCCCGTGGCTGGGGAGGCCTTACAATCATGGCAGAAGGTGAAGGAGGAGCAAAGTCACATCTTACATGGTGTCAGGCAAGAAAGCTTGTGCAGGAGAACTCCCATTTATAAAACCATCAGATCTCATGAGACTTATTCATTACCATGAATTATTCATTACCATGAAACTGCCCCCATGATTTAGTTATCTCCACCTGGGTCCACCCTTGACTTGTGGGGATTATTACAATGCAAGGTGAGATTTGGGTGGAGATACAGCCAAATCATATCACCTTCCCCAAACCCAAAAAGACACATGCACTCACATGTTCATCACAGTACTATTCACAATAGCAAAAAACATGAAATCAACCTAGGTGCCAATCAGTGGTGGACTGGATAAAGAAAATGTGGTACTCATACAACATGAAATACTACACAATCATAAAAAATAATGAAATCATGTATTTTGCAGCAACATGAATGTAGCTGGAGGCCATAATCTTAAATAAATTAATGCAGACAT
The DNA here is from genome assembly GCF_024542745.1 of Macaca thibetana thibetana. Lineage (NCBI taxonomy): Eukaryota > Metazoa > Chordata > Mammalia > Primates > Cercopithecidae > Macaca > Macaca thibetana. Next base: position 65,261,187 of record NC_065585.1, read on the forward strand.
AGAAAACCAAATGCCACATGTTCTTACTTGTAAGTGGGAGCTAAACCTTGGGTGCCCGTGGACATAAAGATGGCAGCAGTAGACACCAAGTACTAGTCAGATAGGGGTGGGAGTTGGGGGAAGGGCTGAAATACTAAATATTGGGTAGTATGCTTAGGACTTGTGTGATGAGATCATTTGCACCTCAAACGTCAGCATCACGTGGTATACCCATGTAACAAACCTGCACATGTATCCCTGAATCTGAAATAAAGTTGAAATTATATTTAAAGAGCTTGTATCTCAGTTCCTTTTAGATAAAAACAACAAAAATAATGAATACTTTATAAGTATAATAGTATGTATGACTCACTAGGTGTCAGACATTGCTTTTAGTGCTTCAAGTTGCTAATACATTTAATTCTCACTAAACTTTATGAGGTTGATAATAAACTTTATTATCCTCCTCCTTGTATCTGAGGAAACAGAGGCCAAAGGGATTAATCTATTTGTTTACTGTCACATGACTGCTAAGTAACAAAGGTGGACTTTGAATCCAGCATTTTGTTCAAAAGTCCAAATTATTGTCTAGCACGTCATGCTGCTTCCAAATAGCTAGGAGCTATTTCAATAACCCATACAAGAGATGATGGTAGATTAGACAGAAGTGATAGGGTCTATATCTATACATATAGCTCCATCTAGATAGGCAGATTTTGAGAATAGAGGCAACAGAATTTTCTTATGTTTGTCTCTGGGGCATGTAGAGAATAAGGGGAATCAAAGATATTATAAGAATTTTGGCTGAGCAATTAGAAGAATGAAAATGCAAGAGATTGGGAGGGAATGTTGGGAGCATTGTTTTGGATGTGTTTTGAGATACCACTTATGTATACAAATGATGATGTTTAGGTAGTCAGTTCGTCACATGAGACTGGAGTTCAGGTGACAAATCTGGAAAAATGAGTTTAGGAACTAGCAGCATATGTATGATGTCTGAACTGTAAGATGGGTGTAGATCATCCAATGAAGTAAGAGTAAGCATGGATATAGAAAAGAAGGAGACCAAAGACTGATCCCTGGGGCATGCCAACATTTAGAGTTTGGGTAGAACAAGAGGCAGCGAAGAAGAGACAGAAGCAGCAATACTGAGATGAGAGGAAAGCCAGGAAGGTGTGGGGTAGGAAAAGCCAAGTGAAGAAAGATATCAAAGAGGAGGCTCATCAGTTATGTCAAATAATAGGTAGAGTAAGATGAGGGCTGAGAACTTACCATTGGATCTAGTGCCATGGAGATCATTGGTAACCTGACAAGAATAGTGTAGCTGCAGTGGAATGAAGGTAAAAGCCTTATTGGAGAGGGTTTATGAGAGAAGGAGAGGGAATAAATGAAAGACAGAGAATGGAGACAATGCTTTCGGAGTTTTGCTATAAAGTGAACTGGAGAAGTATGTCAACAGCTGCTGGGAAAAATGGAATCCAAAATTTTTTTAAGGTGCACAAAATAATAGCATGTTTTATGCTGAATTTGTAGAAAGAAAAATGATGAAATGGGAGGGAGAGAAGAGAGTTTCTGGAGCAATATACCTGAGATGGTGAGAGGAGATGGGATCTAATGTAAAAGAGGAAGTACTGGCTTTAGAGAGCTCATCTGCAGTAGTAGTTGGAAGGCAGAGCATAAGGGTGGTGGTAGGTGGGTTGATGTGTTGGAGGGAGTCTGTGGAAACTATCTTCTAATTGCTTCATTTTCCCAGTGAAGTAGGAAGAAAAGTCATTAGCTGAGGATAGGAGAGGAGGTGTTGGATGTTTGAAGAGGTTTAAGAGAGTATAAGACTAGGGACATATAGTGTGATTGCCAGGAAAAATTAAGGGCTCACTTGAGGTTCATGTTCATGAATTTAAAGAGATACCAGTCAGCATAGCTATTTTATTTCTACAATTATGTTCATCTGCATGGGTACAGGCATGGATTAGGTGGAGAGTTAATTTAGTTAGCATTATGGGTTTGACTTTCTGAAAACAACACATTAAGAAAGGGAGTTATTGGGTTATATGAGAGAGATTACAATAATGGAATGATTAGAATTTAATCTGGGTAAGGAGGGAAGACTAAGGATGATAAAGGACATGGAAAGCTTCTATAAATTGATGGGAGTCCCAGTGAGGTTGAAGGATAGGAGTCAAGCTACTCAAGAAATTTGGCTGGAGAGGCAGGAGATGTTGGTCAGAAACTGGCATGCATGGAATGGAGATAATGGAAGCATTGTGATACTTACTAGTGAACACCAACAAAGAAGCGAAGTGGTTGAATAGATTGGAGACATGAACTTCAAGAGTGGGTGTCTTAGAAAGGACTTAGAATGATCTAAAAGTCACATATGAGAGCGAGGAAGATACTCAGCATACCTCCTTGAGAAGACTGCAGATGGGGCAGTGTCCTCAGGGGAGAGAGAGGAAACACTCTGTGTGCCCCTCAGATTCTCTCTCTGCTTTTCTTCATCCTGCTCAGCCTCAGAGGCTGACTTCTATACACAGGACAACTGGGCTCCCTTGCCCTCTAATTTCTGGTTGGATTTGGCCAGTGTGAAACCTTGGCTAGAGATTGAAGGGTGAGAGAAGAAAGATATTTAGATATTTATTCCCAAATCCTTCATTGCTAGACTGCATTTGTTGGAGGCTGAGTTCCTCTCCTAAAGGTCATAATTTCTGGTCAGGCAGTGCTTCATCATCCTCTGTTGGTTTCTCTTAATCTGCCAACACCCTGGTATAGTTTGGATGTTTGTCCCCTCCAAATCTCATGTTAAAATGTGATCCCCAGTGTTTGAGGTGGGGCCTGGTGGGAGGTGTTTGGGTCAGCAGGATGGATGCCTCATGAATGGCTTGGTGCCCTCCTCATGGTAATGAGAGAGTTCTTGCTCTATTAGTTCACGTGTAAACTGGTTGTTTAAAAGGGCCTGGGGGCTCTCTCTTGCTCTTTCTCTCACCATGTAACATGCCTGGTCCCCCTTTGCCTTCTGCCATGAATGTAAGCTTCCTGAGGCCCCATCAGAAACTGAGCAGATGCTGACACTAGGCTTGTACAGCCTGGAGAATTGTGAGCCTAATATACTTCTTTTCTTTAGAAGTTACTCAGTCTTGAGTATTCCTTTATAGCAACACAAAATGTACTAAAACACACCCTTTAATATAATTGTCATTCAATTCTCTTTATTCACTCTTTTTTTACTGTGCCTTCTGTTTCCTGCTAGGATCTAAACCAATACGGTGATCAGTAAAAACTTAATGACTCTTGGGTCCCCAGGTTTGGTGGACGGCGAACAGGCCGAGAAATCTGCTTCCAAGGAGATTCAGATTTCAAGCAGGCATATTTCTCAATGTCCTTGTAATGTGACCAAGGAGAATAAAGAAATAGGAAGATTGCTTAGAGAACAGAGCCACGAGTCAAGAAGAATGTTGGACTGAGGAGCTCCTCTCTGGGAACATAATGGAGACAGAGTCAAGGAATGTGTCCCGTCTCAAGGGTAGAGGGGCCTCACAATGTCTGGCCAGTGGAATGCCAGAATTTATATGATCAGTAAATGTGGTGCTGCTCTCATTCTTATCCTTTAGAATGAGCGTGTTTATTGTGATTATCTTGTCCCATTTTGCCATTACGTATTGAATATTCAGGGAATGAAATATTGTCTTTTTGATTTATTTGTTTCTCAGGTTCAAAGAACCCCTGTCTAAATGTGTGTGTGTGTGTGTGTGTGTGTGTGTGTGTGAGAGAGAGAGAGAGAGAGAGAGAGAGAGAGAGAGAGAGAGAGAGAGAGAGAGAGAGAGAAAGAGAGAAAGAGAGAACTGTGTACCACCCAAGACATTGAATTGATGTCATGACCAAATGATACTTGGAGGTTTTATATCTTGGGGACAATGTGAGTGTACATTACATGGAGGAAGGAGAGTGAATTATTTAGTGACTAGCAGTGTGACAGTCATTTTTATGACTCATCAAATAAATATTTCTGACTTTCCTCCTGAACTTACAATGAGACTGCACTTTTCAACCCATTTAGAGTTAAATGGGATCATAGCACTTGCTTTGGCCAATGAGATGTGATGTGTGCTACTTCTGGGCAGAAACTTTAAGAGAGCTAGCGCATGATTTGACAAGCGTGCACATTCTCTCTTCTACAGTGACCGGCAACGTTCCAGATAAAGGCAGCTCCATCGCCTTTGGCTCCAGAGTGAGGCACAGCATAGAGAAGAATCCACAGTGAGCAGGTTGGACATGTAACAGGAGTAGGAAATAAACCTTTGTGGTTTTAATTTCCTGAGATTTGGGGGTTTTATGACAGCCTGACTTAGCCTTTCCTGTTATACTGTAGTGAAGATAATTTCACACAGAGTACAGTGTGTGCGTGAAAGCCTGAAGTGTCATGTCATTGGCATGTCAGAGAGAATAGTTTGGGGTTCAACGAGAGTAGTGTTTGTTTTGTTTTGTTTTGAGATAGGGTCTTTCTGTGTTGCCCAGTCTGAAGTGCGGTGGTGCAATCATGTCTCACTGCAGCCTCTACAACCTGGACCCAAGTGATCGTCCTACCTCAGCCTCTTGAGTAGCTGGGACTACAGGTGCATGCCACCATGACCAGCTAATTCTTTGTTTTTTTTTAATAGACATGGGGTTTCACCATGTTGGCCAGGTTGGTCTCGAACTCCTCAGCTCAGGTAATCCACCTGCCTCGGCTTCTCACAATGCTGGGATTACAGGTGTGAGCCACCACATCCAACCAGTTAATTTTTCAATTTTTCATAGAGACAAGTTTTCGCTGTGTTGCTCAGGCTAGTCTTGAACCCCTGGGCTCAAGTGATTCTCCCGCCTTGGCCTCCCATGGTGCTGGGATTATAAGTGTTAGCCACGGTGCCTGGCCAAGAGTAGTGTTCTTGAGGAAAGAGAGATGGTTTATGAGCACATTAGTGACATATAGAGGAGTGCAGACTGCATTCTGCAGATAGAGGGGAGGGGCAGTAGAGTCCTGGAGAGACTTGATCACTATGTGTCGGGGCTGTGGATTGAAGCAAAGGAGACTTGTTAGAAGGCTGCTACAAGTGTCTACCAGGACCCAAACTAGATGGTGGTTCTGGAAGTAGAAAAGAAGCAAGGACTGCGGGACAGTGTGGAGGTCAAATTGACACTATTTGATACTCAACTGGAGGTGGGTGATGGGGGACAGTGAGGAATTCAAGACGACTCAGGTAATTTGGGGGAGCTTGGGGGCCTTATCTTTGCTCTGGGCTCTGTGCTTGCCTCAGCAGTTTCAGCAAACGGCCTGATTAGACGTCAAGGAAGTCCTGTCCAGGGGCTAGGAACAGAGAGATGATGGGTTATTTGGCTGCTAAAGCCACAGAAGTCATGTCTCCCCCTTTTCAACCTCTCCCTCAGGGGGAGGAGGGTAGATGGGTCACAATATGCCTGTTAGCACTTTTCCCCCCATTGTTTTCTCCTCTCAAGTGTTGTGAAGGCTAATGAAGAGCACAAAGGCCAGACTTTTGCTAGGAAAGAGAATGACCTTTGTCAACATTCAGTTGTTCCATACATTTTTGGGTGTAGAAGAGATAGGAGAGGAGGGTGAATCATCAAACCAATGGAACTTTGTGAATTTTCACAGAACACTTCAAAGACATTTATGCAATTTAAACACAGTGCTGAAGAAGCCAAGACGCTGTAAAAAAAAAAAAAAAAAAAAAAAAAAAAAAAAAAAAAAAAAAAAAAAAAAAAAAAAAAAGAAAAAAAATCTGTAAATGGAACCAGGCTAACAAACTGGGTAATTCACAGAATGGCAAATCCTCGCAAAAAGCACTGTTAAAAGGTGGGGAGCATCTTCATATTTTTGAGACTTACTGAAATCATGTTGTGTGAGAGATGCCAAGACATTGGTACTCTGATTCCACCTCAGCTCTATTTCAGCCCCTGGGTGCACGATTGCTTCCATTGTTTTATTATCCTGCAAAACACAGCTGTTCTTCTTGTTCTTTTTTTTTTTGGATTCCTTTGCATCCTCCCACTCCCAAACATTTTTGAATAAGAGTGAATGAGTTTCTTTTCATGCCCTGCCTCCAATGGAACATGTCCTAATTGAAACGATGCCCTCAGTGTGGCAGCCACAGAGAATCCACACACCTGGATCAGTTGCATTGTTGACAGCAGGGCTTCTCAAGTGAGGGCTGCAGACAACAGTATTAGCATCTTCTGGGAATGTGTTAGAAACACACATATTCAGGCTTCCAGAGACCTCAGGAATCCAAAGCCCTGGAGGCAGGACTGAGCAATCTGTTTTTAACAAACCCTTCATGTAACTCATAAGCACACTGACATTTGAGGCCCCCTGATCTAGGGAAGCTTCCTAGATACAATTCTCCCTCACTGGTCTGGAAGGTTTGGAGGTGTTCTTTTTTTACCCCCACTGTGAATTACACTCTTTTATTAATTTTTCTTTTTAATTTTTTTTTTTTTTTTGCTTTTTTATTTCCATAGGTTTTTGGGGAACAGGTGGTATTTGGTTACATAAGTACTTTAGTGGTTACTTGTGAGAGTTTGGTATACCCATCACCCAAGCAGTATACGCTGCACCCAACTTGGAGATGTTCTTCTGAGGAACCTCAAATAAGGGGAGAAGTCATGAGATGTAGGCACTGTGGTCTGGAGCCAACCACTCACCTTTCCTTCCTCTGCTTTTTCACTTTCTTTTTTTTTTTTTTTTTTTTTTTTTTTTTTTGAGACAGGGTCTCATTCTGTCACCCAGGCTGGTGCGCACTCAGTGGTGCGAGCTCAGCTCACTGCAGCCTTGATCTCCCCAGGCTCAGGTCATTCTCCTATCTCAGCCTTTCAAGTAGCTGAGACTATGGGTGCTCCCCACCATGCCTTGCTACTTTTTGTAGAAATGATGTTTCACCTTATTTCCCAGGCTGGTCTCAAACTCCTCCCTTCAAGTGATCTGCCTGCCTTGGCCTCCAAAAGCGTTGGGATTACAGGCATGAGTCACCGTGCCCAGCCTGCTTCTTCATCTTTGAGATTAGGCAGTTGGACTGGTCAGCAGTTTCAGTTCTCATACAAGGTACTGTGAGAAGTTTGTCAACTATTTCTAATATTTCAGAAACTTCTTAGAAATGATCTATTTCCCCCCAATATGCTGCAGAGGCTGACCAACATATTGTGTTTGCTGTTTTGGGGCCCAAATAAGCTACTGGACTGTGAGCTTCTTGTGGTCATTCAAGTTCATGTTTCCAGGGCTTATGACAGGGTCTGACCCAATGAGTAATGTTTTCCAAACTAAGCTATATAAAACCAGTATGAAGAGACAGCTCATGTCATGCTAATTGGAAGCTCATGTGTATCACATCAAGCATGGGCATCGTCTGTAGCAGTGTTAGATTCCCACAAATATTAAAGGATATTCAAAATAGACACCAGGTGGCCGCAACCCTAAACTTGGCTTGTTAGAGCTCCTATGGACCACAGCCCACAGTACTTATTCACAAGTCTGTGTGGTTTCAATTATTTATGATTTTCTGCTAAAACTGGATGTGGTTCCTTTGGTCCTGTAAGATCCATCTGGGTCACTGATAGGACCCTGCTGTGCCCATGTGTGCCGTGTGTTTATTGGCAGTACAAAATTCAGCAGTACGGCATGGATCACATCTTAACAGACGGCCTAGGCTGGGGGAGGAGTTCTGTGGGCCACAGGGGAGAACTTGAGATAATGCCAGGAACCTTCAATGTTTCAAAAAGGGCTCTCTCCCTCAGAATTATCAGTCTGAATCTTGCGGTACCTTGTTCAGTCCTGTATATTTTTAAGGGGAACAGATTGAAGACCTCTCCCACTGTGTTGGTCCATCAGAGGGCACGAGAAAAGAGATGCGGCCTGCTGCTCCCAAAGGGGAATGACTCAGCAGGGCACTGGTTTCCTTCAAACTCTCCTTATTATCTCTTTGCCTGTGAGACTGTCTAATTCAGTGGCCACCCTTTTAAAATCTGAACGCCAGGGTCAGACACACCAAGGGGCAAGAGAACAGACCAAACCTTTATTAGTTCACAGAACTCCAATTCTTTATTAATCACAGCTTGCTCACAATGACATACAGGAAAATAGCACTAATGAAGAGTAAATATGCAGGCAGCAACCTTCAGGAGTTGGGAGTTGGGGAGAAACGACTTCAAAACTGCGATAGGTACTTATGTTGGGTATCTGGTGATTCTTAGTTGGCACAAATGCCCTGCCTAGCCCCCTTAACTGCGTCAGCTTCACAGATGGAGTGTTTTGTTGTTGGTGTTGTTAGTAGGCAGGATTGCCTTACACTGGGGAAGAAAGACCAGCTTGAGTGAAAGTCCGCAGTGTTTTTGATTTTGTTTGTATGTGTGTTTTAATGCAACAACCAGCTCACAGTTTCCAAGTGGAAAAATATTCAGTAGCATCATGTACTTGTACTATAGGTAAGAGCTTAAAATGAACATCATCAATCATGGCATCCACAAATAAGCCACCTGACACATTAATTAATTCATTCCATCAAAAGAACTTAAACTAGAGAATTAAGCCCACTTTATGAAGAGCGATTTCACGGCTACTTGAACCATTCGAATTTGGATTTGTGTTCAGCACTTTCAAAGGTTCAACTTTTTGCTTCTACCCAGATTGGTCTCAGATCTGTCTTCTCATCCATCCCTTTCTAAAGTCAAAGCACATTTGTAGCACATAATCCAGGAGAAGCAGAAGTAAATGCTCTAACTGGTGGTATTTCTTAGCCTGGTTTTGTAGTTTTTAGGCAGTAAGTAGATTATGAGCGAACAAATGTGAAGGTTCATGTGGAGTCATAATACCTGTGATCTAGGTATGGTCTTAGTCAAGCTCAGAGATAACAAAGCCTTCTAGGTCATTAGGCAATGGTGGGTTTCTAGCACCATAGACTGTCTACTGACCTCATTTTTCTTTTGGAATGGAGTTAGACATGGGGAGCTTCAAAAAGAACAGACCTAGCAAATTCATTTGAGTGGAAAGACACAACATCAAAAGCCTGTTACAGGACATGTAAGATTATGAAATAACTTGCATAATGCAATACTTGTATTTTTTAACAAAAATGTAAGTATTTACAAAATAAGATCCAAGGTATTTTTTAAACATCAAGCAAAACATTCTGCAAAGAGACCGCATTGATTTTTTTAAATTTTTGATTCTGGTTTTTTTTTTTTTTTTTATAATGAGTTCTTTTTAAACCATGTCATACATTCCCCATCCTGATATCGCATGATCCATTATAATATAGGCAGGGGGATTTACTATTGTGGGGCGTGCCAGACCCTCCCTTGCTTCAGCCAGACAGTTCAACCTGGAGTTCCTTGTTCCTGCGCACCTCCGCAGCATGCCTCTCCTAAAAAACACAAAAGGAAGAAGAAATGTCATAGGCCCTTGTTGTCTGGTCCTTTGCGTACCATGTGCTTGACTAGAAGTAACCCAGTTTGTTGTCTACTTTTAGGAGCTTTTCTCATTTCAGAAGAGAGGAAAATATAGGCCCCATAAAATGTCATGTTAGAAAAGATCTTATAAGACTTATCGTGTTTTAAAAAATATATTTAACACTGTTTTTGTTTAAAACTATGACCAAAAGTTCATGTTATTAAGATAATTTTGAAGATTAGGATCACAGTGTAAATCCAGAGAAAGGCAATAAAACATCACATTATTGTTTCTCTATCATTTCTAATGATGTCATTCCTTTTGACTAATATTTTAAGGACTTTATAATGCTGACGGACACTCTGGGAGGGCTAGATTCAGGATGAAGACTTTCTATACTGCTTCTTAAACTCTTGGCCTGTTTGTCAAGGTCCTTCATAACTGCAGTCCAAGTGACTTTTCCAGTCATAACCCCCATCTTTTCCTACACACACTTGATGTTTCAGTGTAGTGGAATTGTCTTGTCATGCAATTTTCAATGCTAGTCTTTCATCTCCACTGGTCAGGATTTGTAAACTTACTCTTTAAACCCTATGACCACTGTCCTTTTCTCCACAAAGATTTTTGTGAGACTGCAAAGACTAATCTGCAAACTTATCTCACTTTCCATTTGAACACCTGCATAAGTCTTTCCTTTTATTCTAGCTTCTATTATGACCCTCTCTGTTCTTGTCTCCTCTGTTATATTTGACTGTAAGCTCATTGAGGGCCTGGACTATGTTTTCTCATTTTTCTTCCATTTGCAGGGCCTAGCAGAGAGCTTTGCAGATAGCATGTGACTGGTGGATGTTTATTTACGTAAGGAACCAAGGTACTAGCCTTGAGTTGGGAACTGAACTTCCTGAGGAGGGAACTGATGGAGAAAATGTGGCCCCAGTATATTTTAGTATATGGCTATACCTCAGATGACTAAAATCACAGTGTCTTGCATATATCATAGGTGCTAAATAAATGTTCATCGAATTGAAATTTTAAGATGCTAATTATTATTGGTATTATTTATATTTCTGTTTAGAATGTTGTTTATATTGCTTCTCTCCTTCCCTCTGAAGCTCCAGAAATTACTTGAAACTCCATAGATTCTTTTAGTTCAGGGGAAATAAACTTGACCAGCTATAAAGTAAATCTTATCATTAAACTCTATTAATCACAACGGGTCTATATTTATAGGCTTCTTTATATTATAATAATGAATATTTATTAGACACTTAATATGTACCCGACCTGCATCAGTACAGGTTTTACCCGTATTAGGTCCCTTAATCCTCACAATAATCCTATAGTGGACATTCTATTATTGTCCCCATTTTGCAGATGAAGAAACTGAAACACAGGAATGGTAAAGTAACTTGCCCATGTTCATGATACTAACAAGTGGGATTTAAACCCAGGGAACCTGGCTCTACAGCTCACCCTCTTAATCGCTGCTATACAATTTCGATGTTGAGTGAGGAGAACATTTTATAGTTGCATGGAAAAATGTGTCTTTTCAAGTGTAGATTCTGGGAGAAAAAAAGGCATAACCACCCTACATTTCCTTCAAAGATACAGAGTTGGAGTAAGCAGGAAGTCGACTCTAGAGAAAGAGATTAAAAACAATTTTATTTAATTGGTTTAAATGAGCTTTTGCGTATGTTCAAAAACCATGAAGAGAAGGAAAAAGGCATGTATAGAGAAATCAAATCCTGTTTGGAAATGTCACAGGGGAAATTAGCATGGATGCCGCTGATTCTTCTTTTTGTTCTGCTATTATGAGGAAAAAGATGAAGCAAATTCTTTTCTCATGCAGAAAGAAACTAATTAGTGAGAGCTGAGCTCTGGCAAAAATTGAGAAAAAGCCCAGACCATCACTATGCTAGGAAAAAGAAGCCTCAAGTCTAAAGATTCATATAAATTCAAATGATAACATAGCAGGAAACATTATAATTAGTATTATTAGACTACTTTGGAGTACACTTCTTATTAAACTCAAAATTAGTGTTAACGAAATGGATTTTGCCATAGGAAAGAATAAATATAATTTGTGAGCTTGAAATAATGTGGAAAAAGAGAAAATAAATAATTATGAGTTTCTAATTAAAAATTATTTGTTTTCAGGCATTTTAGTCACTCTATTATTCGAACACTTTACATTCACATTATCAAATATCTACTCATGAAATGTTAATGTGACTTTATTTCAAATGTGGGAGAACCAAAGGCAGTCATGCAGGAAGCATATAATTTCCCACACAGTCTGTTTTTCTTATCAGCTCACTGTTCGCAATTATCAGACCTTGAATCCAGAGGTTCCTAAGGCAGTTGTGATACTCAGAGAAGGTTCACCAAGAAGACTACTCTTTGATAATATTTATTTCATTATTGAGCTCCTGATATTTGCTAGCCACTGTCAGAGGCCCAAGCATATCTAAATTTACAATGTTTTCTGCAATTTACCCCCTTCCTCCCATCCATATAAAGGAAATGTAATGCAGTATGTTAGCATTGTGTGCAACTATGCCTTTTATATGAAAAAAAGTATGAAAGTTGATTTTGGGAAAAATTCTGGTCCTCTAATTCTTTCCTCTAATTTCATAGAAAGGTTTCTCTCCTGGAAGGTAAGAAATATGGAGTCTTTTCTTTCTTTACTTTTTAATGTCCCTTTAATCTCACTAGGTATCAAATAGAAACAAGGACTTGGACTATATGACCTAGGATGCCAATTTCATCTATGGAATTCTGTCATATGAGCCTAATTAAATTCAAGACGAGGTCAATATAATCAAAAATCCTTCTTCTTACTGATGACTATGCACTTGCAATATAAAAGAGGGGTCAGGAGTGAGTTGTGTGAGCTAAGAAAGCACATGTTCATGCATTGAGATGACGGTGATTGGGAGTCATGGGCAGCTAGTAAAAAGGTTTGGAGTCAAAGAGATTTTCGTTCAAATCTAGTCTCTGTGGTCTACTTGTGATCTTGGCCAAATGACTTAACCTTTCTAAAGACCAGATTCCTTACATGTGAAATGGGGATAATCACAGTATTTTCTTCTAGCGTTGTTGTTTGGACGAAATGTGATAGTACATCCAAAAATGTCTGGCCTATAGCAAACAATTAATAAAGGCTAGTTTTAATCCATTTTCCTATTTCATTATTCATTCATCAGATATGTTCAATAGTAAGTGGTTGCACAAATGCTATTTGTGAATCAGAACCATAGGAAAACAAAAGATGAAAATAATACAATAGTTGTAAATTGATAATAGCTGAAATCTATAACTAAAGAGTTAAATATTATCAACATCATGGAAATGCAAATTAAAACCACAATGAAATACCACCTCACTCCTGCAAGAATGGCCATAATTAAAAAGCCAAAAAAACAATAGGTGTTGGCATGGCTGTGATGAAAAGGGAACACTTTTACACTGTTGATCGGAATGTAAATTAGTATGACCACTATGGAAAACATAAAGAACTAGAAGTAGAACTATCAGTTGATCCAGCAATCCCACTACTGGGTGTCTACCCAAAGGAAAAGAAGTAATTATATGAAAAAGACACAGGCTCATGCATGCTTATAGCAACACAACTTGAAATTGCAAAGATATGGAGCCATCCTAAGTGTCCATTGACCAACAAGTGGATGAATAAAATGTGGTATATATACACCATGGAGTACTACTCAGCCATAAAACGGAACTAAATAGTGTCTTTTGCAGCAAGTTGGGTGGAGCTGGAGGCCATTATTCTAAGTAAAGTAACTCAGGAATGGAGCACTAAATATCACATGCTCTCACTTATAAGTGAGAGCTAAGCTATGAGGATGCAAAGATGTAAGAGTGATATAACGGACTTTGGAGACCTGTGGGGGAAGGTTGGGAGTGGGGGCGAGGGATAAAAGACTGCATATTGGGCACAGTGTACACTGCTTGGGTGTCGGGTGCACTAAAATCTCAGAAATCACCACTAAGGAACTTTTCCATGTAACCAAACACCACCTGTGTCCCCAAGACTACTGACATTTATAGAAGAGTTACATATTATCAAAATTACCTCTTAGGGAAAGAATCACAGAATCTTATTCCCTGAAAATATTTTTATCATTTTAAGTTACATTGTATTATGTTCTACTATTGCCACTAAAATAATGGCTATAATATTTTCATTTGACATTTTCTAGATATTAGAAGTGAAATGATGAATTATAGTGAAACAATTTCTTTTATTTCCTAAGTACTGTACTTCATGGTTGGATAGGGGAAAGCTGTTGTCAAGTTTGTCTGGGTTACTTGCTTCTCTCCTTCCTAAACAATACTGAAAGCTCCTTTGGTATTTGTTACCATGTTATGAGCTCGGAAGTCTTGGCACTGACTAAGATGATATAGTAGAATTACAAAAGAAAGAAGCTATGATACAATCTGGTTTAAGTGGGGAATTAAACAAGGTTCAGTAGAGGTCCTCTTCAGTGACTTGCCATGTTAACCCTCTCAGTTCCTTCCATTGTCCTGCTGTCTGATGGCTCCTAATGGCTGAGTTGCTTGAGAGGAAAAGGCTCTTCCCTAGTATCGCCACATACTTTCCTTCTCATTGGTTGTGTTGCCAATGGCATTTCCACACCTGTTTAGCAATTTGCATTTGAAAATTTAACTATCTAATTTAATTAAATGCTACACTGATGGAGAATTGTGAGGGTCGAGAGAAACCTTTGGAAATACGTGAGAAAGTGAACTATTTAGTAGATATTGGGTGAATAAACTATAAAAGCTATGGAAAAGTTGTAAAAAGTCTATATCCAGGTTATTTTGCAAATGGCTTTAGTCCCTGCCCTATTTTAAAGAAATTAAAACTGCAAATCATAGCTAATGTGACATGAGTGTGAATAATGGCAAGAAAAGAAACCCCCATAGAACTCCCATTAACTGATCAATTTTTTGAAAAGATATTGGGCCCAACTACATCAAAAGATTGGTCAATAAGTTTACATTTAAATATTTGACATTAAAATTATATGTTTAGTGAGTAGAGGTATTGTTGTTAAAATGATTATACCTATGTTAACTGATTTTTCAAAACTAACTGTCTCACTGCAATTCCTGACTGGGTCATTTGGAGCTCCTGCTACTCAGGGTTCCTAAAAGGGTCAGGTGGTGAATTTCCTGCAGGATGCTGCGTAGTGTATTAGGGGAGAAAGGGACACATCAGGAGAGGAAGAAAGTGTCTTAAATCATTCCTGTATGGCAAGAACAAGTGTCTTTCCTCCCTCTCTTTCCTTTCTCTCTGCTTCCTCTCTTCCCCTCTCCTCCCCTTCTCCGTTTCTCCCTCTTTCTACTTCTCATATCACTCTAAGAATAAGAACATTTTTAACTTCACCAGTGTATCAGTCATAATCCACTGACTAGTCTTTTGGGTCCTGGATGTGACATCAATAGATCAGCTAATGCAGGTCTTTGTGGCACACGCATCCCTTCTCCCACAGCCTTCTCCGCATTTGATTCTTTTCTATGTAATAGCCTGGAGTGTTAAGATGAGGTGCTATAAAAACAGGAAACTGAAATAAAAAATGAGTGTAACATTCTTCTTTGGAGGAAGAAAGAACACTTATGCAACAAAGACAAAAAATACTAACATACAATTTATGATGACATCACAAACCATATTTAAGAAACATTTAGCACAGTAGTTCTCAACCATGGCTAACTATTAGAGCCTACTAGTGAGCCTTTAAAATAATACAAGGTCCTTGGCCCAATTCTAGACAATTAAATCAGAATCCCTAAAGAGCTGTCCAGTAGATTCTGAAGTGCAGCCAGGGCTGCTTTTGCTTTAGGCTTTCAGTTTGAGCGAAAGGCTTTGAGCTAACATGGCTGGGGCTCTGAGGAGTTTATGGGAATTTGTCTGTCAGTGACATTGAAGATACCATTATGGGCATCATGGTGAAAATATGCTTGAATGCTCAATTCTCTTAATTGAAGGGAAAAGGGACTGAGTGCTGAATGGTAGGCAGATTGTGGAAAAGCTTGCACAAAGTTGTATCATGTCTCTTGCTTCATTGATAGGGCCAGTGAGGGCTATCAAAAGGGTGGGCGCATGGTGGGAATTTACCTTGATGTGAATTTGCTTTTACTGATATTATTCAGTGTCTTTGCATTTACTGTCTATATTGGACCATACTACATGTTGTCTTATTCTCTAATTGTTGGTGCTATATTATTTATTGTTGAATTATTTATTGTCTGTGTTGGGAAAGACATGGTTGGTAAATACCTTTGATATTACAAAGGTTCCTAAGCATATAGTAGGGACTCAGGACATATTCATTGAATGATTAACTCATTAATAGGTATCATTTCAGAAGCAGTCATTTTTTTTTCTCTTTTTGTTTTAGAGACAGGGTCTTGTTCTCTTTCTCAGGTTGAAGTGCAGTGGGACGATATTAGCTCACTGCCGTCTCGAACTCTTTGGCCCAAGCGATCCTTTCACCTCAGCCTCTGGAGTAGCTAGGACTACAGGCATGTGTCACCACTGCTGGCTAATTTTTAAATTTTTGTTTGATGAGGTATTGTTATATTTCCCAGGCTGGTCTTGAACTCCTGGCCTCAAGCAATTCTCTTGCCTTGGCCTCCCAAAGTGCTGGGATTACAGGTGTGAGCCACCATGCCCAGCATAATTATCTTTTGATATGGTAGATTTCAGAACAGCTTATGTTACATTGGCAGTTTCATGCCTTTTGGCTTTACTGTTATTACTGACCCTCTTTTAAATTTCTAGTTTCATAGGAATAACTTCATTCAAACAAAATGCTAAATATTGCTTATAATATAAAACTTTGTCTTATTTTAGGAAAAAGCAAAGTAGTTTTAGTATACACAAACACATTCACAATATGTAAACAACAATTTTGTACTAAATCCACCTATGTGATATACATCAAATAAAAGTAAATTTGGTATTTCCTCTTTACTGAGGAGATAAAAGATCTTGACTGACACTGGCCAAAGATCCTATCAGATTTGAAAAACACCTCATTAGGTATGAAATACCAGAAAAAAATGTGGTCCTAGAAATTATCTTGGCTGCATTATTTGATATGGGATAGAATGCTGACAGCTGAGATTTAAATCAGAAAAGGCTACAAACCACTAGTTCGCAAATCTGGCTGCATATTGGAATCATACGGAGAGTTTTCAAAATGCATGGAAGCTGGGTCCCATCCTTGGAGATTCTGCGGGTTGATGTCAGGAATTTTAAGCACTCTTTGGGTTGATTATTTGCAGGAAAAGTGGTCTGCAGGTGTGCATGTATGTATGTATGGGGGAGGGCACTAAATTTGGGTGGGAGTGGAAAGACTGAGAAAACGAGCTGAGCATGGCTGGGCTGGGTAAAGAGAAAAACACACAGAGAAGAAAAAAATGGCCTATTAAAAGCTAGCACTTCTGGAAATACTAGATAAAATATGGAAATTTTATGAACTATTTTACAATTGAAATCAAGAAGGATATGCCCTGTCTGGGCACTGTGGCTCACACCTGTAATCCCAGTACTTTGGGAGGCCAAGGCGGGTGGATAACTTGAGGTCAGGAGTTTGAGACCAGCTTGGCCAACACGGCAAAACCCTGTCTCTACTAAAAATACAAAAATTAGCTGGGCGAGGTGCTATACGCCTGTAATCTCAGCTACTTGGGAGGCTGAGGCATGAGAATTACTTGAACCCAGGAGGCAAAGATTGCAATGAGCTGAGATCGTGCTACTGCACTCCAGCCTGGGTGACAGAGAGAGACTCTGTCTCAAAAAAACAAACAAACAAAAAAAGGAGGCTATGCCCTGTGTTTGGGTATGTGCAATTTGAAAAATAAAAATGCTCTGGGACTTCCAGTGATAAAAATCTTGCATTGAGGCCTAATTGAGAATGCTGCAATGAGATCAGCAGGTACCGTTCCTAGCAACGTCACTTAATTTTTTTAGGGCCTAGGATGTGAGATGAAGGTTGAGTCACAGTGATCTCAAAGAGACCACACAGTGGCCCTCTGCTGTCCATGTTACGAGCACTGGTCAAGCAGGAACATCCTTAGTTCTCTAGAGAAGTGCAAAATGCGGGCAGATGGCAGAAGACTGACTGGTTTATGGTCATGGGAGTAAACTTCAGCAGATGGAACTTTGCTCTCCTGTATCTGAGTAAAACATATGTTCCTATACCACCATAAATCACCTGGAGAGAGCCAAATTCTGTTGCCTCTTCCAAATTGTGACTTGACTCATTTGGGTGAAAAGCAATGACATTGTTCTGAGAGTATAAAAATACCAGCTTATAAATAAAAATTTAATCCAAACTTTCATGTTTTGGATCAGGCATCAGATAACTATTCCAGCTCTTGCCCAAGTCAGCAGTCCTCGTCCATGTACCTCTGAGAACCTCAGTGTCTTACTGCGGCATCAGAGCCCACACACCCTTCCCCAGCAATGCTTTCAAAAATTCCTCAAGAGCACAAATGAAGACTCCATGCAATTGTATCCTTAAAAGGTTTCATGCCTGATTTCCTTTGTTTCTAGCTGGGTATTTGCAGTCAGAGACTGAGAATGAAAACAGAATCATCAGAACCCTAGGATAAGGTTGTTTGAACCTTAGATGAGATGGGACATCTCTAATAGAAGACATGAAACTCTGAGAAATAGTCAGAAAACAGGAGGCTCATCTGACTAAACTCTTAGGGCTCTGATGACAGGCACACTCCTGTTTTGCTCTGCATCTCCAATGCTTATCACACAAAGGCACTCGCTACTGGCGGGAAGCATGACTGACTGCTCAGAAAAGGATTGAGGCATCTTTCTCAAACATCCTGTTTCTCAACGCTTAATCCAATTTCTGGAAACGGACACAGCTAAACTACTCATAGCTATACTGTATATTTTCAAAGGAAAGGTGTTTTGAGGGGATAGGTGGGAAACAGCATAGAGAGTACAAAAGTGAAAGAGATCGTTTTTCAGAGCAACTCCAGCACAGCTCCTCCTGACTCATGGGAATGAGTATACATTTAGGTTGTTGAGGAGAAGGGCACCAGGATACCAGAACTGGATGAAACATCCCCTATGAGCCAATCTTTGCTATGGTCCCATGTGATGCTGTTATACCCAATGGCTTACCAGTGTTCATAAATACCCTGGCCTTTCCTGGCAAATATATTTTTCTAATTTAATATTTTAATTAAATATATCTATTTAAAGCCATATAAATATAAATATTAAATCAAATGTTATTTATATTTTATATCAATATAATATACTGACATTAATATTTCTGACGTCACATTTTTCTTATAGATTGCCTCGTGAGGCTTCTATAGAAGTCTTACACATTTCAAAAGCATGAATCAGCCTCCCTAAATCCACTCATCATGGGAAAAATTGAAAAAATTCCAGCCTTAATGTTGGATTCCCACTCCTCTACCATGTTGCACCCCCTGCTAAGTCATTGCTGCACTGTGAGACCCTGCCCATGGGAGTTAGTTGTCCTCACACCTGCAACAAATTTTGACTTAGTCTCTGGCGCCCAGGCATATGGAAGTTCACCCAGCTGTGTTGCATATGAATATATCCATCTGCTCAGGACTCTGCTGAGATTACCTTTTCCTGCAGACGTTCAATAATAGCAGCTAGATTAGCCTCACGGTTTTCCTTAATTTGTTCCATTTTCAGGATCAGCTTTTCCTCCGCCATCTTGCTGAAGTTGTTGTTCTCCTCCAAAGCCTTCTGAAGGACTTCTCGCTCGTGTTCCCTCTTCTCTGCCAATTGTTTCAGCACCTGGGCCTCCTGAGACTGGGGAAGAAAAACATAGCCATCTTATAATTATCCAAACACAAACCTAGCAGAATAATAGCCCACCAATTGGAGGGAGCGTTCTTTTCCGATGAATAGTATTTCCAGCCTTGAGCACTATTGTCAAGTCTGTACTCATCTGCAGGGCTTAGAGTTTTCTATAGAATGTGGCTAGTTGGGAAATGCGGTTAGCTGAATTTTCAGCTGTGAATATATTTCAGACTGTCTTAGAAGCAGCAGCATTGAATCCTCATTGAGGAGTTACAAATTTTTTTTAAAAAAGAAGTTGTTGCTAAGCATTTATGCAACAGAAATTCATTTATAATGAATTACTGGATGGCAATATCCCATTAAAGCCTGAGGAAAATGGTTGAGGACTGAGGCAAGTTCTAATCTTCCTGATCCATTGTTTTTTAATCAACTGTAGGCTAGGCCTTACAATGAGCTTTTCAACTTTCATCAATCAAATCATCAAATTCACTTTCTCCTTTTATTTCACACTCCCTTTCCCCCACCCCCATCCCCCATACACCAAAGTCTCTTTGGAGATCTGAGAACAGTGCAAACTTAGTGTTCACTTAGCCACAGAGAGCAGAAAGTCTTTGTTTTGACCCTCTCTTGAAACCCTGTGGTTGCTCAGTGATTTAGATCCAGATGTACACCCTGCCCCGCACTTTGAGCACTGTAATTTTCTTCCAGCGTCAGGAGGCTGTATGGCTCTGTACAGTGGATGGTAATCACTGGAGCACTTGATAACAATGCAGGTGCCTGGCATCTACCTCCAGAGATTCTGATTCCAAGGTTCTTCCGTGAGGCCCAGTGATAAGCATCACTAATGATTCAAACGCAGGTAGTCCAGTCTACCTTTTTTAAGTCCTACTGGCATGGGCTTTGATGTCAGGTCTGTGTTCAAGTCTTACCTCTGTTTGTGACCCAGGATGTGTTATGTAACTTCTTTCCATATTCTTTTTATTCTCCCCATTATGCAGCTAAGAAAAGTCCTACCCAATACTGACCTATCCAGGTTTAAGACTCAATTATTACACACTCATGGCTCCTGGATAATTTCTTAGGATCAGCTGATACCCTGAGGCGATCCTTCACAAGAGTAATTATAAATGGGAATATCTAAACAATGGTTGATCAAAAAATATTCCTAAGTGCCCTGTTAAATACTGATTACCATTGAAAGCATTAATGGGAAAACATTTTAGTTGATGGTAGTGGTTGTGGGCATTTACTGGAAAGGTCTTGTTGTATAAACAATATGGGGCCTGGAGAAAGGAGAAACTTCTCTTCAAATAAAATTCTACAGAAATGGTAAGGTCGGACAGCCTTACATTTCTTTACTGATGTGTTTATTCTGAAGTTGATCAGGAATAGGTCTGTGGCTCACTGGAGATTAGACAGAAAATCCTGGAAACCAGCCCTGCCTCTTGCTTTAACCCCATAATGGTTCCAGGACAGTTTATTATTTATTTGTTTTTGTTTTTATTTTATTTTATTTTATTTTATTTTATTTTATTTTTTTTTGAGACGGAGTCTCGCTCTGTCACCCAGGCTGGAGTGCAGTGGCCAGATCTCAGCTCACTGGAAGCTCCGCCTCCCGGGTTCACGCCATTCTCCTGCCTCAGCCTCCCGAGTAGCTGGGACTACAGGCGCCTGCCACCTCGCCCAGCTAAGTTTTTGTATTTTTAGTAGAGATGGGGTTTCACTGTGTTAGCCAGGATGGTCTCGATCTCCTGACCTCGTGATCCGCCCGTCTCGGCCTCCCAAAGTGCTGGGATTACAGGCTTGAGCCACCGCGCCCGGCCTTGTTTTTATTTTAGATAGAGTCTTGCTCTCTCACCGAGGCAGGAGTGCAGTGGCGTGATCTCTGATCACTGTAACCTCTGTCTCCCAGGTTCAAGCGATTCTCATGTCTCAGCTTCCTGAGTAGCTGGGATTACAGGTGTGTGCTACCATGTCCTGCTAATTTTTGTATTTTTAGTAGAGACGGGGTTTCATCATGTTGGCCAGGCTAGTCTTGAACTCCTGGCTCAAGTGATCTGCCTGCCTTGGCTTCCCAAAGTGCTGGGATTATAGGTGTGAGCCACTGTGCTTGGCAGGTTTCAGGACATTTTTAGTGGAACCAACACTTTCTTACCTTGTATTAGTTTCAGGAAAACTAATACAAAAATAATAAGAAAAGTATAACATAAATTGAGTTCAAACTCCAGTGGAGCCTTTCTGGAAGAAGTATGAATAAAATATTTTCTAGCTGGTTCACTCTCCTGCCTCTAGGTGGGACTGTCGGTAAAGCATCCTACTTAGACTTTGCTTATTTGCTGTTATCAGGACTACCGAATTGTTACAGGGAGAGAGGTGTGTGTGTAAATCGCGCAGTGGCGTGGTCTCGGCTCACTGCAAGCTCCGCCTCCTGGGTTCACGCCATTCTCCTGGCTCAGCCTCCCTAGTAGCTGAGACTACAGGCGCCCGCCACTAGGCCCGGCTGATTTTTTGAATTTTTAGTAGAGACCGGGTTTCACCGTGTTAGCCAGGATGGTCTCGATCTCCTGACCTCGTGATCCACCCGCATTAACCTCCCAAAGTGCTGGGATTAGAGGCGTGAGCCACCGCGCCAGGCGCAATGTAACATTTCTACTCAGTGGTTTAACAATTCCTTCCTGCTCCTCATAGATCAGTGTTTCCATTACTGCCCTAGATAGGATCCACCTGGATTTTTAATGGCCACTTTTTAAAAGTAGCCTTTCCACAGAAACTCCTGTGGCACAGTGACATGAGCCCTAACCTGGTATTCAGAAAGCCTGGGTTTGTATTCTGCTTTGCTGACCCTGGCGCTTTGAGATAGACTTCATGGCCAGGGGCCATGCGCCTGCTGCTCTTTAGACAGGATCAGCTTACAGAGAGTTACTGCGCATTATTATCAAGAGGCCACTGCAACTGCCAAATGTTTCATTTTCAGATGCTCCAATTAACTTTGGCACTTTGTTCAGTTGTGTTTTAACTTAATGTTTACATTTGCGTTCTTAATTTTCCTTTGTGAAAGAACCAAAGTCAAGAGGAAACAGCATGGAAATAAGATTCAGACGGGAAGGCTTTGAAATTACAAGGTAATACAGCAACACACACTTTTCCATATTTCTTGCCTTGGTGGGACACATTTGATCTGCATGAACAAACTCCTGCAGTTCCCATTATGAATAATGGAGAATTCCCATTATAACCAATGCCTACTGCATTTACTGGAGTGCAACGTTTGGCTCAGTTTGAAATGCCTCAATTTAATGGGGTTAGTACTTTTGTAGCTATTGGGGCTAAATGAGATTACACAGCATAGGTGTCAAGTGCATTTCTTTAGCACAATTAATGGGGTGAAACAGAAACAGAAGGCACTACAGAGTGTGGTCACGTGAGTTTGCTGCTAACTCACAGAGACCTGCCAAACTGGGCCAAGCTGTGCTTCAGGGCTGCTCACTTCTGTGGTGCCTTTTCTTACACTCTGGAAGGGAATGTTATATCCACTATTATCTCGACTCACACATTTGCAGGACCTAATCATTGTCTGTGTTTCAAATATTTAAAGCTTAAGTCCACACACACAAAAATACAGGATGTGAAGTCAATTATGGTGGAAAGCATTCTATCCTGAGGAAATACTTATAACTTCCTATATTAGTCTCTATTCATAAGCACTGAATTTTGTTAAAATTTAGAGACAGGGTCTTGCTTTGTTGGAGTGCAGTGGTGTGATCTTAGTTTAGTATAGCCTCAAATTCCTGGGCTCAAGAGATTCTCTTGCCTCAGCCTCCCGGGTAGCTGGGACTACAGGCGTGTACCACGACACCTGTCCGGCAGCCAATTTTTGAACAAAATATTCAGTGGAGCTAATAACCATGGGGACATCTACCTCAGTTCCTAAGGTCTCTGCTACCCCATCGGGGCAGAAAGGCATAACCTCCCTTCCTTTTTCACAGTGTAGCATCCAGATAGATATTGCTGCCCATGACTCCTCTAACTCATTTCTTAGGTAGAACTTGATTCTCACATGAACATAATTTAATCTTCTAGTCAGACCCTCAAGGAAGAAAATTGGTTCTGATTCCAATGAGCAAATAGGCAGTTTAATCAATGAGAAAATAAGCAGTTAGTCCAGAAAACTGCACTAAAACATGACATGAAATGAGTGAGGCTGTAGAATAAAAAACATGAGATATACAAAAGTGGCAGCATTTTCCTTCATTTTTGGCAAAGAAGTAAAGTTCTCACTACATGTTCAAATAGGCATTCTTACTTTATATCTTGACTGTGCAGACAGTGCAGATTAGCAGAAAGGAATTGGGATTGCATGGACCTATGACAGGGAGGGTGGTGAAGTGAGAGAATCACTAAAAGTTGTTAAAAATAAATTGTCCAAGGAAAAAGTATCTGGCCTTGGAGGAACACTTCTAAATAACCTGTACCTAACACAGAAGGTCACTAAAATATTAAAATGGAAAATTAGGGCAAGACAATGATCAGCTGATATAATGCAAATGTCAGGGCAAAATATAGAACTGAGATGTTCAACGTGACATTTCGGGAGACTAAGGAACCTTCTCGATCTTGCTATTATGGGAACTGAGGCACATTACTGGTGAGCACCTTTCCTAGGCATAAACCTCCTCACACTGAACTCAATCACTGAAATAATTACATGAGAGGTACATGAAGGGAAAAACAATGAGACAGGGAAGGAGACTTATTGTACATTTAGGAGCACTTTAATATTTTGCAAAGAGGTCAATTACCAATTTTTATATTACTGAGTATAAAAGTTTAATTACTGTACAAATGGAGTGGAAGATAAATTTGAGTAACTGGTACATAAAACTCATTTTATTTTATGTACACAGATGAGACTTAAGACTACATTTTAGATAGCACTAATTTTCCATTTATTTCTGAAGTAAACATATTTATTTTCTTGTCACTTTTCATTATTTGGGGGATACATTACTTGCTATCCAGGACCGTTGATCAGACACTGAATCTCCTAGTACCAAAAATGCCTTTACACAAGTAGGTTAGGTGGTGTGTCTGTAATTATTGACTTTACTGCTAACAATGAAAAACCATTACGATCCATCTAAAGTCACAAATAATGTCCTGTTGAAATATGACAATTGAATATAATTATGTAAAACCAAAGAGTATAATATTCACTTTGTGTTGAAGAGCCCGAAGCATAACAGGAAATTTAAAATGATTAAAATCCAAAGTCCTTTAGAATGAGCCCTTCTGCTAAAGTGTGTAATGGGTTTACTGTGGTTAGCTCCTAGGAAAAGAAACGTGGGGGTGCTCTTCTTCACCGAGAAGGTAGCACACAGGAAGACTCTGTGGCCCACGTGCCATATTCTGTAAGGAGCAGAATGTTTCCTGAATGTCAAGCTGTGAATAATCCAGTACTTTGTTTCATAATCCATTGCTATACAAACCACCCCCTCTTTCCCTGGATTCCATTTTAATTGCCATCTACAATGTGAGATACCAACAAATGGAAAAGGTAAGTCTATCATGTTTGGTGACTAATGATCCACTTTTATGCCATTTTATTAAGAATAAGCAACACATCTTCCTTTCAGAGGCTTAGTGACTTTGAAGCTGATTATGCCAGTAATGAGAGCATGCTAATGAAATCTCGCTGGACTGGTTCGAGTAGGGTGCTTTTTAATTTAATCTCTTTTAGGGTGAGATTTTATCAATGTCATTAAGATCCTTTCGTTTTCACAATATTAATTTTTTCAAGACACTTTTAATTGGCCTGACCTATTTGTATATCTATTACCTATCAAACTTTCTTTTCTTCTACGCAATTTGATAAAGAATATTTTATAATATTTAAAAATATTGTCTGGGCACTCTGGCTCATGCCTGTAATCCCAGCACTTCAGAAGTCTGAGGTGGGTGGATTACCTGAGGTCAGGAGTTCGAGACCAGTCTGGCCAATATGACAAAACCTTGTCTCTACTAAAAATATAAAAATTAGCCGGGTGTGGTGGTGGATGCCTATAATCCCAGCTATTTGGGAGACTGAGGCAGGAGAATTGCTTGAACCTGGGAGGTGGAGGTTGCAATTAGCTAAGGTGGCACCACTGTGCTCCAGCCTGAGCAACAGAGCTAGATTCTGTCTCAAAAAAAAAAAAAAAAAAAAAAAAAAAAAAAAAAAAAGGAATGTATTGTATGGTAGCATTTCAGTCTCTGTTAATGAGAAACTTCTTTTCTTTATAAAGTCATTAGTTTGCTAGGTAATCTCTGTGAGGTCAGAAACTGGATGCATCTTCACATAGTAATTGTTAACCCTTTTACCATGCCGGTTATATGTCTTTATGTAGAGTAACCTTCCAATTCTCACACTAACTACATGACATAAGTTCTATTACTAGTCTCATGTTACAGATTGATGAAAGAAGACATAGGGAGATTAAGTCACTTGCTTGAGGCCACACAGCTTGTAAGTGGTGGAACCAGGATTTGAACACAGATATTCTCTTAACCACAGGTTCTTAAAGACAATGTTTTAAAGATGCTCTTAAACACTGTGCCCTGCTAAGGATGCCCATGTAATTGATTGTCCAAACTGGAACACTTATGAGAATAAAAGAGAAATAATTAATAATGGTATCAAAACAACAAGAGTTAGCTGGAGTTGTCCTGGGCCAACTGGGATGTATAGTTAGGCTAGCTCTGCTGCCTCTTGCCAAATACATGTTGGTTGAATGAATGAATAAATGATAAATGGATGGTTAAAGTGTTCATGTCATTTCACCCTTGTGGGTCAGTTGCATTATGGAAACTTTGATTTCAGGAGATGAGCTTCAAGCTGCCCAGATGAGATTGATACAGACTCACAGAAGTGATTATCACCGACTACCAGCGATAACCAAAGAATGGAGAAAAAGCAGGGAAAGGGCTTATTCATTTTATGACAAGCTTCTTCTACTAGCTAATCACTGGAGCATTAATTCTGCCTCAAAGAAGCCTGAGGGAGTATCCTCCAACCTAGTAACCAGATGGTCAGTGCTGCAGTAATGTCAACAGATGGAGTGGGGAGGTGAGGAAATTGCCAAAACATTGAACACAAAGTGAATCTGAGCCCAAGTAGAGACACCTCTGTGGCACCCTTCCAGCTATAAATCCAGAAAGCCCCCCAAACACAGCCTAGGTCATTAGTTCCCTGAAGGGATCCCTGAAGTCCCAGGAAGAGGCCTTCAAGGCATTAAGGGTAGGGGGAGGGAGGAGAACTCATAAGGCTTTTTGTGTTTAAAACGCCCTAACAGAAATCACACTTCACATCTATATCCATGTCTATCTGTATATTTACTTTGAGTTAGAATTATGTCAATTCAGTGCAAAACTTTTTATCTTTTAATCAGAAATAATTAGCAATTACAGATTCCTTTGATTATAATCATGGTAAGATAATTTATTAATACTTGTTTAAAAGTAATATGTTCGCTAGGTAGAATCTTCAGAAACCTGTAACTTATAGGAAAGGAAATAGGTCCAGGGCAATGGAATGTTGCTAACCTGTGGGCCAGGTGGAACGTGTATGTATTTTTGGAAAGTCTGTAGTGACTCCTTACTGCTTATATAATGGAATTTGCGCACTCACCTGGCATTCATAGCCCTCCCTAATCTCACCTCACTACTCTCAAACTCCCTAGCCAAATCCACTAGTCCAAACCACTGGTCTACCCACTTCTCTGAAACACACACTTTCTGCATTCTTGCCTCTGTGGATCCTTAGTTCTGGAATCACTGTCTTAATCTAGAACGTTTTCGTGTTTTCTCTATTTATCTAATACTATTTATTTTTCTAGTCATCTCCCCCTTTTAAAAAACAGATACTTCTTTAAAAAGATGCTGCGACTCACATAAAGTAGTGAAATCGTTTTATTATCCTTAATAATCTCCCATTTCATGCGAAGTCAAAGTCCTTAATTGCTACCTCTGACTTCAGTTGCTACTACTCTCCCCCTGCTGTCTGAGCTTCAGCCACGCTGGCCTGTGTGCTATTTCTCAAACGCACCTTGTACATTGCTATCTCAGGGCCTTCGTACCTGCTACTCTCATTACTTTGAATGTTCAGGTCCCAGAGAAGAGCTGCCTGCCTTACTCCCTTGCTACCTTTGTGCTTCTTTTCAAATGTTCTCTTACTCAAGAGGTTTTTTCTGACTATCCAATAATTATATTATTATATATAGTAATAATTATATATTATAGCTTCTTTCACCCCCACACCCCCAGTTCTCTTTGTCCTGCTAATTTTGTGTCATCTAATATGCTGCGTATGTATTTATTAGCTCTTTCTCCCCCACTCGAATGTAAGGTTGATGAGTATCCCCTGTGCCTAGAACGGGGCCTACCAAATAGTAAGTGCTTGATAAATATTTGTTGACTGAGTGATTTTGCCCAGACTAGGAATTCCTTAGTACTGTTTCAGATGTCATTTGGAAACTTAGTGCCTGTAATTGTTTTAGGATGGGAGGATGGAATAAAAAATCAAAACAAGCTATATATTGCCACTTTCACATTTGGCCCTGTAAGTTATTATTTATTTATTCACTTAAAAACATTTGTAGTAACTCAGGCAATGGCTAACAGGAGTTGAATAAGAAAGAAAAATATTTTTTGTAGTACTAACTATTGCCAAGCACTATTAAACAAAAGACAAGTTCTATCTTCATGGAATTTATAATCTAGTGGGAGACATAGGGTTAAACAAATACGTATGCATATAAATACTAATATGCCAATAAATACTAATTACTTACTAATTGTGCTAGGTGCTACAAAGGGAAACCTGGTTACCATGAAAGAGAGTAAGAGATGAAACCCAGGTTCAGAGAAATCCCCTCCCCACGGTGAGGAACTGAAATAGAAATAGAGTAGGTAGCTGAACAAGAGGGCATGAGATTTAGAAGATCCTATTACTTACAGTGCATCCTAAACTTCACACTTGCATTAGCTCTGACGATGTAAAGATTAAAGCCATAGAATGGAAATGTATTTTGAACTTTCCGAGTTCCCATATCAATGTAATTTTTAAAGAATACATATATATGTAAAAGTAAAGTTGAATCTGAATAATTATCTGGTATTTATTTTAAAAACTTAGGCCTAAAGTTTCCCCATTATTCCCTAGATGTTTTCTGTTTTAATATCTGTATCTGCTACTGGCTGCCTTTGGCTACTAGACACTGGGAATATATCTAACATGAACTGAAAAGAGTTGTAAATGTAAAATACACACTGGGTTTCAAATACTTAGTATGATAAAAGAATGTGAAACAGCTCATTAATACTTCTATATTGATTATATGCATATTGAAATAATGTTTTGAATATATTGGGTGAAGAAGATTTTATTAAAATTCATTTCACATTTATTTTAAAAATGTGGCTTGCAGAAAATTTAAAAATACACATATGGCTTACATTATATTTCTTTCTTTCCTTTTTTTTTGAGATGCAGTCTTGCTCTGTCATCCAGGCTGGAGTGCAATGGCACCATCTCTGCTCACTGCAACCTCCACCTCCTGGGTTCAAGCAATTCTTCTGCCTCAGCCTCCCCAGTAGCTGGGATTACAGGTCCCCGCCACCATGCTCAGTGAATTTTTGTATTTTTAGTACAGGTGGGGTTTCGCCATTTTGGCCAGGTTGGTCTTCAACTCCTGACCTCAGATGATCCACCTGCCTCGGCGTCCCAAAGTGCTGGGATTATAGCCATGAGCCACCACACCCGGCCTGGCTCACATTATATTCCTTGAACAGTACTGTTTCACAGAGCTGCCTAGATTGATAGTTTTCATTCCATCTATAAGAAAATAACTGTAGCAGGGCAACAGAAGAGTGCTGCAAATTGAATAGAGTATGAACTAAATAATTATTCTACTTGTTATAGGAACACTAAACATTTATAGATAGAAAATGTAGACATCTATAGTTTTGTTTACTTAAGATCCATTACCCCTTCCTCTTGGGAGAACACCTCGATTTTCTTCTGGGGAACTACCCTCCACAATTCTTACCCCAGAGATCTTAGTTAAACTCCTTTGCAGGTCAGTGGTGGGCATGTGATTCAGGCTAGCAAATCAAACTACTACATCCTCTTGGCCACAATGATTGATTCTAGGTTGGACATGTGATCCAGGTCAGGCCATTGAAACTCAATTTCAGGACTTTCGTTAAATATTGGGAAAAAGAAGTTCTGTTTCTGCCAGAGTCACTAAGTTGCGAGAAAAAGAATTTGGGGCCGGGCGCGGTGGCTCAAGCCTGTAATCCCAGCACTTTGGGAGGCCGAGACGGGTGGATCACGAGGTCAGGAGATCGAGACCATCCTGGCGAACACGGTGAAACCCCGTCTCTATTAAAAAATACAAAAAACTAGCCGGGCGAGGCGGCGGGCGTCTGTAGTCCCAGCTACTCGGGAGGCTGAGGCAGGAGAATGGCGTAAACCCGGGGGGCGGAGCTTGCAGTGAGCTGAGATCCAGCCACTGCACTCCAGCCGGGGCGACAGAGCCAGACTCCGTCTCAGAAAAAAAAAAAAAATAATAATAATAATAATTTGGAACTGACTATTGAAATTTAACTTTCTTGGTAATGAAACCAATTAAATGCAGGAAGAGATGACAGGCATTAAAAGAAAATTTTCTGATAATACTGTGATCCCTGGATCCAGCTGTTCCTAATGCTGTTGCCACTCCTAGACTTTTTGGTTCCATATTTGCTTTTTGTTTTAACTAGTTGAGTTGGGTTTTGGTTATAGGCATGTCCTTACTAACATAATTACGGAGATATATGCACTTGCTAAAGACTCTTGAAAGAGAATTAATAGTTCTTTAAATTAGTGCTAATTAAGTCAGTATAACCCAAAAGAGTAAAATCAATTAGTGATTTTTTAAAGTTGGCACTTTCTGCTAATTAGTTGTATTTTCTTTTAATTAAAACTCTACCATTAACAACAAAAAATAAAAAGATAAAAATAAAACTTGACCACTAGGACATAATCTGTATGGGGATTTTTGCATTACAAAATTTTTAACAAATAACTGGAAAGGTGATGGAATATGGCTTTTAAAGTGTTCCAAGGAATACTTTTTTTCTGGGCATCATAACACTGGATGATTACATTTGTAAATGTCTTTTAACCATGTGGCCGGTTTCTAGTTCAATTCAATTATTTAAATGTATAATCATTGATAATTTCTTGCTGTCAGGGTGCAGGAGCTTTATCAGATTCATTAATTAGTAACCTCAGGGACTTTTATAAGAACACCTAGTTAATTTTGATGATCCCAGTTCTTTTTTTATCCTCAATTATTTCTTTCAAATTAAGTATATTACCTAGAAACACCAGCAACATCCTAAATCAGGATGTTGAATTTTGGTTTGAGTTTTAATTTTACCTCAGTCACTGGCTCTGTATTCTAATCAAGGCACAGCATCTCAATATATGTCAACCTATGACTCATATCTCTACCTATTGCCTATAAGATGCCAGTGCTTGGGTCAGAACTTAAACTACTTTGGGTGCAACATGCTCTCCACTGTTTTAGGCATTGCTTATATCTGTTGTCAGCAAAGTTTTGATAACTTTGAATAATTTATTTTAGCTTTACTATGAGAATAAACTATAAATAACAACAAAAAACTGATATGTTTTAAAGCAACTACTTCCTGTATATATAGAGTTGAGTTAGTAGCTCAGGTTCCTGCTTTTTAAATCTAGAACAATGATAACTAGTATTTTATATATATATACACATGCACACATACACACACCAATATTAATATATAATTATGGTATATGTATACAATATTAATATATAATTACAGTATACATATACACATATACACATCACATATATACCAGTTACCATTGTTATATCTATATCTATAATTGGTATCTCTAATATATAGAGATAGCTATATATAATATATCTATAATATAGATATCTCTATATACCAATTATCATTGTAATTTTATATATATATATATATGAAATACTCATCAGACATTTGGAGAACATCACTCTTAGGTGAAAATTGAGATCAGCATGTTACACATCATAGGAGGATTTTTTTTCAACTACAAATATTAGTGTTTTCTTGTTTAGAAAATTTAATCTAAGGATTTCTAACGTTTGAGCTTTATTATTTGATAATACACATATTTGTGTACATATATCTGTGTATATATGCACATATACTATACACAGCACATCTGTGTTTGCCCTGCATTCTCTCTTGGAGAATTCAATCTTTAGGAGAAGGACTATCTTCATTCTCTTTATAATTATCCAACATAGAAGTGTCCAAAGTGTTGGCTGACTTTTTACAGACAACATCATAAAACTTCCTATTTAACTGTTCTTCCTATTTAACTGAAATTATGTATTCTTTGACCAACATCTTCCCAGTCTCCACCCCTAACCCCTGGTAACCACAATCCTACTCTGCTTCTCTGAGTTCAATTTTGTGAACAGTCCACATGTAAGAGAGATCATATGGGATTCGTCTTTCTGTGCCTAGCTTATTTCACCTAGCATAGTGTTCTATTACAGAAAACTATACAGATGCATAGTATATAAAATGTATATAAAATTACAGAAAACATCAAAAAAACAACATCATAAAAGCAGGGAACATGTTCTTAGTGATTACCTGATTCTAAAATTGTATCATAAAAAGTAATGGGAAATACAACGTAGGAGATTAATTACCTAAAATAATTCCATTTTTGGATGATCAAGAGTACCTTGATGGGATTAACTACCATAACCACATGGTTGGAACAGGCACATTCAGACAACTTCTGTCTGTGTACAGAGTCCCTAGGATACCTGAATGTTCTCAAATATTAATACCCTTGGCTCTTCTTAGCCATGTGATTATGGAAAATTAAAAATTTGGCAAAAGGAAAGCTCTTTAATACAAGCAGGGACCAATGGCAAAAAGAGAAAAAAAAATCATCAAGGCTTAGAAAAAGATAAAGAACATATTCAAAGCTCTCAGAGAAGGTCCTGATCTTGGAAGGACCAACTTCCAGGGCGGGCAGTGGGACTCTGAGGAGGAAAGGGGCAAGCTCTTGGCCCTTACCCTGTGGCCAAGAGAACAAGAGAACAGCATCCGGGCAGGAAAGATCTTGGAGGGAAGATCTGGTAATTTGTAATTCCAAGGAAAACCACGCCTGACACAGGGGGTGACACAGATCCTGAGAGGGAGGAAGCAGCACTCCTTCCCCTCCCCACCACTGGAGTTTGACAGGGCTGTGTTTTCTCTACAGTGCGTCTGCCTGATGGACTAGGGAAGGGAGGCTTTTATAATAAGGGGATTCAGTATAGGGGAAGGGGCACTAGGGCACTGAAGCTCTTTGGGTTTCTGAGAGCTCTGGTTTGGCTAGCCTAAAATTAGCATATTATCTACAGTTTTTACCCCAACTAGCCTGGCTCTGTGTTTACTGAAAACCTATACATGTTGGGATGGCGCAGGTTCAGCTGTCATTGTTCTCTGTATGTGTGTGCCCGCATGTGTGAGAGGGAGGAGCAGGGGAGGGAGAGAGTGAAGGAAAACCTATGGAAAAAGTTACCTTTCTTCTTTCCTCTGCAGCCTCCAGTTTCTTCTGGATCTCCTCCAGAGACAGGTCTTTCTTCTTTGGAGAAGCTAAAGTTCGTGGGGCTTCTGAGATAGGAGATGGTGGCTTCAAGATCAGCTCAAAAGCCTGGCCAGAGGCACGTTTGTTGATTTGCTTCACTTCCATATCTGAAAAATGAACATTTGAGAAATGTTAAGCATATAAAGCTTGCAGCATGGGTTTATTTTAATAATTGAGATTCTAGCAATTGGAAGTAGTGTTGTTATTCTGGGAGATAGGAATAAAATGCTGTTTATGAGCATTTACTCTGTGTTGTTTAGAACATATAAGACCTCTCTGTCTTTAGCATAACTATGGATATATTTTAACAGAATATTTACAATATTGGGAAATTTGACAATACCTATAGGGAGTTGAATAATGGTAAGCATACTTAGAAAAACCTAGCCTAAATTGATTTTAAATTAAGCTTTATTTCCCTTCTGAATAAATATGAGCTTTGCATGAAAATCAAGCAGCACAGATTTATTTTTTTTGGAAATTATCATAGCTGTAGGCACTTTTTGGTTAGACGAGAAAAATAACGGAGTCCTCCAGTTCTCACATATAATGAGATATCATTATATAGATATGAATATATATGCATACACCATTATATGTATTATCACCATTCCTGTGCTTAGGAATCACAGGAGCTACGTTAGAACCAATATAACTCCCTGAACAGTTGGGCATATTTGGCAAAGTCACTGCTGATATGCAAAGCATCCTGCTGATTTCTGTCTTGCCCTTCTGTATATTCATTGCTTCCAGTCATCAATCATGCACAGTGTCCACTCCAGGGATGACAGCATCACTCTGTGATGGGGTCCTTGTCTTCAAGATGCTTACAGTCTAACGGGGGCAATAAGCCAACACCCCATTGTAATGTCTTTGCTCCTGTGTTGTTGCTGCTTAGAATATCCTCCTCTAGTGTACCTCGGCTGGAGCTAGGAGCCAGGGAAAGAGCCACTGTGGTGGAGGAGGGAGGGGCAACATTGACTAATCTAATTTGTACACATACACATGGAATACTATTCAGCCTTTAAAAAGTTGGGGGAAATCCTGTCATTTTTGATAACATGGGTGAACCTGGAGAACACTATGCTAGGTGAAATAAGCTAGGCACAGAAAGATGAATCCCATATGATCTCACTTACATGTGGACTGTTCATAAAATTGAACTCAGAGAAGCAGAGTAGGATTGTGGTTACCAGGGGATAGGGGTGGAGATTGGGAAGATGTTGGTCAAAGAATACATAATTTCAGTTAAACAGGAAGAACAAATGCAAGATACTTTTTTTTCTTCTTCTTTTTTTTTTTTTTTTTTGAGACAGAGTCTCATTCTGTTGCCAGACTGGAGTGCAGTGGTGCTATCTCGGCTCACTGCAACCTCCGCCTCCCAGGTTCAAGCAATTCTCCTGCCTAAGCCTCTTGAGTAGCTGGGATTACAGGCGCTCACCAACACGCCCGGCTAATTTTTGTATTTTTGGTAGAGATAGGGTTTCACCATGTTGATCAGGCTGGTCTTGAACACCTGACCTCGTGATCTGCCTGCCTTGGCCTCCCAAAGTGCTGGGATTACAGGCATGAGCCACTGCGCCTGGCCACAAGAGATTTATTGTACAACCTGCTAACTATTGTTAATAACAATGTACTGTATTCTTGAAAATCACTGAAAGAGTAGATTTTTTTGTTCTCATCGCAAATAAATGATAGGTGTGTAAGGTAATTCATACATGAATTTGCTTGACTTAGCCATTCTCTAATGTATATATACATAATTCCAAATATGCCATATACCACAAATATATACAATTTTTATTTGTCAATTAAGAAAAAGAAGTGAAGAATGGTTAGCCATTTTTTTTCTATCAGTGGCTTATGTATTAAAGATAAGCAGATTATCAGACTCTTATGTTTTAAGCCTGCATAATAGAAATTGTAATATAAAATAGTATAATTTATAATAGAAAAGATGATAACTAGCACCTGCTAGGACATTTATAATTACAGAACTCACAATTTAGTAAAATATAATGATTTTTAAAAGAACCTCGTTGGTCAGTCCTCAATTTCAGATGAGCATTCTTTGAGTACCAAACTCCATCTCTCTGGTTTTAGCCCACTGATCCTTGTTTGAGGTGTGAAGCTACCCATGATTAGGCCGTTCTCTGTGGTGCAGCACCAGTTTTCAAGTATTTGAAAACAGTTATGTTCCATTTCAAGTTGTTCCCCCAGGCTAAACATCTTCAAGTGCCCCAGAATGACACTGTTTCTAGATCTTTACCACCGTATTATTTCCTAACCTCTAAGTGCTCTCTAATTTATTAATATCTTTTTAAAGTTGTGGCAACCAAGCCAGCAGGTTATGTCCCCATTAATGTTCTTTTAGCAGCCTGGTTAGTGCATGTAGAGGCTGTGGCCAAGTAAAATGCCAGACTGTCAGGACTTGACCTCAGATCCTTAGCTGCTAATAGATAGTCTAGATAAAACTAACTCAATAAGTATATTGAAAATGATGTGGGCTTTTTCCTTCACAAATGTAAAAATGTTTTTCATTTTCCTGATGGCATCCAAGATTATAGTTAAATTTTAAATACAATTTTATAAAAAATATGTAAGCCTATGGATAAGGATTATAAGATAACATGGGCAAATAAAAACAGCTTATTTGATAAGGTGATAGTGTTTTAAATGGCTTAGGTTAGAGGCTCTGGAATTAGAACTGCCTATATTTGCATCCAAATAGTAAGCCCCTCTTAATAGCTGTTTGACACTAGGTAAGTTAATTAACTTCTTTATGCTTTTGTTTCCTCATTTAAAAGATGGAAGTAAAAAGGGTACCTTCTTTCTAAGGTGATTGTGAAGATTAAAAGATAAAGGATGCTGAATGCAAAGCACAAGCCAAATACTTAGTGCTTACAAATGTAAACAATAATAATAATTTCTTGTTATAATGTTTGCCTGTAATAAACAAGTCACATTATTATCCAACGTAGAAATATCAGGTCAAGTTAAAGACGGCAGAAATTTCAAATTCTCTACAGACTCTTTTAGGAAGCACAGTTTACAAGCACTGTTGAATTATCTATTCAACTTCAACTTTAAATACAGCTCAATAAAAATTATAGAAGCCTGTGGAAAAGGATTATGAGAGAACACAGGCAAATAAAAACAGCTTATTTCAAGAATCAGCTCACACATAACTTCACATTTTTTCTTCCCCTTTTTTCAATCCCTAACCGAACAAAAACCATCCCTGGCTCCTTTGTCCTAACCACTCTGTGTTCTACATTCTGGTCGTTGATGTAAGACTCTTCTACTAAGCCCTGAATTCTTTGAAGGTGAGGACTACGCCGTATTGAACTCTGGATCCTCAATGACAATCCATAGTTAGACATTAGAGTCTTGTAAGAAACATAGCTGGATCCTTCGTCACAGCTACATCTAGCAAATAATAAAGATCTGTCTAATTTATTTGCTGACCGAATGAATTTGTACAAAGTAGGCATTGGCCCTGCATTCTAATGAATGTTTTGTTTGGAGACAGAATTCCTTTCACATGGAGGACACTTCCTTATGGAACAGTTAACTAGCATTTATGATTTTTGTGCCATGATAGAATAACTTTGGAAGGAAAATGCCTTTGAGTCCTCGAATAGGCTTTAAAGGCACAGAAGCGGTTAACTGCCACAAGGTCAGTTTGTCTTGTCGTTAATGTCTTTCTTTACATATGTGGAAAAGAAAAATAATTGTGAGCCTGAGAGTTAGCAAAATATGCCTTAGGGATATCTAGGATACATAGAACTGTATAAAATATTTTAGTTAAATTGACTCAATTAGGTAAGGATGATGTTGATAATGATAGCTATCATTGTAGAGTGATATAATGAGCTAGGCTTGGCTTTGAGTATTTGACTTACATTAAACCATTTAAATCTCACAACAACCTCAAGAGGAAGATGCTAGAGTTAAATGAGACTCAGATAATCCAAGTATCCATTTGCCCAGTGTCATGTGGATTGTGGCAGAGCCGAAGTAAGCAAAATGAATCAGGATAAATCAAACCTAAAGAGTTGCACCTCAATAATGTTAATTGCCATGCTAATTCTTTAGGCTTTTCTTTTCAGACCCTCTTTATCTAGGGCCTCAGTTGTAAGTCAGTTTTATTTATTGAGTCAGTTATTATTATTATTATCATTAGCTTGTTGACATGTATACACCAAATATAGAAACTATATAAAGACTACAATAAAGCAAAAACAGTGATGGTTGTTGATTCTTTCTCTTGAGTTTTCTAAGTATAAAGCATTTTCTTATAAATTATGATCTTCTCCAATTATGTCTTAGCCTATTATATTATTTGCAAAGAAAGGCCTTAGACATATTGTGGATGCTGATATGCTGTATGTGGCTGTTAATAAGAATCCATCCACATTTCTTAACCGACATTGATGTGTTGTTATTAGCACCAAATTCAAACTGTTTTGAGCAATAGGTAATCAATTGGACATAATAGCTAGACACAGCAAGTCAATAGTGAGATCTACAAAATATTGATGTGATTATATCAGGAGTTGTGAGAAACAAATATATATCAACCTTTCTTAATGATCTAGCTAGCAGGGGCATGTCTATCATAGGTAACTCACCATCATAAGTATAGATGTTGATGTTGCGAGGTTCCGGGTAAAAGCAAGAGCAGATCAGTGACAGCATGGACAGCTCCTTCATTTTTTCCTTGTAGGCTGAAATGAAAAGCTGAAGATTAGTATATTTCACTTCTTCTGAATTTCCCTTTATTGCTTCTTTTAATTTGAATAATAATTATTGCTTCCTGCAGAGTGAATATTGCCAGGTAGACTCCTTTGCATTCTTTCACTAAATATAAATGAATACAAGATGTCAACAGAACTCTGAAGTGCATGTTCCTTATTGCAGAGGACATGAATTGCATAGTATAGCAGGTTAAATAACAAGGGAAAGAAAGGGACTTAGAAAAACAGGGAAGGTCGAAGGAATTAAGATCTAGCAGGATAGGAGGGAGAGAGAGGAAACAGATGGAATCAGTGGAAACAGACATGACTACCAGAGAGAGGGGCTCATTCTAGTAAATGTGCATGCAGGTCTGTTGTACATAAATAAGATTCTGGAGGGCTCATCTGCTGATTCAGCCTGAATTGCCTCGTACTCATTTGGGAATAGTCAGAAAACTCATCAGGATAGTTATTAAACAAACACATTATCCAGGGTCCTATGTTGCTGCTTTCTCTTAATCTCCAAGGGCATTTTCTTATCTGTCCATCTTTTCTTTTTTCTTTCCTCTCTCTTTCTCTTTGAGACAGAGTTGCTCTGTCACCCAGGCTGCAGTGCAGTGGTGTGATCTCAGCTCACTGCAACCTCCATTTCCTGGGCTCAAGTGATCTTCCCCCTTCAGCCTCCCCAGTAGCTGGGACTACAGGTGCGCTCCACCATGCCTGGATAATTTTTGTATTTTTTGTACAGACAGAGTTTTACCAGATTTCTCAGGCTGGTCTCGAATTCCTGGGCTCAAGCAATCCACCCACCTTGGCCACCCAAAGTACTGGGATTACAGGTGTGAGCCTCTATGCCCAGCCTCTTTTTTTTTTTTTTTTTTTTTTAATTTCAAGTTTTATTTTAGATACAAGGGGTATATGTGAAGTCTTTTTACATGGGAATATTACTGATGCTGATGTTTGGGGTGCAGATCCCATCAGTCAGGTATTGAGCATAGTATCTGATAGGTAGTTTTACAAACCTCTCTCCTTCTCCCCTCTAGTAGTCCACAGAATTTATTGTTCTCGTATTTATGTCCATGTGTGCTCAGTGTTTAGCTCCCACTTATAAGTGAGAACATGCTGTATTTGGTTTTCTGTTCCTGTGTTAGTTCACTCAGGATTATGGATCCCAGCTGCATCCATGTTGCAGCAAAGGACAGGATTTTATTTTTTCTCATGGCCATGTTGTATTGCATGCTGTATATTTACCACATTTTCTTTATCCAACCTAAATAGATGGGCACCTAGGCTGATTCCGTGTCTTAGCTATTGTGAATAGTGCTGCCATGAACATACCAGCGCACGTGTCTTTTTAGTAGAAGGATTTATTTTCCTTTGGGTATATACCAAGTAATAGGATTGCAGGGTCAAATGGCAGCTCTGTTTTAAGTTCTTTGTCTTTCCCTCTTTCTACACACACCAAAGCCCTGGATCTGAGCTCTGATTACGTCTGATAAGGATCTCCTTCCCTCCCTTGCAATCCAGCTTGGGTGCCAATCTTGCCATGCAGTTGCGAGAGTCCAGATTGTTACCTCCTTAGTCCTTCACTCCCCTTCCCCATTTCATTTTCTCATTTTCCCTCTAGGAGGCCTCCTGCCCCAGTAAACTTGGTGAGTATCTCATCACTGTCTGTTGTCATCAGGCCAGGTATCTGCAAACTACCAGATGGGGACAAGGAGGTAAAATCTTCTTATCTTTATTAATTATGCAATTAGTAAAATTAATAAATTAAGGAAAAGGGAAGAAAATGATGGGTATACTGTGCACTAACTTGTGAGAAAGTATAAGCAGATGGCTGTGACCTAAAATATAGACCTCCCAGGTTAACAGTTGCCTCTTGGCAGGGGCTTCTGGTCATTACGATAATATAACCCAAGGGAGAGTGGGTATCTTGGGAAAGAGGATTTTCGGAAGATGAGTTTGGGTATTATTGACAGGTCCATCTTTCCTTGGCCAGAAAGAAACATATTCAACCCCTGGATGCTTTAGATCCACAGATATTAGAATTATTCTAAGAGATTATTTAGTCAACTGTCCACCTACCTCACCACCAATTTTACAAATGAGGATATAGCTCCACAGAGGCCAAAGTCACATGTAGCCAGTGAAAACGGTGAAGCTTCTGGATAAATTGCAGTAAATCAATCTATTTTAAAACTGCCAGAAGGCTTTCTTCTAGCTCTACATTTCTAGGGTGAGGTTCAATGTGTTAACAGGTGCAAAGATCAAATATCATTTGCCTATGATTCAACCTAACACATCCTGAGGATCTGCTAAAAGAATCTCCTCATTATTTAGCTTATTTTCTTAAAATAAGCAATACATTTTGTCTTGTGCCATAAAAGTCCTGGAACACCCATTCTGAGATACTTTATTGAACACCATTGGAATTTTAGAAGGCTAAACCAAATTTCTTTGTATCATTTATTTATTCGGTTAGTGAAATTGTGTCACTTAATAAAGGCCCAGCCAGATCCAGATTCATATGGATGTTCAGTGAGAATCATAATTTCTGCCAGAGGATAAAACATTTGGTGATTTAATACATTTAATTCCATGAACTAATTGAAAACAATAACAGCAAGGTTTTGTAGGCTGGTACCTTTTTTGGAAGAGAAATGCAATCTGGTATCCAAAACATTTTGCAAAATTAAGCACATATTAGAAGCATATGAAGCATATTACATGCTGACTTTATTAAGAAGGGTCAATCCAAACATAAAAATAAAATAAAAGATTTTCCATCTCACAAAATAGGAACAGATGAAAGCTGTAGCAGAACATGAACTTTTAGTGAAGAAAAACTCCTCAATATCTGTCCTTAGGAAATGAAATTCAATAATTTTCACTAAG
The DNA here is from genome assembly GCF_024542745.1 of Macaca thibetana thibetana. Classification (NCBI taxonomy): domain Eukaryota; kingdom Metazoa; phylum Chordata; class Mammalia; order Primates; family Cercopithecidae; genus Macaca; species Macaca thibetana. The sequence goes on from NC_065585.1 coordinate 65,301,785, forward strand.
GTCACTGCCCTAATTATGCTTGACAAGCTAATAAAGAGAGTTTAGAGTAAAAATTGTCAGGAGCCAGCACATTTAGAGCCCTATGTGTAATGAATAATCATTACTATTATGGACTGAATATTTGTGTCCCCCCAAAATTTGTATTTGAAATCTAATTCCCAATGTGATGATATTTGGAGGTGGGGTCTTTGGAGAGTAATTAGGTTATGAAGGTGAAGCTTTCATGAATGGGATTAGTGTCCTTATAAGAAGACCAGAGAGCTAGCTCAATCTCTTTTTGCCACATGAAAATGCAACTAGAAATTGGCAGTCTGCAAACCCAAAGTGGGCCCTAACTAGAATCTGATCATTCTGGTAGCCTGATTGCAGACTTCCAGTCTCCAAAGCTGTGAAAAATAAATTTCTGTTGTTTATAAGCCACCTAGTCTATGGTACTTTGTTTTAGCAGCTAAAACTAAGAAAATGACTGATAAAAATGTTCTTTCTTGTTCAAGGTGGTCTGGAGACAATACCCAGTTAACCTCTGTGGGTGATTCCTTTAATAGCATTCTTATCTTTACTGTTATTTGTATCAAAGGCTATGACTCCACATAGCATGATGCTACCCAGTGACAGCCACTGCACAGATTCTCATTGATGAGTTGCTTGCATTCTAGGGAGATCCTTAAAAGTGAGCTGCAACCACAGTCCAAGTAAATCCTGATTGCTTCCCTGAAGCAAAGGCACACTCTCCTGTGAAGAAGGGTTTCCTCCTAACGTGGTACAGTTGCCCAAACTCCCCAGATGGCATTGCTGGAAAGGTATGTCATCAGGAAACAAACTTAAGACACAAACGAATAAGGCACATCAGGTTATGTACCTGGCTAAGGGAAATAGTGCAAAGAGAACAAAAAGGGAAGAGACTTAATGAAAGAAGAACTGATAGGAAACAGTAACTGAGTTTGGAGCCACTGAACCCTTTGAAAGGTAGGATTAACTCGTGAAAGACTTCTCAGAAAGATTTTTTTTTTCCGGCTTGTGTGGGAACAACCATTAACATGAATTTTAACACTTATCATTTTGTTGTTATTTAATTTGGAATTGATAGTGCAGTATCATAAGAATTTCTTCTGTTTATTCATCCTAGGCAAAATTTTATTTGACACCTTAGTTTTGGCTAATGCTGTGTTTTGTAAAAGAAGTAGCGATATGTATTAGACTTCCTGATCACATATAAAAGATAGTAAAGAATGCCCTGGAAATGTCATTAATATACTACTTTGGGAGAAAATGTGTCATAATCTCTGAAAGGAATACTTGTTTGTGTCCCGACACATTGGTGTTCTTAATGACCGTAAAGAAAACGTCGTTTGCAGGACCAGATGGCTGACCATGGCCTTGTGTTCAGGACGGCTCTGCTGATGAGTCCCAGATCTGTTAGCACATTCCCTTTCCACTTTTCCTTTCTCTTGTTTTCCCTGCAATCATATTAGCCTAGTGGGAGGTTTTCTCGGCAAGTCCTAAATACTCAATTTAAATGCAACCTCATTTTTTCCTTTTGAAAAGTGCCTGGGGATAAAGTAAAGGATCAAATCAGATGCTAAAGAATGCAGGATAGAGGTCTCTTGCCCTTGGTTTTACGGCAATTCGATTTGCACGGTTTCTGATAGACAGAAAGGACAAAAGCACTTTATTTGAAGCTTGCCAGCTTATATATACAGTGGCAGAAAGCACTTCTTTCCTTAGGAAAAAAAAACCCCTGTCATTTCCAGGCAGTGGTGTCTTTAAACTGGGTAGAGTGGGGCACTGGCTATGGACCCTGCGGTCCTCAGAGCTGGTGCCAGGATTTAAAACGGCAGCAGTTAATGGGAGGAACAGGGTTCTCTGCAAATGGGTTCTAAAAACACCTGAGTCTTGCACCTGCAATTGTTAAACCCTGCTCTTCTCCTAACTCTGTCCTCCCTTTTCTCTTTCTCCCATTACCTAAAATCTTAACATAGACAGAAATCAGCTACCTTGCAGTTCATTTTTGGTTCCTTTTTTTTTTCATAAGGAAATAACATTTCCTTTTTAATTTCAGAAATTAAGCCCCTGATGATAATTTTAACTCAATTCTGATCATATTGTGTGTGTTTGGAAGTTTGCTTACTTTGGGGCACTATAACTCAAGGTCAGATTATTTTTTTAAAGTCAGATATGTAATCCCATTTAAAAATCCTTTTGGGAGGTCCATCCCTGTGATATTCTTTTTAAAAGACAAAATAGACTAAAATAATTTCTTTTCTTTTTCTTTTTTTTTTTTTTTTTTGAGATGCCCAGGCTGGAGTGCAGTGGCACGATCTCGGCTCACTGCAAACTCCGCCTGCCGGGTTCACACCATTCTCCTGCCTCAGCCTCCTGACTAGCTGGGACTACAGTCGCCCACCACCATGCACAGATAATTTTTTGTATTTTTTAGTAGAGACGGGGTTTCACCGTGTTAGCCAGGATGGTCTCGATCTCCTGACCTCATGATCCACCCGCCTCGGCCTCCCCAAGTGCTGGGATTACAGGCATGAGCTATCGCGCCCAGCCAATAATTTCATTTTGAACACTTCTTACATATTATATCGGCTCAAATTCGGAGCATAAAATATTTTGGCTGATGAATATGTAATTAATGATGTAACATTTAAAAAAAAAAGAAATAACTCAGATTTTTAAATACTCCATTTTAACATCTCAGAAGATCACTGACATGAGGTAATATTCTAGATATTTCTGCTATGATGATGTAATGCTAATTGCTTTAGAATAAAATTAGATTCAGTCCACATTCTACCCGTCTCTCTCTACAGAAATTATGGTTTTCTAAGCCAGGGAGGTTTTGAAAGATTAATATTTTGACCGAGCAAAGCATTATAGTTTTTCTATGGGAATAGATATCAAATCAAATAAAGGGACATTTAAGAAGGTCAAAGCAGTACAACCCATCACTGGGTTATACAGAAACATATGAGGCTCTTAAATTTCAATTTGATGTATTCTTGGCACCAGTGATAGTGACAAGGAAAAGAAACTAGATGACATGAATCAGTCCTTGTGATCAAAATTGTAATAGAAGCAGTAAATTGTTCTAACCTGGTACCTCACCTTACCCTGGATCCCAGTTAAAGCTCCTGCTGTGTTTAATGAGAGTTCCGCTACATCATGCAGGCTCTTGTCCTTTTTTTCTTTCCCCTGATAAAAGAAATTCTTACAGTCCTTTTTGGAGACCGAATGACACTGTGGTTTAAAGGAGTAATGAAAGCCCTTTATTCTGTTTATGTGTCAAGATTTTTATCACCAAGTCTAATTCTGAGTATTGAGGGTTTCCTCCCCCGCCAAGCCCCTAAATACTACCAGATAGTAAAACCTAAAATGATAGGTAGATTGGTTGGGACTTAAATGAGACAAAGCCAGGGTGAAAAATGGAGAGTCTGTTCATCTGGTTAAGGACAGTTCTCACGTAAGAATGACTATGCTCTTCCCTTCCTGCAATCTTCTGAGCTGGGCTGTTCCTGAGCAGCAATTTGAGGCTGCCATGACATTCTCTGAACTGTTTCTCCAAAATGGCTCAATGTAGCCCCCAAGTGATTTAAATTTCTCACTATTACTTTTTAATTCTTGGCTGAAGAGTAGAAAATATATTAGATCCATTTTAAATTAGCAAAACTTACTTCCTATGCAGAATGATTATTGCATTTGTGGGGCCAATGCCCAGAGTCACAAATGTTTTGGTCACCAGTGATAAGGATGCTGGCTTCATTGTTCACTTTGTTGTAATGTGTGGCTTTTCTCCAGAAAATAAACCTTGGCTTCTATCTCACATGGGTGTTTGAATTTAGCCTGACTATGACTTTGTATATAAGACTACATAAGGGTGGATTGCCTATTATGCTCTCAATGAAAGCAGAAACTTTTAGAAATAAAAAGTGTGAGACTTTTATCACACTGCAAAATAAAAAAATATTCAGATGATACTATTTCAGTTCATGGGCTAGTTGACTTTTCTGCTTGAATTAACCAGAAGTTGGGAGACTGAGAATACAGATTTAATGAACTCAAAAGGAGTCCTAGAGCTATCACCATGGGATAGGGTTGACTGTTTTCAGATAATGAAATATCTAATTTATATAGAACAGTGGGAAGACACGGAGTTAGATTAAAGCAGCAGCAATATGTACCACAAACCTATTAGTTATATCATGATATAATTCCTCTATTAATCTAAGGAATTAAAAGTTCAGAGCATATTTCTTGGAGAATTTGCATAAAAACCTTACTTCCGTAAGCTGGTATAAAGTTTCAATGGATTTGAAGAGCCTCCATATTGCTGTTTTAGATCTGAGTATGCCTTGTAAAATTCACTTTATGTATAATAGTTATTAACATCAACTGTGAAACAAATATTTTAACTTGGTGTTACTGCCAAGTAATATTTATCAACATTCCACCAAAAAGAATTCTTATCTGGGTAGTGGACAAATTGTACTTAAGGCAGTCTCCCTAAATGTTGTCTTAGGAAATGAATGATATCTGAATAATTAATGGAAGATAACTATTTCAGACAAAGGCCACAAAAGCTGCATGTAGGAGCCGAAATTTTGCTTCCCTTCATAATCCTAAAAAGAATATCCACGTGTTCTTCAATGAAATTTTGTAAAATGTGCAGTGTGTAGCATTTACTCAACAGTGTCCTCAAAGTTGCATTTTGCAAACCCCATTCATCAGAGTTTTATTTTAGCCACTCATTCAAACACTGTGCATTGTTTTGCACAGTTTGTGGCATTAGTTTGCCTTATGTAAATGGTGCAGTGAACAAAAACTGAACAGTTAGGTAAGAGTTTCCACCTGAATGACAAGCCCCATGATTTTGCTAGTCATACTTAAGTAATATGTCTTATGGTCACTTTGTGTCAAAGAGAATAGAATAAATATATTCTATTTTATATTTATAAAATATGTTATATTTTATGCTTGTAAAATATAACATATACTATATATAAATAGAAAATAATACTGTCAAGGTTTATAACTGCCTGATGTTACACAAAAGGTTGCAGTGATTTTATTTTGGAGTATCTCTGGCAGTACGTGGGAATAAGAGAGCCTGTGAGGTGAGTGTGAAGCGTCGTACTGTTTGTTCCACAGTGTAATTATCTTCAGCATCCATCTCAGAGGCAGCTAAATAGGGTGAAATAAATCTTTTGGGTTAACCTAGATATGACATTGAAAATTGCTTTTTTGTTTTGAAACTCAAATGTTACTTCCTCAAGATTTGCGATGTAGACTCATTTCCTGAAACAGGTTTTATCACATCATAGCGTTGAACTTTAATGAGTATAATTTTCTGCAAAGAACCTAAGGCAGTATACAATGCAAGTAAGTAATCCTCCTGACGCCTTTGCATTCCAGTTTTTTGTCATCCAATTTATGTTACAAATAGGGTCAAAATATAAAAGACAACTTACTCTAGGATAAATTTTCCATTAAATTTTTTTTCCTGGATACTTTGAAATAAAACTCCTTTGAGAAGTGGTTATTTTCTCCTGAATACACAGTTCTCAAAGGAAGACATATTAATGTCCAGCAGTTATATGAAAAAAGGCACAAGATCACTAATCATCAGGGAAATGCAAATCAAAACCACAGTGAGATATCATCTCACACCTGTTGAAATGTCTGTTCTCAAAAAGACAGGAGATTGGTTAGCCAGAATGTGGAGAAACGGAATCCTTGGGCACTGCTGGTGGAATGTAAATTCCTAGAGCCATTATGAAAAGCAGTATGCAGGTTCCTCAAAAAATTAAAAACCGAACTACTAGGCCAGGTGCCATGGCTCACGCCTGTAATTGCAGCACTTTGGGAGTCTGAGGTGGATGGATCACCTGAGGTCAGGAGTTCGAGACCAGCCTGGTGAACATGGTGAAACTCCGTCTCTACTAAAAATACAAAAATTAGCTGAGCATGGTGGCATGTGCCTGTAATCCCAACTACTCAGGAGGCTGAGGCAGGAAAAATCACTTGAACCCAGGAGGCAGAGGTTGCAGTGAGCCTAGATGGCACCACTACACTCCAGCCTGGGCGACAGAGCAAGGCTCTGTCTCAAAAAAAAAAAAAAAAAAAACTACTAGATGATTCAGCAGTCCCACTACTGGGTATATATCCCAAAAAAGTGGAATCAGTATGTCAAAAAGATTATCTGCACTCCTATGTTCACTGCATCATTATTCACAAGAGCCAAGATATGGAATCAATCTGAGTGTCCATCAACAGATGAATTAATTAAGAAAATGTGCTACATATACACAATGGAATACTATTCAGCCTTAAGAAGGAAATTCTGTCATTTGTGACAACACGGATGGGCCTGAAGGACATTATGTCAAGTGAAATAAGCCAGGAACAGAAAGACAAATACTGCGTGATCTCAGTAAAAAAGTAGAACTTGTAGAAGCAGAGAGTAGAAGGGTGGTTTCCAGGGGCTAGGGTGGAGGTGGTAGAATGAAAAGATATTGGTCAAGGATACAAAGTCTTAGTTAGATAGAATGCATAATTTCTTTATATTTCATAATAAGTATACATATGATAGGCATAAAATATTATATATGACGTGATGAATGCTTCATAAAACAATTAATGTCTCAAATTTCAAATTGTTAAACTATCAGGGCAATTTCTACTCTTCCACATACTACATGCAAGGTCTATTTTTGGCTTCAAATATTCTTTTTCTACTGTTAGACAGAATAAGTGATGCATAAAATATAAGCTTTTTGGATACCATCTGGAACTCCATTTGAATCCTTGATACTCATTCTTAAGACATGAGAAGGACTACATGTTGCTATGACTGGCTGAGTCAGATTGGAATAACCTGTGCATTTTATCTGTCACAGAAAATACCATATGACTTGGTCATAAACATACCCCCCCAAAAATTAAGGCAAAAATAGAATCAAGTGTTTGATCTGCATAGATAAATATGACTTGGAATTTGGCATGATAAATTGCTGATAAACCAAACTCACAACTTGGGAATACATTATAAATGAAGGCACAATGTTAGCTCCCCTTTATGTCCTATTTTCTCTTGTTTATTCAGCCTAAATATTACTTATAAAAAAAGGTGGGATTCTTGGTTTTAAACATTGCTCAGATCTTCAAAAGTTTTACAAAATAATAACAGGAAGGGCCAGACAGAGGATATATAGATTAGAATGTGGTAACAATTCCTAAATGTCTCCAGTAGTTGTGGCCTTGAGGTTCATTAAGACTGGGTTTGTATTTTCCTAAAAACAGAAGTGAAGCAAACTTAATGGTTTCCATCACAAGGGGTTTGGAGTTTCTTTTCTTTCTTTCTTTCTTTTTGTTTTTTTCAAGGACAAGGTTATTTTCCAGGCTTGTTTCACAGACCTTAGCCCTTACTTCTCTATGGCTTTGTTTGCTGCTAATCATTTCCTTGCAACTATACTTAAGTTTCTTGAGGGCAAGGGAAGGCATCTCCTTTAACATTTGCTGTATTTTCCCTCGTACCGACGAGTGTGTGTTGCAGTTAGCTGGTGTTCCATAAATGCATATTCATTGGTTGCTAAGCAGGGAGGGGCTGTCCCTTAGCTGCAAATGGTAGCTGCTGAATCTTCCAGTGGCCCAGTTGGCTTCCCCATGAAGAAGTGTAGGGTAGGGGTTAAGAGCCTACCTGGAGCCAGACTGACGTCAACTCTTCTGTCCACTAAATTCCTTTATATTATGCTACTGACTGGTATTTCTGTGCATTTTGAAGTGCAGGAATACTTCTTCTCTTCCTTGGCCCTCACCACACAGCTTTAGCTACAGTGATAGTTTGAAAATGGAACTACTTGGTGGTACCACTCTAATTTCTTGGCGTAGAGGCAAAATTTAAGGAAGTATTCTCATTTCTATCCTTCAAAAGGCAAACTTCACAATAGCAGATAATCAACCTTCTCTATGTAAGGAAAAGAGAAGGCAGGTGAATGTCTCCTTTGTCTTCATTTATGTGTTCTCTCGCTTATTTGAGCTCCTATACTAGTGAGTAAATGTTAGTTACCCCAGGGTAAGGGCAAGAATATGATAGAAACTGAAGATTCGAGCTCTAGGTCAGGAACTATTCAACCTTAGATAATTTATTCAACCTTCTGAACATGAGTATATTTATCCACAAAATGGGGATAGGGTATTGTTGTAAGGATTGAGTTAGATAATGTATTGAGAAACTGAAGTGCTGTACAAGACATTGCTAATAAGCATTAATTTCTCCAAATTGATCTTTATTCTTTTTCTTTTTTGAGACAGAGTTTTTTGCTCTTGTCGCCCAGGCTGGAGTACAGTGGCGTAATCTCGGCTCACTGCAACCTCCACCTCCTGGGTTCAAGCGATTCTCCCTGCCTCAGTCTCCCAAATAGCTGGGATTACAGGTGGCAACCGCCACGCCCAGCTAATTTTTGTATTTTTAGTAGTAGACTGGGTTTCACCATGTTGTCCAGGCTGGTCTCGAACTCCTGAACTCAGGTGGTCCACCCACCTTGGCCTCCCAAGTGCTGGGATTACAGGCATGAGCCACCGAGCCCTGCCTGTTCTTTATTCTTTGGGTGACCTTTTGAAGTTTTAAGGGGCTTTGCTATAGCCAAGTGTTGTGGAGCCTTATTTCTTATAATTCTCCCTGCTTCTCTTACTTACTTTGTCATAATAATCAAATCACCAAACACAGTTAGAGCTCTCACTATGTCTCTTAAAGACTATGTGTACAGTGTTTAACGAGGTCTACTTGGGTCAGACTGATTTGTTTCAAATCCTAGTGCTACCATTTTTCGTCGGCTGTGACTTTACCTCCTTTCCTTTCTCACCTGTAAAAATGAGGATGATAATCCTCCTATAAGATACTTGGCACAATCACAGTACTTGACCCAGTAAGTACCCAATACATGTTGGTAAAAAATGCAGCAATGCGAAGAAAGACAAAGTAAGTGAAACAAGTTTCTAGCCTAAAAGAAGTCATTAGTATAGTTGGGTATAAGAGAAAAGAAAAAGTCTATAGTGCAAAAAAATAAAAAAATAGTTCAAAATGTGGAAAAAAGTCTATAGTGCAAAAAAAAAAAAAAAAAAAAAAAAAAAAAAAAAAAAAAAAGAAGTTCAAAATGAGGAATCTAGAGTGCAGTGGAAAGAGCATTAGATTTGAAACTTGGCTCTTCCCTGGCCCACATTTGTGATCAGGAGCAAGTCACTCAACTTTCCATGGCTTCTGTATTTCTTTCCTGTCAATCAGGAATAATGAGACATGTCTCAAAGTGCTATAAAAATCAAATAGGAAAAAGTGCGTGGGACATGTGACTTGTAGCTGGCTCAAACAGAGTAGGTGAATGATAAATAACAAGGGACATGATAACAAATATTGCTACAAGATGGTATATGGCTAGTAGTCAAATTCATTGTTAGATAGTAAACTTGTGAGAGTTCACAAGAAGGAAAGATCAAGGAAAGCTGGATTCAAGGTTGACTTGGAAAGCCTGCTATTATTTGTTTTGTGGAGAGCATGATCTTTCTGAGCAGCAAATTTGAGAAATCCTCCTTGACTTTTTAGCTGGCTATCCTCACCGTATGTATTCGTAGTTCACTTCTAAAATTTATCCAAAGGGATGAAACATATAGTTTTCTGGATAGAATAATTTCATGGCTCTTTGTTATTTGTAGGAGTGACATCTTTTTGCAATGAGTTTAAGTGGACAGGTTTTTGTTTTTATTCTTTTCAGCTATGCAAGCTGGACACAAAGTCCAGTTTTTTTTTTTTGTTTTTTTTGTTTTTTTTTTTTTTTGAGACGGAGCCTTGCTCTGTCACCCAAGCTGGAGTGCAGTGGTTGGATCTCGGCTCACTGCAAGCTCCGCCTCCCGGATTCACGCCATTCTCGTGCCTCAGCCTCCCGAGTAGCTGGGACTACAAGCACCCGCCAACACGCCCGGCTAATTTTTTTGTATTTTTAGTAGGGACGGGGTTTCACCGTGTTAGCCAAGATGGTCTGGATCTCCTGACCTCGTGATCTGCCCGCTTCGGCCTCCCAATGTGCTGGGATTACAGGCGTGAGTCACCGTGCCCGGCCTCCTTATTTCTTACCTTGGGTAAGTTGTAATACAGCTTGCCACAATCCATAACGAATACACACTGTAACTGTGTACAGTGTCTTAAAAAAATTCATTCTCAGAAAAATTTCAACAAATGGAATCTGATTCCTTCAAAGCCGCTTAGTTCAATATTTCTTCAATGTTGTTTCTGAAGTTAGAAAAACTTTTCATCCTAAATACTGAATTTCATTTACCTTATTTGTTTTACCACAAAACCTTTTTTGAAAAACATCATCAACCAAGTCTTTGGTTCCTAAGACTTGCAATTCTTTTATTTCCACCTTTATGCTTTGGCTCTGCATTCCAGAACCTCATTAGAATTTTTTTTTTTTTTAAATAAGAGAAATGCCTACATTTTTTTCAAAGCTGAACTCTCCTGCTTAGTGCAATATATTATGACCTTGTGAGAGTTTAAATTGTAATGGTGCTTTCATATAAAGCTCCTCCTTTGTCACTATTCCATGTTTATGAGAGAGTAGAACATATTTTATTACCTGTATTTTATGGCTTATACATGTGAAAAAATACTGAGGATTTTTATATGCAGATTATCATCAACAGTATCTAATATGAAAAAGAACTGTACTATACTAGTAAGTATAAGCACATATTTCTCTTAATATGTCTGCAGCTATGTCATAAATATAATTCCTGGTTTATGTACCATACATTTACATGATTTGATATTTTGGAGGCAAAACAAAATGCTTAAAATGCTTTGTTATTGGTAGTTATCCTCCCTTAAACCTTTGTACTCAGATGCTAGATGAATACTAATTTTATTCCACAAGATATCTTTGTTGCTCTAGTAATTACATTTTACTGATACCTTATAGATTTTAAAAATAGCAGTAACAGATTATTGATTGGTACCTGAAACACTATTGATTGTAAAGGCGTTGCTTTCATGTGTGGTTGAGATAATAGTCCTAAACTCTTAAGTATCCATATCGTTTTCATCACCACACTCCTCTAAGGTATATTCTGTTTGTATTATTTGACTCAAGTGTCTTTGTCGTGCTCATCCTCTAATGGGTGAAGAAGAGGAAGGCTAAATTGATCCAGATAAGAAAGTAACTGGAGGATCCCTGAAAGAAAAGATCTAGCTGAAGGAAGGGTGTTTAAAGTGGAAGCAGGAGAGCCAGGAGGGTGCCAGGCATGGAGGAGACTGGGAGGTGGCAATGAGATATTGTGCACAGTCAGGTGATATGGGGTGGGAGTGAAACCTTATGGATTGATAAGATGTTAAGAAAGAACGAGAGGTTCTGTGCGTGTGTATGCATGCGTGCATGTATATGTGTGTGTGTGTGTGTGTGTGTGTGTGTGATATAATTCTTTTTCCTGCATTCAAAAGACCTCAGTGTAGACTTTTATATTTTAATATTTCTAAAGTCATTTTTTATTTCTACTGAATGATGAACCTTCTTGGGTAAGCAAGAAGGCTCAGTTTTATTGAAGGCATATAGGTATTTGAAGTAGGGTGTGATATAAAATATGACAGGGAAACATGAAATAAGAAATATATGCAAGATAAATATACTTTTATTTTAAATACCCATCTTACTTATTGTGCTGTGACCAAGATAAAATGCTTAACTATTAAATTCTGGCACTGCGTAGAATGGATTTTTCCTTGGAGATATGCTACATTGGCTGCTGTCTGATAGATTGATACCAACTCTCCCTCTACCATGGAGAATTATTGAGCAGTAATCATTTCCTCAATTCCAAGTAATTTCTAGGTTTGTAATACATGTAGAAATTAATGAAGTATAAGAATTGAGATGTTTACTTTAAATTTTTATTATTTTTATTTAGTATTTTCATCATTTACCTAGGGAATCAGGGAAGGGGATTAATATTTTTGATTACCAAATGCTCAACAATCAATTGCTTACTTAACAACCATGTGATTTAGGTGTTGTTTTCCTATTCATAACTGAGAAAATTGTAATATAGAAATGATTAATAAATTTGCTTAAGAATTCTCAGATAGTGAGTAGTGGAGCATGGTTCAAAACCATGCCCACTGGATACCCACACACGCCTCTAATCCACTAGAACTCTCTCTTACCTGTAACAGGAACAGTTACTGACCTAAGGACTTTTGGGGGGAACTTGTGGTACTGCTTTTTAATTTTCATAGGATTTTACATTCTTTTGAGTTCCAAGACAAGCTGATTACTTTTAATTGCACAGCGCTTTACACTTTTGTTTTAACTTTTGAACGCAGCTTTAAACTAAACTTTAACATATTTGGACATGGGCTGCTTTGTCTAAGCAGAGTTTGTACCATCTCAGGAAGGTGGACCCAGAGGGTAGAGTGTCAAGGTTGTGCCAGGAAGGGGTAGACATGGACCAGAAGCAAAGTAAGTACTGAGTTTTATCTCTGGCTTATCAGCCTTCTCCTATTTTCAGTGTCTACTTGCTGGGGGCACACCTGCTTCCAGAGATTCTCTAAGCTTGATGGCTGCCATCTTGGGCCACCACTTACCACCCTTCCCTTAAAGCAGATTGAGTTGGGGAAAAGTTGGGTGTGGACTGACTATAATAAAACGATGGATGAGTTAATTGCTTCTTCTGAGCCAACGTTCATTTAAGAAGAAGAAGGCTCTTCTTTAGGAGGAAGAAGGGCTGGCCAGGTGGGTTCTAATCACAAGAACTGCAAAATGTCTGATGCTGTTGTCAGAGGGACTCAAGTAACATTTTCTTTCACTTTTCATTACTTAGAAAGTATTTTTCAAAAAGCAAATGACTCAGTTTTTGATTGTGCTCCTTGTTCCCTCTTTACTCATTCTAAATGCATGCACATGGGTATTTATATTATATCTAATGACAATTTAAAAACTCAACTTCTTGCATTTATATATATATATTGTATATATTCTTGACAGACAGTAATCACTTTCACATTTGTTTCCTTGAGTCTGAAAAAGACCTTCTGATATGGACAAGGCAGTTCACATGGCTATTTTACAGATGCTGAATTAGAGGAACGGAGAGAAAAATTGACCTGACCAAGGTGAGTCAGCGGGAGTAAAGACTAAAACTCAGAATCCCTTCTGGGCTCTTGCTTCCATGCAGCACCAGCAGCACTGGTGGAGAAAGGCAGAGCTGATGGGAACTTAGGCTCTGACCTCTTGATGCCTTGTTGCAGAGTTCCAGAGAGGAGGTAACTCACATGCTGTTCTGGCCTGCTGCCTGGGGACCTTACAGGTCACTGCTATTTTAGGTTTACTCCAAGTGTGGTTTGGAATCAGCCTCATCAGCACCACCTGAGAGCTTGTTAGAAATGCAAATCCATGGGACCTGCTTCAGACCCATGCAGTGAGAACCTCTGGGGGTGGAAGCTAGCTCCTCAAACACTGCTGATTCTCAGTAAAATTTGGGAGGCATTTTAATTAAAGAATTATCTGGCCAGATTGGTTGATGGACTCATTAAATATTTAAATTTTTCAGCCTTTTGGTGGATCTTAGTACTTCCTAGTTGATACTGCTAGTGTATCATTATGTACTATGTTGTAATATTGTAGGGCAGTATAATAAAACTGTTAAGATGGTGAAATTGTGAGATGGTGACTTCCATTTATAGTTATACATTTGACATGTACAGGATCTTTTTTTTTTCTGCAAAAGACTAAATCCACCAAGAGTGAGGAACATTTTTATTTTTGTTCTCGTAATACCTAGCACAGGCTTCAGAACAAAGTTGGTGCTCCAATCCATTTTACTTTAGTTAGTGACACTATCAATTACTTTAAACTGAAGACAAATATGCCTAGTGTGTGGCTTTTCTCACTGTGCATGTTTTATGACAGGACAGTGGAGGCAGTGCTAAACCTTATTTTGTATGAATGTGTATATATGTATGAAATAGGCACATACATGATATATAACATATTTATATATTACATATAAATATTTTATAATAGGTAAATAGTATATACAACTTTATTATATGTAATACATATATATTACTATATATATATAATATACATTAGATCTGTGTCCCGAGTCTGCCTCTGAGGCTTGCCACTGAATAAATTATTTGAGCTTAAATTCACCAATCTTTAAATAAGACAACTTGTGTACTATGCCCATCTCAGAGGGATTATATGAAGATTAAAAAGGATGAAGCAGGTGAATGTTTTCTAAAAAAGGCAAGGTCCCATATAGATAGATCATGCAGTTTAATTTTTCTTTCGAACATTTTTTAGTCTTCTATGCTTGCCTGCTCCTTTTTAAAAACTATGTAAGAAAAAAATCATTAGAAGTAGAATAAAAAGATAATTTTTAAAGTGACAAAAGTGCAGGATCATGTAATATGTCATCAAAAGACTAGAACAACTTTGGTAATTTTTCATGTGTTTGAATTATGAGAAGGGTACTAATTGGAAATTCTCAGATAAAGCTGTAAGACTGAAATAATAACAGTAGATACATTTGTTGGAAATAAAAATAACTCTGCAGTAATAAAAATAATTATGTTCTGAAGCAGAGTTACCAGGGAGGCTGCAATAAGTCTATCCTAACAGTGTCTGAGATGATTGATGTTCTTCCCCTGAGAGTCTAGAAATGATAACAGTACCATCATGATGGGATTTTCTGGTCTCAGTTTTGTAACAGTCAATATATTATAAATTGGGGTTGTTTCATGTGAGTTAGGTTGCTCCTCACTAGGAAGCCCAAACTGGAAAACTATTATTATAATAGGTTTACCGTGAGCAGCTTTGTTAATGGAAGTTAAACTTTATGGCTGCATTTCACAGGGAAAAAAAAAAATCTTCCAAAAGACAGAGTAGAATGCTAATAAAAATTTAATTTACACTTTAACACGCTCTCTTGTAAAAGTATTTGTGGGACTAGGTTTAGATAAATTTTACTCAATTCTCTTTATCCTGATATAAAGACTTACAACTAAAAGATAGACAGATTTATTATCCTGATGATCTATTGTTATATTGGGTACTTGTCCTAATGGATAATGTACAAACTCCAACATCCAAAATATAATTATTCCAGAAGAGTAACTGCTAAATAGGCACTCTTGCAGGCCTTGTTTTACAATCTTTGTAAAAAAAAATTCAGTCCTAGGCAATATTCTTGCTCTATAAAAATAAATTACTTTAAATGTGCTCTATGAGAACTGTAATTATCTATTTCTTGCCATAAATAAATTTTGAAACCTACAATTTTCCAGAGTATTAAATATTTTACTCTGGAGGTCAACAACAAGTGAGGAAAAACTTAAAATATTTTTGTTACCGTTTTATAGTATAATATGTGACTCCTTCTCTAAGTACAATTCCTAGAGAAGCTATATTTCCAGATGACTAGCAAAATGATTGCTGAAATGCATTAATTAACCTTTACATTCACATAAAAGTGTTTTGTGAGAACAAATGTACACAAAATGTTATCTTTAATCATGACTAATAAAAATGGTTATTATAAACACAAGTTTTACTACTGCAAATGTCTCCTTGACAAATGACAGGGCCTGATTCCTTTATTAAAAGATAATTAAAAATGTTTCACAAGGGATTCAGAACCTTCCTACGGTTTTCTCCTGGCTGCCTGCCTGCTTTGGTGGTAATAATATGAAGAAAATCTTGAAATAATATCTGTTATATTAAATGTGCATGTGTAAATTTATTTTATTCAACAAAATGTTAAAACTAAATATTTGTGGCCTATGGAAGTAGTTAAGGAGCCATTCTGAAATGTGCTAACTGTGATGGGACTGAGGGGATTAAGTCAACGTTATTTCTGGAACTGGTCATCAGAGTGTGTTCATGCCAGAAATCGATGCTGTGCTGAGCCTGCAGAATGCCACATGTCTCATACATTACAACCCACACGTCCTCATAGCTCTTTCTCCCAAAGCCTAAATCATGACAATTATTTGAATAAGCTCCAGGTAAGCTGTTAAAACTAATCATCAATTTGGAAGTATTTTCTCTTCAAGGTGAGTCTGTGATCAGAAAGGAGAAGACCATCTCAGGTCTGTTTAAATAAAATGGTGGTATCACAGGTGTGACCTCTGCAGTGGGAGCACCTCTAACATGGAACAGATACGAGACTAGCAGGATTTGGTGAAACATAAATTCCGAAGCCAGATGGCCTGGGCCCAAATTCTGGATCTGACTAACTGTGTGATCTTGAGTAAGATACTTCAACTTTCTGTGCCTCAGTTTCCGTATCTGTAATAGAACCTACTTCTTAGGATTGTTAGGTGGTTAACACAGTTAATATGTGGAAAGTTCTTAGAACACTGCCTTGCATGTTATATGTGCTATACAAGGGTAAAATCAATCGATAAAAGTTACTTCCCATAGAGAATCTGGAATATATGAATACACCAGAAAAACTGTTGAAAGAAAGCACCATTGCAGGAAAATTTTCGAGTAAAGAAATAGGAAGACTTATTGGCTCGAGGTCCTCAAGTTTAGATTTTTGTCATCTCCAAATGAGGTTATACAGATAGCCACGCCCGACTGCCAGAATTTAACATTTAAAACATGAATTACTTTTGTAATGCTGTCTTAGTGTGTCTTCCTTTCCTTCAATGTACAAGAAATTGCAAACATGGAAAGTTTCCCAGCTTCTGAGAGACCCTGAAATGAACTATTAACAACTGAATGGCTAACTTGGAGACTTAGTCCAACTTTGTGTTGAGTAACAGTATATTCTGCAAACCCTGAAGCTAGTTTTATTTGGGATCATGTTTTTAGTGCCCTATTTGGGAAATGCTATATTTTTAATTTGAGATATTTCAGGTATCGTATTATTTTTGCAGCATAACATTTCCAGAAAGGTGGTGATGGCTGCGTGGTCAGCCAGTCACTGCATGGGAGACCTGACTATGTCTTTGATTCTATTCCTTGAAGATCCTCTTTTTTTATCTGTAAGTTGACTTTCTTAGAAAGTTAGAATTGAATAATGAAGATCCTTTATTGACTTAGGTAAGCAGAAGAAAACACACTCTTTTCAAATATACAGTCATACTCAATAAATTCTGAAGAATTTTCTCACATAGCATTCAGGAAGAAATACTCTTAGAATAATTTGGTAAATAATAAATATAAGATATATTGAGACAGCAATCTTTTGTTTTAATTTCTTCGGTATTGCTATTCATAAATAATAGTAAACTTGCATTATTGATTTATCATTCTTGTCAACTGTCCCACAAGGCGCATTCACATTCATTTCTTCTTAGGCAGACTTTCTCTCTCTCTCTCTCTCTCTCTCTCTCTCTCTCTCTCTCACATGCTCACACAGAGAACCAGATTCTTATTTTCTACCTTTATCTCGAAGGTCTTCTGCTGAGTCCTGCAATATGAATATAATTTTAAAAATCCAATTAAGAGAGAGTGATGGTGCAGAACACATAATTCCCAGAGTAATAAAATCCCTAGGTATATGAGTTCAGAAGTAAAATATTTTGTAAAGATTGCCATGGATTTAAAAATGTTAAGGCATAATACCAGAGCTTACTACGAGGGGTACCTGTATATTACAAGTTAATATCCCTAAAACTGATGTGTTTGGTGGTCAGAATCAGCATCATCTGGGAGCTTGTTCGGAAGACAGAATGTCTGCCTCAAGTCAGATGTATTGAATCAGAATTTGCATTTTAATGAAAATCAAAGGTAATTCATACGCACATCAAAGTTTGAGGAACACAGTAATATGACACTATTAAATATTTTACAGATGGATTAGAGTTACATAAAATGTAATAGAAAAATAATTCTATCAATGCATACATTTAAAAAATCCATTTTTGATGATACCCCAAATTACTTTATGCTTTATATTTCTTCTTACTTCATTAAAATTAACATCGACTTTCTAATAAACAGAACACCACTACAAGGAGATGCTCAATAATCGTTGAAATCTGATAAAATTAGATTGAAATCACGTTGGATTTGATTTTAAAAAGTATCTTTAAACGGAAAAGAAAGACAGACTTAGAAGATGGGAAAAATAATAGCAGTCAGTTTTTGGTACACCTCCTCAGTATCACATACCTGCCTGTTTTACTCACTAACCTGCATGTTCTCTGCAGGTGGAGACTCTGATATTCAGATGTGCTCTGAACAGGGGGCACATTTCAGATCGATGAAGAAGTAAACAATGATTTTCTTTAATTTATTCCTTTATTTTTAAGCATTAAAATATTCGGCTGCTAAATAATTTTGCTATTACTACTGACATTTTTCTACTATTTATCCACTACAAAATCTCAGAAGTAACATAAATGGTATTATAGGAACAATGTAATAAAACTGAGAAGTAAAACCATCAGGGAATTATTAACCAGGGCCTGTATCTACTTTCAGATTATGACCACTCATTTCATCCTGTCTCCTTGAAAATTGCACAAGCTCTGTTCATCCACTAGGGTAAAGCATGGCATCAGCTTATTGAATAAACACTTGAATGTTCCTGGTAAAAGAAAAGATTTTATGAAACAATTAATATTTGGAACTAGGTTTACATCAATCATCTACTTTTTTAGAGAACATGATTGCCCTCTAGTGTGGTGAAAAGTT
This sequence comes from Macaca thibetana thibetana, assembly GCF_024542745.1. NCBI lineage: Eukaryota > Metazoa > Chordata > Mammalia > Primates > Cercopithecidae > Macaca > Macaca thibetana. Next base: position 65,320,483 of record NC_065585.1, read on the forward strand.
AATGCAGACACCGAGGTTTTCCAACTGACAGAACCAGTCTAGGTTCTGAAAACATCTAGGTCACTGGCTAATTCAGTATTTTCTTTTTTTAATGAAAACATTCTAGAATTTTTCATATAAGGTCACAGATCTTGTGACAACAGGATAATATGTGTTTTTCTTCCCACGACCAAAAAAGAAACTGGTGTGAGCTGGGGTTCGCTATCAGCAGCTCCCGGTGGCCACGCCCAGGCCTAGGTTTGTGCTGTGAGCTTCCTCGGGCTCGGAGGCCAGCTTTTTTCTGGCTCTTGTGAGCAATGAGCTAGCAAGGTAGCCTGAGCATATGATCAGTCACACTCAGTTGAAGTAAAAAATAATGGTGATTGTTAAATCCGGAATTTTCCTAAAGATGGTCTGAATTTATCAATGAGAAAATCTTCCATTCAATATGTAATTGATTCTTCCACTTCATTGTTAGTTGTACAGATAACAGTGTAATCTTCCACTTTATTGTTAGTTGTACATATTTAACTTTAAAATTCTGTTTTAAATAGGTATTTAAATACTGCTAGGTATTTACATACCTAAGTAACTACTTGATCTTAAATTATAGGGAAGAAAACTACTTTATTATATGAATCAGTCTTGTGGCACTCTGAAAGGATATTTCCTGAATCTGAGTAAAATGTAGCCTCTTGTAGCATTTTTTAATCACTGAGCATGAGCTATTTGATGGGAAGTCACATTGTGCCAAATGATCAAATGCTTATTCCACAGTCTATCCATTAGTAATTTGAAAAATAAAAACCCAAAGTAATTAAAACTGCTTTCAATGCGACAAATAAAAGTTTGCTAAAAATATTAACGAGGTAATAGCTCTAACAATAAAAACACTCATTTCTGTTTTAGAATAGAAAAATTTACTATAAATGTGTAAGTCACATTATTGTAAAAACATTGTGAATTATGACTAAAGTTCTAGATTTTAATAGCACAAATTGTCCAATCTTAATTATCATTTTAAAAGATACTTTCAGAGAATGTTAACATGCATAGACAAACACCACCAGGTCTATTAATTTATCCTGTCATTCTAGCTACCTGCGACGTGTTACACTGGGTCAGAGAGTGTTTACTGCAGGCTCAGCTTACTCACCTGGTATAAACTAAATACATGAGATTAATTGATAAACTACTGCCATTTCTTTCAGCTTTATCCTGAAATCCTGACCAAATCCTCAGCTTTTCATTTCTAGTTACTTATATATCCATTCAGAAGGTGCCCACTTCATTAGAAAAGATAATGGGGAGTATTATATGCACCTCTTACAATCATGCTGAATACGTAATTGTTTAATGAATCAGGAAAAAAGCACTCGCCTTGATAATTAATTGATTGTCTTTGAAATTGGAATTAATTTCAAAATCTATTATTTTAATACTGCAGAAGTAGTGTTCTTTTCATGATTTGCAAATGCAGTTAAATTATGGCCAGAAAGGATCCTTGCGTTTGTCGTATTTGGGGTGGGATTTTTATTGGGATGGAGGCTACCATTTCACGATCCATGTATCTGTGTAGGATTGAGGCTGTATCAAGAATCAGCAGTTGGAAGAATAGTTTCGCGGGGAAAAAACTTAAAATTTTGTGCATAAGCTATATTTATATATTTATAGATATAACCTTATGTTGAAGATCACAACATCTCAATTATATATGTATATTCTCATCCATTGCAGCCACAAACAATTCTCTGCAGAGAATTTTCCAGCAATCGTTGGCACACAAACCCTGCTCTTAGCAAGCACCTGCACATGTATCTTAGCCACATGAACATACATAATGCTGGCAGGAAGCAAAAATATATTTGCTTTATAACTTAAAATGAACATCTGGAGACAAAAATTTCCTTTTTGTGGGGGAAAGGGATGAGGGCAATTAGGAGGAAGCAAAGTGAACGCAACAAGGGTTAATCCTTAACCAAGAGCAATCCACGTCCCTTTTGAACAAATGAGAACAAATAAGGCTACTGAATCATCAAATAATAATAATGATTTTAAATGATAATAATACTGATGATGACGATGAGTTTGCAGCCGCTAGCCCGCAGCGGAAACCTTTCTGAGGGGTGCAGAAAGCGAAGCGAGATCGCCCCCACCACCCATTCTCAGAACCTTTCTGGACGTGCGGGTGAACTGCGAATTGTGGAAAGCTGGGGTAGCTCAGGACACTGCGCAGAAACCAGTCTCCCCGGCTGCACCGCGGGGGCGAGCGCCCAGCTCCGGGGAGGGGAGCGCAGGGCGCGGCGCGGAACTCTGCAGGGCTGGCTGCGCTCCACGCACCCAATCCCCACGTGCGCCCCCACCCGGCCAGCAGTAGGCGGCTCTGGGCCTCAGCTGGGAGGGGTAGGGCCGAGCCGCGCCCCGCTGGAGGAGCGAGGGTCTTCCTTACAGAAGCCCCTCGGGGGGTCTCCATTCTGGAAAATCATAGAGAACAGAGGTGGGCGGTGGGCTCGGGCTGGGGGAAAAAAGCCCCCAGCTCCGCGGACCGTGGGTGGGCAAGAAGAGAGAGCCCTCCCTGAATCCCTGGGAAGGGGTCACCTCTGCGGTCTCGCGCCGGGGCTGGGTGGGGCCGCGCCTTTGTGTGGCCGGGAGGGGCTCGAGCCAGCTTTTCTGCAGAGCCACCTGCTCAGCTGGGACGAGCTCGGTACTGGGGCTGAGAGCCACGCCGGGGGTCTGTGCACATCAGGGGGTGCTTGGACCGTTGTGGACTGCAGGACTGAAAAAAGAGGTTCCAGGACTGCATACAGCTCAACTGCCCCTCCCATATTCCTCTTCCCCGCCAGTCTCGGAGCCTGAGGTCTCCCCAGCTCCGTGCGGAGGGTGGGGCAGGGCGGAGCCGCGCAGATGGAGCTCTTTCGGCAGCTTTCCCTGTCTCCGCATCTTGCAACCGAGTCCCGGGGGAAACGTGCTTCCAGCTGCCACAGGACCCTAGGCCCCACCCTGCCTGTCCACCCCGGGGCCACTGAGCGCCAGAACCATGGGCACTCAAGGCACAAGGCCAATTGCGGATGAAGGCCCTGAATCCGGAATCTTTTCCGGTCATCCTGTGTCTCTACTGTCTGTCTCTCTGAGCTTATGAAATTGCCGATATTTGGCACTGTCTGACCCACAAAACGGAAATTTCGCGTGGCTCAACTTAAGACTTTGACCTCTTTTGCTTTATATTACGGTTTCATGTCATCTCTATTATTATACACACACATGCCTAGGTTCCAGAAGCTTTTCCCGCAAACGATCAAAGGTCTTCAAAGAACCCTTTATCTGTGTCTATGTCTAAACACTCTATGTAATGTGCTTCCGAAAAGAAAAATGTTAACCCACTTTTCCCATCTCTCTCAAAAGCAGAACAATGAGGCCAGAGTGGGGAGGGCGGGGTCAGTGGTCAGGTCTCTCTTGGAAGCCGCGGCGGGGAGTAGGGAGCGCGGAGCGCGGGGCGTGGCGCCGCTGTCCCCGCAGGGCTGGGCTTCTGGGTGTCACGCTGCGCTCCCCACCCGACCCCCTTTCGAATGAAGATGCAGCACCGGGCAGGGGGCGGGGCTGCGCTGTTCCGCACTGGGTGGGGCTGTCCGCATTGTGCGCCCCGCGCTGCAGGTGCCTCCCCCCGGGACCGCTGGTCCGCACACAAAGAAACCCCACCCCAGCGCCTTCGAAGCCGCTGTCCCTCCAACCCTCCCCACCGCGCGCTTCCCCGCCCCTGCAGTTGCCCACCCGCGCCCTCCACGCCCTCCGCGACTTCCTCTCTCCTTCCCCTCCCTTGCCCTAAAACAAAGGAGCGGAGGTCCTGCCCCCACCCTTGTCCCCCGCCGTCTTACCTCCCTGCACCGCACCCCAGGACTAGCGGTTTCTCTGACCAGACAATACCGTAAAATGTGCCCCGTTCTTTCCATCCCCTCCCCCCGTCCCCACCCATCTTTCAAACAGCGGGATGGGACCGCTTTGACTTTGCAATTTTCTTTTTCCTTTCTCCCACCTTCCCTTCTCCCCTTCCCTATTTTCTTCTTAAACTAGAGAAGAAAAAAAAAAAAAAAAAAAAAAAAAAAAAAAAAAAAAAAAGGTCGTTATAAAGCACTTTCCAAAACGTCCCTTAAGCCCATTTAAAGCAAACAGTTAAGGTAGCTTCCTCCCCTCAGGACTGAGTACTAATTTTTAAATATGGAAACAGAATAAATTCTCTACCCACAGGAGAGCAACTTACCTGCTTCTACCTTTTAAAAGAAATTCTTCGCTTTAGATTTCCATAGACCTCTTCTCTGCCCTCCCACCTCCCCCAGAACTGCCCTGTCCTTCCTGGTCCTGTGTTACCATTAACGTCTTTTTCTTTATAAAATATCTCTGAATGCTTCTAGAGCTCAAGAAAGGTGGGCTCCAGGTAGAGCCGACGGAGAACGAGGCGCAGTGCCTTACCCATTGCTGTTTTAGCCATTGTAGGGATGTGCAGACGCTGAGCAGTGGCGAAGGCAAAGGGTCCGGCTACAGCAGCGCAGAGAGCGAGAGAGAAGACTGAATAAGGCACTGAGTCTGCAGAGTGGGACCGTGCTAGAGAAAGAGCAAGAGGCAGGAGCCCATGAATAATTATCACTCAGAAGCTCAAGCAGATTGGCTCCCAAGGTCCCCTGACATGACTCCCGCAGAGTCAGAATCTCCAAGCATTAAATATTGATCGGCCAATGGTGCTGGAGTACAAAGTACCACAATGCAGTTTGAAATGGAAATCAGTCCTTCCCTGGCGGCTCCCCCCATTTTGGGGGCCTGATAGTACAGTCCAAGTAGAGTGGCGCTTTAAGCCCTGAAGCTTCCTAGGAGCTAAGAACTGGGCTGTGCCTACCTAGGAGCCAGGAGTCTTGACTTTGCTCATACATGTGCCACTGCACAATTCAATGGAAAAGGATTCAGAGGCTTGAGAAGTCCTCAATATACGCAGGCTTTTGGAAAATTCTGTTTAAACACTGTGTTTTCACTTTTTCATATTTTCTTTCACCTTTGGCTCTGTCCTTGGTTTTAGTCTTTCAGGGCTACCCTATGTCTGGCTATGGTGGCAGCTCAGAGCAGACTTGCATTATTGTCCTTCATCTTTTAGCACAGCTGGACCTAGGCATCTCTAAACTCTTGAAGGTCTCTCAGGAGAGGGAAGCATGGTGTTTTCTTTCCTTGGCACAGAGGAAGGGGCTGCCTGGTTGCTTGAGAATAGGGATGGTAATTATGGTCCACCTGGGGACATGGGGGAAGAGGAGGAAAGTTTAACCTCTGGGGCCTGCGTCCTGTCCATTTGTTAACAGGGCAGAACCAGGTTGGCTGACTGGTTCGGGCATTAAGGAAACCACAGGTGAATGCCATGTTGCCCTGAAGGTGTAGGATTAAGTGGGTCAAAATTTTAGTAACCTTTCCAGGGCTCTAAGGAGAATGCTTTACATGGAAAACTTAGAAGAGATGAAAGGTGTGGTCCGGGGCATTATTTTTCTGAGATCCAGAGACACTACATTTATGTAGGCCCAGGAAAGATGTGTTCAAGTTTTGGATTGAGCAATGTCGTATGTGAGGATCTTTGAGACTAGTTGCAAAAAATGACTTTCATTACAAACAAGGCATTCATTAGTCCCTCCTTCTCACTTAATGGATGCCAGTCATTCATTTGTTCTCTTTCACTTGACTTAAATATATACTGAGGCATTTACCTTGTGCACAGCTCTGAAAATGGTGAGAAAAAGTTTAGTAGTTGCTGCATGAAGCTTTTAATTACTGCTAATTTAACACTTCTGTGACTTTATTGAGCCAGTCTAATTCCATTCAGAAACTGATTTTAATATTAGAAAAATAGGCAAAGAATCGCTAATTCTGACATACTTGAAAGCTGAAAGAAGAGCACATTGTTGCAATCATGAACAGGTATGAAACCCTGGCGAGTTTTTAATTTCAGAAAAATGAATAGATTTTTTTTCTTTTTATTAAAATAAGCTTTTAGCAGCTTTCTGTCCAATCACATTTCAATTGTTTTTTTCTGTCCTCTGGAACAATACACAGTTTCAAACACATAACACCATTTGAAAATAGCAGGGCACTCTCCTTGGTGCTGAAATAAATTTCTTCACCTCCTACTTACTTGTAAGACATTTTAACCTCATAGACATTTTGCTGAATGATAGGATGCTACTGGAACTGGAACAATTTTGACCTGCTGAATCATGGGGAAAATAAAAGATGAAGTGGAGATCAATAAAATTATTTCTTGAACAGGAAGATTAGAAATTACAGTTCCTGTCTTTGAACAGGTCTGTGACTATGACACAGCAAGAGAGTGATATGGAAGTTGACAGGGTCCGGAAATAAATAACCATTTTCTCTGTATATATAGGCATTTCCCACTTTAAATGTAAGAGTTAATCACCTCTCACTGGAGTAGTTATCACTTATGAGGTGAAGGATCTTCAGCATGTTTGTGTGACTAATATCTTCAAAGTATTTCTCTTCTCCCCACCACACCCTTTCCCCTCAGGCTGTGTGTCATCTCTATACATTCTTCAGCTTCTTTGGAGAATAAGGGCCCTAAGTCATAGCATTAATGTCTTTAACAACTGTAGTTGGCTGCTGAATGAAATCGATTGCACTTTTGATCACTATGAGGAAAACAGAACCCTCATTCTACTGCCCTAAGTGTCACATGTGTGACTCTTTTCTATTTCTGATTTTCTAGGTGTTAGCCACCTAACATCAGTTATGAATTATTTTTAAATATGTCAAACAGAGAAGAGAGTAGGTTAATATTGTTTACCATAGAATAAAAAGATGTTAGGCAAAATTGTCAATCAGCTAAGAAAAACCAAATAAATTCAAATGGCTGTGCCATTACCAAATTGTTTTTTGTTTTCTTTTATCATTACAATATGCTATCATGCATATTCACATGGGAAAGTAAGGGCAAAATATGAATAGAAAAATTATTTCATATTCAATATGTTATTCACTTATTCATTCATTTGTTCAGCTAATTTATTCACCAAATATTTATTTGATGAAGTTTCAGACTTTTGTGATGCTAGCCAAGCTTCTTCTTAACATCTAAAAAATAGAAGGTGAAGGAAAATATAACACATATCTCTTTAAGAAAATATTAATTTGGGGCAGTGAATATGATCTTGTGTATTTTGGATCACGCTTTGTTGAAAAAATTTGAAAAAATAACCCCAACTGGCTCTAATAATAAAAGTGCATTTGCTGTTTTATCTAACCATAGAGATACAGTTGGCACCAGAGGTCTGGAGATGAGATCGGCTTTTCCTGAAGCAAATGGTTTTGATGGGAATGGGTGGACACTCAAAGAATAGGTACTACATTTGCACAATGTAAACTAAGGACAACCAGTATCTGTCTTGCAGGGATTTGGGTAGACTGAAGGGTTATCCTGTATGAACTGTCTAAGCCATCATGGATATTTAGTAATTTTAAGTACTATGACTATATTTAGTGTTTCCAATACATTTAAACCTTTGAAGGGTAGAGAATGAGTAGTGTATATCTTTATACCCTTCCTAGTGGTTGGTTTCATGATTCACATGGTAGATAGTTAAAAACACTTTGCGAAATAATAAATAATACACTGTCGAAAATGATTCAAGATGGCTGAATCCAGTGAAACCATATTGATACTTCTAACCTCCTTTGCTTAGCTTGTATTGGGAGCAGGTATTAGGCTGTTTACCAGTGTTTATTTATTTATATCCTGCCCTATTCCCAAAGAACCTAAATGAGTGGAGCTCACAACAGTAGATAGCCGTTGTTAATTTTGTTAATTTTGTTTTCTCTAACAGCAGTAAGCTGGAGCTGTGGAAATCAAAGACTTGCTAACAGAAATTTTAATTATTGTGGGTTACAGCCTATTGTGTATTATCTCTGTGAGGAGGCCTGAGGTGTTGATTTCTTTCCAAACCAGAGAGTAACAGTTGCTTTGGAGGATTAGCTGATGCCATCTAACACAGTCATATGATTTTCTGCTATTTATAATCAAGTGCCCGGGAAAGAATCCTAAAGTGATTATTAAAAGTTAGTGTGATAAGAGAAACATTGTTAAGGTCAAATTAATTTTTTTGATCTGACCTCGGTTGATTACAAAAGAAGTATGAGAGATAAAATCCACTGAATTTTTTTTAGATGTTTAGAAATTTAGGATATAAAATAGTTACAGCTGAAGATATTTAGAGATGCATCTAAAATAATCACACATGAAAAAATGGTTGACTTATTAACATTTTGATTATTTTGCCATGTTTAAATTCTTATAGATTAATGGAAAAAAAAGGATTAATAAAAAAAGGATCATATGTCCTTTAATAGAACTGTCTAATACGGTTTATTCAAAAGGAAAGTCATTCCAAGGAGGGAGAGCTAGTGTTCTTTATTAGCAGTGAGCTCTGTATTGCTCAGGATTTTGCCAGTATGTTAGAGTTATTTCTGAAGTACAGAACAAACATACTTTATTGTTTTCTTCTTAAATTGGTTATTTAAAAATGAACAATTATTAGTTAATTATTGTTTTCTTTTATCTACCTAGGGTCTTCTTTATGTCCAAATGGGACTTGTATATATTAATAATTGGTATAATTCACCCTGAAGCAAAATGACTTACTGAAATTAGTAAATCCTATTGATAGTTTTATAATTGAACTTTTCTGGAAATAAACTTGTTCTAATCATAAGAAGGGCTTGATATAAATTTAATGAGCTGAATCTTTACATTACCTTGATAATGTTGAAAACTACTCACTATCTTGGCAGCAATTACTGTTACTAACTTTTTCCTTCTCTCCATGAGTTGATTTACAGCTTGAATCCAGGGAGAACATTAGTTAGACACCATTGAAGCTGGGAAGTTGGTTCCCCTTGAGATTTCACTCAGCATCTTAGTTTACAACCCTCAAATGAGAAAACAGTGGAGACAACGCTGAAGTGCCTGGAAGAGAAATCTAGGAGAAGGGTGACTCACTCTGTTTATCCCACAAGCCTCAATTTATTTTACTTTTTAAACAGAACCCCTACTGTGAGGATTGCATTATATGTACAATAACATTAGTTGCCTAAGAACCTTATTTTTCTAAATCAAGCTAAAAAGAGGAGGACGAGGATGTAGGGAAGAGAAAAGCAAAAGCATTTTATTATACTGCCTTCCTGGAAGATTCTCCCATTAGTCATTTATTAACTAATTTTCTGACCCTCTGAACTTCCACCACCCCTATCCTGCTGTTTTATCAAGTGGAATTGAATTGATGGATGTAGGTAGTATTTTTTTAAAAAATTTCATCAAAAATTTAATTTGACAGTAACTTTAGACTTGAACTTGGCCAGGCTTGGTGGCTCACGCCTGTAATCCCAGCACTTTGGGAGGCCAAGGCGGGAGGATCATGAGGTCAGGAGGTCAAGACCATCCTAGCTAACACGGTGAAACCCTGTCTCTACTGAAAATACAAAAAAAAAAAAAAAAAAAAAAAAATTAGCCTGTTGTGGTGGTGGGTGCCTGTAGTCCCAGCTACTCAGGAGGCTGAGGCAGGAGAATGGTGTGAACCCAGGAGGCAGAGTTTGCAGTGAGCCGAGTTCGTGCCACTACACTCCAGGCTGGGCGAGAGAGAGAGACTCCGTCTCAAAAAAAAAAAAAAAAAAAAAGAAGAAAAAGACACATTAGACTTGAACTCAACTGTAGACAACAGAACCCCATTCCACTCCTTTTTTTTTTCTCTTGTCACATATTTAATGGCTTTTTCTGTTTTTGGTTTGATTACTCCTTGAACAACACCTATCTTTTTAGTTCAGTTCAGCAAAAACAGAGCAATGTGCAGTTAGGTGGCAAATGCTGCCTATTGCAGCAGAAAAGAAATTTCCCAGAGATTTGCAGATGTGTTATTTGGGTTTATTTAGAATGTACAGGAAATGTCCTCTTTTGGAAAGAGGATTTCAATAACTTGAACATTTACATCAAAATATAGAAGTATTGTACTTATATTTTTGTCATAAACTATTTCAAATGGATAGAAGAGAGCAAATAATGAACTTGTATTAGTCAAGTTAAGAAATTACCAAAACTTTATTGCTTTTGTTTCTTTTTCCTTTTTCATCTTTGCTGAAATCTTTAAAAGGAAGTGACAATCATCATTTAAATTCACCCTTTGTAGTTAAGCATGTATCTCTAAAAGCATGAACCTTTCTTACATAAATACAATTTTATTAAAATACTTAACAATTATAATTGCATTTTAATGATTGTCTCAAGAATACAGTTGCTTTGTTTAAAACAGGACCCAAATATGGTCCACATATTCTATTCACTTTTGTGTTTCTCAAATCTCTTTTAATCTGGTACAATCCTCCCTTCATTTTTAAAATTCCCTTCATTGGCTTTTTGTAGAAACTGGGTCAATTGTCCTATAAACTTTCCTACATTTTGGATGTGACTCTCTACTTCCGATGTAGTCACTTATTCCTGCCCTCTGCAAACGAAAGCCAATTTTGAAGCTTGATTAAATTCAGGATAATCTCACCAAAGAATAACTCAGTTTAATTAAAAGCATGGCTGATATTTATTCACATGTGCTGGAGATCAGTCATAAAACCAAGGCAAGGGGGGAGTTATAAAAACAAAACCTACAGCAACCTGAGGAACAGTGAAATATTGTTTTTTGTCCATGGGCAAGCTGATTAATGAAAACCTATCAAGGAGAGCATTTTCCCAAAGCAGACTGGCATTTATCAGAGAAGGGAACTTTATTTATATGAGTTTTTGGAGAAATCTTGTTACTAAAAGTGACAGAAAGTGATGTTTTATTTCTGGGTGTGGCTGCTGTTGAACTCTGCTGGACTTCTGCTGAGCCCTTCACCTTAGTTAAGCTAGGAGTGTACCATTTCTCTACTATAGTAACGTTGTTCCTCTTTTAGTTAAAGTCTGCTGAGTGAGCTGTGATAGCTTCAGTCTTTTTGACGCAGAATTGCAATGAACTGAATATTTATGACCCCCCTCAAATTCATATGTTGAAATCCTAACCTCCAAGGTGATAGTACTAGGAGGTGGCACCTTTGGTAGGTGATAAGGTCATGAGCAGGGGTGCCCCATGAGTGGGATTAATAACCTTGTACAAAAGACCCCAGAAAGCTTCCTTGGCTCCTTTCACAAGTGAGGATACAGCTAGAAGATGCCATGTATGAACCAGAATACAAGCCCTTGCCAGCAATCAAATCTGCCAGCACCTTGATCTTGGAATTCTTAGCCTTCGGGAACTGTGAGAAGTATATTTCTGTTGTCTAAAAGCTATAAAGTTTATGGTATTTTTGTCATAGCAGCCTACATAGATTCAGATATAGCTGAGTGTCAGCCTAGCATAATGGCAGTACAGTAATTTTTAAGTAATTGCATCTCATTCAGAAGAAAATGCAAAAGGTATGAGGACCATCATAAATGTCAAGAGAAACATTCGAAATCCTGTCTTGTATTTAGTTTTAAAATGGCCTATAACCAACTAGAAGAACAAGTCCCATGGATTAGTTTGGGCAACCTTATTTATGTTTCTTTTTTTAAAAATCAAATTAATGCCTCCACTTTTCCTGAAGTGTTTATCCAGGTATTGGTTACTGTATTGACTCAATAGATGGTTGACCTGTAAATAGTTAGGAAGAATTTTATTAGTTAGATTAGTCTAGCCAATACATTTATGCTGGTTGGTTGGACTTCTCAAACTTGAGCTGCGTTATTTGTTTTTTGGTTCTAGTTATAAATGCGGATCACACATTTCAGTCTAAGGAAAAAATGCTAGTGATATTTGGTGTCTTGTATATTTTCTGGTAAGTTACCATGTCAGGCTCCCCACAAAATGTGAGAAATAGTAGAATTTTTTTTAGTCCTTACAAAGATGATCTTGACAAAGAATAGGCCACATTTCAATGTCATTAGCATGAAAGGCCTATCTAATTAAATAGGAAAAATAATCTTTTGGGTGCATATAGAAGGGACATAAAAATAATCAGTTGTTATCAGTTGCCACCTTAATGCATTTGGTCTAATTGCAAAGAACAAACATTCTAGGTAAATTTAAACAAGTTGTGAAGTTTCTGAATTAATTCATGAAAAAACAGTTCAATGATAAGTTGCATTATTAGTCACCTGTTCCTTGCTATCCTGACATCCCATAGGTGACTTTGAGGCTCTGGATATACAAGTAACAGCAACTGTGAGGGACCTAGAGTTGAGGCATGTGGAATAGATGTGTTTGAGTTAACACTTTTTAGAAGTGCCTGAGCCATATAAAAAATTGTGCAATTGGCAGTGTTGGCAGTGGTGGAAACTGTCTGTTTGAATGACCTACCTCTGTAAGTTTCTTACTTTGGAGACCTTTTAGTGAGCTCAGGGTTAGATCTCCAGTGGGGCTGAATATTCATGTTGTAAGATCCTTAATATGTTTGCATTAAGAAGTGTAAGTCCATGGGTCCTGTGTTCTGGAGTTTACAAGCAGCAGTAGTGGCTTGAAACACTTGAAATGGCCCTTTTCAATATAATTCTAAGGCTGACTCTCACTGGTGTCTTTCCCTATATAATGTCTACTGGTTGTGTGTTCTGTAGGGGTGTATTCATTGGTGTCTCTTTAGGAAATTCAGTTTGTAACTCTTAGGTATGACTCTTGTGTATGACATTAGATTTTGAAAACACCTGACAAGATCAGAACGTAATAAGGTAATGTGGTCAGAAGGAAAGTGAGAATTTAGGGGGATTTTGTGATGAAGATTACATTATCATTAAGGCTAGGGTGGAAATTTTAGATAAGATATATTGAATTCTTCTGTAAATATTAATTGTTATGATTTTAAATATTATTAGTTTATACTTTTAAACAGTGCTTTGCTACATACCCTTAAAGACAAAAAAAAACTGCAAAAAAATCTTGAACACTCTTTAATAGTTTCTTGTGTGTATAGTATGGCTGTGGAAATTCTAGAACTATTTTATATATCTAGTGGGATTAAGAAAGTGGGTAAACATAATCTCATTGTTGGGAGCCAGTGTTCTCACTGGGGAAGAAGAAGGTACATATATGGAATTGGGGAAAGCAGGAAAGAATCTTGTGGCATTAGATTGGAGTTAGAGATAGAATCATACACACACATATATTTCTTAATAATAAATATATTTCTTAATTCATGATTTGAAGGATATCCCATTTATAATAAAAGTCTATATTTCTTAGCTCTATTCACTGAATGAGCTTAGAAACAATTACACCTTGGTACAATGAGCACAACTGGCATCCAGATTTTGTTTTTGAAATACCATTCTCCACTAAAAGAAACTAGGGCAAGATGAATGTTGGAAAGGCAGGATGATCTTGTCAAAGTATAGGTCACATTTTCATGTGATCAACATGGGAAGGCCATCTAATTACATAGGAAAAAGAGTTCCTAAGGGAGCATATTGAAGGGACAAAAGTTATTGATATAACTGTAGAGAACAAACACTCTGGGTAGACTTAAATAAACCACATAATGGTTTCTGAATAGTTTGAAGCCATAGCCGAATCCAGAGCTAAGACAGAAAACTCAACCTGAGTCTGAAGCATTTTACTGTGCCCAAAAGTATGGAATTTCTAGAACAATGGAGATTGTGTAAAGGTCACAAGAACCAGCTTGAAGGTCTCTTGATGGCTAAATCTATTATAGGACAGTCTAACCATCAACAGAAATATAACTAATGTCTGGTAACCCACTGAATAAAATAAGAATCTATGGCTTTATGCTGAAGCTAAATAAATAAATGGGAGAGAAGGAAAAATTCTTCATTATGATATAACGTTACGTAATAAACATAGAAGAAAAGATAGTTAAAAAATTATGCAACTATTATAGTTATAATTGACTCAGGAAAGAATCATTAACAAATGCTAAAACTACTGTGTGAAAGTTTGATGGGAAACAGATAATTACATTGTCTCAGAGGACTTCCCCAGAGATCGCTTATCAATCACAAAGAAAATATTGATGATTCTACATGGAGAAATCTTGTGGATGCCATCTGAGCCAGGTGATTGAAGTTAGCATCCTAGTAATGTGATAAACTAACATCATGTGCCTCTCGGCATTAAGGTGCACCAAGTAGGAAGCAATATTACTTGTGTGGTATTCCTGCCAAACTTGCAAAAACAAATTGTTACAGGACAGCAGAGAAGTTCACATTGAGAGAAGGTCCACAAAACAACTAGCCTGTACTCTTCAAATATATCAATGTCATAAAAGCAAAGAAAGGTGAGTAACTATGACAGATTAAAGGAAACTAAAGAGAGATGATAACTAATTGCAATAGATGATCCTGGATTGGATTCTGGATCAAGAAAAAGAAACCACATAAAGATTGGGGATGATTGGTGAAATTGGGATGCTAACTGTGTATTATGTTATGATATTATATCAATATTAGATTTTCTGAACTTGATAACTGTATGTTGGTTTATGTAAGAAAATGTTGCTATTCTTACAGAAGATAAACACTGAAGTACTTAGGAATAAAGGCTGGGACGTTTGCAACCATTGGTAATAGCAATGAACATTAGCAATAATAACTTTATTATTTATATGAATATATGAATGTATATAAAAGAAAGACAGAAAGAAGGAGAAATATAAAGTAATGTGCAAATGTGATGTAGGTGAAGGTCATATAGGAATTCATTAAACTGCTCATATAAATTTCTTATAAATTTGGATTTTTTCAAAATAGAAATATAGAAATCATTAACATTTATTTAATGTTTATATAAAAAATAAAATATCATTTTACACTTTAAGGACTTTGAGAGTGAAATCAATGAAGGTACTGTTTTAAAGGAAAAGCTTTATGTAGCCCCTTAAGCATTTCACCTGTAAAGACGGAAATAAAGTACACAGCTGTACACAACTCCCTTTCTCTCTCTGCAAAGTTTAAATGTTAGACTTTCAGCAAGGGAAAGCTTCAATCTAACCATAAAACTTAAAGCCTGCTTAAAGGCTTTGTGATTTGGGTAAGTAAATAAATCCATTTGTAACTACTCAAATTATCCTTGAAGTGGAGTTGTGAGTTTTGTTCTACCTTTACAATTTTTCCTGTGTTATAATTACAGAAAAGGCAAGATTTGGTCGCCTATGAATCTTTCAAGGGAAATGTCTTTATAAATATTTTTGAAAAGTTTGAACCAATTTGCCTTTGCCATTGTGGGTATTTCATGTAGCATGTGCACCAAAGGACTGGACATATACTTGGGTGCCATTGAGTAAATGTCTTGGGAATGTCCAAATACATCACTGTTCATTAGACAATGCTGAGATTTCTTTTCTGGAGGGAAAGACTGTTATTTTTGAATAAGTACTTTTGGAGTCACGAAATTAGAGGAGAAGCTTTCTTTTAACACCAAGAATATACAAATCAATAGGGAGTTATGTTAGAGTTCTCTAGAGAAATAGAACCAATACCACATATATATTATACATATATTTCCATATCTAAAAATATGATTAATTAATTAATTCATTCATTTATGATAAGAAATTGGCTCATATGATGATGGAGACTGAGGACCCAAGCTCTGCAGTTCAAAGACCTAAGAAGCAGGAGAGTCAGTGGTGTAAGTTTCAGTCTGAATCCAAAAGCCTGAAAACCAAGAGAGCTGATGGTATAAGTTCTAGTTCAAGTTTGAAGACAGAAGGCTGACATCCCAGCTTGAAGACCATAAGGCAGAGAGGGCTCAGCCTTTTGTTCTATTTAGGCCTTCAAGTGATTGGATGATTCCCACCCTCTTTGGTGGGAATCCACAGATTAAAATGTTATACTTATCCAGAAACACCCTCACAGACACATCCAGAATAATGTTTAGCCAAGCATCTGGGGACCCTGTATCCCAGTCAAGTTGACACATAAAATTGACCCTCACAGAACTGCTTTGTGCATTGTAGTTTGTTATGGATAAAGTAATCCTTTTAGTATCAGAAGTGTGGGCTTTAATTCATATTTAAGACTTCCTTTGTATGTAGAACTGCCTCTAATAAGTCATTTCTTTCCTTATGTTTGATTGGGGTATCTCAAGAAGTTAGAAAACCTCTGTTTTTATGTCATGCCTATAGGAGAAACTGCAATGTGGCAGCTGCATTCCTCATTAGGACGGAAGGACCTAGGCCCTCAGCCATCAACTTTTCCTAGAAATTGCTCTCTCCACTTGTTTTGTCCAAGGTCATGCTCTCTTTTCAGGGGAAGCCTACCTCCAGTGACTGATTGATTTGGAGTAAAATGCCTGATTTTCTTGTTGTAATGGGGAATAATTCTGAAAGGTCATCCCAGCTTCAGAGCTTTCCATAGGGTTGCCTGAGGTCTTGGTTAAGAATGCATCACAGCCCAATCTTATCCTCTGTCCAATCTTGCCTTTTTTCCATTTCCCTTCCAGAGGTGCTGAACCCAAGTGTACACTCTGATAAATGTCTTACACAAACTAATCTCTGTCTTAGATTTTGTTTCTCAGGAACCCAACCTGCAACAAAGCTGAAATCATGAACAACTTCTAAGGCATGTTAACTTAAAATTTTAAATAAGGGAGCTTCTGTAACAGAGTGCCTAGCACAAAATATACAGAGACCATTGTAAAGACATGAGTCATCAACAAAAACATACTGAAGTTTTTAGGAAAACATTAGTCAAGTCAGGATAGGGCATTATCAAAAACAGTTAAATAGTCATGAAGTTTATCTTTACCAGGAAGAGAAAGTAAGGTAGCTGCTCTTAGATTGGAGCAACAGTTGACTATTATATGGGAATCAGCAAAGTAAAAATTTATAAGTGGGAATAAGTTTGGCTAGGAGGTGTTGGATGTTATTTTAAAGTAATGAGGCTTGCACTCTCTTAGGGAGTCATGGTATGAGAGGTGAGGCCAGAACACTTTCTATTGAGGCTTCAAGTAGTTAAGCTGTTGCCATTATCACGTGCAAACAAACATGAATTAACAGAGTCAAGAGACATGCTAAGAAAAGCAATGGGCTTATGACAGGGTTCCACTTTAGGGGATAAGCACCACAAATCATAGCTTTTTCTTTTACCTATAATGAGAAGGGTTTTACACAGTTAGGGAATTCAGGAATTGTAATTCCTGCTTAAGAAAGGAGAGGACTCTTTTGGTACTAGAGCCCAACAGGTGTCTCTGGATTATTTATTTTAGTACCCTTCATGGTGAGATAACTAATATATGAAGAATATAATATATTAATTATTTCCAGCATGCATCCCTTATAATGCATAAAAGTAAACTGAGTGGGCCATTTGAGAAGCACCAAGGATTACTTGAGTGAAAACTACATCTTAAGAGTTTTATTGTTCAGAGTTTGGAGACTACATTTAGGAAAGACAGTATCAGAAAAATCTCTCAGAGAGAACCGATCATTACATCATTATATTAGCAAAGGCCAGAGGTGCCTGAAGCTAGGAAATTATTACCTTGTTTTGGAAAGGCAAAATTTTAAAAACGAACACAATAACAAGTACAAACATATATTAGAAATAATAGCATTTTCAGAAACAAAGAGAGTTTTCATTAAAAATTACTTAAGGTATCCATTCATCCATTGGTGGACACAGGTTGTTTCCATACCTTGCCTATTGTGAATAATGCTGCAGTGAACATGGGGGTGCAGATATCTATTTGAGATGCTGATTTTATTTCCTTTGGATATATACACAGAAGTGATATATGTGCATATATTTTTTACATGATACTTCTATTTTTCAGTTTTGGAGGAACCTTCATACTGTTTTCCACAATGACTGTACCAACCTACACTCCCATTAACAGTGCACAACGGTTCCCTTTTCTCCACATCCTTGCCTTTTTGAGAATTTGTCTCTCATCTTTTTGATAATAACCATCTTAACAGGTGTAAGGTGATATCTCATTGTGGTTTTGATTTTTATTTCACTGATGATTAGTGATACTGAGCACATTTTCATATACCTGTTGACCATTTGTATGTCTTCTTTTGAAAAATCTCTCTCTCTGCCTCTCTCTCTCTATATATATACATGCACACTAGAATGTATTAATTAGCCATAAAAAATGAAATCCTGCCATTTGTGAAAATATCTATGAACCTGGAGGACATTATGGTAAGTGAAATAAACCAGACATAGAAAGACAAATACTGTATGATCTTACTTATATGTGGAATCAAAAATATTGAATTCGTAGAATCAGGGAGTAGAATGGCTGTTTTCAGGGGAAGACACGTGGGGGAAGTGGGGAATGTCAGTCAGAAGGTACAAACTTTCAGTTATAAAATGAATGTGTTCTGAGGATCTAATGTACACCATGGTGACTATAGTTAATACTACTATATTGTTTACTTGAAATATGATAAGAGGAAAGATGTTAAGTGTCCTCACCTCACACACACACAAAGTGGTAACTATGGGAAGTGATGGATGTATTCATTAGTTTGTGGTAATCATTATACAATGTATACCTATATCAATATATCATATTGTATACTTTGAATATATATAATTTTATTTGTCAATTAAATATTTTAAAATAAAATTGATTTGTTATGTGTATTTTGCCACAATTGAAAATAAGAGAAAAATTTAAAAAGCAATTTGGAATTATAACGAAAGTTATACTTAAGATCAACCTTTTTC
This sequence comes from Macaca thibetana thibetana, assembly GCF_024542745.1. Taxonomy (NCBI): domain Eukaryota; kingdom Metazoa; phylum Chordata; class Mammalia; order Primates; family Cercopithecidae; genus Macaca; species Macaca thibetana. The sequence continues at coordinate 65,339,186 of NC_065585.1, forward strand.
TGAACTAACATATAAAGCTTTCTTTAATAATTAAGATAAGCTTTTATGTATGCATTTAAGCATAAACAACATGTAAAATGTAGGATTTCTCCCTCTTCAATTATATGTGGATTTCTGTAGTAAATTAAGCATATACAAATTTACATAAAGTTGCTTATGCATTTAACTTGAACTTTAAAAAAATGGCAGCCTTATCGGTATGTCCAGGGCAACTGATACCCTCACTGAGTTTGCCATCCTAATAAACTTGCATCTATTCCCTTGATAAGATGATAAAACCCATCCACCATTTAAAGTAACAGTATGCAACTATGGTATTCTTTGCAACTACTGTATCACCTATATTAATATCTACTTTTTTAAAAAGTAAATTTTGATCTTTTCCACTTACAAAGAAAACTGGAAAATAGATAATTGAGAACTACTATACACTATTTATTACTTTAGTGGTACTTACTTTTGCTTGAATATTACCCAAATATATCCTAATGGAATTTTCTGTATTTATATGTCCAAAAATAAAAGTTATTTAAATTTTGTTTAAAAAAACTAAAGTTCTACTTAGAAAAAAGGATACACTATTTGTTAGCCTGACATAAACTGGTATTTATTTTCTTTTTATATTGCGACTTAGCAACTAAATTCCCATTAGTGTGATTCACAGTTAAACTCAAACTCCTTTTTCTTCCTATGAATTTTAGTTCGTGTGGTTCTTAAATAACCAGGATTTAAAAAGTATTTTCTACTTTGCTTTCTTGGAGTTTTTGTTTCTCTAGGCTAGTTTACATAAGGGCTTTAGAAGCCAATCATATAATAGGAGCTCCTCTCAACTTGAGATAATTTATAATTTATTAGTATTCTCTGGAATAGACAAAGGTATGGCAATATGTTTGTTGAAACCTATCTCATTTCTCACTCTGTTGAAGAACCTTATCACACTGCAGAAACATTGAGATTTCCCCCTCTTTCATCATATGCTGTTTTCTAGTAATTTTCCAGTAGACTTCCTTCCCTAAGTCAAGCTAGGGGCTCAACTTTAAATTTTTGTTGACACTAAAAGCTTTCCTTATGCCTTAATTTGGCTTATTTTGTGTATTTCTATGGAACTCCCTATTTCTTTCCTGAAAACAGGAGAAAAATCATGCAGTAAAAATGTGCAAATTTCATGAGAGATCATGAAGCTTCAGACAAGCCAGAACCAATTAGTTATATTCCATCTGCATTCCCTTTCCAGCATAATCATACAATTATCATACAAACAGAGTTATTTGTTTTTCAAGGATGCAAATGTTTATATTACTTCCTTATTATCCTTGTAATATCTGTAAGAGGATTTCTATTTGTGTTTCCTCTTTCATTCTTGACATTGGTACCTTTTGTCTGTTCTCTTTTTCTTGACAGTTCTTGCTTTTGGTTTTGTTGGTTTTCTCTCTTGCTTTTCTGTATCACATTTTATTGCTTTTTGCTCTTTTTTATTTTTAATTATCTTTTTATTTTAGAAAATTTTACTTTTATTTCAATAGTTTTTGGGGTATAAGCTCTTTAGTAGTGATTCCTGAGATTTTAGTGCACCTGTCACCCAAGTAGTGTACACTGTACCCAATATGTAGTCTTGAATCCCTCTCTCCACTCCTAACCTTCCCCCTTGAGTCCCCAAAGTCTATTATATCATTCCTATGTTTTTGCATTCTCATAGCTTAGCTCCCGCTTATAAGTGAGGATATACGATATTTAGTTTTCCATTCCCTAGTTACTTCACTTAGAATAATGGCCTCCAGCTCCATCCAAGCTGCTGCAAAAGACAATATTTTGTTCCTTTTGTTAGCTTTGTAGTATTCCATGGTGTATATATACCACATTTTCTTTATCTACTCATTGGTTGATAGGCGCTTAGGTTGGTTCAATACCTTTGCAATTGCAAATTGTGCTGCTATAAACATGCATGTGTCTGTGTGTTTTTAATATAATGACTTCTTTCCTTTGGGTAGATACCCGGTAGTGGGATTGCTGGATCGAATAGTAGACCATGTTCTTTAAGGAATTTCCATACTGTTTTCCATAGTAGTTGTACTAATTTATATTCCAACAGTGTAAAAGTGTACCCTTTCCACCACATTCATGCCAACATCTATTGTTTTTTAACTTTTTAATTATGACTATTCTTGCAGGAATAAGGTAGTATATCATTGTGGTTTTAATTTGGATTTCCCTGATAATTAGTGATGCTGAGCATTTTTTCGTATGTTTGTTGGCTGTCTGTATATCTTCTTTTGAGAATTGTCTATTCATGCCCTTTGACCTCTTTTTGATGCAGTTATTTGTTTTTTACTTGATGATTTGCTTGAGTTCCTTGTAGATTCTGGATATTAGTCCTTTATTGAATACATAGCTTGCAAATATTTTCTCCCACTCTGTGGGATGTCTATTTACTCTGCTGATTATTTCTTTTGCTGTGCAGAAGCTTTTCAGTTTAATTAGGCCCCATTTATTCATTTTTGCTTTTGTTGCATTTGCTTTTGGCGTCTTAGTCATGAATTCTTTGCCTAAGACAATGTCTAGAAGAGTTTTTCCAATGTTATCTTCTATACTTTTTTGGTTTCAGGTGTTAGATTTAAGTCTTTGATCCATCTTGAGCTGATTTTTGTATAAGGAGATGAGGATCCAGTTTCATTCTTTTACATATGGCTTGCCAGTTTGCCCAGGACCGTTTTCTGAATAGGGTAACCTTATGTTTTTGTTTGCTTTGTCGAAGATCAGTTGGATGTGTTTGACTTTACTGGGTTCTTTATCTTGTTCCATTAGTCTGTATGCCTATTTTTATACCAGTACCATGTTGTTTTGGTAACAATAGCCTGGTAGATTTATTGATTTATTGACTGATTGATTTTATTTTTTTTGAGATGGAGTCTCGCTCTGTGGCCCAGGCTGGAGTGCAGTGGCGTGATCTCGGCTCACTGCCAGCTCTGCCTCCCAGGTTCACGCCATTCTCCTGACTCAGCCTCCCGAGTAGCTGGGACTACAGGCACCCGCCACCACGCCCGGCTAATTTTTTGTATTTTTAGTAGAGACAGGGTTTCACCGTGTTAGCCAGGATGGTATCGATCTCCTGACCTCGTGATCCGCCCGCCTCGACCTCCCAAAGTGCTGAGATTACAGGCATGAACCACTGCGCCCGGCCACCTGGTAGTATAATTTGAAGTTGGGTAATGTGATGCCTCCAGATTTGTTCTTTTTGCTTAGGTTTGGTTTGGCTGTGTGTGCTCTTTTTTGGTTCTGTATGAATTTTAGTATTGTTGTTTTCTAGTTCTGTGAAGAATGATGATGGTATTTTGATAAGAGTTGTGTTGAATCTATAGATTGCTTTGGGCAGTATAGACTCTTTGGTGAAAAAATTTCCCTTCTTCTTCTTAGCTGAAAATCTCAGGGAGAGCTATCTGTCTGGGAGTTGACTGGGAATTACCAGAGAAGGCATTTTCAGTTATTTATGGGATCTTCATAATCCTGTAGAACGTGTGTGGTATATGAATTTCTAGATAGTGGCTACTGGAGTGTGGCTTTTGGTGTCTCCTTTCTAGTTAAGCCAGGAATATATCATACCCTTAATTATAATTCCTTCATAAATCTTGGCAAAATTAACAAATTAAGAATTATGAATTGTCCATATTTTTGTGACGCTAAGAATGATCAGCGGGTTATGGGTGGTGATGTCCTGATCCCTCCGTTGTAAAGTTCCCCACAATCTAATGATTCATCTATTGATGATGATTGAATTGGTTACTTTATTTGGAGTAATAAAATGTGGTTTTAAGAATTCTATAATTTCACCCACATCATTCTGTAAAGAAGAATTTTCCTTCATGAAGCAGAGTTATTTTGTTACTCTGAAATATAGTTAATAGAGTAAGAATGGACCCTTAATTTCATCCTTCTGATTGATATTTTTTAAGTAGAAATTTAAAAATGCTGTTTAGTAAATAGGTTTTGGTTTTTTTACTTTCTCTCTTTATTATTATTATTATTTACTCATTTAACATATCTATATTCGATGTGTTTTAAACTATTACATTCATTATTATTTCTGATATTCAAATCATTTCAAATTTGGCCAGGGGGCATCCTTTCATGTTGACTTGTGTGCCCTTTGAAAATGACACTTTGACCTTCATAACTTACTTGATTTTTGGGATAGCAAAATGTTCATCTTGTATATTTCCAGATACACACTTAGAATCTACTATTTTTTTGAAGGCCCTGAATTCTTTTAGTAGGGAATGGCATTTAAAGTATTAGTGCTATTTGGTTGTCATTCAAGAGGCTTCTAGACCTCTTCAGTGGACAGAGCTAGGAAATTTGTATTTTCTAAAAAAAGAAAAAAATCATGGGTTTATAATGATATTTCAAATTCAAATATTAATTCAATATTAATTAAAATTCAGAATTAATATTAAAATATTTTAACTAAAATTAAAAAATTCTCAGCTTTATTAAATTATAATTGATAAATAAACATTGTATATATTTATGGTGTACAGTGTGATGTTTTGATATATGTATGAGGGGACTTTAAAAGTTTGTGGAAAATGAAATTAAAAGATAAATATAAAAAGTGCAAACCTTACTCCTCAACATAAGCTCTATCAAATTCAACACACTTTTGTAAGCAATGATACCAGCTATGTAGTCCATTCCTACAGAATTGAGAGTCCTGGGAAGTTGGCATTATCAGTGCAGTCTTTTTACATTATTTACTGCAGAAAATGGATGCCAGTTGAAGATTTTTTAAGATTAGGAAACAAAAATAATTTAGAAGGAGCCAAATCAGGACTGTGAAGTGGATGCCTAATAATTTCCCAACGAAACTCTTGCAACACAGCCCCCTCGTTTGATGAGAAAAATGAGCAGGAGCACTGTCATGCTGGAGAACTCTCTGGTGGAGATTTCCTAGGCATTTTTCAGCTAAAGCTTTGGCTAACTTTCTCAAAACACTTTCATAATAAGCAGATGTTATCATTCTTTAGGTCTCCAGAAAGTCTGCAAGCAAAATGCCTTGAGCATTCCAAAAAACTCTTGCCATGGCCTTTGCTTTTGACTGGTCCACTTTGGCTTTGACTAGACCACTTCCACCAGTTAGTAGCCATTGCTTTGATTGTGCTTTGTCTTCAGGATCATACTGGTAAAGCAGTGTTTAATCTCCTGCTACAATTCTTCAACGAAATGCTTCAGGATCTTAATCCCACTTGTTTAAAATTTCCATAGAAAGTTCTGTTCTTGTCTGCAACTGTCTGGGTGCAACAGTTTTGGCATCCAGTGAAGAAAATGTTGCTCAACTTTAATTTTTCAGTCAGAATTGTGTAAGCTGAACCAATTGGTATGTCTATGGTGTTGGCCATTAATCATCAGTTCTTTTCAATTAGGGCATGAGCAAGATTAAGTTTTTCCTCACAAATGGATGTGGATGTTCTGCGACTGCGGATTTCATCCTCATCATCTTGTCTCTTCTTAAAACAAGTTATTCATTTGTAAACTGCTGATTTCTTTGAGGCATTGTCTCCATAAACTTTTTGTAAAGCATCAGTGATTTCATCATTCTCCCACCCAAGCTACACCACAAATTTGGTGTTTGTTCTTACTTTAATTTTAGCAGGATCCATATTGCTGTGATAGGGGCTCTTTTCAGACTGATGAATTATTCTTACTGCCTCGAACTAGAGCTTATTCAGACAAGTTATAACAAGTTTGTATGAATTTATTTTGGTACATAAACATTTTGAAATTCATGCTTAGCTTTTTCTGTAATACACATTTCCATGAAATTTTTGAAGATTCCAAGAATATTAGAAAATTATTAAATCAAGTGACTTAACGTATCCATCACCTAACATACTTATCTTTTTTTTTGTGGTGAGAACACTTAATATCTACTCTCTTAGCAATTTTCAAGTGTATAATATAGTATTATTTACTATCATCACCATGCTGTACAATAGGTCTCCAGAACTTATTCATTCTAACTGAAACTTTGTACCATCTGACCATCTCTCTATTCCAACCCTCCACCTCCTGCCCCTGGCAACAATTTTGATAAAGTCACCAATACTTTCTGATTCTGCGAATTCAACTTTTTTACATTCCACATATAACTGAGATCATGCAGTATTTGTTTTTCTGTACCTGGCTTATATCAGGTGACATAAGGTGTCTAGGTTCCTCCATGTTGTCACAAATGACAAGATTTCTTTTCTAAGGCTGAATAATATTCCATTGTATATATACAATATATTTTCCATATCCATTTATCTATGTACCCTTGGGTTGATTCAATATTTTGGCTATAGTGAATAATGTTATAATGAACATGAGGGTGCAGATACTTGTTTGATATACTAATTCCATTTCCTTTGAATATATACCCAGTAGTGGGATTGCTGGATCATTATTTTCCTTAGTGACTGTACTATTTTACATTTCCACTAACTGTGTAAAAGGGGTCTCTTTTCTCCACATGCTCGCCAATATTTGTTATCTTTTATCTTTTTTATAACAGCTATTCTAACAGGTGTGAAATGATATCTCATAGTTTTTCGATATAATTTGCCTGGTATTTAGAGATATTGACAATTTTTCCGTATTCCTGTTCATTTGTATGTCTTTTTTTTGAGAAATGCCTTTTAAGGTTCCTTGCCCATTTAAAAATCATGTTATTTGTTTTTTCACTATTGAGTTGGTTGAGTTATTTATGTATTCTGTGTATTTACCTGTTACCAGATATATAGTGTGTAATATTTTCTCTCATTCCATAGGAAAGCCAATATTTTCTTCCATTGGCTTTACTCTTGATTATTTCCTTTGCTTTGCAGGATTTTAGTTTGATGCAATCTTATTTGCCTATGTTTGTTTTGTTGCCTTTGTTTTTGCAGTCATATTATAAAAATCATTGACTAGGCTGGTGTCAAGGAATTTTTCCCCTGTGTTTTCTTTCTAGTTTTACCGTTTTGGGTCTTATATTTAGATCTTTAATCCATTTTGAGTTGACTTTTGTGGAGGATGTGAGATAAAGATCCAAGTTCATTCTTCTGCATGTGAATATTAACTTTTCCCAACATCTTTTGGAAGAGAGTATCCTTTCCCCATTGTGTGTCCCTTTCCCATAAAGCTTTGGTATGTGGCAGCTTGGTTCAAGATCAATTGAACATTAATGCCTGGGTTTATTTTTGGGGTCTCTATTTGTTTCAGTTGTTCCATTGGTCTGTATGTCTGTTTTTAGGCCAGTATCATGCTGTTTTGATTACTACAGCTTTGAAGTATACTTTGAAATCAGGTAATGTGACGTCTTTGGCTTTGTTATTTTTGCTGAAGTTTGTTTTGACTATTTAGTCTTTTGTGGCTCCCTATGAATATTAGAATTTTTTTTCTATTTCTGTGAAAAATGTCATTAAAATTTTTGATAGGGAGTGCATTGAATCTGTACATCAAAATTACAGTATAGAAATTTTAACAATATTAAATATTCTAATCCATGAACATAAAATAACTTTCCCTTTATTTATTACATCTTCAATTTCTCTCATCAATGTTTTATAGTTTTCAGTGTATAGCTCTTTCATCTACATGGTTAAATTCATTTGTAAGTATTTTGTTTTATTTTTGATGCTATTGTAAACTGAATTGTTTTATTGATTTCTTTTTTGGATACTTGTTAATATACAGAAATGTTACTAATTTTTGTGTGTTGATTTTGTATATTACAACTTTACACAATTAGTTTATTAGTTCCAATAATTTTCCAGTGAAGTCTTTAGGATTTTCTATATATAAAATAGTGTCATTTCCAAACAGAGACAATTTTATTTATTTCCTTTCAATTTAGATGCATTTTATCTTTTTCTTGCTTGCTTATTCTGGCCAAGACTTCCACTACTATGTTAAATAGAAGTGGTGAGAGTGAGTATCTTTGTCTTGTTCCTGATATTAGAGGAAAATCTTTCCGCTTTGTGCCACTGATTCTGATGATAGTTATGAGCTTGTCATATGTAGCTTTAATATATTCAGGAACACTCCTTCTATATCTAATTTGTTGACAGTTTACATTATGAAAGGATGCTGAATTTTGTCAAATGCTTTTCCTGCATCTGTTGAGATAATCATATGATTTTTGTCCTTTATCCTATTAATGTAGTGTATCGCATATATTGATTTGCATGCATTGTACCATTCTTGTACCCCAGAAATAAGTCCCACTTGGTCAGAGTGTATAATCCTTTTATGGGCTGTTGAATTTGGTTTGCTAGTATTTTGTTGAGGATGTTTGCATCTATACTCATCAGGAATATTGGTCTGTAATTTTCTTTTCTGTCTGTCTCTGGCTTTGATATTAGGATAATGCTGGTTTGGTAATATGATTAATTCAACTTTTTGAATATATACTTTTATTGCTTTTCTCTTACATGGGTATTTTATTGCTCAGTAATATTAAATTTTACTTGTAATATTAAATTATGTAATAACATTAAAATATTATTTTTAATGCAATATTAAATTTAAGTGAAATCAAATATTAAATTATTCAATGATTAAATTTTAGGTGAGATCGAATTTTACTTAACATTAACTTTAATTATATATTTGCATTATTCTAATACGTATAGAATAGCAAAATAAAATTAACATTGTTATTATTAATGATTAGGTTGCTGTTAAGATTTCTTTCAGACTCTGTCTATGAAACAAATTATATTCCACTAAATATGAAAAATCAAAATACTATATAAAGAATTTTTTTGTGTTTATATCTCTAATTTGATACACAATTAGCTTGTTTTTGCTTTATTTTCACATTTTAGGGCTTTTGGTTCAATTGCAATTCCTTGTATTCTCTTTCTTTTTTTGTAGCTACTCTTTTATTTATTTATTTATTTTTTGAGACAGAGTCTTCTTCTGTCCCCCAGGCTAGAGTACAGTGGTGCAATCTCGGCTCACTACAAGCTCCACCTCCTGGGTTCATGCCATTCTCCTGCCTCACCCTCCCGAGTAGTTGGGACTACAGGTGCCTGCCACCACGCCCGGCTAATTTTTTTGTATTTTTATTAGAGACAGGGTTTCACCATGTTAGCCAGGATGGTCTTGATCTCCTGACCTCGTGATCCGCCTGCCTCGGTCTCCCAAAGTGTTGGGATTACAGGCATGAGCCACCACACCCGGCCGCTACTCCTACTCATTTTTTATAACAAGTTGTTGGTTAGTACAAAAAATTCCCTTTATAAATGTAATTTGCTAAATAAATGCAAATTCTTTTTCTTATATAAAAATAGCACATTATATATGTTATTCTGCATTTTTTTCACTTAATACTATATCCTAGAGAATATTTCATATCAGTGTATAGCAATCTTCTTTATTCCTTTTTATGGCTATATAGTATTAATTTACCGCAATTTATTTAGCCAGTCTCTATTAACAGATATTTGAGTTATTTCCAGTTAAGTATTAAAATTATTCTATAGTGAATAATCTTTTGCATAAAACATTTCATAATTTTGCTTTTTTTGGGGCAGATTCCTAGAACTGAAATTGCTGAGTCAAAAAGAATGTATAAGTAATTTTTCTAGATATTGTCAAATCCCCCTCTGTATTATACTTTTTTGCATTTCCAACTCTTATGTGGTTGCTCCATGACAATTAAATAATGTATTGTCTAATTTTGGGATTTTTGCCAGTCTTATAGGTGTGAAGTGATATCTTAATTAAATTTTAATTTGTGAGTTAGGTTGATTATCTTCTCATGTGTTTCATTTCTTCTGTGTTCTGTTTGTTCACATCTTTTGCTCATGTTTCTACGTACCATAGAAATATCCCTTTGTCTGTGACATAAATTGCTTGTATTTTTTTCTTAGTTTGTCCTTTGTCTTTGTTTCTAATCTTTTTGTATACAAATTTTTAATTTCTTGTTTAGTGTAGTCAGATTTTACTTCTTTTATTGCTTCTAAATTTTGAACTAGGAATGTATTTCCAACTCGCAGGTTATAAAAAGATTTATCCTCATTTATTTTTCTATTATATGGCTTTAAAAATTTTTACATTTTTGATCTTTATTTTTTATTTTTATTTTTTAATTATACTTTAAGTTCTAGGGTACATGTGCACAACGTGCAGGTCTGTTACATATGTATACATGTGCCATGTTGGTGTGCTGCACCCATTAACTAGTCATTTACATTAGGTATATCTCCTAATGCTATCCCTCCCCACTCCCCACTCCACATAATAAGACCTGGTGTGTGATGCTCCCCTTCCTGTGTCCAAGTGATCTCATTGTTCGGTTCCCACCTATGAGTAAGAACATGTGGTATTTGGTTTTCTGTTCTTGCAACAGTTTGCTGAGAATGATGGTTTCCAGCTGCATCCATGTCCCTACAAAGGACATGAACTCATCCTTTTTTATGGCTGTATACTATTCCATGGTGTGTATGTGCCACATTTTCTTAATCCAGTCTGTCACTGATGGACATTTGGGTTGATTCCAAGTCTTTGCTATTGTGAATAGTGCTGCAATAAACATACTTGTACATGTGTCTTTATAGCAGCATGACTTATAATCCTTTGGGTATAGCCCCAGTAATGGGATGGCTGGGTCAAATAGTATTTCTAATTCTAGATCCTTGAGGAATCGCCATACTGTTTTCCACAATGGTTGAACTAGTTTACAGTCTCACCAAGAGTGTAAAAGTGTTCCTATTTCTCCACATCCTCTCCAGCACCTGTTGTTTCCTGACTTTTTAATGATTGCCATTCTAACTGGTGTGAGATGGTATCTCAATGTAGTTTTTATTAGCATTTGTCTGACGGTGAGTGATGATGAGCATTTTTTCATGTGTCTGTTGGTTGTATGAATGTCTTCTTTTGAGAAGTGTCTGTTCACATCCTTTGCCCACTTTCTGATGCAGTTGTTTGTTTTTTTCTTGTAAATTTGATTGAGTTCTTTATAGGTTCTAGATATTAGCCCTTTGTCAGATAAGTAGATTGCAAAAATTTTCTCCCATTCTGTAGGTTGCCTGTTCACTCAGATGGTAGTTTCTTTTGCTGTGCAGAAGCTCTTTAGTTTAATTAGATCCCATTTGTCAATTTTGGCTTTTGTTGCCATTGCTTTTGGTGTTTTAGACATGAAGTTCTTGCCCATGCCTATGTCCTGAATGGTATCACCTAGGTTTTCTTCTAGGGTTTTTATGGTTTTAGGCCTAACATTTAAGTCTGTAATCCATCTTCAATTAATTTTCGTATAAGGAGTAAGGAAAGGATCCAGTTTCAGTTTTCTACTTATGGTTAGCCAAAATTTCCAGCACCATTTATTAAATAGGGAATCCTTTCCCCATTTCTTGTTTTTGTCAGGTTTGTCAAAGATCAGATGGCTGTAGATGTGTGGTATTACTTCTGAGGGGTCTGTTCTGTTCCATTGGTCCATATCTCTGTTTTGGTACCAGTACCACGCTGTTTTGGTTACTGTAGCCTTGCAGTATAGTTTGAAGTCAGGTAGCATGATGCCTCCAGCTTTGTTCTTTTGACTTAGGATTGTCTTGGCAATGCGGGGTCTTTTTTGGTTCCATTTTGATCTGTTTGCTTTCAGTTTGAAATGAAGATTTAGTTTTATCTTTTTTTTTTCTCAAGCATCATTTTAAAGCATCTATCTTTTCCTCACTGATTTTTGTCTTGTTTTGTTTTGAGATGGGGTTCCACTGTGTTGCCCAGGCTGGCCTTAAGTTTTTGGGCTGAAGGAATTCTCCTACCTCAGGCTCCTGAGTAGCTGGGACTACAGGTGCATGCCACTCTGCCTATGTTTCCCTCACTGATTTACAATGTCACTTTTGTCATAGAAAATGATATACTTTTCTAGTTCAAAAGTTCATACAAACATTTCTGTTATCAGAACTAGATGTTGTTTTCAATATTTGACAGACACAAACTGCCTTCTTTTTAAATAATGTCAACCCAAACTCGTCGTTGAATTTTCTATAAATATTTCATGGTAGCTCTTATTTAAGTGCAAATATATTAAAAACAGGAGTAAAATTTCCAGATACTATCATATGCCATGCTACAAAGATGTATAAGACATAGACTCTGTAATTAGGATCTTATAGCTTAATGAGAGAAAGAGATATACAATGAAATTATTTCAATGTATTTTTCAATATACAAGTTATTATTGATTATGCACAGAATCTGCAAAGATATATGTATGGACATGGATTCTTCAAAAACAAGATGGAAGAAACTATGCAGGTAAAACAAAATGATTGTGTTTCTTTTATGTCTATTCTTTGATATTATTAGTGTTGTCCTAATTCTTATTTTCAAGATAGACCTAAAAGACTAGCAAATCAAATGAGCAGATTAAGCACAACATACAAATAAGGAGGGGGAAAATCACTTGTGCAGAAGGCAGGGCATGAGGATAATAAATTCTTAAAATTCTGGTGAAGAAGGAATTCTGCCCTTCACATTTAAGGCCAGGGTACTGTGTGAAATCAGAGAAACTTCAAATTCTCTTTATATTTGGTGTCTAAAAGTTTAACCACTTAGGAAGAGGTTTCATCCTCCAGCATTGACAATGCCAGATTAGATAGAACACTTTCAACCCTGGGGTCAGGTATTCTTGCTTCTGCCTAAGGTTTTTAATTTTAATTGACTCCACTGCTCCCTCTCTCAGGGTTTAAAAAGACTTTTATTACTGGGAAAATAGTGGTTTTAATTTTCCACTAAGAAGGTTAATTAAACATCAGTTTTGGTTCTTTCCTGCTTGGTGTTTGAGTGACAAGAACTTTTCCTCAAATGTCAAAGGCTGAGGAAATGAACTAGAGGATGGATTCCTGGGACAAAGACATACAAACCTGTGTCCTCACCACAGAGGCTTTTCAGGAAGAGTGGCAGGCAAACGTATTTCTCCTTCAGAACAATCTCAATCCTAGGCCGGTGGTGTATGTTGCAATACTATCCTGGGGAGAGAGGTGATAGAAAGCTGTGTTACAAGGAGATGTCTTAGCTAACAGCCTTATGTGATAAATAGCATGCCATTTTTCAATCAATGTAATTTCTAAGTCCTGTAAGGAAATCATTTGTGGGAGTGATTATTTGACAATTCATATATCATTTTGATCCATTTCTGACCCCTAGGTTTGGTCAAATGGATTTAAATATTTAATTAAGAAAAAATATGACTTTTAGCTGTTTTTTTGGAGTTTGAATGGAGTGTTCATATGAATTCTCAGGTCTGTGTATGTATTAGTCTGTTCTCCCACTGCTATGAAGAAATACCAGAGACTGAGTAATTATAAAGAAAAGAGGTTTAATTGACTCACATTTTCACATTGCTGGGGAAGCCTCAGAAAACTTACAATCAGGTGGAAGGGGAAGGAGAAGCAGGCATCTTTTTCACAGGGCAGCAGGATGAAGTGAGTGTAAGCAGGGGAAATGCCAGATGCTTATAAAACCACTAGGTCTCTTGAGACTCACTCATTATCACAAGAACAGCATAGAGGAAACTGCGCCCATAATTCAATTATCTCCACCTGCTCCCTGTGGGGATTATTACAATTCAAGGTGAGATTTGGGTGGGAACACAGAACCAAATCATATCACTCCACTTTTGGCCCCTCCCAAATCTATGTCCACACATTTCAAAGCACAATCATGCCCTTCCGACAGTCCCCCAAAGTCTTAACATTCCAGCATTAACCCCAAACTCCAAGTCCAAAGTCTTATCTGAGAAAAGACAAGTCCCTTCTGCCTTTTAGCCTGTAAAATCAAAAGCAAGTTAGTTACTTCCTAGATACGATGGGAGTACAGGCATTGGGTAAATATACCCATTCCAAATTGGAGAAATTGGCCAAAATGAAGGGGCTACAGGTCCCATGAAAGTCTGGAATCCAATAGGGCCATCATTAAACCTTAAAATTCCTAAATGATCTCCTTTGATTCCATGTCTTACATTCAGGTCATGCTGATGCTAGGAGGACTCCCACAACCTTGGACAGCTCCGGCCCTGTGGCTTTGCAGGTTCCAGGATCCCTCCCAGCTGCTTCCATGGGCTGGAGTCGAGTGTCTGCAGCTTTTTTCAGGTTCACAATACAAGCCGTAAGTGGACCTACCATTCTGGGATCTGGATGATGGTGGCCCTATTCTCACAGCTCCACTAGACAGTGCCCCAGTGGGGAATCTGTGTGGGGACTCCAACCCCACATATTCCTTCTGCACTGCCCTAGCAGAGGTTCTCTATGAGGACTTCGCCCCAGCAGCAAATATTTGCCTGGACATCCAGGCTCAACACCACATGTAAGCTGCCAAGGTTGGGGTCTGCACCCCCTGAAGTGATGGCTCCATTTGTACACTGGCCTCTTGTAGCCACAGCTGGAGCTGAAGCAGCTGGGATGCATGGCACCATGTTCCAAGGCCGCACAGAGCAGGTGGGCCCTGGACCAGGCCTAGGAAACCATTTTTCTAGGCATCCTTCCATTTTTCTCTCCTTCCTTCCAGGCCTCCAGGCTGCCATGAAGTTCTCTGACATGCCCTGGAGACATTTTCTCCATCATCTTGTTGATTAACATTTGTTTTCTCATTACTTATGCAAATTTCTGCAATGGGCTTGAATTTCTCCCCAGAAAATGGATTTATCTTTTCTTTTGTATTGTCAGGCTGCAAATTTTTTCAAACTTTTCTGTTCTGCTTCTTCTTGAATGTTTTACTGCTTAGAAATTTCTTCTGCCAGATATCGTAAATCATCTCTCTCAAGTACAAAGTTCCACAGATTGCTAAGGCAGGGGCAAAATGCTGCCAGTCTGTTTGCTAAAGCATAGCAAGAGTTACTTTTACTCCAGTTCCCAAGAAGTTCATCGTCTCCATCTGAGACCACCTCAGCCTTGTGGTCTTCATTGCCCATATAACTATCAAAACCATTGGTTTTGATAAATTTTGGTCAAAACCATTCAACAAGTTTCCAAGAAGTTCCAAACTTTCCCACATCTTCCTGTCTCCTGAGCTCACCAAGTCTTTGGAAGTTCTAACTTTCTCATATTTTCCTGTCTTCTTCTGAGCTCTCCAAACTTTTCCAACCTCTGCCTGTTACCCAGTTCCAAAGTTGCTTCTGCATTTTCTGGTATCCTTATAGCAGCATCCCACTCCTGGTACCAACATACTGAAATAGTCTGTTCTCACACTGCTATGAAGAAATATCTGAGGCTGGGTAATTTATAAAGGAAAAAGGTTTAATTGACTCACAGTTCCACATTACTGGGGAGGTCTCAGGAAAATTACAATCATGGCAGAAGGCAAAAGAGAAGGGGGCACTGCCTTCACAGCACAGCAGGATGGAGTAAGTACAAGCAGGAAAAATGCCAGATGCTTATAAAACCATCACATCTTGTGAGAACTCACTTATCATGAGAACAGAATGAGGAAACCTGCCCCCATGATCCAATTACCTCCACCTGGTCCCGCCCTTGACACATAGGGATAATTACAATTCAAGGTGGGATTTGGGTGGGGACACAGAGCCAAACCATATCAGTGTATTCATGGAATTACTATATTTGCCTCCTTTGAGTCTTGTAAAAGGGAATATTTAAACACATATTATGAAGCATGATAAAATCATAAGAATTAGAGATGGAAAGAAAAATAAAATTACCTAACTACAAAATAGGACTTATCTACTTTCATGTTCCTATGTACTTTCATTAGAAGAGGATGCAGAGCCTATTGTTCCTAACTGGATTCCAAATCATTTAATTTTTTCTGATGTTTGGCTCACAAATAGGTGAAGTATAACCATTTCATATAAATAGGTATAATTTTAAAAAATATTTACCTTGTACTAGTGGCTTAAGATATATTTGTAATGCTTATATTTGGTTTGATTTAATTGTCATGTCAACCTTATGAGATAGGTACTGTTGTTCCCATTTAATATTAATAGGTGAATACTTAATATTAAAAGGCAAACATTAATAGATAATACAGGTGGAAACTTAGGGCTTGGGAGAGTCTAATAACCTGTGCAAAGTAACAAAAATACTAAGATTTGGACCCAGATCTGTCTGATTCTAAAGCGCATGCCTTTAGTAACCATGCATTATTCATAGAGAAACCTAAAAAGTATTTAGATTTGGAACTTTGTTTTAGACTTAAAATATATATTATAAATTTGATATGGTGTCTTGGAGAAAAATGAGAAGAGGTTATGACCAGTGATTTGAGGTCTGGACACCAGTTCCTATGGCGTACTATATGGATAGATGCATATTTATCTGTGTGTCTATGAATGAATGAATGGACTATTACATTGTTGACTGAGAAATTAGCATTTATATATGCACAGATACAGACATATCTATGAATTCCTCAACTAATTGATAGGATTTTTGTATGCTGTAAGTTGGTTATCAGGAACTCAGTACACAATTTCCTATAGAATCAATGTTATATATCATGCTTATGTATTAAAACCAATCCATAAAACATTCATAATTTTATCTGCTTATGATCATATCTCCAGATTCATGAGTGGTGCCTAGAATGCAGAAGACAATAAAATGTTTTGTTAAATAAATAAATGAATAAAATGAGTGAAAGAAACTGAAGAACAATACGAATAACATTAAATATCTATTTTTATTTATATTATTGCTTCTATTGAAAAATTACATTTGGAATTCTAACTTGGGATGTCAGTAACTTACCTTTCCTCCTTGCTTGCCTAAATACACAAAGGTGTGAGTGGAGACTCTTCATCGGGCTACTAGTTTATTTTTCACAATTTAGGAAGTGGTGCCCTGCAAGCCAGAAATCATTGTACTGGTATGAAGGGATAAGAAGGGGATTCTGGGGTTTGGGAGTAGAGTTTCTAGGAAGAGGACCTTGGAAAGGTGCAGTAGTGTGGTGTGGAAATGTGGAACAGATAAGTGCATGGAAAGGAGGGAGGTAAAGAAATCTTTACTGATGATGAGCTAGAATCTAGAAGAACTCCTGCAGCCTGGCTGAGGTAGCCCTCAGCGTATTAAAATTATATGTAAATTACTATGGTGTGTGCGTGTGTGTGTGTGTAATGGAAAGACTGTTTTTTGTTGTAGATAATAGAAATCACTCTGACCATTTTATAGCCACAGCACAAGCATGTGCACTCAAACTTCATAGCACAGCCCATTCATTAGAAGCAATCCTCAAAAGAGACAGAAGATTCATCTATACTAGACTAACAGGATTTGTGAGTTAGGCAAATTCATTGAACATAAAACTGAAGAAAATATAGCTCTTAGTTTATTTTTGATTCCTGCATATTCCTTTAGAAGAGCTCCATATAAGACAATGATGACTGTGAGGCAAAAGAAGTCCAAAGAAACAGATTATCTGCATGAGAGTGCTTAGAGGTAGGCTGAAATTTCTTTTTGCGTTATCAGTATTGACCTAAAATATATAAAATCTTTGGAAGAAATGGAAAATATTTCCTTCCTCTCAGTTCACATATGTTTCCCTGAGGGCTTAAGTTCTCTAAAATTTGTATTAATATTCCTCTGCTGTTGCATCAACAGCATCCGGGTACTGCAGTCTTTGTTAGAATCCTCTTTTTGGACCAATTCATTTATTAGTAGAAAGCTTGTTAATCAAAGAAACTCTTTAATCCTTTCAGTTAACCAAGATACAATCTTGTGCATTACAGTAGCACTGCTTACAGAAAAATGTTCCAGACAGCCTTTCAGAAAGTGCACAGGTCTAAATCTCAAACTACTGAAGTGTACTCAATGGCCCTCACAGTCAATTCATTTCTACCCAGGGTATTACAAGAACGACTTCAATCTAAAGTTATCCTTGAGGGTTCTTCTGAAGTAAATAAATTAGAACATGGGTATGTGAGTTTCTCACAAGTTTTCTTAGTATTCCCATTCTTTTGGAATATATTTTTGTTCCAATCAGCAATCATTTGATTGTCACTTACCAAAACCCACTCAAAGAATTTAAGCAAAAATGAAAACATGTCGAAAGGTACAATGACCCAATGAGAGAAGTGAAGTCAGACCTTACAGAGAGCTGGAAGAAGAAGTGGGAGGTCATTGTGCTCCACTGCAGCCTCCCTGTCTGTCTTTCTCCCTCTGGGCCCATATGGTGTTTCGGCTCTCACATGATCTCTCTCTCTCTCCCTCTCTCTGCTCCTTCATTTTCTTCTCTCTCAGCAGTTTGACGTTTTTGTACACATAGTAGAAAATGACCTTCTCAGACCCCTAATTTTCTACTCAGTTTGATGCTAACAGAGACAATGAACAATCTCCAGATAAACCTCTGGTAGAGGCCGGGCGCGGTGGCTCAAGCCTGTAATCCCAGCACTTTGGGAGGCCGAGACGGGCGGATCACGAGGTCAGGAGATCGAGAGACGATCCCGGCTAACACGGTGAAACCCCGTCTCTACTAAAAAATAGAAAAAAAACTAGCCGGGCGAGGTGGCGGGCGCCTGTAGTCCCAGCTACTCGGGAGGCTGAGGCAGGAGAATGGCGTAAACCCGGGAGGCGGAGCTTGCAGTGAGCTGAGATCCGGCCACTGCACTCCAGCCTGGGTGACAGAGCAAGACTCCGTCTCAAAAACAAAAAACAAAAAACAAAAAACAAAAAACCTCTGGTAGAGAAAATCCAGTTGGCCTCGTTTGAGTTAGTTTTCCATTCTCTGTGGCCACAGAAGAGGTAGAATGATGGCTGCAAGAATCCATTACTGAAAGCTGCAATGAGGCAATTTTAATAAGTTACTAAACAACAACAAACATTTATGTAGTATTTGCTATAAGCCAGACACTGTTGTAAGTTATTTGCATGTAGTAGGAAGGCATTGGCTTATCTATGTCTCAAAAGGTGTCCACAACAATTTAGTGCCTCTCAGGGTCTGGATAGCCATTTTAGTCTTTGTTTTCTATGTGTGTTCAAACAATATCCTCATGTAACTTGTTTGTGACATATGTTTGACAAAATTTTCTGTGGATTAATATATCTTGGGTAGCCTGTGATACATTTTATCTTTATTCTTTCTCCAATTCTAAATTTGTCTTGGTATCCTCAATCATTTTATGTGACTTTTTTTTCTAGTCATAAAAATCCCTAGAGATGGTGGCTGTGTTTTGCTGAGTTTCAAGCACTGACAAGACAGAATGATACCACAGCAAGAGTTGGGTCTTTGGGGTCAGTTGGAAGGGGTTTAAATTCTAGCTCAGATAGTTCTAGCTCGGGGGCCTTGGTCAAGTCTTTTAACTTCTTCGATTCTTGGCTTCCTCAAGGTACAGTGCATATATATGTAAGTTACATGTAGTATTTGAAATAATGCTTATAAAGGGCCCAGCAAATAGAGGCCTTTGGTAAATCATACATAATAAAGTTTCTCATCATATATTTATTTTTTGTGTGAGTATGGCATACTGGCATTGTTTAAAAGAAGTTTTTCGATGTATTTATGTTGAAACGTACTAAAGTTAACGTACCTGATTTTCATGGCTGCAAGGCCTTATGCTGATACGAATAGAGAAGGGAATAGAGAGAAAATAGAAGAGGTGGAGGGACAAGTATTTGACCATTGATAAAGTTATGAATATTGGCAATTAGAATAAAAATGCAAACTGCATTATGTGTGTGTGCACATGTATGTGTGTGTGAGACAATACTTTTTAAAATTTTTAAAACTTATTTATTCTTTATTTTACATTGACAAATAATAATTGTGTATATTTATGGAGTATGATGTGACTTTTTTCTTTATGTATCGATTGTACAAAGATTCAATCAAGCAAGTGATTATCAGAGGTTGGGGATGGGGAGAGGAAAACATGGGGAAAGGGGAGAATCATGATTTTTTAAAAATCCCTGTTCAGAATTGCAAAGCTGAGGCTCCCATTGATGGTCATTCGTCATCATCCTAGGTTGTCTGTATGTGATTTCTAATAGGAATTCAGCAATGTTGTTCTCCCAATTATTCATACTCAAAAGCATAAGAAATGAACCTATTTATAGACTTATTTTCTCTGTAGTTTACGCAAAACCTTTTGCAGTGTTGTCTGTCTATTCTTTAATCTCCTGTTAGAAACCACCTATATGTCTTTATCTTTCCAGTGTCTTAAATTCCTCCTATTCAGGTATTGAGTTAAGATGTACACAAGTTTCTTTTTTATGAAGTTTATATTCTTTTCTATTTTAATTCACTTGGGCAATTTCACTTTTAATTCTTTCAAAATGCCTGATTATCTACTCAATATAGAACACCCTGGATCAAGTCCAGGCAATGCCACTCATTAACAATATGACTTTCAACAACGTTCTTAATTACTCTATGTCTTAATTTCCTCATCTACTAATACACAATTGGGCTAACAGTACCTACCTTAAAGGATTTTTTTTTTTTTTTTTTTTTGAAACGGAGTTTTGCTGTGTCGCCCAGACTGGAGTGCAATGGCCCAGTCTAGGTAGTCTAGGCTCACTGCAACCTCCGCCTCCTGGGTTCAAGTGATTCTCCTGCCTTAGCCTCCCGGGTAGCTGAGACTACAGGCATGTGCACCCACCCCCAGCTAATTTTTGTATTTTTAGTAGAGACAGGGTTTCACCATGTTGGCCAGGCTGGTCTCAAACCTCTGACTTCATGATCCGCCTGCCTTGGCCTCCCAAAGTGCCTGGATTACAGGCGTGAGCCACCATGCACTCAGCCTTAAAGATATTTTGAGGATTAAATTGGATAATTCAGAGTAAAACTCATGGAACAGTAGTACCTGGTATGTTTAAGTGCTTGATAGATATTACTTCTTAATATCATTAAACAGGTAAAATTTGGGTACACTTAAGCATCTATTTTCATATAAAAATTTTCAACTTTGAACAGAGGTAATCATCTGAGTATCCTTATAAAGGATTCAATGTTTTCATGGTCCATTGGGTCATGATTTTGTCCTAAATTACCTTAACTTTCTCAGCCACTCTCAGAATAACAGTAATTTACCACACTGCCATGCTTTATTTCTGTTTTCATGTAGGTAACTTCCCATTCTAATCTACATTCTTACCTATCTCTGTAAGTCTGAATTTCTCTGAAATTCTTTTATAGTAATAAGGAGGTCCACATATGGAAAATGTTAAAGAGCCTAGCAAGAAGATTGCAAAGGACTGTAGATTGCATCTTCACTGGTATGCATGTCACTAAAGTGATAACTAAGCTGCCACTTGGAAGAGGCTTTTCTTTTGTGAACAAACCTTCCAAAGAAAAAGATATTTAAAAATGTAGAATATAACATAGTTTCCATACAGGACAGAAACATATTGAGGAATGAAATAGATGACAGCTTTTGACTATGGACCATTGGGGAGAGGAAAATTGAACTTGAGGTTAGAAGATGTGGGTTATAGTCAGGGTCCATATGTATATACATGAGCATGTTGCTGACAAATGGGCATCATAACTCTGTTAGTCCATTTGTGTTTCTATAAGGAAATATCCGAGACTGAGTAATTTAAAAGAAAAGAAGTTTAATTGGCTCGTGATTTTGCAGGCTGTACATGAAGCATGGTGCCGGTATCTGCTTCTGATGAGGGCCTCAGGAAGCTTACAATCATGGCAGAAGGTGAAGGGAAGCCAGTGTATCAGATGGTGAGAGTGGGAACAAGAAAGAGAAGGGTGAAGTGGCAGCTCATTTAAACAAACAGATCTCATGTGAACTCATTACTGCAGGGAGGACACCAAGTCATTCACGAGGGATCTGCTCCCATGACCTAAACCCCTCCCTCCACACCCTACTTCTGACACTGGGGGATTACCTTGCAATATGAGATTTGAAAGGGACAAACATCCAAACTATATCAATAACTCTACTCTGTTTTGAGGTTAAAATACTGTGAAATATTGGAAAGAACTTTGTAAGCTATTGTTTAAATCATTAGGAGTTGTGTAGACTATTTTGATTGTTGAATATTTACCACAGGCTCACAGGTAAGTCATTTACTTTTTGTACATAGCTTAACTTCAAATATTTACAGATGCTTATTGTTAAATATTTAGCAGCATTGGCATTGTATAGGTCCAAGCTTACATGCAAATGAGTTTGTAATTACTATCTTGAGAAGAAATGTCATTAAAAAAACTGCAGTAGATGACACCAGAGGCATCCTGTTCTAAAATTTTATCATTTGGAAAAATATCACGTCTCTCTGCAAGAGACAGTAGTTCTAATTTGTTTGATCAAATACATGCAATTTGTGCCTTTCACCATAGGGTATTATAGCCTACAGGCATGTACATAGCATCACCGAAGGAAAATGACTCCCTGATTATGTCCTGAAAAACTAATGAAAGCATGTCAAAAGAAAAAAAAAGCCATTGCCTTCTACAGAATAAAAGGGATTGATCACAGAATTAGAAGGAAATGAATTTGGACCTTTGAAGAAATTGACTCCCTGATAAGAATGCAAGTCAGAGAACTGAGCAGGTGATGAAGGCCCCCTGCAATCCAAGGCAGCACACAGCTGTGTGGGCACCTTTGTCAGGATTGTTTTATTTTTAACAGCAAGTTCACCACTTAAAGCAAAGATTGGGAGTCCAGATTTCAGGAAAAAAGGCAGCAATTGTTCCCAAACAGCATTATTGGGCAAGAGAACTTGTGAAATACCAGTCTAATTTGTGCTTAGAGAAAAAAAATCTCTTTTTTTTCCTTTTTATATTTCTTCTTTTTTCTTTTATTATTATTATTATTATTTTTTATACTTTGAGTTCCAAGGTACATGTGCATAACGTGCAGGTTTGTTACATATGTATACATGTGCCATGTTGGTGTGCTGCACCCATCAACTCGTCAGCACCCATCAACTCGTCCTTTACATCAGGTATAACTCCCAATGCAATCCCTCCCCCCTACCCCCTCCCCATAATAGGCCCTGGTGTGTGATGTTCCCCTTCCCGAGTCCAAGTGATCTCATTGTTCAGTTCCCACCTATGAGTGAGAACATGCGGTGTTTGGTTTTCTGTTCTTGTGATAGTTTGCTAAGAATGATGGTTTCCAGCTGCATCCATGTCCCTACAAAGGACACAAACTCATCCTTTTTTATGGCTGCATAGTATTCCATGGTGTATATGTGCCACATTTTCTTAATCCAATCTGTCATGCCACATTTTCTTAATCCAGTCTGTCACTGATGGACATTTGGGTTGATTCCAAGTCTTTGTTATTGTGAATAGTGCTGCAATAAACATACGTGTGCATGTGTCTTTATAGCAGCATGATTTATAATCCTTTGGGTATATACCCAGTAATGGGATGGCTGGGTCATATGGTACTTCTAGTTCTAGATCCTTGAGGAATTGCCATCCTGTTTTCCATAATGGGTGAACTAGTTTACAATCCCACCAGCAGTGTAAAAGTGTTCCTATTTCTCGACATCCTCTCCAGCACCTGTTGTTTCCTGACTTTTTAATGATTGCCATTCTAACTGGTGTGAGATGGTATTTCATTGTGGTTTTGATTTGCATTTCTCTGAGGCCCAGTGAAAGTGGCCATACTGCCCAAGGTAATTTATAGATTTAATGCTATCCCCATCAAGCTACCAATGTGTTTCTTCACAGAATTGGAAAAAACTGCTTTAAAGTTCATATGGAACCAAAAAAGAGCCCACATTGCCAAGACAATCCTAAGTCAAAAGAACAAAGCTGGAGGCATCACGCTACCTAACTTCAAACTATACTACAAGGCTACAATAACCAAAACAGCATGGTACTGGTACCAAAACAGAAATATAGACCAATGGAACAGAACAGACCCCTCAGAAATAATACCACACATCTACAGCCATCTGGTCTTTGACAAACCTGACAAAAACAAGAAATGGGGAAAGGATTCCCTATTTAATAAATGGTGCTGGGAAAATTGGCTAACCATAAGTAGAAAGCTGAAACTGGATCCTTTCCTTACTCCTTATACGAAAATTAATTCAAGATGGATTAGAGACTTAAATGTTAGACCTAATACCATAAAAGCCCTAGAAGAAAACCTAGGTAATACCATTCAGGACATAGGCATGGGCAAAGACTTCATGTCTAAAACACCAAAAGCAATGGCAACAAAAGCCAAAATCGACAAATGGGATCTAATTGAACTAAAGAGCTTCTGCACAGCAAAAGAAACTACCATCAGAGTGAACAGGCAACCTACAGAATGGGAGAACATTTTTGCAATCTACTCATCTGACAAAGGGCTAATATCCAGAACCTACAAAGAACTCAAACAAATTTACAAGAAAAAAACAAACAACCCCATCAAAAAGTGGGCAAAGGATATGAACAGACATTTCTCAAAAGAAGACATGCATACAACCAACAGACACATGAAAAAAAAAATCTCTCTTTGGTAAGGACAGGGGAATGTTCTATGTGAGACTATTGTTTGGATAACTTTTGGTTGGGGACGTAAGGTGGCGGCAGGATCTCAGTATGGCTATGCAGATGTAGTGAGTCATCTTACAGAGAAAACAGCCTGGGAAAGTGAGATGGCTGATCTGACTTCCTCTCCAGTTCCCATAGCAGAAGCTACAGGATGGGAGAATGCAGGCTAACACATCCCTTAGGCTCTGGGGTCATTTCTGTTTCTAGTAGACTGCATGGGGCTTTAAGAAACCCACTCCTGGCCAGGCGCTGTGACTCACGCCTGTAATCCCAGCACTTTGGGAGGCTGAGGCGGGTGGATCACCTGAGATCAGGAGTTCAAGACCAGCCTAGCCAACATGGCAAAACACCGGCTCTACTAAAAACACAAAAACTAGCCAGGCGTGGTGGCAGGCGCCTGTAATCCTGGTTACCCAGGAGGCCGAGGCAGGGAGAATTACTTGCGCTCAGAAAGCGGTGGTTGCAGTAAGCCGAGATTGCACCACTGGACTCCAGCCTGGGCAACAGAGTGAGACTCTGTCTCAAAATAAATAAATAAATAAATAAAATAAAACAAATAAACAAACAAACAAATAAATAAATAAAAGTAGTCCTGAAGACCAAGCTTACCTTAACCTTCTTGATGATCAGGCCCTGATTTACTTGCAGTACCAAACTCTTGCCTAATTCTTGTGGGCAGGTCACTGTCTTATTTCAGTATCTGAATCCCTGAAATATTCCCATGTGCCTTTGTTGTGGTTCTTTTCCAGTACTGCAACCCTGCTTCGCCCAGTCTCAATGCTACCAGGGGCTTGAGGGCAGGCTCTGGATCACAGGCACCATGGCCATGTACTTGCATTCCACTGATCTGCTTGCCTATTACAAGAGTTCCATGGCGCCATACTCCATCAAGCTGGGGTGACTTCTGATGATGTTATGTTCTAGAGTGTAAGATCCATGAGGGCAGAGATTATGTCTGTGTTATTCAGCATTGTGTTTTCAGGATCTTTCATGGTGCTTAGTACAAGCTAGGTGCTCAATACATTTTTATTTATTTATTCATTTGCTGCAGCTAATGTCTGCTTTAGTCATCTTTGCTGCCCTGACTAATCCATCTTATCAGGTTCTGGTCATCAAAAGCTGACTCGCCTCTGCTGATTGATTCCCAATACTCACATACATAATTTAGTTGAAGTACCATGCTAATTATTATTCACAGAAACACTTAGCACTTTTCATCACTGAAATGTCTTCCAAATTTAGTTACTTAATCAACTACAGATTTCTGTGGAGGTAACTATAAAATCTGATGAGTGATGATAAATCATTGCAAAATATCATGATAGTTTTTAATAGGAAAGAGATAAATGTGAAGATAATTTCAGATTAACTGTTGTAGGGAAATCAACTGAGCAGTGTGTGTTGTCTCCCATGGTTCCTCAGATTAGCTATGCACAATGAGTCAGGGACAACTGAGTTCACCTCAGTTTTCTTGTATGTGAAATGGAAGTAATGATAGTAAGTACATCAGAAAGCTGTGACGATTAAGGAAATAACATGTGGAACACCAAATACCATGTTTGGCAGATAGTAAAGGCTTAATAAATACCCAGTGAAGAAGTAACTCTATAAAACTGCAGCTCAAATCAGAAATGTGGAATTTCCTGGAATTATGAATCAATGGAAATTTACTTTTTGGTGCAGTATAAAGAGAGAGAAGGCTTTGGAGCCAGAAGGCCTGAGCTTCCTCTTCTTATTAGGTGGGAGAATGTGGACAAGTCATTTGATATGACCAGGTTGTTCAAATCCTGGATGTGTAGCTCACTTGGAACACAATGGGAATTGAGCTCCTGTGGAGTTTGACCTCATATCCTGGCATCTCAACTTTCTTACCTGTAAAATATGTATATTAATATTTTTCAGGGCTGTAAGAATTGAGGCAATCTTTACAAAGCTCAGTGCATACTGTATGGTAGGTACTTGATAAGTAGCTATCATTATTTTGGGAAAATAAAAATGTACATAATGTTTAATATCATGTATAAAGTTAGATCTAAAGTTACTTTTAGTGAATGAATATTGAAATATATTATTCTTAACTTGGTTTTGAAACAAACCCCAGTGTTTACACTTACAAATGCCTGAAGAAAATTTCCACTTTATAGAAAATGAAAAATAATCCTCAGATAAAGGACACTTTCCCCCAAGTTCTCATTATTTTCTTCTTTTCTAAGCTTTTAGAAGTCTGCTTCATGCAAATCTCTCACTCTGTTGATGTATAGATTAGCTCTTTTTATTCTACTTTCGGTCTTTCTAATGGAAAACTCCTTTCTTTGGTAAAATCCCATTATCTTTTAACTTGATTTCTTTCTTTACATCCGTATTTCTTCCTGACACCACTATTACCATCTTGCAAACTTTGACTTTCATTTCACTTTCTTTCTTGGTAGGAAGCCGAGGTGGTGAGAGAGTTACCTCTGTGGTTATGTCAAGTTTTGTAAAACTCTCTTCTAACAGACTGGTAAAAGAAATATTCCTGATGGTCTTGAAGAGGTAAACATCCATTTTGTGAGACACCCGATGAGAGGATTGTGTAACAAAGAACTGTGGGCAGCCTCTAGGAACTGAGAGTACCTGCTGGCTGACAGCCTGCGAGAAAATGGGGACCTCAACCCTACAGCTGCAAGAAATGGAATTCTGCCAACACCTACATGAGCTTGGAAGAGCATCTCAAGCTCCTGATGAGAATGCAGCCCAGCCAACATCTGGGTTAAGACCCTGAGCAGAGGACCCAGTTAAGTCAGGCCTGGATGCATGACCCATAGAAACTGTGAAATCAACAAGTGGGTATTTTTTTAAGCTGCTAAGCTTGTGGTAATTTGCTACACAGCAACAGAAAAGTAATATGCATCTCCTTCATTGCACATAGTACACAAGCAAGTCCCTGATGGCCCTCACAATGTGATGTGACAATATTGTTTAATCTTGCAGCACTTTTATTACATTATCTATCATACTATATTGTTATTGATTATTCATTTGTCTGTTTATTGTGTTTGGTTTAATGATCCTGGGTTATTTATAAACATCTAGGCAGAGAATCAAGGCAAGTAAAACAATGCACATTTGCAGAACATCCCCAGAAGGTAAGACAACCACTTGTCTGGCTGGGCGCAGTGGCTCACTCCTGTAATCCTAGTGCTTTGGGAGGCTGAGGTGGGCAGATCACTTGAGGTCAGGCGTTCAAAACCAGCCTGGCCAACATAGTGAAATCCTGTCTCTACTACAAATATAAAAAAAACTAGCCAGGCGTGGTTGTGGGCGCCTGTAATCCCAGTTCCTCAGGAGGCTGAGGAAGGAGAATCACTTGAACCTGGGAGGCAGAGGTTGCAGTGAGCCAAGATCACGCCACTGCTCTCTAGCCTGGGCAACATAGCAAGACTCTGTCTCAAGACCTGGTCCCAGACTGGGGTCCCTCAGCTTCCTGCCTTGGAAGTGCAGCAGCAGGCATCACAAGGAGGCGATGAGCTTCCCTAAAGATGACCCTTCCAAGCCGGTCCACCTCACAGCCTTCCTGGGATACAAGGCTGGCATGACCCACATCATGTGGGAAGTCGACAGGCCAGGATCCAAGGTGAACAAGAAGGAGGTGGTAGAGGCTGTGACCATTGTGGAGACATCCATGGTGGTTGTGGGCATTGTGGGCTACGTAGGAACCCCTTGAGACCTCTGGACCTTCAAGACCGTCTTCGCTGAGCACATCAGTGATGAGTGCAAGAGTCATTTCTATAAGAACTGGCATAAATCTAAGAAGAAGGCCTTTACCAAGTACTACAAGAAATGGCGGGATGAGGATGGCAAGAAGCAGCTGGAGAAAGACTTCAGCAGCATGAAGAAGTACTGCCAAGTCATCCATATCATTACCCACAACCAGATGCGCCTGCTTCTTCTGCACCACAAGAAGGCCCACCTGATGGAGATCCAGGTGAACAGAGGCACTGTGGCTGAGAAGCTGGACTGGGCCCATGACAGGCTTGAGCAGCAGGTACCTGTGAACCAGGTGTTTGGGCAGGACGAGATGATTGATGCCATTGGGGTGACCAAGAACAAAGGCTACAAAGGGGTCACCAGTCGTTGGCACACCAAGAAGCTGTCCCACAAGATCCACTGAGGCTTGTGCAAGGTAGCCTGTACTGGGGCATGGCATCCTGCCCGTGTGGACTTCTCTGGGGCACGCACTGGGCAGAAAGAGTACCATCACTGCACTGAGATCAACAAAAAGATCTATGAGATCAGCCAGAGCTACCTTATCAAGGGCGGCAAACTGATCAAGAATAATGCCTCCGCTGACTGTGACCTGTCTGACAAGAGCATCAACCCTCTGCGTGGCTTTGTCCACTATGGTGCAGTGACCAATGACTTTCTCATGCTGAAAGGCCGTGTGGTGGGAACTAAGAAGCGAGTGTCCACCCTCTGCAAGTCCTTGCTGGTGCAGACCAAATGGCAGGCTCTGGAGAAGACTGACCTTAAGTTCATTGACACCACCTCCAAGTTTGTACATGACCGCTTCCAGACCATGGAGGAGAAGAAAGCATTCATGGGACCACTCAAGAAAGGCCAAATTGCAAAGGAAGAAGGAGCTAATGTCAGGGACAGATTTTGCAGCTGGTGGGTTCTCAATAAAAATTATTTTTCACTGAAAACAAACAAACAAAAAAACCACTTGGCTAGATAACAGCTCCAAGTCTCAGTCTGTTCAATTCAGAATAGCTGGACAATATACCTGGTCAAGTATCTTTTATCATTATCCTTAAGTGTATTAAATGAGAAAGAAATATATGCCATTATGTTTATTGTAGGAAATGAAAAAAAGGATAAAAAGCATATTTTAGTGATTTGTAGGGTAAAGAAATGTATGGAGGAAAAAATACTGCTTCATGAGGTTAGTAAATAATATTTTAATTATTTGAAAAATGCTCCGCATTGCCATAAAGTTATTTTAGTAAGAAGGCATATAGGTTTTAGCTTTGTGTAGTAGAAAATATAAAAGAATTGTGAGATTTCCTCCAAATCAGTATCTTCATTCTTTCTCTTGAGTCTAAGTGCACAAGATTCACCTTCACATAACATTTTTGAAAGCTTGAAATGAAAAAAAAACCCAAAAAACCTTTACCTCTACTGCTTAGTATTTAACTATTCAAATGCTTTTTTTCTCTAGTGCATAACTTCATCTTTTTTCAGTTTCTCATTTTCATCTTTACGGCCTCAATAAATGAACCTATTTCATTGCTATCAAAAGAAAAATAAATTATTACACTACAGAATAAAAGAAGATTATGAATAATTATTTATATAGGCTAAGTCTATAGGGCAATTAGAACAGCAATTCAGTATTATTTTTCCTGCATCTGCAAAATTCCTCCTCTGATTCTGGTATTATAGCTGTATGCTTCCAAATATGAAAAATAGAAATAACCTGATTTCAAATGGAGATTGATAGAGAAGGGCTGCTTACAAAATTTAAATATCTCAAATCAAGTGCATTATTCCAAGATGCATCTTATTTTCACTCTTTCTCTCCATACCTGTCTCATAATTTAAGAATAAATGAACCTATTGGGAGTTGTAAGTCATTCTGATTTGGGGCCATTTGTTGAGGTGATCTGAGGCTAAACTGAGAAGTTGGCAATGCTTGCATCTAGCGTCGTTTGTAGCCACCTTATTTTGATCCATTCCACTTGAGGGGCTCCCATTGGAGTGAAATACCTAGTTCTCCCTTCTTAAATATTATCCCACTTCGGAGATCTCCTCCATCCCAATTCAAAGTTACCTGTGCCTTGTTTTCTCAGCATTTTATTAGGTAATAGGCTAGAATTCAAATTAGTCAGTTGGTTCTGAGAAATTAATGTTTTTTTTTTTCCTACTGAAAGATAGTAACTCTTTATTTTAAATGGCAGTTTAGAGTTTGCAGAATATGTCCCCAAGCACACCAGTAATCTCGCAAGCATATATTCCATTCCCTATTTTGCAGAGGAAAAAACTGAGAAGTTAAACAACTTCACTAAGGTTAAACAAATGAGAGAGAATCCTGGTCTTTTGATTCTAGCCTTTCCCTTATGCTAAGACTGCCCTGGACATGTAATATATTTTCAGCCAATAAGAGAGTACTGTAATTTTAGGCACCGTATTAGTCCAGTGAGAGTTGTATTATTGGAAAGTCCTCTTATTAACCTCAGATAATATCACATTATTAATGTTATACTGTGCATATATTGGTTATTCTTATTTAACACTGTGCATGACTGTCACCTGTGATGTTAAAACAAGCAAAACAGATGCTTTTTCTTGTTTTAAAGCAAAACCGAAATTAGATGAGGAAAAATCGGTAGTGTAAAAGTCTACTGGTGACTGTGATGCCCATCCCCGGTTAAAAATCATTAGTACAGAGTCTGAATAGCACTTATTTTTTGTCTCATCTTGTGGTTTAGGATTAAGTGACAATCTCATCTTAAACTCAGTCTAACTCAAGCTTGAGCCATCTCCCCCAGCAACGTTTCCATCATGTTACATCATGTTACATGCGTGATGTAACATGAATGACATGGGACAACTGCCTTGCTGTGATCAACTCAGGCATGCACCAAAATGCCCGTCCAACACTGGGGCTTCTTCCCGGCATTCCACTATTACCAAATTAGAAAGTGGGGTTTGGCATATGGATTGTTGGAATAACAGAAGAGCTTGAAGAAAACTGTTTGGAAGCTACTTATTTTTACAGTTCTGAAACACTGAGCTAATTTAGAAGATCAAGGATTATTAGGGTCATTAGTGGTATAATTGTGATTGGATGAGACTGAGAATGTAAGACATACTTTTATTTCCTCGTTTTCCTCTTGATCAAAACATAGCTTTAGTTACCCTTCCCCTCCCCTCCCTTCTCCTCTCCTCTCCTTCTTTCTTTCCCTCCTTCCTTCCTTCCTTCCTTCCTTCCTTCCTTCCTTCCTTCCTTCCTTCCTTCCTTCCTTCCTTCCTTCCTTCCTTCCTTCTTTCTTTCTTTCTTTCTTTCTTTCTTTCTTTCTTTCTTTCTTTCTTTCTTTCTTTCTTTTCTTTCTTTCTTTCTTTCTTTCTTTCTTTCTTTCTTTCTTTCTTTCTTTCTTTCTTTCTTTCTTTCTTTCTTTCCTTTCTTTCTTTCTTCCTTTTCCTTCCTTTCCTCCTTCTTTTTTCTTTCTTTCTTTCTTTCTTTCTTTCTTTCTTTCTTTCTTTCTTTCTTTCTTTCTTTCTTTCTTTCTTTCTTTCTTTCTTTCTTTCTTTCTGTCTCTTTTCTTTTCTTTCATTTTTTCTCTTTAGAGACAGGATCTTGCTCTACTGCTCAAGCTGGAGTTCAGTGCTGCAGTCACAGCTCACTGCAGACTCAAACTCCTGGGCTCCAGCAACCTTCCCACCTGAGCCACCCAAGTAGCTGGGACCACAGGTACACACCATCATACTTAGATAATTAAAAAAATTTTTTTTTGTAGAGATTGGGTCTATGTTGCCCAGGCTGGTCTCAAACTCCTGTCCTCAAGTGATCCTCCTGTCATGGCCTCTGGTAGTACTGGGTTTACAGGCATGAGCCACTGCACCTAGCCTACCTCTCCTCTTTAAATGGATGAATGCCACTGATTTCAGAGGATAATAGTTGATTATTGTATCAGTTACCTCTTGCTGTGTAACAAATTATAAAAAATGTATTGACTTAACAACAGTTTTATTTGCTTATGAGTCTGTGAGTCAGCAATTTGAGCTGAGCTCAGCTGGGACATTCTTCTGATCTTTTTTTCCTGGATTCACTTGGCTGCACTCTTCTGGTGGCCTAATGGGGACTGGATTGTCTAAGATTGCCTCAAGTGAAGTGGTTAGCAGACTGGCAAGTGGTGCTCTGCTTTACTTCAAAGGATCTATCCAGTAGGTTAATTTAGGCTCATCACTTTGTGGTCTCAAGGTTTCATTTGGAGTCAAAGAGAGAAAGCCCCAATGTGCAAATATTTTTAAAAATCTTTGCTCATCTTATGCTGCTAATATTTCATTGGCCAGAGTCAATTAAAAGGCCAAACCCAAATTCAAAGAGTAAAGAAAAAACCTTCACTTCTAGATAGGAGGAGAGAAAAGGGGTGAGTGTATAGGAATGGGTGAGATTTAGGTCATCTCTACAAATGACTTATCACAGATAATAAAAACTGATGGATGGTTATTTAAAACACAGACAAATTCAAGTGACAAATATCCTAAGAATAAAATATAGCACAGAGAAACAGAATAAAACAGCCTAAAATTAACTGAAACATTTATTCTAAGTATTGAGCAAATACAAATTTAAGTAAACATTTTCTTAATGTTGCACGTTGCACATATTGCACATTGCAATATTCAAATCTTGCTTTTTTTCCAAAACAGTTTCATTGGGGAAGATTATATTAAACTTCATTTAAATATTTAAGCTCTGAGGCATACAGGACATGAATTGTATTAATTTGTGCAAAATTAGGGACTGCATAAATGGCAAAACATAATTTCTATCCTAGAATATTTTATCACAATTATAAAATATCATATTAAATTATGAGTGAATTGCTTGAGTGAATGAGAAACGTCACCACGTCGGTGCTCTGACTGTGAAATGAGCAGTATTTACTCTTGAAAACTTCACTCAGGTAATGAGGCACATGAATTCTGAGCAGGGTTTCAGTTATTGCTCTGAATTTAATCTGATCTTTTAATTCTCCTCTGCTTATAAAACATTCATGGACTAGGGTTTGATGTGTCCCATGTTTCTGGTAAGCACACACCTTGCTTCTAATTTGAGGTATATTTAAGAACAAAACAGGCAGGGAAAATGCTTGATCTTGCTCTGAAGTACAAAGTGCATGACCAGAGAGCTCCTTACAGTCAGAAAACACCTTACGTGAAATTTTATGGGAGTCTCTGCCTGACTCTACTCTCATGACAGTCTACTGATTTTAGAATTAAAATACTGCAAAAGTTACTCCTTTCTTTCATTACACTTCCCAAACTCTCACATCATTCACTTCTGTTTCTCTGATTTGTCTTCCTCTCTCCTGCTTCCTCCACACCTCAAAACTCATTCCAGTTCACCTTATCCACTACTTCCACCCACAGGACACCCATACTTACACTTCAACTAGTCTATTTTTTTTTTAATGTAACCTTTAGTTTGCTACTAGAAACTTTCCATCTTCAGACTTCTTTTACTCCTTCAGTGGAAATGTGGTTTCTTCAAAAAATGCTACATATGTGTGTGTGTGTATATATATATTAAACAACATATATTAAACATATATATTATTTCTATATTATATTTATATAATTATATTATATATTATAAATTTATATATTATATAATATAAATTTATATTATATTTGCATTATATTATATATAATTTATATAATTATATATTAATAATTATATATTAAACACATTTATTAAACAACATATATGTATATATTTTGCCTTTTGTGATTTATGTGAACTCAGAAAGGCTCAGCATCTGAATGTCTTTTGTATTTCAATCACCTGCCATTTCTTTTTTTTTTTTTGAGACAGAGTCTCGCCCTGTTGCCCAGGCTGGAGTGCAGTGGCACGATCTCGGCTCACTGCAAGCTCCGCCTCCCAGGCTCACGCCATTCTCCTGCCTCAGCCTCCTGAGTAGCTGGGACTACAGGCGCTCGCCACCATGCCCGACTAATTTTTTGTATTTTTCGTAGAGATGGGGTTTCACGAAACCCGTGTTAGCCAGGATGGTCTCGGTCTCCTGACCTCGTGATCCGCCTGCCTCCGCCTCCCAAAGTGCTGGGATTACAGGCGTGAGCTACCGTGCCCGGTCACCTCCTGCCATTTCTTCACTTGGACATCGTGTTCATGCTACTACTCACATCACACTCTTCATATTTCTTATCTTCCACTAAATCGTTGGCACCTTTAAAATCCATGTTGATACTGGAGATACTGAATCAAGGTTCCTCACTCAACACATTGCCAGTGGCCCTAACTTCTGGTCCTTGTTACTACCCATTATCACCCTCATATCCTGGATTTTGCTGTTAATAACCTTGCTCTGTCTTACAGATTGCTAACTGATTTTTATCTGTCACTTACCTGTGCTTTCTTTACATCTGCTAAATCTTGTTCCTACCCTCTTTATGAATGGGCATTTTCTCTCTTCTCCTTTGTTTACTTGGGCAGCTTAGTGCAATGGAAAGAACAAGAGCAAGGAGATCTGCAGAGGCAAAGGGAGAACTTTATTTTCTATTAAAAAACAAAATGCAGAGCGGGGAGACATAGCCATCAGTGTAAAACAAAACCCACAAACAACAAATAAAGAGTCTGGCTTAAATTGGGAAAGGTCTTGCTCAGGTTTTCAATCTGGTTTATTTATGCAAATTAAGGATTCAAACTTGTTCAGCTCTGATTGGTCCAAATAGGCAAACCCTGATTGGATGGTTTCCAAACATCCAACCAGAAGTCTCTGTCAGATGTTTCTTTCAAATAGCCAGTGAGGGGTTTCCAGCCACAGGCTATCCCAGCTCCGGTCACAGAAACTGTTCTGGCGCAGGGGTGCAAAGCAGGATGATTGTGAAGAGCTTCTGTCTCCAAAAACCTAGGGTGTGTGACCACTCCTTCCCACCCTGCTTTGGCTACAGGGCTCCACTTCCAAATTTAGAGTATTTCCACCAACCAAAAGGAGTTCATCTCATGTGGAGAGTTTGAGGTCTTATTTTACTGTTTTATTTTTCAGTCAGAAGGTCTGAATCTTAATCTTTCATTACTACATGGTAGCTGAATGACTTTCACTAGTTTCTTTGGGCGTCAGCTTCCTTTTTTTGTACAATGGGAGCAAAATAACAACCTATTTCAAAAGATGAAGTAAATTCCCAAAGAACTGAATTGAAGTTCTGGTGAAAATTATTGCACGTAATCTTACTGAAGTTATGGTTTGCTGTTATAAGAACAAAAGAAACATTTTTAACAAAGTATCATAATGAATAAACCACAAGCATGCTCAGTTATATTGCAACTGTAAAATGGTGACCAGCTTGTGAGCATGTGGAAAGTTCTAGGAGGTCGGACCAGTGCAGGCTTGGCTAGAGTCTTCTATATGAACCTTAATGAGTGGCAAATGAGTTACTATTTGGAAAACGGTTGGGCACATATATTTCTTTACCTCAATGCCTTTCTGTAGTGCCATTTCTCAAGTTCTCAGTGCAGGATCTCCCATCAGTATCTGTTTTCTTTCCTTTTGTTTTTGGGTCACAGAGTGT
Organism: Macaca thibetana thibetana; assembly: GCF_024542745.1. NCBI lineage: Eukaryota > Metazoa > Chordata > Mammalia > Primates > Cercopithecidae > Macaca > Macaca thibetana. The sequence goes on from NC_065585.1 coordinate 65,374,907, forward strand.
TGCTAAGGAAAGTCATTGAATGGGGAAGTAATTTATTCCACTCTACATCAATAGTACTTAATTTCAACTGGCCTTTCATGGGCGCTGGGTAATCCTTTCTTTCTTCTCTTGTTTGTTTCATAAACCATTCTCCCTGAGTTGTCATCCTTCTCTCTCAAATGTCAGTCTTACCCTCCTCCCCCAGTTCATTCGGGACAACTTAAGTGGTTTGACTGAACTTAGCAGCTTTTCCCAAAGATAGCTATGTTTTCACCATGGATCTCTGTTTTTAATTAACAGTGTATCATCACTTTTTCTTTCCAAGTAGATTATAGAGGCAAATTAGAGTTCTTTGCTTGCTTTAAAACATTTTTTAAATTGTGATAAAGTACACATCTTAACCATTGCAAAGTGCAAGCAGTAGTATTATTAAGTACATTCACGTTGTTGTGCAACCATCATCACCATCTGAAACTCCACACTCATTAAACAATATCACCCCTTCCTCTCCTCCCCTCAGCTCCTAACAACCACCAGTCTACTTTCCCTATTAATTTGACTGCTCCAGGCACTTAATAAAAGTAGATTCACATGGTATTTTTCTTTATGATTGGTCCATTTAACTTCACATAATGTCCATATGTTCATCCATGTTGTAGCATATGCTGAAATTCCCCCTTTTTATTTTTTATTTTTGTTATTTATTTATTTTACTTTAAGTTCTGGGATATATGTGCTGAACATGCAGGTTTGTTTTACATAGTTTTACATGTACTATGTGGTTTGCTGCACCTATCAACCTGTCATCTAGGTTTTAAGCCCCACATGCATTAGGTATTTGTCCTAATGCTCTCCCTCCCCTTGCCCCCCACACTCTCATGGGCCCCAGTGTGTGATGTTCCCCTCCCTCTATCCATATGTTCTTATTGTTCAGCTCCCACTTATGAGTGAGAATGTGCAGTGTTTGGTTTTCTGTTCCCGTGTTAGTTTGCTGAGAATGATGGTTTCCAGCTTCATCCATGTTCCTGCAAGGGACATGAACTCATTCTTTTTTATGGCTGCATAATATTCCATGGCATATAGGTGCCACATTTTCTATATCCAGTCTATCATTGATGGGCATTTGGGTTGGTTCCCAGTCTTTGCTATTGTAAATAGTGCTGCAATAAATATATGTGTGCATGTGTCTTTATAGTAGGATGATTTATAATCCTTTGGTATATACCCAGTAATGGGATTGTTATTTCTGGTTCTAGATCCTTGAGGGATCATCACACTGTCTTCCACAATGATTGAACTACTTTACAATTCCACCAACAGTGTAAAAGGTTCCTGTTTCTCTGCATCCTTGCAAGCATCTGTTGTTTCCTGACTTTTTAATGATTGCCATTCTAACTGGCATGAGATGGTATCTCATTGTGGTTTTGATTTGTATTTCTCTAATGACCAGTGATGATGAACGTTTTTTCATATGTTTGTTGGCCACATAAATGTCTTCTTTTGAGAAGTATCTGTTCATATCCTTTGCCCACTTTTCGATGGGATTTTTTTTTCTTGTAAATATGTTTAAGTTCCTTGAAGGTTCTGTATATTAGCTCTTTGACAGATGGATTGATTGCAAAAATTTTCTCCCATTCTGTAGGTTGCCTGTTCACCCTGATGATATTTACTTTTGTTGAGCAGAAACTGTTTAGTTTAAAGTTCCCCCCTTTTAAGGGTTGAATAATATTTTATTGTATATATATGCATATTTTATATATACATACACAATGTTTTTTATATATATATATATAAAACGTTTTGTTTATACATTCATTCATTGATGAGTACTTGGGTTGTTTCTACCTGTTTGCTATTGTGAATAACGTTGCCATGAACTTAGGTGTACATATATCTTTTTAGATGCTACTTTCAATTATTTTCATATTGTTTTCCATAGCAGTTACACCATTTTACATTTCCACTAATGGTACACAAGTGTTCCAGTTTCTCTTCAACCTCACCAACATGTGCTATTTTCTATTTTTCTGATAGTAGCCATCCTAACGGGTGCAGTGTGGTATCTCTAATCTTGTCTTCTCACTTTATTTCATTGAGTTGCTCTTCAATCTCTAACATCCTTTCTTCCACTTGGATAAAGAGTCAAGACTCATTGGTGTGCTGTATTCAGGAGACCCATCTGATGTGCAAAGACACACGTAGGTTCAAAATAAAGGGATGGAGGAATATTTACCAAGCAAATGGAAAGAAAAAAAAAGCAGGGATTGCAATCCTAGTCTCTGATAAAACAGAATTTAAACCTACAAAGATCAAAAGAGACAAAGAAGGGCACTACATAATGGTAAATGCATCAATGCAAAAGAAGAGCTAACTATCCTAAATATATATGCACTCAATACATGAGCAACCAAGATTCATAAACCAAGTTCTTAGAGCCCTACAAAGAAACTTAGACTCCCACACAATAGTAGTGGGAGACTTTAACACCCTACCGTCAATATTAGACAGATCAATGAGACAGAAAATTAACAAGGAAAGCCAGGACTTGAGCTCAGCTCTGGACCAAATGGACCTAATAGACATCTACAGAACTCTCTACCTCAAATCAACAGAATATACATTCTTCTCAGCACCACATCACACTTATTCTAAAATTGACCACATAATTGGAAATAAAACATGCCTCAGCACATGCAAAAGAACGGAAATCATAACAAACAGTCTCTCAGACCACAGTGCAATCAAATTAGAACTCAGGATTAAGAAGCACACTCAAACTGCACAATTACTTGGAAACTGGACAACCTGCTACTGAATGACTACTGGGTAAATAATGAAATTAAGGCAGAAATGAAGATGTTGTTTAAAACCAATGAGAACAAAGACACAACATACCAGAATCTGTGGGACACATTGAAAGCAGTGTGTGGAGGGAAATTTATAGCACTAACTGCCCACAAGAGAAAGGAGAAAAGATCTAAAATAAACAACATCACAATTAAAAGAACTAGAGAAGCAAGAGCAAACAAATTCAAAAGCTAGCAGAAGACAAGAAATAACTAAGAGTAGAACTGAAGGAGAGAGAGACATGAAAAAACCTTAAAAAAATCAATGAATCCAGGAGTTGGTTTTTTGAAAAAAATCAACCAAACAGATAGACTGCTAGCCAGACTAATGAAGAAGACAAGAGAGAAAAATCAAATAGACACGATAAAAAATGATAAAGGGGATATCACCACTGATCTCAGAGTAATACAAACTACCATCAGAGAATACCATAAACACTTCTATGCTAATTAAACTAGAAAATCTAGACGAAATGGATAAACTTCTGGACACATACAGCCTCCCAAGATTAAACAAGGAAGAAGTTGAATCCCTGCATAGACCAATAACAAGTTCTGAAATTGAGGCAGTAATTAATAGCCTACAAGCCAAAAAATGTCCAGGACCAGACAGACTTACAGCCAAATTCTACCAGAGGTACAAAGAGGAGCTGGTACCATTCCTTCTTAAACTATTTCAATCAATAGAAAAAGAGGGAATTCTCCCTAACTCATTTTATGAGGCCAGCATCATCCTGATACCAAAACCTGGCAGTGACAAAACAAAAAAAGAAAATTCCAGGCCAATATCTCTGATGAACATTGATGCGAAACTATCGCAAGAACAGAAAACCAAACACCGCATGTTCTCACTCATAGGTGGGAACTGAACAATGAGATCACTTGGACTTGGGAAGGGGAACATCATACACCGGGGCCTATCATGGGGAGGGGGAGGGGGAGGGGGGAGGGATTGCATTGGGAGTTATACCTGATGTAAATGACGAGTTGATGGGTGCTGACGAGTTGATGGGTGCAGCACGCCAACATGGCACAAGTATACATATGTAACAAACCTGCACGTTATGCACATGTACCCTAGAACTTAAAGTATAATAATAAAAAAAATAAATAAATAAAAATAAATCATTCTACTATAAAAAAAAAAAAGAAAAGAAAATTCTCAATAAAATACTGGCAAACCAAATCCAGCGGCACATCAAAAAGCTTATCCACCATGATCAAGTTGGTTTCATCCCTGGGATGCAAGTCTGGTTCAACATATGCAAATCAATAAATGCAATCCGTCACATAAACATAACCAATGACCAAAGCACATGATTATCTCAATAGATGCATAAAAGCCTTCAAGAAAATTCAACACCACTTCATGCTAAACATTCTCAATAAACTAGGTATTGATGGAACGTATCTCAAAATAACAAGAGCTGTCTGTGACAAACCCACAGCCGGTATCATATTGAATGGGCAAAAGCTGGAAGCATTCCCTTTGAAAACTGGCACAAGACAAGGATGCCCTCTCTCCATTCCTATTCAACATAGTATTGGAAGTTCAGGCCAGGGCAATCAGGCAACAGAAAGAAATAAAGGTTATTCAAATAGGGAGAGAAGTCAAATTGTCTCTGTTTGCAGGTGACATGATTGTAGATTTGGAAAACCCCATCGTCTCAGCCCAAAATCTCCTTAAGTTGATAAGTAACTTCAGCAAATCTCAGGATACAAAATCAATGTGCAAACATCACAAGCATTCCTATATACCAATAATAGATAAACAGAGAACCAAATCATGATTGAAATCCCATTCACACTTTCTATAGAGAGAATAAAATACCTAGGAATCCAACTTACAAGGGATGTAAAGAACCTCTTCAAGGACAACAACAAACCACTGCTCAAGGAAATGAGAGGACACAAAACAAATGGAAAAACATTCCATGCTCATGGATAGGAAGAATCAATATCTTGAAAATGGCCATAATTCCTCAAAGTAATTTATAGCTTCAATGCTATCCCCATCAAGCTACTGTTGACTTTTTTCACTGAATTGGAAAAAAACCACTTTAAAGTTCATATGGAACCAAAAAGGGGCCCACATAGCTAAGATAATCCTAAGCAAAAGGAACAAAGCTGGAGGCATCATGCTACCTGACTTCAAACTATACTGCAAGGCTACAGTAACCAAAACAGCATGGTACTGGTACCAGAACAGATATATAGATCAACGGAACAGAACAGAGGCCACAGACATAACACCACACATCTGCAACCATCTGGTCTTTGATAAACCTGACAAAAACAAGCAATGGGGAAAGGATTCCCTATTTAATAAATGGTGTGGGAAAGTTTGGCTAGTCATACACAGAAAACTGAAACTGGACCCTTCCTTACACCTTGTACAAAAATTAACTCAAGGTGGATTAAAAACTTAAACGTAAGACCTAAAATCATAAAAACCCTAGAAGAAAACCTAGGCAATACCATTCAGGACGTAGATATCAGCAAAGACTTCATGACTAAAACACCAAAAGCAATGGCAGTAAAAGTCAGCATTGACAAACGGGATCAAATTAAACTAAAGAGCTTCTGCCCTGCAAAATAAACTATCATCAGAGTGAGAAGGCAACCTACAGAATGGGAGAAAATTTTTGCAATCTATCCATCTGACAAAGGGCTAATATCCAGAATCTACAAAGCACTTAAACAAGTTTACAAGAAAAAAACAACCCCATCAAAAAGTGGGCAAAGGGTATGAACAGGCACTTCTCAAAAGAAGACATTTATGCGGACAACAAACATACAAAAAAAAAGCTCATCATCACTGATCATTAGAGAAATGCAAATCAAACCCACAATGAGATACCATCTCACACCAGTTAGAATGGCAATCATTAAAAAGTCAGGAAACAACAGATGCTGGAGAGGATGCAGAGGAATAGGAACACTTTTACACTGTTGGTGGGAGTGTAAATTAGTTCAACCATTGCGCAAGATAGTGTGGTGATTCCTCAGGGATCTAGAACTAGAAATAGCATTTGACCCAGCAACCCCATTACTGGGTATATACCCAAAGGATTATAAATCATTCTACTATAAAGCCACATGCACATGTATGTTTATTGTGGCCCTGTTCACAATAGCAAAGACTTGGAACCAACCCAAATTCCCATCAACGATAGACTGGATAAAAAAGTGTAGCACATACATACCATGGAATACTATGCAGCCATAAAAAAGGATGAGTTCATGTCCTTTGCAGGGACATGGATGAAGCTACAAACCATCATTCTCAGCAAACTAACATAAGAACAGAAAACCAAACACTGCATGTTCTCACTCATAAGTGGGAGTTGAACAATGAGAGCACATGGACACATGGAGGCTAACATCACACACCGGGGCCTGTCAGGGGGTGGGGGTCTAGGAGGTGATAGCATTAGGAGAAATACCTAATGTTGATAATGGGTTGATGGGTGCAGCAAACCACCATGGCACTTGTATACCTATGTAACAAACCTGTATCTTCTGAACATGTACCCCAGAACTTAAAGTATAATTTAAAATAAAAAGAAAGAAAAGAAAAAATAAAAGAGAGAGGAGGGAGGGATCAGGAAAAATAACTAATGGCTACTGGGATTAATACCTGGCTGACAAAATAATCTGTACAACAAACTCCCATGACATGAGCTTACCTTTATAACAAACTTGCACATGTACCCCTGAACTTAAAATAAAAGTTAAAGACAAAACAAACCAAACCAAAAAGTGGCATGTTAACACATATAAAGATTTTCAATCTAATAACCAGAGGAGCAAATAAAAAATTGAGTATCATTTTTAAGTTCTTAGATTGAAAAGTATGGAAAATAGTTATGCTATTAATTGATACTTAGTTTGAAAATTTTATTTAGCCAAAATGAAAGGCTGTATGTTAATATTTATCAATGTTCCTAATGGTTGTGCCATTCACTTGGTGATTTCATTTCTAAAAATATATTATTAAAGGTTAAAAATGAATAATGATTTCTGTGTAAGAAAGCATATTTTTTAATAAATAGGAAAAAATTGGTAAATAGCAAGCAGTGGTGAAGAGTTGTTAAGCTGTTGACGTTTTAGTCAAGTTACATGAATTAAAATTTTGGCTCCATTACTTCTGTTTGTTTGACATAGCTAAATTATCTAGCCTCTCTGGATGTCAATTTTGCCATTTACAAAATGGGGCTTTAAAGATTTTGAAATACCTGCCTTGGAGAGTGATGTAAGGAGGATGGTAGAATAGGACGTCTCAGTCCTTGCCCTCCTGTAGATTGGATTTAACAGTGATTTATGCACCATAATACTTTTATGAGAAGTCTAGAATTCAATTGCAAAGTTAAACACCCTAGGTGAGCAAAAGACCAAGAACAGCTACAATGAAACAGGTATGAAGAACAATATTTCTTTACCTGTGTCAGCTCCTGCTCAACCCAGCACACTCACCACTAAGAGAGATTGCCTCAGCCCATGATTTCTCCCTTGGGGGAAAGAGAGAGCAGCATGTGCATCCATGTCCCAGACTTTTCAGTATGTTTCCGTAGGGCTGTTTTTTGTCTTGCCTCACATGAAGCATGGACAAAACTGGCATATTTCAGATAACTTGCAGTAAACTAAGAACAAAGGAAAGGGGTTGATAGCGTATTGCTGCTGACATGGCTCTGTAAGATTGGGAGAAGGCACACAGCCCTGTGACTTCTCCCTCAGAAGGGAGGAAGAGGATGGAGTGTGTTTTCAGCATCTTGGACTTTCAATATACGGCCTGAGGGACTGGTTTCCGTCTCACTTTATCCAGAGTGTTGACAGAAGTAGCTTAGTTTGGTAGGGGCAGCTAAAAACAAAGGAAAAGGGGCTGGTAGCTTACTATGCCAAGAATGGCTTTTCAAGATAGGGAGAAAGCATAGAACTCAATGGCTTCTCCACAGGGAAAGAGGGAGATGAGTGAAGTGTGCCTGTAAGTCCTGACCCTGATATTGATATTGAAGTCAGATACCAGAGGAAGCAAGATACGATGGGCTCTTAAAAAAAAGAAATTGGTAAATTCTTTTATTTAAGAATTTATGTGCACAAGTAAAGAGAAGACACATAGAAAAGGTTTAACCAGCTTCCAGAGTCTCTAGCTAGGCTGATTGGTGAAGATCTTGCCCTGTGAAACCAGTCCATGAAGATTGGTAGAGGTGGCTGCATTTCTTCAGATTTGCAGCCACCAATACAAAGGTACAAAGAACAGCAATGGAGACACATTATTATTAAGTTATCAAAAGATAATGACAAATAATTATTTGGGAGCATAAAGGGTAAAATAACTTGTCACATACAAGGGAGACTTCGTAATGCTATTCATTATCTCTCAGCAGAAAATTTTGAAGGCCAGAAGTGAGTAGAATGATACATTCAAAGTCTTGAAAGAAAAAAAACCCTGCCAGCCAAGAATACTATGCATGGGAAATCTGTCCTTCAGAATGTGCTGGGGTTACCAGAAAGACGAGAAAGAAAAAAAGGAAAAAATGTATTTAAATAAATAAGCATCACTACTAGACCTATCTTACATGAAATGCTAATGGTACTTCAATAAATGCTTCAAGTTGAATGAAAGGCAATTTGAAATGAAACAGCAACACACACATATACAAATCACTGGCAAAGGTAAATATATATAGACATATACAGAATACTGTAACACTGAAATGGTGATGTATAAATCACTTTTAGCTCTAGTATAAAAGTTAAAAGCAAAAACATTCGTTTTATCTTATCATCTTATCTTATTTCATATTATTTATTTTATCTTATCTTTATTTTAACATCTTATAATTATCTTATAATTAAATAGATTTTAAAATTTCAGTAGCTTTGGGGTATTAGTGGTTTTTGGTTCATGGATGAATTATACAACAGTGAACTTTGAGATTTTGGTGCACCTTTCACCTGAGTGGTGTATCTTGTACCCAATGTGTAGCTTTTTATTCCTTACCTCCCTTCCACCCTTTCTTTTCTGAGTCTCTAAAGTCCATTATATCACTCTGTATGCCTTTATGTACTCAGAGCTTAGCTCCCACTTATAAGTGAGAACATATGCTGTTTGGTTTTCCATTCCTGAGTTACTTCATTTAGATTAATGGCCTTCAGATCCATCCCAGTTGTTGCAAAAAACATTATCTTGTTTCTTTTTATGGCCAAGTATTATTCCATGGTGTATATATACCACATTTTCTTTATCCATTCGTTGGTTAATGGGCACTTAGATTTGTTGCATATCTTTGTAATTGTGAATTGTGCTTCAATAAACACACATATTCATGTGTCTTTTTCATATAATGACTTATTTTCCTTTAGACTGATACCCAGCAGTGGGATTGCTGGATTGAATGGTAGATCTACTGTTAGTTCTTTAAGGAATACCCGTACTGTTTTCCTTAGTGGTTGTACTAATTTACATTCCTACCAGCAGCATATAAGCCAGTTTTCCCAGCACCATTTATTAAATAGGGTTTCTTTTCCCCAATTTATATTTTTATATGCTTTGTCAAAGATTAGTTAATTTTAAGTATTTTGCTTTAATTCTGCATTCTCCACTCTATTCCACTGGCCTATGTGCCTACTTTTATGCCAGTATCATTCTGTTTTGGTAACTATAGCCTTTAGTATAATTTGAAGTCTGGTAATGTTATGCCTCCAGATTTGTTCTTCTTATTTAGAATTGCTTTGGCTATTTGGGTTCTTTTTTGGTTACATACAAATTTTAGGATTTTTTTCTAATTCTATGAAAAATGATATTGACATTTTGATAAGAATTGCACTGAATCTGTAGATAGCTTTGGGCAGTATGGTCATTTTCACAATATCAATTCTTCCAATCCATGAGCATTGGATATGTTTCCATTTGTTTGTGTTATCTATGTTTCCTTGTAACAGTGTTTTGTGGTTGTCTTTGTAGAGATCTTTCACTTCCTTGGTTAAGTATATTCTTGTTTTTTTTATTTTATTATTTTTTTCAGCTGTTGTTAAAGGAGTTGAGTTCTTGATTTGATTATCAGTTTGGTTGTTGTTGGTGTGCAGTGGTTCTAATGATTTGTATACATTGATTTTGTAACCTGACACTTTCCTAAATTGTTTATTAAATCTAGGAGTCTTTTGGAGGCATCTTTAGGGTTTTCTACCATTGGCTAACACCAATAGTTTGACTTTTTATTTTCCAATTTGGATGCAATTTATTCTTTCTCTTGCCTTCAAGTCCTTTGCCCATTTTAAAATTGAATTTTTTGTTGTTGTTGTTTAGTTATAGGAGTTCTTTATATATTCTGGATACTAACTTCTTCAAATATATGATTTTTACAGTTATATTCTTTCATCTTATAGATGTATTTTCACTCTGTTCATTGTTTCCTGTGCTTTGTAGATTTTTTAATGTTTGTTGTAGCCCCATTTGTCTATTTCCACTTCTTCTGTTGACTGTGCGTGTTGTATTATATCCAATAAATTGTTGCCTAGACCAATCAATGTCTTTTCCTAGGAGTTTTATAGTTTCAGGTCTTTAATCCATTTTGAGCTGATGGTTTAAAATAAGGTCTAATTTTATTCTTTTGAATTTGAAGGGGCAAAAATTGGACCCAGTACTTGAGAGGGAAGGCTGGGTTCTGGTGAAAACTCTTGGTCTTTGGTTGAGAATTAGAAGGGCGACACCTTAGGAGTAAGGGAAAATTTCAATAGACATTCCTCAGGATGATTAAATCCCAGCTTCAATAAGCTTAATTGCTCATTGGATTAAAATAACCTCAAATTGCTCATGCCTTTATTGTGCAAATATCCAGAAGAAAATGTAAATTCTCTTTCAGGAAGGATAACACCTTGTGTGTGCATTCAGGATAAAATTAACAAAGATGAATACTATAAATATAACAATAGTAAAATACGTAAGATATATTGGATATATGTCTTATATCTGTCTATCTATCTATCTATCTATCTATCTATCTATCTATCTAATTCTACAAACCTATAGGATATAATCAAATGGTTTAACATAGGTGTAATGAGAAAGAGAATGGCATAGAAGCAATATTTGAAGATATAATGCTGAAAGTTTTTCAAAACTGATGAAGGATAAGCAGGATGTTTTATAACAGATCTACTAAAAGCCAAAGAAAATAATATAAAGACAATATTTTAACTTTGTTATTAAAAGTTTAAAAGCATATTACCATCAAGCAAGGAAAACTGACTTCTCAACAGAAACAGTGGGACCCAGAAGATAATGGAATGTAATCTTCAAACTCCTGAAAGAATACAACTTCCAAATAGAATTCCATACTCATGGAAAAATGAATATATTTTTAGATAAACCCATGCTGGAGAAAACCAAATATATTCTAAGGGAAAATGCTTTTCAGAAAGAAAGTAAATTATCCTAGATAGAACATCAGAGAAGTAAAGAAAGTAAAGAGCAAGCAAAGTGTAAATATGGGCATAAGTATAAAATTTGACATCAAATAATAATGACAATAATGGATCGTGAAGTCTCAAAGTTAAAAGATAACAGTAACACAAAATGCAGAAGGGTAAATGGAGTTGAAATGTTCTAAAGTTTTACAGTCTGGGAAGTGGCAAAAGTATTAATTTATATTAGACTTTGATGAGTCAAGGATGCAAGCTTTAATTTCTAAGGTGACCACTAAAAGATCATTAAGACAATGCATAAGCACCAAGCTAATAAAAGAGAATAATAGAATTATAAATATGTATAATCAACCCTAAATCAGGCAAGAAAGTAAAGAAGCAGAAACAGAAAAAACAACAGCATAGTAGGTTTAAAGTCAAATATACTAATACGTGTAAGTTACATTATGTGTAAATCAAATATATTAACATCAAGTGTAAGTGGACTAAATAATAAAAGGCAAAGCATAACATACTAGGTAAATTCCAAACCTAATTACCTACTTATTTAAAAGAAACAAATATGAGGATATAGCAAAGATTGAAAATAATAAGATGAAAAAACATATATTATGCAATAAATACTAAGTAAAAGAAAGATACTGTGTCTATATTGTTATCAAGCAAATTAGACAGCAATGAAAAAAGAACTACTAGAGACGTAAGATACATTTAATAGTAATAAAAGCTTCAACTTGACAGAAAAGTGTAGCTATTCTAAACTTGTGTGCACCTAAGAACAACCTCAAAATATAGAACACATTGCTGATTCAGGCAGCAGAGAAAAGAATATAAAGAACACAAAATTTGACAGAATTTAAAACCCAAATAGATAAATCCAATGTCATAGTAGGAAATTTTAAACAACTGCCTTGATAACTGATAGAACAAATAAGATAAATATTCATAAGGGTATAGAAGATTTCAGTGACATGGGTTACAAATCTAATTGACCTAATTAACATTTATTGAACATTTTATCTACTAATTAAAAAAATACACATTCTTTATAGTATATATAGACAATTTATCAAAATTTAGCATACTGGCCATAAAGCAAGTTTTAACACATTTCAAAAATTTAAAATCATAAACAGCATGTTTTTGAACCTCAGCAGAATTAACTAGATATAAATAGCTAAAAGATAATTCATAAAATTCCTGTGTCTGGAATTTAATCAATACACTTGTGAGTAAACTATTAGTCAAAGAAGAAATCCAAATGAATTTTATTTTGGAATAAGTAATATGGAAGCACAACATACCAAAATTTGTGATGCAGCTAAAGCAGCGCTTAAAGAGAAATTTACAGCCTTAAATACATGTATTACTAAATAAGTAATATTAAATGTTAAGAATCTAAGCTTTAGACATTAGAGAAAAAATGGCAAAGAAGAAACAGGGCACATCTATAAAATGGAACACTCTGCAGCTTTTAAATAAGTGGTATGTATCTAAAGCAATTAACATGTCATGGAGAGAAAAAAGCTGTTTGTGAAGAGTATTAGACTTTTCAGTCTGCTTATGTAAAATCATATACTCATTAGGATATGTCTAGAAGTATACATAGCAAACTCTGAATGATGTTTGTCTCTGGTGATGGTATTTGAAGTTATTTTTTTTATTTTGTTTATACCCTTCACATCTGAAGAATTTAATTCATAAAAGATTATTTTAAAAATTCAACTAACCCTGATCATTAGGCTACTTTTATTCTGAAAAGCAAAAAATGGCCTAATATACTGAAAGAGGAATTTATGATGAATCCCCAAATATGTGATTTTAGACATCAGATAATTTGCTTGGTCAGAGTAAGGAGAGAACAAAGAAGTCTTGAAGGTGGCGATGGATAGAAAAGTCCTCAGTGAGGAAGTCAGCACTTAAGCTGGGCCCTGAAAAGTGGGTATCATTTGGATAGACGAAAAATAGTGGGTCTGGTTTTCCAGAGTGGGCGTACTCTGTCTGCAAATCTACTCTTCATTACACATTAGGTTTTCTGTGGCGGGAGTTGGGGCAGAAATGGAAGATAAAGAGGTAGGTAAGCTATCAGCCTTAGTTAAGACAGAAACCTGGAAGTCACCTTAGACTAATTCCTCTCTCTCAGTACTCACATCCAATTAATTGTTAGGTTTTAAATATTTTAGATTCCAAAAATGTTTCATTTGTACCATTCTCCCCACTCTTTTTCTTTGAGATGTTAATTATTTCTTGTATATATTCTGCTATTTCATACTTGGATGCTTATGTTCTTGAAGTTTGCCCTAGCTAGAATGCCCTCCTCATATTTTCTTTCTTCGTTATTTTCATTTCTAAGTCTTGGTTGGGGCATCATCTTCTCTGGGAATTTTTCCTTGAAGGCTCAATGCTCCTCTTCTAGGCTTCTATAGCCTAATTTTTACTTACCTTTATTTTACTGATTATACTATATGAAAATGATCACTTTAAGTACATGTATCTCCTAGTGGACTATAAATTTTTCAAGGATAAAAGTGGTATCTTACTCAATTTTGTAACTACGGGGATGGCAAAGGCATTCAACAACTGTTCAGTAAGTGTTTGCTGCTTTGGGTCGTTATAAAGTGATGAGGAGTTTGGGTTTCAGTTTATACACTTTTGTGAATTCCTGTTCATTCCAGGATATGTTGAGATTCACAATGAGCTGGGTGAAACAATGCTCCCATTCTGGAATTTTGAATATTTTCTTCATTAGAATTATTTTTAATGTTATGCTATTTAAGTTATAGTTTAAACAAATGTTATTAAATTATTTTGTACTAACAGTCACCAACTTTGATAAGTTATGTCTATGATTACTTTCCACTGATATTATTTAAAATGTAATTTGGGTATTACATTATGGAGACCTATCTCTGTTGGTATTAGGCTTAAGGTGAAGTTTAAGATGTTAAAGCAAAGAAAGTATAATTTAGCCGATGCATTCATTCGTTTTACTTTTACCACAATTATGATGAGACATAAAAGCTTAAGTATTTCTTTTATGGAAAGACATATAATGGAAGCATAAAGCCCTCAGAACCAATGAGCCCATTATATTGGTCAATCAAAACCAGATAAAAAATGATATTTGAAAAAGACTCAAATTGAAGTCTAGAATTGTACCAAGACTTAGCTTTCCTTTAATTTCTAGCTTTCTAGATGTCTCCTACATAACTGCTTTCGGCAATGCCAAGTAAAAGAAGACATGTAATCAGTGATTCAGGTGAATCCATTTGCTCTGGAAATCATGGAACTTATTTGTAGCTTGGAGCAGAGTGAGAAAAGAATTAGTTTCTTTCTTTCTTTCTTTCTTTCTTTCTTTCTTTCTTTCTTTCTTTCTTTCTTTCTTTCTTTCTGTCTTTCTGTCTTTCTGTCTTTCTTTCTTTCTTTTCTTTCTTTCTTTCTTTCTTTCTTTCTTTCTTTCTTTCTTTCTTTCTTTCTTTCTTTTCTTTTCTTTTTTTGACAGAGTCTTGCTCTGTCATGCTGGCTGGAGTGCAGTGACATATCTTGGCTCACTGCAATCTCCTCCTCCTGGGTTCAGGTGATTCTCCTGTCTCAGCCTCCTGAGTAGCTGGGACTACAAGTATGCACCACCATGCCCAACTAATTTTTGTATCTTTAGTAAAGATGGGGTTTCACCAAGTTGCCAAGCTGGTCTTGAACTCCTGACCTCAAGTGATCCACCCATCTCGGCTTCCCACAGTGCTGGGATTACAGGCATGAGCCACTGCACCCGGCTGTAGTTTCTGTTAAATGATGTCAAATGCTCTAGAATTGGTGACATTTACTTCAATAATTTGAAGTGAGTAATGAAGGAATTGGAAGCGACTCCATTTTCCTTCAACATACAACTGGAAGGAAAATGTATGTTGGGTGAATGTACAGATGTCTGAGTGACTTTGTTTTTTGATTTTCATATATTATGCGTGTACTGATGTCAGAAAACAACTTGCATTTTGGAGACTTTTTTTTGGAAATTGTAAAGTTGACATCTTCAAAATAGTTATTTTGCTAAGAAAACATGTAATTGGAAGAAAATCTCATTTATTTTGCCTGTAAAGGGAGGACCGGTAATGCCTGGAATACGTCTGGTTTTATTGATTAGTTGAAGAATTGTGTTTATCGTGATTTCCACAAGTGTACATGGCATCAAAGATTCTAGGAAGAATCCCAAGATGTCTTTGTCTATGTGCGTAAAAGTCAACCACTTAAAAAAAAATCCAGATTCTCTTTTTTTTTTTTTTTTGTTGAGACAGAGTCTTGCTTTGTCACCCAGCCTGGAGTGCAGTGGCCGGATCTCAGCTCACTGCAAGCTCCGCCTCCCGGGTTCACGCCATTCTCCTGCCTCAGCCTCCTGAGTAGCTGGGACTACAGGCGCCCGCCACCTCGCCCGGCTAGGTTTTTGTATTTTTTAGTAGAGACGGGGTTTCACCGTGTTAGCCAGGATGGTCTCGATCTCCTGACCTTGTGATCCGCCCGTCTCGGCCTCCCAAAGTGCTGGGATTACAGGCTTGAGCCACCGCGCCCGGCAAAAATCCAGATTCTCAAATCAACATATCTGCAATTAGCTTGTGACAAAATGGTAGCAGAATACAAATATATCTTTAAAATTAACCATGTAATATATAAATTCATATGCATACATATTATATAATGTATATAGCATAAAGAAATATGATTTTCCAATATATAATTTGAAATGTATAGAAATAGAAAATAATATATAATACATAAATTAATATACATGATATAAATATAGGCATGTCTTTGAATCTATATGCCTTTAAAATATATATGCATTTATAAATAAATATTTAATATAAAAATTAATGGGCCTATCATACAAATGTGTATGTTATATGCCTTTACAATATATAAAAGTATTCATAAATATAAACATAATATATACACTAAACTATTAAATATACATTACATATATATTATGTATTTAATTTTTTAAATGTTTTAAGACTTGTTTTGCGACCTAACATGTGGTCTATCTTTGAGAATGATGCATGTTTGGAGGAAAAGAATGTCCACTCTGCCGCCATTGGATGAAATGTTCTGTAAATATCTATTAGATACATTTGGTCTATAGTACAGACTAAGCCTGATTTTTTGTTGATTTTCTGTCTGGAAGATCTGTCCAGTGCTGAAAGTAGCTGGGTGTTGAAGTCTCCAGCTACTGTTTTGGGGCCTTTAATAATATTTGCTTTGTATATCTGAGTGCTCCAGTGTTGGGTGAATATATATTTAAAATTGTTATATCCTTTTGCTGAATTGACCCATTTATCATTATATTGTAACTTTTGTCTCTTCTTACAGTTTTGGTCCTGAAATCCATTTTGTCTGATATAAGTATAGCAATTCCTGTCCTTTTGTGGTTTCCACTGGAACAGAATATCTTTTTACATCCCTTTATTTTCAGTCTATCTCTGTCTTTATAGGTGAAGTGTGTTTCATATAGGCAAAAGGTCAGTGAGTCTTGTTTTTTCATCCACTCAGCCACTCTGTCTTTTAATTGGAGGATTTAGTTCTCTTACATTCAATGTTATTATTGACAAAAAAGGACTTACTCTTCTTACTCTTGTTATTTTGTTATTTGTTTTCTGTTTTGTGGCCTTCTCTTCCTTCTTGCTTTCCTTCCTGTCTCGCTCTAGTGAAGGTGATTTTCTCTGATGATATGGTTTAGTTTCATGCTTTTTATTTTTTGTGTATCCACGGTATGTTTTTTGACTTGAAGTTACCATAAGCCTTGCAAATACTATCTTATAATCTGTTATTTTAACCTGAGAACAACTTAACACTATTTGCATAAACAAGCAAAAAGAAAACTAATAAAAACTCTGCACATTAACTTCGTTTCCTCTGGCTTTTATACTTTTTGTTGTTTCTATTTACATCTTACTGTATTGCCTATGTCTTGAGAAGTTGTTGCAGTTATTATTTTTGATTGGTTCATCACTGAGCCTTTCTACTTAACATAAGAGTACTTTACACATTACAGTTACTGTGTTATAATATTTTGTGTTTTTCTGTGTACTTACTATTACCAGTAAGTTTTATAACTTCAGGTGATTATTTATTGCTCATTAACATCCTTTCCTTTCTGATTGAAGTACTCCTTTCAGCATTTCTTGTGGGATGTATTGATGAAATCCCTCAGCTTTTATTTTTCTGGGAAAGTCGACTTCTCCTTTATGTTTGAAATCTATTTTCACTGGATATACTATACTAAAGTAACAGTTTTTTTTTTTCCTTCAGCACTTTATGTCATGCCACTCTTTCCTGGCTTATAAGGTTTCTACTGAAAAGTCTGCTGCCGGAGGTATTGGAGTGCCATTGTATGTTATTTGTTTCTTTTCTATTACTACTTTTAGGATATTTTCTTTATCTTTGACCTTTGGGAGTTTGATTGTTAAATCCCTTGAGATAATTTGCTTTGGGTTAAATCTGCTTGGTGTTCTAACCTTCTTGTACTTGGATATTGATATTTTTCTGTAGGGTTGGGAAGTTCTCTGTTGTTATCCTTTTAAATAAACTTTCTATCCATGTGTCTTTCTCTACCTCCTCTTTAAGGCCAATAACTTTTAGATGTCTTTTTGAGGCTACTTTCTAGATCCTGTAGGCATGCTTCATTGTTTTTTATTTTTCTTCTTTGTGCTTTTTCTGCTTGATGAATTCTGCTATTAAAGGACTCATGCATTCTTCCGTATGCCAATTGCATTTTTCACCTCCAGAATTTCTGCTTGATTCTTCTTAATTATTTTAATCTCTTTGTTAAATTTATGTGATTGAATTTGGAATTCCTTCTCTGTTATCTTGAATTTTTTTGAGTTTCCTTAACACAGCTATTGTGAGTTTTCTGTCTGAGAGATTACGTATCTCTATTTCTCCAGGATTGGTCCCTTGTGGCTTATCTAGTTCATTTGGTGGGGTCATGCTTTCCTGGATTGTATTGAATTCTTTGGTGTCTGAAGATTGAAGACTTAAGTATTGCAGTCTGTATAGTCTGGGCTTGTTTGTACCTATCTTTCTTGGGAAGGTGAATCGCATGTCAAATTATAATCCCCAATATTATAGGGGCCTGGTAGGAGGTGACTGAATCATGGGGACAGATTTCTCCCTTGCTGTTCTTGTGATAGTGAGTGAGTTCTCATGAGATCTGGTTGTTTAAACGTGTGTGGCACATTCTCCCCTCTCTCTTCCTCTTTCTCTGGCCATCTAAGATATGTCTGATTCCCCTTTGCCTTCCGCCATGATTGAGTTTCCTGAGGTCTTCCCAGCCATGCTTCCTGTACAACCAGTGGAACTATAGTTCAATTAAACCTCTTTTCTTTGTGAATTACCCAGTCTCTGGTAGTTCTTTATAGCAATGAGGGAACCTGCTAATGCTGAAGGCTTTCCTTTCAACTTGAAAAGACTTGGGTGTTGTGATCTAAGCTGTATTTTCTGTAGGAGGCACCCCAAGCCCAGTAATACTGTGGTTCTTGCAGACTTGTAGAGGTATGCCTTGATGGTCTTATGGTCTTGGACACTATCTGGGAGACTTCTCTGGATTATCAGGCAGAGACTCTTGTTCTCTTTCCTTACTTTCTCTCAAACATACAGAGTCTCTCTCTCTCTGTTCTGAGCTACCTAAAGCTTGAGGTGGAGTGACACAAACCTCCCTGTGGCCACCACTACTATGACTATGTTGGTTCAAACCTAAAGCCAGCACAGAACTGGGTCTCACCCAAGGCCTGCTGTCGCAACTCCCTGGCTACAGCCTATGTGTGCTCCAGGCCCTGGGGCTCTACAATCATCAGGTAGCAAAACCAGCCAGGCTTGTGTCTCTCACTTCAGTGCAGCCAGGACTCCCAGGCACTGGGTGGGTCCGGAGGTGCTATCCAGGAGTCAGGGACTAGAGTCAAATACCGTAGAGGTCTAGCTAGTGTTCCACTGTATTGGAGCTGAGCTGGCACTCAAACCACAAGACATGGTTCTTCCCTCTCTTCCTTCCCCTTTCCAAAGGCAGAGGAGCCTCACTCCATAGCCACCATCAACACAGGTCATAAGGAGTACTGCCAGTCTACCGCCAATGTTTCTTTAAGACTCAAAGTCTCTTAAGTCATTTTGTGAATGCTGCCTGGCCTGGGACTTATCCTTCAAGACGGAGGACTCCACTCTGGCCTAGGGAAGGTTCAGAAATGCTGTACAAGTGTCAAGTCCTGGAATTGGGGACACCAAGAGCCCTCTTGTTGCTCTACCCCACTGTGGCTGTGCTGGTACCTAAGGGGCAAGACAAAGTCTCGTTTAATTTTCCCTCTGCTTTTCTCAAACAAAAGGAGTTTTTCTCCATATCCACCACAGCCAGTTATGTGTCGAGTCCCATCTGAAGCCAGAAAGTCTCAGAGGCTCACCCAAGGCTTTCAGTGTAGTATGTGGGTATCACTGCTGATTATTCAGACCCCGAGATCTCTTCGGTTAGCGGGTAATGAATGCTGCCAGGACTGGGTCCTTTCCTTCAAGGCAGTGAGTTCCCCTCTGTCCCAGGGTGTGTCTAGAAATGTCGTCCAAAAACTAGGGCCTCAAATGGGAGCCTCCCAACTCTGATCCATGCCCTATCCTGCTATGGCTGAGCGGGTATCCAAGATGCAAGACAAATTCTTCCCCTCTCTTCCCTCTCCTCTCCTCAAGCATAAGGAAGGAGTCTCTTTTGGAGTCATGAGCTGTGCAGACTGGGGTTGAGGGAGGGGTGATGCCAACACTCTCTTAACTGCCCCTGCTGGTGTCTCACTATGTCATGTGCTTCCCCAGTTCCCTGACTCTGGGTCCAGTTCAGCACTAGGATTCACCTAAGAGTTGCAATTCTTTTAGCCTAGGCTGCCTTTCAAGTTTACTTAGGGACACAGAGCACTGTATCCCTCTGTGTTGTGACAACTCAAGTTCAGACTGCTGTGATTGATGATTCCCCTCTGGCTAGGGCTGGCTTAAATGTTCCCTCCATAAATGGGTGTCAACTGAGTTTGAGCTGGTTTTTCTTTCTGCTCTACCAGGACAGCACTGAGTTCAATGCTTCCCAGTTGCTGTGTGTTTCCTCCCCCAGTGCCCAGAGATGCTCTCTGCACCAGGCCATTGCTATAGATGGTGGTGGTGGTGTTGGCAATTCAAGACTGTTTTTTCTATCTCTTCTTTAGTGCCTCTTTCAGCAATATGAAGATAAAACCAGGTATTATGACTGCTCACCTGATTTTTAATTCCTAATGAAGATGACTTTTTTTCTGTGTAGATAGTTGTTAAATTGATGTCCTTGCAGGGGTTGGGGTAAGATCGGTGGAGCCTTCTATTCCACCATCTTTCTCTGCCTTCCTCTGAATATATATTACATATAAATATGCATTGCTTTCCCAAAAGAGCAAGGTGCATTGCTACCAGTACTATATGAGAATGCCTTACTTCCTAAACCCTGTTCAATACTGGAAATTATCTTTGAAAAAAAATTGGACAAATATTTTCTACTTTGACAAGTGAGAAAAATATATTATTTCAATTAGAAATCCTTTGATTATTATTGTGGTCAAATTTCTTTTTAATATCTTGATCATTTGTACTTTAGGATCAGTTGCCTATTCATACATATTATCTATTTTGTTTTTTGAGACAGGGTCTTATTGTGTTTTTCAGGCTAGTCTTGTGTTTTTCAGGCTGGTCAGAATCCTCCTGCCTCAGCTTCTCAAAGTGCTGGGATTACAGGCATGAACCACCGCGCCCAGCCCATATTACCTTTTTAATATGGGAGTGTTTATCTTTTGCTTAATGATATCTAGGAACTCTTTATATAATATAGATATTAAGCCTTTCTTATCACATGTATTTTGCATTTGGTTTTCATCAGTCTCTTATCTTTCAAGTTTGTTTATAATTTTAAAAAGTTTTCCTCTCCTTAAAAATGTGCAAGTCGTTTACTTCAATAAGGCAGTGGAAAAAATCCTAGTTATTCTTTGAATTAGACTGAACTTGAGAGAACAGATCTTAAAGAATTTGGTTCTGAGACAGAAAGTTTTTTTTTTTTTTTAGTGGGGAGCAGTTCTTGCAGGCATATGAGTGTCTCTGGCTGCTTATCTTTGCTACTTCCTAATTTATAATCAGCACCTGTGAAAAATAATCTGGGGTTCCTGTGTCCATTCACAGATAGCAAAATTAAAGCACAGAGCCTCAGCTCTCTAGAAGTACAGTTTTTCCTTTAAGTGGAGGGTTTTTAATGAAGAATAATATTAGAACTTATTTTAGTGAACTTGAATATTCACCTACTTTAGCAAGCAGTAAATAACAGATTCAGTCTAGTTGTCTAGAGAAAATCTTGACTTTTTTAGTGAATACGAGTTATCAAATACTCTATATTGCACTGGTGAACGACTCATTTTAAGATAAATCTAAACATGGAAAAATATAACTTATAGTCTAGTTCTTATTTTTAAATATTACTCATGTTCACTATATGCATTATTTCTATGGCACAGACAGTGATGAAATAGGAGATTTCCCAGGCTAGCAAAACAAAGAAAGATTGTAATTCAACTACAAATTTGCTTAAGGAGGGAGTAAAGACTTTCAGTGGGGGTGTACATTTGTCCTGGTGAGTGGTCCATGAAAGTCTGATGATATAGCAAGAAAAAGTAAATATTCTTCCCAAGATTGCTTCATCTATTTTAGGAAAAAAATGGAATAATTGAATACAAAAGTTGCATACTTCCACTACTTTGGGCAAGATAACATTCTATTTGGAGTCTCTCTCTTAAAAAGAAGCTGCTGCTCATATCAGTATTTAAGACAAGAGGTCACATCAATGTCTAAAGATACAAAAATCCTTTAAAAAAGTGGGCAAAGGGCCGGGTGAGGTGGCTCACACCTGTAATCCAAGAACTTCGGGAGGCCAAGACCGGCAGATCACGAGGTCAAGAGATCAAGATCATCCTGGCCAACATGGTGAAAACCCGTCTCTACTAAAAACACAAAAATTAGCTGGGTGTGGTGGCGCACGCCTGTAGCCCCAGCTGCTCTGGAGGCTGAGGTAGGAGAATTGCTTGAACCTGGGAGGTGGATGGAGGAGAAGGTTGCAGTGAGCCAAGACCCGGCCTGGTGACACAGCGAGACTTGGTTTCAAAAAAAAAAAAAGTGGGCACAGGACAGGAATAGATATTTTTCAAAAGAAGACATATAGATGGTGAACAAGCACAGGAGAAAATGCTCATCGTCACGAATCATCAGAGAAATGCAAATTAAAACCACAATGAGTTATGATGTTATACTAGTTAGAATGGCTATTAAAAAAACAAAAAGTAACAGATGTTGATGAGGATGCAGGGAAAAGGAAGTGCTTATACTCTGTTGGTAGGAATATAAATTAGTACAACGTCTATGGAAAACAATATGGAGATTTCTCAAAGAACTAAAAATAAACTACCATTTAATCCAGCAATCCCACTGCTTGGTATCTACCCAAGAAAAATAAATTATTATGTAAGAAAACTATGTAAAAAGGGTACCTGCACTTTAACATTTACTGCAGATAGCAAAGATAAGGTGTCAACCTAAGTGTCCATCAAGTCATCATTGGATAAAGAAAATATGGTAAATATACCCAATCAATTACTATATAGCCATAAAAGAGAGTGAAATCATTTCTTTTGTAGCCACATGGATGAAACAGGAGATGATTATCTTAAGTGAAACAACTCAGACACAGAAAGACGAATACTACAGGTTCTCACTTCTAAGTGGGAGCTAAAATAATGTGTACACATGGACATAGAGTGTGGAATGATAGACATTGGAGACTCAGAAGGGTGGTGGAGGTGGGAGAGACTGGATAACGAGAAATTACTTAATGGGTACTATGTATATTATTCTGGAGATAGATACACTGAAAGCCTGGACTTCACCATTATGCTATCGATCCATGTAACAAAATTACACTCGTGCCCCATACCTTTATATTTTTAAAAATGTGACAGCAAAGGAGTACTGGACAAGAACTGACAAGGGAAAGGACAGTTACAGATGGGAAATTTATAGCAATTTTGTGTCTGATCCAGATCTGATGTAGACAAGAGTCGTTGGCATCTTTCGTGCTTGCCCAGGATTGCTGGTCCCTGACAGAATATCTGGATCTATTCCCTGGGAGGAGTAATGGTTTTGTGTTGATTTGAACTTAGAAGATCACTACCTTATGTCACCATATTTTGGCTGCTGGAATAATTAAAGGCAAATTTCTTTGTTCTTCTGCATTATTTTCCCTTCGGGGGTAGGTATGAGTTTTATATTTCCCTATAATTACAGGGCATGAAGCTGGAACTAGCAGTTTACATATTACAAATGACTCTTATGTAGCATTTTTATCACCTGATTAATATCTCAAGTCAATGTTTTATTATGCTGTATCACATTCCAGTGTTGTTGCTAACTGAGATTTGGTAAAGATGCTGTCATAAAATCTACCACATAAATCACACAGGAAGACCCAAGATACAACTTACTAAAATTACTTTTAATAAGGAAGCTATTGTTGCATAAGAATAATTGCAATAAGAAGATAGCTAATATATGCATACTAACTGAGATATACAATCTTCTATCTTATTAATAGATCCTCAGGGTAGAGAATATAGCTGTACTTTTAAAACAAATTACAGGCTGTTAGAAATAAAATAAAGACTGAGTTTTCACTGCACCTATTAAAAGGATGACTGACCAAAATTGACACTGTATTACTAATGTACGTGCCAAGGAAATACTGGAATGTAGTCTAGGGATAGATGGAAAGGGGAAGAAAGAAGGAAGGTCCTTATTTTGGGTTAGTGCAATAAGGCTACATATAAGAAGTAAAAATTTTAGAAACTGACTTTTAAAATATTGCAGTTGACAAAAAAAGAACTATGCTATTTTTGATTTCCTCAGACAAGGAATAGGAAGAAAGTATAGCTAGTTTAAGCTAATAATAATAATAATTATAAAAACTAAGCATATAATACAGGTGTGGATTACAGAAATATGTTTTTAAAAAGTTAAATAAATCAGATTACATTAGCAGCATCATTTAATAGGAACCTTCAGAGAAACCATTTTAATAAATACTATTTTAATAAACGATAAAACTATTGTGTTTAGTAGGTAATTTTTATGTAAATGGGACTTTAGAAACTCTTAATGTTGTATTGTCTTACATTGCTGTTTATGCTACACAATGTAACAGACAAGTAGATACTTAAAATGTGTAGTTTTGGGGGGCAATTAAAATATTTATTAATAGTTTTTAATTAGTATTCTTTTCAGTCAACAAGTTTACAGTGAGTATATTCTGCATCTAGCTTTGTGATACGTACTTTGGAGACGTAAAATAAGTGTAACAGAGGGTGACTAGCAAGGTGGCCAAATAGGAACAGCTCCGGTCTGCAGCTTCCAGCAAGATCAACGTAGAAGGTGGGTGATTTCTCTATTTCCAACTGAGGTACCCGGCTTATCTCACTGGGACTGGTTAGACTGCAGGTGCAGCCCACAGAGGGTGAGCCAAAGCAGAGTAGGGCATCACCTCACCTGCGAAGTGCAAAGGGTTGGGGAACTCCCTGTCCTAGACAAGGGAAGCTGTGAGGGATTGTGCCGTGAGGGATGGTGTGTTCTGGCCCAGGTACTACGCTTTTCCCACAGTCTTTGCAAAGCGAAGACCAGGAGATTCCCTTGGGTGCCTATATCACTAGTGCCCTGGGTTTCAAGCACAAAACTAGGTGGCTGTTTGGACAGACACCAAGCTAGCAGCAGGAGTTTTTTCGTACCCCAGTGGCACCTGGAAGGTCAGCAAGACAGAAGCATTCACTCCCCTGGAAAGGGGGCTGAAGCCAGGGAGTCAAGTGGTCTAGCTCAGCGGATCCCACCCCTATGGAGCCCAGCAAGCTAAGATCCACTGGCTTGAAATTCTTGCTGCCAGCACAACAGTGTGAAGTCTACCTGGGACACTCGAGCTTGGTGGCGGGAGGGGCATCTGCCATTACTGAGGCTTGAGTAGGCGGTTTTCCCTTCACAGTGTAAACAAAACCACAGGGAAGACGAACCCACTGCAGCTTGGCAAAGCCGCTGTAGCCAGACTGCCTCTCTAGATTCCTCCTCTCTGGGCAGGGCATTTCTGAATGAAAGGCAGCAGCCCCTGTCAGGGGCTTATAGATAAAACTCCCATCTCCCTAAGACAGAACACCTGGGGGAAGGGGCAGCTGTGGGTGCAGCTTCAGCAGACTTAAACATTCCTGTCTGCTGGCTCTGAAGAGAGCAGTGGGTCTCGAGCACAGCACTGGAGCTCTGCTAAAAGACAGACTGCCTCCTGACTGGGAAACACCTCCCAGCAGAGGTTGACGAAAACCTCATACAGGAGAGCTCTGACTGGCATCTGGCAGGAGTCCCTCTTGGACAAAGCCTCCAGGGGAAGGAACAGGTAGCCATCTTTGCTGTTCTGTAGCCTCCACTGGTGATACCCAGGCAAACAGTGTCTGGAGTGGACCTCCAGCAAACTCCAGCAGACCTGCAGCTGAGGGGCCTGTTAGAAGAAAAACTAACAAACAGAAAAAAAATAGCATCGACATTAACAAAAATGATGTCCATGCAGAAATCTCATCCAAAGGTCACCAACATCAAAGACCAAAGGTAGATAAATCCACGAAGATGAGGAAAAACCAGCGAACAAACTTAAAATTCCAAAAACCAGAATGCCTCTTCTCCTCCAAAAGCAAGCGAACAAAAGCAAGGGAACAAAACTGGATGGAGAATGAGTTTGACAAACTGACAAATTTGACAAATTGACAGAATAGGCTTCATAAGGTAAGTAATACCAAACTCCTCCAAGCTAAAGGAACATGTTCTAACTCAATGCAAGGAAACTAAGAACCTTGAAAAAAGGTTAGAGGAATTGCTAACTAGAATAACCAGTTTAGAGAAGTGACCTGATGGAGCTGAAAAACACAGCATGAGAACTTTGTGAAGCATACACAAGTATCAATAGCAGAATTGATCAAGAGGAAAAAAGGATTTCAGAGATTGAAGATCAACTTAATGAAATAAAGCATGAATACAAGATTAGAGAAAAAAGAATGAAAAGGAATGAACAAAACCTCCAAGAAATATGGGACTATGTGAAAAGACCAAACCTACGTTTGATTGGTGTACCTGAAAGTGATGGAGAGAATGCAACCAAGTTGGAAAACACTCTTCAGGATGTTATCCAGAGAACTTCCCCAACCTAGCAAGACAAGCCAATATCAAATTCAGGAAATGCAGAGAACACCACAAAGATACTCCTCGAGAAGAGAAACCCCAAGACACGTAATTGTCAGATTCACTAAGGTTGAAATGAAGGAAAAAATATGAAAGGCAGCCAGAGAGAAAGGTTGGGTTACCCACAAAGGGAAGCCCATCAGACTAACAGCAGATCTCTCTGCAGAAACCACAAGCCAGAAGAGAGTGGGGGCCAATATCCAACATTCTTAAAGAAAAGACATTTTCAACCAAGAATTTCATATCCAGGCAAACTAAGCTTCATAAGTGAAGGATAAAAAGCAAATGCTGAGAGATTATGTCATCACCAGGCCTGCCTTACAAGAGCTCCTGAAGGAAGCTCTAAATACAGAAGGGAAAACCGGGTATCAGCCACTGCAAAAACATACCGAATTGTAAAGACCATCGACAGTATGAAGAAACTGCATTAACTAACAGGCAAAATAACCAGCTCACATCATAATGACAGGATCAAATTCACACAAAACAATATTAACCTTAAATGTAAATGGGCTAAATGCCCCAATTAAAAGACACAGCCTGGTAAATTGAATAAAGAGTCAAGACCTGACTTCAAACTATACTACAAGGCTACAGTAACCAAAACAGTATGGTACTGATACCAAAACAGAGATATAGACCAATGGAACAGAACAGACCCCTCAGAAATAATACCACACATCTACAACCATCTGATCTTTGATAAACCTGACAAAAACAAGAAGTGGGGAAAGGATTCCCTATTTAATAAATGGTGCTGGGAAAATTGGCTAGCCATATGTAGAAAGCTGAAACTGGATCCCTTCTGTATACCTTATGCAAAAATTAATTCAAGATGCATTAAATACTTAAACATAAGACCTAAAACCATAAAAACCCTAGAAGAAAACCTAGGCAATACCATTGAGGACATAGGCATGGGCAAGGACTTCATGTCTAAAACACCAAAATCAATGCAACGAAAGCCAAAATTGACAAATGGGATCTAATTAAACTAAAGAGCTTCTGCACAGCAAAAGAAACTACAATCAGAGTGAACAGGGGGCCTACAGAATGGGAGAAAATTTTTGCAATCTACTCATCTGACAAAGGGCTCATATCTAGAATCTACAACGAACTAAAACAAATTTACAAGAAAAAAAACAAACAACCCCATCAAAAAGTGGACAAAGGATATGAACAGACACTTCTCAAAAGAAGACATTTATGCAGCCAACAGACACATGAAAGAATTCTTATCATCACTGGCCATCAGAGAAATGCAAATCAAAACCACAGTGAGATACTATCTCACACCAGTTAGAATGGCAATCATTAAAAAGTCAGGAAACAACAGGTGCTGGAGAGGATGTCGAGAAATAGGAACACTTTTACACTGTTGGTGGGATTGTAAACTGGTTCAACCATTGTGGAAAACAGTATGGCGATTTCTCAAGGATCTAGAACTAGAAATACCATATGACCCAGCCATCCCATTACTGGGTATATGCCCAAAGGATTATAAATCATGTTGCTATAAAGACACATGCACACTTATGTTTATTGCGGCACTATTCACAATAACAAAGACTTGGAATCAACCCAAATGTCCATCAGTGACAGACTGGATTAAGAAAATGTGGCACATATACACCATGGAATACTATGCAGTCATAAAAAAGGATGAGTTTGTGTCCTTTGTAGGGACATGGATGCAGCTGGAAACCATCATTCTCAGCAAACTATCACAAGAACAGAAAACCAAACACTGCATGTTCTCACTCATAGGTGGGAATTGAACAATGAGATCACTTGGACTCTGGAAGGGGAACATCACACACCGGGGCCTATTATGGTGGGGGGGAGGGATGGCATTGGGAGTTATACCTGATGTAAATGACGAGTTGATGGGTGCTGACGAGTTGATGGGTGCAGCACACCAACATGGCGCAAGTATACATATGTAACAAACCTGCACATTGTGCTTATGTACCCTAGAACTTAAAGTATATATATAAAAAAAAGTCAGGAAACAACAGGCACTGGAGAGGATGTGGAGAAATAGAAATGCTTTTACACTGTTGTTGGGACTGTAAACTAGTTCAACCATTGTGGAAGACAGTGTGGCAATTCCTCAAGGATCTAGAACTAGAAATACCATTTGACCCAGCAATCCCATTACTGGGAATATACCTAAAGGATTATAAATCATGCTGCTATGAAGACACATACACACATATGTTTATTGCGGCACTATTCACAATAGCCAAGACTTGGAACCAACCCAAATGTCCATCAATGATGGACTAGATTAAGAAAATGTGGCACATATACACCATGGAATACTATGCAGTCATAAAAAAGGATGAGTTCATGTCCTTTGTAGGGACACGCGTGAAGCTGGAAACCATCATTCTCAGCAAACTATCACAAGGACAAAAACCAAACACTGCGTCTTCTCACTCATAGGTGGGAACTGAACAATGAGAACACCAGGGCACAGGAAGGGGAACATCACACAGGCTATTTAGGGGTGGGGGGAGGAGGGAGAGATAGCATTAGGAGATATACCTAATGCAAATGATGAGTTAATGGGTGCAGCACACCAACATGGCACATATATACATATGTAACAAACCTGCACATTGTGTACATGTACCCTAGAACTTAAAGTATAATAATAATAATAATAAAAAGAGTCAAGACCCATCGGTGTGCTGTATTCAGGAGACCCATCTCATGTGCAGAGACACACATAGGCTCAAAATAAAGGGATGGGGGGATATTTACCAAGCAGATGGAAAGAAAAAAAAAAAGTAGGAGTTGCAATCTTAGTCTCTGATAAAACTGACTTTAAACCAACAAAGATCAAAAAAGACAAAGAAATGCATTACATAATGGTAAAGGGGTCAATGCAGCAAGAAGAGTGAACCGTCCTAAATATATATGTACCCAACACAGGAGCACCCAGATTCGTAAAGCAAATTCTTAGAGACATACAAGGAGACTTAGATCTCCACACAATATTAGTGGAAGATTTTAACACCTTACTGTCAATATTAGATGATCAATGAGATGGAAAATTAACAAAGATATGTAGGACTTGAATTCAGCTCTGGAGCAAGCACACATAGTAGATATCTACAGAATTCTCCACCCCAAATCAACAGAATATACATTCTTCTCAGCACCACATTGCACTTATTCTACAATTGACCACATAATTGGAAGTAAAACACTCCTCAGCCAGTGTAAAAGAATGGAAATCATGACAAACAGTCTCTGAGACCACAGTGCAATCAAATTAGAACTCAGGATTAGGAAACTCATTCAAAACCACACAACTACATGGAAACTGAACAACCTGCTCCTGAGTGATTACTGGGTAAATAACAAAATTGAGGCAGAAATAAATAAGTCATTTGAAACCAATGAGAACAAAGACACAACATACCAGAATCTCTGGGACACAGCTGAAACAATGCTTAGAGGGAAATTTATAGCACTAAAGGTCCACAGGAGAAAGCAAGAAAGATCTAAAATCAACGCTCTCCCATCAAAATGGAAAGAGCTAGAGAAACAAGAGCAAACAAATTCAAAAGCTGTCAGGAGACAAGAAATTACTAAGATCAGAGCAGAACTGAAGGAGATAGAGACAAGAAAAACCCTTCAAAAAATCAATGAATCCAAGATCTGGGTTTTTGAAAAGATTAACAAAGTAGATAGACCACCAGCCAGACTAAAAAAGAAGAAAAGAGAGAAGAATCAACAAGACACAATAAAAAATCATAAAGGGGATATAACCACTGATCTCCCAGAAGTGCAAACTACCATCAGAGAATACTATAAACACCTATACACAAATAAACTAGAAAATCTAGAAGAAATGGATAAATTCCTGGACACATACAGCCTCCCAAGACTAAACCAGGAAGAAGCTAAATCCCAGAATAGACCAATGATTAATATCCTACTGGTAATTACTATCCTACCAACCAAAAACAGCCTAGTACCAGATAGCCAAATTCTACCAGAGGCACAAAGAGGAGCTGGTAAAACTATTCCAATCAATATAAAAAGAGGGACTTCTCCCTACCTCATTTTATGAGGCCAGCTTCATCCTGATATCAAAACCTGGCAGAGACACAACAAAAAAAGAACATTTCAGGCCAATATCCCTGATGAACACTGATGCAAAAATCCTCAATAAAATACCAGCAAATCGAATTCAGCAGCATATCAAAAAGCTTATCCACCAGAATCAAGTTGGCTTCATCGCTGGGATGCAAGGCTGGTTCAACATACACAAATCAATAAACGTAATCCATCGCATAAACGGAACCAATGACAAACACCACATGATTATCTGAACAGATGCAGAAAAGGCCTTCAAAAAAAAATTCAACAGCCCTTCATGCTAGAAACTCTCAATAAACTAGGTATTAATGGACTGTATCTCAAAATAATACAGCTATTTATGACAAACCCACAGCCAGTGTCATACTGAATGGGCAAAAGGTGGAAGCATTCCTTTTGAAAACTGGCGCAAGACAAGGATGCCCTCTCTCACCAATCCTATTCAAAATAGTATTGGAAGTTCTGGCCAGGGCATTCAGGCAAGAGAAAGAAATAAAGGGTATTCAATTAGGAATGGAAGAAGTCAAACTGTCTCTGTTTGCAGATGACATGATTGCATATTTAGAAAACCCCATCATCACAGCCCAAAATCTCTCCTTAAGCTGATAAGCAGTTTCAGCAAAGTCTCAGGATACAAAATCAATGTGCAAAAATCAGAAGCATTCTTATACACCAATGATAGACAAACAGAGAGCCAAGTCATGAGTGAACTACCATTCACAATTGCTATTAAGAGAATAAAATACCTAAGAATACAACTTACAAGAGATATGAAGGACCTCTTCAAGGAAAACTACAAATCACTGCTTAAGGAGGTTAGAGAAGACACAAACAAATGGAAAAACATTCCATGCTCATGGATAGGAAGAATCAATGTGGTGAAAATGGCCATACTGCCCAGAATAATTCATATATTCACTGTTATCCCCATCAAGCTATCATTGACTTTCTTCACAGAATCAGGAAAAACTTTAAAGTTCACATGGAACCAAAAAAGAGCCTGTATAGCCAAGACAATCCTAAACAAAAAGAACAAAGCTGGAGGCATCATGCTACCTGACTTCAAACTATACTACAAGCCTACAGTAACCAAAACAGCGTGGTACTGGTACCAAAATGGATATATAGACCAATGGAACAGAACAGAGGCTTCAGAAATAACACCACACATCTACAACCATCTGATCTTTGACAAACCTGACAGAAACAGGAAATGGTGAAAGGATTCCCTATTTAATACATGGTGTTGGGTAACTGGCTAGCCATATGCAGAAAACTGAAACTGGACCCCTTCCTTACACTTTATACAAAAATTAACTCAAGATGGACTAAAGACTTAAACATTAAGATCTAAAACCATAAAAACCCTAGAAGAAAACCTGGGCAATACCATTCAGGACTTAGGCATGGGCAAAGACTTCATGACTAAAACACCAAAAGCAGTGGCAACAAAAGCAAAAATTGACAAATGGGATCTAATTAAACTAAAGAGCTTCTACACAGCAAAAGAAACTATCATCAGAGCCAATAGGCAACCTATAGAATGGGAGAACATTTTTGCAATCTATCCATCTGACAAAGGGTTAATATACAGAATCTACAAGGAACCTAAACAAATTTACAAGAAAAAAACAAACAACACCATCAAAAAGTGGGTGAAGTATATGAACAGACACTTCTCAAAAGAAGACATTCATGTGGCCAACAAATATATGAAAAAATGTTCATCATCACTGGCCATTAGAGAAATGCAAATCAAATTAGAAAGGCGATCATTAAAAAGTGAGGAAACAATAGATGCTGTAGAGGATGAGGAGAAATATGAACACTTTTACACTGTTGGTGGAAGTGTAAATTAGTTCAACCATTGTGGAAGACTGTGTGGCGATTCCTCAAGGATCTAGAACTGGAAATACCATTTGACCCAGCAATCCCATTACTGTGTATATATCCAAAGGTTTATAAATCATTCTGCTATAAAGACACATGCACATATATGTTTACTGCAGCACTGTTCACAATAGCAAAGACTTGAAACCAACCCAAATGTCCATCAATGATAGACTGGATAAAGAAAATGTGGCACATATACACCATGGAATACTTTGCAGCCATAAAAAAGGATGAATTCATGTCCATTGCAGGGACAAGGATGAAGCTGGCAACCACCATTCTCAGCAAACTAACACAGGAACAGAAAACCAAACACTGCATGTTCTCACTCATAAGTGGGAGTTGAACAATGAGAACACATGGACACAGGGAGGGGAACATCACACACAGTGGCCTGTCAGGGTCTCGGGGGCTAGGGAAGGGATAGCATTAGGAGAAATACCTAATGTAGATGACAGGTTGATGGGGGTAGCAAACCACCATGGTATGTGTATACCTATGTATCAAACCTGCTCGTTCTGCACATGTATCCCAGAACTTAAAGTGTAATAAAAGAAAAAAGTATAATAACCTTTCAGGTAAGTCAGAGGATTTTTAACAGCTTTATTGAGGTGTAGTTAACATGAAGTAGACTGAACATCTTTAAAGTGTTCAACTTCAGGGGCCGGACGCGGTGGCTCACGCCTACAATCCCAGCACTTTGGAAGGCCGAGGTGGGCGGATCACGAGGTTAGGAGATCAAGACCATCCTGGCTAACACGGTGAAACCCCATCTCTACTTAAAAAAAAAAAAAATACAAAAAAATTAGCTGGGTGTGGTGGTGGGCGCCTGTAGTCCCAGCTACTCAGGAGGTTGAGGCAATGGCATGAACCCAGAAGGTGGAGGTTGCAGTGAGCCGAGATTGTGCCACTGCACTCCAGCCTGGGCAACACAGCGATACTCCATCTCAGAAAACAAACAAACAAACAAACAAACAAACAAACAAACAGAAAACAAAGTGTTTAACTTGATAAATTTTTACACATGTATATACCTGTGAAACTATCACCTCGATCAGGATAATGAACGTGTCCATCACTCCCAAAATTTCTCTTGTGTGCTTCTCTGATTCCTACTTCTGTCTCTCTTCCTCCTGTCTGTAGTCAGTCACCCACCTGTTTCTTTTTTTTTTTTTAATCCACCATGGTTTATTTTTGTTATCTAGAATTGCACATGTGTGGAGTCATACATTATGGACTCTTTTTCTGTCTGGCTTCTTTCACTCAGTATAATTATTTCCACATACATTCAAATTGTTGTGTATCAGCAGTACAGTTTTTCTATTGCCAGGTCTTATTCCATGGTATGGATATATCACAATTTGTTTATCTATTCACCTGTTGATGAACATTTGGGTTGTTTCCAGTTGTGGACAAGTAAGACTACATTTTTGCATGGGTGTATGCTTTTATTTATTTACTTATTTATTTTTTTCTACAAATATATAGTAATTTAGTTAAGTTGCTAATGAGGGATCCAGCAGGATGATGCACTTGGTTCGAAAGAGGATACAACAAAATGTATCTATTTATATGACAAATGCTTTTATTTCAGGTAAACACCTAGCAGTTGAACAGCTGGTTTATATGGTAGAAACATGCATAACTTTTAAACAAACTTCCAAGCTGTTTTCCAAAGTAGTTGCACAATTTACATTCCCACCAGCAGTGTATGAGAATTCTAGTTGTTCCACATCCTCTCTAGCACATCCTCTCTGAGTATGTTTCAGTCTTTTGATTTTGGCCATTCTAATAGCACTTCAATGGGTTAAATTATATCCTTTATCCCTTCCTCCCACCATTAATATGTTGAATTCCTAACCCCTTTACCTCAGCATGTGACATTATTCAGAAATAGGATTGTTGGCAGATGTAAATAGTGAATGTGAAGTCATACTGAAGTGGAGTGGACCTCTAATCCAATATGATTACATCTTTATAAATGTGGAAAATTCTGACATAAACACACACACACAGGGTGAACACCATGTGAAGATTATAGTTGTGCTGCCACAGGCCAAGGAGCTACCAGAATCCAGGAGAGAGGCCTGGAAAAGATCCTGCCCTGGTATATTTTTAACATGACAAGAAGTGGCCAAATTGTTTTCTAAAGAAATAATGTCATTTTGCATTCCTGCCAGCACTATACCAGCATTCCAGTTGCTCTAAGTTCTCACCAGCATTGGTATTGTCATCTTAAATTTTATTTTAACCATTTTAATGCCTGACTAGTGGCATTTCTTATTTTGGTAAATCTACATTTTCCTGATGAATAGTAATGTTGAACATTTAAAATATATTGTCGTCTATATTTCTTCTTTGGTGAACTGCCTATTCAAACCATTTATTGCCATAATTCTTAGTGTTGAATTTTGAGAATTCTCCATATTTTCTGAATATAAGGTCATTGTCAGGCATGTTATATGTAAATATTTTCTCCCAGTCTGTGGCTTATGTTTCATTCCTTTGTCAGTAACTTTTGCACAGCAAGCATTCTCCATTTAGGTGACGTTATTAAGTTTTTTCTTTTATTGATTGTGCCTTTTGTGTCATATCAAAGAAACTCTTGGCCTAATCCAAGGTTTTAAAGATTAAAGATTTGCCCCTAAGTTTTGTTCTAGATATTTTATAAATTTATATATTACATTTAGTTATATTATCCATTTGAAGTTAATTTTTTATGTGGTTAAAAGTCTTGGTCAGTTGTTCCAACATAATTTGTTGAAAAACGATCTATCTTTCTTCCATTGAATGGTCTTTTTATGTTTGAGAAAAATCAATGGACTCTTTCAACAAATGGTGCTGGAACAATTGAACATCCACATTTTTTAAAAAAGAATCTGGACACAGATCTTACACTTTTCACAAAAATAAACTCAAAATGGATCATAGATCTAAATGTAAAAGATAAAACCCAAAAACTCCTAGAATATAACAAGAGGAAACCAGATGACCTTTAACTTGGTGATACCTTTTTAGATGAAACACCAAAAATACAATCCATGGAAGAAAAAAATAAATTTGACTTCATTAAAATTTAAAACTTCTGCTCTGTAAGACACTTAAAAGAGTGAAGTGACAAGCCACAGACTGATAGAAAATTTTTGTAAAACACATATTTGATGAAGTAGTTGTACCTAAAATATACAAAGAACTCTTAAAATTCACTAACAAGGAAACAAAAAAACTGTTAAAAAATGGTCAAAAGATCTGAACAGCCACTTCACCAAAGAGGATAGACAGATGTCAAATAAGCATATGGAAAGATGCTAAACATCATTTGCCACGAAAGAATTGCAAATTAAAACAAGGAGATCCCACTACGCATCTACAAGGATGGCTAAATTACAAAGCTCTGACAACACTAAATGGTGGTGAGGATGTGGAGCAACAGAAACTCTCATTGACTGCTGGTGGAAATCAATGAGATTATCATTGATAATCTGATTATCATTAATCAATGAGATTACTATTGATAATCAATGAGTGGCAAAACAGTGCAGTCACTTTGGAAGACACTTTGGCAGTTTCTTATAAAATTAAACATACTTTTATTTCATGATTCAGCAATTGCATCCCATGGTGTATACTCAAATGAGTTGAAGCCTTAAGTTCACACAAAAACCTCAACATAAATGTTTATAGTAACTTTATTCATAATTGTCAAAACTTGGAATCAACTGAGATGTCTTTCAATAGGAGAATAGATAAGCAAATTGTTGTACAGTTTGTTTTTACATTTGAAAACTAAAAAAACCTGAAAATCTCCATTTTAAGATGACATGATACATCATAAGTAGCCTGGTAAAACTTTATTGAAGGTCAGTCACCTCCTTTAGAAATTATAGTGGAATGGTCAGACAGACAGATGTGCAAGCCTAGTTGGTTACTCTCCTGGTTCTTTGACTAGTTTCTTGTGTTGGCACTTGGGGCAGAGTATAACATATTCCCTGTATAAGTGGAAGGTGTCAGAAATCATCAGTCTATGAAACATTTCTAAGATATCACAGAATAATCATCTGGGAAATCACAAAATAGGAGCCCTTAAATTATTCCCACATGTAGTACTGTACTTGAGAATTTATGTGATGCTGCTTATAAAACTCTATGTGATATGCTTCTAAATTATAAACATCATTCTAATTAGCTTGTGTAATGCCTGGCATGTTTTCTGTATTTTATATCTTCCATCTTATTTGTTGATGGGGATTCATATTCTCTAAGATTGACAAGTTATGTTTCAGTTACTGAGCGAAATAATTAAAACCTAACTTTATGTGTCATCACTTTCAAAGTGATGTCAGCGTGTTCATTGCTCAGGACACCAGGCAGTCCTCCACAGGAAACACTTCTTGCATCCATATGGTTAGCCGTCATTTAAGATATTAACAACATCATTTAGTGATTATCAGTGCAAATTGTGTATCTTAGTGACAGAAGGATGAGAAGTGCATGAAGAAACAACTGCCTAAATGAAACATAGTGCAGAATGTACGGGCACTTTTAGTCTTACTTGGATGCCTTTTCTTTCAGCCTGATTGGAAGTTTAGTTCTTGTCTTTGGAATGATATCCATTCATCTCAGTTGGGCACAAACCACAGTGCCCAAGTAGCAAATAAATGAACTTCCCTCTGAGGAACTCAAGGACAGCTGATCCCATTTTCACCTATTATCATCAACATAATCATGATTGTATTAGTCCATTCTCACACTGCTATGAAGAAATACCCCAGACTGGGTAATTTGAAAGAGGTTTAATGGAATCACAGTTCTGCATTGCTGGGGCGTCCTCAGGAAACTTACAATCATGGCAGAAGGCAAAGGAGAAGCAAGCACCTTCTTCACAGGGCGGTGGACAGAGTGAGTGCCAGCAGGGGAAATGCCAGATGCATGTAAAACCATCAGATCTCATGGGATTCCCTCATTATCTCTAGAACAGCATGGGGGAAACCACCCCCATGATTTAATTTCCTCCACCTAGTCCCACCCGTGGGGATTATGGGGATTATGAATCAAGGTGATATTTGGGTGGGGACACAGAGCCAAACCGTATCAATGATCATAGTGAACACATGGGTATCCACATTGTGAAGCGCATGAATCTGCTTGTGGACCAGATGCTAAATAATTATGTTCTGACTTTGCTATTAAACATTTTCTCTCCTCCAAAGCATAAGGGATCACTGAACCTCAGTTTCTTGATCTTGAAAATGGGAGCAATAATGTATCAACCTTACAGCATTGCTGTGAGCATTAAATGAGTTATTATATGTAAAGTGCTTAGAACTGTAAGTAGTATATGGCAAGTGCTCTACAAGTGTTGGCTATTGGGGGACTGCTGAACATAAAAGCAACATTTATATGGGCCAAAAAGGAATGTGACATAATTTTCTGTATGTTATCAGATCTGAGAGCCTGTGGAAGCTGCTGCACACTGTCCTCTGCCTGCCCCTCATCTCATTGCATTGCCATCTGCGGTCTGGTCCCTGTAGCCCCTGGGATTGCAGCAGCTAAAAAAGGGAATCGAGATTGGGCTCTTATGTGAGGCGACAGAGATTTATAATTGCCACCTCCTGGAATTCAAAGAGTTTCTTTATTTGGGTCAGTTTAATAATTTGCTATAGTATTTAAAGCCACTCTATATTAGGCAGTAGAAGACAGATTATTCTTGGGTAACAAATCAAGCCCCAAATTGCTGTGGATTTGCCCAAGAACGATTCCACTGATTATTGCAAGTCACCAAGACAGGGAAAAGCACATGAACTTTTTCCTACCTCAGTTGAATGTGATGTGTCACTTTTATTCCCATGCATTTTCCAGAACTAGAATATGTGATTTTTACTTGACTATAAAAGGGCCAGGAAATGTAGAGCAAAAAAAGGAATTCCCTTTTCTACCACACACTCCAAATGGCTTCTGGATACTTATTGTCTACAGTTCTAAGCATTTGTTATGAACGATTGTGCCATTTTTCTAAGAAAGAAGAGATTGGTGAAATCAGCTACTGACAGGACTTCAGGCTACACACAAGGGTTGGTATTGGCTGTGGCACTCACTCATTGATAGGATCACAAGTGGGCATAGGCTATAGACGTTAATGCATAAAATACCGTCCAAAGAAAACATAGGGTCTTTGTGTTTTGCTGAGATATTTCTCTATTATTTATCTGGATATTACTGAGAATGAAGGCATTTTTCCCCTTATTACAGAGCATCATTTATAAATTATAGATGAAATTTGAGCTCCTGGGATATGAACTCCTGGAATATCATTATGAACTCATAATGGCAAGTGTCAAGGCTGTGCGTGCGTGCGTGTGTGTGTGTGTGTGTGTGTGTGTGTGTGTGTCTTCATTCAAGCCTTTAAACACAGATCCTGGGATTCCTGCAGTAGGCTTGATTATTCCATTTGTTTTATAGAAGGGATATCGAAGTTTAGAAACATTAAACTACTCGTCCCACATCCACAGTTGGGAAATGTGAAAGCTGGAATTTGAGCCCGCGTCTGTCTGACTCTATTGTGTGGCCTCTTCTCAGTCACCTTATGCTGCCCCTCCCACGCTTGGCATTTTTTCCTTCATGCCTTTTAGGATTTTGGTTTGGTTGCAATATCTCTTTTGCTAGGATGTTTTATTTCCCATCCTTCATTGCCCAAGACCTTGCATACTACTTAATATAACATAGAGACTCACTAGATCTGGGTTAAAATGTTGAAAGAAGAAAGTATCTATTCTACAATTATGCCTTAAAAGCTAATTGAGGTTTTTCGTTTTGACATCCAGGGAAAACCAGAGTGTGAAATTGCATGATGGAGGATATTATATATATATAATCTGAAAGGTTGTTTATATGTAGAACTAACAGCCTCCATCATGTGACATTGTCCTCTGTACAACTGATTTGACCAAGAGAGGGCATATGATGTGAAGGTAGCCAGTTGACAGTCTGGCCAGAACCCCATAAGATGTCCTGGTGTGAATCTTTGGCCAGTGAAAATTTTGAGAAGCTTGCTATTTATGCAGAAAGGCAATTGGTGATTTTGTAGCAGTTTTATAGTGTGACTTGATGTCTGAAAAGAATGCAGTCAGTAAGAAAAACAGATAAGTCCAAGCAGATATTATGAAGGGATGAAAGCCAACTAAAATGCAGTGCACAGAGTGCACAGCAGTAGGAGTAGGAAAAACAGAGGCCAGGAGAGTGTTTGAGTCTTATTAAGGATATAACGTAGAAAAAAAGATTAATAAATACATCCTACTTAGGGATGATGGGATAACCCTTTTGCTGAAGCTGTGTTGGATTCTGAGTGACTATCCACTTCCTATATTATGTTCCAGTTCTTCCGATAAAATCTGATGATCAGACTTTTCCTGGATGACACAGGCTGGTCATGTGGCAGGCATCACTGTCTACCTTATTTCTATTTGACTTTACTCTTTTCCTGCAGGCAACCACACTGTTCCTTATAAACAAGGCCTAGCAGTTTTTTTTTTTTCTTCTCCTTTTTTTTTTTTTTTAAAACAAAACAAAACAAAACAAAACAATGATATCCCTTTTGACTTCGAAAACATACTGGTTATGAAATTTAGTAGCTCACCTATTTACTTGGTATAACTTTCTTCAAGGACGACAGAGATGTGAGTCACATGAATGACACAAGATTTATATTCAGGTTACTTCTGACTAGAAATCAAACATATCTTACAAAAAATTATCAATATGTATTGCTTTGGGTGCATTTCTTTTTCTTTGCATCCATGGACAAAGAGTCTTCAGATACCTTTTCTCCCTTTTCTCCCACTTGAACTTTACCAGTTCCACTCCTGTCTTTGTCAATTCTAACCTTCTCTTCAGTTTTTCTTGTGCACAATTACTTTCGACTACTCTAGAAATCTTCCCACTAAACGAAAAGCAGACTTAAAAACACCAGGGAGTGAGTCTTTATGCTTGAACTGATATGAAATGGAATGAAATTTTGGCTTATCTTGTTGATATTAAGCA
Organism: Macaca thibetana thibetana; assembly: GCF_024542745.1. Classification (NCBI taxonomy): domain Eukaryota; kingdom Metazoa; phylum Chordata; class Mammalia; order Primates; family Cercopithecidae; genus Macaca; species Macaca thibetana. The sequence continues at coordinate 65,415,538 of NC_065585.1, forward strand.
ACACATTGGGTTGGAGCTAAGGAAAAGGTCTCCCACTTTTTCTTTTCTTCTTAATCCTGGTGTGCAGAACAACCCTTGGATGAAGTGTTTTGTTCACATTTTATAGAATTCTATTAAGTACTGGGGTAGTGGTCAAAGAAATGAAGGTTTTCAGGAATGCTAAAAGAGATTCACTCACACTTGATGGGCAATGTGTGATGCTCTGAAAGAAAAGAGTGACCGTCGGCAGGATGTCGCTGGGTTTGCATTTTTCTAGTAAACACTTGCTCACTATGCTCAGACTTCTTTTATTAAACTTAGATTTTTTGGAAGTCTGACAGAACTATGAACAATATTTCAACTACTTGTTTGTCTGTTTATGCCAAAATAACACTCAAAAAATTTTTTTGAAGATTACCTTTAAGCCTCTATTTAAGGCTATAGACAACTTAGACAACACTATGGGTGGTCTCCTTTGATGTGAGATGTGTCATGTTTAATAGTAAAAATGCAGATGTGGTAAGCTGAAATGAAAGTTCAAGACCATGAGCTATGAACACATCTTTTCTTGTCATTTTGAATTTTTATTTTGTATTTACTAAAAATTATTTTTCAGGCTTTTGACATACTGTGAACACAGGTAAAGTAAAATGTTGCTAGAAGGAACTGTTTAAGATTTCTATGACAATGACAACTACATCGATTAAAATCCTCCTGAGTTCAGAAATGTGTTAAAATGTGAAAATATTCAAAATATTTGAGTACCCACAACCTCATTTATGAGCAAGAACAATTCCTAGCACTACTGAAACTGTTATAATGCTATTCTGATGACATCTCCCTTCTATTTGCCCTAGAGATAACTGTGTCCCTCTAATTCTGCCACATATATATCCTAAATAATTTGGTTTTGTTTTTGAACTGTTCTATAAATATATATAACACAGGGGTTCCTCTGTGACTTGCTTTTTATACTGAACAGTGAGATCCCTCCATGACGATGTATATAACCACTGTTGTGGTTATATAACTACCGTTGTACAGAATCCCACTACACACCACAGTTTATCAGTTTTTTAGTTGATGAATAATTGGGGCTATTTCCAGTGTTGGCTCTTATAAATTTTGATACACACATTTTCATAATTGTTTAAAATTTATATGTGAGAGTTTCTCCAGGGAATATACCTAAAAGTGGAATTGCTAAGTCTAGATGGTGACTTTTCCTATTCTGATTGCTGACAAATGCCACTGTGCTCCTCTTCCCTCCCTGAATATCCTGAGGGGATGTGAGTCTTATTTTAATCTGGGGGCTGGACTTACCTTCGCTATTGTTCAGGCACTTTGTCATGGGGAAGAAAAGCAGTAGGAGAAAGAGGCGGTGGACCTCCCCAGTGTGTAGAATGTAACATTCAGTCATAGTCTGGGGAAACTGAAACTACGCCTAAAAGAGTCAAAGAAACCAGAGAGTAAATTCTTGAGCTTACAGGATAGCAGATAAGAAAAGAAACAACTTGCTGAAAAGTTGACTCTGGAACCATGCCTCAAAGAGTAAGAAAACAGTAACTAACAGAAGTTCTTGAGTTTACAGTGTAGCCGGTTCACAGAAAGGAAACAACTGCTGCTATCAGGAGGAAACAAACATTTTTTTTCCAACAAATGAAAAGATTTCTTGCATCTGAAAGGAGATACAACTGAAGATAAGCTTCAGTTGGAGCTGCTTCTCATGGCCCTGAAGATATCTCTACAAAATGTCAGACAGTCAGTCTGGTTAGCTTTAAGGTCCTGTGGCCTCTCTTCCCTGGCTGGCACAGCCACTATGGCACTCTTTCTAGCTTGCAGCTGGTGGGGCCAGCAGCATGACCTCAGGTAGTTCGAGGTGGCAGGTGCATGCAATGCCCACAATCACCATTTGACGTAGTTGTGCACACCGATCACTTCTGTTTCATTGATCTGGATAAAGTTGCACACCGATCACTTCTCTTTCGTTGATCTGGATATTCATTCATGGCTGATTGAATATAGCATACCCTCACTTGTATTGTTGTTGCTGCAGTTTCTCCATGGAGATATTTAATGCATGTTCAATTTTGAATTTGGAATTTTGTATTCTTTTTCATAACTACAGTTTCCCAAATTACGTAAGCTTTAAGCCTCAAAACCTGGATATGCTTCTGATTCCCTCCTCTTTGGAGATGAAGACAGGGTAAAGGTAAATTAGGGCTGCTGGGGAAAGGAACTGACAAATTAGCTTTGTTTGTGTCCAGTGACTAAAGAATCTTTACCCCACACTCGATCCTGCGAGGGTGGAAAGGAGCTCTGTGTGGATGCCACAGAGTATGGTCATGATTCTGAAACCCAGTGCTTGCAGCAGTAGGCAGCTGGAATAGAAATCTCAGGAACCGGCCAGACATGGTGGCTCATGTCTGTAATCCCAGCACTTTGGGAGGCCAAGGTGGACAGATCACTGGAGGTCAGGAGTTCAAGACCAGCCTTGGCAACATGGTGATACCTCATCTCTACTAAAATTACAAAAATTAGCCAGGCTTGGTATTGTGTACTTGTGATCCCAGCTCCTTGGGGGGTTGGGGCAGGGGAATCGCTAAAGTCTGGGATGCAGAGGTTGCAGTGAGCTGAGATCACGCCACTGTACTCCAGCCTGGGTGACAGAGTGAGACTCTGTCTTAAAAAAAAAAAAAAAAAAAAAAAAAAAAAAAAAAAAAGAAATCTCAGGAACCGAACTCTGCTTCAATTTATTGCAAGCATGCTAGATAAGCACAGATTATTTTCCTTCTGAATCCAGGGGATTTATGTTTTCTACATTTGGCAGATTATCTAAATCCTAAAGAAGGATGAGAGACAGCTAAGTAAAAAATAGTAATAATAAAATTCTGTATTGGTTTCTGTATCAGTGAATCCCTTTCTTTCCCCCTGTTGTCCTCCCTTCCTCTCTTCCTTTCCTTTCTTCCTTCATACAGTCAACAAATATTTATCTTGTGCCTATTGTTATCATGACACAGCTTACACAAAAGAAAGGCATATCCAAGCCCTAGAAGAGTTGTTTTATTGAGGGTCATTAGGAGATAAATAAAAGGATATTTATTTCCATTAGCATATTTTTTCCATTTTACTTTACAGGGTGATCTGTAAAAGGTTCATGGAAGAGTAAAGAGTTTCTTTGGGGGACAACTGATGCAACAATGTAAGAATGCAGTTTAAGAATGCTGACATTAAAGGAAAGTATTGAGAATATCTTGAGATGTTCTTACAGAGAAGATACCAAAACATATTCTAGCATGAGAAGCAAATAACCACAGTAAAATGTTAGTAAAGACAAAGCGTTAATTCTACATTCATACAAATTATTGAGTAAACAAATATGTTAAACACTCTGGAGGTGCAATGATTAACTGCCAACTTTTGTCTTCTGTGAGTTTTCAAGCCAGTTCATATATGGAAGAAAAGTTAAGAAACGATTTAAGACTACAATATAAGAACTTTGACATTAAAGTGAGGCTGATGTGCCAAGAACTTGCTTGAAAATGTAGACCAGAAGTATTAGCTCAGAGAAGCCTTCACGGTCACAACTTAGTTTTAAGAAAGATGAAGAGGTGAGGGTGAGGGGATGTGAGAAAGATTCTGCAAAACACTCTGAACTATTGCTTTTTTTTTTTTTTTCCATGGGAAATAGTTTTCTGAGTAACTTCAGTCCAAATTAGTACTACATTGCAGTGGCAATTTATGAATACATTTTTATTTCATTATATTTGCATTTATTACTAAATAGCTTTGCAAAATAGTTCTTTCATGTACCTGTCTTGCTTTTCAACATGATTGGAAGTTAGGGACTGTGTTTTATCATATGGTTCTCTCAAATCTTGGGATGATTTTTTTGAACTTAGTGGAGTGGTAAATATTTTTGAGTTAGATTTTTTTGAGATTATTAAAACTACTCATTTTATTGTCCAGGAGATCTAGGTTTTGTTCTTGCTTAATCTTACCTTATTTTTAATTACAAAACTAAAGGAGTTGCAGCAACTTAAGAATTAATAGATTGCTCCTCTTTCTCTCTAACCTAATCCTAACATTTTTACATTTACTCCATTTGCAGATGATAGAATAAGTGTCAACAGTTTTTGTATGAATCCTTTCTATTGTCAATTATTTTGAATATTTTTTCTATTCCTTTACAAAATGTCTAATATGTATATAAATAAAATCAGCTAGTTATCTTTATTTTAAGAACACCAGGAAAAAATCTACGACATTCATTTTAATGACTTTAATTATCACCTGGATGATAAACCTTTAGGCAGTTGTTATTACATGTTGCATTACATATTAATGCTTTTATTTCTGTAGTATATATTCATAGAAATAGGATTGTTGCGTCAAAGGGTCTATACAGCTAACACTTCAACAATATGGGTTTGACCTGCGTGGGTCTACTTATACATGGATTTTCCTCTGCCTCTGCCACCCCTAAGGTAGCACCTCTCTGCCTTCTCCTTCTCAGCCACTCAATGTGAGGTCAAGGACAAGAATGAAGACCTTTATGATAATCCACTTCCACTTAATGAATAATGAGTATATTGTCCTTATGATTTTCTTAATAATATTTTCTCTTCTTACTGTATTATAAGAATATGGTATGTAATACATATAACATACAAAATATGTGTTAATCAACCATTTGTTATTGGTAAGGCTTCCAGTCAACAGTAGGCCATTAGTAGTTAAGTTTTTGGAGAGTCAAAAATTATACATGGGATAAAAAAGATACCGGCACTCATCTGTTTACTGCAGCACTATTCGCAGTAGGAAAGAAATGGAATCAACCTAAGTGTCCATCAGTGGGTAGTTGGCTAAAGAAAATGTGCAGATATATAGACCAATGGAACAGAATAAAGGACTCAGAAATAACACCACACATCTACAACCATCTGATCTTTGACAAACCTGACAAAAACAAGAAATGAGGAAAGGATTCCCTTTTAATAAATGGTGCTAGGAAAACTGGCTAGCCATATGTAGAAAGCTGAAACTGAATCTCTTCCTTACACCTTATAAAAAATCAATTCAAGATGGATTAAAGACTTAAACATAAGACGTAAAACCATAAAAACCCTAGAAGAAAACCTAGGCAATACCATTCAGGACATAGGCATGAGCAAGGACTTCATGACTGAAACACCAAAAGCAATGGCAACAAAAGCCAAAATTGACAAATGGGATCTAATTAAACTAAAGAGCTTCTGCACAGCAAAGAAACTACGATCAGAGTGAACAGGGGGCCTACACAATGGGAGAAAATTTTTGCAATATACTCATCTGACAAAGTGCTCATATCCAGAATCTACAAAGAACTCAAACAAACTTACAAGACAAAAACAAACAACTTCATCAAAAAGTGGGCAAAGGGGCCCAGCGCGGTGGCTCAAGCCTGTAATCCCAGCACTTTGGGAGGCCGAGACGGGCGGATCACGAGGTCAGGAGATCGAGACCATCCTGGCGAACACGGTGAAACCCCGTCTCTGCTAAAAAAAAAATACAAAAAATTAGCTGGGCATGATGGTGGCGCCTGTAGTCCCAGCTACTGGGGAGGCTGAGGCAGGAGAATGGTGGGAACCTGGGAGGCGGAGCTTGCAGTGAGCGGCAAAGGATATGAACAGACACTTCTCAAAAGAAGACATCTATGCAGCCAACAGACACATGAAAAAATGCTCATCATCACTGGCCATCAGAGAAAGGCAAATCAAAACCACAGTGAGATACCATCTCACACCCGTTAGAATAGCTATCATTAAAAAGTCAGGAAACAACAGATGCTGGAGAGGATGTGGAGAAATAGGTATGCTTTTACACTGTTGGTGGGAATGTAAACTAGTTCAACCATTGTGGAAGACAGTGTGATGACTCCTCAAGGATCTAGAACTAGAAATACCATTTGGTGCAGCAATCCCATTACTGGGTATATACCCAAAGGATTATAAATCATGCTGCTATAAAGACACATGCACACATATGTTTATTGTGGCACTATTCACAATAGCAAAGACTTAGAACCAACCCAAATGTCCATTAATGATAGATTGGATTAAGAAAATGTGGCATATATACACCACGGAATACTATGCAGTCACAGAAAAGGATGATTTCGTGTTTTTGCAGGGATGTGGATGAAGCTGGAAACCATCATTCTCAGCAAACTATCACAAAGACAGAAAACCAAACACTGCACATTCTTACTCATAGGTGGGAACTGAACAATGAATTCACTTGGACACAGGGCAGGGAACATCACACATGGGGGCCTGTTGGGGGGTGGGAGGCTGGGAGAGGGATAGCATTTTTTACTAGAGAGAATGTTTCTAATGTAATGTAATAATAATAATTAAATAATAATGTAAAAGTGTTTCTAATGTAAATGATGAGTTGTCAGGTGCAGCAAAATATGGCCCTTGTATACCTATGTATCAAACCTGCATGTTGCGCACATGTACCCTAGAACTTAAAGTATAATAATAATAATAATAATAATAATAATAAAAAGAAAGAAAATGTGCTGGTTGGGTGCGGTGGCTCATGCCTGTAATCCCAACACTTTGGGAGGCTGGAGAGTTCACATCATTTCAGGCCTGAAGTTTGAGACCAGCCTTGCCAACATGACAAAACCCTGTTTCTACTAAAAACAAACAAACAAAACCCCCAAAATTATCTGGGCATGGCTGAGCACACGTATAATTCCAATTACTTGGGTGGCTGAGACATGAGATACACTTGAACCCGGGAGGTGGAGGTGGCAGTGAGCCCAGATCGCCCCACTGCACTTCAGCCTGGGTGACAGAGTGAGACTCTGTCTGAAAAAAAAAAAAAGAAAAAAAAAGAAAACAAAGCTGGGTATATATACACAATGGAATACTATTCAGCCATAAAAATAAATGAAATCATGTATTTTCAGTGACATGGATGAATCTAGAGGCCAGTATCTTAAGTGAAACAACTCAGACACAGAAAGACAATACCATACATCCTCACTTATAAGTGGGAGCTAAGTAATGTGTACACACGGACATAGTGTGTGGAATGATGTTGGAGACTCAAAAGGGTGGGGTGTGGGAGGAAACTGGAAGATGAGAAATCACTTAAAGGGTACAATGTACATTATTCAGAGGATGATACACTAAAAACTCAGACTTCACAGCTATGCAATATAGCCATGAAACAAAATTGCACTTCTACACTTTAAATTTATGTAAAAAGTTATATATGGATTTTCAACTGCTAAGGAGTCAGTGCCTCTAAGACCTGCATTGTTCAAAAGTTAACTGTGCTTTAGTGTTTATTATCTTCTATCATTACTTTTATCAACAATGTAGGCAATAATTCTTAAACTATGTTTTTACACTCTGGATGGTATCAGTCATCTTAAGTTTTGCCAAATGATATCTGAAAGTTATCCTGTTGTTCTGTGATTTTTAGTGAGATCGAACATTGTATCTATATGTAGTTTTAAATATTTTTTATTCAGTGAATTGCTTGTTTATCTAAAAAATTAGGTTATTTCTTAAAAATATGCATATAAATCATATATTTATAATATAGCACATATATTAATAGATTGATAAATAGCATAATATATTAATAATTAATACATTATATAATACATTAATATATAATTTATAATTAATATAATGCTATAACATATAATTAATATATGTAATATATAATATATATAATCTTACTCTATTTACCCTATTGTAACTAATATTGTTATTTTTTGACTTCAGGGTTTCTCCCTCATTATTGAAGGTTTTTAATAATTTATGTAATCAAATTTGCCAGTCTTTTTCTTTATAGCTATGCATTTCCTGTATTGTTTTGGATAGTCATTGTCATGAACATGTTATGAAACTGTTCTCCAATAGTCTCTTCTAGTATTTTGTTTTCACCTTTATTTATTTAAACCATCTGGAGTTGATTATGTTATTATATAATTTTTTTCAGTAATGTTTATTGAATACTTTCCTTCCAATGAATTGACTTACCAACTTTGTCATAAATGAGTTTCTTTCATACACTTGGATCTGTTTCTTGGTTTTTGAACTTGTTTCACTGATGTGTTTGCCTCTTCCTATGTTTGTACCACGTTATAGCTTCGTAGTAAGTTTTCATAATACGCAGGCTATATCCCCTGTCACTGCTCTTTATTATCACAAGTTTCTTGACACTCCTCATGCCTTAATTTTTCCAAACAAATATTAGATTTATTTTGTCCAGTTAAAAAAATTCATAAAATTTTGTTTAAAATTGTGTTAAATTTATATATTAATTTGGGAAGAATTATTATTTTAATTTTGTCTCATTATTTAGGTTTTATGTTCTATTCTTCAGTAAATTTTGTGGTTTAAAAAACGTAGATTAGTTTGATTATGCTTATCTTTAGCTGTATCATATTTTTTGATACAGTGAATTAGACTCCCCCTCCTAAATTTTGTATTAAATATCCTTGTCTGAGCTAATGGATTTGGTATTCAGTCTCTTGGATTTTCGAAGTATACAAGCATATTATTTGCAAATAAAGACTTTTTTGTTAGTAGACTTTAAAAAATGTTGACTACTAGAAATTACATAAATGTCTCTAATTCCTGATTAGATAGATTAGTAGAGATATTCTTAGTATTTTACAGTGTAAACAATTTTTGTGATAGTTTCTGTTAAATATTTGTATCTTGTACAGTACATTTCCTTTAGTTCTTTTGGTATTTAACTTTTTTTTGAGAAATGGGTAATTAATTTGTTTCTCATCATCTTTTTAAATAATAGTGTTTTTTAATTTTAATGCAATGTATTATGTTGATAGATACACTAATGTAGACTCATTCTGCATAGTCATTGTGTATCATTTCTTAAGATATACTGCTGGATTCAGTTTATTAACATTGTCTATCCCTAAGTGAAATTAACATATATATATATATGTATCTCTGTCAGGCTTTCGTGTTAAGGCTATGCTTACTTCATTCAAAAGTCTCCATCTTTCTCTATGTATAAGAATAGTGTATTAGTCTGTTTTTATGCTGTTGATAACGACATTCCTGAGACTGGGTAATTTATAAAGAAAAAGAGGTGTAATGGACTCACAGCTCCCCGTGGCTGGGGAGGCCTCACAATCATGGCGCAAGGCAAATGACACGTCTTACATGGTGACAGACAAAAGGAAAATGAGAACCAAGCAAATGGGGAAACCCCTGATAAAATCATTAGCTCTCATGAGACTTACTCACTACCACAAGAACAGTATGGGGAAAACCACCCCTGTGATTCAACTGTCTCCCACCGGGTCCCTCCCACAACATGTAGGAATTATGGGAACTACAATTCAAGATGAGATTTAGGTGGGAACACAGCCAAACCACATCAGATAGTTTGAGAGACTTAGGAATTACTTGCTCACTGAAGGTAGGGTAGATGTGGAAAGAAAAGGGGAATTGTTTTTTGTAAATGAATCCAGGGGTTCTCTCTGGCTAAGCCAGCTGGGACTGGATTGGAAGCAGCTGTACCCAAACTCTCCCTTCCAGGAACCAGGGGTTCTATGGCATCCAGGGTTTCTAGATTCTCCTGGCATCTAGTTGTCCTAGACCTTCCCTAAACTGCTTGCTAGTTCTCAGGTGCGTACAGTTTGCAATCACGTACTCTCATTTGTCCTGGGTCTTAAAAGTGTTTCTACTCTTGTGGCATAAAAAAAGATATAACCAGTTGGTTACAAATTTGTCGATTTGCTTTATTTTTAAATATTCAGGTATGGTTGATTTATCTTTCCTACCTTTATTTTAGCTTAACAAATATATTTAGTACGTTTGTCAGACACTGCACAAAGTCTCCACAAATATAAAATCATTTACTTTTCTTAATAACCCTAGGTATTAGGCCGGGCGCGGTGGCTCAAGCTTGTAATCCCAGCACTTTGGGAGGCCGAGGCGGGTGGATCACAAGGTCAGGAGTTCGAGACCAGCCTGGCCAATACGGTGAAACCCTGTCTCTACTAAAAATATAAAAATTAGCCGGGAGTGGTGGTGGACGCCTGTAGTCCCAGCTGCTCGGGAGGCTGAGGCAGGAGAATCGCTTGAACCTGGGAGGCAGAGGTTGTAGTGAGCCGAGATCGCGCCACTGCACTCCAGCCTGGGCGACAGAGCGAGACTCGGTCTCAAAAAAATAAAAATAAACAAATAAATAAATAAATAAATAACCCTATGTATTAGGTATTATTTTGTTCCTGCTTTATAGTTGAGGGAAATTAAAAAAAAAGGAGGTTAAAAATGTTGTCAAACATACTTATCTTCTCATTTCCTTTTGTTTTATTGTAATTATTTTTCTGGTTTCTTAAGTTTTATACTGAATATATTTACATTCAACCTTTCAGCTATAAGTATAAAAGCACATGAGGTTATGTATTTTCCTATGACTGTGATTCTAGAATGTTCTCACAGGTTTTGATATGAAGTTCTCTTTTTTGTTAGTTTCTACATAGTCTGTGATTTCAATTCCATTTATCTTTGAGCCTGTTTATTTAGAAGAGTATTTCTCAATTTTGAATGGGTTATTTTCTTTTTTGTTACCTTTTCATTGCTGATTTTTAGTTTTATTGTATAAATCTAAACAATGTCCTCCCTGTCCTCCTCTTTTTTTGTGGTGGGGGGTAAAGTAAGGTTGTTCTGTCTGGTTCAATAAGTCATCATGCTTTTGCATATGCTTCTGGCAATGAAGGAAGAATGTTTATTCCATAGTGGAGGGTAAAAAATTCTCTTTAAATGTGCATTTATTAGCTGAACCTTGAGGACTGTATTATTCATATCCTGCATATTTTTACATAGTTTTTCCTTTATATGACCTGTCAAACAGAGAGATGTATAGAAATCCTCTTAAAATTTATTTAAATGTTCTATGTTTTAAGATACACTTTGCTTTATATTTATGCCATGAAAAGTATTATTATATACTTTTTAGAGACTGTAGCTTTTTAAAACATAAAATATTATTTTGTCCTTAAATTTCACTTTATCTTTCGTTACTCATCCTACCTTTATTTTCCTTCTTTTTAAATTCTTTTCTTTTTTCCATTTCTTTGATTAACTTTGCCTATTTATATTATGTTCAAGCACTATTTTTCCTTTTTGTTATTGGTGTATTTCTTGCCATAGCTAAACGTATTTTTGTTTTTCTTTGTATGTAAACATTATCTTGGCCAGGTTCAGAATTCTTAGATAGTAGTTTCTCTCTCTTTATAGACTGCAGGTATGTTTTACAGTCTTCTGACTTGCAGGTTGAAAATTTGATGTTAGATTGTTAGCTTTGCCTTTGAAAGCCACAGTTTATTTGGAAGTAGTTGTATACTTTTTACTATTAAAACTTAGATTTCACAAGGATATATTTCTTTATTAAAATCCCTTTTTTTTTTTTTTGAGACAGTCTTTCTCTGTTGCCCAGATTGGAGTGCAGTGGCATGATCACAGCTCACTTTAACCTGGAGCTCTTGAGCTCAAGTGATCCTCATGCGTTGGCCTCCAAAGTGCTGCAGTTCTAAGCATGCATCACCCCACTGGGCCCACAAAGATATATTTAGATATGATTTCTTTTTTCTCCTTAGACTTGCCTCGCACTTGGGGTTACTGCTGTGCTCTGCATTCAAGTCTTTCTTCAACTGAGTGAAATGGTCTATTATTTCTTTAATTACTTTTCATCTCTTTCATGTTGCCCTTTTGTAAATTGTTTTCTTCATATGTCTCCGAACATTTTACTATCCATGATTTCCTTTAAAATTCTTTATTTTATCATGTGTAATAAGATAACTTCTACACTTGATTTTACAGGACACAAAATTGATTTTTTCCCTTTTTTTTTTTTTGCCAGTGCAATTTCTCTTTGCTAATTCTTCTGTTATGTTTTAATATTCAGATATTAGTGATTCTGTTTTGTTCTAGGATCTCATTGTTCTCAAACCTCTTATTGCAGCCTTTCTTAGTGGTCTCTTCTGTTTATTTCACTAACTTTGACCTAGTGGGGCACACATTCACTATGTCGTCTTGCCTAACTTCCGTCTTTTGGATTGCTTATTCCCCTCAGCTGGCCTTTCTCCCAAATGTACTCTATTAAATCTGGTATTCTGTTCCTGAGAAGGTGGGATGGATGTGAATTAGCAGGTGAAAAGTAAGACAGATGTTTATTTTGCAGCTGGGCAGCCAACCTTGGAAGGGCAGACAAGGTAGAATCTCTGTATTGAGGTCGGGGTGAGAATGCAGCTCAATTCTTGGGTTTCTGCCGCTGTGAGGCGGAAGGGGACAATCAGAGGGTCACAATCTCTTTCTATCTTCATTGAATTAGCCCAAGATGGCTCTTGTTCAGCACTGCAGTACCTGCAGGACCAGCCAGCGCCTCTTGGATCTGCATTTCAGAAAACTGTTCTTTCGCCAGGGGACCCATGCTCAGCTGATTGGGCTGTCTCAGGCAGCCACAGGGCCTGTGGCAGGCAGGCAGGCAGGCAGGCATCCCTCTCCTGACATTGTACACGATGATATCCATCTGCACTTAAAAATTTAAATTCTTATATGTATTTGTGGCCTCTCTAATCTCCTCAAGTAAGCCTTACTTTTTAAGTAGAGTTTCTTGAACTGGGAGAGAAAGGGAACATAAACTTGTGATTAGGCTGTCATTTTATCCCCACTCTCTCTTTGGCCCTCCTGAATTTAGAGAAGGGGGGAGGAGACCTGAGACCTAGAGAAGATCATGAACCACCCACATTTACAAGACTGGTAGGTGGCATTAGGAATCTTAAAATATACTGAGCTACTGAAGACATGTAATAGACGGATAAAGTATTTTTTATTGGTTTAAAGCTTACCACAGTGGAATGCTCTAAGAGTCACTGGAAACTGAGGTGGTATATTAAGTGAAATAAGCCAGGCACAGAAAGATAAATATTGCATGTTGTCACACATATGTGGTAGCTAAAACAATCTAACTCATGGGAATAGAGAACAGAATGATAATTACCAGAGCCTGGGAAGGGTAGTGGAGAAGGGAGGGGGATTAAAAGGGGATGGTTAATGAGTACAAAAATACGGTTAGATAGAAGGAATAAGATCTAGTGTTTGATAGCACAATGGGGCAACTACAGGTTAACCATAATTTATTGTGTATTTCAAAATAACTAGAAGAGTGGAATTGGAATGTTTCTAACACAAAGAAATGATAAATGCTTGAGGTGATGCATCCCCTAATTACCCTAATTGATCATTACACATTGTGTGCTTGTTTCAAAGTATCACATGTACCCCATAAATACGGACAACTATTATGTATCCACAATAAACTGATAATTAAACATTTTAAAAACTGAGGTAAATTTAAGAGTCACCTTCAGCTGCATCAGCATTTTGTTCAGGGATCACATTCGGAATACTCTTAACGTTAAAAGACAACCATGGAGTAAATCTTCTGGCCTCACATATAATGGAATCAACTTAATAAAACACGTTTTACTAATGAAAATGAGTGGCATCAAGTTGACTTGAATCGCTATGTAGGTGAGTAGCTGTTATAGGCTTAAGCAATCATCATTAAACTTATTAGCGACAATTAGTATGCACAGCTTACTTATCATATTCAATTAGCACCTTAATGTATTTGGATTATATTGAGAGGATGATCTTTTAGTATAATTAGGAAGTAAAGTGGGAAAAAAAACTCATATGAAGCTCTCACTAGAAGCACTCTGTTAATTTGTTGAAGTAAAACTTAAATAATTCTCATGAACTTCTAAATATTTGATTTCCCCAGTATCATCTGTGCCAGCACTGTCTAATAGAATGGTTTGTAATGATGAAAATATTATGGTGTCCAATATGGTAGCCACTAGCCAAATGTGGCCAGGGACCACTTTAAATGAAGCTAATGTTGAAGAACCAAAATTTTAATTTAATTATTTAAATAGCCACATGTGTAAAGTATAGACTGAGTGTTCAAATCTTTGAAGCTGCCAAATCAAGCTGCTTCTCAAGTGTAATGAGAAAGGATTCTTTTTGGATAAGATTTTATAACTTGTGTAATGTTTTCAAATTCATAAATCCTTCAAGATTACTCTGTGATTTATGTATTATTTCCATTTAGCAGTTCAGGCAAGGAAGCTTCTGAAAGACAAGTAACTTGTACAAAGTTACCCAATTAATAAAAATATTTTTATTTTTGCTTTTATTATGAATTTTTAGTTTTATGGCATTGTGATGAGAGGATGTTTTAGAATTAACTATGGTTTACATAGTGGCCTAATATATGTTCATTTTTGTAATGGTTTTATGTAAAAATAAATTGTCATATTTACTTTGAGGAACAAAGTTTTGTTTATGTTATTTCTACATTTTTTATTTCATTTGATCTATATTATTAGTTTTTCTTTCTTGATCTGTCAAAGACAAAGAGAGGTAAATACAATTCTCCTGTTGATTTTGTGTTTTTCTTTGTAACTCCTGCAGTTTTGCTTTGCAAATATTGATGCTATATATATATTTGTGTGTGTGTGTGTGTATTAACAGTCTCAGCTTTTTAAAAATTGTCACTACAGACATTTCCTTTTAACATATGATACTGACCTTCTTTGTGTCTTAACATTTTATAACAAGTTCAAGTAAGGTTGCAAGCTCTTCCTTCCTGCCTTACTATCCTCTCCTTCTGCCCTTCCTTCTGTTCCTTCCCTCTCTTTCTACAATTGACTTATATATTTTTGTCCATTCTTCAATTTTCTTTCCTTTCTTCTACAGATGAATTTAATCCATTTAGATTTATTGATAGGATAGGTATATTTGAACCCACTTCTTTAAAATTAATTATACTTTACTGCTTTCATAAACTCCATTCTTTTTTTTTTTTTTTTTTTTTTTTTTGAGACGGAGTCTGGCTCTGCCGCCCAGGCTGGAGTGCAGTGACCGGATCTCAGCTCACTGCAAGCTCCGCCTCCCGGGTTCACACCATTCTCCTGCCTCAGCCTCCCGAGTAGCTGGGACTACAGGGGCCCGTCACCTCGCCTGGCTAGTTTTTTTTTTTTTTTTTTGTATTTTTTAGTAGAGACAAAGTGGGGTTTCACCGTGTCAGCCAGGATGGTCTCAATCTCCTGACCTCGTGATCTGCCCGTCTCGGCCTCCCAAAGTGCTGGGATTACAGGCTTGAGCCACCGCGCCTGGCCTGCTTTACTCTTAATGTATAATTATCATGATATTTAAAAAGGTTTGTATTTTTATTCCAGTGCCTAACTTTATTACTAGTGTGTTATATAATTTTCTTAATTCTTTAACATCTTAGACATTATCTTTTGCTCCTTTCTATGAGCAGTTTTATGCTTAGTGTATTTTCTTTTTCCTTTTCCTCATCACCTTATTTTAGTCAATTTTTAAAATTTTTAGTATTTTCTTGATAATGATTACTAATTATGCTTTTGTTACTTCATTTGAAGGCTTCAATGACATCGTTTGAATTTTAGTTGTTACAGATGAAGAATTTTGTGTACTTCTACTCTCTTTCCCCTTCTGCTCTCAATTTATGTTACATTATTTTTAGATGTCAGAGTATGCAACATACTTCACCAAATCTAAGATGCCACCTATTGTGGCAACATACTTTTTGGATGACATTTTCTACTGTTTATAAAACTAATCAATAATTATAAAAAGCAATAAAAAGAAAAATGGGGTTTTGAATTAAGCATTTTGTCATCAAATGCTTGAGTCTGAATTATATATATTTGAAACATAGCATTTGAGAACCAAGAGGCACAATTAGCTTCTAATCAAACTGAAATAGACAAGTTAGTTTTCATTGTATGTGCTGAAAATTAAAACATCTACCCGGGCAGTGAAAACTCAACAGTATTATTTTTAGTTCTTTAATTTTCAATAAATTTAATTTTTTATACACAAGTTATCTTTAGTGCCTTCATTTATGATTTGTGCTCTGACTGTAATTTTTTTTAGAGACTGAGAGTTGATTAGCAGGAAACTCTGTTAATTCTTCTAGACGAAGTATATACACAAATAATGGAGATATAAAGCCATAAAGTTTTCATTAATTACAAGCAACGGATCAGATAACTGATTGTTTATTCTTCATTGTTGTATGTGTGTATTTTGCTAGGAGAATAAGTTTCTTGACTGAAAAATTAAACAGAAGCCCTGGTAAACTTCTACTGTCAGACCGGAAAGCCTAGTGTTGCCACAAATGATGATTGCTTCACACTTCAACTGTCAAAATAACTTCAGGCATATATCTCTTCTCTTGACATTTTGATTCTCTAAGAGAGAAATTTGTTCATTATCTTTGAGTAAATAGCAAAGAAAGGCCAAAGGAATAAAATAAATAAATTATGGAAAAAATCCAATGAATTATTATGTTTGCAATATATTTTAAGGTTTATTGGTGTCATGACTCAATATTTACAATTGTGAACTTATTTATGGTAATGTTCTTCAATTGTTTAGACAAATGTGATTATTTAAAAGATAGCTATTTTCAGCTGATCCTGCTGAGGTAAGCATTAAGTTCATCAGATGATATCATAAAATTATATTAGAGAAATACAAAAATTTAAGTCATCTTTATAAATAAAAAAATGAATGGGGATTGTAAAATACTGGTATCTCTTGTGATCTTAGCTTATTACAAAGCTTGATCTCAGTACTCTTAAGATTATACCTAGCCCTGGATCAGTCTTAATGGGACAAAGCCATTTTAGGACTCTTTCTTCGAAAGATGGTTATCGAAGGATGAAGATATGCCACATTTTACTGGATGAACTACTCAAGTCCGAATTTAGGTTTTAAAATAATACATCCAGGGAGGAACTCATGTGTTAACTATTTTGAGCTCAATGGCTAAATTAATTTTTTTCTAGTCCCAAATCAAGTTTGTTTCTCCTGTTGGCCTTTCACAGTGAGTTCCCTGAGGTGAGGAACCATGTCTGTCTTGCTCATCATTGTACATCATGGCACTTGTATGACTTGTACATCGCAGCTTGGTTGAGAGAGCATATGGACACAGGGAATATTTGTTGAAGAAATGAATGAACAGTTTAGGCCTCAGCTTAAATGTCACCTACACAGAGTTGCCTGCCTGTCTTCCAATCTAAATTAGATCTTTGTTAACTTACCTCAGACTACACGGTTCTTTTCCTTTGTTCTTTTCCACTCTCACAATTTCTGTATCTGTATATTTATTAAATGTCTACATTCCTAACCAGACTATCTGTGCCGTGAGAGCAGGGGCTGGTTTTATTTTGTTCTCTTCAGCACTATCCCCCTAACCCCTAGCCTGGAGTGTAGAAGATCCAAGTAAATATACTTTAGTGTGAATTGAATGAATAAATGAAAGCAAATGTGGAGATTACATATAAATGTCATATGTAGTAGGTAAGACTACAATAGGGATGATACATTAAATTGATTAGTGTTTTGTTTGTTGATTCTAATCAGTAGTTTGTTATAGTTATAATGTCAGAGAAAAATAATATTTCTGAAAATTTTATTTCAAATTTATATCAGATACATAGATTCAAAATAAATTTTAAAATGGCAACTGAAACGTTAGTGTGGCAGGAGTGAAAAATACATAGTCAGACGACTTGGTTTTTCCTCTTGCATTTATATATTTTTTCACTAATGTTGTGCTGGGTGCCTACTTGAATCTCTCAGTGATGATGGGCAGATCATTCAATTTCTCCAAGCCCCAGTATCCTTATTTATAAAATGATTACACCAATAACTATGTTCCACTTACCTGCAAAGTTGCCGTGAGCATAAAATAAAATAATCTAAATAATCACTTTATATACTGTAAAGCTCAGCATAAATGTAAAGGATTATTATTATCATCAGGGCATGTAGACTTACTTATTCTTAACATAGATTATCACTCTTAAGGAAAATGTAAGCACAGTTCTGATTTGTAACTTTACTCTTATGAGTGTATACATGCACAAATGTTTATACGTATATATCTGTAGGAAACAACTGATCACGAAGATAGAGTCAAATGCACTTTTTATTTGAAGGCAGGGAGGTTCTTGTTCTCACCTAAACACAGGGACTAGGGGACTGCTGACAGGAAAATTTTGCTTTTGTTGAGCTTTGCTTTGTGTCCTTGAATGGCTAGATAGGAAACAAAAACCAAATCTCTTGTTCAACTCTTGTTAGACCTGATGTTTTTGTATTAAATTACATAATAATCCACTGAAAATCTGTTTATTGTGTTGTTTGTTATTTTTGAGCCACTGTCATTTTTTCTCAGTTTTAGGGTGGTTTGTTTGGAGGTTTATATGATGGTAACCATAGAAACAACAGGGAAGACCAAGACTTCTGTATTAGTCAGGGTTCTCTAGAGGGACAGAACTAATGGAATAGAGAGAGAGATATAAAGGGGAGTTATTAAGTATTAACTCAGATGATCACAATAGGCTGTCGGCAGGCTGAGGAGCAGGGAGAGCTAGTCTGAGTTTCAAAACTGAAGGACTTGGAATCCTGTGTTCAAGGGCAGGAAGCATCCAGCATGGGGGACAGCTGCAGGCTGGGAAGCTAGGCCATTTCTCTTTTCACATTTTTCTGACTGCTTATATTGTAGCCACACTGGCAGCTGATTAGTGCCCATCCACATTAAGGGGTGGGTCTGCCTTTTCCAGTCCAGTGATTCAAAGGTTAATCTCCTTTTGCAATACCTTCACAGACACACCCAGGATCAATGTATCCCTCAATCCAATTAAGTTGACACTCATTATGAACCATCACACCTTGGTTGTCATTTCCTCATGAACTATTAGGCTTCTTGGATACCTCATTAAATTTTTTGGCTATTGTAGTCTGCAAAAAAAGTACCTGTGTGTGTTTATTTAAAAAGTTTAAGAAATTTCTCACCGCACACCACCGTAGAAACAAACTAGTGTTTAATCTAGATTTGCTACCTTCTTGCCTTTCAAAAACATATTAAAGCCCCCAGTTAATTTCATGCCTATGTATTGTTGCTGAAGTTTTCAGGAGTATACATTTAAAGGCTAGATCTGAATTCTTTTTCCCACTGAAAACTTCCTGAAAATTTACAGCTACTGTTTTTAATTCCACCAATATTTTTTTGTGGGCACAGAAGGTGAATTCTATGAGAGAATTGTATGACACAATCTTTGTTTTGAGAAGGTATAATCTTAATGGAGGAAGAAAAAAATACACCCATGAGAGAGGAAATCATAGAAGACTGACACTGTGCTTGGCAGCATGGGGTGGATAATAACTGGGTGTCCTGGGAGGGGGGAGGACACTCCAAGCTACAGAAGATCAGGGAAGATGAAGATCAAGGTGGCCTAGAGATTTTAAGAAAATCTTTATACAGAAGGTAGGCTTTGACTGTGGGAAAGGGGGGAATGTATGGAAGGTCTAGCAACCCACCCTTTCTCCCACCTCCAATGTTGCCCTAGAGTCACCCCCGAGGAGTCCTGAGCCCTGAGGTTCAGCAAGATGTATGTATAAAACCACTGTTCAGAGTGTCAAAGATACTAATGTGTTGAGAAAGCAGAATTATAAGTTATTGGATTAAAACATATTGCTGAAGGTGGCATCAAAATCTCTTCATATGTGATGTATTTTATGTCTTAAGTTGCTTTCTAATTTTATTGTAGCATTGATGTACTTGAAAAATGTAAAATAAAAAGTTACATAAGGCTAAATTAATATAATTTCCAAAATTCTCTGGCAAATGTTTGGAGAATTAAAAATAAATAATACGCATTTTTTTCCTAAGGTGTTAGGTTCAGAGAAAGGTTTTGGAGACTAAAACAAGCAAACAAAATACTTCCCAGGTCCTAATAGTCGAATCCAGAATTCTAATTTGGAAACTGTATCAATTTGAAACATTCTTCCCCTTCACATTATCCATCCATGGATTCCTATCATTTTTCCTCCTACTACCTCTATTCCTATTTCTGCTAGAGCATTTTAAATATTGGGCTAACATTTTATGTAGGTTGAAGTTCTGCTTAACAGTTAATGCTCAGTTAAGTGACAGTAGTCACATGAATCCCAAACACTTACAGCCTAGGTTCACCTAGTTAAAATGTTAAAATTAGCATCTAATATTAACATTTATTGAGAACCAAGAGCTAGTCCCTAGGTTAAATTTTGTGGTGTATTACATATAGCTCATTAGATCCTCACAGCAACCTTATGTGACATACCCCATTTTATTCATGAGGAACTTGAGGTACAAAGACAGTAAGTAACTAGACCAAGGTCACTCAGTATATATCAGGTTGGGATAGGCCTGGGTCTGTGGACTTCAACATCTGGTCCCTCTAGGAGGCTGGAATGACTGTTCCTGTGATAAGCACTAATCAGCAAGCAGGACTTTGGCTCATTTGTCCTGCTCTTTAAACTTAGCCACTCTGTAGACACATGTCATTAGTCTGTTGTTCATTTGGAACATACTAAGGTCTGCCTTTCCATTTAACCGAGTATTCCAACACATTGATTGTGAAATGACAAGTATGAAGGTCAGGGGAATTACTCAGTTGTAAGGAGTTCTGAGAATTGGAGTATTTTTGAGTCTTTGCAATTGAGAAGTCAGTTCCATTAGGTTAAAAAATTATTTCTTCTATGACAGTGAAAGATGTGTGGCTAGAGTAATTGCTACACATCTTTTAAAAAATATTTAAAATTTGGTGAGCCTATTTCCATTTTGAACATATTTGCCTATGTTTTTCACCATTTAACTTCAGACATTCCTGAAAGTCCAATAGGCAAAGTGGACATTTTCAGGATAGTTATATTGTCATGAGTCAAGAAGGACATTAAATTTTCATTCATGCACTTAACCTCCTGGTGACTTTCAAATAGTTTACAACTTTGCTAATTACAGATATCTGCATTGCACTCAGCCTATGGCAATTAAACATAAATTGAGGCAATTTAATAAAACCTTGATGTTGAAAATTTATTTACCTTTTAAGTCTTTTTTTTTGGACTAGAATCTATAATATGCTCCAGTGGCATGCCAGAAATATACATGAATGCTATAAATATTTGTGACAAATTATAGATGGAGAGTACATTGCCCATGACTCCATTTTCATGCTTTCTTACCTTTCCAAATATTTCACAAACAAAAACCCAAAACACAGACATTAGTTGCTTGAAATGTGTTGTTGAGAGTCAGCAAAAGAAATTATTCTTTAAAAAGGCTTTTCTTGAATTCTGTAAATTTCCTGATCCTTGACCTACTTATTTGATTTTCTGACTGACACGTTAGGATTGTGGAAAATTGTAATTGAAAAGTCAGGATATTTTTTACTCAAAATGTGTGCTATACGCTATTCATTATAAATGTCATCTGCAACACATAGTGAGCACTTCTGGAATGGAATCAGACAGACTGATCTTTTTTAGTGAGACCAACCAGATACATAATGTTTTCAAAATTTTATAAATTCACTAGTGTAGCTTTATGATAGGGTTATGATGAAGAACTATATTTTACTAAGACTCTGTAAAGAATGTAACAACATGTCCTTTATGATTCTCAGTGTCATATAAAATGTTGAACCAATATTTTAAAAGTTTCCTTTTAAATATTGAATCTTTTAAAAGTTTCGTCTTTTAAGTTTTCTCAAGGTGCACATAGATCTCCATTGTCTTCTAAGATTATGTCAACATTTTAATATTTCCTCCAGAGTTTCTCTGCAGAAAGTTTCGAATGGCTTTTTAATACAGTGTTTTCCATTGCTATAACTAGTACTATGTTTCTCACATAGTTTATTTTTTTTTTGAGACTGAGTCTCGCTCTCTCTCCCAGTCTGGAGTGCAGTGGCCCGATTTCACCTGGCTAATTTTTTGTATTTTTAGTAGAGACGGGGTTTCACTGTGTTAGCCAGGATTGTCTCAATCTCCTGACCTCGTGATCCACCCGCCTCGGCCTCCCAAAGTGCTGGGATTACAGGCATAAGCCACCGCGCTGGGCCTATATAGCGTTTCTTGTTGAATATTGACTAATACCGGTTGAAATACAGGAAGTCCTTACAAGATGCTGCAGTGTGTTCATGCCACTTGCTCTTTCCTGAATGTCCCCAGATTGTCACATTCTAGTTTATAGTTTTCTCTTGTAAGACATGCCTATTTTGCCCCATCACTTTTTATATCAGCAGCAGAACTTTTTATTGTTCCCATGACTGCATTCAGCCTTTTCTTTTACTGCCTCAATTGTTCATCACTCTCTTCATTTTTCTGTTCACTGTATATTGCTCCTTTTAACTATTCTCAATCTTTTTGTTTTCCTGTAGTTTTTGGTGTCAATGCAACCTAACATTTACAATCTGGAATCTTTAGGCAATCTGGAAAACATCACATATTTAGTAATCCTTTTGTCATCAGCCATTCTTGAATATTTTTCTTGTTTTTCCTTTTTAAAGACTTCATGTACTAGGCTTCCCATGGCTCCAGACATTGATAGAAACTGAGAGTCTGAAGACCACAATATGGAAATGCTAAACCAATCATGTGTTTTGTGTTTTTAAAATTTTTCTTTAGGAGATAGAATGTTCAGAATTCTTAACACAGCAGTGAGAAATCATCTGAAGGCATAAAACTCACTGGTAAAAGCAAGTACACAGAAAAATAAAAAATACACTAACACTGGAATTGCAAGTGTCTAAGCCACTCACATCTTTAGTAGAAAGACTAGGGGGGATCCAAGACGGCTGATTAGAAAGAGCTGCAGTCTGTAGCACACACAGAGAGGAATACAAAGAGGTTAGTGAATTCAGCATCTTCAAATGAAATATGCAGTTTCTCACATTGGGACTGACTAGGCAAACAACTAGACCCACAGAGAATGAAGGAAAGCAGGGGGTGGTGATGGTCCCCCCGGGAGTGGCATAGAGCCAAAGGAACCTCTACCCCAGCCAAGGGAGGCAGTGAATGATTGTGCAGTTCTGCCCAGGAAACCCGCAGATCTGGAGATCTCTTTGTGAGCCCATGCCACCAGGTCCTTGGGTCTGATACACGGCTGTGTGTAGTCTTGGCAGAGCAGCCACTCAGGCACACATAGAGACCCAGCAGTTTTACACACTCTAGTCCCAGGATCCCCGGCAAGGCAGAAAAACTTATCCCTAGGAAGGGGGCTAAATCCAGGGAGCCAAGCAACATCATTCTGCAGGTCCCACTTCTATGACACCTCACAAGTTAAGACCCATTGGCTTGGAATTCCAGCCAGCCAATGACAACAGGCTGGAATCTGCCTGAGGCAGTTCTGAGTTTCCAGGGGGAGGGGTAGCTGCCATCTCTGTTGTTTGGTAGACTCAGCTGTTCCAGCCTGCCTGCTTGGGATAATATAAATGGTCCAGATGAATAAAGGTCACCCACAACACAGCACAGCTGCCTTGCCAGACTATGGTCAGACTGCTTCTTTAGCAGGACCTCAATCCATTTTTCCTCACTGGGTGGGACCTCCCTGCAGGGGCTTCAGCCACTCCAGCCAGGATTCTATGGATAGACCTCTGACCTCTCCCTGGAAAGGAACTCCCAGCAGGAGAGGTGACTGCTATCTCTGCAGTTTAGTTGACTCAACCATACCAGTCTACTGGCTTTGGAGAATACAAAGTCTGGATGAGGAAACATCCCTCCGCAACACAGCACATCTGCTCTACCAAAAGGCAGCCAGACTGATTCTTTAAGTGGGTCCCTGATCCCATTCCCTCTGACTGGGTGAGAATTCCCCAGTGTTCTCCAGCCACCTCCTACAGGTATGTTTTAGGCCAGCAACATACCAGTAACCCCTTGGGACAGAGCTTCCAGAGGAAGCCTATTTCCTGAGTAGGCTGCCATCTTTGCTATTTCACAGCTTTCACTGGCGATGCCTCCACGTATGGGAAAAAAACCAAGGCAACTAGGATCTGGAACTGACCCCTAGCAAACTGCAGCAGTCCTATAGTAGAGTAATCTGACCATTAAAAGAAAAACAAACAGAAAACAACAACAACAACATCAACAAAAGATCCAACAAAAGACTCAAACAAAAACCCCATTCAAAGGTCAGCAGTCTCAAAGATCGAAGGTAGATAAACCCACAAAGATGAGAAAGAATCAACACAAAAATACTGAAAACTCAAGAAGCCAGAGTATCTCTTCTCCTCCAAATGACTGTAACACCCCTCCAGCAAGGGTACAGAACTGAGCTGAGGCTGAGATTTCTGAACTGTCAGAAGTAGGCTTCTGAAGGTGGGTAATAAAGAACTTCACTGAGCTAAAGGAGCATGTTGCGACCCAATGCAAAGAAGCTAAGAATCATGATAAGAGAATACAGGAGCTGACAACCAGAATACCCAGTTTAGAGAGGAATATAACTAACCTGATGGAGCTGAAAAACACAACATGAGAACTTCACAGTGCAATCACAAGTATCAATAGCATAATAGATCAAGTGGAGGAAGGAATCTCAGAGCTTGAAGATTATCTTTCTGAAATAAGACAGGTAGACAAGAATAGAAAAAAAAAAAAAAGTAAAGATCAAAAAGGAATGAACAAAACCTTTGAGAAAGTTGGGATTATGTAAAGAGACTGAACCTATGACTGATTGGAGTACTTGAAAGAGATGGGGAAAATGGACCCAAGTTGGAAAACATACTTCAGGATATCATCCAGGAGAACTTCCCCAACCTAGCAAGGCAGGCTGACATTCAATTTCAGGAAATGCAGAGAACCCCAGTAAGATACCCCATGAGAAGTTCAACCCCAAGACACATAATTGTCAGATACTCCAAGGTCAAAATAAAAGAAAGAATGTTAAGGCCAGCCAGAGAGGAAGGCCAGGTCACTTACAAATGTAAACCCATCAGACTAATAGTGGACCTCTCAGCAGAAACTCTACAAGCCAGAAGATATTGGGGGCCACTATTCAAAATTCTTAAAGAAAAGAATTTCCAACAGAATTTCATACCTGGACAAATTAAGCTTCAAAAGCGAAGGAGAAATGAGATCCTTTTCATACAAGCAAATGCTGAGGGAATTCTTCACCACTAGATCTACCTTGCAAGAGCTCCTGAAGGAAGCACTAAATATGGAAAGGAAAAACTGTTACCAGCCACTACAAAAGACACACTGAAGTACACAGACCAGTGACACTATGAAGCAACCACATAAACAAGTTTGAAAAATAACCTGCTAGCATCATGATGACAGGATCAAATTCATACATAACAATACTATTCTTAAATATATTAGATTGGTACAAAAGTAATTGCAGTTTCTGTCATTGAAAGCAATGGCAAAAACTGCAATTACATTTGCATTAACCTAATAAATGGGCTAAATGCCCCAATTAAAAGACACAGAATGGCAAGCTGGATAATGAGCCAAGACTCATTGGTATGCTGTCTTTAGGAGGCCAATCTCAAGTGCAAAGACACATATAGGCTCAAAATAAATAAGGAAAATTTAAGAAGCAAATGGAAAAACAGAAAAAAGCAGGGGCCACAATCCTAGTTTCTGAAAAACAGACTTTAAACCAACAAAGGAAAAAAAAAAGGGGAAAGAAAAGGATGACATAATGGTAAAATGTTCAATTCAACGAGAAGAGCTTATGTACATACACACACACACACACACATATATATGTACACACACACCCAATACAAGAGCATCCAGATTCATAAAGCAAGTTCTTAGAGACCTACAGAGAGAGTTAGAGTCCTGCACCATTACAGTGGGAAACTTTAACACTCCACTGACAATATTAGACAGATTATTGAGACACAAAATTAACAAAGATATTCAGGACCTGAACTCAGCTCTAAATCAAGTGGAGCTGATAGATATCTACAGAACTCTCCACCCCAAAACAACAGAATATACATTTTTCTCATTTCCACATGGCACTTACTCTAAAATTGATCTTATATTCAGAAGTAAAACTCTCCTTAGCAAGTAAAAGAACTGAAATCATACCAGTCTCTCAGAACACACCACAGTCAAATTAGAACTCGATTAAGAAATTCACTCAAAACAACAAAACTATATGGAAATTGAATAATGTGCTCCTGGATGACTTATGAGTAAATAATGAAATTAAGGCAGAAATCAAGAAGTCATTTGAAACAAATTCTGGGATGTGGCTAAAGCAGTGTTAAGAGGGAAATTTATAGCACTAAATGCCCACATCAAAAAGAGAACTAGAAATACCATTCGACCCAGCCATCCCATTACTGGGGATATACCCAAAGGATTATAATTCATGCTGCTATAAAGACACATGCACACGTATGTTTATTGCGGCACTATTCACAGTAGCAAAGACTTGGAATCAACCCAAATGTCCATCAGTGACAGACTGGATTAAGAAAATGTGGCACATATACGCCATGGAATACTACACAGCCATAAAAAAGGATGAGTTCGTGTCCTTTGTAGGGACATGGATGCAGCTGGAAACCATCATTCTCAACAAACTATTGCAAGAACAGAAAACCAAATACTGCATGTTCTCACTCATAGGTGGGAATTGAACAATGAGATCACCTGGACACAGGAAGGGGAACATCATGCACCAGGTCCTATTGTGGGGAGTGGGGAGGAGGGAGGGATAGCATTAGGAGATTAGGAGATATACCTAATGTAAATGATGAGTTAATGGGTGCAGCACACCAACATGGCTCAAGTATACGTATGTAACAAACCTGCACGTTGTGCACATGTACCCTAGAACTTAAAGTATATTTAAAAAAAAAAGCCATAAAGGTCTCAAGTTAACAACCTGACATTTCAACTGAAAGAACTAGAGAACCAAGAGCAAACAAACCCCGAAGCTAGTAGAAGACAAGAAATAACCAAGATTAGAACTGAACTGAAGGAGATAGAGACATAAAGAAACCTTCAAAAAATCAACAAATTCAGGAGCTGTTTTTTTGAAAAAAATGAAGCAAAACAGATAGACCACCAATAGATAAACAAAATAGACCACCACCAAACAAAATAGATAGTCACCAGCTAGACTAATAAAGAAGAAAAGAGAGAAGGACCAAATAAACAAAATCAGAAATGATAAGAGGGATATCACCACTGACCCCACAGAAATACAAACAACTATCAGAAAATACTATAAACCCTTCTATGCACATAAACTAGAAAATCTAGAAGTGGATAATTTCCTAGACACATACACCCTCCCAAGACTGAACAAGGAAGAAATTGAATCCCTGAATAAACCAATAAGAGTTCCAAAATTGAAGCAGTAATAAATAGCTTACCAACAAAACAAAGACCAGGACCTGACAGACTCACAGCTTAATTCTACCAGATGTACTAAGAAGAGCTGGTACCATTTCTACTGAAATGATTCCAAAAAATTGAAAAGGAGGAGCTCCTTCCTAACTCATTTTATGAGGCCAGCATCATCCTGATATCAAAACCTGGTAGAGATACAAGAAAAAAAGAAAAGTTCAGGCCAAAACTCTTTTTTTTTTTGGTGAGATGAAATCTTTTTCTATCATCCAGGCTGAAGTGCAGTGGTGTGATCTGGGCTCACTGCAACCTCCGCCTCCCAGGTTCAAGCAATTCTCCTGCCTCAGCCTCCCATGTAGCTGGGACTACAGGTGCATGCCACCATGCCCGGCTAATTTCTTTTGTATTTTAGTAGAGACGGGGTTTCACTGTGTTGGCCAGGCTGGTCTCAAACTCCTGAGTTCAGACAATCAGCCTGCCTTGGCCTCCCAACAGGCCAAAATTCTTGATGAACATCAATGTAAAAATCCTCAACAAAATACAGGCAAACCAAATCCAGCAGCACTTTAAATAGCTCATCCACCATGATCAAATTAGCTTCATCCCTGGGATACAAGGTTGGTTCAATATATGCAAATCAATAAATGTTGTTAATCACATAAACAGAAGTAAAGAAAAAAACACATGATTACTTCAATAGATGCAGAAAAGACTTTTGATAAAATTCAACATCCCTTCATATTAAAACTCTCAACAAACTAGCTATCGAAGGAATATACATCAAAATAATAAGATCCATCTATGACAAACCCACAGCCATACTGAATGGTCAGAAGCTTTGAAAATTGATATAAGACAAAGGTGCTCACTCTTATTCAACATAATATTGGAAATTCTGGCCAGGGCAATCAGACAAGAGAAAGATATAACGAGTATTCAAATAAGAAGAGAGGAAGTCAAATTATCTTTGTTTGCAGATGACATTGTTCTATATCTAGAAAACCCCATTGTCTCAGCCCAAAAGCTTCTTAAGCTGATAAGCAACTTCAGTAAAGTCTCAGGATACAAAATCAATGTGCAAAAATCACTAGCATTTCTGTATACCAACAACAGGCAAGCAGAGAGCCAAATCATGAATGAACTTCCATTCTCATTGCCACAAAAAGAATAAAATACCTAGGAATACAGCTAACAAGGCAAGTAAAGTTCTCTCTTCTAGGAGAACTACAAACTGCTGCTCAAATAAGTTGGAGGGGACATAAACAAATAAACATTCCATGCCCATTGATAGGAAGAATCAGTATTGTGAAAATGGCCATACTGCCCAGATAGTTTATAGATTCAATACTATTCCCATTAAACTACCATTGACATTCTTCACAGAATTAGAAAAAAACTATTTTAAAATTCATATGGAACCAAAAAAGAGACCGTATAGCCAAGAAAATCCTAAGCAAAAAGAACAAAGTTGGAGGCAACACACCACTTGACTTCAAACTACACTACAGGGCTACAGTAACCAAAACACATGGTACTAGTACAAGAACACGTACATAGACCACTGGAACAGTATAGAGAACTCACAAATAAGACTGCATATCTATAACCATTTGATCTTTGACAACCTGGCAAAAACAAGCAACTGGGAAAAGATTCCCAATAAATGATGCTGGGAAAACTGGGTAATCATATGCAGAAAATTAAAACTGAACTTCCTCACACCTTATATGAAAATTACCTCAAGATGGATTAAAGGCTTACATGTAAAACCCAGAACTATAAAATCCCTAGAAGAAAATCTAGGCAATAATATTCGGGACATAGGCATCAGCGAATATTTCATGACAAAAATGCCGAAAGCAATTGTAGCAAAAGCAGAAGTTGACAAATGGGATCTAATTAAACTAAAGAGTTTCTGCACAGCAAAATAAACTACCAACTGAGTGAATAGACAGTGTACAGAATGGGAGAAAATTTTTGCAATCTCTCCATCTGACAAAGGTCTAATATCCAGAGTCTATAAGGAACTTAAGCAAATTTAGAAGAAAAAACCAAACAATCCCATTAAAAAGTAGGCAAAAGACATGAACAGACACTTCTCAAAAGAAGACACAATGTGGTCAAGAAGCATGAAAAAAAGATCAACATCACTGATCATTAGAGAAATGCAAATCAAAACCACAATGAGATACCATCTCACACCAGTCAGACTATCTATAATAAAAAGTGCAGAAACAACAAATGCTGTTGAAGTTGTGGAGAAAAAGGCATGCTTTTACACTGTTGGTGGGAGTGTGATTTAGTTGGACCATTGTGGAAGACAGTGTGGCAATTCCTCAAAGACCTAGAGGCAGAAATACCATTGGACCCAGCAATCTCATTATTGGGTATATACCCAAAGGAATATAAATCATTCTCTTATAAAGATCCATGCACAAGCATGTTCACACTATTCACAATAGCAAAGACATGAAATCAACTAACTGCCCATCGATGAAATTAAGTTCAGAATTTAGTTTTTTGGAAGAAAAGAAAATGGAAACACAACATATCAAAACCTCTGGGATACAGCAAAACAGCAGTAAGAGGAAAATTTGTAGCATTAAATATCTACATCAAAAAAAAAGATCAACACTTAAAAATCTAGTGTTAGACTTCATGAAACTAGATAAACAAGAACAAACCAAAAAATAGCAAAAGAAAATATATAATAAAGATTAGAGCAGGACTAAATGAAATTGAGACCAAAAAAACCAAAGCATCAATGTAATGAAAAGTTGGTTCTCTGAAAGGATAAAATTGATAAACTGCTTGCTAGACTAACCAAGAAAAGAAGAGTGAATATCCAAATAAACACAATATGAAATGAAAAATATGGTATACAATAGATACCACAGAAATACAAAAAATCACCAGAGACTACTATGAACAACGATAAGCTTTACAACTAGAAAACCTAGAGGGAATGAATGAATTTTTGAAAATATACAACCTCCCAATATTGAGCCAGGAAGAAACAAAAATCCTGAACAGACCAACAAGTAGTGAAATTGAATCAGTAATCCAAAAAATCTCCTAATATACCACAGCAAAGAACCAGATAGATCCACAG
Source organism: Macaca thibetana thibetana (assembly GCF_024542745.1). Classification (NCBI taxonomy): domain Eukaryota; kingdom Metazoa; phylum Chordata; class Mammalia; order Primates; family Cercopithecidae; genus Macaca; species Macaca thibetana. The sequence continues at coordinate 65,445,916 of NC_065585.1, forward strand.
ACAAATTCCACAAAATGTACAAAGAACGGGTACTGAAAGTTTTCCAAAAAAATCAAGGAGGTGGGAGTCCTTCCTAACCCATTCTATGAAGCTGATATCACCCTGATACCAAAGTCAGAGAAGGACACAACCAAAAAAGAAAACTACAGATCAATATCTCTAATAAACATAGTCACAAAAATCCTCAACAAAATACTAGCAAATAGAATCCAACAGTACAACAAAAAGATAATACACCATGATCAAGCAGGTTTTATTCTAGGGATGCAAGGATGGTTCAGCCTATGCAAATCAATAAATACGATTCATCACGTAAATAGAATTAAGGACAAATACTCTGTGATCATCTGAATAGATGCAGAAAAAGGATTTGGTGAAATTTAACATTCTTTGATGATAAAAACCCTCAACAAACTAAGCATAGAAGAAACATACCTCAAATTAATAAAGGCCATATACAACAAACCTACGGGCAGTGCCATACTAAACAGGGAAAAGTTGAGAAAGTTGTCTCATAAGAACTAGAACAAGACAAGGATGTCCACTTTCACCACTCTTAATCAATAGAGTACTAGAAGTCTTAGCAAGGGAATGAAATAAAGAGCATCCACATCAGAAAAGAGGAAGTTAAATTATACCTGTTTGCTGATGATATAATCTCATACTTTGAAAACCCTAAGAACGCCTTTGAAAAACTCTTAGATTTAATAAATGAATTCAGTAAAGTTTCAGGGTACAAAATCCACATACAAAAATCAGTAGTATTTCTATACAATAATAATGATTAATGTAGAGGACTACGTGCTCGCAAACCAGACGTTCTCGATAAGTCCTGCTCTTGCAAACGAAGCAGGGCGTTCCTTCCCTGCAAACAGGGAGGACAAAGGAGCCAGCTGCTAACAGCAGACCCTGGGGGCTTGTTTATGTGTACACATCTTGAAAATCCAGAAAGTCAGGGAAAGGTCAGAAAAACAACAATATGTCTTGTGACTTGGCAACATTCCACAAACGACTGTATAAAATAAAGCAGAGCGTGCCATTCGAGGTGGCCGCCATGTTTGTCTTGTCTTGTGTTGTCTTGTGTGTTCGTTCCTTTGTTTAGGAAACACGCGGACCCCAACAATTAAGCTTAGAATGAAATGAAGAATGCAATCCAATTTATAATAGCTACAAAAAATTACCTAGGAATCTAACCAAGGAGGTGAAAGATCTCTACAATGACAACTACAATACACTGATAAAAAAATTGTGAAGGTGACACAAACAAATGGAAAAATGTCTCATGCTCGTGAATTAGCATAATATTGTTAAAATGATCATACTGCCCAAAGCAATCTATAGATTCAATGCAATTCCTATCAAAATACTAATATCATTTTTCATAGAATTAGAAAACAGAATCTCAAGATTCTGATGGAACCAAAAAAGATCCTGAATGGCCAAAGCAACCCTAAGCAAAAAAGAACAAAGCTGGAGGTGTCACATTACCTGACTTCAAAATATACTACCAGGATATAGTAACCAAAATAGCATGGTAGTAGTATAGTAATAGACACACAGATCAATGGGACAGAATAGAGGACACAGAAATAATATCACATACCTACAACCAACTGATCAATGACAAAGTTGCCAAAGCCATATATTGGAGAAAGGACACCCTTTTCAATAAATAGTATTGGAATTGTATAGTCATATGCAGAACAATGAAACTTTACCCCTATCTCTCACCATATAGAAAAATCAACTAAAGATAGATCAACAACTTAAATTGAAGACCTGAAACTATAAAAATACTAGAAGAAAATATAGAAAAATCTCTTCTGAACAGTGGTCTAGGCAAAGAATTCATGACTCAGACCTCAAAAGCACAAGCAACAAAAAAATAGATAAATGGGACTTAATTAAATTAAAAAGCTTTTGTACAGGAAAAGAAATAATCAACAGAATAAACATCTGCAGGACAGGAGAAAATATTTCCAAACTATGTATCCAACAGGACTGATATGATTCTGGACTGATATCCAGAATTTACAAGGAATTGAAACAAAACAACATCAACAACAAAATAATTTCATTAAATACTGGACAAAGGATATAAACGATTTTCAAAAGAAGACATACAAATGCCCAACACACATGAAAAAATGCTTAACATCATGAATCATCAGAGAAATACATAAAGAATTAAAAATAGAACTACCATTGAAATCAGCAATCTCACTACTGGATGTTTATCCAAAGGAAAAATATTATCATGTCAAAAAGATAACTACACTTGTTTATCACAGTACTATCACAATAGCAATGATATGGAATCAACCTAATTGTGTATCCATCAATAGATGATTGGGGCTGGGCGTGGTGGCTCATGCCTGTAATCCCAGCACTTTGGGAGGCAGAGGTGGGTGGATCACAAGGTCAGGAGATTGAGACCATCCTGGCTAACACAGTGAAACCTTGTCTCTACTAAAAATACAAAATTTAGCCAGGCATGGTGGTGGGCGCCTGTAGTCCCTGCTACTCAGGAGGCTGAGGCAGGAGAATGGCGTGAATCTGGGAGGCAGAGCTTGCAGTGAGCCGAGATCACACCACTGCATTCCAGCCTGGGCGACAGAGCAAGACTCTGTCACACACACACACACACACACACACACACACACACACACAGATTGGATAAAGAAAATGTGATACATGGGAAAAGTGGCAGATAGGAGGTAGGACTAACTTGCAGATCCCACTCAGATGATGGACAGTGCAGCCTGTGAGCTACCATAGGAACATATCAGGAAAGCTGAGAGAATCTACAGACCCTTTGAAGAAAGCAGATTGCTGCTGTTGCTGCTGTAGACCCTGGGAGACAACTGAAAAACTGTGAGTGCCCAAAGTGTGAGAGTGTGAAAAGAGGATTGTCTGCCCCTGAGCACACACTCTCACTGGGGAACATGAAGGTCTAGATCATGGGAGAAGGATTTAACTTTATCTGGAGCTGACACAAATTTAGAGAGCCAAGTGAAATACATGGATAGAAAAAGCAGCAGGAAGAGCCCTGTGGACACTCTTGGTCCCCAGGGAAGACATTTCTGACTTTGTCTCACAGAGGTCCTTGGGACACGCTGCCAGAGGAACTGGGAAAAAACCACAGGGAGAAGGAAACTTCCAGCTGAACTTTGTATCAATTTTGATCGAACGTGAAATTTCCTGTACAGAATATGGGGGAGAGGGTCAATCGGGAGTGCAGATGAATACAGAAGCCACAGCAGGCAGGGAGCCATGAAACCTGAATGCCTTGCTTACTTTCTCAGCTGGGAGGCTTGTAGCCTGGGGCAAGTTCTCAGCCATGCTTACCTGCTGCCTGAAAATAAACTCAGTGCTGTTGGGGGAGTGGTGGGAGTGAAACCGGTCTTTTGGGCTGCATGAGAGCTGGGTAAGGCCTGTAACTGTCAGCTTTTCCCCGCTTTTCTGGTGACTTGCACAACACAGCAGAGGCAGCCATAATCCCCCTGGCAACATAACTCCATTGGCCTGAGAACCACCCCCCCCACCCACCCCCTACAGCAGCAGCAGCAAGCCCCACCCAAGGAGAGTCTGAGTTCAGACACACTTAACCCTGCCCCTACCTGATGGTCCTTCCCTACCCACCCTGATAGCTGAAGACAAAAGGCATATTCTCTGGAGTTCTAGGGTCCCACCCACTGCCTGATCTTCTCTATACTGCTACAACTGATGCTCTCTTGAAAGTGCCACCTCCTGGTAGGAGGCCAATCAGCACAAAACTAGTGCCTTAAACAATCAAAACTAAGGACCCTGGCCGGGCGCGGTGGCTCAAGCCTGTAATCCCAGCACTTTGGGAGGCCGAGACGGGCGGATCACGAGGTCAGGAGATCAAGACCATCCTGGCTGACACGGTGAAACCCCGTCTCTACTAAAAAATACAAAAACTTAGCCGGGCGAGGTGGCGGGCGCCTGTAGTCCCAGCTACTCCGGAGGCTGAGGCAGGAGAATGGCGTAAACCCAGGAGGCGGAGCTTGCAGTGAGCTGAGATCCGGCCACTACACTCCAGCCTGGGCGACAGAGCTAGACTCCGTCTCAAAAAAAAAAAAAAAAAAACTAAGGACCCTCGCAGAGTCCATTTCATTCCCTTGCCACCTCCACCAGAGCAGGTACTGGTATCCATGGCTGAGAGACCTGAAGATGGTTCATACCACAGGACTCTGTGCAGACAACCCCCATTACCAGCCTGGACCCTGGAGGCCTGCTGGGTGGCTAGAGCCAGAAGAAAAATAACAATTGCTACAACTTGGCTCGCAGAAAGCCACATCCCTGGGAAAAAAGAGTATTACATCAAGGGAACACCACATGAGAAAAAAGAATCTCAACAGCAGCCTTGACCCCCAACTCTTCCCTCTGAGTGGCCTACCCAAATAACCAGAAGAACAATTCTGGTAATATGACAAAACAAGGTTCTTTAACACCCTGAAAAGATCATACCAGCTTACCACCAATGGATCCAAACCAAGTCAAAATCTCCGAATTGCCAGAAAAAGAATTCAGAGGGTTGATTATTAAGCTAATCAAGGAGTCACCAGAGAAAGGTGAAGTCCAACTTAATGAAATCAAAAAATGACACAAGATATGAAGGAAAAAATCTTCAGTGAAATAGATAGCGTAAATAAAAAGCAATCACAACTTCTGGTAATAAAGGACACGCTTAGAGAAATGCAAAATACACTGGAAAGTTTCAGCAATAGAATCGAAGAAGAAGAAAGAACTTCAGAGTTCAAAGACAAGGCTTTTGAATTAACTCAGTTCTACAAAGACAAAGAAAGATTTAAAAAAGAAGAAAGCCTCCAAGAAGTTTGGGATTATGTTAAATGACCAAACAAGATTAATTGGTGTTCCTGAGGAAGAAGAAGAAGCTAAAAGTTTGGGAAACATATTTGAGGGAATAATCAAGGAAAACTTCCCCAGCCTTGCTAGAGATTAGACATCCAAATACAAAAAGCTCAAAGAACACCTGGGAAATTTATCACAAAAAGATTATCACCTAGGCACATAGTCATCAGGTTATCTAAAGCCAAAACAAAGGAAAGAATTTTAAGAGCTGGGGGGCAATAGCATTGGGTCACCTATAAAGGAAAACCTATCAGATTAACGGCAGATTTCTCAGCAGTAACCCTACAAGCTAGAAGGTACAAGTCTCCTTAAAAAAAATTATCAGCCAAGAATTTTGCATCCAATGGAACTGTTTCGTAAATGAAGGATAGTCTTTTTCAGACAAACAAATGCTGAGAGAATTTTCCACCACCAAGCCAGCACTATAAGAACTGCTAAAAGGAGCTCTAAATCTTGAAAGAAATCCTCAAAATACACCAAAATAGAATCTCCTTAAAGCATATATTTCACAGGACTTATAAAATAACAACACAATAAAAAATAAAACAAGGTAATCAGGCAACAAATAGCACAATGAATAGAATAGAACCTCACATGTCAATACTAACATTAAATTTCAATGACCTAAATGCTCCCTAAAAAGATGCGGAATGGCAGAATAGATAATAATTCACCAACTAAGTATCTGTTGTCTTCAAGAGACTCACCGGACACATAAGGAACTCTATCAAAACTTCTGGGATACAGCAAAGGTGGTGCTAAGAGGAAAGTTCATAGCCTTAAATGCCTAAATCAAAAAGTCTGAAAGAGCACAAACAGACAATCTAAGGTCACACCTCAAGAAATTAGAGAAACAAGAACAAACCAAACCCAAACCCAGTAGATGAGAAGAAATGACAAAATCAGAGCAGAACTAAATGAAATTGAAACAAAAAAATACAAAAGATTAATGAAACAAAAAGCTGCTTTTTAAAAAAAGATAAATAAAATTGATAGGTCATTAGCAAGATTAACCACAAAAAGAAGAGAGAAGATTCAAATAAGTTCAATTAGAAATGAAACAGGAGATATTACAACTGATTCCACAGAAATACAAAATATTATTCAAGGCTACTATGATCACCTTTATGTGCATAAACTAGAAAACCTAGAGGAGATGGATAAATTCCTGGAAATATACAACCCTCCTAGATTAAGTCAGGAAAATATAGAAACTCTGAACAGACAAATAACAAGCAGTGAGATTAAAATGGTAATAAAAAAGATTGTCAACAAAAAAAGTCCACGACCAGACAGATTTACAGCTGAATTCACAGCATGTTATTGGTATAAAAATGGGCATGTAGACCAATGGAACAGAATAGAGAACCCAGAAATAAAGCCAAATACTTATAGCCAACTGATCTTTGACAAAGCAAACAAAAACATAAAGTGAGGACACCCTATTCCACAAATGGTGCTGGGATAATTGGCAAGCCACATGTAGAAGAATGAAACTGGATCCTCATCTCTTGCCTTATACAAAAATCAACTCAAGATGGACCAAAGACTTAAATCCAAGACCTGAAACCATAAAAATTCTAGAAAATAACATTGGAGAAACCCTTCTAGACATTGGCTTAGGCAAAGACTTCATGAGCAAGAACTCAAAAGCAAATGCAACAAAACAAAGATAAATAAATGGGACTTAATTAAACTAAAAAGCTGCACAGCAAAAGAAACAATCAGCAGAATAAACAGAAAACCCATCGAGTGGGAGAAAATCTTTGGAATCTATGCATCTGATAAAGGACTAATATCCAGAATCTACAATGAACTCAAATCATCAAGAAACAAAACAAACAATTCCATTAGAAAGTTGACTAAGAACATGAATAGACAATTCTCAAAAGAAGATATACAAATGGCCAACAGGCATATGAAAAAATGCTCAGATCAATACCACAATGCAATACCATCTTAATCCTGCAAGGGTGGCCATAATAAAAGAATCAGAATATAATAGATGTTGGCATGGATGTGGTGAAAAGGAAACACTTTTATATTGTCGATGGGAATATAAAGTAGTACAATCACTATAGGAAACAGTGTGGAGATTGCCTGAAGAACTAGGAGTAGAACCACCATTTGATCCAGCAATCCCACTACTTTGTATCTACCCAGAGGAAAAGAAGTCAGTATACAAAAAAGATACTTGGACACTCACGTTTATAGCAGCACAATTCACAATTGCAAACATGTGGAAGCAGCCCAAACGCCCATCAATTGAGTGGGTAAAGAAACTGTGGCACACACACACACACACAATACTACTCAGCCGTAAAAAGGTGTGAAATAATGGTATTCACAGCAACTTGGATGGAATTGGAGACCATTATTCTAAGTGAAGTAACTCAGGAATGGAAAACCAAACATTGTATGTTCTCCCTCATAAGTGGGAGCTAAGCTATGAGGATACAAAGGCATAAGAATGATACAGTGGACTTTGGGGACTTGGGGAAAGGGTGGGAGTATACTGCTCAGGTGATGGGTACACCAAAATCTCAGAAATCACCACTAAAGAAATTGCTCATGTAAGCAAACACCACCTGTTCTTCAAAAACCTATTGAAAAAAAAAATACAAATTACAAGTTAAAAAAATAAAAAATAAAAATTAAAAAAAGAAAAAAGAAAATGTGATATATATGTAATGCAAAAATATTCAGCCATAAAGAACAATGAAATCATATATTCTGCAACAACACGGATGAAATTGGAAGACATATTAAGTGAAATAAACCAAGCACAGAAGGACAAATATTACACATTCTCATTCATATGTGGGAACTAAAAATGATCTCACGGAGATAGAGAGCAGAATGATGGTTATCAGAGGCTGAGAAGGGTATTATGGAGAGGATGGTTAATGGGTACAAAAATACAGTTAGATAGAAGGAATAAGATCTAGCATTTGGTAGCACAGTAGGGTGACTACAGTTATCCATAATTTATTGTATATCTCAAAATAACTAGAAAAGTAGAATTGGAATGTTTCTAACACAAAGAACTGATAAATGCTTAAGGTGAAGGATGTTCTCATTACCCTAATTAAGCAGTACACATTGTATGCTTATGTCAAAATTTCTCATGTACCTCATAAATATGCACAACTATTATGTATCCATAAACATAAAAATAAACAAATAAAAAATTCCCCACACAAAAGAGCCTTGGTGAATAGCAGAGTGGGAAAGACATACATGCCATAGGCTTCCACCAGTTAGTTTGGTTAGTTTTGCTTGATAATTATGGGATTTAAAAAATATATATATTTTTAACTCAGATTTTTTTTTTAGCCCAAACCATTAGCCCTCTGTTTTTTTTTTTTTTTTTTTCTGTTTGAAGATATATTTTTGATACACATGAAGTTTGAGCTATCAGCAAGCCAGTCACTCTTGAACAGAAATACATGAACAGAGGTGAGAGAATGAGATGGAGAGCTGCGACAGAGGCTGCTGACTTCATTTTCGTCTAGCTGGGAATCCTGAGATCCAAGGATAGAGCAATCTGGGTGGTAGCATGACCACCTCAAGGGCTTACCAGGTGAATTTCCGCTTTTTCTATAGATGATTTTGACATGTTGACACAGTTTGTATGTGTGTCCACCCAAATCTCCTGTCAAATTGTAACCCCCAATGTTGGAGGTGGGTGCTGGTGGGAGGTGACTTGATCATGCTGTGGAGTTCTCATGAATGGTTTAGCACCATTCCCTTTGGTACTGCCCTCATGATAGTGAGTGAGTTCTTCTGATATCTGGTGTTTAAAAGTGTGAAGCACCTCCCCCCTCACAATCTTGCTTCTCTGGCTATGTGATGTGCCTCCTCCTCCTTCTGCTTCCGCCATGATTGTAAGCTTCCAGAGACTTCCCCAAAAGTAGATGCTAGTGTTATGCCTCCTGAAGAGCTAGCAGAACCATGAAGCAATTAAACCTCTTTTCTTTATAAATTACTCAGTCTCAGGTATTTCTTTGTAGTCATGTGTTTAACCAGTCGATAACATGGAATATTTTGCAAACTGTAACATCTGGTGGGAGATCTTTCTCTCTTAAAACTGTTTTTGTTTTTCCATGTTCTCTTTCGTTTTGCAAAAATGAATATAATAGAATCCCTCTATGTATTAATACTTTCATTTTTAAACTAGAAGAAGACTATCTGAGAAGAAGAATCAGGCATCCATTTAATTTTTATACTTGTTTCCCAGGCATGGTCTTAAGACCACCTGCATCAGAATCACTTTGGAACTTTTATACAATGTGGATTCCTGGACCCCAGCCAGGGTCTAGACATGCTCAAGTTTAATCCTTGGTTATGCAGACTGGGTATACAAGTTGTATTTAAAAAAACCCCAAACTTGAAGCTATTCTTAAATATACTGCAAGAACTACTGCACTACAGCCATTAATAAAGTCGATCTCAAACAAAATTATGAAGTAGGTGATACTTAGTTTTCTTTTTATTAAGTATTTTCTTGCCGCAGCATGTCCCACATGCTTTAACTTCAAGCCCCTTCTATTTTCACCTCTTTGTAAGAACTATTCTAAAAAAATGCTAGTATTAGTCAATATTAGCAAATTGCCAAAATCTGAAACAAGATACTAAATCTGAAAAAATCAAGAAAATCTTGTAAAATCTGGAGCAGAGTGAGGACTATGGAATGAAATATTTTCATTTATTTGGATAGTCTACCCAAATCTTGGAATAAAAGAAGGGAAAGATATACTATGTATATGCATTATCTGTTTAGCAGAAAATATTCCTGAAAACTTTTATAGTTCCAGGTTATCTCTTGCTCATTTAACAGTTAACTCCCCTTTATTTATCAAAATATAGTAATAATGTTTTAATGATTATGGGTCTGTTATAAGATAGCATTGATTCCAAACTAAAGAATATCTAGATTTAAAAAGGTAAAATTAACTGAAGATTCCCACAATGCCTACAAATTAATATATTTTAAAAAGTGCTTCCTTCCAGTACTTGTCCACATTTATATTGTTATAAATATATAAATATTTGTTTACATGTTATATTAGCATTTTCTATTTGTATTGTTCTATTGTCATTTAATGTTATATCACAAAGCTAGCGTATTTCCATGATGCTACATAGCCCTTTACATTATTGTTTTTAATCACTGCATAAAGAGAATCTACTGATTCGTTTTTAAAATTATTCTTGAATTTTTCATTGATTGTCTTTTTTTGGTAAGTCTAAAAATGTTATGAAATAAAAACCTTTGTATTTATAGCATTTTTATACATTTAATGTAATTTCTTAGGATAAATTCCCAGAAGTGGGAACCCTGAGTCATAGGACATGAAAATTTTTATTCCTGTTGATAGGCATTGCCAAACGGCTCTCCAAAAGCATTATACCATCGTATTGCCGTCAGTGATGTATGACTCTGACCTTAACAACACTGGCATTAATATCTCATCATCTTTAGTTACCTGTATTTTTTTTCATCTGCAATTGTTTGTGATAGACTTTTGACCATGATTATCTTTTAACAGTTCACATATATATCAATGTCTTTTGAAGAAAGTACAAACAACTAAAAAAAAAAAAATACCATGGAAGTCATATCTTTCAAAATCTTAAGCTAGTTTTATATAACAGATTCTATATAATTCTCCTTGATGTTGAATCCATTTTCAAATTGTTTTCTCTAGAAAGAAGTTCAGCATTGTAACTTAGCTTTCTCCTCCACACCCCTTTCTCCCTCACTGCCCATGGGTACAGAGCTGTGCACTTTTTCATTATTATTATTTGTAAATGTTTAGCTAATGCATACTTTATTCATCATTACACAAAGGCAGATGGAATTTGGTAAACTCTTTCTTTACTGAATTTGTACTAAGAGCAATAGTTTCCTTCTTAAGATTCAAGTAATGACAGCATTGTATAGTGAAAGGTCAACCTTGAATATAAGAGAGTCTAAGAAGTGATGTAATTGGCTCATAAAATACTTCAAATAAAAATTAAATGATTAATTCCTGGTCAATGCTTTCTCCTCTGACTGTCAGAAACTGTTTACTTTTACCTGGCAGAATGAATATTACTCCCTCCTGTTGTGCCTGTGTCAATTCTCCTGCTCTCTGTCACAAGTCTGTAAAAGTCATGATTGCCTTGGTATATGACAAAACACTATTGTGGTCCACAACTTTGAGGACATTTGAGGATTGGATAGAATGTGTGGGAAGTAGTAAAGCACTTTAATGTCTTAGTAAGCCATATTTCAACCAGAGGATGGGAGATAAACCCCACATTTCAGGAAATTTCTACTTTAGTGAGGTTTCCGGGGATCCAATGGTCAAGAGTGTGTTGAGGTATCTCCTCCTTGGCGGAGGATGAGTTGCTATATCTTGCATTGCTTACAAGGAAAAAAAAGGCATGTTTGGTAGGTCTTTGACATTTTTCTTAAACTGACGTTTTACATTTACGGAAAAAGATGAGCATAGTACAGAGAATTCCCATAACTCCCTGCCTCTCCTTCTCCACATCCAGTTTCCCCTATTATTAATATCTTGCATAAATATGGTACATTTGTCACAATTAATGAATGAATACAGACATATTATTATTAACTGAAGTTCATATTTAATTTAGCTTTGCTTGATTTTACCCTAATTTCCTTTTTCTGTTATAGGATCCCATCTAGGATATCACATTTAATTTCATTGTTATGTCCCTTAAGATCTCTTGATTGTGACAGTTTCTCCGATTTTCCTTGTGCTTGATGACCTAGACAGTTTTGAGGGATGCTGTTTAGGTTTTTGTATAAAGTTCCTTAATTGGAATTTGATTTTTTTCTCATGATTAGACTGGGGTTGTGTGTTTTGGGGAGGAAGACCAAAGAGATAAAATGCCATTCTCATTACATCATATGAAGGGTATACACTATAGGCATGGCCTGTCACCATTGATGTGGATTTTGATCACCTGACTGAGGTAGTATTTGTCAGGTTTCTCCACTGTACAGTTACTCTTTCCCCTGGTACTATTTGAAGGAGAGTCACTAATCACAGCCCATACTTAAGGGCTGGGGAGTTGGGCTCCTCTTCCTTGAGGGTAGAGTGCCTATATACAGTATATTATTTTGGAATTATTTTGTGCAAGAGATTTATTTATGCTCTTCCATTTATTTCGCTTTTTATTTAATTATTTATGTCACTGTGGACTCATTTATTTTCCTCTGCACTTTGGGTTATAATTCAATACTATTTCATTTATTTTGATGCTCAGATTGTTTCAGTTTTCATTATGGAGAACTCTCTTAGTTGCCTCCTGTGTTCTTCTGACATACCCTCACCATTGTGTGTGTGTGTATGTATTTGAGTACTTCATTACATTCTGGCACTAATAGATACTTCAGGCTCATTTTGTATTTAATTTTGTGCATTTGACACATTTGACAGTGTGTCTGCCCAACACTGATTAATATTTCACTTAAAAAAATGGTAAACACTTAACGTGCTAAATACTCTTTTACATGCTGAGTGTGACATCTCTCTGTTTTTGGCTATAAACTGAAAATGATCATCCTCTTGGTTATCACTTACATTTTTATGCTCCTTTGTGTTTTACAATACACTAGCTCATTTTTTAATGTCACAAAAATCTTCTGTGATATATATGGTGAGAATTATGATTCTTATTTCATGGATGAAAAAATCTTGTAATGACTTTTAACAGACCTTTTTTTTTTTTTTCCTGAAAATAAATGAACTCTAGTTTGTTGCCGTGAATGCAGCCTCTCTGAAATGGTTGTAGGCATTTGCTTGGATTCTTTCTTAAAATTTCACACAGGGAGTTTTCTTGATATGGCAACATTAGGACCACAGTGGGTTTATGTTTTGCTCTCTCACAGATGTATTCTTAACTCTCCTTTCTATTTAAAGCCATAAAAATTATAGGAAATTTTATTTATGTAAATCCTTGGGATAGTTCAACTTACTTTAGAATGTAATAATGTAATCTGAAGAAAACCTTAATGGAATATATCACAATTCATCTATATCCCTTTTTAGGCATTCACTTTTCTAGGAGATAAAATAGAATATCCATATAACAATATGTAAAATATTTAATGTAAACTAAAAATGTTAATAAAATTGTGAGTTACAGCATCAGCTATATTTTGACATACACAATTGTGTGGAGACTTTAAAGGTTGGAGTGCAGGACTAGTTTTGCAACGTATGAATGCATCATCTTATGGCAAACTAATGATGTTGCGATGATTTCCTTTCTAATGTTTCAATTTGGAACGTATAAAATAAGCTTGATTTAATTTTATTTTTTGATATAAATCCTATAACCTCATGCATAAGGCATATATTTTTATAGAATTATGCTTGATGGACTTTGAAATTACAGATCATGAACTTATTTTTAATTAGAGAGAAAATTTCCCTTTACTCTGCACTGCACTCTAGTGTTTGCTTGCTAATGTCAAGAGAGACACTGAGGAGTGAGTTTTACTACAGTGAACTGTACAGTTAATAGCTTCAGAGAAGCTTTAGGGAATATTCTGGCAAAAGTACACAGCTAAACTCTTTAGGCCCCAGATGAGCTGTCCCACTGAGCTATAGATAACAGACGAACACATTCAGACACTTTAATTGAACTGCTTTTGGCTTTCTCTAGGTTTTATGAGAAAAGGGCATTACAATTCTCAGAAGTAAAAACCATGCTGTCACCATGTTGTCAGAATACTGGAAATGAGTTTTTCCTCTCAAGTGGGAATATTTTTAACTACATTTGAGCTTGGTTTGTTTATTGCCTCAAATAGGGTCTTCTGGAGTCCATTCTCTTTTGGAGACTCTACTCATTTTTCCTGACCATTATGAACCTGATTTAATTTTTTACTGAGGAATCTGTGATGTGTTTGTGATTGCTTGTAGGAACTGACAAGCCTGGAACTAACAGTTATCAAATAGCTGATCACATGGCAATACATCACCCAGTTAATTGTGTTTTTAAACCTGAGCTACAAATACTGTTCTGCTTTTTACGTGCCACATTATGGTTTGTTCAGGAAACAATCTGAGATTTTAAGAGATTACTTAAATATTGAAAAATGATGACAACAGAGTTCAGTGTCAGTGGTCTCAGGAGATTAATCAGTCTGTAAAGGTAGCATCTAATTTATTTAAGGAATTTAATTCATCAAAATTTATTGACCTCCACTATGTGCAATATACTTCCATGAGGTGGAGGATATGAATGATCTCTTTTTGGGGGGTCTGGAGTCTGGTCACAAACAAGTATTTAAATAATAGTTTAAGAAAGACTATTAGTACAATAATAATGAAAGTAAACCTATCAGGAGAGTAAGTATTTCCAATTTGGAATCCAAATGGCTTCAATGGAATAGAGAGAGTGTTATTTATACAGTGCCAACTTTACATAGTTCTCGTAACAATGATATGATGCTGGTATTATCCCCAATATACCTGAAAGAAAAGGCTCAGAGAAGTTGAGTACTTACCTAATGCCACAAAATAATAACAAATATTTAAAAGAGGGTCTCTTCTGCTTCCAAAAGCTTTTCCTCTTTTCAATTAACCATTATCAAGGTCCAAAAGTAAAAATGGCAAACCAATGAATAAAATTGTTAATATTACACTATTTTTACATACAAGAAAGTGGGGGCTCAAAATGTATAAGTGACTTGCTTAGTATCAAATAGTCAGAAATGGTGTATCCAGGATTTGTAAGTCTTTTTAAAACCATTTTTATGGATAATTTTAAGCACATATTGTAGAAAGAAAGGTACAGTGTACCTGCATGTACCTATTATTCAGTCTCAACACTTGCTAGCTCACAGCCACACTTGCGTTTGTTTGTATGTTCTTACTTACTATCTCTTCCCCCAGAATTGTTTTGAAGCACAACTCAGATTTCATAACATTTCATCCATAAGTACGTGTGTGTCTCTAAAACAAAAGAATTCTTGTTACAAAAGATCATAGCATAATGCCATGTCCATAACAAAACAAAAGACAAAACAAACAGAAAAAAACCCAATAATTCCTTAACATCATTAAATATCCAGTCCATATTTTTGTCAAACATGTTTTATTTGTTCATAGATTTTATTTTGATGGTTTATTTCTATTAGAATCCAAACAGAGTGCACATATCGCATTTTGATGGTAGGTCTCTTATGGATTCTTTTCTTTCACAGCTTACTCTTTTATCTATGTATGTATGTATGTATGTATGTATGTATGTATGTATCTATCTATCTATCTATCTATCTATCTATCTATCTGTCTGTCTATCATCTATCCATCTATGCTTGCAATTGACTAGTTGGAAAAACAGAGTAATTTTCCTTGTGCACTTTCTTATTTCTGGGATATTTCTGATTGCATTCCCATTTTTAAAAATCCCTATTCCTCAGCTCCCTGTATGTTTCCTATACTGGTTGTGAGATCAAGAGGCATGATCATTTTCGGCCTATATTTTTGTCAAGACTGCTTCATAGGTGCTATTCTAAACTTCCATCAAGAGTTGACTAGTGTCCAGTTGTCTACTGTTGTGTTAGCTGCCATTGAGGATCATTTCTCAGATCCAGCATTTACTTAGGGGTTTGCAAAATGTTAATATTCAAATGCTTTTATTATGTCATTATTTGCTAACTGGAATACTTCCATAGGGAGTTTTATCAACATTTTGAATACACTGAGGTACAGTTTTTACTGGAAAGATAAGTTATATGCATGATTCTTTCCCTTTATTTATCAGTTTTCAGAATCATGAGATGGTTTCCTAGCATTCTCCAAAGGTGATCAATTCAAAAAAATCGATCATTGTAAAGTCCTGAATTTGTAACGTATTTGATTCATTTCAATCCAATTATGTTATTATCCAGATGACTCATCTTTGTACAGTGGGAGCCACTTCAAGTTGGTTCATGAGTCCTTTTGACACTATTCCAATAATTTTTGATAACTTTTTTGCTTTCTGGAATGATAAAATATTCAGGTTTGTCTTGTAAATTTCCTGCCCCTGACTTCTGTTTCTCCTCTACATGTTACCTTTCATCTCATACAAGTGGTAATTTTAATTATAGCATAATAGCCCATTGTGTGCACATGTGCACATACAGACACACACATGTGCTTCCTTTCTTAGATAAATTGTAATATGGTGTATATATACACATTGCTTCTCCAACTTGCTGTTTTCACTTAACAAATATTCTGGAGATCACATATAAGAAAGTATTCATTATTAAAGTTTTCTTTTATGGCTGTATAGTGTTCCATTATAAGTACACCAGGGTTAATTTAATTCATCTATTATTGATGCATATTTAGATAGTCTCTGGCTTTTGTCGTTACAAAATATGCAATAAATAGCCACATCTGTACATCTTTTCATGCTTTACCATTTTATCTTTGGGCAGATTCTTAGGGAAGGGGCAAACATTATACACATGCAATTTTGCTCAATAGTGTCAAATTGCCCTCAGTAGGGTTTAAAACATTTTGCATTCTTTTTAGTAATGCCTTTGAGCCTATGCCCCCTTAGCCTTATCCAGTAAATGTGTTGTTAAACTCCTGATTTTTTATTAATTTGATAAAGAGAATATAGTATATCGGTATAATGTCAATTAGTATTTCTTTTATTGTGAGTTATTCTCTTAATTATGGGCCTCATATATTTAAGAGTCATAACCAGGGCAGTGGTGTGCACCTGTATTCCCAGCTACTTGAGAGTTCTGGACAATGTAGTGAGATCTACCTCTTAAAAAAAAAAAGAGCTCTAAGTATATGGGGATCATTTGTATTGGCCTTTCTAGAGACTATCTCTTTATATTAAAATTTTAAAGTAGGATTGTGTTTTTTAAATTTTTGCCTGTGAAGCTAGCATATGTTTTAGCATTTATGCAGTTAAATTTAATAATTATTTTCCTTATTTCTTCTAGATTTTAAATGAGAGGAGAGTTTTCTTCATTTTCAGGTTATAGAGAAATTCACAAATGTTTGTATTTGTGTAATTTCATTTTTTACATTTAAATTTCTAAATACTTTGGAATTTTCCCTGGTGTTTGGTGTCAGAAATAGATTCAACTTTTATTATTTTTCATATTGCTATCCAGTTATTCCAGTGGCATTAATTAAAATGCTGATATTTTCCACTTGTTTTGTGACTCTACCTTTATTGAATACTAAAGCAATTGTGTCTGTTTCTGGATTCTGTACTCTGTTCTACTGCACTGCCTCCCTGAACAAATGCCAACACTACATCATTTTAATCACAGCAGCCCTATAACATGTGTATCTATCTGGGTCAGCTAGCATCTCCTTTTCCTGTCTTGCTTTTTTTTCTTTAGGGGTTTAAGTCTTTACACACAAAATTCCATGTTTTTAAAATAGATTTTACTTCTTTTAATAATATGCCACAAAACAGGATGTTTAGAGTCTCTTAAAAGGAAAAACAGGAAAGTAAGATTGTGAAAGAATCTGATGGCAAGACAGGGTGAATAATAATTTAGCTTTTAAAAAATAAAAGGATAAGAAGACCTAAGTATTTTTAGCCTATACAGTCTTTTCCCCCTATAGATCTCCTTAGAGAAATAATGAATTATCCTGATTTAGCAATGAAAAGTTTCATCATATGAATCACTTAATTGGCTCTGATCAAACACAGAGAGGTATCTTGTGGTTGGAAACACTTGAGGAATTAAGATTTATTCGTGAAAACACCCTTCTAACAACCTGGCAGTAAAGTCTTGGATATTCCTGTGTAAGATCCAATTCATGATTACCTGGTTGCTATATTGGAATGTATTGGAGTTTGAATGTGTGTGTGTGTGTGTGTGTACTCACACTCTTTACCACTCTTCACTAGAATACCTTGTGGTTCAATGTTCATGTTGTCAGTTTCAAATCTAATATTTATTAACATGGCAATCTGAGGGGAGAAATCAATAATTATAATGTGTGGAGTTCCTAAAGTCTGACAGTTTTAGCTGCAAGAAATTTTGCTAAAGAACTATTTGAGAAAAACATTGGATTTTCAAATTGAGCACTTCTGTTACAGGTAATGTTGTTTTTAAAAGCTCAGTTGTACTGAGTGTCAGATGTAATCATTTTTGTAATAAGTGAGAAGGTGTATCTTAGTAGGTTTAAAAATATTAACACTTCATAAGGAAAAATAAATATCTTGCCTATTACTTTGGAATTGAATACTGAAGCACTGAAGAGGTGTCATAGTTTTGGCATTTTACAAAAGTCTTTCTGAAGACACTAAAAACTTGTAACTAAATGCTCTTACCATGTGCCAAACAGTGCAGAGGTCACTATGGATATATGCCAAAGTAGTTTAGGGAAACAGACGTGTAACCAACAGGAGTAGAATGCGATGGTGCCATGAAGTTTAGTGCCGTCAGATGGTAATTGTGCTTGGTGATATGGGGAG
Source organism: Macaca thibetana thibetana (assembly GCF_024542745.1). Taxonomy (NCBI): domain Eukaryota; kingdom Metazoa; phylum Chordata; class Mammalia; order Primates; family Cercopithecidae; genus Macaca; species Macaca thibetana. Next base: position 65,464,288 of record NC_065585.1, read on the forward strand.
GAGCCCGAAGAAGAGAGAATGCCCGAATAGAAACTTCTGAAACCTTTACTTTGGAAATTTCTTGCACTGAAATGACATCACTAACTTTAATTAATCCCCCAGTGTTGTTCCAATGTGGTTTTTACTTTTTTTAAATTGTGAGATGATTACTTCCTTTTTTCTCAAAGTGATTGTCATTTCATTTGTTAAAAACCAATCATTGTAACACCTGCTGGTGACACTTTTTCTTTCAAAAGAAACATAACTAGCCCTGCTCAATCTTCTCCTTTCCCTTTATTTCCTGTCCCAGTGAACTGTGTCACCGTCTATGAACTGGTCTCAACTACATGTTTCACATTGAAGTTGCAGTTAATCCTACATTCAGAGGTCTTAAAGTTCTGTTAACCATCTCTGAAATGTCTGCTCAACACGTCTTTTGCTTTTTAACGCCAATGGCAACTACTGTAGTTTAGACCCTCGTTCATTGAATTGGTCACCCTATTCCTACTGCTGGCAAAAGTATCAGTCTAAATTTTAGTTGGGATCAAATTATGCCACAGCCTGAAGCCTTTTGCGCAGGTTGCTTAGTATTTCAAAACCTGACCAATTTCTAGCCACACATACGTGCAAACTCCAATACATTCCAAAATAGCAACCAGGTAATCATGAACTGGATCTTATAACAGGAATATCCAAGGCTTTACTGCCAGGTTGTTAGAAGGCTGTTATCATTAATAAATCTTAATTCTTCAAGTGTTTCCGAACACAAGATATCTCTCTGTTTGATCAGAGCCAATTATGTGATTCACATGATGGAAATTTTCATTGCTAAATCAAAATAATTAATTATTTCTCTAAGGAGATCTATGGGGGAAAAGATTATATAGGTTAAAAATGCTTAAGTCTTCTTATACTTTCATTTGAAAAAACTAAATTATTATTCACTCTGTCTTGCCATCAAATTCTTTCACAATACCTCATGATGGCCTACACCCACTCCATAGCATTTCCAACCTTAGCACCGTGTTCTGCTTGCCCCAAATTGCTTTGCTGCTCACTAAATATTCCATGCATCTCCAGGCCATTGTTACTTTTAAACATTCTCTTCTATGCATGAAATGCAACTTTCTCATAATTCTGCCTCTTAAATTCCTCTTCTTACTGGAGGTCTAGCTGAAAAAGATTTTCCTGATTATTCTTTACTCCTTCTCCTGCCTGGCCTCTACCCCCACCAATAAAGTAGGATATAAATCTTTATGTATTGTACTCTGCACATGCACATACTACATTTATTGCACTAGATTATGGTTTGTGGTTTATAGATCTAGCTCCTCATGATGACTGAGGTCTTGGAAGAGAAAGACTGTGGCACACACACATATATTTAAAGAGACCAGTCTATTATTTTTTCCTTGCATTTTGCACTTAGTCCGGTGCTTGGTATGTGAAGAGGACTCAAGAAAATTGAAAAATAAGAAAGAACATGAACCTTGTTAGCCACAGGGAATTATGTTCAGCAGAGGGGGCAAGTCACTCATGTTCCCGACAGGAAGCAGAGACATACTTAGATGAAATTTGGATGAGAATTTAATGAAGAGACTATTTACAAAGTGTGCATGGGCAAACCAAGGAGGGAAGTTCAAGTTCCAGGCAGTAGCAAAAACAAGATGCTGACACTACCCCAAGGCCTGAAAGGGCAAGGGGAGGAAACAAGGTTGTTAACAGAGATCAGTAAAAGTTAAAGCTGTGGAGGGGCCAGAGTGATGGCCCCAGAGCAGGCAGCTGGTGAAGGAAGACATTCCTCATTGTTGCCTCTCACCTTCAGATTTACTGTGGGTGTCCCCCATTGACTGGAATTAACTCTGAAAGGCAGAAGGCAGGAGAGCTCAGATGATGGAGGCTGTGTAGGTCAGTCTTTTAGGGCACACAATATAGCCAGGAAGGGCAGAGAATGCAATGGGTGGTGCAGTCCAAGAATAACCAGCACAAGTAACTTGCTCAAACCTTAATATTAATTGAGTGGGTCACAATCCATCTATGCAACAAGATGCTTGTGATATAGGTCTTCAGTAAATTAAACTGATATTGTTATTAGTCTAGGGAAATATATACTAGAGTAACTCATTTATTGTGCTTAAATTTACTGTGCTTCATATATATAATATATATATGTAAACAAATTAAAGATTTGTGGCACCCCTGTGTCCAGAAGGTCTATTGCCACAATTTCTCCAACTACGTATGCCCACTTCATGTATCTGTGTCACATTTTGGTAATTGTCATATCTCAAACTTTTTCATTATTACATCAGTTATGGTGATCTGTGATCAGTGATCTTTGATATTACTGTTGTAATTGTCTTGGGGGTACCATGAGCGTTGCCCATAAGACAGAAAACTTAATTGACAAAAGTGTGTATTTTGACTGTTCCACTTACCAGTCATTCCCCCATCTCTCATCCTTCCCTCAGGCCTCCCTATTCCCTGAGACATAACAATATTGAAATTAGTCCAATTAATATCCCTACCATGTCCTCTTACTTTTCAAAGGAGGAGTCACTTGCCTTTCACTTCAATAAAAAGCTAGACATGGTTAAGCTTTGTGAGGAAGTCATCCAAAAGCCGAGAAAGGACCAAAACTAGGCCTGTTGTGCTAAACCGATAGAGATGTTGTGAATGCAAGCAAGTTCTTGAAGAAAATTTAAAGTGCTACTCCAGTCAACACACAAATGCTAGGAAAGTGAAACAGCCTTATTGCTGATATAGAGAAAATTTTAGTGGTCTGAATAGCTGATCAAATCAGTTACAACGTTCCCTTAAACTGAGGCCTAATCCAGAACAAGGCCCTAACTCTCTTCAATTCTATGAAGTTCAAGAGAGAGATAAGAAAACTGCAGAAGAAGAGTTGGAAGTTAGTAGATGTTGGTTCATGAGGCTTAAGGAAAGAAGCTGTCTCCATAACATAAAAGTGCAAGGTGAAGCAGCAAGTGCTGATATAGAAGCTGCAGCAAGTTATCCAGAAGATCTAGCTAAGGTAATTGATGAAGATGACTACATTAAGCAACAGATTTTCAATGTATATAAAACAGCCTTAGATTGGAAGAAAATTGCATCTGGGACTTTTATAGCTAAAGAGGAGAAGTCAATGCCTGGCTTCAAAGCTTCAAGAGACAGGTTGCATCTCTTGGTAGGGCCTATTGCAGCTGGTGACTTGAAGTTGAAGCCAGTGCTCCTTTACCATTCTGAAAATCAGCGGGCCCTCAAGAACTATGCTAAATGTACTCTGCCTGTGCTCTGTAAATAGACAAAGTCTGGATGACAGCACTTCTGTTTACAGCATGGTTTGCTGAATATTTTCAGCCCTCTACAGAGACCTAAGGCAGAAAAAAAGATTCCTTTCAAAATATTGCTGCTCCTTGACAAAGCACCTAGTCATCCAAGAGCTCTGATAGAGGTATACAAGGATATTAATAATGTGTCATGCCTGTTAACACAACATCCATTCTGCAGCCCATGGGTCAAGGAATAATTTTTACTTTTAAGTCTTATTAATTAAGAAATACATTTTGTAAGACTATAGCTGTCATATGTAGTTATTCCTCTGATGGATCTGGGCAAAGTAAATTGAAAACCTTCTGGAAAGAATTCACCATTCTAAATGTCAGTAAGAGCATTCATGATGCATGAGAGGTCAAAAAATCAATGGGAGTTTGGAAAAAGTTGATTCCAACCGTCATGGATGACTTTAAGGGCTTCAAGACTTCAGTGGAGGAAGTAATTGTGGATGTGGTGGAAACAGCGAGAGAACTAGAATGTACAGTGAAGTCTGAAGATGTGATTGAATTGCTGAAATCTCATGATAAAATTTGAACGGATGAGGAATTGTTTCTTATGGCTGAGCAAATAAAGTGGTTTGTCGAAATTGAATCTATTCCTGATGAAGATACTGTGAACATCGTTGAAATGACAACAAAGGATTTAGAATGGTATAAAACGTAGTTGATAAAGCAGAGGCAGGGTTTGAAGGGATTGACTCCAATTTTGAAAGAAGTTCTACTGTGGATAAAATACTATGAACAGCATTTCATGCTACAGAGAAATCTTTCATGGAAGAGTCAACTATGTGGCAAACCAGACTGCTGTCTTATTTTAGGAAATTGCCACAGCCACCCCACCTTCATCATCTGCCATCTTGATCAGTCAGCAGCCATCAAAGCAATGCAAACCCTCACCATCAAAAGGTTTATGACTGGCTAAAGGCTCAGATGATTGTTGGCATTTTTCAGCAGTTAAATATTTTTTAATTAAAGTATATACATTGTTCTTTTAGACATAATGCTACTGCACACTTAATAGAGTACAGTATAGTATAAACATAAATTTTATATATACTGAAAAACCAAGAAATTTGTGTGACTCACCTTATTGTGAATTTGTTTTACTGTGGTGGTCTGGAACCAAGCCTGCAATATCCCTGAGGTATGCCTTTACCTTAATTGAAATCTCTAAATATTTTCCTTATCCATTTCCTGGTAACAACAACAACAACAACAACAACAACAACAACATCATCAACAACAAAATGACAATTCAACAATAAAAATGACCACTTATTATGTTTCAGATACTATGCTAACCACTTCACATATTTGGCCATTGTTTCTCATAATAGTACCAATTTTATAAATGCAAAAATGACACAAAAATTGAGTAATTTTCCAGAGGTGCAACTAGTTAGTGGTGAAGCTGAAGCTAGAAACCAGGTTAATCTGACCCCAAACCTCTTAATTCCTAAACTATGTATATTGGTGCAAGAGAATCCATATTATGTTCAATATCAAGCTGTAGCATCCTCCAATAGAATTGTGCAAGGTGAAATTCTCCCCTGAGGCAGCTTGCATAAATTGTGGTGAATAGTGTTTGTGCAAAAAAGACTCAGGGAGGAGACTACTATTTTTGACGTAAACACAAAGATAGGTTATTTTACTTTCAACGAGGGAAAGAAAGATAAAAATGCTAATCAAATCCTCTAAGCAGTGTGTTACCTGGGAGGGTTTTAATTAGAAAATCTCAGTGCATGTGCCTAATGAAACGATAGCACTATAATTGAACATAGAGACATGTTGGTAATTAAATAATATAGAATAAATCCTGTTAATAGGTTTAATTCTTTTTTATGTTGTGCATTAATGGAACAACACCCCTAATGTATCAGCACATAGCATATATGAAATACTTAGTGCCTTAGAGTTGGTGGCCTTCCTTTTCTTCTTTTGTACTCCTGAGCTGGAGCTATATAGGTGTGTTTTGTCTTATTGAATAGGACAATCTAAGCAAAAGTGGGTAAATTTGCTCTTGTCTCTTCTTCAGCTCCAGTGTTTTAGATATGGGTCTGTTTTTGTAGAGGAAATTACCCCACAGAATCAAGACTCTTTCATTCAGGTCGGTGCTTTATCTGAGTCCCTTTGGAGGAGGGGAAGAATTGAGAAAATGGCGAGGAGTCTGTGTCAGAGTGAGCCTACTGCGCGGAGCATGAGACCAGACTCAGGACAACCAAAACCGGAGTCCTAATTCACTGTGCTGTGTGCTATGCCCAAGTTCCTGCATTTTTTCTAGTCCTGAGCAGCCCAGCTACATAAAGTCCAAGGCTAAACATTTTTTTATTTTTGCTTGTTGAATTGTTTATGTTCCTTATAGATTCTGGATATTAGAGCTTTGTCAGATGTGTAGTTTGTGAATATTTTCTCCGATTCTGCAAGTTGTCTGTTTAAAATTAGCAAAGGACATGAATAGATGCTTCACAAAAGAAGATATATGTGCAGCCAACAAATATGTATATAAAAAAGCTCAACATCACTAGCAATTAGAGAAATGCAAATAAAAACAACGAGGTATAATCTCACATCAGTCTGAATGGCTATTATTTAAAAATTAAAAACTAACAGATGTTAGCAAGGTCATGGAGAAAAGGGAACATTTATACACTGTTGGTGGGAATGTAAATTAGCTCAGACACTGTGGAAAGCAGTTTGGAGATTTCTCAAAGAACTCAGAACTACCGTTCAAACTAGCAATCCCATCATTGGGTATATATACAGAGAAAAATAAACCATTCTACCAAAAAGATACATGCACACGTATGTTCATCGCAGCACTATTCACAATAACAAAGACATGGAATCAGCTTAGAGGCTTATCAATGGTGAACTGGATTAAGAAAATATGGTACATATACTCATGGCATACTATGCAGCCATGAAAAATAATGAAATCATGTCATTTGCAGCAACATGGATGCAGCTGGAGGCCATTATCTTAAGCAAAGTAACACAGGGACAGAAAACTAAATACTGTATGTTCTCATTTATAAGTGGGAGCTAAACATTGAAAACACATGGACATAAAGATGGCAACAATGGACTCTGGGGACTACTAGGGAGGAAGGAAGGGAGTGGGGCAAGATGTGGAAAACTACCTTTTGGGTACTGTGCTTACTACCCGAGTAACAGGATCATTTGTGTACCAAACCTCAGTGACATGCAATTTACCCACATAACAAACCTGCACATGAACCCCCTAAAACTAAAATAAAGGTTGGAAAATTTTTGATATGCATATGAAAAAAGCTCAGTATCACTGATGATTAGAGAAATGCAAATCAAAACCACAATGAGATACCATCTCATGCCAGTCAGAATGGCTATTACTAAGAAGTCCAGAAACAACCGAAGTTGATAAGGTTGTAGAGGAAAAGAAATGCTTTTACACTGTTGATAGGAGTGTAAATTAGTTCAACCTTTGTGGAAGACAGTGTGACCATTCTTCAAAGACCTAAACAGAGAACTACCATTTGACCCAGCAATCCCATTACTGGATATATACACAGAGAAATAAAAATCTTAATATTAAAAAGACATATGCACGTGTATGTTCTTTGCAGCATTATTCACACTAGCAAAGGCATGGAATCAACCTAAATGCCCATCAGTGATAGGCTGGATAAAGAAAAATGTGGTACATATACATATTTTCTCATTCTTTTTATGGCTGCATAATATTCCTTATGCACTGTACTTCTGAACTTAAAATAAAATTTATTTTATTTAAAAAATTTTTATTTTAGGTTTGGGGATACATGTGAAGGTTTGTTACACAGGTAAACATGTGTCATGGGGGTTTATTGTACATACTATTTCTTCACCCAGATATTAAGCCCAGTACCCAGTAGTCATCTTTTCTGCTCCTCTCCCTCCTTTTATCCTCCACCCTCGAGTACATTCCAGTGGCTGTTATTTCCTTCTTTGTGTTCACAAGTTAAAAAAAAAAAAAAAAAGCCAGAGAACTTTTAGGACACATCTGAGTGAAATTTTCTTTTGCAGTCTCTCATTTAGAATATAAAAAGTAGTTAATTTAAACATGAAATACGGCAAAATTTGTGATGTCCAAGGAAATGCATAGGAATTGACTTGATTTACTGGGTATATTCGAAGACAAGTTTCTGTCTTTGCAAGTTCTCATATTTAGACCATTCCAAAGTGAAACGGCGGTTTACTACAATTCTAGGCTGGCATGTTTGGATGTTTGAGAGACTACCCTGTATTGAGAATGAGTGGGTGGAACTGTTCTGGCTTCAGTGACCTTCTCCTGGGCTCAGCCATGTGGAGCTGAGGGAGTCAGGAGTTGTTTCAGTTGTTTCTGGAGCCACTGAGCGTGGCTAGGCTGCTAGTATGGTAAAGGACATGCTGCTGGATGTTGCTGCTGCCTTTGTTCTTCTGCCTCTGCAAAGTGCCTGCTGCTTTCATAAAGACCTACTGCTCTTTCTTAGTGAAACTTTTATATAAGTAGCTGTTGGGCTGTCCGCTTTTTGGGAGTTGATCCTGTAATATCTTCCCTACTGAGGAAAAGAGAAATCTCATTAAGGTCAAAGCGGAGAAACATTTTGGGAGACCTTGAGTGAATCGCATTAACTTAATCCTCCTATTACAATTAGGCTTAAAAAATCATTTTTATCAAGGTATAATGTATATAAAATAAATCTACTTAAAACCTACAATTCTATGAGTTTTTATGGAGGTATATGCCCATGAAATTATTGCTGCAATTATGATAGAGGACATTTCCATCAGGCCAAACAATTCCTGTCCTCCTTTGCAATCCATCAACCTTGACCCCAGGAGAACACTGATCTATTTTTGTCACTCTAGATTGGTTTGCACTTTCTAGAATGTTATATAGATGGAAAAAATACAGTATGTATTCCTCAATGTCTGGCCGGATCTCAGCTCACTGCAAGCTCCGCCTCCTGAGTTTACATCATTCTCCTGCCTCAGCTTTCCGAGTAGCTGGGACTACAGGCGCCCGCCACCTCGTCCAGCTAGTTTTTTGTATTTTTTAGTAGAGACGGGGTTTCACCGTGTTAGGCAGGATGGTCTCGATCTCCCGACTTCGTGATCTGCCCATCTTGGCCTCCCAAAGTACTGGGATTACAGACTTGAGCCGCCACGCCCAGCCTGACTTCTTTTACTCAATGATTTTTTTTAGATTTTTCCATATTACATTATATCTGTGTTTTTGCCCCTTTTTATTGCTTGATAGTACTTATTGCATAGATTTACTAAATTATTTTATCCATGCATGTGTTGATAGATACCTAGGTTGTTTCCAGTTTTCAGCTACCAAAAATAAAGCTGCTATGAATATTTGAGTACAAGTCTTTGTGTGGACATATGTTTTTATTCATCTTGGGTAAATATGGTTGGTGTATCTTTAACCTTTAAGGAAAACTGCCAACCAATTTGTGAAAAAGAGGCTGTTTTACACCCTTACCAGCAACATGTCAGAGTTCCAATTACTCCACATCATTGCCAACACTTGGTATTGCCTTTTTAGTTTTAGCTATTCTAATGGTGTGGTCCTAATAACGGTTTTTGTTGGTTATGTTATTGAAGTATAATTGACGTATGGTAAAATTCACCTTGTTTATGTGTACTGTTAACAAGTTGGACAATGTATACAGTCATGTTACCGTCACCATAGTTGTGATTTAGAATATTCCAATAACTGCCCCCTACCCACCTTCAAATTCCAATGTGTGCTTTGTAGTCAATCAACTTTTCCCAATCTCAGTCCAGGGAACCACTGATCTTTTTGTTCTTGTAGTATGACTTTCTCCAGAATAACATGTAAATGAAATCATATATCATGTAGCCCTTTGCGTCTGTCTTCTTTCCCTTAGTACAATGTTCTGGAGATTCATATGTGGTAGTTTTGTCAGTAGTTTTCTTAATGCTGAGTGGTATTCTATCATATTGATTTACCACAATTGATTTACCCACTCAGTGGTTGATGGACATTTGGATTGCTTTCACTTTTTGGCTACTATGAGTAAAGTCACTATAAACATTCATGTACATGTCTTTGTGTGAACATATGTTTCATTTGACATACATCGCAGTGGGATTTCTGAGTCACATTGTATTTTACATTTAATTTGATTAGAAAGTGACAAATTATATTACAAAGATGTTATACTATTTGCATTCTAACTAGCAATGTTTGATAATCCTTGCTGTTTCACATCCTCCCCAATAGTTGCTACTGTCAGTGCTTTAAATTTTAGGCATTCACTGTAGCACTTAGACACTTCTCTATATGGCTAAGTATGGCATAGTTTTTGTGTGCTTATTTTCTATATATATATCTTTTTTGATAAACTGCTGTTAAACTTTTATATACTTTAGAAATTAGATTGTTCATTTATTATTGTTTTGAAGGCATTCTTCATATATGTTGGACTTGGGCCTTTATGAGATATGTTTTTTCTTTTGCTTATGTTTTCTTCTACACTATGGCTTTTCTATTTCTTTACTATTTTCTGAAAAGTAGAAAATTGATGAAGTTTGCCTAGGCATGGTGGCTCACGCCTATAATCCCAGCAATTTGGGAGGCTGAGGTGGGCAGATCACTTGAGCTCAAGAGTTCGAAATCAGCCTGGCCAACATGGTGAAATCCAATCTCTACAAAAAAATACAAAGAGAAGCTGGGAGTGGTGGTACATGCTTGTGATTCCAGCTACTTGGGAGGCTGAGGCGGGAGGATCACTTGAACCTGGGGGATTGAGGTTGCAGTAGGCCAAGATAGCACCACTGCACTCCAGTCTGGGTGACCCAGTGAGATGCTATATTAAAGAAAAAGAAAACTGATGAAGTTCAATTTATCATTTTTTTTCTTTCATGGTTTTTATTGTTTCTTTCTTAAGAAATGTTTACCCAGCCAAAGATTGCAATGATGTATTATGCTCAGTTCTAGAAGATTTATAGTATTAGGGTTTACATTTGAGCTGATTTTTGTAATGGCATAAGGTGAAAGTTAATATTCTTTTTTGGAGGCATATAGGTGGCACTAGTTCTTTGAAAAGACAATCATTTTCCACTGAAATACCTGGCTACATTTGTCAAAAACCAATTGATGTGTGTGATCTATTTTCTAGATTATCTTTGTTTCCACTGATTGCTTATCTCTATGCAATACAATAGGTACTTGAATCAAATCGGTTTTGTTTGTCTTAGGCAACAGTGGATGAGACTGAGTATGACTAAGACATCTGGTATGATGACCAGACCTACTTGAAGGATAGACACAGCCAGGCTTCTATCCAGATCCAAGCTAGTCAAATATGCCATGAATCCAGGTGCACCCAGAGGTATTGGCTTTTGCATACACTCTGCCTAGACTGGCCAGCAGGAAGTCCAGGACAAATGGATTTTTATCATTATATGTGCTAGAGAGTTTAGGTTAGTGGTGTGTGTGTGTGTGTGCCTGTGTGTGTGTGCATGTGTGTGTGTGTGTGCATGTGTGCATGTGTGCTGGGGTGGGGTGGGGAGTAAATATAAATTGGATGGCCACTTAAGAAATAGTAGTGATTTCAGTAACAGTATTTTGTTGATGTGACATCAGGGCTCAGTTTTATTTATTAAGTTTGTGAAAAACATCCAAAAGAGTTTGTCATCCCTTACACAGGAGAAGACAACCACAGGATACCAATGACAGCAGCCTATCACAACAACAAATGTTTTCTTCTTCTTTTTTTTTTTTTTTTTTTTGTCTTGGGTTTATATATTTTTAATCAATTATTAGAAAATTTTAGAGATTATTATTTTTTTTTTCTGATGGATATTTTATTAGTTTATTATTTCTATACATAGTCTTAAAGTATATTCTGGCGTGCAGTTAAGTTAACCTGGAAACAATTTGGTGCTTTCTAAGCTTTCTAGTTCTGTTAGGCTAGAACAGAGTAGCCTTTAGTTCAGGGGTAATTTTGTCATGCCCCCAAGGCAGTATCCTGTGGAGAGCTGTACCCAGTATCCCACACTGGCTGGTGGGAACACAGGTATTCCTGACACAAAGTATAAACCTGGGGATTGGTTCCTCTAATCCTTTTAGGAAGCTTCTTTTTCAGCCTTCAGTTCTTTTCTCACACGAATGCACTGATTAGTATTCAGCTAAAGACTGTGAGGGTCCTTCTGCAGATCTCTGGAACTCTCTCTATGGACAGCCCCCTCCTATCTGGATTCTGCCCCAGAAACTCCAGTCACCTCAAGCTACCTGAACTCCCAATTCAGGGAGAATTCTTGGCTCCACTCAGGTTCCATTTCTCTGCACTGTGACCTGGAAACTGACCCCAGGCAGTAACTGCAGCAATTGTAAGGCTCACTCTGTTTTCCTGCTCCGCTGGCTCTCTATCCTCCATTGCCTGTTGGCCGATGTTTAAAAAGCAGTATTTCATATATTTTTTATATGAAATTTTGTATTTTGTAATTTTATTTGTATTTTTAAATTTGTATTTTGTAATTTTAATTGTTTCAGGTGGGGGGGTAAGTCTGAATCTGTTACCCCTTGGCTTGAAGCAGGAGCCATTTGTCACTCTGTAATTTGGTTTCCTTTATGGTCTTGCAACCTCATCTATCTAATAGGCTTAAAAAGAGTTACAATCTTATAGATGATTTAGTTTGTTCTGGTGTAGAAATAATGTTGTCTTGAGGCTCTATATCCTCAGCAAAAGTGAAAGCTTTAGTAACTACACATTTAGCTTTCAACCAATTAAAGATAACTCTGTATTCTGCATTCTGCTGTGGCTTGGTTTATATAAAGGATGGTGTCTTACTCCATTTTGCATGGCTATAACAGAATAACTGAGATATTCTGTTTATAAAGACCAGAAATTCATTTCTCACAGTTCTAGGGGCTGCGAAATCTAAGGCTTAGGTGCTAGCAGGTTAGGGCTTCTTGCTGGGTCCTCACATGGTGGAAAGAAGGGTAAGAGAGAACTCTGTGCCCTCACATGGCAGAAGAGTGGAAGAGCAAGCTAGCCACCTAGCCAAAGGCTGCACAAAGCCTCTTCTATAAGAGCCTTAACACCACTAATGAACGAGAAGCCCTCATGACCTAATCCCCTCTTGAAAGCCCCACTTCCTAATAGCATCACCTTGGCAACACCTGAATTTTGGAAGGTACACATGAAAACCACGGCAGATGGCATTATCATAATGCAGATGGCATTATCATAATTCCAACACAGCAGATGGAATACCTGTGTTCCCACCAGCCAGTGTGGGATACTGGGTACAGCTCTCCGCAGGATACTGCCTTGGGGGCATGTGTATAGGGCCATAGTTATGTGTATGTTATGTATAGCGAAGTCAGAAAATATTGAAAAGACTTGACATTTAAAATAAGAAAAAAATATAAGATGATGCCGTTTCTTCTCTTTCTTTCTTTTTTTTTTGAGACAGAATCTCGCTCGTTGCCCAGGCTGGAGGTGGAGCGCAGTGGCGCCATCTCGGCTCACTGCAAGCTCTGCCTCCCGGGTTCCCGCCATTCTCCTGCCTCAGCCTCCCGAGTAGCTGGGACTACAGGTGCCCACCACCATGCCCGGCTAATTTTTTTTGTATTTTTATAGAGACGGGGTTTCACCTTGTTAACCAGGATGGTCTCGATCTCCTGACCTCGTGATCCGCCTGCCTTGGCCTCCCAAAGTGCTGGGATTACAGGCGTGAGACACCGCACCCAGCCAATTTGGGCCATTTCTAATTGAAAAGTTCGGGCAAGGTACTGCTGGTTAATGACATTTCAGGTAGCAGAAAATATAAAAAAAGTACGAGAGTTGAGATTTTCTCAATTTTATACCCTGCTTTTTGACTTTTCTAAAACTACTTAGTTTCAAGTAATTTAGCATTGCTTGATATCACAATGAAGATATCAAACAGCAACCATAAAGTAAATGCGCATTTGTTCTTTTTTCAAAAGTAGGAAAATGGCAGCAGTTTTATTTAAAATTTTAGTGATTATTTTGAAGCTGATAGAAATACATACTTCACATCTATATCCACTTCTAGGTAAAAAAATTTATTTTTCCTTCCAATTCTATTTTGTCTTCCTCACCTGGGCTGATTCGCATTTTAAAACTTGTCTCTAGGTTGACATGTCATTGTCCTTGACTACTTTCCCATTCTGTGGTGTCCATTTATCATCTTTGGTTCTGTTTAGAGGTACATTAAATAATAAAACAGCATTACTGGGGGCATCTTTGGACATTTTAGAAGTAAGCTGATTCGTCCCTGACCTCATTAGGTATTCATAATTTCTGAGGGAAGTGGGTTAAATATTCCTAAGGAGTTATACATTCCTCCTTGCCTTGGTGGGTTAGGGACAGGCGATGTCTAAGGACTACGCTGAATTGATGAAACTCTTTCCTTTCTAGCTCTGTCCTCCTGGTTAGAAATACAGGCAGGACAACTGAACTATTTAATTTACGTTTTTAAAGTAGGAAAAGCAGAAAAGATCTAACACATTTAAAATTGCAGAGGTGGTAGAGGGAGTAAGAATGTAATTTCCCCAGTTCTGTGGCCATTCCTAATCATGAGAAAATTGCCGGAGGATTCTTAATGGGCATTAGCGACTTAAGACTCTGATTCCACACACCTCACAAGGCAGCCTGCTTCCGCAGAATTAGAAATGGGAGTATCTAAACCGGCTTCCTGGTGATTTTAATGACAATCTAAACCCTGGTGATTTGAAAAGAAAATGAACCCTGAGACTGCAAATATCAGCTGTAGTGGGAAAGGACAAAGCACTAAAATTATGGAAAGTTGACTCATACACCCTTTAGAAAGAAGTCCTTGTACTATGACTTACCAGAAGTCAGGAAGACTCTATTCAAAAAATGATGGCTACACTTGGCAGTTATTTTACTTGTATGATCCATGAGGTCATAGACCAAAGAAATATGGCCGTGAGCAAGTCAGGGATTTATAGTAGAGTGATTGAAGTAGTCAATCAAAATGAATATTTAATGTGAGCTGGGCTGATCTGGTGCATGTTGTACATTCCAAGATGTGTTTTCTGAATAACCAAGTGATTTAAATTCCTGGGAGACTTTTTTGACAACAGTGATTTTAGGCATGCCTTAAGAAAGGTTTTTGTTTTCCAAAATGATTATTACTTGGCACAAAAAATTTGTCAGAAAATTTAGCAGCATTCTAGTCCTTTGAATATTATTATGCATCTTCTTTGTTTATTTTTTTTCCTTAGATCTTAGCTTTACTCACACTTCCCACTTTGAATAAGCAAACTGGCAAGAAATACCAAGTTTTTTAGCTTTTACCTATTATTGTGAATAATCCTTAACACTGAATGGATTTTTTAAAGAATGACATATCTTTCACAATAATGTACAGGTTAGTGTTATCTTTTGAAACAGAAACTTTAAATATGAAATGAATATAAAGATAATAGAACTTAAGAACAATAGCTTTAGAAGAGATTTCTTACCCACAACAAAATACCTGGTTGTTTATTTTTTAATAATAATATTTATTATTTTAATATTTGTTAATATTTGTTGTTTGTTATTTTGTTTCTTACCAACAATAAAATATTTCAAATCAGAATGTCAGTTTATTAGTCCTTAATGAGAATTAACTATCAAAATGATCAGATATCTGTCTTATTGACTTAGGAAACTATAACATCAACTTACTGATGATCTGCTTATCCATATGGTTTCCTGAATCAATAAGGTAAGTGCTGATAGGTGCTGGGTCTGTTTGTTCTCACATTGGTTCCTTGGTTTTCTCTATGTCTTTTCTCTGTGGCGGGGGAGCTGACTCCTGGAATCTGTGCTCCTTAGATTAAGATAGGAGGAGAAAAAAATAGAGTGTGTTTTGTAATCTGGCTCTGGCTCAGGTAGCTTCTTTGGTGCTCGCTGAGTCTCCTGCCTGGTTCTAACGTCCATCAAGTGCCCTGGCCATGAGGGTCCAGTAATACTCCCTCTTCCCTTTAGCCCAGAGGTGTCCATGGTTCCTTGAAGTTGCAAATCCTTGAGTTTGCCTCCTAACTCCTCCTTGACTTCTAACAATTCCAACTGTGTGACCAATTCCTGTATTGTATTTCTTGTATTTTAAATACCTGCTAGTGTTTTTTTGTTTTCCTAGTTGAACCTTGAAAGATACAGTAGGCAAGGAATGAGATAAAAGGAAGCTGGTTTTATGATTCAAATGTTTAATGCTATTTGACTTGAAAAGCATCAGGCTTGGGAATTACCTGAAGTATGTTAGGATTCATTCTGCTTAACTCAAGGGTAACCTGAAAAGATGAAAACATTTAGAAATCTTTCTGAAATGTCTCTTTCTCTCTCCTGCATTAGAAAGCAAAGCTGTATTTCATTTATTCTCTTTCATATTTTAGATTCTAGTAGTGTTTCTCAGAGTATCTAGGACCACGATATTGAAATAGAATCTGTAGATGGTTGGACTAAATATGATTCATCGTTAGGATGCAACTTTGAGGCAGTTTTTAGAAACCATCTGCTATAGTTTGAATATGTTTTGTTTGTCCCCACCAAATCTTATGTTGAAATTTGCTCTCCAGTGTTGGAGGTGGGGCCAATGGGAGTTGTTTGGGCCATGAGGGTGGATCCCTCATAAATAGATTAATGCCCTCCCCGGAGTGGGGGCATGAATGAATTCTCTATTAGTTCCCATGAAAACCGTTATGAAAGAAAGCCTGGCACCTCTCCCTGTATCTCTTATCTCTCTTGCTTCTTTTGTCCCTGTGTGATCTCTGGACAGCTGGCTTTCCTTCACCTTTTGCCATGAGTGGAAGCTGCCTGAGATCGTCACCAGATTCAGATGCCCAATTGTGAATGTTCCAGCCATCAAAATGGTGAGCCAAATAAACCTTTTTTCTTAATAAATTACCAGCCTTTATAACAATACAAAACAAAGACACCATCCTTACCTCAGTTTTGTGTCTGTGTGTGCATCTCTAGTTTTTTATGAAAACATATCTTAAAACCATGTTGAAAAGCAGACTTACAAATAAATTTAGTTCAAAGATCTAATTGGCTTTTATTTGTGATTTGAGAATCAGGCAACATTTCTTTCTGTAAAATAGAATGGGTGTTCCACTGCACCGAGCAGAAGAGGTTGGCTTTAAAGGCGGAAAAGTACTAAGAAAGCAGAAACAGGGAACAAAAAAGCAGATTGGTACCTTCAAAGCGACTTTCCTTATATGGTTAAAATAGAGGGAACTTTCATATTGTGCTGGTTTAGGTAAACTGGGCCCCTTCTGATTGGTTGCTGTGAATCCCTTCTTTTCTGGAAAACTAGCCTGTTTCAAAGTTCAGTTTCATCATGTGGTACTTAGCATGAGTGACTCATTCTTGTTTGGCCTGGTCTGTTGGGGCCTAGTGCAGGAGTTTAGTCCAAAATCATGGCCTCACATGAATTTTATTTAGCAAGGGTAATGCATATCTCATCTTTTGATATTTATAAATATTGAATTCAAGCACACTGTTTTATCTTAAACAGAGCAGCAATACCAGGTCAGTAAGGGTTTTAGTTGTAGAATTTATTTTTGGATGGCCAAAACCTAGGTCATTTAAAAAACAGGCTTTAGAAAATACATGCAGTCATTTATTGTTTTTTAAAAATTTAATGATAACTTGCTATGAGAAAGGCATTGGAGACTCAGTGGTAAATAAAACAGATGTGAACTTAAAACCTACTGGAGAAAATAGACTTCTACAGGCAATCACAATAATGTACAAGAGAAGTTGTGAGTATATATAACAAGGGGATTTGGCTTGTGTCTTAGTCTGTTTTGTGCTGCTATAACAGAACACCTGAGACTGGGTAATATACAATGAACAGACACTTATTTGGCTCACAGTACTGGAGGCTGGGTGGTCCAAGATCATGGTGTTGGCATCTGGCAAGGACCTTCATAAGGCAACATCTCAGGGTGGAAAGTAGAAGAGCAGGAGAGTCAAGCAGGAGATTGAACTCATAGCATCAAGCCCTTTTATAATCAGCATTAATCCATTCATGAGGGTGGAGCCTCCATGACCTAAGCACCTCCCACTGGGCCCCATCTTTCAACACTGTTGCTTTGGGGATTAAGTTTCAAACACATGCTTTTTGGGGCCGCATTCAAACCACAGCAACTTTGTCCAAAAGTCTGGGAATGTTAAGAAGTAATCAGAAGAAAAAAGAAGACCAAAATTGTCCCAGGTTATCAGAAAAGATTCATTTACCCATTCAAAACATTTAATGAACATTTATGAGTCTAGGGAATAGTTGCCAGTAGGACTAAGAGTGTTAATAAAAACACAGAAGGATGAGCTGACAAAGCAAGCACACCAAAAAGTTGGGTAATGACTTGGGTTGTATATCACAATGACGAACTCCTGACTATTATGTATTAATGATTTTTCCTCTTTTGTGCTCCCTACACAGCTTTATTTCTACAGCAGCATTTAATAGTATTTGGTCTAAGAAATTTGTTTGAGATCATTTTTGTTTTACCCATGAGAAAACTGAGGATCCAAGGGGTTAAAGGACTGGCTTAAAGTCACTGAGATTGTAAATGGTGGAGAATTAACATTGTCACAGAGTGGTGAGGAGTGAGTGTGTCATCTGAGGCATGTTCCTGAGTAGATAAGGTTTCCTATCTACCCAAAGTGAGACATTAATAGTATGAGGATTTAAATAAGATTTACAATACTTAACACAGTGCTTGGCACAGACTGCTTAATTAATGTTAGCTCTTATTTAGATAGGAATAATACAGGGTGGTTGCAGGAGAATAGAGAATTCCAGGCAGCAATTTCATGTGACTAACAGAAATGAAACTGTTCAAACAGCTGCATAAGCTAAGGGCTAATAAGACCTTGAAAAACAGGATACAGACCAAGCTGACTGTGATCAACTGGACTCAACATGGTGCTGGATTTGACCTAGGTTTTTCCTAGGACTTAATTATATGCTTATTAACATACTAAATCACACATCCACCAGTTACATAACAGTTCCAGAAACATCCATATTTGGCGTAAAAATGAGTGACACCTCAGTTCCAAGAAATCTTCACCTTTTTCCAGAAATATTAATGAATATTCTACCCTTGGTTAAAGAAACCCATAAAGGTAGAAGCCCCAGACTCCACTGGGTGCAGCTCACTTTCTTGAGCACAATCACACTCTCTTTTCTTGAGTGTGTACTTGCATTTTCCAATAAATATCCACACTTTCACTTTTTTCTGACTTGTCTTTGAATTCTTTTTCACAATAGTGTCAAGAGCCAGAACACCAGCCTAGGTCAAGGTACCACAGGCGTTTGGGGACCTCTCCTAGTTTACCAGTATTACTATTAGCTATCAGATCTATGAAACACCATTGTATTAGTCAGTCATTGTATTCTACAGAGAAACAGAACCAATAGGAGACCTATATATCTATATCTACAGCTACAAC
Source organism: Macaca thibetana thibetana (assembly GCF_024542745.1). Taxonomy (NCBI): domain Eukaryota; kingdom Metazoa; phylum Chordata; class Mammalia; order Primates; family Cercopithecidae; genus Macaca; species Macaca thibetana. Next base: position 65,483,078 of record NC_065585.1, read on the forward strand.
TATATCTATATATCTATATCTATAGTCATTCACTGCACAACAATGTTTTGGCCAACAATATTCTGTATCTATGACAGTGGTCCTATAAGATTATAATAGAGCTGGAAAATTCCTATCACTTGGTGATACTGTCACTGTCATAATGTTGTAGTGCAATGCATTACTGACTTGTTCGTGGTGGTGCTGGTGTAAACGTACCTACTGCCCTGCCAGTTATAAAAGTGTACTGTAATATCCAGGGCCTTCATATTCACTCACAACTCATTGACTCACTCAGAGCCACTTCAGTCCTGCAAGATCCCTTCATGTTAAGTGAAAGCATATCATTTTTTAATCTTTAATATTATATTGTTACTGTATCTTTTCTATGTTTAGGCAGATTTAGATATATAAGTACTTAACATTATGTCATAATTGCCAACAATATTCAGTATAGGCATATGCTGTACAGATTTGTAACTTTGGAGCAATAGGTTAGATCATATAGCCTAGTTGAGTGATAGGCTATGCCATTTAGGTTTGTAGAAGCACACTCCATGATGTTCATATTTCTCAGAATGGATCCCTGGTGTTAAGCAACTAATGACTCTCTATATATCTGCATCTATATCATCCATATCTATTCCATCATCTATCTATCTATCTATCTATCTATCTATCTATCTATCTATCTAGTCTATCATCTATCCATCTCTCCATCTAGGTAGATGATTTAGTATGAGGAATTGACTCATGTGATTATGGAGGCTTAGAAGTGCCATCATTACCATCTGCAAGCTGGAGACACAGGAAAGCTGGTGGTGTAATTCAGTTGGAGTCAAAAGGCCTGAAAACCAGAGGAACTTATGGTATAAATTCAAGTCTGAGGGGAGGAGGTGAGATACGATGTTCCAGTTTAAGCAGCAAAGCAGGAAAAAAAAAAAGAGTCAAATTCCTTCTTCCTCTGCCTTTTGTTCTATTCCTGCCCTCAGGGATTGGATGATGCCCACTGACATTGGGTAGGGCAATCTACTTTACTGAGTCCACAATTCAAATGCTAATCTCTTCTGAAAACATGCTTATACACACACCCAGAAATAATGTTTCTATGGATATCCCATAACCTAGTCAAGTTGACACATAAAATTAACCATCATTAGAGACCATCCATTCTCTAAAGGCTCTTTCAATACATTTCATTCGATCCCAAAGACAACACTGGGAAGGGGAAAGGTAGGCATAACCATTCTCATTCTAGAGAAAAAGAAACAGAATCAGAGACATTAGTGATTTTCTCCAAATAGCACATATAGGCATTGAGATATGATGGAACACAGAATCTGATCTCCTTAACTTCAAGTCAATTGCCTTTCCCATGCAATCAAGCTACTACTCATTGCACTATAAGCAGTTACGAAAACATACCTCTCTATTGCTAGACTGGATTAGACTGCTTCTTTACAGGATTGTATCTCTTACTAGGCCTCTTGCTTTTTGAAGCCAGAACCGTTTTATTCATCTGAGGTGTTCTCATAATGCCTAACACTGACACAGGGACACAGAGGGTGTTCCATAAACACTTGTCAAGTGAAACTAACTTGTCCCACCTTTCCAGATTGAACCAGTGTTCATCTTACATATGTTGATTGATGTCTCATGTCTCCCTAAAATGTATGAAACCAAACTGCTCTGACCACCTTGGGCACATGCCATCAGGACCTCCTGAGGCTGTGTCAGGGATGCGCATGTTCAACTTTGGCAAAATTCACTTTCTAAATTAACTTGACCTCTCTCAGATATTCGGGGTTCACAATAGGAACTGCAACTTCCAAATATCCATTAGTATCCCACAGCAAATCAAAAAGATTTATTTGTTTCAGACCTTGGGTGGAGCAGCCTCCTCGCGTTATCCATTATGCCTGCTTCTGATAAGAAGGGAGTGGGATGTAGACATTGCCAAGGCTAAGCTCCGGCCTTCTCTCTTCCTCTTGTTTTTGAGGGCTGAAAGGGGTTGGGCACACTGAATGCTCCTTGGCTCTGCTCACCCTGAGTGAGATTGCTAATCAAATGCAGGGCAAACCAGGAAATGGTTTTCCTGGGAACAGAGAAAAATTATTCTTTAGTCCGTAGTGCAGAAATCATGAACTTCAAGCATTGTGATGGTTACACAGCCCCTTTTCATTAAGATGTAAATAACATTCAATTATGGAAGCCACATGTTATGCTTTGACAGAGTCATTTGTGAAAAGCCAGCAGAGGAAAAATCTGCATGAATATGCCACAGGGCCGTTACCCTGACGCTTAGAATGATTTCTGTAAAAGGTCTTATACAATGGTAATTTTATATCTCAATCATATGCTATTAAGGTATAGTAGATACCTAGTAAAAGATGCTCTGGATTTCCTCTGAGAGTGAGAGATAGAGAGAGAGAGAGAGGAAATGTGTGTGTATGTGTATTTATACATGTGGCTGCACTTAGATGTTTGCATAGGAGTTAGTTTGGCCTTGAGAAAGTGCAAGGAGCATGTTCATTGCCTGTCTGAGGATACACCGTATTTTAATTCCCTGGAGAATCAAAGCAGTTTCTAGTGGGTATTACTCTTCCTCCAAGTAATACAAATCTTTTCAATGAGCTTTACCCATATTATAACAGGAAATAGTAACCATGAAAAATTTTACCCTTAAAAACAAAATAAAAAAAAAAAGGTCTTATTATTAGGAGCAATGTACTTCAACAAAGGAAGAAACTGTATCAAAAGTATGGATACACTGATGTTTGCTATGCATTAGGGAAATAAGATAAGTTGGTTCCTTTGAGATGTTTAATTCCATTTGATAAATTATATGGCCTAGTAGAAATAGCACTTGCACATTGACAACTTTGCTAATGCCTACTCCACTTAGCTGTCATGCATAATCACATGTATGAATGACTTCTTTGAATAGACCTATTCCTGAGAACATAATTATAGGACATTATATTTGTGGTAATTACCATATTCTTTGAGAGCATCTTACATAGCACATCCTTTGACTTGTTTAGTTTTAAGACTTTTCTTTCATGCTTTCAGTTGGAAAATGATTAAAGTAGGGCTTTTGTCCAAATGCAAATAGAGCTTATAGTTGATAAAAATTACTAAATTTGACCGTGCAGTGCTGCAGCCTGTAAGATGGTACGATGGTTTATTGTAGGCGTCAACTCGACTGGATTAAGGAATACTCAGCTGGTAAAGCACTATTTATTCTCAATGCTTCACTGGGCACTGAGCCTGCCTCTCTTCTACTGAAAGGAAAAGCCAGGAGATTTTGCCTTTGATTAGAACAATTGGTCTGCCCAAGGTGTGTATGTGAGAGTGTTTTAAGAGGAGATTGTTGTGTGAGTCAGTGAGGATGAGGACATCCCTGCTTCATCCAGTGGAAGATCCACCCTCATCATGAGTGGGCACTATACAACTGGATGGGGGCCTGGACAGAACAAAAAAGCAGAGGAAAGGCACATTTGCCCCCTCTCACCCTTCTGCTGCTCCTGAACATCAGAACTTCAGGTTCTCCAGTCTTTGAATTCCTGGACTTGCACCAGTGGTGCCTGGGTTCTCAGGCCTTCAGTCTCAGACTGAAGTTCACCATTGCCTTCCTTGACTGGAGGCCTTTAACTTGGACTCAGCCATGCTATCAGCTTTCCTGGTTCTCCAGCTTGCAGATGGACTGTTGTGGGACTTCTCAGCATCCATAATGAGTGAGCCAATTCCACTAATAAATCCTTTCTTATCTCTCTCGTTCTATCTGTTCTATCAGTCTGCATGGAGAAACCTGATGCAAACAGATGGCAATCCTTTCTTGATCACTTTGTGTATTTGCCTTCTTTATTTTTGTTCAGATGATACCAATGAATTGTGGATCACTCACTGTGAGGAAGATCATGGATTCTATGGATAAATGAATCCTGAGTTGTTTGAGAACGAGAAACAGGATGGTGATCCCTTTCTAAAATCTATGAGTCTTTTTATTTCAATTCTTGCCTCTTGATGCAGCTTGACCTTAGATAGCTCATAATCATGGGCAACAGTGCTGATGAAGTAAGAATGAAGACTGATATGAGGAAGTCAAAGGCTCTCTCTTACCCCGTGTTCAGGAGATGAAAAGCCCTAAGAAGAATGAAGAATTAAAGACATGACTGTAGAAATAGCACCCAAATGTGTCAGAGCTTTTATCTGGAGTTCTTTTTTGAGAAAATCCTTGGTTTTTACTCCCTCACCTTCTTCCGTGTTTGATCTTTCTGGCTTCTGAGTTTCTGGCTTAGTTCAAATGAACTGTTTGGCTGTGAATCTTAGACACCTCCAGTCTCCCTCACATATCTCCTCCCATCTGCCTCATTGTTTTTAATCCATTCCAGCTTGATTTATTTTTACCACCTGATTCCTGTCTTTGGCATCACTTGTCACTTATCTCTGTCTGCTTACGCTTAAGCATATTTTGCTAATATGAGGTAAAGGAAAGACCATGAGCTTTGGGATTTAAAATACCAGAAACCAATTACTAACGGTGTGACCTGGAATAGTCTCTCTGAGCTTCAGTTTCATTTTCATTAACTATGAAAAGAGGATAGTAATACCTTCCTGTTAGGGTAGAAGTGAAGGACTAAAGAGTTAACAGTAGGAAAAATGCTTCTAACAGTGTCTGGCACTTAGTACTTGCTCAATGCATGTTGCCTTTATTCCTATCTCCTGACTTCCACTTGGAGACATCCCTGTGTCATCTAACACTAAGAAATCCTACTGACCTGACAAATGTGGCTTGGAGATGATGACATTGTGACAAGATGACCAGCGATGCAGCATCCTATTTACATCCTTTAAATTGTCCTCTCCTTCCACACTTCCTTCCAGCACCTGTCTACTGTTATTAGCTAACGACTTGTTAACAGTTATCAGTGATCTGTCTCTCCTGTCTACTGTTATCACTCCTGGCAGAACTCTAAAGAGGAAAAAGAAAGAACCAATAAAGGTATAATCTGAGATTTGTTGGGACCCACTAAAATAGTGGAAATCTTCAAAAGTGGGCGCCATCTTAAATTTAACGCCACCACCAACATTATAGCTTTATACCTTACACTTTTTCTTTCCCTATTTTCAGAATTCTTGTCAATGGTGCTTTACTCTCATGTTCCACCAAATCAGGAAATCAGTGGTTTTTACTTTCTTTAATTCTTTGTAATACCTTTTGCTGAAACCTGATGGTTTTCCTTCTATGGCTTTGCTTTCACCAATTTTGTCGTAAACTGTGATTTAGACTCTATTCTGTCATAAATAGCTAATTTTGACTTTTTCCTAGTCAATGACTCACTGATTATCATCAAAGAATGGCCATGGCCAATTTTCCTGCCAGCAGGATTCATGTTTCTTTGGCTCTTTATCTTTTATCTTCTGTGGTCTCAGCTTTAAAGACTCTAAGAAGCATAGAAGCCCTGGGTGTTGGAAACGAGCTTAACGTCTTTAAATAATCTACACGATATCCTTACTATGTGGTCACCTGGCCCAGCTTTGATAACCCCAGTTATGATATAAACACTGACTCTCAAGGCATCAACAAATTCCACATTTAGTTGGCTTTGATATTTAGAAAGCTGTCTTTTCTGTTAACTCTTCCTTTGATCTCAATTTTGCTCCTTGCAGTCATATGGATAAAATGTGGCTTCCACTTCTAAACCATTTACACCTTTCAAAGGCAGCTATGTTGTCCCTGGTACACACTCTTCCCATACCAACATTTTATTTACCGAGATTTCCATTTACTCCAATCATCTGTAAAACCTGTTAATATTTGTTACTGCACAGTTATCACATTTGTCATGAAGTTAGGAACTTGTTTTGCTTTATGGTAATATCAGAGAAATAATGATCACCAAAATAATCTACCCTAGACTTCATATGTTAGAAACAAACAACAACAAAAAGAAACTCATGTTCTGAGAATTCCTATGTAATTGAATGTTTATATGAAATGAGAGCTTTGTATACCCATCTCTATTAGTCCGTTGTCATGTTGCTATGAAGAAATATCCAAGACTGGGTAATTTATAAAGGAAAGAAGTTTAATAGACTCACAGTTCTGCATGACTGTGGAGGCCTCAGGAAACTTACAATCATGGCAGAAGGCACCTCTTCACAGGGCAGCAAGAGACAGAATGAGTGGGGAGCAAAGGGTAAAGACCCTTGTAAAACCATCAGATCTTGTGAGAACTCACTCACTATGAAGAAAACAGCCTGGTGGAAACTGCCCCCATGATTCATTTTCTCCACCTGGTCCCACCCTTGACATATGGGGATTATTACAATTCAAGGTGAGATCTGGGTGGGGACACAGAGCAAAATGTATCATCCTCTATACCGAATTAATATGTAATGATTACTTTGGGAACAGCCTGGCATATATATGAACAAGAGGATGAGAGGTACAATTTTTGAAATTACTAACGTGCCTTTTTACCTTTTAGGCTCCATGACGTTTGCTCCAGATAACGTGAAGCAGCCATCTGCCTGAAGGAGGAGGAGAATTTATTATAAAGAATGATGAAGAGAAAGAAGCAGTAAATATATAACATCTGACATACACAAACAGGATTAAAGCAAAATAAAAGCATTATAAGCCAGACTATGATCTTGAGAGATGATTTTCCAAACCCTTTCTACTCCCTTCTCCAACATATCAGATATTAAACCCAGAGGATCCCATAGCAGAGAAGTTACCTTTCCATCCATGACAGCAAAGCCATGTGTCTGAGAGAGACAGCATATAGAAGTAAAAACAAGGCCCATCTCTTTTCTAGCCATCAGAAATGATGACGGGAAGGGGTCACAGAGAGAGAGAGAGAAGGAGTACATTGATGGGATGTGTTCCTGTATTTCCTCTCTCTGGACTGGGGAGAGTAGACTCAGGACGCGCATTGTGAAGGAGGCAAAAGGAGGAGGCTTTACTTCCTGACCCCCTTTTGGGGATCTGCAAAGAGAGAACCTCCCTAACTTTTCCTGTACCAAACATACTTTCATTCTCTTCACAGTGCAGAGCTTTTAGGGAGCCAGAGGACCCTAGGGTTAGCATTTCTGAGCCACTCTCAGATCCCAAGGAGTTTGGGTGCAGAGCCTCGGAGACTGCTTTGGTGTCTGCTGAGGTCTAAATAGCAGAGGCTAGCAGGGGATTTCAGGGTTTTGGAGCCAGCACACAACAAAGTGAGACTATTTGTTCAGGGAGGACACTGGGCTGTGAACAAGTTGGGAGAGAGAAAGAGACCAGCTGCAGACTCCAGCCACAAACGTAGCAGCCAGATGAACAAGACAACATCATGTAGGAGACTGGAACACCATGCTCAAGGTTACTGGGTCTATTCATTCACACTCTTCTCCCCACTCATGCACTCAGTTGCCTTCTTTCAGAGATAAGTAGGGGGGGGGCAGAGGAAATCTGAGAGACTGAGATTCTCTCTCCAACAAGAAAGATTGAATATTGCCTGAGAGGACTGTTCAAGTTATTAAATCAGACTAGCCTTAAACTGGGTTAGATATCCATTAAGAATTTTCCCTTTAACCAGAGAATGAGGACTCATGAAACAACTTCTAAACAAGCAAAATACCACTTTCTCTGCATATCCAAGTTGCGCAAGTTAAAAATTTTGACCCCCATTATGTATTGACTCTCCCCAAAGACCTCTAATGATAGTTGAAGGAGGGAGAGACATTGTCACAGTGATTTGTCACCTGAAGTTTACTGATGCACAAAGTTAATCTCAATTTTCTATTCATGTAGGGGATTATTTGCACAGTGTGTTACATTAATTTTTCAGTACAGTTTTTATGTATTTTTATTAAAGTATACTTTTCTTTTGACATTTTAAAAGCCCTGTTGGTACTGCAGTAAGCAATGCGTGCATTCATTGGTTTGATTCATGTCTCCTTCTCAGCTTACTGTTTGTGTGTGTCTTTAGTGAGAGCAGGGCAGAAAGTCCTGTTTATCCTTCGCTGTTCATTCAGTATTAATCTAGGTTTTTACATATTCCCAGGGTGTATTATTCTTTATGCTTATATGCCACAAAGCTAGGGGATCTGATAACTTTAGTGATTTCAGTGAAAGTAATTTTTAGTATTTTACCGCTGATAGGAGAGTTGAAGTTACCAAACAGTTTTCCTTTATGATATTGGTTTCAGATGCTCATTATTTTCAGAATGACTCAGATTTCTTGAGATTTACAAAGTTTTCTGAAATTTTGTTTTACTGTTAGTCTTACAAAAATAATATTCTTCATAGCTATTTTATTTATTTGTTTATTTGTGTATTCTTTGGAAAGCAAATGAATTACGTTATGGGGTCAAAAACATGTTATGGGGGGTTTCTGGATTTTTTTTTTCAATTAAGAAAAAATTATATTTGTTGAGCCCCTACTTTCTAGCAGGCACATTGCCTGTTCTCTCGTTTAAACTTCTCTAGCTGTAGTGCTGTCCCATGGAAGTTTCAGTTCATGGAGGCTGTGTTGAATGAATGGGTTGGTGGGTGGTATCATTTTGCCAAGGAACAACTAAAGACCTTGCCTGAATTTAGAGGAATGTCTCTAAGGCAGGTATTCTGGAATTGATGAAGGTCTGGGGAGAAACGTTTTGGGAGGGTGGGCCTGTCAGTGCCTCTTAAGCCATAGGTGACTGTCTATTTTACCTCTGTGTAGGGCCAAAGCCGTAGTGAACAAATGATAGAACCACAGAGAATGAAAGCACTGGTACCAGATGTGTCCTGATTCAGCTACCTCCTTCTGCCTCGGTGCTCTTGGGTAAATCACATAATCACAAAGCCCGAGTTTTACTCATCTGTAAATTGGGGATAGCAGTAGAACTTGACCTGCCTATCTCACAGACCTTGTAAGGATGAATGAGGTGATGCATGAGAATATCTTTTTCTCATAAGCATGATAAACATTGTCATAATATTGTTTTGCCTTGGCATAGCTTGGCTGCAAAGGAGATGTAGTGGTCGTAGTAGTTTTTGTTGAGGGAGAATGGAACTTACTTTTTCCAGATCTTGCCACTACCAGTCAAGTATCTAATGGCACTTTCCTTACCTGCTCCTTCACCAGATACTGTGTGTCTCATAACACCCATCTTCTTTCTCGTTCACTTTCTCTTGTTCTGGCATGTAGTAAAGCATTTGTCTGTATGGAATAAGTTCAATAGGAACTGGTTGACTCAGGTCACAGAGGGCATTACTCCTGCTGGTGGTCTCCTGAAGAAGCACTCGCTGTTGTCAGAAGGATGTCCCAACTGAAGACCAATGATGTCAGTTATTTATGTTCACACTCACCTAAGTAGAGGCTGCAAGCATAGATCAACCTTTTTTTGCACAACTTCTAGTTGTTTGAATATGTCCTTCCATGTAGCCCTTTACTTTAGAAATTTCTACATCCCCCAACCTCTCCAATATCTTTGTTTCCATTGCCTCCTTTTCCATTACTTTCTTCCAAACTCTTCCCTGGGTGCACATTTTGTAGACTCAAAGGTAAGTCTCACTCTCTGTAATCTTCACTTTTTCAAAATTTTGGCCTAAGTCTCAAGTTCTTCCCATTTTCCTATTTGCCTTCACAGGCTTCTCTTCTGAGGCAATCCTACAGAGGTAGCCTAACTGGCTGAAAGTGGGTGGGGCGTGGGGGAGTTTGAATGTCAAATGGGAAATATACTTGAGAAAATATAATATTAAAAAAAGACCCTGCCCATGTGCATGTTTGGAATTACTTACTGTGGCAGAATAAATTCATGTTAACCCACTCTCCTCTAGGTAAGAGAGTGTTTTATCATATGCCTCAGGGGTGGAATCTAGCCCATTAATTTCATGAATTTGTAAGATCTGCATATAAACAGAAACTAAAAAAGATTATGCCCAATAAGAAACTATAACCTTGGCATGAAGATGCTTTTCGGGTGAAGTAGCCTAAACATTTCATTTCGAATTTGTGTAACAGGCCTGGTGCAGTGGCTTACGTCTGTAATCCCAGCACTTTGGGAGGCTGAGGTGGCGGATAGTTTGAGCCTAGGAGTTCAAAAGCATCCTGGGTAAAATGATGAGACCCCACCTCTACCAAAACTACAAAAAATTAGCTGGGCATGGTGGCATGCACCTGTAGTCCCAGCTACCCGGGAGGCTGAGGTGGGAGGATCACCTGGGCCCAGGAGGTTGAGGCTGCAGTGAGCCGTGATTGCACCTGTACACTCTAGCCTCGTTGATGGAGTAAGACCTTATCTCAAAAACAGAAAAAATTGTGTATAATAGAGAATATCTTTTCAGGCCATTCTAATTCCAATCAGCCATGGTGTACCACATAAGGGCAATGAGGTTTCTTATTTATTGACCTTCACAGAGCTGCAGCACTTATTGGTTCAACTTTGACTCTGTTACCTTGATACAGTTCTATGTTTTGATTCCAGTAAGAGGAGAAATTTGTTTTAAAACATCCTAAAATTAAAGCCAACCCAAATCCTCTAAAACCTTTTTTTTTTTTTAAATTAGTTTAACATCTTGAATTTGATTTCAGTCTCTGAGCCCACATGTTTTATTAGCTTTCCTTCTCATTATAAATTTCACACCATGGAGTAGCATGGTGCTGAGAATAACAGGAGAACAGAGATAATTAAAGTAAATTTCTCAACTATATTTAGAAATTAGGGCAAAATATGTATGAATAAAAATAAGGTACTAAATATTTAATGCTTGAAATTCAGCCCGTTGCAGTTCGGTGACTCTGACTCTTACCCATGTTTGTACTGATAAATGTTGAAGGATAGACATTTTATTGAATAGTTTTTATAAAAGGATTTCTAACATATTTTAATATAAGTTTTCCTTTCTGTAAAATAAGGCTAGATATATATCAATTTTGCAAAGATTTGCAGATCAAAATGTTTTTAAAACTGAAACATCTTTACACATAATAATGATTGCTTCCTCCCCGACACCCTGCAAGTTACTGTTTGTGCTTGAAACTTGTTAATGGATTCTGCCTTCAGTCACTAAGGTAAGTCTTAGTTCTAATGCTCTTCAAATGTCTCCCAACTTATGTTTTTTCTCTGTGTGTGAAGTCTTTTCTAGAACTCTTGAAATCACCTGCATTTTCATAATCTGGTTTTCCAATGGAGTTTCTATTTCTGTTTTTTTCTGTCTAGCTACACGTTGTAGCACAAGGGCCAAGTCAGGCCTGTTGTCAGTGTTGCTTGTAAAAGTCATCACATTTGTTCCATCCAAATCTGAGAAATATTTGTGTCATTTAGTTAATAATAATTTATTGTATATTTCAAAATAACTGAGCTATTCAAATATTGTATATACACAAATATTGTATATATACAATATTTGAATATTAAATATATAATATTCAGTTACTGAGGGATTCAATCAACTGTAAGTAAGACTCTGTGTTAGGAATTGAAATGTTCCTAACACAAAGAAATGATAGATGCTTGAGGTGATGAATATCCCAGCTTTCTTGACTTGATCATTATACATTGCATGCTTGTATCAAATTATCACATGTATCCCCATAAATATGTACAACTTACATATCCATAATTAAAAATAATTTAAAAATTATTAGATTCTTGATCATGACATTTTTATTATCAAAACCATTGTAGAAAAGACTCCATTTTAGGTAAGTCTAACATGGTGAGTTGTCCTCTGTAGGATGAGGCTGATTTGTGCTCAAGCAGGAAAGTTTGTGATTTGGATGTGACACTTGACTACGGCTCAGTAGGTAGGCTCCAGAAAGTCACTTACTCTGTTCAGTACAGCTTTTCCATTAGGCTCTGTGCGTGTTTGTACATGTGTTTCTCAATGTCTCAGTGTGAAGTATATCAGACATAAAAGCATCTATAACATGTACAACTGCAGTTTAAATAGCAACAAAAATTATAATAAAAAGAGTGAACCTTTAGGCATCAATTATCTATTTTAAAGACCAGAACTGTACCAGATCCTTTGAAGCTCTGCAAGCTCTCTTTTGAATGTGCCTGTTCCTCCCACCCAGAATGAACCACTCTCCTGGATTTTGTGCTAAACATACAGTTCATTTTCTCTTTTATTTTACCACATGTATTCTGTCTCTAAATATGTTGTTTCGTATGCCCATTTTTGAACCTTATGCACACAGTTTCACAGTATGTCTGTTCTTCTGAGATTTGGTTTTTAAAAACTCTATAGTCAGCCCTCTATATTCGTGGGTTCCACTTCTGTGGATTCAACCAACGGTAAGTAAAAAGTATTCAGAAAAAAAATTTCACCAAGTTCCAAGAAGCAAAATCTGAATTTGCCAGGCACTGAGTACTACATTGAATCCACGCAAATGAAGTGATATGTGGGCCTTGTGTTAGTATTGTAACTAATCTAGAGACAATTTAAACTATCCAGGAGGATGTACATAGGGTATAAGTAAATATTATGTCATTTTATAAAAGAGACTTGAGGATCCATAGATTTTGGTGTACCGGGGGTCCTGGAACCAATCTCCGTAGATACTGAGGGATGACTGTATTATGCTTTTTCCTTCTTCAGCTGTATCCTTTTGATACATCTAAGTATAATTAATTTACTTTTCTTGGGCGTGTATTATTATTTTGTTGTATAAATGTACTATGATCTGTTACCCAATCTACCATTATTTTACATATGTCCATGAGAATTATTTTATCAAGTTTTTAAATCTCATTATTCTTACTGATTTTTTTGCATAGTTTATTAAAACTGACAGGACCGAGAGAAAATTTTCACTATTGTGGTGGATTTATGCCTTTCTCATTGTTGTTATGTTACTTTTTGATTTATAGAGTTAAAAGTTAATTTACTAAGGGCATACAAATTTAGACTATTATGTATTACCCATGAATTGCGCCTCTTAATCTTTTTGACTCACAGCCCATTTTTTTGATAGCAATATAGCTAAACCGACGTTATTTCCAATTTTTAAACTATCCCTTAGCTTTCAAATTTTCTGTTTTTAGGTTTTAAATATGTCTCTTATAATTAGCATATAGATAGATTGTGTTTAAAATATTCATCTGACAATCATTATACAGTCATGCATCACTTAACGACCAGGATACTTTCAGAGAAATGCATTGCTCGTCAATTTTGTCTTTGTGCAAACATCACAGAATTTGCTTACACAAACCTAGGTGGTATAGCCTTCTACACACATAGGTTATTTGGCATAGCCTATTGCTCCTGGGCTCCAAAGTGTACAGCATGTTACTGTACTCAATACAGTAGGCAACTGTTACACAATGGTAAGTATTTGCTTATCTAAACATTGAAAAGGTACATAAAACTATGGTATTAAAAATAAAAAGGAACTGGTACACCTGTATAGGGCACTTACCGTGAATGGAGCTTGCAGGACCGAAAGTAGCTCTGGGTTAGTCAGTGAGAGGGTGATGGTTACTATATACATTCTGAGCAATTTCTTCAGAAACTTTCTGATTCAGAAATTCTACCTCTAGATTTTAAACTACTGTTCAACTGATTTGTTCATTTTAATTAATTATTGTATTTTTATTTTTAAATTTCTCTAGTTGGTTCTTTTTCAAATTCAATTTTAACAGTCACTTCCTTAAACGTTCAATCCCCATGTTTATTTCTGTAAAAGTACTAAATATGCTTAATTTATGTTCTGTATATGTCCACTAACTACAATATTTATAGGTCTGTGATACGGTTTGGCTGTGTTCCTACCAAAATCTCATCTTGAACTGTAGTTCGCATAATCCCCACGTGTCGTGGGAGAGACCCGGTAGCAGGTAATTGAAACATGGGGACGCTTGGTTACCTCCATGCTGTTCTTGTGATAGTAAGAGTAATCTAGTGAATAATCTAGATTACTTAGAAGTAGGATCATTTTTATTTTTCTTTCTTTGTTGTTAGATCTATAATCAAGACTACCCCAGACAAATCTCTCTGGAGTGGGTTATTTTTGATTCACTCCCTGACATGTCATCCTGCAGCAATCATTTTTTTTTTTTTTTTTGAGTAGTAGTCTCCCTCTGTCTCCCAGGCTGGGGTGCAGTGGTGCGATCTTGGCTCCCTGCAACCTCCACCTCCCCGGTTCAAGCGCAGGAATCTTAACTTTAGCAATCTTAACTTTATGTGAGGTCTCACATCTGCCCTTAAGCTATTACTCCTGTCTGCTGTCCTCATGTTACTGTTAAATTCAGGCTCTAGGCATGCAAGAATTATCAGATGTTGTTAGGGAAAATGCTGTTTCCAGGGCCAGCTTATCTCTGTGGAATTGTTTTCTTTTTTCTGGACTCAAATTGTTTTTCTCCTCTGCCAACTTGACTGTACTTTAAACATTGTTTAAATATGTATTACCCAGCATTTTTTGGTGTTCTGTACCATTGTTACTCTGTATATCTAGTATATGTTTCTGGAAATGTAATACCCACAGGAATGTCTGTAGTATAAGGTTTGAATAAAGACTTACAAAGCCTCAGAAGATGTATCTGGGTACTGCTCTGAACTGCAGAGTGCCATTATAATGAGGCCATTAGCACATGTCTTATATTATTCTTTGTCCTCACTTTACTCAGAATTTTACCTTTGGGTATGTATAGAGCTCTTCATTATATACCGGATGAAACTCAAATACATTTTGCAAGATAAGTATTTGTGTGTAGGACAATTTGTGTGAGTATGTGGTTGTATTAATATTGCTTAGTCCAAAAATGAATTATATAGAATATATGTGTGAGTGTTTGTTTGAGGTTATTCGCTATTTTGAGAATGTATTTTTAGTCATGAGACATTTCTACATTTTGCCTGAAGGGGTCTTTGCCTACTGCTGAATGTTTGCACTTGCTGTTCCTCTGCTTGAAATGTTTTCTTCATGATGATATTCTTATGATTCATTCTCTCATCTATATTTTGCTCAAATGTCACCATCTTTGTGAATCCTTTCTTGGTCACTGTTTCTAACATTGCAATGGTTTCCTCAACTCTTGCCCTGCTTTTATTTTTTCCTTAGCATGTATCAGCATCTAATATACTATCTATGTTCTGATTTTCCCACTGGAATGTGAACTCTACAAGGGCCAAATTGGCTGGTAATAGTGTCTCACACATAATGGATACTCATTGGATACTTGTTGTATGAATTAAATGAATGAGTGAATGAATGTGACCATATTTAATTTCCCTGAAGATGCAGAGCTTAGTACTGCCTGTAAGTCTCCGTTGTAATGTCTCTGTTCAAAATTAGGCATCCGTTATTTTAAAGCTCTATATTAACAATCCGAAACTCAAATGTATCTCCCACGGATACAGGTTTTAGTTTGACCCTTCTATAATGACATTTCTCATTTTGTTCAGATGTTCTGTGTGCTCCTTAAAGGTTTCTTCTGCCCATGGTTCATATACATTCCTATTTTTGTTCACAAATGATGCCATGATACCAGACTACTTGGTGACCTAGTCGTCCTTCATTTTGCTTTCAAACGGATGTGGAATTGAATGATACCAGTGTTGCTTCCTTGATGTGGTGAAGAGAAGAGTAACTAATTGATGTTATCTAATTGATGATTCAGTTTGCTGACTGACGATGCCGTTAGCGGCATGGTGTCATCTCAAACATGAAGTCAGAATGGTAGGACATCACAAAGGCCAGTAAAGGATAGGAGAGATCGATAACTCCATAAATTTTACAGAGCTTACGCATGAGCACTCTGTCACTGAGATCTTGCAGAGTGAAAACCAATCAAATATAGAGACAGATCAGAACATCAAACGCTTGAAACAGTGGCAAGAGCATTGATTTCAGTATGAAACAGATTTGGATTAAATCCTGCCTCAGTGCTTACTAGCTATTCCATCTTAGGCATGTTTCCAAGGAAATAGTTGGGCTGCTTTGATTTCAAAGAAACCTAACAGTGCTGTTGTATTCTCTGCCTGCTCCTCCTCCCCAGGTAGTCCCTGACCTTCGCTGTCCTGCGATGCTGACCCTGCAGACTACCCAGCTGGGCCCCTTTGCCAGTTTAATGTTGGTGGAATTTGGCACCTGCAGGAGATGAGGGAGTGACAGGAGATAATGCATAGGGTCTTCCGTCCCTGCTCCTTCCCTGCTTCAGTGTTCATGTCTGCCTATCTAGCATCCCCCAGGAGCACATTCCTGTGAGTCCAGCTTTCCTCTGTTGCAGTCTCACTGAGCTACAGTAACACCATTTCCTCTCTGTGTCCCTTTAGCCAGAGGAATGGTTAGAGCTTCCCACTGTTCATAGCATCTGGGAACCTATATCTCTGTAAATATTAATCTCATTTAAGTTTTTCTCTGAATGTCTGGGCTAATTCTATTTCCTTCCAGGAACTTTTCACAGCAATTCAAATAGGCTTAATGAAATTGCTCTTACAACTTGAGTTTGGAGGAATGGTACATCCAGGCTTAGGTTTGGTTAGATCAGGTTCAAATGATGTTACTGGGGCTTTGTCTTTGCTGGCGATCTCTGTTTGATTTTATTCTGCATAGAGGTGTGTGGCATACACCAGGCAAGATGATCACCAGCAGTTTTTAATGGAAATCCTCTTCTCTGAGCAACTCAGAATGGAAGCTTTCCTCCCAAAGTTTGTATAGAAACACACAAACAGATGTCTTAATGGCTAAACTTTGCATATGTCCACTCTTACGGCTGGGAGAGCGAGGAAGCTGTGACAGAAAGTTCCTTTGGATACCATGGAATGGGGAAGCATGGTTGAGATGATGCTGGTGGATAAGAACAATATGCTCACAACATCTAGCTTTGATATCTCTAAACTGAAGCTAAGATCTATCTCATAGATTTCTTGGTAGGATCAAATAGTATAATGGAGATTTCTTGGCATTTGATTGGCACACAGTAAATGGTAGTCATTATGATTATTTGAGCTATGTTAACTGTGTGACCTTTATTTATCACCAAATTTCAGTCTTTATTTCTATAATTGGTATTACCATTTTATGTTTTCTGGGATTAGTGTTCATTGCTCTTGAAGAAATAATGGAAACGAGATGATTTTCAGCTTCAAAATATTAAACATTATAATTGCCTATTATTTTATGATTTAAAAATGTTTTTACATACTTTATTGTTTAAAATATAATCAGCAACCCCATGAGCTGGGCATGATTGTCACCACCACCTTTCAAAGAAAGAAATTCAGATTTAGAGAAATTAAATATATTGTCCAATATTACACAATTGGTACACAGCAAACTTAGGACTCAAGGTGAGTTATTCTGAGTCTAAACCTTGTATTCTTTCTAGAATACTATGTAATTATGAGTTTGCTTATAGAAAGTATTAAATTTTTTAAAGAATCAAATATTCAAGTGGCATGTTTTGAAATTTAACAGTAGTTTGTCCAAATTTGGGCAATATTTTTTATGTCAGGAAGTATTTTATGAATCAGGAAACATTTAATAAAGCATAAGGAGCTATACCATTAGAAGAAATTTTGATTTTGATGATGGGGAGGTTTTATGCAAACATGAAATGCACATGCTAGTAAGTATGCAGAAACACAAAAAAGATAAGTTTCACCTTCCTCTCAGTTTTGCTGACCTGCAGTAAAGACACCAAATGAAGATGGAACCTCCTACGATTTGTATCTTATAGAAGTCATATTTTACAACTATTGTTCTTTTGAGGTTGTGAGCTTCATGTCGTTGCATGTGTTTAAAAATAGGTCAGAAAACCACTGTTTTTTTTTTTTTTTTTTTTTTGAGACGGAGTCTCGCTCTGTCCCCCTGGCTGGAGTGCAGTGGCGCGATCTCGGCTCACTGCAAGCTCCGCCTCCCGGGTTCCCGCCATTCTCCTGCCTCAGCCAACCGAGTAGCTGGGACTACAGGCGCCCGCAACCGCGCCCGGCTAATTTTTTTGTATTCTTGATAGAGACGGGGTTTCACCGTGGTCTCGATCTCCTGATCTTGTGATCCGCCCGCCTCGGCCTCCCAAAGTGCTGGGATTACAGGCGTGAGCCATCGCGCCCGGCCCAGAAAACCACTTTTATGATTTGGCAAGGATTTATTTGTATTGATTAGGATAAGTGAGAAGATCAGTAATTTCTACATTGGGGCTCTTAATGATACAGATTCTTGGGCCCTTCCCTGGAATCAAGGAGGTCACTGGACCCTAATGTGTGAGTTACTTTTAAAAGCTCTTTTAATTCTAAGCCAATAGTTACAATTAAACCATTTGGTGGGAAGGGGGAAACTAATGTTGATAAAGCATATTTATATAACTATTAAGTTTTCTGATCTAGTGGGTAAACACAGAGAATCCAAATCTGATATTTTACATCAAACAAATATTATAATGCAGAGTCTGACAACCACATCTCTAGAGAAAAATGCTTTATTCTTTCAGTTACTGTTCACTGTATAATAACCACCCCTCACTTCAAGTCTTAGTGCTTTATTTAATTTTGATATGCCCAGGGGCGACTAGGACACTATCAAGCCCTCATTCTTTGCTCCAGGGTTTCTTAAATTACCTGCCTGTAAATCTCAATGTGCAGTTGCCTTCAGTTCCCATGGCAACCTACTTGATGTCAATATATGTTTGAACATAACCAGGTCACTTGGAAACCAGAAGATATCCCTAAACATACAGTAATAAATAAAACAAATGCAAAGTGGATGTTCCAGCATTATTACTTATTTATTGTTAGGCTTACAGATGAGGAAAGAAAAAAAGTAGATTGACAACAGGCTTTAACATGTGTGCTGAGGTCTGGGCTCAGCTTTACAAGCCTAGAATGAGAAAGTAGATTTTTGATCTCTGAGATGACTAATCGTTGAATTGACTGCTGTTGGAATAAGAAAAGCTCTAGTTGCGTATGACATGTTGAGTTTGTCAAACTCTTTGTGATGCGCTGCATTCAATAAATCAAATGCAGAGGCATTAGTAGTGGACTATGGCTCTGCTAGCTGAGGCTTTGGAAATCGCAGGATGCAACGTCTCAATTTCTGCTGTGGAACTTGATAATGGGGCATTCCATAATGAATTCCTTACAAGGGGACTTGCGTATGAGAAGGCAGAAAGCACACGTATCTAGAGCTTCAGTCACTGCAGGTATCAGGAAGAAAGGCACATTTAGAATACAACTTTACACACATAATTTTTTTTATTTATTCCTCCAGAACTTTTTTTTAAATTGAGGAATAATTTGCATACAGTAAAATGCAAATATTAGAAATGCAGCTAAATGATTTTTTATAAATGCATCTACCCAAGAACACATCACCTCAAATAAGACACAGAACACTTCCATTGTTCCAGAAAATGCACAACTACCCCTTTTCAGTCAATGTCCTTTTCCCAGCGGCAACCAATATTCCTATTTTTATCATCATAGATTGATTTTGCCTATTGTAGAACTTACAAATAAAATAATACAGTGTTCATTATTTGGGCATGGCTTCTTTACCTCAGCATAAAGTTTTGAGGTCCATCTAAGCTGTCCTGCGTATGGGCAGTTTCTCTCATTTTATCGCTGAGTAGTATTTTACTGTATGAATATACCAAAATGTAATTATTTATTCTTCTATTGCAGGTTATTTGGGTTGTTTTTAGTTTTGGGCTAATATTAACAAAGTTGCTAAGGAGGATTTGTATACCAGTATTTGTGTGGAAAAAAAAAATGTGCTTTCATTGGGTAAGGACATTGCCTGAGTGAAACTGCCAGGTCATAGCAATTTCATAGTGCATGCAAACATATGCCTTTGTTTAATTTTATAAGACACTGACAAGCGGTTTTCCAAAGTGTTGTACCATTTTACACTCACAACAGCACTTTTTGAGAGTTCTGATTGTCCTATATCCTTGTCAATATCAGATGTGTCATTCATTATATATGTAGTTGTAATAGTGAGGATCTAATGATGTTTTTATGATTTTAATTCGCATTTTTCTGATGACTGATAATGTTGAGCACTTTTTGTATCCTTATTTGCCATTTTTATAACTTCCTTTATGAGTTGTTTTCTCAGATCTTCTCTCAATTTTTTATTGGCTTGTTTGCCCTCTTTTTTAGAATTGAAGAAGGTCTTTATTCTGCATGAAGAACCCTTTTATAGATGTATGTGTTGTGAATGTTTTCTTCTAGTCTGTGTGTTATCTATTCATTCTTATGACTGTCATTTGATAAACAGTGTTTTCATTTTGAGAAAATCCAATTTATCAATTTTACATTTTATTGTTGGTTATTTGTGTCCTACTTAAGAAATCTTTACCTAGCCTAAGCTTGCAAAGACATTCTCATATTTTTTCTTTTCGAAATAGCACCTTCCAATAGAATTTTCCATTTGCCCTATTCAATACTGTAGCCTTTAGCTATGTTGGTTATTGAGCATTTGCAATACATGTACTGTGATTGAGTAGCCAAGTTTTAAATTTCATTTAATTTTAATCAAATTTAATTTTATATGGCAATATGTGGTTATTGACTCTTGCATTGAATACCATAGTTCTGAAACCTTTGTAATTTTAACTTCTACATTTATATCTATAATCTATCTCAAATTGTAAATGTGTTATTAATTTCATTATTTGTGTTATTTGAGATAGCAGTAGAAATTAATTTTTCTCTTTATTTGTTTATCCAGTTGTTGTTCTAGTACCATTGAACTGTGTTGTCCAAAACAGTTGACCATTTATGCATTAGTTTATTTTTGGTCCATAGATTTATATCTGTCTTTACATTCAAATACAATATTGACCTGGTAGAATCTGGTAATGTAAGTTCATCAATTATTTTTCTTTTTCTAAATTGTTTTGGCTTTTCTAGTACTTTGCATTTTAATATACATTTTAGAATCAATGTGCCAATTTCCACAAAAATGCCTTTCTGGAATTTTGATTGGGGAAATCTGCATCCATAGGCACTTTAAAGAAAATTCTAAGAAACCCCTTTTCACAGACTGCATGTTTCAACTACTCAATTTACCATTTTGTAATCAGTGAGATATTGTCAGGTCCTGGATGAATTCGAGAGATTTATAAAGGGACAGATATTTATTAAGAATTATTTTTCAGAAATATTTTTGTTTAATTCTTACAATAGTCTATCCATGTTACGGTTGAGAAAACGTATGTAGAAAGATTAAGCAAAATTCTCAAGGACACAGGCAGGACTGAATTTTAACCTAAATTTATCTGATTTCTCCACTTGCACTTTAATCACATTTTTACTTGCCCAATTACAAAGAGATAATTTCTTGTAAATGACATATTGACAGTTTTCAGTTAGTTTCTCACACTGCTGCTTCCACTCCTGTAACATTTCTCCAGAGTTAATTTTGGGGTGAGGAGCCCCCTAATAGCTCAGTCTCCTTTACTGTTTGGTTAGTAACTGGGCAGTTGTTTCATTATTATGAGTCTGTTTAGGGACTCATTACAGAATAATGTGAACATGGTCTAGACATGACCGATGCATACGAGCATAATACACCTAAATGTACCTAATGGCATTACTTAGCTTTGAATAATTGTTATCTGTTGCGTCTGAGGACAAAAACCAAACAGAAACTGAAAATGGTTTCTAGAGTGCCTCTAATATACAGCTTCTAAGCCTGGCACTCAATTCTTTGCATGTAATGATCAGTCAGAGTCATTTCCTTCCATAAAATCATGGAAGTTTAAAAGACTATGATCTTGAAGCTCCTGTTTCTTTGTTCTCTAAAAGGAATAAGTTTCTTTAAAATAACTTTTCATTGTATATCAAATACATGCCTTCTTTCTTTTTATAATTTGTATCATAATAACTAGCTTTATTTTACTTTAAAAGTAAAGCTTTATTTATTTTAAAAGAAAAGTCAGGAACTAAAACCTAGTGACATGTTTTTGTTGTTGTTGTTGTTGTTGTTGTTGTGTGTGTGTGTGTTTTTTTTTTTTTTTTGAGACAGAGTCTCGTTCTGTCACCAAGGCTGGAGTACAGTGGCGGAATCTCGGCTCACTGCATGCTCCCTCTCCTGGATTCACGCCATCCTCCTGCCTCAGCCTCCCGAGTAGCTGGGACTACAGGCGCCCGCCACCGCGCCCGGCTAATTTTTTGTATTTTTAGTAGAGATGGGGTTTCACCGTGTTAGCCAGGATGGTCTTGATCTCCTGACCTCATTATCCGCCCACCTTGGCCTCCCAAAGTGTTGGAATTACAGGCGTGAGCCACTGCGCCCGAACAACCTAGTGACTTTATTGTTGGCTATGTTTTTAGCCTCGTTAGAACTCATTTTATGTATTAATAGAAAAAAATGTACAGTTATTCTTTTCTAGGATATTGGTTTTATCTGTTACTACTAGGGTCCATCCTACTGTGGCAATCTACCCGATATCATGGCCAATCTGACCTTCAAGAAGTTAAATAGTCTTAGGATTGCTATTGTTTAGTGTAGCCCTGACATAAGAGTAGCAACTGATTGGAATAAAACTTTGTTAGCTGGGCCCAAGATACAGAAACAGAGAGCTAATTATATATTTTTCTTTTTTCTCTTCTCTATAAAATACCCTGCCTTAATTTATACAGGTAGGCTCACTTCCTGCCAATCCTTTGGTCTCATCTTCATTTCCTTCTTTCATTACAGATATTTGTATGTCTTACCTTTTTTTTTTTTTTTTTTTTTTTTTTAAGCTTGTTCTATGTTATCCCTACTTGCAGTAGAGGGGTGATCTATTTCCATCTTTTTTCCTCTCTGTTTGCTGATGCTATAAAAGCACAACCTTTTTGTTAGAGGCAAAGATAAAGAAATCAGAAGCAAGAGGTTCCAAGTTAAGATTTTGAAGACAGATTATCATACAATAAAGATTTTTTCTTTCATAACTAGACACTTTTGAGTGATTAGGGAGAACTCGAAAGACATATATGCAGTATTGCTATTTTTTCAAAATTAAGTATGTTTAGGCTTTGATGGAAAATAACATTATTTGGGTTTTCAGTTGGAAGAAGCTAGATGTGAGGGGCCTAAGTAGCCATTCTGAGGCGGAGAACACTGGTACTTCATAATGCTCTTTCACGGTCAGGTGAGTGGGAGATATTTTTCTTGAATTACTGCGTTCCCCAGCATGTGTCAATATGGAGATCAAATTAGCTTTAGTGGTATTCGAGTACTGGAGTCTCAGCGTAAAAGTTTGCATAGCGTGGTCAGGATATGAGAACCATTCACGCTTGAGTTCCATAGGCATCTGAGCTGAGCCTCACCTAGCACCAAGCTGGGTAGATGTTTAGTTGTGAGTGTGGTTGTGTAGCTCATATCCATGTACTTGGCTTCAAATTATCCAAAGAATGATAGAAAGATTCAGATAGATAGAGCTGGAAGATCATATGGAGATTTCTCAAACAACTAAAAATAGAACAACCATTCGATCCAGAATTCCACTACTGGGTATCTCCCCAAAGGAAAATAAATCGTTATATCAAAAAGATAGCTGCACGTGTATGTTTATCATGACACTACTCACAACAGCAAAGATATGGAATCAACCCAAGTATCCATTAATGGATGACTGGATAAGAAAAATGTGATATAATATACATATACATATACACACACAAGTATACATGTATATAAATGTGTATGTATGTATATGTATACACACACACCATGAAATACCATTCATACATATACACACATATACGTGTATATGCAAATATGTATATGTATACACACACACCCCCCATGAAATACCATTCAGTTATGAAAAAGAATGAAAATCATGTCTTTTCCAGCAACACGGATGAAGCTGGAGGCTATCTTAAGTGAAACAACTCAGAAATAGAAAGTAAAATACCACATGTTCTCACTTAGAAGTGGGAGCTAAATAATGTGCATGCGTGAACATAGGGTATGGAACAGTAGACAGTGGAGAATCGGAAAGGTGAGTGGTTGATGAGACTCAGAAAGAGAGGTAGATGATGAAAAACTATTTAATGGACACAGTGTACACTATTTGGGTGATGGCTACACTAAAAACCCAGACTTCACCACTAAGCAATATAGCCATGTAACAAAATTGCACTTGTACCCCTAAACTTATACAAATACATAAAAGAGAGAGCTGGAATTCTAATATCAGAGAGGTGAAGTCCACCCCTGAAACTCAGCAGTTAGGAGGCAGAAATTAAGCTCAGGAGATCTTACCATGCCAGAATTCTATGGGTAAGCTGATACAGAATGGAAATAAAGCAGTGTAGAAAAGGATATGAGATTTTGTGCTAAGTTCCAAATATTTAGGGGTGATGAATTTGTGATGGTGAGTGGTTGGGGTTAGCTTAAATATTTGAAGAGTTGGAGAGTTTTAGGATTAAATGAGTTAAGCCAAGAAGAGTATTTAGAATAGTCACTGGCACATAGTAAATTCTCACTAAATGTTAGTTCTTTTTAAGATGTTTGTAATTTTTAGCCCATATCCTACTCCCATTTCATATAGCAGCATAGTTGCATATCATATTACATAGAGACAATTTGGGCTCTAAGTCATGCTTTTTAAGCTTTTCTTCCCTATAGTTATATGCAATTATCCATTATTACTTTCTGTTTCACCACTTCCTCTCCTGAGTCAGTGGAAGAGGTTATTGATGGTTCTTCATCCTCACTTAGCTATACAGAACACACACACACACACACACACACACACAAATTAGATTTTGTCAACATTAAAAACATTTTGTTTTCAAGAGTTAAAAAATAAAAAATCAAGCCACAGAATGGGAGAAAATATTTTCAAAACATATATCCAACAAAGACATGTATCTAGAATATGCAAAGAACACTTAACAACTCTTTGATAATAGTACAAACCTCCCAATTAACAAGTAAGGCAAAGATTTGAACAGTCGTTTTACCAAATACATTTTGTATGTATACAGTAAACACAAAAAGTGCTCAGTATCTTTACTCATTAGGGAAATGCAAACTGAAAGGGGATACCACTACACATCTATTAAAATGTCTACAATGAAAAAGACTGTGAATACTACGTTGAGGAGGGTGTGGAATAACATGAACTCATACACTGTTGGTAGAAATATAAAATGATACAACCACTTTGGAAAATGAGTTGGCAATTTCTTAAAAAGTTAAGCATACACTTGACCATTCCACCCCATGTATTTACCCAAGAAAAACGCATGCACCCATTCAAACATTTGTACACAAGTATTCATAACAGTTTTATTTGTATTAGACAGAAATGGAAACAACATATAAATGGATAAACACATGGTGGTATATCCATGCATTTTTCACTACAGTTCGAAAACACAGTTTATGACTTGATCAAAATGAGTTTAATGGTGACAACTTAAAGTATGGGGGCATTTTTCCTGTCTCTGGTGTGGTGTGCGCTGCAGCCTGGCAAACTCTTACCTATATTTGAGATGCTGCTTGGTATCTCCCTTTGGTGATCTCTTACTCTTTGATCCCATCACAAGGTTCATTACTGCCTACTTTGGGACACTGTTATGATAAGTCAATTTACTAAATTGCGTAGCTGATAATTTTGTAACAAAGACTATACGTTATTCATCATTGGTTCAATTTTCTGAACTACTACAAGAATAAATAGATGAATGTGTGAATCCCTAAAGAAGAGCTACACATGCCTCAAATGTTCTACTGGTGGGTGTGTGACCATACATAACTGGGCTGTCCCATCTGGGCTGCTTAGCTGGTCTAAGTTTGGCTCAAATTTTTCAGGAAAGTCATGGATTTAGATTTAAACAAAAGATTTTCTAGAACATAAAATATTGTTTCCTTGATACAGGACAATATCCTGAAAAGGTCAGAGTAATAAAAAATTCGGAAACAAAAGAGTAGCTTTGCATAAAATCTAAGGTGCTAAACGTCATTAAAAAGCCAACTTGTTCTTCCAGCCTGGCCCTCAGGCTGTGTCTTGTCCAGAATACCAGGTGGGGTCAAGGACTCGACCACTTTTCCAGTGATACAATAAGGGCTGGTAACTGACAAAATTCAGCTTAACAATTTAACTTGTAACCTATTGGGACAGAAGAAGCTAGAAGAAGCTTTTCTGAGAGTCTGATGAAAATTAGCAGGCTTCTTTTTAATAGATTTACCTAGGTATACTCATAGTTTTATATGTAATTTTAGGGACTTTGCTCTTCTCCAAACACTTATGATAAAAACCCTGCATCAAATAATAATAGGATAAGGTCTCATCAGAATAATTAGGATAATTTGAGGGTAATTTATTAACAAAGTATATTAGATCCTTTGACTGAGGTAATAAATTATCATAGACTTGGTGGCTCAAAACAAGAAAATATCATTCTTAATTCTGGAGACCAGAAGTCCAAAACCAATATCACAGGACAGAAATCATGGTGTTGTCAGGGTCATGCTCTGGAGACTCTAGGGGAGAATCTGTCTGTGCCCATTCCAGCTTTGGGTGGCTTCTGGCATTCTTTGGCTTGTGGCTGCATCACTTCAATCTCTGCCTCCGTGGTCATCTTGCCTCCTCCTCTTCTGCCTGTGTCTTTTCTTCTGTTTGTTACAAGGACACTTGTGATTGCCTTTAGGCCCACCCAAGTAATCCAGGATAATCCTCCCATTTCCAGATCCTTAATTTCATCAGATCTGACAGATACTTTTTTTTATATAAAATAACATTTGTGGGCTCCAGAGATGATTGGGTAGCCATTACTCAACCTCCTACATGAAGGGACTATTGATAAAATAGGCAAGGTCTAGTAGGAGATCCACAGGGGAGGAGACTGGCCAGGACCATAGGTTCTGCTTCCACACTTAGGACTGAAAGGGTGAATGAAGGTGTGGTTACTGGAGCCTGGAAGGAGAGAGTCATACAGAGAAGACCTCCTTGAAAGAAACGATATACCCCCCTTTTTAAGGGCCACCACCAGCTCTAGGCAACTTGGGAAGGAAGGCGGCAGGGAAATAAGTGACCTGATCCCACCCTCTTCTTCCTCTCCAATCTGTTTCCCATCAACAGCACTCAACAGGAAGCAAGTGGGCACCGGCTCATACCTATTGATAGAATTTATGCAGGTTAAACTTCTCAGGGTAGACAGTGGGTAGAGAAGAGTGAAGAGTAGTTCTGGAAGGGTAAATGGAAGATAGTAGGCATTCAGCACAGTGGAGCATTGTGTATAGGAAATTTTCATAGTTTCTTTTGTTGCAGATGTGTCAGATTTGAACATCTATGCACTTGCAGAGTCATTTGTCTTTCCAGGCAACCCACCAAAATAACTGCCAGGACTCTAATGCATCCTGGAGAGAAGGTACTTTTGTATCTTTTGTTTACCAATGTAGCTGGTGGCTCTAGAACAGTGTCTGGTACATAGTATATGGTCGATAAGTATTTGTTGAATAAATGGAACTGAAATATAGTCTACAAGTACCTGCTGGTTACCCTCCATGTTACTTCATATGTCCTACCAGGTACTTATTTCCCCTACTGTCTCCTTTGCCTAACACAGCTGCGGTTGCTGCTGCATCCTCTGTGCTTTGGCAATGGCACAATTCCCTTCTACACTCATATTCCTGTTGCTGGCTTGGTTCTTCTAGCTCCATTGAGCATAACTGACTAATTCAGACAGGTTCAGCTTCCTTGAGAAGGTTTGCACAATTAGAATTAATTCTATTACATGAAAATTTTGAAGGAAGTGGAGAGAGGACACCTTTATCTATAATGGTTTGGGTAACTGTCTTCACTTGGAATTTTTAAAAGGAATGACTACAGGAATTGGATTTTTCCAGCCTATGAGCAGAAGCCTGCTGAGAGAATTTCTCACAGTACCAAAGGCCAGGAAAGGACCTAGGAGTGTAACAGCCTCTGAAGGCACAGTGTTACAGGAGCTCACAATAGCAGACTGAGCAGGACACCTGTCTCTTGTCAGTCAGGATAAAGCTCCTGAAAGCAACATGGGGCTGAGAGGCAGGCTAGGTGCCACAGGGTCTCTGTGATGTTGGCAAGTCTCTTCAGGTGCTGTCAGATTGGAGGTCAACCACCTCCATCATTCACTTTGATTTCCAAGGGGCTGCAAACTCTTAGAGTTGCAAGATGGGGAGCCTCTTTCAGTAACCATTACTGCCTTTGTCATCAAGATAAGGACCCTCAGAATATCAGATACCTTGTGATCCACTCCCTTCCTACCTCCCCAGGCTCCTCTAAATTTATCCTAGTCTCCAGCTGTAATACACTTCTCCGAATGATGTCAATTGTTTCATGTCATTTAGCACCTGTATATTTGTGTTGCATACCACTTCTGACTCCAGTGATTTAATTGAAATGATGATTTAATACCCAGGACATTTGGACAGTCCCATCTTTTTTCTGGATCTAAATTAGCCAATCCATTTATATGTTTGAGCTTTACCTAACATTGAATTTTACCCCAACCTTAAAGTTAATTAACATCTCTGAAGTTGGCTGCTTCTCTTAAATTTTATTACTGTCTGTGACTTAACCTTAACCTCAACTCACACCTGAACTTACTCTTGACCATCACCCAAATCCCAGCCTCAACTTGTTTCTGAGTGAAAAAATGAGTTAAAGCAGAAATCAGTGAATCAATCGCCATATGTAAAATTCTGCAGGGAGTGTAAACCGTCGTTCTCAGAGGAGCTGCTTAGCTGAGCTCATAGGTGTAGATTTTGGCAACAATTCTTGAAGGACAAAAGGATAGACTTAGTATTAAATAAGATAATTTCTAAACTTAAAATAGCAATTCTCTTTAAATAGGACAAAACTCAAAAAGGGTCAGGGATGATTCCTTAAACATCACTTAAACAGAAAAGCAGACAAATCCAGGATGATAAATGCTACTCAGAGGCTGTATTATTCTGTTCTTGCATTGCTATAAAGAACTAACTGAGACTGGGTAATTTACAAATAAAAGAGGTTTAATTGGCTTACAGTTCTGCAGGCTGCACAGGAAGCACGGCTGGGGAGGCCTCAAGAAACTTACAATCATGGCGGATGGCCAAGAGGAAGGAGGCCTGTCTTACCTGGCTGGCCCAGGAGGAGGAGAGGGAAAGGGGAGGTGCCACACACTTTTAAACAACCGGATCTCATGAGAAGTCGCTTACTATCATGAGAAGGGCAAGGGGGATGTCCATACCCATGATCCAGTCACCTCCTACCAGGCCCCTCCTCCAATATTGGTGATTACAATTTGACACGAGATTTGGGAGAGGACACAAATCCAAACCATACCAGAGGCTAACTAAATTACTCCTCCAGCCTGGCCTTGACATCTTTTTCTGCCCAGTATTGCTCTTGATTCAATAGGACTTGTGTTTCCCATTTGGTGCTTGGCATACTAAATACATGTATAAATTACTAAACTGAAATTAAACACCATTATTCTAGGCCTTTTTAAAGTAATTGTTTTGAAAATCTGAGGAAAGTCACTTTTCCCCCAGAAAAATGCATATAACTACATACACATGTAATTTTGCCTTCTATTTCAGAAACTTCAGTGAGCCACGGACCCAATATTTAGAAACCACGAATTAGAGATATTAACTACTCTAGGTAACTGGCTCAGAGAGGAACTCTGTTTATAGAATATTCTCCAGGCCAGTTCTCCTTCTTCTGATATTTTTAATTCTGGGTTTTTCTTTCACTGAATACTCTTGTAACTCTTATCTCTGTGGTCAGCTAAAGAGCATCTCCCTTAGGTGATCTACAGCAGAAACATCATGAATTATGTAGACTATACTTACCTGAGGCTTCTTTCACTATTTTTAGTTCTGCGGAGGGACATTATATATCTGTCCTCATGAGATGATTTTGTGAGATAATTAAACCAGTTTGTGGCCAGATTCTTGCAGCTACTGAGCATCTTGAAGTTGTAGGCTTCTCTCATTCCCTATATACATGTACACACATATCACCGTCACCAGCACTATATTTTGAGATATCATCATTTGAATAAAAATACCTTTGACTTATGTATGCTATCTCTTATATTTCACTAAAATGGATAAAGTAGTAATTATACTCATGTTATAGCTTAGACAACTAAAGTATTGATCATATAGTCAATTTCTCAACAATGCACCACAAATCTGTGATGGCTAAGATTAAGACCCAGATCCCTGGTACTGGAATCACCAACTTTTCCACCAGTATTCCTAGCTGTGATTTGGGTCTTTTTGTTTTTTATCACCCAGTCCAACTCAGTCCCAGAGGGCTCCATAATCCTTCACCATTATGCCCTCTGAGGAAAGGGCATTTCAGCAATGGCTTCGTATTACCCCATGTAAGGTCAAATTCCAGGGCTGGCTTATTCACTTCCACTGGAGAGTTGCTCAGTCACATAAATTTCAAATTCCTTTAGATTTCTTTCACAATCACACTTTCCACCCTTCCTTTGCACCTCAGGAGCAGAGTTACGTTCTTCTTCGGTTTATACCCTAGAAGATATTTTATCATTGCTGGTCTCTACAACCCCATGTCTATTTTTATCCTCAAATCTCTTCTCCTAGGCAACCATTCTATTTAATATGTATCTATTTTTTGATTTGTGTATTTTCTACAAAACGTATATTGCTTTGTGCATGTGTTTTTAATGTAAGTTATATTATATTATCATTGCGTTAGGATAATACCAGATGCAATCATAAATAATGTCCAAATTTTAGTAATTAAGCACAGTAAAATTTCTTGTTCACAGAACAGTATTATTGGTGTTGCTGGTTGGGTAGCTCTTCTCCATGCAATTATTAAGAAACTTTGTGTCTCCACCACCCAATGCAAAGGCTCCCAATATCACCCTGAGAGTGGCTTTATTCAAGACAATTGAAAAGGGAACAGAGCATGGAGAATTGCCAAGTGTATACAATATTGTTGTAATCCACTTCTCTTTTCCCTGGTGTTTCAGGCACTAATTCTCATAAAGGATTCCTTTTTAACCACGAATTCTTCAATTACCATTAATACTGCGCCCGGGAATTATGGAATACATGGATTGTGTATTACATGGATTGCCTTTGAAATGGAAGGCTTCTTCAGAAAATAGTCAGTAGGTGAACAAACCTTCACTCATGATTTTCATTTATATATTAATTCATTCAACAAATATTGCTTTTGAGTTCTTCACTTTGTCAAGTACTGTACTTTTTTTTTGAGGAAAAAAGTCTTATATGAGAATTTTACATAAAAATACAATTCCCCAAACAAAAGAGATGATGCAAAAGTTTTACGGTTTATTAAAAGTATCAGAAGAAATACTGCTTGAGCTCAGAAGAGGTGTAAATAATTTTGACAAAAAATTTAGAGAAGGGTTTATATTTATATTTATTGCATTTAGGCAGGAGAGGAAGGAGGGAAGGACATTGCAGAAAAAAAGAGTAAGGTTACAAGGCTTGAAGGCATGAAAAAGCAGAGCCCGTTAATGGGATGGCTGCAGCATTTGGGGCAGGGGACAGATATGTAGGATCTGAATGTCAACTTAGCAGTGTGGACTTAATTCTGCTACCAGAAGTCTAGAATTGTAAGTAGTCTCTAGAGAATACCAGAGTTCAAGTGTAGTTTTGCAATTCAGTTGAAATTTGTACACTTGAATTTCCTGATTTGTAAGATTCCCTTGGTGATAATGCTTGATTTTCACCTGGCAATGTCATTGTGAAGCTAAAAAAAGGGATGTAAAATTCTCTTACACAGTTTACAGCTCTTTATAGCCAAGAGCTGTTATTATTTCTATCACTCATTGGGAAATATGGCACCTAATGAGCTTCAGCCATTATGCTGTGCTACCTTCCCAGAGTTTATATCTTGTGATGCCTCTTATGCAGTTAAAGATACACACAAAGCAAGCCATATATTATTTACAGTTAAATATAAATAAATATGTTTTTAGCTGCATAAAACATGACTGTATATATACTAAATTTATTTTAGTGGTTGCTGAGGATGGCGCAGTTGGATTTAGGATGATGGAGTAGATGGGGCTTTGAATGTATTTGTCATTTCTTCTGTGAAAAAAGAACTTGAACCTTTATAACAAATGATTATCAGCAATATATGGTGTTTATTTATTTTTTTGTCAAATTAGTTATAGTTTTAAAATTTCTTACAATAGAAAGTTATAATTAGCTTTCACTGAATAGGTTGCAGAACAAATGTGTAAAATATGATAAATATGATCCCGATTTTGTAAGACACACATATAAAGGACAAAGAATATACAATGATATGTTAGTAGTGGGTTATTTTTGGGTGGTGGGATTATAGGTAGGTCTTCTTTCCTTTTTATGCTTTGAATAATAGTTATTACAATAGCACAACAGTGAAAATAATGAAAAAGTGATTAAGTTATATTCCCCCAAAGCCAGACCTGATAGATCCATACAGTCTAACTTTAGAGGGAATCATCTTAAATTCTTTCTTTCACCATCTCCTCAATGAATAGTCTCTGAATCTTTTTTATCTTCTTCATTTGCACCACTTTTCCCTAGTTCAGATTAACAATGTCTCTGCTGAAGAGTAACAATAGCCCTGTCACTAGTTTCCCTGTTTCTAACTAATTCTTTCTAATACACCCTGCACAGGGTGGCTAAGTTGTCTTTCTGAAGAGCCAGGCTCTTCATGACCCTCCACTTCCAATAATCTTCAGGATAAAGTTCAAATTTATCAGAAAGCACATGAACACCTTCTTGGCCTCATTTTTGCTTTAATTCTGTGCCTCGTATCTCCTGCAACATCTTCACCTTGACTCCTTTCTCCAGTCATAGCAAATACCCCTGGAGCACAAATGATAGGAACAAGCTGGTGCTTCTCCTATAATACACTTGTCTCCTTCCCTGGTTCTCACCCTACTCCACTCTCTGCCCATTCTGCTTGGCTGACACCTCTCCTCATCTTTTACAGGTTAGTTATTTTATAAAAAACATTTACTGAACTATGCACACTTAGCTGAGATAGTGGCAGCCTTCTGTTTTCCCACAACTTATATTTGTAGTATTACACTTATCCCTCTGGGATCAATCACTGATTTTTCTGCCTGTTTCAGAAAAAATCTGAACCAGATTTTAGGTAGCTATAGGGTAGGAATTCTGTCCTAGTACTTTAGTGCCTAATCCTAGGAAGTGCTTAGCATTTTGTTGAATGAATTAATATGGTTTGGCAGCTAGCTGCCTTTTTAGACTGGATTTTAAAGAGGACATCCTCCTGACACGTTGGTGAAGGACAACTGGGCAGACTTGCCAGGAGGATCTTCCTGCAGTGAGGAGGCTGGGTTTGCATGACTCAGCCGCAGATCACTTTTGCTTCAGATCCTTCTCACTTCTGCAGTACACGGGAGAACTGACCTACATTCAGAATCACTTTATAATTCCAGAATTACACTCAAATGTGTAATAGGAGAGGAATTTGACTCAGTACAGGCAAACAACAGTGTTCAGAAATTCTGGATATAGAATAAAGAACTGAAGAAGCAGGAGTTTCTGACAGCAACAGTTCAGAAAGTAGGACAGTTTAGACAAAGTTCCTTGGAGGAAAAAGGGATTCAATGACTGGAATTTTTGATCTTTTCCACATAGTTCCTTATGTGAAAATGATACTTTTGAATATTTTTGACTATGGGGAAAATGTTGGTGGAATATTCCCTTGCCTGGAGTTGTTCTGCTATATGTACATTGGTTGTACCCAAGGATGATGCTTAGTACTTTTGAATACAGAAAGCTATAATGTGATACCAACAAAAGACATAAATCTAAGTCTGGCCATTGAGGTGGGAATTACTGTCAGGTTCAACTTTGGGTTGTGTATTCTAATTATATAATATTACGAATTTATCAAGCTGGACATAGTATATGTTCATGATCTAAAATGACTTCAGATTTTTAAGAAACGCCAAGCAAAACTCTTCTCCATAGGTCTTCTGCTCTGGAGGAATCAGCCCCAGAGCTGATGCTATGTCCTCATCAAAATTTAGAACTGGCTGCACTGGAAGACACCCTTCTCCTTCTACCAGGGACTCAGACTGTCACACAAGGTAGACAAAGGTTCCCTGATGACCATTCATCCTCCAATCACCACCATGGACACTGAGCCCAAAGGTGATGAAGCAAGAGTCTCAGCAAATATCCAGAAGCTGAAGACATTTTAAATTTCAGTCTCAAGTTCATTCTTGCATTCATTCAGACATTCTCTCCTTTAAGACATATTTTTTTAAAAAAAACTAATTTTCTTGACCAAATCTCAGACTGGGCTTTGAGATGTAATCAATGCCAATCTCTGCTACAGTTTGCTTCCCTCAATTTCTAATTACTTTAAAAAACAGTTCCCTCTTTGCTTCAAATTAATGTTTAATAAAGAGATGCCAATCAGATCTTATTATTAGTTTTCTTATTTTTAAGTAAAAATGATTATTAAGTGATGGTGCATTATGAAATAATAACTGAAATAATATTAATAATTAACATACTCAGTAGTTGCTGTGAGTCATACACAACTTTCAGTATTTTAAATACTCAAGTAATTTTACTACAACTCTATAGGTAGGTGTTATTATTATTCTTGTTTTTTAGATGAGGAAACTGAGACACAGAGTAGTTAAGTAATAGCTTCTTCTAAATTTACAGAAAACCCTATAGCAATAGTTAACTAGGGCAGGTACTACAACTAATAGTAGCTACAGAAACCAAGCCAGAGACCTTAAATGACTCTTATGAATAGAAAAAGATAAAGAAAAGTTTACAATAAGGCATTTGTGGTTATCTCTGGATTATAAGAATGTGGTCATTTAATCTTCTTATTGTGTTACCTGAATCTTTAACTTTCTACCCTGCATACATAATGCTCATGTGTTAACCCATTTTGTATAGTGATAACATAATACCTAAGAATGGGTAATTTATAATGAACAGAAATTTATTGGCTCAGAGTTCCTGATATTGGGAAGTCCAATATCAAGGTTCCAGCATCTTATGAGGGCCTTCTTGGTCTGTCATCACAAGTCAGAAGGTGAGAGAGCAAGAGGAGGCTGAATGCTCCTTTTTATTATGACACCAGTCCCAACCATGAGGGTGGAATCCTCATGGCCTAATGACCCCTTAAAGGTCTTTTCTAATGCTGTTAGAGTGGCAATTAAATTTCGATCTAAGTATTGGAGGGTACAGATGTCCATACCACAGCACCTTATCAAGTAATAAAAGTTTATTATTAATAATAAAGATAACCTACTGGAGACTAATATATATAAAACCTTCAGATTATAGAAGAACTGTTTGAGCAGAGAAGAGAGGATAACACTCACCGTTTGGGGGTCAGGTAAGGATTTATAGAGAAAATAACCTGGCATTGGTCTGGGAAGAATGAAGAGTTTATGTGGCAGAGAAATGGTGGGAAGGACATACTAAGCCAAAGGAATGGGATTAACAGAGATAGGAAAGAATAAGACTTGCACTGGATGAGAGTGGGAGGTAGGGTATCTGGGAGTCATTGGGGAGATGAGACTGGCATCCTATTTTGGATTGAGAAACACAGGCTTTAGAGGCAGAAGTTCTGGGTTCAAACCCAGCATTGCCTCTTTGTCCGCTGCATTGGGGAAGTCACTTGGGCCTTTTCTACTCTGATTTCCTCTAGTTAAATGTGTATTGTGGAGATTCCTGTCATGCTACCTCAAAGGGTTATTGTGAGGCTCAAAGGAAATGTAATAATATAAAGATTATATAGATATACATTATATAAATGAAGGCATTGTCTACAATACCTATTGGAAAATGTCTTGCTCTGTTAATACATTATATTTTCTTGATATTTTAATGAAATGTTTATGGTTATTTGACTTTTCTTTAAATCATTTTCTCCATTGACATATTAGTTAACTCTAAAGTACAATACCAAGAGTATACAGGAATACATATTTTATGATTTACTAATCATCCATTAAATTGGTGGGTGGAAGCCACTGCAATAACAAGTCTTATTCCTGAGTGGAGGTTGTAGTGATCAATAAAATCACTAAGTGAGGACTCAGGGTAGCAATGTGTGACAGGAGGGTCAATCCAGGAAAGGTAGAATCTCAGGGCCTAGAGGTGGCTGTCAAGGCACAACAGGCTGTGCTACAGAATCAGAAGCTGATTGTGAAAAAGAGTTAGGATGGAAGGAAGAGTACATCAGGGACTGGTAATGGCAGTGGGCCCAAGTCAGATATCATGGAAGGAGTCTAACCCTGAGGCTGGAGCCTATGGTCCTACGGTAAACACAAGTAGGAGCCTAGACTTAGATTAAACAGGCTCTTAGAAGAATACTAGCATAAAGACTCATGCAACATTCCGAGGGAAATTGTCTGGAGTTGGGATCTTTGATTTGGTATGCAAGGCTTAGGTTCAGTCACAGAAGCAAGACCTGGTCAAAAGTGGCCATAAAGTTGGAGCAGATCAGTAGCCTCATGACCTTTATGCTCTTCTCTTGCCCTAGAGTTCTTTATTATTACCAGTAATGGAAACGTGCTGGTCCTGCTGGGGTGCTAAGTGGCGTTTGCTAGGAGATTGGTGGGCCTCTAAACCATGGACGAAGAAGTGGTGGTGTTGACTCTGCCCAGTAGTTTAGGGACTGAGTAGGAGTGTGACTGGAAGTTTAGTTGTTGGGAGCAGGCTTTCTCATGGAGACATAAGTGGGAATAGGTTGTATATGAACAAGGTGACAAGCATTCGCTGGTGCCCAATTCCTGTTTAAGCTCTGACTCTCAGCTGCTTTCTGATCACTTAATTCTTTATCATTCTGGGTCTTGCCCCTATACATTATGGTAAGCTGGAGGGACCAAAAACTGCCGCTTACATTCCTTTTATCCCGTCCACCACTCAGAACAGAGCTTTGTTCTTCATTGTTCAAAACATGCTCTTTGTGGTTTGATGGCATTTTAATCAGTGTTGCCATGCCAGTATAAGGGCCATTCATAGGTAAATAATTGTTTTTTCTCTGGAGATGATAAAGGTTGGTTAATTGGAATATTTACATGCCTCTCTCAGTCTCCCTGATCTGTAACCTACTGTATATAATTATATAGAACTTTCCAAAGAATAGTCTACTCACTGCCCCGATTTTCTCACCTCCCACTACTTTTTATTCCGTAGCCTCTGGTTTCCATCTTTTGAAACTCTTCTTATAAGGTCACCAGTGACCAAATAATCATCAAACTAAAGTGGTCTTTTTGGGATTTACTTACTTTGTAACTTTGTTTTTTCAGGTGACACTGTCAAGCACACAGACTACCTTTTTTGGCTCGTGAGACCCCTCATGTTCCATATAATGTTACTAATTCCTTGCAAGACATCCTCTTTTCCTCCACAATCTCTCTAAAATGTTGGGGAGACTCTTCCCCCTGCATGTACTTCTTGACTAATCTTTTCTGTTATAATAGTTTATTCCTCAATTTTGTTGGTCAACCAAATTTACATCTATAGCCCCAATATTTTGACATGGTCTGGCTCTGTGTCCCCACTCGAATCTCATTTTGAATTGTAATCTGAATTATAATTCCCATGTGTTGGGGAAGGGACCTCCTGGGAGGTGATTAGATCATGGGGGCACTACCTCCATGCTGTTCTTGTGATAGTAAATGAGTTCTCACGAGACCTGATGGTTTTATAAGGGGCTTTCTCCTACTTTGTTCTGCACTTTTCTCTCCTGCTGCCACTTGAAGAAGGGCATATTTGCTTCCCTTTCTGCCATGATAGTAGGTTTCCTGAGGCTTCTCCAGTCGTGCAGAACTGTGAGTCAATTAAACGTCTTTCCTTTATAAATTACCCAGTCTTAGGTGTTTTGTCATAGCAGCGTGAGAATGGACTAATAGATATGTCTAACGAAATACAAACTTGTATATGCAATTGCTGCCCTTATATCTCCTCTTAGCTGTCCAAAAGACACTTAAAATTTATGTTCCCAGAACTGAACTCATTTTTGTGCCACCTCTTATATTCTCTGTCATCTGGAGGCAGTAACCTATGCAGTTATCCAGGCTAGAAACATTGTTTTTATCTTGTCTTTTTCCTGTCTCCTACATCCAATCATTGTGTATTCCTGCCCATTTTTCTCCTGAATATTTCTTGAATTTTTCCCATATCCTTTGTTTCAACTACTACTACCTTATAGAGATAAATCACTTTTATCACTTATCACTCATCATCTCTTGCCTGGGTTTGTCAATAGATTTCTGATTGTTTTTTAAACCAATTTATTCCCCATACTACTTTTGAAACCACCTCCATGTGATACATAACTCATCTGCTTAATGCTAATTAGCAACAGGATAATGCCCCACTTTCTTAACATGGTACTTACATCTCTTCATGATCCGACTTTTACCTATGTCTCCAGCTTCAAATAGCACCAGTCTCCATGTTATGATTTATTTTTAGTGATATGAATTTGCCTGAGGTCTCCAAATCTGCTATGCTGTTTTTCCTTTCTAGCTTGCACTCATATTGTCATCTCTGCCTTCTTTTTCTTATATATGTTTGCGATTGAGTTCTGACACTGCCACATTCAAGAAAATCTCTTTACTCATCTTCTTCCTTCAAGGCTATCATCATTGCTCCCCTCTGCTATCTAGTAATACTATGTACATATATGTGTTGCAGTAGCTGTGAGTTGTCCTAGTACAGGGTAGGCATCAATAAATATGTGTTGAATTTAGTTGGCACTGCTTATTCTTATTTTCTCTTCAGTGTATTTGTAGCCTGTGTGTGGGTAAAACGGGGTTCATGTGTCAATGCATAGTAGTGCCTCTCTTCCACTCGAGGTGTGCCAGGTCCACCCCAACGACCTGGCCCTTCTCTGAGCCTCCTGCTCTTCACCAGGTCCAGTTTCTCCTGGAGCCTTTTCTGTGAGGTGGGTGGGGTATTAACTTTGTCAGCAGCAAGGTTACAGTGTCCACTCTAGGTCATCTGCTGCCAGGGCCCAGAGTTGAGGTTCAGGGCTGTAGCATGGATTGATCAATAGTCGGGCCATTTTTTTCTACTATTCCTGAACTTGTGAAGAAGACTGATTCCTGATATCTGTTCCCTGAGTCCATGCTGACCACTTCACACCCATGCCAGAAAAGGATTTATATTAGTCTGCTCAAGCTGCCATAATGAAATATCACAGACTGTGTGGCTTCAACTACAAAAAAATTGTTTTCTCACAGTTCTGGAAACTGGATAGTTTAAAATCAAGTTTTTGGCAGAGTTTGGTTTCTAGTGAGGGCTGTCTTCCTGGCTTGCAGAGAGCCACTTAGTCCTTAGGTGGTTTTTCCTTTGAGAGCGCAATCTCTCCAGTGTCCCTTCTTATAAGGAGCTAATCCTATTAGATCAAATTCTACCTTTATGAGCTCATTTACCTTTAATCACCTTGTGTCCCTGTAGGCCTATTTCCAAATACAGCCACATTGGGAGTTATAGCTTCCATGTATAAATTTTGGGGGGATACAAACATTCAGTTGAAACACAACCAATTTTCATAAGTCTGTGGAATGGTAATCACCAGGCTGAGCTGGAATGACAGCTGACTTGTGAATGCTGCTGAAATCTGCAGTGGAGGCAGGTCAGGCTCTGGGCCTCAAATGTAGCGAGACGTAAACTTTCAACTAGTAGTGAATGTTGGGTAGGAGAGAGGAAGGTATAATTTGGATTTCATGACCTATGTAAAGTTATATTCCTGTTCCAACTTTTCGTTAACTGTGACTGGGCTCCTTATTTACTTCCTTGTAGGTGTGGAAACGAAAAGGCCCAACTTTTTAATGAATGGCTCAAGAACTTTCTCACATCTCTTCTATGTTGTAGTTACTATACCAGCCAAGCAGATAGATCACTTCAGGTTCTTTAATATACAACAAGATCTGCATTAAGAAAATGAAATTAGAGGATTTGATACTAGAGAAGCAGACCTGGACAATGGATCTAAAAGAAAGTGCCAACTAGGCTGGCCTGTCACCATACATTGGAAAAAAAATGTATAAAGTACATGGAATCAAGTAAGAACATCACGTTATTTCTCTTATAGTTTGTAAAATGCAAACTAAAGTGTTTCCCCCTTTTTAAAACCAAGATAATTATTTTCTCTTTTCTCTAATGTATTTAGCAGTAAGATGCTTATAGTATTTTAATGACTGAAATTCATGGTTTAATTTCTCATGCAAAGTCATGTTCTTTGAGTCTTACTGCTTATTTGTCTTCAGTTTCATTGTGTGAACAATCATAATCTTTTCTTCCTCCCTCTCTCCCTCCCTCTCCCTCCCTCCTCCTTCCTTCCTTCCTTCCTTCCTTCCTTCCTTCCTTCCTTCCTTCCTTCCTTCCTTCCTTCCTTCCTTCCTTCCTCTCTCCAGTTTCCTTACTACCTCCCTTCTTCCTATCTCTCTTTCTCTTTCCATTCTCTTTCTTTCCTCTTTCCGTCTCTCTCTTCCTCCCTTTCTCTTTTTACCAACTCATATTTGTCAGTTTTTGATTTTTTTAAAAAATAAAAGCTTTTAAGGAAATGATCAACTAATATCATTTGAAGTCTAAGTTCATGCTGTCTCTTGTTATTTATTTAGATATTTCTGCATTGTCATTGAAGGCTAATATGTTTTATAAGTTTTATATTTCTGATTCTTAAAGTTTAGGGGTGAGGGCACACCCTCAAATTGGGGGTTTCATGTTGCATTATGGTGGTGAGGGGGCCAATGTTAAATCCTTAATGCTTAATTTGGAAAAGGATTTGAATGTAAAGGCTCTTGAGGGTAAATGGCTTATCTTCTTGTCCTTGACAAATGGTATGAGAAGTGAAGTGATCTAGAGTTACATTTGTCAAGCTTTAATGTACATATAGAATACTTAGAGGTCTTATTAAAATTTAGACTTTGATTCCATAGATCTGGGGTGAGGGCCAGGAATCTTATATTAGGGTTCTCCAGAGAAACAACTAATAAGATACACACACACACACACACACACACACACACACACACTCTCTCTCTCTCTCTCTCTCTCTCTCT
This sequence comes from Macaca thibetana thibetana, assembly GCF_024542745.1. Lineage (NCBI taxonomy): Eukaryota > Metazoa > Chordata > Mammalia > Primates > Cercopithecidae > Macaca > Macaca thibetana. Next base: position 65,524,038 of record NC_065585.1, read on the forward strand.
CACACACACATATAAATATACATATATAAAATGTAAGTTAAAATGATATACATATTTATTTATTTTGAATAATTGGCTCACACCATTATGGAGGCCAAGAAGTCCATGATCTGCCATCTGCAAGCTGGAGACCCAGGAAGCTTGTGGTATAATGCAATCTGAGTCTGAAGGCCTGATAATCAGGGAACTGATAATGCAAATCTCAGTCCAGGGACAGGTGAAGATGAGGGGAGATGTCCCAGCCCATACAGTGAGACAGAATAAAAAGAGGGAAAGCATTTCTTTCACCTTCTTCTATCTTTTGTTCTACTTAAGGCCTCAATGAATAAAGTGATGTCCATCCTATTGAGGAGGGCCACCTACTTTCTGAGCCCACTGGATTCAAATGTGAATCTCATCTGGACATACCCTCACAGACACACCCAAAATAATGTTTTATTTGGGCACACCATGGCCCAGTCAAGTTGACTTGTAATTAACCATTACAAGTCTGCATTTCTACCAGCCCTCAGGCACTGCTGATGGTTGTGGACCGTGGATCACATTTAGAAGAATAAAGCTCTAGAGCCCTGTTGTCTAATAGGGTAGCTCCTAGTACATGTGATTATTTAAACTACAATCAGTTAAAATTAAAATGAAAAATAAAAATTTCAGTCACACTAGCTATAATGCAAGGGCTCAACAGTCACGTGTGAGTAATGGCCACCATACTAAATATTTCCATCAAGGTAGAAAGCGCTACTGGACAGTGTCGCTGTGGAGAAAATAATGTTACATGACATACTAGAAGATTCATGCCCAAATCTCACTTTTGTAACTTACTAGATTTATCAACATTAGATGTCCTACCTATAAAGGTGTATTTCCTCATCTGAAAAGTGACAATAATAACGATAACTTCCTCAGAAGGTTTGGGAACACTTGAATTAGTTAGCAAAGTGATTGGCATATTATAGATGCCCCATAAACTATATACCTAGTTGTTAAGAGATACTCCAGCTCTGGAGCCAGACCATGTAGGTTAGAATCTTGATATCTTGATATTGCCACTTACTGCCTCTGCGACCTTAGTTAAGCTACACAATGTCTTTGAGTTGCAGTTGCTTTATCTGTGAAATGATTATAATACTAATAACCTACAAGATTTTTACATCTGAATACATGTAAGGCTCCTTGAACAGTTAGTTTCTGGAACATAGTTCTAGAAACAGTGAAGAGCAAGAAGAAATAAGCAATGAAGTGTTTTTGACATCTAGACCATTTAGAAAGGGCATTCTTAATTCAGAGAATTTGTAGGTGGGTTTCAGAGAAACTGTGTGCTTTCTGAATTTAAATCAATTAAAATGCATATGTATTATGTGCATTTTTCTGAATTCCTGACAGGTCTGAGATAAAGAAAAAAGGAAAGTTTCTGTTTTTAGAAGGGCTTTTATAACTGAGAGAGCCCTTTATTCAACAACCACTTCTGGTCAGCAACTCAACCTCCCTGATGACTTTTCTGAGAGTAGAGTTTGTACTTCAATTTGGGGTTCTGAGGGCTATAAGAAATTTATGTTCCTGGAAATTAGAAATTTTGCTTCAGTTCTTTGCATGTCAGTTTCATCATCTGTAAACTGGGGTTATTGGATTGGAGGATTTTTAAATTAACACTGGAAATCTAACATGTGTTATGACTCTAATGCAAATGAAGTGCTGTTAGTAAAATGTTCACTATATCAGGAAATTTGGACAGATTTAAAGTAAAAGCTTGACCAACATGGCTTTATCAAATCTCTTTAACATTAAACAGAAAACCTAGAGCAAGGAGCTCTCGAAATGTTACCAGATCTCTGAGCAGGGAAGCACTGCTTGCTGCCTAGCAACCTTTGAGGCTGTAGAGTGCAAATAGAAAACTGCAGGACAGCTGAGCCAAGCAGCTTCAAGAGGAGCCATAACGAGGCAGCTCGGTCTTTTCTGCAGAAGGGATGCTTTAGGATACAATAAAGCAGTGCTTAGACAATGCAGCAGAGTTTTGGGTGTGGTCAAAATCTCTGTTAGCCACACTGAGTATACAATAAACGGAAGCGTGACATCCTTTTCAGAACAAGTAAATCTGAAATAATTTGAGTCTAAGATTTATAGTAAACAGGGACATCTCTGCTATCAATAGCTTCAGCTTTAAATAACTATTTACACTTATGTGATTTTAATCATTTTTACCACAAAACATTTGTACATAGCAACAACCAATTCTTTTTCTTTTGAACCCAAAGATCTACGAAGTACATACTTTTTAAAAATGATAAGTTTAAGTATAAAATTGCTAGAGACCACATCCTGAGTAATTTTATGAAAAAATAAAATATTTTTGATGTATTCTCTTTTTATTCACACTTGTATGTGCCAAAACATTTCTTCACATCACAGTATGCTTTCTTAAGACACCATTTGTTTTTGTTCCTGCTAACATTTCCAAATAAGAGTAAAATTCATCATAGTATAAAAAATGCAGACAATCTAATTATTTTCTAATCTAGATGAAACTTGTAAACCACCTATCATCTGCCAGTCCTATCATGGTAGAATATTTATATATGGTTCAAAGGAATGGGAAGGAAATTGCTGCTTTCAGGATCTTTCTGGTTATCTAGTTTATTTAGAATTATTCTCATGTTCTCGTCATGATTTTATTCTCAGCTAATGTTACTGACCCAAATATTTCTAAGTGACAGATTGTTCTGTCTTAGGCATGAAATGTAAATTGCTTTCTCCTGACTGTCTGAGTCAGGAGTCACATAAAATCTTTCCTGGAACTCTGATTAAGACGGTAGTTGTCATCCATCTCTGACTCGTATGTAGTGTGTATTTGCCTTTCATTTGACCTCTGTTCTAGTTAGATTCAGGATCTTTTTTTTTTCTGAATATTACTAATAGTATCTTTAGTTTACTAATACATATCAATCATAAGCTGACAACAAGGGCCAGAGTAATTAGAGGATGTGTAGAGAGCTCCCCACAATTCCCTGACAGTAGCACATGTTTCTCCAGAGCTTTTGGGGTGGGAACAAAGAAAAGGAGGTCAGTATTTAACAATGTGAGGAGTGTACAAAAATAGAAAAGTTTCATCTTGGTTAATTTTCTTCCCTTACCTCTACCCAGGGAATTGGTTGGATGAAAAGAGATTGCCTCCAAATACTTTGAGATTCATTACTTTAACAGCACAGACAACTAAACCTAAAGGTTTTAAAAAGCCACACTGTTGTGACTACAGTGTGAGAGTTCTTTGGGGCCAAATTCTGTAGTTTCGGTAAAGCTGAAGGTATATAGTCTGACCTCTTAGAGGCATCCTAGCATGATAATTAAGAGTATGGACTTTGGAGTCAACAGATTCGGTTCGAATTCTAGCTTGTTTTGATAAATTACTTAACCTTTGTATCCTAGGTTTCTCTTTTATTAAAAGGGTGCTATGATAGTTACTTACTGAAATTGCATGGATTAAGTGGGATAGTGATCATAAAGTACCCAAAACAGTGCCTGATCTAAGATAAGCATTCTTTAGGTGGTAGATGTTATTAAAAATAATGTAACTAAAAACTTTCTTCTAGAATGAATCTACTATGAAACTGTCGAATAGCAAAACCTCAGTAAAATTAGCAGTAGACAATATTTAATTACAGCTGCTGGAACCAAAGAGGAATAAAGTGTGACAAGGAAACAATTGTGAAGGAGGCATTGGTGATGAGTGAGAGTTTTTTTAGAGTAGTGTCCAAAGAGGATTTTTTCCTTTCCAGGGGCCCCTAACCAACCCTGCTCTTCTCTCCAGCAGTACATGCAGCATCCTGTGGTAGACATTACCCGAGGGGGACATGCAGTGCTGCAGATGTACCTTTATCACTTCAGCATTGCATACATCATAACAAACGTAGCTACAATAATGAAGATCAAGACATGACAAGTTAAAGATTGCACACTGAGCAGTTAGAGAAGAAGAAACAAATATATTTCACAATAAGCACAACAGCTCTGATTTAATGAAGTAGACCAGCATGGGCCAGCTTGGGACGCAGATCAACATGGAATGAGGAAGCAGATGAAAACAATGACTCAGAGCAAAAGTTATGAGAACAAACTAGAAACGACTAAGCTTGGCTTTAGTGATGAATGGATACTAGCTGTAATTGATGAATGCAGAGTAAAAGGATGTAGTTTAATCCATAATGCCGATGAAATTCTTCTCAAGTGGTTCTTTTCCTTACTTTTTAAAATATCTCAAATAGGTAATTCTGTAGGCTCTTGAGCGAAGAAATACTATCAAACTCCTCCTTGTTTTCTTTTTCATATTTTTTCCTAAGGAGGAAAAGTACTTGATAATTTGATACAAATTATGAAAATTATGAATAAATGAAATTATTTGAAATGTACTTAGTAGAAGGTAAAATCACTGAAGTAAAACACAAGTGGTTTAGAAAAACTGACTGTGGTCCTGTGACCACCCCAGTTCATCATAGTTCCCTTCTCTTGGATTTTAAGAAAAAGTTCCAGCTAACAATTTGCTGTTACACTTATTTTCTTTGCCAGATATTTCTCTTAGAGACTTTTTGGGTAGGCATGGCTATGTCCTGGGGACAAATTCAAATGTGGACTTCCCTGGCCACAATACACCAAAATAGCATTGTAATCTCATCTCAGTTATAACACAGTTATGAGAATGGTTCAAACCTTTATTCAATTTTTGGAGGATAATTCTTTACACTGAAGATGGTTGGAAAGGCATATGTATAAAAATAAATGAAAGCTGCATTTCCTTACTGTGAGATGGAATACAAATAGAAGTACTCTCAGTGTGAACTTGGTGTTAGGCAATGCTTGAGCAAGAACATTAATCAAGACTTTTGCACACTATTGTGACTTTCAGGTGAGATTTCAGAATCTCTTTTTATCATAAGAACACTACTTTGTTTTCTGAGAATATCTCATGCTTCTCTTCTTCTACCCTGACTACACAACCTTAAATCCAGTCTCGGCCTCTTTCTTCACTGACAGTTGCTACAGAGACACCTGCTGAAGGATTGCTTAGAGGGAGTTGAGAGCTTGTAAAACCTATTTGAGGATTTATCTCTCTTCTAAATGGAAGCATTTTAAAAAATATTGGCAAATGGAGGGCTTTGGGAAGATCTTTAAGCAGTTGAACAAGTATTTTGGCAACAGGAGAAAATACTAGGAATAGAAGTGTGAACTCAATATTTGTCGTTATCCTTAGAACAGTTTGTATTTTTCTAAATATTGGCTCTTGACCCATTCAGGAAATCAATTTAGTGGCTTAAACTATACAATTAAAAAAAATAAATAACATTAAATAGAAAATAACAAAAAATATCGAAGTGTATCTCACGTGCTGTTCCATGAAATTTGTTTACAATGAATAATACAGATTTCTGCTCTGTGAGTAAAAAAGTTTGAAAAGCCAACCTCCCTAAAATATATCTTTCATTAAGTTCCTCAATTATATATTCTACAACCTTAGATATGAAGCCACTTCGGAATTATGATCTACTTCCTTCTCCCTGACTTTCACTGCAAAAGAAACTCCTAAAGATATTAGATATCAGAAAGATATAGACCCTCATGGCCTTGACAATAACTCTGTTGGTTATTACAGAGAGACCAAGAAACCCATGTGGCCATTGGTAACTTGGGGCTTTGTCATGGACTGAATCAGATCCCCTCAAATTCATATGTTGAAGTTCTAACCCCTAGTGCCTCAGAATGTGACTGTATTTGGTGAGGTTAGAGGTAATTAAAGTTAAATTAGGTCATTTGGATGGATCCTAATCCAATATGACTGATGTTATAAGAGAAAATTAAGACATAGACACACACAAAGGGAAAACCATTGAAGACACAGGGATGAAGACAGACATTTATAAGCCAAGGAGAGAGGCCTCAGAGAAACCAGCCATGCCAGTACTCTGACTTCTAGCTTCCAGAATTGTGAGAAAATACATTGTTGAAGCCACTTAGCCTGTGCTAGTTTGTACAGCAGTCCTAGCAAATGAATACAGCCTTAAGTAAGGCCTATTTTTATTTAACCATGGTGGCACAACTTGATCAAAAATTTGCTTTACAACTTCCTTTATTGTTTTATCTCCTTTCATGAGCCGTGTTCCTTGGGTTAAAAAAATGTACTAGCTGATATTACTGTATTCCCTAGTCAAAGGATTAATGTTTACTCCTGAATTTAACCATGGATTGCCCAGGGCACATTTTTGAGTGTGCCAAGTTAGGATCTGAAGAGGTAACATCAACCTCGTTTTTCCAGCACTCACTGGACTTATCCAAATTGCTTGGGGTTGGCTCTCCTTTTTTTTTCTGGAAACAAGGCATTTAAAGTTATTATCTTGAATATCTTGCTTAATATGCATAGCTTTGGACTGTCTCCTTTCCCTTTCATTAGCACTTTTTCCTAACTCTAGGAGTGCTGTTTATCCATCTCTTCTTCCAACTCAGGAAGTCTATGCTTGTTTATATTTCATCCTTCACCCAAAATAGAAATTCTTGCCCGTCTGTCCTTTTAAGTATTCCCATTGCTAGGCAGATCTGTACTTTCACCCTGCGGTTCCATCCCCCCACCAACTGAATATCTTTGTAAGACCATTTCACTGAGTCCTTGAAAATCCCTCTTCTGTCGTATGCAAATTTCCATCTTCAAACTCAAAACATGATGCTTTTTCTTTCTTCTTGATAACACCTAACCTGGCTTTCTTGCTCGCATCACAGTGAGTTTGCAGCCAGGAAGGCATATCTTCTCAGCCATGCATCTTCTTTGCTTCTTTAGTGACTTACTCACACCTTGATTATAACACCTGTCATATTTCCATAAGTGTTTGTTTACATGATTGTGTTTCTTGTGCCTACACAGTTACTCTTTGGAAGACGGGGGTTTGTATTTAATAACTTGGCCTTTGGAATTGGATTTGGTTTGAATTCCTGCTTGGCAACTATAAATTACATGAACTTGGCAAGTTGCTTAACTTTGATTCATCTGTGAAATGCAAATAAAAATTATACTGCTCTTTTAGGATTTGAGAATTTAATGGGATATATTAGTCAGAGTTCCCCAGAGAAACAGAATCAGTAGAATTTATATACACATACAGAAAAATTTATTATAAAGAATTGGCTCACATGATTATAGAGGCCACCAAGTCCCAAGATCTGCAGGGTGAGTCAGCAAGCTGGAGACCCGGGAGAGCTGATGGTGTAGTTCCAGTCCAAAGGCTGGAAGTAAAGACCAAGGAAGAAACAATGTTTCAGTTTGAGTCTTAAGGCAGGATAAAAGTCAATGTCTCAGTCTGAGGGCAGCCAGGCTAGAAAAGAACTATCTCTTACTTGGGGTAAGATCAACCTTTTTCTTCTGTTTAGGCCTTCAACTGATTGGATGAGGTCCACCCCCATTAGGGAGGGGAATCTTCTTTACTCAGTCTTTTGATTTATATGCTGATCTCATCAAACACTTTCACAGAAATATTTAGGATAACATTTAACCAATTATCTGGTGACCATGTGGCCCAGTCAAGTTGACATAAATAAGTAATCATTGCATGACAGTAATGACTACACTGAACTTGGCACATGGCATGTCACATAATTGCCATTCCTTCTATAAATGTGTATGGGCATTCCCATCATATCTATGTATCCCAGGTTTAGGGAAGTACCTGTCCTGTGCTTGAGAAATGTTTGTCAAATTAACGAGAAGACAAATCCCACTTCAGAATTATATTATTTCTAGCAGATTTTGTCTAAGGATAGTGTTTTAAGGTTCATCCAAGTTTTGCATCTATCAATAAATAGTCCATTCCTTTTTGTGCTGAGTAGTATTTCATTGTGTGGAGGTGTCACAGTTTGTCTAACTTGTCACTCATTAAAGGACATTTGGGTGGTTTCCAGTTTTCGCCCATTACAAATCAAACGTCTATAGTAATTGTGCATAGTTATTTGTGTAAATAACTTTTAATTTCTCTGGGATAAATGCTCAAGGTTGCAATTACTGTGTCATATGGTAAATGTGTATTTAGTTTTATGAGAAACTGCTAAAGTATTTTGCAAAGTGACATTTTACATTCCCATCAGCAATGTATAAGATATCCAGTTTCTTTGCATTCTTGCCAGCATTTGGCATTATTTCTATGTTTTATTTTAGTTGTTCTAGTAAGTGTGTGCTTATATTTCATAGTGGTTTTAATTTTTGCATTTTCCTAATGGCTAATGATATGGTTTGGCTGTGTCCCCACCCAGATCTCATCTTGAATTGTAGCTCCCATAATTCCCATGTGTCGTGGGAGGGACCTGGTGGGAGGTAATTGAATCATGGGGGCAGGTCTCTCTCATGCTGTTCTTGTGATAGTAAATAAGTATCATGAGATCTGATGGTTTTATAAAGGGGAGATCCCCTGCACACGTTCTCTCTTGCTTGTTGCCATGTAAGATGTGACTTACTTTGTTCCTCATTTGCCTTCTGCCATGATTGTGAAGCCACCGCAGCCACGTGGAACTGTGAGTCAATTAAACCTCTTTCCAGGCTGGGCACAGTGTCTCACACCTGTAATCCCAGCACTTTGGGAGGCCGAGGCGAGCAGATCACCTGAGGTCAGGAGTTGGAGACCAGCCTGGCCAACATGATGAAACTCTGTCTCTACTAAAAACACAAAAAAATTAGTAGGAGGTGATGGCACTGTAGTGCCAGCTACTTGGGAGGCTAAGGCAGGAGAATCGCTTGAACCTAGGGAGTGGAGATTGCAGTGAGCAGAGATCATGCCACTGTACTCCAGCCTGGGTATCTCAAAAAAATAAAAAAAAAAAAAATAAAATAAAATCTTTCCTTTATAAATTATCCAGTTTGGGGTATGTCTTTATTAGCATCATGAGAACAGAATAATACAGCTAATAATTTTTTTTTTTTTTTTTTGAGAGAGAGTTTCACTTTGACAGCCAGGCTGGAGTACAGTGGCGCTATCTCAGCTCACTACAACTTCCCACCTCCTCCGTTCAAGCGATTCCCCTGCCTCGGCCTCCCCAGTAGCTGGCATTAGTGGCATGCACCACCATGCCTGGCTAATTTTTGTATTTTTAGTAGAGATGGAGTTTCACCACATTGGCCACGCTGGTCTTTAACTCCTGACCTCAAGTGATCTGACCGCTTTGGCCTTCCAAAGTGCTAGGATTGTAGGCATGAGCCACTGAGCCCACCCATTAACACTTTTTATATGCCTACCTGCCATACATATCTCCTTTTTGTGAAATGTCTCTTTTCCCATTTTCAAATTGAGAATTTTTTAACTTTTGAGCTTTAAGAGTTCTTTATGTATTCTAGATACAAGACTTTTGTCAGATATATCGCTTGCAAATATTTTCTCCCCGTCTATGGCTTATCTTTTCATCCTTTTAACATCCATCTGTTGAAAAATATTTCATTCCGTCGATGAATTTCTTTGCATATTTGTTTAAATTTCAATTTGCCATATTTGTGTGGGTATATTTTGGGATTCTATACCAACTATATTCCATTGGTCTATATGTTGATATCTCCACAATATCATGGCTACTGTAGCTGTATGATAAGTCAATATCTGATAGAATGATTTGTCCAATTTTATTCTTTTTCATAATTGTTTCAGTTATTATAATTTCTTTGCCTTTCTATATGAATTTTAGAATAAGCTTGTCTACATGTAAAAAGATCTTGTGAGGATTTTGGTAGAATTTGCATTGAACCTACCAATAAATTTGGAGAGATTTTACATCTTTGTGATGTTGATTCTTCCAATCTATAACACAATATGTTCATTTACTTAGATTTTTAAAATTTTCTATATCAGTATATTGTAATTTTTAGCATTCGTATCTTGTAGATGATTTTTCTTTTTTCTTTTAGGTTTTACTTATTTCCTTTTCTGGATGATGATATTGTGTTTTAAATTTTGTTCCCCGCGTGTTTGTTGCTTACATATAGAAATATGATTTATATTTGTGTGTTGATCTTGTATTTTGTGACTTGCTAAACTCACAGTTTCAGGAGTGTAATAGTCAATTTTCATGCTGCTGATAAAGACATATCCGAGACTGGGCAATTTACAAAAGAAAGAGGTTTAACTGGACTCACAGTTCCACATAGTTGGAGAGTCCTCACAATCATGGCAGAGGCAAGAAGGCAAGTCACATCTTATGTGGATGGTGGCAGGCAAGGAGCTTGTTCAGAAAAACTCCTCCTTAAAATAACCATCAGATCTCGTGAGACTTACTATCACAAGAACAGCAGGGGAAAGACCGTGCCCCCATGATTCAATTACCTCCTACCGATCCCTTCTACAATACGTGAGAATTCAAGATGAGATTTGGGTGGGAACACAGCAAAACCATATCAAGTAGGTTCTTTTTATTTAAAATGTGTTACCTAAAAATGTGTAGATTCATTGCTATTTTGTACATAGACAATCATGTCACTTGCACATAAAGGCAATTGTATTTCTTCTTTTCCAATGTGTATGTGTTTATTTGGGAAATAATATTGTTGCTCCATACAGCATAAAAATCTTTTCAAGACCCTTCTCATAACAGCTATTCCTGTTAGACAGATAATATTAGTGTTGCCCAGTTGATGGGAAAGAGCTTCAACCTTTTTTTGTTGTTGTTGTTGTTAACTACTTTATGAGAAAAAGCAATTTCTATGGGAAGCTTAAATTGAAGAGCAAATGTCATTTACTTCTCTTTTCACATGTTTGTGAGGACAGATTTCTTGCTCTTTCAAAACAAAATCCCACCATGAGTATTGGCCTGCCCTGTTCTCACCTAGCTGCAGAATCTGAAGATTTTACTCAATCCCTGGATTTGTCCGTGATCACTGTGAGCCAGGCTCCACTCAAAACATTCAAAACAGTGTCTGGCAACTGGGATTAAGATTTCTTAGCTGTGCTAGGTGCCTGTTGTCCTTCTGTGAAATTTTCACTGATCCTCCCATTCTGAAGGGTTAAGTATTTTGTGAGTTCCCATAAAATACATAACTCCTTGAGAGCGCTTTATCACATCCTTGCTCTGTCTATCTCTCTATCAACTGAGGGGGATACTTCTTCCCTAACTTTTTTTTCACTGAGGCCGTAAGAAAGAGTTCTGTAGCATTCCTGGTTTATTTTCAAACTTCTGCTGAGATAGGAGCCTGCTCCAAAACATATACTCCTTGGCAGAGCTCATATACTTTGGTAGGTTTTTATTTTATTTCTTTCTTCTAATTGATGGATATACAAAGCTACTGGCTTATATTAGGAATGTCAGACAAAAATGATGTCCCTGAAACCAAGACTAGATTCCCCACCTGTCTACCGTCTCCATCAGGGTCATGAGGCAATGCCTCGACCATGAGATTGTGACTCTTGGAAAGATCCACTGCTCCACATCAGCTAAAGAGACACTATAATCTGGATAAGCGTACCTTCATTTTAGAAATTACTAAGTCTCAATACTTGTATATTTTCTACTCCTCCATAATTTGTCTGTGGCGTTGTATCCTCTCTCACAGATGAACAAGGGAAATAATATCTCTGCCTATTTTTGAGATTGCTGAGGTTATGGAAGTTCATTCTCCACACTTTATTAAGAAAAAATGTATTTTTTTTTCACTTGTAATTTTATTTATTTATTTATTAACTTTTATTTTAGGTTCAAGAGTACACATGTAGGTTAGTTATATAGGTAAATTGCATGTCGTGGGGTTTGGTGTACAGATTATTTTGTCACCCAGGTAATAAGCATAGTACCCAATAGTTAGTTTTTTGATCCTCACCCTCCTCCCACCCTCCACTCTCCAGTAGGCCCTGGTGTCTGTTGTTCCTTTCTTTGTGTTCATGTGTACTCAATGTTTAGCTCCCACTTGTAAGTGAGACATGGTATTTGGTTTTCTCTTCCTGAATTAGTTTGCTTAGATAACAGCTTCCAGCTCCAACTGTGTTGCTGCAAAGGACATGATCTTATACTTTCATGACTGCATGGTATTCCATGATTTATATGTATCATATTTTCAGAAAAAATGTATTTAAAGCAACTGCTTAGCCTGAAACAAATTGTGGGGTCTCTTATTATGAGATGCCCACTAGCTAGATTAAAATACAGTTTCCTTGTTCAAAAGAATAGTATGGACCTTAATATCTACCCAACAGTAAGGTAAGTACTTAAACAAAGTGATGTATAAGACATGGTTTCAGGCCTCTTGGAGTGTACAGTCCAATTGAGAACACAAAATGCACAAATAGAATTCATCCTGGCTCTATGATAAAGTTAGAATTCATCCTGGCTCTATGATAAAGTTAATCGTGATGTAGGCCCTCTTGATGCCTTCTTAATGTTACCCTTTATTCTGGAATGTTTCGTCTGGGTAAATTTCTAAGCTGTTATTTTTTTGCTTTAGTTTTCCCTCTGTATGTACCAAATGAGTCATTTTTTAAAGTGTGACATAGTCCCATCTGGTAAGCAAGCAGATGTTGAAAGGTGGTAGGATGACCCTGCCAATCAGGAGCTCTGCAATGACTTCTCTGTCACTAGTTGTCAGTCTGTGAATCCTTTTAACTGAAAAGTCAGGATAAAAAATGACTGCTGTGTGGAGTTTCCTGTTGCTGTGTTACCACACATCATTTGCAAGTGGGTTAGCTACAGAAATGCCAGTTACCTACAAATCATTTTAGATTGCTGTGAGCTCTGGGCCAAACACCGTGAGTATCACAGAATGGACTCTCCCTCTTTTGATAACCTTGCAGACTTCAAATTACATTCCACTTCATTCAAACATTTGCCAGGTGTAAGATTTTGTCCTGAGGGCTATATAAATAAACCTTACTCTAAAGGTACATTCAGTTTTGAGAAGTAACTATACACAATGAACTCTATCACAAGGTGTCATATAGAAAGTGCCATCAAAGAGGTGCCAGCAAAAACCCATAGGGACCCAGAGGGAGAGAGATTTAATCTTGGACCTGGAGCTCATGAAGGAGGTGCTGAAATTGGAATGAATACTGTAGTCTGGGCAAGGTGGTCACAGGTATATTTTGTCAGGAGGGTTTTCCAAAATAGAGAAATAAAAGCACAGAAGTGCAGAGAAAATAGAGAATAAAAGCACATAAGTAGGAGAGAAATGTTGCTGGGAGATGATGGGTAAGTAACTGGCTGGATTTAGGTGGCTACAGAAGGCCACTGAACATTACAGATAGTGCCTAGAAATGGGGGGTTTGGACATTGTGTGGCAAATAAAGTGTTCTTAAATAGGGGGTATGTTCATAAGTTTGCTGTTTGAAGAAAGTAACTCAGGAAGCAGTGGAGGGCATGAATTGGGTGGACAGAGAAAGACAGGCTTCCCTTGGGAGCTGTTGCCTATTCATGTTGGACATAAAAGAGGCTTTCTCTGAAACAAGAGTATGAAAATAAAAAGGTGAAATGAGTATTTGAAGCTTTGGGGGTGACCAGAGCCCTCAGGTATCTTTTTTGGGGGATGCTTGGTATCTAAAAGGGTAGCAGTAAGATATTAGATCATCATTGTCTAGAAGAAATATAATTAAGGCCACAAATGTAAGCCATACATGTAATTTAAAAATTTTAATAGCCACATTGAAAAGGAAAAAAGAATCATTTGCATTTAATTTTAATAATATATTTTAACTCAAATATTAAAATATTTCCACATGTATCAACTTAAGCATTAATAATTAACATAAACATTGATATTAACATTCAATTTAATAATTAAAAAATAATATTATAATTCATAACAACTAATTTTTAATGATATTTGTCTTTTTTTCTTAGCAAGTCTTTGGAGGTAGTGTGTACATTGGCTACCCTATTGGACTGCACAGCCTTATACACTTTTACTAATCTACTTAGTACTAATGTACTATCTACTTAGATGAACTGTATTAATCTGTATTAATCTACTTATCTTATTGTATCATAAAAATTTGTTTCGGTGGTTTGAGCTCCTAGAAGAGTGGCCTAGTTTTATGGTGGCCTAGAGTTCATAACTCTAGGGCATGGCAAGAGGAAAGAAAAGGTGTATGCTTCTTAGCCTGACTCATTCTTCACATTAAGAGAACTGTGAATGGCCCTTCCTCATCCAGTGAAGCAAATGTGACTAAGAAAAGTAAAGGTGGGTATCTATTTAAAGGAAAAGAAGTCATTATATTCAAAAGACACTTACACACATATACTTATTGCAACGCAATTCACAATTGTAAAGATATGAACTCAACCTAAGAGCCCACCAGTTGATGAGTGGATAAAGAAAATGTGGTATTTATGTATGTACACCATAGAATACTAGTCAGCTTTAAAAAAAGAGTGGAATAATGTCTTTTGCAGCAACATGGAGGAAGCTGGAGTCTATTATTCTAAGTGAAACAACTTAGGAACCAAACACCACATGTTCTCACTTATAAAGTGGGAGCAAAGCTATGGGTACCCAAAAGCATTCAGAGTGAAATAATGGACACTGGAGACTCAGAAAGGGAGAGGGCAGAGGGGGATGAGGGATAAAAAGTCACCTATTGAGTTTAATGTACACTATTCAAGTGACAGGTACAGGTAAAGCCCAGACTTCATCATTACACAGTTCACCCATGTAACCAAAAACCACTTGTATCCCTAAAGCTACTGAAATAAACAAATTAATTAATGAAGAAAAAGTAAAGTAAATGGTGTTTCCTTCATCCCATATTTATGCAAGGTACTCATAGACAAGGAATCGATATGGAGAAAGTTGCGTGGATCCACTAATGACAGATTCATTAGAAATACCTGTTTTCATTGTTCTAGAAAAGTTTCATATCTGAAATGTATTTCTCCATTGGAATCTCTGCTTCCCTGTCTCTAAATTATTTTATACTTTAGTTATTTTAGACACATACCCTTGCCCAAAGGTAAATTTAGAACCTAAGCTAAAACGTGTGTCAGATGACTTGAAATTGTGCTTGCACAATGAAGGGAAGTCCTTCAGCAAAATAGTAATTGAGGAAAAGAGGGTCGTGTTAACAAGAAAGAAGGCAGTAAACACTATTCGAACATCCTATAAGGTATATTATGAATATACCAAAACTCTAGAATGTGGCCCTGTGTCTAGTACATACTGGATGTTTTTCCTATGCTATCTCATTTAATGATTCTTCATGAGCAGATGAGACTCAGAAGAGTAAATAACTTGCTCAGGGTCACAGAACAAGGTGCAGGCTGAGTTTGAACCCAGGTCTTTCTTGGTCTACAACCCACACTCTCCTTGCTCTACTACATTTTCTCCTTCCGATGATCTAGGAAAACATGCATAAGAAAGTGAATCTGAACATACTTGGAGAGCTGCAGCATTAGTAATATTTTCTTATTCTGGATGCCTGATGCACAGCATATTTTTAAGATATTGTGTTCAGGGTCCAAAAATATGAAAGGAAAAGACACAGACATTATTTATAAATGAATAGGGAATGAGAGATGGTGATTTCAGGTTATATGGAAGACAGTGACAGAGACACTGGGAGCTGGTAGGTGTTTCTGTCATATCAGGAAAAGAGTCAGAAGTCTGTAAAAGGAGAGGGAATTACATAGCTGCCAAAAACACTGAAAAGAAATGGGAGTGGCAAGTTTCAGGATTTTTTATTTTTTCGGAAAACTTATGGCTCAATAAGATCTAATTTATTAATTTTCTCATGTCTACTATATTAATGCTATATTTCAGTCTACACGTATGAATATTTCATGGAAACAGCGGCTCTGATACTTTAGAATTAAGAAAAGTAATTTGGAGGTTTCCTAGGCAATGAGTGAAAATGAGAGGAATGCAATATAACAATAGAACACAACTTTCCATAGCTGCTGAAGAATGATAAACCATATAAAGATTTTTCTTCTGTAATAAAATATTTTATGTCAACACATCTTTCACACAGATAAATGGGTAGATAGAAAAAAAAGGATGGATGCAAATACAAATCTGCATGAAAAGCAAACAAAATTAATTCCTCTCCAGGAAGTATAACTTATTGCACAAACAAAATGATACGAAATGGCATCCAAAAATATTACTGGAAGTTTGAGATTAAATGGAAAGTAAACATTTAATTTAATTGTCATACATTATTATCGAAATTATTTTTGCATTAAAATGTGTGTGGTTTAATGAGTTCTGGTTATATTTACCAATGACTTCATTTGCTCTTCAGATCATTTCAAGTTATGGAATTTTATTGTGGCTATTTCCCCAAATTCAAACCAAGGTCTTTTTAGATTTCTAACATTTGGAAATTTGATTCAAAATTGTAAATAACATAGAAGTGTAATTTAAAAAAACAATAGAAATGTGGTAAAGATGACATGATATAATGTGGATGTAGCAGAAAAATTCCCCATGTGTTCGCCACCTACAACTCTTAAGTAAACTCCTAATATACTGGAAGGTAGCAGATATCAGAGAAGAAAGGGTATTCCTGAGTTGGATGAAGAGTGAACACTGGAAAAGTAACTCATTATCTCTGAATAGGAGTCATATCAGTCCCCTTTTGTTTATCTTTCTAGTACAGTTCAGGAATCTATAGTGTGACCTCCTGATGTTCTTTTGTTTGGAACAATTTATTCTAGAAAAAATTTTGTACTCTAGTATCTTAAAAATGGGCAAATAGGCATAGAACATCAAAAGAGAGAGACATTCAGAAGGAATAAAGAAAGATGAGTCAGTTGGTATGAGCTTCAGGGAGTCTCCTAGAATTAAATCAGTTCTCCCTGAAGTACCAAAGGCAAGATAGTGACAACACAATTAGAGCTTAGCAGTAAGAATGGGCTCTAAATTTGGTGTTTGCCAGGAGACACCTTTCTCCCTTGGGCTCAATCTAATTTTCTTCTAGAAAAAAAGCCAGTTTAAGGCACTTTGTGAAAGATCCACCCTCTTGGTTTTCTCTTTCATTCTAGAGTGAAGAACTTGTGAATTCTGAGGAAAAAGAAAATCTACAGTATGTGAGGTAATTTTCCCCAAAAGATTGAATGAAGATCTAAAATTTGAAAGATAATAACGGAATTTCTTTTGCTGATAAGATTTCCTGCTTTTCTGTTACCTCTTCCTTCTTTCTTTCTCATTCCGTAAGATAAATTAAAAACCAAAACAACAAAAATACCTCATCTGCAGTATTGTAGTGGTCTTAGTCCTTTAAAAAATTATGGAATATTTGAAATTTATAGAAAAGTAAAGAGAATAATATAATGAACTTGCATTTAGCTACCAAGTATTTTTCAAATACTCATATTCTGTCATATTTCCCTTTAATGAAATCATAAATTTTTGAGAAATTTAAGCCTCCTGGATACCCTTCTGTGATTCCAGCCCCGTTCTTCCCAAAGATAAAGTCAACTATTGGTAAATTTTATATTTAGGTTCCTATGGAGGAACTCTATGAGCAAAATTACACATGCTGCCTTTGGGTAGGCAGATTGGCAAGCTTCTGAGTAGAGCACATTAAGTTGGAGATATAGGTCCCCTTGTGCAGAAGGGGTTCTACTTCTGGACAGAAGCCCAGAGAAACTCTTGTTTCCGTGTGCAAGGAGACATATAGAGTTCATTGTAGCATTAAGTGTTTAAAGTGGAAGTAGAGAGAAAAGTTAAAAAGTATAGAAATGTATCTTTAGGATAGATGTAAACATTTTGTCTAGCTGTACGTTTTCTAGGCTTTATAACAGTTGGTTTGATGAGCAGTAATCATACCTTCCTACTCAAAGTGTGGTCTATGAAGTACAGAAAGGACATCTTATGGGAATGCATATTAAAAATGCTGAATTTCAGGCCCCAATCCAGGTTTACTGGATTAGAATCTGCCTTTTAACAAAATCAGCAGGTGACTAAAGTTTGGAAGCATAGATCTAGAGCAGCTACTCTCAACTTCTGTGTCTCAGCAGGGGGTGTGTCATTATTAGCTGCGAGATGAATCATAAACACATTATTACCATTAATAAATAAAGTACAAACTTTTTCAAATGATTTTAAAAATAGAACCAATTTGAAGTACTTCACACAGTATCATCACTGAAACTCATGTGCATTTCTTGAGCGGGAGAATGAGAGTTGAGATGGGGCTTTTGAGACAGGAATGTGTGCCAGCACATTGCAAACATGTGAGCTAGTGTGTTGGGAGATGCTATGGAGAGAACCGTGTGCTTTGTGGCTGTTGGAGGGTAAGGTAGAAACTGTAATAGAGTTACCATCCCAAGGAATAGATAACCCAATACTCTTAGGGAGGACCATTCACTCATTGAACCTGTATACTTATCCCTGACACATGCCACCACCTCTGCTAGACCCCAGGAGACAGTGGTGAATGCCACAGATTCAGTCTTTTCCCAATGGAGCTTATGGTCAGTTGCTCAGGGGAGGCAAATATTCATTAAGTATTTCTGTTCAACAAATTTTATGAGAAGAGAGGCATGAGTCTTATGAAGACAGAAAGAGAGAGAGAGAGAGAGAGACAGAGAGAGAGATGATTGATAGGATGGATCAATGATGCAGAGATGGAGACAGACAGAGTGAGAACATATAGCAGAGGCACCTCTCAGAGTCTGCATGCCAGATGTCCAGATATTAGAAACACCTGAAAGTTAGAGAGAAGAGAAATGTATGATTTTAGCAGAACATATGGAATTCTTAGCAAATGTAGATGCAAAGAGAAACAAGGAAAAAATACTTTGGGGGTATTGGCTTTAAATAAAATGACCAGACAGTTTCAAAATGTTATTATTTACTGTGTTCAGATATACATAAAAATCGGCTATACAGAAAGGAAATCGGCTATTTTTGAACTGCCTTTTGGAAATCTTGATTTTAAAATTCTTCACTTTTATTAAAATTTGGTTTCTGAGCTTTCAGGTTAAATCCTGTGCTTCTTTCCTGGTGCATGGAGTTGGAACCAACTTTCTTTTCAGTCTCTTGGGGGGATTCCCATAGTCATTTATTTGTAGAGAGGAGAACACTTTAGGTAGGGTTTTTGGTTTTTATTCCTTTTGTTTTTGTTTTGGTATTCTCTCTTACCTACTACTGTTATTGTGCCAGACTCCCACTGTGGTAGAAAAACACGGGATAAGTGGGCTGGTAAAGCTTCCCTGTCTGGTGATTTAGGTTTTTAGGTTTTAATTAAGAATGCAATGGTGTCAGGAAACTATACTCTACATATATTATATATTAATCTATATAATGTACTATATAACATATCATATATTACATAATATATATAGTCTATATAATATATGTAATACCTACTATATATGGATACACATGTAAATATATATTTTTGTGTGTGTGTGTGTGTGTGTGTGTGTATTTTCTTCCAGCATAGTTCTTCCTTTTGCTTAGTGCTCCTTCTCCCATTCTAAGTTCATTAACTCCTTGGAGAAGGGATAAGAACCGAAAGAGAAAAATCAAACTTAAGTTTTTCCTCCAGGTTTTGAATTTTGAAAGTCCAGCTTAGCTTTCAGAGAGGAAAGGTGAAGAACATGATGTTTGGGAGACTCTATTAAAGAGAACATATCAGGATTCTCTTGTGATCAGACAGGATAAGGGTCCTCTGATCTGCAGGATAGAGCATCAGCCGGGAAGTGAGAACAGTCTTGGGCCCTTAACAAGGTGGAGGAATATTTCCTGCACTTCCTCTGAAGCTAGTCCTTGGGAGGTTAATATTAATCCCAGATATGTTTTGGGGTCCAAGGGCAGAAAAGACCTAGGCCTTGATTCCTGGGCAGAGTGTGGACGTTGCAGAGCCCCAGAGAGCAAATGCCTCCATGATGGATTTAGGAAGAGGGACTTCAGTCTGACAGGGGAGTTTATCTTCCCCAGTTTAGTGCAGTACAAAATAACAATTCCTGGTGGCCCAAAGTGGCACAGAAGTTAGATGGTGCTGCAGGTAGCTTCATTTCCATGGCACTATCTGGTGTAAAAGCTGCAGAATGGGTCCATGAAACCAGAAGAGTACAGAAGTGCTGAGAATGAGCTGGACCCAAGCGCACCTGCCATCAGGAAGCATGGCTGACACCTGTCTGGTGGACTGACGGCCAGCCATCTGTTGGGGATACAATCTCTCATCTGATGCCAGATGCCTGTTCTCCCAGGCCATATATCCAATATTCGCATTGTGTAAACCCTCTAAAATTTATATGTAACTTCAGGATAGGGAGATGACTAAAATTTAGTTTTCACCACTCAGTAGAATGGGGACTCAGAGTAGAAATGGAGTTATTTTAAAAAAGTTACATTTCTTCACAATAAAAATTTGCCTTAAAGTTTATACTCATCACAGTGTCTTTCTCTGTATTTGTGTTGGAATGGGGTTTGAGAAGAAACATATTTAGAGGAGAAAGGAGCTTTCTTCCCTCTTCTGTCCCTCTAACTTCAGGGCCTTGGGCTATTAACAATGGAAGAATTACTGTTTCTTCAGCATCCTGTCATATTTCCCAAACCTGTCCATCAATATCTTGTTTTCTCCATTGCCTGCCATTGGAATTGGAAACAATGAAGACAAAGTTGAAACCAGATATAGGTCTGAGGATACCTTCATCTGCAGATAACACCCACCTCGCAGAATTCTACAGGTATCAGAGATCCTATCAGCTCCTAAACCCACTTATCTTCCTTTTTGAAGTCTAAGTTATTTCAAAGGTAAGGACACAAAATCTTTGCAGCTTAGTGAACAAATGGCAAACACGTACAGGGAGGAAAGAGATGGAGAAAATCTAGGCAAAGATAAAATGGATTTAAGAATTCAGTTGGAGGGAAGGGGAACGTGGAAGTGAGATATTCTTGTTGAAAGTGCATACCAGCTTGATCACCAATAATTTCCCCTGTCAAGGAGAATGTATTTTTTTCATATGTTTGTCCAAAGCCAACTATATGCCTTATGGAGATTCTTTGTTATGAACATGGGAGCATTTGGGAGCAGCCTCTAATTCTCTGGGGAGCTGAGAATTAGACTTGCCTTTTTAAAGCTTTTTTTCCTTTGCCAATATAGATGCTGACCCATGGAATCCTCTCGCTCTTCTTGCTCTGCTCCGGTGTCACGGACTGCTTAGCCATTCTTTGTCAAATAGTAGACAGAGGGCCCCACAGGGTCACCATTCTCTACTCAGAGCAACAAAAGTAATTATTTTGATGACGGAGAGAAACATTCTGTCGTTATCAGATCTTCACCCTCCCTGCTCCAAAGTTCACTGTTGAAAAAAACCCTCCATGGGAAACCCTCTGTAACCCCTGAGGAAGTTTGCCACCTGTGTTCACCATAGGAACTGGCTACTACTCTCCCAGCGAATTAAATGGAGGGGGAGAGGGTGTGATAAAGTGGGGCCACATTGTCATGGAGAAGACCCATGTATCCATGGGTATCCGTCTTCTACACGACTCACAATCACAGGGGAAATCACCCTTGGTTTGTTTATGTCTAAGGTAGATGCTCGTCTAGAAACTAACACCACAGCACTACTCACAACAATTTAGAGTGGCCCATGGCAAACACCAGGGAGACTTCAGGGAAGGAGGGGAGGTGTGTCTTCCGCCAGGTCTCTGATGGCAGCTTTTGTTTATGTGAAGCCAGCTCAGCACTTAACTGTGCTGACTCCAGCTCCTGTGATTAGTTTCTGACTTTAGGGAATAATAAAATAGACAAGGCAGGAGCAGAGAGCTTGTGCGGGGGTAGGGGCGGTGGTGGAGAGAAGAGTATGGACTAAGTATAGGCGGCTCAGTCTCCATCTGTTTGCCTTTCTTCTCTGTTTCCTGCCCTTTAACCTGTAGTTAATGTCTTTAAATCTTCGCTGAATGAATGAATGTTTAGGGTGAAATGGTGGATTAATCTTCAGTTATATTGATAGTTAAGTTATTCACAATAATATAACCATAAGTATTTCGTCTGGTGTTTTTCGTCATTTGCAGACCTGCGATTTTTATGATTGCATTATCTAACTATTTTATTAATAACTCAGCCATCATGGTGAGACAAAAACCTTGTTCACAAAAATAACTATGGATCAAGCAATTCCGTAGTTGTGTTTTGCTATTTCTAAGAACACAATTTTAGGCTCCATAAAGGGAATCTCTGTACATGGCAAGATTAACCAAATCTCCCCCTCCCCACCACTGCAGAGAGCATTTGGCCTCTAAGAGAACCCGTTTGGTGTTTGTACCCCCAGTGGTTGGTGGCTCAAGGAGAGCCATTATTCCTTTATATGACAGGGGAGTACTTCCAGTTGAAGCAGGGCAGGAAGGAAACAACAATTCTAGCACAATAAGGCCAATGTCTTATTTCTCAGAGTAGGAGAAAGACCCTGTGATGGAAACTACTTTTCTCTTGTGAGATTGTACTCCCTTTCCTTAGGCAATTCTAAAGGAACATGGCTGCAACCATCATTTGACAGGAGCTTCTCCTGGCTTCTTCTACTCATGGCACACAGCTCATGGCTTTCCCTCAGATACAGTGGAAGCCTGGACAAAGGAAAACTTTCATCATTAACATTTTGTGGAAGTCTGAGGTGGCAGAGTTTGCAATATGCACGAAGACATGAAGACATCAATAGACTTCTTTCTCACGTGGGAATGGTAGGTTTTTCCCATATGTAAGAGAGAGGTGGGGAAAGGTGAGCTCTGCAAGGAGAGGGAGGATCAAAATGCTGCTTTGGGAAGGAAAGGGAAGGGTCTGGTTAGGAAAATTGGGTTAGGGAACAAGAAAATTCCCTTGAAGAAAGTTTCCTCCAAAGTCCTGGATGGAGACGTTGTATTTTCTAATGCCTTTGTGTGGTTAAGGGAACAAGTTAATTAAATAAAATTACAACTCCTGGTCCTCTTTTTTTACCCTTTTAGGATACCTACTCGGCTTTTTTTTTTTTTTTTTTTTTTTTTTTTAACGGAGTCTCACTGTGTCACCCAGGCTGGAGTGCAGTGGCGCGATCTTGGCTCACTGCAACCTCCGCCTCCCGGATTCAAGCGATTCTCCTGTCTCAGCCCCCAGAGTAGCTGGGATTACAGGCACGCGCCACCACGCCCGGCTAGTTTTTGTATTATTCTTTTTGAGATGGAGTCTTGCTCTGTCGCCCAGGTTGGAGTGCAGTGGTGCGATCTTGGCTAACTACAACCTCCGCCTCCCGGGTTCAAGCGATTCTCCTGCCTCAGACTCCTGAGTAGCTGGGATTACAGGCACCTGCCACCACGCCCGGCTAATTTTTGTATTTTTAGTAGAGATGGAGTTTCACCATGTTGGCCAAGCTGGTCTCAAATTTCTGACCTCAGGTGATCCGCCCATCTTGGCCTCCCAAAGTGATGGAATTACAGGCTTGAGCCACAGCGCCTGGCCACTTACTTGGCATTTTTAAAAGGATTATTCAAGCCTCTATTGGAGCTCAAAGTGTATTTGAGAGTGAAAAAGAAGCACGGTTTGGTTGAAAAGGGGAAAGCCCAGGTCTCTGTTCAGGTACCTCTGGCTGTCTCTCTCACCTCCTTGTAGGTTACCCGGCAGAGGATGCTGACCATCAAACACCCCCAGAGAGATGATAAAGCTCCTTCCACAAACTTGCCTTCTCAAGGCACTTCTGCCTGCATTGATTCATCCTTCAGGATAGCAAGGGGGTCACTGTACAACCTAGTCCATTGAAACCCATTCTCTATCCGCATCTCATGAACTTCTTTGCCAAACACTAAAGGTGTTCTGTGGGTCAGTGTGATTCTGGAAGTCAGAATTTTTGTTGTTTGCTGTTTTTAATAAGCTAAAACTTGAAGGAAACAGTAGCCATCCTCTCCAATCTAAATTATATCTTTATGTGACACTCCTAAATGAGAAATATTCCAAAATAGAACATGAAAAGATAAAATTTAAAAAGTAAAATATTACATTTGCAAGTGGTTAGAATTTCACTAGGCAAACTTCTGTTTACTTTATACCTGTCTTCATTATGGATTAGATATGTAACCTTATTTTGAAGACTGTGTTTTTTAGACCAGTGCATTTCTTTGCTACCTTTTTGTTTTCCTGGAAGGAAGTCACATCTGTTTCATGTATGATGTAATTATGTGTGGAATTGCTTGATATGGCAAATGTAATTGACAGGCCCTCATTGATTTGTTATCCTGCATGTACAATGGAAACCTGAGATCAGTCTGTTGCGTCTAGTTCCTTCTTGCAATTATTTCTCTTTCTTAAACAATTGATATTACCTTAGCAATTGTATTGTTAACTTGTTGCTCTGGGTCTGTTTTTCAAGAATTTGAACCAGATTCATTTTTTGCCTTTGCACATTTTTTTAATAAGTTAGTTTGCTAATTATAGTCCTTGCCTTAAAGTACTAATTGTCTTTGGAGTTGCAACTTACCTGCACAATTTGTGCTTGGAAAATCAATTGTTAATCTTCTGGAATTTCACCTAATACATATGGTCAGTTGGCTCATGGCAAGGACCTTTTTTTATGGTACCATTAAGTATGCTTTTAATCATATGGAAAATAGTCTAATATTGGCTAATGTATTCCATGTTCTTAAGCTTCTTGAATTTAATTTAATCAAGAATAAAGTAGAACAGTGGAGACATAAATGTTTTTTATTTCAGTAAGTGGGTTGTCTCTCAAAATTGATCTGATAAAATATCGTTTGGCAGATTTGGTCAATCAGTGAAATACATGAAGTTTTCCACTTATTTTGAACTCTTTCTTGTAATACTAAAATGTCTGATAGTTCATTACAATTAGTAGACCAGGAAGGAGCACTGGGAAACTTGAAGGGCACCATGAGCAGGTCACCTTATGAACATGAGGAGAGAGGGCAATGTATAGAATTCACAACCTGCAGACCCATGTTTGAGCACTATAGTTTGATTTAGTATAGCTCCTTCAAATGCCTTTCAAGGCAGGAATCTGGACAGGAGTCTAGAAGTGTGTAAAATGTCACTTCCCTACTGTGGTCTAATTGCATCATTTTATAGTTAAGCGATATGGGAATTCCATGTGAGATGGGTTAAGATAGAACTGCCAGTCCTTTATATAGAATCCCAAACAGCAGATTTTTTTTTTGGTTCTTAACTGTGACTTGATTGCTTGAATGGTGGGATAGGAGTGTTTGAAGGTCATACACATTTTTCATATGAATTATGTAATCTAGGGACAAAGAAAATCTGTATATTGGTGAATGTAGTTTACCATTAAATATTTAAATAGTTTCTTCTGAGTTTACTCATGGACTGGTGAAATCTTATTTGGCAGGTTGGAAGGTCAGGGGGCAGGAGGTAGAACATTGGATGTAAAAAGTAAGATTATTTACATGAAAGTGATTCGTAAACCCTCAAGTGATGAGCAGATTATAGTTTCCATTATTATTTTGTCTAATTTCTTCCCTCATAATCTGCATACATTTTTGGCTTGCTAAATCACCTTAAACTCAGAGGCAGTATTCTCTAGTTGATTTTCAATGTAATTGAATTTTCATAAAGAGCAAGATGGCATAGTTACTTTGCATTTTAATAAAATGAAAGGCTCAAATCCAAAATGTATTGCATGCA
The DNA here is from genome assembly GCF_024542745.1 of Macaca thibetana thibetana. Lineage (NCBI taxonomy): Eukaryota > Metazoa > Chordata > Mammalia > Primates > Cercopithecidae > Macaca > Macaca thibetana. Next base: position 65,549,594 of record NC_065585.1, read on the forward strand.
AGAGAAGTACAATTTCTTTAGAAAGTTCATAACTATGATCTAAAATATAGTTTGAATAACTGTTTACAATATCATGGAAATTTTACATTGTTTTTGAAAGTTTCAACTAGGAATGTGACTTTGGCCTTGCAAAAAATAGGTATCCTTCTGCTTAAACAGGCCGGGCGCGGTGGCTCACGCCTGTAATCCCAGCACTTTGGGAGGCCGAGGCGGGCGGATCACAAGGTCAGGAGATCGAGACCACGGTGAAACCCCGTCTCTACTAAAAATACAAAAAAATTAGCCGGGCGCGGTGGCGGGCGCCTGTAGTCCCAGCTACTCAGGAGGCTGAGGCAGGAGAATGGCGTAAACCCAGGAGGCGGAGCTTGCAGTGAGCCGAGATCGCGCCACTGCACTCCAGCCTGGGCGACAGAGCGAGACTCCGTCTCAAAAAAAAAAAAAAAAACAGTGCAACTGTTATATGCTGCCAAATAGAATACCTAGTGTATTAGTCCATTCTCACATTGCTGTAAAGAACTACCTGAGACTGGGTAATTTACAAAGAAAAGAGGCTTAATTGACTCACAGTTCTGCATGGCTGAGGAAGCCTCAGGAAACTTATAATCATGGCAGAAGGTGAAGGGGAAGCAAGGCACATCTTACATTGCTGTAGGATTGACAGAGAGAGAGAGAGAGAGTGTGAGAATGAGAGCTAAAGAAGCAGGACGTGCTACATACTTTCAAACAACCACATCTGGTAAGAACTCAGTCACTATTACAGAACAGAAAGGGGGAAGTCGCCCCAATGATCCAGTCACCTCCCACCAGGCCCCTCACTAGACTTGTAATTGGGGATTACAGTTCTAGATGAGATTTGGATGGGGGCACAGAGCCAAACCACATCACGTAATTTTGCAGAAAACAGTGTCAATTGACTTTTTTAAAAAAATTATTTGTATCATGGAAATTTCAAACTAATAAAAAAATGGATACAAAACAGTAAAATGATCGCACATATCCATCATCTAGATCCAGTGATTTTTGAAATTTATGATACTAGAATTTTTGGAGTAAAAGGCTATAAATTTCAGGTCATGTTGTTATTGCCATGTGTCAGGGTATGTTAGCAGATATACAGAAAATACATATATATATTTGTTGTCTTTTTATATATTTCTAATATATGTATGTATTGGTTTAGACACACATAGATATATGCACACACATACGCACACACACACATACACACAAACACACAAACACTGCAGAACAAATAAACAGAAAAGTGAAATTAAAGCCTAGCTGTTATGTATTCAGCCTACATCTTGGGATACCAGTCAGCTATTTTCCAATTCCAGTCCATGTGTTAGCTTCTGGCCTCTCATTTGATCCCATCCTAAATCTGCATTCTTTATAATGACAGTTATAAAACATCCTTCCAACTTAACAAATTTACATCTGCTGATTCTATCTGAAAATAGCTTCTAGAGTTGTCTCTCCCCATAAATTTACGGAAACAACAAACCTCATTACACTCTGCAATTGTGGTTAATTCACACCTATTACCATAGGTTTATCCTCTAGCATAGATGACCATGAACAATGTGTATTTCCCTTCACAAACCATAACCACTAGAATCCTCTAGGACATACACATGTATGTCCTACTTCCCATTGAATGGATATGCTTCAGGCTAACCCAGCCTATGACAGATGAACCTACTTACCTAACACCACTCACACAAAAATTGGCAACCTCACTGAGGAAAAAGTTAGCCTAGGCAATGGATAACTGAGACATGGCAAAAAACAACACACAATAAATAATATCAAACTAACAAATGTTGGATAAAACTCCCCTAAATGTAACCAACTTTTTGGATGTAGCAGGTGAATGTGGAAGAGGATTTCAAATTCCCACCACGACTCCCTTAACCTCAACCTCAAACCTCCTGCTAATGGTTACTGTTATAAATACAGTCCAGTTTTTATTTTCATGTAAATTACTGAGAGTTTTATAGCCTTTCTCTAGTCTCAACCGGGGGTGAATTTTACCCCTTAGAAAACATTTGGCAATATCCACAGCTCTTTTCGGTAGTCACAATTGAAGGGGTACTATCTGCAGCTGATGGATAGAAAACAGAGACATTGCTCAACATTCTACAATGCGGGCTAGCTATCCAAAGCAAATATTTATTAATCTGGCTCAAAATGCCAGTGATGCTGAGGTTGAGAAATCCTGCCCTAGGCATCCTCCTTTAAATGAGCAGGGGGACCACCGTTGGAAAGCCCATTCAAACCCTGTGAAAGGGGCCACGGGTGCCAGGCACAGAATTTTTTGATAAGCGTTTTTGGGTGGACTCTGGAAAGAAAAAAGAGGAGAATATTGATTTCCTTCTGCTGCAAATAGACTCCATACTGTGAACATATGTTTTTCCCAAATGACAAATCATGGTTAAGCAGCTACTTCTTATCCATCTTTCTGATGACTCCTCATTTCCACTTGGCCCTGGGAATTGTCACCTCCTTGCTGCTGGGTTTTCTGGCTGAGGTTCTTCCTGCAGGTGTTTTCTAAGAAACACCTGGAAGATTTGGCCCCATCAATTGTCCTTCACCAACCTATTTGCTTCATCACTATCACTGCTGGTCAACATGAAACTTTCCTTTCAGCATTACAGTGAAAACAAACTTCACCTTGCTCTCTGCCCTGACATTGCCCCTGCTCTGATGTTGACCATGAAACTTACCCTTGCCACTTTGCTGAATTGCTCCTTTTAAAGATCCATGCAGGGTTTCTGGTTCTACCTCTACTTCCAGATAATGGGTAATTGACATTAAGGTGTTCTTGTAGATGCCAGTCCCAGGGCAGCTGGGAAATATCTCCTTATGGTATTACCCAGACTTCACCATAAGGGACTTTCCAGTGCTGTGATTTGCCCCTTGCTCAATATAGTTTATGACTCAGCCTCCCTCCTTAGGGCTTAGGTAGGAGGAGGTGTTTCAGTTTTATATGTATCTGCATTTCTGTGTTTTAATTTTCCTTTGTCTGTAGTGGGAGACATGATCACACACCAAACCAGTCTAAAGGTTTTTTTTTTTTTTGTCATTTAAAAGAACATTTCCCAAAGTGTATTCCATGTAATTGCAGCCCAGTGAGATCCTTGAAGATGTTTTTGGGAAAAGGATTTTATAGTCAAATTCTTTTGGGTTCTTTATTGCCAAACTTCTCAAAAGCCCTAAGACAGTAATAAGTACTGAGAGAAGAAATGGAAAGTATAATGTCTCCCACATTTATTTGAATGTAGATTTTTTCCTATGGGAGAATCTTAACTACTGCTTAACCACAATAATAAGATGGAAAATTACATGGAAGACTTATATTTTAATTCTATAATTTACAAAGACAATTCAGTTATTGTGTTCTTGTCTTCTATGGAGGGCAAGGCTAGATCAATAAGAAATATCCCAGGGTAATTTATATTTGTTCCCTCAGGGGTTTGAGAAATGCAAAGAATTGAATGAGAGTCCCTGGGGAAGTGAAATGTCTTAGGAATGTGAAATTAAGTATTTTTAGGAAGCACAGGTAAAGGATCATTTCCTAAAATAGCATTTTTCTAGCTTAAAAATCCATATAACTCTTTCTAAAAGAGAATCTCAAAGTATTAGAAAATCCATAGAATGCCTTTTAAAAATTACTTATAGCAAAGGAAACTGAAATTAACTGTGTATATTACTATAGTATTTGCAGAACCTGTAGACTTAGGGATGACATGCTAGTTGATATTAGTTTATTTGTATTCTCTATAGTGTTCTCACTGCATACTGAGCCATGTGCAATGTTGTACCATAGCTCCAACTCATGAGACTTTTATATAATAATGCATTCTTAAAATGAAATATAGAAATATTTATGCTCTGTAAGGATCCAGATATGAGAGAGTCTACGTAAAAGCTGTCTACATATATGTGACTTTATCTACACAAAGATATTATATTTATGTGTGTGTCTACATTTATCACAATCCCTAAACATTTTGAAAACTTCTTTTGGGATTATCATTGTGCTAGAAACTGTGTGTATAGATTTAATAGAGAAAATTCTCAGTTATTCTGAAGCTTCCTTTGTCTCTAGGATGCAATTGAGAAATCTTGCTAATGATTGGGGAAAAGGAGCTACAGGTAAACAAATTGAAGAATGTAAAAATGACTCCCGAAGCTTTACAACTAAGTTCAAACTCATGTCATTTTTTTTAGACTAACAGGAAATAGCTTAATAGGCATAGCCTTGAGGCATGCTGTGACCTGTGCATTATTGCTCAAGGGGGAAGGGGATAAAGGTGAGATTCACTTGAGAAAGTCACTCCAGTTGTTGGATTGGTCACTAAAAGGTCTCTTACTGAAGAAACAGGGCCTGGGATATTCAGGGTGTTATAACTACAGTTAAGAAAATTATACCTTTTGATGTACCTGGAAGAGGCTTGGTTCATGTCCATTGTTATTAATTTTGATTGTTATCATAACAATTATAATAATCATTAATTACAATTATAAATGAGACCCTCTTCTAGTCTCAAAAGTGTCCTGGTTTGGGTAAAAAATAATATTCTTTCCTAATTAAAAAGGAAAGGACTTGGGGTTCGGGAGTAGCTCAACCCAAGTTTGAATTCCAGCCTTTATGTCTATCAGGTAGGTGATCTAGTGCTAGTAACGTAATCTCTTTGAGCTGCAGTTTTTTAATAAGTAACACGAAGATAATAATTGATTCAAAAGCTGTTGAAAATCTTATATAAATGTAAAATATGCAGCTGAGTACCTTGCATATGGTTGGCACTAAATAAATCACTGCTACTTTTGCTATTCTGATTAGTATTTTTATCCAAAAAGGCTCAATTCTAAAGGAAGAGCAAGATAACAGAAATCTAGGTAAGTGGTGATTTTTTTTTTTTTTTTTTTTTTTTTTGAGATAGGACTTCACTCTATCACCCAGGCTGGAGTGCAGTGGTGCTATCAAGGCTCACTGTAACCTCGATCTCCTCGGCTGAAGTGATCCTCCGACTAGCCTCCTGAGTAGCTAGAACCACAGGCATGTGACACCATACCTGGCTAATTAAAAAAAACAAAAACAAAAACAAACAAAAATCCACAAAACCTTTTTTTGTTGAGACAGGGTCTTGCTATGTTGCCCAGGCTGGTCTTGAACTCCTGGGCTCATGTGATCCTTTGACTTCAGTGTCCCAAAGTGCTAGGATTGCAAGTGTGAGTCACGGTGCCCAGCTGAGGTGATAACTGAAGTGAGGTTCTGGTTATTCTAACTCCAGGGAACAGGATGGGAACAGGAACCAAGGACATGGAAGAGAGTGTGCAGCTCCACATGGAAGGGCCTGGCCAAATCTAAGGCAAGTGGTAAGAGACCCATAACAATGAGGTTATTCAAAGATACAGGCCATAGAGTGTATCACAAAAATGTGTCAGTAACCCAGTTCAATGGACCAGGAAAGTATAGAGAAGTTGTGGAAAAGAATTGCCACTGTAGTGCTCAGGATACTGTGAGAGGCAGCAGCTAGCACATGGGCACCGTATTTATCAGAACATTATGAATTCCCATTTCCATTCCATGGTGGACTCAATGTCTTCCAGCCTGGCACAGCATCTGGATGTTTTGTGTGCATACCCTTAGACCTTGTGGTTGAGTTAGGGAAGGAGGGGCTGACCTAACCAAAAGTGGTTTCTTTGTTCTCTGGTTGCATAGTGTGCTTACATTTGGGAGAGCAAAAAAACATTTTCATAGCAGGAATGCTTCAGAACTTGACTAAATGATATGGTATCCAATGGGTTTTGGTAATGAAGTGTACACATTTTATGCCGGTTATGTATGCAAGTAAATGTTGTTGAAATAACCCTGTTGTTTCAAGAAACAAAAATAGTCTAATCTTTTATAAAATGTAGTAGCATTTTATGGTAGTGTTATTTTTATAAAAGCACCTACAGTTACAGAATTCTACCATCCCCTTCTCCTGTGTACCTAGTCTGTACAATCACAAGGTCCTTCATCAACTGACTTTGAGTTAATCAAAAGCAAGATTATTGGGCTGGGCCTTCTCTAGTCAGGCAAGCCCTTAGAAGATGTAAAGAGATTCAAAGTGCAGGTGATTCTTCTGGCCTTGGAGGGGCCAACTTCAATGTTGTGGAGAGGGCCATCTGGCAGGAAATATTGGGTGGCCTTTAGTTGACAGCCAGGAAGAAAACAGGAACCTCCATCCTATAACTGTAAGGAACCAAATTTTGCAACAATCTGAATGTGTTAGGAAGAGAATCCTGAGCTCCAGATCAGAATGCAACTTCAGTCAACACCTGGATTCCAGCCTTATGACCCCAAGTAAAGAACCCTATCATGACTGCTCCAGTCATCTGAAACTGTGAGATAAGAAGTGAATATTGCTAAAATCTACTAAATTTGTGGGAATTTGTAATATAGCAATGGAAAACTAATACACAATTATGCAAGTTTTACTATGAGTTTTAAATCTAATGGTATTCAACTACAATTTGAAACCAAAGGTAAATTCTTTGCTTCATATCTTTGGATTCAAGTAACTTTAATTGAGACTGAGAAGTTGAATAAGAGCCTATTCCATAACTGATCAAACACTTTAATTTAAAATTAATTCTGAAACCAAATGAAGTCAGCTGCATTAGGGTCATTTTTCACAATTTTCTGAATCACATAAAAAGTGACTTTAGAGAGTTTATTAAAGCTATTTTTCTTTAAAAGCTTTTGTTCCAAATTTATGGAAGAAATTTCATAGACAATATGTTTCATGTTTGCTAAATATCAGATCATATTTCTGAGCTATGTAGCCTTGCTAGATACTGAGTATTTCAGAACATTTTGTATATTAGATAAAGTCCTTTTGCAATGCCTTTTATTCATAAAATATGTATAAATCTGCAACCATGGAAGAGTAAATAACAAGAAGATGTACATCTCTTTTTGATGGGTGAATAGGATAGATCTATTTTGACCTAGATTATAGATATTTTCAAAGAAGCATTTAAATTAGTAAAACTAATTAATGTATGACCATGATGAATTCCTACCCTTCTGTTGACTTTATGTCTGAAGCTTTTTGTTTTGTCATATGCTGCCTGTTGTTAGGGCTTATTTATATTTCATGAGATACTGAGATTGTCATATTTTTCAATCTAAATGCCAGGTTTTATTTTATATAAAGTCATTTCCAGAAGAAGACCATAATGTAAGATGAATTTGTACTAGGTTTACATCTTTTTGGATGATTCAGAAGGGAAATGTACCAGAGATGTAATAGAAGCTCTTCTAATCTAAACTAAGTTTACTGTGACTTTAATTTAAAAGTTTTATTTTTCTAACGTATGTGGGAGTAAGTCCAGGTTTGGGACTAGCAAGGTAATGGCGTGTTATCTAATGGGAATGACATGTTGGATGGGCACCACTTTTGCTTTATTTTACTGCTGTCTCGGCAAGAGATTGTGAGTCAGTTATTTCACCTTCATTGAGCCACATGCCTTTTTCTCCTTTTACAAATGTCCTTCTGTGAAAAGGCCCAGACATTCAGCAGCCTTCAAAATGATTTTATCCATTTTTTGACTTCAAAGTAAGTGTTTGAAATAAGAGGAAAGGAAGAAAATAGCTTATGTAGTAAGGAAAGGATTGTATATGATTGAGCTTGACAGTACGGCACTTGACTAGCTCTAATGTTTTTATGCATTTGGGTAAAAAAGTGCAATGGTTTAGTTTGCTTTACTAATCTGCTGTTTTAAGTCGACAATACAATTCCATCTTTGAAAAAATATTTTTTTCCCTTGCTTCCATTGTCTTAGACTCTTAAGCAACACATGAAAGATTGATTTATTATTCTATAAGCAGCAAGAAACTTTAAAGGAAATTGATTAAGCATTTCTCCCCCTTCCTCTCCCCTGGAGCCCCCTTTGCCACAAAAGCTCTCAGAAATGGAATATTATCGAGGCTGCCAGTGGGTTCCATTAGTTGCACTGCACCTTGAGGTTCACTAATGAAGCTAGGATGTGTTTTCTGTCATTAATGATGATTCAAAAGAATGCTTAATTATCTCTTTGCATTGATTGTGGTTGTCCTCTTTATGGGTTCAGCAGTGAGTATGTTGTATAATATTTTTCTTTTGGAGTTTTTCTGTAATACTTGACATTTTGTTATTGATGGTCATTCTAATTTGTCAGAAAAATAGTGAATCAGTCTTCCTGCTTATTATTTGAGGGAAGATGGTTTATAGATATTCACATGTAGTTAAAGTCACCCCTTTCCCAACATACTGTGGGTAAACGCCCAGGATACTGCACAGGCTGCTAAGCTTCTCTTTTACAAGGAATAACACAATCTTGGAATATATTTAAGTGCATCTAGCAATGGCAATATTCCTCCCTTTGCTTGGAATTGAGGCTACTTCTTTTGTAAATATTTTGTATAATTACAAAAGCCTGATGTTTAGTCATGTGAATGCATTTTTAGAGCTATTAGAAGGTACTTCACTCCCTAAAAACATGTGAATGTTTTTCCTCCTTTATTATGGTTATTTTGTTTGTTTCTAACTCAGCTACATTTGGCAGAGTCCTAAAATCTGTTCAACATCCACAGAGTCTGAGTCACTTCAGGGTTTGGCCAACATTCTAATGAAATGACTTTGGCAGAACATATGTTTCACTGAGCTCCTGTAGATACATTTCCCAGGAAACCATAACCTTTTTCACAATATAGTGAAGAGCATGAGGCCTACAGAACAGATATAGCAGGGTCAGAGAGCGTAGTTCAGCCACTCCTGGTTGTGTGACCCTTAGTAGGATGCCAAAGCTTACTGAGTTCAGTGTCCTATCTGTAAATGTGAATCATATACCTTTCACGTTTCTTATTAAATAAGGTTAACGTAAGTAAAATGTATGGAATATGTACATAGCATATGTTTTCTATATCACTTATAACATATATGCATATGTAATATATGTAAAACATTGTTTATGATGCATGATAGTCCTTCAAATGTATGTCGTCTTCAGGAGTAGGTTCTTCTTTTTAAATTTTCCTATGTTTTCATAAAAACAATAACTAAAAGCATCATCTGTGACTTTACAGAAATTGTCAAATGAACAAATGAATGGTGGGTTCTTACCTACTCTTGCTCTCCTGTTAGGATAACTGTAAAAAATTATAATATTGTAATTTCTATGAGTAGTCAGAACTTTATTACCACAATATATTTATATACATATAGTATTACACTACTTTAGGATGAATTTAATGCTGAAGATGTGTGGAACTGAAACATTTCATTGTTTAATTTCCTAGGAGACAGATAATTATTTCCATTTGTTTATTTGTTTACTTTTTCAATAACAGGAGTAGGGCTAGCTCAATGATTATTCCTCTGAAAGTTCTGCTGATGGTCACTTATAATATAAGCTGTGACCATAGAAGATGGGGACATCTGGAGAATAAATGCTAGTCCCTGCCAATTAAACACTGAATTCCCAAATAAGTTATAAGTTAAATTTTTATCACACACAGTTACGTTTCTTTTTGAATAGTACTTAGAATTCTTTAAGTGTTTATTCTTTTGTAATAAATACTCATGTGTTATACAATATAGCACTTCCTTAAAAAATAAATGGGAATAAAAGAATGATTTGAGGACATTATCACAAACAGATATATTTGAAGGAGGGAAGATGTTTGAAGAGGAGGAAGGAAGAATGAGTGAAGTACAAATATATTTCTCTTTTGAAGCAGTGAACTCAAGATGGAAAGAGTGGGAGTAAGGCCTGAGGGGAGGGGCTTCACAAAGCCTATTATTAAGGCAGTGGGTGGAAGGGATGTGTCCACTCCCATAACCCAGGCATGAGAGTTAGGATGCACGCTCCCTTTTCCCACCCTGTTGGGTTAGGCACTTCAGTAATGTCTGCACTTAACAGAAGGCATTTGGAAAACATGTGGACTGTGCAGGAGGAATATTGGAATATAAAGAAGAATTTGTCCCCTCTGACCAGGAAACTAGAAAGTGTCTTGAGGATAGCAACATGGGGAAGCTGGGGAGGCAGATGGTTTCAAGTGTCAATCAGCTAAGAGCTGCTGACTCCTGTCCTCATGATGACTTCAGAGTGCTGTGTGATTATAAAGCAGAGTGAAATGTTTAAACACTCTTTCCTTTGAGGGACATATTAATTCAATGGATCTGGATGTAAACATATTAAAATTTGGAAATATGGTTCTTTTAAGCTCCTTTTCAAGAGAAAGGTATAAAGTCTCAGTCAATCTGTAAAGGGAATCTCTTATCATACCAAACACAGGAGTAACATATGTTTGTTTGGACAGAGGAAGCCATGAGACATCTCATCATATTCACATTCAAGGCCCATCTGAAGCTAAACTGGTGACATTCAAGCAGTGTCCTCAGTGGAATGCTTTCTGTTAGCAGAAACTTAAAGCATTGTTTTTTATTATTTAAAGCTACCTGGAGGGATACACTGTATCCACCCACCTCCACCTGCTGCCTGATCTGCTGTGCCAGTTATAGTGCTCTACAAATTTAGGCACTCAGTCAAATAGCGGGCAGAATGCTGTATGAAGAGAAATACAGAAGCAGAGCAGTTAGCCAGACATAGCAATCCAAATCAACAGCATCATTTTTGGAATTAAAAGAGCAGTTTATATTTTCAGAAGTAAAAAGTACAAAAGACAAGAGATCCGCTGCTTGGGCTATAGCAGCCAACACAAGACACGTGGTGTGCACTCCTGTTTTCCACCTGCATGCCTCAGTTCATTACTTTATGGAAAAGGAGCCCGAGAGGACCTGTTTAACTTTCGCGCCTGTTAATGCGGGAAGAGCTGGTGACATTTGTCTTTATGGACCCTCCCTAGTCACTGGATGGTTGTTGGACTTTCAGAGCTCGTTGTGTCTCACACAGGAAATAAAAGAGAGGTCCTGAGCTTGAACCTTGTTTCCAGAAGTTGGTGAGATACTAACACCTGGCTCTGCCTATGGAGACTTTGTAACTTTATTCTTCTGCCCTTGTGACACCGGAGATGGGAGCCATATTACAGATTTGCCAGTTTTTAATCAGGATTTCTACTAAAATCTGGGAACAGTTTCAGATTTGTCAGTACATTCATCATTATTGTTAGCAATTCTCAGAATTTCCACTTTTGGAACTTACTTGTTTTCTAAAAATCCATCTAACAAATCTCCTTGTCTTCGAGTTTTCTCAGTAGGAAATTTTTGTAGTTTTATATATCCCCTTCAAAATATGCTCATCAGATTCTCTTACAATCTGAGTCCCAAACATGAAGATTCCCACTTCATGTTTGTCCTGACTGTGACTTCCGTCTGATAGATATGCTCTGTGCACAAAAATATTCCAAAAATGAATTTTCAATAGTTCCAGTGCCTCTTACCTCAGGTTAATGCATGCTTATATTTAAAAATATCACATAATTGTAATTAATGGAATGGGTATACAAAAAGTATCAACACTGATTCATGTTTAGAGTATAAAAATGCAACTTAAAATTCATTATAACCCACTAAAATAATTTTGAGTACGTTAAGAATTTTCAAAAGCTGTTCTACCCCAATCTTTTCTTCAACAGTTGTAATGTTGAAGTAATGAAGAATTCTTTTAGCCTCACCAAGTAATTGATTCAATAATCCTAACTGGATACCCACATAATGACTGTCAGTCACTGACAGTACGGCTTTCCCAAAAGGCATTTACACTTGGCTACCTTGTTATTAGAATTCTGATTTTGTTCAGATATTTTGTTCATGTATTTTAGAGAGTGGAACAAATACTTGAAACCAATATACATTTTCATTATTCTTGCTTGATTGAGCAAGTCATGAAATTCCGACCAATTGCAGGTGAGGGGTAGTTCTCTAGAAAGTAATTTATCTTCACTTTTAAATAGATATTTTGTTGTTTTTGGTGTTATTATTGTTTTGCACTTGGATTTTGTTATGTAGGATCACAAAGGCTGGATATATTGTAGTCATCCTAAGAAAATGAGAGGAGAAATCTACAATTGTCAAGGCAGAGTGATCTTAACATTAAAGTGCTGATATAACTGATGTTCTACTTTGTGACTTGTTGTGCAAGGCAATATATTTACCTTGCATATGAAAGCTTTAAAACATATTCACTGAGGTATACTTGACATACAATAAACTGTTCTTATTAAAGGTGTATATGCAGATAAGCTTTGACATGTGTACATATCTATGAAATCACCACCATTAATATAATGAATGTTTTATAACCTCCTGACATTTTCTTATCTATGTGTCTCAAGACAGTTTTAGTGCAGTTATTAAAACATTTTATTTATGTTGCTTTATCACACTGACTACAATATCTAGTACACTGTTGAACAAACGTGGTGAGAGCTGACATCTTCACCTTTTTCCTCATCTTTGCATTCAATCTTTTACCAGTAAATATGATGTGAGCTACAGGATTTTTGTAGGTACTTTTATCTGATTGAGAAAGTTCTGTTATTAGTTGCTGAGAGTTTGTTTCAGGGATTGATGTTGGATTTCATCAGATGTTTTTCCACATCTATTTAGATGGTCATGTGATTTTTTCTTTTTTAATCTGTTAGTAGAGGATATTACATTAATTGATATCTGAACATTAAACTTTGCATACCTGGAGTAAATCTAACTTGGTCATGGTGACTTTTTAAATATAATGTTGGACTCATTTTGAGAAAATTTTATTAAGGAATTTCCACCTATATATCTGAGAAATATTGGTCTAGTTTTGTTTTCTTGCAAAGTCTTTATCTGGTTTTGTTACAAAATTAAGTCTGGCATTGTAGGTTGACTTGGTTGGTGGGTGTTCCCTCCTCTTCAGCCTTCTGGAAGGAAATAATTTATTGCTTTTGTGTTTTCTATTTTCTTGATTTCTGCTATGGTTTTTATGATTTCCTTTCTTCTACTTACTTTGGTTTTCATTTGTCCTTCTTTTTCTAGTTTCTTATGATGAAAGCTAAAATAAGTGATTTGAGATCATTCTTTTCTAATATAGGTATTTTAATTCTATTTGCTTTTCATTGATGCTTTAGCTGTACCCCTCAAATTTTGATATGCTGTGTTTTTGTTTTTATTTAGCTCAATATACCTTCTAAGTGGACATTTGGAAATATGCCATTTGGTTTCAAACATGCGGGGATTTTCTAGGTATGTTTATATTACTGATTTAAAATTAAAATTCTAGTGTGATCAGATACATACTTTGAATGATTTGACTCTTTTAATTGAATATACATATTCTTTATGTCACAGAACATGAAATATATGGGTAATTCTCTGTGTTTACTTGGAAAGAATATATATTCTGTTGTCGGGTGGAGTGTTGGTTTTCCTTTTTTTCTTGGGCAAGACAGAAAATTCTCTTCCTGTTACTCCATCTTGGCCAGAAGTCTAAATTCTCATATAAACCAGTTTTGGTTGTTTAGTTGTTATTTTTATTTGCAACTAAAAGCAATGCTGTGCATGGTGACTTGAAGAAATGTCTGAAAGTTTTGAAAATTCCTTATTTGGCAAGAAAATCTACTTATTTATTTAAATAGCCTTCTAACATTCCCTTCCCTCACTCATAATTGAGGGGTAGGAGCACACTACAGTTTATTAGTAAAAGTTATTTAAACATATCCAGAGGTTTTCTGTGTTACATTTGTAAGGAAGAAAAGGAAGTAGTCTTTTATAACCGACTTTTTATACGTAAATGTGAGCTAACTTTGAGGCTATATAGCATATATGCAGCAGAGCTTGTTAACTGAAGACTTGTGGGCCCATTTGGTGTGCAGGCATGTTTTACTTGGTCCCCAATATCTTGATTCCTGTGATGTTCTAAAACGATGTAAATGTTGGATGTAAATGAGAGTCTAGATTTCCATCTTCTCTTAAGTCATTTTGAATATCTGGAGATTCTCTTAAATGACTGCAAAGCTCAAAGACTTGGAGCCAAGCGGTGGTTGCCTCCGTTAGACGGAGCATGCGTTCTCCAGCTTACCACTGCCTCCAACACTCGGTGTAGTCTCATACGCAGTACCTTTTATTCACATGCATCATGTGCTTATAATTGAAGGGATTTGACTTTGCATTTTCTTCAGTGTAGGGGTTACCTCTGAGTTTGATCCATGTTCACATTACTGTCGAGATTCATTATAAAATGACTAGAAGAAGCCTCAATTTCAGTGAAGTAAAACAAATGCAAATTCTCTTTATTTTTGTTTCTAATTAATGTCTTTTGGGGGGAGAATTAAGGAGAAGAGGGATTCCATCTGGGATTTTTTTCCACCTCCTTAGCAAATATGAACAGTTTCTTATTCCTCATTTGCCTTCGTTCACCATTTTCATAAAAAGTGGGCATAACACAATTTTTAAAGCATACCTTTTTAAAATTTATTATTATTATTATTTTTAGATGGAGTCTCTCTCTGTCACCCAGGCTGGAGTGCAGTAGCATGATCTCCGCTCACTGCAAGCTCCGCTTCCCGGGTTCATGCCATTCTCCTGCCTCAGCCTCCCGAGTAGCTGGGACTACAGGCGCCCGCCACCACACCCGGCTAATGTTTTGTATTTTCAATAGAGATGGGTTTCCCGTGTTAGCCAGGATGGTCTCGATCTCCTGACGTTGTGATCCACCCGCCTCATCCTCCCAAAGTGCTGGGATTACAGGAGTGAACCACCGTGCCCAGCCAAAGCATACCTATTTTTAAAAATAAACTGACAGTTTTTTCTTTTTTTTTTCCCCTCCTGGGACTGGCTTCCTCAGAATCTGCACTCAAAACATACACATACAACATGGTTTGATGATGATTAGGACTAAGGAAGGCTTAGTTTTCCTTATGTAGGAAGGAAACTGCATTGTGCAGTGATACTTGAGGGCCAGTTTTTGATTATTTGCTAATGTTATGGATTTGTTTGTATTGGGAGATACTTCATTGTGGTTATTCTACACCTTTCATCAAAAATGAAAACCTACACTCCACCCGACAACAGAATATATATTCTTTCCAAGTAAACACAGAGCATTACCCATATATTTCATGTTCTGTGACATAAAGAATATGTATATTCGATTAAAAGAGTCAAATCATTCAAAGTATGTATCTGATCATACTAGAATTTTAATTTTAAATCAGTAATATAAACATACCTAGAAAATCCCCAAATATTTGAAACCAATGGCATGTTTCCAAATGTCCACTTAGAAGGTATATTGATAGTTGGAGGTGCAGACTATCTTTTAAACTCCATTTTGGGATTAGGAGGTGGAGTAGCTCAAGTTATTACGTTTGCCTGCCTGATTACAATGTTTTTGGCTTAAATGAATCTTATTAAATTGTAAAAAGGGAATGTCAAAGCTGAAAATTCCAAATTCCTGTTTTCAGATATAAACTATAATCTGAAAATCACACTTCATAAGAAATATATGACTTTCATCTTTTAGTCTTTAAAGTCTCTGACCGTTTTCCTGAACTTTAAAATGTATATGTATAAATATGTATTGTATATTTGTGGCACTTAACCCAGTATTCACACTTCTATAAATTTGGGTGGTAGTGTCTAGGAAAATAAATATTAGCTAACAAATAATGGGTGCTATTTGCTAAAGACAAGTAGTTATTTTATTTAATCTTCACAACAACCTCTAAGGTTACTACTGTAATTATTTTATTTTACAGATTATGAAACTATGGCAGACCTAGATTAATTTGCCTAAAGACACAAGTGAGTATCCAGTGCCTGGATTCAAGCTCAGAGACCATGGCTCCAAAACCTGTGTTCTTAATTTTCAATCTATAGTGCCTCTTTAAGAAGTGAACGTAGGTAGTGAAATACAATTGATAACACCCAGGAATTAAAATTTAAGCTATTATAAGCATATGGGGAGATCTTGCAATTGGTATTTAAGCACTGATACAAAGAAGCTGCTAGTTCAGAAATGACATTGACCAGAGGCACCCGAAGAAGTCAGAGATAGAGAACTGAGGTGACAAAAAGAAATGAAGACTCGGACCAGAAACAACACAGAAACACATCTTTGTCATTTCCTTTTATGTTTCACAGAACTACACTTTAGTTATATTTATATATCAATTGCAGATTGCTGGTGGGTGCATAGACTGAGTACACACATAAACACACACACACCCACACCCATAGAACTTTTTAAATGTACATGTGCAGTAAAATGTATACGGTTTATTCTGTTAGGCATTTAGTCACTTTTTTGGTTGACATTGTAACATCATGATATAAAAATGAAACAATTAATACAAAGGTTCTTGACATGGGGAAATTGTCCTGGATTATCTGAGTAGACCCAATGTAATCACAGGGTTCTTAAAAAAAATCAAAAAAGGAAAGGTAATGATGGAAGCAGAATCAGAGGGAGATTTGAAGATGCTTGCTTCTTTGAGGATACTGGTTTTGAAGACGAAGGAAAGAGCCATGAGCCAAAGAACACAGATGGCCTCTAGAAGCTGAGAAAGACGAGAGAACAAGCTTTACCCTAGAGCCTGCAGAATTAATGCAGCCCTGCTGACACCTTGATTTTGGCTTGATGAAACCCATTTAGGACTTCTGACCTTCAAAACAGTAAGATCATAAATTTGACGTTTTAAGCCACTGAAAAGTTTGTGATAATTTTTCACGAGTACCAATAGGAAACTAGTAGAGTCAGTGTGGGTAATTGGTTGGAAACAGTAGTCCCTGAGAAAAGAGCTAGCTATTGCTTCACACTCAGACATGGCAGTAGAGGGCAGGGGGTGGTGTGGAAGGGCCATAGAAAGACTAAATAAGTGTGACTTTTACAACTGTGTTTCATTTCCAGAATATCATGAAGAAACTCATGATATAGTCTCTAATAGCACAAGAAAATCAGATTCAAGGTTTAGTTTTAATTTCAAGTTTTTAAATTAGTTATTTTATATACTTTTTTATGGGGTCTATGAGTAATTTTGTTATATGGATATCTTGGCCAGTGGTGAAATCAGAGCTTTTCAGATATCCATTGCTCAAATAATGCACATTGCACACACTAAGTAATTTCTCAAAATCCACTCTCTTTCCATCTTCCCACCCTTCCAAGTATCAATTGTCTATCATTCCACACTCTATGTCCATGTGTACACATTGTTTAGCTTCCACTTATAAGTAAGAACATGTAATATTTGTTTATCTGTGCCTGAGTTGTTTCACTTAAGATAATGCCTTCTGGTCGGGCGCGATGGCTCACGCCTGTAATTCCAGCACTTTGGGAGGCCAAGGCGGGTGGATTATGAGGTCAAGAGATTGAGACCATCCTGGCCAACATGGTGAAATCCCATCTCTACTAAAAATACAAAAATTAGCTGGGCATGGTGGTGCATGCCTGTAGTCCCAGCTACTCGGGAGGCTGAGGCAGGAGAATGGCGTGAACCCAGGAAGAGGAGTTTGCAGCTGAGATCGTGCCACTGCACTCCAACCTGGGCGACAAAGTGATACTCTGTCTGTAAATAAATAAATAAAGTAAAAAATAAAAATAAATAAATAAAATAAAATAATTAATAGCCATTCTGACTGGTGTAAAATGATACCTCATTGTGGTTTTGACTTGTACTTTCCTGGTGATTAGTAATGTTGAGCATCTTTTCATATACTTTTTGACCATTTGTATGTGATCTTTGGAAAAATGTCTATTCGTGTCCTTTGCACACTTTTTAGTGGAATTAATTGTTGTTTTTGTGGTTGTGTTGTTTGAGTTTCTTGTTTATATTGGATATTAGCTCCCTGTCAAATGAATAATTTGCAAATATTTTCCACCATTCTGCTGGTTGTTTGTTCACTCTGTTGATCACTTCTTTTGTTTAATTAAGTCCCATTTGTCTATTTTTGTTTCTGTCGCCTGTGCTTTTGAGATCTTAGTCATGAATTATTTGCCTAGACAAATACTCAGAGAGTTTCCCTAGGTTTTTCCTATTTTTTTTTTAATACTTTAAGTTCTAGAGTACATGTGCACAACGTGCAGGTTTGTTACATAGGTATACATGTGCCATGTTGGTTTGCTGTACCTATTAACTCATCATTTACATTAGGTATTTCTCCTAATGCTATCCCTCCCCCTAACTCCCACCCCACAACAGGCCCCGGGGTGTGATGTTCCCCACCCCGCATCCAAGTGTTCTCATTGTTCAATTCCCACATATGAGTGAGAACATGTGGTGTTTGGTTTTCTGTCCTTGTGACAGTTTGCTGAGAATGATGGTTTCCAGCTTCATCCATGTCCCTGCAAAGGACATGAACTCATCCTTTTTTTTTATGGCTGTGTAGTATTTCATGGTGTATATATGGCACATTTTCTCAATCCAGTCTATCATTGATGGACATTTGGGTTGGTTCCAAGTCTTTGCTATTGTGAATAGTGATGCAGTAAACATACGTGTGCATGTGTCTTCATAGCAGCATGATTTGTAATCCTTTGGGTATAAACTCAGTAATGAGATGGCTGAGTCAAATGGTATTTCTAGTTTTAGATCCCTAAGGATTCACCACACTGTCTTCCACAATGGTTGAACTGGTTTACACTCCCACCAACGGTGTAAAAGCATTTCTATTTCTCCACATCCTCTCCAGCATCTGTTGTTTCCTGACTTTTTAATGATCGCCATCATTACTGGTGTGAAATTGTATCTCAGTGGTTTTGATTTGCATTTCTCTGATGACCAGTGATGATGAGCATTTTTTTCATGTGTCTCTTGGCTGCATAAATGTCTTCTTTTGAGAAGTGTCTGTTCATATCCTTTGCCCACTTTTTGATGGGGTTGTTTGTTTTTTTCTTGTAAATTTGTTTAAGTTCTTTGTAGATTCTTGATTTTGGCCTTTTGTCAGATGGGTAGATTGCAAAAATTTTCTCCCATTCTGTGGGTTACCTGTTCACTCTGATAGTAGTTTCTTTTTCTGTGCAGAAGCTCTTTAGTTTAATTAGATCCCGTTTGTCTACTTCGGCTTTTGTTGCCATTTTTGGTGTTTTAGTCTTGAAGTTCTTGCCCATGCCTCTGTCCTGAATGGTATTGCCTAGATTTTCTTTTAGAGTTTTAGGCCTAACATTTAAGTCTTTAATCCATCTTGAATTAATTTTTGTATAAGGTGTAAGGAAGGGATCCAGTTTCAGCTTTCTACATGTGGCTAGCTAGTTTTCCCAGCACCATTTATTAAATAGGGAATCCTTTCCCCATTTCTTGTTTTTGTCAGGTTTGTCAAAGATCAGGTGGTTGTAGATGTTTGGTGTTATTTCTGAGGCCTCTGTTCTGTTCCATTGGTCTATATATCTGTTTTGGTACCAGTATCATGCTGTTTTGGTTACTGTAGCCTTGTTGTATAGTGTGAAGTCAGGTAGCGTGATGCCTCCAGCTTTGTTCTTTTTGCTTAGGATTATCTTTGCAATGCGGGCTCTTTTTTGATTCCATATGACCTTTAAAGTAGTTTTTTCCAATTCTGTGAAGAAAGTCATTGGTAACTTGATGGGGGTGGCATTGAATCTATTAATTACCTTGGGCAGTATGGCCATTTTCATGATATTGATTCTTCCTATCCATGAGCATGGAATATGCTTCCATTTGTTTGTGTGCTCTTTTATTTTGTTAAGCAGTGGTTTGTAGCTCTCCTTGAAGAGGTCCTTCACATCCCTTGTAAGTTGGATTCCTAGGTATTTTATTCTCTTTGTAGCAATTGTGAATGGGAGTTCACTCATGATTTGGCTCTCTGTTTGTCTGTTACTGGTATATAGGAATGCTTGTGATTTTTGCATATTGATTTTGTATCCTGAGACTTTGCTGAAGTTGCTTATCACTTAAGGAAATTATGGGCTGAGACAATGGGGTTTTCTAAATATACAATCATGTCATCTGCAAACAGGGACAATTTGACTTCCTCTTTTCCTAATTGAATACCCTTTATTTATTTCTCTTGCCTGATTGCTCTGGACAGAATTTCCAACACTATGCTAAGTAGGAGTGGTGAGAGAGGGAATCCCTTTTTTGTGCCAGTTTTCAAAGGGAATGCTTCCAGTTTTTGCCCGTTCACTATGATATTTACTGTGGGTTTGTCAAAAATAGTTCTTATCATTTTGAGATATGTTCCATCAATACCTAGTCTATTGAGAGTTTTTAGCATGAAGCGCTATTGAATTTTGTCAAAGGCCTTTTCCTAGTGTTTTTATAGTTTCACATCTTACATTTAAGTCTTTGATCTGTTTTGAGTTGATTTTTGTATATGGTAAGAGATAGGGGTCTAGTTTCATTCCTCTGCACATGGTAATCCAATTTTCCAAGCACTATTTATTGAAAAGGGTATTCTTTCTCCAGTATATGTTCTTGTCAGTTTTTTCAAGAATCAGTTGGCTGTAAATATGTGGCTTTATTTTTGCATTCTCTTTTCTGCTCCATTGATCTATGTGCCTATTTTTATACTAGTACTGTGGTGTTTTGATTACTGTAGCCTTGCTGTATAATTTGAAATCAGGTAATATGATGCCCCCTGCTTTGTTCTGTTTGCTCTGCTTTGCTTTTGCTATTCAGGCTCTTTTTAGGTTCCATACAGATTTTAAGATTGTTTTACTAATTCTGTGAAGAATGATGTTGGTGTTTTAATAGGGATTGCATTGAATCTGTAGATTGCTTTGGGCATTATGGTCATTTTCAAGATATGAATTATTTCACTCCATGAGCATGGATATTTTTCCATTTGTTTGTATTATGTACAATGTCTTTCATGAATGTTTTATAGTTTTCCTTGTAGAGATCTTTTACCTCTTTGTTTAAATAAATTCCTAGGTTTTTATTTTTTATTTTGTAGCTATTGTAAATGGGATTATCATCTCTATTTGTTTCTCAGCTTCATCATTATTGGTATATAGTGGTAATTTTTAACCTGAAACTTTACTGAATTTATTTATTAAATCTAAGAGTTTTTGTTGGGAGTCCTTAGATTTCTCAAGAAATAGGAGCATATAACCAGTGAAAAGGAATATTTTGACTTCCTCTTTTCCAGTTTGGGTACATTTTATTTCTTTCTTTTGCCTGATTGGCTGTATAAGACTTTCAATAATACTATATTGAATGGGAGTGATTAAAGTGGGCATCCTAGTCTTGTTCTAGTTGTTAGAGGGAATGCTTTCAACTTTTCCCCATTTAGTATGATATTGGCTGTGTGTTTGTCATATATGGCCTTTATTTTGAGATATGTTCCTTCTATGCTTAGTTGGTTGAGGATTTTTATATGAAGAGATGCTAAGTTTTATCAAATGGTTTTTTGGCATCTTTTGGGATTATCATATGGGTTTTGTCCTTAATTCTGTTTATATGACATATTAGATTTATTGATTTGCATATGCAGAACCATCCTTGAATCCCCAATGTAAAACCCACTTGATCATCCTGGGATTTTTTTTTTTTTTTCTTATGTGCTGTTGGATTTGGTTTGCTAGTATTTTCTTGAGGATTTTTGCATCTATGTTCATCAAGAATACTGGTCTATAGATTTCTTTTCTTTTCTTTTCTTTTCTTTTTTGCTTCTTTTTCTGGTTTTGGTTATTTTTAATTTTTTAAGATAGAAAAATTATTTAGAATAGAAATGATAGTTTGAAGATTGTTAGTTACAACTAATTTATATTTGGCTGTTTGCAACTGGACGTCTCTTCTTTGTACTGCTCACAACTTGTTGAATTATTCTGTGTCCAGCACTTTGGGTATACTTCTTAGTGAATAGAACTGGAATTTTCAGTCTCAGAGTGTGTTTAACATACATATAAATAGGGATCATTTATTGTATGACAGCCACTTTTCAAACATTATTTCTTTTAATCCTAACAATATTCCTATACTTTAGGTATCACTAATATCATTTTATTCTTTTTTTTTTTTTTTTTGACAGAGTTTCGTTCTTGTTGCCCAGGCTGGAGTCCAGTGGCACAATCTTGGCTCACCGCAACCTCTGCCTCCTGGGTTCAAGAAATTCTCCTGCCTCAGCTTTCTGAGTAGCTGGGGTTACAGGTATGCACCACCACGCTTGGCTAATTTTGTATTTTTAGTAGAGATGGGGTTTCTCCATGTTGGTCAGGCTGGTCTCAAACTCTTAACTTCAGGTGATCCGCCTGCCTTGGCCTCCCAAGGTGCTGGGATTACAGGCATGAGCCTGTGCCTGGCTACTAATACCATTTTAAGGTGAAGAAGTTGAAGACTCAGAGAGGTTAAATGAATAGTTCAATGTTACACAGATAGTAAGTAAGGGAAATTGGATCTCAATAGTGATCTAAAGCCCCTACCTCAGGCTCTTCTCTTTTTAACTAGTCACTTTCTTAAAACAAAGGTAACCAAAAAGGTACTTCTTTGACAATTTTAGATTAACCTGAAATAACTCATGACTTGTGTACATATACATATATACAATGTAGAATATATATGTTTACTTGATCTTGATCTCTATTTTTATGAGGAAAACAATCCTTTGAATCTTACATATGCTATTGTTCAGCCATTGACTTTGAATACCATCCTTGAGAACTTTAAACTCACAAGGTCATTCATTTATTCTATGATTATTAGACAATAAATAACTTACAAACTATACCAAACTTAACAAAGAAATAATTTATCAACTCTAAAAGAAACCTTTAAGGTTGGGGAATTATACAGTTTTTCTGAGGACTGGTCATGCAGAAATATGAAAACGTCCTAAGGGTAAAGTGTCTATTCCTTGGTTATAATTCACAAATTTTAATAAGTTGAAGGCTATTGATGGCCCATCGAGTTCCACTTCCTGTGTCTGTCTGATTTGGAATAAACTATTTGACCTGTGAGTTTCATTTTTCCAACAAAGAAAATGGGGTTAACAACACCTACTCACATACTCCTTGTAAATATTGATTGAGATAATAAATAAGAAGGCCATAATAAAGCCCTTGGCTTATAGTAAGCACTCAAAAGTGTTTATTATTATTGTGACTATCTTAAAAATCTTAATTATGATTATTATGGATTCCTCTATAAATATTTATTTACCTAATAATATTATCTTTTTAAGATTATTTATAGTTTCTTGGGTGAATAGTTCAGTTCTTGAAAATGAACAGTGCTGATAATACCACTCATTTACCAAAGCAAAACAAACTTAAAAAAAGCGAACTCTAATTGTTACCACCAAATCCACCAAATCAAATTTGAAAATTTTGTCTTATATTAAAATTCTTCTCTAGTTAGACTTCAACCTGCATTACTCTATCCTCAGACACACAGAACCACATGCTGTTTCCTGAGCTTGTTGGAAGTTTTCCTTCTGCCTTTTGCTCAGGTTGTTTTTATTTATGGCCCTGGATACACACCCCATATAGGAACCTCAACAGGGACTTCATGGGAGAGATTGTACCTATCATGTCAGTAGATTTTTGCTTTTACTTCATCCTGTCAAAAGTTTATTAACTGTTTGAAAGCAATTCTGTATTCTCAGAGATTTGAGAGAAATCTGGACCAAGGAGGCCAAAGAACTACTCCAGAGAAAGTAGAATATCCCACTTTCTTAAGACCAGGTTAGACTACCCAATGGTCAATTACCAAGGATAAGCTGAAGTCACACTACTAAACAACATCATTTTTTAACAAGTCTTCTTAACCAGGTCTTTCTCTCCCTTACTTGAATAGTAGTATAGTACATTTTCTATTATCACCCCTGGTCATAACTCCCTGCTTTTACTCTTCCGTGTCTCACGAACCTTATTTTGTAGTTTCAATGCCAGATACCTCAAAAACCTACGTCTAAGCCCCATTTAGGAAATCTCTCATCCTGAGCCAATCCTCTGCTCAATTCTTTTTTCTTTTATGGTTGAACCATCTAGGAAGCTCCCTCCATGTGGCACAACCTTCTTCTATTCCTGTCTCCCAAATCCTACCTTTCCATGCATGCACAAAACAAATGCTAACTCCTTCATAAAGCCTTTTCTGATCCTTATGCAGCTGAAACATTTCTTCTACCAACAAACTCCTAAGAAACGGTTAACATGCCATCTTGTAGCATACTAATCACTGAGCGCTTACCTTATCTTGCCTTGCTGGATGTTAAGGCTATTAAAAGTTAAGATTATATCTTGTATTTGTATCTTCTGAGGGGTGTCTCACAAGGCCTATTGTTAAATAAATAAATATCAATGAATATCTTACTTATTGTGTTGAATTTTAAAAAGTTCAATTCTAAGTTATTATAGGATAAAATTGAGTTTTATTATTTTTATTAACACAGAAATATGTATGGAATCTCAGCCTCGCTCTGTCTCCCGGGCTGGAGTGCAGTGGTGTGATCTCGGCTTACTGCAAGCTCCCCCTCCCAGGTTCACGCCATTCTCCTGCCTCAGTCTTCCGAGTATCTGGGACTATAGGTGCCAGCCACCACACCAGGCTAATTTTTTGCATTTTTAGTAGAGACGAGGTTTCACTGTGTAAACCAGGATGGTCTTGATCTCCTGACCTCGTGATCTACTCGCCTCGGCCTCCCAAAGTGTGTTTTCTCTATTTTTAGATGAGAAAACTGAAACAGAGAGAGTGTAAGGATTTGACCGAGGTCACACAGCTCAAGTCATTCTTCCTTCCTTTTCTCCATCTTAACTTTAACTTTTGAACCTCTATCAATTTAGGGATACTGCATGCCTTAGATCATGACAACGAGCTAAAAGAATGAAAATCTTCAGAGGAAAAAAAAAAAAGAGAAAATTATTAAAGGCTGGATTAAAAAGCCATATTAACATAAATCATTATGTGACATTCTTCTTTTGAAAAACAGATCAGATTTCAAACCTCAGTGAGCCATACAATGAAAATAACAACTCAATGAAACTTGCATTCAAAACACTTCAAGCAGTGAATGAAGAGGCTCATATTACATCAAGAAAAACATTACTAGTAAATTAAATTGTAAACCACCAGTAAGATTCAGAAACTGATTTTATTTTTATTGCAGTACAAATTATATTATTAAGCAGGGTTCTTGTTCAGCCATGAAATGTGGATGGGCTGTTTAATATGCACATAGATGACATTTTTAACTAATTTTGGTGGTCATTACAATGAGTTGAATTTAAAAAGTGGGTCAATGCTTTATAATATTGTATTTTGAACAACACTACTCTTATTCATTTTAAAAATGCCCACTGTGACAGAAATACTACAATTTCATGTTCAGTTAAGCAAAATAAGCAAAACTGGGAGAATTTAAGGTGTCATCATGTTTATTTACTGCTTTCCAGTAGGATTATAATTAAAAATTTACTGAATGAAGTGGTATAATATTGATAAATTAACTGATTTTCTTTCTGTAATTCTGCAATACCCTTCAGGCCATCTGCTGAAATTAGATTGCAAGTCTGAAATTTATCACAAAAGAAAGGCTGAAAGCAGAAAAAAAGTCAGAGATTCAAATTCTTAGTTTTTGACTTCCATCTAGGGCAGTAGTTCTAATGAGGGTAGTTTCACCCTTCCAAGGGCATGTTTCACAAGGTCTGGAGGTATTTTTTTGCTTGTCACACCTGGGTGGGTTTGCTGTTGGCATCTAGAGGGTAGAGGCCAAGGATGCTGCTAAACAGCCTACAATGTGCAAAGCAACTTTCCACAACAAGCACTTATCTGACTCAAAATTACAGTCATGCTAAGGTTAAGAAATTCTGAACTAGAGATTTTTTAAAAACTTACAATTGACACAATAGTTTTTAAAAGACAAGATTGTGACTGGGCTTGGTGGCTCATTCCTGTAGTCCCAGCATACTTGGAAGCTGAGGCAGGTGAATAGCTTGAGCCCAGGAGTTTGCAGCCAGCTTAGGCAACATAGCAAAACCTTGTCTCTACAAAAAATACAAAAAAAAAAAAAAAATTAGCTGGCATGGTGGCACATGCCTGCAGTCTCAACTACTTGGGAGACTGAGACAGGAAGAGCCCAAGTGGTTGAGGCTACAGTGAGCTGAGATTATGTTTCTGCACTCCAGCCTGGGTAACAGGAGTGAGACCCTGTCTCAAAAACAAAAATAAAATTAATAAAGAATAAAACAAAAAACCTAAAGCACTTCCATTTTTTTGAGTACATGTTATGTATCATGTGCTGGTTTGAAACTTTTATATACAAGTTAATCTTCAGAAAAATCCAGTGAATTTTGGTAATAATAATACTAAATAATAATTTGCATTTATAATGACAAGGTAAAGAACTTTGCATTAATTCATACTTATAGTAAGTGATGGGGCCAAGTTTCAACCCTTGGAAGTCTAATTACAGAATTTACTTATTAACCATCCTACTCCACTATCAAACTATCAATTGCAAGAGTCTCACCAATAAAGAAAGATGTTTGGAGGCCTGAATTCCTCAGAAAGTAAAGTGTATACCATCACAATTATAGTTAGAGGGCCAGATGCAGTGTCTCACACCTATAATCCCTGAGCTTTGGGAGGCCACAGTGGGAGGATTGCTTGAAGCCAGGAGTTTGAGACAAGCCTGGGCAACATAGCAAGACCCGTCTCTACAAACATTTTAAAAAACTTGCTGGGCTTGGTGGCATGCACCTATTGTCCTAGCTACTTGGGAAACTGAGGCGGGAGGATTACTTGAGCCCAGAAGTTCGAGATTACACTGAGTTATGACTGCGCCACTGCACCCTAGCCTGGGCAACAGAGTGACATCTTGTCTGTAAAAATTTATATATCTATATTGCATGCATATTAGATATATATGTTTATATATGTATGTTTGTGTGTGCGTGTGTGTCTGTGTGTGTGTGTGTATGTAAAAAGAGAGAGAGACAGGGAAAGAGAGACAAAGAGAGAGTTAAAACGACTGAATAATTTTCCAATTATAGAGGAGAGTTTTTGATGGTCGTGGAAAAACAATAAAGAAAACAGCCAGAAGGAGTTAACTCTGGATGAGAAGGATGGAGACAAAAACCCTCAATGGGTTTGGTGGTATCTGAAGATAGAGTAAACCTATATTTCACCTGTTAGGGTGTAGCCAGAAATTTACACAACAGCTTTGTAGAGCAGGATGAGGAATTCAGACTGGGGATGTTGAGACAACACTTGTCATTTCCATCCCTACACCCCTCAAAGTAGATCACCTTAGCTTCAAAGTGGCATGGGGAAGTATACAGAAGTTTCCAGTTGCTCTAAGAAGAACATAAAAGTGGCTGAGAAAGTTCTTCAGACTGGAACATGCATCATGGTATTGGTGGGGTGTGGCCACCTGTAAATGGGGGATATGGACCATAGGAACAAGACTCCATCCACAAAGAGGTCAGAACATCAGGGAGAGATGTCACTGAGCAAAGATAACCTCTTATAAGGACCACAGCTGATGCTGGGACAGAGTGAAACACGTGCCTTCTCTCCTCCCAGCCATGACATGCTGATAGATCTCGCTGCCTTGGAACATGGATTTAACTTTGTGGGAATGAAGGGAGCAGGAGAATATTTATTTTGAGAGTTTTACACCTGAAATGACTGAGTGAACACTAATTGAAATTAAATATTATTCTAGTACTGTAATGCAGTCTTATAACAGAAATTGCTGGGGAAGGAAAATGAATTTACATTTGTCAATTCCAGAGCTTTATGTCTTTCAAATTCAAATATGCTACAGGTGTCTATGCAAGACACAATATGTAGTGTGGAAGCTATTAACATTTTCAAGAGGAGGGCCTAGAATCTTCCAACTTGGATCTTTTTTCGTTTGAAACCTATTTCTTAGACTGCAGTATAAATATTTTAAAAATACTTCTTTGCACACACCACCTAATCTGCCAAGAATTTCAGGATTTCCTTTAGTTTACAGATAAAATCTGGATTTTATGCAGCCTTCAACAACTGGATTCCTGTGTAATTCTACCCACCCCTAACTGCTCTTTCTCCCTCCATCCCCAGCCAGGATTCTTTCTTTTACCCAAACAGATTTCTCACAAGGCCTTGTTGTATTGGGTCATAAATCTTTTCTAGTCTGGAATGTCTTTTCCCCTCCTTTCTGCTTGTCTAAATATACATCTCTTTCAAAATCTATATTCTTGTCTCACATGATTTTTAAAGCATTCTCAAAATGCCTCAATTTTAATTCCTATAAACTCCTACAGAAATGACAGATATATGTGCATCAGCAAGTGGACAATCTGACTATACTCTTATCTACACTTTTATTTGAACTGTGGAGAGATCTCAGTTTTTTTGATCTGTAATTGCTCATATTTTGAATGCTAAGTTTTCATCAACCATAATTCTTATGTGCTCTAATATGCTTCTTCACAGATTCATGCCATGCTCAATTTGAAAGAGTCCTGTTCTTTTAACACGTTATCTTCGAAATGCCTCTTACTGAGGAAAGACTGAACTTTTTCTGAAATGTGCTCTCTGGATTGAAGTCAAGAGTACACGTTGCAACAAAGATAATCATGACTTTTAGTATTAAGAGACAATTACCAGATTGAATGCTACTTAGAAAAGTTTCCTCCCTGTGCAGAGATTACTCTGCTTATAAAACAACCCGCCCCATGTGGGCAATATATAACTGAGACAATTAGTATCCAACTGATACTAAAAGGTTAATTGGGAAAAATTAATTTTTGCAAGAGTGCTGTTATCCAAAGAAATTGGGTCATGTATTTGGTCAATTAACCAAAAAGTCAGTAAGTAAAATGTGAAATAGTAATATGGTGGTGTGCAGTGAAGAATTAAGTTAACTCAAGGAGAGCCTTCAGCTACTGAGAGATGATCTCTAGTCCCTGGAAATGTCATGCCTGACAGGAATGTCTTTGCTTGGGGGAAGGGACTGAAGAATAAAGGAATTAGCCTGAACTTCTGGGAGGGACTGGAGACTAAAGGGCAGCCACGTGAATAGTATGTGATCAAGTCCAGTAAGACCACTGGACACCGCAAGCTTGGGTGAGCTTCCCTGGTTGCCAGTACTCTGAATTGTTTCACATCGATGCTGGGAAGGTCACATATCTGTGATTCTGCAAAGAGAGGACAACAGAATCTCTTTGTTTGGTACTGATACAGACAGGAGACAGGGAAGTACTGGGTAGAAAAGGATGGTTCCCAGGCAAAGGCCCCAACCTCAAGCCTGCATACCTGCAGCCCTAAATGAGAACAGGCATTCCTGTTTTTGCATCGAAAAAGTTGCCTTTTGGCCTTGAAGGCCCCCTTAAATCCCAAACCCCAAGCTCCAGAGTAGACCAGCAAGCCAGCAGAATGGAGACAGATGGCAGAGAAAGGGAGAGAGGAGGAACATCTCAACGCCAGGAGGAGTTGGCTGGGGGCAGACAGAGAGGTGTCCAGCCCCTGGGCAGCCAGACTCCAGGGGAGGATCGCCTTCCCACTCCATCCCCCTCTTCTGGCTCCCCATCCATCCTGCTGAAAGCCACCTACACCACTCAGTAAAACCTTGCATTCATCCTTTGAGTCCGTGTGTGACCTGATTTTCCCCGGACGATGGACAAGAGTTTGGGATACAGAAAGCTGTCACAGTGGCCCTCTGCCCTTGCGAAAAGGCAGAGGGTGAGCTGATTAATACTCAAGCCATCTGTGGACAGCAAAGCTGAAAGAGCTCTGTAATACTGGGGTTGCAGGCTCTCATCCCCAGACACTACCGTGGAGCCCGAGCTCAAAGTGCTTGCCCGGCTCCTGCACCTGCCTGTCTGCATGCTCCCACTCCCTCAAGCGGTTTGAGCAGAGGGGCGACCAAACAGGTGAGCAGCACCCCTGTCACAATTCCTGCAAAGGGGATAAGGAACCTAGAAAAGGTTTCAGTACCTTTTCTAGACTCTTTCCAGTATCTTCTTCCATTGACTGAGTTTGACTGTCATGACCATGAGTATGACAGCTTGCAGTAAGTTCTTTGAGTCCTTCTAGTAAGTTATTAAACCTGAGGGTGGTTTTGAAAACCATTCCCCTACACACACACACACACACACACACACACACACACACACCCCAAATTTGCAATTGGTGTCAGAGGTGAGAAGAGTCTTGTATAGTCTGTATTCCCTTCAACTTTGCAGTTGGCTAAATTCAGTGCAGTTGTTCATCAGAGATGGTCACAGATACTTAAAGTCTCCTTCTTCCAAGCACTGTGCAATAGAGATATAGTATGTCTGTTAAACTGCTACTGTTTTAGATGACTGAAATTTGGGGATTGTTTGTTACTGCAGCATAACTTAGACATCCTGACTGATGAACACACGAAAATAAAACCTTTGGCTCTAAATTAAAACTAGAAGAGTAAATTTATTTTTCTGCATTTTGGTAGGCATTTTCTATGAATGTGGATTTCGTGGTTACAGTTCTGTGTTATTTTTGTTGAATAAATCAATCCATAGTTTATTATCTAATATCCAGTGTCTTGGTCCTTTTGGACCCCCATAACAAAATACCATACACTAGGTGTCTTATAAACAGTGTGTCTAATAAACAATAGAAATTTATTTTTCACAGTTCTGGAGGCTGAGAAGTCCCAGATCAAGCTGCTGGCAGATTCAGCATCTGGTGAAATCTTGCTTCCTGGATCACAGCGTCTTCTTGCAGGTTTTCTCACATGGTGGCAGGGACTGGGGAGCTCTCTCATGCTTCTTTTAAAAAGGCGTTAATTCCATTCATGAGGGCTGCATCCTTATGACCCAATCACTTCCCAAAGGCCTCATTTCCTTATGCCCATCGCCTTAGGGGTTAGGATTTTAACAGAAGAATTTTGGGAGGACACAAATATTCACTCCATAGCATCCAGTTACATTTTCATTGAAAATGAAGCACAATCTGAGAGCAGGATTTTTCTAGACTATCATCTTTATTTTTCTACTCATATTTCATGTGTTTATGTAACATTTCCTTGAATAATGTGATCATAATATGAATATAACAGACATAAAATAGTTGGAAATTGAATATTAAACTCTTAATAAGCACACAACTCAACTGCAAGAGGAAGTGTTCAGGCATTCAGGAAGGTAGTTTAGGACTGGAGAGAGTTCAGTGTGCAGTGAGCGTCTGTATTTAAATTTTACATAAGAAATGGAAAGTGTTACTTAAGAATAAGAATTAATTAAATGGTAGTTGGTTAGAAGAGCTTCTGAAGTAATTGATTAAGAAGATAAGGGTTGGAGGTCAATACTCGTCCTGATACAGTTTAAAACTTTAAACCATGTGCTGTATTTTAAATTATAACACTAATCTGTAATCACTTGTTTTAGCGTTTAACTTCTGGTCTGTTTTTCTTAATTTCACTTAAATTACAATATGTATTAAAACATTATTAAGAGAAGGATAGAATAAATAACAGAAGACTTTTTGCATTATTAACAATTTAATCTCTGATTCAAGGTAGTGACAAGTTACAAAGACAATTTGCATTCACATGTTACAAAAATAATTTTAGAATTGCCAGTGTATGACTGAATAGAATGAAAAATTAAGCCAACTAATATATATCTCTAACAAGGAGTTATAGGGGAGTGACATCGTTTACCCAACTAATTACTTTAGTTTTTCACTCTATCTCAGGTAGGTAGAGATAGCAGTAACAATGTTTCAAGGACGTGTTAGCTGGAAGGTGCCATGGGCTCTATGGATTAAAGTATTCCTATCCCCCATGAAGCTCCTTGATACCGACAATGTTGGGAAAAGCCCTGTGACTTTTTCAAAAATGGAATCATAGAATTTAATTCATGAGGGCTTATTTAGGCAGCCCTGTTGTTTTACTAATGAGGGATTTACATGTCTGAGAAGTTATTCTGTCTTGCTCAAACACAAATAACTAATGGAAAAATCACATTAAATCCAAGGTTTCTTGCCTCCTGGGTCAGTTCTCCTTCACTGTGCTTTATCACCATTTCTAGTCTAGAAAGTTGTTGCATACCTAAGTGTTTCATTACTAAGCCTACTGGCTCCATATTTTATCACCTTACCCAGCCAATGTTGATTTTTCTTTCACAAACTCCCCAACAACTAGTTCACAGGTTTTTCTGTAATCTGGTTTTATTTCTCAATAATATTTTGTGACACATTTCTATGTCAAGAAATATGGAGCTAAATCACAGTATTTTAAAAATGTATGTTAATCCGATATGTGAGTGTATGTATCTATACCATAGAATATATTTTTAAAAATAACCAGTTCTTGCATGGTAGAGGGTGGTGGTGGTAACTGCCTGACTATCCCCTGCCCTCTGATCCCTGACATAGCTGATTGAGACAGAGGTGGAAATATTGATGTTCTGAAGTTTCACAACTGTGCTTCTAAGACAGCATCTGTTTTCATTTACCCTGTTTAGCACTCAGTGAGCCGTTGTATTTAACAAGTATTGTTTTCCTTGAGCACTGGGAAATTCTCTCATATTATTGTTCTTATTTTAAAAATATCTTCATCTTCTGTTTTCTTTCTTCTCTTTTAGTGAGACTCCTCATAATAGGACCTTGGATGCTCTTCTTTTCCAGTTACTGTAATTATGTAACAAATTATCCCAAAGCTTAGTCCCTTAAAGTAACCTTTCAGTTTTGCGCATGATTTTGTAAATCATGAATTTTGGAAAGACTGGTTAGGCAATTCTCACCTGAGGGTTCTAATGTGGTTGCTGTCAGATTTCAGCTGGAACTGTAGTCATGTGAAGGTTCAGCTGAACTGGATGGTAAAAAGATGACTCATCCATAAGGTGGCAATTTGGTGCTGACTGTTGGCTGGCAGATCAGCTGGAGCTGTCAACTGGAGTGCCAATGTGTGGCTTCTTCATGCAGCTTGACTTCTTTCTTCCGAAATTTTGTTGAATTCTATTAGCTTCTGATGACCCCTATCCATTGTGTGGTGGTTTTATGTTACACTTATTGAATATCCCTTTGCTATCATGTGTTTTAGAGTAAGTGTTTTAGGAAAGCATAGCATAGTTACAGAAATGCCCAAAGATCTGTTAAGTCACAAAATTTTCATGATATGAACACATCCATGTGACCAATACCTAGATGAAAATGAAGAACACAACCAGCGCTGCAAAAGACTGCAATCCTAGTGTCTCCTGTGGAACCCCTCCTCACGCTCCTCACTTCAAACATTGTAGATTAGTCTTGCTTGCTTTTGGATTAATTTTAATGGAATCGGTATGTACTCTATGTCCGGCTCCTTTTGCTGCACATTATGTCTGTGAGAGTCAATAATGTAACATTTGTTGATTTATTCTCCTTGTTATATAATTACATTGTATGAAAATGCCATAATTTAATTGCCTATTTTACTGTTAATGTACATTTCTTTTAGTTTTTGGCTTTTATCAGTAGTACCTTATTGATTCTAATAGCTTATCTGTGCCTTCTTTTAGATATTTTGCCTAGTCAATTATTTTGTAAATAATAACTTTCACAGTAATTTTAGAAAGTTTTTGTGTAGGAGAAAATATAAATGCATTTATTTAGATTGCCTTCTTGCACCAGAAATCTGGAAAGCATGGTTTCACAAATAGATACATTACTAAATCTTTCTTCAGAAATGTTCTATCAGTGTGTCTTCCGAACAATGCATGAATAGCAGCTTTGTTATAGCTTTTCTGATATTTTATACTTTTCCATACTTTTAATATTTCCAATCTCTAACCCCAAAATAAAACCTTTTAAAAATGTGTTAATTATTGAAAAATTGCATTTCTTTTATAAATCACCTTACTATATTCTTGATCATTTTTTGAGTATCTTATGCATTAAGATTGTATTTGATGTACAAGAAATCTGACACACAGTGACTTAAATAGGTGAGGGTCAATATTGTGACCCTACAAAGTTTTCATGACATTCTTAGGATGTAGCTTTCATTTCATAGTAGTCCCCTTGGTGTAAGAAGGCTATTCTTCCTCCAGCAGCAGGAAAGAGCTAGGATAAAGGCTCATGCCACTTGTGTCTCCTCCAATTTAAGGTTTTCCCTGAAGCTTTGTCCTGTGACTTCTGCTTCTATATGACTGTCCAGAACTAGGTCATGTAGTGCCTCCTGGCTGCTGTGGAGTAGGGAATGTAACTAGAGATGGTGTAATTGCCACTTCAAACAAGATCAAGCTTCTGTTTGTAAAAAAAAAAAAGGAAGAGTAAACATTGAGTAGGCAACAGCAAAATCATTCATGCTACAACAGTCCAGTTACCTGATACCAATACACAATAGATTTACCTTCATTGCAAGGCAGTGTTCCAGGTGATGTGCCTCATGGTCTAGTGACCTATAAACTAACTCTCGGTGGACTAGAGTTCATCCCATATGGAGTTTGGGAGTATTAATGGCACCAGAGAGTTGTACTGCCTTGACGCGAGAGGGCTGGGCTTTTTTACTATCGGTGTGCTGTTAGCTGCTGGTCAGCACTCAGCCACTGGGTTTTGTGTAACTGCACAGACATCTCTGAGTCAGGTGGCTCTAACTGGCAGATAGCAAGTCTCTGGAGAGGGGGCACAGTTGTGAGACATTGGCAGCCAACAGCACAGCAGCTGGGCCTGGTGAAAGGAATTGGGGCAGGTGCCGAAAACAGAACACATCAGAGAGCAAATCTGGCAACTCCTGGTTCTTCTCTCTAGGTTTCCTCCTTGATCCTTTATTTTTCCTAACTTCTCATTCTGCCCTGTGTGTATGTTGTGGAGCAGGAAGGGAGGTTTCTGCTTGTCTATTTCTTCTACTGTCTCTTCTGAGGGAGGCTGAGGAGAAGCTGTCTTTTCTTGGCGTTCCTCAGCTTTCTAAGGTCTCTTTTTATGGATGCAACTTGGGGACTTAGAGATGAATTTAGGGGTTCGAAAATCACAGGTTGTGCAGCCAGGCCTGGGGTTTTGTTAGCAAAGTAGGTTCCACAAAAGCTTTCTATTTGCTTCCAGTCATTTCCATGTGCAAATGACTACAGTTAGGATGTTTCACATACATGATATTTAAGCATGAAGGTTGCCTAGTTTTACTTACTGACCTCATCACTCAGTTCATCCCCTCCCCCACTGGAAT
Organism: Macaca thibetana thibetana; assembly: GCF_024542745.1. NCBI lineage: Eukaryota > Metazoa > Chordata > Mammalia > Primates > Cercopithecidae > Macaca > Macaca thibetana. The sequence goes on from NC_065585.1 coordinate 65,584,639, forward strand.
ATTAACGGGAATTTCAACTCCTTGGTGATAAAATTTACTGTACTCCCATGTAAATATTTAGTCTCCTGAACTCCATTTCAATACTATTTTTTTCTCCTGGGTCTCATCTCTCCCTTCTCTTTCCCAAAGTTGCAACGTGGTCAGGGTGGAAGTTGACCTGTCATTATGATGGTGGAGAGGGGGGTCTCTTGTCCTCCTTTGGGCCTATACTGACTTAAGGAATACACAATGTCTATATTCTTTTCTGTCTCTGAGCATCTCATACTGTGGTTTGCTGCGATGTGGCCCCAACATTTTGTGATTCTAGATAGACAGTGTGCTGAAGCCTGTGATCCTTGTCTCAGACTTCCAGTTTTTATGTCCCCACTCTCTGGTCTTAACTCTGGCTTTGCAGCATTCATCAGACCCTCCACACCTCTGCACTCCACCTGGTGGCATGAGGGCTCCATTCTGACACCTGCACACAGGCAGTTAGCCAGGCCGTGCTGCCCTAGGTGGATCCCTTGGACATCATATCTTTGTGCTATCTTGGAAGAGTCAGAGTAGTGAAAGAACTGCCATGGTTCTTGGCTATTCTCTAAAGTGATTTGAAGTCTGTGTTTTCATCACTTCCTCCTCTCCTTTGCAGAGATCCAGGCAATATCTTCATGTGAGTGCTTCCCTTCACACTCCTGCCATATCAGAATGGCATTTCTTATTATCTTCTCTGTAGAATATTACTTCTAGTAAAGCTCTATTCTTAGACCTTTAACCATTTTTCTGAATACATAAAAGGCAGCTGTAGAATTTAAGAGACTTTTTTCTCTCTCACATCAAATCCAAGCTCACTATAACTAAACACTCCAGCTCTTAGATCCTAGAGAATAAAATCTCATCTTCTTAACCTGGAATTTGACATCTTTCACAATTTGATTTCCAATCCATTTTTCCATTTTCAAAGTCTCCATCTTCAAAAAGACTCCCATCTCTTTATTTCCTGCTTATACCACTTACTGTGCTTGATGCTTTCTTCGACTGATCTAATCACATCTCCCTCCTCAGTGAAGCCATTGTTGACAACTCCTCTTCAGCCTCCAGTACACCTTTCTCACCCATTTTGCCTTGCACTTTCTCAATTCCACAGTCTCCTTGGATTTTTTGTTTTTCTTTCTCACCTCTTTCTGAGGGTTAGCAATTCTCAGGGTTTGGCTTTTGCCTTCTCCTCTTGACTGGAAGGCTTTTTGTGGCTGATCTTACCTGCTTCTTGTTCTCAACCACTACCTCTAGCAGATGGCTCCCAGGGCCGGGCCTCCACTCCTAACATCTCTCTTGAGGTCGACCTTTTTTGTCAATGCAACTATAGTCATACACCACATAAAAACGTTTGGGAAAACAACAAACTGCATATACGATGGTGGCTTTGTAAGATTATGACACTGTATATTTACCATATCTTTTCTATGTTTAGATGTATTGTATACACTAATACTTGCCATTGTATTATAGATGGCTGCAGCATTCAGTCCAGTAATGACCAGATTTGTAGCCAGAAACAGTAGGCTAGACCATATAGCCTAGGTGTGTAATAGGCTACACCATCTAGGTCTATGTAAGTGCACTCTGTGATGTTTGCGCAATGATGAAGTCACCTAATAACACAGTTCTCAAGAGGATTCTCTATTGTTAAGTGACACATTACTGTACTGAACTTCTCCTGTAAGTGTCTCACACTAAAGGTGTTTAAAGCTGAGCTTAGGAAGTGAGAAGTGAAAAACTCATTTTTATATTCTTAATAACTTAGTCCAATTCTCTTGACTTGAGTTAAAGAAATCATCCAGAAAGATGAAATATTTAGAAAGTAGGAAATTCAGATTTAGGAGGAGAGACAAATGATAATGTACTTTAGGGAAATGTCAATAGATGCATGTAGGTATAAAATCCATTCCATTTGCCTAAGAAAGAGTAATGCTGTGACTCTTTCATTCGTCTATGTTCTATCTTATTTTTGTTCTTTAAAACCATTTTGCTTCTGATAATAAATGTAAGAAGTTATCATTACCAAATAACTGGAAAATAAAGAACTATGAAGAGAAAAAAATACAAATCCACCATCCAGAAATAATCTATTGTCGAGAAATAGTAAGAACTACATTTTAAAATTAATTTTATTCTGATTTTTTATGTATATATATTTAATCTGCTGTTAAGGTGTTTATTAATTTAACTATTTATTTTTCGGTAAAATTACCATAATACTAAGTACATTTCTGTACTTGCTGTTTTTACTTAATATTACACAGGAAATATTTTTATGTTATTAACATTTCTTGTAATTACCACTTTTAGTGACTGTAATGTATCTCACTGTTTGGGTATATTATGATTTGTTTTATTCCCTCTTTTTGGGACTTTATTTCCAATTTTCCTTTTGCTGTAAATGTTTGATGAATATCTTTTACCTGTATCTCTGATCGTATGTCCAAATTTTTTTTTCAAATAAAGCTGAGAAGTGAAATTGCTGTGACTAAAGTTAGGATTTTTTTCTTTGCCTCAACCAAGATTCAGTCTTTTTAAGCTAGTCTAATCTGGGATTAATCAGAAAGGAAACCATAAATGGCTTAAATCCAGCCATTTTACTATAGTATTTTCTTTCTCTAAAAATTTCAATAATTTGTCTTTATATATTAAGGACTTTTGTTTAGCCTCCTTCTGAAAGTCTTCCAAATTTATGTGAAATCTGCAATATGCACTTTTTTTGAGTTCCCCATAGGAACGCAACAATTCCCACTTCCTATGAGGGAACCAAAGGGTTCTGAAATGGATGAGCGCAGGGAGAGGGCCCAGTGTTTCAGGGAGTGACATCATAAATATTCTCTATTGTCCTCTAAAAAGAATAACATTAATCAATACAGAGCCACTTATTGAATGTTTGTAGGCATTGTACAATGTTCTGGATACCTGCATATTTTAGATAAAAGATGTAAGCACAGTTCGCATATTTGTTATCAATATTTTTTCTCTATTACAAATGGTCCTCTCAAGCACATCTTGAAACCAATGAGTTCTGATTTTTGAGTAAAGTAGTTGGTTATTAACTTAATGTCAGACAGAATATCAGAGTATGGAGAAGACAAGATATAAAGTTTTACTTGCTGAATAGCAGAACACAGGCATGAGAATCTTTAAAAAGACCTGGCTTCTGATGTGTGAAAATAAGATCAATTTAAATAAATGCAAAAGAACAATAAGATATAGGTTTTAGCTCAGCTTTTTTCAAATGTAAGTGATCAAAATAAATTTTCTAGCTTCTGGAAAAATCATATTTCTGAACCTCAAGCCCAGAGGTTTTCATTTTGTGTGCTAGGGTGGAGTCTGTATACTCTCTTTTTTAATTTTAAGAAATGACTCCAAATAATTCTGGTGAATGACTGGGTTTTGGAACCACAAATTTAAGTATTTCAGTGTTTACTCTTTATTGCTTTTTAAAGAAATATATTATTTTACTCTTCTTAAAATAAGCATTACAATGTAACACAGTGGCCAACTGACTCACAACTGAGCCATCTTATCTTATAATTAGGAAGGAATTTAATAAAAACTTGTGTTCATGCTGTCTTTTTATCACTTCATTCTCTAAAATCTTCTTTTAGGAAACTTGCCTCAAAGCATGACTCATCTTTTACCCAGCTTCAAAAGAAAACATTTTAATCTTTATATTTCACTTCCAGGATAAGTTTTGATTGCTTTAGAGAATCAGAAAACAGTAATAGATTCATCAATTCCCACTCCCAGAAATATTTAAGAATAACAGGCCCCAATTTATTTTTAACCTCTTTTGTGCTATTTTTGTTCTATTTGAAAGGAAATTTTGTTTCTTCTTCTTTTCCCCTTTCCTTACCACCTCCAACTGTTGTTAGCAACTCTCTAATTTTTGTGCAATCTCGTTTTTATAATTTGGAATTAGATCAAAGCTTATTAAAAAGGAGCAGATGCTTCCCAGAAGATGCTGTTGTGCCTTTGCTTTGTTCTGTATTGACATTATGGATTTCTATATTTCTCTGATTATTTACCATTGTTTATGTTTTAGTTTGGTTAAAAATCAATTAATATTGACTCTTATAACCTTCTAAACAACATTGTCTGGCTAGTATTATTATCTGCTAATTTGAACTACATGAAATTGCTCTGCTTGAAGATAAACAAAAGCAACTGAATATTGGCAAATTTAATATGATTCAGCCTAGTATACTTGATGGCTCCATGCTATAGATCTCACACAAGTGACTTTGCTCAAGGTTACCTAAGCATATAAATAAGAATCAATTTCAGTGTGTTCTTCCCCCTAAAACATAGTTGTGTCTTTTTTTTGGAAATATTTTATTTTATTTTATTGTTATTTTTTTACCTTTCAGTGCTGTTTATTCTTTTTTTTTATTAAGTTTTAGGGTACATGTGCACAACGTGCAGGTTTGTTATGTATGTATACATTTGCCATGTTGGTGTGCTGCACCCATCAACTCGTCAGCACCCATCAACTTGTCATTTACATCAGGTATAACTCCCAATGCCATCCCTCCCCCTCCCCCCTCCCCACAATAGGCCCCGGTGTGTGATGTTCCCCTTCCCAAGTCCAAGTGATCTCATTGTTCAATTCCCACCTATGAGTGAAAACATGCGGTGTTTGGTTTTCTGTTCTTGCGATAGTTAGCTGAGAATGATGGTTTCCAGCTGCATCCATGTCCCCACGAAGGACACAAACTCATCCTTTTTAATGGCTGCATAGTATTCCATGGTGTATATGTGCCACATTTTCTTAATCCAATCTGTCACTGATGGACCTTTGGGTTGATTCCAAGTCTTTGAGATTGTGAATAGTGCCGCAATAAGCATACCTGTGCATGTGTCTTTATAGCAGCATGATTTATAATCCTTTGGGTATATACCCAGTAATGGGATGGCTGGGTCATATGGTATTTCTAGTTCTAGATATTTGAGGAATTGCCACAGTTTTCCACAATGGTTGAACTAGTTTACAATCCCACCAACAGTGTAAAAGTGTTCCTATTTCTCCACATCCTCTCCAGCACCTGTTATTTCCTGACTATTTAATGACTGCCATTCTAACTGGTGTGAGATATACCATCATTGTGGTTTTGATTTGCATTTCTCTGATGGCCAGTGATGATGAGCATTTTTTCATGTGTCTGTTGGCTGTATGAATGTCTTCTTTTGAGAAATGTCTGTTCATATCCTTTGCCCACTTTTTGATGGGATTGTTTGTTTTTTTTCTCGTAAATTTGTTTGAGTTATTTGTAGGTTCTGGATATTAGCCCTTTGTCAGATGAGTAGATTGAAAAATTTTTCTCCCATTCTGTAGGTTGCCTGTTCACTCTGATGGTAGTTTCTTTTGCTGTGCAGAAGTTCTTTAGTTTAATTAAATCCCATTTGTCAATTTTGGCTTTTGTTGCCCTTGCTTTTGGTGTTTTAGCCATGAAGTCCTTGCCCATGCCTATGCCCTGAATGGTATTACCTAGGTTTTCTTCTAGGGTTTTTATGGTATTAGGTCTAACATTTAAGTCTCTAATCCATCTTGAATTAATTTTCATATAAGGAGTAAGGAAAGGATCCAGTTTCAGCTTTCTACTTATGGCTAGCCAATTTTCCCAGCACCATTTATTAAATAGGGAATCCTTTCCCCATTTCTTGCTTTTGTCAGGTTTGTCAAAGATCAGATGGCTGTAGATGTGTGGTATTATTTCCGAGGGCTCTGTTCTGTTCCATTGGTCTATAGCTCTGTTTTGGTACCACCACCATGCTGTTTTGGTTACTGTAGCCTTGTAGTATAGTTTGAAGTCAGGTAGCGTGATGCCTCCAGCTTTGTTCTTTTGACTTAGGATTGTCTTGGCAATGTGGGATTTTTTTTTTGGTTTCATATGAACTTTAAAGCAGTTTTTTCCAATTCTGTGAAGAAACTCATTGGTAGCTTGATGGGGATGGCATTGAATCTATAAATTACCTTGTGCAGTGTGGCTATTTTCACGATATTGATTCTTCCTATCCATGAGCATGGTATTTCTTCCATTTGTCTGTGTCCTCTTTTATTTCACTGAGCAGTGGTTTGTAGTTCTCCTTGAAGAGGTCCTTTACATCCCTTGTAAGTTGGATTCCTAGGTATTTTATTCTCTTTGAAGCTATTGTGAATGGGAGTTCATTCATGATTTGGCTCTCTGTCTGTTATTGGTGTATAAGAATGCTTGTGATTTTTGCACATTGATTTTGTATCCTGAGACTTTGCTGAAGTTGCTTATCAGCTTAAGGAGATTTTGGGCTGAGATTATGCGTTTTTCTAAATAAACAATCATGTCATCTGCAAAGAGAGACAATTTGACTTCTTCTTTTCCTAACTGAATACCCTTGATTTCTTTCTCTTGCCTGATGCCCTAGCCAGAACTTCCAACACTGTGTTGAATAGGAGTGGTGAGAAAGGGCACCCCTGTCTTGCGCCAGTTTTCAAAGGGAATGCTTCCAGTTTCTGCCCATTCAGTATGATATTGGCTGTGGGTTTGTCATAAATAGCTCTTATTAGTTTGAGGTACGTTCCATCAATACCAAATTTTTTGAGAGTTTTTAGCATGAAGGGCTGTTGAATTTTGTCAAAGGTCTTTTCTGCATCTATTGAGATAATCATGTGGTTTTCATCTTTGGTTCTGTTTATATGCTGGATTACGTTTATTGATTTGCATATGTTGAACCAGCCTTACATCCCAGGGATGAAGCACACTTGGATTTGGTTTGCCAGTATTTTATTGAGGATTTTTGCATCGATGTTCATCAGGGATATTGGTCTAAAATTCTCTTTTTTTTTTGTGTGTCTCTGTCAGGCTTTGGTATCAGGATGATGTTGGCCCCATAAAATGAGTTAGGGAGGATTCCCTCTTTTTCTATTGACTGGAATAGTTTCAGAAGGAATGGTACCAGCTCCTCCTTGTATCTCTGGTAGAATTCGATTATGAATGTGTCTGGTCCTGGACTTTTTTTGTTTGGTAGGCTATTAATTTTTGCCTCAATTTCAGAGCCTGCTATTGGTCTATTCAGAGATTCAACTTCTTCCTGGTTTAGTCTTGAGAGAGTGTAAGTGTCCAGGACCTCCAAAAAAATCAATGAATCCAGGAGTTGGTTTTTTGAAAATATCAACAAAATTGATAGACCACTAGCAAGACTAATAAAGAAGAAAAGAGAGAAGAATAAAATAGATACAATAAAAAATGATAAAGGGGATATCACCGCTGATCCCACAGAAATACAAATTACCATCAAAGAATACTATAAACAACTCTACGCAAATAAACTAGAAAACCTAGAAGAAATTGTTTCTCTTTTTAAAAAGTATTAACCGACCGGTCGCAGTGGCTCACGTCTGTAATTCCAGCACTTTGGGAGGCTGAGGCATGTGAATCATGAGGTCAGGAGTTTGAGACCAGTCTGGTCAGCATGGTGAAACGCCATCTCTACTAAAAATACAAAAAATTAGCCCTACGTAGTGGCAGCACCTGTAATCCCAGCTAGCTGGGAGGCTGAAGCAGGAGAATTGCTTGAACCTGGGAGTTGGAGGTTGCAGGGAGCTGAGATGATGCCTCAGCACTCCAGCCCTGTCTACAGAGTGAGACTCTGTCTCAAAAAACAAAAAAATGTGTTAACCAACATTTACAACCTGTTTTTGTTTCTCAATTGGAAATATTTAGGTCTTAAATTGCATCGTTTACTATATAACACACGTGTACAGCTCTCCTTCACAGAGCGTACATGCTGCATTTATGTTGTTCTACCATGAAGCGGGCTATTCTATGTTTCCCTATATACATGCATGGTTATTAGTGAATATACCATTTTAGGCAAGAAACTACTATTATTATTTATAGAACTTTACAGCATAAAGAATTTTTCATTTTGATTACTTTGTGTTATATTGAGAAAACCTAATGCATAAAGGTGTTGATGTTATTTTATGTATTCAATACCTATTATGTCTAGTAGGTATTTTAACTAATCAGACCAAAAAGGAAGGAATAGTAGTAGAGGTTCTAAGTCCTGGGAGCTTGTTCTATCTAATAAGATCACAAATTATGGAAAACTTTTTTTAGTCTTGGAAGAAAGTCTATACCAACGTTCTTGAACTCATAATTGTTGAAATAATTTTATTGTTTTAATAGCTCAATTCTTCTTACTTTCCTGTATTGGTGTTCCCTCGCAGGTGTTATAACTTCACTATGGGTAGGATACATTCTGTTGCTCTGCTTGACTCTGGGTTCTCCATGTAACTTGCTTTAACCAATGGAATGAGGTATAAGTGATGGTATAACTGCTGCAAGTCCAGTACTCATGAACCTTGTGTGTTTCTGCTTGTACTCTAGACAAGTGGTTCTCAACTAGGGGCAGTTTTTTCCCTAGGGGAATTTGGCAATACCTAGGAGCATTTTTGGCCACAACTTCTACTGGCTCCCAGTGGGTACTGGCCCAGGATCCTGTGGAACATCATATGATGGAATAACTCTCTACAACAAAAAATACTCAACCTAAAACATCAGTAGAGTTGAGTTTGAAAAACTGCTCTTTACAGACTCTGTCATCACCACCAGAAGGATATGCCTGGGCTACCCTTCATTTTTTAGGGGGAGGATGAGAGATGCATGGAGTAACACTAATCTGCAGAAACATGAGTAAGCCCAGTAAAGATCAACCAACACCAAGCGTTGTGACTCATGAGATTTAATAATAAATAATCTTCAGTTTAATAGCTAAGTCTTAAGGTGGATTATTTTGCAGCAATACCTAACTGACAGAACCTTGTAACAGACGAAAGCTCAATATTGGATGGCAGAGTCACAGTCAACATACTACCATGCTAACCCATTACTCACCAAAAGATAAAAGTTAATCTGTCACTTCCTACACACCACCAATGGAAGACTTTTTTTTTTTTTTTTTTTTTTAACGTTTTCTTTGAAATTAAGTGCAGTTTTAAGGTTTGTGTAGTGAATCTGTTTCACATATGGAAGATAAAGAATTCTCATGTATTAGCATTGATAAGAACATCTCTTCTAATTAAACTAAGCACTTGCTAGTAAGGATAATATATTAAAATTTTAATTAAATCCACATTTATTATGTGCCATAGTGCCTGGCATCATCATGAACATTGTAATTGTAAAGAAAAATGAAACATGGCCCCTGCTCACTATAAGCTTCCCATACAGCTGGAATATTCAAATTACTTGGCTTCATTAAAGTATTTTTCACTAGTGGAGATTTTATCATTGTTTTAGAAGAGCATCTACCTTAAAACAAACAAATATATTTTTGGAAGCAGAATTATAGCTGGAAATATTAATTGTTGCATTTTCTGTGTTTTTGTTCCTCCTTTCTACTCTCTAGTGGTAGTGGGGTAGGGGAGGGCAATCTTTGCCTTCTCAAGCCAATATTGAAATAGAAAAAAGACTCAAAAAGATACACATCCAAGCACAAGTCAGAAAGACACACATAAGTATTTACGGAGTCATACTTTTGGCAATCAAAGACTAAAAAGACAAGGGCAGTGGGGAGGTGGAACTATCCCAGAAAAGAGAAACAGGGCTTGATTTCTCAAAGGGGAAGAAAGGGCTGAATTTTCCTCTTACAAGCACTGGGATTAACGATGAAGGGGCTCATTACTGGTTCTTCTCCAATATATATTTTACCTCCTCTCCAGTGACCCACTGCCAATGGACATCCAAAGTTCCTGGTTCTAGATATTGGTGTTTCACAGAATAAAAATTAGACAACTTGGACTTGGACTCTTTGTATGGAGATGGAGATGAAAAAAAATCTCATTTGTATTTTTCTTATGACCAGGTACAGCTGGGGACACAATAACACTGCATTTTTTTTATAGTAGCAATGCAAATGTAATCATATTTTTCTTGCTACGTTTAGCCTACTTTCTATTTTTACCTGTGACACATTTGTATACATATTTCATGCTAATTAAATATTTAAAACTTTCTCATTACCTTTTCATTTTGAATTATTCTTCGACAATTGCATATATAGCTAAGTTTGTGATTTTTGCCTACCGATGTCTAAAAATATGAAATCCTAGAAATGTGCTTTTTTGTATCCATAGTTATCCAACATATTTTCATAGCAGCAAGGCAGATTCTTGTGGTAACTTGGTTCCTATACCTCCCATAACACAGGGGCTGAACATGGCTTTTAGCAGATGGAGTACGTGTTATTTCCACTTGTGGCAACATTAAACCTGGTAGGGGTCTGCCCATGATGCCCACCTCTTGATTTTCATGTCTATTTTAAGTGCTCTGTGGAAAAAGGATGGATTTACTCCCTCCCCACAAATTTGGTTCAGATATCAAGACATGATCACACACAAACACACAAACGCACATACACACACACACACACACACACAGCATGAAAAGTCTTATTTCTTGTGTAAGGCTAGCTTCCCAACCTGGTCCAAACATGGCCTAAATGAACAGGGAAAGGAGTCTTGAATGGGAGTTGTTATGGTTGTCAGAGAGTGTGATTGGGGTTAAGGTTCCCACACACAGCAGGGTTTGTGTGGAGTGAACCTCCACTGGCCTCAAAGGAAGAAGGATCCAGGCTTTTCAGCTGACCCACATGCAAGCAGAAGGGAAAGAGGAGAGGTGAGGCATATCTCCAATCAAATATCAAAAATGAACTGAGACTGTTGATTACCCTGGTTCTATGTGATGCTCTCCCCTTGAGTGTGGGTGAGAACTGTGACCTGTAAATGTCATGATTACATTATATTATGTGGTAAAGGTGATGGGATGTTACTCCCATGATTATAATATGATATATATACCTACGTAACTCCAAGCAGACTTTGTCTTTTCTCTTGCTGCCCTGAAAGCAGCAAGCCTCTCTGTTGTGAGCTGCCTATGGAGAAGGACACATGGCCAGGAACTGTGGGCAGCCTCTAGGAGTTGAGGGCTTCATTCCTCCAATTTCAAAGAATGGAATTCTTCCAACAAACACAAGCACATAATCTTGGCGAGAACCCCGAGCTTCAGATAAGAAGACTCTAGCCCAGCTGAAACCTTAATTACAGTCTGCGAGACCCTGAAGTAGAGAACCCACTCAAGCTCCTGATCCATAGGAACTGTGGTATAATTAATGTGTGTTGTTTTAAGTTGTTAAGTGTGCTGTAAAATGTTATGCAGCAATAGATAATATATCAAATGATGACAATTTTTTTTCTAGTCCTCTCCCTTTATCTTTTGCTATGAGGAAAATATATCTCATTTGTAAAAAAGGTATTTCATAGGAATATATTTTCATTTTGTTTGGGTAGATGGCAAATAGAGTCAGAAGTGGAAGTGCTTAAACATAGCAGTGAGTTTCTGGATGAAATTCAAGGAAAAGTACGTAAGAATGGGAGAAATTAGAAACCTATGTAAATAAGCATAACATCAGAAGTGATGTCAAGTAGCATTCTACAATGGCAAAATCACAAGATAGATACCATGAAAGGAAAATCAATAAGATGTCTTAGTAATTAGATGTAGACATAAAGTAGGTGAAGGAATCAAATATAATTCAGATATTTTTGATTCAGCATGATGTGGAAAGTAACTAAATTATTGACAGAAATTGGCAAATCAGAGAGTTTAATGTGAGGAGATTACTTTTACATTAAGTATGTTGAATTTGAATTGACCAGAAACAGAGTTGAGGTCCAAGACTGACATACATTGACACAACAGACATGCATGGACCCCTTCCAGGCATCTAGTTTTGTAAGAAGCCCAGGGCATCAAACTGATGAGTAAGCTGTGTTCTCAGCTTTTGAGATGCTTGCACTTTTGTTCAGGCAGACACATACAAGGAGTGCATTCATACAGAATACAAGTTCTAAGATAGAGGTGAAATCAACATGCTGGGAAGCAAAAAAGGTTGAGCAACTCTTTATTATCCTTCAAGGCTCAGATAAGGTAGAACTATTACCTGAGTGGAGCCTTCCCTGACCACTGTTTTCTCTGTCCCTTGTTTGTCTCTGCAAAGCTCTGTTATAGCACCTGCCCTCTTCTAATGCAATTGTTTGTCAGCATGGCTGGTGTTTTTCTTACTAGATTGTGAGTTCTTTGAGAGCCGATCAGGCTCTTTTTTTCTCATCTCTGTATTGCAGGTGCCCAGAATAGCACATGTCACATGTTACACACTCAAGAAATGCATATCGTGTGCATTATGGCTGGTGGGGGTAATTCACTTGATTAACGTATGATTTACATAAGGAAGAGAGGTTCTGTTTAGAGAAAAAGCTGGAGCCTGAGGACTAGATCTTCAGGTAACATCTTCAATAGTCTGTTCATAAAACACATTGGGACCTCCCATTGCATGCATTTTCACAAGCCCATTGAGTTTTTGTCTTTTTATAAAAAGAGGCTTTAAATGTGTTGGGAGTGAAATGGGCACTTTTTATCAAAGGGTGTTTATTACCAGCTTTGGAGGTGGGCACTTACAACCCTCCGCACTTTAGATGTCTTCATAACTCAGACAGATATTTGGCCTACTGCCTTGCAACCTGGAGGGGTTGCCCCTGTTATATCAAGTAGACAAGGTTTCAATGCCTTGGACTGCCATGCAGTATGTGAGGCGTTGTGGAAGTCAAGCTACATGGCAAATAAAATTTGAGAAAAACATCTCACATACCTCAGAGTAGAGACTATTGCTTACCAGGGAAAAATAATTAGTTTTATAGATTGGAAGGTCCCTTAAGGCTTCATCTTTGTTCTTTCTTTACAAATGGAAACTAACTTCTGAAGTTTTATATTGCCTTCTTTTTCCTAAATCCCAGAAGACAGATTTTGTGAATTAAAAAAAAAAGTTTCATTTAGCTATCTTGCCACCAAAAATGTGCTTCAGAATTTGGATTTATTATTACAGATTTTTTTAAAAATGAGGTGACATGTGTAAGATAGCAATATGAATGCATACTAATTCCTGTCTCTCTTTCTAAATTCTGCTTAAAAGGACCAGAAAGTCATCTAAAACAATAACATGTTTTTCTGCAACTAATAAGATGTAGGAAGTTAGTACTAGGATGGAGAAAGACATCACCAGCCCCACTGCTTCATCTGTCACTGCATCGCATTTTAGTGCATTGATATATGACTGGGGTTTGTAATAATCACCCCAAGTGATTACTCTGAACAGCAATGCCTTCCCATTTTCTTTCCAGAGACTGGCTCATGCATACATGCGTGACAAATCCTGACCACTGAAACAAGAAGGAAAGATTGCTAGAATGTTTCTGGGCTTCTTGCTTGTCTTTAGTAAAGAAACAGGAATGATAAACTACTTTCTGATTTTGGAGGACATTCTACTGTCTTAAAGTAATGCCTGGCACTATTGAAATCAGCCAGAGCATGAAGCTGCCACCCTTAAAGAATAGCACAGCCCAAAGCATGATGGAGAAGAGCAACTGGTGTTCTTACATCCAAATTCGGCATTCCCCTACCTCTGGAATTCTAATTATGTGAGATTAATGTATTTTCTTATTTAAGCCAATTTGAAATAACATTTTGTTACTTATGTTGAAGACTTCCTAAGTGATATAGAATGTGGGAAAATGAAGGAGAGTGCTCAAGGGAACATACCCTAAAAGGTATACTTGCTGAGTGGAGAGAGTAGAGGGGAGAAGGGAGAATTTCCTACTCTAAAAGACCCACCTATTCTAGGCTAGGAAATGGGTGACCATCAATGAAGCATTTGCCAACATTCTTTTAAACTGTTGCCTATTGTACATTGGGACTTAGTTCATTTTCTACACAGATTCTAGTGTTAGGAAAGCCACAGGGAAAGTTTGAAATATTGAAATGATGTGATGTTGCCCAATGCTATTGGTAAATTCCTAAAAGAAAAGATTTAGCTGAATATGGTCAAATCAAATGCACATAGGAGAGAAGTATGACTTATGTGACTTTAAGAAAAGTTATATCTTTGATCTATAACCAAGTCCATTGTTGGGTAGAGTAGCCAAATTCTCTATTCCTAGCTAAAGTTAATTTAAATGTCAACAGAGAGACAGCAATTTTGCAGGTTACCGTAGTGGAATTCATTCAAGTCCCTCCTATTAGTCATTCTTTTGTAGAAAAGAGGCCAATCCTAAGAAAAAGATTAGATTATTCCTGGTGCCTCTCCACCAAAGACAATAATTTCACATTCCTTCAGGGCGGAGGCTACTTATCTGGGGCCAACAGAGAAGGGAAGGACACAGAAATGTATAGCCAGAAACAGACATTTACATATTCAAAGATCACATGTAAATTAAGATCTTTAATTGTGGACTTGAAGCAAAAATGCCTGAAACCTAATAAATTTTTATGAGAACTGCATTTTCCTGTGGAAGTATTCTTGCCATAAAAATTTCAGCAACTTAAAATGATCTGTTGAAGCTTTTCTCTACAAGGTCTGTCTTCACACCACTTGTCTCAGGTATGATCATAGGGGAAAATGTACAAGGATTTACATGCATAGAACAGAATAATGCTGCCAGGTTGGCTGATTAAAAAACGTATTATTGGCTGGGCGTGGTTGCTCATGCCTGTAATCCTAGTGCTTTGGGAGGCCAAGGCGGGCAGATCACAAGGTCAAGAGATCGAGACCACCCTGGCCAACCTGGTGAAATCTCGTCTCTACTAAAAATACAAAAAAAATTAGCTGGGTGTGGTGGTGCACACCTATAGTCCCAACTACTCGGGAGGCTGAAGCAGGAGGATCTTATGAAACTGGGAAGTGGAGGTTGCAGTGAACTGAGATCATGCCACTGCACTCTAGTCTACCATAGGGCGATACTCTGTCTAAAAAAACAAACAAACAACACACACACACAAAACAAACAACAAACAAACAAACAAAAAGCCATATTATTTTCCTGGGGAATTAAATCTTCCCTTGTCTCTCCAACAGAATATATATAGTGTGCGCTAATGACTCTCAAGTTTAACTTCTCATTCTTCCTTTATTGCAATTGGAATTTTATTAATATTATTATCATGTCCCTTCTGCCCTTTTTGTACCAGTGATTTTAAGGGTAGATCCCTCATCTTTTAACCTTAGGTTGCCAGGAGCAATATCTGAACCTGATGGAGAGGACTACATAGGAAGTCAGGAACTTCACACTTGGATCTGGATACAGAAGAGATTTTGGTCTTTCTTCAGGAAAGATATGAATGTGTTTGTGTAGATGTTACAACTTCTAAAAATATTTGTAGATATCGGTTAGCTAAAGAGGTGAACTAATGGTAATCATGGGTGCTTCTCAATATCCTTCTACCCTCAAATGATTAACACAAAACAGTCATGGTACTCTAATTTCTTTTATCAATTCTAGGCAAAGAAAATTCAATGGAATTTTGCTATTGTGCTTCTGGAGAATGGTTGTCTCCTTCTTCGAAAGACACACAATATGATATGGCTTCATTGCTGACTCTGGAAGTTACAGCTCTGGTTATAATGTCAGGAATTTCTGTAGCTACCTTGCTATGTGTTGAGGATCACTCCGGCACAAAGACAAGGGCAGTCCTAACAAGAATCACAGAAACATAAAGTTGGAGCCCTGATGTAGAGTATCTCCCTGACTCTATGCTCTATTAGACTCCATGTTGTAAAATAATACATTTCATAATTGCTTAGTTCATTTTGAGTTGGGTGTTCTCTCACTCGGAGTCTGAAAATACTAGCTTATAAGTAGTTTCTCTATCTATAGGCTGTCTTGATTTCCTTACTACAGTGGGACAATGGTGTTACTACAATGGTGTTTGATTTGATCTACACATATCCATGGGGTGTACATCAGGGATGGGGTTGCCGGATTTAGCAAAGAAAAATACAGGATACTTAGTTAATCTGGATTTCAGATAAACACAAATTTCATAAGACATACTTAGGATGAAAGTCAAATTGAATTTGACATCTATGTGTTGCCTGGCAACCCTAACAAGGATATCTTGATGATAAGGTATAAATAGATATTTTTGATGTTCCAGGCTATTCTGGTTACTTACCAGAAAAGGGATCACATTGTTTATGGAGACATTATGGGTGAAAGGGGTCAGATTTCCTTAGCACTCCTGTTTATATTTGGGCTAGAGAATTTAGATTACGTGTCAACAAACTTTTGCTGTAAAGGGCTAGATAATAAATATTTTAGGCTTTGCGGGCCTTATGGTTTTTGTTGCAACTAGTCATTTCTGTATTACAGCTTGAAAGCTGTCATAGACAATACATAAATGAATAAGCATGGCTGTGTTCCAATACCACTTTATTCACAAAAACAGATGGTGGGCCAGATTTGGCTGTAGTTTGCTGATCCCTGATCTAGACCATTCAATAGGAATTGGTAATGAGACATGGCTTCAGTCTGCAATTTCAGAATACCTCCTTAATACTTCGTCTCTGATCCTACAATGTGCTAGACTGAGTTGCTCAGTTGAAGGATTTGTATAAAGTCCAGGATAATTTTCGTAGTGTGTAATGTTTCCCATATGACAACAGCTGAATTCAATAGAAATTTTCTTTTAAATAGAGAAATAAGGAATGGAACTAGAGGGAAAGGGTAGATGGCAAATGAACTCATAGGGACCACAACATAATGGACATAAACCGTTGTCCTAGTTTCAAAGGGATCATGCCTCTCTGGAATACATTTACTGCAAGCAATACAAGAATATTTTAGATTAAAAACACAATACCAACCATATGAATTGTAGCAGGTCATAAGAACAGGGAAATATGAGCAAAGTTTGTTTGTGAATGAGTAGCATATTCAGGTGCTATAAATCAGAAGCTTTAAATTCCAATTCATGATGCAAAAGATTAATTGAAGATATATCTCTAGAGCACACACAAAAAGTATAAATAGATCAGAATAAATATAGAGACAATGAGGCAAAAGTAATAAATG
This sequence comes from Macaca thibetana thibetana, assembly GCF_024542745.1. NCBI lineage: Eukaryota > Metazoa > Chordata > Mammalia > Primates > Cercopithecidae > Macaca > Macaca thibetana. The sequence goes on from NC_065585.1 coordinate 65,601,602, forward strand.
TTTTCAAGAGAAACAGAACTTATGAGCAGAATACATAATACAAAAAATAGCAGAAATTATTTCTGAACTAAAAATAACATAGTTACAGAAATTTATGAAAAACTCTATTATCTAGCTATACTCAGGTAGTGTTTAAAAATATAATCATTCAAGTAAATTAAAAATGAGTTCAACTTCCATAGACATTAGACTTCTTTTTACAAGGTTAGCTTCCAGAAAATAATAAAATAAAATGTAGCACTCACAGTCTTTGCATAACCAAATTAATTTTAATGTGTGAAATGTATAGCAGAATTGTTTTAGATGTTTATAGAAATAAAAGTAGATTTGCTATGAAGTTATGCTTCCAAAACGATGACTTTCAATTATTAAATCAAAGTTCATCTATAAATTGGGGAAAGTATCTATTATATTAGACTTTTTGTAAAAACTAACTGATAAAATGTATGTGAAAGCATTTGGTTCAATGCTCAATTTCAACAGAATAAATGCTCAATAAACATTAAAAAAAAGTTTAGTATCTAAGAATGGGGATAAAAAGGAATCTAAGAATTATAGAATGTAAGAATCATAGGTAAAAGGGACTTATTATAAATATTTAAGACAAAAAAGCAAATAGAATTACTTCTATACTTATGGAATTTTGTTTCAAAATTGAATGTATAAAATTAAATGAAGAAGAATCTGTATGTTGAAAAGAGTTTTAAAAACTACAGGCTTATATTCTTTGAATTACATTACAGAAGACTAGGAAAATTGCAGGAGAGTGAGAAATGGCAAATAGATGAATATAGAAATACAGAGGAATCCATGAGAGTTTTTTTTTAACTAACTGGAAACAAAAAAAATCCTTGTTTTATTTTGAAAATTAGATAAATATGATTTTGATCATTTGAACATATAAGATAGTCACTAATAAAATTAAAATCTGAATGTATACCATCTAAATTATCACAGAAGTTATAGACAAAATAAATTTAATTTAACGGCCCCCCAAAATAAAATAGAATGGAAAAAAATGTTCCTTAAACAAGAAATACAGGAAGACAGTAATATTCAAACCAAAATGAGCTCTTTCAACCTACTTGTTTTCCAAATTACGTGTGAGAAGCGTCATAAAAGAGGACTCTGATTCATTATGTATTTTGACTTAGTCCTAAAATACAATGTAACCCTGATCCTCTCCTCACACATCCTTTGGTCTTGTTCTTCTTTTTCTCCATTCATGTCTACCTCACCCTTCATATCTGCTTCATACTGTTGTCTTCTTTGTACCAATCTCAGCTGCTGGAGACAGAAGCCATGACAAGGGCAATGTATTAAATAGTCTGCCTCAAGCTGCAGTACTGTGTGGCCTTACCTGAGATCCTTCTGACCTGTGTGGTGGTCCCAATAGCATTCTTCTTACTTACTTCCTGGGAGTCAAAATATCATTAAAAGTTATTAAACTAAATATAAAATAAGACTCATTATGAGACAACACTCATGAATTAAAGAATAAAACTTGATTATATCCTGTTAATTAAAATGTATGTTTCAGTGCCATTGAAAATAAAGATCTGGGTTATGATATATTCAAGAAAATACAGACAGAGAGTGAAGGTGTCAATAATAATACCAAATATATTTTCCAAGGACAAAACATTAACATTAAATAGGATATTCACTCTATATCAATAATTCATCATGAAGGTTGAACAAAAATAACTTTAGTATATCATACAACATATTAAAATGCTATATAAATTACATAAAATATACAACATAAAACAGGTAGAAATGTAGGGAAGAATAAACACTGCAGGTCAAGTTGCTAAAAGAAAATTTTAGGGACACAGTAGATATGAATCATAAATTACTAAAAATATCCTCAGTAATGCTCGTATATGGAAACTGCCCTAGAGCTTTAAGTTGATGATGATGAAAATGATAATAGCAATAAATAAATAATTTAATCTCAATTATACATATCAGGAATTGTGCTAGATTTCTAAAAATGTCATCTTAATTTACTGTCACAATAGCCTGTCAAGGTAGATATCACATCCATTTCAAATGTGAGCAATCTGAGATTGTGAAAGGTTAAAGTAACTTGTCCAAGGTCAAGATACTCTTTCCAAGAAGTGGGCAAAATTGAAAATTGCATTTGTCTGATTCTAGAGCTGATGCTTTTTCTACCATGCAGGATGCTTCTTATGGTCAAAGACATTCATCTTCCTGATAGGAATGAAATGGAAAGGTCCAAAAACAGCAGTACAGTAATGGCTGGCTCTTCACTGAAAATTACACAATAACAAAAGTCGTGTTTATGAACTCTTTATAATATTATCTTTATTATTTCTATAAAAGCAGAATAGCATGTGTATATGTGATTTAATTCTAACTGTGCAAATAAAACCATTAAAACCACTGTTTGCAGTTTTTAATATTAAATAAGTTGTATTTTTGACAATTAACCATCAGAATCTACCCACCTAGTGTCTGAAAGCATTTTGGCAGACCCTAGGGAACTTCAGATAGGAGGATTTGGGGCACAAGGAGTGTAACTTACAGAAGAGTGGGTAATTCCCTGACTCATGGAAAAGCACTATCAAAAAGATTTTCCAAAATTGGAAGACATCCTACCCTTAATTTTTTTGTTTCATACAATGAATATTATCATTAACAATGTTATTGAATAAAAACGAATTGTTTTTATGAAGACAACTTTGTAACAAATCTTGTTATAAAATAAAAACTGCTTTTTATGCTTAGATGCCTTTTTTATTTAATTTTTGTATTTCCATAGGCTTTTGGGGAACAGGTGGTATTGGTTACATGAGTAAGCGGTGATTTGTGAGATTTTGGTGCACCCATCACCCGATCAGTATACTCTGAACCCAGTTTGTAGTCTTTTATCCCTCACCCGCTTCCCACCCTTTCCCCCTCGGTCCCCAAAGTCCATTGTGTCATTCTTATGCCTTTGTATCCTCATAGCTTAGTTTCCACTTATGATTGAGAACACACGATGTTTGGTTTTCCATTCCTGAGTTACTTCACTTACAATAATAGTCTCTACTATCATCCAGGTTTCTGCAAATGCCATTAATTTATTCCTTTTTAAGGCTGAGTAGTATTCCATTGTATGTGTGTATATATGTACACGTATATATGTACACGTATATATGTACACATATATACACACATATATGTATATATTCCATTGTGTGTGTATATATGTATACATATATACACACATATATGTATATATACAACACATATATATGTGTGTGATAACTGTGATACATAGATAGATAGATAGATAGATATAGGTATATCACAATTTCTTTATCCATCGTTGATTGCTGGGCATTTGGGTTGATTCCAATTTTTTGCAATTGTGAATTGTGCTGTTATAAACATGCATGCTCATGTATTTTTTCATATAATGACTTCTTTTCCTCTGGATAGATACCCAGAAGTGGGATTGCTGGATCAAATGGTATTTCTAGTTTTAGTTCTTTAAGGAATTTCCATGCTGTTTTCCATAGTGGTTGTACTAGTTTACATTCCCACCAGCAGAGTAGAAGTGTTCCCTTTCCACCGCATCCACGCCAATATCTATTATTTTTATTTTTTCATCATGGCCATTCTTGTGGGAGTATACAATACACCTTTATGCTTAGATGTCTAAAAAGTAAAATATCTTTTATGTAAGCCACTATTCATCATTTTTTTGTGAAGACAGTTTGAAAAGAAATATAAAACTATAAAACAAGTTTTTTCATTGTCAGAAGTTAGTTGACATATTACCATTATGGTGAATTAACTCTCAACATTTTAGTGTAGTTTGTTTTGTCTTTTCCCTGCATAGAGAGGGCTGGAAGCATCCTAACATCACACCAGAAATTTTTGTTTGAAGTCTGGCATTTTAATTTAATGAAAGATATGCCAATGTGGAGAATCCTGCATCAAGTTTTATATAAAAGGCAGAGGGAGCCTTTTCTGTCCAACTAGAAAGCTCATGTATTGCTTTTCACTGTGTGTGGCTGCACCTCTCAGAGCATGCTGAAGTAGCCATCAGGGACTAAGCAAATCTCTGTAACATATATAAAGCCTTCCTTTCTTACTGATTCGGATACAGTATAGTTAGTGTTCATGGCTGCTAGATAAATGATTCGCAAAATCAATGAAAGCGCTACAGGGCCAGAGCTGGCATGCATTTCCCCTAATGACTTTGAAGCATGTTGCCTTCCAAATGAAGTCACCTTCCCTGCAGACCCAGCCACAGCTCTTGCTCCAGACATCCCAGAGGCCAATGATTCTGATTAGCCAGTGATGCACAAAATGTCATACAACCTCTGTTTATGAAAGCTGCCAACTCATGTAGCCTTTATGAGTACTCTCCATAGTTAATTAATCAGGGATTGCAGTTCTGCTCAAGTGCCACATGTTTAACATCCCTGGTTTTTATAAAATGAAAGACTGATTCAGGGTTTATTTTTAATTTTGAAAAAATACTCAAATAACACATCACTTAAGGAAAAGAGCAGACACAATATGAACAATAGGCCAACTACCCAGAGTGAAGTAATTTAATTATGGGATAAACCTGGATAGTAAGGTTTCTAGGAATAGACTAGTTACAATGGTTCTCCCTAAAAGCAATTATTCTTTTAGTCTTTTCAAATCTAGAATAGTGGGCCAATACCACTGAATAAACAGTGAGACTGTGTATTGTATTGAAGTGACCTAATCCATGAGTTGCCTGTTTTATTTCAGCCAAGGATAGAGCTCATGGTTTGATGTGTCAGCTAGCAAAATGACAAACCCTGCCATAGCAAAGAGAGGATAAAGGTAAGCTCTTCCAGGACCTTCTGAGCTAAAAATAATAAATTGTTGATCTTTCTTTGAATCTGATATAAAAATGTTGATCAACCAGTCCTTGCTTGTTTGTTTTTGTTTTGTTGTTGTTGTTTTGGTTTTTTTTGTGTGTGAAAATGTCTGAGAAACACAGCAAAACAGGTACTATTTAGGCCTGGGTCAGAGTTTGATATTCACATAATTCTCATATGTTATTTAAGTTGGCTATTTTTGTGTTCTGTTGTTTCCAGAAGTGATACTTGAGCACTGTAGCTAAGCTACTATGTTTGAAAGGCCAAGAGTTCAGAAACAGTCTGAAAAGAAGTAAACTAGAAAGCCAGGATCTATTGAGAGAGTATAGATTACATCAGATAGGCACTGGTGTGTGTGAGGCACAGGGCTTGCAGGTTGAGGACACCTCAGCTTACCAGCTGCTCTGAATATTTTCTTTCAAATGGATCTGTAGAATCTGTTGTGTGGATGCAGTAAATGCAGTGAAAGAGAAACAAAGAGTCTACAACTACAAAATTATTTTCTGCTACAACATCCATGTGCATACACACACACACACACACACACACACACTGAGGAGCAGTGTTTATGCGTCTCTTGAATTCAGTTTTTTTCTAACTATTCTAATTCACTATTTTTCACCTGGCCTGTTTCACCAGCCTTTAAATTACTTCCCAGCTCCGAGTACATTGTGTAAAGTGTATTACCATTAGACACAAATATATTTATGTCACTTCTTAGAATCTTTAAAACAAAACCCACATTAACAACTAGAGTATATTTAAGCCAGACAGGAATTTTTTTGTGCCTCTACCATGTTAATAATTTGGCATTCTGTTAAAGCTGTAGACTTTCATTCAATCATTTAGATATGAGTCTGAGCATTCCGTGAGAAAGGGGGAGAAGGAAGCACTCAGCCTCCTTCTATTTATCATGCAGAATTCAGCTGTGGCCCCAAATGGGCATACCTTGTTCTATCAACTTATTAATGAAAGTGAAAGAAACAAGACACCAAAATCTCCACACTGCAGTCATCTTTTTATATGAGACCCCAATACAGGCAGAACTAATATAAGGCAAATGAATAGATACTGTATAAGAGAGAGAATTAGCTAGAAGGGGCACATGAAACTTCCTAGGAGATGGAGATATTTTATATCTTGTTTGTTATCAGGGATGATTCCACAGGTATATACAATTACCAAAGTTTATCCAAGTGAACACTTAAGATTTATGCGCTTTATTTTATGTTAACTTTATCTCAGTAAAAAGAGGCAGTTTAGAGCCATCTGTAGTTGCCTAAGCATTCTCCTCTGTATCATTCTCTGTTCCAAGTAGCTAATCGGTTTTCTTTGCTAACACATTCAGAACTTGTTCTAAGGAGAATCCTGGTAAATGTACTTTTTTCAACATCATTACCTTTCTAATAATTTACTAGCATTCAATGATCTTTCACAGTTCCTTATAAGTAAATGCTCTGAGAAACTACCCCATTGGTGCAGTCCTAATTTTCGCTCTGAATTTGAGGATATTGACAAATTTATCCCAGCCCATCACTGTAGCTTCATCTTTCACACTGTTTACTACAAAGCTATATTCATTTCAGCCACAAAGAACTGTTGACATTTCCTGGAAATAGCTTATAATTTAAACTTGCATACCTTATTTCTTTCACTTACACTGTTTTGAGGATTCATCCATGTTGTTGTATGTGACAGATATTTAGTCATTTTAGTGTTGAATAGTGTTTCATTTTGTGTGATTCCATGACAATTTGTTGTGTTGCATAGCAGTGATGGAGCATGACTACCTGGATTTGCATCTTTTCTTTATCATTCGCCCATGTGCCTCAGTCTCCATTTATGTAAATTGGGAATAATAATAGTACCTATCTCATAAGGTTTTATGCATATTAAATGACTGTGTGGCCCAGAATGTAGCCTGACACATAGTGTAATACAAACGTTAATTATTCATGTTTTAGTATTATTATTTGTGCTTCCATGCCATTGTACTTATTATTCCTTTCCCTTGGCTCAAATTCTCTGCCTCTTGATTATAGAGTCATCTTTCAAAATCTAGCTGTATTTTCACTCCTCGACTCCCCAAGAAGAGTTAATTAATCATTGCATCTTATATGCTTTCATAACATTTCATGCATAAATGTGTTAGAGTGTTTTCTTATTGCTATTGTAATTATTAGTTTATCTATCCATCTCCCACACTAATTATGAGCCTCTCTGTAACAGAAAAGAAATCCTATTCATATTTTTTTCTCCATAAACTAGCTCATAATTCTCAATAAATGATGATCTAATAAATCAGAAGATGCATGAATAATTTGAGACTTAGTCCAGTTTAATAATTCAATTCAACAGCATTCATTGCACACTGTGAATCAGACCTTGAAGATACACAGATGGGCAAAGAGCAGTTCCAGCTCATGAGGGACATGCTATTCAGAATGGCAGATGTAGCCATGAGCAAACAATAACTACTTGATTCATTTTAGAGGAAGTGATTGGGGTGTACCATTTCAAATACAGTGTGGATGCAATACAATGTTTGGCTCTAGACCTGTTAATTGGCTTTTCCTCAAATTGATAGTTTGTTTTTTTAACCACAAACAGAGAAAAATGCACAGGAAGGCCCCACAGACACCCTACCCACCATGGCTCACAAACTTATGCCCCTTGCTTTTCCACATTGCCCAGCTTTCCAACACCTGTGCTCTGCTGGGAAGGAGGGGTGAAAAGAAGGAGGAGCTGGATATGAATGCAAGGAAACCCGAGCAGGTGGCGGCCAGCTGAATGGAGACTGAAAGGTAAATTGTGGGGACCCTCAGAGTGACAGACCAGCAGCTACCTGGGTTTTAGAATAGAAACTGTATAAAACGTGATGAGATTTGCATTTATTTCAAGGGAAAAAGCAGTCCAGTCTACGTAGGACAGTCTGCTTACGAGCAAACCCCTAACTAAAAGTGTTTTTAGCTAGACTGACATATGTGTGGTATATGTCAGAAAAGTGGCACCCAGGTCAAATTTGGAGATGTCGATAAGTTAATTTTTCATTGCATTGACAGACACTTATTGAGCAAACACTAGGGCCTACATCGTGCTGGCCTTAAGGAAACAAAGGTGAATAAGGAGATTTCCTGACTGATATATACATACACATGTATTATACACACACGTGTTTTTTCCTTTAATTTTTAGTGATATGTGATAATTGCACATATTTATGAGGTACAGAATGATATTTCAATCCACATGTACAGTACGTAATGATAAAATCAGGTTAGTAAGCATATTCATCACCTCTAATTTTGATCATTTCTTTATGCTGTGGGCATTCTTCTAGCTTTTTGAAAACGTAAGCTATATTGTTAACCATATTCACCCTACCATGCTAGAGAACACTAAAACTTACTCCTCTTATATTACTGTAACTTCATATTCATTAATGAATCTCTTCTTATCCTCCCCACTCCTTCACATCTTGAGGGACCTTTATATCCTTCTACTTGTATGAGATTAACTTTTTTGGTTTTTAGCTCCCACATTTGAGTGCGAATGTGGAGTATTTAGTTTTCTGTGCCTGATTTATTTCACCTAACATATCGTCCTCCAGGCACATCCATGTTGCTGTAAATAATAGTATTTCATTATGTATATATACCACATTTTCTTTATTTATTCATCTGTCGATCACTCCTGAGTTGATTCCATGCCTTTGCTATTGTGAATAGTGCTGCAATAAACAAGATGGTACAGGTATCCCTTTGATATATTGATTTTCTTTTCTTCAGACAAATACCCAGAGGTGAGATTGTTGAGTCATATTGTAGTTCTATTTTAGTTTTTTTTTTTGAGAAGTCTATATACTGTTATTCATAATGACTGTACTAATTTGCATTCCATCCAACAATGTATAAGCTTTCTCTTTTTTTTGCATTCACACCACCATTTGCTATTTTTGTTGTCTTTTTGATGATAAGATTCTTAACTTGGTGAGATGGTTTCTCATTGGCATTTTGATTTGCATTTTCCTGATAATTGGTGATGTTGAGCATCTTTTCATATACTCATCAGCCATTTGTATGTCTTCTTTTGAGAAATATCCATTCAGATCCTTTGCTCATATTTTAGATTTTTTTTTTTTTTTTGCTGTTGAGTTGTTTTAGTTTCTTGTGTATTCCAGATATGCTTATATGTGTTTTATTTCCTGATTCATACATTATAAATGTTCATGAGCTTTTAAGGAAACAAACACTATGTTAAGCATAATTCTAGTAATTTGAAATGTAATAATATGAAAAAGGTGTGTTCTAAAATTGAGGAAATATGTTCTACAGTATATTACACATTATACATACCTAAAGCATGTATAACATGTTTGTATAATGTATAAAGCATTCAAACAAATGATATTTGAATGACACTTAAGTGTTCAGTGTTTTCCACACCTGATCTTATTTATACCCTCACCACAATGATATTATAGTGGATAACACATATTAAGCATATACAATGGACTGAAATTTTATATGAGTCTTACCAACTCCTCTACCAGGTAGGTGTTAATATTGTAGATGAGAAAATGAAGGCAAACTCCCCAAGCTCATTGAAATACTTGACAATGGCCATATACACTGAATGGCTAAGCCAGGATATTGACCCAGACAGGATCCCTGTATTTTTGCTCTAGTCATTAGACATAGTACTTCTTAAAGGTGGATTTTATCCCTGTTTCACAAATGGAGAGACCAGAGGTCAGAGAGGGTGTGTATGTTGTCTGCCACTATACTGTTCATAAGAAGTTAAACCTGAATTTTAACCCAAACTTGTGAATTCTAGTACCTGCACTTTTTAAAAATGTGAAGGTACTTTTTAAAAAGTACCTATACTTTTTAAAAATGTGAAGTAATACATTTGCTTATTTACTCATTCACAAAAGCTTTATTGAGTGAGTATATAAATAAAGCTTTTGTGAATGAATAAATAAGCAAACGTGTTACTATACAATCATTTTTATTTTAAATATTGGCAATATGCCATCTTTACATAATGCCTTTCTGTGGTGCATCTCCAGGGCTGTACTATGTTGGTCTGGGGATGCATTTGGCTATGAAAATTTTGCATGATACCTCTTAAATCATACTTTAGGCAATTTACAGGAAATCCCAGCTCTGAAACACATTACCCCTTAACGCTAAGCTACATGTCATTAGTATGAACCAGTAGGTTTAGCTCGTATAGACAAATCTGTAACATTTTAGCCTTCAGCATACAATGCATTTTAATGTACTTCACAAATTATTACCACAAAGCACATTTAATTTGCACTTTTAAATTGGTTACAAGGACATTCTTGTTTGAGAATATTTGCTAATGGCAATTTTGTTGTGTGTAGAAATTAACACTCACTTTCCAGCTACAGAAGACTCTCAAGGTATAAAAATGCAACTAGAGCAATATTTTCTAAAGTAACAATGTTACATTTTAAAGTAACACTAAAATTATTATTAAGAATATCTTCTGACCTTGGAAAGTTAAACTCCTTGCTTATTTTATTATCATCTTACTACCGGAATAACTTGGTTCGTCTGAAGAACCTTAATTTCCATCTTTCACAGAAATTTTTCTGAAAGTCAGGAGGAAATACACTTTTCCCATGTAATTAACAAAGAGAGTATTTCTTAGTACTATAACAAAAACATCTTGAGAGGAAACAGGAAAATTTCAAAATAATTTAAAAATTGTAATGTTTTTATTGTATATCATCTAAGCTGTTTTTAAGGGATTCATTTTTATGTTTTAGGTAAAGGGTTATATAGAGTTAATGCCTTCTATTTTTGCTTTCTCTGGAATGTATGAGATGATATATTGCCTTCTTACTGCTGTTGCCACAAACTAAGTGTTACAACACTGTAACACAGCACTGAAACACACACACACACACACACACACACACACACACACACACACACACTTTCCTTATCTTACAGTGCTGGAGGTCAGAAATCTTCACTGAGCTATAATTGAGGAGTTGGCCATGTTTCTGCTGAAAGCTTTTAGGGAAAATTTATCCTTTTTCCAGCTTCTGGAGGCCACCTGCCTTCCTTGGTTCATGGCCTCTTCATCTATCTTCAGTCAGCACGGTGGCAATTTCAGATCTATCTCTGACACTGCTGCCTCCCTCTTCCACTTATAAAAATTTTAATGATCACATTGTACCCATTCTGATAAGCTAGAATACTCTCCCTATATCAAGACTTTTAATCACATCTATAAGGAAGTCTTTTTTGCCTAGTAAGGTAATATATTCACAGGTTTTGAGGATTAGGACAAAGACATTTTTGTGGGATCATCATTCTGCCTATCACAAGAGCTTAGGAGCAAATATTTGCAATTTCTCTTTTCTTACAATATGAAGCAGGCTATATGATGGACAGAGGATTATTGCATATACAGGGTGTGTCAGAATATTAAGTGTTGGTGAAATTCATTTGTGAGTTTGTTCTCTTATGACTGTAAATTTTGGAATCAAATGACTGGAAGCTTTTCTCATATGTGAAGCCAAAGCTATTATTTGTCAGAATTCCTCATCAACCAGATATTTTTATGGCAGTCTAGCTGAGGATACCAGATAAATGAGCAACTTCCTTTTTAGTCATTTTATATTAATGTTTCAGGCATTTTTTAGTTTTGCATAAATAGCATGAGTGCATGAAACATCTCTAGTGAAAATTCAAATCTATTTAACAAAGGCCTGTATACACATATACATATATTTAATAAAGGCCTTATATAATATATATGAGATAGAACCAGGGGAACACCAGCAGGGAAGGGCAAACTTATGCGATATCTATAAAACACAGAAATATTAGTGTCTCTAGGAACATGGAGAAATTAAAAAAATATTTGACCCCTAGTGTATCTTTAAGAAGAATTTCAAGCATATAAGAATGTTAAACACATATTATATAGTATATTTTTTAAAATCTCAGTAAAAAGACATCTTCAACTTATAACAAACTCCAATCGTGAAGAGGATTGCAGGCTTTTCCATGCTCAGTGAGAAGGAAGGACGACTACAGTGAATGAGGCTAGCCTTGCATGTGTGAATAAGGGAGAGGACAGGAGTCATGTCACAACATGTTTGGTCTCCCTTTATTTAGTGTTTTGTTTGGCTTCCTCTTGATGAGCATAGTCAGAAACACTAGATTATGTCAAAGGACATGTGAAACATGTGTTCTCAATATTGTTACTATTTTCCTATACCACTAAAAATAAGGAATGCATTCTTTGTTCTTCTGAGAAAGTTGGCAGATATCTTGCCAAAAGTGCATTCATATAAATGCATTCATAAAAATCATTGGATAGGTATATTGCCTTTTTTTCTTTTTTCGAGATGTCAGTGTTGCCCAGGCTGGAGTGCAGTGGCGTAATCTCGGCTCACTGAAACCTCTGCCTCCTGGGTTCAAGTGATTTTCATGCGTTAGACTCCCGAGTAGCTGGAATTACAGGCATGTGCCACCATATCTGGCTAATTTTTGTGTTTTTAGTAGAGATAGGTTTTCACCATGTTGGCCATGCTTGTCTCGAACTCCTGGCCTCAAATCATCAGCCGGCCTCGGCCTTCCAAAGTTCTGGGATTACAGGCATGAGTCACCATGCTCGACCTTGCTTTTTATTACTTTCATTTCTTTTTTTTTTTTTTTTTTTTTTTTTTTTTTTTTTTTTTTTTTGAGACAGAGTCTCGCTGTGTCTCCCAGGCTGGAGTGCAGTGGCGTGATCTCGGCTCACTGCAAGCTCCGCCTCCCGGGTTCACGCTATTCTCCCGCCTCAGCCTCCCAAGTAGCTGAGACTACAGGCGCCCGCCACCACGCCCGGCTAGTTTTTTTTGTATTTTTAGTAGAGACGGGGTTTCACCATGTTAGCCAGGATAGTCTCGATCTCCTGACCTCGTGATCCACCCGCCTCGGCCTCCCAAAGTGCTGGGATTACAGGCTTGAGCCACCGCGCCCGGCCTACTTTCATTTCTTTAATGATTTTACTAGGACCACAGAAAATCAGAGAATCAATATTTTCCTCATACGGTTCTGTAAAGACCCATGATGAGATATTTTGTTTTAAAATACAAAACAAAAAGACCAAACCAAAAGAAAAAAAAAGAAATCAAAACACTTCTGCCTTGATTGACCAGAATACATTTTATGATAGATAAAAACTGTACAGGAAGAAGATATCAAGTACAGCCTGGGAATAATATGAAAAATCAAAGCACAAGACATGAGCATCATAGAAAATAAATTTTAAAGAATAATGAATGTCAGATAATTAATATTCATTAATCCCACAGATGCCAGAAATGATTTATTTTGCATATTTGGCCTCAGTGATGTTTATGTATTTCAAAATTTTGTAATTCAATGTGCAAATTAGGAGGCAATATAATGTGTTTAATTACAAAGAATCAGAACATTACTTTCTTTGGACAATATAGTTTCAGAATAACACAATGGAGCTTCTGTACTAATGCAAGATCAAAGGACCAAAATAATAATGTGCTGCCTCCATAGACGGCTACCCTGGAAGGGTGCTATAGAGTCTAGAATAGCAGAGAACGGGAGGGAACAAGGGGCTGCAAGATACATGAGTGTTTAAAGTGGGACCCAATGGAGAGAATATTAAACTATTAACCTAGAATGTGCTTGCGTTTATTTTCAAAAAGCTTCTGCAAAGTTTTGCTTGTCTATTTTTGTTTCTCTTTGAGAAAGCATGCATTCTTATTCTTGAACTACTGGTCAGGCATTTCTGAATAATGTCTGCAAGCAGTGACATAGTGCTAAACTAGTTGTCTGGTAACACAAACACACACACACATATGCTCTGACACACACACACACATGCCCCAAATCAAAATTAAATCTGATTTGTAGCTTTTGCTAGTTAATACAGTGGGAATTCTTCCACCACCGTGGCTGATTTCCAGCTAACAACATAGTATCATTGAATACAGGGTTTTGGACGAGATGCACAGAATTGCCCCTAGCCAGCTTTAGCACCCCATCGTTTGGAATTCTAATGGTGTTGCTTTCTGACATATGTCTGCAAAGTTGTTATTTGCATTATAATTGGAATGACTTTTTCTCTCACTTTGTGGATTTCCTGAAACCTTAGAGTGGGGTGGAGCACCAGTTAAGCATATGATGGGCAGTCATGTAAGTCTAGAAGTCGATTTCATGTTTAAAATATTAAAGCGAAACAAAATTTGCTGCATTTTGTATTAGTGCGGTGCCTTCAACAAGAAGACCCTAACACGGAATTAGAAGTACAAGAGACTTTAGAGGGGGAAACACCTCTAGAATAAAGAGGGAGTGAGTAAAGTGGATATGGACAGCCTTCAGACCATACTACAAGGCCGACATCTGAATAGGGTAAGAAGGTGGGAAGAAGAATTGGGTAAAAAGAGCCTCAGACTACAACATAGCTTTGAGAAATCCTTGGCCAGGTGCCCTGTGGGGAGCCCAAAGCAAAGATTAATTATTAAGGGAGTCCCACTGTAGGCTGAAATGACTGATCTCTAGTACCCACTCTCAGTTCAGTCTGGCTGGGAACAACCAAAGGATATAGCGGGTTATTTGGCAGATACTTGCAATAGGCTCCTTTTGAAGGGACATCTAACTGACTTTCTTCCATGGATGACATACTTTCTTTTTCCTCTAGAATGCAGAAATTATAAGCTTCATGTGGCAGGAAATTTTACCTGCTTTTTTCACTGATATGTTGACAGCACCTAGAATAATAGCTGGCATATAGTGAATGGTTCATAAACATTCATTAAGTTAATTAACTATAGATCATATTGGTATAGCCCTAGTCATTCATTCATACAGATGTTTATATACAATTATTGAGGATCATCACATTATTATTGAGCCATTGTATTCTAGAGTTAAAACATGTTTACTCACCTGGAAACACTAACTTATAGCTTCTTAAAATAATAGTGACATTATTATAGTGTCACTGCAATGTTGTTTAAAGACTATAATGGGTTTATGAAGAACGTTTTGTAGAATGACAGAGAAAGAGAAGTTAGGAAAGACTTCCCATTAGAAGACTTCCCTTGTCTGATTTTGAATTATTCAATAATCTCAAGAGATTTAATTAAATGAATATTGGTTATTTTTTTTCTGAAGTGAAGGAAAGAAATCCAGTTTAACATATTGTGCAAATGACCATCAGTCCAGCTAATCAAGTTTATGAACCTCTTAGAATACAACAAACACAGAGCCAAAAATTGGTCACTAATATGTAACCCGGTAAGGGGGTCTAAAAGACCCCAAAAGTGTCCAAAGGACACTTACAAGAGTCTATTTCTACTGGCTCAGATAACTTATGTTTGTTACAGTTATCCCTCAATTAGCCAGCTAAGGGAAAGAATTTGTGTGTCTATAATTCTATGGAGAGAAAAGAAGTAAGGGAAAATAAAAGGGAGGCATCTCATGCCACACATAATTTTTGGTCCCCTCAGCTACAAAGAGGTATATTTTAAGGATTATTTTTTATGTTTCAAATACAAATGCTACTATAGTGTTAATGAATGTCTTGATTCTTCCTGTGCCTTTTGTCCTCCACTCCTACACACCCCTGAATGTTAAGGTCTTCTGTAATGACACTGGGAGGCAGGAAGCTGAGCTTTCATCTGGATCCAGCAGTGCACACAACTCAAGACCAGACTCACCACAGCATCTAGAGGTTTCTATAGAATAGAGGAAGAGATGTTATTGTAACAGGCTATTGGCATGTTCCTCTTTATTTTACAAGTGTTTCCATTCATTTATTTGTTCAAGCAGTATTCTATATGTGTAACTTCTAGAGATTGACAGAAAGCAGAATGCTATAAGTCATAAAGGAAATATATATATTTTAAAGCTGACATTGAATGTTTTATGGTCAGAAACAAGGTATTTTGAAATTAGAGTGGTTACAGGTAAGAAAAATGACAAGGGCAAGGCCATGGGAGTGTGCAACTGAAATGGAGTAGAGTCATTGGATAGGAAGTCGTTGAAGAACTGAGAGGCTAAGGAGTTGCATGGTTGTCCACCTGAGTGCTGGATTCTCCATGATGATGGGAGAACTTGGAATAGACATGAAGTGTGTAAGTAAGGGGTTGCAGTTTGCCTGAATGAAGAGTATAAGTGACAGTTCTGTGGATGAGAGCAACAAGAAAGGGAGGGGATGGTATTTCCAGATATGTCCTTCAAAAACGATTGCTTTAGAGCATCAGGGAGTGATGATCAGGAATAGTGTTTGAGATTGGGGAGGATCTGGATCATACCTCCTGACTCCCAAAAGTAAAAGAACAACCAACAACCACACGAAAGTATTGCAAAGAAAACATGTCCTAGGGCTAGATATCAAAGTAAGGCTGGGAGGCAGTATGATTGAAATAGCCTAACCTCAGTTGCTAAAGATCCAAGGTGAGTTAGCACTGAAGATAAAGGAAAAATTCCATTTTTATTTAGTATTGTCTTTATTCACATTTTCCTCGGCCCTCACTGAAGCCTTGTATTTGGAAATGTTCAAGATCCATTATAGATTGCTGCCATCCTTATACTGGAGGGTGGACTCATTTTGCCTTCCTCCTTATCCATGAACACTGAGGACAAAAATTAGCATATGTCAAGCAGAGATAGAACAGCAGTCCTAATGGGAACAATAAACTCATTTCTTGTTTCTGTTATTACAGTTTCACAGATCTGTTTCAGACAGATATTTGTATTTTCTGTTTGTTTTAAGAAGAATATGAACATGATATAAATTTGGTCAAGTGTAACAATGATACACTTTGTGAAACAATTGCTCTCTGCATTGGTAATGCAAAGGAGTTGTAAAAACCCTCTGCGGAGCTGTTTTAGATGTTAAAGTGACTGTTCCTTCCTTTTGTCGTTCGCTAGCACATGGGAAACTGTTCCTGAGTTATGTTTGAGGAAAAGTTTGAAATGGGCACATGTTTTAACTACCGTTTTCCTCGAATAACTGAACAGTCTTTTCTTTATACCTTTCCCATGTTTGGGTGCCACTGTCTCTCCAGTGTACCCTGTTTCTTGACAACTGCCCTCCCCTCAGAAATGCCTAATCCTACTGCGATGAGCTACCCAATACTTCACATTAAAGCAATGTCCTCTTCCTCTCCATTCAACTGAAATCTTACCTTTACAGCATCCCGTTTTTCGAATATGTACTTACATTTTCCTCAGAGAGCTTTTAGCCAAAGTATCTAAACTGAAATGAAAGGATTTTCCAGCAATCAAAATACTGGGGGAACAGGAAACGATTTCTTAAATTAGAACATGCCAACAATTGCTTATGACATCTACTGCAACCTCAAATTTTCATTACAAAGATTTGTCCTTCTTAAAGAGAACAAAGCCTCTAAATTTTGTAATTGCAGAATTATTGACAGAGCTCAGAAATCCGTCAAGAAATCAAACAAAATATTTGCTAAAATCTGGTAGACAAAATAGGCAATTCTGGGTTCATACAAATTGGCTACAGTTTGCCCACCAGAAAAAACCTTGGATATAAGATCCAGTTAGCTGCTTGTCTCAGTTATGAGATGCAGAGTTCTTGTAACCATGGAGACAGCAGAAAGAAGAGAAGGTCATGTCACTATCCTTGAGGATTTCAGATACAAAAGAAATGAATCAGAATGCAAAACCTTGCTCACAACCATCAGCACCAAGTCCATAGGCATACAGTCCAAACTCTGTACTAAATGAAGTTGAACCTGGGCACCGAGATGATTTCTCAGGACACATCCAAGGTACAGAAACAGTTGGCTACTGACTTGACATGTCTCTGTTTATTTTCTTCATAAACATGGTCTTTCCTCTAAAATTTACTTTCTTCAACTAGATGTGGTGGCATATATTCCTCTGAAGTAGTGTGGGTATTAAATAAAAAGCTGAATAAATATAGTTCAATCAGCAGGTTGGTATTGAAATCAAGAACAGTCACATAATTCATTTTTACATCAATTTATTTGCCTTTTATTAATTTATTAGCTTTTCAACTAATTTTTATTAGGGGCTAAGCATGTGTCAGGCTTTGATAACAATAGTAAATAATATGTGGTTCTTACCCTTAAAAATTCTAAAATTGAACTTACCCATGAGTGAAGGCCCTAATTGCATCATAAAAGAGATGTTACACAATCCTGTATGCTGGCAATATACACTTGACCAGTTGAGTTTAGATAGATGCTTTGCAACTGAGCTTATCGTAGGCAGTTTAGGTGTTTCTAAGAAAATATTAATGCCTTTTTCATACTTGTTAAAAAAACTCAATAACTTTTGCAAGTGAGATTAGGACCTCAAGAAAGCTTATTTCTTGGCATCCTTTACAATAAATGGTAAATAGTAAAACTTAGCGACACAGCCATAACTGTGGTATCCATAACTGTGCAACTCATTCAAGGCATTTGGCCTATGTCTTTGCCCGTTTGGGCAGCTATGGCAAAATACCTTAAACTGAGTGGCTTATAAGTAACAGTAATTTATTTCTGACAGTTCTGGAGATTGGAACATCTAAGATCAAGGTGCTGGCAGATTTTGTGTCTGGTGGGTCCCCGCTACCCAGTTCATAGACACTCATTGTCTCATAGTGTCCTCACATGGTGGAAAGGGTCAAAGGCTCTCTGGAGACTCTTTTATAAGGTCTCTGATTTCATTCACGAGAGCTTCATACTCATGGCCTAATCACCCACTAATGGCCCCACCTCCATTCCATCACCTTAGTGGTCAAGATTTCAACATGAGAATTTTGGATGAACACAAGCATTCACACCACAGCAGCTTAGAAATGATTCAGACTAAAAAGAGATGGTGGTTGTGTAGTTATTGGCACCCAGCCTCTTTGCTAGGAGTAACTTGAGGGAGGAATTTGATATTATTTTGAAGAACAAAATTAACGTTCACTTTCATGAATTAGTTAAAGTATTAAGTATTGTGAGACCAGAAATGCTCTGATGCAAGAAAATCTGCTGCAAATAACTCTTTCTAAAAGTAATTTTTTGAGGTGACTGTTGAAATCATCCAAATGTGTGTCTCCTTGGGATAGTCAAAGCTATGGATTGAATTTGGGTTTTTCCCCAAATTTGTATGTTAAAATCCTAACTCTCAAACCTTAGAATGTGACTTTATTTGGAAATACAGTGATTGCAGATATAACTGTTTAAGATGAAGTCATTAGGATGGATCCTAATCCAATTTGACTGGTGTCCTCATAACAGGGGAGAAATTTGGACACAAATACACACACATAGATAACACCATGCGAAGAGGAAGGCAGGGATAGCCAAAGAATGAAGCCAAAGAATGACAAATATTGTCTGCAAACTACCAGAAACTGGGACGAAGCCAGGGGGAAGATTTTCTCTCACAGCCTTCAGAAGGAATAAACCTGGATACACCTTGATCTTGGACTTCTAGCTTCCAGAAATGTGAGACAATACATTTCTGTTGTATAAGCCACCTAGTATGTGCACTTTGTTATAGCAGTCCTAGCAAACTAATATACCCAGTTTAGAAAGCTTCAGACTCATTGATTCACTCTATTGGAACAGCCATGGCACCGAAAACGTTGCAGTATTTCCTCACGAATGATTATACGCAAGGAGCTTAGGACAGGCTGGGACACAGTTTAGGACACTTATTATCTTATTCCCCTAAGATAATGATCAGTATAAGGAAAACAAACAAATAAACAAAGCAGCTTAAACATACATCTAGAAAGTGAAATGATGTCATAATATAGTTTTTTTCATTTAAAACATATATTGCAGTATCTTAAAAAAGTATTGAAAAAAAATATACTTATTTGACCTCTTGATAGAGAGAACCAGAGGAAATATCAAGACAATAAAAGATAATAAAGGAGAATTCAGCAGTGCTGTATAATTCCACAACCACGATTTCATCAGGAAAGGAAAGCATATCACATATAACACTCGGAAGATAAAGAAAATGATGTTTTTAATTTTTTTCTCATGTTATAATCTCTACACCAATAACGGTACAACATGTGGAGAAATGCAAGGGTCAGGGAAGGTGGAAAAAGAAACAAGGAAATACATTTGAGGTCAATAAAGGTGATTCTTTGCAAGGTCACTATCCAGCCTTCTAGAAAATCAAGCCAGCAGAATTCTCTTTGATCTGTAGTTACTTTGTACTGATTCGGAGATCAGTGGTTTTCACAAATTATTTGAAAAAGCAATTTTGGGAAGATGGAGAAGCTTGAATAGATTTTCTCACTTAAAATTATGGAGCTCTCAGTGACTTACTTTCTTTGCCAGGTTGGTCCAATTTCTTGCCAGCTCCTCCATATTGTTGCCTTTTGTCTTCTTTCATTTAGAATCAGGGGACTGTTCAGTCCCTTCACCTCACCCCTTCACTTTCTTAAGTGAACTAGTGAGCAAACTAGAAAAGGGAGGTGAAATATGTTGCATTTATCTTAGGTCCGTCAATTGCTTCATACTTTTAAGTAAAATAACAATATGAGTTTCCTCTGCCAATTGCATCCATTTGTCCACAGGGATGAGTTGGGCATGAGAGTGAGAACAAATTGTTACAATGAAATTAAAAACATTCAAAACAGAATTTTGCATTAGGAAGACAGACTTGAAAGACTTTCCATATGTGGAGAAGATCTTCTGTATTCCATTTGCACAGAGCTGTGTACCTCAGCACACTGGTGGATTGAGAATGGGTTATAGGCATGTGAAAAGGTTGATTTGCTCAGAATTGCTGGGTGTCAGGAGCACAGGGGTTAAAGTAAGGTCTGGGGTCTGGAATGCACATGTGCAAAACTCGTTAGGATTAGACTCTCAGATCCAAACCAAGACAAGAAAACATGGACCTAGAGTTATACAAGCTGCTAGATTTATTCCAGCAGGCTGAGCAGCAACCTGCAGAGCAAAGAATGTCACCATGGAAACCAAAGGAATTAAAGGATAGTACGTGGATTCAAGATTTACTTTTCTCTTTCTCTTTGAGGTCACAAAAGCCACAAACCTCCATCAGGAGAGGAGATGTGAAATCTGTGAGATTACATATTCTACCTAAAAGCACTATTTAAATTATTGTACCAGGCTAGTATTTCCAGATTGGGCAAATTAAATGTAGCATGTTCCCCCTACTATCCAAGATTTGTGACTTTTGAGGAAAATAAGAACAGTCATAAAGAATGAAGGAGATACATTCTTTTTGTACATCCCTGTTACAGTGTGAGTATGTTTGCTACTCTTCTTAATTTTGTTGACTTTGCTCAGTTTCTTGCTCGTTTGATACTCAGGATGAGATGGATCAGGAATTAGATGCCAGTGACCAAAGTGAAAAGGATATGAACAGGAACATTCTGTTCTCTCAACAGTTTCTTCCGCTGACTAGCTAGCTCTCTTCCCTTCTCAAGAGAACTGATAATCTATGAGTGCTTCTGCAGTCATGAGGGGCTTTGGGTCTCTGCAAAAGTCTTTTCTTAGGTTTAATATAATTGCGGGTACCGATTTTTCAGTGTTGTAGGCTCCTGGGTCCACTGAAGGCAACTCAGTGGCTCAAAGAAACTTGATGATTGAGTCAGTGGTATTGTTCCTCAGATGATAATATAGGACTTAAAAAATTCCAATGTGACGTAGGTAATTTTATAAAAATACATTAAAAATGAGTCACTGAGATTGAGAAAATTTCAGCCTATTCCTGAAGATCATGGAGCATTGTTGGTAGCACTGACAAATGGCAAAGTTAGGACCTTAGCCCAAATTATTTGCTCCTGAGCTCATTAGGTTTACATTTTTGCTTTTCATTAGATTCATAACTATTGCATCAAAGACAGTTATGGTACACTCTTCTAATCTTAGGAAAAAAGAAAAATGTTTGAGACAGATTGGTTAAGCATTCAAAGCCTAGGTCTTGCACTGGATACTGTATAACCATTAATTTAAAATGATCCAGCTTTGTTTAATCAGAATTTACATAGAAGGGAGTAATGATTGGGGAACGAACTTTGCATTTAGATCACGATACCAAACAAAAGTGCTTCAAACAAAGACAAACAAGGAAAATATTGAGGGTCTTTGTTTTACAAATGACAGTGCTGCATTAAGAATGCTTTTGAGTGTAGGTAACTCTCCTAAAAAAGAAAATAATGTGTGGTAGAAAATTAAAACTCTTAACTGTGTTAATTTCAAGATTCTGAAAGTATGAGACATTTATGTTTCAATATGAGACTGAACATATAAAAAGACATTTAAAGAAAAATGTTAATGGAAATAAAAACGGGTGGTATGTAAATTGCTAACAATAACCTCTGTAATTTGATGGATTAATGTAAGTTTCAGGTGAGCAGGAAAACAGAACAGTTAGTAGAGAATATGCTGCATTTGTTAGTTTAACTGCACTGGGCTCCATTAGCCACTGAAGAAAGTATTGGTTTCTGTTTTATCTTTGTTTTTAAGAAAGGCTGTTTTTCTAGGCTTTGAATTAGTGTTAATAGGACAACTATTTCACACTGGATAACTACAAATTGCTTACTTAGGTGTTCTATGGTTCAATAACTAAGCATGGATGAATATGTAATTAGCTTTTAAATACATCCCTAAAAGGCAATATACAATTGCTGTTCCATAGAACTTCATTTAACATGCCCCTAAGCATTTTTGTAATGTTAAATAGAGTGTGACCTGGTATTTGCCTCATTGCAGTGAATTTATCCCCCAATAGGCACAAAATCTATATAAACGTCTGCATCTGAGGAGAACTATTTAGTGTAGTGGTATAAATGCAAAATCTGTTATAGGGACTAGAATAAACAGAACATCAAAGAAACAGAGGAAACAGCCACACAGTTGGAAGGTCTTCACAGAATTCAGCTTCATTTGAAGACACAATATAAAGGACCAAATATAAAATGAATATTGTTTTAGAAATAATGTAGCAGACTCTTAAGTAGGTGTTTGCTAAAATGACTAGAAAAAGAAACTAGGGGCCGGGTGCAGTGGCTCACGCCTGTAATCCCAGCACTTTGGGAGGCCGAGGTGGGTGGATCACTTGAGATCAAGAGTCTGACGGAGACCAGCCTGGCCAAAATGATAAAACCCTGTCTCTACCAAGAATACAAACTTAGCTGGGCGTGGTGGCGCAAGCGTGTAATCCCAGCTACTCTGGAGGTTGAGGTAGGAGAATCATTTGAACCCGGGAGGCAGAGGTTGCAGTGAGCTGAGATCGTGCCATTGCACTCCAGTCTGGGCAACAGAGCAAGACTCATTGTCTCAGAAAAAAAAAAAAAAAAAAGAAAAAGAAAAAGTAGGGGTACCAGCTGAAGTCCAGTCAGAAAATTGTTAGAGTTTATCACAAATTCTATCTAGAAATAAGAATGTCTCTGAAATTGTCACAAGGAAAATTCTTCCTCATCCTGAGATAATTGTCATGGATGATGAGATGCTAGAAAAACTTTCTGAAACATGTTATAATTGCAAGAAAAACATAAAATAGAAAAATACATAATACAAAGTTGTTGTTCGGAATACGATTAACATAAGGAGAAAACTAAAGATTGCACACTGTTCAATTCAGTACTGGGATTAATACTATAGTGATGTCTTTCCAGCATATTAATCAGTATTTTACTGGATTCAGGAAGGAGATTGCATGATCATTTTATAGGAGGATCAATAATTCCTGTAACCCATGGGCTCTGATTTGTGGCATCTTTGCACAAGCTAAGCAGGTTCGGGGGCTGTTGAAAAAATCTCTGCTTATCCATAATTAATAATAGAAAGTAATCAATGAAAGATTGCTTCCAAATGCATTCAGTAGGCTTGTTAGTGAAACGACTTAAAATAAGAAAAACTGTCTTTTATTTCCATTTGATTATCCAGCTATATTCCCAGTTCACACATCTGTGCATAAAAGACTTTTTTTAATTCTGAGGAAAACCTTCTGTTATTCTATTTTTTTTTATTTTTGCTTTATGATTATTTTCTTCATTGCTACTTGTTTTTTTGCTTATTAAAGTAAGCATGCTCTTGGCATAAAACTTAGAATTATAGAGATGTTTATGTGGACTCCATGTTGTACTCCCTACTCTGGGAAGGTCAGAGACTTTTGAGTGAGGGTGGACTTGGATTGGGAGATTTAATAAAAAAAAGATTATTGGAAGTGGGAAATGCATGAAAGGTAGTGAATAGAAATAAAAATAATTAGGTTGGTATACTCAAGAGAAACTCTAAGGGTTTCCAGACTTAGTAAAGAGAGAGAGAAAGAAAAAGAAAGAAAGAAAGAAAGAAAGAAAGAAAGAAAGAAAGAAAGAAAGAAAGAAAGAAAGAAAGAAAGAAAGAAAGAAAGAAAGAAAGAAAGAAAGATGATAGATAGATGCTAGATATAAGAGATGGGGGGGGGGGGAGAGAGAGAGAGAGAGGGAGAGAGAGAGAGAAACAAGAGAACAAGGAGGAGAAAAGGCAGAATTATTCAATGGCATTTTGGTCCCTAAGAATAATTTTCAATTATAGCTAAAACTGGAAATGCGCTACTCGCATTTTGCTGGCAATGGATGTCTCCCTATGCCCATGATATATGCACGAATTTTTACAAAATACAAGCAGTAATGAAAGCTGTAGCTGCAATAGTCTAATTAACTCCAACGTGAAGGAATGTCTGGGGGAAGAATTTGGGAGAAGCTTGTGATATAAACCACGAACTAGCTCATTAGCATTATTTGACAACTGTTAAGGAGCTTCTGGATACTAGAAACATATTTGCTTCTCTTCTTGTCTCTACAATTAAAGATTGTCTTTGCTTCAGTAGAATTATGTAGAAGAATCACGGACAAGAAAAATGCGGATGTTCATTCTCCTGGTACCTTTCATGGTTGATCTGGATGCTAAGCAATCCTGGCAACTCTCTGTGAAAAATGCTTCTCTGTCTTTCTCATTACCCAGGAGGTTTGTATCTCTAGGAGCAGGAAAAACAAACGGAAAAATCAATCAGTATCTTCTCACTCAGAAGCAACATAAGCAATATTGTCGATGTATATTACATTTTTTCTATGTATTTTTTACATAGCTGAGAGTATACTGTATTATGTAATCTTGTAAAAATGCTTGTCTTTTGCATATATATGCATACTTATGTATTTACTTACATATTTTATATCATTAAGCATTCATCAAGACATGATTTTAGTGGTTGCATTTTTGCTGTTGTGAAAGACTTAGAGAGTTTATGTTGATACAGTAAAAATTTCTAAATATTATTTCATATTGTCAATATTCTTAGCTTTCATGACTGTTCTCATCTTAAGAGAAGAATAAATCATTTCCTTGTTTCACAATTATAACCATACTGCAGTGAAAATCCTCACACATGCTTCTACGTATGTATATCTCTACATGACGGGTATTTAGACATGTGATTATTCCAGTGAAGTGCATGCACGTTTCTTAGATAAGTCCCATAAAACTGAGCTGAAAAGTGTTCATTTAAACTTTTCTTTCAATATCGTTTCATGAACTATCACCACAAGCCTTACAAGTCCTGGAAGGTTCACTGATAGGATCATGGTCAAGAAGCCATGCCAAGAAGGAGCTCCTACGTGGCTGCTTCTTTCATCTTCACTGTCTTCCTCCCCAAGTTCCTTTTTTCCCAACATGCATCCCTCTCTCAAAATGCCTCAATCTGGTGCTCCTCCCTTCTCCTTTGGGAAACTCTACTCCTCCCCACAGAAAGAGAAAACTTATCTTCCTGATGTATTTCAGTATCCTGCAAACTTAAGTTGTACCTTAAGATGGGCACCTCAAGGGGGTCTCCTCTGCTTGATCATAACAAGCTCTGTGCAATGCAGTGGACTCTAAAATTTCTGAGTATTCAGTTCTAGTTCAGACTTCTCACTGAAATACCCCCCTGCAAAAATAGCCATGACTGATTTTCTTACCAGGTCTTCATTATTCACCAAAGCAGTATCATGTTTACTTGGAAATAATTCACTCTTTATTTGCATTAAGAAAAGGAAGTTTTTCCTGTCCAAATGGCCTTGTGCTTGATCCTTTTAGAATAATAGATTTAGACATAATTGTACAAAGCGTAAGCTCAACTTTCAATACAAGAGAAACAACACTGGATATGCATGGTGCTACCGTGTAAGAATTATACCATCTCTGATGACATCCTTTTTGCTCCAAATTTAAAGGGATATATGGGAGAAGGCAGATTTTATATTCATAACTCTACATGCACATTTAATTTAACTCTCACCATATGCCAAATGGGATACTGAAGTCTGGAGTGGCTGAATAATTTGTTTAAGATCACAAAGGGAATTCAAAAGAGCAGGGGTTCATCTAACTCTTTGGGCCCATGAAGTTAATTCCTGGTCAAGAACAACTATAATACAATAACCTTTAAATCATTTCACTATGTGTTAGTCACAGTTGGAAATCCTTTTTACATATTGACAACACTATGAAGTAGGCTCTTTTATTATTTTCACCTGACAAAATTATGTAAACAGTATTGCTATAGCCATTTTAAAAAGGAAAAACTGATAACAGAGAGGTTATACATGTCATACACCTAGGAAGTAAGAAACAAGGATTTGTAATCACTGTCTTTGTACTTAAAACTCTACATCATATTATCTCACATTCACAGCATAACTTCTTCTGCTTTTGTTTTAGAAAATTTGGTTTGTGTTTATCATATTGGACATCCTTAAAAAATCTAAAAATTATTTCTGTAGTTCTCACATCTGCCATTTTTATAACTACTAGAGTTTCCACTTGCCAGACATAAGAGAATGCGGAGAGTTAAGCTCCCAGTCCTCTGGAGTCACCAAACTGTGACTAACATTGAATGGGCAGTCAGCTCACCTCGTCTTGCATCTCTTACCTTTTCTCTGTCTCTTTTGTTGCTTCAATTGCACTAATGCCTTTTTTTTTTTTTTTTGTAGTTCTATTCACTTCATGAACAAGAAAAGAAAATACGTTATATTAAAAAAATACATTCTTTCTGTTCTAGCTAGTCCTGCCAAGGCCAGTCTTTACCTCTTTCTAGTTGCCCGTTTGGAAAACCTTTCTTTTCCCCCTTTCTATTTGCTTCTATCCTTCTTTTCCATTTTACCTTTTAATAATTTGCATAGATCATTTTAACTATTTTTCTTTTGCTAGTGTCATCCCCATTTACTTGAGATTCTCTAATTACCATTTCTTATTCTCTTTTTCCTGTACATACAATCCTCGGCTTATAATGGTTTAACCCATGTTTTTGACTTTACAGTGGACTTATCAGGAGAGTGACCCCATAGTAAGCCGAGGAGCTCCTTATGTCTTATTATGAGGTTAGACTTTCTACCAAAAGAATATTACTTTTGCACCATTGTAAAGTCATAAAAGCATGTGTTGAATGGTAATAAGTTGGGGGTTGTCTGCTGTGTTGCCAGCTTCAAATGCATTTTCAATTTATATTTTCAACTTATGATGGGTTTATCAGGATGTGACCCCATCATGAGTCAAGGAGAATCTGCACAACAATTTTCTACTCATGTTTACATGGCTCCTAATTTAACAGCTGTCATTCATTGCTCAGTAGCTCATTGTGTGTCCTATTAACTGGTACATGAAGTTTTGCTTTTAGTAATTTTTTCTTCAACGATTTCCTAGGTTTCTTCCTTTTGGCTCAAACAGAAACAAGAGCATGTTTACTAGAAACAAAGAAAATTATTGTTTCACATTTGTCTGCCTAAGACAGGTTTCCAATTTCCCTATAATGACTTTTCCTAATTTGGTTCACCTGAAGAACTTCTAGAAACCTTCAAGACTCCTTTACTCATTTCCCCTCGGAGCCTTCTTTGACTCTCATTATTTCCTATTTTAATAGGATTCCATTATCTGTATGTACCTCTGCATTTGTTTCCCTGTATTATAATTGTTTACCTTATTGTCCATATAGTCTTATTCCCAGATTGAGAACTCCTTGAGGACAGATGTTTTCAGCTTTATCTTTATATTCTCTAGCCCAGAAGAGTCCTTAGGCAGGTCAAACCAAGCACATGATAAATGAATGAATGACTAAGGATAGAACAAAGATTGGATAAACTAATCTTCGCCCTTACTACTTTGGAGTTTCTATTATCCTGGGTTCTCTAGAGAAACAGAACCAATAGGACAGGGGTCCCCAACTCCGAGGCTGCAGACCATTACAGTCCATGGCCTGTTAGGAACTGGGCTGCACAGCAAGAGGTGGGTGGCAGGCTAGCAAGCATTACTTTCTGAGCTCTACCTCCTGTTAGATCAGCAGCTGAATTAGCTTCTCATAGGAGCACTGACCCTATTGTCAACTCTAGGTTGCACGTTCCTTATGAGAATCTAACTGATGCCTGATGATCTGAGGTTTCATCCTGAAACCATCCCCTCCTCCTGGCACCCAACCCATGCCCCCACCAGCCAAATTGTTCATGTAAAAATTGGCTTCCACAAAACCAATCCCTGGTGCCAAAAATGTTGAAATATTGGGGATTGCTGCAATAGAAGATTTCATGTGTTTGTGTGTATTAAAATTTCATATACATGAAATCTCCTCTCTCTCTTTATATACATATATGTGTGTGTGTGCATATATATATATGTGTATATATATATATATATATATATGAATATATGAATTGGCTTATTCTCAGTCATGGAGGCTGAGAAGTCCCAAGATCGGTAGTTGATAAGCTGGAGACTCAGGAGACCTAATGATATAAGTTCCAGTCCAAGTCTTAGTCTGAAGGCAGGAGAAGACTGATATACCCCCTCAAAGACAGCCGGGAACAGGGAAAGAGCAAATCTCCACTACTGAACCTTAGTTTTAAACATTTAGACCCTCAATGGATTAAATGATGCCCGCCCACTGTAGAGAGGGTAATTTGCTTAACTCAGTGTATAGATTCAAATGTTTATCTCATTCAGAAACACCCTCATAGACACACCACACCCATAATGATGCTTACCCAAATATCCAGGCACCCCATGGCCCAGTTAAGTTGATATATAAGTTTAACCAAAATAAACTTTATGATCAAAGTAAGATTATCACAGGTAACAATGATGAGAAAGTAGTATCTGGCAACAAATACCCATATCTAAAAACAAAAATTGACAAGTGGGACCTAATCAAAGTAGAGTTTCTGTACAGCAAAAGAAAATATCAACAGAGTAAACATATAACCTATAGAAACTACTAGAAACTCAAACAACTCAACAAACCAAAAACAAATAACCCCATTAAAAAGACTAAAGAAATGAACAGACTCTTCTCAAAAGAAGACATACACAAGAAGATCAATAAACATATGTAAAAAAAGCTTAACATCACTAGTCATCAGAGAAATGCAAATCAAAACCACAATGAGATACCATGTCACACCAGTGAGAATGGCTATTATCAAAAAGTCAAAAAACCGATGTCGGCAAGGCTTCAGAGAAAAGAACACTTATAAGCTGTTTGTGGAAATGCAAATTTATTCAGCCACTTTGGAAAGCAGTTTGGAGATTTCTCGAAGAACTTAAGACAGAACTACCATTTAACCCAGCAGTCCAGTACTGGGCGCATACCCAAATAAAAATATTCTACCAAAAAGACACATGCACTCCTATGCTCATCGCAGTACTACTTACAAAGCACAGACATGGAATCAACCGAGGTGCCCATCAATGGTGGACTGGATAGAGAAAATGTGGTACATATACACCATGGAATACTATACAGCCTTAAAAAGAATGAAACCATGTCCTTTGCAGTAACATGGATGGTGCTGGAGGCTATTATTGTAAGTGAATTAATGCAGAAACAGAAAACAAAATACCACATGTTCTCACTTATAAGTGGGAACTAAATATTGAATATTTATGACATAAAGAGGGCAACAATAGACACTTGGGCCTACTGGCAGGGAGGGAGAGAAGGGAATAAGTGTTGAAAAATTATTGCACTATGCTCACTACATTGGTGATGGGATCTTTTGTATCCCAAACCTTAGCATCATGCGATATAACAATGTATACAACAAACCTGTACATATACTCCTTGATTCTAAAATAAAAGTTGGAAATATTTTTAAAAAGCAAAGCAATAAAAATGAAATAAATAAATAAAAATTCATGGAATAAACAGTGCCTGCCTGACTTATAAACTGGATATAAGATTTTAAGATAATGTTTATAGTTTTGATTATTATAAAAATTATATATGTACACTACAGATAATTTGGAATAAACAAACATTACAAGTAAGAAATAAGCCTGCTGTACTATCACATCCAGAACTTCTTTGTTAATATTCTGTTGCGTTTTTTAGTTTTTAAAAGTATAAGTACGCAAAGTTGGAGTCTGTTTTTTAGTCCCTATATCCCAATGACATCTTTTTAAAAATAATATTTTAATATTTATAAAGTTGGCTCTGGGCACTTCAGACTTTGGGAGATGAGTATCAGAGGAAGATACATGACTTCTTATACTTATTTTCTCACCAGGTTCGGGGGCATATATTTAAGTGTGGATATTTTTCCCTACAATCCCAGATTCTATCTGGCTGTGACCTAGTGCTTTTGCACATAACTTTCTGTAGTGCTTTCCTCCTGTCAGCTCCTGAGCATCCACTGAAAAATTACCAGTGCTCCCTGGGGGCATTTTGTTGTGCATCATCTCTGCTGGTGATCATTAACCAAACACTTGTGAATCGGTTTCGAAAGCATAAATTTTTAAAGCTCTTTTTGGTCTATTGAGCTCACGGGTAGATAGACAAAGCAATTCTGCTGGAGCTGGTGTTTACCATTTGTCATTCCACAACCTTTGCTTGGCCCTAATGCAGGAGAGGGACCACAGCCTGATCATCCTTGGTTGAGAAATGTAAACCTAATGACAGTGTTTCAGCATGTGCAATGAACTGCTTTTTAAGGAGAGTAAAGTGATGGGATCAGCCTGTTTTTTCTTGAGTTAAAATAAAATTCTCATGTAAAATCTAAACTCTTTATTCAAATTTTGTTTCAGGAACTCTCTATATTACTTTAATATAAAATATATTATTGTCTGTGTTTTAGTAATAGATGCTAATGCCTTTAGTGTACTTGTAATGTACCAAAAATGTCTTAAGCACTTCATTAGGTTACTTCACTTAAGCCACAACAGTCATGAGGCAAGTACTATATGATGTCAAATGAAGAAGAATTGGGGAGGTAAAGCAACTCACATAGGTCACTGTTCTAGTTAGCAGAGAAAAAACAATGACCTCTGACTCCAGTGTCCATATACCTAACCACCATGTTGTACTGCCTCCTCCCAGAGATCCAAGGATGGAGAGAAAAACAACCTTTCTATGAGTATTTGACCCTCCTTGTATAAAGCTGTTAATACATTTAAGCTAATCTAGCCTTGGAATTTAGGAAATGTGTCTTATCGGTAGTGTATTGAGTTTAGCATCTCAAATCAATGACCACAAAAACTTTCAAGAAGGTAACAATTGAGTGATGTATGAAAGATGATATTAATAGAATAGGAGTTTCTAGTACTCATCCCTTGACAGAAACATCGACTTGAGCACAATAGTCATCCAAGCATGAAAACACCTTCACAATTCCTAAGGGATCCAAATGAGAGACTACAGGACCTGGGTAGAGCACAGAGATGAGAAGATGCATTGAAGAGGAGAGAAAGTATAGTTTTACATTACCTATGCCACTCCTCCTCAACCCCAGGCAGCACAGGAAGGAGAGATGTACCATCTACTTGGAGAAAGAAAGAGAAGTGAGCACTGGTCTTCACCATGAACCCCCCAGCCTGAGGCTTCCCCAGGGAATGCTGGCATCAGGCTAGCTACTGTAGATTCAGTCTCCAGGCCTGCCCCAGTGGTAGGCTGGCCCATGTGGGGATGAATTCTGTAAAGTTGAAGAATACTATATTAGCACACAAAAACTAGTAGAGTTCATATGCACTAATGACAAACTATCTGAAAAAAGAAATAAATAAAATCTCACTTGCAGTAGCAAAAAAATAAAAATAAAATTCCTGAATGACTTATACACTAAAAACTATAAAACACTGGTTAAAGAAATTGCAGAAGACAAAAATATATGAAAACCTATCCCATGTTTATGGATTGAGAGAATTAATATTGTTAAAATATCCATGCTACCCAAAACTATCTACAGAGTCAAGGCATTCATCACAATTTCAATGACATTTTTCACAAAAATAGAAAACGATCCTAAGATTTATATGGAACCATGAAAGACTGCATACCCAAAGTAATCTTGAGCAAA
Organism: Macaca thibetana thibetana; assembly: GCF_024542745.1. Taxonomy (NCBI): domain Eukaryota; kingdom Metazoa; phylum Chordata; class Mammalia; order Primates; family Cercopithecidae; genus Macaca; species Macaca thibetana. Next base: position 65,633,815 of record NC_065585.1, read on the forward strand.
AAGAACAAAGCTGGAGCCCTCATGGTACTTGATTTCAAAATATGGTGCAAAGCTATAATAATCAAAACAACAGGGTACTATTGGAATGGAATACAGAGCTCAGCAATAAATTCGTGCATCTAAGGTTAATTGATCTTCCACAAAAGTGCCAAGGACACATAAAGAGGTGCTCGAAAAGCTGGATATCCACATGCCCAGAAGAAAATTGGACTCTTATCTCATACCTTGTAAAAAAATTAACTCAAAATAGATTAAAGACTTAAATGTAAGTCCTAAAAATGTAAAAGTATCAGAGAAACATAGGTAAACAGCTTCTAGACTTTTACCTTGGCAATGATATTTTGAATATGACCCCAAAAGCAGAGTCAATAAAGCAAAAGCAGATTCAATAAAGCAAAAATAGGAAAATGAGATTGCATCAAATTAAAAAGATTCTGAGCAACAACAAAAAGACTCAATAGAGTGAAAAGACAATTATGGAATGGAAAAATATATTTGCAAACTCTACACATCTGATAAAGGGTCAGTTTCCAAAATATATAAGGAGCTCAAACAACTCAATAGCAAGAAAACAAATAACCCAATTTTAAAAATGGACAAAGGACCAAAATAGATATCTCAAAAGAAGACATACAAATGGCCAACAAGTACATGAAAAAATACTCAAGGTTGCTAGTCACCAAGAAAATGCAAATCAAAACCACAATGTGATAGTACCTCACACCTGTCAGAATGGCTACGATAAAAAAGACAAAATGTAAGTGTTGGTGATGGTGTAGAAAAAAGGAAACCCTTGTCACTGTTGGTGGGAATGTAAATTAGTATAGTCATTGTAGAAAACAGCATGGAATTTCCTCAAAAAAATTAAAAATAGACCTAGCATATAAAGCAGCAATCTCACTTCTGGATTTACAGCCAAAGGAAATGAAATCAGTATCTCAAAGAGATATCTGTACTTCTGTGCTAATTGTAGTGCTATTCAAAATAGCCAAGATATGAAGTCAACCTAGGTGTCCACAGATGGATGAATGGATGTATAAAATAGCATATAATGGAATATTATTCAGCCTTAAAAAAGGAGGAAATCCTGTCATCTGTGATAACATGAATGAACTTGGAGAATATTATGCTAAGTAAAGCAAGCCAGGCCAAAAAGACTCAATATTGTTTGCCCTCACTTATATATGGGATCTAAAAAAGTTGAACTTACAGAAGCAGACAGTAGAATGATTTTTGCCAGGGGCTGGTTGAGTGGGAGAAATGGGGAGATGTTGGACAAAGAGTACAAAGTTTCAGTTATGCAGGATGAATCAGGTCTGGAGACCTAATGTACAGCATGGCGACTATGGTTAGTAATACTGTATGATATATTTTAAATTTGCTAAGACAGCATATTTTATTTTATTTGTTTACTTTTAAGACAGAGTCTCACTCTGTCATACAGACTGGAGTGCAGTGGCATGATCTTGGCTTGCTGCAGCCTTGAACTTCTGGGCTTGTGTGATCCTAAGAGAGTAGATTTTAAACGTTCTCACCACATACAAGAAAGGGTAACTAGTGAGGTGATTAATATGTCAATTTTCTAGATTGTGGTAATAATTTCACAATGTATGTATATATCAAAATATCGTACAATATGCCTTAAACATACATAACTTTTAAGTCAATAATATTTCAATAAAGCTGGGGAAAATGTTTTATAAAGAAGGTAACAATTCAAAAATATTTTTCTATATTACCCATTTGACCAGAATTTATCTCTGTTAATTTTCTTATTTCCTTTTAAAGTAATGCTTTTTTTTTTCCCTAGAGGATATATGTAGATGATTATTTCACTTGGTGACAATTATGTGCTAGGGTCTAAGTGACTGAACATTTTGCCTTTAGATATTCATTCCTTTGCATTCACTTATTAAACACACACTAATTTTGTGCCAACTGTTTGTCAGGCACTCAAGGCATTGGGAATACACTGATAAACAAAATAGATGAAGATACTTGTCCTCACAAAACTTGAGGAAACAGAGGTTGATAATAAACAGCTGCTCAAGTAAATCAATACTAAGATAATTTCTGATAGTGATAAATGTTATGAAGACACTAAAACAAAGACAAATGGATGAATGTGTGTTATCAGAGATGACCTCTTTGAGGAGACAGCATTTAAGCTGGTACTTGGATTATAAGACAGAAATCCTGGGCAAAAGTATTCCAAGCAAAGGGAACAGTGAGTTCAAAATCCCTGAGTTGGGATTAACTTCCATGTTCTTGGATAGAAAGATGGGGGCAGTGAGCAAAAAGAGGAGCATATGTGTGAGGGGAGGTGGAGAGCAAGGCAGATGACATGGGGTTTTGGTCTCGGCCAGGAGTTTGAATTTGATTGTAATTACAACGGGAACCATCTGCTATATAGTAGGTTAGGTAGTAATATCATATGAGGAATGTTTCAGTTGGATCACTTTAGGTGCTATGTAGAACCAAAAAGAAAGTTCACTAAGAGCTATGTACTCCAAGTGTTCAAGAGACTCATTGCAGCATCAAAAGTGAGTAATCACAATAACTTTCAGCTGTTTTTATGTATGGGCTATATACCCTGAAGTCAGTGATTTGGTTCGAAGCCTTCTTTATGATCTCTAAAAATGAGTCAAAGCTAATAAAAACTGAAAATACTAAGTATATAATCTTATCAGTGGAGTGTGTATTGGAGTTAGGGACAGTTGAGTCATTATTTTCAAGAGACACAAATACTTTACTATCATTGTGATTATAATCAAACACCACATTCTGAGCTCCTGGATCAGCAAGTTCCTAGATTATCTTAAGGTTATTGCTTTCTAGTAGTGCACATAACGATTCACAAGCTAAGCAGATATAGCCTTTATCACTTGATATCTTAAATAAACAGTTTAAACAAGCTAGACCTAGAGTCATGCATCCTACACTTGTCAAGCATCTAGAGACAATTATTTCTGAACAACCATTAGTATTAAAATTATATTTGGAAGTTAATTAAAGGTAGTTTCCTGGCTGAAGACGTTTATGAGCTACTTTTTTCTTTTACCCTGCAAATCTGTAATATGTGCCTGAAATTAACAATATATTAACTTTTAAATGCATAGACTCATAGTTAAAATTACACAAAAATCCACTTAATGAGCAACTTAAATTCATGAATCTCAGGTACATTTATTTTCTAAGTATATCACTCCTTAGAAGATTTTAGTTTGTTTCTCTTGTATTCAAGTATGTCTTTGAGAAAGAAATTTCAGGTATGTCTTTGACACAGGAATTTTTTCATTGTTATATTCCCCACATCATATTGTGACAGTAGGTAAATGATAGCTGTAATAATTTTAAAGGCTCTTTTCTGTCTACTATCATGAATAAATATTGTGCCTTATATGAGTGAAATTTCTTTTTTTTTGTTTATGTTTGTTTTGTTTTTAATACGGAAAGAAAAAATTTGGTTATGGTATAGGAGATTGAGAAGTTAAAAAAAAAAAAAAAAAAAAAAAAAGACGATTCTTCTCTCATCCCTCAAAGCTTTCCTTCAATAAGTTCTATTGAGTGCCTGCTATGAACTAAGTAGTAACCTCTGTCCTTAGAGTGTTTTCAGATTTATCTGAGGCATAAAATTATAAGTAATTATAAGACTTTGTTTTATAATACATCTGAATTCAATTTTAAAGTAATTAGTGATACCAAGTGATATATACAAAAGTTGAATTTTCACAGAAGATGGGACTTTGAATTGTGTCTTATGGGCTTCAATTGATCTTAAGGTTTGAAGTAAATCTAGACATTAATGACCTAAAAATTGGAAGTGATCACAGAGTTCACCTAGGCAAAATTTCTACCCAGCAAAAGCCACTCTTAGGAATATCTTTGATCATTTAGCCACAGCAAGAATCTTTATGTAATAGGTATCTAAATTTATGAGGTAGAATTTCTACTTGAATGGCATTCTAATGGTTAAAATGTTCTTTTATTGAATAATAGGTATCTAAATTTATGAGGTAGAATTTCTACTTGAATGGAGTTCTAATGGTTAAAATGTTCTTTTATTGAACATAGATTTGCACACTTGTAACATGTCTTAAATTCTGTCATTTTGAGAAACCTAAACCAAATCTAATCTATCTTTCCAGTAGTTGTGCTTCAAAAATATTTGAAAGCTATGTTGATCTACTTCTAAAGCCTAATCTAGAACTTTTACCTGTATATTCTGTTAATGACTCTAAAATTTTAGTGCAGGAACTTAATATGGTGAGATTATTCTTGTTCTTAACCTGCGTATCTAATTTAGTTCTAACATTATAATCTGTTCATTGTCTTCTTATATTATTATTATAGATATTTCTTACTTTTGGGTATTTTCTGACAGCATAGAGTCCCATCACATGTATCTCATCTGTATTTTTCTATAAACTCATTAGCTATGACATAATACTTTTCCATATTATTTTTGTGTTACATAAATGATTTAGGAAGAGGATTAATGTTTGTATTTAATCCACCTTCAACATAAGCATAGAAAGTGTTTCTTGCATATCAACAAAAGAGAAAAAGATACCGAGGCAAGATTTTATTTAAGAGCCATTGTTCAATTTCTTTGCACTCAGTCTGATTTATTTCAGATGCTGCATAACCTAATTTGCACGACTGGATTAAATAACCTAATGAACCCTGACCCATGTGCTTGAGCATTAAGGATGTCAAGTACCCATTTGTGTTTTGTTTATGTCTTCCTTCCTGTTAAATGTCATCTATATTTGGAATCTTTCCAGTGTTGACTTTAAAAAGGAAGCATAGGTCACTTAAATGAGAGAGCAAGCATACAAGAGATGCAGTAAATCAGACCATTACTGATTATGATTGGATCTTGAACATCTTCCAAAACTACTCTTTGCATTCCTTTCCAATCTCTGTTTGTCTGATTGATTTATGCTGAAAATTACGATCTCGTGTTACAGTCTTCCTTTGGTTTGTTGCTGGTATACTAGCATTCTGCAATGGCAGTTATTATGGGCAGTAATGAAGATTATTAAATTACTATAACCATTTGCAGAGGAATTTGGGGTGGAAAACTTTATTTTCTTATAAAAGAATTAAATCCCATTGGAATCACTAATGCAAACAATGAAAATTCACATGCCACTGACTGCAGTACAGTTCTCTGGGCAGCTTTGGTCCCACCCAGTTCTCTCTTTCTTGCTTGTAGTTCTCAACAATCACTATAGAATGTGCTGGGAATGCAACATTCTGAGGTAAGGAGAAGCTGGCCAGAACAGTCTGGGCTGTGTTCCAGTACCCTCTAGAAACAAAATGTCTTCATTGCTTTAGCCCAGAGTGTCCTGTGTTTCCCAGGGTATAAAACCCAGGGCAGGCTGCTTTCTAGGGTCCCTCCACTGTAGTGCAAGTGAGGCATGTGCAGACATGGCCGCCCAAGGCAGCTTTTCTGAGCCTTGGGAGACTGCCTCACAAAGACCCTTAGGCTTCTGTTGTCTCTTCCTATCTATCTGTAAGTAATAAACTCACTTATGTAACTTGTTTTGCGTGTGGGTGTTTGGTGTCACGAGACTTAGACGCCTTGGTAACCAGTGCACAGTGAACCTGCTTCATGGCCAATTTTAAGCTATTGGGATTTGCTTTTTGAAAATCCCCCCAAAAGTTCTATAATCATCTTGCTATCAGCCAGCATCACAGGAATGCTACAGATGCACCTTTCTTGGCAGAGGAATGTGTTATTTTCCAGAGATTGTTTTTAAAAGGATAATACTATATTTACTTATTAGAATTACATTTTTTCATATACGTTTTTTTTTCATAAAAATCTCTTTAATTTTGTCCTGGTGAATCTAGGTTGGTACAGATATGTATCTCTTAAAAACCAGGTTGTGAGTTGCTGCTACATAAAACAATGTCTCTATTATAGGCAGAACTGGATCATAAAAGTCTACAGTGATGGGAAAAACAAAAACACCTTATGCATGGTTCTCATGCACACTTGGAGAAAGTTCTACATATTCTATCCTTTTCATCATATTGGTACAGATTGTCAAAGTACCATTTGAATTGCCTGGAATTCCAGCATAATTCATTTCTTGGATGTTTGTTGTCACTTCAGAAAACCAAGACCACCAATCATATTGCCTCGTTAAAGAACCAGGTTGGGCTTTCGCAACCAGAAGCAGCCATCCCTTTTTAAAGCAAAAGTTGAGTGAAACATCTGTAAAAGCAGTGATACTTATGGTAGAGTTGCTGATGATAGCATATTTAGCATCTTAATGGGAAGGGAAACACTGAATATCTTCTGATAATTTGAGAAAATATCATTCTTTTCAATAATTATCTAGCAGCCTAGATAATTATTTATTTATCTAGAATACCTAGAATAAACAAGAATCTATTTTTGCTCTTTCAAAATGTGATTAATATTCATCAAATGCATATAATCAGATAAGACAAATACTCAGAGAATTGCCTTGGAAATTATTTTGTGTTATCTGAAAGACAAGTAAAATTTAAAATTCTAAGCATAGCCAGAACAATTATTTGATAGTTATAGGTAAATATATTAAAGAAATATGTAAATATGAGATAATATATTGCTGAATATTAGCAAGTCATTTTTATTCTGGACACTTTTGGAGCTTTTGCACATAATGAAGTGTGTTGAGAATATTTCAGCTGAGTTAATAGCATCTCTTTAAAAAAACATGTTAAATATTTCTTTTATGTCACAGGCTGGGAACTGTTTTGCAAAATGAATTCAAATCATTAAAATTACTTACATTTATCCACGTATTTTAAAACCATCTAGAAATTTATTAAACTATTATAAGAATAATAAAAGAGATTCAAAGATAAGTGTCTAGTTGACCATGATTTTAAATCTGAGTAAACAAGAAAGATAATTTATTACAAGATAAAATTATTGTTTGAAGGTCTGAAAGGGAATATTTAGGTTTGTTATTAGGTATAAAGATTTGTTATAGATACCACAATGTTATGATGCCTGCAATTGCAGAAACACTGATATAGCTGATAATGGCATTTCATTACTTAAACTTTTAAGAGTATTGGAAGAGATAGTAATAAGTAATATAATGTTACATCCTTTTTTTGTTTTATTTAACTATCCACAGAAGGGATCCACATCACATATTATTTCTATTAGTCCGTTCCCATGCTGCTAATAATGATATACCTGAGACTAGGTAATTTAAAGGGAAGCCTGGAAAGAGGTTTAATTGACTCACAATTCAGCGTTGATGGGGAGGCCTCAGGAAATGTACAATCATGGTGGAAGGGGAAGCAAACACATCCTTCTTCATATGTTGGCAGCAAGGAGAGGAGTGAGAGCTCAGCAAAGGGGTAAGCCCCTTATAAAATCATCAGATCTTGTGAGAACTGTGACACACTGTCATGAGAATAGCATGGGGGAACCTGCCCCCATGATTCAATTACCTGTCACTGGGTCCCTCCCACCACATATGGGGATTATGGGAACTATAATTCAAGATGAAATTGGGGTGGGGACACAGCCAAACCATATCATTCCACCCCTGGCCCCTTCCAAATCTCATGTCCTCACATTTCAAAACACAATCATGCCTTTCCAATGGTTGCCCAAAATCTTAGCTCATTCCAGCATAAACCCAAAAGTCCAAGTCCAAAGTCTCATCTGAGACAAAGCAAGTCCCTTCTGCCTATAAGCCTGTAATATCAAAAGCAAGTTAGTTACTTTCTAGATCCAAGGCAGGTACAAGTATTGTATAAATATACCTGTTCCAAATGGGATAAATTGTTCACAACAAAAGGCCCCATGCAAATCTGAAATATAGCAAGACAGTCATTAAATCTTAAAGTTCCTAAATAATCTCCTTTGACTCCACGTCTAACATCCAGGTCATGGTGATACAAAGGGTGGGCTCCCACAGCCTTAGGCAGCTCTGCCCTTGTGGCTTTGCAGAGTAACAGCCCACTCTTGACTGCTTTCATGGGCTGCCATTGAGTGTCTGTGGCTTTCCCGCATAGTGCAAGCTGTTGGTGGATCTACCATTCTGTGGTCTGGAGGACCACAGCCCTCTTCCCGCAGTTCCACTAGGCAGTGCCCCAGTGGGGAATCTGTGTGTGGGCTCCAACCCAACATTTCCCTTCTGCACTGCCCTAGCAGAGGTTCTCCATGAGGGCTCTGCCCCTGCAGCAAACTTCTTCAGTGGACATCCAGGCATTTTCATACATTCTGTGTAATCTAGGCAGAAGTTCCCAAACCTCAGTTCTTGACTTCTGTGCATTTGCAGGCTCAACACCATGTGGAAGCTGCCAAGGCTTGGTATTTGAACCTTGTGAAACCATGGCCCTAGCTGTATCTTGGCTCCTTTTAGCCAAAGCTGGAGTGACTGCGATGCAGGGCACCGAGTCCCTAAGCTACACACAGCAAGGGGGCCCTGGGCCTGGCCCACTAAACCATTTTCTCCTCCTAGTTCTCTGGGCCTGTGATGGGAGGGGGTGCCATGAAGCTTTCTGACATGCCCTGGAGACATTTTCCCCATTGTCTTGGTGATAACATTCAGCTCCTCAATACTTATGCAAATTTCTGCAGCAGGCATGAATTTCTCCCCAGGATATGGGTTTTTCTTTTATATCATATCATCAGGCTGCATATTTTCCAAACTTTTATGCTCTGCTTCATCTTGAATGCTTTACTGTTTACAATTTTTTTTCTGCCAGATACCTTAAATAATCTCTGTCAAGTTCAAAGTTCCACAAATCTCTAGGGCAGTGGCAAAATGCCACCAGTCCCTTTGCTAAAGCATAACAGAAGTCACCTTTGCTCCATTTCCCAACAAGTTCCTCATCTTCATCTGAAACCACCTCAGCTGGACTTCATTGTCCATATTACTATCAGTATTTTGGTCAAAGCCATTCAATAAGTCTCTAGGAAGTTCCAAACTTTCCCACATCTTCCTGTCTTCTGAGACCTCCAGGTCTCTAGGAAGTCCCAAACTGTCCTACGTTTTCTTGTCATCTTCTGAGCCCTCCAAACTGTTCCACATTTTTGAGTAATCTTATAAGCAGCACCCATCTCTAACCATACCAATTTACTGTATTAGTCTGTTCTCATGCTGCTAATAAACACATATTCAAGACTTGGTAATTTATAAAGGAAAGAGGTTTAATTGACTCATAGTTCAGCATGGATGGAGAGGCCCCCAGGAAACTTACAATCATAGACAAAGGGGAAACAAACACGTCCTTCTTCAGATGGTGGCTGCAAGGAGAAGAATGAGAGCTGAATGAAGGGGGAAGCATCTTATAAAACCATCAGATCTGATGAGAACTTACTATCAGGAAAATAGCATGGGGAAAACTGCCCTCATGATTCAATTACCTTCCACTGGATCCCTCCCATGACTCATGGGGATTATGGGAACTACAATTCAAGATGAGATTTGGGTGGGGACACAGCCAAACCATATCAGTATTAAAATTATAATAAATAGCAAATTAATTATACACTTTAAAATAACTAAAAGAGTGTAATTAGGTTACTTGTAATACAAAGAATAAATGCTTGAGGGGATAGATACCACATGCTCCACGAGGTGATTATTTCACATTGCCTACCTGTATCAAACACCTCTTGTACTCCATAAATATATACACTTACTACGTACCTACACAAATTAAAAAAAGAAAATAAAGTACTAAAAAATTATTCAAAACTGTGATTTTAAATATTATTTATTGCTTTTCTAGCTAATGTATTTATTTATTCATTTGCTAATTCAATATATAGAGTGTTCACTATGTATCAGACCCATTTTAGGCACTGGCCATACAGAAGTGAACAAAACAGGGAAATTCAGCTCTTAATGTGAACAAAATCAGTTAAGTATAAAAATCTTAAGTATAAAAGTTGATGTTAAGGCTTCAGGAAAGAACATTTTCCTTGAGAAGAATAAAGCGTCAGAATGCTTTTATATGAGACATAGCTGACCTGCAATATTTGAGAACTTTTACTTCATATATATATATGTGTGTGTGTGTGTGTGTGTATATATATATATATATATATAAAATCTAAGCTGAAAATCTGACTCTCAATTTCTCACTTATTTTCTCACTTAAGTAAAAACTATAGATAAACAGCTGGATAAATAGATTGATAAACAGACTAAATATCTTATATCCATATTCCTCTAATATTCTCCAGAAGGAGTTCAATTTGTTGATGGCCAATAATTAAGAAGGATATTTCAGTATGATGTGTGCCAAAACTAAGATGATTTTTGGCAGAATTGCTTTGGTTACCAGATGGATGAACTAAATGATTCTGTCCAACCAGTTATATCACTTAGTTTTATGGGGTTTCTCTGTGAAGCTAATTGATCTGGATAGGTTTCTAAGGATATGTTCAAATGCACATTGTTATAGAGCTTATTTAAAGTCATGCTGTTATACAGTTAAGCTTTTGATAACTTCCACCCTCAGGAGCTTCTGCTTCTTTGATTTGTTGACATGAAAACTTTGACATTTCTAGTAGATACTTGCACAACCAGTGGAGCAAATCCATTGCTGCCTTCTGAGTGGAGTAAATCCATTGCTGCCTTCTGTTAGCATTCTGACCCCAGATTATAAAAGTTTGTTCTTAAATTGTCCTCTAACATTTAATGAAAACAATGCTGCTTAAATTTGGATTTATCTGTTACCCAGTGAACTGCTCAGCTAAAAATTATTCCATAAATAGCATTTCTTCTTGTCTGACTTCTTACAAGGTTTGAACTGCAGAGAGTTTAGGGTTGTAGTCTCTGGTAAGGATCTGTAATGCCAGAGTTCTACGTACTAATGAAGAGCAATTCCACTTGCTTTGATATAGGTTTAAAGTTTGTTTTTTGGTGAAAAAGCCATGATCCTAACCAAGATGGTCATCTAAACGGATGGCTATAGCCCCCTTGAGTGGAACTAGGTTAAGATAAATAAAAGGATAGAAAAGGTAATAGAAACATGTTATGTGAACCTGGGTTGAAAATCTTGTTGAATATTAGTAATGCAAGACTTTGGGCAAGTTACTACATTTCTGTGGGCATCAGTTGCCTTCCTGAAAATTGGAGACAATGGTAATTATTTCATATGGCTGCAATGAAGAGTAAGGAGATATGGCAAAGACAGAACTGTGTATACTATGCCAGTATTCTTTTACAGAGAACTTTTTGAAGTTATAATTCTTCCTTGCCACTCATACTTTACCACTTGGTCCTTGGTGTTATTGTATCTGATGTATCAAATCAAAGTTAGATATAGGTTGTCATGAATAAACAACCATTCATATACACATTCATATCAACATCTTGCTTAAGGCTATGTGAATTGGGAAGCAGAGGAATTATCTAGTGTACTTGATCAGTGCAAGCAGATGTGCTAACACGTGTGTGTGTGTGTGTGTATGTGTGTGTATGTGTATGAAAAAGAGAGAAAGGAATTCACATGCAGGTATCCGATTACTCTTAGATAGAAAACCTGGAGTGAGGAAACAACATATGTGTCAGGGTGGCTCTGAGTGCCCCGCTGCAGCTGTGTCACTCCCTGGGTGGATTCTGGACATACTCCTTGCCTCTTGGAGAACCCCTGCAATTGGTATGCCTATATCAACACGGTGCTGAAATATTAGATTAGAAGTGACCAAGGTAGATGCCTGGGGAATGACCCTGTCCTGGTTATCTATTGTTATATAACAAGACAGAACAGTGAAGGGCTGTGCCTACGACTGGAACAGTATAACTCCCACAAAATTCTATTGGTCAAAGGTGTCACCAGTTGTCACCTTGTCACCCAGATGTTTCCAAAGGTACAAAAAGTACAGAGAGAGTAGGATAGCTTCTGAGAAGAAACTGAGCATGAGAGAATTTGAATTGAAGACTGGCTTTTACATTAAAGGTGGTTAAAAGGCAGTACTGATTTTGAAATCAGGAATTTGCTACTTCTGGCAGTCAGTCACCAGGTTGGTGAGACTGTACTCCAGGGAATGGAGTAAGTGACTAGAAAGCTGCCACATGCTGGCTGGTGGCTCCTCTGTCTGAGCAGACTGTGAAGGGAAGAAATGCCTTCCCCACTCTGAGCCAGGCCATGATAGGGTGACCTCTGATGTGTGGGCCCTGGTGCCAGCAGTAGGTAGTAGATTCGGGGAGACACATGTCTGTGATCATGACAGAAGAAAAGAGCCGAATGATAGGGGCCTAAAACAATACAACTTTATTATCTTACAGTCCTATAGGTCAGAAGGAAAACACAGGTCTCACTGGGCTACACTCAAGATGTCAGCAGAGCTGCGTTCCCTTCTGGAGGTTCTAGGGAAGAATCTTAGGGAGAATCTGTTTTTTTTTTTTTTTTTTTTTTTAACCTGTTCTAGCTTCTTGCAGTACTTTCATACTTTGGTTCATGGCCTCCTTCAGTCTTCAAAGCCAGCGACATTGCATGTCTCTTACACTTCCTTTGACTCTGACTTCAGCTGCAGAAGGTTGTCCACATCCAAGGGTTTGTATGATTAGATGGGTCCTGAATAATCTCCCCATTTCAAGGTCCTTGACTTTAACCACACTGCGAAATTGCATTTCCTTATAAGGTAACTTATTCATGGGTTCCAGGGTTAGGATATAGACATCTTTGGGATACATGCTTCTGCCTACCACAAACCCTTCAGAGATGAAGAAACCTTATTTTAGACTTTTTCTTCTTGCTTTTCTACTCCAATTCCATCCTTGCTGTTAATATATTTCTGTGGTGCTAAGTTTCACCATTACCAGTGTCCAAAGCAGTAGCAAATGTTATGCATGGCTAAGGTGGTGGCCAATGGTTCTCAATATCGGCATCAAGGGAGATGTGAAAGGTAATTCACATGTCCCTGATGGGCAGAAAGGATGATTAAAACAGATCCTCAGGCATTTGTGAGCCTTCTAGGGAACTAGGAACTATTTGAAGAAGAGATTCTGGGGGAAAGACTTGGCTTTCTTGCATGAGTATTTGGAGTGTCAGAAAGAACAAAATTTGGGAGATTAATTTAAATATGAGATAATTCTCAAAAGTTGTAAAGCTTGAAACATACCAGTTTTCATTGAATAAATGCATTGTTCTTTGCTGTAGCTGCTTTTTATGCTACACTCAAAAGACTGACTTGCTATTTACAAGAATAAACACCAGAGACACACAAATGCACACACACAGTCACACACATACACACAGGCAGAGGAATAGAGAAAACCATTTCTAAAATGAAACCTCCATAGAGTTACTAGATTTAACTTCATTTTTTATTTCCCAGGAGGGAATCTGCAATAGTCTATTAATAGTATCCCCTAGCATATAACATTCTGCAGATGTTCTCTTAGTGCTGATTTTTTTCCACACCCAAACATGTTATCAATTATCTGTATTTTCATTTTGGGAGGCTCGACCCAGAAAGACCATTAACTGTAGTGCTATTGTAGCATTTCTTCCCAGTGTCATCAGGTTGTAGTAATTTTCACATAAATTGTTTTGAAAAATTTAATAAAAGCATTTTTCTTGTGGAGTTTATTAAAACTCAGTATCTATCCTGAAACAAGGTATACTGGTATTGCACACTCGTACATCTTCCACCTGTGAAATTCTTAAAATCAGGATAATGAAAACAGTAACAGCAGGACCAATCAAAATGCAAAGTTGGAGAGCAAATGGCAGGAAAGAGAAGAAAATGATATGCATGTTTCTCACATTCTGCGAGAAAGCACTGATTAGCAGCAAGTCTCAACTCCGTGAGAGAACCCATTTTCTAAATTTTGGGGGGAGCTCTGTTTTGAGCACCAAGTGAAACACAGCAATTTAAAAAGAGACTCTCATTGATGGAAATGCAAAGAAACAAAGTATTTTATAAGTTTGGAATGATCTTGTTTTATTTTCTTTTGTTTCAGTTTTGGCAGGATTGTTGCCTGTGCTAATTTGACATACCCTCCTTAGATATGAACATATGTTAGAGAGAAAAGGAAGAGACTTGATTAAATACTTCATCTGTTCAATGAACCTTCCCTAAATGTGCATTTGCTCAAATTTTTAAGAGATATTACTTCAATATATGTTTTGGATTTAAATATTATGCCTGATCAATAAAACAGGCTGTATTCTCCTGTCCTGATTAGCTTAAGTGTGACTCATGTCTCTCTTGATCTGTATCCATTTGCATCCAAGAAATATTTGTCTTATTTGTCTTTTATGAGAGAACTCTTGGCAACAGGGGAGAAGGATACTACGTGATGATTGGTCACCAAAGTATTTCAACAGTTTGCTTCTTGACATAAAAACAAGTAGGCTAAATTGACAAGTTTGTGTGTATCTTATGGTGGCAAGACACCCAGATCCCTGAAGACATCATCCTTCCTTTCAAGAAAGGCCTGGGACAAACTTGAGAAGGTCGGAGGCTCTGTGTTTTTGGTTAATTTCCTCTTCAAAGACACGAACCTCTATGGACACCAGTGATTCATTCATTATATTACAGGAGATAGCTAGTCAGGCACCAGCAGGGCAGGAGAGGGCTGCCCCCAACACACACCACACACACCAGGAGTGTTGGTAGACCATCAGGTGATGGTCAGGCTGTTGTAAACTGTCTTTCAAAAGTAATAATTGGTCACAGCTGGTGCCAGGGAAAGGCATTCTCCTACTAGATAGAACACACCTGAAACTGGTGATCATCAGCTTCCCAATAAGATCGCAGGAGCTGAGCAAGCGGGGAGAGGTAATACAAGCCGGAAGTATGCCAACGTATAAAACCCCAAGTCAAAAGGTTAGACCTCACACTTGATCTCTCGAATTGCCCCCGTGGCCCTCTTCCAAGTGTACCTTACATCCATTCGTTCCTGTTCTAAAGCTTTTAAATAAGTTTTCACTGCTCTAAAACTTGCCGCAGTCTCTCACTCTGCCTTATGCCCCTCAGCTGAATTCTTTCTTCTGAGGAAGCAAGAATTGAGTTTGCTTCAGACCTCTACAGATTCACTGCTGCTAACATATTTTGGTGCCCCGTGACTCAGAAATGTTCCATGGGTAATATACTTTGGTGCTGCGTGTGACTCGGATACATTCCCCAGTAGTAAGAGACCTCTATGCCTTGCCTTCTTTGGCTGGAGGTGTTCAAGCCCTGTACATGGCTTTCTTCTCCCCTTTCACTCTCCTGTTCACTATCCAACCCCCAGAACAATTCCTCTTGGGGTAAGTGACTCTGCTCCTTCCGGCGGATCTTCGGCTCACCCTGATAGGTGGCTCGTGGGGGCTGGAAGGACTGTGGGGTCTGCACCGAGTGGAACTGAGGCATTAATGGCCCTCTTAGACAGGAGGCTTGCAGGGTGGTAGGGCTAAAGCCTAAAACCCTAAAACCGTGCAATGTCTGGGGTTTTTTCTGCATTTTTGAACTAAAATCGACTCTTGCCCAAGAAACTGCACTGCCTATTTTGTTTTCTGTGTGTGTGTGTTCTGAAATATCCTTGCACACCTGCCAGACTGTCTGACTCAGAGGGCAAGTCGGCCTTTTCTTTGGTTTCACATCACATGCTGCGTGGCTTCCTTTTCTGCCTTAAAAACACATGCTCCCTGTTATCGTGAGCCTGCAGCTCTTAATTGCATTGCGTGACAGCAAACACTCGGGCTCCATTGTGGATATCCCCCAAGATTTATACTTGTTCTTACCCTACCAGCTCAGATGACCTCCAACCCTCTCCGTCTCCTGGCACATTACTGGGACAGACATTAATTAAAACTCTGACTCTGCCAGATCCTTATGACTTATCACATGCTTTTCATTCCTGTTATGTCCTAGGGCCGAGATTTCCGGTGGCTTTTGAAGCAGTTTGTCCAGCTGCATAGGACCTCACTCTGGCCTTCTAAGGATCCCACCTGCTTACTTTTTTTTTTTTTTTTTTTTTTGAGTTAGCACCCCTTTTGGATGAGGTTAAATTATTTCTTTGCCATTTGTGAATTCTTACCCCAAATGCTCCAGAGTTTAGTACTTTATGTCAAGAGGGCAAATAGGTACCCTCTCAAATCCTAGGGCTGCTGTTTTTGCGAGCATATGAAGGCTTTCCATGAGTATTCCTCTCACCTCCTCCCACTTCTTCCTGTAGCCTTTCTTTCCCTTCTCAACATGCATCAAGACCTTCAAGGTCATATTGAAGGGAGGGAAGTCCAGCCCCCTTGCGGCAGTTAGCTGAAAAACAGGCTTCCCATAAAGAGCAGGGGAAGCAGGAAGCTAAGAAGAGAGATAATTATTTTGTTGCTAGAATGCTCTGAGTGAGAGTCACTGTAAGGTCATGGAAACAAGGACATAGGTGAGCCTAAGGCTGCAGGTGCAAGAGACCCATAGGACAGAGATGAAGGATGGTCCCAGGCTAACAGACCATCAGAACAGAGATGAAAGGTTAGGGGTACACAGTAAGACTGGTTCATTCCAGAACCCCAAGGATGAACAGGGGGCCCACTGTTCACTCCAGCATCTCCTCTGTTCTCAAGTGGGTAATTATGACAAGATGGGACCAAGGGTAGATGGTAAGACCAGTTCATCCCAGAACCCAGTAGATGATGGGGGATGCCCCACTCAGGGTAATAGAAAAGTAGAGAGAACACTTTCTTACGCTTTCTCCTCTCTTCTTTCTTTGTAGATGGGTAATCATGTCTCCATACCATAGGACATGCCCCTCAGAAGCATTCCCCAAAACCGGGAAAAGTTTGATTCCCCCAAACCTTAAGAAAAAAACAAAAACAAAAACACTTAGTTTTCCTTTATAATACTGTTTGGCCTAAAAACGAACTGGAAGAAAATTACAAAAGTCAGCTTTGCAACCCAGTGCCCCTGTTCAGGAGGTCTTCAGATTAGCCTTCTCAGTCTTTTATAACTGAGATCAGAATAGGGAGCATAGGACTAAGAAAAAGGAGAAATGCAGGGATAAGTCCTTATCAATACAAACGGGTTTTTAATTCCTAGCTGTTGGCCCTTTGACAAGAAATAGATTAGCTGTGTCCAGCCTTGTTGCTTGCTCTAGAAGCAATAATTCAGGCTTTGAACAAATAGACCAGCGCTTTTGGCCTTGAGTAATAAGACTAAATGTTGTATATTGGAGGCCTAATCCATGATAGTTATTTGTGACTTCTTTTACAGTGTCTTATTTAATAATCTTCATGATAACCCTTAGAGATATATTTTTATCATCCCTATTTTACAGATAAGGGAAATGAAGCTCATACAGGTTAAGCCAATTGTTCAAAGTCACACCACAACTGAATGTCAGGGACAGATCTCAATCTGAACTTGCCTGACTCCAAAGCCTATGACCATCCTATCTTGCATATTATTTTCCCTGAATCATAGTTTGTATAGTTATAACAGTGGGGTTAACAGTGCCTAACTTGCATGATTGCTGAGAAAGTTAAAAGTACTATGTTTATGGTAGCTGGCACATTGTAAGTGTTTCATAAATTTAAACATTCACTAAAAATAATTCTTGACTATGTGTTATGTACCATGCATAGTTCTAGGTGCTAAGGAGCAGAGTGGCAAACAATCATACCATGGCCTTTGATTTCCTGAAGCTTCCTGATTTGGTATTATCCCATTTTATTGCCAGCAATTTCAGTGTCTGGGTGGGGGTGGGTGGGAGTGGAGAGTGTATTGGTTTGCTAGAGTTGTTGAAACAATAGTACCACATACTGAGTGGCTTAAATGATAGCAATTTATTGTCTCACAGTTCTTGAAGATAGAAATTTGAGATAAAGATGTTGGCAGGATTGGTTTCTTCTAAAGGCTATGAGGAAGAACCTGTTCTATGCCCCTCTCCTAGCTACTGGTGATTTTCTGGCAGTCTTTGGTGTTCTTTAGCATGTAGAAACATCAGCCAAATCTCTGCCTTCATGTTCACATGGAGTTCTCCTTGTATGTGTACCTGTGTTCTAATTTCCCTGTTTTATAAAGACACCAGTAATATTGGATTAGGAGCCCTCCTCCTTCAGTATGACTTTATCTTAAGTAACTACTCTACAATAACCCTATGCTCAAAAAAGTTCACATTCTGAAGTATTATGGATTGAGACTTTAACATATGCCATTACGTGTGTGTATATTTATACATTCTTTATCCATTCATCCATTGACAAACACTTCGTTTATTTCCATATCTTAGCTATTGTAAATAACGCTGCATTGAACATATGAAAATAGGTATCTTTTTAAGGAGCGAATTTCCCTTCCTTTGGGTATTATTTAGGTTTAAAAAAGAAAAACGATTCTGCCATTTACAACAACATGGTTAAACCTGGAGGGCATTATGCTAAATGAAATAAGCTAGACATAAAAAGACAAATACTGCATGATCTCACTTATATGTGGAATCTAAAAAAGATGAATATATAGAAGCAGGGAACATAACAACGGTTACCAGGAGAGGGCGAGGAGGTAGGGAAAATGGAGAAAGGTAGGTGAAGGTTGCAATTAATAGGATGAATAAGTCTACAGATATAAGGAATGATATGGTGATTACAGTTAAAAATAATATGTTGTATACTGTAAATTTGCTGAGAGAGTAGATGTCAAGTGCTCTCACCACACCCACACTGACACACAGATACACACACAATGGTAACTGTGTGAGGAGATGTATATATATATGTTAATTAGCTTGAGAGTAGTAATCTTTTATTTATATATGTAATCAGAACCTCATGTTTTACACCTTTAATATATACAATTTTTATTTTAAAAGTACTTTCACATATAAATTCTGGGGTGACACAGTTCAAACCATAATATGGAGTTTCTCAATATAAATTAAATTTGAGTTTCCCTTGTTTGCTTTGAGAAAATATTGCAGTCAAGCCTTTCTGCAGTGGAACAGGCACAGGGAATTTGTTCACAAAAGTGAACACACTGTTGGGCTGCCATTCTACAAGCTCTAGGAATTGCATCCAAAGCTTCTCAAACACTGAATTAAAGATATGTTCATAATGTTCCCTGAAATAGGATGAGCTTTCACTCTAATTGGCTTCTGTGAGCTTTGAATGGCTTTTTTCTAGTAGGACATGGATGGTAAAGTTGACTTCTGCAGTAAATGACAGTGGTGGTGATGGCAGTCTCTAGCCACTGGTCCCTTGAAGGAAAACCAACACCAGAGTCAAACACCATCAAGGGTGTTGAGGGAATGGAAGAAGAAGGGTGATCTGGAGCAGTCTATTGCATCATTTAATGAGCATTTGTTGACAGCTTTCTGAGTACAAAGCTTTCCTCCAGTAAGAATAATTAAGAAAGAGATAGCGATCTTTATCCAACAAAATCTAAATGTTCTCCCACAAAATACCATGAAAACAGCAAACCTGGCCTTTTGTCCATCTTATAAGAGGAAAGGAATTAAGTGAGTTTCGAAAGCTGAACTTTACGGACCACCTTGCCTTTCATGTAGGTTAATTTACTTACTCCTCAGGGCAATCCCTGTGAGGGAGAAAATAAAAGTTCACAAAACTTGGTAGCACTAAAATTTCTCTAAAATTGATGGATCTGATATTCATGTCGTGGTTTACCTGACTCCAATTTTCAAGCTGTTTCCACAATACCAGGCGGAAGTAGCTGGGCATCACGTAGCATGGCTGGAAACACATGAACTTTTGTTCTGGTTTCGACTATTTTGTCCCATTAGCCATTCCTAGGAGTCTATGTATAGTGTGTCAACAGACAGTGAGGAAATGCTGCAGAAACGCAAGTGTTGTCTAGTAGCTTCAGCCTGCCAACACCTTTTACCACAGGTGGGAAATCTAAGACAACAAAACTTCACCTGGCTTCTCATCTTCACAGTTCTCAGTCAGTGTCTGAGAAACAGGCCACCTTAGACCTGTACCCATCCTCCTTCCATACATGCCACTCTGTCTTCTTTTTCCCAGCCCTTCCCAACAGTGGTCTCTTCTGCCTTCTCTGAATATTATGTTTCATCTCTGATAAACTCTCCTAAATTCTTTACCTCTTCTAGAATTCTTCCTCCCTTCTCTGATGAAGTAGAACATATTTATCTTCCCAAATAATTGATGTCATTCCTTATGCCTAAATAAGGCCACTCTTTATCCCATGTGACATGATCCAGAGTTTGGAGGCTCTGCGAACATTTTCTAAGGTACTGTTGCTGCTTCAAACCCTTATCCCTGCATCCTCTTACAAAGCATCTTCCTCCCAAGATGTTCACACCTTCCAGCTTTGCTAGCCTCCCTCTTGGCGCTATCATTCATCTGTAGACATTGTGGACTCTGTGGACATTGGCCTCTAACTCATGGTCCTCCTGAGCACAAGTCTCCATTTTGAGAAATTTCAGTATCTGTAATGGTAACCTAACCATTTATTTAACTCTATAAAACTTCACTTTTACTACACATAATTTACTGACAAGCAAAGTTGTACCTGAACTTTTAGTATCATTTAGCATTTCTCCATGTCTGAATTCTTATGTTCTACTCACTGATCTCACCCAACTTCTTATGCTTTCCAAACTCATGGGGATTTTTCAGGCCTTAATGGTCCCCATCCCCCTGTCTGCCACCTCATCAAATGCATCATTTCTATTTTAGAGTCATTTAATGCCATACCACAGGCATGGTCCAGCATTTAATAATTTATCCTGAATCTCAACAACTTGCTCTTTCCTGCTCTGTGAATCTTTTAAAATCCTCCATTTAACTACTAAATACTGTTTGAGAAGATCACAGAATCATGTGAGTTTATGCTATTTCTAGTTTGTGACTTATCATATCAGTTCAGCTCTTCATACTTGGCTAATTATTATTATTTTTTTGTACATGGTCACATCTCTTTCCAACGCCTATATTATTTTTCCCACTGACTGCTGCCTCCTTGAAACTCTTTCCTCCTTACCTTTGTTAACACCACAATTTCCTAATTTTTATTTCATCCCTAGGATCATCCTAAGCTAAAACTTGAAAATCATGTCTGTTTCTTCTCTGTCACCACTTGACAAGTCAAAATATTTGTAGCTTCTCCGAATCTCTCAGATATGTCTTTTCCTTTTCATTATCTGCTGCTGTGATAGAAAGAAAGACTTGAATTTTTGAATCCTGGATCTGTTACTTTTTGGTTGTATGATTGTGATCAAGTTACTCAACCTCATTTTTCTTATCTGTAAAATGAAACGAATAATAACAAAAATAATGGTTATGAAGGTGATACATATTTTATAGGGTTGTTGTAATAAAAACCTAGGTCAGTCTGCTTCTAAGTCTGGGATTTCCAGACCCTGTCTTGGCATCTGGTAGTTGAGATTTCTTCCAAAGCATAGTAGTACTACCCAAAAAAGATCCCCTGGCCAGAATTAGGATGACATGAGCTGCATCTGCTGTGTCTAACTAATCATATTCTCTCTTTCACTCCAATGTTTTCCAATTGGTTTTGATACCAGATTGCAGCAAGTAATGGATTTATAAGGTCATATATTTTAAAAGACAAAAACATTAAAATATAAAAAAAATTCACTTAGAGTCTCACTGATATTCTTGATACAGAAAAAAATCTACAATTTTAAAAATGATGATATAATAGTTAACATTTTTTGAATGCCCAGTATATGACCCATATTGGGCATATTGGGTGGGCACTCGACCCACATCATCTAATTTATCTTTCAGAGTTGTTGAATTTAGGTAGTTCTCCATTCTACAAGGCCACCCCATCTAAAGAAACTATTCTTATCAGAGATATCATAAACATATGTATTTACTGTGACAAATTTTGATCCGATGACTGTACAGTGGCTTACATTAATAAAATCCAAATATTTCAGATATATAAGATGAATATGGACTGTGCTGAAGAGAGGCTGTCATTTTCTGACTGTACAAATGCACTGCAGGGTCTCCTCATTATCATAGTCTTCATCATCATCTTCTTTTTGACTGTTTCTTTTTTTGTTGTCCTCCTTTCACAGGTGAGAAACCTGAGATTTGTGGAAGTTAAAAGACTTATGCAGCATTCCGCAGCTAGTAAGTGGCAGAGCTGGTACAGCATTCCACAGCTAGTTAGTGGCAGAATTGTCTGTTGGAATCTCAGCACTACACAACCCTGCACATCTCCTGTGGCCCTTGTTTCTGTGCTCAGCATGTAGCAGTTGCTCGAGTGATACCAAAATGAAAGGAGCCAAGACATTGGGTAGAACAAATTTTTTAAAATGAGGAAAACTATCAGAGAGTTGAATAAGAAGACTTTGATAATAGGCAAAAATCAGAATTTCTGTGATTCTGATTCCATTCATTTTACACATGTCCACCCATCTCTAGGTTAATGGTAATATATAAGATATAAAAATCTTCTTTTAAAAAGAAATTAAACTTCAGAGAAGCCACAACACATTAACTTAGAGAATCTGGGCACTGGCCATCTTCTAAACCTTTTTATCAGGGCTGAAGCAGAGGACAATGGTGCGTTTTCTGGGACACGGATAATGGCAGCTTCAAAAGATGACCTGTTAAGGAACACTGGAAACAGATTGTGTTTGCAGCCTCAATGAAATAATATGAATCATATAGCTAAGCACGTTCAAAGAAAGAGGGAAAAAGTGCCCTGGAAGGTCAGACACAAGCATGAAACAGCCTGACCCTAAGACTCTTTGTCACTTTGGGCAATAAGAAATCCTGGCCAAGCAGAGCAGCTGTCCCATGATGTCCTCCCCGCCTGGTCCCTTACCTCTTTCAGATGTGAGACCTAAACACAATAGTTCAAAGCACTGGAAAAGTTTCCTCTGCAATGCTTTTACCTTTTGAATAAAAAACTGGTATGATTTATTCCCCTAGCTTTCCACTTTATTTGGAAATTTAGATAATTATTTTAATAAAGCAGGAAAAGGTAATGACCCTGATATCTTTATTGCTTTAGTCTCTGGTATCAATAGATAATCATGATGATTGGAATTTATGGCTCAGGATCTATTATGAGCAGGATGATGTGTTTTCTGGTGCTTTCAGCCATCAGATTCTGGACCCTTTTCATATATTAGGAGTATCCCTTATGATTCCTGTCAGATATTCGGAGATGAGAGTGTTCAGGCTGTGACACTGTTTCATTTTCATTAGATTTTATTTAATTGACCTGACTGTATTGGGGAGTGCCATCATGGCTGGCACTGAATATACACATGCATATGTATGTATCACATAAAGGAGGCTTAGTGGAGTTCCCTGGCTCTGAGGGTACAAGATTCCTTCAAGAGTTAGAGTGGTAAAAGCCAATGATTCCCATTTTGAGCAGTGAATCAAAAGTATCTGAGAAATTTTATTTAGTTAATTTAATGTAAGTTTTCCTCTCCCTCCCAGAAAGTAAATTATTTTAGGCAGGTGAAGAGAGGGCTGGAACTCTCATTAAATCTGACTCAAAGCCCAACTTGAGGACCAGTGATATGAATTGCTGTAGTATTTTTAGTATGTAATCTGATGATATCTATCAAATTTTAAAACATACATAGAAATTATAATGAGTGTAGAAGGAAAGCTAAAGAGAGTAAATTAACTATTGGTTTAACATATGATATCCTAGCAAAGGAGAAAAAAGACAATCTAACATAAAAGATAATACAAGTCCTTGAAATAGGGAATTCAACAAATGAAATTGGAAAGAGGAGTTCAAAGTCAACTGACTAAAATTTCTCTGAAATGAAGAAAAGACTAGATCAATCATTTGAAAGAACTCTTCATACACAAAAACAAATTGATTTAGAACTGTGCAAACTGAAGCATACCATAGGTTTTAAGTGATTGAACTCAAAGTAGAAAGAAAGAATTCTTCAGTCATCTAGGCAAAAAATAAATATTTCTCATAAGGAAAGAATATTCAGGTGATTCCATTTGTTTTCCACAGCATCCTTCAATGGAGCCATATCTACAAAGTATGGGGGACAAAAACTGTAATATAAGTTTATCTCATTCATCAAAGTAATAGTTCAAGAATAAAAGCCACAGAAATGGTTTCTCAAAGATGAAAAGAAATATGCTACTCAAAAGTCACTGTGGAAAAAAGGAAACAAAAAAACAAAAGCACTGAAATTCAGCCAAACATGAACTATATTAAAGAAAGAATTCAACAGTGGAGCAGCTATGGCGAAATGGCTTAAGGTATTTAATCCACTAAAATATGAAGCCAAGAATAAATAAAAAATAAATCATGATTTCAGATCAGAATATAAATGCCACTTATTTGGACAAAGTAAAAATAATGCGAATATTAATACCAAAGACTCAAAAGTAGAGGGACATGAAATTGAAAGAAATGCAAGAATGCCAATTAGTTTTCTCATCAGAGAAAACTTTTTTTCCCTTTTTTCTTTTATTTCATTCTCTTGTCTAATTGCTTTGGCTAGGACTTCCCGTGCTGTGTTGAATACGAATGGTCAGAGTGGGCATCCTCTCCTTGCTAGAGTTCTCAATGGGAATGGTTCTCACTTCTGCCTGTTCAGTTTGATGTTGGCTATGGGTTTGTCCCAGATAGCTCTTCTTATTTGAGGTATGTTTCTTCAATGCCTAGGCTGTTGAGGATTTTTATCATTAAGGGTTGCTGGATTTTTATTGAAAGCTTTGTCTGCATCTACTGAGATGATTATACAGTTTTTGACTTTAATTCCATTTATGGAGTGAATCATATGTATTGATTTGCATATGTTGAACCAAGACAAAACTATTTGAACTGGAAATGTATTATTTTAAATGCTATAATTGTTCTAATCTCAGTACTTCAAATATTATTTTCTTTTTTTAAAAAATTTCAGCTTTTAATTTAGATAGAAGAGGTACATATGTAGAATTGTTACATGGGTATATTGGACCCAGGTAGTGAGCATAGTACTGAATAAATAGATGGGTCTTCAACCCATTCCCCTCTCCCTCCCTCCCCTCTTGAGTAGTCTCCAGTGCCTATTGTTTCCATGTTTAAGCTCATGTGTGCTCAATGTATAGCTCCCTCTTACAAGTGAGCACATACAGTATTGGTGTTTTGTTCCTGCCTTAATTTGCTTAGAATTATGCCCTCCAGCTCTATCTACTAATGTATTGCTGCAAATGACATTATTTCATTCTTTTCATGGCTGTGTAGCATTCCATGGTAACTATGTAACACATTTTAAAAATTCAGTCCCCCACTGAGGGGCACCTAGGTTGATTCTGTGTCTTTGCTACTGTGAATAGTGTGGCAATGAACACAGGAATTCATGTTCTTTTTTCATGTGCCTTTTTGGTATAATGATATATAATCCTTTGGAGATATATCCAGTAATGGGATTGCTGGGTTGAATGGTAACTCTGTTGAAAGTTCTTTGAAAAATTTTCAATCTGCTTTCCACAGTGGCTGAACTAATTTACATTCACACCAGCAGTGTATAAGCATTTCATTTTCTCCACAGCCTCGTCAGAGAAATCTGTTGTTTTTTGTCTTTTAAGAGTAGCCATTCTGACTGGTGGTATCTCACTACAATTTTGATTTGCATATCTCTGATCGTTAGGGATGATGAGTCTTTTATCACATATTTATTGGTCATGTGTATGTCTTCTTTTGCCCACTTTTACTGGGACTATTTATTTTAAGCTTGTTGATTTAAGTTCCTTATAGATTTTGGATACTAAGCCTTTGTCAGATACATAGTTTGCAAATATTTCCTCCCCTCCTGGAGGCTGTCTGTTTACTCTATTGATAGTTTCTTTTGATGTGCAGAAGCTCTTTAGTTTAATTAGGTCCCACTTGCCAATTTTTGTTTTTGTTGCTATTGCTTTTGGGGACATGACCATAATTATTTTGCCAAGGCTGATGTCAAGAAGAGTATTCTCTAATTTTTCTTCTAGGATTTTTTTACAGTTTGAGGTCTTACATATAACTCTCTAACAATCTTGAGTTAATTTTTGTATATAGTGAAAGTAAGGGTCTAGCTTCATTCTTCCGCATATGGTTAGCCAGTTATCATAGCACCATTTCTTAAACAGGGAGTCCTTTCCTTGTTGCTTGTCTTTCTCAGCCTTGTTGAAGGTCAGGTAGTTGTAGGGGTGCAGATTTATTTCTGGTTTTCATTCTGTTCCATTGGTCTATGTGTCTGTTTTTGGACAAGTACCACGTTGTTTCGATTACTGTGGTCTTATAGTATAGTTTGAAGTCAGGTAGTGTGATGCCTCCAGCTTTGTTCTTTTTGCTTAGGATTGTTTTGGCTACTTGGGATCTTTTTTGTTGCATATGAATTTAAAATGTTTTTTCCTAATTTGGTGAAGAATGACCTTGGTGTTATAGTTTGATAGAAATAGCATTTAATCCATAAATTACTTTGGGCAGTGTGGCCATTTTAACAATATTCATTCTTCTAATCTATGAGCATAGGATATTTTTCCATTTATTTGTGTCATCTCTGATTTCCTTCAGTAATGTTTTATAGTTTTCCTTGTAGAGCCCTTTCACCTCCTTGGTTAGCTGCATTCCTAGGTATTTCATTTTCTTTGTGGCCATTGTAACTGGGATATTGTGTTCTTGATTTGACTGCCAGCCTAGACATTATTGGTGTATAGAAATGCTACTTATTTTTGTACATTGATTTTGTATCCTGAAACCTTGCTAGAATTGTTCGGTAGTGTGAGGAGCCTTTGGCAGAGTCTGTAGAGGTTTCTAAGTATAGAATCATTTTGTTAATGAAGAGAGGTAGTTTGACTTCTTTTCCTATTTGGATGACTTTTATTTCTTTCTGTTGCCTGACTATTTTGTCTAGGACTCCCAGTACTGTGTTCAATAGGAGTTGCAAGACTGGGCATCCACTTCTTGTTACAGTTATCAAAGGGAATGGTTCTAGCTTTTGCTTGTTCAATATGATGTTGGCTATGGGTTTGTTATAGGTGGCTCTTGTTATTTTGAGGTATGTACCTTTGAGGCCTGGGCTGTTGAGGGTTATGATCATGAAGTAATATTGGATTTTATCAAAAGCTTTATCCATATCTATTGAGATAATTATATAATTTTTGCTTTTAATTCTATTTATGTAGTGAATTACATTTATTGATTTGCATATATTGAACCAACCTGGTATCCCAGGAATAAAACCTACTTGGTCATGGTTAATTAATTTTTTGATATGCTGCTGGATTCACTTTGCTAGAATTTTGTTGAGGATTTTTACAGTTAAGTTTATCAGGGATATTGGCCTGAAGTTTTCTTTCTTCATGTCTTTGCCAGATTTTGGTATTAGGCTAATGGTGGCTTCATAGAATGAGTTAGGGAGAAATCCCTCCTCTTTGATTTTTTGGAGTAATTTCTGTAGGCTTGGTACCAGTTCTTTTTATGTCTGGTAGAATTCAGCTGTGAATCTATTCAGTCCAGGGCTTTTTTGGTTGGTAAGTTTTTAAATTCCTGATTCAATTTCAGAGCTTGGTATTGGTCTATTCAGGGTTTCAATCGCTTCCTGATTTGATCTTAGAGATTGGATGTTTCCAGGAATATATCAATTTCCTCTAAGTTTTCTAATTTGTGCACACAGAGTTTTCATAATATTCTCTGAGGATCTTTCAAGAAAAAGAAACAAAATCTCTGGGAAATATGGGATCATGTAAAGAGTCCAAATCTATAACTCACTGGCATTCCTGAGAGAGAATGAGAGAGAATAAACAACCTGGAAAATATATTTGAGGACATAGTCAATGAAAATTTTTCTAATCTTCCTAAAGAGGTTGACATGAAAATCCAAGAAATACAGAGAACTCCAGCTAGATACTATACAAGATGATCATCCCCAAATCACACTGTCATTAGATTTACCAGTTCACGCAAAAGAAAAAAATTTAAAGGCAGCTGGAGAGAAGTGTCAAGTCACACACAGAGAGAACCTCACCAGGCTTGCAGCAGAACTCTCAGCAGAAACTTTATAAGCCAGAATAGACTGAAGGCCTATTTTGAGCATCCTTTAGGAAAAAAAATTCCAATCAGCAATTTCGTATCCCACCAAACTAACCTTCATGTATAACAGAGAAATAAAATCCTCTTCAGACAAGCAAATGCTGAGGGAAAATGTTTCAAGTAGACCAGACTTATCAGAGGTCTTTGTGGGGGTTCTAAACATGGAATTGAAAGAATGACACCTGCTACCACAAAAGTACACTTAAGCACATAGTCCACAGGTACTATAAAGCAATTGTGCAATCAAGAGACACATATAATGTCACCCAGAGGCTCAAAGTAAAATGATGCAGAAAGATTACCATGTGGAAAATAAATAAATAAATAAATAAATAAATAAATATATATGCATCCAAATATTGGAGCACCCAGATTTATAAAACAAGTTCTTCTTGGCCTACAAAAAGACTTAGACAACCACACAATAATAATGGGAGACTTCAACACCCCATTGATAGCATTAGACAGATCACTGAGGCAGGAAACTAATGAGGAAACCTTGGACTTAAACTCAACACTTGACCAATTGGACCTAATAGACATCTACAGAACACTTCACCCAACTACCACAGAATATACATTCTTCTCATCAGCACCTGGAACATATTCTAAGATCAACCACATATTCAGTCATAAAGTAAATGTCAATAAACTAAAAAATGAAATAATATCAAGCACACTCTTAGACCACAGGGCAATAAAAAGAGAAATGAACATCAAGAATATCTATCAAAACTATAGAAATACATGGAAATTAAAGAATTTTCTCCCGAATAACTCCTGGGTAAACTTTAAGGCAGAAACAAAAGCAGTGTTAACAGGAGAGTTTGTAGCCCTAACTCCCTTCATTAAGAA
Source organism: Macaca thibetana thibetana (assembly GCF_024542745.1). Taxonomy (NCBI): domain Eukaryota; kingdom Metazoa; phylum Chordata; class Mammalia; order Primates; family Cercopithecidae; genus Macaca; species Macaca thibetana. The sequence continues at coordinate 65,662,637 of NC_065585.1, forward strand.
GTTAGAGCTCAAATTAACAATCTGACTTTGTACCTAAGGGAACTAGAAAATTTAAAAAAAGAACAAACCAACCCCAAAACTGACAGAAAAAAGAAATAACTAAAAGCAGAGAAAAACATAATAAAATTGTAATGCAAAAATCCATACAAAATATCAATGAAATTGAGTTGGTTCTTTAAAAAAAATCAAATAATCTTTTTTCCCCTGAAACCTAGAGGGATATTGTAGAATCATAAATATTTTGTAATAAAATATTTATTTTGTATATTAAAATAAATAAAATAAATATAAAATAAAAATAAATAGTAAAATAAAAAATAAATATAAATATAAAAATAAATAAAATAAAATATACATTTTGTAATAAAATATCAGATGAGACTGATAATTTCTTCTGTTTCTTTGTTAAGTTCAAATAAAATTTAATTATTTTGTGTTTAAATACATATATTTGAAGATCTCATTGTTTTAGAGTTATTTCTATAGCTTTATGGATCTACGTAATTGTGAATTTATCTGCCATTCTGAATGTGTTGTGTGAATATGTGTGTATTATATAATCATATAAGTATATGTACATATACACATAAACACACAGGCAGATGAAGAGACACAGAGAGCTGTTATTATAGAATAACAATGGCTAATATTAGTATTATAAAATGCCCTCAGCCATAGCTGAATCATCTGCCTTTTATGAGAAGTATGCGTTCCAAGACTACCCAGGGAGATAGGTCCCAATTGGAGACTGAATTAGTAGTAATTTCATTGGTCAGTTTTTCTATTTTTTAGTAGAAAATTTCTGCTCTGACAACTAGAAGATCTTTCACTTTCATGTGTTTCTACCTATCCAACTTTTCCTAGTAGATCTTTGTGACTAAGACATCTGACCACATGTTCATAAACTCTAATGATGATGAAGTTTCATGCTCCTGGTCTCTCTGGCCACAGCTGTTTAAGGATAGACATCTACTCTGGCTGGGACAATGAGCCTCCCGACAAGATTTCTGGTATTTTTATTATGCTCTTCCTGTTTTAGCCTGGCTGGAGCCTTGAATGTAATCTCATGAATTGTGAGGACCACCTTCTACCGTGACATCTGGGAAGCCAAGAATGATGGAATGCAGAATAAATAAATATTTCTATAAAAGTCAGCTCGAGACAGTTTCTTTTCACCAAATAATCCTTGTTGACATGTGGATTAAATTTTTCAGAAAAAGAAACATGTAATAATTTTTTTGTAGCATTCACACTAATGTAATGAGGTTTGTAATAAAAGTATCAGTGACTTCAATTCCTGCCATATTCTGAAACCAAATTTTTTTTTTACAATTACTTAATTTTTTCAACAAATATTTATTGAGCTTACTATGAATCAAGCACTTGTCTACATACTTGAACAAAACAGACAAAATCTCTCTGCTCTTATAAAAATTATATTTTGGTAGAGGAATATAGTCTAGTTTTGGGATAATGCTATAAAGTAAAACATTGGGGAAATTTGTTAGTTAATTTGTGTAATCAATTAAATCTTTCCTTAAATGTAAAAAACTGAAAAAGCAAATTAAGAGATCTCTCAATACAACAAAAAAATATATAACCTAAGATTGTAAGGTAAATGATATAATATTATAACAATATAATATAATAATAAAAAATATTTTCACACACTTGTATCTTAATGAGGTTACTAAATGGAGATTATGCCTCCAGACTTCAACTTTTGTTAATACATAGACGAAAAGCTGTTTAGAAAAATTTATTTTCAGATAAATGAGCAAAAAGTAAACGTTCAATAAATATTTGCTGTATAGATGAAGGGAATGTTTCTGGTCTCAAAGAGCTAACACCAAAAGTAGAGGAGAAGTCACCATATTCTCAACCTTTTAAACTCTGCAAAAATGTAGACTGAATTTGTTAATTCTCTCTTTAGCCATATCTAAAACTTATAATGTCAATTTAGCTTGATAAATTCAGTGAGGAGAGAAAGAAAGAACATTCCTCACATACGATAGGATGTGCAAAGGTCCTGTGGAAAGAGGGTATATGAGTACTTCAGTTAGCAAAAATAAACCAATGTGTCTGGAGAATATCCAGCAAAGGGAAGAGCGTCTCAAGATGAGGCTGAAAGAATGGATAGGGCCACGGCCTTATACGCAGGTTAAGGTCTTTGGATTTTATCCTTAGACCAATACAAAAAATTTAAAGTATTCAAAAGTCATTCTGGTTGCAGGATGAGAGTGAATCATTGATGGGCAAGATCAGGTGTATGTAGACCAGTTTAGGGGTTATTATACTCCAAGCAAGAGATGACAGTAGCTTGAATGAAGCAGTGGAAGTAGGCATAAAAGGAAATTAATGAATTCAAGTGGTATTTAGAAAAGAACATCCACAAGAGATAATTAGAAAAAGGTGGTCATAATGATTCTTAGTTCTCCATCTTGCATATGTGGCCATCTAGTAATATCCTTCATAGCAATAGGAACACTAGAAGAGGACATGGTTTCAGGAATAGGGTTGAGTTTATAGTGTCTTAATGGTTTGAAGTACTTTTAAGATATTTGAGAAAATTTGCCAGGTAGGTGTTTGGAGATATAGGCATGGAACCCAGATGATAGTTTTGGACTGGAGATGTAGTATTGTCAGTTACCTTTGTATAATGGTGGGACTGAATTAGGTTATCCAGGGAAAACAGAGTTAAAAGAGAACAATGTTCAGGCCTGAGACTCAACCTACCAAATTTAGTGTTTGAGTAATGAATAAGGAGTCAGCAGAAAAGATTTGAAGCTGCCAGGTGGAAAGTTGGAGTTTAGAAGAGTACTATGTGACTGGATTATATGAAGACAATACTTCAAGCAAAGTGTCTTCACCGGTTATTGCTACTGAGAATATAAAAAGAATTGAAAATATCTATTGGATTGACTGATATGGAGATCACTCATAACCTTAGGGTAAGGTTGGTGGCATAATGAAGATGAAAACCATATTAGAAAAGTTGACAAAGTAGAAGGTGAGAAAATGTATATCGTGGGAATAAATAACTCTTAAGAAGTTTGTTCTGAAAAAGAAGGTAGAGATAGAGCTGTGGCTAAAGAAAGATTTGGGATCTATGGATGGGAGAGTCTTGTATATGTTTAAATGCTGATGGCAAAGATCAGTTTGAGAGCATCTATTTATATTATTGAGTAAATTCTTACTGCCTTTTGACATTTTAAACTTCTTCATTTGTCATCTAAGCAAGAGTAATAAAACTCTAGTTTTCTATAATTTACTATGATTTTTAAAATGTTTTCTTTTACAATCTTATTTTTATTTCTACAGTAATGCTGTTGGTTAATATTATTTTTATCTTTGCAGCACTGGCCACTCCTGTAGTCTTCAATATGAGGTCTTCCGTGCTTACAAAATGCCTAAACGCAGTAAGCACTAAATAAATATCTATTGAAGAAATGGTTTAATAAATATTATCTACAAGAGAAAATTAAGGCCTTTAGAGTTTAAGTTCTTCACTAAATTTGCACAGATTTTAGGGGCAATATTGGGTCAACTGACTCCACGTTTGGTGATCCTTCCATTTTAGACTGCAGAGGCATTTGAGTTAAAACCAATTTAAAGTTAGTAACTATTGGTTAGATGTTTTGTAGTCATTTTTGTCTTTTTAAGAGACAATTTTCCCAAAGCTTTTAAACAAATAGCATTTGCAAGCAAAACTCAGCAACTGTTGAGTCCTTTAAAACCTTATGCTGCCTGAATAATTAAATTGTGGCCACTATCACGGAAACAAACGGGGCTAGTCATTGCTTTGTAAAGCATGAAGACCATTAAACAGATGCTTGTTCAATTAGATTTTAGTAAAATTCCTTAAAGCAGATTAGCAAACCCAATACAGGTGAAATAATAATTGAGGTATGACAACTAGCATAACACTTCTTAGACATTTTCTACAATGCCCACTTGCTCACTTATTTCTTGATGATATAAAATGAACAAAACATTTTTTTCCATTATAATTAAAATGTAAGGGGGGAGAGAGAGAGAGAGAGAGAGAGTGAGATAGATAGGCAGAGATGAGATGAGGCCATTTTAGCATACAAACAGGATATCTTGGGTACACATTCAGGCCCAAATTATGAAAAAATTAAGTGTTAATCTGTATATATCTTATGATACTTCATGCATCATAATGGTATCAATATTACTGAGCAAAATACCCATTGGTTCAGGTACATATTTCAAAGTGTAATTGAATTAAATTTATTTAAATACTCTATTTGTATGGTTTAAATTATATTTCAGCAAAATAATGTCTGAATATGGAATAAACTATGACAAGGCATCTAACTCTAAGGAGCACTCCATTTTCCCACTCCTCTTCACCCTTGAATACTGTTTCTCTACAAGGTTCATTTTCAAGTAATTATTCCTTCTGATATTCAATCACACATTTATAAATAATAAAGATTTGCTTTAATTACTGTTGTTCTTAAATTTTAGAAATTATCTTGTAAATTTGTTTAAGTTCCCTGTAGATTATGGATATTAACCCTTTGTCAGATGGATGGATTGCAAAAATTTTCTCCCATTCTGTAGATTGCCTGTTCACTCTGATGAAAGTTTCTTTTGCTGTGGAGCAGCTCTTTAGTTGAATTAGATCCCATTTGTCTACTTTGGCTTTTGTTGCCGCTGCTTTTGGTGTTTTAGACATGAAGTCTTTGCCCATGCCTATGTCCTGAATGGTATTGTCTAGGTTTTCTTCTAGGACTTTTATGGTTTTGGGTCTTACATTTAAGTATTTAATCCATCTCTAGTTAATTTTTGTACAAGGCATAAGGAAGGGGTCTAATTTCAATTTTCTGCATATGGCTAGCCAGCTTTCCTAACACCATATATTAGATAGGGAATCCTTTCCCTTTTGCTTGTTTTGTCAGGTTTGTTAAAGATCAGGTGGTTGTAGATGTGTGGTGTTATTTCTGAGGCCTCTCTTCTGTTCCATTGGTTTATATATCTGTTTTGGTACCAGTACCATTCTGTTTTGGTTACTGTAGCCTTGTTGTATACTTTGAAGTCAGGTAGTGTGATGCCTCCAGCTTGTTCTTTTTGCTTAGGACTGTCTTGGCCATGCAGGCTCTTTTTTGCTTCCATATGAAATTTAAAGTAGTTTTTTCTAATTCTGTGAAGAAAGTCAGTGATAGCTTGATGGGGATAGCATTAAGTCTGTAAATTACTTTGGGCTGTATGGCCATTTTCATGATATTGATTTTTCCTGTCCATGAGCATGGAATGATTTTCCATTTGTGTCCTCTCTTATTTGCTTGAGCAGTGGTTTGTAGTTGTCCTTAAAGAGGTCCTTCACATCCCTTCTAAGTTGTATTTTTAGGTATTTAATTCTCCTTGTAGCAATTGTGAATGGGATTTCACTCATGATTTGGCTCTCTGTTTGTCTGTTACTGGTGTATAAGAATGCTTGTGATTTTTGCACATTGATTTTATATCCTGAGAATTTGCTGAAGTTGCTTATCACTTAAGGAGATTTTGGGCTGAGACAAACAACCCCATCAAAATGTGGGTGAAGGATATGAACAGACACTTCTGAAAAGATGTTTATGCAGACAACAAACATATGAAAAAAAGCTTATCATCACTTGCCATTAGAGAAATGCAAATCAAAACCACAATGAGATACCACCTCATACCAGTTAGAATGGCAATCATTAAAAAGTCAGGAAACAACAGATGCTGGAGAGGACGTGGAGAAATAGAAACACTTTTACACTGTTGATGGGAGTGTAAATTAGTTTAAGAAATGTGGAAGACAGTGTGGAAATTCCTCAAGGATATAGAACCAGAAATACCATTTGACCTAGCAATTCCATTATTGGGTAAATACCCAAAGGAGTATAAATCATGCTACTATAAAGACACATGCACACGTGTGTTTATTGCAGCACTATTCACAATAGCAAAGATTTGGAACCAACCCAAATGCCCACCAACGATAGACTGGATAAAGAAAATGTGGTGCATATACACCATGGAATACTATGTAGCCATGAAAAAGGATGGGTTCACGTCCTTTGCAGGGACATGGATGAAACTGAAAACCATCATTTTCAGCAAACTAACACGGGAACAGAAAACCAAACAATACATGTTCTCACTCATAAGTGGGAGTTGAACAATGAGAACACATGGACACAGAAGGGGAACATCACACACTGTGGTCTGTCAAGGGGTGGGGGCCTAGGGGAGGGATAACATTAGGAGAAATACTTAATATAGATAACAGGTTGATGGGTGCAGCAAACCACCGTGGCATGTGTATACCTATGTAACAAACCTGCACATTCTGCATATGTATCTCAGAACTTAAAGTATAAAAATTTTTTTTTAGAAATTATCTAGATGATCTTTTAGCTTCCAGTATTTCCTTTGAAAGTTCTAATGTCATTCTCATTTGTTGTCCTTTTCATTTGACTTTTAATTTTGACTTGTTTGTGGAAGCACTCAGAATTTTTGAAGGTGTTCTACTTCAAAGGCCTGAAAGGTAAGAAATTAGCTTTCTATTATGAAAGGTGAGGAAATAGCTTTAATACATTCTCCTCAAACATTCTCCCCCCAAAACCTCCAGCATTTTCCACCTATTATTTACTAATATGGCTTTGTCTTTGTAGTTTTTTATGGTCTATAGGGAGGTTTTTGAAGATTTAGTTCAGATTTTTTTTTCTTGGCTACATATATGTGAATAAAGAAAAAGCTCAATGAGTTGACATCTAAAACAAGTAGAAAGAATATTTTTAAAAATATTGTCTGATAATGTGGTGAATAGCATGTGTTAAAATTTATGATATAGACCAGAAGATTACAACCGCATATTAAAATCATATGGGAACATTCTAAAAATATATTCAGTTTCTACACCTCAAATTTTAATTCCACAGGTATCCAGAATACTGTGGCCAATTTTATATTTTAAAAGTGATCTAGCTGGTTCTTACAAACAACTAGTCTTGTGAGATCTGATCTGTCAGTTAATTCTACAGGTATAAAGAAAAAGGATAAATGTAACTTATTACTACTTGTTTAAGATGATATTATTTGTTTACAATTCTTCCTTATCTCCTGCCCTAGCTATAGCTTTCGTATGGGCAGAGTATACTTCTCTACCCTATTAATTTGGGAAATTTGAGTGAGTGCCTTGTTTTGACCAATATCATGTGGGCAGAGGTGGTAGTTTGTCATTTGAGAGGGTACTTTAAGATCCACTGCAAATGTCCACTTGAGTTCTTGTGTTCCTGTGCTCTGCTATGAGAAGACCTAACCTACCAGTCTAGAGTCAAACCCAGCCAAAAACAGTGGTCCCTTAGCCAACTCACTGTCAACCTGTAGATCCGTGAGTGGGCAATGCATGCTTGTATTTGCAAGCCACTGAGATTTTAGTTTGTCTGATTTTTTTTTAATCATGTTTGAAGCAACAACTGAAAAAAGTCACTACCTGTTGGTTATTTTACTCTGCGTTTTTGAAGAGATAACCTACAGGGTTTTGGTTGTCTTAAAAATAGATAAATAAATAAATAAATAAATAAATAAATAAATAACTACTCTAGAAAATAATAATCCACATTTCTTTGCCCAAACATAAAAGCCAAGAGAAAAGACTTAATCTCTTCTGTTCTGTCCGAGTCTGAGCTTCAGGGAGCTAGTGATGGGGAAAAACAAAATCTCTGGGATTTTGATGAGATTAAACTGGCAGAAAATTGCTAAAGTAAAAGGTTGCATCTTAAGGCATCAATCTTTTCTAACCTTAGAGTCTTACTATGTAAACAAATTGGAAAATAAAAAGAACCACTTGAGTGAAAACAGATTTTATTATTTTTAAGCTACTCTACAACTGTTAGTGCTAAAATATAGCTGCAGTTTTAATCAAACATTGGTCACATGACTTTACCCAAATTCCTACTTATTCTTTAATGGAGAGAAAAAACAAGTAATCACAGGACTATATCAGAAAGCACCCAGATTAAAACTTTCAATCTTTTAGATGCTTATTTATGTAGCCAGCTCTACATGGGCATAAAATTTTTTTTTGTTGTTGTTAATGATAATAATCACCTCTTGCCAATTTTTATTGAATATTTGTCACATACTTTTATTATTTGTTATTTATTATTATTTTATTATTGTTATTTCTTCTAGCCTTAACGTCTATCTCTGACTTCATCAACATCTCCTATATTTAAGGAGTTAGTTTTGGTTTTTCAGTGCTTTTGTCTGCTTGTGTTTAATTGTTATTATTTGTAATAGGCAACTCATTGGATTGCAAATGTAAACTGAATCTCTTCAAGTCTCCAGCAAATCTCAGATTGGTACTAATCTACCCTTTGGCTTTCATAGTTGGGAAATAATTTATCACCATATGATTTATAGGCTATAGATAAAAATAAATAATAACAGTGAATACTAGCAGTTACAGTTTGGAATTATTTGGTATTTGCTATTTTATTTGTAGTTCTTAACCAATGCACCTAGTTAGGGAATAAGAATATATCATCTAACTTTAGATTGTATGCCAAGCTAGGTATTACAGCTAAGAAAGAAACACATCCTAAAATTCCTTTTTAAGTTTGTTTTTGATGAAGAAAACAAGACAATATTATAGCAAGGAATCTAGAAAACTGTGCCCTTTGGTGTCTATCATTTCACCACTTTAATAATGGTCAGCTTTTAAAATTCTACTGCATAGCCTATTGCCACAAAAATAGAACAAAAGTAATGGTGAAATAATACATGTACTGTAAGTTGGTTTAGAAAGTGTCTAAAACTCCTTCAGACTTCTGTTTCTTTATCTCTAAAATGCTTCTTTGGTAAGTCATGTCAGAATCTAATAAGATAAAACATCTAAATGGATTTGGACACATAGCAGACCTCATTAACTGTAGCTACCTTTACTTCTATATTTTGTCTAAAACAATTTTTGGAAATAAAAGGATGATGAGGCATATATGTTTGCAGAAACAAATTTCCTTAAAATAGTTGCAAATCCTGTAGTTAAAGAAGCTGTCCATCATAGGATTAGACTGTGTGCAATTAAAATATTTTGTCTTAGCAATAAGTCCACTTATTCTTATTAGAATAACTAATATTACTTAGTGAGAACCATAAGGTTCCGTAAAATTGGAATGGAAATTCTAAATCACAACTTCAATGGACTACATGTGATGTTTATTTTAAATGCAATTTAAGCAAAAGTTATAAAATATTATAGTATATGTAGTACTGCACATACTCAGACATTCAGAATTCAATGCTCTGGCCATGCTGGGTAGCAGACTTTTTTTGTTTTTATATTACCAAAAAATAAGGAATGAAGAATTTGTGAAAGAAGATTTCCTGCTGAATAAAGTAGCCTTTTTTTTTTTTTTTTTTTTTTTTTTTTTTTTTTTAGGTGAAGTGTCACTCTGTTTCACAAGCTGGAGTGCAGTGGTGCGATCTCAGCTCACTGCAACCTCCACCTCCCGGGTTCTCCTGCCTCAGCCTCTCAGGTAGCTAGTACTACAGGCACATGCCACCACGCCAGGCTAATTTTTGTATTTTTAGTAGAGACAGGGCTTCACTATGTTGGCCAGGCTGGTCTTGAACCCCTGACTTCATGATCTGCCCGCCTCGGCCTCCCAAAGTGCTGGGATTACAGGTGCAAGCCACTGCGTTCAGCCATAAATTAGACTTTTAAAAAGTTATTTTGCATTTCTCTCTACTATCCTTTGAAACTTCACTAAAACAACATCAAAGGATACAAGTACTGTAAACTCACAAACACAAATAATAACAGTAAGAAAAGAAAGAAAGAAAAAGAAGAAAGAGAGAGATAGACAAAGAAAGAAAGAAGGAAAGAAAGAAAGAATCAAACAAGGTGAATGAGAGACTTTTGAAATTTCTGGAAAGATAGATAGTTTGTGCTGTCTCTAGGCAGGAGCTGAGTGTATAAAGCTATAGTCAGTGAGGTCTGCTATGCGTCCAAATCCATAAAACTCATAGTTTTATGTGGAATAATTAGATTAAGTGGAAATTTTAAAAAATGGTATGTGAAAAGGGTGTGTATATATGTGTGTGTTTGTTGTTTATCCAAAGTAGAATGTAGTGGAAATCTTCATTGCACTTTTGTTACATCCAGGATATCATAACTCAATACATAATTGGTGCAAAATAAAATAAAACCCACAAAGATTTGGGAGTTGCATTATTAGACACGTTACTTCTTTTCACAGTGAGGGGAAAACTTATTGATATGGTTTAAAATTTCTCCGCGAAACTAAGTGTCCATACAAAGCCATGGAAGTATTAAAGTGTATATTATACATGATATAACAAATGAGGTAATTTATTTGGAGTTGTTTCCACAGAATACACTGTTTGATATTTCTGTACTCTTTATGGCAAATTAGTTTTTATCATTGTAGATGATTATATTCTTTCTGAGTCATTAAGAGCTATTACCGACATGTATCAAACTGTGTTGAAGCCTTGCCATTATGTTTAAAACATATAATTTGCAGATAAAATAAAAGTCTGAAGCTTGTCAAATATCCTTTTATTTCATATGGAAAAGTGAAAGCAAATGCTTTAATGTTGAATTATTATAAGATAGAAAAATCGGGGAAAAATTGATATTTAATAAAAGAAATGTTATTTAGTTATTTGCAAGGGAACTGGGGTAAAGTCTACAAATGCTTTTTGTATGTGGGTATTCTCTCTTTCCTGAGAACACAGGAAGAATCTACTTCCCAGAACCCTTCAGGGCCATATGACTAGTTCTAGCCAGTGAAATATAAGTGAATTTGTTGCATCTCATTTCTGGCTGAAGCTTTTAAGAGCAAGCATGCCACCTCCTTAGTCTCTCATCCTCTTTGGCACTAACTGTGGAGGCCATTTATTGAAATGGTGCTACTTGAAAAGTAGGCAGCTGGAGTCACCGCCTAGAGAAAAGCAGCTCTGGAAAGATATTTGACTGATGCAAGACTTTGTATGCATGAGAAATAAGCTTTTGCTGTTTAAACGCTTTTGCTGCAGCTACTTTTCACTTACTCTAAATAAACAGGTAAGACTCATTATGCAAAATCTGAAGGTAGATTTAAATTTCATTTAACAGAGAACCATACTTTAATAGTACAGAGATACTCACTATTCAAGGGAACTCCGAGGTAACTGTTCCTTTAATAAAAAATTGTGAAAATGTAAATGAGCACCATTCAATTTACATGATGTTTAACTGATACATCAAATCATAAAGGTATATGATAAAAAAATTAGGAGGTTATGGGATGAATTTTACTCTTCATTGTTCAATAGTAGAGTGCTCTCTATTTTTTATTTTTTATTTCTTTATTTTTATTATACTTTAAGTTCTAGGGTACATATGCACAACGTGCAGGTTTGTAACATAGGCATACACATGTACCATGCTGGTTTGCTGCACCCATCAACTCGTCATTTACATTAAGTATTTCTCTTAACGCTATCCCTCCCCCAGCCCCCCACTTGCTGACAGGCCCTGGTGTGTGATGTTCCCCATCCTGTGTCCATGTGTTCTCACTGTTCAACTCCTACCTATGAGTAAGAACATGCAGTGTTTGGTTTTCTGTCCTTGGGATAGTTTGCTGAGAATGATGGTTTCCAGCTTCATCCATGTCCTGCAAAGGACATGAACTCATCCTTTTTTATGGCTGCATAGTATTCCATGGTGTATATGTGCTGCATTTTCTTAATTCAGTCTATCATTGATGGACATTTGGGTTGGTTCCAAGTCTTTGCTACTGTGAATAGTGCCACAATAAGCATACATGTGCATGTGTCTTTATAGTAGCATGATTTATAATCCTTTGGGTATATACACAGTAATGGAATCTCTGGGTCAAATGGTATTTCTAGTTCTAGATCCTTGAAGAATTGCCACACTGTCTTCCACAATGGTTGAACTAATTTACACTCCCACCAACAGTGTAAAAGTGTTCCTATTTCTCCACATACTTTTCAGCATCTGTTGTTTCCTGATTTAAAAAGTTTGTCTATTTTTTAAATGTTGAATTTTGCTCTTTGATTTATCTGGAATTAGTTATCATGCTTACTTTGTGGGATAAATCTAAGTTCATATTCTCTGTACTATAATTCAGTTGTCTCAATCATGTTTTTATAAAATATGCTTTATGTTTTGTCTTTTTAGATTTCTAACCTCATTTTTAAAGAAGAGTGAAAGGAAAATTAATTCTGCAATTCACTAATAAATGTTGCTGTAATGATATGCTAACTGGAGATTGGGGATCCTTGTATTTCTTCCTTATCTACTCATACACCCTTAAAGTGATTCTTGTCATGAAGTTCTTGCTATTGAGGAAATCCCTTGTTTATCTCGAGAGACAATCCATGTTTGGATTTGTAACAAGTTCTTCATAGCCTATAAAGAAGCTTTTTGATCTAGGATATCATTTGAATGCTAGTTTTATCATTCATTAGCTAAGTCATCTTGGATATGTCTCTCAAATGACTTGGTCTTCAGTTTCCTCATCTCTGCTGTGGACTTAAAATGTCTACTTAATTGACTGAGATAATCTATGTAAAATGAATCAAGTCATATAAATGAAAATTATAATTCTTGCCTTTAGGGGCCTTAAAATTCATGTTTAGAAGGTGGATTTTTTTATGGTAAACACTGATGATAATACCAAGCAATGTAAGTTACTTGGCATTAATCTAGATTCAAATACTGGCTCTACCACTTATAGTTCAGTATTTTCATCTGTAAATGAGAATCTCTATAAAATAAACCTGATCAAATTGCTAAGAAAGTTCAATGAAATAATTTATATAAAATATTTCATAATGCCTGTCAGTACAGTGAGTGCTCTATGGAAATGAACTTTTATAGGGGATCAGGGAACAGGGCAATCCCTGGGAATGGAGTGTGGATGCCAAAGCAGGTGGGAGTGGAGCAGGAAAACCTTGAATAACAGCAGAAGGGCAGGCTCATGAGGTTAGGTAATGCACAGGTCACTCAACTTGGCATCTCAGTTTCATAACCTCATATCTGATACACATCACCCAGCCAACAAATAAAGTGTTAAACGAATAAATACAAAAGATGCACGTTCTAGACATTGCAAAAAGAATAATATCAGAAGTATAAAAAGGATGAAATACATTTCAAAATATTTTTAAAGTTAAAAGTACTCACCAAAACACATTTAAGTAGAGAAGGCAGGGATCCTTGAACAAAATATTGATTTTTTTGGCAAAAAAGTAATTATCGCTGTTTTTACTTATTCTTACAAGTAGAAATGATTTATTTCTTCCTTTCAGAGATGTTTTATTCATTGGCATCAACTGGCAGCGACAGAATGCAATCTTGCTGCCTTGTGGATAGTTGCTACAGCAGCTAGGCAGGGTTACTGCAATGAAACATCTACAGTCTTTCTTTCATGAGATAGTTAGGACTTTGGGTTGTTTATACAATGAATCATCCAAATGAAAATGACAGAAGTTTAGAGAGAAATGAAAATCCGTTCTCCATTTCAGAGTATAATTACCACTACTCCCCTCACTGACTTTCTGTTTATATCTGAAATCTCTTTGTATCAGCCATTAACAAGGGTAATCCTCATTCATTCTCTCTTCACTTTCCCCCACACAGATCTATTTTCACCCTAAATATGAGGACTAGAATACAAAGCTGAAGGCATAGAGGATTGAATGTGTTCTACCATTTTAGTCCTGATTATATGCCAGAGTCTTAGGGCTATCAAATAGCAGTAATAATCATTAATTAAATTTATTAAATTTATTTATTAAATTTATTAAATTTATTAAAATCCTACAATAGCTTTATACATATGCGTACATATTAAATTTATTAAATTTATTTATTAAATTTATTAAATTTATTAAAATCCTACAATAGCTTTATACATATGCGTACATATATAGACACACAGAAATATACATATGTATGTATTTATAATATTTTATCCTAACAACAATACTACTAGACTGATAAAACAGGTGTTATTTTCCCCACTTATAGAAGAAACAAGCTTTTGACTTAGGATTGTCTTGGAGATGCGGGCTCTTTTTTGGTTCCATATGAACTTTAAAGCAGTTTTTTCCAATTCTGTGAAGAAACTCATTGGTAGCTTGATGGGGATGGCATTGAATCTATAAATTACCTTGGGCAGTATGGCCATTTTCACGATATTGATTCTTCCTATCCATGAGCATGGTATGTTCTTCCATTTGTTTGTGTCCTCTTTTATTTCACTGAGCAGTGGTTTGTAGTTGTCCTTGAAGAGGTCCTTTACATCCCTTGTAAGTTGGATTCCTAGGTATTTTATTCTCTGTGAAGCAGTTGTGAATGGAAGTTCATTCCTGATTTGGCTCTCTGTTTGTCTGTTACTGGTGTATAAGAATGCTTGTGATTTTTGCACATTAATTTTGTATCCTGAGACTTTGCTGAAGTTGCTTATCAGCTTAAGGAGATTCTGGGCTGAGACAATGGGGTTTTCTAAATATGCAATCATGTCATCTGCAAACAGGGACAGTTGGAGGCATCACGCTACCTGACTTCAAACTATACTACAAGGCTACAGTAACCAAAACAGCATGGTACTGGTACCAAAACAGAGATATAGACCAATGGAACAGAACAGAGTCCTCAGAAATAATACCACACATCTACAGCCATCTGATCTTTGACAAACCTGAGAGAAACAAGAAATGGGGAAAGGATTCCCTATTTAATAAATGGTGCTGGGAAAATTGGCTAGCCATAAGTAGAAAGCTGAAACTGGATCCTTTCCTTACTCCCTATACGAAAATTAATTCAAGATGGATTAGAGACTTAAATGTTAGACCTAATACCATAAAAATCCTAGAGGAAAACCTAGGTAGTACCATTCAGGACATAGGCATGGGCAAAGACTTCATGTCTAAAACACCAAAAGCAACGGCAGCAAAAGCCAAAATTGACAAATGGGATCTCATTAAACTAAAGAGCTTCTGCACAGCAAAAGAAACTACCATCAGAGTGAACAGGCAACCTACAGAATGGGAGAACATTTTTGCAATCTACTCATCTGACAAAGGGCTAATATCCAGAACCTACAAAGAACTCAAACAAATTTACAAAAAAAAAACAAACAACCCCATCAAAAAGTGGGCAAAGGATATGAACAGACATTTCTCAAAAGAAGACATTCATACAGCCAACAGACACATGAAAAAATGCTCATCATCACTGGCCATCAGAGAAATGCAAATCAAAACCACAATGAGATACCATCTCACACCAGTTAGAATGGCGATCATTAAAAAGTCAGGAAACAACAGGTGCTGGAGAGGATGTGGAGAAATAGGAACACTTTTACACTGTTGGTGGGATTGCAAACTAGTTCAACCATTATGGAAAACAGTATGGCGATTCCTCAAGGATCTAGAACTAGATGTACCATATGACCCAGCCATCCCATTACTGGGTATATACCCAAAGGATTATAAATCATGCTGCTACAAAGACACATGCACACGTATGTTTATTGCAGCACTATTCACAATAGCAAAGACTTGGAATCAACCCAAATGTCCATCAGTGACAGATTGGATTAAGAAAATGTGGCACATATACACCATGGAATACTATGCAGCCATCAAAAAGGATGAGTTTGTGTCCTTTGTAGGGACATGGATGCAGCTGGAAAGCATCATTCTTAGCAAACTATCACAAGAACAGAAAACCAAACACCGCATGTTCTCACTCATAGGTGGGAACTGAACAATGAGATCACTTGGACTGGGGAAGGGGAACATCACACACCGGGGCCTATCATGGGGAGGGGGAAGGGGGGAGGGATTGCATTGGGAGTTATACCTGATGTAAATGACGAGTTGATGGGTGCAGCACACCAACATGGCACAAGTATACATATGTAACAAACCTGCACGTTATGCACATGTACCCTACAACTTAAAGTATAATAATAATAAATAAATTAAAAAAAAAAAAAAAAGAAGAAACAAGCTAAGAATGATTAGGTGATTTCTCAAGGCAAGTCATGTTTTAAGTGGTGGGCCCAGAATTTGAACCCAAGTTCCAGGGTCCACACTCTTTCCACTAGATTCTGCTAACATAATATTCCAAAATGATAGACAAGGATGATAAAACCCACAAATCTCTTTCATTATTGTGATAGACATAATGGATGTGAAGGTGCCTGTGTTGATTGGCCAGAAGGCCATGCTGAGTCATTTGCAGATTCCAGGGTTAGAGTCCAGTCTAGCACCTGCTATCAGGGAATGGAGAACAGTTTAGCCAGGCTCAGACCATGGGCCAGATGCCAGCAAGTGGGCATTGATGGGTGGCAGCATGACCACCAAGCCATCACATCAAATAACCCAGAACATGCCCTGTTGTCTTCTATCTGGATCCCAAAGTTCAAAGTCATTATCTACCACTACTCTAGCGAAAGCTCAACAGAAGTATTTAACTGTCTAAAGTCCATTTTAAATATTGGCAACACCCTTGATTTTAAAGACTGCTCAAGCCGCATGCTATTTTGTAACTCACAGATTCCTAGTCATACTGAATATTTAAGTTAAAAATTAACCCTTTCTGTTCCAATTATCTCATTTGCCTTGATGAAACAGACTACTTTTCTTTCCCAGGATTATTGAGATATGATTGATGAATTTAAATTGTATATATTTAGGGTATATAATGTCATGTTTTTGTATACGAAGACACTGTTAAATAATTACCATAATGAAGCTAGTTGACAACCTAAGTGTCTGTCAACAGATAAATGAATAAAGAAAATGTGGTATACATAGATGATGGGATATTATTAAGCTGCAAAAAGAAGGAAATCCTCTCACAGGGTGTTTTAAATTTGTGCAGCATTTTCCAGAGACTTTATTCCCTTGTCTTAGCATTCCCCAGCTCCTCAGATCTGGAGCTTCACTTGTAGCCTTCATCCTGCTTCTGTGTCAGTCAGTACTGAGATCTGCCACATAAAAGGGCTTAGAATTAAGTCAACTTGCCATATACCAAAATCTCTTTGTTGTCAAAAATATGTGGAATCAAGACAAGACCTGGCACAAATGTTACCCCCAGATCTCCCTTCTTTTTGTATCAGTTAATGGCTGTCATGTAACATGTCTTCCTTAAGCTTAGAGATTTAAAACAACTGTCTATTAACTTACAGCTCTGAAGATTGGCAATTGGGCTTGGATGTACTGAATGGTAATTTGCTGGTCTCCTCTGGGCTCATTTATGCATCTGCATTCAGCTGGCATTTGTTGGCCTCACTCACATATATACCAATTGACTCTCATGACTGAGGGCTGGCTTACCGTTGAAATGGATACCTCAGTTCTCCTCCACACAATCTCTCTTTCATTTGTAAGTAACAAGTTCTATATCAGTTATATATTGCAGGATAATAGATTATCTCAATGTGTAATGACTTAAAACAACATCAGATTATTAGCTAAGTATAGGTTATTAGATAAATCTATGAGTTAGCAACTGGGCCTGGGCTCAGCTGGGTGGTTATTCTGCTCTTTTCAACTAGACTCACTCATGTAGTTATGGCCAGCTGATTTTCAATGGCTTAACAGATTATCTGGCAGTTGGCTAGGGTCAGGTCTGTGTCTGTCATCATTTAGTAAGCTAATCAAGGTGACTGCTGGATTCCAAAAGGCAGCACAACAGGGCAGCCCCAATGTATAAAAGTTTTTCAAATTTCTGCTGCTGTCACATTTGCCATTACTTCATGAACCAAAGAAAGTCTCATTGCCAATCCCATGTTTAATGAGTGGAGAGGAGCTCAAAGTCACAAAACAAAAGAATGTGCATCCTGGGTTGGGAAGCATTTGTGGCCATATTGCAATCTATTGTAGCCTTTCACCTTAATTCATTTGAAGAGGTGGCACTTTTGCTTTGGTTCTAGTTCTTTAGTTGTCATAGGTCACACTGATGAACATTTCAGCTTCCTGTAGTGAGTTTTGACAAAACCTGTATCCAATCATTTCCTTGGCCTGTGTCATTTTTGATAATAAAATGTTTCCCTATAATCCAGGATACAAACAGTAGAATTGTCACATAGGCACAAAACTCTCAGCTCTTCTTGCCTTTTTTCACATGCTAGATGGCCACATCCACAGTGTTTTCTGTGGTCTAGACAAAAGACTGGTAGGGGCAGGAAAGTAAGCTATGGAGAAGCAGACAACCACTGAGCATGGTCCACTTTCCACATCTCCCTATTCTAGAGGTATCTCTTTTAGCTATAAAACAGACCTGAGTTGGGTGAAAAAAGCCACAGGAAATGATAGGGAATAATTATTGATTAGTAGAAATAAAACTCATAGAAAGTAGTGTATCTGGCTTTATTATAAGTCAGTAACCCAGGCCAAAACAAAGGTATAGAATCAAGTTTTGTGAGAACGGCTTGGAAGTGGTGCTTCAATGTCTATTAACTCACAATTTATGGACACAGCTACTTGCTGTACTATTAGATGAATGATTATCTAAATCCAGTCTAACTGCATGCCTAGAGACTATCTTAACAGCAGCTCAGGTAGTTTTCCTAGCTTCTGACCTGGGTAACCCACATATCCCCTCAGCTCTCAGGGAAGTCTTTCACAGTTGGATATTCTGAGACCACATTAGTTATCAGTGAGTGCAAGTAGACCATTCTTTTAGTTTACCCCAGTGTGTGGTACAAATATTAGTTTTTTTTTTCTTGGAAAATTTTGTGGAAAAGGTTAGGAAGCACTGATCTATTTAGTTCAACAAAAAATTTATGGACTACATTTTACAATATTTTTACACACTGACAAATATTTTTTGCTTGGCCAAAGTTTAGTTGAGCTTCTGAACCTTCTCCTGGGCCCATCTATGCACTTCTTGTAAAATCCAGTTTTAGCAAAAAGCCCTGCTAAGTTAAATCAGTTGAGCAAAAACTGCCAACCCTCCATATCTTATCACACACAATATCAGATTAAGTCTCTCATTCTCCACCATCCTCCAGGTGATGCCTGGTCACCTTGCCTGTCTTCAGCAAGAATCCCTTTAGGTTGATTTAGCCAGAATTTATCTTACTCCTAATGTTTTCTTTTAGTAATTTTCCATCCACTGACCTCCACCCTGCTCCTTAGCTATACATTTCCATTTGTTGTGCTATATTCAGAGTTGAGACCCATCTCTCTCTCCCATTGCAAGACCTGTTGCAGTGGTCCCTGAACTTATCTCGATGGTCCATAAAAAGGTCTTCCTTACTCTGCTTTAACATGTGTCATGGAATATTTTTTCTTTAACACACACACATTTATGTGTTTGTATATTTGTACACACACACTATATTTATGTATTATATATGATCACTGTATATTATATATACTATACATAATATATATCACATATCTATCTTTGGGGACCCTACATGAGATAGAGGAGAGAATATGATTTATAATGATTCTCCTGATACTCTGTAGTGTTTGTAATGAAACCTCAATATAATTTTCAGGACAAAAAGGCTCCTCTTGGCCTTCATGCAGCAGCATTCATGCAGCTTTCCTAGAGGCTCAGGTAGGCATGTAGAAGATATTCCAACTTACATGTCTGATGATCATCTTGTATTGAGTTAAGAGGAATGTACGAAGTCTATTTTATTACAGGTTAAAGGTTGTGCTTTCTCCACCATTACAGAATCATTCACACAGAATAATTCGAGACAGACCAATTGCCTGCCAAGTAGAATGACTGAGACTGACTGATCTGAGCAGAAATTATAGTCTATAATGGTTTTTCTGCTTCATGTGCAGAAACAGCCTCCAGCTCGACCTAGTTAAGCCAGACTAAATTGCATTTGATTCATCGACTTTGCTGCAATCGGTCTATATAACAATATGGCAGAGACCCAGAACTACAATTGTTTTGTTCACATGGTATTAAAATGGTTTGTAGTAAGTTAGAGAGACTGAATCTTTTGGTCTCATTTTTATTTGCTCTTGTCATTTCAAATTATAGGAATACCATTACATACTCGCATACATATCAAGAAATTTTAACTGCATCTATGCATGTCGAATCATACTATCATCTTTAAGGAATGTTTTATCTAAAGTTTATTTTGTTAATTAGTTTATGATAGTAGAATATTAAATAATGTGATTATTATGTGCCATATATTATTTTATGTGCTTTTCAATCATTAGCTCTTTTTTTTTTTTTTTTTTTTTTTTTTTTTTTTTTGAGACGGAGTCTTGCTATGTCGCCCAGGGTGGAGTGCAGTGGCCGGATCTCAGCTCACTGCAAGCTCTGCCTCCCGGGTTTTTACGCCATTCTCCTGCCTCAGCCTCCCGAGTAGCCGGGACTACAGGCACCCACCACCTCGCCCGGCTAGTTTTTTTTTTTTTTTTTTTTTTTTTGTATTTTTTAGTAGAGACGGGGTTTCACCGTGTTAGCCAGGATGGTCTCGAACTCCTGACCTCGTGATCCGCCCGTCTCGGCCTCCCAAAGTGCTGGGATTACAGGCTTGAGCCACCGCGCCCGGCCCAATCATTAGCTCTTTAAGTCTCACAGAAAACCTTATACAACTAGCCACTATTTGCACCGTCCTCATTAACAGCTGATGGCACTGGGGTTGGAGAGGTTAAGTAACCTGTCTAACGTCAAAGCTACTAAGTAGTAGCTGGGATTTGAGCTCAAGCTAGTGCTGTTACCTATGAAGCTTACCCCTCCTCCCTCCTTTCCTCCTTTCCTCCCTCCCTTCTTTCCTTCTTTCCTTCTTTCCTCCTTTCCTTCTTTCCTTCCTTCCTTCCTTCCTTCCTTCTTTCCTTCCTTCCTTTCCTTCCTTCCTTCCTTCCTTCCTTCTTTCCTTCCTTCCTTCCTTCCTTCCTTCCTTCCTTCCTTCCTTCCCTTAATCAGTACTTCTTGAGTGTCCATTCTTTCTATGCACATAAGTACAAAGAAACTTATATTTCAGACCCTTAAAAACCTTATAATGAAGTGTATTTTATGTAAATAAAATTTACATAAAAATATAATGAATGTCCTAATAGATTAGAATAGCACTCTAATATAACGCTCTAAAATAATGGATAGAGCCATATAGGATTAGACCAATGCAATCTCTGTTATGTCATGCTTAATGTCAGTTCTCTTCACCACTCTATTCTCAGACTGAGAAAACTACTTTAAACTTAAAAGTTATTCAAAAAATATTTGTTGATTGAATCATTGAAAGCAGTCTAACAAAGACGGCAGTTGACTTGACCCTGGCCTATAGTAAATTCTCAAAAGTGTCAAAAGGTACTTAACATAATTATCAAACATTTATCTACTGTGGTGATTTACTATGTGCCAAGTATTCTTTTAAGCACTTTGCAAATACAAACATAAATAATCCTCATAACAATTGTCAGCCCCATTTTCCAGATGGGAACATAGTTCTGCTGAGAGGTTAAGCAGTTTGCTACAAACAGAATGTGGCAGAGCCAGGAATCAAACGTATGCAGTCTGGCTCCAGAATCTAGGCTCCCAATTACCACCCAATGTTTCTGAAGAGTGGCGGAAGGTCCAGGCCACCTTTTCCAGTGGCTTGCCACTCAAAACATACATTTTCCTTCTCTTTCAAAATGTTCTGTTCTTTTGTCTTGATATATATGAAAAAGCATTTTTGTCTCCATTTTATTAAAGTTGGAAACTTGGGATTCATGCTTTTGGCATATAATTTATATAAATACAAAATATTGTGTTTTATTTGGCTTTTAACAAACCCCTGTTACAGTTGTGTGTACATACATGCATGCAGAATTGTAGTGTGTGCTCCAGGATTTTTGATTCTATTATTCCAGTCTGGCTCCTACCTATCTATCTTTGGAATTTTTTCAGCTTGTCCACTGTTACTTTCACCTATAACTTCATACACATAAAAAACAAAAACAAAAACAAAAACAAAAAAAAACTCAGTGACTAGGCATAGGAAATGTAAATAGTCCTTGATTTGTGGTTTACTGTTCCTGCATTGATTTAACTGCTGTCTGGCTGTATGACCTAGTGCTTCTGGGAAAAACACTTGGAGTCAGAGAGAACTTTGCTTGAATATAGGGTTTTCTAATTCTAAGTATGTGACTTTGGACAAGTTTTTTAAACTCAAGTGGTCAGTTTCTTTGTCTGCATAACAAGAGATAATAATGCCCACTCTATAAGGTTTCATGAGTCAATGTATAGAAAGTACTTGGCACTGTACCTGGCTCAGTAAATGGTGATGATTATTAAAATAGTTCTAATAGTGAAGAATGATTGCTCTACTTCTGGACTCACATTTCTTCCCATCATGTCTTAGCAGACAATCCTTGGCTTTACTCCTAAGAAAATATTGTTACCTCCCTCTGTCTTGGGCTTTCTAATAGGATTTTCAAAGGCTGGCTTCTCAGGTTTTAGCCAGTTCAGCCCCTGTAACAATGCTATGCATTAACCTGTCTTACTGATCACTCACCATAAGAAGTAAAAATTTCTTGGTATGAATTTCATAGTTTGCTACATTTTGATCCCCTCACCTATATCAAAATATTTTTACCTGTCTCACATATTTTATTTTCTTCATAGGTATATGACTCACTATTCTTTGTATTCCAAGTATTTTATGCATTCAAAAAAACAGTATTTCCTCTCTTTTGGGGATGCACATTTAGCCCTTTTAATATTTTCTTTCACATTTCAACTTTAAACCAATCTCCTATATTGGTATTCCTCCAGTGATTCGAATTCACATCTATTGATCCTGTATTAGATAGAGTTTGATTAGAAAAACATAGTTACTGGGAATGATACAGAATATAGGATTTAAAAAAATAGGAATTTGATCATACATGACTGTTACAACTGGTTAAACACTATATACATCTGCTGGTTCTTCATCTGGTTCTGGGAATGAAGTTAGCAGATCAGACAGTGAGGAAGGAAAGACAGACAGGCAGAGGACATGGGCAACAGAACCCACAGAACAATAGAATCCACAGAACAACAGTACCCCCACAGGTCTCTTACCATCAACAAGCCCTTAATGATGGGAGACCTGAAGAAAGGCTGGTGTTCTTCATCACAGAGTTAAGCATGCACTGGCCAATGTTTAGAGAAGCATAAAGGGATAAAGGGGTCCAGTTGGAGCTAGAAAAGCTATGAGCCTGGCTTCTAGTTTTCCATACCACCCAGGAGAGCCAGATCATGGATGATAAGTATGAGTGGCAACAGAGCCTAGTTCGACAGGGCATCGACCTTCTGAGCATAAACTGGACATGGCTGCTGCTTCAATTCTGCTTCTGAAACCTCATGCATTGTATCTATGCGGCCCACATTAACCAGGAACCATGAAGATAAGAAAACCCTGGAATGCTTAGGTAAATTGGTGCAGCAAAAATTATCTACATTCTACCCCTTGCAACATGACATTTATATATACTGCTTTTAACCATTCTTAATTTAACTGTCAAACAAAGACACAAGCAAAATAATACTTCCACCTAACACGATATAGCTATCTCTTCTAAAACTGAATGACTCTTCCATATTGGAAGATATACATTTTCATCTTGTAGCAGAATTATATTTCCCCTTTGGTAGTCTGTAACTTAAAAACCTATATTTAAGATTAATTACTCTTAATACTTCTTTATTCTGTTAGATAACAAAAATAGAAGAGGAAGAATTAAAAGTGGCTTATATATATGTGTGTATATACACCAATATATTCTGAATTACAGACTTACTCCTTATTGTGTAGCAGCAACCTAATTTTTCCTGGATAGTCAGAATTAATCAACCTTCCAATTACAGTGACATCACCTTTTTTAACTTGTTGATTCATGACATGAATCCACAGTGTTCAGGTAGAAGTCTCCAATTTAAGTGTAATAAAACATTTACTGTGTCACCTAGTGGAAGCTCTATTTTCTTGGAAACTAAGACTTTTAGAACAACAAAACCCAGAGTTTAATGGTTGGGAAGTAAAGTTTTCCCTAGGTTACTTGCAGTAATAGTAAAAGATGCCACTTCCATTTCCATCCTTAATTCCAAGACCCATAAATTCTGCCAGTGGAAGAGACAGCTGATTACTATTAGTGCTTGCTAATTTGCTGGTTCCTGAGGACATGACTCAAACCCATCAGTGTTGTCACCTAGCTGGTGCTGTGACTGAGACTTCAAAAGGCTATTCCACCATTCCACCAGGCCAGCTGCTTCAGGATGATGGGGAATGTGGAAGACAAGTGAATTCCATAGACCTGAGTCAATTGTCACACTTCATTTGCTATGAGTTTCTTGTTCAGAGCAATGCTGTGGCAAATACCAAGATGTGTAACAGGAATTTATTGGATGCACAGATGGAGGTTTTGCTGGAGGCACTGCAGGCAGGGATGGGAAATCAGTATCCAGGATGTGTCTATTCCAGTGAAAACAAAACCCTATCCTTTCATGATAGAAGTGATTGATTGTCATCAACTTTCCAGTTGGTGACTCACTGATTTCCTGGGAAATGGTGTCATATTGAAGTCTCTGCTGGCAGAGTAGATTCACAGCGCTGGCTGTAACCGCTGTAGCAGTGACTCTAGCAGATGGGAAACCTTTGTTTCTGCCATAATGGCCACTTTGTTCATGAGCTCATTGGCTAAGGAATGAGACTGACTAATGTCTACTGAATGGTTCATCTTGTCTAACTGATTATTAAGATCTTCTGATGTAAGTGCTTTTTGGTGAACATTTGCATTTGATACATGTATCATCACACCATGTGCCTATTTGGAAAGATTCATCCATATGTTTCTTCTCTAGACTTCTTTGTCATTAACTGTGTTTTTTTTTCTCCAAGCCCCTAGTTAGACCACCAAATCATCAGAGGTTGAATAAATATAGATCCATATTTCTGCTCACCTCTCCTCTCAGGCAAAATACACAATCAGGTATATATTGCTGAAAATTCTGACCACTAGGTGGGTTTTTCTTCCTCTGTACCTCAGAGATGTACTAGAATGTGGCTGTTGTGTTGTAGCTATCCACCTTTGGGTAGAGGCAGTATATTATGCAGAACTATGTTTAAACAGGCACAGTTTTTTTTTCTTTCTCAATCAACTCTCCATGGTTGAGAAGGAGGCTATGATTGATAAAGAGGAGGCGATATAGAACAAAAATGGGCCATGGGCATTTGGGCCACTTGCTTATGCAACTTACTTGGATCTTCAGAAACCAAACTCAATGGCATATCTACCATTTTCATTTGATGATGAAATGGTACTTAATTTGCTCTCTCAAGATTATTGATTTGTGGGCCAGATAACACAGAGATGTATAGTTCATGTCACAAGGTAACTTTATGGCAAATGGTTAGTTGGTAGGTTCCTATTAAGGCCTGGTAGCAAGTCAGAGCATTTTACAGAAGGACAATAATTACCTGCAAAGGAAAGAATAGCTTTGCTTCAAAATCCTGAGTCTTTGTGAATATGTATCACTTTTGAGGACTGCTGAAGATTCTATTGTCTTCTTATTTGATAAAGATGCTTCAAGTATGGCCATATCTCATGGGTCCCACAGCCTAAATGATAGAACAATTTGCTCAGCATTCGGTACATGTTGTGTGGCCTTCTAATGTTCTGGACCTCCACCAACACTGAAAAATTTTTTAGTTCCTAGGTAAATGGGTCAGAGTAACATGTCCAAATGAGGGATATTTTGCATCCAGCATTCAAAGGAATCCAATTAGTGTTCTTTCTTTAGTAGTGGAAAAGGTCAGATGCAGCAATTTACCATTTTGGAAGGAATATCTTGACATACCTTAGACAAATTGAATGCCTAAATATTTAATGAGGTGGGTGTTACCCTGAACTTTTGTGGAATTTAATTCTTATCCATTGCCTAAGATGTTTACAAACAATGCTTAGAGTAGATGTTCTGCCCAATCAGCTATATATTTTAAATAAAATGGATTGTTACATTAATCTACTGAATGTAGAGCCAATCAAGGTCCATAAAGACTAAATTATAGCATAAGGTTGGTGAATTCATACAGCCCTGAAGTAGGATAGTGATGATGTATTGTTGGCTTAAGCAGGTGGAAGTAAACTACTTCTGATGGACTTTGCTAACAGGTAAGGAACAGAGAACATTTGCCAGGTCAATAGGCCCATACCATATGCCAGGGAATATGTTGTTTTGCTCTAGTGACAAAACCACCTCTGAAAGAGCAAATGCAATTGGACTCGCCATCTGGTTAAGTTTACGGAAATCCACTGTCATTATCCAAGATCCATCTGTCTTCCACACAGGCCAAATAGACAAGTTAAATACAATGTGTGGTAGGAATCACCTCCCTTGCATCTTTTAAGTTTTTCATGGTGGTACTAATCTTTCCAATCCCTCAAGAATGCAATATTTGTTTAGGTTTACCATTTAGATGGTTCTAAATGGTACTGTTTGGTACTGTTAAGTGACTTCTACTACTTGGCTTTCCCCTACATGCTAGCTTTACTCTACAGGTCAGAACACCAAAGCAGAAATTCTGCCAGTTTCTGTGTATATCTATTCCAATCATGCATTCTGAAATCTGGGAAATTACCCACAGGGTGAGTTTGGAGATTCACTGGTCCACCATGAGATAGACCCAAGCCAAAACTCTAGTAATCTCAGACCTCTATCAACCTTACTCTTACTAATGTACCTCAGTGACATGTTGGTCCCTAAGAATTCATTTATGTTTAGAGCCAATGTCTAGCAATCCCTCAAAAGTATGATTATTTCCTCTTATATGATGCACAATTACTCTGGCAAAAAGCTTCACATCCCTTTGTGGGAAGGCAGAAGATTTGTATTATAAATTTTCATCTGTGTAATAGGGTTCTTCCCCAAGGGCACCTGACCTTCCCTTCATTAAGGAAATCTATATCTGCAACCAGTTCACATCTGGAAATTTGTTGAAGGGCGTGATTCCTCAATTGTAATAATTTAAGTCAGGCTTCTGTACACTAAGCGTTATTCTGTGTATACAAACATGTAAGACTTTAGTATGCTGCTCATCTATTTCAGTTTTAGGATTGTGCAATCAACTAGCTAACTAGACCATTTTGACTCCTGCTTTGATTCAGTTGCCATTAAACTTTGCAACAGTGGCATCTGGTTAAACAGTTTTTGTACAGCTGTTGTTTCCATGTCTGGTTCTGGGCCTAAAGAGAGCAGAGCAGGGGACCTAAAGAGAGCAGAGCAGGGGATAAAACCAAAAAACAAAAGACAGATATGAAATGAGGTGGCAAGGATAAACAGAATCAATAAGGATGAGCTGGGATATACATCTGTCTCTCACCACCCCCAACCAAGCCTCTGACTTCAATGATAGTAGTAATTAGCCAGAGAAGCACATACCCAAGATTGGGAGAATGAATGGAGAGCTGGCAGGAGTTTGAGGTGTTGCAATCTCAGCTCCTGCTGGTTTGGTTGTAACATTAACCAAAACTTTATTAACAATGAAGAAGGAGATTCAACAGGAGCTGAAGAAAAAGCTGCAACAGCATTTAATGCCCAGCCCTGACCAACTGTAAGAAGAATATGGCTGTTGTCTCACTTCTGCCTTCCAAATATCAAGCAAAATGTCTCTTGTGGCCCATAGTAATAAGGAAATATGCATGTGTCCAAGCAAAAAGTGTATCAGACTATATAAAACAGGCAAGAAATATTTTATTCATAGCTATTGCAATAGAAGAGAGAAATCAGGACTCAATCTGAGGTCAACTACACTGAAAGAAATAGTGGGAGAGATTTTAAGAGCTGGGGATGAGGTGAGCTAGGGTGGGGAATCATAGGCCACCTGTGTTTACTAATTGGCTTTACCCAAAGGAAAAGTAAGCTTTCTCTTATCTTCATGACAGGAGGTAGTTTTACAACTCAGACCAAGGTGCCCACTGAAGTTAAGCTCCTACTCTTCCACAGAGACTGGGTAGTAAGGATGCTATCTTTCTTGATGATTACATTTCAAAAGTATGGCTTCCAGGTGTTTGAGAAGGACAGCTTTCCATTGTAAAACTGGCAAGAAGCTTTATAAAAGATTTACATATCAAAGGGGCAGAGAAAGAGTTAACAATCACAAGTTTTCTAACATAGAAACTCAAAGGAAAAAAAAAAAAGACCAGGACAAGAATTAGGGGAAAGCCTATCTAAAGTTTAGTTAAACTGAGGACCATCTTGGTCCCAGGAAAGGGGCTTCTAGAATATTTAGTTTTAGCCTAGCTAAGATGATACAGTACAAATCCGGCACAATGACCTTTTCTAAACTCCTATTGGGATTATGCTTGCTTTAAGTTCTTACTTGTTTTGAAACTCTATTTAAATTTGGGAAATAAAATGAAAGAATGACCACATTAATTTTAAATGTCATACTAGAGCATTGTCACAAGACGATGTTGGGATTATTGAATTCTCATCATTGTCAATGAAAAGCAGCTATAAACTTATATAAGGGATGAGTGTGGCTGTTTCAGTAAATTTTATCTTGTTTTGTTAAAAAACAACAACAACAACAAAAAAAAAACAAAAACAAAACCAACAGATTGTGCATCGACTTTGATCCTCTGGTTGCAGTTTGTCAACCCTTGCTCCAGAGGAATGTAGTTTTGTTTGATTTACCATTTACCATGGATCAAGGCCTAGACTCTGAAGTAAAATATTAACTTATGGATTTATATGTTCTACATGATTTTTGTCTAAAAGACGTGTAATAGTTTTCTCCCCAGTAGAAAATATAATTCCAATTGTTACAGTTTGATTGCACCACAAGACATTAATCACTTTTGCATCTCACATAGCAATCTTATTTCAGGATTTTCTCTTTCATTAACTATAAATACTTTAATCTCTCTTATATTCCTTTGAACCAGCTTTACCAACTCCTATTTTCTTCATTATTGTCTCAAATAAATCTTTGATGTATGTTAACTGTGTATTTGCAGTAAATTCAGATTTTTAAATTTTGGAGACCATGTTTTGATAGTTCTGTAATTGTTTCAGTATTGGACTTCCTGACCCTTTCTCAGAAAGAAAGAACATCTCCTGCTAAGTTCAAATAAAAAGAAGAAACAGCTGAGCTGAACCTGTTCCAATGTTTTTCCAAATAAGATCAATTAGTACTCCTCCTGCTAACTCACTCTGGAGACCCAACTTTGTCTGCTATTCAGGAGGACATATCAGACCAAGGCAGAGAGCAGTCCTTGGCTGGTCCTTAGACCAATTGTTATAACAGTGGGTGTAGCCTAGGAGAGTCTGACCTGGAATTCACCAGTCCC
Source organism: Macaca thibetana thibetana (assembly GCF_024542745.1). NCBI lineage: Eukaryota > Metazoa > Chordata > Mammalia > Primates > Cercopithecidae > Macaca > Macaca thibetana. Next base: position 65,691,995 of record NC_065585.1, read on the forward strand.
AAGCGGCTGTTCAGAGAAGTGAGTTAGGGTGTGAACAGGACCAGGCATATCCTTCTATCTCTGTGGTTCTCTCTGTGTGGTACCTAGACTGGCTGCATCAGCATCCCCCAGCAATTGTTAAAATTGCCAGCTCATTGTTCCTATCCAAGTTTACTAAATCAGAAACTCTAAAGGTGTAGTTCAGTCAGCTGCATTTTGAGGAGTCCTACAAGTCCTTTTAATGCAAGCTAAAGTTTGAAAACTTCAGCTCAAAAGAATTTCAGAGGGGGGAATTAAGGCACCCCCTCTTCAAAGAGGCATTTTATACAAAGCTTAGTCTCTTTCTATAGTATGTACTTTTTTGGGTAAGAGTCTGCCTTCAGTACTTCAAACTTTCACAGGGAGGAGGTTTTCAGGTGTATCTTATTTTATAAGTGTGACTTGCTCATTCTTGATAACTTTCCATTAATTGGCAAGTTAAGTTTTATTTTACTGCAGGATTTATTTGTCAAAAGAAGGATAAAAATTAATCTGGGAAAGTGGTTTAGGCAGGCCAGCCACTTTCCTCCTTGCCCTCTGTAGCTATGCTTTAAAGTTGTTTTCATAAGCACAAAGATTTAAAAAGCATTTCACATCATCTTTGATTCCTTTTCTATCCATAATTCATTTCCATTCAGACATATGACCTAAAGGGAGAAAAGCACAGGAAGAGAATTGTAATGCAGTGTCAGAATGTGATACAAGCATCTGTATACTCAGAGGGGGATACAGAGATTGGCCCTGAGCAGAGCTCTTCATTCAGCTACTTTAAAAGCTATAGTGGGCTTTCTGGAAATGTCTGCTTCAGAATAACCCATTGGGTACATCTCAAGGCAAGCTAAAGAATGAGTGAACAAATGAGACAAGCAATAATAATGCAGATAGCCTTGTGGGAATTTTTGATATAGTTCGCTAGTGGGGTGAAGCCTTTCCTACAACCATAATTAATTCAAATGGAGACTAACAGATTGCCATAGGAAGTGCTCATGATAATAACACAGTTTCCTCTTGGAAGACCAGGCTTGAATGCTGATTCAGGCTACTGGGAAAACCACTTTGTGTCACATTGACCTATTCTGACACATGAAGGGCAGGGGGTCTGTGTTTGCTGCACAGCTCGTTACTGTCACACCCCTGGATGTCTTGTCTACCTTGTCACGCTTGCCTCTTCCCTGCAGTGCAGCAGCATCTCAAGTTAGGGCTCAGATTTACACCAACACAAGGTAGGTTTCCTCATTAGATAATTTCTTTCCATCATCAATATTTATATTTTCATAAAGCATCAAAAACATGATCTCTGGAGGCAGGATGCCCTTGTGGAATAAATATTTCATGAACACAGCTCTCTTTTTCAATAATCATCATCTCTCTACAACAATCAGCAGTTTTGGTCACTTGAAGAGGCATCTCTGAGGTAATTCCAGATTCATCTTGGCTCCCAAAACATCTTTGAATAATCTATACAACTTCTTTTGCCATTCAGCAGGGCATATCAGACCAAGGCAGAGGGCAGCCTTTGATTAGTCCTTAGGCCAGTTGTCATAAGAGTGGGTGCTGGCTGGGGGAGTTTGACTTGGAATTCACTCATCCCAGGGGGCTGTTCTGGCATATCTGCTTCCTGTCTCCAGTCTCAGAGTTCACACACTGTGATTGTGTCAGCACATAGGAGGCAGATGAAGCTCTACAAGATGTTTCAATCTAAATAAAATGAAAAAAGAATGATAGCTTATGTATTAATTTGCAAGAAAAGATAACTACTCAAATCACAATTTCAAGATACTTATACTGACTGATGAGAACTAAATTGGAATTAATAATAAATATTGATAAAAAGATTAGTTTAAAAATAGCAATAGGTGTGATTTATTGAATGGTTAACATATTCCAGGCACTGTGATAAGTGCTTACACATGTAATGGGGGTATTTTAAAAAATTACGATTTTATTATTTATTTTTAATTAGCCAATAAAAATTTAATATATTTATGATGTACAGCGTGGTGCTTCAAAATTTTATTTGTAATTGACAAATAATAATTGTATATATTTATGAAGTATAATGTGATGTTTTGTTGTGTTTTCATGTGAGATAATTAAATCAAACCAATTAACAAATTCATTGCTTCAAATTCTTATCATTTTTGTGATGAAAACACTTAAAATCTACTCCTTTAGAAATTTTGAAATATAGAATGCATTATTATTTATTACAGTTACTTTCTCTGTGATAAATCAGTAAAGTGTTGTCCTCTTACCTAGCTAAAAATTTGTACTCATTGATCAATATCTTTTCTCTCCCCATTCTCCCTCCTCCCTTAGCCACTGGCAGCCACCATTCTACTCTCAACTACTATAAGTTTGACAGTTTTAGATCCCACATATACAATTATGCAATATTTGTTTTTCTGTGCTGGGCTTTTGTACAATAGCTAATTTGAGCTAATTAATATATGCATTATCTTCTATTTTTATCTTTCTATATGGTGAGAACACATAAAAATCTACTCTCATCTATCTTCAAATACACAATACATTGTCATTAACTATAGTCACCATGTTGTAAAATGGATCTCTTAAATTTTTTCCTCCTGTCTAACTGAAATTTTGTGTTCTTTGATAATTATTAATGTATTTATTTCATTTGTCTTCCCAGGCACCTAACCCTTACTCTAGTGTACCTAGAGATTGAGACTAATGGTTATAATTTGTTCTCTAGAAGGAATGCTATAAGAAAGATACTAACTTTCAAAAATAAAACTACAGCAAGATGATAATAGTTTTAAAAGCTTTGAATGTCTTGAAAAAAACTTTACATTTATTTATTTTCCACTTTGACAACTCAATAGCCGAAATTGGCAGACTAGACCAAAAGCTTTACCAAAAAAAAAAAAAAAAAAAAAAAAAAGAGAAAGAGCATAAACATAATAGAGAAAAACAATGGGCTTTATATTTGCACTATGTAAGTGAAGGTCATATTAAGAGCAGAAAGGAGCTCCAGTCTCTGTTTGGGATTCCCTTTGGCTAACGTGAAAAACAGTTACATAGCAAGTGACACTGAAATTTGCCGCTATGCTTGTGTCACATGTCTGGTCAAGACTGGCTGGCTTGGGGGAAGATGTTATAAGCTGATTCTCCAGCATGGGTGGAGTGGACCACGAGGGCCAGGCCAAATTGGAGGCATAATCAGAGAAAATAAGGTTTGAATCTAGAATCCCTTGAACTCCCAGCCTGTGGTCCAAAAGTGGGATGTTCTTAATAGAGATTACCTTTATGCTGACATATTCTGGATAAGCAAATTTATCTCATGTCTGCTGTACTACCACAAACAATGAAAAAATGCTGTCTGATGGGTCAGCTTGCCCTCCCCTTCAGAGGACCAAAAAATTCCTCCCTTTTTCCCATTTTCATAAATAACACCATTTTTTCTTATCGCACTTGTCATTACATCTCTTCATTTGGTATAATTTCAACATGTGTTATAACTATAATTTTATAGATTTTCCATGGACTATATTTAATTCCTGCTGCTTCTGAATGGCAGGCAGGAAGACACAATTTTTCCCATCTGTAAAATGATTTAGAATCATGCAGTAGTGGAATGAGTAACTTCTGGAAAAGTTTCTATGCTCAACAAAAATGTTCTAATCTCGTTCAGGGCATGTGGATTCTTGCTGGCTACGTTCACCAAAGGTGGTAGCCCCACTCTGTCTTGGTCATCTAGTTTGCCTTCTGATTTTCACCTCCCTCATTTAGTGTCTTAAATTCTGAGCTTCTTCTTCCTTGGAGGTCTTAATCTTTGTGCCTGTTGTATATATGTTGTATATATGCCATAAGCATTTTAAAATACATTATTTTTTAAATGTCCTTTTCAATCATTTTTATTTTGTCTCCTATAAGTCCTAGTAAAGAAACAAGTTAGGCTTCTTTTTCTAGTGTAAATAAGGGAACATGGAGGTTAAATGATGCTATGAAGAAAAGCTGGAGATATAACAAAAGCAGTAGTACACAAGGCTGTTAACATGACTTATCTGCCTTATTTGATGTATCCCTTAAAATTTTGTCACTTGAAGCATGATAAATAAAACATGAGGTTTGCATTTAAGTCATTTACATATCTCCTTGCTCTGAGGAAAATGCAGTCATCCTGATTTTCCTCTTTTCGTTCCAATGTATTTCGGAGCCTAGTTGATGGGACTGGTAGATAAATGAGATTTCTGGACTGATGTGAATAGAGTAGTAACCCACTGACCCAGTGCTCCCTGAAACTGGACTTGCCCATCCCCAGGCTAAAGGTTCAATTTGATGTACAATGAGGCAGAAGACTGAAGAGCTTAATTTTGCATCAGTTCATTTTTATTATTCTCATTGTCTTTGCCCTATGCTGAGATTTTCTGCTATGATTTTTTTTTTTTTTTTTTTTTTTTTGCCTGCTGGCTGGCCATGGACCTTCATTTTGCATTTTAAGTTAGTTTTACTAACCTTTTCTCTTCCCTAGTTTTGATTCTTCATGGAATTGGTATATTATTGCTATATACCCACAATTATGAGAGTTATTTTGCTTATGTGAAACATGAGGATTAATAAGAGCCACTCTATCTGACAGCTTTGTTCTTAGAGTCTAATAATATCCAATCAATTTTTGTAAAATCATCAAGCTCTTTACAATTATTATTACTATTACTACTTCCTACACTACTATCACCATTACCACCACCATTGCATACTATATCTACAACTGGTAACTTGTCCTTACTTGAGACCTTTATATTATCAATACCCAGCAGAATTTGGCATTTAGCAGGCATTCAGTATCTGTAGTTAAATTATATCAAGTTGATTTCTGACATCGACTACATAAGCTTATAATCCGTCTTTTGGGTCACTGTAATTTTTTTCATATTTTTTTTCTCTTGTTAACATTTATTACAGAATTGATGCTTAGTGTCTCTGAGAGAAACATCCTTTTCCATTTTATTTCATATGATTTTGATTCTCACCCTGGATTTTTCTTCACAGTTGAGAGAACTGTGAGTAGATCCAAGGAACACTCCTGGGCATATAGAAGTGCAGAAATCAGATTCAGTAAATATGAGCTGTTAGGGTCACCAATACAATAGCATATTATTTATATAGTTCAGTAATTATTGATTCCCTGTAATAAACAATGCAGTGGTGGGGAAAGTGGTGCAAGGGGCCTGTTGTAGAAAGATCCAGGACAGCACTATTGAGGATGTCAAAATTACAGTTTGGGTGGATAGCCATGTGTCTTCTAAACATTTAGTTTGAATTATATTGTTCTGATGAATAAACTCATTCTAATAATCTGTCAATTTATACAGTCATTTTTACTAATTGGTTGATTAAATGTATCAGATCAACCAGTTGATTGGAACGTTATGAGAAAATAGTACACTGAAACCAAGATCATAGCCAATGCAAGGCAAACCTCTACCTTAGATTATGCAGTGTTTCTTATTTGCCAGGAATATAGTCACTGGGATTGCTGCAGTGATAAGTAAGAGTAAGCCTTTATAAGAGCTACTTTGAATGAAAGCAAAAAAAAAAAAAAAAAAGGCTTAAAATTAAAGCAAAACCATTTTTAAAGATTAATATCAAGTAATTTATACAAGGCCCATTTTTACATTCTCCTGATATTTGAAAATGCATTTTTACATTTACATATGATAAATTGATGATGAACATATTCATCCAAAGAAATAATTCCTGAGTTAACAAGTTACCCTACACTAAAGTTTGATTTATAGTTCTTTCTGGATTAAATATTTAAAAAAATTAAAGTACACCTTTGTAGTTGAGAATACTTATATTTCATACTTCATGTTCTAATACTGGGGGTGAAATTTATACTTCCTTCCTTAGGAAAAAAGAGAATACAAGAAAGATTTCTAGCTTCTGTCTGTTTCTTACTCATTCTTCTCCAAGGAAAGAGAAATAACTTTCTTATGGATAGATCATCTCTTATTGTTGTACTTCCAGGGAAGTATCAAAAGCTGGACTGTAGCTTTCCATTTAAATTGTGTTCTCTACATTCCTTTATGAAAACAATAAATTTATATATTTATCTTATTTTCATCTGCTGAATATTATTTTTACTTCTTGAATGATTCCTAAGCCAGAGGTATAGGAGAGAAATGTAGTGAATTATAACATCAAACACAAAATATCTGTATTTCTGCTGACCTGTAAAAATAAGCCTTTAAATTGCCACTTAGCACTTGATTTACTTTCACAAGGAAATTGTAACATAATGCATACTCAATCAAAATATGTGTTCGAACTTATCCTGACTGAAAATACTGTTATGAAGTTATTGGTATTCAAATTAATCAGTCTTCATTGAATAATTTTGGTTGTTTTATATTAACATTTAAATAAAACATATTATAATCGGTAGTTTTAAATAATTGTATTTATATGCTTGTATTCAGTTTATTTAAATGTCTGGAAAAATATGATGTCTGTGTGTGGGGGGGTGACATGATAAACTCTTTAGAGATAACCTGTTTAGTAATTCATTTTGCACATGAAATTGGCAGTATTTCCATCTCCCAATTCAAATCCCTTCATGTGGGCGATGACTTCCTATTAGAATTACCTGGGGACCTGTGAGTTAATACCCATTACTGGATTTCTCCTCTGGAAATCCTGATTTAATTATTCTGGAGAAGAATCTGGTTGTGTATCGTTTTCAAAGTTTTACATGTATTTCATATGTACCAAGGTTGAAAACATTATTCTGGATGTTGGGCCTGGAAAGCTCTTTTACAGATTACATATCAGATTCACCTAGTGGCTGATACCTACAAAAATATACTCAAGGACTTTAATCCCTTACTCATGGGCTCATTATCCTACTGGCTGATAATACAGCCAATCTTGGAAGTGGGTTTTTGGTGATTCCAAAGTAAGGTCAGGTATCGGTACCTCAGTTTAGATCATCTCACTTTTCTTACAGCTATTTACTAGCACCATGGACAGCACCCCTAACTTAACAATTGGGAGCTGGGATCCTAGAATTCTACAATATTTGAGAGAAAGCAATCTTCGGGATGATAAAACGTATTATATTTTCTAGGTTATAAAAGTAAACCGTATAAAAATTTTAAAAGTTTGCCAAAATCTCTAAAGCAGGGTGAAGTTTCTACAGCCTTATTTCTCATCATTCTTCTTAATTCTCCATCTAACATAGAACATTCCTCATTCTGTGGGACACACAGTACCCATCTCCCAGCTCCCATCCGCTTTGTAAACTCCTCTTCCAGGTTCCAATGTCACTTTCTCAGGAGGACTTCTCAGACTGCCAGTTATCATTATATGCTTTTATAAATATACATGTTGTCACCTTTAACATATTTTATCTCAACATGTAATTATAGTCACAGTATTGTGATTATTAAAGTTCTCTGCTGCTAAGCAGTAAACTCCAGAGTCTGTGACTTTTTTGGCTTATCTTCACGTTTTTTCCCCTAGCACAATGCCAGGCACAGAATAGACACACAATGAATGTTTGTTTAATTGAATTGAATTTATTAGCAACCATAACATGGTGGAATTTTACTCATTCTAATTTAAAAATCTAATAAAATTCTTGCTCATGTCATTTATTTTCGACTTCAGTGTGCTGTTTATGACCAGTACTAACATGTGCAAGGAGATCTTTTACCATCACATAAAAAGTTCTTTATGACAGTAAGCTGTTTGTTGTTTTCAATTATGTATGAGTTGTAAGGAAAAATGTACTGGCTTGTCAGAAAGCAGTTAAATTTTAGTGAATATATTCAAGAAACAGAAAGACACATTTTCATATTTTCCCTGAAGTTACATATAGTACTATTCGTGGGGAGTTGCAATAGTAGAGAGAGATATATAAATAGATAAAGAGATAAATAGATAGACAGATATAAAAATATGGAGATATATATGAATATATGGTCTGCTTTTCTTTTTAATCAACAACACTCATTTATGAAGAATGGTGAAAGCCAAAAATTAATATGCTAATAGAAATGCATTCTTCAAATATTTACATTCAGTCCCTATGTGGCCTCATCTGGATATTTAAATGTATTATTTATATTTTATTTGTATAAAGTTAAGGGGTACACGTGCAGTTTTGTTATGTGGATGCATTATGTAGTGAAGTCGGCTTTTAGGGTAACCAGCATCTGAGTAATGTACATTGTACTCATTAAGTAGTTTCTCATCTTTATTCCCCACCATCCGCCCACCCTTTGAAGTCTCCAGTGTCTACTATTTCACAGTCTAAGTCCATGTTTGCACATTATTTAGTTTCCACTTACATATGAGAAATTGTAGCATTTGACTTTCAGTGTCTGAGTTGTTTCACTTAAGATAATGGCCTCCAGTTCCATCGACATTGTTGCAAAAGACATCATTTTATTCTTTTATATGGCTGAATAGTATTCCATTGTGTATATATACCATATTTTCTTTATCCATTAATCTGCTGATAAACACTTAGACTGATTCCACATCTTTGCTACTGTGAATAGTGCTGCAATGAACATATAAGTGCAAATTATTTCTATATAATGATTTCTTTTGCTTTGGGTAGATACTCAGTAGTGGGATTGTTGTGTTGAATGGTAGTTCTATTTTTAGTTCTTTGAGAAATGTCTATACTGTTTTCCATAGACGTTTTACTAATTTACATTTCCACCAACAGTATATGAGTGTTCCTTTTTCTCTGCATCCTTGCAAACATCTGTTTTTTAAAATCTTTGTAATAATAGCTTGTCTGACTTATATAAGGTGGCATTACATTGTGGTTTTAATTTGCATTTCTCTGATAATTAGTGATATCAATCACTTTTTCATATGGTTTTTTTTTTGGCCTTTTGTATATCTTTTTTTTTTTTTTTTTTTGAAAAATGTCTATTCACGTCATTTGCCCACTTTTTAATGAGGTTATTGGATTTTGTTGTTGAGTTATTTGAGTTCCTTGTAAAATCTGGATATCAGCTCCTTGTCGAATGGATAGTTTTCCAGGCTTTTTTCTTACTCTGTAGGTCTTCTGTTAACTCTGTTGGTTATATTTTTTGCTATGCAGAAGCTTTTTTGTTTAATTAAGTTCCAGTTGTCTATTTTTGTTTTTGTTGTTTGTGCTTTTGAGGCCTTAGTCATGAATTCCTCACCTACATTAATGGCAAAAAGAGTTTTTCCTAGGTTTTCTTCAATGACTTTTATAGTTTCAGGTTTTACAGTTAAGTCTTTCACCCACTTTGTGCTGATTTTTGTACAGGGTGAGACATAGGGGTCCAGTTTCATTTTTCTGCATATGGCAATCCATTTTTCCCAGCATCATTTATTGAAAAGAATATCCTTTTCCCAGTGTATATTTTTGTTGACTGTGTCAAAGATCAGTTGGCTGCAGATACGTAGCATTTTTTTCTGGGTTCCCTGTTCTGTTCCATTTATCTTTGTGTCTATTTTTATGTCAGTACCATACTGGATTTTTTGCTATAGCCTTATAGTATAGTTTGAGGTCAGGTAATATGATATCTCCAGCTTTGGTCTTTTTGCTTAGGATTTCTTTTCATATTCAGGCTCTTTTTAAGCTCCATGTAAATTTTAAGATTGTTTTTTCCAATTCTGCAAAAAATGACATTGTTATTTTGATAGGAATTGCAATGAATCTCTAAATTTCTTTGGGAAATATGGCCATTTTCATGATATTAATTCTTTCAACCCGTGAGTACGGGATGTTTTCCCATTTGTTTGTGCCATTCATGATTTCCTCAGTTTTTCTGTAATTTATTCTTGTAGAGATCTTTTACCCCCTGGTCAAATATATCTCTAGTTAACTTTAATTTTTTGTAGCTATGGTAAATGGGATTGGCTTCTTACTTGTTTCTCAGCTTGATTGTTATTTATGAATAGAAATGCTACTGCTTTTTGTATGTTGATTTGGGATCCCGAAACATTGCTGAATTCATTTATCAAGTTTAAGCGTGTTTTGGAGGTCTTTTGGGTTTTCCAGGCATAAAATCATATGTTCAACCGGAGATAACTTGAATTTCTCATTTCAAATTTGGATGCCATTTATTTATTTATTTATTTATTTATTTATTTATTTATTTATTTTTTGTCTGATTGCTCTGACTAGGACTTCTAGCACTACGTTGAATAGAGTGGTGAAATTGGGCATATTTATCTTGTTTCAATTCTTAGAGAAATTGTTGTCAGCTTTTCTTCGTTTGGTATGATGTTGGCTGTGGGTTTGCCATGTATAGCCTTTATTATTTTGAAGTGTGTTCCTTCTATGCCTAGTTTGTTAAGGGCTTTGATTGTGAATGGATGCTGGATATTAGCAAATGGCTCTTTGCATCTATGGAGATAATCATATTGTTTTTGTTTTTAATTCTATTTATGTCATGAATCATTTATGAAGAATGGTGAAAGCCAAAAATTAATATGCTAATAGAAATACATTCTTCAAATATTTACATTCAGTCCCTATGAGGCCTCATCTGGATATTTAAATTTATTATTTATATTTTATTTGTATAACGTTAAGGGGTACAAGTGCAGTTTTGTACTTCAAACAAGTCAATAAAACATTTATTGACTTGTGCATATTGAACCACCCTTGCATACCTTGAATAAAATCAACTTTATCATGGTGAAAAGCTTTTTTTGATGTACTCTTGATTGAGTTTGTGAGTATTCATCTGAGGATTTTTACATCTATGTTCATAAGGGATATTAATCTGTATTTTTCTATTTTTGTTGTTTTCTTGTCTGGCTTTGGTATCAGGATGATATCAAAGCTTCATAGAATGAGTTAGGGAGGATTCCCTCCTCCTCGACTTTTTGGAAAAGTTTCAGGAGGATTGGTACCAGTTCTTTCTACGTTTGGTAGAAGTCAGCTGAGATTTCATATGGTCATGGCCTTTTGTTGTTGGTAGTGGTGGTAGATTTTCTTATTACTGATTCAATCTCACTATTACTTACTGGTCTTTTCAGGATTCCTATTTCTTCTGGGTTCAATCATGGAAAGTTGTGTATTTTTGGGAATTTATTAATTTCCTCTAGGTTTCTAGTTCATGAACTTATGGTTGTTTTTGGTAGTTTCAGAAGATCCTTTCAATGTATTTCAATGATATCAGTTGTAATGTCTCCTTTTTATTTCTCATATTCCTCATATTTATTTACATTTATTTTGATTTTCTTTCTCCTTTTCTTTGTTAGTCTAGCCAGCAGTTTATCAATTTTGTGTATCTTCTCAAAGAATCATCTTTTTGTTTCATCGATTCTTTGTTTTATTTTTTGCTCTCAATTTTATTTAGTTCTGCTCTAATATTTGCTATTTCTTTTCTTCTGCTGGCTTTGAGTTTGGTTTGTTTTTATTTCTCTAGTTCCTTGATGTGTGACATTAGGTTGTTAATTTGTAATCATCCTGTTTTTTCAATGTAGGCATTCCCTCTTAGCACTGTTTTTGCTGTATCTCAGAGGTTTTGGTATGTTGTGTCTCTGTTTTCATTCTTCTCAAGAATTTTTAAATTTTCATCTTAATTTCATCACTGGCTCAAAGATCATTTAAGATTCTGTTGTTTAATTTCCATGTATTTGCATAGTTCCAAGAGTTCTTCTTGGTATTGATTTTTAGTGTTTTCTCACTGTGGCCCAAGAAGATACTTAATATGATTTCAATTTTTAAAAATGTATTGAAACTTTTTTGTGGTGTAACGTATGGTCTACCATGAATAATTTTCCGTGTGCTTATGAGAATGTCTATCTGCAGTTGTTGGGTAGACTATTTTGAAAATGTCTGTTAGATCCACTTGGTGTAAATTCCAATTTAAATCCAATATTTCTTTATTGACTTTCTGTCTCAGAGATCTGTGTAGTGCTGTATGTGGGAAGGCATTGAAGTCCTCTACTATTACCGCATTGCTATCTTCCCCTTTTTTAGGTCTAGTAATATTTGTTTCATGCATCTGAGTGTTATGGTGTTGGGTGCACATGTATTTAGGATTATTATATCTGCTTGTTGAATTGTTTCCTTTATAATTATATAATGACCTTCTTTGTCTTTTTTTTTTACTGTTTTTGATTTAATATCTGTGTTATCTGATGTAAGCATAGCTACTCCTGCTGTTTTCAGTTTCTGTTTGCAAAGAATATCTTTTTCCATCCCTTTACCTTCAGTCTATATGTGTTTTTACCAGAAAGATGAGTTTCTTGTAAGCAGCATGCAATTGGTTTATTAAAAAAATTCATTTTGTCAATTTATATCTTTTAAGGGGAGCAATTAGTCCACTTACTTTCAATGTTAATATTGATAAATCAGGTTTGTTCTTGTCATAATTGTTTTTAATTGCCTTGTGGAATATTTATCTGTTTATTCTTTTTGTTTCCTGTTTGCCCTTGTGATTTGGTGGAATTTCATCATGTATCATTTTATTTCTATCTCTTCCTTCTTCGTGTAATTGTTTAACAAGATCTGTGAGTTTCAGACTTCCATGTGTTTTTTATGATGGTGAATATTGATCTTTCATTTCTATATTTAGAACTCGTTTGAACATTTCTCGTAGAACTAGTCTACTGGTGATTAATTACCTCAGTGATTCCTTGTCTGGGAAAGATTTTATTTCTTTTCCATTCATGAAGCTTATTGTGGCAGGATGTAAAGTTGTATCAGAGTCAGATTTTTTTAAAAAGCTTTTCAAACTGTTTAAACAAGCAATTTAATGCAACATGGTTCTTATTAGCAAATGGTTATGCACTGATGAATGCATCGCTGGGCAGGTGCCTTGAGTTTCCCCTAGTCTTTAATGGACAGGGTGGCCTTGCACCAGGCAGGTGAGTTTCTAGTGTGACCTTACCTGCCTGGACGTCCACAGGCCACCCTTTAAAACAAGATCAATGGAGGATTGCATTTTTCATTATTATGTTACAGACAAGAAGTGAAAAATATATATATATAGGGGTGGATAGAAGGCAATTTATTGAAGTCTTAAAAAAAGGTAAAAAAAAATTGTGGTTACATTTTATTATTTAAGCATCCTGAAAATAGGATCCTAATCTCTTCTGGCTTGTAAGTTTTCTGTTGAGAACTCCACTGTTAATCTTTTGAGGTTTCCTTTATAGATGAGCAGAGAAGATGCTTTTCTTTTACTGATTTTAGGATTTCTTCCTTCATCTTGACTTTAGACAGTCAACTCTCTAAAGTGTATATCATGATAAAATCCATCTTGCGGCTGGGTGCAGTGGCTCATGCCATAATCCCAGCACTTTGGGAGGCTGAGGAGTGCAGATCAGGAGGTTAGGAGATTGAGATAAGCTTGACCAACACAGTGAAACCCTGTCTCTACTAAAAATACAAAAATTAGCTGGGTGTGGTGGTGGACACCTGTAATCCCAGCTACTCGGGAGGCTGAAGCAGGAGAATCACTTGAAACTGGGAAACTAAGATTGCAGTGAGCCGAGCACCCCAGCCTGGGTAACAGAGTGAGATTCCGTCAAAAAAAAAAAAATCCTGCAATGTATTGACCTGGTGTTTAGTGGGATTCTTGTATCTGCATGATGTCTACATCTCTTCTTAGACTAGAGATGTTATTGTCAATTACTTCCTCAAATAAATGTTTCCAACTTTTTGTGTTTCTTCTCTCTTAGGAATACCAAGGTTTTGTATGTTTGGTTACTTTATGCAGTTTCCATAATTCTTGATTATTTTGTTCATTCTTTTAAAATCTATTTTCTTTATTTTTGTCTGACTGGATTAACTGAAAAACCTGTTTTCATCTTCTGAAATTTTCTCTGCTGCTTGGTCTAGTCTAATATCAAAGCTTTCAAGTGTATTTAATGATTCTTTCAATGATTTTTTCATTTTCCAAAGTTTTGTTTGTTTGGTTTTCCTTAAAGATATCAATTTCTTTGGTAAATTTCTTGCTCGTATCCTGAGATGATTTTTTTTATCTTCTTTGTATTGTTTTTCAGATTTCTCTGAAATCTCATTTAGCTTCTTTAAAATGAATATTTTGACTTACGAGGTGGTGGAGCAAAATGGTGAAATAGAAGGTTGCACCTTTCAACCCCCCAAGAAAGATACCAATTTAACAACTATCTACACAGAAAAAAAAATCACCTTCATAGGAACTACAAATCAGGTGAGCCCTCATAGTGCCTGGTTTTAAATCAGTATCACTAAAAGAGGCATTAAAAAGATAGAAAAAAAAGCCAATGTCGAATTGCTGACACCACCCTTTCCCCACCTCCCAGCACTGATGGCATGATGTAGAGAGCATCTCTTGGCACAGGGAAGGGAGAAAACCGCAAGTTTGAGGCATTGAACTCAGTGCTGTCCTGTTAGAGCAGGAAAAGAAAAACCTACCAAACTCAGCTGATGCCCACGCACAGAGGGAGCATTTAAACCAGTCCTAGCCAGAGGGGATCATCAGTGCCAGTTGTCCAAACTTCAGTTTCTGCAAACCTTGCCACCAAGGGACAAAGCACTCTGGGTCGCTAAGTAAACTTGAAAGCAGTCTATGCCATAAGGACTGAAATTATTCGGTGTTTGCTAGTGCTGAACTGGGTCAACAGGCAGTGAACTGGTGGGGAGGGGCATGTGACCTACTGAGACACTATCTGGGATGGCATCACCCCTCCCCTAACCCCAGGCTGCACAGCTTGCAGCTCCAAAAGAGACCCCTTCCTTCCACTTGAGGAGAGCAAAGGGAAGAGAGGGGAAGACTCTATCATGTATCATTGATACCAGTTCAACTACAACTGGTTAGAGTCATGAGGCCCCTGTTTCAGGCTCTCACTCCCAGTTGACATTTCTAGAAACAACCTAGGCCAGAGGGGAACCAGCTGCCTTGAAAGGAAGGATTCAGTCCTGGCAGTTAATTGAAGAGAACACAGGCCTTGAACAACCAGAAACAATACCCAGATACTACATTGAGGGCTTTGGGTAAGCCTCTGAGATTTGCTAGCTTGAAGTACCAGCATGGCCACAGGGGAGAAGAGCACCAAGCAGGCTCTTGGAGTTGAGCACCAAGCAGGTCTTGGACTTGATTCTTGGACAGCATCTCTGGACCTGCCCTGGGTCAGAAGGGAACCCACTCGCCTTAAGCGTGAGTCCTAGGCCAGGCAGCATTCATCACAGACTGACTTAAGAGACCTTGGGCCTTAAAGGAACATCAGTGGTGAGCTGGCAGAACTCCTCGTGGCCTGTGGTGTCAGTGGCTATGAGTAAGGCTTCTCTGTCTTTGAAAAGGGAAGGGAAGAGTGGGAAGGACTGCATCTTGTGATTTGAGTGCCAGCTCAGCCACAGTACAATAGAACACCACGTAGACTTCTAAGGTTTTTGACACTAGTCTGACTCCTTGACAGCACCTCTGGATACATACAGGGCTGAGGGAGCTCACCACCCTGAAGGGAAGGACACAGACCTGGCTGGCTTTTCCACATGCTGACTGTAGAGCTCCAGGGCCTTTATTGAACATAGGCAGTAGCTAGGGGGCAGTTACAGCAGGCCTTGGGTGAGATGCAGTGCTGTGTAGGCTTCAGATATGACCTAGTGCATTTATTGTGGTAGTAACCACAGGAGCTCTTGTGTCACACCACCCCCAGATTTTGGTGGCTCAGAGCAGAGAGAGAAACTCCACTGGTTTGGGAGAAAATAAGGGTCTTTACCTGGTTGTCCAGAAAATTCTCTGGGATCTGTCCAAGACCATTGAAGTGGTACCTCTATTGGTCTGCAAGAAACACGGTGTTACTGGGCTTGGGTTGCCCCTCAAAGTACACACAGCTTGGATCACAACACTGAGGCCATTTCAAACATCTAGGAAGCCTTCACAAGAAGGACTGCTAAAACCAATCCAAGACAGTGAAGAATACAATAAATACCTAACTTAATGCCCACACACTGAAGAACATCTGTTAGCATCAACATCATTCAGGAAAACATGACCTCATGAAATGAACTAAAAAAGACACCAGGAACCAATCCCAGAGAAACAGAGATAAATGATCATTCAGACAGAAAATTCAAAGTGATCATTCCGACAGAAAATTCAAAATAGCAGTGGTGAAGAAACTCAAAGAAATTCAAGATAACACAGAGAAGGACTTCAGAATTCTATCAGATACATTTAACAAAGAGATTAAAATAATTAAAAAGTATTAAGCAGAAATTCTGGAGTTGAAAAATACAATTGTCATACTGAAGAATGCATCAAAACCTTTTAATAGTATAATTGATTAAGCAGAAGAAAGAATCAGTGAGCTTAAAGATAGGCTATTTGAAAATACACAGAGGAGAAAATTTAAAAAAATGAAAAATTTCTACAGAATCTAGAAAATAGCCTCAATAGGGCAAATATAAGAATTATTGGCCTTAAAAAGGAGGCAAATAAAGACATAGGGATAGAAAGTTTATTCAAAGGGATAATAACAGAGAACTTCCCAAACCTAGAGAAAGATATCAATATCCAAATACAAGAAAGAGAACACCAAGCAGATGTAACTCAAAGAAGACTACCGCAAGCCATTGAATAATCAAACTTCTAAATATCAAGTATACCAGAAGCAGAGAGATAAAAGAAACAAATAACACACAATGGCTCCAATATGTTTGGCAGCAGACTTTTCAGCGGAATCCTTATAGGCCAGGAGAGAGTGTCATGACATATTTAAAGTGCTGAATGAAGAAAACCTCTTACCCAATAATAATATATCTGGCAAAATTATCCTTCAAACACAAAGGAGAAACAAATACTTTCCCAGACAAACAAAAGTTGAGGAATTTCACCAATACCAGGTATGTCCTACAAGAAATGCTGAAGGGAGTGCTTCACTCAGAAAGAAAAGGATGTTAAAATGATCAATAAGTAATCACCTGAAAGTACAAAACTCACCGTTAATAGTGATTAAACAGAAAAACACAGAATATTATAACACTGCAACTGTGGTGTGTAAAGTACTCATCCTAAGTAGAAAGACTAAACAGTGAACCAATCAACTTTCCAAGACATAAACAGTAAAATATGACAAAAATAGAAAAACAAAAGTCAGAAAGTTGAGGGATAAAGAAGCCATAGAATTTTTCTTAGTTTTCTATTTGATTGGTTCTTTTTGTTGTTGTTCCTGCAAGCAGTGTTAAGTTCTTGTCAGGTTAAAATAATGGGTTATAAGATAGTATTTGCAAGTCTTATGATAACTTCAAACCAGAAAGCAAATAGATATACAAAAAAATGAAAAGGAACTAAACCATATTGCCAGAGAAAATCACCTTTACTAAAGGAAGGCAACAAGGAGAGGAAGAAAGAAGAGAAGACCACAAAATGACCAGAAAACAGTTAACAAAATGGCAGGAGTAAGTCCTTACTTATCATAATAATAATGAATGTAAATGGTTTAAAACCTCCAATCAAAAGACATACAGTAGCTGAATGGATGAAAAAATAAGACCCATTGATCAATTACCCACAAGAAACACACTTCATCTATAAAGACACATGCAGACTGAAAACAAACAGGATAGAAGAAAATATTCCAATGGAAACCGAAAAAGAGCAAGAGTAGCTATACTTATATCAGACAAAATAGATTTCAAGACAAAAAATATAAGAAGAGATAAAGGAGGTCACTATATAATGATTAGAGGATCAATTCAGCAAGATAATATAATAATTTTAAATATATATGCACCCAACATTGGAGCACTCAGAAATATAAAGGAAATATTATTAGAGCTAACGAGAGAAATGGCCCCAGTACAATAATAGCTGGAGACTTCAACATCCCATTTTCAGTATTGGACAGATCTTCCAAACAGAAAACCAATGAAGAAACTTCAGATGAAATCTACACTATAGATCAAATGGACCTAATAAATATTTACAGAACATTTGATCCAACAGCTGCAAAATATACATTCTTCTCTTCAACACATGGATCATTCTCAAGGATAGACCATATATTAGTGTATTAGTCTGTTTTCACACTGCTATAAAGAATTACCTGAGACTGGGTAATTTATGAAGAAAAAAGGTTTAATTGGCTCACAATTCCAGATGGCTGGGGAGGCCTCAGGAGCTTATAATCATGGTGGAAAGCGAAGAGGAAGCAAAGCATGTCTTATATGGTGGCAGGAGAGAGAGAGAGAGATAAAATGCCACACTTTAAAACCACCAGCTTTTGTAAGAACTCACTCAGTATCACAAGAACATCATGGAGGAAACACCCCTATGATCCAATCACCTCCCAGCAGGTCTGTCCCCTGATTTGAGAATTAACATTTGAGATGAGATTTGGGTGGGGACACAGAGCCAAATTATATCAGTTAGGTCACAAAACAAGTCTTAAAACATTCAAAAAATTGAAAATATTAAGTATCTTCTCTGACCACAATGGAAAAAAGACTAAAAATTAATTGCAAAAAGAATTTTGGAAGCTATACAAATACATGGAAATTAAGCAATATGCTTTTAACTGACCAGTGTCTCAATGAAGAATGCGTGAAAGAAATTGAAAAACTTCTTGAAAAAAATGACAATGGAAACACACTGTACCAAAAACTATGAAATACAGCAAAATACAATACTAATACTAAAATGAGGGAGATTTACAGCTATCAGTACCTTCATCAAGAAAAAGAAAAAACTTCAAATAAACAATCTATGAATCATTTTGAAGAATTAATCAAGAGCAAAACAAACTTAAATTAGTAGAAGAAAAGAAATAATAAATGTCAGATCATATATAAGTGAATTTGAAATGAAGAAAATAATATAAAAGATTAATGCAGTAAAAGTGCTTTATTTTAATTTATTTTTAAATAAGTTTAGTATTTTTATTTTTATTTTTTTATACTTTAAATTCTGGGGTACATGTGCACAACGTGCAGGTTTGTTATATAGGTATTCATGTGCCATGTTTGTTTGCTGCACCCATCAATTCATCATTTACATTAGGTATTTCTCCTTATACTATTCATCCCCCAGCCCTCCAACCCTGACAGGCCCCGCTGTGTGATAATTCCCTCCCTGTGTCCCTGTGTTCTTATTGTTCAACTCCCAGTTATGAGTGAGAACATGCAGTGTTTGGTTTTCTGTCCTTGTGATAGTTTGCTGAGAATGATGGTTTCCAGCTTCATCCATGCCACTGCAAAGGACATGAAACTCATGCTTTTTAAAAGGCTGCATAATATTCCATGTATATCTGTGCGACATTTTCTTTATCCAGTCTATTGTTGATGGACATTTGTGTTGGTTCCAAGTCTTTGCTATTGTCAATAGTGCCACAATAAACATACAGGTGCAAACGTCTTTATAGTTGCATGATTTATTTATTTATTTTTTATTTTTTATTTTTTAGACAGTGATAAATCATAAATTAAGAATTTTTTTAAAATTTATTTATTTATTTATTTTTAATTTATTTATTATTATTATACTTTAAGTTGTAGGGTACATGTGCATAACGTGCAGGTTTGTTACATATGTATACTTGTGCCATGTTGGTGTGCTGCACCCATCAACTCGTCATTTACATCAGGTATAACTCCCAATGCAATCCCTCCCCCCTTCCCTCTCCCCATGATAGGCCCCGGTGTGTGATGTTCCCTTCCTGAGTCCAAGTGATCTCATTGTTCAGTTCCCACCTATGAGTGAGAACATGCGGTGTTTGGTTTTCTGTTCTTGTGATAGTTTGCTAAGAATGATGGTTTCCAGCTGCATCCATGTCCCTACAAAGGACACAAACTCATCCTTTTTGATGGCTGCATAGTATTCCATGGTGTATATGTGCCACATTTTCTTAATCCAATCTGTCACTGATGGACATTTGGGTTGATTCCAAGTCTTTGCTATTGTGAATAGTGCTGCAATAAATATACGTGTGCATGTGTCTTTATAGCAGCATAATTTATAATCCTTTGGGTATATACCCAGTAATGGGATGGCTGGGTCATATGGTACATCTAGTTCTAGATCCTTGAGGAATCGCCATACTGTTTTCCATAATGGTTGAACTAGTTTACAATCCCACCAACAGTGTAAAAGTGTTCCTATTTCTCCACATCCTCTCCAGCACCTGTTGTTTCCTGACTTTTTAATGATTGCCATTCTAACTGGTGTGAGATGGTATCTCATTGTGGTTTTGATTTGCATTTCTCTGATGGCCAGTGATGATGAGCATTTTTTCATGTGTCTTTTGGCTGTATGAATGTCTTCTTTTGAGAAATGTCTGTTCATATCCTTTGCCCACTTTTTGATGGGGTTGTTTGTTTTTTTCTTGTAAATTTGTTTGAGTTCTTTGTAGGTTCTGGATATTAGCCCTTTGTCAGATGAGTAGATTGCAAAAATGTTCTCCCATTCTGTAGGTTGCCTGTTCACTCTGATGGTAGTTTCTTTTGCTGTGCAGAAGCTCTTTAGTTTAATGAGATCCCATTTGTCAATTTTGGCTTTTGCTGCCGTTGCTTTTGGTGTTTTAGACATGAAGTCTTTGCCCATGCCTATGTCCTGAATGGTACTACCTAGGTTTTCCTCTAGGATTTTTATGGTATTAGGTCTAACATTTAAGTCTCTAATCCATCTTGAATTAATTTTCGTATAAGGAGTAAGGAAAGGATCCAGTTTCAGCTTTCTACTTATGGCTAGCCAATTTTCCCAGCACCATTTATTAAATAGGGAATCCTTTCCCCATTTCTTGTTTCTCTCAGGTTTGTCAAAGATCAGATGGCTGTAGATGTGTGGTATTATTTGTGAGGACTCTGTTCTGTTCCATTGGTCTATAGCTCTGTTTTGGTACCAGTACCATGCTGTTTTGGTTACTGTAGCCTTGTAGTATAGTTTGAAGTCAGGTAGCATGATGCCTCCAGCTTTGTTCTTTTGACTTAGGATTGTCTTGGAGATGCGGGCTCTTTTTTGGTTCCATATGAACTTTAAAGCAGTTTTTTCCAATTCTGTGAAGAAACTCATTGGTAGCTTGATGGGGATGGCATTGAATCTATAAATTACCTTGGGCAGTATGGCCATTTTCATGATATTGATTCTTCCTATCCATGAGCATGGTATGTTCTTCCATTTGTTTGTGTCCTCTTTGATTTCACTGAGCAGTGGTTTGTAGTTCTCCTTGAAGAGGTCCTTTACATCCCTTGTAAGTTGGATTCCTAGGTATTTGATTCTCTTTGAAGCAATTGTGAATGGAAGTTCATTCCTGATTTGGCTCTCTGTTTGTCTGTTACTGGTGTATAAGAATGCTTGTGATTTTTGCACATTAATTTTGTATCCTGAGACTTTGCTGAAGTTGCTTATCAGCTTAAGGAGATTCTGGGCTGAGACAATGGGGTTTTCTAAATATACAATCATGTCATCTGCAAACAGGGACAATTTGACTTCTTCTTTTCCTAACTGAATACCCTTGATTTCTTTCTCTTGCCTAATTGCCCTAGCCAGAACTTCGAACACTATGTTGAATAGGAGTGGTGAGAGAGGGCATCCCTGTCTTGTGCCAGTTTTCAAAGGGAATTTTTCCAGTTTTTGCCCATTCAGTATGATATTGGCTGTGGGTTTGTCATTTTAACATGCTTACTTGTTTATTATGTGTCTTTACACCCTAGAAAGTAAAATTCATGAGAATAGTGAGTCTGTCCATTTGCTTTTCTGCTGTTTCACAAGCACCAAGAGGAGTTTATGCATAAAATATTTGTCAGATAAATAAATTAAGAAAATGGCAAAACCAGGATTTCAACCTCAGCAGGTTCACACTGCTTATATAATTACAATTTTTATTATGCCAAGAAAAGGACAATTTTTGGATTTGGAATTTTTAGGAGTAGGAGGAATTTAGACATGGTAAATGCTAGCTAGCCATGGTAACAGATAAGCCCTAAATAATTCCAAGAGTTTTAATGCTGTAGAAGTTTATTTATTGGTCAATAACTCTTTAATGTGTCTGTTCAGTAGCAGACCTCTGTAAAGCGATTCAGGGATGAACACTTCTTCCAATTTGGGTTTCCACCATCCTCTAGGATTTCAATGTTCTTGACTGGCAGGCAAAGGTAAAGATTAAGAGAAGTTTCCTGAGGTTTCCAGTCTCAGAAGTGACATGCCTCATTTCCTCTCATAATCCATCGACCAGAATCTAGGCACATGGCCACAGGTAACTACAAGTTTAAGAAAAACCCATGCGTGCCACAGAAGACAACAGGTTACAAACATAGATCATAGAATCCTGCAAGATTGTGATGGGTAATGTCTGTTCAACTTATTTGCATATCCAATAGCTTTAGCTACCTGCTTATGGCATGAATAAATAAATCACTAGATTATAATCATAGTCTTGATGAAAGGCACCACATTTATCCATCTTTGAATGCTCTCTAATGCCTAACACAGTTTATCCATCTTTGGATCTATCATGCCTAGCAAAATTTGATTACTATATATTAAATTAAATTATTCAGATTCAATTAGCTAATTAACACAAAATTTTCCATCAACTTGTAACCACAAGAAGTGAACAAGTTTGATTGATTTCAAAGTGGCTGTGTATTCATTATTATTGCTGTTCCTACTTGAAGAGAGATCTATCCTTTCCTTCAGGAGTGATAGTCACAGTTCAGGTGAAAATCTAGTTAAGTCATACTTTCTGTGACAAAATTATGAACATTTATGAACAACAAGAAATGCTAAGCAATTGTCTTATGTTGCCATTCGGTAGACGCAGAGGAGGAAATGAGAGAGAAGTATGTGAATAGTTATCACAAATATTTTAGTTCTGGCCAATTGATAGATTTGGAAGTATTTCTTATTGTATTAAAAGTAAGTGAATAAATGAATGAAAACAACAGACTATTCCACAGATAAATAATCATAGTGAATTATGAACCATGGAATATGATTAATTCAATTTTGTTTCCCTGGATTATAAGAGGGAAAGGAAAGAGTTGTTGCATTTACATGCATAATGCCCAAATAGTGGGTTTATAGCCTCAGTTCATTTATTAAATTAAAATAACACACAAAAATGTTGCTTGAAATGTGTATACAAATAATTCATTAAATGAATATTTTATTTTTCTAATCATTTATTTTTGCAAGTCAGAAATCTGCAACATCTAAAATTTATCATTAAAGATCTGGTCAGTCAACTCATTCTTAAAGAATGCTATTATCCTTTTCTTCTCCTGTTCAACTTTATACTAGGGTTTATTGCCTCTTAAATGTTAATACACCTGTATTCGGATTATTAAGTTTGGAAAGTATTCACCATCATTCCTAATCATCTCAATTCATATGGGATTCCCTGCTAACAGTCTCAATTACAAACATGTTTACTATTCATGTGACCATTTATTTTACTTTCCCCTACATTATTCAGTATTATTTCAACATTCAAAAGGAGATAGTTTTGTTGATATGTTGACCCACAGAGTAGTCAAAATATCAAACAAAAGTAACATTTAAAATAAAACTAGATTTTACTGGTGTGTGTGTGTGTGTGTGTGTGAGAGAGAGAGAGAGAGACAGAGAGAGAGAGAGAGAGAGAGAGAGAGACTTTGCTGAATAAGAGAAGAAAAATTTCCTTGGGGTGGCATGTTTACATATACAAAACTTACTTTTTGCAGTCATTTCCCATGGTAGTAAAGTTTACCTGTAATTCTAGAGTTACCATATCTAATATCAGTAGATTGTATATCACATTGTACATGTGCTTCAGGGTTGACCTCAAAGAGACATCTGTAATAAGACATTGCCATTCTCAGTGTAACTATTTCATATACGAATTTGCCTTACATCTTCTCAGTAGGCCAATTTGGATTTTATTTTTCTCCCCCTCTCTATCTGTTCTTTCATTTCACAACTATCCATTGACGATCCTTTTGTTTTTTCTTTTATGTTTTTTTTCTTCTTTCCTTTCTTTCCTATTTTGTCTGTTCCTCCTTTCTTTCTTATAGTTTTTACAAGTCGGCCAATTTCCATCTTATTTCCGTTTAAAATAATTTGGCCTCTGTTATTTCCAAACCTTTTAAAATAAGTTGAAATAAAAATATTTATAAAGATCATTTGCTTCCAGAAATCTGCTACTGAGAGGGTAATTCTGGTTTTTCATTCTAAGCTGAGGGCAGGGTGGTTAACATCACCTGTTGAGAAAAATTGAGGTTGCCTAATAAACCAGCCAAATTAGCCTACAAAAAAAATTGATTGAACTGATGTCAAGTGGGTTAGATAATGAGAATTAACCAAGTTTTACAACTTGTTTTATAGTTGTGTTTTAATGCTTGTTTATAAATGTGCACGTTGTGTGTATGCAGCATGCCTGGTTTTTAGTGCTGGTCTTACCTGTCCTTAGTAGCTGGAAGGACTTAGGCAGCTATTTAGCATTCTAGTCTTCAGTAGACTCAGCTAAAAAATGGCAGATTTAAGTTGGATTTTTAAGATTATTTAGTTTGAGAATTCTGTATTTCTTTTTTTTTTTTTTTTTTTTTTTTTGAGACGGAGTCTCGCTCTGTCCCCCAGGTTGGAGTGCAGTGGCGCGATCTCGACTCACTGCAAGCTCCGCCTCCCGGGTTCGCTTTCTGTATTTCTTCATAGACATAACTCATGTGCTATTTTATCTTCCTACAGGGTTATGTGTCTATGTGATTGAAAAGTTGATTCCAAACTGTTATATTAATGCTTTGCATAGTTCTTCCTAAAAATAATCTCTAAATAAATCAGTGATGTTCAGTGGTTGTAGACTTTTGGCTGTGTATTTTTATGCTTTGGCACAGCATAGTAATAATCTACTGCATGATAAAACCAAGAGTCAAAATCTGAATGTCACTGTAATTTTTTTTTGAAATGGCAACAAATGGTATAGAAATGTGTTCAGCAGCTCAGTGAAAGAATAGATAACGGAAAAATACCCAATTATCATTGAGAGGGGGCTGCACTGGATCTCTCTGGAGAGGAAATAGCCAAGCATAACCATTATAACTTAGCTGGATGGCATGAAATACATACAGACTTTTAGCGCCACAGGAATCATTCGAAGGCTGAAAGCTGTCAGGTTTAATGGCTCTAAGTGAATAGGTGAGAATGAAACTCCCTGAACCAGTTGAAATAGCTTCACAAACAATTCCATTTCTCTCTGATATTTATGTTTGATAGGCAGAAAAAGTTGTTTCTTCTGAGAAAAAGAAGAAGCTTCATGCCTCAGGTTGAAAGGCGTCATTTTAGAGCTTGACATTTAAAACATAAACCCAGCGGGAAAAATGTAAAGTAGAAAACAAATGTGCTGAAGGATAACACAATTGAGCATTTCCACCCGAACTATTTTGGCCGTGAAGACAATCCATTTACTGAAATAGAGTGAGATCAGTAAGTGATATGGAGAGGGAGCTGAGGTTTGACCATGAAGTGTATATATATATGTGTATATATACATACACATATGTACACATGTGTATACATATACACATGTGTATACATACATATGTATACGTATATATATGTATACATATAATATATACATATATTTCACTTCCTGGGTTCAAGCAATTCTTCTGCCTAAGCCTCCTGAGTAGCTGGGACTACAGGCAAGCCCCACTACGGCCGGCTAATTTTTGTATTTTTAGTAGAGACGGGATTTCACCATATTGGCCAGGTTGGTCTCGAATCCCTGACCTTGTGATCCATCCGCCTTGGCCTCCGTATAATATAATACAGTATAATACGTATAATATAATACGCATATGTATACATATGTATGTATTCATATGTGTATATGTGTATATATATGTATATACACACATATACATAAACCTTCTGGTAATATGGACTCAGAAAAGTTAAAGAAAATGACCAATAAACCAGGAAAAAGAACAGAAGCACAATTTTTGACATTGGCACAAATTAGATCACACAATAGATTGTTTTAAGATAAATCTAATTTTTAGTGCATATATACTGAAGCATACAGTTAGAACTTGTTTCTTTCATAAGCTTCCAGTTTCTCTTCCTGATCCCTAACATATTGGTAAAAACCATTAGCCATAGCTAAGAAAGAGTCATCTTTTGGTTCAATCTGAAAGCATTTTTGGAATAAACATAATTAGATTACAATATATAGAAAACAGCTCAATAAATTGTTACAATGTTAACACACTCATATAAATACCACCCAGATAAAGAAATATAACATTACTAGGATTACAGAAGTACTCCCCAGATACCTTCCAGGCAGGACATTCCCACCTCTGCTATCTACTGACTCTTAACAGATTAGATTTGCTTATCTTAATTCAAGATAACAATATGATTCATATTGTTATTCATATTGCTTAACAATATGATTAATACATATCGTTACATGTAATAGTATATTTTCATTCTTTCTAATATTTTATTTTATGAATATATTACAATTTATTTATTTATTCTATTTTAATGCTGATAAACATTTGAGCTGTATCAGTTGTGGACTACTATGAATAATGCAGCTGTGACCATTCTTTCACATATGGAATATTACTTCTGCATTCCATTGCTCAAAGCACTTACAGGTATAGAGCGGATTCAAAAGGAGGGACAATAACCAACTTGTGCGTGTATAGAGAAGGACGGAAGTATTTGTGGCAATCATACCACATGAGGCTTTTGAAAATTCTACTCAACTTCTCAGCCACTCAGTCACCAATATAGATTACTCAAATGGTTTACAGGAAAAAAAGTGATGGCCAGCATTGCCTTCCCTTTTCTCTTAGAGACTTGGCCCCTTAAGTTTTCATGGGATTTCTAACTCTCAGATGCCTTCAGATAGTTTTTAAAACATTTTTTCCACCTCTTCTAGGTCTGCTTTGTTTAAAACTAGCTATTATGCCTACTACATTTGAACATTTACTTTGAACATTATAATGTTCAAAGTAAAACAATGGGGATTTTTCTCAATGGGATAATCATGTGTCACTCACTTGCTCCAAATGCTTTAATGACTTCCTATCATTAACGTTGAGATCCAATGTTTTAACATGTCCTTTGAAATAGTGAATGGTTTGACCGCTGCCTAATTCTCGTCAAGAAAATGTCCACCAGAACAGTTAAATAGGCAAGGAGACTTTATTCAAGGCTATTGCAATAGGGGAGAGAGATTGAACTCAACTCAGCTGACACAAAAGGCGGTAGAGTTTTAAGCACTGGAATAATCTAGTGGGAAAGTACTGAAGGACATTAGGGAGGAGGTTGGTTAATGTGATTAGGCCATCTCTGCTTGGTAATGGTTCTATTTGCTTTAGGCTCCCAGCTTCTCACAGAGACTGGGAAATGGTGCACTATCTCCTTCAATGATTGCATTTCAAAAGGATGGCTCTGAGATCCTTGAGAAGGACTTTTCTGAGTGGTAGACGATTTGCATTTCAAAGGGTCTCCCCAAAATTTTTAATTATAAGTTTTCTAAGGTAAGTATTCTAAGAAAAGAAGATCAGGGGCCTATAGTCAGGAAGAAACCTGTCTAAAGTTTAATCAAGTTCAAGGAGATAGTAAGGCTCTCCTGGTCACTCTCCAGCTTCATTTTCATCACTTCAGGTTGTTCCCTGCTTCTCTAGCTCTTTCCCAGTCAACTCAGCAGGATGCCTTGATATGCAATTCTATCTTAAACACTTTTTGCAAATCCCTTTGGCCTTCTACTCTGACTTGTGTTTCTACTTGAATGACATTTCCTAGAAAGGCTTTTTTGGACCCACCAATTTAAATTAGGTAGTCTTATTTTAGATATAGATATGAACATAGATCTATACACGCTTAAATGTAAAATTATTTGGCTACATTTCCTTATTTAGCAGTACTCAGTGAAGGCAGGGATCATCTTTATTCAACATCTAGCATATTGTGTGATATACAGAAAGCATAAAATAATTCCTTAATAAAAAGAGCTTCAAGTCTCATTACCTCAGCCAGGTGATCAGGGTCCACATCAGCGGTCGTAAGTCATGTTGATGGTATGTACCCTTGGGATGATGTGATGAGAAGGGCTCTTTACCTCTGTGGTCTTCCTTCCCAAAACTCATAACCCCAGTCTAATAATAAGAACAACTTTGACAAATCTCAATTGAGAAATAGTCTACAGAATACTTGGCCAGTACATCTCAAAACTGTCAAGGTTATCAAACAAAAAAGTGTGAAAAACTGTCACAACTAAGAGGAACCTAAAAAGACATGATAATTAAATATAATATGCTATCCTGGATGGGATCCTAGAACAGAAAAAGGACATTAGGTTAAAACCAAGCAAATCTGAATAAAGCACAGACTTTAGTTAATAACCCTGTATCAATGTTGGCTCACTAACTGTGATAAATGTATTATACTAATTTAAGATATTAATAGAAAGGAAAAGTAGGCAAAGGAAGTGTCTGTAGTATATTTCTAACTTTTCTATAAATTAAAAATAATTCTAAAATAAAAAGTTTATTTAAGAAGTACTTGTCTTAATTCAGTTGCTTCCACATAAATGTTTACTGAGCATACACCTGTACCATAGAGATATAGAAAGGTTATAAGTTATTCAAACTGGGATGGAGTTTAAGGATTTCATGATCCCATTTTTTTTTTTTCATTTTATTCACAAAGAATCTAAGATACAAGGGCATTAAATGACTTTCTCAAATTATATAGCCATCAAATGCTATATTTAAGACTGGACCCTAGATATCCTCACTTTCTTTCCAGTGCTTTTTCTGTTATAACTTTCTGCCTCCTGGGATAAAAACTACTTCCTTGAATAGATAACACAGTTTGTTTGGGCCCATTCATAAAATTCTGTAAATGCAATGACTGTTTAGCAACTTACATTTTTGACAATTTCTTCAATGTTAATTTCAAGCGATGTCACCAAAATGCAAAATTATATCAGGGAGAGTCTATATCATCTCTTTTGGACTTATTCTGTGAAGGGATACATTGTTTAAACAATGGGAAACCTGATCAAACTGGCTTAAAGAAATAAGAAAAATTTATCTCACATAGCACCCTATTTAGAGGTAGCATGGTTTATGGTTCCAGAATTGGTTGATTGCATGGAACAAGGAGAACTTTCTCAGCAGCACAATCATCTGACTTCTCCAACATGTCTCATTGGCTGTACATGTGCTAAATGCCACTTGAAAACTAATCACTGACAAAAGGAATAAGGGAATGTAATTAGCATAATATGTTTTAGTTAAGATTCAACTTCTGGGCCTTGAAGGGGGCACAAACTTCAGTCTTTCCTCAGGTATATGACCACATATATAACATACACACACATACACAAACACACACACTCACTCTCTCTTTCTGTATCTTTCTCCCTTTCTCCCTTTCCATATATGGAGTTATCCTACATATAACTTTATCACACACACACACACACACACACACACACATTCCTACTATCTGGTTGTATTATAGTGACCCTAGAGTAACTGTGTGAGGTAAAAAGAACATTTATCACAATAGGTGCTATACAGATTTAACTCAAATTTTGCTAAGGAAATTCATTCTCTCAGTTGGAAATATAAATAAAATTTCATTTTTTAATAAAAATGGAACCAATATAAAAATTCTAATTAAAGCACTATGTTAATAAGCCATTAATCGCTGGTTCACAAAAATATATGACAACGAAAATTTTTCTGTGATAGGTTAACTTAATGAAAGTTTTCTGATAGTTAAAATGAATATCAACATTGTGCTTAAGAATATGGTCTCTGCAGCCTTATTGCCCAGAATCAAAACCTATCTTTGCCAATTAATTGTTGTGTATCCTTTGACAAATTGCTTAATCTCCCTGTGCCTCTGTCTCTTTATCAGCTAAAAGGAGATAATAATAGCACATATCTCATAGGGTGGTCGTGGTTGTGAACATGAAATGAAATTATACAGGGAAGGTACTTACAATAGTGCCTCGCAGAGAGTATGCCTTCAATACATGTTAGCTCCTGTTGTTATAATTTAGTGATATATTTTTTGAGACATTTACACCTTTCCTTTTATTCCATTTTACCTACACATTTTATGTAGTTTAATTTATTTAGAGAGCAAACTCAAAATTATCTAAGACATTATACTTCAGAATAAAAAGGGATCCAAAGAAAATAAATTCTAAAATATTTTAAATTGTTTATTATGACACAAGTTTCAAAGAGTAATGTTTTAGAAGCTTGAAAAATAGTAAAAATGATTGAATTAGCTTTTTTTAGAATAAAATTACATTGACAAAATTTGAAAGTAAACTATATCCTTAAGAGTACGTTCTTTGTTGCCCAATCCCCCCAAATGGGATGATATATATTATAATCCCCAACATTTCTCTTTATGCCTTACAGATGTTATTCACCTCTACATTTTTATGGGAATGGATTAAGGGGAATTTAGGAAGGTGTGAAGGCTGTACCTACTATAATTAATTTCTTAATATGAAAGAATATGTGGGAAGGTAAGTCAGCATAGTCATTATTCACACACGGTGGATGAATATTGTGGGGACGACAGTCCTGATATATGGTAGTGATTTGGAAACTGGTTCCCACCTCACCTTCAAGAGGTCTGATGCACAAAGTGTTGCTGCCCTGATTCAGTCCTCAGACCTGTGTTTTGGGATTAGCAAAATATTTGATGGAGGCTGCTGTCAGCAATGGATCAAGAGGCTGATATTGAGCTGATATTGATGAGAATCTCTGGAGTACTTTGATGATTACCTAGGAGCTTTGCTAAAAAGATTTTGAGCTCTAGGGTCAGATCTAGACAGATATGAGTCGCCATTTCAGCAGGGTGAAGCTTGATAGCAGTTAGGAGTTCTGGGTCTGCCCTCAAACTGCCTGGGGTTGAATCCTGGCTTCACTCATCCCTTTCAAGTTGCATCAACCTTGGCAAATCACTTGAAACATCTATGCTTCAATATCCTCATCTGATTTAAAATAATAATATCTACTTAACAGGGATACAATGGGTAAGTAAAGTAGTGGCTATCTTTCTCTCTAGATAGCTATCATTTCTCTATCTATCTATCTATCTATCTATCTATCTAAACTGAGATTAATGCCTGGCACACAGTAAGCATCCAGTGTCTATTACCATTATTTTTACAAAAGCTCCCATCACATGTCCATTTCTTCTAGAAACCTCAAAGAAGTCAAAGTTTATGGGATGTTGGGATCTCAAAGGCTCTCTCCCTGAGAAGACGGGAAAAGTAAATACTGCCACGGTATCCATTTACATGGAGTCTTCCACAAGTCTAATGAAATGCTCTCCTTTTTCAAGCCTATCTCATTTTGGTTCTTTTAATTTACCCTAAAATATAAGACAGAACTATAATATATTTATATCAGATGCTTAATCATTGGGAGATTTAACACAAAACCTGACTTGTGTAAAGGCTTCCACCTGAGTTACTAACACAGCATTGTGATTTAGTGCTGTGTTACCCTGGATCAGCAGGGTGAGAGAGGAAACTCAGCATTCTCAATGGACTAGCTGTCAAGTCATTGACTGCCCTGTCCAAATTGACCTTTAGGGGCCAGGCATTAAAGCACTGTGGTGTGATAATGTCTTCTGTTCTTTTCCATGAGTAAGATGATTTAATATTTGAAATAGAATGATCTTGAGAAAGGCTATTCTAGCTGGAATTTTGTGCCCAGGACAAAGAGGCAGGCAAGGCAGATACAAAGAAATTGTTTTCTATTAGTAAGGAACAAACTGACTTTAATTAATATAAGAAAATTAGTTTTAATAATCATACTGTGCTTATATGAAGGTAGGAAATTATATATCCATTTAACCATATACAAAATTAGACACACTAAATGAGCAAGCATTTCTAATCACAGGATGCTATAGGATAAAAACAAAATTCTGTTTAGCATTTTATGCTTACATTGTTAGTTTTTTTTTTGACTTTATAAATATTGAAGATGAGGCAAAGCTTCTAACTACCTACTGCTGTAAATGATGGCAATCAATTACTGAAAAGTAGATGGGGTCATCTGCAAAGGGGCTAGAGAAGATCAATACAGTCTCCTAGCAACAGAGCTGCATGCTGCAAGATCCTGCAGCCATCTGGGGCCCTTCAATTCCTGACCTGGCCCAGTAAGTCAAGGCAGGGTCACTCTGTATTTCTTTAATGCTAACTCAGAGTACATACTTCCCAAAGACAAAAGCATCCATATTTATCAAATAAATATGAGGAGGATTGAGCACCTAATGTACAACAGAGAGCTAATAAAATTATATTTGTGGCAAACAATATTTGATTTGACCTAGATAGCACCATGCAAACTATAATTGGAGGTACAAAGAAAATCAGCTGCAATTGCTCAGCAAATTCAAATCACAGGTCAAATCACAGGCATTAATATAATATGGGAATCATCAGGCTTTGAGACTGGTAGTGTTTATTTTTGTTTGTTATTTTAATCACAATTGATCTTTTTATATGATGATCAAATCCAAAACTGACAAGATACTTGACTAGGTAAACTATTTCACATCTTGGTGGCTTGATTTCCTCATCTGTATAATGAGTATAAGAATAGTGTTCTAAGTACTAAATTAATGTATGCAGAGGGCTTATAAAAATACATGTCATATAGTTCGCACAATAAATGTTAGTTTCCATGATTATCTTTACGAATAATTGCTGTTATATAAGCTAATTTCATTAACTAACTTTATAAATGTTTCCTGGGAGACTACTCTGTCAGGAATTACTCTCAACCTGGGTTCCATAGCAGTGAGCATGAGACAAAATCCCCGTTTTTATGGAGGTTATGTTTCTGAGATCAAGTCCATTAATTCTGACATAAGGCACTTGGAATGAATGTCTTAAAATTTTGGGTTTCTACAATGAGCAAAATAATACAAAGAAGGCTGCAAGTAGGGCCAGTAGTATCCACCACAATTTTAGTCAGTTGTAGTTTACTTCAAAGAGAATATTAGGCAAAAACAATGAAAATGGGAGTCAAATGTCCTTCAATCTTGTGCACAAGCAATTACTTTTATGATGTGATTTGAAGGGCACTGTTGAAAGGCCTGAGGCTTCCAAACCTTCCTTCAACTTTGATATTCTTATTATTAGAATTTCATTAGTTCAGTATAAAAATTATAATTCTTGGAACCCACTTGCAATACATCCACTTTTCTAGAAAGAATGACAAATATTAAGCCCTAATTATCCATTAGTAAAGTGTGAAGGTCAGCTTACCTGTCACCTAGCAAGGCTGTCACCTAGGAAGTTACTGAGAACAACTAGAGAAACAAGTTAAAATGAGATTAGACTCAGAAGAAGGATAATAGTTTTCCCTAATGATGGGAAGAGCACTTTTCTGAGCATTGTAGAGGAGGCCCCTCAGCAGCCTGGGGTGGCTGTGAGTACCTGAAAACAGGAGAATGAAGGCACTCATAATGCAGAGAATAGTGAGTGGCATTCCTCACCTTACTTCCTAAAACCAAGCAAAACAAGACCAGCAGGAGAAAGAACATATTCCACTGATTCTTGTTACAGAATTCCTGTTTCTCTTTGTTATTTACCCACTCTGTAACCCTGAGAAAGTTGTTTAACTTCTCTGAGACTTATTATCTTCACTTTTAAAATGGCAATGACAATATTTATTTTGCAAGACTCTCATAAAGATCAAATAAGATAATATATGTAGAGCTTGGTTCATATAATATGCATGTAATACATGAAATAATGACAAAGATATTAATTTTGTAATTGTCATCATTATCTTAGAGTATAAATGCCCATAAAACAGGAAGGGAAGATGTTCTGGTTTCTCATGCCATTAAAGTACCCATGCAACGGACTGAATGGTCATGTTCCCCCCAAATTCATATGTTGAAATCCTCACCCCACAAGATGATGGTATTAAGAGGCAGGGGTGCTGGGAGATGATTAGATGATGGGGATAAAGCCCTCATAAATGGGGTTAGTGCCCTTATAACAGAGACCCCAGAGAGATCCCTCATCCCTTCCACCATGTGAAGACATAGTCAGACAATGGCTGTCTATAAAGAAGAAGGTTCTCACTAGATACTGAATGTGCTGGTTCCTTGATCTTTGACTTCTCAAACCTTCAGAACCATGAGAAATAAATTTCTGTTGTTTATAAGCCACGCAGTCTGTGGTATTTTGTTATAGCAGCCCAAACAGACTATCTAGTAGAGTGCAACACGATGTTGGGTGCATATTAATAATATATATTATTTACAGTTAACCCTTGAACAATTAGGGGATTAAGAGAACTGACTCCCCCAGTAGTCAAAAATCCATGTATAACTTTTGACTCCTCCAGAACTTAACTACCAAGAGCCTATTGATGACCGGGAGGTATAGCAATAACATAGTCAATTAACACATAGTTTGTATGTTGTATTATTATATATTATATTTTTATAATAAAGTAAGCTAGAGTAAAGAAAATGTTACTAAGAACATCACATGGGAGAGAAAATATACTTACTATTCAGTAGGTGGAAGTGGATCATCATAAAGGTCTTCATCATCTTTATCTTTTCATTGAATAGGCTGGCTAAGGAAGAGGAGAAAGATAAGGAGTTGGTCTTACTGTCTTATAGGTGGCAGAGGCAGAAGAAAATTCACATGTAAGTGGGCCCACATAGTTTAAATCTATATTGTTCAAGGGTAAACTGTATATTGTTTATACATATATACATATATTTATAATTGTATTTATATATTTATATTTTTATAAGATTTTATATATAAAATTTTATACATGTATGACATAAAATGTGTATACATAACATACATTATATATACACATATATAATGTACACATATATACCCATAATGTAATATATATAATATAATGGGTATATATGTATAAGTACATATATAAACACACATACACACGTACCCATGGCTTCCAACCAATATGTGACTACGTGAGTGTGAGTGCATGCATTGTGCCTAGTACTGTGCAGGATATCATGAAGAATGCAAAAAAGGTACAAGATGATCATTGCTCTCAAGTGATTTGCAAACTAGATGGTGAGACAAAAGATGAATGAAAAAAAATGGATTGGATAAGGGCAAGAACTAAAGAAAGAATTTCCAGGTTGGGAACAGTATAATTCAGGCCAGTCAATGGGATGTATAGAAAACCAGCCAGAGAACAACATAAGTCAGAGAATGAATAGGAGTGAGAGAAATGGCTTGAATCTTTGGTATGGAGCCAGGTATGGGGGTGGGGTGGGGCTTAAGAAATGATGGCAAAATTTCATTCATCATTCATTCATCACTCTGCCACAGCCAGAAATACTGGACACAGTTACAAAAATGGAATGTAAGGCTCTGAGATTTTTGAGAATAGCAAACACTGGCAAAGCACTGACAATGATAGAAATCATATGTTACACATACCCTAGGAAATAAGCCATAGCAAAAATGGTTCTTATTTTCCTGCAAATTCATGTCATCATTTCATATCAAAACAATCATTTTCAAGAAAAAAAGAGATCATGGAAAAGAGTTATATTTGGCAATATTATAGTTGCCTTTACTTTTTTCTCTACCCTTATATATTGATTTCCAAATAGAGTTGACAAATGCAAATTGCAAACATATCGAGGCATTTCATAAACATCAGACACACTTCCAGGGCAGCTCAGAGCCAAATGCAGAGCCAAAAGTCTGGCAAATAAAATGTGAAATCACACTTAGGACAGATGATAGCCCAAAACTACTTTATTATTATTATTATTATTATTATTATTATTACTATTTTTACAGACTTGATGATCCTACATTGTGAATACTTACTCTGAAGTTAAAGGAAGTCAGTTCACACCTCAGTGTTTGATCTGCCCACCTTAGGCAGATGGGAGACAGAATTGTACACTCTGATTCCACATGAGCGAAGACGTGTGATAAATAAGAAAATAATTTTAATGGAGTTGAACATGAGCCCATCTCAAGTCCTCCTGGCTTGAGAAGGGTAGGCATATCACAAGATCTTACTGATTGTGTTCAGGGACCAGAGGCATTGTTTGGAAAGACAAAGGTATCTACCAAGGCCATGGAATAACAGACAGAACTAATTGTGCTTTACCCTCAGCAACAAACTTTACTTGTTTTGCTCCAGTCTCTTGGCTTAGAAGTGGAGTTAAAGTAAATAGTAATAAAATTGAGAATTTATATTTTGGGGATTATTTGATCTGTATTATCTGTATCTGTTTCTACAAATATATAACAACCATTTAAAATAATTCAAAGCATAGACAAGAAATTAGAGGAAATGACATTGACTTTTTTCCTAAGGGAGAGAATTTTAAACATGATAAAATTCAATGAAAAATCTATCATTTAATACTTAATTTTATTAAAGATTTAACATCACTCATAGAAATATGGGATAAAAAATAGGAGACACTATCTTAATGTGATATGGGGTTTATGAGCACATGTTGGAGATTGGTTGGGAGTATTTTCCTTAATCATTGAGGCTCATAAATTTATGATTCATTTTACTCATTATTGGACTGCAGTAAAAGGCCCATACTATGTTATTTTTCCCAAAGAAGAAAATACTACTTTCTCACTCATTTATCCTCAGCAAATAATTATTGAGCAATAGGCATTGTATGATTTTGAGAATGTTGCACAACTTGGCCTGTTTTAAGAATTTCTGTTGACTGCCATTAGCTGAAATCCTGCAAAAGTGAGTGACCCTGTGGGCAGACATGGTATTAAGCATTTTAGCTCCTGGGAGCCTGTCCAGATTTTCTCCCAGGCCTCTGTCCTGATGTAGGCCCCCCACACCCTTCCCTATCACCTTGGACACTTGATATTTGGTGTGAAATTTATTATCTTAAGATTTAACATTAACAAAATCACCAGCAACGTATCAATGATAGAATGAGAGATGGTGATTTTGTTGGTAGAAAGAGAAACTGATAGAGTAGCAAAAAAGAAAAAAAATGTCTGAAATGTATGACAGTGAGGACAGGATAAACAAGGGCTGGGTAAACAAAAGGCAAAAGTAATTTTGATATAAGCATAGAGTATCTAATATCGAAAGTACATGATACAGATTAGGAAACAGAAAAAGAGAGAGAGAGAGAGATTCTTCTCTTCCTCGGTCTTTAAAAAACTAAATATTAACTCAGATTTCATTAGCATATATTACAATCTCTCCCCAGCAACAGCGTCTCATTGGTCACTCAGTTTCCATGTAATTCCATAAAATCCAAGCCTGCTTTATGCCTGAACACAGAGCCCCACTAGGCCTTTCTTGTTAAGATAAGCAGAAGAAATAGCTTGAGGGGACAGCAGTAGGACCAATTTCTTTTCCCAGTTAGGGCCTAATGATCTTCCCTAAGGGTCTACCTTATCAAAAATATCCAGATAGAACAATCTCTTTCCTCCAATTAAGCTCTAATTTTTTGAAGTAAGATCAATAAAACATTACTGAGATTTTGCTTGCCTAAAATATGAACATGAGCATGTGTAAACTCAATCCTAAATTGCAGAGACACATATGGAGAAAATGTCTTTGGGCAAAATCTCCCAGGACCTCCTAGAAAGCCAAATTTGATGTCAGGCAGGACTTCATAGAACTGCCTGTCTATTAGGGCTTAATTGTCAGCATGTTGAAAAGAGATTTCTAATTTTAAATTACAGATTTACCTATAAGGAGATTGTATGACATAAAGTAAAAAATGACACTATAGAAGTTATAAAGGAAACAATTTCAATGTCACACTAAGTTGTTAAATTTTACTGAAAAGACAAGCAAAATGCTATATCATTCAATAGAGACTGCTCAGGATTTCGCACACATTTTATCCATTCCACGTGCCGTGAGAATGCCCAAACGGCTGCAGCTTTTGCAAAATGCACTGTCCCTGATATTTTGAGTAAGATTTTACTGCCTGGCATGTGTCTATCCTCTTGTCTCTTTGTCATTTACTCTCTCAAGACTGCAGTGTTCACAGAAGGAGTTTAAATTGAACACATGTTTTAAGGTAAGTGAACAACGTTATGCAAAATCTAACATTTCCTTTTCTTGTGATGCATGATTTCTCCTTGCACAGTGGGTGTCCTTGAATTTGTGTCAAGCAAAATATTCCTGTTAGTGTCCTATCTCTGTGGAGATGACGGCAAACTACACACTGGCACAGTATTTGCTAAATTTATAAGCAAAAAAAAACTGTCCACAGAAGGAAGACATCCTCACTCTCACCCATTCTAGTAGAACATCTGAAAAGAGAATTAGGATAGTGCCAAGATGGCATTAGAAGACATAGATTATAGCAATTCTATGTGTTGTCAAATTCTCTACAAAATGCATCTTCCAACAAAAATCTATGCCACTGCAGCCTTAGGATCTGAATATTACCATTATGAAAATAGGGAATTATTTTACATTGTTGTTCTGGTTTAGAGACAATAAAATATGACATTTTCTCTTTTCCTAGGAACTGACAATAGGGACATGACCTCACAGTGTTTTCACTTTGCTTTGCATATAACTTGGTTTCCACTTCTCATAGAACAGAGTGATAGAAAGCATATGTAGTCTGAAGGTTATGTTGACCTCAATTTTCAGTAAGTGGACAACAATAAAAGATTTTGGAGTCATGGAGGTGGCAGCTATTCCTCATATGTACATGTGGAACTGATTTTAATCCTCACTTCTCTGGTCTGGGTCACAGTTCTGTTGTTTCTATTTGTTCAATAAACATTGATTGAATATTTACTATGCTCCAAGCATGCATGGCCTACTGGGAGTAAGCAGAAGAATATTAACCCTTCCCTCTCAGAGTTATTAGGGTCCACAGTTGTACTCATCAATAAATTCATGACGATAGGAGGTAGAGAAAAACAAGCACAAGGCCCAGAAAAAGGTGCTTATGTCTGGAGTGAGGTTTGTAGCAGGAGGCTGTCTGCTCACTGTGAGAAGTACTGTGGGAAAGGCTGAAGTTGGTGTTAGGATCTATAATCACTCTTCAGAGAATGTACTCACACCTACATTCACCACTGAGTGGCTACCATGTGTTCTGAGAAACAAAAAAAATTGTAATCTGAGGAATGCAGGCCCTTTTAAGTTATCAGGACCAGAGAGACATTAAAAATGTGATAGCAAGTCACTTCCTTCTCCCTTGAGCTAAATAATTACCTCTTGACATCACTTGCTATGTGAACTCTAGACTAACTGATGCCAAGTAGCCATAAAATGCCATACCCTGGATGCCATAACTCATACCCCATTGTTCAACAATGTGTAGCCAATCATAACCACGATTACTTTTGTAAATCAGTGAGAACTTCCATCAAATAACTTTGTAACAACCCACTCCTTGCTTCTTGTGGTCTAGGCTGAAGGGGCAGCCGTCATCATGGTAAGTTCTTTCTCAAGTGATGGTAGAAATGCAAAAGGGAAAGTGGAAACTCTGGGGAGTCTCTTTATTTTTATTTTTATTTTTTGAGAAGGAGTCTCGCTGTCACCGGGCTGGAGTGCAGTGGAGCGATCTTGGCTCACTGCAACCTCTGCCTCCCGGGTTCCAGCGATTATCCTGCCTCAGCCTTCTGAGTAGCTGGGATTACAGGCGCCCACCACCACGCCCAGCTAACTTTTGTATTTTTAGTAGAGATGGGGTTTCACCAAGTTGGCCAGGATGGTCTCTATCTCTTGACTTCACGATCCTCCCGCCTCCCAAAAGTGCTGGGATTACAGCCGTGAGCCACCGCGCCCAGCCCCCTTGGGATCTCTTAAGTCTTAGTCTCAGTCCAGTGCTCTTTCATTTCAGCCATGTTCCATTGACTAGAGTCAGTCATGTCGATGAATCCAAATTCAAGGAGCTCTGAGTGCACTATGATTTTTGTGTGAGCATCAGCAAAGTTACATGTGAAAGATATGGATAGAGAGGACAATTAAGAATTGGAGCCAGTATTTCAATTTAACCTCTGAAATTGTCACGAGATGTCTCAAAAGAATCAAGGATTTCAGAAGATAAAGGAAAATCATGGTCAAAGTGATGAGGGAAATGAATGTTAAACCTTGAATTTTATATGAGGTTAAACTAATATTGACACAGTAAGTACAAACTGAAGATGTTATCAGGAATAAAGAATTCATAAAAATTGAACATACAAATTTCTTCTTGGAAAATAGTCTTTGAAGAAGCATAGCAAGAGAACGAATAAATACAGAAAAACTATAAGGAAAATAGAATAGAGCAATACATCAGTACATTTTATTAATGCTTAAATAACTAAGAATCGAATATGTAAAATGTGTGTTCATATGATCTACAATAAAAGGCTAAGCCAGTGTTGCACAATTGACCTCTCTGTGATAAAAATATTTCTTATTTGTACCGTTCAATGTAGAAGTCATTAGTAACATGGAACCATTAATCACTTGAAGTGTGGTTGGTGAGACTGAGAAACTAAATTTTAAATTTTATTTAATTAAAATAATTTAAAGATTCACGTGTGGCTAGGGGCATTGTTTTGGAAAGCACAAGAGTTATTTGGCAGTGGGAAGTGAAAGTAGCACCAAGAGAATAAATGGAGGTGACGATGTGCTGTGATCTTTGTCTTAATCCTTAATGATGCGAATATTGATACGTTTAATATATTGGTAAGTGAATGGAAATATATGCACAGGATTTAATAAGTAACCCAAAATGGAAGAGCATGTGATATGGTTTGTATGATTGTTGCTTCTAAATCTTATGTTGAAATGTCACCTCCAATGTTATAGGTGGGGTGTAGTGGGAAGTATTGGATCATGGGAATGGAACTCTCATGGATGGATTGGTGTCTTCCCCAAGGTAATAAGTGAGTTCTTGCTCTGTTAGTTCTCATGAGAGCTGGTTGTTTAAAAGTCTGGGCTTTCTTCCTGCTCTCTCTTGCTCCTGCTCTCTGTGTGTGACATGCTTGCTCTTTTCCCTTCCTCCATGATTGGAAGTTCCTGAGGCCCTCAGCAGAAGCAGATGCTGGAGCTATGCTTGTACAGCCTGCACAACCATGAGCCAGTTAAGTCTCTTTTCTTTATAAATGGCCCAGTCTCAGGTATTTCTTTATAGTAATGGAAGAATGGACTAACACAGCATGTATAAAATACAAACCCATAGAGGAAAAATCTCCAGTGGAAAAAAAAGGGAAAGTAGAAGTCAAATAAGTATGATAAATGGAAAATATGAACTAAGGTGTAGAAGTAAGTCTAATTTTAATAGTGGTTATAATAATTCTGGAGAGGTAAAATGAACCCAAAAAATCATATTGGATTAAAAACTATGTGGTCCTCAAAACAAAAGGAAGCATAAACACTGACCAAAAGGGGTGGAAAAGGTTAATATTATTGTAGCCTCTCCATTTAAATAACTATTTGAAATAGAAAAAGTTATAAGGAAAGATTTTAACTTCTGCCCTCATAAAGAAATATTCCCAATATTCCAAACAAATGATATATTGCTAGTTTTTCTGGCTTCCCAGCCTCTCAATTCTCTTTCTACATTTGATTGATCATCTTTCACTGTATGACAGAAAGCCATCCTAATATACAAGCATACAATGCCAGTTACTTACTCCTCAATTTCTCCTTGAGTTCTGCCTATTTGTACACCCACACATAGGTTTTCTCAGTCTTCGACTGAGAAGGTGGGAATGTAAAGAAGCAAGACCTGTGGGATGCATTCTGGAGACAGGTAACAGAGGTTACATCAAGTTTTGAGAGCCAATAGTGGCAGCAGTTCCTGTGGCAACATCCATTCTTTGTCCAGCGGTGGTTGAATCAGCAATACAAGCTTTAGAATCTCTTTCAAGATGCAATGGTGTTCGGGGAGATTTTTCTCATATCCTTAAACTTGGTTCTCTGACTTATCTTTTTGCTTTTCCCTTTGACTGTTCTCAACACTCCAGCATTAAGATTCTGTAAACTATTCAACATTCTTTAATGTAGTTTTGTGCTTAAATCAGTCATGGTTGGCTTCTGTTTCTTGCAACCAAAACTGCCTATGATATGACAGACTAATAATATCAGAAAATGGTTTTTCTTTCAATATTTCAAATGGCAGATATGGACTGCCATATTTGCGAAGTGAGAGAAGTACTTGTGTTTTTTATTTCTTGTGTCTGAGTAAGATGCAAAGGAGGGTTTCATGAAAACTACATTTATTGTTCTACAATGGACCTCTTCTCCAACTGCCAATGTTTTCATTTCTTTTAGAAAAATGTATATTCTGGAAGGCTTAAAATTCATGTAAGCCTCATTATTGCAGAATGCCAGGGAAGTCCTA
Source organism: Macaca thibetana thibetana (assembly GCF_024542745.1). Taxonomy (NCBI): domain Eukaryota; kingdom Metazoa; phylum Chordata; class Mammalia; order Primates; family Cercopithecidae; genus Macaca; species Macaca thibetana. The sequence goes on from NC_065585.1 coordinate 65,734,291, forward strand.
TTTGAGAGAAAGCCTATGTATACCTTGAAAAATGTTGCTTTTCTCAGCAAAGGTATTATGTTGAGCAATTTGCTACCCTTTAAAAATCAATGGAAAAACAATTATATTTATATTACAGTCCTATATTGCAGAATAAAGCTTAGTAATGGAAACTGTCCTGAGTAAAGTAGTTAGGCCTACTCACCACGTGGAATCTGTAAAACCTGTCATTTCATTTGGAAGGGGTAAAAGCACCATTTAGAGAGGCTGTTCATAGAAGATCAATGAAGATTAAGTAATAGGTCATTTTACAAACCTGCTTCCCTCCTGTGCTAGTTTAACAAGGAAAGGAACTGCATAAATTGCTTCACTTTACTAGGCCTTCTCATCCTGAAAAAAACAAACACAGAAACGAAATAAAAATGGGATTAGATTGGATTTGAATATGGCTAAATTCACAATTTCTTTAACTATTGTACACCTATCATAGTATACTCTAGAGCCCTTTAAATTTGGATTCACCCACATGACTGACTTTAGTCCATGAAATGTAGTTGAAATGACAGTCTGAGAGTAGGACTTAAGAGACCTCCAGGGTTTCTACTTTCCCTTTTGCATTTCTGCCAGCACCAGAGAGAGTTTGCCATGGCTGCTGCTGCCCCTTCAGTTCACAATAGGAACTACTGATATTGTTCAATACTGGTAAAGCTGTGGAGAAACAGTCATTTCCATATGGTGTTGGTAGGAGTGCCAAGGTTTTCAATTGTTTCAGATAGTAATTGTTGTGATCTATTAATATATTTACACTATTTCTGGCTAGTAATTTCTTCTCTAGGAATTTATCTTACAGAAACTTCGCCACAGGTGAAAAAAGATGTAATAGATCTTTAATATATATACTGTATATATAATATTACAGAGCTCTTATAAAGAATGAAGTAGATCTATAGTTACTTAAGAATAAATATATTCACAATATGGTGTTAAATACAAGTGCAGGTACAAAACATACGCTATGCTATGATCTATTTTTCTGTATTATTTGATAAAGTTAGATTTCTAACCGCTATTTAAAAGAATTTATTTCAGGCTCAGGGGTACATCAGGGATTTGTTACATGGGTAAACTCGTGTCATGGAGTTTTGTTGTACAGATTATTTTGTCACCCAGGTACTAAGCCTACTACCCAATAGTTACTTTTTTTGTTCTTCTCCCTCCTCCCATCCTCTACCCTCAAGCAGGCCCCAGTGTCTGTTGTTTCCCTCTTGTGTCCATGTGTTCTCATCACTTAGCTCCCACTTATAAGTGAGAACACGCAGTACTTGCTTTTCTGTTCCTGCATTAGTTTGCTGCAGATGATGACCTCCAGCTCCATCCATGTTCCTGCAAAAAACATGCTCTCATTCTTTGTTTAATGGTTGTATTATGGCTGTATATGTATCATATATTCTTTATCCAGTCTACCATTGATGGGCATTAGGTTGATTTGGGTCTTTGCTGTTGTGAATAGTGCTGCAATAAACAGACATGTGCATGTGTCTTTATGGTGGAATAATCTATATTCCTTTGAGTATATAGTCAGTAATGCGATTGTTGGGTCAGATGGTAGTTATGTTTTTAGCTTTTCGAGGAATTGCCACACTGCTTTTTACAATGGTTGAACTGATTTACACTCTAACTGCTATTTTTTTAATTCTGTGAAAATGGCTTGAATTAATTTCTGCCAAATTTGGGGAAAATGGCCAATACAAAATTTGGAGGATATGATTTTTAAAAAGCTGTTCAAGACAACCAAAATTATGTTTTGAAAGATGGCTGTTGGTGAGGAGCACTTTGGAGAGAGAAGTAGTCACTAATCAGAACAGGTACTGTCATTAATTTGGTATGATGTAATTGATGGTGTAATATTATTTATAAAAATCAGAAATTGAAAAGAACTGAAATATTGATTTACTGACAAATGAATAAACAAAATTTGGTGTATCCATACAATGGAATGTTATTTGGTATTAAAAATAATCAAATACTGATCAACTTGCTTCAACATGGATAAACCTTGAAAATATTATGCCACCATGAAAGAAACCAGTTATGAAAGACCATATACTGTATAACTCCACTTATATGAAGTGTCCAGAATACTCATATTGATAAAGGCAGAGAATAGTTTAATGGTTGCCTGGAGAGGGACAGGAATGGGGACATAACTGCTAATGGGGATGGGGTTTCTTGTGATTGTGATAGTTGCACAAGTCTGTGAATATACTTAAAACCATTGAACTGTACACCCTAAAGGGGAATGTTCATGGTATGTGAATTGTATCTCAATAAGGCTGTTGAAGAAGAAGAAAAGGAAATATGAGGAGGAGGAGAAGAGAAGGCGGTGGTGGTGGGTGATATTGGTATCACTACTGGAAAACTGATTGTTCACATAGTTTCTGAGTCAAAGTCAGTGCACAGACCTGCAGCCTGTGATTAAAAGAGAAGCCAGGTTATGTTAAGGAAAACTCAAAAGGTTCAGTAATATTCCACTGATCTTTCTTCAAAGGGTACTGCCATTTGCTGAATAACCTTCCTCTAGGAAAAGATGAATATCTAGGCTTCCTGAAAATAGTTAGACACAATACTAAGTTAATTCTGATTCGCTAAGACCCAAACCACATTTAGTCTTATAGAGAGATTGGTGTCTTATAGAGGCTATGTGACAAATGATGTGTTGGCCCTTCTGTTGTCAATACACTGATGATATAATATCAATATCTCGCTTAGCTATATCATGTTGAAAGCTGGAACACACCTGTAAATTTGGGAAACACTAAAATCCAGACTTCTTTTCTTTCTCCCTCCCTTCCTCCATTTCCTTTTTCTCCCTCTCTCCTTATCTGTCTCTCTCGTTCTCTCTCTGTCTTTGTCTTCCTTCTGTTTTTCTTTCTGAGATAGAGTGGTTAAGCATTTATCATTATATTGCTGGATAAGCATCATCAGTCAGAGGGTATTTATATTTATAAGGCAGAAACAACCATATACACTCATACTGTTGCTCCAGAGCTATGTTAACTCTTCTGCTGTCTTAATACATTTCACCATGACTTCAATTGCTCCAACATTATATTTAACATATAAAGATCCTTAGACCCATTGAGGAGAAAGTGGCAAGCACCTGCATGGTCAAGTAAGACAAATACATATCAGAGAGTTTAAGACAGACCCAATGAATATTCAGGTTCCTGCTACTTTGCTGGTATCTTTAGAAGTCCAGTGTTTTGGAGCTCATCAGAACATCTTTTCTGAGGTTGAGGACAAGTTTTTGTACCTACAACTCCTATTATTACCGGCATCACTATGAATGTAGCAAGAAGCTTCCAGGATTTGGAAGTAACATATATTGCACTTTCATATATGGATAGGGTCCATTTATTGGCAACAAGAAAAGCTGACAGTTTTGAGGCCCTTGAGTAAGGAAAAGCTCCGCATTATGTTTGAGCACCAGTATAATTACCCATGCTACTTGGACCCTATGATCTAGCATATTAGTGGTATTTGTGGTAGGTAATGATGATGTTTGGAGTTTCTGGCAAGCTCCATGGCAGATACCTAAGATTATGTAGTAAAGCCATGTTCTCATCAGGGAACTAACGTCCATTGGAAAATACATTTCCCAGTTTATTTTAGACCCTGGTAGAGATTAAGTGCCTGACCACAGAACCCCAGATGATTATATAAACTGAGCTTCTCATCATAAAGTAGGTATTATCAGATAAGTTTGGTAGGAATATCAGCAATTTGTTGTATAACATAAACATTACATTTGGCATTAAACTGAAGCAGGTCCAGAAGGCATGGATAAATTGAAGGAACAGATAATCTAGACTCCTAGGTTACCTCTTTCTTTTGCATGATATTATCATCTCAGCTCATACTTTTGAGCTCATGGGGGATTACTTTTATCAAAATGTGAAGGAGAAAAGGACTCAGACTTCTTTTACAAATGGGTTCGTGTTACATGTTTAGATGAGGAAGAAACTGTAGTTGTTTCATTACAGCTTAATTCAGGAAGTGAAATCTTTTCAGTAGTTAGAACTGTAGACAATACAGTCAATCAACCACTTTGTATGAAGAAACATGGGGCCTGAAGTATGAATAAATACTGGGTCCTGGGCAGTACTGATTGCTTCCCTGGTGAGTCACTGAACTGAAAGGCATGTGATAGTAGGGTCTTGTAAAAGGTGTGTAGTGATATACGAGAGAAGTACAAAATACATGAACTACCACCTCTCCCATTATTCTGAAGGAGAGAGCATTTATTATGGAGGAGAATATCTAACATAATTGGACCAGATGACCTATCCTGTGGATATTAGCTATCCTGTGTCTCTAACCACTTCAGTGTTTCCCAGGCAGTCCATAACTAGACCAGAGTGGCCATTAAAATAGAAATGCAGACTGCACATGAGTGTAGGTATAATTGTTCTTCTTCAATTAGGTTAATCTGGATACTGCCTCTCCTGAGTGCCCAACATGCCCGCAGCAGAGACTAACACAAACCATTGACTGATATGATGTCACTTCTAGAAATGACAAGCCAGCCACCTATCTGACTACTATAGAAGAGGCTGCAATTTGGCTTTCACAGAATAATATGTATTTCGGACTCAGGTTTGCTGTCTTTGCCAGTAATAGATTTCACAATACCTTACTTATCATCACATTATTCTAGGAAATATTGTCTGAACAAGGGACCAATTTTATATCAAAAAAGTATGGCAACAATATCATGATCATAAAATTCACTGGCTTACCTAGTACTTTATTGCTTAGAAGTAGCCAGTCTAATAGAATTTTAGGTTGGCTCAATTGAAAGCTCACGTACAGCACCAGCACTAGCACAGTCTTCTGTGGAATTCAGGAGCATATCCTCTAGTATACCATACATGCATTGAAACAACATTGACTGTGTGGCACAACAGTTACTGTAACATTGTGCTCCCCTAGAACTTTGAACCAAAAAGAGTAAGTAGGAGTGGCCCCTTTCACCATCACATCTAGAACTTATTCAGACAATTTTTGCTTCCTATGCTCATGATATTAGGCATGACTAGGATGAAGCCTGTGGTTCCAGACAAGAAATATTTTCATCAGGGAATGTAGTAATTCCCACTGAGTTGGGTTCTGTGACTATTACTACAGGCCCTGAAGACAGTGAATAAGAAAGCCAAAAAGAAGATAATTCACTGCCTGGAATAATCAATAATGATTACCAAAATGAATTGGGGTTGTTACTCTACCACAGGGGTAAGATTGTATATGTTTGAGACAGGGGAAATTCCCTGGGATGATTTTAGTATTATGATGCTGGGTAATAACTGCTAATGGGCATTTGCAGCAATTGCAACCCAACATGGGCAGAAAAAGGAAAGGTTTACCCATATTGAAGATACAAGCCTAGCCATAAGCAGATTGAAATTGAAACTGGACCTCTTCCTTACGCCATATACAAACATCAACTCAAGATGGATTAAAGACTTAAATATAAAACCTAAAACTAAAAAAATCCTGGAAGATAACCTAGGAAATAGCATTGTGGACATAAGACCTGGCAAATATTTCATGATAAAGATGCTAAAAGCAATTGCAACAAAAGCAAAAATTGACAAACGGGGCCTAATTAAACCAAAGACCTTCTATACAGCAAAATAAACTATCAATAGATTAAACAGACAACCTATAGAATTAGAGAAAATGTTTGCAAACTGTATCTGACGGAGTTATCTAATATCCAGAATCTATAAAAAACTTAAATAAATTAACAAGCAAAACACAAGCAACCACATAAAAAATGCAGGCAAAGACCATGAACAGACACTTTTCAAAAGAAGACATACATGCACTTAAAAAGCATATGAAAAGATGTTCAATGTCACTAATCATTAGATAAATGCAAATCAAAACCACGGTGAGATACCATCCCATACCAGTCTGAATGGCTCCTATTAAAGAGTCAAAAAATAGATGCTGATGAGATTGTGGAGAAAAAAAGAATATTTATATACTACCAGTGGGAATGTAAATCATTTTAGCCATTGTGGAAAGCAGTTTGGTAATTTCTTAAAGAATGCAAAACAGAATTACCATTTGACCAAGCAATCCCATTATTGGGTATATATCCAAAGGAATATGAATTGTTCTACCATAAAGACACATGTATGCATATATTCATGGCAGCACTATTCATAATAACAAGGATGTGGGATCAATGTAAATTCCCATCAACAGTAGGCAGCATGAAGAAAATGTGTTACATGTACACCATGGAATACTATGTAGTCATAAAAAAACAATAAGATCACATCCTTTGCAGCAACATGGATGGAGTTCAAGGCCATTATCCTAAGTCAAGTAAAATGAGACTAGAAAACCAAATACCATATTTTCTCACTTATAAGTGGAAACTAATCATTGAGTACATATGGGCACAAAGAAGGAAACAACAGACACATGGGCCTACTTGAGGGTAGAGGATGGGAGTAGGGTGAGGATCAAAAACTATCTGTCAAATACTATGATTATTACCTGGCTGATGAAATAATCTGGACACCAAACCTCCCTGGCATGCAATTTACCTGTATAAAAAACTTGTACATGTACCCCTAAATCTAAAAGTTTTTAAAATTTTTTATTTTTTTTAAGATGAAAGCCTGAGCCATTAAGCAAACATCTTAGAATAGGAACATTTGGCCAAAGGAAAGGGCAATCTGTAATACAATATTTGGTGGAAGAAGCCAATAGACAATGTCAGTTGCACCTTTAGGACCAGCTGCCTGAGTGTGTCGGTAAAGCGTTTTTAATGCTTTGCTTGCTTTTAGTAATCTAGTTTAGTCTATTTTAGGAAGAACCTATGACTAATTGGACCTGTAGCTTCTTTTTTGAGGATGAAATGAATATACCTTTTTCTCTGCAGTCTTAAAGAAAAAGATTCTAACACAAATGAAAAGTGGTAAGTGGAGGAAGAGAATAGAGGGAAAGGGGGAAGAATGGGAGTGCATATTTATTTTTTTTTGTTTTCTTTCCAGTTTTTCATTCCCCTTAAGTTTTTTATCTAATTAGTTTTATGATATGATCTTAGGGTTTCAGTTTGGACATACCCAGAAGTTCGCACAGCTAGGAAAGAAGTGAGATTGAAGAACAAATACTGCCCAGAAATTGCAGCATATGTATTTGCTGCCATTCTGTGGACAGAGAGCTCCACTCATGTGCCAAGCTAGACATATTCAAAATGCTAAACTTGGCCTGCAGTCGGAATCATTTCTCTGTGGGGTGACTTTTATTGTAAGCATGAGCAAAGAAATAAAGATTTGTAAAGTATGGGATGGAGCAGAGGAAAAGTAGAATGGGGAGGGTGTTTAATACCCTTTCACGTATCCACTGATAAATGTCAAAGTGTGTAGGCTGATGGGGTCATGGCATGGCGATATTTCCTGAGCACTGTTCACTTCCAGATCATTGAGGTCACATTTTTTCGTTCACATTTTCTATGAAGCCATTTATCCAAAGAGATCTAGAAGTTCCGGAAGAGACATGAAAAAGCAATTTTACATTATTAGAATGGCTGCTTCCTATATAATAACTCCCGTGTGTAGCTCTAATCCATATATATCTCTATATCTATATACACATACACATATATACTTATGTATTAGTCCATTCTCACACTGCTAATAAAGACATAGCAGAGACTGGGTAATTAACTAAAAAAAGAGGTTTAACTGCTTCACAGTTCAGCATGACTGGGAAGGCCTCAGGAAAATTACAGTCATGGCAGAAGGGATAACAAACAAGTCCTTCTTCACATGGTGGCAGGAAGGAGAAGTGCTGAGCGAAAGAAAAGGCCCCTTATGAAACTATCAGATGTTGTGAGAACTCACTCACTATAACAAGAAAAGCATGAGGGTAACCACCCCCAACATTTCATTACCTCCAACTGCGTCCATTCCATGACACATAGGGATTATGGGAGCTACAATTCAAGATGAGATTTGGGTGGGGACACAGCCAAGGCATATTATTCTGCCCCTGGCCCCTCCCAAATCTCATGTTCTCACATATCCTCAAAACACAATCATGCCTTCCCAACAGTCCCCCAAAGTCTTAACTCATATGAGTATTAACTCAAAAGCCCAAGTCTAAAGTCTCATCTAAGACAAAGCAAGTCCCTTCTGCCTATGAGCCTGTAAAAATCAAAAGCAAGCTAATTACTTCCCAGATACAATGGAGACGCAAGCATTGCATACATACATTCATTCCAAATGGGAGAAATTGGCCAAAACAAAGGGGCCACAGGCCCCATGAAAGTCCAAAATCCACCTAATCCAAAATATGATCAAGAAATAGTAAAGGACGTGAAAAGTTAATTGTATTTTCTATACAATGCTATCCTACCTCTGTAGTATCATCAACAAATTGTCAATACAAGGAATATAGGAATCATGAAAGCACACATTGATTAGGAAAACAATCACACTTTTTTCCTGAAATTAAAATTGTAATGTTATGCAGGGTTGCAGTGATTGGTTTTCAATGTAAATGTGGGAACACAAATCACTTAAGTGGTGAAAGACAGTGATTATTTCAAAACAAGACCCAGAGTAAGGAGGTCAGAAAGTCATTTACTTTGTATCTAAGGAAAACAGACAGGTAATAATGAGGGCAGTGGTATCCCATTGACATGATTTGGTTGTGTCTGCTTCCAAATCTCACCTGGAATTTTAGCTCCCATAATTCCTACTTGTCATGGGAGGAACCTGGTGGGAGGTAACTGAATCAAGGGGCCAAGTTTTTTCCATGCTGTTATCATGATAGTAAATAAGTCTCACAAGATCTGATGGTTTTATAAAGGGCAGTTCCCCTGCACACACTCTCTTGCCTACTGACATGTAAAACATGCCTTTCCTCCTCCTTCACCTTCACTCATGGATTGTGAGGCCTCCCCAGCCATGTGTAACTGTGAGTCCATTAAACCTCATTTTATTTATTAATTACCCAGTCTTGGGTATTTCTTCATAGCAGTATGAAAATGGACTAATACAGTACTTTGGTACTGGTAGAGTGGGGGTACTGCTATTAAGATACCCAAAAATGTGAAAGCAACCTCAGAACTGGGTACCATGTAGAGGTTGGAACAGTTTGGAAAGCTCTGAAGAAGACAAGATGATATGGGAAAGTTTGGAACTTCCTAGAGACTTGTTGAATGATCTTGACCAAAATGCTGATAGTAATATGCTGATAGTAATAAAGTCCAGGCTGAGTCTCAGTTGGAGAGGAGAGGCTAATTTGAAACTGTAGCAAAAGTGATTCTTGCTATACTTCACACAAAAAACCACAAAACAAACAAACAAAACAAAACCAACAACTGGCGGTGTTTGGCCCCTGCCCTAGAGATCTGTGGAATTTTGAACTTGAGAGAGATTGATTTAGAGTATCTAGTGAAAGAAATTTTGAAGCATCAAAGCATTCAAGAAGTGACCTGAGTGCTCTTTAAAGCATTCAATTTTATTCGTTCACAGAGACATGGTTAGGAATTGGAACTTATGTTTAAAAGGAAAGCAGAGCATAAAGGTTCAGTAAATTTCCAGCCTGACAGTGTGATGGAAAAGAAAAACCCATTCTCTGAAAAGAAATTTAAGCTGGGTACAGAAATTTGCATAAATAACAAGGATCCAAATGTTAACTGCCAAGAAAATGGGGAAAATATCTCTAGGGCATGTCAGAGGTCTTCACAGAAGCCACTCCCATCACAGGCATGGAGACCTAGGAGGAAAAAATGGTTTAATGGGCCAGGTCCAGGGCCTTGTTGCTTTGTGCAGTCTCAGGATTTGGTGCTCTATGTCTCAGCTGTGGCTTAAAGGGGTCTAATATACCACTCAGGTTGTTGCTTCAGATGGTTCAAGTCCCAAGCTCCTAGTAGCTTTCACATGATCTAGGCCTGCAGGTGCACAGAAGTAAAGAATTGACCTTTGGAAACCTCTGCCTAGATTTCAGAGGATGTATGGAAACACCTGGATGTCTAGGCAGAGGCGTGCTGCTGGGGTGGAACCCTCATGGAGAACCTCTGCTAGGGTAGTGCTGAAGGGAAATGTGGGGTGAGAACCCTCACACAGTGTCCCCACTGGGGCACTGCATAGTGGAACTGTGAGAAGACAGCCATCATTATCCAGACTCCAGAATGATAGATCCACTGACAACTTGCACTTTGTGCCTGCAAAAGCCACAGACACTTAGTGCCAGCCCATGATAGCAGCCAGGAGGGGAGCTGTACACTGCAAAGCCACAGGAGTGGAACTGCCCAAGGTCATGGGGACCCACCTCTTGCATCAGCATGACCTGGATGTGAGATATGGAGTCACAGGAGATCATTCTGGAGCCTTAACACTTGACTGCCCCATTGGATTTTGGACTTTCATGGGACCTGTAGCCCCTTTGTTTTGGCCAATTTCTCCCACCCAAATCTCATCTTGAATTGTAGCTTCCATAATCTCCATGTGTCATGGAAGGCTCCTGGTTGGAGGTAATTGAATCAGGGGGCAGGTTTTTCCTATGTTGTTCTCATGACAGTGAATAAATCTCACAAGATTTGATGGTTTTATAAAGAGAAGTTCTCATGCATATGCTCTCTTGCCTGCTGCCATGTAAGACATACGTTTTCTCCTCCTTCACCTTCTGTCATGATTGTGATGCCTTCTCAGCCATTCTGAAATATGAGTCCATTAAACATCTTTTCCTTTATAAATTACCTGGTCTCAGGTATGTCTTCATAGCAGTATGAAAATGGACTAGTACACCCATAAAAGTATCCTGTCACTGTATTCCATAAAAAGAGCCCAATGCTGGCCTTTGGCTTCCTCCAGAATGTTCTGTGAATGTGGCCAGAGTGGAAATTTTGTTGTGGGAGGGAGTAGCCAGAATGTCATCATTGAAATTTCTCTAATAAAACTGAGTTCAACAGATACTAATTTCATTTTTTAAAATTCACTATTTGTATTTCAAAATTAAATCTTCTCACTTTTTAGCCTCTTTTCATGTGTGCGCAGGTGTGTGCCTACTTAAGCAGATGGGACAAGGAGGTACACATATTGCAAAGAAGGTGCTTGAAGGAAAATCTGAATCTCTTCCATGATAGGGCCATGTTAGATCTCTGAGTGGTACAGAATTTATTTTTTGCATTCTGAATAATTAAGGGTAAAATGAAGCCCACTGAATACTGAATGCCTCTATCTAGCTTTTTTATGTAGAACATGAAGGTACCATTGGCAGGATGGTTACACATTCTGTTTGGCCTGAACTGCTTTTCAGGTGTAATTATAAACAACTTTCTTTTCATTCTCAAAATGTTCTTGTTTGGAAGGTAAGTCATGTAGTCCTTCTAACCATGAGGAGAAACACGTTTGAGAGCACAGGCTCTGCCCTCAAGAAACACACTGGTTGAAGAATATACAACCTAGTGTAACTGCTGTGGCTGCTCATGCTTCTCTTTCAAGACACTGAACAGGGCCTTCTTTTGACATACAACTTTGGAGATCCCCCCATCAATCACCAGTGGATAAAGAAAATGTGATATATCTATATAGATATAGATAATATTTTATATATATGTGTATAGATATATAATGGAATATTACTCAGCCATAAAAAGGAACAAAATAATGGCATTTGCAGCAACTTGGATAAAATTAGAGACAATTAGAATAACTCAGGAATAAAGTAACTCAGGAATGAAAAAACAATATATAGTCTCACTCATAAGTGGGAGCTAAGTTATGAAGATGCAAAGGCATAAGAATGATACATTGGACTTTGGGGGCTCAGAAGAAAGGATGGGAGGAAGGTGAGAGATAAAATACTACATATTGGGTACAATATGCACTGATCAGGTGATGGGTGCACCAAAATCTCAGAAATCACCACTAAATAACTTATTCATGTACTCAAACACCACCTGTTCCCCTAAAACCTATTGAAATAATAATAAAAAATAACTTTGGAGATCCAATGTTCCCCTGAATTTGGGAAAAAGGTTACTTTTCTGTGAATCAGGGCTGCAGGTCTTTTATGAAATTCTTATATGGGGCTTGACTCCAAAAACAACATCATTTACCCAGGCCTGCATACTTCCACTTGTAAAACGAGAATAGGGCTAGATCAATCGTTTTCTGAAGGAGTCCCGGTCCTGAGTGATAGGGGGCCACGAGTGTGGGGATCAGAGGGCTCTTGTCTTACTCGCCTTGTTTCAGCCAGAGCATCAGGGCTTCTCTGTTTACATGCTGGGTATCTGTCTAAAGTTTCATTTGAATACAAGTTTCTGCATATACTCTAAAGAGATATAATAAATGTTTTAAATTCTCTAACAAATGATCCAGTGACTCTGACTGGGTAATAAGAACACTACTACAGGGTAGCTGCTGGAGAGCTTATCCATCCATGTGAACCAGATATTAAGCAGGTGAAGCAATTACAAAATTATTCTAGGATCTAGGATGCCTGTTTACCTTCCTTCCACATGTAACTGCAGTAAAACTGATAATATGGCTTGTGCCTTTATAGGTTGCATGTGAAAAATTGAACTTACTGTATTTCCTTTACGAGAATTCTGGGCCAACAGTCTGGAGGCTGGATTCTAGGCTCAGGCCTATACCTGACTATTGCTGTGGCAAAGTAAGCTTATTAATGTCTGATTCTCAATCTAATCATGTATGTGTATGTATTAGTCCATTCTCACGCTGTTATGAAAAAATACGTGAGACTGGGTAATTTATAAAGAGATTTCATTGACTCACAGTTCAGCATGGCTGGGGAGAGCTCAGGAAAATTGCAATCATGGCGGAAGACACCTCTTCACAGGGTGGCAGTAGAGAAAATGAATGCTGAGCAAAGAGGACCCTTATGAAACCATCAGGTATCGTGGGAACTCACTATCATGAGAACAGCATGAAGGAAACCGCCCCCAGTTTTCAATTATCTCCAACTTGTCCAGCCCTGGACACGTGGGGGTTATTGCAATTCAAGGTGAAATTTAGCTGGAGATACAGAGCCAAACCATATCAGTGTATAAAATTGGGATAACATATTCTGTCCTTCTGGTCTCTCTTGCTTGTTGCTATTGTCAAGTAAGGTAATAGATGGGAAAGCACTCTGAAAATCACCAAATGAAGGCATTTCATTGTTACTTATTAGGATAATTTCTTGGGACGGTTGTTACAATTGTTAAACTTTGTGGTTATTCTTATTATTTGTGAATATTAATCAACTTAAATTCTTCATTATAAGCTTCTCTAAAAATACTATTTTTCAGAACTTTGTATTGTAGGATAGAACAGAGATATTCTCGCAAGCAAAAGAGACCAGTCCTGTTCCTTTTAGACAAAATAGCATTGAGTGTCCACAGGATAAGTGGAAACCCAGATGACAAGGTTTAGAGAATAGACAAATCCACGGAAGCAGGAAAAATACACTAAGCACCTGGAGTAGTTTGCCATCACTTCTCGCTGTTCCTCTAGTGAATTCCCTCTAACTAGGAGTAGGTAATTTTCAAAATATGTGTCTCTTTGTATAATACAAGCACCGAATACTCTGAATGGTCTGCAACTAAAAACTAGTAGGGCCATTCTGGTGCACAACTGGATATTAGGTTTCGCCTCCAATTATTCCTCATGCTTCTGCATCTCTAGCTCAAGACCAAAGTTCTATCCAATAGCAGTGCATTAGATGAGCTTGGGTCACTTGTGGTTAAATAATGGGAAAAGGCTTAGTGAGTTTGTAGCCTGCAGCTTCTGTCAGAACAGAAAAGATGCAATCTCTGACCAAGACTGCACACAAAAGGTATTTGGGCGGCTAATAGTGAGGGGATTGAATTCTTAATAGCTAAAATAACAAGTGTTCACAGAAAGTGTGGTATTTACTTCCTATCTTGTTTTTCTCATGTGTATTTTGGTAATTGAATTACGTGTTATTGCTCTAAAGTACAGAAAAGTAATGCTGAGGTGACAGGTATATATGCAAGACATGGAATTTTAGATGCTGATACTTATTAGCATTGATTTATTCAATGTTATTTCACTGAGCAATCAAACATTAAAATTTAATAAGACAAGGTACAGAAATACATGTGACAGATAATATTTAGCATGTCTATTTCAGAGATAGAAACATCCTTTAATTTAAGTAAAGAAATGAAATTCCACAGAGACGACTTGACACATTTGTAAGTGTAGATGACATATGGAGAATTTTTGGTAGTATTTTGCATATGTGGGTTTTTGATATACAAAGAAAAACTTCTTCCTTCCTATATTAAAATGATTTCTTTATCTTGTTTCCATGGTAATAATGAATCGGTGTTAATTGTCTGACTTCCCACCTACAATGCAATCTGGGCTAATTCTGCCAGGTTCCAGCTGAGTCTCCAAAGACAAGGACAGGCTTCTAAGTGGGCCCAGACTGAGCCTCACTACTCAAGCCATCAGGGAAACTGGCAATTGTATGGTGACTCAACCTTAATCCGAGATCAAAATCTAAATACAAAACACAATGGAGAATACACTAACAGCTAATTCACAAGCCAAGCCGGAGGTGAGAACCAAGAGTTAACAACAGAATAGAAGAGGAATTTAAAAGAAGCAGGAGAGGAACAGAAGGAGTCCTGGAAATTTACCTGTAATGTCAACAGTTCACCTTTAGGAACCAGGAAATCAATCATGTCTAGGCCTGTTGGCTATTTCTAAAGGTCAGGATCAGGGAAAATGGATCTGTTTGCATCATCTTACTATTTCAGTTTACAGGCCTGCTTTCAATAATGAGGGGTCAGGGCCAGAGTCCAAAGAGAGGCTCACATACGATGTCTAAATATGTATTTAAAAGCTATGTGTAAAACTATTCCACTGTTAAATAAAACATCTTCTATCTACTCATTGAACAATATACCTTCATAATAAAAAAATGAAAAAATATGTAAAGCTGTGGTTTCATAGGATAAAAAGGAGCAAAATATAAATTCTGATTGAATTCAATTTTTATTGTGCATAACTAGGTATTCTGTTAACAGAAGTTCAATGTTTAAATGAGTAGTAAACAGACACTTATAATTTATAAATTACTATGTATTTATTTTATAATACTATTTTTTCTTGCCTGATTATGGTTTTATAATAGATACTCTTACATACTTTTATTTTTTTAACAGTGATGTGAAGGATAAAAAATAAGATCTAATTTTGTTCAGTGTATAAACTTTAATATACAAAAATATATAGTATAATAATTTTCATGCCTGTTAAAAATTTATTTGGTCTCAAATATTCAAATTTTTTGAGGAAATTCAAAAGTAAAATACAACTTATAATTAATAAATATCAATTTTAATGTTATTTAAATACATTAATATTTTTTGAAAATTTTATTCTTATTGAATTTTGTATTATGATGAGACTTCTCACAATTCTAGTTTTCAGTATGTACTATCATTGCCAATGTGAAAAATTGGTGTCAAGCTTCCTGCATGTTGTGTATACTGACATACATATCTATATATGCACATACATATATATATCTATGTACATACACACACACACACACACATACACTTAAGAGTAGTATGCATTAATATTGAAAATGTTTCTAGGCTACCTTGCATAACTACTGTAAAGATTCAATTAATTCATAGGTATCTGTGGAATTGTGACTTGGAATACAAAGAAAAGGAAAAAAAATGGATGCCCAGCATACTGGGAAATGATTTTTCATTATGAAATATCCTATTACATTCATGCCCTGTAAGAGGAAGAATTTGGCAAGGTTTTTTCTCTAGTTGAAAGCCTTTTAATTCAAATTTTTGCTCTTTTTAATTTAAAATTTTGCTCTGTTTATTCCCAACGTGAGTAGTAAGATAATCCACAATCCTCACAGCATTCAGATAGAGGCAAATTTTGTTCTAAAACATAAGGGAGGATACAGAGAAGCATTTCTCTGGGCCTGAACAGTGTTAGTCAAGGCAGCAGCACTTTTAGGGCCCTGGGTCATAGTTGTACCAGTCCTGAGCACCAGGTCCTAGTAAAATAAGTAGGTATTCAGTAAGAATTTAATTTTGTATGTTTGTAATATTTAGGGTCCTCTAAAACAGGTGATATTTAGCAGGGCCCTCTCTTGCATGGCCCTGAAGGTGCTATTCTAGTTAAGAAAAATAGCATTTATTTCAAATCACTAACAAAGGCTAGAGGTGCAGTTTTTAGTTATAAAGAGAAAAAAGTAAACCATCCAGAGTTGATGAAACTTCAGTTCTGTGGGGTGGGGTGTGAGGGGGAAGCAGCACTTAATATGTTGGTGAAGACTAAGGTATTGAAGTTTTAATTTGTGGTTGTACTTCCTGTAATATTTCTTCATGGTCATGACCAAGCACATTGCCAGATCTTTTATACTTTTGTGTTTTAGGAACTTTTGCCAAGAGCAAAGCTCACAGACACTAACGAGTAGTTCATGTTTGGTTCCTGAGATGGGAGGAGAAAAAAGAAAGAGGGAGGGAGTACCTCTGAGAACAGCGAAAGGGAAGAGAGAGACTTTGACAGACTAGTAGGAGGATGGAGTTTGGAAGATTCTACAAGGAGTATTCATCCACATCCTGTTTTGTGGAAACATGAAAGAGTGGTATCAAGACTCCAAAAAGGATGGTTTTCTAGAGCACCTATGTGCTCAGCCATGAAGAGGAACCATAGCCTCAGAACAAAGTCTCAAATATTGCATAGGCACTGAGAGCCACCGAACTTCAAGAGTTCTGTAGGCAGGGACAGCAAGATTTCAATAGTTATCATCAGAGTAGTGAGAAAAGATGCATTCTTCTATTCTGAATAAGGCGATATGGGTGAGAAAGACTGTAGAGTATTAATGCCTGATACTGACTCTTCTGGCTTGAAGGTAGATTTAATTTTTTTATTAAAAATAAAGAAATGTGGATGCATGCATACTCGAGTTTGTGCTGCAAGTTAATTATCATTGTATAACTTCATTTTTCTTCAGCTCTGCATATTTTAGGTTTGACTACTCATCATATTCATATAGATACTTGTGATCCAGAGATACTTCAACAGTATTTAACAGTCTCTGGACATCAATATTTGACATTAATTTTACCATATTGTTGCAACCAGATCATCTATATGTAATCATTTACGTTACTTTTATCTGTATTTGATTAGTTTTATAGTATGTAAAAATAAGATCCCTACCCAAATATATGTTCCCATTAGGAGATTATATTATCTGAAGATTCACCTTTAGAGATTTTTTTCACTGACTTCTTCAGGCTATATTTTGAAAATATAAATTAACCTTCAAAAGATGACATAAGCTATTATCATATCAATAAAACACCTTAGATTTGAGGAAGAAACCCCATTGTCATGATGATAGTGGACTTCCTTGGGACGGAAGGGAACTAGCATATGTAAAGATGCAAAAGTCTACAAAGCAAGAAGCTAATGATTCTATGTGGTCCAAGCTTGCGTTTATAGGCTCCAGTTCAACAAGATTTCTGATAAATTTTAGCCAATCCAAAGATGCAATAAACCTGGTTACGAGAGCAGGGCTCTACAATCTTTTAAAAACTTCCCACTGGTGCAACCAACCAGAAAGATATGAAGAAATATTCTTTGAGATAAGTAAGAGTGTTGTTCTCTTCTCTCCACTTTGCACCCTAATCATTGTTTTCATCTCTCTTTCTGTTCTGTGTTCAGAGGCCAGTGTACTGGGACCACACTATTTGATATAGATGTTGTTTATCTCATGGTTGACTTTCTTGACTTTACTTGCTTCTTTTGAAATGTGTGTGAGGTCAAGCCAGTAGGGTGTATGTGTGTAAAAGTGATTTGTATGAAAATGTAAAATTGTTTGCAAATGAAAGCTCTATTGACATTTTCCATGCTGAATTATTTTTTCAAATAGAAGAGAATCTCACTCATGATATTCTTATATACTGTTGGAAAATATGAACTATTCACCTTCTTTGGACTACTGTGAGATAGGTATTGGTGTTACTTTGAATATGTCAAAAGGCTGACTTCAAAATATTACTGATTGGATATTGTTGCAATTTGTATGCATGCTTTCTTTTCCTTTCTTGTCTCTATTTTTGTGTCATCTTTAAAATGACAGATTATGACATTGTGGTTAATGTCATTGTCAAATATTTGCCACTTGGTTCAGCTTGTGATGACCAATATAATAATATTAACTGAGCCTTATACTTCAATAACTTTTCATGTTTTCAAAGTGTTTTCACACACATTATCTCCTTTTGTCTTTACTTGATCTTATGAATTCAATTCAGAAGGTATGATCTTCCTTACTTTAGGGTAAGAAAAGGTGTCAGCGAATGGAGTGATTGGCCCCAAGTTATAAAGTTAATAATAACAGAACCAAATAGTAATCTGGACTTTTAAGTTTTATACTTTTCTATAATAATAGTTGATAATTGAAGGACATTTTATTTCAAAAGTATTCTCCTTCATATAAAATTCAGAGTTAGGCTATTTTTTCATTTAAGCTTTCATTATCTGGGATTTAACAAGTGAGCTCAGAAAGTTTCCATCAGTCTTACTATCTTAATCTAAGTTCCTAAGTATTTTGTCATTTGAAGTAAAAATTTCTGCTCACTTATTTAGTCTCCAAATATTGAAAAGTTAAAGAGGACTGAAAAAAAACCCTATTGTTTCCTTTCACTTTTTCCGACAATTTGTAAGCCCCCATCCCCCTTTGCTTATAGACTCTTCTTTCTTTTATCCTAGAGGGTACTTGGAAAAAAATATCTACGAACCTGAGAGCTGAAACTGCAACAGCAATAGATTCACATGAAGTACTTCAATTATGAAGTGCTGCAATCACTTAGTTTTATGAAGCCTCTTGGTGAGAACACTGCAATAGCATTTTGATGTTCCAGAAGCTTCAAAGTGGGTCAGTTTTTACTGTACCAAGGGAAAAAAAAATGAGATATTAAAATTGTCTGTGGCTGTAACTTTTAAGGCTCTTCTCCATTTCCACCTCACTTCTTTGCAATGCTAAAATACCAAAATAAAGAGAAAAATGAGTAAAATATTTAATTTACTCATTTATATACTTGTGATTAATAGTTATTGTAAGCAAAAAAGACATAGCTATATTTGCTGTCTATATAGTTCTAGAACAAGACCAAATTACTACAGATAAGTAGCATTATAATATTTATTTTAAAGGTGAAGTTTGGTGCTATATTTTTATGTCTTGATTTTAAAGCAAAGCAATAAAAAGTAAGTAGCTATATACCTTCACTTTCCACAGATTTATGTTAAGTACCTACTGGGTACAATGCATTCCGTTGGATCTGTGTGGATGTACATGTATCCATTAGAAGTTGGGATAAAGCTCTGCATCCATTAGAGTTAATCACATATTCAGATAACAACAGTGACTGAGAGCAGCTACTCGGAATTATGCATCTATGTCTGTGCAAGCCATAAAAATTGAGAATTATGTAAAAAGTCTCGAAGCCATGATACTCCCATCAAGTTGAAATAAAGTATAAAGAAGGCTGTTTTACTTTGGCACTTGTGGCATCCACTCTGGATGGTTGATGACACTCTGACTAATAGTAGAAGGTTCACAGTCTCCCAAGGCCTATGAGAAGATTGAGAACAATCGGAAAGGTTATGAGTAATGAAAATTATTTTTCTGTTAAAGCCTAAAGAACAGTTTGTAGAACTAAGTCTAGCCAAGCATATGCTTTGTCTTTATCAATCTTTTTATAGAGGAAACATCTGTCATTTAAGGAATTCAAGATATTTATGTGGAAAGATATATCTATTATGTAGCAGTTCTTAAAACTACCAATTGTTTTATTTTTATTATATTTATTTATTTATTTATTTTATTTTTATTTTTTTTTTTGAGACGGAGTCTCACTCTGTTGCCCAAGCTGGAGTGCAGTGGCACGATCTCGGCTCACTGCAAGCTCTGCCTCCTGGGTTCAAGCCATTCTCCTGCCTCAACCTCCCAAGTAGCTGGGACTACAGGTGCCCGCCACCTCGCCCGGCTAATTTTTTGTACTTTTAGTAGAGACCAGGTTTCACCATGTTAGTCAGGATGGTCTCGATCTCCTGACCTCGTGATCCACCCGCCTCAGCCTCCCAAAGTGTTGGGATTACAGGCGTGAGCCACCATGCCCGGCTGATTGTTTTAACTATGCTAAACCATAACCTTCTTAAATTTGTGTATTACAATGCCTCTGAAATATTGTTGCCAATTATTCTTTTCTCCAAATATACAACCAGTACCTGTTGCCAACTTGCTCTCCTTCTTCCTTCATGCTTTTTCTTAGTTTCATCTGTGATACAAACTCACATATGCACACAAACCGCATTCAAAAGGTTGCTGTTTGAGAATTGAACTAGCCACCTTTTCTACTCATCAATTGTACTGTAATACAATTTTATGTTTGTTGTGGTTCTGTTTCAAGTTCTGTAGCATTTTCAGTATTAGTCAATATATACTATGAAAGGGTGCACTTATGTTTCTCTATAGTAGATACAGTCTATTGAATAGGACATTGTAAAAAAAATTTCTAAAAGATTCCTAGTCAACATGTGTGCATGCATAGGAATTGATTTTCTTTGTGTCTGAAGATACTGCTGCTAATTATGTTGCTCTGTATTTCTGAGTGTGGTTGCAGAAATAAATCAATGTGGGACTATTGGTCCTTATTATACTCTCAGTGTGAATAAATCATATTTTGCTGTAGACACTGATTGTGAGACCTGAGTATTAATATAAAATTTGTTTTCCATTTTGATAAACTATTCTCACATCTTTATTGAAACTCTCCAAATATTTTACTGGATATAAAACTAAAAAGTAACATCTGATCCCACTTTTTGAAGAATTGAATTGAGATTGATTTTATACATACACACATACAATCACATATGCATTTCTATTTAAATTATTGATCAGGCATATCAAATAGATTTCAACTTGCTTCTTTGTCAAATTGATTGATAGTAATTGGTTGAAAGATTCTGAAGCCATCTTCAGGCTTAGTGGGAAAGGGTGCTAAGATCAATTAGCAGTACTTGTTACAGATGCAACAGTGGAGGATGGCATGCCTTGCATATGTTACCTCAACTATGCTCTTTTAGGAACTACTGTTTTCATTCCTTGCACAACGCCTGACAAGTGCTTGGCATCAAATGCTGAATGAATAAATGAATGAATCTAGACTTTCTCAATTAAAATAAAAACACACATTAGATCCACACAAAACAATTGGAAAACAATTATATGCTACCCTATATGCTACTGACACGCGCTACAGAGAAGAGAGAGAACAAGATGAACTGAGGAAGTTAAATAATATTCACAGAGGAATTGAGTCTTGAAGACTAGCTAGAAGAACCAGAAGAGTGGTTAAGCAGAAAGCTTAGAGAAAGGGATAGAGGAAACAAAATGAAAAAAAGATGTGGCTATATAAATATAGAACTAACTACTATGTGTTCAAGGTGAAGAAAAAAATCTAAGAAATATACAGAGTAAGGGAACAATGGAATACTGGGTAAGAAATGTGTGTTTGTGTGTGTGTGTGTGAAAGAGAGAGAGAGAGAGTCTGGTGTCAGAGATAGGGACAGATTTTGGTGGACTATCGAACCAAGTTAGAGGATTACAATTGATGGAGAAGAAAATAAATATTTATTTTAATAGAAAAGTGAAATACTGAATGTGGTAGTCTAGAAGCTTTCTCCTGGCATTAGTACACAAACAGGTAGAGTGGATGCAGGAAAACGTTGAGACAGGAAGATCAAGAGTACCAAGACAAGATCAAGACAAGAGTATCAGAGGCTTGGGGTGCTAAGAATGGTCCAGTTAGGAATGAGGAGAAAAGGGAAACTATGTAAGGTCTGTTGAAAGTTTAGGAGTTACATTTTTGATAACCTTGATGTAGAGACAAAAAGTAAAGGAAGAAAGAAACATTATTTCAAGTTCTTAATCAAATATTATTAAATAATTTGGAATTTCCAAAGCATACTACCAGCGACCCTAGGAGACTGGCATGGTTAGAGAGCGTGGCTTAATTGCATATGAGATAAACAGGCTTTGGGTGTTAGAGGGAACTGATGCATATGGAAAGCAAAGACCAAAAACTTTCCTTCCTGTTGTGCATTATGGAACATGAGTTGCTTTGGAGATTGAAGAATAGGAGAGCAGAAGAAAGACATGAAAATATGGGGATTAAAAATCTTTTCCTGCTTATTAATCCTGGGCTGCCTTATTTGCTTCTATCTGTAACAATAGCTGTCAGTTACAGGGACATCAATAGTGGTGTTTGTGGAGAGTGGGGTGGAAAGTCTTTCTTCCTTACTCTTACGATTTTCTATGTAGAGGAGAGCAGGTGTATTTGGGCAGAATGGTAAAGCACAGTACTTTCATGGTCATTACAATGTTTTTTTTCCTGTCATCAAAATATGCTAAAAATGAAGAGGAATTGCAGGCAAGTAATTTAAAAAAGGAAGGTATTATACAAAAAGATTGTATTTGAGGTTTGTCATGGTTCTTTATTCCGCTCTATGGACAAATCAGTGGTACTTTTGGTATTTGTTGGCTCTGAAGAAGGGAACATCTGATTGTAAGTTTTAGACAACTGAGCATTGAGTCCATGAAATAGCAGGCCTTCCAAACACAGCAACAACTAGGTTCAGATCACCAAGTGTGGATTTGAACCTACTGAAACTATAACTAGCAGCTCTGCAAGCTGTTGGCCACGGCTCAATTCTCTACTATCATCGCTTCTCCTCAATCGGCTTTTTTGTTAAGGAGCCGTATTGTCCTACTCTCAGGGCCTGCCTCAGATTGCAACCAAATCAAATGAGAGCAAGAGAAGGAAGCCATCCCCAGTAATGCTGGCTTTCCCTCATTTCCCTGAGTCGTGCAGGCACTCTGGCTTCTAGAAATTTCCGTTCTAGTTAAAATATTTGCCATGCCTAAAATAAAATTTGAGTTTTAATGAAATGTGCTCTGGCAAAATTACCAGTAGTAATTTTCTACTGGTGTGGAAAATTACTTTAAGTGTATTCCTGGTCATTCGAACGTAGCTTATCCCAGCACCATTTTCACCTGTTTCTTCATAATGTTATAACAAAAGAAGATGGAGAATAGGGTATTGGAAGCAGAACTGAACAAAATAATTACAAGGTGGTTGGAAATAATTTCATTGTCTTTATGAATTGCTCCTTAACAGAGACTTCTTCCATTTATTTAGGAAAATCTGTCATTTTAAATGCATGTGAGTGCTTGAATACCAGGAAATCATATTTCTTTTTAGGAATGAACATGCTTTTCTGACAAGCTAACAATAAAACTTTCTGTCAGTGTTCCAAATGTATAAAATAGCATATTTGAAAGTTCTTTCATTGTATCCTGCTAGATTTTTTTATGAATTTAATAACTACTTGGCTTAATTCCCATTTTCAACCATCCACATATTCCTGATTCTAATGATGCCTTTTAAGATAAACTAATCATAAAACAGAGCCTAAAGAACTAAGTTAATTATTGATTTAGATTTTAATACCAGCCTCTTCAAATCCACATTTAAAGCAGTCACACATCCTAAGCTCCTATATGATTCCTGATGGTTAATTTTTTCTGACCCGAATAGTGGAGCTGACTCAATTCTTTTTCTCATAAAAGTGAGGTTATCCACAGCCTCAGCAAAATTCTTCCTATTTCATGAGTGAGACAAATCAATATATTTCCCATGCTTTGTTGTATCACAAAGAAAAAAAATATCCATGGCAACTGAAAGCTAGAGCAAAATGTTAATCATTTGTACTTCTCTTTGACTAGGAAAAACCTCACATTAGCATATTGGGGAGAGGGCTGGAAGGGAGAAAGTGAAAAAAGTCTACAGAATTGACTATTTGGGCTCCATTAATGTTAGCACAGTTTCTATTTTCACCACTGGTAATTCTTGTTTACCTCTGCTATCTGTAAATTGTATGATTCTGATAAGAGGATTTCAATTTGTCACTGAAGCACATAGGTATGGCTTCACTGCTGATGGAGGACAATACCAGCAAATGGCATGTAATGGCTTATTTAAAAGCCATTAGCTGTGTAAATGGAATTAAGGGCTACTTTGGACTGGTTGGAAACTTATGATTTTTTTCTTAGTATACAATGAAATTTGGAAATTGCTTAAATGTCACCCTATTTTTAAAGATATGGGAGGCTGTATATGATGAGAGATTGTTAGTATCACAGATTTACTGACATGTGGTATTATCAGTCATCCAATGTTCAAATTAGAGAGAAAGAGAGAACTGCATATTGTGATGTTAATAAGCATGTATTTAAAATTATGACTTAATTTGTTCTTGTTATGCACTGAGCAATGTCTATGTTTATAAGTTAACTCGCTGAATTCTCACAACAATGCTATAAGGTAGGAATTCTTAAATGACTCTTTGCTGAGGCTGTGGATAACCTCACTTTTATGAGAAAAAGAATTGAGTCAGCTCCACTATTCGGGTCAGAAAAAATTAACCATCAGGAATCATATAGGAGCTTAGGACGTGTGACTGCTTTAAATGTGGATTTGAAGAGGCAGGTATTAAAATCTAAATCAATAATTAACTTAGTTAATTATTTAAGTCATTAATTTAATTTTATAGATGTGAAAACTGAAGCGCAGGTAGGTGCTGTCATCTGAATGTTTGTGTCTCTCAAAATTTATTTGTTGAAGCCTAATCACCAAGGTGATTTTTGGACCTGGTCACTGGTTCCAGAGACTGTACTCTTTAATCAACCAGTGACTGTCAGAAATGCATAATAAAACCACAGGAAGGTCAGTACATTCATGAATGTTCAGGCTTCTTTAAAAGGTGGATAATGGGGGAATGCTTCAATAGACTGAACAAGTTAGACTTTTCCATCCCTACAAGGTTTGTATTTTGTCTCTGGGTCCTGTTCCTCTGAGGAGAGTAATACAAGAGTTTTAACCTGTCTCCAAAATAATATAGGATTTTTATAATATAGGGTTTGCGTATATGTATATGTTTATCATATGCATGTAATATACATGATAAACATTTATAATGAGAGGGAAATAACTATGTATACTGATGAACAGATATAGATATAATCAAAGAACACAGGAAGAACTCACATTTATTCAGTACCTGTTCTGTGCCAGGCAATAGTCCAAGAACTTGACATGTATTAGCATATTTCGCCCTTACCATACATAACCCCATGAAGTAAGTGCTGTGATCTTCTCTCTTATCTTAAAACTGGGAAAACTGAGGCTCAGAGTAGTTTCATGACCTGCCCAGGATACCATAGTAATGGAATTGGGCTTCAAACACACAGTTTAGCTCTAAGGTCCAATCATCTAACCACTAACTATATGATAGTTTTAGTTTCTTATAATATTTCTAATTAATAATGTATCAGGAAGCAAATGAAAAACCGATATGCTAATTGCCCAAATTCACTTTCTCCAACCTGTATAACTCATGTTTTTTCCAATTGTGAGCTTTAATATTCACCATGAGCAGGTTTACAAATGTTTACTTACACAATAATAAACCTGATAATATAAGAACAGCTCTTCCTTCTCATAGAATTGAAGATACATTTAAAGTAGGATTGGCCTGCCTTCAAGGTCTGTTCTAGCAAATCAATACAAAGATCAATAAAAAACAGAATATCTTAGCGGATAACTAGGGTGGTATCTATGCGTTATTTTATTTTAACCAAGGAGAAGGTTATCTCTGCTATTGCATCTGACATTTTAATTTAGCCTCTCTCAATAACTGTATTTGAAAGCAAGCATTTTTTTCTCCATTAGCTACATTTTACTTCAGCTTTGGTACCAAGCTTTTAATCATTCCTCTGACTTCTACGAGCTCAAATGATTTCAGCTTGCCTGCCACTACTCTCAGGAATCCTGCACTTAGGGGTCAATACAACAGGGATTTCATCACATCCTGAAATGCATTGGCCTGTGGGCTCTACTGACAGACAAGATTTATTACTTGGTGAGTGTAATTTTTTTTGCCAATGAGTAAGTACAATGTCCACGATTTCTGAATCAAAAATATTGAGGATGCATCATCCAGCATATGTTCTGACAATTAGATGGAATATATAATATCACTCCTGTCAATAAAATTTATGGCACATTATCAGCTTTTGTGTGAGGGCAGTGTGGGCAGTTGGAAAATACAAAGTGCAATTCTTGATTTCCTTCATCGATCTCTGCTGGGAGAGGAGACTAACAGGGGAGAAATGACTTTTTCTCTAAAAATTGAACTCGATGGAGATCCTTCTGTCCCTTCCCTCATCTCCTGCCCCGATTCTTTTCCCCACACTTCTTGAGCGTGTTTTATGAAGCAGAAGCTTTATTAAGCACTTATAGATTATAGATGGATATTGTCTCTGCCTAACCGGAGTTCATAGTCTATTTGGAGAAAGAGATATTAAAGTGTGCAATTTAAATATGGTGTTCCATAAGGAAGATGAGAGAGGGAATACAAGGTAGAATGGCATTTAAGGAAACCATGTCAAATTGGCTTAAAGATTAATGGAGAGAAAAGGCTCATAGAAATCCCAGGGATGGAGCAGCAACTTCAGACAAGGCTGAATCTTAGAATTCTGAACAATTTCATTCAAACTTGGGTTATGCTTTTCTTTCTACTGCCTTTATTCTCAGATAGACTTTCCTTATCTAGAGACTACTTTAGGTGTACACCTTACCATTTTAATACACCTAGTAGAAGGGAGGATTTTTCTGGCTTATAATTCCACAGAAGTCCCAGGCTCTATGTTTATTGCCTTAATTGTGGAACATGCTTAGTCCTGTATCATCACTATGGGGTGTGTGTGTGTGTGTGTGGTGTGTGTGTGTGTGTGTGTAAAGCTCTGAGCTCTAATTGCTGTTATCTGGTTCTTATGTTACTCCTGGAATCAGAAAGAGGGATTAATCCCAATGTAACCACATGCACTATGGTTGATAAAAAATGATTATCTAAAGGAAAACCAAATGCTATTGCTGTTGGAAGCTAAAATGGATACTCATTGGGGGAAAAAGAAAAAATAGAATAAGAAAGCAGCTGCCATTCTTACAATATTTATAGAAGAGAGAATGTTACAGGTTGAGAAGATTTGCTGAAAGGCAATAGTGAAAGTGTATACATAGAAATAACCCAGCAATGCACCAAAGAGGTATGTCCAGGGGATGGAATAGAGCCTAAGTACATAATGTGGCCTTGGATTCTAAACCCATATGGTTGGAATGTTCCTTATGTATAACGAACCATCAACACCTTTGCTACAGTGAAGATTAGAAGTTCAGATACATTCATTTTATAATTATAACAATCTGGAGTGACCAGAAAAATATGATGAAGGAAGAGCTGAATACTTCTTTCAATTTGGCCAGTGTGATATTTGCATGCTTCTCATCTTGAAGGAGAATTTCAAACCAAAAGCAACACAGAGACTACAAACAAGAAAGGAGGATGACTTTAGCGTCTTTCTTCATTCTACTGTATTCTAAAATAAGGAAGGCAAAGGCAAATACAGTATAATAGAAAAAAAAGAACAGGAGTTTAAATTTGAAAACTTAATTGTAGTACTGGTTATGCTACTGATTAGGTAAGTATATGATGTTGAGGGATTTATTTAATCTCTCTGGGACTCAGTTTTTGTATCTTTAAAATGGAAATTTACATTATCTATCTATCTATCTATGAATATCTTCAGAATTCTTTGAAGATTAAATAAAATATAGATGTAAAAGTATTTTGCAAACACTAAGGTGGTGTTATTAGCATGATCTAGTACATATGAATTTGTAGATTATATTCAATTATTGATTCCTTCTATTAACTGTGAATACAATGTGTATTTTCGGCTGTTCATGATTTCCTATAAAAGTGTAGTTTAACATAATGGCTTAGCTCAAGTAAAATATTATCAAATGTATTTTTCATTCATATGTGTTTAATTAAGTTCTAGGCCTTCAATTGTATATAAAATATTTAGGCTTTAGTTTAAAAACAGCAATATGAGAAGATTCAACATGACCCAAATCTGATGTCCAAAACAGATAGTAAGAGCAAACCACAAGAGATACAGTAAATGAAGTAATCTATTGTAGAGTCTAAAAGCAATAATAATGATTAATGTGTTCAAGGAATTAATGACAAGATGGAGAATTTTAGCAAAAAACAGATTATATAAACAAAATAAACAAACATCAATTCTATAATTAAAAATAACAAAGTCACTGAAATTAGCTACTCAGTGGGTGAATTTAATAGGAGGTAGGCACAGAGAAAGAGGAAATTCATAACTAATGGAAATTTTTTTATTCACTTATTTATTTTTGAGACAAGGTCTTGCTCTGTTGTTCTGGCTGGAGTGCAGTAGTATGGTTACAGTCCATTGCAGCCTTGACCTCCTGGGTTCAAGTGACCCTCCCACCTCAGCCCTCCTGAGTAGCTGGGACTACAGGTGTGCATCTGTAGTGCACGTGGCTAATTTTTGTAAACAGAAAAGATCTTAAGACCTGTAAAATATGTAAAATGATATAGCATATATACAATCGGAAGTCCAAAGTAAGGGAGAGAGGGAATCATAATAAAACGATATTTAGAGAAACAATGTCTGAGACTTTTTTCAAAACTGCTGAAAGACATCAAACTAAGGTTTAAGAAAATCTAGAAAGATAAAGATAGAGGAAAGCACACCTAAAATCATTAGTGTATACTTCTGGACATAGGTGTGCTAGACTAAGCAAGTAAAAAATACTGAATGCTCAATTAAATTCAAATTTCAAATAAGTAACAAGTAATTTTGGGGTATAAATATCTCCCATGCAATATCTGGTATATACTTACACCAAAAAATCATTGTCTATCTGAAATTGTAATTTAATTTTGTATTCTCCTGTATTTTATTTGGCAACTCAATATTTAAACCAAAGGTAACCAAGTATATGTTTTAAAAGCAACCAAAGAGAGTGACACAATCCCCTCTAAAAAGCAATAATGAACCAACAGATGACTATTCAATAGAAATTATGAAGTCAAAAACAATCCAATGCTATTTTCAAAGTTTTAAAAGAAAATAATAGTCAAACTAGACTGCTGCATTCAACAAAAATATTCACCAAACAAAGAGAAAATAAGACCATTTCCAGACCAAAAAAAAAAAAAAAACCAAAAAACCAAAAAACTAGGAAAGGCACGAACTGGCAGAATTAACCTAAATTAAATAATAAAGGATGTTTTAAAGAAAACATCTGCAATTAGCAGATGGAAGCATGAAGCTAAGAAAAAAATGAAGCAGCCTGGAAAGATTATCCTCTGAATATTTTAAATTAATTGGAAGAGTGTATGACTGTAGGGAGTGAGATTGGAAGTTTACTGTTGGGAAGAATCATGGGGAAAATTTCTGGTGATGGTAATGGTTTATGTCTTTAAAAAGGTTTGAGTTATGCAATAAATGCAATGATCAAAACTCATTGAATGATACACTTAAGATTTATGCATTTTCGTGCATGTAAAAAAAGAAACTATATGCAAAAATTTAACTCTAGTCATTTATATTTATGCTGAAGTACTTAGGAATGAAGTATACTGATATCTGAATTACTTTTAAATACACAAAAAATAGGTGGATGAAAGAATTGATAGATGGATGAATATATGAGTATATTTGTAATAAAGCAAAACAATATTGATAGAATCAAAATGGTGGCTATATGAGTGTTCTCTGTGGAATTTTTCAATTTTCCTGTATTTTGAAAATTTTCATAATGGAATGGTAGAAAATATAGGTGAATACATGATAATAATATCTCATACATCAGGCTGTTAAGCTGTTCTTGCATTGCTAAAAAGAAATATCTGAGACAAACAGAGAGCCAAATCAGGAATGAACTTCCATTCACAATTGCTTCAAAGAGAATAAAATACCTAGGAATCCAACTTACAAGGGATGTAAAGGACCTCTTCAAGGAGAACTACAAACCACTGCTCAGTGAAATCAAAGAGGACACAAACAAATGGAAGAACATACCATGCTCATGGATAGGAAGAATCAATATCGTGAAAATGGCCATACTGCCCAAGGTAATTTATAGATTCAATGCCATCCCCATCAAGCTACCAATGAGTTTCTTCACAGAATTGGAAAAAACTGCTTTAAAGTTCATATGGAACCAAAAAAGAGCCCGCATCTCCAAGACAATCCTAAGTCAAAAGAACAAAGCTGGAGGCATCACGCTACCTGACTTCAAACTATACTACAAGGCTACAGTAACCAAAACAGCATGGTACTGGTACCAAAACAGAGATATAGACCAATGGAACAGAACAGAGTCCTCAGAAATAATACCACACATCTACAGCCATTTGATCTTTGACAAACCTGAGAGAAACAAGAAATGGGGAAAGGATTCCCTATTTAATAAATGGTGCTGGGAAAATTGGCTAGCCATAAGTAGAAAGCTGAAACTGGATCCTTTCCTTACTCCTTATACGAAAATTAATTCAAGATGGATTAGAGACTTAAATGTTAGACCTAATACCATAAAAATCCTAGAGGAAAACCTAGGTAGTACCATTCAGGACATAGGCATGGGCAAAGATTTCATGTCTAAAACACCAAAAGCAACGGCAGCAAAAGCCAAAATTGACAAATGGGATCTCATTAAACTAAAGAGCTTCTGCACAGCAAAAGACACTACCATCAGAGTGAACAGGCAACCTACAGAATGGGAGAAAATTTTTGCAATCTACTCATCTGACAAAGGGCTAATATCCAGAACCTACAAAGAACTCAAACAAATTTACAAGAAAAAAACAAACAACCCCATCAAAAAGTGGGCAAAGGACATGAACAGACATTTCTCAAAAGAAGACATTCATACAGCCAACAGACACATGAAAAAATGCTCATCATCACTGGCCATCAGAGAAATGCAAATCAAAACCACAATGAGATACCATCTCACACCAGTTAGAATGGCAATCATTAAAAAGTCAGGAAACAACAGGTGCTGGAGAGGATGTGGAGAAATAGGAACACTTTTACACTGTTGGTGGGATTGTAAACTAGTTCAACCATTATGGAAAACAGTATGGCGATTCCTCAAGGATCTAGAACTAGATGTACCATATGACCCAGCCATCCCATTACTGGGTATATACCCAAAGGATTATAAATTATGCTGCTATAAAGACACATGCACACGTATGTTTATTGCAGCACTATTCACAATAGCAAAGACTTGGAATCAACCCCCAAATGTCCATCAGTGACAGATTGGATTAAGAAAATGTGGCACATATACACCATGGAATACTATGCAGCCATAAAAAAGGATGAGTTTGAGTCCTTTTTAGGGACTTGGATGCAGCTGGAATCCATCATTCTTAGCAAACTATCACAAGAACAGAAAACCAAAACACTGCATGTTCTCACTCATAGGTGGGAACTGAACAATGAGATCACTCGGACTCAGGAAGGGGGAACATCACACACCGGGGCCTATCATGGGGAGGGGGGAGGGGGGAGGGATTGCATTGGGAGTTATACCTGATGTAAATGACGAGTTGATGGGTGCAGCACAGCAACATGGCACAAGTAAACATATGTAACAAACCTGCACGTTATGCACATGTACCCTACAACTTAAAGTATAATAATAATAAATAAATAAAAAAAAAAAAAAAAAAAAAAAAAAAAAAAAAAAAGAAATATCTGAGACTGGGTAGTTTACAAAGAAAAGAGGTTTACTTGGCTCACAGTTCTCCAGACTGTACGAGAATGGTGGTGCCGTCTGCATGGCTTCTGGGAGCCCTCAGGGAGCTTTTACTCATGGCAGAGGAAAAGGGGGAGTAGGTATACCACATGGCGAGAGCAGGAGCAAGAGAGAGGGTGGGGAGAGGTACCACAGGCTTTTAAAAACCAGGTCTCATGAGAACTCAGTATCATGAGGACAGCACCAAGCCATAAGGGAATCTGCTATCATAACCCAGACATCTCCCACCAGGCTCCACCTCCGATGCTAGGGATTATATCTCAAGGTGAGATTTGGAGAGGACATCCAAGGTATATTAAGGGAGTAAATGGTTATAAGACTTTTGAATTATCCAGGGAATTTTCAAAGTGTGAATTTCAATCAGACTTTAATAATTTAAAAGTGCACGTTGTAATCTCTATGTTAATCATTAAAAGAAGACTGCATTAGAAAATGTATAACTATCAAACTAATAAAAAGTAGATTCAAAATAATACATTGAAATAAGGTAAGAATAAGAATACTTAATTCAAAAAAAGACGAGAATAGAGAGAAAAGTGAACACAATAAAAGTGAGACAATAGAAAAACAGTACAGTACATTTAAATCATATGTTACAATAATTTCATTAAATATAAATTAAATACCATAGACTGACTACAACATCTAGAAACATAGTTTTTAAAAATAGATTTAAGGTGTCATTGATAATATTATGTAAATACATATGTACTTCTAGACTAAGGAGACCCTGTATAATTAAGATACAAAGATTCAAAATTATTAAACTGGAAAAATAATCATATGCTGTTTATTTTGACGATGAAGATAGCAAAAAGTTTGAAATTTAAAGTATGAAAAAATATATACCTTCTAAGTACTAACCAAAAGATAGTTGATGTAACTATTCTAATACTTGTCAAAGTAGAGTTGAAGTAAAGAAGGATTGCTACAGATAAAGAAGAATATTTATTACTATGAGGAACAACCATCAGAAAGAAATAAAAGTTCTTAATTTCTATACACCAATTATACCAACTCAAAGATCATGATGAAAAATATCACAGAAATAAAAGGAGAAATAGTTTAATTCATAATCATAGTAAAAAATTTAACGTAGTTCTTTCAGTAACTGATAGGATACATAGATGATAGCATTAGTAAAGATATGGAAGATTTGAATAATATAAATAACATTTAGTAAATTATATACAAATTTATGATGAACATCTTTTTGTATAGCACACATATTTTACTAAAATTGATCATTAATTTTATCCTTAGCCATTAAGCAGAAGTCAACAAATGTCAAAAGAATGTTATCCTAACAAATGACAAAAATATAATTAGAAAATCTCCATGTAATGGACAATAAGAAATGCATGTTTCTATAAGTCATTAGATAATTCAGAATTGTAATGAAAATTAATAACTAAGTTAATAACTTTAATTATTTAATAATTAAAATGTAATGATTAATTAAATGTTAATAATAAAATAATTAAATATTAATAAATTTTCATTATATGCTCAATATCTAATCTATATTTCAATCTATGTGATATCTCACATAGATATCACTGGAGAAGAAATACAGATATTTTAAATTGCTTAAAATCTGAATTTAAATATATGTTATTTAAGAGGTCAAGGAGAGGACAATGCAAATATTCATGGCAATATTAATTTCCAAAGAAAAAGTTCAAAAACTTCTTAGGTTTTTTATATTACTATTTCTGCTCATTGTTTAAATTGTGGAAAATGATGTAGCAAAAAATCTATTCCTTAGTTTTTATATAATATTCAATAGCTATAAAACTATTTTTTTAGTTTCAAAACCTTGTCAAATTCATAATGAAAAACTGTAGTCAATCCTAATATCAAAAAATTCTGAAGCACTATAGAATCATTTAGAAATTACTGATTATTTTAATGAAGATAGGCATTATAGCAGCTAAATCAAAAACATATAGTTGGAAGTATTGATTTAGCATGATGCTTTTAATAATATTAATGTTTCAAGTGAAATATTGTACAAACAAAAGTTTATATAATATTTTCAAAAGTATCAAAGGGATTAGAAAAGTATGTGAAGAATAAAATGAAGCAATGAGAAAGAAAAACACATTTTGATGCTAATGGAATTGCAGTGTCTTGTCATTGCTTTCAACTTTTTCCTTTCAGAAAATTTTAAGAGGGAAGAAAATAATCATTTTTGACTGAAATGTCATGATCAGTCCACCTATGATCCAAAACTAAATTTTAGAATATATTATTTTTCTACATTTGATACAGAAATCTCACGTTCAGAATTTAAAATGCTAAATAAATGTTTTGGCCTTTTAGCATCCTAGATGTTTATTACAATTCTTTCAATTATAGTTGCTATGTACAACTGCAATTCTAATTCATACCGATGATAACTCAGTAAGGAGTGGTGGATTGATAAGGCAACGATACATGACTAAGTGAAACCTTAAATTTTTTTCTAATGTCAAGCCTGATTCCTTTGAAATATGATATTTTACTTTCAGGAAAAGAACTGCTGCACACATTTTCAAATACCCCTGTAGCTCTAAGGGGATATTTATTTTTGCTAACTTTACTTTTATTTATTTTTGCTAACTTATTTTTATGTAAGTTAACAATTGTTTTAACTTCTACCTTGGGTGAGGTCTGGTGAAGCTAGCAGCAGATCAAGAGAGAGAAACTGGAAAGAGTTTTACAGTTTTGTTATACTCACAGTGCACAGGGAGGAATATGGCACACCATGCAGGGCCATTCAGAGAAGCACCTGTCAGTCATGAGGCAGAGGGAGAAAAGGGAACTGTGGAATTTAGTGTGGTTTCCACGAAAAGGAAAGGCAAGCTGACTTAGAATTGGCTTATTTGGATAATTTCAGTGAGATCTGGCCCATAGGGGCTGTCCTAGGTAGTCTGATACCTGGCCCTGGGATAAATAATGTGGGTGCTTAGGAGGATGTGAGCACAATTATAGAGGTGGTTGGCAGGTGGGGACTTATCTGGCTGCTAAAGAAATAAAATTAATTGGCTTTAGCCATAGACTCAAAAGTGGGTCAAAACTGCATTTAAAAAACCATATTATGAGAGTGGAGCATATAGTTTCCTCAAATGATAATTCATTAAAAACCACTTCCACAATGCCAAAAGAAAGTCTGTTAAATTCAATGACCATTTCTATCAAAAGCAAAATATCGGAGAATGTAAATATTTAAACTATTTCCATCAGACAAGATGTGTACCTATTTCACAACAAATTATATTCTAGTGACTTTGACTCCCTAATCATTCTAATCAAAATTTTGAATTATTTATATTATGTTTAATAATTTGGTCTGCATAATTTACAAATAATATAATTTGTATGTATTTATAGATAATATAATTCCTTTATAGCAGCTCAAATGGACTTGAACTGAATTGAATTATTTACATTATGTTTAATACTTTTGTTTGCATAATTTATAGATAATAAATTTGTATATTTTTATAGATAATATAATTCCTTTATAGCAGTTCAAATGGACTAAGACAGATTATATTTGCCTGGATAATTTATAATGAAAAGAGGTTTATTTGACTCACAGTTCTGCAGACTATACAAGAAGCATGGTACCAGCATCGGCTTCTGGCAAGGACTTCAGGAAGCTTCCATTCACAGTGAAAGGTCGAGGAAGAGCTGGTGTGTCACATGGCAAGAGATGCAGCAAGAGAGACAAGAAACAGGTGCTAGCCTCTTTTTAAAAAATCAGCTCTAGTGAGGAGTAATAGAGCAATAAGTCACTTATTACATCTAGGAAAGCACTAATCCATTCATGAAGGATCTGCTCCCATAACCCAAACAATTTTCATTAAACTCTGCCTCCAATATTGGCAATCAAATTTCAACATGAGGTTTGAAGGGAACAAACTATATCATTCCACCCCTGGTCCCACAAAACGCATGCCCTTCTCACACTGCAAAATTTAATCATCCCTTCCCAATAGTCCCCAAAAGTCCTAACTTGTCCCAGTAACAATTCAAAAGTCCAAAGGCCAAACCCTCATTTGAGACTCAAGGCAAGTTCCTTACAACAGAGAGCCTGTAAAATTTAAAAAAAAAATCAAAATGAGTTATTTCCTTCTAAGATACAACGGTGGTACAGGCATTGAATAAATATTCTCTTTCCGAAAAGGTAAAATCAGCCAAAAGAAAGGAGGAACGGGCCTTTCTTAAGTCCAAAACTCAGCAGGGGAGACATTAGATCTTAAAGCTCCTAAACAATTCCCCTTGACTCCATGTTCTTTATCCTGAGAACACTGGTGCTGATGGTGGGTCCCCAAGGCCTCAGGTGGTCTCACCCCCATGACTTTGCTGGGCACAGCCCATGTGGCTGCTGTCACAGGTTGGAGACCAATGCCTGTAGTTTTTCCAGGTTGAGGTTGCAAGCTGCTGATGCCCTTGCCATTCTGGCATCTAAAGGATGATGGCCCTATTCCCACAGCTCCACTAGACAGTGCCCCAGTAGGGCCTCTCCACAGGGGCTCCAACCCCACATTTCCTTTTGATGTTGCCCTAGTAGAGTCTCTTTGTAGTGGCCCTGACCACTACAAAGGTGCTTCTGCCTGAGCACCTTGGCTTTCCAACATATCCTCTGAAAAGTAGGCAGAAGTTGCCAATGCTCCATTACTCTTGCATTCTGCATACCTGCAGACTTAAAACCATGTGGGAGTTTCCAAGGCTTATAGCTTGCACCCTTTAGAGAAGCTGTCCAAGCAACACTGGGGACTCTTTGAGCCACAGCTGGAGCTGGAGTGGTTGGGATGTAGGGAGCAGCATCCCAAGGCAGTGTAGGGCAGCAGGGATGGTCCCCCAAACCATTCTGTTCTCCTAAGCCTCTTGGCCTGTGATGGGAGGGGTGGCCTTGAAGATTTCTGAAATGACTTCAGGGCCTTTTCCCTATTGTCTTGACTGTTAGTGTCTGACACCCTTTTATCCATGCTAATCTCTGTAGCAAAGAATTTCTAAGCTGCACCTTTGAAATGACCGTTCCTTCCCTACTACATGGACAGCCTGTAAATTTTCCAAATTTTTATACTCTGCTTCCCTTTTAAACATAAGTTCAAACTTTTGGTCGTTCCTTTTCTCCCATATTTAGTCTTAAGCTGTTAGAAGCAGCCACATCACTCCTTGAATAGTTTGTTGCCTAGAAATTTCTTCTGCCAGGTACCGTATATCATCACTCTTAAATTCAGCCTTCTAAAAGTCCTAGGGCATGGGCACAATGCAGCCAAGTTCTTTGCTATGGCACGACAAAAGTGACCTTTGCTCCAGTACCCAATAGGTTCCTCATTTCCATGTAAAACCTCAACAGTCTGGCCTTTGATCTATATATTCGATATGATTTGGCTATGTCCTCACCCAAATCTCACCTTGAATTCCCATGTTGTGGGAGGGAGCTGGTGGGAGGTAATTGAATCATGAGGGCAAGTGTTTTCCATGCTGTTCTCATGATAGTGAATAAGTCTCACAAGAGCTGATGGTTTTAAAAATGGGAGTTTCCCATACAAGTTCCCTCTCTCTTTGCCTGCTGCCATCCATGTAAGATATGAGTTGCTCCTCCTTGCCTTCTGCCATGATTGTGAGGCCTCCCCAGCTAGGTGGAACTGTAAATCCAATAAACCTCTTTCTTTTGTAAATTGCTCAGTCTCGGCTATGTCTTTATCAGCAGTGTGAAAATGGACTGATAAAATATTTACATCAGCATTTTGGTCACAATCACTTAACCAGTCTCTAATACATTCTAAACTTTCCCTCATCTTCTTGTCTTCTTCTGAGCCCTCCAAACTCTTCCAACTTCTGCCCATTACCAAGTTCCAAAGCCGTTTTCCCATTCAGCTATCTTTATAGCAATGTTCCACTCCTCCATGCCAATTTTTTGTCCTAGTCTGTTAGGGTTGCTGTAAAGCAATACCTGAGGCTGAGTAATTTATAAAGAAAAGATATTTATTTGGATAACCGTCTGCAGATTATACAAGAAGCATGGTGGCAGCATCAACTTTGGGTGAGGACGTCAGGAACCTTCCACTAATGGCAAAAAGCTAAGGGGAGATGGCGTGTGACATGGCAAGAGAGGGAGCAAGAGAGAGAGGGGAGGGATATTCTAGGCTCTTTTTAACAATCAGTTGTTGTGGGAACTAATAGAGGAAGAACTCACTTATTACTGCAAGGATAGCACCAATCTGTTCATGTAAAATCTGCTACCTGACCCCCAAAACTCCCATTAGACCCCATCTCCAATATTGGGGATTAAATTTCAACATGAGACTTGGAGGGGACATATATCTAAACTTTATCATAATTGTTATTGTTGAAAATATATATACGTTAATACCTCAAAACATTTTTACTTGGGGAAGGGTTGTACCTTTTTCTATATTGTAAAAATAAATAATATAAGAAAAATGCCTGTTTGATATCACTGCAAAAAATATCTGCCCAGGTCAATTTTTTATTTTTGCTTAATAGGCAGAAGTTTCGCCTCCTCCATTTGAAAGCTGCACTCCAGAACAGAAATTCACCAGAGCATAGGATTCAGAAGGGGAAGGAGTGAATGCAGAAAGTTGATTAGAGTGTGCACCATGGGACCTTGGCTGCAGATTTTCTCGGTAAGAGGCAGACAATGATGTCCCATGGCAGCCATAGGGGAGAGGCAAGAGCAGAGTTAGATCAGCTTTTGTCTTATTTATTCTCTCCTAGCTACACTTGCTGTCCCCTCCCTGTCCAAGGTTGCAACAGCACGTCTTCCATATCGCCCATAGCCTACCCACTCGAAAACAGCTCTTCAACTCCCTAGATGTATCTCAGTTTTTATTACTGTAAGTTAGTTTTAAAAATGTTATTTTCTGGCCAACTGAGGTAGATGTGGGACCTTGGCAGGATTCCTTCACTAAGGTTTGAAAGTGCTTCATGCCATTGCATCTGAAACTTTAAAGCAGAAACATGAAGTCTGCCCTGGAATCATTAATAATTTGGAGATTTGTGTGGGGTGTGGGAAACGTAGCTGTAGGAAATTTTATTTCTAATTTTATTGTATGCCTGCTTACACTAAAATTTTTCTAGAGGAAAGAGACTATTTTAGTATCCTTCTGCCACCTCCATGTCTTTATTGCTTAGAAGCTCATCACTGTAATGTAAAAGTGTCAAACTTTATGCAGAGCTGAATGGTAAAAGGGAGTGTACATAATCGTTCAAATTCAACGGCCATACAGCAAATGTAGAAAGGGGAAACTATAAAGTAGTCAGGTCACATCTATAAAAGATTTGGTACAAAAGGTCAGCATGCGTAATGCATTGGTGATGCAGAGACATTGATAAGACTCTTTAATATGGTACAGTGATTTACAAGTCAGCTGCCACTTAGCAACAATTAAAAATTCAATTCAGTTGTAAATGCAATTAAAAAGGTAAACACATTTCCATTTTTGTATAAATAGGAATACACAGAAATACACCTATAAGCTTTTTGAAGTCATTTTCTTTAAAGACATAAACAGTGCCTATACCATCTACTTTATATTGATTTGTATGTATATATGGTATAGAGCACAGAGGCAATATTTTCAGGGGGGGTTGAAAGCCTTTCCAGTATCTAGGATTCTAAAATAGTTCAGTAAAACTAGAAGACAGTCTTCTTTAATGTGCATTTCAAATTTTATGTATACAGGGGGATGGATGTTACTCTTTGTTTCATTATCAGTAGCTAAGTGAGCATTAGAAAGCTTAATTAAGATAATATTAACGCAGTTTTAGACTTTAGAGACTCAGATGGATTTTTCAGATTAAGAATTGAATTTCATTTTATCAGATTTGTGATTTTACTCTGATTTGGTAATTAGGAAAAAACAAAATGTCACATTAGTCTTCTTATTTCTTACAATTGTGCTACAATCTTGATTTTGACTTAGGAGGGGAACACATTTTGTCTTCCTATTTGAATACTGGCTCACCAGGTTTTATATTTCTGTGAGATTCAGCTAAACAGCATAAATGTTAGAAATATGAATTTCTGCTTCCTATATCAGACAATCTTTACAATCACACTGAACACAAATGAGCTCTCAACTACCATAGTTCCAGCCAAAGCCCATGTTTACTGAATAGTAATAATCAGATTTGAAAACAGCTTGTGAGATGCTTTTTTGCTTTCTCTGTGTATCATTCAAAATTGCCTTGGTTTGCATGTCAAGAAAAGTGGCAATTAAGAACAACATAATAAGGAGTCCAAAAGGAGGCAGCCCCAGTTGCAGAAGCAGCAGAACCCCCTCCCTGCCCCAGGCACCCACTGTCTTTCCAGTCCACCATCGTTAGTCTCTGGCTTTCATCTTCCTGCTTACAAAGATGGCAAGCTATCCAGGCCCACAGAAAGGTAAAGGGAGACAGACTGAAAGGACAGGCCTTTTAAAAACTTTCTGGAAGCCCAGCCCAGTCACTGTTGCTTACCTTGCTTCATACCAAACTGGATCACGTAGACATTGCAGAAGGCAAGGGAGTCTGGGAAGGTGGAGTCTTTTAAATGAACATAACCTTCTTTTAAATGAGTATATTGTGACTCCAAAAATCAAAGTTTTTATAGGAAGGAGGGAATAAGGGATTTTGAGTAGGCAGCTAAGAGTGTGTGCCACACTGCTGTTAGATGCTGGTGATAGAACTCATTGGGTAATATCTTAGGGAAGGGCTGATGAGTCTTAGTTTCCTAAAATGACCTTGACAATAACTGATAACTACTATGTACATCTGTGGCAGGTAGAACAACTGAGAAAACAGGATCTCTAGCAGCAACAAAAATAGGTAAATGTTTAGACAAATCCTCTGGTGTCCTTAAAAAGGCAGAATGAGGATGGAAGCAAACACTCACTTAAGAACAAATTTCTCACTAGAGAAAGTGTACTCCAGGGTTCCTGGGTTTTTAGGTAAGCACTGTGAAAAAGTACTCACTTGCAACTGTTCTACCTTGAGTTCTTATTGTTGAGAAAAGCTCCAGGAAGCAGTTTAGCCTCAGGAAAAAAAAAAAAATGGATCCAGAGATGCCTTAGTTGGAGATGAACTTTAGCAAACTCTCCTCATACTAAAAATCCCCACCCAGGGAGGAGCTTATTTGCTACTTACTATACATGCGAGGTATGTTGAAGCATGGCTGGCGACCATACCTGTGCCACCTTTTCTCCACCTCTACATGCAATGGTTGCAGCACACCAGTCCAATAAAAGTCATGTTTTCACCCTTGTTAGGGGACGCTCTCCTTTGGGAAAGTGTCCTCGCTGTCCTCCTTGTTTGCTGCAAGTAACAAAATCCTCTTCTTATATCCTCCCTGGTTGCG
Source organism: Macaca thibetana thibetana (assembly GCF_024542745.1). Lineage (NCBI taxonomy): Eukaryota > Metazoa > Chordata > Mammalia > Primates > Cercopithecidae > Macaca > Macaca thibetana. The sequence continues at coordinate 65,775,522 of NC_065585.1, forward strand.
GTCATTGGACTATCACCTGCCAATCGAACCCGCCCACGTAGTGTGAGTAAAAAAGTAATTTAATTGAAAAGCAATTTAGAAAAATTCAGAGTTCAAGGTCAAAACAGAGAGACAAGGATGCTGTCCAAGGTTGAAACACTGAATTGGACATGTATCTGTATGGTAATTGATATTCTAGCAAGAGGAATAACAGAAGGGAAACATATCTATTCTGAATATTTCTATAGAACTAACCATTGGCTACCCCTAATAACTGTCACTTATGCTTGTTTGGCTTTGACTATGTGCTACCAGTCTTTTCAATGTTTAAGTTTTGTGGGTATATAGTAGGTATATGTATTTATGGGGTGTATGAGATATTTTGATACAGGGATACACTGTGTAATAATCATATCAGGGTAAATGGGTAAATGCTCATCACCTCAAGCATTTATCACTTGTGTTACCAATAATCTAATTATATCTTTTAGAATTTTTTAAATGTACAATTAAATTATTATTGACTATAGTCACCCCGTTTGATTGCTTTATCACTGCCCCTTAGGTTTTGTTTTCTAACATATGCTTTAAGCCTACTTCTTTTTCACTTTATCACTATGTTCTAAACTTTTGCATCCCTGCCCTGCCATGGATTTTGGCCCTGACAACCCAGAGCTCCCCAAAGGGTTCCTCTTCTTTACTACAAGTAATGTAGCCAGGGTTCACCCAGGACAAAAGCAGCCACTGAAATTTCTTCTTGGCAGGTGAGCAAAGCAACTTAAAAAAAAATTAAAAACCCTTCACCAAAGAAGATACACAGATAGCAAGTAAGCATATGAAAAGAAAAGTGCTTCACATCATATGTCAAGAGGGAAATGCAAATTAAAACAACAGTGAGACACCACCATACATCTATTATGATGGCAAAAATCCAAAACACTGACAACACCAAATGCTGGCAAGGACGTTGAGCAAAAGGAACTCTCATTCACTGCTGGTGGGAATGCTGCATAATGATACAATCACTTTGAAAGGAAATTTGAAAGTTTTTTACAAAACTAAACATACCCTTACTGTATGATCTTACAATTGCACTCCTTGGTGTTTACTCAAAGGGGCTGGAAACCTATGTCTGCACAAAAAGCTGCATACAGATGTGTATAGCAGTTTTATTCATAATTGCCAAAACCTGAAAGCAACCAAAATGACATTCAGTAGGTTATTGAATAAATAAACTGTGATACCACCAGACATTGGAATATCGTTCAGTGATAAAAAGAAATGAGCTATCAGGGCATGAAAAGACGTAGTGGAATAGTAAATGCATATTGCTACGTGAAAGAAGCCAACCTGAAAGATTCCATACTGTATGATTCCATAGTTTTGGAAAAGGCAAAACTATGGGGACAGTAAAAAGATCAGTGGTTTCTAGGGTTTTAGGGAAGAGAGGGATGATTAGGTGGAGCACAGAGGATTTTTAGGGCAGATATTGTATGATATTACAATGGTGGATACATGTCATTACACATTTGTCCAAACCTATAGAATGTACAATACCAAGGGTGAAAGCTAATGTAAACTGTGGACCTCTAGTGCTAATAATGTGTCCATGTAGGTTCATCATTTGTAGTAGATGTACTCCTGGCTCAGATGTTGATAGTGGGGGTGGCTATGCATGTGTAGCGTCAATAGATAACATGGAAAATCTTTATACCTTCCACTTAATTTTTGTGCGAACTTAAAACTGCTCAAAAAATTGCGACCAGAATGATTTATTTTTGTATGTTTCTACCTTTATTCATATCACATGGCTACTCAGTTGTACCAATCCAATTCATTGAATAGTGCCTGTTTTACACACTACTTTTATATACAATCTTTATCATACATAGGCATATGTTGATGATATTGCAAGTCTGGCTCCACCACTGCAATAAAGCAAATATTACAATAGAGTGAATCACATTAGTTTTTGGTTTCCCAGTACATATAAAAGTTATGCTTACATTATACTGTAGTCTATCGAGTGTGCAATAGCATTATGTCTAAAGCAATGTGTGTGTATTATTCTATTTTTTTTTTTCAAATGAAATATTCTATTTTTAAAAATTTTGCTTTTAGTTCTGGGATACATGTGTAGCATGCAGGTCTGTTACATAGGTATACATGTGCCATGGTGGTTTGCTGCACCTATCAACCCGTCATCTAGAATGATTTTTTTTTTTAAAGTTTGTACAATAGAATGAATCAAATGTACACTGTACGAATTTGGAAAATATATAAAAACAACAAAAAGAAAAGAAAAACAGCATATTCTCACTGACCTGAGATTACTGTTAACATTTTATTTGCCTTTCCATATTAATAAATTTTTATCTTATCTATATCCAGTCCTTAAATAAATTTCTCCAGATGTCCCCAAAATACTTTCTTAAAAGCAAACTTGTGTCTGTTGGCTATATGAATGTCCTCTTTTGAGAAATGTCTATTCATATCCTTTGCCCACTTTTTGATGGGGTTGTTTTTTTCTTGTAAATTTGTTTGACTTCTTTATAGGTTCTGGCTATTAGCCCTTTGTCTGATGAGTAGATTGCAAAAATTTTCTCCCATTCTGTAGGTTGCCTCTTCACTCTGATGGTAGTTTCTTTTGCTGTGCAGAAACTCTTTAGTTTAGTTAGATCCCATTTGTCAATTTTGGCTTTTGCTGCCGTTGCTTTTGGTGTTTTAGACATGAAGTCTTTGCCCATGCCTATGTCCTGAATGGTACTACCTAGGTTTTCTTCTAGGGTTTTTATGGTATTAGGTCTAACATTTAAGTCTCTAATCCATCTTGAATTAATTTTCGTATAAGGAGTAAGGAAAGGATCCAGTTTCAGCTTTCTACTTATGGCTAGCCAATTTTCCCAGCACCATTTATTAAATAGGGAATCCTTTCCCCATTTCTTGTTTCCCTCAGGTTTGTCAATGATCAGATGGCTGTAGATGTGTGGTATTATTTCTGAGGACTCTGTTCTGCTCCATTGGTCTATATCTCTGTTTTGGTACCAGTACCATGCTGTTTTGGTTACTGTAGCCTTGTAGTATAGTTTGAAGTCAGGTAGCATGATGCCTCCAGCTTTGTTCTTTTGACTTAGAATTGTCTTGGAGATGCACCAACAGACACATGAAAAAATGCTCATCATCACTGACCATCAGAGAAATGCAAATCAAAACCACAATGAGATACCATCTCACACCAGTTAGAATGGCGATCATTAAAAAGTCAGGAAACAACAGGTGCTGGAGAGGATGTGGAGAAATAGGAACACTTTTACACTGTTGGTGGGATTGTAAACTAGTTCAACCATTATGGAAAACAGTATGGCGATTCCTCAAGGATGTAGAACTAGAAGTACCATATGACCCAGCCATCCCATTACCGGGTATATACCCAAAGGATTATAAATCATGCTGCTATAAAGACACATGTACACATATGTTTATTGCGGCACTATTCACAATAGCAAAGACTTGGAATCAACCCAAATGTCCATCAGTGACAGACTGGATTAAGAAAATGTGGCACATATACACCATGGAATACTATGCAGCCATATAAAAGGATGAGTTTGTGTCCTTTGTAGGAACATGGATGCAGCTGAAAACCATCATTCTCAGCAAACTATCGCAAGAACAGAAAACCAAACACCGCATGTTCTCATTCATAGGTGGGAACTGAACAATGAGATCACTTGGACTCAGGAAGGGGAACATCACACACCGGGGCCTATCATGGGGAGGGGGGAGGGGGAAGGGATTGCATTGGGAGTTATACCTGATATAAATGACGAGTTGATGGGTGCTGACGAGTTGATGGGTGCAGCACACCAACATGGCACAAATATACATATGTAACAAACCTGCACGTTATGCACATGTACCCTAGAACTTAAAGTATAATAAAAAAAAAAAAAAAAGCAAACTTGATAGAATCTGTTTGTTATGCCATTTGAGGTTTTATAATTTAGGATAGTGTTTTCCTAAGACACTGTTTTGTTGACTAGATCTACTTAGATATCCTGCAGAAGGCCCTAACTTCTAAATTTGTCTTTTTCAAGGTCATTCAACAGAATTTTTGGTAATGATAGAAACATTTCATATTTATGCTAAACAATAGGGCAACATATTATTCAAAGTTCTCCAGAAAGACAGAACTTGCAGGATACATATATAGATATGTGAGAGTGGATTTATTGGCGGAATTTGCTTATGGGATTAAGGAGGCTGAGATGTCCCATGACAAGCTATCTTCAAGCTGGGTACCCTGGGATGCCCGTCCACGTCCAAAGGCCTCAAAACCAGGGAAGTTGTTACTGTAACTCTGAGTTTGAGACCAAAGTCCTGAAAACCTTGGGGAGCACTAGTGTTAAGTCCTGGAGTTCAAAGGCCAGGGAGCCTGGAGTTTTGGTCCCCAAGAACAGAAGAGGACAAGTGTATTCCAAGTCTAGGAGATAGATAGACAAATTTGCTTTTCCTACTTTTGTTCTCTCTGGGCCCCTGGCCAATTGGAAGGTGCCTCTCTACATTGAGGATGGATCTTCCCCATTTAGTCCGGCCAGATTCACACAGCAACCTTCTGTGGAAACACCCTCACAGACACATCCAAAAATAATTCTTCACCAGGCTTCTAGGTATACCCTAATCCAGCTGACACTAAAATTAACCATCAAAGGTAGCCACTTTTCACATGTGGCTATTGAGTACTTGAAACTTGCCTGGTGTGATTGAGCAAGTTAATTTTAATCAATTTAGATTCAAATTTAAGTTAAATTTGAATTAAAATAGCTGCCATCTGTGGCCTGTGGCTATTGTACTGAACAGCACAGGTTTCCTTGCTTCTTCCCTCTCAGGCTAGGCTTATCCTTCTTTTCCTGTATTTCCTGTTAACTGGAAAATGTAGATAGGCCTAATACTAGGCAAATTGGATGGAATACTTCCTGAGGACATTGTGTACTGCATATTGTGTTATATCAGGAGACACTTTACTATTTGCTAGGCCCACCATTAGTGATACTAAGATTGACGCCAGGATAGCATGATGACAAAATGTCTCATTCAATACCGAGTCACAATTTTCCCCTTGAGTCTAGAAATCCATGGGGTGGCTGGAGTGGAGGTAAACACATGTCTGGTTCATTCTCAACTATATCTTTCAAATTTTTTTTAACACCAATATATAATTCTTGTGTGTGTCTAATTTTTATAAAGGTGCAGAGTTATGATCTTTTAGCTCTGCCATTGCTTCTGCATTATTATACTGGCTTTTCTTTTTGTAAAGAAGAGCTTTCCTGATTCACTGGGGCTGTTTGGTTACTACATACATCAACAAAGGTAAATGCTTTCTTTTCCTTCATTTACCACTTTTTTTTTTTTTGAGACGAAGGTTTCACTCTTGCTGCCCAGGCTCGGGTGCAATGGTGAGCTCTGGGATCACCACAACCTCTGCCTCCCGGGTTCAAGTGATTCTCGTGCCTCAGCCTCCCAAGTAGCTAGGATTACAGCATGTGCCACCATGCCTGGCTAGCTTTTTTGTATTTTTAGTAGGAGATGGGGTTTCTCCATGTTGGTCATGCTGGTCTCGAACTCTTGATGTCAGGTGATCTGCCTGCCTCAGCCTCCCAAAGTTCTGGGATTACAGGTGTGAGCCATAGGATATTTTATAATAACCACCTCAAATGGTAGAAGTTTTCTGGCTTTTCCTGTAGTGAGTACTATGAAGAAATTATGTTTTTTATTAATTCAAAGAGTTTCCGACTGGGTGCGGTGGCTCATGCCTATAATCCCAGCACTTTGCTCCCAGGTGAGATGAGTGGATCACCTGAGGTCAGGAGTTCAAGACCAGCCTGACCAACATGGCAAAACCCTGTCTCTACTAAAAATAAAAAAATTAGCTGGGCTTGGTGGCGTGCACCTGTGGTCCCAGCTACTCGGGAGACCGAGACAGGAGAATGGCTTGAAGACAGGAGAATAGCTTGAACCCAGGAAGCGGAGGTTGGAGTGAGCCGAGGTCATGCCACTGCACTCCAGCGTGGGTGATAGAGCAAGATTCTGTCTCACAAAACAAAACAAACAAAAAAAGAGTTTTCAACCCACTACAGTCACTTTTTAAAAATTAAATTGTTGAGCTGGACCCATGAATGTACCTTCAATCTGGCTTTTGATGTTACTTTTAAAATGAGACTCAAAGTTTGCTGTAGACTTTCTTAGGGAGGTACATCATGGGTTTATACAGACTGTGCCCTGAGAGCAGATGATAGCCAATATTATGCCCCTCTCTAACATCTCTTTCGTAAGTCTCCAACATCATCCCCACCTTTCAAACATATTTCTCTTTTTGTTCATCTGGGCAAGGCAGAGTGTTTAGTGGAAAGCCAGCCTAGCCTGAGACTGGAAGATTCTTACATGGTTTAAACAGTGTGAATATAGGCAGTGAGTACCTATGTTTCATTTTCAAGGCCATAACTTCCCTAACACACCAAGTGCTGACATAACTTAAAGCAAAGAACCCAAGATGGCCCATACTGAGTACTCTTCTGTATCCACTCCTGGATATAGTGCAAGATACAGACTTAAAGGGCGGAGGAGACAAGAGAAACACATAATAAGTCTTGAGGTGTAAGATAAGGAGCTGTAATTTGTAAGACACTCAATTTTAACTCTCGAGTTAGGTAGAGCGCTCAAAATGGAATAGTATGATTTCATGTTGGGTCAAACAACATGGAAGTATAGGGTGCACACCCTTATACTCCAGTATGTACATGTATATCTGAAAAGACTGCAGTTTGTCATCTTGTAGTTTGCACTGAGCTTTTGTGAATTTCAGAACATGTGTATCTTGTTGGGAATGGATTTCCTCTACCAGTCTGGCAGTACTGGGAGGTAAAGACTGAGGCTGAGAAGTGTCCTGGGAGTTTATGTGATGTGGGGTAGACATGTCATAATTGGGTTTAGCAATGGATGATTTATATGCCTTGATCTTTTAATGCCCACAATATGATTCTAATGGTAAATTTTAGGTATCAACTTGACTGGATTAAGGGATACTTCGATAGCTGGTAAAGCACTATTTCTGTAGATGCCTGTTAGAATGTTTTTGTAAGAGATGGGCATTTGAATCAGCAACTGAGTAAAAAAGATCCACCCTCATTCAGTGTGGTCCAGCGCCACCCAATTGGTCAAGGTCCCAGAGAACAAGAAGGTAAAGGCAAAGCAGATTTGCTGTCTCTAGATCTCTCTCTCCTAGAGCTGGGGTGCACCTTTTCCCCACTTTTAGACATCAGAACTCCAGTTTCTCTGGGCTTTGGACTTCTGGACTTGCACCAGCAACTGCTGTGTTCTCAGGCCTTTGACCAGGACTGAGTTTCACCCTAGTTCTGAGGCTTTTGGTCTTAGACTGAGCCATGCTACAAATTCTTTGCTTGTCCAATGTGCAGACAGCCTATCATGAGACTACTCAGCCTCCATAATCATGTGAGCCTGTTCCCCTAACGCATCCTTTCTCAGACATCTATATCTGTCTATCTCTCCATCTTCCTACCCTGTTGGTTCTGTCTCTGTGGAGGATTGTGATTAATATGGAAATAATAGTGGTTTCTGATACTTCTAAATTACTTCTTAGCTGATAAGGCACATCTCTACATAATACATAGCTTGCTTTTCACACATACACAAATAATTTAGCAACTTGGATTTTATTGTATCCTGATTTTCAGTGAAAAAAATAAGGCCTATAGGAATAATTTGCTTTGATTTTTTCATCTAGCAAGTGACTGTGTTGGGATTTAAAACCAACTCTACTGGGAGGCCGAGGTGGGCAGATCACTTGAGGTCAGGATTTCGAGACCAACCTGGCCAACATGGTGAAACCCTATCTCTACTAAAATACAAAAAATTAGCTGCACATGGTGGTGTGCGCCTATAATCCCAGCTACTCAGGAGGCTGAGGCAGGAGAATCGCTTGAAACCGGGAGGCGGAAGTTGCAGTGAGCCAAGATCATGCCACTGCACTCCAGCCTGAGCAACAGAGTGAGACTCCATCTCAAAACAAAAACAAAAACAAACAAAAACAAACTCAAGTTAGTCATTAACTCAGTTGATAACAATTTATTAAACACTATTTGTCAAGCCCTCTGTTAGACATTAAGGACACATTGCTGCACAAGACGGATACATATTGTATTTCCTTCAGGGAAAGTATAATGTAGCTCACAGCCCTCCCATAAGCCTGTTCTATAAAGCCACTTAAAAGCATATCTCACCCTCACCCCATCATTATATTCTCTCATCACTGTCCTTCTTCCAAAAAGCAATAAATACAACTGCTCTTCTCCTTGTGTTTTCTATCACAGTAAATGTTTCTATCACAGTAAATGTTTACTCAATGGCTCTCTGAGGAACCTGGGAGACAGTCTTCACCTTTCCTAATTACTTCATTATATTGAATCCACTCCCAAGTCCTGAAGACTGTATTTTCTAATTTTTTTACTCCCATACCTCACTATCTATTTTCATCACTGCTTCCACAGATTAAAGACTTATTTCTTGATTGAACTATTGCAACTATCATTGAATAGGTGTCCTTGTCTTTAATCCATGATTTATGCTTCACGTGGTTGCCATAGTGCTTTTTCTATAATGTATATCTGTTCTTTGAAGATTTTGCTTTCAAATGCTTTTATTAATATTACATTCAAATTATTTTTTCTTTCTTTCTTTCTTTTTTTTTTTTTTTTTTCTGAAGCAGAGTCTTACTCTGTCACCCAGGCTGGAGTGCAGTGGTGCAATTTTGGCTTACTGCAACCTCCATGTCCTGCGTTCAAGGGATTCTCCTGCCTCAGCCTCCAGAGTAGCTGGGATTACAGGCATGCGCCACCATACCCAGCTAATTTTTGTATTTTTAGTAAACACGGAGTTTTGCCATGTTGTCCAGACTGGTTTTGAACTCCTGGCCTCAAGTGATCTGCTTGTCTCAGTCTCCCAAACTGCTGGGATTGCAGGTGTGAGCCACCACGTCCATCCAACATTCACAATTTTATTTTAAGTCCAAACTTCTTAGCAAGGGCCTTCATGATCTAGCTTCTGCACGACCCTTTGCTTCTTGTTTCAGAGGAGTCTGTGACTCACATCACATCCCAAAACTCCACCGTGCTAAAATATTTGTAGCTCTCAAATGTGGAACTACAGGATAGCCTTCTTTGTTTCAACCTTCCTCACCACCCCACCAACCTGGAGCTATTTTAGATAGTGTGATCAAGTAATTTATTCTATAAACTGGGACCTATTGAGAGTGAAAGAGGAGTTATTAATAATTATTTTGGGAAAGAAAGGTATATGCTGATATTGTACCAGGCAGCTAGAATATAGGTTTAATCTGAAGGATTCTTCTTTATGCACCTGTAACACCCTGAACTTATCTCTATGATAATATTTACTGCTTTCTATACAAATATTTGTATCACTTCTGAGTTTCTTTATTTCAGAGAGAAGTCTGTTTTGCTCATCCTTGTCTCCAGAAAGTTTTGCATAGTTTTTGATATCTTGTAGGTATTCAATATTTTAAAAATAAATGCCGTTAAACGGATTTCAGGTAGGAACTTCACTGAGCATTTGGAAGTAAATTGAGTTTTGCAGCTACTGTGGTGTAAACACTTCTTAATACTTAGAGTACATAGAATCTTGTTGAAATTTGGAGAGGAAACTAGTGGAAGATATTTCTATATCTGAAATTGCTTCTAAGATATTGCTTTTTGTCCTATGAAATTCATCACTGTAATTCAATGGTTTATGATTAACTTCTTTGGAGACCTTGGAGTAATTCAAGAATATCTTTCTTGATGATACACTATTTGCTTTAAAGAGATAGCCCAATTTTATTATAGACTCCTGGGTATTTCAGACAAGTCTACTGCAGAGAAAGAATAAAGCTGGTGGAGAGTTCTAGTCTGAGTTCAAAGGCCTGAAAACAGGGAGTCCAAGGGCAGAAGACCAAGATTTCAGCTCTGGTAGTCAGACAAAGCAAATTCTCCCTTCCTTCTCTTTGTTCTATTTAGGCCCTGGATATACTGAATAATGTCCACTCACTTTGGGGAGAGCAATTTGTTTTACTGTGTCTACCAATTCAAATGCTAATCCCTTCCAGAAACACCATTTCAGACACACCCAGAAATAATGTTTAGCCAAATATCTGGGTACTCCATTATCTGGTAAAGTAGACACATAAAATTACCCATCACCTTTGTAGCATCACAATGTATTCTGACAAATTCAACACTATTATTGGAAAGATGTCTTCAACTACATTGTGGATCTGGAGTAAGAAGACAGTTTATCCCTCACATCTTACTGACATCCACCCTCATCAAACTATTGTAGAAATACAGGGCCTCTCAGAATCTCCTTTGATGAACTGAAGCTATGGTCTGTCTCATTTAAGTTCATTTGGGTCTATTGCAGTCCTCACAGTGGAAAGCAGAACAATTTTATCCAGCATAGCCCAAGGTACCCTGCTGTTATTCTGCTTCTCAACTTACCATAAGGATTTCTGGGACAGTGATTGAGTCCATTTGTCTGTGGCCAGCTACTAGCACATTGACAGCTCCATGGATTATATTCAACAAATGATTTATTGAATCAACAAAGAAGATAAATGTTTATCAACAATCTGGGGGAAATACAAGAAAACATTATATTTTATTGTTCTTATGAAGTCCCTTCAACTGCTTTTTGAATGGCCTTTTATTTGTTGAAAACAAGAACAATAATAATAAAACTTCATCTGATAGTGCAGCACAGTATATAAGGATATATGTGGCAAATTTGGGGAGAAAGTAGGTACACTTACTGATATATAACCATTAATATTTATAAATCACTTTACTGTAACATTTATGTTTTCCCTCAATGGGCAATAGTGAAAACATGGTGACCTATCTAGGCTAGTAATAGTTCTTAAATAATGAAAAGAATAACAATTTATTAATTATTCAGGGCAAAAGCAGAAGTGTTCTCTTTTTTGTCATTTCAGTAGAGAATATCACCATGTTTCTTTTACTCAATCACCAATTACAAAATCATACAGATGGAATGAACTTGCAACATCTTAATAGCCACAGCTTCCAGCAGAGCTATAATTATATTGTCCTAGAGAGATGAACATCTACTTAGCCCTAATTTTAACACTTTCTAAAGAAAAATATTCCACAGATTGTGCCATAAACTAGTCTGTATGTAACAATTCTTATCATTAGTGCCTTCCTGGTATTCCTGCTGTGGTTTATATAGGTTTTATTTTAAGCAGAGATTAAAACTGCTTCTAAAGTAAATCCTAAATGTTGGCAATAGGCTCTTGGAAATTGTGACTTTAAGCAAAATATGTCTAATTAAATCATTTTTTTATAATCAACATGATAATGAAAAGATGTTGAACAAAATGACATTATTTGATAACCTGCTATATGTCATTTTGTTTAAAGTTGCAGATTTTAAGTACTGATCCATCATGTTAGGTGAGAATTTGCTGTACATGATGTCAAAACTATTTATCAAAAGGGAGGAGCTCATTCAAACCATGCATTTAGTACAAAAGAAAAATAAATGTAATTTGGCAGAGTTCAACTAGATATTATGTGTGGAGTATGTGTTTGCAGGTGTCCAAATGGATTATGAATTCCAAACTATCATTCATTAAGCTTGCAAAGTATAATCAATGTCATCACTTTAAAGTGTTTTTTGAGTACTTATTATGTAGCAGGTACTTTTCTAACCATGTACATAAATATTTTACTCTCATGGAACTTGCATTCTAGTGTTTGTATATGCATGTGAGGGAGACTTAGCAAATAAACAAATAAATGTAAGTATATAAGAAGATGTTAAGTAGATAGAGAAATCTACTACATGGGAATACAGAAATTCTAGAATACCAGAGAGGCAGTATTCATTTTCTATGCTGTGTAACATTCTACCACAAATTTTATGGCTTAAAACAAAACTCACTCACTATCTCACAGTTTCGGTGGGTGAGGAGTCCAGGCATGGCTTGAGTTTTTTGCTTCAGGGTCTCACAAAGCTGCAATCCAGGTGTCCACAAAGGCTGCATTCTCATCTTGAGGCTCAAGTGGGGAAGAAGCTTCTCCCAAGCTCATGCAGGTTGTTGGCAGAATTAACTTTGTTGTGTGTTGTAGCATTTATGACAGCTTGCTTCTTCACTGTCAATAATGGAGAGAGAGATTCTAAAATTGAGTCTGCTAGCAAGATGTAAATATGAGGGTGATATCCAATCATCTTTTCCATCTACTACGGGTTAGAAACAAGTCACAGATCTCTACCACACTCAGGGGAGGGAGTTATATGAGGTCGTGAACACCAGAAGGTGGGAATCATGGAAACCACTTGAAAGGTCGGCCTGTCACAGAGGCATTGGTTTTTTAATAGAGTGACTAGTGAAATCTTCTTGAGAAGGTGACGATATTAGGTCTAATATTGAAGGAACTGTGGAAGGCAGATACAAGGCTGCTTTTGAGAACAGCGTCCCAGATAAAGTGCAAACAATCTAAAGTGAGAGTGTGTTTGGAAAATTGAGAAATAGCAAGGAGGCAAGTGTGGCTGGAGCAGACCAAGTGAGAAAAAGAGAGTAGTAGAAAAGTTGAAATCAGTAGATTAGAAAGGTACCAGGAATGAGTTACTGAAGAGGGGAGATTCCATAGGATATTGCAAGAAATTGTAGAAATTTGGCTTTTGTTGAGAACAAGATCAGATGCCTATGGAGGGTTTAGAGAAGAGGGCTGCTTTGATTTAAAATGTATTTAATGGTATCACTGGCTGAGTACAGGCATAGAAGCGTACTTGGAAGTATGAGGCTATTAGAGAAGGCAGTAGAGATGATAAAAACTGGTCAGAATCTGTATAAAATTTCTTAAATTTTCTCTCTCTCTCTCTTTTTTTTTCTGAGATGTAGTCTCACTCTGTCACCCAGGCTGGAGTGCAATGGCAAAATCTCGGCTCACTGCAACCTCTGTCTCCTGGCTTCAAGTGATTCTCATGCCTCAGCCTCCTGAGTAGCTGGAACTATAGGCATGTGCCATCACACCTGGCTATTTTTTATATTTTTAGTAGAGACAGTGTTTTACCATGTGGGCCATGCTGGTCTCTAACTTCCGACCTCAAGTGATCTGCCTGCCTCAGCCTCCCAAAGTGCTGTGATTACAGGTGTGAGCCACCACGCCTGGCCTTCTTTCTCTATTCTGTAGACAAAAGGGAAATTTCAGAATTTGGCACTCAACCTGCACGGTTCATCTTTGAGATGAACTTTGAGAATTTGGAGCTGGACATAAGACAGGCTCAATTTAATCTCCCCGAGTAACTACAACCTGTGAAACTCAGGAGTTTGTAATTGCCATTGTCCACTATGTTACCTAGAATAACAACAACAAAAACATTCAAAAAGAAGAGTGAAGCTTATGCATAGCAAGTATTCTATAAATATCAGCTGTTTTTTATTTGACCTAGCCAGGCAATTAACATTATCCTACTCCCTCAAAGGAGACAGAAAAATCAACTTGTGGAAAATCAATTCCTAAGAAAACTTTGTAAAAGAACTTTTCGTTTTTTTATTATTAACTATTCCTTGTTTCTGAAATAGTGGTATGTCTCAGAAAAGACTGTACATCTTTTGTGACCCAGCAAACATTTTAGCAAAACAGAAGATGTATAACAGCATTTTTATGGTTCTTTAAATCGTTTTTGAGCCTTACCAGAAGTCTTTAAAATTGTGCAACTTACAGAGAACATACATATTTTTAAGGATGTTTTGTAGTTATGTATTTTTGTTTTCTTTTTCAAACAATACAGTGACCTGTAAAGAGTAAGTTTTGTTTTCTTTCCATTTTTAAATCCTGAGAAGCTGAGACAATTATGTGAAGTTCAAATGCACAGTGATTTCATTTTATTTGAATTGTTACATGACCTCTTAACCCCTACAACCTGGAGTCTATTATTTCCAAAACCTGCTCTACTTATAAGCCAATGTGATGGTTGTAATTCATTAGGATGATTTTATTTTAGGTAGCTGTTTGCACTTCTAAGCCATTTTCTTAATAGCTAATTGGATGTCATTGATGGTATTAATAAGAGAATGACTTCATTTCCACGAAGTTGTTGGCGTGTCTGTTGCTCTCTCCATGAGCTGTCACAGTGAAGGTGTAAATGGGTAACTGGCTTAAAGAATGCAATGACTCTCACCTTATTATATTGTGACCATATGTGGCCAATTACATTTCCTCTGTTTTTAATAATGTGGTTGTTGATTTACTAGGCCACATTCTTCTCTGATCATTAATTTTTATAGGTTTTCATCTTTTGAATTATCCTCACATGGTTGTTACAGCAGCACTTTCTTGCCACCACATATTTTAAGCTTATAAACAGAACACATAATCGTGTTGTTCCTATAGAAACCTTCAAACATTGAGGAATCACAGCTTTGAATCTGTAACTATTATTGTGTATAGGTTCATAACCTGCAACGGCACCTTTTAATCTCCAATGTCTCTTACATGAAGATGCAGTTAACCTGTATGCCATTAGAGCTAACTGCTTATTTTATTTTCATTTTTAAAATACTTTGGATTGATTCAAATTGGTATGGTGGAAAATCACAATTAACCAAAGGCAGATTTTTCATGAACATAAGCATTTGTTATGGATAGGAGAGTAGCAGGGACTGGGACAATTTCTGGATTTCTTTTTGTTTTGTTTTGTTTTGTTTTTGAGATAGCTTCTTGCTCTGTCGCCCAGACTGGAGTGGTGCAATGGCGCGATCTTGGCTCACAGCAACCTCTGCCTCCCTGGCTCAAGCGATTTTCCTGCCTCAGCCTTCTAAGTAGCTGGGATTACAGGTGCCCACAACCATGGCCAGCTAATTTTTGTATTTTTAGTAGAGATAAGGTTTGACCCTGCTGGCTAGGCTGGTTTCGAACTCTGACCTCAAATGATCTGACCACATAGGCCTCCCAAAGTGCTGGGATTACACACGTGAGTCACTGTGTCTGACGATTTCTAGATTTCTTATACATTAATTCACTTACTAATTCATTCAGCTATTATTTATTGAATAACTATAATGAAAGGGGCACTATTCTAGGCCTGGAAGTTGCTACAATGGTAAACCAGACAAAATCTCCTACTACTTCATAATGCTTGCTTGCTTGCTTGCTTGCTCGCTTTTCATTCTTTCTTTCTTTTTTTTTTTTTGAAACAGGGTCTCAGGTGTCCAGGTTGGAGTGCAGTGGCATGATCATAGCTCACTGAAGCCTCCAACTCCTGGGACTCAAGCAATTCTCCTGCCTCAGCCTCCCCGGTAGCAGCTGCGAATATGGGAAAACAGGTAGGCACCATTATGCCCAGGTTTTTTTTTTTTTTTTTTTTTTTTTTTTTTTTTTTTTTTTTTTTTAGAGACAGTGTCTCACTATGTTGCCCAGACTGGTCTCAAACTCTTAGGCTCAAGTAACCCTCCCACCTTGGCCTTCCAAAATGCTGGGATTACACACTGCACACACAAATATACAAAGCAATGGGATATGTATGCGGTAATGTGATTTTACTTAAGGTCACCTGTGGACATGTTATTGTAGTAGAGATATTTGAGCCGAAACTTAATTGGAGTGAGTCATGAAAATATCTGAATGACGTTCTTTCCAGGGAGAAGTAAAACTGCAAGCACAAATGTAAATATCCCGAAGTGGTAGCAAGTTTGACATGCAAGAGTTCCAGCATCCTAGCACCTAATAACCAAGGAGGGGAGTTAAGCAAGTGATATGGAAGTTGAGATAGGAAGATGAATGGGGACTGGGGGAAAGAATCATGTCGTGTCATACAGGCCACAGCAAGAACATGGAATTTGGTTTTGGGTATGAAGGACTTTGAGTAGGAATATAATGTATGTAATTTCCACTATAAGTAAGATTGATCTATTTGTGGTGAAGACAATTAACTCTGTCAAGGCAACAGTAGCTCCTGGGAGACTTGTTAGGCCATTATTGGATTTAGAATCCAACGCTCTTGAAAGATAGAGCCAGCAGGTCTTACTAATGTTTTGAACACAAATTGTGAATGAAAGGAGTCAAAAGTGATGACTGGAGTATTGTATTGTCCTGAGTAAGTAGGTTGATGTGATGCTACTTACTGAAATGTAGTAGTCTGAGGAAAGAGACGTTCTGAGGGGGGATATGAGGGTTCTCATTTGAACATGTTAAGTTAGAACTGTCCAATTATACATCCTAATGTAGATTTTACTAGTGTGGTTTGATATCTAAGTCTGGAACTTGGAGAGTTTGTGTCAGGGAATATAAGCTGTGATTCTAGGAAATCCACCTGTAACGATGCCATCTGTATGAATAGCAGAAGCCAGAAAAGATGTTGTTGATGATTTCTAGGATATAGCCCTCCATATATACAAATTGACTTTAAATTGTTTTAGTTATTGGCTTTCACAATAATGCCATATTAAAGGACAACCACAAAGCCTCAGTGACACACGACATTGAGCATTGACTACATATATTTGGTCTGTTGGTGGTCATGTAGGGAGCTTTACTATTCTTATCTGGGCTCATTCACATATCTGGGGGTTGGGTCACTGTCGGTTGGAGCAACTGCTTAGCTCTGCTACTCTCACCAAGGATGGACAGTGATACTTAGGTTGGAGTAGGATATAACAGTATCTATGTCAAGTTTAAGATGAAACTGATGTAGCATTTATTAATGTGTAACACAAAATGACCCAATGAATGATAACCTCCAACTAAATGGTTGAAAATGCCTGAATCAGAGGGCAATGTGGTCAGATTAATCTGTTTTTGAAAATGAATGCTATTAAGTAGATCTAGATGCTTTATCCATACTGATTACTCTCCCTGGGTAAGGTTGTCCAGCTTCTTAGTTAGCTTCGGCCAGATATACTTGTTATTAAGAGTTCATAAGATCATAAGAATTTGACTCCCTCTCTTTTTCCTTGGAGATTGTAAGCCCCAGGAAAACAGGAGTTCTTTCTGTTTTGCTCACTCTTTTATTCTGAGTGCCTGGGCTTTTTTATGGATGCAGGCATTGGAAAATGCTAAATCTATATTTGTTAATAGATTTGTTCAATGAATGTTTCCATGAAGAATATTTTTCCACCTACTTTGCCTATATTTTGGGGGGGGGGGTGCTAGTTGGATTAAAATACTGGAGAAATAAGCAATATAATCAAAGAATAGAGAAATCTGAAAAGAGATTTACTCCTTAGCACTTTTAGAAATAATTTTATACCCTCCACCCTGTCTGCTGATAATATACTTACTTGTGCTTATTTAATATTAAGCTCTTTCTGCACATCAGGAGGTCCCCAGTAAAAAGTAAAAGTGAAAATAAAGTTAAACTCTTCAAGGCTTTTCATTATTATTAGGATGAAGACCTGATAGTCATGCATAGCAATAAAGCTCTGCATGATCTGGCTTCTGCCAACCTCTACCCCATGATCTTGAATCCTTTGCCCCATGTCTCTCTGTACTCCAGCCACATTAGCCTTCTTTCACTTTCTTGGATAAAGAATGGTCCTTATCATTGTTCCAGGACTTTCCTGTGTCTGGAGTCCTGCTGGGAACTGTACTCCAGCCACATTAGCCTTCTTTCACTTTCTTGGATAAAGAATGGCCCTTATGATGTAAAGGACCTCTTCAAGGAGAACTACAAACCACTGCTCAGTGAAATAAAAGAGGACACAAACAAATGGAAGAACATACCATGCTCAGGGATAGGAAGAATCAATATCGTGAAAATGGCCATACTGCCCAAGGTTATTTATAGATTCAATGCCATCCCCATCAAGCTACCAATGAGTTTCTTCACAGAATTGGAAAAAACTGCTTTAAAGTTCATAATGAACCAAAAAAGAGCCTGCATCTCCAAGACAATCCTAATTCAAAAGAACAAAGCTGGAGGCATCACGCTACCTGACTTCAAACTATATTACAAGGTTACAGTAACCAAAACAGCATGGTACTGGTACCAAAAGAGAGCTATAGACCAATGGAACAGAACAGAGTCCTCAGAAATAATACCACACATCTACAGCCATCTGATCTTTGACAAACCTGAGAGAAACAAGAAATGGGGAAAGGATTCCCTATTTAATAAATAGTGCTGGGACAATTGGCTAGCCATAAGTAGAAAGCTGAAACTGGATCCTTTCCTTACTCTTTATATGAAAATTAATTCAAGATGGATTAGAGACTTAAATGTTAGACCTAATACCATAAAAACCCTAGAGGAAAACCTAGGTAGTACCATTCAGGACATAGGCATGGGCAAAGACTTCATGTCTAAAACACCAAAAGCAATGGCAGCAAAAGCCAAAATTGACAAATGGGATCTCATTAAACTAATGAGCTTCTGCACAGCAAAAGAAACTACCATCAGAGTGAACAGGCAACCTACAGAATGGGAGAAAATTTTTGCAATCTACTCATCTGACAAAGGGCTAATATCCAGAACCTACAAAGAACTCAAACAAATTTACAAGAAAAAAAACAAACAACCCCATCAAAAAGTGGGCAAAGGATATGAACAGACATTTCTCAAAAGAAGACATTCATACAGCCAACAGACACATGAAAAAATGCTCATCATCACTGGCCATCAGAGAAATGCAAATCAAAACCACAATGAGATACCATCTCATACCAGTTAGAATGGCGATCATTAAAAAGTCAGGGAACAACAGGTGCTGGAGAGGATGTGGAGAAATAGGAACACTTTTACACTGTTGGTGGGATTATAAACTAGTTCAACCATTATGGAAAACAGTATGGCGATTCCTCAAGGATCTAGAACTAGATGTACCATATGACCCAGCCATCCCATTACTGGGTATATACTCAAAGGATTATAAATCATGCTGCTATAAAGACACATGCACACATATGTTTATTGCGGCACTATTCACAATAGCAAAGACTTGGAATCAACCCAAATGTCCATCAGTGACAGACTGGATTAAGAAAATGTGACACATATACACCATGGAATACTATGCAGCCATAAAAAAGGATGAGTTTGTGTCCTTTGTAGGGACATGGATGCAGCTGGAAACCATCATTCTTAGCAAACTATCACAAGAACAGAAAACCAAACACCACATGTTCTCACTCATAGGTGGGAACTGAACAATGAGATCACTTGGACTCGGGAAGGGGAACATCACACACTGGGGCCTATCATGGGGAGGGGGGAGAGGGGAGGGATTGCACTGGGAGTTTTATACCTGATATAAATGACGTGTTGATGGGTGCTGATGAGTTGATGGGTGCAGCACAGCAACATGGCACAAGTATACATATGTAACAAACCTGCTCGTTATGCACATGTACCCTAGAACTTAAAGTATAATAATAAAAAAAAAAAGAATGGCCCTTATTATTGTTCCAGGACTTTCCTGTGTCTGGAGTCCTTCTGGGAAATGCCTTATCCCTCTTCAGATCCTAAATGGACTGTCAGAACTCCAGTATAGGCATTCATAATATTCAGTGTTTTAACAT
Source organism: Macaca thibetana thibetana (assembly GCF_024542745.1). NCBI lineage: Eukaryota > Metazoa > Chordata > Mammalia > Primates > Cercopithecidae > Macaca > Macaca thibetana. Next base: position 65,795,111 of record NC_065585.1, read on the forward strand.
ACATACTATTTATTTTTATGATTATTTTATTTATGTCTTTCTTCTCTACCATATCATTAGCTCCACGAGAAGAGGGAGGGACTATATCAGTTCAATTCACTTTTGCATTTCCAAGGCTTGTACAGTGCTTGGTACAAGATACAAACTCAATAAAATACTCTTGTCCCATATGCTAGCTTACATCAATGTGATTCTTTTAACTTAAAAAAAAAATTAGGTAATTCTGAAGCATTCTAGAGGGCTTTGTAGAAAGAAATATATTTAAATTACTCATTGATATCTTCTTCCTATTTCTAGGACATCTCTTACTAAGGTATCAAAATCATCCCTTTTTTAGATCTTTCCAAAGTTGTTATTTTATCATTAAAAAATGCAAGAAAGCTTTGACTTGAAAAATCATTAAGACAGAAGGTATTATATTTGTCTTCATACCTGCTTTCTACATGCAAAAACCCTGGAAACCCAGACATGATTTATATTTCTGGGGTTATTAAGAACAAGAACTTTGCTATAAAATTTGATCATCTGCTATCTTAATTTTTTTAATGAGAAAAATTCTTGAGTCCTAGACCAAGATGAAGAGAATTTTGCTTACATGCTTAAACATATCAGAAAAATTTTTATGTGAAGATAAACAATTATAGAACACATGGATTTTTAATATTTATTAGGCTCAAACTGTATTTCTTTTTATAAAGTAAATCTTTCCCAATGATCTACCGAAGTATCCATTCAGTTATTCTCTTAATGAATATTAAATAGATAGAATTGAGTATTTTTGAAATCTTATCCAAGAATAGCTTTATCTACTGATGGATAATAACAATATTAGTACAATTGGGCTATTGAGAATAAAATATTACTGGCTACAATCCTTCATTCACACCATTTTATTTGGTTCCAATTCTTGTCATAATTATTTTCTGATTCAGTGACCCTACCTTTCAAGGATACTAAGCCTATCCTCACAATAATAAACAGATAAATTTCCCTGTGCATTTGGTAGACTTCTTTTCCAGAACTTTTTCATAAACAATTAGGTAGAGATATTCCTACATCTTTGCCCCAAAGTGATAGCACATTTCAACTTAAAGTGTGAGAATGTGTTCATTGCTCAAACATAAGCTTACTCATCAATGGATAGACAACTTCCAGACTAAAATAACATCTGGCAATCTGTCTCCATGAGAATCCTTTCTAGATTTCTCAAAACTAGACATGAATCAGAGAAGAAGACGTTACAAAAAATTAATTCTGAGACAAGCTATTGCCACATTTGGAGGAATTTCCTTTATTATAATATAAAGCTGGTGGGGGTGATTTGAGAAATACAATTAGTGGCCATTCTTGATTTATGTCCAAAGAAGACAGACAAAAATTTCCCCTTAATTTATCACTTAATCTTTCAACAGCAACAACAATGCCTTGAGCTTCTGCTATGTGCTGGCACAATAAGTACTGGGGATATGACAATAAAGACAGCCACGATTCTTATCCTCATTGAGCTTCAGTCTTTCAGGAAAGTCTGCAATTTTAAAGGTATATAATGATGACACAGAAGTACAAACTGCTACAGAAATATGCCATGGGAGTAACTAATCTACCAGAAGTAGATTGCAAAATAAAGTAACATCCAATTTGAGATATAAATAGTGAGTAGTTACATGAGACAAGATGGAAATTATGATTTATTTCAACAGAATGAGTGTTTAACTTCGTGTTGAGATTGTCTTATCAAATAGGCTGGACTAGACATCTGATATATCTTTTCCTACATGTTGTTAGAATTACGCATCTTCTTATCATCCCAGATGAGATATACCAATTTACCCAATGGTATGAAGGCCTGAAGATTGAGTAAGATGTTTTAGATACTTTTTTAAAGTTCAGTATGACTGGATTATAAAAGGTGAGGTAGAGAGTAGTAGAATTGAAATTGAAGAAGTCAGCCAGTGCAAAATTAGAAATCCTAAAAACCTTTTTAAGGATTTCAGACTTCATTGCAAAGCAGCAGGAGGAAAACTGAGTGCTGAAAGGAAGAAAGATTTGCCTTTTAGAATTATCAACAGGGCTTCAATGAAAAAATATAAATTTGAGAAAAGCAATACAAGAGTGAGAATAATAAGATAAAGCAATTATAAACAATGCTCCAAGGATGAGTTAATAGTATCTGGGATGGTGAAAATGAAGAAATGTTAACAAATAGGTTCTTTTTTACTTGGGAGATGAAACTAATAAGCTTTAGCAGTTGGTTGAATGTAGGAATGAAGAGGAATATGTCAAATGTGGCTTAGCTGTCTGGACATTTGATGCTTTTCATTGACATACAAAACTTATGAACAAAAGCACATCAGGGAAAGATGAACTTGATTTTTATTTTATGTTATTATACTTTACATTCTGGGATACACATGCAGAATGTGAAGGTTTTTTACACAGGTATACATGTGCCATGATAGTTTGCTGCACCTATCAACCCATCATCTACATTAGGTATTTCTCCTAATGCTATCCCTCCTCTTGTCCCCTACTCCTCAGACAGGCAAAGTAACATGGCAACAGAAAACCAAACACTGCATGTTCTCACTCAAAAGTGGGAGTTGATCAATGAGATTGATATTTTGCACCTTAAGTCTATGGTTCTTGTGCTCAATATAAGAGAACATGTACAATAGGAATTTAGACAGACCATTGACATAAATATGTGAGAGTCATCAATATAAGGAATAGTTGAGGTCTTGGAAATTGCCGAGACTACTCTCCAAAAGTACATAGAGTGAAAGAAGAGGGGCTAGAACAAAATTCAAGACACACTGATATTTATGGGATATTCGGAGAAATAGAGTTTTGCAAAGGTAAGTGAAGAACACTGGACATCTCCAAAGAGGAGCGATTAGCCAAGTTGGAATTCAGAAAGTCACAAGTAAAAGAGTGTTTGAGAATAAGAGAGTGTCTATACTTCCAGTAAAGTCTGACTCCTCATTAAAGGATGTATTTTCATCTGACTAAGTAATGGTTGTTTTTTGAGGTGGCAAAAATGTCTCACAGAAGTCCATGTCATGAAAATAGAGGGAACTTAAGAGCAAAAATAAGAGTTCTGAGGCACTATAGATGGAAAATTATAGATTGGAAGTTATAAAGTCCTAAATTTGAGGTTTAATAGAAATATTTAAGGAGACATTAGCAAATAACCAACTAGGGCATCCATTCAAATATTTGAAAAGCCTTTTGCACTTATCTAGTTGCTCTCATTTGAGTAAGGATGTATTATTATTTTCTTCCATAAAGAGGAGAAAGGAGGTTTGTATATGGTAAGGTTGTGACTTTAATTAATGTCAATATTCTTGTAGAATTTTTTTTTAATTTAGCTCAGACATCTTTATGAAACATTTTGGGTCAAAATTGTTATTCTAAAAAAGTCGCTGGGCGGAGCAAGATGGCCGAATAGGAACAGCTCCAGTCTCCAGCTCCCAGCACCAGCGACACAGAAGATGGGTGATTTCTGCATTTTCAACTGAGGTACCGGGTTCATCTCACTAGGGAGTGCCTGACAATCGGTGCTGGTCAGCTGCTGCAGCCTGACCAGCGAGAGCTGAAGCAGGGCGAGGTATCGCCTCACCTGGGTAATGCAAGGGGGAAGGGAATCCCTTTTCCTAGCCAGGGGAACTGAGACACACAACACTTGGAAAATCGGGTAACTCCCACCCCAATACTGCGCTTTACCAAGGGTCTTAGCAAACGTCACACCAGGAGATTATATCCCACACCTGGCTGGGAGGGTCCCATGCCCGCGGAGCCTCCCTCATTGCTAGCACAGAAGTCTGTGATCTAATTGCAAAGCAGCAGCCAGGCTGGGGGAGGGATGCCCGCCATTGCTGAGGCTTAAGTAGGTAAACAAAGCCACTGGGAAGCAGGAACTGGGCGGAGCCCACAGCAGCTCAAGGAGGCCTGCCTGTCTCTGTAGACTCCACCTCTGGTGACAGGGCACGGCTAAACAAAAAGCAGCAGAAACCTCTACAGATGCAAATGACCCTATCTGACAGCTTTGAAGAGAGCAGTGGATCTCCCAACACGGAGGTTGACATCTGAGAATGGACAGACTGCCTGCTCAAGTGGGTCCCTGACCCCTGAGTAGCCTACCTGGGAGACATCCCCCACTAGGGGCAGACTGGCACCCCACACCTCACACGGTGGGGTACACCCCTGAGAGGAAGCTTCCAAAGCAAGAATCAGATAGGTACACTCGCTGTTCAGCAATGTTCTATCTTCTGCAGCCTCTGCTGCTGATACCCAGGCAAACAGGGTCTCGAGTGAACCCCAAGCAATCTCCAACAGACCTACAGCTGAGGGCCCTGACTGTTAGAAGGAAAACTAACAAACAGGAAGGACACTCACACCAAAACCCCATCAGTACATCACCATCATCAAAGACCAAAGGCAGATAAAACCACAAAGAGGGAGAAAAAGCAGGGCAGAAAAGCTGGAAATTCAAAAAATAAGAGCACATCTCCCCCTCCAAAGGAACGCAGCTCATCGCCAGCAATGGATCAAAGCTGGATGGAGAATAACTTTGACGAGTTGAGAGAAGAAGGCTTCAGTCCATCAAACTTCTCAGAGCTAAAGGAGGAATTATGTTCCCAGCACAAAGAAACTAAAAATCTTGAAAAAAGAATGGAAGAATGGATAACTAGAATAATCAATGCACAGAAGGCCATAAACGAACTGACAGAGATAAAAACCGTGACACGAGAAATACATGACAAATACACAAGCTTCAGTAACTGATTTGATCAACTGGAAGAAACAGTATCAGCGATTGAGGATCAAATGAATGAAATGAAGCGAGAAGAGAAGTCTAAAGAAAAAAGAGGAAAAAGAAATGAACAAAGCCTTCAAGAAGAATGGGATTATGTGAAAAGACCAAGTCTACGTCTGATTGGGGTGCCTGAAAGTGAGGGGGAAAATGGAACCAAGTTGGAAAACACTCTTCAGGATATCATCCAGGAGAACTTCCCCAACCTAGTAAGGCAGGCCAACATTCAAATTCAGGAAATACAGAGAATGCCACAAAGATACTCCTCGAGAAGAGCAACTCCAAGACACATAATTGTCAGATTCACCAAAGTTGAAATGAAGGAAAAACTGTTAAGGGCAGCCAGAGAGGAAGGTCAGGTTACCCACAAAGGGAAGCCCATCAGACTAGCAGCAGATCTCTCAGCAGAAACTCTACAAGCCAGAAGAGAGTGGGGGCCAATATTCAACATTCTTAAGGGAAAGAATTTTCAACCCAGATTTTCATATCCAGCCAAACTAAGTTTCATAAATGAAGGAGAAATAAAATCCTTTACAGACAAGCAAATGCTTAGAGATTTTGTCACCACTGTGCCTGCCTTACAAGAGACCCTGAAGGAAGGACTAAACATGGAAAGGAACAACCAGTACCAGCCATCGCAAAAACATGCCAAAATGTAAAGACCATCGACGCTAGGAAGAAACTGCATCATATAATGAGTAAAATAACCAGCTAATATCATAATGACAGGATCAAGTTCACACATAACAATATTAACCTTAAATGTAAATGGACTAAATGGTCCAACTAAAGACAGACTGGCAAATTGGATAAAGAGTTAAGACCCATCAGTTTGCTGTATTCAGGAGACCCATCTCACATACAGAGACACACATAGGCTCAAAATAAAGGGATGGAAGAAGATCTACCAAGCAAATGGAGAACAAACAAACTGCAGGGGTTGCAATCCTAGTCTCTGATAAAACAGACTTTAAACCATCAAAGATCAAAAGAGACAAAGAAGGCCATTACATAATGGTAAAGGGATCAATTCAACAGGAAGAGCTAACTCTCCTAAATATATATGCATCCAATACAGGAGCACCCAGATTCATAAAGCAAGTCCTTAACAAAGAGACTTAGACTCCCATAAAATAATAATGGGAGACTTCAACACTTCACTGTCAACATTAGACAGATCAACGAGACAGAAAGTTGACAAGGATATCCAGGAACTGAACTCAACTCTGCACCAAGCAGAATTTATAGACATCTACAGAACTCTGCACCCCAAATCAACAGAATATACATTCTTCTCAGCACCACATCACACTTATTCCAAAATTGACCACATAATTGGAAGTAAAGCACTCCTCAGCAAATGTACAAGAACAGAAATTTTAACAAACTGTCTCTCAGACCACAGTGCAATCCAACTAGAACTCAGGACTAAGAAACTCAATCAAAACCGCTCAACTACATGGAAACTGAACAACCTGCTCCTGAATGACAACTGGGTACACAAAAAAAATGAAGGCAGAAATAAAGATGTTCTTTGAAACCAATGAGAACAAAGATACAACATACCAGAATCTCTGGGACACATGTAAAGCAGTGTGTAGAGGGAAATTTATAGCACTAACTGCCCACAAGAGAAAGCAGGAAAGATCTAAAATTGACACCCTAACATAACAATTAAAAGAACTAGAGAAGCAAGAGCAAACAAATTCAAAAGCTAGCAGAAGGCAAGAAATAACTAAGATCAGAGCAGAACTGAAGGAGATAGAGAAACAAAAAACTCTCCAACAAATCAATGAATCCAGGAGTTGGTTTTTTGAAAAGATAAACAAAATTGATAGACCACTAGCAAGACTAATAAAGAAGAAAAGAGAGAAGAATGAAATAGACATAATAAAAAATGATAAAGGGGATATCACCACTGACCCCACAGAAATACAAACTACCATCAGAGAATACTATAAACGCCTCTACGCAAATAAACTAGAAAATCTAGAAGAAATGGATAATTTCCTGGACACTTACACTCTCCCAAGACTAAACCAGGAAGAATTTGAATCCCTGAACAGACCAATAGCAGGCTCTGAAATTGAGGCAATAATTAATAGCCTACCAACCAAAAAAGTCCATGACCAGATGGGTTCACAGCTGAATTCTACCAAAGTTACAAGAAGGAGCTGGTACCATTCCTTCTGAAACTATTCCAATCAATAGAAAAAGAGGGAATCCTCCCTAACTCATTTTATGAGCCCAACATCATCCTGATACCAAAGCCTGGCAGAGACACAATAAAAAAAGAGAATTTTAGACCAATATCCCTGATGAACATCTATGCGAAAATCCTCAATAAAATACTGGTAAACCGAATCCAGCAGCACATCAAAAAGCTTATCCACCATGATCAAGTGGGCTTCATCCCTGGGATGCAAGGCTGGTTCAACATATGCAAATCAATAAATGTAATGCAGCATATAAACAGAACCAAAGACGAAAACCACATGATTATCTCAATAGTTGCAGAAAAAGCATTTGACAAAATTCAACAGCCCTTCATGCTAAAAACTCTCAATAAACTAGGTATTGATGGAACATATCTCAAAATAATAAGAGCTATTTATGACAAACCCACAGCCAATATCATACTGAATGGGCAAAAACTGGAAGCATTCCCTTTGAAAACTGGCACAAGACAGGGATGCCCTCTCTCACCACTCCTATTCAACATAGTGTTGGAAGTTCTGGCTAGGGCAATCAGGCAAGAGAAAGAAATCAAGGGTATTCAGTTAGGAAAAGAAGAAGTCAAATTGTCCCTGTTTGCAGATAACATGATTGTATATTTAGAAAACCCCATCATCTCAGCCCAAAATCTCCTTAAGCTGATAAGCAACTTCAGCAAAGTCTCAGGATACAAAATTAATGTGCAAAAACCACAAGCATTCTTATGCACCAGTAACAGACAAACAGAGAGCCAAATCATGAATGAACTTCCATTCACAATTGCTTCAAAGAGAATAAAATACCTAGGAATCCAACTTACAAGGGATGTAAAGGACCTCTTCAAGGAGAACTACAAACCACTGCTCAGTGAAATAAAAGAGGACACAAACAAATGGAAGAACATACCATGCTCATGGATAGGAAGAATCAATATCGTGAAAATGGCCATACTGCCCAAGGTAATTTATAGATTCAATGCCATCCCCATCAAGCTACCAATGAGTTTCTTCACAGAATTGGAAAAAACTGCTTTAAAGTTCATATGGAACCAAAAAAAAGTCCGCATTGCCAAGACAATCCTAATTCAAAAGAACAAATCTGAAGGCATCACGCTACCTGACTTCAAACTATACTACAAGGCTACAGTAACCAAAACAGCATGGTACTGGTACCAAAAGAGAGCTATAGACCAATGGAACAGAACAGAGTCCTCAGAAATAATACCACACATCTACAGCCATCTGATCTTTGACAAACCTGAGAAAAACAAGAAATGGGGAAAGGATTCCCTATTTAATAAATGGTGCTGGGAAAATTAGCTGGCCATAAATAGAATGCTGAAACTGGATCCTTTCCTTACTCTTTATATGAAAATTAATTCAAGATGGATTAGAGACTTAAATGTTAGACCTAATACCATAAAAACCCTAGAAGAAAACCTAGGTAATACCATTCAGGGCATAGGCATGGGCACGGACTTCATGTCTAAAACACCAAAAGCAATGGCAACGAAAGCCAAAATTGACAAATGGGATCTCATTAAACTAATGAGCTTCTGCACAGCAAAAGAAACTACCATCAGAGTGAACAGGTAACCTACAGAATGGGAGAAAATTTTTACAATATACTCATCTGACAAAGGGCTAATATCCAGAACTTACAAAGAACTCAAACAAATTTACAAGAAAAAAACAAACAACCCCATCAAAAAGTGGGCAAAGGATATGAACAGACATTTCTCAAAAGAAGACATGCATACAGCCAACAGACACATGAAGAAATGCTTGTCATCACTGGCCATCAGAGAAATGTAAATCAAAACCACAATGAGATACCATCTCACACCAGTTAGAATGGCAATCATTAAAAAGTCAGGAAACAACAGGTGCTGGAGAGGATGTGGAGAAATAGGAACACTTTTACACTGTTGATGGGATTGTAAACCAGTTCAACCATTATGGAAAACAGTATGGCGATTCCCCAAGGATCTAGAACTAGAAGTACCATATGATCCAGTCATCCCATTACTAGGTATATACCCAAAGGATTATAAATCATGCTGCTATAAAGACACGTGCACACATATGTTCATTGCAGCACTATTCACAATAGCAAAGACTTGGAATCAACCCAAATGTCCATCAGTGACAGACTGGATTAAGAAAATGTGGCACATATACACCATGGAATACTATGCAGCCATAAAAAAGGATGAGTTTGTGTCCTTTGTAGGGACATGGATGCAGCTGGAAACCATCATTCTCAGCAAACTATCGCAGGAACAGAAAACCAAACACCACATGTTCTCGCTCATAGTTGGGAACTGAACAATGAGATCGCTTGGACTCGGGAAGGGGAACATCACATACTGGGGCCTATCATGGGGAGGGGAGAGGGGGAAGGGATTGCACTGGGAGTTATGCCTGATGTAAATGACGAGTTGATGGGTGCTGATGAGTTGATGGATGCAGCACACCAACATGGCACAAGTATACATTTGTAACAAACCTGCATATTGTGCACATGTACCCTAGAACTTAAAGTATAATAAAAAAATTGTTATTCTAATATCTATAATTCAGGAATTTGAAGTTTCATACTTATTTAGTAAATATTTAATGAATTGGTATGACAGTTCCTTTTACCGTGATATTTCCTTGTATATAAACAAACTTGTAATGAGTTCATTCATTCAAATGATGAATTTTTTACTGAGAAATTATTATGTACCAAGTACTGAGTTCTGTGAAACATAAAAGACAAGAATTCTTATCTCTGAGAAGCTTACATTTTGCTATAGTAAATAGATAATAAAAAATTATGCACTAAAATGTAAGAAAACTATGTCTTACATTAAAAGATGATAAGTGCTATTGGGCAAATAACAGAGTAAAGGAAATTAGGATTGCCAAGGGCAGGATATAGATGGAATTTCATCCATGTGCTAGGCATTTGCTATATGCTATTGACTTAGACATTCCTTGCCATCAACAGTCTAGAGATGAAGATATATAAGTAAACAGACCATTGTAATTTGCTGTGACATCCATGTTGTACTACAGGAGCGTGAAACAGAACTGCCTAATCTAAGTTGGAGGCAATGTCTAATTAAGGAAGACTTCCTGTGAAAGATGGCACCTTATCTCAGTCTTGAAGATGAGCAAAATTTGGCCAGGCAGAAAGAGGAATGAAGTACATCTTAGAATTCAAATATATAAAAACACACACACACACACACACACACACATATATATGTGCCCCTATTTCCAACACCTTTCCACTCCACAGTAGGTGTCAGTAATATAACCCTTACAAATTGGGCTCCTTAATTTACACAACGGAAGGTCAGTTTTAGCTCTTGCAAAGCACATCAATTCTTCTTTAACAAAGAAATGAGGCTATCTCCTCTCCAGCCAGGACTTGATTGCAATGAAGCGATTGCCAAAATGTCTCTGAAAATATCAATTTTTTGAGCCTAATGAATATGTCATATATCCATTCCTCTAAACGAGTTCTTCATAAAGTGAGGTACATAGACCACATTGTCAAAGCTCTCTTGGTGGTGCCATAATTTTGATAGCAGGCTAATATTTCAAAATTGATTTGATCAATACATATTATCTCTTGCAAAGCAGTTTCAGACATTGTCCATTTCCTTACCTAAGACTTCCTGAACACAACCCAGGAACCCAACACAATAAAGTGCTATATTAATTCACTTCCCAGAACAATTAAATATCCAAATTAAAGTTTACAATTTCTCTTGCTTTTAAACACTTCATCATATGGACTCAGTCATCAGTTTCTGTCAGTTTTGCCTTTCTCCATCTCCACCTTCATTGCTCTAGGTTAGATCCTAATCATTTTTGGCTAATCTGCTAAAATCATTTGTTCTCTGTGTTAGGAACAGGAGTTTGGAGTCACAAAGAAAATGAGCACTCAAACAAAATACTTCTTAGCAAGGCAAATTTACTTCTGCAGAAGGGTGCTGCCTGCATCAGTCACCACTGCAAGAGCACACCGAACTAAGGAGGGAAGGGATTTTTATCCTTAACGTGGTTAGTCACTGCTTCTCTGTCCTGTCCCCATGGGCTGGAGTCCGAGGGCAAAATCTAAACTGACCCGATTGGCTACTGTTTAAAATTGAATCTGGCTAATTAGGTAGGAAGAGAGAGGCTGTTATGGTACAAGGCATGTTTGGGCCTATCAGGGCATGGCAAAGGCAGGAAGGGTAGTTTCAGTGGGAGGCACAGTTTGCAGAATAGGTAACCAGGAGTAAAGAGGACTCTTTCCAAATAAGAAAGAGATGTGAGTTACAGATTGGGACTGGCGGGAGAAGTTGTTTACAGAGCAGGTAGCTTAGGAGAAGGGACAAGGAATATGATCTTAAGAACAAAGAACAAGGAAGTCAGAAATTAAACCTTTGAAGACAAACTTACTATATCTAACATCTGTGTCCTCTACCTCAAATCTAGCTCAAATTCATTTTCCTTTCTGATGTGAAAGTGATATATTTGAAATGAAAATCTGACAGTATTAACCTCCTGCTTAAAGCTGTCATTGATATCTTGTTACCTACAGGATAGAGTTTTAGTTTGTTACATGACTGAGGAGATAAACTGTGATCTGTCATTTTTTGTCTCCCCAGAATCACTGCAACTGTCCCAAACTTACCCCAACGAAATCCTCCACAAGGGTTGTGCAGCAATATGCGCTGTGGAATTTAAACACAAATATACACACATGCACACAGCCCCCACCAAAGCATCACGTATGAGATTGAGCCCAGACACATTTCTTTAAAATTTCAGTTAATGTCACACTACTATTCTAGTAACAGTGTGCTGATGGAAGGTCCTGGCTGCCTACCTGGCTCACTTACACTTCTGAGTTTTTGACATTCTTTTCCCTAGGCCTGAAATGCTATTTCTCTCATTACTCCCTTTCTTCACGGGGCAACTCCTCATCTTTCAAGGACAGGATTACACATTATTTCCTGGAGTATACATTTCGTCTTTGTCCCCTTGCTCCATGCTATTAGATATCTGTGTTCATGTGCTTGCACAGCATCCCAGTTAAAGTTCCATGTTATTATTTCTGCCATAGCATTACAATGACTAAAAGTTTCAGTCATATTTTAGACTGTAAATTCTTCTACTGCTGGGATTGTGGATTTGTTTTGTTTTTGTACCTTTTAAAGAAGGTAGAATCAAAATAGGCAATTGATTTAAAGTGAACAATTGGAAGGAACAGATGTTTCAGACCTGATTAATGGGATTTTAGGAGAAAAATATTAAAAAATATTTCTAGTTACCAAATTATTGTCTTTGCAGGTATTTATATCATTAAGAGACATTTATTATTATATACTGTTTTATATATATATAAAATTTATATATATATAAAGAGACATTTTTATATATATTGAGACATTAAGAGACATTTATTATTATATACTGTTTTATATATATATATATATATATATAAAGCATGTTTTCATGTTATATATACTGATACACACACAGAATTGCTAACGTGTGTTGGATGCCTTTTACGTACTAGGCACTGTGCTAAATGTATTACCCATATTATCTCATAGTAGTCTCTTAATAATCCTACTGGGGGATATAATTATTATCTACTATTTTACAGATGGGATTGCCAAAGATTTGAGAGGCTGAGAAACTTGCCCATGATACAAAGTTGGCCCAATTTATATAAACACAAAATCACTGTGGAAAATGAATGGTTTCCCTGTGCCAATATTCATTACACAACTGAAGAGACTAACGGTAACTAATTGTATTTGAAAGTACTTTAGTTTGGAAGTTCCAATGAAGTTCATAATTTTTATAATGGTAAACTAACAAAAAAAACCAGATTCATATTTCTGGTTTTATTTTATACTCTAGTGTTAAAATAACAGTAAAAATGTTATCTTTTGAGAAATACTGAACAAAAATCATTTATTTCTTCACCCTCGTTCAAACTTTAATTTTCCCTATGAATGAGACTTTACTGAGGATGTTTAAATATTGTTTAAAAATACCATAAATAGGGTAAAACATGAAATATGCATCAGAAGCTACATTGCTGTAAAATCAAATTATTATATCTTATTTAACTTTTTGAATTTTTAGTTATTATAGCTGTAAAATCATTTGTGGCAAAAAATGTAGGCATCACAGGTGAAAAATGCTAAAAAGTTTACTAGAATTAGCATTGTTTTAGTACTTTTATTTTATTTTATTTTTTATTTATTATAATTTAAGTTCTAGGGTACATGTGTACAATGTGCAGATTTGTTACATATGTATACCTGTGTTGTGTTGGTTTGCTTCACCCATTAAAACATCATTTACATTAGGTATTTCTCCTAATGCTATCCCTCCTCTATTCCCTCACCCCACGACAGGCCCCAGTATGTGATGTTCCCACCCTGTGTCCAAGTTTTCTCATTGTTCAATTCCCACCTATGAGTGAGAATGTGCAGTGTTTGGCTTTCTGTCCTTGCAATAATTTGCTCAGAATGATGGTTTCCAGCTGCATCCATGTTGCTACAAAGGACATGAACTCATCCTTTTTCATGGCTGCATGGTATTCCATGGTGTATATGTGCCACATTTTCTTAATCCACTCTATCATTGATGGACATTTGGGTTGGTTCCAAGTCTTTGCTATTGTGAAGAGTGCCGCAATAAACATATGTGTGCCTGTGTTCTTATAGTAGCATAATTTATAATCCTTTGGGTATATACCCGGTAATGAGATGGCTGGGTCAAATGGTATTTCTACTTCTAGATTCTTGAGGGATTGTCACACTGTCTTTCGCAATGGTTGAACTAGTTTATACTCCTACCAACAGTGTAAAAATGTTCCTATTTCTCCACATCCTCTCCAGCTCCTGCTGTTTCCTGACTTTTTAATGATTGCCATTCTAACTGGTGTGAGATGGTATCCCATTGTGATTTAGATTTGCATTTCTCTGATGGCCAGAGATGATGAGCATTTTTTCATGTGTCTGTTGGTTGCATAAAAATCTTCTTTTGAAAAGTGTCTATTCATAGCCTTTGCCCACTTTTTGATGGGGTTGTTTCTTTTTTTTTTTTTTTGTAAATTTGTTTAAGTTCTTTGTAGATCTGGTTATTAGCCCTTTGTCAGATGGATAGATTGCAAAAATTTTCTCCCATTCTGTAGGTTGCCTGTTCACTCTGATGGTAGTTTCTTTTGCTGTGCAGAAGCTCTTTAGTTAAATTAGATTTCATTTGTCAATTTTGGCTTTTGTTGCCATTGATTTTGATGTTTGAGTCATGAAGTCCTTGCCCATGCCTATGTTCTGAATGGTATTGCCTAAGGTTTCTTCTAGGGTTTCTATGGTTTTAGGTCTAACATTTAAGTCTTTAATCCATCTTGAATTAATTTTTGTATAAGGTATAAGGAAGAGATCCAGTTTCAGCTTTCTACTTATGGCTAGCCAGTTTTCCCAGTACCATTTATTAAATAGGGAATCCTTTCCCCATTTCTTGTATTTGTCAGGTTTGTCAAAGATCAGATGGCTGTAGATGTGTGGTATTATTTCTGAGGACTCTGTTCTGTTCCATTGGTCTATAGCTCTGTTTTGGTACCAGTACCATGCTGTTTTGGTTACTGTAATCTTGTAGTATAGTTTGAAGTCAGGTAGCGTGATGCCTCCAGCTTTGTTCTTTTGACTTAGGATTGTCTTGGCAATGTGGACTCTTTTTTGGTTCCATATGAACTTTAAAGCAGTTTTTTCCAATTCTGTGAAGAAACTCATTGGTAGCTTGATGGGGATGGCATTGAATCTATAAATTACCTTGGGCAGTATGGCCATTTTCACGATATTGATTCTTCCTATCCATGAGCATGGAATGTTCTTCCATTTGTTTGTGTCCTCTTTTATTTCACTGAGCAGTGGTTTGTAGTTCTCCTTGAAGAGGTCCTTTACATCCCTTGTAAGTTGGATTCCTAGGTATTTTATACCCTTTGTAGCAATTGTGAATGGGAGTTCACTTGTGATTTGACTTCCTGCCTGTTAATGGCATATAGGAATGCTTGTGATTTTTGCACATTAATTTTGTATCCTGAGACTTTGCTGAAGTTGCTTATCAGCTTAAGGAGATTTTGGGCTGAGATGATGGGGTTTTCTAAATATACAATCATGTTATCTGCAAACAGGGACAATTTGACTTTCTCTTTTCCTAATTGAATACCCTTTATTTCTTTCTCCTGCCTGATTGCTCTGGCCAGAACTTCCAACACTATGTTGAATAGGAGTGGTGAGAGAGGGCATCCCTGTCTTGTGCCAGTTTTCAAAGGGAATGCTTCCAGTTTTTGCACATTCAGTATGATACTGACTGTGGGTTTGTCTTAAATAGCTCTTATGATTTTGAGATACGTTCCATCAATACCAAATTTTTTGAGAGATTTTAGCATGAAGGGCTGTTGAATTTTGTCCAAGGCCTTCTCTGCATGTATTGAGATAATCAGGTAGTTTTTGTCTTTGATTCTGTTTATGTGATGGATTACGTTTATTGATTTGCACATGTTGAACCAGCCTTGCATCCCAGGGATGAAGCCCACTTGATCATGGTGGATAAGCTTTTTGATGTGCTGCTGGATTCGGTTTGCTAGTATTTTATTGAGGATTTTCACATAGATGTTCATCAGGGATATTGGTCTAAGATTCTCTTTTTTGTTGTGTCTCTGCCAGGCTTTGGTATCACGATAATGCTGGCCTCATAAAATGAGTTAGGGAGGATTCCCTCTTTTTCTATTAATTGGAATCATTTCAGAAGGAATATTACCAGCTCCTCTTTTTACCTCTGGTAGAATTCAGCTGTGAATCCATCTGGTCCTGGAATTTTTTTTGGTTGGTAGACTATTAATTATTGCCTCAATTTCAGAACCTGTTATTGGTCTATTCAGTGATTCACCTTCTTCCTGGTTTAGTCTTGGGAGAGTGTATGTGTCTAGGAATTTATCCATTTCTTGTAGATTTTCTAGTTTATTAGCATAGAGGTGTTTATAGTATTCTCTGATGGTAGTTTGTATTTCTGTGGGATCGGTGGTGATGTCCCCTTTATCATTATTTATTGTGTCTATTTGATTCTTCTCTCTTTTCTTCTTTATTAATCTTGCTAGCGGTCTATCAATTTTGTCAATCTTTTCAAAAAGCCAACTCCTGGATTCGTGGATTTTTTGAAGGGTTTCGTGTGTCTCTATCTCCTTCGGTTCTGCTCTGATCTTAGTTATTTCTTGCCTTCTGCTAGCTTTTGAATTTGTTTGCTCTTGCTTCTCTAGTTCTTTTAATTGTGATACTGGGGTGTCGATTTTAGATCTTTCCTACTTTCTCTTGTGGGCATTTAGTGTTATAAATTTCCCTCTACACACTGCTTTAAATGTTTCCCACATATTCTGGTATATTATGTCTTTGTTCTCTTTGGTTTCAAAGAACATCTTTATTTCTGCCTTCATTTCGTTATTTACTCAGTATTCTTTCAGGAGCAGGTTGTTCAGTTTCCATGTATTGAGTGGTTTTGAGTGAGTTTCTTAATCCTGAGTTGTAATTTGATTGCACTGTGGTCTGAGAGATAGTTTGTTATGATTTCTTTTCTTTTACATTTGCTGAGCAGTGGTTTACTTCCAACTATGTGGTCAATTTCGGAATAAGTGTGACGTGGTGCTGAGAAGAATGTATATTCTGTTGATTTGGGGTGGAGAGTTCTGTAGATGTCTATTAGGTCTGCTTGATGTAGTGCTGAGTTCAAGTCCTGGATATCCCTGTTAACCTTCTGACTCATTGATTTGTCTAATGTTGGCAGTGGGGTATTAAAGTCTCCCATTAGTATTGTGTGGGAGTCTAAGACTCTTTTTGGGTATCTTAGGGCTTGCTTTATGAATCTGGGTGCTCCTGTATTGGTTGCATATATATTTAGGATAGTTAGCTCTTCTTGTCGAATTAATCCCTTTACCACTATGTAATGGCCTCCTTTGTCTCTTTTGATCTTTGTTGTTTTAAAGTCTGTTTTATCAGAGACTAGGATTGCAACTCCTGCTCAAAATAAAGGAATAGAGGAAGATCTCCCAAGCAAATGGAAAACATAAAATAGCAGTGGTTGCTTTAGTCCTTTATATAAAGATATCCGATACATAGTATATGTTCAATACATGATTTGTTGGGTTAAACCGGATTGGGAAGTTCATTTAAGCACATTTTACTGAATTGCTATGGTTACATCTCTTCACCCTACTGGACTAGAAGGTCTTTGGAGCTATATGTCATATTGTATCTATCTTCATATTCCTTCATATGAAGCCCAGTGAATAGAAGGTATTTAGTACATACTTATTAATGTAGCCGGCCTCAAACTTTTAGGTCTCACCACCTCATTGCACTCTTAAAAATTATTTACTACTCTCGAAATCTTTATTTATATGGGTTATAGTTAGATATTTGTACCATACTAGAAATAAAAATTGAATTTTTAAAAAATAAATTGAATAGTAATTTAAAATAAAAATGGTAGACTCACTACATGTTACCTTAAATTGTCACCCAATATTATGAAAAATCACCATATTTTCCAAAGCAAAACAACTTAATGAGAACAGAGTCATTGTTTTCATTTTTCAAATTTCTTCAATATATTGTTTGGCAGATATAAAATAGGTAGAATAATCTAGCTTTTCATATCTGCCTGTGCATTCAATCTTTTTTGATATGTTGTTTGAGTTGAATAATATTTTTATGGACTGTAGAGAAAAGTGTGGTTCTTCTTGCTTACTGTATCAAAACTCAATTAGTAGTTTCTTAATAGTTTATTACTATGTAGAATTTGAGTTCATATCAGTAAACTTTTGTACTCTGTTACATTAAAACCTATTGCTAGATATTGAATTTTGAAAAGATCTTTTATCCATGAATTCTTTTGCAATATCATCTATTAATAATTTTGAAAACTTTTATCCACTTAGTAATGTTGATCTTCCAAATGTTGATACATTTTGTCACACATATTTGTTTTAAATCACATTTGTTAATTTCACCAATGATGTCAACAAAAAGTCTTCAGGAAACTGTGAAGCTAATGGTGGTAGACATAAATTTTCCAAATTTCTATTTTAGCTTGAAAACTTTAATTTTATTATTGACAGCAAAGAATGTCTATTGTTTTCCTTGAAGTAAAAATCTTACTTTACTTATTGCTGCCCCAAACCCAAGTCTGTATACCCATAGTTTGTCTGTTATTCACTCTGTAAGTAAAAGTGGTGTTTCACAGTTAATGTAGCCAGTTGTTATTTCAAACAATTGCATTATTATTTTTTATCAAGATAACCAGAAAATTTGAATATGCAACACAAGTTTTTTTTTATACTCTCTACTTTGTCATAGAGAATGTGAAAAAAATACATGCACAGAAGAGTAGAAATTTAATAAAATTATTAATTTGCTTTGTCATCAAAGGTATTCTTAAGTGAAACGCACATATGCATATACACACATACACACACACATAGACATGTAGTAGACAGAGTGATCTAAAAAAAAATAAATCGGACCTAACAATCTCCTTTCCAAAAATCCTGCAGTGGCTTTCGGCTGCCAGTTGAATAAAATTCAACTTTCTCGCCATCTCCCACATATTTACATTATTGCTTTGGTCTCTGACCTCATGGTATACCAGTACTGCCTTCAAGTCACTATTTTCCAGCTGTCTTACTGATCTTTCTGTTTTTCAAACTGACTCCTTATAGTCTAGAAGAATGTTTAGCACATATAAGATGCTCAGTAACTACTGGTTGACATAATAAATGTGTTGCTTTTCACAATTGTGGTAAAAAAGAGCCTTATATATATGTGTGTGTGTGTATGTGTGTATATGCATATGTGCTTATTTATATGTATAGTGTTTATATATATATACTTTTCTGATGAGTGTTTAAAGATGAAGAATACGATGATTTGAACATCACTACCTTGACTGGAGGGAAGGCATCAGCACTTTTACCCAGCATTGTTTTGTACCCTTAATGGAAATGTCAATATAGTGAAGAAGGCAAGTAACATCCTAGTATTATGATAAAATAGGGCATTTTTTGGATGAAATAATTTTAGAGACTCCCAAGATTAATAAAATCATAAAACAAATTCTTTTATGAAATTATTGGGGAAACATAAACCTAATTTTAGTTTATGCTACCTTGTGCAGAATTTGCTGAAAAAAAATCTAATTTTAAAGATAAAATCTGTGATCTTCATAGATTTTTACACAAATCAAGCAAAATTGTCGCTAATGAAAGTGTTGTTATTACAGTTAAGCTCAAGTCTCTAAGCAAACAACAATTTCTGTTTATTCTACTTCAAAAATAGCTCTGATACATACATATATTATTCTTCTATCTCCTCTTCTAGTCACCTAAACCAAGCTGCAATATGACTTCTGAACTATTATGTTTGCTCCTAAAATTTTTATCTATTGACACACTTATTCATGCAAAATATATTCTTCATAGTAGACACAATGATCTAAAAATATAAATCAGATCTAATAATCTCCTTTTCAAAAATCCTCCGGTGGCTTTTGGCTGCCAGTTGAATAAAATTCAACTTTCTCACCATCTCCCACATATTTACATTATTGTCTTGGTCTCTGACCTCATGGCATACCAGTACTGCCCTCATTCACTATTTTCCAGCTGTCTAACTGATCTTTCTGTTCTTCAAACTGACTCCTTATAGTCTAGAAGAATGTTTAGCACATGTAAGATGCTCAATAACTACTGGTTGACATAATAAATGTGTTGCTTTGCACAATTATGGTAAAAAAGAGCCTTAATCTGATATGAGCTCATTTTAATAAAGTCTTATGGTCTGAGACCAAAGACAGAGCCAAATAGGCTTTATTTAAAAACATGTATATATTAGGTTGGTACAAAAGTAATTGTGGCTTTTGCATTGTTGGACTTTGCCGTTTGATATTGGAATACATTCTTAAATAAATGTGCTTATGTTATACATCATTTTAATGAGAATTTCCCACTTGATTTTTTTGGCTAATGACTTATTACTTGCTGTTTATTTTATATTTATTTTAGACTATGGAAATTATGTTAGACAAAAAGCAAATTTGAGTGATTTTCTTATTCAAGTTCAAAATGGGTTGTAAAGCAGCAGAGACAACTTGTAACATCAGCAAAATATTTGACCCAGGAACTGCTAACATACAGTGCAGTGGTGGTTTAAGAAGTTTTGCAAAGAAGACGAGAGCCTTGAAGATCAGCGTATTTGGAAGTTGACAATGACCAATTGAGAGCAGTCATCGAATCTGATCCCCTTACAACTACACAAGAAGTTGCTGAAGAACTCAACTTTGACCATTCTAGAGTCGTTCGGCATTTGAAGCTAGTTGGAAAGGTATGAAAGCTCGATAAGCTGGTGCCTTATGAGCTGAGAAAAAAAAAATTGTGGTTCTGAAGTGTCATCTTCTCTTATTTTATGCAACAACTACTAACCATTTCTCGATTGGATTGTGACGTGCAACAACAACTGGATTTTATATGACAACTGGTGTTGGCCAACTCAGTGGCTGTACTGAGAAGAAGCTCCAAAGCACTTCCCAAAGTCAAACTTGCACCAAAAGAAAGGTCATGGTCACTGTTTGGTGGTCTGCTGCTGGCCTGATCCACTACAGCTTTCTGAATCCTGGTGAAACCATTACATCTGAGAAGTATGCTTAGCAAATCAATGAGATGCACCAAAAAGTGCAATGCCTACAGCCAGCATTGGTCAACAGAAAGGGCCCAATTATTCTCCACAACAATGCCCAACCACACGTCGCACAACCAACACTCCCAAAGTTGAGTGAATTGGGCTACGAAGTTTTGCCTCATCAATCATATTTCACCTGACCTCTCATCAACTGACTACCACTTTTTCAAACACTTTGACAACTTTTTGCAGCGAAAATGCTTCCGTAACCAGCAGGATGCAGAAAATGCTTTCCAAGAGTTCATCAAATCACAACGCATATATTTTTATGCTACAGGAGTAAACAAACTTATATCTTGTCAGCAAATATGTGTGGATTGTAATGATTCCTATTTTTATTAATAAAGATGTGTTTGAGCCTAGTTAATAACGATTTAAAACTCGTGGCCCAAAACTGCAATTACTTTTGCACCAACCAGAATATGTACATGCTCATGATGTCATTTATAGACAGTACCACTGCCATTAAATTCCTACACTGGGGCAGTTTAGAGACATATAACTTAAATCTCTTTGCCTACACACACACTAGTGAAAATCTGACAAAAGCTCTAAAACCTCCCCACAAGAAGAAAATAAAGCACATCTGTACAATATTTGAAATCTAATGTCAGGGAATTTACAGACACCTTATAGTCCACCCACGGATTACAGAAAAAGTCTGTAGACTTCAAGATGTCCTAAAGCTACATACTAATTGAAAGACAAATTTTACAACAGGTAAACTGTTGCTGGGTATCTTGAGACTTAAAAAGATTATAAATACTTATAAATACTTCAACTGAGAAGTAGAGGGACTTCAAGATCATCTGATTAATATTATAAAATGTAAAAGTTTAGAGATCATCTTCAGGTCCAAACCTTTCATTCTCATTCATATGGTTTGGCTGTATCTCCACCAAAAATCTCATCTTGAATTGTAATCGTCATAATCCCCATAATGCCCATGTGTCAAGGGAGAGACCAGGTGGAGGTAATTGAATCATGGGGGTGGTATCCACCATGCTGTTTTCATGATAGAGAGTGCGTTCCCATGAGGTCTGATAGTTTTATCAGGGGCCCTTCCGCCTTCACTGAGCACTTCTTCCTATTGCTTTGTGAAGAAGTTGTGAAGAAGATGCCTTGCTTCCCCTTCATCTTCCACCATGATGGTAAGTTTCCTGAGGCCTCCCCAGTCATGCTGAACTGTAAGTCAATTAAACCTCTTTCTTGTATAAATTACCCAGTCTCAGGAAGCTCTTTATAGCAGTATGAAAACAGACTAATACACTTATCATGGGAAATATGGAAAGGACCAAAGGTTTAAAGTGATTTACTGTCATCCACAGAGCATGTTAATGACAGAGCTGCTAAAGGATTCTACATGTTTTGAATCCACATCTTTGCATTACCACTGCATGAGGTTCCATTTATGTTGGGAGTTTTGATGAAAAATGCAACTTCAACTGGAATTTCTGGTGCAATTGATATATCACCTGTAAAAGACTTGGCCTCACATGAACCCTGCTTGATAATTTCTCTAGATCTTTTGCATATATCATCAGAAGTCGCAAAATAATTTTTATGTATACCATATTATATCTATACATACACCCTTATATATCTATCTATCTATATAATTTATGACATAGATATGAAATACCACACAGAGTCTAGATAAATACTACAAAGGTCTAGAAAAATTATGTGTCTGTATATATTATTACAGAATATATGTCTCAAATATATATCAAAAATATATGTGTGTATATATATGCACACACACATTCCAGATTACAAAGGAAAGTTGTGTAAGAGTCTGTCTTTAATTCACCCTTGATATGGAAAATTATATAACTGTATCTCATTGGAATGCATAAAAATGAGAAATAAGTAAGAGAAAGATATTTGCATCAACTGTATATCATATGGAGAAAAATTTCAGGCATTCTGCCATTGGTTGTAAATACACAGCAGCCAAAGACATTTATTATGGGAAAAGCATTATCATTAGAAGTGCTGTGCTTTGGAACATAGTGTTCAAAGTACATTTTTCTCCTGCCTTCCAGATGATTGCTTTTTAAAGAATAATTCGACTAGATTTTTTTTGAAAATAAAATAAATTAAATAATCATTGGGCAAACAATGTTTATATTGGTTGCTTGATTATTATTCTAAAGCATTTTTGAAAATCAATGCTTGATAAAGACAGAGTAATAATGTTTTCCTAACTGGGTAGTTTAAAAAATGCTTTGCCTGCATCTTTTCATTTGACCATCACAATAATCCTATATGATAACTGGGAGTTATTTGTTCTCACTTTAAAGATGAATAAAAGTTATCATTCAGTGATTATATATCAGAAGAGCAGTATAAAAATCTATAATGACTCTTATTGCTACTGTGGTGGGGTAGCAAACAAAATGTGAACATTTCTCTAAGAAGCTATTAAATATTTATTTTTAATAAAAATAATTTTTTTTATGGGAGACAGTAAATTACTGAAATGGAAGTTATCTAATTCCCCAAGTATAACTATAATCTAGTCTTTAATACTATTGTTGATTTTAAAATAGTTTCAAATTACAGCATAGCATTTCAGGTATCTGCTGAAATTTCAACCATGTGACTTCCAGAAAAGACAATAAATGAATAGATAGTTCCCAAAATAATTCCTTGTAAACAAACTAAGAGAAATGTATAAACTCTAAATGCATAATCCTAAGTCATTATACATAGAAGGCATTAACTGAAATGTAATAAATGACTGGGGCTCTGCCACTTGGGATCTTAATTTTTTTTTTCTGCACTTGTAACTAACTACTCAGGAGAAACTTTGTTTCTTTAGCTTTGTATAGATATGTGGAAGAGGCAGGCAAATGGAAAGGCAACTAATCACGAGGCTGTAATTCTTATACACTTTCATTACTTCCTCTGAATGATGACCTCTCACCCTTGGGAAAAAAATGCCTCCTTTACTAGAGCTCCTACTTTGACAAAAAGATGAAGAAAAACAAGATATTACCAGATCCTCAACTTCTTGCACTTTCTGGCACCCATACAAGCCTAGAAAATTTCCAAGGAATTATTTTGGGAAGTATCTATTCCATTAATTGTCTTTAGTGGAAGTCACATGGTTGAAATTTCAGTCAATACTTGAAATGCTATGCTCTAATTTGAAACTATGTTAAAATCAACAGCAGTATTAAAGAATAGATTATAACTTTCTTTGAGGAGTTAGATAATTTCGATTCCAAGAATTTACAGTCTCCCATATGAAGAATTTATTTTTATTAAAAATAAACAGCTTGTTAGATAACTCAAAAATTATTTCTAATAACAGTGTTGATATACCCTAGATTATATAATTTAAAATAAAATGAAAATTTCCCTTACAGTGCCAATAAAAGCAGATCTCTAAATTTGTTTAAAATATACCAAACAAAAAGTTGCAATACATAGGCATTATATAAAGGTCTCTAATTTTTTATATCAACAGTAAATTACACAGTAACCATTCTAGGTTAGGTTCACAGAGTACCATGTACTAAAAATGAATACTAAAGTCACGTAAATTATATTTATTGATAGAATATTCCCAGCTCTAAAAATCAGACAGAACCTTAAGTTAGTCTGGATTTTATTCTAAGGACAACATGAAGGCATTTGGGACATTTAAACAGTGAGTATCCGGGAATGTGGCAAACTGCTAAGTTTATAGTCATGGCATGTATTCAGCTCCAGCCAGCTGCTTTACAAGAATATAGATCTAATTTCCCATGTTGCCAGATTTTTTTGATTTTCAAAAGAAGAATGTAAAATTTTTAAATTCTCAAGTGTTGGCAACCAATTAAAAAAGTCATTAAAAAGAAAAAAACATTTGGTAGGTAAAGAGAACATGTCTTTAGGCTGTATTTAACCAAAGGGTCACTTGTTTGCATCATCAGGATTGAATTTGCATTTCTAGAAATCTGGCCCTTTTCTTTTAGTGAAGACAGATCGAAATCCACTTGGTGGAATATTTTTTTCAGTGACACAGTTTTGTTTTGCTATTGGACGGACATACATCTTGTCCGATTACTATTGTTCTCTGGTATAAGCTGCTTCTCCATTCTACATAGAGTATTATGTATAGGGTCATCTCCCGCCCATCTAATGCTGAGTGATAGAGATAGAACACAGTATAGACAACTTTCTGTTTTCATTATTTCCCATTTCTTCATACCAGGTTAGAAATTAGGCATTGGAGTACACAAATCCATAATTTATGTCAATAAACCATAAAAAAGAAAAGTTCATAAATATGTTTAGGTTGGATTTCTATTCAAAGCCAAATAACTTTCTGTGCTATTGCTCTTGGGAGAGAAGTCCAGAAAATATGTGGTCAGCTAAAACATTTTAAGTTAGTTAGAAGATTGAAGTTACATTGATTTTGTTTCTGCTTTTTTTAAAAATGTAAACCAGAGCTAGGGATCTCAATCTTCTGAAATATATGATACTCTTAAAATAACTTATGAATTATGTATGAATGGAAATAAGTTATTCTTTATCTCTGTCTGTCAAGTGCCTCACATAGTACTTGAGCTGTCACTTTAGGTGCTCAAAAATATGCACTGACTACATACATATCCCAAACAACTTGACTATTAGCTAATGTTGACCAAACTTACTTCAACGACAAGGTTTTACCTTTGAGATAAATATTTTCTTATTTATTTTAACACAATCTTCTTTTCATTTATTTTACCAGGCCAAACACCCAGAATCACACTTGATTCTTCTCATTCTATTGCATATCCCACTTGCAATTAATAAGAAAATCATACCAGCACTAATTTCCACATTTTATCTTGGAGCTGCTTCTCACCATCCCTGCCTGTTACCCTCCTAATCCAACCCGTGATATTTTGTCTAGGATACTGCAATGAATTTACTGTTTGGTTTCCTTATTTCCCACTCTGCCCATACTCTATTTTCCACACAGAAGTTAGAATGATCTATTTAAAACATAAAGCAAATCATGCTCTTCCCCTCATCAAAACACAAGCACTGGTGCAATGGTTTCATATCACAAATTGAACAAACTCCAAATTCCCTAATATTGTCCTCAATGCTCTATGTAATCAGGTCCTTACCTAACTCTCTGATCTCATTTTTTACCATTATCTTTCTTGGTCACAGTGGTTTGACAATTTAGTCACCTTGTTGTTTATCAAACATGCCAAGCTCATTACTGGCTCTTAACTTGGCTTTTGTTCTTCCCTCGCCTAGACCATGCTTCTCCAAGATATTTTCATAATTCGTTCCACTTTGCTTTAATAACACTAAGCTATTACTCCCCAGAGTGCCTTTCTTGATTTCCCCATCTGGTAGCATGTATTGGTTACTCCCGTAACCTTATTTGTTTCTTTCCTGGTACGTGTCACAATCAGAAATAACATTTTGTGTTTGTTTAATCTTTAACTATCTTTATCCCTAACTAGAATGCAAGTGCTTTGACACTTAGGATCTCATGTATCTCAATTCCTGACGTACCTGTAGAGAATATTCTGGTAAAAAGATATATTGAATTGAATTTATTTTAAATGCAATTATCTTTGATAAGATTTGTAACAACAAGACTCCAATTGTTTTAGCAGTGGACCATATTTACACTGATAAATTAGGAAGGTCAAAGAGAAATATAAAATCCAGTATTAACCTTTATGTCCTTAAAATTCTGTCACAATTTCTACATCAAACATATAAAGTACTCAGTCTTATAAAGTAGGGGAAAATAGAATAGGCAAGAGCAAATGGGTATGATTATTCATAGGACAAAAGGAAAAGAAAAAAAAGCAGTTTTATTCAAATTTCTTTGGCATTGGGAACAGAACATTTCTTTACACCATGGAGAATAATGTGAATAGTTCTTTGGCCAACAATTTGGAAATCTTAAAAAAAAATCAATTAGTTGTCTTTTAGATGAGCAATAAAGTATTTTTGTCCCCATCCAAAAGTCAATCCCAATATTGTTTTTCTGTTGTAAAAAGTGTGGTCTCAATACTCTGCTGCCACCCCATGAGGCGGCTGTAATTAAGGTCAAGAAACTGAATATAAATAATGACATTTAAGAACTTCTGTAATTGTCTATCAGAATACTTTGGTTTAAAGCTGTATTTTCATTTTAAGTCTTTTGCTTTTTGCCCCTAATGCTAAGAATGTTTTAGGTCATTAGTCTATAAAGATAACTTATTTTTATAACTCATTTATATGCATTTTTATAACTTTTATGATTGTTCTCTGCATATAACTCACATTTTTAAAAAATCAAGTTGGCTAGAAGTAGCCAAAAGCCATCAAAAAGCACTAAACAACTTTTCCACTGAAAAACGTTGTTTAACACTAAGTTTAATTATTAATATAATACAATTTTACTTTGATTCTTCAATATAAATATTCAAGTATAATATACCCAACCTTAGGTATATGATTTTGGAGAAAGTTTCAAACATGGAAATTTTATCAGATTTTTAAAGAAAAAAACTAATCTCAGATTTTCAAATTGCTTATTAATTAGGCTAATGTTAAAAGAAGAAGAGGAGGCAGGGGTAGAAGAGGCCAAAAATAGAAGAAGGAGAAGGAGAGGAATGAGAAAATAATTCAAGGAGAGGAAACTAATTAGACTGCTGAATCTGACCAAGAGGCTTATTGACAGGAAAATAAACTTGGAGGATTTTATTTAAACTTTTCTCTCACTTTGCTGATATATAGTGGCAAATTTTTAATTTTGGTTGGCTTTTCACTCTAAACTGCAGGAGTGAAGAATAACAAAGCTGGTCTATGACTTCCAGCAAAAGCCTAAGGACTACAAAAGAGAACTGTTAAACCATTGTGAGCTAAGAACAATAACATCGTGCTTACCTCATCCACTGAGTTCAAAGTCATGGCTCCACACTGATTGATCATCACTGAAAATCATATTCCCAAACCACTTAATGACTCATTCTGTACCTCCCAAATCTTTCCTCTATTTTTCTGGAAATGAATATTTACCATTAGCAAATTTCTGGGCAAACCTGAGATAAAGCAAGAGTTCCTTTTGCTCGCTTTTCTTTTTAACTTTAAGGTCAGAGGCACATGTGCAGGTTTGCTATATAGGTGAATTGCATGTCACAGGGGTTTGGTGTACAAAGTATTTCATCACCCAGGTATTAAGCATAGAACTCATAAGTTATTTTTCCTGATCCCCTCTCTCCTCTCACCATCCACCATTCTATAGGCCGCTTATCTGTTGTTCACCTCTGTGTGTCCATGTGTTCTCATGAGGTAACTCCCACTTGTAAGTGAGAACATGTGGTATTTGCTTTTCTGTTTCTGAGTTAGTTTGCTAAGGATAGGCCTCCAGCCCCATACATGTTTCTGCAAAGGACATGATCGCACTCTTTTTTATGGCTGTATCATATTCCATGGTATATATGTACCACATTTTCTTCATCAAATCTATCATTAGTGGGCATCTACTTTGATTTCACATCTTTGCTATTGTGATTAGTGCTGCAATAAACATGTACAGCCATGGGTCTTCATGATAGAACAATTTATGATAGAACAATGTACATTCCTGTGAATATGTACCTAGTAATGGGATTCTGGGTTGAATGGTAGTTCTGTTTTTAGGACTTTGAGGAATCACCACACTGTTTTCTACAATGTTTGAACTAATTTGCACCCCTGACAACAGTGTATAAGTGTTTCTTTTTCTCCACAACCTCACCAGCATCTGTTATTTTTTGACACTTTGAAAATAGCCATTCTGACTGGTGTGAGATTGTATCTTATTGTGGTTTTGACTTGGATTTCTCTAATGATCAGTGATGTTGAGCTTTTTTTCATGTGCTTGTTGGCCACATGTATGTCTTGTTTTGAAAACTGTCTTTTTATGTACTTTGCCCACTTTTTAATGGAGTTCTTTGGATTTTTCTTGTAAATTTGTTTAAGTTCCTTTTAGATGCTGGATATTAGACCTTTGTCAGATGCAGAGTTTGTAAAAATTTCTTCCATTCTGTAGGTTATCTGTTCATTCTGTTGATAGTTTCTTTTGCTGTGCAGAAGCTCTTTAGTTTAATCAAATCCCATTTGTCAATTTTTGCTTTTGTTGCAACTGAAGATTGAGACATGAAAAACCATTCAAAAGATAAAAAAAACCCAGTAGTTTGTTTTCTGAAAGTGTTAATAAAATAGACCACTAGCTAGACTAGTAAAGAAGAAAAGAGAGAAAACTCAAATAAATACAATTAAAAACGACAAAGAGGGTATTGCCACTGACCCCACAGAAATAAAAATAACTATCAAAGGATATTATGAACACCTCCACAAGCTGGAAAATCTAAAAGAAATAGATACAATCCTGGATTCATACACCTTCCCAAGACTGAGTCAGGTTAAATCTCTGAACAGACTAATAATGACCTCTGAATTTGAATCAATATTAAATAGCCCACCAACCAAAAAGAAGTGCAGGGCCAGGTGATTTCACAGCCAAATTCTACCCAATGTGCAATGAAGTACCATTCCTACTGAAACCATTCCAAAACACTGAGAAGGAGTGACTCCTCCCTAACTTGGAGGTTAGCATCATCCCGATAGCAAAACGTAGCAGAGAAACAACGAAAAAGAAAACTGCAGGCCAATACACTTGTTGAATATCAATGCAAAAATTCTCAACAAAGCACTTACAAATCAAATCCAGCAGCACAACCAAAAGCCTGTCCATCACAATCAACTAGGCTTTATCCCTGGTATACAAGGTTGGTTTAACATACACAAATCAATAAATGTGACTCATCACATAAATAGAACTAAAGACAAAAACCACATGAATCTCTCAACAGATGCAGTCAAGGTTTTTGATAAAACTCAAGACCCCTTAATGTTAAAACTCTCAATAAACTAGGTATTGAAGGAACATACCTCAAAATAATAAGAGCCATCTATGACAAACCGACAGCCAACATCATATTGAATGGGCAAAAGCTAGTAGTATTCCCCTAGGAAACCAACACAAGACAAGGATGCCCTCTCTCACCATGCCTATTCACCATAGTATTGGAAGCCCTGGTCAGAACGATCAGGTAAGAGAACAAATAAAAGTCATCCAAATAAGAAGAGAAGAAGTCAAACTATCTTTGTTTGCAGGTGACATTATCATATATCTAGAAAACCCCATTGTCTCATCCAAAAAGCTCCTTGGTTAGATAAACAACTTGAGCAAAGTCTCAGGATACAAAATCAATGTGTAAAAATTGATGGCATTCCTATACCCTAACAACTGTTAAGCTGAAGCCAAATCAGGAACACAATCCCATTCACAATTGCCACAAAAAGAAGAAAATACCTAGGAATACAGCTATCCAAGAAGGTGAAAGATCTCTACAAGGTTAACTATTAAAAACTACTCAAAGGAATCAGAAATGACACAAACAAATGGAAAAACATTCCATGCTCATGGATAAGAAGAATCAATTTTAAGATGCTCATAGTGCCCAAAGCAATTTATAGATTCATTATTAGTCCTATCAAACTACAAATGACATTCTTCACAGGAATAGAACAAAAAAACTATTTTAAAATTAATATGAAACCCGAAAAGAGCCCTAATAAACAAGGCCATCTAAGTAAAAAGAATAAAGCTGGAGGCATCATGCTACCTGACTTCAAACTATACTACAGGACAACAGTTACTGAAACAGCACAGTAGTGGTACAAAGACAGACACATAGACCAATGGAACAGAATAGAGAACCCAGAAATGAGACCACACACCCACAACTATCCAATCTTTGACAAAGCTGACAATAAAAAGCAATGCAGACAGGACTCCCTATTCAATAAATGGTGCTGATGTAACTGGCTAGCCATATGCAGAAGATTGAAACTGGAACCCTTTCTTACACGGTATACAGAAATCAACTCAAGATGAGTTAAACACTTAATGTAAAACCCAAAACTCTAAAAACTCTGGAATATAACCTAGTCAATATCATTCTGGACATTGGAATGGGTAAAGATTTCATGATGATGACACCTTTTGCTTTTTATGGCCACTCTAGATCATTTCTCCTCCCGCCACTCCCAGAAGATGCAGATTCTTTGCAGCGCATGTCATCACATTATGTTACTTGTTCTCTTTCCTTATCACAACCATCTATCAACCTTCGGGTTACTCGTCCTACATTCCCTTGAGATTTTAAAGCTGACTCGTTCACTCTCTTCCCCCACTATTCTTGTACCAATTTTTGTGACTTTAATTATTTGTGAATGATTCATCCAACACCTTGCCTTTCACATTCTTGACTTCCACCCTGGTCAGCTTTATCTACTCCACTTTAGCTACATACCTTCACAGTGGTACCCTAGAATTTCTACCTCTAATAACTCAGGGACTCAAAAATCTTCTTTGAAAACAAGTCATTCTCAGAGCAAGCCACCAAGTATATTTTTGCCTCATTTAAAAAAAAAAATACTTCAATGCTACAAATACGTTTTTTTTCTAATTGAGATTTCTCTTGACTGATTTTATATCTCTTTTTTAGTTGAAAATGCATCTAATTTCTCTCTTTCCTTTCTTACCTGCCATGGTCTGAAATTATCATCACAAAATATGTCTACTTGCTCTTTGCTTTCTCCATTGTGAAAGCATGTGAAAAGGACCCAAAATATGTTTAAAACCAAGTATTTACTTACTATTTGCCTACACTGCAGTGATTTAACATTATTGAAAAAAATTCACGTCAATTGCAATTTAAATTTCTGGTCCCAAAGTTCAATGAGCAAAACTTATTTACAGATTTTTATAATTCTCCAAATGAATATTTTACATCTCATCACTCTGAAACACCTTCCCCTCCTCTATACTTAAGTTAATCTTCTAGCCTACTATTTAACTACATTAGAAATAATATAGTGAAACATTGTTATGTCAGAAATTTTCTCATTTTCTCATCAGCAAATCTACCAACAAACCTGAACCTGAATCCATATTTTTTGCCTTACCTCCTATTAAAATGGAAGAAGTGCTTGCTTCTATCAAAGGCCACCTCCTTTTCTTTCCACAAGATTCAATAGTCAATGTCATCTTAACCACGCAGGAATTTCTGCAATTACTACTTTTTCTCGGATTATAAATTCACATTTTCTGTCTGGATTCTACACATGTTCATAAAAACATGATTTAATCTCACTCATATTAAATCAAACAAAAAAACTATACCCTGACTTCCAGCTATAACATGATTTCTCTGAATCTTTTCATAGTAAATCACTCTAAAGTGTTGCCTGAAGTTACTGTTTTCACTTGATTCACATTTTCTGTTTATTCTAGGCGGATTCTCATTCCCGACTCTTTTGTCAAATCATGACTGACATCCTTCTTGCTGAAAACAATTGGGAATTCATCATTCTTGATAATATTCAGCATAAACACTCTGCCATCATAAAACTCTTTGCTTTTAAAAAAATCTAATTGATTAATATATAATTTATATAATTATAATTCATCTATTTATAGTACACAATTCAATAGTTTTTAGTATTTTAGTATTTTCACCAAGTTTCACAAACATCACCACAGTAAGATTTAAAATAGTTCCATAATCCCCAAAAGAAACCCATACCCATTCACTCCCCATTCTCTGCACACCCCCTGCACCCCACCAATTAGGCAACTGCTTACTGATGTACTTCCTGATTTTTTTTGGTTTGCCTATTCTAGACATTTCATATAAATGAAATCATGCACTATATAGTCCTTTGTGACCAGCCTCTTTCATTAGCATGTTTTTAAGGTTCACCCTTGTTATAGCATATATAGGTACTTCATTCCTTTTTATTGCTGAATAATATTTCATTGTATGGATGTGCCACATTTATAAATTCATTCATCAGTTGGTGGACATTTGCATTGTTCCCGGTCTGGAGCCATTGTGATTAATATTGCTATGAACACTTATGTACAAATTTTTGTGTGGACATATGCTTTCATTTCTCTTGGGTATATACCTAACAATGGAATTTTTGAGTCAAATGGTAACTCAATATTTAACCTTTTGAGAAATTGGCAGACTTTTTTCAAAAGTGGCTTCATTATTGTACATTTTCACAAGTAACTTATGAAGGTTCCAATTTTTTCACATCATCATTCCTGTGTTTATTTCTCTGTTTAATTATAACTATCCTAGTGGATATACAGTGGTATATCACTGTGGTTTTGCCATTTATTTTCCTGATTGCTAATCTATTGTTTCATGACAGAAAAATTTTCTATAGGCAGCTTAAAAGAATGAGATGTGATTGTACTGTTATTTCCTTCCCGTTTCACAAGCCACCACACCTCTGTTGCATATTATTGGGCAAAAGTCACAGTAATTGCAAAGTAGATTCAGGGCACAGGTTCTTGGTTACACCCACAAGTAACCGAAAACTATGCCATAATTATTACAAACATAAGGAAGAGTAATACTGGTGCTGATAAGAGGGAAAATGTTATAAACAAAAGATTAGTCCACACTATTAGGGCAATGAAACTATTCTGTATGATTCTATAATGGTGCATATATGTCATCATACTTTTATTGAAACCCACAGAATGAACAACAACTACAGTGAACCCTAATATAAACTATGGACGTTGAGTGATAATGGCGTGTCATTGTAAGTTCATCAATTATAACAAATGCCCACTCTGATGGGCGATGTTGATAATAGGAGAAGCTGTGCACATGTGGAGTCAGGGAGTATATGAGAACGCTCTACTTTCCACTCAATTTTGCTGTGAACCTAAAACTGCTCTGACAGATAGAGTCTCAAAAAAAAAAATCCCCCCCAAAATCCAAAAGTTTCCTTCAACTTTGCCAGCTGCCCCTCCTCAGTCTCACTGCTGATTCCTCTTACACCCAAACTCTAAATTTTGGAATGTTAACAGTTCTACCTATATTCTCTCCCTAGGTGATCTTGTTCTATGTGTGTGTAAATACCATTTACATGCTGATTACTCCCACACTTTTACTTTCAACACTGAACTTTTCTACCGACTTGACTTCTTTTCATTCAGTTTGTACCTTGAATTTATTTCCAAAATTAAATTAATTATAATGATATCCTCCATACCCACCTATTTATACCTTTCTCCACATTATACATTTAATTCAATTATGCCATCATCCATTCAGCCATCTAAGATGCAAACCTAGAAGCCATCATAATTTCTCTCATTTCCTTACCATGCATGAGCAGACTGTCAACTTGACATTCAGAATACCATCCAGATATGTTTACCTCTTTGCTATCAGCCTATTCCACTTCACGACACATGAAGGCAGTAGACACCTATCTTACATCTTTATTTCTACTCATGCCACATCTACAATTTACTCTTCACACAGAAGTGACTACAAGCTTTGTATTAAGTTGGTGCAAAAGTAATCATGGCAAAAAACACTAAAAATGATTGCAAAAACAGTGATTACTTTTGCACCAACCTAATAAAACTTAAATTAGAATCTACCACGTTCAAGCAGGAAATGTTCTTGTCTTGTACTTAGTGTTTTCTTGAACAAGAAAATGGGGAATGTATAATGTATGAGGAAGTTGACCTTTATTTATTCAGGAGCTTGAAGATACTAAAATCCTGAGTATATTTGGGTAAGATTAGAGAAAGTGGAAACAGTAATTTACTTATGATATTGGATTGGAGGATAGTTATAGAGAGAGTATGATTATTTTTCAATCTGTCATTACATACCTCTATTTCTTGGGGTAGTCAAAGTACAAATATCATATCTTAAAATAAGTTACTTTGCTCTTTTGTAGTATTATAGAATTTATTTCTTTAATAAATTATTAGATCAAGTGATGGAGTAAGAAGTTATACAATTAAATGAAGAGAAGAATAAATGACTCAGTTTGTCGATTGAGATAAGTTGCTAGCTACCTGGGCTGCAGTTAACGCACCCGAGAAATCAGGCGGCTGGATGGAGTAATATCTGTAGCTACTCCAGCTCTAAAGCCATGAGAGTCATCTCCAGTGATGTGTAATTACTTCAAATACCAAGTTTTATAAGATCGTTACTGGAAGTATTTGACTTTTACTGCCAGTAAGTCTTTGGCACTTTAAATGCAACTATGTTTTGGTACTTAGGAAAGCTGCCAGAAAGTGAATAAACATTAAGTACAGAAACTTTCTGTTTATTACCAGAGTAAATACCATAAAAGCAGAAGTGACTTTTATCTTTCATACCAAGTAATTAACTAATTAACTAAACTTGTCTCCTCAAAAATGATACTCTTATAGACAAATGATCCGTTCAGTTTCTGTACAGTTTTTATTAGTGACTTAAGATAAATGTTTCCACCATCCCAAAATTAAGTAGAGCTTCAAAACAAGGAGCTGAGTTGACACTAGACAGTTCATGTAATAACTTACTGGCTTTCAGCACCAATTAATATAACTTCAGTGCAGGGAGGAAAAAAGAAGCAGTATTGTGTTAAAAGAGTCATAGAAAAACAGGAAAATCGAACTGGAGAAAATCTGTTGACACAGAGATGACAGTCCTGAATCATTTACTGTTGTTAAAGAAAATGGATTTATATTGGTAATTTCAAGAATTGTTATGTGAAAAAAAAATTGGTAATTGTGAAGCACAAGTCTAACTAATTTTGTGGCAGTTGTACTATGACAGTGTTAGTCATACAGGGCAGTGTGTTAATATAGCTTAGCATGTCCATGTTTGTAAGTATCAAGGAAGGAAATAGTACATTTCTAGGCGTGGAATTGTATGGAATACCGATAGGCAAAGCAAGGCACACAAGTGTTTTCTATCCTTTTGACTACCTCTGCTTACCAAAGGAAAGTGTTCTTATCCTCCTGTAGTTGTTTAAAGTTACAAGTTGTTATGCCATACTGAGATGTCAGATTTCTGGAAGGCAACAGAATAAATATTACTGTGTGACACTTTCAAACAGAAATAAATAATTTTCCCTTTCATCCTTTTTGTGGTTTTATAACTTTATTGAGATATACTTGAAATATTATACTGTATTCATATTTAAAATATCCAATTTGATTGGTTTTGACATATGCATAAGGCTTTGAAACAATCACCATAATCAGGATAGTAAACATTTTTATCAGTCCACAAAGTTTCCTGGTCTCCCTCTATCAACCATCCTCTTCTCCATCCCCATCCTCAGGCAATCACTAGTAGATTGGTAACTGTAGATTAGTTTTGAGAATTTTATAGAAATGGCATCATATAGTATACATCATTTTTTGACAGGCTTCTTTACATTCATTATAATGATTTTCAGATTTATCCATGTTGTTGTGTGTATCTACAGTTTTCTCCCTTTTCTTGCTGAGTAGTATTCCATTGTATGAATATGCCACAATTTGTTTCTCTATTCACCTGCTAATGGATATTTGGTTTGTTTTCAGTTTTGTACAATTACCAATGAAGCCACAATGAACATACATGTGCAAGTCTATGGTGATACATAAACTTGCATTTCTAATACTCAAGAGTGGATGACTGGGTCATATGACAAATATATGTTTAACTTTATAATAATCCCAAAACTATTATCTAGAGTGGCTGTACCATTTGGCATTCTTTCTGTAATCTATGAGAGTGATAGTTGTTTTGCATTCTCACCAATGCTTGGTACTGTCATATTTTATTATTACTATTTTTTAAGGTCTTGTTATGCAGTGGCAACTCATTGTGATTTTAGATTTATGTATCCTTTGTGATTTATGATTTCGAGCATCTTTTCATATGCTTATGTATTTGCATATATACTTTTGTAAAATATCTCTTCAAATATTTTCTCCATTTTTTATTGGGTTATCTTATTACTGAGTTGAAAGAGTCTCTTATATTTTTGGAGACAAGCCTTTTGTCTGATATGTGCTTTGAATATATTTTCTTCCTATTTGTGGTGTTTTCCTGAGTAAAATTATCTTAATTTGGTGACATTCAATTAATCAGGGTTTCTTTTCATATTGTGTATTTTTTGTTTGTTTTCTAGTTAAGAAACATTTGCCTATTACCAAATTGCAAAGACTTATTTCTGTTTTCCTCTAGTTTTATAGTTTCATTTTTTAGATCTGTGGTTTGCTTTCACTTTATGTCTATACATGGTGTGAAGTAAGGACTTAGGCTTATTTTTTTCCCCATACAGATATTCTATCAGCATAACAACATATGTGGAAAAGATGTTCCTTTTTTCACTGAATTGCCTGAGCACTGTTAAAAATCAACTGAAATTACATGTGTGGGTATAATTCTAGACTATTTCACTTCATTGATTTATATGCCTATCTTTTCACTAATACTAAACTCTACTGATTGCGATGTCTTCATAATAAATCCAAACTCTTTTTTTCTTAAATTGCTTTTATTATTCTAGTTCCTTTGCATTTTCACATGTTGTAGAATCAGCTTATCAAATTGGTACAATATTGGAATTGCATTTAATAGGTAGATCAGTTTGAGGAGAATTATAATCTTAATGACATTCAGTTTTTCAGCCTCCATGTATTTGAGCCTTCTTTAGTTTCGATCAACAATGTTTGTAGTTTCAGTGTAGATGTAATGATGTAACAATATTCAGTTTAGACAATACATAAATAAATGGGTATAGCTGTGTTCCAATTAAACTTTGTTTACAAAAAAATGAGCAGTCGGCTGAATTTGGTCCATGAGTAGTAGTTTTGCTGACCCATGGTTTAGGCTATTAACATGTAGTGTAATTATGAATATGGTTTAATTTATATCAGCCATTTTATTTTTACTTTCTACTTGTCTACTTTTTTAAAAAATTTATCTGCTTCATTTTTTCTGTTTTCTTTATGATGAATTGACACTTTTTCAAATTCTCATATTATTATTGGATTTTTGGCTATATCGTATTATATTTTTAATAATTGCTCTTTAGATTATATAATACATGTTCAAATTTTCAAAATCTACTTAACGTTGAAATACTTTCCATAAAATATAGAAACCTTGCAGCTATAGACCTTTTAATATCCCTTTCCGACAGACCTTTATGTTACGGTTGTCGGACAAATTATATCTATAAACACTGGAGCTCTATCAGACAATGTTAGAACTTTTGCTTTCAAAATACTACATTTTGTAGTATTAAGCATGTCATTTATTCTGTTATTTTGGTGTCTGGGGTCTTACTGACCCTGGGAAACCTCCAATTCATGGCCATCCAGTTCCTTGAGATAGTAAACAACTTGCCTGTGAGTGCACTTTTCATATGCAAACCAACCCAAGAGAAACCCATGCCCCCATCACTTCCTTTATTGGCCTTTCACAGGGTTTTCATACTCTGGCCACTCTTTCCCTACCTGAATCATCCCAGGACCAGGTACTAGACAACTAGGGACATCCCTATACTCCAGAGCTCACTGAAGTTATTCAAATCAGCCAAACCTAAACCTGCTTGGCCTGCTTACTGTGCCTTGCTCCTTCCTTCCCATGAAAACCACAACACAGGCTTCTGCCCATGTTTTCCAGTCTCTCCTGCATCCTGACTAACACTGGTACTTCCCCGTATGTCTCTTTGTAGCTGAGGTGCCCTCTTCTCTTGAGAACTGTGACCAAACTATTTTTTCAATATCAGTCATCTGATATTTTCGTCTCATCACATCTTACATAATAATAAAATCTACATTTTAAAACTGTATTAAGCAACTTAAGAGGAAAAAATTGTCTTTTATTTTTACTTAGCTATTCAATATTTCTGTTGAACTTCCTTTATTCCTGAAACTTCAAGTTTCCCTCTAGAAGTAGTTATTTTGAGCTCATGAAGCTTCCCTTAGCATTTATTTTAGAGCACATTTGTTAATGATGATTTCCTTCAGTTTCCCTTCTTCAGAGAATATCTATCTGTCTAGTCTCCATGGATTTTGATGAAAAATCAGTACTCACTAAAATTATTGTTCCTCAATACGTTATATGCCATTTTTCTGTAGCAGCTTTCAAAAGGTTTATTTTATCAGCTATTTGATTTATGTATGTCTAGGTGTGGTTGTCTTTGTGTTTACCTTTTTTTGTGGCTCACTTGATTTCTCAAATCTATAAGTGGATGTGCTTCACCAAATTTGAAAAATCTTTATCATATTTTCAAATATTTTTCTCTTTCTGAAACTCCAAAGACATGTGTGTTTGATTTTTATCTTATATTTTCTCATAGATATCTGAGATTCTGCTCATTATATTTTATTGTTTCTTCTCTGTATTTTTAATTGAATAATTATTGTTGATCTTTTTTTATCTTCACTCTCTGTCATCTGTCTTCTGTAATTGAGCTTATTCAGTGACCTTCTTATTTAAAATATTGCATTTTTTAAAGCTTAAAATTTCCAGTTGGTTATTTTCATTGTTTCTCTCTCTGTGCTAAGAATAATTATATTTTCATTTATTTGCTATATATTTCCTTTTGCCTTATGAAAAAAGTTTTAGTAACTGCTTTATAGTCTCCTTTTGACAGTTTCAACATCTGGGTTACCTCTGATGTGTGACGCTGATTTGTTGATTGTATTTTCTTTGGGTTATTGGTTTCAGTTTCCTGATTCTTCGTATGCCAACCAATTTTGGAATTCGTATGTTGTGTAGACCCTGGGTCCTATTATAATGTAATGGAGATGTTTTTGATTTAGCAGGAAATCAAATGGAAAATATATGAACAGAGCATAAGCTCTATATAAGCTTCTGTAGGTAGTTATCAAAATCTCATTTTGCATTCCTTTAGATTTTTCTATGCTCATTGGGTCTATCCCATGCATATATATCATGCAATTAGGCTGAGATTTTTGCAGATTCATACAGAAAATTAGGTGATCCTCTCTCCAGCTTTCTCCTTTCCGGGGATACCCCAACATATTCTGTGTCATCTTTTCCTGAGCCTTTGTATAGAATCATGTGTGTTCTATTGGCCTTTTAGCCACTCAACTACTGAAGCCTACCCTTGAGGCAAATCCATGAGAGAAAAAGAAAGGTCTAGGAGATACTTCACCATGCACTTACTCCTTTAACTTCTGACTGCTCTCATATTCTGCCTGCTTTTGTGTATTTTATAGAATTCTCCAATAGTTGTGTTTTTTTGTATTTTTTTCCCCAGTAATTTTAGTTTCAATCACTGGGAGGGATATATCATAATAGTCTCACATTGCCACAGTGCAACTGGAATTTTCTTTCCTTTTCTTTGTAAACCATCAATTTTTCTAAAAGAAATGACATTTTAAAATATAAGCAACTTGGTCAAAAGGCATTTTAATATCAACTCAGATATCGTTGCCTTTTCAAATGCTTGCAATATCCTTCAAATCGTATCCTGAACTTTTGATTCCCTTTGAAGTAGAATTTTTGGTTTGGTATGGTTTAGAGTTCCAACGTTATTTATTCTTCATATGGTACTCAATTCCTTATGTGTAGTTTATTAGCAACACTATTCACTTATTACCCCAGTTTCATCGTTTTAGTGTCTTAAATAGAAATTCTTTTTTTTGCAATAGAGTTGAAGATTATGGCTGTGGTTAGAGGAATTCTTTCCTGTTACTAATATGCCTCCTTTGTGATAAGAACTTTATGAGCACATTGTTCCTTGCCTCTTTTTTGCAACCTCAGTTTTTACCTTAGAAGATTTAAAATAATTGTTGAGTTTGAAGTGAAAAATTGAGTAGGCTTAACAAATCTTATTTTACAATCTTTGTCTTGTAAATCAGAATTTTATAGGAAGCAGTTGGCTGACACTTAGTTTATTCTATTTAGAAGCCGAGAATTGGAAAACCCACATTTTTGCAGATTATAAGCAGTGTGCTGCAATATCAACATCCACTAATATCTAATTTTGCTATTTCATATTTTTTACTTTGTGTTTTAAAGTAATTTTTTACTTACAGAAAAGTTGCACATATAGCACAGACAGCCTTCATCTACCACTCATCCAGCTTCCCCTAACGTTAATATCTTACATAAACATGGTATGATGATCAAAACTAATAATTAACACTGGTATAATGCTGTTAACTAAACTGCAAACTTCATTCAGAATTCTTCAACTTTTCCATTATTATTATTTTTTCTTTTCTAATCTAGGATTTCACATTGTTATATGCCCTTATTTCTACCACTCTGTGGCAGTTCTTCAATCTTTCATTCTAATTTATGTCTTGATACTTTTAAAGATAATTGGTCAGGTGTTTTTAAAAATGCCCATTAACTTGGCCGGGCGCGGTGGCTCAAGCCTGTAATCCCAGCACTTTGGGAGGCCAAGACGGGCGGATCACGAGGTCAGGAGATCGAGACCATCCCGGCTAACACGGTGAAACCCCGTCTCTACTAAAAAAGTACAAAAAACTAGCCGGGCGAGGTGGCGGGCGCCTGTAGTCCCAGCTACTCGGGAGGCTGAGCCAGGAGAATGGCGTAAACCCGGGAGGCGGAGCTTGCAGTGAGCAGAGATCCGGCCACCGCACTCCAGTCTGGGTGACAGAGCGAGACTCCGTCTCAAAAAAAAAAAAAAAAAAAAAATGCCCATTAACTTGGGTTTGTATGATGCTTTTTCATGATTAAACTGAGACTCTGAACTTGGGGAAAGAATTCCAGATAAGCAATATGCCCTTCTCATTCCATTGTGTCAAGGGCTAGAGGATATCAATACATATGACCAATCCTTATCATTTGGCTAAGGTGGCTTTTTGTCAGGCTTCTCTGCTATAAAGTTTTTATCTTTCTCTCCCCATGTTTGGTTCATCAGAAGTGAGTCACAAAGTCCAGATCTTACTCAAGAATAGGGAAGTTAAGCTTTACCTACTGGAGGAAGAAACATCAAGAGATTTGTGGATATATGTTAAATCACTAGTGTAATAGTAAATATTTTCAGGGTATACTTTGGGGTTATACATGTTTCATGTTTCTTCTTAAGCATTTGACCACTAATTATAGAGAACAGTCACATTTTTTTGCCTTCTTTAGTGGAGGGAGATGATTAAAATTGTCTATTGAGTATCAGAGGGTTTTACCTCCATAACTGGAATTTTTTAAAGGTCTTCTAGGGTACTTGGGTTTGGGTTATTGATAGTTAAATACTCTTTCACAAGTTTTAGTTTCTACAACCTTAGACAACTATTTGCTTGGGTCAAAGAATTTTATCCCTGTGGTGGGTCTCAGAGATATGCAAGAGACTATTTCTCGGGGTCATGCACATATTTATTCTCCATAGATAAACAGAGCTTCAAGTTATGTCTAAACCTATTTTTTTCCAGTTTTCCATGTCTTGCTTCATCTATTCTG
This sequence comes from Macaca thibetana thibetana, assembly GCF_024542745.1. Taxonomy (NCBI): domain Eukaryota; kingdom Metazoa; phylum Chordata; class Mammalia; order Primates; family Cercopithecidae; genus Macaca; species Macaca thibetana. Next base: position 65,837,250 of record NC_065585.1, read on the forward strand.
AACTTTCACTTTATTCTTTTCCTCTGATTCTGAAAATAGTTCCTTATATCCATATACTTTAACATACTTAATCCAATTGATTTTCAAACTAAACCTATGAGGAAGACAGATATCATGGCCTCTAATTTTCAAATGAAAAAGTTAATATTCCAAGAGGTAAAGATCACACAACTTCATCTATAAGAACAAAAGCTAGGACTAGACTCAGACTTTCTACTTGTAAATACAGTACTATCTGTAGAACACCATACTAGCTTCTATGTTCATTAAAAACCACAGAAGCTACTGAATATTCGTGTTCCACAAGGTTACATGAGCCAATGTGTAAGAGATATGGAATGATGTCCTCTATTGTTTTCTCTCTGTTTATCTGTAACTTAATGATGGCACTTTCCTTCTGTTTTTATCTTTACAATTATGTAAAATGCTCTCCTGAAGTAGATACCACAAGATCTATGCCCATTTTAAGTCTTTTGAAGTGAATCATAAATAAAAATGTTAAAGGACTATGTAGCCATATCATTCCAGACAGCATGATATTGACTAAAATAATCAAATTAAAAGGATCATGTTTTAATTGATAAGGTGTTCTTCAATGTTATAAGTGAATGATAATGAATTGTTACTGGGTTTATGACTAAGGTATCCAAAGCATCTCTTCGTTGTCTGATGATTTTAGTCAGATGATCGATATATTAAGCTCATATTTTATTTTATGGACCACTAAATGTTGAGGCATAGTGGAAAGTGTAAAGATAAGAGTCTATTATTACACTTCAGACATAAATCCTGAGCTGGAGGATGATGTTTTTAGCACAATGTAGTATAGGATTAAAGGCATGGTCTCTATAATGAAAGAGTCTTCCCAATCATACCTCTTTATTTTGTGACCTTGGACAAGTCCCTCCCCTTTTCTCTGCCTTGCTTTCTTCATTTGCAAACTCAGTATTAGTGAGGCTTAAATATGACAGTGTTTGTGAAGTACATGCTAGTTCCTGGTATAAAGTAAATTTTCAATATATCCTAGCTATAAGCACATGCTAGAATAATAGCCATTTTTTAGTCTACTGTACCAAATGTTTTATACTTAAAATTTCGATATCAGTCAGTGCAGTTGGAATAATGTGGTCTGTGGAGTCATATACACAAATTCTTCCACTTAATGGCTTTCTGTAACCCCAGACAATTTATGAAACTTGTGTAAACCTGCTTCCCCACCTGGAAGATGTAAATAAAAATAACAAAATAATAAACACATATTGAAAACTTCTTATGTGCCAGTTATTTTGCTAATATATTACCTCCATTATCTTAGTTAAAACCTACCCTGCACAGTTGGATATTTAAAGAGGTCTTACATGTAAATCATCTTGTATCATGTCTGACACATTATTATGTGCTAAATGCAATTTAATTTTCAGCCTCTTTCCCCTATCACCCACCACAGAGTGACATTGACTGATTAAGCCACATATTTAATCAATTTATGCACAATGAAATGAGTTTACTCTACTTTGGTGTTACTGTCTGAAGTTTAGTTTTCTCACATGCAAAACAGGGATTCATTACACCTACTGTGATACAATACCTGCAAGGTCCCTGCCAGCATGCCGGACACCTAATAAGGATTCAGTCAGTGATTCATTTTATTTTCTTCCTTAAAACCTTGCTCCCAGACTCAACATCAAGAATGATCTTATATGCTAACTCTTTAGTGTAGTAAGGAACCATGTTACGCAGAGACATTTTTGAATAGAGATTAATTGTATCGGTCTTCAAGAAGACGCAGTACAGAGTTTGATATCTACTATTCTGTAGCAGTAACACTTTTTTCAAAAAGCATTGTGCAAACTCTGATTTCATTTAGATGATCCCCTAAGAAACTTATTAGAAAAATAGTCACCCAAACAACTGCTTGTTAACCAGAGTCCTTAATTTACATGTTCTGGGCTATATTGTCTAAAAATCCTTCCTACTTGGAATGAAAAATACATCACATTTGATTTCCTTCCCAGTTTAGATTATAATAGCAGCAAATAAGCAATATATTTTTATGTGCAAACTGTTTGGAGGAACAGAAGGAGACTGTGTGTTTCTCTTTTGGCCTTAGGCAAATCTTTCCATTACTCTAAGCAGAAAGTATAATTTTATCACACATGTGAGATGCTCCTAATGACTAGCTATTACTTCCTAGCTACAGATTTGTGTGACGAATGAGTGGTATTTCCTTTCAGTTACTTCTAATTTACATGGGAAATATTAGGATAATTAGGACATTTATTAACCTTTTCATGACCTAGATATACAATATGGTACTTTCATTAGGAAAACATATGGAAAAGAATCATAATTTTATTTAGTAACTCAGTTAATTTTTGTGTATAGAGGATCCTCTAGCTGTAAAATAATGTTGAAGACGAAAAGGAAGAAAGGCCCGAGTATTAAGGCATGAACATTCTTAGGCAGAAAAATCTTTCACGGACACACAGTCTGAAAATAATATTTCTAATATTATTTGTACAAGAAGCTACCTTCTTGTAGCTTTTCATAAATTACCTTATGAAAATTTGTACGAGAAACATTTTTTTCGTAAATTACCTCATGAAAATTTGTACCACAGAAGCTACTGAATATTCATGTTCCACAAGGTTATATGTACTACCTTATGAAAAGTTCAGTACAAGAAAATAATATTTCTGTGTGTCCAATTTATAAGATAAATACCTTTGTCTTTAAGTACCTGTATGGTGCTCCCTGGAATATCTGTTTTGTGTCTTCACGTATGATGAAGGAGCATGAGAACTGGCAAGCTTATTTTTTTGAGACGAAGCCTCCCTCTGTCCCCCAGGCTGGAGTGCAGTGGCCTGATCTCGGCTCACTGCAACTTCCACCTCCTGGGTTCAAGGGATTCTCCCACCTCAGCCTCCCGAGTAGCTGGGATTACAGGCGCCCCAGCCCCCTCTGGCCACAATCGACTAATTTTGTATTTTTAGTAGAGATGGGGTTTCTCCATGTTGGCCAGCCTGGTCTCGAGCTCCTGACCTCAGGTGATCCACCTGCTTTGGCCTCCCAAAGTTCTGGGATTACAGGCATCAGCCACCGCACCCGGCCCAAGAACTGGCAAGCTTTTACTGAGAAAATAAAGTTGTATAAAGCCCTTATTGTGTTGCTTCCTTGGCATTTGTGCACACAATACTCAGATTGGATTTAGATTTCAGATTATTACTCCTTCCCTATTCTCAGCCCAGATATTACTGACGAATTTGACTCTCTCCTTCAGAAACTGGCAGAGACTCTGTTTGGATCCTAGTTACGTCGTTGGTTCAAGAATGAACATGTGGTCTAACTAGATCCAATGAGATGCAATGAGGACTCTTGCTAAAATTTTTCAAAGAGAAAAACTCATTCTTTCCTATTGGACCTGGAATGTAAGATAATGTAAAAACTAAAGCTGTCACTGCTGTTTGCTACATTTCTCACATGTAGCCCAATATTGAGAAGTGAAAATATGGATAAATAGAAACAGTGTCCAAGTTCTTAATTCGGCTGTGCATAGCCCATCCCTTGACTTTTCTGATACGTGTACCAATATACACCTGTGATTTAAGCGCAACGGGATTTCTGTTACCTGCAACCTTGTTGTTTCAAAATGGTCTCTACAAAAAGGCCACACCTCCCTTCACTGTTGTGTTCCAAACAGAAGCTTCCAGTGATCTGCTTCTACCTCCAACAGAACACCACCACTTGGGCACAATAGTTATACAAGAATCATAGAGGCTTATTTCCATAGTCAGTGCAATTCGATGTGGAATCACACCAGTCAAGTTAGAGGTTCAGTAGAATTTCTCTACTGGGCTTTGGCATTTCAAGTCTAGCCAGCTTTAGATCTGTTATAAAAGAAGAAAAACATAGGCTTCCTCATTCTGCGTCTAGCTCTCTTGCCTCTATTTCTTTTCTCCTAGGTTAGCAATTCAAACACATGCCAAGAGCAAATAATAGTTCTCTGAAATAGCATAGTCTTTGTCCATATTAAAAATATGGATTTTTTTCTAAAAACATCAACATCCACAAAGGTTTCCCTTGCTAAACTGAAAGGCCTTTACCATTAGCAGGCAGACCAATTTAGCTCTTCTCTGTCTCCAGCTTTCCTTTGCAGACTAGTTATGTGTGTCTATTAGCTATTAGCTAAGCCCAGAAGACACATTAAAGCGATTTTCAAACAAATTTGTTTTGAAAAAACAAATTTTTCTGCCTCCAATAAATGAGAAAATAGTTGCAACTTTAAAAATTAAATTAGTAACTCTTGTTTACAATGTAAACTGGCACAGTCATTCTAGAATGAAGTCTGGCAGTATTTGGTGATATAACCAGGTGTGTATGAGACTGCAATCCCACTCCTGAGTTAACATCCCAGAGAAACTCTGGCTCAGGGCTTTAACTAGCTTCTCCTCTTCCAGGTGTTTCCCTAGGGGATAGAAATTAGAAAGCAACCTAGGAATCCATCAATAAGGAAGTGGATAAGCAAAATGTGGCAGAATCAGGCACAATGGGATACGATGAGTCAATCACAAAATATGGATATGTCTCAGAAATATTAATGAAAAGAAACAAAACATGATATACAGCATACTTTTTTATAAATTAAAAAAACCCCACAACCATGCGAAATATACCACATATTTTCAAAGGGTAAATATATTTAGGGATACAGTTGAAACATTTGAAGTGGGTGACTAATAGAATGGGAGAGAGATAATAGTTGGGTTTGGAAAAAAAGTTAAAAACAGATAGTCATCCACTATTAGGTGAAGAGTACAAGTAAATCAACTTTCTGCCACAGAAATGACAGTAATAGCATAAAAATGAGCTCCTTTTGACATTTTGTATTGTTTGTTGTCAGATATAGTTTTGCGAGAATTTATTGTACCATAGGTAATACATTTCTGTGTAATAGGAATATGAGCTGGCTATGTTTGAGAGTTCCCTCAGTTATGGTTAAATGAGAAGACATGAACAAATAGCAGAGCAGGAAATACTAATAGGTTTTCTGACACGTACTTTCAGAATCATTTACTGTGATGAATTACTTTGGGGACATAAAGACTTGCTTATACTATTGCCAAGTTAATATTTCATTAGAAACTGCATATATATGTGTATAGAAGTATGAATATAAATAGTTTCACTTTTTAGTCCCTGTTTTTCTGATTTCAAGGATAATATATTTATGTTATGAAAAGTTTAGGAAATATTGAATAATTCCGGGAAGAAAATTAAAATAACCTATAGGCATCCATCAGAGGATAAACAATTCGAAACATTTTAGTGGATTTACTTTTAGGATTTTCTGTTCTGTATTGGTGTGTTGTACATGCACACACATCATGACACTTTCGTATACAACGGAAGAGAAAAAATACTATAATTTTATTGTCTTAGTTCAGGCTGCCATTACAAAGTACCATAGAATGATTTATATTCCTTTGGGTATATACTCAGTAATGGGATTGCTGGGAGGAATGGTTATTCTGTTATAAACAATGCTTTGACTAGCATCATGGAAAGATACAGATCATTTTTTTTCCCCTCAGGATCTATTCCTACAAGTACATTTGCTGCGTTAAAGGATACATACATGTTGGTGGCTTTAGGAGTGGGTTATGTCATAAGGATGGAATCTGAAGATGCCATATGAAAGGCTTAAATGTTTTTAAGTTTTTTAAAGTTTAGAATATTTTAAATTTAATGGTGAATGTAATGGCATTTTTGCCTTGAGAATATTCAGAGACATGTTTCTAAGGATATTTTAAAAATTATTGAAGAATGATTCTAAGCTGAAAATGAGTAGCGAGGATACTACAGGCAGAGCAACCCATATGAATCTGAGCTCCTACATTTGCCAACTGCATAATCTTGGACAAGTCTCTTAGCTCACTTGTGCTTCAGTTTCCTGGTCTGTAAAATGTAGATAACAATAGTACCTGCTTCATATATTTGTTTTGAGGATTATGTGTGTTTGTGTGCATGTGTGTTTGTGTATGCACACATGCTTAGGTCAATGGTTGGCATAGTTATAGCTCTAAAAGCAGCAGCTGTCACTGGACTTGGTGGCTCACGCCTGTACTCCTAGCAGTTTGGGAGACTGAGGTGGGTGGATGACCTGAGGTCAGCAGTTCAAGACCAGCCTAGTCAACATGGTGAAACCCTGTCTCTACTAAAAAAAAAAAAAAAATCAGCCAGGAATGGTGGCCGGCGCCTGTAATCCCAGCTACTCAGGAGGCTGAGGCAGGAGAATCGCTTGAACCCAGGAGGCGGAGGTTGCAGTGAGCCAAGATTGTGCCATTGCATTCTAGCCTGGGCAATAAGAGTGAAACTCTGTCTCAAAAATCAAAAACAAAAACAAGAGCAGCAGTTGTTCTTATTAAGATAATTATTAGACTGAATCCTAAAAACAAGAAATACCCTGCTATAAATTTGACACCTCTATTAATCTATTGCACTGTCTGGTGTTTGTAAAATCACTCTGGAGGAGGAGGAAGTAGAGAAATGTTATTCATCTATATATGACAAAACAACAACAACAACACACACATGGAAAATGTGATTACTTTGATCTATCCTACAAAATTGTGCTACCTTTAATAGCACACAGTGCATTCCTCAAAACTCCCTTTTCTAGGAACATCTAATTACAAAGAGCAATGATAGGACCACAGTTTGTAAGCTCTGTTGCTTTTCTGTATCCGTTAAATTTGGACCCTCCTCTATCATCTAATGAAAACAAACTGTAATTGCAGAGATAAAATTTAGTGACTGGAACCATGTTGAATTGTAGTTATTTTAACAAGCTCTACCTTTTTAATTAAACATCATGCCTCAGAGAATTTAGTTTCAAATATTTGCTTACAATTTTCTAGTTAAAGATTTCAGCTCCAGAGGTTTTTTTTTTTTTTATGGTTTATTGCCTGTTGTCTTCATCTTTCTTTTTAAAATTTCAATTCTTAAATGGCTGCCAACATATTAAAGGTCATTTTATTAAAATAATTTTGTTTTGCAGGAATGAGAAAACATTGACTTAGTGCAGTAGTCACACACCTATTATATTCAATATACTGTTTCAGACACAATGAATTCGTGTAAGTCTATATTATAGATGTATATGTATAAAAGACATTATACATGTATAGTATAAAACATTCCATGAAATGTTGGGTATAATATAAACTAGATTTTACATAGATTAAGAGTTTTAGGTAGTATTTAAAAGTTAAGAGCAGTGAGAGAAACAGCCTGTGCTGTTGGGGCTTGAGATGTCAATTATATGACTTTTCCTACTGAGTCTGAGACCAGTTAATGGAGAAACACAGAAGATGGACAAAAGGAGATCAAAACATCAGCTTTACTACTGATAGATCAACCTGGAAGATGTAGCTTTAAAGCTGCAGGTAAATGAGCTTCTGAATATTCCATGCCTGTTGTACCTACTGCTCACAAACAATGCCATCCTTGGAAAGGCTCAAAGCAATGCTGGTGTAGCCTGCCTTCCATAGAAAGTAGGTTGAGGCAAAAGTTCTAGCTAAGGCTGTATTGGTAGAGTCAATCTAAGGACAGCAAGAGTGAGGAAAACAAGGGAAATGATTCAAGGAATGAAGGAATGTAAGTAACGATGGTGGGTGTCTTGCTAACCTGGTCCAAGCTTTGCATGATAATCTAACAAAGATTTTGTATGATGGACACTACCTTTCTAACAGATGTCCTTAAACCACAGATACTTGGAACAAGGAGCTGAGAGCAAGAAAGGAAGGGAATTTATTTGCTGGCTCATTCCTCACTCCCCTCTTTTGCTGAGCAATGTTTGCCCTGTGGGGCACTAAATCCCTCACACTTATGAGTTGCTTTCTGGACAGCATTAGAACCTATCTCAGCTTTATACCTGGGTACTCTCCAGAACATCTAAGCTCTGGTTTTTTCCTGCTTGGGCTGGACAGTGTCTTCAGATGTATCAATTTTAAGACAACCTGAGTTTACAGCGCTGTGGGGGTTCCTCACCTTTGACTGGCTGGGAGAGGATTGAAAGATCACTTCCAACACGGCCCTCTTAAGCTTACCACTGCAGTTAGATTTGTTGTCTGTGTGCATCAGGCACTAGGTCCCTTGGAAATAGAGATATATATCAACCTTTAAAGTGGGTTCTACCAAAGCCCCACTCCCTAAGTTTGGGGTTTAGAGGTAGCACTATCTTAGATAACTATGTGTTATCTAAGGTAACACATATCTTCAGGGGTTAGAATTAGACACCAGATTCTCTCAAAAGAAGCCTACTTTATACAACCTCTCCAACACAACCCTTTGATCCTTTTATATCCTCTTTATATAAGCTTATTTGGGGAGAGTAAAATCAATTGTCTAATATTTCCTTTGAAAATCTGCATCTTAGTTTATCAGGAATCTCACTCTGGAATTTCTTATTTTTTTGTATTTTTGTGCCCTAGTCAAATAATCAAATTTGACCTTCTGAAAACCAGAGTACAGTGCTTTAGAGCACGAACCCTGGAGCCAGCTGACTGAGATCCACCTTTGGCCAAAATTTTCTAGTTGATGTAACTTAAGGCAAATAAATTAGTAACTCTATGCCTCAATTTCAACATTTGTAAAATGAAAATGTTATGGTATCTGATACTATCAGGTGTGAATCAACTAGCAATTGATTTTTAAAATCTCCCTACTTATTGATGGATGTTCACTGAAATTCTTTCTTCTCATAATGAAGTTTCCAGAATGAAATTACACTCCAGAAATGAGATTCCTCTTCCTCTTACAAAATAAAACCCAAATAAACATGAATTGGTAGTTCATTTACTGCCATGTTTTTATTGCTCAGTCACAGCAGGAGAATTTCTCCTGAATGTCCAGGTAGGACTCTGAACAGCAGCAGCCTCACTGGAAGGGAGATAGCTCCTTCAGCACTTGAAAGTTAATGTGACTGAAAATCAAAGTTCAAAAGATTACAAAACTTTTAAACATTCTCTATAGCTGTAGTTTTTCCCAAAGAAAATCAGTATCCTACATTCCTACTACTCTCATGTTACTATTGTCTTAGTACAAATCACAAGGGACCCACCAATGTGACTTAACTCAGTGGTAAATCCCCATGCTCACCTTATTTTAACTACTCAGAGCTCTTGACACAGTTTATCACTTCATCTTCCTAAAACATTTTCATTTGTCTTGGTTTTCTTTTTATCTCACTGGTCATTCCTTTATAGATTCCTGTGATGCTTCCTTCTTTTCTGCTCAGCTTCTTAATTTGGGAGTGCTCAGACCTTGGTTATGGTTTCTTCTCTATACCACTCCCTTAAAGATTTCATTTCATCTTTTGACATCATTTACCATCTTTTTGCTAATAAATTACAAATCTATAGTTCTAGCTCTAGCCCCTTTCCTGAAATCTGAATTTATATCTCTAATTGCCTATTCGAAATCACAATTTAATGTCTAATACATATCTAAAATTGAAGTTGGCCAAATCCCTACACCATCCAATTCATCCATTCCCCCTTACCCTCCCAAAGAAGAACTTTGCTGTTTCTATCATCTTTTGACCTCAGTTGATAGCAACTACATCCTTCCAATTGATTAAACCATATCCTTGGGGTCATTAATAAATTCTCTTCTCTGTCATAGCTCACATTGAATTAATTTGAAAGTCTTATTTTCTCTACTTTGAAAATACGTCCAGAATTTGATCATTCCCAAGAATTATATCATCATCATCTCCTGGAATATTGCAGTTGCCTTCTAATTAGCTTCTCTATTTCCACTCTCACTCCTTATATTCTATTTCCAATTCAACAGGCAGAGAGATTTTAAAATGTCAGATTGTATCACTCCTCTGCTCAAAGTTTTAAAATGTCAGAATATGTCACTCCTCTGCTCAGTTTCCAATAATATTACATATAGATTCAACTTGTGCCCTAACAATTCCACTGCTGAGTACACAACCGTAAGAAATGAGTTCATATGACAATAGAAAGACTTATGCAATACTATCAATAGCAGCTTCATTCATAATAGTCCCAAACTGAAAACAACTGTGATGTCTGTAAACTGGAGAATCAATTTAAAAAATCATGGTATATCCATGCAATGAAACAATACAGAGGAAAAAGATAATAATTAGCTACCAATGCATACATAAACAGAAATGAAAGTCAAAAATATTGTGCTGAGCCTGAAAAAAACAGACAAAATACTACATACTGTATGATCTCATGTACATGAAGAACAAGAACATCTGAAACTAATTTATAGTGATAGAAATCAGAATAGTGATTGCCTCTTTGGAGACATTGGTATTGAGTGAGAAACAACAGAAAGAAACTTTCTGGGGCCATAGTAACTAACATTCCGTATCTTAATCTGGGTGGTATTGACACAAGTGTGTATATGCATAGGAAATCATTGAGCTTAAGATTTTTGCCTTTTGCTGTACATGATCTATACTTTATAATTTTTAAGTAGTCTAGTTTGGGTGTCAAGTGCACCTCTAAAAATCTGACAGTAACTTGAGACTTTTGTTGATTTATTTTGCTGGTGACGTTCTCCAAGCCTATGCACTCCAAGACCCCCAGAGACACACTATTTAGGGGCATTTTAAATTGCCTGCATCTGGTTATTTTACACTACCCCAACAGTAGCAAAAAATATGTTCTCTCTTTGTAAGAAGACAAACTTACTCTACCTGGGAGTTCCTTAGCTCCTGCAATAACAGGATAAAGGGAGGTAAAAGACAGACATTTATTAGATTTTCCTTCTAAATAAATTTCAGATTATGGAATATGGTATATTTATAATTCACATAAAGATTTAAAGTTTGCCCTAAAGTTTTGATGGCAAAACTATAAGAAATTCCTGTACTTGTCTTTGTAAGCAGACTACTATAGTATACCATTGGTATTGGGGAAAAAGCTAATGCAATATAAATATAACATTACAAATGAGCTATGCTATAATTTAATTGTGTATTTGCTATTCATGAGTTTTTCTTGTGAATCATCATTTTGAACATTTGTATGGATTTATGGAAGATACTTTACGTAAATTGTTAGTGCTGGTTTTTAAAATGTAATTTTAAGCATACTTTAACAGTAATTACTGGTATTAATTTAGTTATACATTTTGACATTTGAAATTGATCTTTGGAAATTTGGACTACAAACTATTGGGACAATAACATTTATCTGTATTTATCTAAAGCCTTTAAGAAATTAAAGTTTAATATTAAAGCTCCTTATGTTAAAAATCAATTATTCTAGTCCTCATGAAAATAAAAAGTTGAAGAATTTTAGCAAATGCTCTTGAGCCTTTTTTTTGTCTGTACCCTTGCCTGTAATTGCATGGGTTCCTATCTGAAAGACAAGGTGTTCCATTCCTGTATATATCACATTTCACCTGGAGGAAATTTACTTTTTTTTTTTTTTTTTTTACAGACATAGCGCTTGAGAAGGGTGGCCCCACGTCCATGTTTGCCAGGGATAGCCTTAGTTTATATTTGTTATCCCAGAGAGATGATTAACAGTCATCTTTCACTTTCAGACTGTCTCAACTTGAACAATAAAGTAAATGACTGCTCCGTGCTTCAGTCATGCCATCAAGGGGAGTCATCTGAACCTTTATACTAATCCAAGGTGCTTGATGCAAGAGTTACAAGAAGAAGAGACTTATAAATTGAGGTAAAATATTTAAATTTATGACATTATTTGATATAAGAATATATAACCTATTATCTCCCACGTTGTAGGAGACGGGGAAATGAATTCATATACATTCAGATTAAAGCCATGTTTAAAACTTTACTAAAAATAGAAGTAAGTGGCTGGGTGCTCTGGCTAACGCCTATAATCCCAGCACTTTGGGAGGCCAAGGAGGGTGGATCACCTGAGGTCAGGAGTTCGAGACCAGCCTGGCCAACATGGTGAAACAGTGTCTCTACTAGAAACACAAAGATCAGTTGGGCATGGTGGCAGGTGCCTGTAATTCTAGCTACTTGGGAGGCTGAGGCAGGAAAATCACTTGAACCTGGGAGGTGGAGGTTCCAGTGAGCCGAGATTGTGCCATTGCATTCCTGCCAGGGTGACAGAGCAAGACTCTGTTTCAAAATTTAAAATTTTTTTAAAAAATAGAGGTACGTTGAAAACCAAAACATGAATTCATGACTTATGATAAATATTTTTCTCTTCTTTCAATAAAATAGCTAGGATCTTCTGTGTTATCTTGCTTTACCCCAGTGATTATGTGAAACCACAAATATTCACTCCAGGTAATCCAGATTTTGTTGTCTAGATCTGTTCCTTGGAGAAAAGCTCATTCTAAATTTGTGAAATAAAACAGCAAAGTCAGCACAGGACATTTTCTTGAGAGAAAGCAACTCATTCTGGGTATGGTGATAAAGGAGACAATTAGAAGAGTTATGTTGTATACATTCTGAAAAATAATAAGAAAAATAAAAATGGTTACAATCAAGTGAAAAAAGCTGGAACTATAAAAGGCTAACGTAAATACTTCATGACGCTTGAGAGGAACCAATTACAGAAAACGTGTGAGAGAGAAGTTATGCACACTAACATGAGCCAGTTGCTTACTGGATTACCAAACAGATAGCTGTGTGTGATGCTTGGTGCCTGCATGTGTGACCACCCACCCGGGGTCAGCGAGCGGACCGCAGGGAGGCAGGAAGTCTTCGTTTATGATCATGGTCCTCAACAGATTTAGCCGAAGGACCACCCAAAGAAAGAGGTATTAAGTCAGATTATTGTGGTTTACTGAAGAAAAGTCAGCTTCCAGGACTTTTAGACATTAATGGGGGTCTCTGGGCGCTGGATCTTCCTTATTTCCACAGAATTAAGACGTACGCTAGGCAATGGCATTTGGCTCAAGAATACACACTATATTGGATTTCTGCAATATTTTCAACCAAGGCATACATTATTTACATTCTTCCTAAACAGTGAGTTATAAAAGGACTGTGGTGTGGCCACAAAAAAAGAAATTAAAAAAAACTTGGGATTTTTCAGATCTGGCAAGACCTCACTTCCATTGACACTGTGTGCTGTGCGACCCCCTGTTCTAAACTCTGCAGTCAAAAGAAACTGACTGAGATGGGCTGTTTTTCATACTGCTCTGAGGAACCCCATTCTGTCCAATAATTTTCAGGATATTTGACTAAGTGAATAGAGATCTGGATATAATCGTGTTCACGTGGTCTTTTCTGAGCAATCTGTAGCCTGCCTTAAAAAATAAACATTTTTCTCCCTTCTTATCCTTACATAAATAATCTCCATGAAGACATCATGGTTTAACCTGTATCATCACCTTTTTTTCCATTTACTATACTTAAAAGTTTCTCATTACATGAAGATCAGATTAAATTGCAATTTTTAAATTTCTTCATTACTGTAACATTGATTTCCAAGCCACTTACAGGTACAGTAAAATGATCTGTCTGTCAGCAGAGTAGTGCCCTGTTTTAAGTAATGATTTTTACTAAATTAGCTTTCAAAAAGCATTTAATTCTCATTTCATTGAAGTACAATATAAGCTTTCTGCACATTATGGTTTGTCCTAAACTAGTGGGTCCATTCTCTCACATTATAGGGCTTTCTTATATAGTTTCTAGGAAAGGCTCTAAGTTTTAGGATCTGGCTATTTGACTCTGAAACCTTTCTAAAGTTAAGAAAATTGGTTGCTGTAATTATCCAACAAGACAAAGGGAAGATACTGTATTAACATCCAAGTTCAACCATAAATCATTGTAACAAGAAGTATTTAGGAGGTGAAGCAGGTTTTATCTAATGTTAATCAGTCATTTTCCAGCAGATAGATTTTTTCCATTTAGTTTCTTAGGAGAGTTTCTTTCTCCCAAATTAAATTCCACCTTTCGACAGATGGGTCTTTACCCTGGAGCACAATTGATCACAAGAAATGTTTAGCAGAAAGAATAATATTATAAATCAAAGTATTCATTACCTTGATCAGATAACCAGGCATGGCACGTTTAACTATAGTCAGTTTCAGATTTTTACTATCTGATTAGCAGGCATTATTTTACTCTCTATTAGCTTTGTAATATTACATAAGTTTTTCAGATAGCTTCAAAATGCAAATATGTATTGCTACTTTAACATATGTTATGATGGAGCATCTAGAGCCAATGAACCTTTATAGATTATTGCAGCCAACCTAGTCACACCATGTTATCTAATTATAATCATTTCATTAAAACTACTAGTTGCTTTTACATGGATACAAATTAAATTTTGTATTACTGCATGCAACAAAAGGAGCAACTCTATTCCTTATTCTTCATTTTGTTTGTACTTCCATTTTCATAGCCTAATTATTAATTCATGTTTAATAAAGGCCTTCTGCCAATACAAATGAGGAATATATGACTTTTTAATCATAATGCCTATGATAAAAATATTTATAGGAATATAAAAAAGAGACATGAACATACATTTGCTACTTTCTTTGTGTTAGAATCAGCCTAGATCTTTGTCTTGACATATATGCAAATTTAATAATTGAACACTCAATAAAATTAATTTAGAATTAATTATTACTTATTTTTAGCTGTCTTTTTTATTTAAGCCTTTTAATCATCAAAAACAAATATTATCTGTTTCTGTTTTCCTCGTTACTCACCTCAGGGTACCTAACGTCTATTTCAAAATTATGACCAATGCAAATGTAAATGCATAGATGTCCGCAGCTATTTAAAATGAGAATAAATGGGTCCTTTCAAAAAGCACAATTAAGCCTAGCTACCCTGCTCTCACTCCCTTCCTTCTATTTGTCACAAGTGCATTCAATGAAGACAAATACTGAGGGTACACTAAGAGCAAGCTAACTATTGATACATGAGGTCTCTATCAATGATCATAGTCTTTTAATAAATTACACATTATCTCTTCATTCTGCTGAAGAGACAAAATAGTCTCATAGAGGCAAAACTAAATGATCTGATCACATAAATCCCTGCATTTTTTAGTGGTTGCGTGTCTAATTTAAAGACAACCATAAATATTTTAATTTACTTAAACTCTAATTTAAATCCAAGAAAAAAATTAAAACCAAATAAAAATTTTGGAAAAATGTTATATATATACACACATATAAAATGTAAATAAGTATTATTTCTAATCCATTAATTGCCTTAAAATTAACAAGTAAAATAATAAACACTTCGATAAAAATGGGTAAAATATATGAAGACAATTCACAGAAGACATAAAATTATCCACAAAAGTAGATGATGAGACAATATTTAATCTATAGATATAAAAATATGCAGAAATCAAAGGAAATATATATATTTTTGAACTATTTGATCTATAAGGCTTTTCCTTTTTAAAAATCATTTAATCACAATAACCCACCAGGGTGTATTGAGACAAGCCGAACTCAAACTTCTGTTAGGTATTCAAATTTGTGTACACGTTTGAAGAGAAATTTTTCATTTTTATAAACAGTTTTTCAGTTTTTATATATGTTTTATAAACATTTTTCACATTTAGTAATTTATCTTAAAAGTTTAGTGGGGCATTTGCACAGTTTTAACTACAAGGATGTTTTTAAAGTATGAGAAATGTTTTAAACATCCTAAAACTGGAGATAGGTTAAATACATTACTATGTGACTAATTTACAGTTCACAAAATAGTGCAGTAAAAGAATATGTAATATGCAAAGATATTCATGATATAAAAATCAAGTTATTTATTGTTATATCATTCATCCTCTAATGAAGACTGTCTCTATATTCACATATACACACACACAAAAGGACTTATTTATGTTAATAGCAATAACTTTCTTAAGAGTGATCTGCATAGTGATTTTGAACCTCCTTCTTCTCCTTTATTTATGTTTTCTAATGTTTCTATATTGTCCACCTATTTAACAGAATCATATTTTGAAACATTAAAAAGAGGCTTTCTGCAAAATCGTTACCAAGGACCCTCCTCTACCATTCCTACTACATCAATAAATTTTTATATAGACCAAGCTCAGAGGAGAACAAATGCAGCCCCATGCAGAACAGTGAGTTAACACTCTGAATGCACTTTTAAAAGCTGATCGTAGAAACACGAAAGCAAATCTTTCATTTTCAAGAGCCAGGCTTTGCTGCAAAAGAAAAATAACAAACAAAAAACTAAAACCTGAAAAGCAGCTGAAATATTCCAAAAGGCTAGAACCTAAAAGATGTTGTGATTAGAGTAATTTAAAAATGGTCCCAGTTCTTCATTCTTACCTATGTTCATGCTCTTTGCATTGATTTTGCAGTTTCTCCCGGTAAGAAGTAGAATCTCCTCCCTCATCCCCTGATTTTTGCTGGCCTTGTGACCTGCTTTGGCTAAGAGCATGCAGCAGAAGTAGAAACGCACCAGCTCTAATGTCTTTAAAGGGATTAGGTCTTTCTAGAAGGCAGATTCAAAGCGTGAGAGGGCTGTCTAGAGAGAGGACTCTTTGGCAAGGATCTGAGAGTAGCCTCCAGTGCTTAATAGTGGTCCTCGTCAGACAGTTAAAAAGCCACTCAGTCATAGAACTACAAGGAAAGAAGTAAATTCTGTCAACAGCTTGAGGGAACTCGGAGGCAGATCTTTCCCTAGTGCAAACTCCACATGAGAAGACGACAGTTGTCACTTGGGTTTTTGGCCTGTGAGAGAACCCGGCTAAAACATGCTGGATTCCTGACTCACAGAAACTGGTAGATAAGCAATCTCTGTTTTAAGCCATTATGTTTGTGGTTATTTGTTATGCAGCAATAAACTAATACAGGCCCTGAAGCTTAAGCTTCATTAACTTCACAGTAAACAGTGCTCTGACAGTAAGGAAACAGGGTTGTGCAGGAACTCAGATGTCAAGGAGAGCCAGATATTGTTGACCAACCACAATGCCTGCCAAGTCATGGCTGCCAGCAGCAGATGCTAGAGCATGATGTTCAAAGTCCAGTTGAGACAAGCCACAGGTCAGTGGAGGCCACAGCACAACATCCAAGAGCAGAAGAGACTGATGAAAACACCAGGTGATAGCATGCAGACCCAGTGCCCACACCCTTTGATCACCTGGAGAAGAAAGAAAGAAGAGGTGATAGGAGCGGGGAGAGGGGGAGGGAGGGGAGGCTATCTCATGTAGCCCACATTTAAATCCTCAATCGATCACATTAAACCAGAAGTGAATGAGATGCTTCAAATTATTAACTTCAAAATTCATATTATTAGTGAAGTAAAAGCTGCCAATCTAAGTTTCATTCAGTGCTGGAGATTTAAATTAAGTCATATTTTGGTACATGCAAGCTGGTGCATGGATATTTAAGCTACTGTTTTATCTATCAGCCAGTGATTTAGAAAAGAAAGATTAAATGCTATGTTTGTTTTGTTATTACTTGGTTGAAGAGATAGAGATGCAGATATAAAATATTATAATGTCAAGTGTTTAGAGGATCGAGGTAGAGAAAATAAAGTTGCAGTATCGAAACCGAGGCTTTGGAAGTCCAGAGGCCCCACTACTCTGAACTGTGAAGTATACAGGGGAAAGAAGGCATGAGGTAAGAATCATACAATCATAATTGCTCAGAATTTAGATATGATTCCTCTAGAAGCTTTGTCTAGTCTCAGCTACGGCAAAGTGTAAAGAGCTGACTTTCTTTTTTTTTTAATAAAGCCTTGCTCTGTTGCTTAGGCTGAGGTATAGTGGCACAATCAAGGCTCAATGAAGCCTCAAACTCCTGGCCTTAAGTAATCCTCCCACCACAGCCTCCCAAAGCACTGGGATTACAGGTGTGAGCCACTGTGCCCAGCCCAATATTTCCTTTTTGAAGGTAACTCTTTCTAGCTCAGGTCCTGTGGCTCAGTGTAAAATGTTTACACTTTGAGCTTTTAAAGAAGTGCCTCCAACCCTTTTCAGAGCCTGGCACAGATAAAATTAAGAGCATTTGTAAAGAACACTGAAGTAACATGGAAAATTATAAAATACGGTAAAACATTTATTAAGATTTCTTTGTGTTTTATAATTATGAGATAAATAAAATCACAGATTAAAAGAAGACATTACTTAATGAGTATGATTTCAAAAATTAATTTTATGCATTTTAATATGAAACTTAAACTTTCGTTCACAAACAACAGTACCTGGTGAACAACTTTTAATGATGATTTTTTAAACGCTGGCTTGTCATCAGCAATGCCAACATTGGTTGCCCAAGTAGATAATACAAAGTTTTAAGAAATTTTAAAATTTTAAAACTTTACTGTGGTAAAATTCTATGTAAAATAATTTTTCTTTTTAAAAAAATGATAAATGTAATTATATTTCCTTCAAACATATGAAGAAATTTTCAATCAAGTTGAACTTTTCATATTATTTCAAAACAAAGAGGAAGCCCTAAGTTATACAAAGTACATGTGAGTTTAGAGCTGTCACTGTAAAGATAAGAACACCTCTAAAAGGGCACATAAGTGACTAACAGAGAGATGGGGAGTTCAGTGCCTCTCAGGGTCCTCTCCTGTCCCAGCCTTTCCATCCTGCCCTCCTCCGCTGAATGGCCACACCTGGCTGCTCTTCATACAGATCCACAGGCCATCTGTCCCCTCTGGCAGTGGCATTCCCTTCATCTGCCTACGGAGGCAGCCGGCCACACTGTGAAGCCCCTCCTAACCTAGCTGGGCACAGCCCATTACAATGCAACAGCAAGGGTTAGGGGCCCTGCAGCAGTTCCTAATTGGTGTTAGCTTCTTGGGAAACATTATCAGACCCTGTCACAGACAGGCAGCCTCCATACTCCACAGGTAAGGCTGCTGGGGCCCGAGGCTGTCAGTTGTGAGGCTCTGGTAGAAGCTACCCTGCTATGCTAGAAGTGCCTGATTGAGAATCTCTAAAATAACTTACTGTTATACTTTGTCAAAGTAGTTGATGTGAAAATATTCATAATATCATGAAAAGTCAATTATGCATCTTGTTCGCAGAATCCTCGGACAATTATGGTAATTGCTTAATTGGTATGTGTGCAAACCTTTCTCTGCCTAAAATGTGTGCCATACACAAAGGAAGTGAGAAATGTGAAATACAGCCAACAATTTCATTTGAAATGCACGTTTTACAATGGACGTTTCTTCTGAAATCTAAAGGAGTTTTTCTCCCATTTGGTGCCACTTAACTAGTCAGTGTTTATAAAACACTGTGCTAGGCACTGTGAGGACTGATGAAGGGAAAAGGTAAATATATGGTTTGATTGCTCAATTCTCAACCAATTAATGAAAGAAATCAAATAAGAGATAGAGTACAGCGTGAAAATGCGATGGACTTGAGTGGCACTACAACCCCGAGCCCAGCTGCCCTACCGCCGAGGTTGTCTTCTTTCTCATCTCTATCCCTGGGCGCAGGAAGAGACAGCACCTGGACAGACTCCACCTACCTGTAAGGAACTGCTGAGAATTTGAATGACATTTACAGAATCATCACTCTGGACAGACTCCACCTACCTGTAAGGAACTGCTGAGAATTTGAATGACATTTACAGAATCATCACTCTGAGCTCCACCTAAAATGGCATAAAGTTAAGAGAAAATATTTGGAGAAGTATACTAATATTTTTGCAGCTCACACGTATTCAGAATAGAGCAGGTACTTAGCAAGTGTAAATCAGTGCTTTATTCTTCCTTTCGTTCTGCTCCCATTGAGTCTCTTCTCCATCTATTGAATTGTTTCTTAAGTTCCCTACAGTTATCTGTGTTGACGATCACCTAGATGTTCCTAAAATTTACATCAGTAGTTGATGAAATTTGATGCTGTCTCTCTCTGTACCTATGTTAATATTGATATCAATAAGAAAGATACAAACCTCTTACCCAGGTAAATATGAGATAAGAGGAAGTTCATGGAACTGCTATTAATACCATTTCCAGCTCCTCAAATTATTACATTCTTCTCAAGCTTCCTAAAACAAGGTGGCTAACACTGGGAAACATTCCAAACATACTGAAAAGAGTGAGACCTGATGGAGCCACCGGGTGGAGAATCTCTTCAGCTTTGCCTTTCACTTATCTTTTGCTATATTTTTCCACCAGACAGTGTAATATGGATTTGTAAATCAGTGTAATATCTCCCTTAAGAATATTTGGCATCATTATAACCATTTGATAGAAAATGCAATGTTTTAAAGATGGAAATTTTTTACTCATATTAAACCAACTATCTATAAGAATGTATTTGATGTATTTGATATTGATGTTTGTGCAAAGTTAAAAAACAGCAGGCAATTGCGTACCAAAGCTAGGTTTAGAATGGTATTTCAAAAGTGTGATTGCTACAGCATTGACGTTTTCCCCACAAAGCAAAAATGAAGAAGTACTCATTTTTTATTTAGAATTCCTATTTCATTCATATCATTTGTCTTCTGGAAATTATTTTATCATGAGTATTATTATCTTTTGGTTGATTTCACTAGAGTGTATCCACTTTAGTGTTAAGCATATATTGATATTATGAATCCTAAGCTCTTTTTTTGAAGAATGAGACAATTGTGTTTAAAATTTGTGTTTGTTTCCAAGTTTTCTTTTTAAAATATTAGAGATAATTATTCAATACTATAGGATAGAGAAAAGTTTCTTTATATGCAAAAAGAATTTAGAGGGACCCAGTATGCTCTACCGGTTACTATGGTTTTGCTGTTAGATTTTTAAAAAACTAAATAGTAGACTTAACTTTTTAAGCAGTTTAGATTTACTGAAAAATTGAGCAAAAAGTACAGAATTTCCATATAACCACTTACTTGTTCCATATCCCCTAGTTTTGCCTACTATAAACATCTTGCATAGATGTGGTATAATTTGTTAGGATCAGTGAGCCAATATTGATACATTATTATTAACTAAAGTTCATGGTAGACATTAGGGTTCACCCTTGGTGTTATACGTTACATGGGTTTTGACAAATGTGTAATGACATGTGTCACCATTCCAGTGTCATACAAAATAGTTTTACAACCCTAAAACACCTCTGCATTCTACCTGTTTTTCCTTCTCTCCCTCCCCTGAATCCCTGACAACCGCTAATCTTTTTAATGTCCCCATAGTTTTGCCTTTTTCAGAATGTCATATAGACGGAATCATAGTATGTAGCCTTTGAGATTGCTTTTTTCCATTTGTAATGCGTATTTAAGTTTCTTCCATTTTTTAATGGCTTAACAGCTCATTTCTCCTTAAATTGATTTCTTTATTTTATTTTTCTCTTTTTTCTTTTTTTTTCAAGATGGATTCTCACTCGGTCGCCCAGGCTGGAGTGCAGTGGCACAATCTCAGTTCACTGCAACCTCCCCCACCCGGGTTCAAGTGATTCCCCTGCCTCAGCCACCTGAGTAGCTGGGACTACAGGCACCCGCCCCCATGCCTGGCTAATTTTTGTATTTTTAGTAGAGCCGGGGTTTCACTATATTGGCCAGGCTGGTCTCGAACTCCTGACCTCAGGTGATCCACCCACCTCGGCCTCCCAAAGTGCTGGGATTACAGGTGTAAACCAATGTGTCTGGCCAAAATATTTTTAATGTATAGATGTACCAGTCTGTTTACCCATTCAACTACTCAAAGATATTCTGGTTGGTCTCACATTTTGGATTTTGTGTGGACATAAGTTTTCAATTCCTTTGGTTAAATATGAAGAAACTCAATTGCTGGATTGTGTGGTAAAAGTGGGTTTAGTTTTGTAAGACAATTTGTAAACTGTCTTCCAAAATGGTTGTGCCATTTTGCATTCTCCCCAGCAACAAATAAGAGTTCTGCTGCTCCACATCCTTGCCATCATTTGGTGCTGACAGTGTTTTGGATTTTGATCATTCTAATCATGTACAGTAGTATCTTGTTGTTTTTATTTGCAGTTCCCTAGTGATATTTGATGCTGAGCATCTTTTTACATGCTTTTTTTGGCCATCTGTATATATTCTTTGGTGAAGTGTCTCCTCATATATTTTGTCAGTTTTTTTATGAGTTATTTTCTTATTGTTGGGTTTTAAGAGTTCTTTATATATTTGAAATACCAGTCCTTTATTCAGATGTGGTTTACAAATATTTTCTCCCAGTCTTATCTTTCCATTCTCTTAATAAAGTCTTTTGCAAGGCAGAAGCTTTTAATTTTAATGAAATTCAACTTACGGGTTTTCTTTCATGAATCTTTAATGTATAATTTTGAATCTAAAAGTAATCCCTAAACTCAAGTTCACCTAGATTTTCTCCTATATTATCTTCTAGGAGTCTTATGGTTTTGTATTTTATATTTGGGTGTATAATCCATTTTGAGTCACATTTTCTGAAAGGTGTGAGGTCTGTTATCTAGATTCGTTTTGCATGTCGACATCCAATTGTCCCACTACCATTTGTTGAACAGATTATTCCTTCTCTTCATGTAATTGCCTTTACTTCTTTAAGGATAATTTGACTATAAATGTGTCTATTTCTGGACTCTCTTTACTATATAGGTTGGAAAATGTTTTCCTGTGGGAAACTACTTAGTGAACTGAGAAAAAGTCAAAGGTAATATTTCAAAGGCACTCTCAATACTCAGAAAATAGTATCCATGTCCACACTTGATAGCTCTGTTTATGAAAGGAAACATAAAAGCCTGGAGTAGACTTCAGTAATTATTCAGTAAATCTATATCTATGGAACCATGCCTATATTTATACGAAACCACACTAACTTTATTACTACAGCCTTACAGTAAGGAAGTCAGACAGTATCAGTCCTCTGATTTCATTCTTCTCCTTCAGTATTACTTTGTCTAGTCTGTTTTTTTTTTTTCCCCCCTCTCTTCATATAAGCTCTAGGGTCATTTTGTTGATAGTCCACAAAGCAACTTGATGGGTTTTGACTGAAATTGCATTGAATCTATTCATCGAGTTTGCAAGAACTGACATTTTGATAATATTGACTTGATTTATGCACTTGGAATATCCCCCCATTTGTGGAGATTTTTCATTTGGTAAATCAGAGTTTTGTAGTTTTTTTCAAGTAGATCTTGTACATATATGGTTAGATTTGTGTAGTTGGCTGTATTTATACATAAATTTTTTTCTTCTTCTTTTTCTTGTTAGTTACAGGCTCGGTGTGTTCACCAGACTGGACCAAACTTTTGGGCTCAAGTGATCCTCTCACCTCAGTCTCCTAAGTAGCTGGGACTATAGGCACGTACCACTGCTCTGCACTATTTCATTTATTTTGCTGCTAATGTATATAGACTTGTGTTTTTAATTCCAAATTACCATTGTTCACTGCTGGTATATAAGTAAGCAGTGAACTTTTTAAATATTATCCCCTTCCTGCAACTTTACTATAACCACTTACTAATTAGAAGAGTTTGTTGCTGTTATTGTTGGGGGTGGTTTTACTGGGTTTTCTATGTAGAAAAGCATGCTATCTACAAGCAGAGACATTTTATGTCTTGCTTCCCAATCTATATACCTTTTACTTCCTTTCCATTTTTTATTGCATCAGCCAAAACTTCCAAAGTGATGTTGAATAGGAATGTTGAGAGAGGACATCCTTTTCTCACTCCCATTCTTAGAGGAAAAATACCGGTTTTCTTTAGACTTTAAACTGTCTTTCTGAAATCCTGGAACCAATCAATTTTGTGAAGCCATGTTCCCTTATTGTCTAAACAAATATATAGAAACTCTGGCAACTGGAGAAATTAGTGAACTGTGTTTTGTTTTTTGTTTTGTTTTGTTTTGTTTTTTTGGTTTGCAATATTTTCTTATGTATGTTTTGCAGGATTGTAGTAACTCTTGATGGAAAAAAATTGTGGCTAAATAAGCTTCTGAAATACATAACAGAAAAATAAACAGCGTATTCTATAGACCCACTTTGGGAAACATTGCCATTCCATGAGCTACGGATGTCATGGGTGAACATTATCATCACAAAAGATGTATTGCTAGTCCTTTGTGTACAGAATCTTGGAACCGATGCTGCCTCTCTCTCTCCTTCTCCCAGAGGGGTTCTACACAAAGTCACCAGAAAGAGTAGTTGCAGTGGAGGGCGTGAGCAGTGCATTGTGCAAATGCTGGCACCAGGAAGCATGGGAGAACAGATGCCTGCTACTGGATGCAGCCACATACTTACGTTTATAAGGCTGATTCACTGTGTATAACCTTGTGCAGCAAAAAATTCCAAAGAGAAATTATTACTGAAATCGTGATTACTCCAGGGTTTCATGTTCCCTTTCACAGAGTTATCAACTGGAGACATGGATGCTACTTTCTGAGGCTTTGAAGTGCCTTTGAAATACGACCTTCAACTATTCACAGTTCAATTAGCAGTTAAGCACTCTAACCGCTGGATAGATAACTCTCTCTATTGGACCCAGTTTGGTTGAGCAGTTGGGTCACTAAGAAAGCCCTTCATTCTGACTATTTCTGTTTTGTTTTGTTTTCCTTTTCCAGGATCTATGAAAAAACTATAATTTCTTCAAGTTATACCTATTTCCACCCAGTGTCTAGGCTATGTTTTTCTTATACAAAATAACAGTAATAAAAATGTATTAACTGACATTTATTTACTATTTACTGTGTGCAAATCACTGTGCTAAGTGATTTACAAGTGTTCAGCTTCACACCACTTGCTCTTTTGACTGAGCTGGTTACATGGTCTGGTGCCTCTTAGTCTTCCAACAGCAGGTTGTCCTGGGTCTCACCTCCAATGAAACACATCTTGCGTCATACCTCCAAGTGATGCCCTCTATTTTCTACTTGGAGGTCTGGATTCCAACTCCAATCTACAGTTCAATCTTGGATCCATTGTGTATTGTCTTAGCACAATGTTAACCATCATCACAGATCAAAGTAGCTCATTAAGTTTGCAGATATAAATTGTTACATTATAAATTAGTGGTTAGTAAGCCAACTGTTTTTTTTTTCTGTTTTGTTTTGCTCTGTTCTTTTTTGTTTTATTTTTTGGACAGTCTGTGAGCTAAGAATGGTTTAGATGATCACATTTTAAATAGTTATATCAGTACCCACATAATTGCCTTGATTGTGGTTTTTGGCCAACAAAATCTACAATATTTACTATATGCCCCTTTAAGTAAAACGTTTGCTGATCTCTGCTATAGATTATATAAGAAATAAAGTCTTAGTGTCATGGTAAAATATCTAGCCACATTCTTGGGTTCCATGTAGTTACTTTACATTTGGAAAAAGATATCACCGTTTCTCATTCTTTTTTTGATGATTGATTCCATTGTGTTTTTAAAATCATGCTAAATAAAAAATTTCTATGTCATATTCCTAACCTTTTTCATCTCTCTTATTCTCCTCTTTTATTCTTTCTGTTTATTTTTTTCTCCTGTCTCCTTCTTTTGAGTGGTAGAATGCTGTAGTAGAAATGTCTTGGGCTTCAGAATTAGGGCCTTCATTCACAACTGTGTCAGTCCTTGCTGCTCATAGAGTTCTGCAACCAGAGTCATGATCTTAACTGGGGACCTGTTAGAAATACAGAATGCCAGACTCCAACCCCAACCTGTTGAATTGGATCTGCATTTTAACAAGATAACCCACTGATACCTAAGCACAGTAAAATTTGAGAATATTTATGTCACTTAATCTTCTAGTTGCAGTATTACTGTGAGGATTAAAGGAGATAATGAATGTGGTACACTTAGCTCAGGGATGAAATAGAATCTGTGCACTATGTATTGAATTTATATGCTGAAGTCCTACCCTGGAGTCCCTCAGAATGTGACCTCATTTGGACATAGAGTTGTCATTAGTTAAGATGAGGTCACACTGGAGCAGAGTGAGCCCTGCTCCAATAGGACGGCTGTTCTTATACAATGGTGAAATTTGGGCGTGAGTGGGCGTGAGTGGGCGCGAGTGGGCGCGCGCGCACACACACACACGTGTGAATATAAGGCAGACACTGGAGTGATATGTCTACAAACCATAGAACACCAAAGATTGTCAGAAAATCGGCAGAAGTTACTAGAGAAGTGTGGATGCAATTACCTTTCACATTTCTCAAGAAGGAGCCAGCCCTGCCGACATCTTGACTTTTAGCCTCCAGAACTGTGAGGTAATTTTAATACACTTCTGTTGTTAAGCCACCAAGTTTGTAGTACTTGTTACAACAGCCCTAGCAAATTAATAAACCATGCTCAATTGGAATGTCTCTTTATTCCTGAGACATTCTCTTTTACAGAATATTTCTGAATATTTTATAGAATATTCAGAATATTTTACAGAATATTCCTGAGAATATCTCTTTTACAGAATATTTCTGTTTTTTTTCTTTCCAAATTCAAATCTTATTTCAGACTCTTTGTGGATCTTGGAGTACAGAGGAGCAGGTGATATTAATAATACTGTATTATTCTTTGTATGAAGCTGAATAACCTCTATTAGATCTCGTGCAATGAAATGTATTAGGTAAAGATTTTTAGTTCCAGTTCTTTTAAAATGTATTTTATTTTATTTTATTATTTATTGTGTTTGTATTTATTTATTTACTTTTGAGACAGAGTCTCTCTCTGTTGCCCAGGATGGAGTGCAGTGGCGCTACCTTGGCTCACTGCAACATCTGCTTCCTGGGTTCAAGCGATTTTCCTGTCTCAGCCTTGTGAGTTGCTGGGATTACAGGCACCCACCATCATTTTCGGCTAATTTTTGTATTTTTGTAGAGATGGGATTTCACCATATTGGCCAGGCTGGCCTTGAACTCCTGACTTCAGGTGATCTGCCCACCTGGGCCTCCCAAAATGTTGGGATTACAGGTGTGAGCCACCGCTCCCGGCCCCTAATTTTTTATTTTTTAAATTATACTTTAAGTTCTGGAATACATGTGCAGAACCTGCAGGTTTGTTACATAGGTATACATGTGCCGTGGTGGTTTGCTGCACCCATCAACCCGGTGTCTAGGTTTTAAGCTCTACATGCATTAGGTATTTGTCCTGATGCTCTCCCTCTCCTTGCCCCTGACCCCATAACAAGCCCCTGTGTGTGATGTTCCTCGCCCTGTGTTCATGTGTTCTCATTGTTCAACTCCTACTTATGAGTGAGAACATGCTGTGTTTGGTTTTCTGTTCCTGTGTTAGTTTGCTGAGAATGATCTTCTATCATTTCTTCATGTTTGCCATTAGAATTTCAATCTACATATTGTCAGTATTAATGTCACATGATATTGGATTATAGTAAAATAATTACCATTTAAATAATTTATTTTATTGGCTTTTAGACTTTATTCGAGCAGAAAAATAAATGCCAAATGGGGTCAATCTGACTCTCATGTGTTGTATTGACTCCTCCTGACACCACAGTTTCAGAATCATTGAAACCTGATGTTAATAGAGCCTTTTGGCTCTATCAAACTGGAAACTTCACCTTCTTAAAATGCGGTTGCCATAGAAACAGCAGAGTTCTAAGATTTTTGTTTTCAGAAGGTATGGAAAGACTCAATGCCAATTTATGAGCACACAGCATGACATATTAACATGTGCAATGCTGTGCTTTTTTAAATTAAAGAGGAGGCAAGAAGAAAATGGCACCTAAATGTTGCCACTAAACCTGTCTAGGAACTCTTGTTTAATCCTTATACCATATTTGATTCATTTATTTCTGTCCACCCTTTGTTCCAAAAAGTGATTTAGACAGCCTGAGCCCTTAAAGCTGTTACCAGGCAATTGGACAAATATATACAACATGTTTTCATCACTTACAATTACATTCTCTGAGAAGGTTTTTGTAGTTGAGGCTATATGTTTTTTTTTTTTTTCTTTGTCAGGGCAATAACTGTACTACTTCTTCATCCTTATCCCAGTGCTGTGTCCTATGGTACAGCCCTGTTTTTAAAAATCTCTTTGTAATCTTTTAATTAAGTCTTTCATTCTGGTGCTCCTTTTTACCTGATAAAAGAGGATTGAAACCTCCCCGCTGATTTCCCTATACCTCTCACTGTGGCTGCAAGACTAAGCATTCAGGAGCAAGGCCACAAGACCCTGTATGTGGAGCTTTGGGGGATGGCAGTTGTCATGATTTGGAGGTGAAATCTGAGAAAACTGAATTTCTATCTGATCTTCAAACTGACCTTGAATTAGTTAAAATGAAAGAGATAATGCATTGAAATAAGAATGGCTGGTTTGAGCTGATCTTCTTAACTAAAAATAGCTTGTCCCAGGTAAAATAGGGTTATTTTCATAATTTTTTCCATTGACCTAAAAGTATACTTAAAAAAGATATATTGAACAGAAAGTTAGCAATCACGTGCAAAGTATAAATACCTTTTATTAGAGTCTTTTCAGAGGGAAGATTGTAACAGAGTGACCCACAGTGTAGTGGAACTGAACAAATCAAGGTTCAAAGCATGGCTCTGCCATTTTTGCTAATGTCTCCATAGCAACAGCATTTTATGTCATATAGAATGATTAACTATGTCAATTCCAAAAGGTACAAAACCATTGTGTCAGGAAGGTACACATATAAAAAAAGAACTAAGTACAACAATTGAAGTAAGTTATTTAATATGTGTACATCCGATCCCTAGAGCTAGGAACCTGCCTAGCACATAACAGCTTCTCAATATGGTAGCCGCTAATGATGGTCTCACTCAAAGCTTCCATTTGTTTTTCTATTGAAAGGTGATAATGAAGCTATTCCACAGAATCTTTTGAAGGTTAATGACATGCATAATAAGATGGCCTGGCACATTACTAATTTTCAATACATAGCACTATTTCTTTCCCAACTAGACTGTGGGTTACTTGAGCATAGCAGCCACTAATTCTTTGCATTTGTATCCCCAGGTCCTCTCACAGTGCTTTGTTCATGGTAGGCACTTAGTATTTGTTGAATGAATAGCTAAAGAAATATAAGTCAGGGCATCCAAAATTGGGTGCCTCCAATGATTGCTCCCTGAACACAGTAACTGATCCAGGTATTGGCACATAACCCAAGTTTTGTAAAAGTACCCACTCACAATTTTTCATTATAATCAGACCTAATGGGATAGAACTCTCTCTACTCACTTTTTGGTATAAAGTTCTAGGGATATAAGCTTGGTGGCACTTATAACCATAATTCACGCTCAAGTGGACAGCCAGGGCCTTAGAAGATAAAGCTAAGAGGCAGAAGGGAGTAATGATGAGAAAACAATATAAAATGAGAAAAAAATAAAGTGTCCCTACATCCAGATATCTATGAGGCTGACTCTACTGCTGCCCTTTCTATGGGTGGGTTATGTGAGTGTAATATATTGGGGAACACATAATGCCACAACTGCATGTGAAATGGGAGATGTTTAACTGAGAAACCATCAAAGCCAGTGCTTTGAAAGAGGAGGTGTGGGACTCCTTGCTCTCTTGTCATCCCATGGAAATGTGTACAGAGGCTATGGGTATGTTGGGCACTGACGATCTCTGCTCCAGGAGAGAGTCACTAATCCCCTGCAAGCATGAGAATGGTCCTGTATGGAGAATAAACATTAAAGGCTCAGGCACCTAGCACTCAGAACCTAGATGCCAGCTTTGTGGGGTCTGAGAGGCCATCTGGCAACTTTGTATGAAGTTGGATTTGAGTTGTAGAAAATAAATCCCATCTACCCAAGACTCCTGGAATATTAAGTTTGAGTGCAGCTTCTCTGTTTATGATCAGGTAATGTGAGCTTCCAAGGCCATAAACTGGATAACCTTGCTTGTCTCTTCACAATGATCTAATAATTTTCCCAATTTTGGCATAAATTAGCTAAGAGTGGATGTCTGTTACTTGCAACTGAAGAAGTCTTGACTACTATGGACCTAATTTATGCCAATGATTGTGTTAGACTTTAAGCACAATATAAGCATGGTTTGATACTGTGTTGTTCACTGGTATATCCCAGGCACTGAGCCCCAAGCATAACATTTAATAGACATTAATAAAAACACACTGAATACATACTTTACCAGTTTATATACAATCTCATTTTATCTTCACAGTAGCAGTTATAATCTTAATTTTTACTCAGAAAACTGAGATTAGAGAAGACACAACTGGTAAGTGGTAGGATTGTAATGAAACCCAGTTCTATCTCCCAGATACGGCTTTTAATTACTGTTATCTCATCACTGCATAAAAAGTGATTCATAAATCACTAAGAGGTATCAGAATCCAGTGTCCAGAAATTGAGAGTTGAGTTATTTATACTCTGGTAACCCCTGGCTCTGTTGGATGCTATGAACAAAGAGTTCCATCTCATGCCTCCTTGCATTTGTCTTCTTGCAGAGGGAATTTCTGCAAAACTAAGAAACGTTTTTCTCCTCAGTGGACAAAAGCTTAAGTGGAAGGGAGAAGAGAATTCAGATTGGATTGTTTCTTGTGACTTTTATATTTCCATGGCTATTTTCCACAAAAGTGATTGTGAATATCATAGCAGAAGAACGAGAGTCTATTGAGCACTGTGGGTTCTTCCCTGTAGCCCAGTCTTCCCTGGCACCAGGCAGGACAAAATCTGTATATTCCTACTCATTTCCATTTGCTGGATTAGCACATAAGATGTATAAGGACTAATAAGTCCATATTTATATCAGTGTAGCCCACCCTTTTTGTTTCAGGTAGAGGTTTGGGGAGGTTCTGAAGACCTGCTTCAGTCATTCATCAGACTGATGCATTTTGGCTGCAGCTGGTGAGCATGCCCCAGACCACAAGTTTCCCTCTGGGGGAGTATGCGCAGCATCCAGAGTATGTTAGTAGTTGCTATCCAAGCCACCAACAGATGGTTGATATCCTAACCACTCAACAAATCAACTGGAATTGAAATATCCTGCGACATTTCCAAATGAAAGGGGCCCAAAACACATGAACTCTCAAACAAAAGAAGATATTTTGCCCATCAACAAGTGGAGAGATTTAAAATTTTTCTTCTGTTTTTTCTCAGTTCTCCTCTGGAGAAAATAAAAACAAAAGCAAAAACAAAATGGAGAAGACCTCCTACTGGAAAGCCAACATCACTTTCCATTTTTTTTCTGTTCTCTTGTTACCAGAATATCTCTGAGAAACAAACAGACTCCACGGCCTCTATGATATTGCCAAAGCAGTCAGGGAAGAGTGAAAGCTGAAAGTAATTCATGCAAGTTGATGCATCCTTTGCCTAACACATAAACATGTAATTTTCATAATTGCATTAATAATACCCTTAATGTATTATATTGAACTTGTTTAAAATCATGTCAAATATATTAACTTTCATTTGTGTTGTCATTAAATATTTCAGCATTCACTTTTATATTTTTCGTATTTCAAGTCGAAATGCATGATCATACTATCCCCTACAAACATTTCTGTATTTCTCTTTGATAACATACACTAAAATAGATAATATACACTAAAAATAGATACACAATCAAAACATTTCATTCTAAAAAATCTTTCTGATATCATACATTGATTTTATGAGAGCAGACACTTCCAATCCACCATGTAGGTATATATTTGATATCAAGACCATAAATATTATAATAATAAATCAAGTCTTTTGAATTAATTTAAGTTATTCTTTATGTTTAAAAAATTGCTTATCTGAAGTTTCCTTACTGGAGTATTTTTTTTTTTTTTGTATTAGTAGTTCAAAACAGGGAAAATTGGATTTCTCAAAAGAATTACTTTTTCCTGGCCAGGCGCGGTGGCTCAAGCCTGTAATCCCAGCACTTTGGGAGGCTGAGGTGGGCGGATCACGAAGTCAGAAGATCAAGACCATCCTGGCTAACATGGTGAAACCCCATCTCTACTAAAAAAATACAAAAAACTAGCTGGGTGAGGTGGCGGGCGCCTGTAGTCCCAGCTACTCCGGAGGCCGAGGCAGGAGAATGGCGTGAACCCGGGAGACGGAGCTTGCAGTGAACCCAGATAGCGCCACTGCACTCCAGCCTGAGCAACAGAGCGAGACTCCGTCTCAAAAAAAAAAAAAAAAAAAAAAAAAAAAAAAGGATTACTTTTTCCTAAGGTCTCTAACTATGAATCTTTAGGCAAGAGTTTATCTTTTATTTGGAAATTCATACTTAAGATTTTCATCTCACTTATTTGTGTATTTTCAATTGCTACAAACTGTTTTGGCCTAGCAAATTAATAAATATATTGATAATTTATTTATTTTTATTTATTTATTTTTTGAGACAGGGTCTCACTCTGTTGTCCAGGCTGAAGTGCAGTGTTATGCTTACTGGTGAGACTATTTCCTTTATAGAGGAAAAATACATAAGGGCACCTACTGTTGTCATTAGTCATTAATGTTGTTTTAGTCATTCTGCAAATACATTGAGACATAAAACAGCATACATGTATATATGAAAGAAAGAGACAAGATATTATTATCTGCAAAAGATAAGATTGAATACTTAAAAATTAAAAGGAATTAACTGAAAATCCTATTAGTTTATAAAATTTTTCAGTAAAGTAACTATATTAAAATTCCAGAAAACATTCATAACATCCTTACATAAGGGAAACAAATGGTAAACAAATAATGCTGAAAGAAATCATGATAGATGACGATGCACTGAGTAGAAGCCATTCTTGAAGTCATTGTGTTTTATATACATAATCTTTATTACCAAAATTCAGCACAGTCTCTTGAACTGGGTTTGTGACTATTAATCTGATATTTGTATTTTTTCAATTCCCATTACTAAGGAAATACAAAACAGTTCACACACATACCTGGAAAGGACAATAGTACACAGTCAATATGTTGCTTCAAGTCTATATTACCATGAAATTTGCATTATAATAGAAACTGAAGGGAACTTAATTTTCTTGATATTCCATGGAACATCCTGTTGGCTCCTTTATTGATGACATTATGTTAATCATATCTGGTGATCAAGAAGTAGTAATACTCTGGGTACAGTGGTGAAACACATACATACTGGGAATGAATACAAACACTACAAAGATTAAGAAGTTCACCATAGCAATAAAGTTTTTAGGAGTTCATTAGTCAGGGGCACACCAAGGTAGCTTTCTAACAAAAAATATATTTTGCTTTGCATGTTGTATCATTTACCATTAACAAGGAGAAATAGTATCTAGTAGGCCTTCTGAGATTTAAAAGGTAGTACAAACTACCTTAGGAATGTTTCTTAGACCTGTTTATCAGGTTACTTGAAATAATACTTAGTTCAAATGGGGTTCAGAGCAAGACAGGACTCTGTGGCATACTGAACATACAGTACAAATTGCTCTGCTTCTTTGGTCATGTGACCATCGAATACAATATTACTGAAGGTATTCATGCTAGATAAGAACAATTGCTGGCATGTGTGAGAAATCTCAACACAAGAGTCACAGTGAGTTTCCTAGGTTTCTGGATCAAGAACATGCCTTCTGTTAAAAAAGAAAAAATAATAATTACCATTTGAAAATCATGTCCAATAGCATAACTAGATCAAAAATGCAGCTAACAGACCACGGGACATCCAGTGATTGTGTAACCAGAGCTTCCTATTAATAGCTAGATATTGTCAAATCTACCAAGGCATAATGTCAAACAAGCAAAATAGCAACTCATCGTATCTTGATACTAGCACATTGATAAGGAACAAGACAGTCCAATGGCTCAAATAAATCACACAAACATGTAGCCTAACCCCCTTAGTCACCTACTCTTGCATTCAATAATTCTCCCTCAGCTTTTCAACTACGGCCTCTTTTCTACAGCCAGCTGATGGGGCAGTACAATCTTGGGTGTAGTATACTTGGTTATCTCCTTTATGTGGAGGGAGAAGGGACACTGAGGTAAGAATATACACAGACACATGAGCAGAGGTAAATGGTGTGTTTCTAGGGTTAGCAAAATGATGTGATTTGGGAGTTACCATTTAGCCTACTGGCCAAATCTAGCCTGTTGCCTATTTTTGTGAATCAAGTTTTATTGGAACACAGCCACACTCATTTATTTATGTGTTATCTATGGCTATTTGAGGGCTATTGTGGCAGAGACGAGTAGTTGCAAACCCGACCAGATGGCTTGCAAAGTTTAATACATTTGCTATTTGGTCGTTTACATAAAATGTTTGCTCACCCCAATGCTGGTCATTAATAAGGGGTGAAAAGAAAAAGATCAGAAGATCAGAGACATGAGTATCTGGGAAATGTGTGCGAATGCAGACATGAAACTTGGCAAAAATTGTGCAGATCTTTGTCTCATCTCATTGCCTACCAGTCATCATCCATTGATAAAGAGACAATGAACAACTGGGTGGAGAGTATGTCTCACTCAGTGGATGTCAGCTAGCTTCTGTTGTCAGACACACCATATCCTGGAATGAGAACTATGCATCAACATCATGGACTCCCTCTCACAAAGGCTAATGTAGCTACTACTACCTCGTTATGGAGGAATATCTATGCTTACAAAGAGTGACGTGTCTTAGATAATGGTATTTCCTTTGCTAGTACAACTGTTTCAGAGTTTAAAGGAGGCTTATGCTCTTGATTGGCCAACATGAGATGATCAAATAATACAAGTGCATTATATCAAGGATGCCATTTTGTAGCTCAGGAGGTACAACAATGGGCCATGACCAGTGGATCCACTGATTCTTTCATGTAACTCATAACCTTTATAGAACCAGCATGACAGAGAATTGGAATAGACTATTAGAGATTCAGCTGTGGCTTCAGTTTGAGGACAACATCCTGTAGGTTTAGAGCACTGTCCCCCAAGTATGTTTGTTAAACAAGTGGTCTTTATAGAGTGCTGTCTAACTAATAGGTAAAATGCACAGGTTCCTTTTCTTACCATTACTCTCAGAGACTCCCTTGGGAAATTTGTGATTTCTGTCCCTGAGACTTTAACCTATGTATAAAAATAGAGGTGCTGAAACACTGGAGGTGGGTATGAGGTGGCAGTGGTGATGAGTGCTCCCATCATGGACACAGTAAGTGTTCTGCTAAATCTAAAGCTATGATTACCACCAAGTCATTTTGAGTTCCCTCATGCTAGTAGACAAACGGTAAAAGAAAATAGCTTTTCTTTACTGGTGGGAGTAATTAGTTCTGATTTTCATGAAGAGTTAGCATTGCTGAAAAATAATGAGAGTGTAAAGAGAACTATATCTGGAACTCTCAAAATACTGAATATCTCTTGGCATTCCCATGTCCCTTGATAATAGGAAAGGCACCATTATGTCATCTGTGACCTGAAAAGAGCAAGGTAACTGGAGTCTGGGCACACTAAATGATGAAAGCAACTTATACAAATGAAGTGCTGGCAGAGTCTGGAAGATTTAGAATGAATAGCTGAAAAGGCAGATGATAATTATGATTAATTATACCCTTGGGACGAACTTTAGACTGTTTAGACCACAGTAAACTCCATTAATCTTTTCATTTTAAGGTTTTTTTTTTTTTTTTTTTGGATGGCTGGGAACCATTTTGATTAATTAACATCAGAATGGACTCACTGTAGAGCATGAGTGACTCTGAGTGGTACAGGGGCTGGGTGCAGATGCTATTGATGCCCCAGCTCACATTTTGACCCACCTTAAAGCTGATCTGCAGCACCAACAAGAACAATGTGTGGTATGCTGACAGGGTCCTATCTTAAGCACCAAGGTTTCTCTTCTTTTTCCAAAGGCTCCTTCCAGCACTATGAAATCTTGTTCAACTACACTAAAGCGCAATCTGAAAATACAGAGGAATTAAAATATCAGGACACATGAAGAACCAGTCATGCTCTACATCATTTTAAAATTAGTCTCCAGTAGGATTGAACTTTGATGGCCAGAGCAGTAACCTATATATTAATGCATCCTTTATTGCCTTTTCACACTTTGCGACCTAAAATCTCCCCACCCTTATTTGGGATTTCTAGAATCACCTCTCACCTAAACTATATACATACAAGGCCTTTTCTTAGGTCAACTTTTGGGCAAAACCAAACCAAGACAAAAACCCTCTCTGTCTCAGTGTTCATAGCTCACATTTCAAGGACAACTGACCCCTGAGACTTTACTGACTAGGCCACAGAATGTCTTCTAATCCAAGCCTATCAGGAAAGAGAGATCCTTTTTAGAAATTAATCTTATCTCATTTTCAAATATTCTTGACATTCTTATATATTTGAACCAGAAATTATAAATCAGTAAGTTTATCCAGGGTTTTTAAAGCTAGCGGTGCATGTGAGGCATTCATGAAGTGATATTTTTGGGGTATAATCTATGGAACTATGATTCTGTTAATCTGATTGGAACAATTTTAAAACAAAAACTAAGTATAAAATTTCACTTCCAAGTGTATGTACTAGGTCATAAAATACCAGAGGAGTTACAAATACAATATAAACAAATGTAAATATATATATGTATATATACATATGTGTGTGTGTGTATATATAGGGAGAGAGATGTAGAAAGATATAGAAGGATTGAAGTCCAAATGAACTAAAATTTCAAAAAGGGCAAGGAATAGTCCTAAGTGAGCTGAGGATTCTTGCTATGTCTGGGTAGAAATTGAAGCTTGGCCTTGGCCTAGGCAATGGGAAAAGTTAGAAAAACTTGAACAGCATGTAGAGCTGAAGTGACAAGTTGCAGACTTGACAGCTCTCAAATATACAGCCAGATTTTCATATGGAACTTGCTGAGCTGAGTCTTAGATCATACAGGGCAAAATATTACACCATACACAAAAATCAGTTTCAGATGGTTCCACATATAAAGGTATAGAGCAAATACCTACAGCATTTAGAGTAAAAGTAAACAGAATATCTTTATGACCTTGAGGTAGAAAAAGATGGAACACAAAAAACCCACTATTTAAAATATGAGTAAATTAAACTATGTTAAAATAAAAATGTATATTAATAAAAAGATAACATTGAGGGTGACAAAGCAAACTGCAAAATAGGATTATATAACAATCTAGCAAATAACTAATTTCCAAAACAAATAAAGCACACAAATATATAAATGTATATTTATAAAATATATAAATCAATAATGAAAGATAGCTCAAGGAAAAAATTGGGAAAAAGGTTTGAATATCACCTTCACAAAAAGAATATTCAAATGACCAATATAAATCATAAAAAGTGGTATGTTTTCCTCTGTTAGTCAACAAAATAGTGCAAATGTAAACCACATTGTGATACCAGTACAAACCCACCAGAATAACTAAAAGGAAACAACAAACAAAAAATGAAACAAAACAGAAAATATCTAGGCTGCTGGAAGTTACAACCCATTTCTTTTGGAGGAAGAGACACAACTGTTGCCAAAAAATGCTACCAAAGGCGGAGACAATGTATCTTAGAATCCCTAAACACAATTCCTAAAACAAACACGGTCTCTGAACTCAGATTTATGGGAATACATTGGGAGAGGTTCGGACAACGTAGTAGCAGAATAGAAAGACACATTCTAGATTTACACTTTGCTGGATTTTCATCCTGCTGTCAATACACATGCGTGCGTGCACACACACACACACACACACACTCACACCTGAAAGAGGGTGAACTATTACTTTCAGGGCTAGTCTCAGCCCTTGAATTTGATCATTCACTTATCAAGTAACAAACAATCCCTTATTTCTGGCATATGAGAGACTGTTAATAAAAAGCCCCCTGAATCAAAGAATACACTAACTTGAAGCATTTTGAAAGTAGTATATAAGAGACTGTTTTTTATTTTAAATTAATTAATTATTATTATACTTTAAGTTGTAGGGTACATGTGCATAACGTGCAGGTTTGTTACATATGTATACTTGTGCCATGTTGGTGTGCTGCACCCATCAACTGGTCATTTACATCAGGTATAACTCACAATGCAATCCTCCCCCCCCCCCCCTAGGCCGGCCCCCCCCCCCCCCCCCCCCCCTCCCCATGATAGGCCCCGGTGTGTGATGTTCCCCTTCCTGAGTCCAAGTGATCTCATTGTTCAGTTCCCACCTATGAGTGAGAACATGCGGTGTTTGGTTTTCTGTTCTTGTGATAGTTTGCTAAGAATGATGGTTTCCAGCTGCATCCATGTCCCTACAAAGGACACAAACTCATCCTTTTTGATGGCTGCATAGTATTCCATGGTGTATATGTGCCACATTTTCTTAATCCAATCTGTCACTGATGGACATTTGGGTTGATTCCAAGTCTTTGCTATTGTGAATAGTGCTGCAATAAACATACGTGTGCATGTGTCTTTATAGCAGCATAATTTATAATCCTTTGGGTATATACCCAGTAATGGAATGGCTGGGTCATATGGTACTTCTAGTTCTAGATCCTTGAGGAATCGCCATACTGTTTTCCATAATGGTTGAACTAGTTTACAATCCCACCAACAGTGCAAAAGTGTTCCTATTTCTCCACATCCTCTCCAGCACCTGTTGTTTCCTGACTTTTTAATGATCGCCATTCTAACTGGTGTGAGATGGTATCTCATTGTGGTTTTGATTTGCATTTCTCTGATGGCCAGTGATGATGAGCATTTTTTCAA
Organism: Macaca thibetana thibetana; assembly: GCF_024542745.1. Lineage (NCBI taxonomy): Eukaryota > Metazoa > Chordata > Mammalia > Primates > Cercopithecidae > Macaca > Macaca thibetana. The sequence continues at coordinate 65,875,751 of NC_065585.1, forward strand.
TTGACAAATGGGATCTAATTAAACTAAAGAGCTTCTGCACAGCAAAAGAAACTACCATCAGAGTGAACAGGCAACCTACAGAATGGGAGAAAATTTTTGCAATCTACTCATCTGACAAAGGGCTAATATCCAGAACCTACAAAGAACTCAAACAAATTTACAAGAAAAAAACAAACAACCCCATCAAAAAGTGGGCAAAGGATATGAACAGACATTTCTCAAAAGAAGACATTCATACAGCCAAGAGACTGTTAATAAAAAGCCCCCTGAGCTGGCCGCGGTGGCTCACGCCTGTAATCCCAGCACTTTGGCAGGCCGAGGCGAGGCGGGCGGATCAGGAGGTCAGGAGATTGAAGCCATCCTGGCTAATACAGTGAAACCCCGTCTCTACTAAAAATACAAAAAATTAGCCTGGCATGGTGGCGGGCGCCTGTAGTCCCAGCTACACGGGAGGCTGAGGCAGGAGAATTGTGTGAACCCGGGAGGAGGAGCTTGCAGTGAGCCGAGATTGCGCCGCTGCACTCCAGCCTGGGTGACAGAGTGAGACTCCGTCAAAAAAAAAAAAAGCCACCTGAATCAATGAATGAACTAACTTAAACCATTTTGAAAGTGGCAAAAAACCAAATGTGGTAGCAACATGTAGTGTTTGTCTAGTTTGTCCTATTTTAGGTAGCATTTAAAATAGACATAAAAGATATAAAATCATATACAACTATATATGTATATAATGTAACTAAACATACAACTCTATCATTCATCTTCTAATATTTTGTCAATACTGTCTAAAATTTGCAAGATAAGATGTTTAATAGTTCTTTCTCTGCTCTCCTGTTTGAACTTCTTTGAGCGATAGTTTTCTATATTTTTTCATATTCTTTTATACCCATAATTTAACTATGAATTGTTCATCTTTACACAGTAGTGGAGAATAATGTTATGAATACCCAATCATCAACCATGTTAACTTTTCTTTTACTTTTTAAATAATCTTTTTATTTTAGAATAGGTTTAAATTTAAAAAGATTGTGAATATAATACAGAGAATTCAAATATTCCCCATACCCAGTTTCCTCTGTATTAACTAATCTTTAATTTGTAAAGTACATTTGTCACAATACTGAACCAATATTGATACATTATCATTTACAAAGGTCCATGTTTTATTCATTTTTTTTTTAGTTTTTGTCTAATGCCATTTTTCTGTCCCAGGATTTTACCCAGGATATGAAATTAGCTGTGGTTGTTATATTTCCTTAGGCTATTATTATCTATGATCATTTCTCTGACTTCTCTTATTTTTTAAAACCTTGAGAGTTTTAAGAATTACTGATCAGGTGTTTTGTAAAATGTCCTTCAATTTGGATTCTCTGATGATTTTCTCAGGATTTGAGTAGTAGTATGGATTTGGAAGAGGAAGACCACAGAAGTAAAATGCCATTTTCATAATATTATGTCAATGGTACATACTATCAACATTATTATTATTATTGGTATTAAACTTGATCATCTAGCTAAGATAATCTTTGTCAGATTTCTCTCCTGAAATGTTATTCTTTTTTTTTATACTGCTTTCTATGCTATATTCTTTGAAAGGAAGTCACTATGCATAGCCCACACTTAAGAGTAGAATAGCTACATAAATTATTTGAAATTCTTCTGTAAGGAAGACTTGTCTCTTCTCCCTCACTTATTTACATCGATGTACTTGTGGATATTTATTTTGTGTTGTGAGTTATAATCCAATACCACTTTATTTTGTTGCTCAAATAGTTCCAGCTTTAGACACTGGGAACTTCTTCAGTTGACTTTTACGTGCACAATTGCTGGATTATGTGTTTAAATGATGCTTAGTTGTATAAAAAACTGTCTAACTGTCTACCAAAAAGATTGCACCATTTTTGTCTTTCCTCTGAAGCTAAATGAGAGCTCCTGGTGCTCTATACCTTGCCAGCATTTGGATGGCCTTTTGAAGACATAGGTTAAATGCTAGCCAGGTGTCAATACCTTGAGGGGCTGAAGCAGTGTCCTCCAGGATGCTGCTTATGTTCTAAATCAGCGTCCAATGCATGGGACTGTTTCTTCCATAGCTGGGATTCACAAGTCCAGGAATCAAGGAGTGTTAGTGGGAGTGACGCTGTGAACGATTACCAATGATGATCCACTAGCAAAATATTTGCTTCACATTCCTGCAACCTTAAGATGTGCTTGCTTAGAAGTCTTAGCTCTCAATGGAGGTATGCTTCCATGAGGAGACACAATTCCACTGCACTGAAAGTTGAGATGGCCACCTGCCAACATTGTGCTCCTCATGCCTCTGAATCAACAGGCAAAGACGGGGATTGCTCTACTGTCTGGGTAGGTGATCTTGATATCCAAGGGCAAATTTTGTTGCTATTATATACAATAGATATAACCAAGAACTTATCTGTTGTACAGGAGGTATCTTAAAGCATCGCATAGTAGTACCATGTCCATGATTAAAGTCAATAGAAAACTATAATAATGCAATTCATACAGGACTACTCATGGCTCATATTCTCCAAGAATGAAGGTTTAAATCACCTCATGAGGCAAAGACCAGTAACTAATTGAATTGTTTGCTGAGAGTAAAAAGAAAATGAGATGGGTAGTGAAAGACACTAGCTATAAATACCATATAAGGTCATGTGACCAGGTGCAGAAAAAAAAGAACTGCAATAGGTATTAGCATTTCTTTCTTTTTAATTATGAAAATATCTGTATATGGGTTAACAACTATTTTCATTTTCTTCCTTCTTTTACCTTTACCTTTAAATTGTAACATAATATGCATTTATAATAGTTAACTTTATAGCAAACTAATTTATAGGATAAATGAAGAGGGTGACTTTACATTCTCTTCTGGGGACAGGATTAATGTGTTTTGGATACATGAATCATGTTAGCCAGAAGTAAACATTTGTTACTGTCTTTATTTAGAAATTCAGTATGAGTTAAGAAGATGTGTATAGGCGCCAAATTGACAGGTGGACTATGATGATGTTTTTGATATATCAACTTGGCCAGGATTCAGTCCCTAGTATTCAATTAAAGATTAATCTGGATGTCATGAAGGTATTTTATAGGCATTAAAGTTAATAATCAGTTGACCTTAAGTAAAGGGGGCTTTTATTAGATAATCTGGGTGGACCTGAGTCAAGAAGTTGAAAAGACTTAAGAATAGAATTTAGGCTTCTATAAAGACGTCGTAATTCTGCCTAAGGATAGGAGCCTCAGGTTATGTCTGAGAGTTTAAGTTTGCCCTTCCTGATGGTTTGTCCTATGAATTTTTTTGACGTGCCTACTCAGCCCAACAATTGTATAAGTCAGTTCCTTGAAATAACTTTCCTGATATATCTTAATATATACCTTCAGCTATTTATGTTTATCTTGTTGGAAATTAACAGTCAAAATATTTAAAGCTTCATTTTGGTGATATTACTGCTTAATTGGTTTTTTTTTAATTTTCAAATTTTTTCATTGTTGGTATAGAGAAAAACAACTGACTTTTACATATGAACCTTATATCCTATTAACTTGCCATTCTCACTTGTGAGATCTAGGAGGGTTTTGTTTCTCTTTGTTTTGATTTTACATTTGGTAAATTCCTTGAGGCTTTCTAGATGTACATTTATCTAGAAAGAGTTTTATTTCTTCCATTTCAATTAGCATATCTTTCATTTCTCTGTCTTGTCTTATTGCATTAGCTACAACTACCAGTATGTAGTTGTAGTTGTATGAATAAAGGTGGTGACAAAGTATATATGTATATTTTTTGAGACAGGGTCTTGCTCTGTTGCCCAGGCTGGGGTGCAGTGGCACAATCATGGCTCACTACTGCAACCTTGACCTCCTTGTCTCAAATGATCTTCCCACCTCAGCCTCCTGAATAGCTGAGACTATAGACATCTGCCACTATGTCTGGCTAATTTTTTTTTGTAGAGATGGGATTTTACCATTTTACCCAGGCTGGTCTTAAACTCCTGGGTTCATCCAATTATCCTGCCTCAGGCTCCCAAAGTGTTACGGTTATAGGTGTGAGCCACCATGCCTGGCCCAAATAATATTTTGGCCTTGTTCACGACTTCAAGGGAGACTTGTCTTATCTCTTACTATCAAGTATCATGTTATCTATAGGCTTCCTATATACATATTTTATATCAAAGTGGGGACATTCCCCTCCGTTCAGAGTTTCCTGAATGTTTTTATTACAAATGGATGTTGGGTTTTTAAATTACTTTTTCTATGTCAATTGATAAGGTCATATGGTTTTACTTTTGGGGCCTCATGATATGGTGGGTTACATTAACTGATTTTCAAATGCTGAACCAATTTTGCATCCCTTGAATGAATCTCCCTTCGTTGTGTTGTATAATTATTTGTATACATTGCTGTATTTGATTTTGCTGAGGATATTTGCTTTCACTTTCATGAGAGATACTGGTTTGTAATTTTCTTGTAATGTCTTTATCTTGTTTTGTTAATAGAATAGTACTGATCTCGTATAGTTGGGAAGTGCTTCCTCTGCTTCTATTTCTGAAATAAATTGATAAATAGTGTTATTTATTCCTTAAATGTTTGCTAGGATACACCAATGAAATCCTCTAGACCTGATACTTTCTCTTTTAGAGTATCACTAATTATTGATTCGATTTCTTTTGTAGATATGAGACTAATTAGTTTATCTATTTCCCTTTTTGTGATTTTTTGGTAGTTTCTGCCTTTCAATAGATTGATCCATTTTGTCCAAGTAATCTAATTTGTGGGCATAGATTTATTTGTAGTGTTCTTTCGTCAAACTTGTAATGTCCACAAAATCAGTGGTGGTAACACTTTCATTTCTGACACTGGTAATTTTCATTTCTGACACTGATAATTTCTCTCCACTTCTTTAGTCTGTGTAGAAGTTAACCAATTTATGGATCTCAAAGAATGTTTTTTTGTTCTATTGATATCCTCTGTCGTTTTTCTGTTTTCAATTGCATTGATTTATACTCTATGTTTTATCATTTTCTTTCTTTTTTCCTGCTTTAGACTTAATTTTCTCTCCGTTCTTTAGTATTAAGTGAATGCTTGGATTATAGTTTTTGGATCTTTATTATTTTCTAAAATATATATCTAATGCTATATACTTCCCTTGAGGCACTGTTTTTGTGACATACCATGAATTTTATAAGTTGGATTTTCATTAAGTTAAATTTTTGAAAATTTCTCCTGAGAACTTTTCTTTTACCCAAGGGTTATTTATGAGTATTTGCTTAATTTTCAAATGTTTGGGATTTTCTGAACTATCTTTTCATTATTATTTCTAGTTTAATTCCATATAGTCTTCATTCTCTTTCTAATTTAACTAGCCCTTGGAGATTAAGCTTATTTTTAAATCCTGGGGCAAGTTAACTTATCCCTATGTACCAATCTTAAGTAGACAACAATTCAGTATTCTGCCTTTCTGGAAATAATTGAGAATTGATTTATTGTACTCATTTTCCTTTACCTATAATCATCTTACTTTAATTTTTTTTTATTCAGGGGCTTCTATTACAAAATTATTAGCTGAATATAAGATTTTATCTCTTTTTCCTTCCAAGAAACCATTGAAATCATAGCACAAATTTTTCATAAGGCACACATTTACAATAACAAAGAAAATAAAGAGGAGAAAGCTATCAATAAAAAAGAGATTTTAACAGATTTCTAGAGGTGAGAAAGTAGATGGGGGAGTGATAACTGGTAAGGTGTGCAGAGGAAGCTGCAGTGTTCACAGCTGTAGATTGAGATGATTTACACAGAAGAATCCTAGAGAGACTCTGGACCTGGTGAAAAGTGAGACTAAGATGTGGAGTTAAAAAGTAAAAAGATGAGTTAACAGTCTGTGTATCAAGCAGTTGACTTTTCTGTAGAGTTAACCATTTTTCCCACCTTCAAGATGCCACCTTTAGGGCCACCAATCAGATCACATTGTTTTCTCCCTGCAACTGACTTTCAGGGAAAACAGGAACATTTTGCAAAGGTATTTATCTCCACTCCCACATAAAACCCACTAGAATAAACGTAAATGAATAAAATAAGGACAAACAGAGCAAACGAGGATGTGACAGCAGAGGGCAGATGTTATCAAATTTTAGACACTGGAATGCTGAGAAACAAGAGCTGATAACAGACTTGCCAGAACAGAGAAACATAAATAGTCTTCAGGGATGAAGCAAATAAGAAACAAACCACAGCATTCCCGGAAATTTAGAAGAAATGGAGGCACCAGAGACTTGGAGAGGTATAGGCAGTGGGGCTGAAAATAGATTTAGTTGAAAGTGTTAGTAAAAATATAACAACTAGATGCCCCGATTTTCTTTCCCACTGCAGGAAGGTAGATGACCTGGGCCAATTTATACATTAGGCACAGTGCCTAGGGTCCATGATAATTTTAGGGGCGTACAAAAGATGTTTTAATTTACTTTACAGTCAGAAGTAAAAAGTGAGCGTCATACAACCTGGGTTATATTTGTCTTTATACAAACACAGTCATAAAATATCAGTTTTACTTTATATTTTATTTTATGTTATGGAGGAAGCAGTCCTTGAAGGCAAAAGTGTTTAGTGTCCACAACAGTCATAACATGACCCTGTGGACAACTACCACTCTTCCACCATAAGAAGACAGCAGGGATTATTTGATTTTAGGAGAAGTTAAAACGAAGAGTTCTACATTCAGGCACTTCATTCACAGAAAAGCAGGCTTATCCTGCTCACAGAGGGAAGAGTAAATGAAAAGTCTGCTTATTAAAAAGTCTGTCTCCTACGCCTTTCTTGACTTGCAGCAAGAATGGTCATACACAGATTTAAACCACACCCCTCAATCCCTGACCCAGGGAAGAACCATGGAGAATTCTATTTGAGAGAACTGACAGTTGCCAAAGAAAAGATTCATAACTACCCAAAGAAAAGGCCAGTTTGTCTTGCTATAGCCCTAGAGTAAAGCCCGTTGGTCCACAGTCCTAATCTCATAAAACAGATAGCTTCCAGCTCATAAATGCTTTCATCTGAATTATGTACAGGACAAAAAAAATCATCATACATTTTAAACATCTCTAATTTGGGAAGAAACGCAGAAAAAATGGTGGGAGCAGAGATAATGCTATGCTGGGGGCAGAAAAAGACAATAAATAAATAAATCTAAAGTCAATATTCATAGAGAGACAAAAGACAATAACATGACTTCCTAGAACATAAAAAATGTGTTGACTTGACATTTAAGAAAGTTATTTAGGTGACAAGGTAGGGTTTCTGCATATTAAAAATAAAACAGGGATATTTAAAACATTAACAAACCATATGGAAGAAAATATAGTGTATATCTCCCAGAAAACAGAGCAAAAAGAGAAAAGAAATATGAAATGAAAACTATGAGAAAATAAGTGAATCAAATTAGGGAGACTAACTTTTCTGAACAATAGGAGTCCCAAAAGGTGAGACTAGAGAAATCCAAAGGAAGAAAGTGCGAAGGACAGAAAATAAGTTTTCTAAAACTTACAAACAAACATTTCCAGATTGAGAGGGTCTGTGAAATACCTAGAAAAGAAATAAAAATATCTATACCATGCATATTATTTTGAAATTTTAAGACAAAAAGAAATAAAAGCGTATTAGGGTTTTTCAGAAAAACAGAAACAATAGGATACATGTACACATAGAAGAGGGGATTTATCAGGAGAATGGCTCACTTGATTATGGAGGCTGAGAAGTCCCACAGTCTACTGTCTACAAGGTAGGGAACCAGGAAAGCCACTGGTGTTCACAGAGTCCACAAGCCTAAGACTCAGGAGTCGCCTGTCTAGGGCAAGAGAAAATGGATTTCCCAGCTGAAGAAGATAGAAATATTTCTTCCTTTGTCCACCTTTCTGTGCTATTGAGGCCTTCCATGGATTGATTGATGCCCACCTGCATTATGAGGGTGGACCTTCTTTACTCAGTTTACTGAAACAAATACTAATTTCTTCTGGAAACACGCTCACAGACACATGCAAAAATAATGTTTAAACAGCTACCTGGGCTTTCCTTAACCTGGTTGAGTTGGTACATAAAATGAATCATCATAAAAAAGTTTGCAGGAAAAAAATACATGAAGGTACATCAAAGTACCAGAAATTAGATTTTTTGCTTGCAATATTAGAAGCTGAAAAAACAAGAATAAATGCCTTCAAAATTTTAAACCTATAATTTTATGCCTAATACATAAACTATTTCCAACTTATAATTTTATATCCAGCCAAAATATCAATGAATTGTGAGGTTAGAATAAAGACATCTTCAGATATGCAAATTTGCTAACGTATTCTTCTCTATACATAATTTCTCAGGGGCTACTGGACATTAGAGTTCTTCAAAATACAAACATTAGCAACAACAAAAAAGAAAACACAGATGTAACAACATAGGAGGAAAGTAAAATGAGTTTCTAAAATGAGAGTAAAGGGAGAATATGACAACAGCTGTGTTACAGGACTACTAAGCAATTACTATATATTGGAGGAGATCGGTAAGAGATCTTCAAAAGAAGATATTGACACTAAGTTACCTGATATATTTTGAGCTGACTGGGGAAGCTTATACAGCTTTGGATGAGATCACAACAATAAATTAGTTGTAGTTATTGAAACAATTAAGCATATAAAAAATTATTGACACCAAAGAGAACAAAAGTTGCATAATAAAATAAACATAGTATGCTACATTGCTCAGTTGTGAAGGTCAACATTTACATATAATAATGAAAACACTAAATATTGATCTTAAAATTTTTATAACTCTATTAATACATGGAGGGATGGGGAGGTGAATGTGTCTGTATATGGTATAAGGTAACTAAATACTCATTCTCCCAAGTCTCTTGAATATGTTCACCTCTTTTGCACCTAATCACAAGCAATCTAGTCTTTCAGCTTTTACCTGGGTTCTTGAAACTTCTAATAGTTGCTCCACCCCCACTTTTTCTTCCCACAGTTGTTCTGCATTCTAGCATTCCATAGTCAGTCTTTTTAATGGGCAGGTCCAATCATGTCATCTTGTGCCTTTCAAAGGCTTCCCGCTGTCCTTAGGTCAAAAACCAAAGTCCTTAATGTGGCCTTCAAGTTAATGCATGATCTGGATCCTTCCTACTCTAATACATTATTTTTTACTCCTTTTCCCCTCACTTTCTTTTATTTCTCTAGCCTTCTCACAAAAATGTCATAGAACTTTTTCTGCATAGAGGTGTTTCACATGTTATTATTTCTTTTTGGGAAAGATTCTCCATCCACTTCTGCCCCAAATATTTCCTTCCTCTAATTGCCCCACATGCCCCCTACATATTGACTCAAAGATCATTTATGCTCAAAGATAGATTTGTTTTCTGATCTTTAATACTAGGTCTTTGTGGCTATTCCCAGTAATTCACTTTTATCAATTCTTTCTAAAGCATCATAATTAGATTCAAAGGAATACTTTTCTATTTGCAATCACATTGTGTTTGTTCAAACCATAGTTAATTAAATTACATAATTATAATAGCAAGTACAACTGGAATAAATGGATTTAAAAGCAAACTCAACCGATAAATACATAATTCAATGGGAGGCAATAAAAGGAAGTGATCATACTAGCGAGTAGCCTACTCCTACCCACTGCTTAGCCATGGTTGGCACCGCAGTAAGTTTTATAGAGTAATGGAGAATATCAGACATTCAGTGATATCAGTAAAATATTGGCCAAATGAAAAAACTTCTGTGATATTTCATTAATTTTTTTTCCAATTTTAATTTTAAATTCAGGGGTACATGTGCAGGATATGCAGATTTTTTACAAAGGTAAACATAAGTCATCGTTGTTAGATGCACAGATCATCCCATCACCTAGGTATTTAGCCCAGCATCCACCACCTGCTCTTCCTGATGCTCTCTCTCCTTCTACCCACTACCCTCTGACAGGCCCCAGTGTGTCATTCCACCCCATGTATCCATGTATTCTCATCATTCAGCTCCCACTTATAAGTGAGAACATGCAGTATTTGGTTTTCTGTTTCTGTGTTAGTCTGCTGAAGATAATGGCTTCTAGGTCTAACCACGTCCTGCAAATGACATGATCTCATTCCGTTTTATGGTCGCATAGTATTCCATGGTGGATATGTACCACATTTTCTTCATGTAGTCTATTGTTGATGGGCATTTAGGTTGATTCCATTTATTTGCTATTGTGAATAGTGCTACAATGAACATACATATGCACGTGTCCTTATAATAGAATGATTTATATTCTGTTGGATATATATACACTTAGTAATGGGATTGCTAGGTTGAATGCTAGTTCTGTTTTGAGGTCTTTGAAGAATTACCACACTGTTTTCTACAATGGTTGAACTAATTTGCACTCCCAGCAACAGTATATAAGTGTTTCTTTTTCTCTGAAACCTCACCAGCATTTGTTATTTTTTGACACTTTGATAATGGCCATTCTGACTGGTGTGAGATGGTATCTCATTGTGGTTTAGGTTTGCATTTCTCTAATGATCGGTGATGTTGAGCTTGTTTTCATATATTTGTTGGCCACATGTATGTCTTCTTTTGAGAAGTATCTGTTCATGTTCTTTGCCCAGGTTTTAATTGGGTTGTTTGTACTTTTCTAGTAGATTTGTTTAAGTCCCTTATAGATACTGGATATTAGACCTCTGTCAGAGGGATAGATTACAAAAATTTTCTCCCATTCTGTAGATTGCCTGTCCACTCTGATGATAGTTTCTTTAGCTGTATAAAAGCTCTTTAGTTTAGTTGGATACCATTTGTCAATTTTTGATTTTATTGCAATTACTTTTGGCGTCTTCATCATGAAATCTTTGCCTGTGCCTATATCCTGAGTGGTATTGCCAAGTTTTTTTATAGCGTTTTTATAGTTTTGGGTTTTACATTTAATTTGTAAATCCATCTTGAGTTGATTTTGGATATGGTGTAAGGAATGGGTCCGGTTTCAATTTTATGCATATGGCTAGCCAGTTCTCCCAGTACTATTTATTAAATAATCATTTCTCCATTCCTTGTTTTTGTCAGGTTTGTTGAAGATGAGATAGACATAGGTGTGTGGTTTTATTTCTGGATTCCCTATCCTTTTCCATTGGTCTATGTGTCTCTTCTTGTACCAGTACCATGCTGTTTTGGTTACTGCAGCCTCGTATAGTTTGAAGTTGGGTAGAGTGATGCCTCCATCTATGTTCTTTTTGCCTACGGTTGTCTTGGCTATTCGAGCTCCTTTTTGGTTCCATATGTATTTTAAAATAGTTTTTTCTAATTCTGTGAAGAATATCAATGATGATAGTTTAATGGGAATATCATTGAATATATAAATTACTTTGGGCAATATAGCCATTTTCACTATATTGATTCTGCCTATTCATGAGCATAGAATGTTTTCCCATTTCTTTGTGTCCTCTCTGATTTCTTTGAGCAGCAGTTTGTAGTTCTCCTTAAAGAGGTCCTTCACCTCCCTTGTTAGCTGTATTCCTAGGTATTTTACTCTTTTTGTGGAAATTGTGAATGGAAATTAATTTATAATTTGGTTCTCTGCTTGCCTGTTGTTGGTGTATAGGAATGTAAATGATTTTTGCACATTGATTTTGTATTCTGAGATTTTGCTGAAGTTGCTTATCAGCTTAAGAAGATTTGGGCTGAGACGATGGGATTTTCTAGATACAGGATCTTATTATCTACAAACAAAGATAGTTTGGCTTCCTCTCTTCCTGTTTGAATACCTTTTACTTGTTTCTCTTGCCTGATTGTCCTGGCCAGAACTTCCAATATTCTGTCGAAGAGGAGTGTTGAGAGAGGGCATTCTTGTCTTGTGCCAGTTTTCAAAGGGAACATTTCCAACATTTACCCATTCAGTATGATGATGGGGTTGTCATAGATGGCTTTTATTATTTTGAGATATGTTCCTTCAATACTGAGTTTATTGAGAGTTTTTAACATGAAAGGATGTTCAATTTTACTGAAGGCCCTTTTTTCATCTTTTGAGATAATTATGACATTTTTGTCTCTAGTTCTTTATATGTGATGAACCACATATATTGATTTGCTTATGGTGAACAAACCTTGCATTGCAAGGGGGAAGCCTACTTGCTCATGGTGAATAAACTTTATCATGTGCTGCCAGATTCAGTTTGCTGGTATTTTGTTGAGGATTTTTGTATTAATGTTCATCAAGTATATTAGCTTGAAATTTTCTCTTTTTTGCTGTGTGTCAGCAAGGTTTTGGTATCAGTATGATGCTGTCTGCATAGAATGAGTAAGGGAGGAGTCCCTCCTTTTCAATGTTTTCAAATAGTTTTAGTAGGAATGGTAGCAGCTCCTCTTTGTACCTCTGGTAGAATTCAACTTGAATCCATCTGGTCCCGGGCTTTTATTTTTTTGTTTGGTTGGTAGACTATTTATTACTGCTTGAATTTCAGAACTCATTATTGGTCTATTCAGGAATTCAGTTTCTTCCTGGTTCATTCTTGGGATAGTGTATGTGTCCAGGAATTTATCCATTTTTTTCTAGATTTTCTAGTTTATGTGCATATAGTTGTTTATAATATTCTCTGACGATTGTTTGTATTTCTGTGGGGTCAGTGGTAATATTCCTCTTACCTTTCTTGATTGTATTTATTTGAATCTTCTCTCTTTTATTCTTCTTTATTAGGGTAGCTAGCAGTATATCTATTTTATTAATTTTTTTCAAAAAACCAGCTCCTTGAATCGTTGATTTTTCTATGAGTTTTTCATATCTCTATCTCCTTCAGTTTAGCTCTGATCTTAGTTATTTCTTCTCTTCTGCTAGCTTTGGGGTTTGTTTGCTCTTGGTTCTCTAGTTCTTTTAGTGGTGATGTTAAGCTGTTAACTTGAAATCTTTCTAGCTTTTTGATGTGGGTGTTTAGCACTATAAACCTCCCTCTTAACACTGCTTTAGTTGCATCCCAGAGATTCTAGTACATTGTCTGTTTGTTCTCATTAGTTTCAAAGGCCTTCTTGATTTCTGCCTGAATCTAATTATTTACTGAAGAGTCATTCAGGAGAAGGTTGTTCAATTTCCATTTAGTTGTGTGGTTTTGAGTGAATTTTTATATCTTGAGTTCTACTTTGATTGCTCTGTGGTCCAAGAAACTGTTTGCTATGATTTCAATTCTTTTGCATTTGCTGAGGAATATTTTACTTCTGATTATGTGTTCAATTTTAGAGTAAGTCCCATGTGGTAATGAGAAGAATTTCATATATTTTGTTGTTTTGGGGTGGAGAGTTTTCTAGATATCTATGAGGTCCCCTTACCCCAGAGCTGCGTTCAGGTGTGAATGTCTTTGTAAATTTTCTGTCTCAATGATCTAACATCATCAGTGAAGTGTTAAAGTCTCTCACCATTATTGTGTGGGAGTTGAAGTCTCTTTGAAAGTCTCTAAGAACTTACTTTATGAATCTGGGTTTTTCTGTATTGGGTGCATATCTATTTTTGGTAGTTAGCTCTTCTTGTTGAATTAAACTATTTATCAATATGACATGCCCTTCTTTCTATTTTTTATCTTTGTTGGTTAAAGTCTGTTTTATCAAAAACTAGGATTGCAACCCATGCTTTTTTTGTTTCCATTGCTTGGTAAATTTTCCTCCATCCCTTTATTTTGAGCTTACGTGTGTCTTTGCGTATGAGATGAGTCTCTTTCAGACAGCATACAGATGGGTCTTGGTTCTTTATTCAGCTTGGTATTCTGTGTCTTTTAATTGGGGCAGTTAGCCAATTTATATTTAAGATTATTGTTATGCGTGGATTTGATTCTGTAATCATGATGCTAGCTGGTTATTTTGCAGACTTGTCTATGTGGTTGCTTCATAGTGTCACTTGTCTGTGTCCTTGAATGTGTTTTTGTAGTGACTGGTAATAGTTTTCCTTTTCATATTTGACAGTTCCTTTAGGAGCTCTTGAGACACAGTTCGGGTGGTAACAAATTTCCTCAGCATTTATGTGTCTGAAAAGGTTCTTTTTTCCTCCTTTGCTTATGAAGCTTAGTTTGGCTGGATAAAAAATTCTGGGTATGAAATTCTTTTCTTTAAGAATGTTGAGTATTAGCTTCCAGTATCTTCTGGCTTGTAGGGTTTCTGCTGAATGGTCTGCTGTTAGTCTGATGGGCTTCCCTTTGTAGGTGGCCTCTCTGGCTGTCATACTTTTTTCTTTGATTTTGACATTGGAGAATTTGATGATTATGTGTCTTGAGGTGGATCTTCTCATAGAGTATCTTACTGAGGTTTTCTGCATTTCCTGAATTTGAATGTTGGCCTGTGTTGCCAAGTTGGGGAAGTTCTCCTGGATGATATCCTGAAGTATATGTTTCAACTTGGTTCCATTCTCCCCATCTCTTTCAGATACCCCAATGAGTCATAGATTCAGTCTCTTTACATGATCTCATATTTCTCAGAGTTTTTTTTCATTCTTTTCCATTCTTTTTTCTCTATTCTTGTCTGCCTGTCTTATTTCAGCAAGCTAGTCTTCAAACTCCAAGATTCTTTCCTCCACTTATTCTACTCTGTTATTAATACCTGTGATTCCATCGTGAAGCTTCTGTAGTATGTTTTTCAGCTCTAACAGGTTGGTTATATTTCTCTCTAAGCTGGCTATTTTGGCTGTAAGCCCCTGTATTGTTTTATTATGATTCTTAGCTTCTTTTCATCAGGTTATAACATGATTTTTTTACTTCAGCAAAGTTCATTGTTATCCACATCCTGAAGCCTACCTCTGTCATTGCAACCATCTCAGCCTCAGTTCAATTTTGAGTTTTTGCTAGGGAGGCGTTGTGGTAATTTGGAGGGAAAGAGGCACTCTGGCCTTTTGAGTTTAAAGCATTTTTGCATTGAGTCTTTCTCATCTTTGTGGACTTATCTACTTTCGATCTTTGGGGTTGCTGACCTTTGAATAGGAGTTTTGTGGTTTGTTGTTGTTGTTGTTCTTATTTTCTGTTTGTTTCTTTTTCTTCTTTTACCACTCTAGCCACTCTTCTGTAGGACTGTTGTCGTTTTTTGGGAGTCTACTCCAGATCCTAGTTGCTTTGGTTTTTTCCCATACTTGGAAGTATCACCAGTGAAGGCTGTGAAACAGCAAAGATGGTAGTCTACCCCTTCCTCTGGAAGCTCTGTCCCAGGGGTGCTGACCTATTGCCAGCCTGAATGTGCCTGTAGGAGGTGGCTGGAGACCCCAGTTGGTAGGTCTCACCTAGTCAAGAGGAATGGAATCCAAAACCAGATATAGAAGTAGTCTGGTTGCTTTTGGGTAGAGTAGCTGTGCTCTGTTGGTGATCCCTTCAGCCCCTGATTGCTTTGGGCTCTCCAAGGACCACAGGTTGGACCAGCTTAGAAGCCTGAATGGTCAACATGGCAGCAGCCTGCTCCACTCTACAGGCACTCCATCCCAGGGAGGAATTAGAGCACTGCTGGCTGTAGAATACAAGTGGGACTGGCTGGTGGTGCAGGCTGGGAGGACCCACCCTGGTGATGAGAAGTAGATCTGGGTCCTGCTTGAAGAAGCATGCTAGCCATGATCTTGCAAAGCTGCAGTGCTGTACTTGGGGGACTCTTCCTTATCTGGACTCTTTGGGCTCTCCAAAACCCACAGGCAAGAACTTGACCAATTCAACCGATTCAACCAAACAGCAGAGATGGTGCCTGCCCCTCCCGCCGGGACTTCTGTTCTGTCTCAGGCAGGCTCCACCCTGTTGCTTGTGGCTGGCTGTAATTCCAAACCACTGGGTTTTATCTTGTGAAATGCTATGGAAGTGCGGCCCACAGAATAATGCTGCTTGACTCCCTGGACTCAGCCCCTTTCCCAGGGGTATGTGAAGACTGCCAGCCTTCCCTGAGTTGTAGATACATTTGTTGGGGGTACCAGGGGCCAGAGTATGTAAAGATCATGGGTCTTTGTGTGTTCCTGAGCAGCTGTTCTGCCAAGACTCCAGACAGCTCTGTGTGTCGGATGCAAGGCTGTGGTGACATGGGCTCACAAGGGGATCTCCTGATCCATGGGTTGCAAAGATCCATGTGAGAAGTGTGGTTTCCCGGGGTTGTACAATCACTTACTGCTTCCCATGACTGGAAGTGGGGGGTTCTCTTAGCTTCATGTCGTTCCTGGGTGGGCCATCACCCTACCCTGCTTTTCTTCATTCTCGGAGGATCAACTGGTTTCACTAATCAGTTCCAATGTGAGTACCTGAATATTTCAGTTAAAGGTGCTGTATTTACTCACCACTTTTGTTCCGTTCTGTGAGTGCTGCAGACTGCAGCTGCTTCTAATCAGCCATCTTGGCCCAGCCATTTATTCTTAAAAGCTCCATGAGGCCAGGACAAATCTGCATTGGCTCATCCGTGTAAGACTAAGTTCTAGCACAGTCAGTATGTGAAACATAGTAGGCATGCAACAAACATTTCTTAAATAAATGATTCAAAAATACATGAACAGGTTTTTAAACAGTCTTGACTGTTGATCATATATTCTTCACTGATATTGAGTGCAGCATTTCTGCTGACCTTCTCTTTCCTTGACTTTTAAATAATTTCCACAGCAGTCTATAAATGTGCTGGTGATTGCATTGTTCAAAGCTATAATCCACAAATTAAGCGTGTCTTAGAGCATGATTAAATTCAAAAAAGCAAAATTGCTGGGGAAAATTCCTTATTATTATTTAGACAGCTGAACCACTTTTCAAAATATTTATAATACAGACTTCTCTTTTAAAGGTCAAAAATGAAAATCATTCATGGTCTAGAGAGGCCACATCGAATTTAAAAAGTTATCAAAGCTTAAGAAGACAAAGATAATATATTTTCTGTATAAGAGCATTTTAAAACTCATTTTAGATATATAATGATTTATAATGTGATAAAACTTATTATGTATGGGAATGTATTTAGTAAGTTCATTTTGATTAGTAAGAATGAGATAAAACCTGCAATTTATAAGATTGTATTTCGATTAATATTATAGATACTGACTTTAATTATACCTATTGAGAAAAAATGGAAAGAAAGCAGGCACGCTTCAAACACAAACACAGTAGGGCATACTTGATCTTTCCACTTATGTTCTCTGTTTTGTAGTTACGTGTATTTTCTTTATTACTTGTTTATTCTTAATTGCAAAGGATAAACATGCTTGTGGCAACAAGTAAAACTATAAAGATAATTATTTTAAAAGTTAATGTATATAGTTAATCTATATACATATACCTGGATATCCACTACCTTGATGCAGTCCCTTTATTCCTGTACATAAAAAATCTCATATATCATATATACCTCTAGTAGTTATATGTATGCCTATATATTTGTTACTTTTGCAAATATTGGGTCATACCAAATCTAATAACCTGAATTTTGCTTTTAAAGGTTTATGTATATTATACAACCAGTATATCAAAAGGATAGCTGACCTCCATGTTTATTGCAGCTCTCTTCACAATAGCTGGGATAGATATGGAATCAACATAAATGTCAATCAACAGACAAATGAAAAAATAAAATGTGGTATATACGCACAGCAAAATACTCTGCATTCATAAAAGATAATAAAATCCTGTAATTTGCAGCAACGTGGATGAGCCTGGAGGACATTATGTTAAGCAAAAGAAATCAGGCACAGAAAGAAAAACACCGCATGTTCTCACTCATATGAAAGCGAAAATAAAACTGAGCATAGTAGTAGGAATACAATTATGGATATTAGAAACTGGGAAGTGTAGAGGGTAAGAGAGAATGGAGAGAGGTCCGTTAACAAACACAAAGTTACAGATAGATAAGAGGAATGAATTCTGTTGTTCTGTAGCACTGTAGGGTGAACATAATTAACTATAATTTATTATATATTCTTAAAAACTGGAACAGAAGATTTTGAATGTTCTCAACACAAATAATAAATGTTTGAGGTGCTGAACATGCAAATTACCATGATTTGATCATTATGTATTGCATATATGTATTGAAATATTACTATGTATCCCATAAATATGTTAAATCACTATGTGTCAACTAAAGGTAAAGGGGAAAAATAGTATATTATGATATTCCTTCAGTTTAGTCAATATAGATATATTTTATTTTTTAGATCTATTTCACTTTAAGTTAGTATTATTTTACCTACTAAAACTATAAAATTTTAAGTGCCTACTGCTGAAAGACATGGTTGTTACACCAACAATACTTTTGTTTTATGTTTTTTATTAGAAACCTAGTATACTAATAATTTAAAATATTTAATATTTCTAAGTAATTACTTGCAACATCTAACAATATAATTCCAAACATGTGAATGTTGATCAAAGGATATTAAAATTTGTATTACCCTTTATTGTTACCCCCCCAAAATTAATAGGATAAATACTTGGATAAATCAATGCCTGCTTCTTTTTTTTTTTTTTTTTTTTTTGAGACGGAGTTTCGCTCTGTCGCCCAGGCTGGAGTGCAGTGGCGCGATCTCGGCTCACTGCAAGCTCCGCCTCCCGGGTTCACGCCATTCTCCTGCCTCAGCCTCCCGAGTAGCTGGGACTACAGGCGCCCACAACCGCGCCCGGCTAATTTTTTGTATTTTTTTTTTATTAGAGACGGGGTTTCACCGTGGTCTCGATATCCTGACCTTGTGATCCGCCCGCCTCGGCCTCCCAAAGTGCTGGGATTACAGGCGTGAGCCACCGCGCCCGGCAATGCCTGCTTCTTACAAATTTTATTATTAAACTCCCTGTCATATTATATTCATTTTTTTCTGGTTGTATAGGGTTTAAAGAGTTTGTCAGGAGCTGAGACACGCTAAAATGAGAAAATAAAGGAAAGTTAACAACTAAATTATTTTGCAGCAGTACCCAAATAATTTCTACAAAATTATTCCACCTACACCTAAAATATATTGGCCAATTATGCCATTTCTGCAGGGATCTCAGTATAATAGCAGTCACAAAAAAATTACAATGATAAAGCCTAGAAAAATAGTATTATTTTTCTTTTTTGTCATAGTTTCATTGCAAATATTATTTTAGCAGGCTTCATTTCCTTCTACGATAATTTACAGTGAAATGAAACCCTTTTACTTCCCCCCAACTACACACAGATGCAGTGTTTGAAATGCTATTTATTGTGTCCTGCATTCTAAGGAGACTTAAAGCCTTCAAGAAGACAATATAAAGAGAGATACCTTCTTTCCAGAATTTGTCTCTTAAAATTCTCATGAATAGAGATGAAGCAATAGCAAAGCTTTGAGAGTGCTTGTATAGGATATAGAAATATACTTCATTTGTACTCTAGCAGAGGAAGATGAATGCTTTAACCTTGAGACATCCTATTATTTTGGCTCTATGTAAAGAAAAATCTCTTGGAGAGAGCTACTACTACAAAAGAAATAGGCAAACATTCCAAGTCATATTCATTTGCTGTTGATGCCCATATAAAAATGTCTACATTCATTGTACTGTACCTTTACATGGTAAGCATTTTTACAAGAAGAGCTCCAGAGCCAAATCAACTGCATTTTATCCAGTGATGTATTTATCCAAAATATCAAAGTGAAACATAATATCCACTGTCAGCTATAAGCATCTATGTGGGTCAATTTTAAAAACAACATTATATGCCTCCCTCCGTGCCACATTCACCTAGGGAATGGAAACAGCAAATTTCAGTTTACAACTCTATGGAGTCATACTCTGAAAAGAGGTTTACATAACTTGTAACAAGTCATGGTCTGTAAATTTCTTGCTCACCCTTAAATATACGGTGATGAAAAGCAATTTTTTTTTTTCACAAAGAATATTCCACTCCAAGCTGACTTCTCAACAAGAAACAGTATCTATGTTTATATCAGTCAGGAAGAGCTAAATCATACTAAAATAAAAGACAATCTCCCAAATTTCACAGAATTAAAATACCATAGGATACTTTCTGCCTCATATGATGTGTCTACTGTGAATCAAGGTAGTTCTTTGTTCTGGGTTGTTCATACACTGGAGCTAGGCTGAAGAACCACCCTCTGGAATATTGCTGGACCCAGCGCCAGAACTGAAGAGCTTTGGAGGATCTTGTATCAGCAATTAAATATTCCAGCGAGGAACTTTCATGCATCTTCTTTTTTTTTTCCTCTCCACTCATTGGTCAGAAGTAGTCATATGGCTCCCATTTAAATACAGTCAGGCATTCCAATCCTGAGGAGTTACCGAGTGCCCAGAAGAAAGAGAACTAGAAATATTTTGCTAAATATTACTAATGAATACTACTGTTCAACATGCTGTTCATCAAGTACCTTCTTTCTCCTGCAGAAATGATGTGCTCACCCTCTCTTCTAGGGAGTCAGATATAAGATGCCATCTGGTCTTGGCATCAAGCGTAAACCCAGTATCTCAGATATTGTTGATTAGTTTATTTTTTCTAGAATGTTATGCACAGTTGTCTTTACATCAAGTGTATACCTAATGCCTTTTGATTTGAAGACCAATGAACTAAAAAGTTCTCTTTAAACCCTCTATCCAATATTCAGCCCTGGAACAAGGACAGAGTAAGTACAATCGCACTCCCCCAAATCACAAGATTTTTAACCCAAGTTTAAAGCTTATGGTTATTTTGGCAGTGCAACTCTCCTTAAAACTTTGTAAACTTCTCACCTATTTAAGTCAGCTTCATATGCAAATAACCACACCCACAGTTATTTTCTAGTTACATTTGTTTAGACTTATTATTTTCTTTATTATCTTATATTCCATCCTACTTTTTTTCTTCCTGCCTTAATTGCAAATACTTGACCCTTTCAGATTTTGGCTGGCAAGTCATATGTTTAGTCTCTTTTTCTTTAGCCATTTTGTTCAAATCAATAGATTTCCTGGATATTGTAGCCTTATTTGAGTCCGTACCGGAAGATAGTTTAATCCACTCTGAGATTTCACAATGAATGTGGCAGCCATGTGCTTGAAGCTTGTCAGGAGGATTCATTCTAATTAACATTTATTTGTCAAAAGTTTTCTTGGTTTTTACCTTTCACCAGTTGAAGATGGTAATCATCTGCCTCTTACAAGACTCTATAGCTGAAATCACAAACTATTCTCTTTAATTCCAGCTTGCAAGTTAGCTAATTTTTTCTGAGCCCCTCTATCTCTCTTTCTCTCTCCTTGTCAACTAGCAATAGTAGCTCACACATTTTTATAATTTTTTGTTTTCCAACTTTGAAGCAGGCTCACTATGCACTGACTACTAACTTGTGTGAATCCAGTGAGTGAGAATATACTCATGGCCACAAGTCACATGGAGCTGATTTATTATTTACAGATAGGTAGCAATGGACAACTGAAGCCTATGATTTATTGCAAACCAGTCTTCCTACAGCTTAGAAGAGCTTCCCATGGGAGGGTGGAGTCTTGTCTAAAAGTTGCACACTTGTACCACAGCTGAGACTTCAGAAAGCAGCCTGCCTTGGGTTTTGTACTCTGGCGTAAGAGGAGCTGCTGGGCTAAAGCATTGAAAAACATCTTGTTTCTAAGCTGGTGACTGGAACGGAACCTAGCTGTTCTGGCCAGTACCTCCCTATCTGAGAATGTTGCATTCCCAGCACATTCTGTAATTATTCTTGAGTACTATAAGCAAGAAAGAGAAAGCAAACTGGGTCTGTTCAAGGCCGTCTGGATAACCGTTCTGTAGCAATCTCTTTCCCTAGACTTACAAGTTCATTTGGTATGCTCTCTGCGTTTCAAGTGAATGAAAACACGTAGATCACAGTTTTATTATGCATTTCATCACCAAATAATATGAATTGTCACCCTTCTAGCTTCAAATACCAGTTCTCTGACATTTTGCTATCTGTTCCCTAAACTAATGACAGATATTTTACTGTTTGCTTATGATAATATGCCAATTATAGGTAACACCATCTATATCAACAGTATGGGTTAGGATTTTTTGTGATAATTTTTTAATGTAGGGTCTTAAGATCTTATGAGTTTTTTTTTCTTTTTTTTTCTCTCATTTATAGTATATGCTCACCAAGAGTCAACTGAAAACTCTGTTTGGTCATCCTTATTCTAAAACTCGGGCTGAAAAAAAGAGCTAAAATTCAAAACATTTCTGAACATTAAGGGGTCTCTGATCAATAAACAAATTCTCTGCCAGTAAATGACACAGGTTGCTTTTGCCTAGTCACTGGGGAGAACTAGCCTCTCTGCCACACTTATATAAATATCTTCATTTACCTCTTCAGACACACACTGCACACTTCCCCATGCTATTCTGTGCCCTGGGAGGCTGCTTCCTTATCTTAAGACTACCAGTTGGGTTCTACCAATAGAGGCATCAGCAGGAGATTGGAAGGCACAGGGAAAGCAGATTGAATTTTTATTGTCCCAGTTTCCTCCATTCTGGGTCACAGTGGATTGGCTGTGCTCCTCTTCCAATTGGTCAGCCTTCTCTGTACAGCTACCCTCTCTAGGTTCTATAAACCATACAACCACTCCCTTCCCTTGTCTCTTCATGCCTGTGGATAGCAGCTCTTTCCTGTTGCTGGCTCTAGGATTCTGCATTGTCGTTTATTGGGTTCTTTAAATCCTGCCACAACCTAGCAATAATCTCTTCACTAAAGTATTCTTCTGTTATTCTGTTTGTGTGCGCCCCTCACCTTTTTCTCCCAGGATTTGGACTGATACACACACACACACACACACACACACAGATGCACACACCATCCAACCAAGAGGGAACCAAGCAGTACAATATACCTACTTCTAGAGTAGATATTTGACTGAAAGTATTAATAACCACCAGGATGTTTTGTTCACCAAAGCACCAGTTCTATTCAGAATGATTCTATCACTTTATGAATATGTTCCTACCATAGCAGATTTTGCTCAACTAATACATTCTCAATGTATGTCTTTTTTTTTTTTTTTTTTTTTTTTTGAGACGGAGTCTCGCTCTGCCGCCCAGGCTGGAGTGCCGTGGCCGGATCTCAGCTCACTGCAAGCTCCACCTCCCGGGTTCACGCCATTCTCCTGCCTCAGCCTCCCGAGTAGTTGGGACTACAGGCGCCCGCCACCGCGCCCGGCTAGTTTTTTTGTATTTTTTTAGTAGAGACGGGGTTTCACCGTGTTAGCCAGGATGGTCTCGATCTCCTGACCTCGTGATCCGCCCGTCTCGGCCTCCCAAAGTGCTGGGATTACAGGCTTGAGCCACCGCGCCCGGCCTCAATGTATGTCTTTTAACGTGTGCTTTGGATACCTAAAAACTCACTTCTTATATAGCCAGTTTAAATTTCCAAGTGAAATAATTTAGTAAGTCCAACTAGCCATTGCATTTTCATTATTTAGACAGGTTTGTTTTTTTTTTTTTAAAGAACATGTTTCTATTAGCTTCTGTCCAGCTTGATACATGGCTTAGTTTCCTTGAGCCTCATGACCTGCCCTGGTCTAATCAGCTGTAGCTGAAAGAGTCATATAAAATAGGCACAGACCTCTGTGATTAAAGTATTATGTAGGACAGATGAAAATCTACTTATAAGTAGTCTGATGGTAGGACATCCATTCTGTATAGGGCACCCATCCTGGGGTTTAACCTTATATTATAATTAAATATCAGTTATGAACTGACAGAAAGAAACATTGTCAAGAGGCAGTTATAGCTGACATGTTATATAGTAGAGAGTGTAATAAAATATGACAGCCAGACGACGGAAACAGAGAAGTTTTCTTATTAAAATTAAAAAAGAAGAAATGTGGAACTAAAGGGCTATAACAGAGTTTGCATCACTTAGTCTACCGGTTCATCAAATATGGCCCCTGGGTCAGCAATGTTAGTATAACCTAATGGAGAGCCTGTTACAAATGCAGATTCCTGGGTCCCACCCCAGATTTACTGGATCAGAATCTCTGAGAATGTGACCCAGCAAACTGTGCTTTAATAGTCATTCCAGTTGATTTTGATGCATGCTAAAATTTGAGAACCCCAGCCCTAGTTCAGTGCTTCTCAAACTAGTGCACATTATGATCACCTGCTTGTTAAGATAAAGATTCTGATTCTGTAGGTCTGAGCTGGGCCCCAAGATTCTGCCAGTGTAACAAGCTGCAAGGTGATGCTGCTGCTGCTGGTGCTTGAGCTACACTTTAAATATTGAGGCTAAATTGCCATCTCCTTCAGACCAAAGACTCAATTTTGTTATTTTCAGCCTCTGTTCGGAATGTCATTTCATGGTACTGCTAGAAAGAGTATTGTTGGAAACATGTTTGCAGCATTAAAAGGCGATAATCTAAAAGGAGATTTTGCATCCAAGCCACTATGTTGCTCTGGCAACTGTACTTTGGCAAATCCACCCACAACTTTTTTCTAATTCTCTAGTATCTTTTTAAAACAAAAACAAAAACCTACCTTGTTTAGCTTTAAGTAGCCACCTCTTCAATAGAAATCCTAAACTCCAAATCCTAAGGTCCAAGCTGATGATCACATCATGGTGTTCTCATGCACAGTGTAGACATCTGGTTTTCCACACTGCTAAAGCTCTGCTCCGATGGGCAGCTTCCCCCTGCCCCAACATGCCAGAAAGCAATCACAATCTCAGACCCTCAACTTCCTTCCTCTTCATACCTCTCACACTAGCAGAAAACACCTATGCAACAAAGTGAGGTAGCTTAAATTGATCTAACCATCAACGTTTTCTCCTCTCTTACATTAACACTCTCTCTGGTCTTTCTTCTTCTTGATTGTACTCAGTTCTCTCCGTAGTTTAACGGAATGCCACACAGAAAGGCTCATGTAGACCTGGTCTCCTAATTAACCCTTTCTCCTTCAGGACCACCTTCAGGGATCCAGTTCCTTCAAAACCCTTCAGCATTCTGCCCTAAACTAGAACTAACATGTAATATGCTTTCTATAAGGTGATAGTGGTTGATAATAATTTATTATAATACCCTATCTAGAGATACTTATATTTTAAAGTAGAACACTCAAAAGGCAACCAAGTAGATATTAAACTTTGGTGACCATGTGAATCACCTTGGATGTTTGTTCAAAATACAGACTCTCGGGCATTGCCTCATACCCAGTCTACTAAAATCTCTGATGGTAGGGCACAGTGTCTTGAGTAGGGATTTTTTCCTGACAGTTCTCAGAAAATGCATATATTTTTTGCAATACTTAAAAAATCATTAACAAATCAGGAACACAGGAAAGGGTATTGTAATTCTCTTGCAAGAATGAAAGCTTACCAACGGACATAGAATCTATCTTAGTTCAAAGAAACTGGACTCCAGTCAAGCAAGAGTAGGAAATTCTTACACACACAGCTGAAATTGAAGGTCTGCTATTCTGAGATCAAAGACAGGAGAAAAGAACAAGCTCAGCATTCAGGATGCCATTAGTCAGTCTTGCTTATAGCTGTTTCCATATTTTAAGCGTGCTTTTATGGCCCTGTCTGCTGCTCAGAATGAGTCATTCTTGAAATTAAAATAAATATTTATAAGTGTTTATGCATGATATCTTTTATACAAATTCTAGGTGTCTGAAAAAAAGAATTTTGAAAGTAAAACTAATAATTACCTACATGTAATTCACTTTATACTTGTTAATATTACTAAGATACCAGATATTTTGTTATTCCAATACTACTCAGTAATGTTCCCTGGCATTGTTTAGTATCTGAATATTCACTATGGGTGAATATGAATTGATTATAATAACATGAACTTCTACCAAAAGCAGCAAAAACAAGCAAAATTAAAACAAGCAGACCAAATAATTTCCTTGGTAAAGGGGAAAAGTTATGAAGTACCCTAAAGGCCAACTTGAAGATGCTTTTGGAGGCTCTCTCGTCAACTGGATCAAAATGAAAGAAAATCTTCTGTATCTAGAATATCTGTCAAGAAGAAAATATCAAGACTATTAGATGAGGAAATTAATGCTTTGTATGTTTAAAAATTTCATTTTGAGAATAATAATTTTTAAATATTTAAAATTTGTGGAACTTTTAATTATTTTATATGATATTTACTTCTCATTAATGTTTCTATATTTTAATGTTTTCTGTTCTCAAGGTCTATATTAAGTACAGAACAATTTTGCATGCAATTGAAATATATGATCTTGCCACAATATGTTGGTTAATAATAATAAGCCATGCTTTTGCTATTCTTTTTTACAGAAAACCACTGAAATTTCTAATATAACTGTATCATAAAAATGATTTATTGTTTATTATTATGGTCACATTATTATTTTTAAAGATAAATAATATGTTATAAAAATAAGAAAATAATTTATGATTATACAAGATTATAATTTATATTATGATTTCTCATTCTTAAATCCCAAATCCTAGCAATATAAAAACACAAGTGGGGTACAGGAATATGCATCTTTTACAAGCACCCCAGGTCATGTTAATGCAAATGTCTTGAGTGGAAAACACTGCAAAACACTGCCTTAACCCAATGAAGAGTATAACTGCAGTCAATCTGGAGTTTTAGGCTTTTAGATGGAAAGACTAGGTTTAGAGGGACATTGAGGATGAAGGCTTCCTGGTCCTCGCAGACATCCTTTAAATAACACCATAGCGACTGCAGCTACATCAGATTGCTCACATATGGTGTGAGGAGATTATTAGCTATTTCTGTGGTTTATTAGCTATTTCTGTGGTTTATTTTGATAATTAATGTAAATGACACATCAAAGCACCTTCTTAGAAGATACCTGACACATGATAATTCCCTTCCTCCTTTCCCCACCTTGTCTACTTAATCTTCCATGAACCCAGAATTCTAAACCCACTTGTTAGCCACATATTTAGGAAATTTATATCTCTTAATACATCACATTACGCCTCCAAGGCATCAACATTAGCCTGCACATTTGCAGGAGGAATATGGGATGAGAATAGCAACAGTGTTCCCACCGGCAGCCATGGGGTGTGTGTTGAATGAGACTAGATTGTCTGGGTTGCTTTGCATGTGTTAGAATTCAGGTCACACCTTTGCTGTAAACATAGATGCTGCATTCTTTATAGCAGACGCCAGACGTTTCCAAATTCCTCAAGTGATGGCTCTACAAGCTTGTGCTTTGAGAATTACAGTCATAAACACAGAAAAGTGTGCCCATAAACAGTAGTTTAGTACTCTTGTTTGCTTTATATTCTATGCTAATTGACTTAACCAAATGATTTATGTTTATATAAAGTGTAATTTCAAAAGGACATTAAAAAGAATCCAAGCTAATGCATTAAATTAACTTGGCATGAAACAACATATCACAGGATATTTTAATCGCACAATCTTATGTTTGTGAGTGTGTGAATTTTTCCATACATAATTTATAGGAAAGTAGGCAGTGTAATGTTAACTGTTGGCTAAATTGTATTAATTAATATATATTTTCTAATTTGCAAGGCAGTTAAATAGTCTTATACAAAGAAATGAAGATGTATTTTCCTATCTAATCAGTTACTCTACTTGCTTCTTAGATCACTTCTCATCCCCACAGATCCAAGTCACTGATATTTCAGATCATGTTACATACTTACTTCCTAAGTGTATATTTACTTAAAAGTACTTACAATATTTTGTTCTACTGGGAAGGAATGAATCTCTGCAAATGATGGCTGTGTGGACCTGGAGCTTTCAAAGTAATAATTTCAAAGTAATAATTTGAGCTATCTGCATGTGGATTTATCTTCACAAGTGAATACCCTAGTTTCTCTCCTTTCATAAAGAACAGAACTTCACCCAACTTTTGAATCAATGTGCCTAAGGTCCAGTCTGTACCTTGTGCTGAGAATATGTTCAGTAAGTATGTGATGAATGAAAGGACTCATGAGAGTCAGGTACCCGTATTCTTTCATTAGGGTTCTGGAAATGTGCTTTCCTCTGCAATGAAACTGCATTGCAGTTTCCTCTGCAATGATTCTGGTGTCTCATAGCACTGACCTGTGGTGGGGGTTATTCTCTATGTATAATCACTGTGTTATACAGTGAGGGAGCACTGTTTGCCCTCGATTTGGCTCTTGGACTTACCCAGGCTAAATATTACACACCCCCAGTTTATCCTTAGTGTCTCCAGTAAAGTCCAGAATGGGAGATTTGTTGCTGAAGTACAAATGAGTCAGCACTGGGCAGAACTCTTATCCAGGGCATTGTTGAGTGCTGAGTTGGAATCCAGCTGGGGCTGAGTCAACAGAGGGCAATTTTTAGATATATTTAGAGTCACATTAATTAGGGAAGCAACTAGCCATCATATGTGGACTTCTTATATGAACTTTTTCCACTTAAAAAAATTAAGGTGTAATTTACATAGAGTAAAATGTATTCTTTTTAGTAGTATATAATTCTGCAAGTTTTGATATCACATTGTCATGTAACCCCCACCACAATCACAATATAGAACAGTGTTTTCCTCCCTCAAAATTTCTCATGACTCTTTGTAGTCAAGTCCCCTTTAACTAAGCCCCAGGGCCTTGCAACCACTGATCTGTTTACCTCCTTAAACTTTTGCCTTTTTAAGAATATCTTGTAAATATAATATAATCACAGCAGGTAGCCTTTGATTCTGGACTTTGCTGCTTGGTATAATGCATTTAAGAACCATCCTTGTTGTTGTGTGTGTCAGTTGTTCACACATTGCTGAGTCATATTCCATCATATGGATGTACTAGATTTGTTTATTCATTTCCCGATGAAGGACATTTGGGTGGTTTTCAGTTTGAAGCAACTATGAATAAAGTCACTGTAAATATTTGTGCAGAAGTTTTTGTATCAGCATAGGTTTTCATTTCACTTGGGAAATCATATAGTAGTGTGATTGGTGGCTCTTACAGTAAGTGTATATTTAACATTATTGCTCTATTAAAGTACTTTCCAAAATAGCTGGTCATTTCACATTCCCATTAGCAATTTATGAGAGTTCTGGTTGCTGTACCTCCTAGACAGTAGTTGTTATATTCAGTCTGTTAAATTTTAGATATTTTAATAGGTATACAGTGGTATCTATTGTGGTTCTGTTCTTTTTTCTAATGACTTACGATGTTAAGCATGTTTTCATATATTTATTTGATATTTGCATATCTTCTCTGGAGCAGTCTTTTAATCTCTTGTCTATTTTTATTAAGTTTTCCTTGCATTATTGAGTTTTGAGAGTTTTAATAAACATTTTGCAAATGAGTTCTTACATATGTGATTTGCACATATATTCTTCTTATCTATGTCTTGTCTTTTCATTCTCTTAACAGTGTCTTTTGAAAAGCAGAAGTTCTTAATTTTGATGACATGTATTTATAATATTATCTTTTATGGATCATATTTTGGTGTCATTTCTAAAAAGAGTTCTGCCTAACCTGATGTCATAAAGGTTTTCTTTTAGAAGTTTTATGTTTTTAAAGTTTATATTTAGGTCTATTATTTGTTATATGAAGTAATTTTTATACAGATTGAGAGGTATCAATCAAATTATTATTTTTGGCATACAGATAGCCAATTTTCCAGCACTATTTGTTGAAAAGATAATCCTTTCTCTATTGAATTCCTCTGGTAATTTTGTCAAAAATCAACTAACCATATGTATGTCTATTTCTAAACTCTCAATTCTATTCAATTCATCTATTTTTCTACTTTATGCCAATACTATTCTTGATTATCATAATAACTTAATAGTAAGACTTTAAGTGGGTGTAAGTCTTCCAAATTTGGTCCATTTTTGGCCTTTCACACTTCTTTGTAAATTTTATAATTAAATAAGGAGAATTTTATCATTCTCTTTTTGCCTCAGAGGTTTTCAGTGTGCACATTTAACATAATTGGAAATTTATAACACTGATGCGTCACAATGAGATCTGCTTATTGATTATTGGTTCTCCATTCTCTAAAGGAGTTACTAATGACCCTTTCTAAAATGTAAAAAAGTCTTCATTTCTGTCTTCATCCACCAGTAATTTTATATGCTCATATTCTCCCTATTCAATAAAATATCTGTTTTCTTCAGATATTATCTTAAATAAAGAAATATAAGAAGCGTTAAATACTTCTCATACTCATAGTTACCTCACCTTGGACATGACTAAATACATGAAAGCAAGCATTACGCAACTCAATTGGCTTCCAAATGTGTCATCTTGTAGGCAAAGACATGTATCTCTGGAAACTTCTCTAAAAAATATTCTCATTTTGTCTGAATATTAGAACCATCTGAGGACCTTTTAAAAATCCTGATGACTATGCCCTCACCAGACAAATACATCATGATTTGTAAGGATAGAATCCAGGCATCGCTGTTTTGTTTCTTTGTTTATTTGTTTATAACGCCCCAAGTGTGACTATAACTGGCAATCAAGACTGAGAATAATTGGTCCAAAAGGACACTCAAAGAAAATCTACAGAATGATAAGAATGTTAAATGTCATATTTGCTGCATTTAAGGTCTTTGGTTTTGTAAATTTATTTATTTATTTATTTATTTTTTGAGACAAGATCTCACTCTGTGTCCTAGTCTGGAATACTGTGGCACTATCTGAGCTTAATGCAACCTCCACCTCCTGGATTCAAGCTATTCTTGTGCCTCCGCCTTCTGAATTAAGGGATTACAGGTGTGTACCACCATACCTGACTAATTTTTTATTTTTTTTAGTAGAGAAGGGGTTTCACCCTGTCGGCCAGACTGGTCTTGAACTGCTGGCTACATGTGATTTCTACACCTTGGCCTCCCAAAGTGCTGGGATTACTAAATTTATTCTTTAAAAAAGGGTTATTCATTTCTTAATCATTGAAGATACAGTTTAATCAGGCTTACAAATTCAACAATTAAGAGAAGTATAGAAAATAATACAACTAAATTAAAGCTATTGTCACACTATTCTGGCTCAGTTGAGCATGTATTACCCAATTTTTGTCTAAAAGAACAAAAGGATTTAAACAAGTAACACAGATAATTGTTTTTTTAGGGGAAAAAAACTCATCTGAAGAATAAGCACATGTGAGCAATTTGTAGCTTTATAAATAACTTTAAATAGTTTTATTAGACAAAGTCCTAAGTTTCAGTTGGAACACAAAAACTCTGGAAATTTTTACTTTGGAGTCAGTTCTCAGTGCTGACAAACTGATTTGTTTCTTTAAGCTAATAAAAGCAAATCCTAATATCTGCATATTTCTATCTATGTATCTATCTAACCATACTTCCCTCAGAATGTCTTATCTACAACTTTAAAAACACCAGAAGAAGTTGAGTGTAGTATAGATTATCTTTCTCAAGGAGACAAAGCATATTTTCATCTCCATTTCATTCTTGCACTCCACCCTGGCAAAGACTTTTTACCTAAATCATGAAGAAATACTGGGCGAGGTGTCAAAGAAGATGTCTGAATAGAAGCCTCTACTAATTATTTCCCTCAACAGGAACACCAAATTTAAAAACTATGTACACCAAGAAACACTTCCATAAAAATGAAAAATCAGGTACCAGCTTGGCCAGAGCGGGGTAGAGCACCAAACAGAGTCCTAGGATCCCTGATTCCAGGCCTTGGTTCTTGGACGGCGTTTCTGGATCTCCTGCCGGCCAGAGGGAGTTCACTGTCCAAAGGGTGAGTCCCAGGCCAGGCAAAATTCACCACAAGCTAACTGAAGAGCCCTTTGGTCTTAAAAGAACATCAGCAGTAGCCCGGTAGTACTCCTTATGGGCTTGTGCTGGTGGTGGCCATGGAGAGAGACTGATCTGCCTGTAGAAAGAGGAGGGAAGAGTGGGAAGGACTTTGTTTCATTGTTTTACTGCCATGTTAGAATACAGAAACAGGTAGAGTTCTCAGGTTTTTGACTTTAGTCCCTGGCTCCCTGATGGAAACTCTGGACCCATGTGGAGCCTGGGGGAACTCAACACCCTGAAGGGAAGGACAAAGACCTGGCTGGCTTGGCCACTTGCTGATTGTAAATCCTTATGGCCTTAAGCAAACACAGGTGGTAACCAGATAGTGGTTACAGTGGGCCTTGGGTGAGACCCAGTGCTATAGTGGCTTCACATCTGACCTAGTGTGGTCCCAGTGCTGATGGCCACAGGGATACTTCTGTTACCCCACCCTTAGTTCCAGGGAGCTCAGCACAGAGAGAGAGAGAGAGAGAGAGAGAGACAGAGAGAGAGAGAGAGAGAGACTCCATTTTATTAAAGGAAGTAAGGGAAGAGAACAAGAGTTTCTGCCTGGTAATCCAGGGAATTCTTGCAAATCTTATCCAAGACCACTAAGGTGGTACCTCTGTAAGTCTGCAAGAACCGCAGTGTTACTGGGCTTCTGGTGTCCTCAAATGCAAATACAGCTTAGATCAGAACACTCAAGTTGCTTCAAATATCTGGAAAGCTGTCCCAAGGAGTGCAGGTACAAACAAGCCCACACTGCAAAGACTACAAGAATTAACTAACTATTTAATTCTCAGACATTGATGAATGTCTATTAGTATCAAGACAATCCAGAAAAAACATGATCTCACTAAATGAACCAAATAAGGCAGCAGAGGCCAATCCTGGAGAAACAGATATGTGACCTTTCCTATGGATAATTCAAAATAGTTGTGTTGAGGAAATTCAAAGCAATTCAAGATAATACAGAGAAAGAATTCAGAATTCTGTCAAATACATTTAACAGAAGGATTGAATTAATTAAAAAGCATCAAGCAGAAAATCTGGAGTTGAAAAATGCAAGTGACATACTGAGGAATGCATCAGAGACTATTAATAGCAGAACTGATCAAACAGAAGAAAGAATTAGTGAGATTGAATACAAGGCACTTGAAAATATACAATCAGAGAACACAAAAGAAAAAAGAATAAGAAACAAGCAAGTCTGCAGGATCTAGAAAATAGCCCTACAAGGACAAATATAAGCATTATTGGCCTTAAAAATGAGGTAGAGAAAGAGATAGGGATAGAGAGTTTATTCAAAGGGATAATAACAGAGGATGTACCAAACCTAGAGGAAAATATGAATATTCAAGTACTATAAGGAATCAAAGAGATTTAACCCGAAAAGGACTAGTTTAAGGCATTTATTAATCAAACTCCCAATGCTCAAGGATAAATAAAGGATTCTAAAGGCAGTCCAAGAAGAGAAAAAAAAAACAAAGTTTGCTGCTAACATGTCTGGCAGCAAACTTTTCAGTGGAAACGTTACAGGTTAAGACAGAGTGCTATGACATATTTAAAGTACTGAAGGAAAACAACTTTTACCTTAGAATAGTATATCCATGGGAAATGTCCTTCAAACACGAGGGAAAAATAAAGACTTTCCCAGATAAACGAAAGTTGAAGGACTTAATCAATACCAGAACTGTCCTATGAGAAACACTAAAGTGTTCAATCAGAAATGCTGAACACCTCAGTCAGAAAGAAAAGAATAATCATGAGCAATAAGAAATCATATGAAGATACAAAACTCACTGCTGATAGTAAGCACATAGAAAAACACAGAATATTATAACACTGTAATTGGAGTGTGCAAACTATTCTAATCTTAAGTAGAAAAACTAAAGAATGAACGGATGAAAAAATAATAACTATGACTATTCAAGACATAGACAGTAGAATAAGATATATCTATATTTATAGATAGATTGGTATTTATACCTAGATATTTATAGATAGATAGATAGATAGATAGATCAAAATGTTAAAAAGCAGTAGTATGAAATAAATGTGTAGGGCTTTTATTAGATTTTTTTCTTTGTCTCTTTATGCACTCAGTGTTGTCATCAGTTTAGAATAATGAGTTTTACAATAGTATTTGCAAGCTTCATGGTAATCTCGAATCAAAAAACATATAATGAATACACAGAAAATGACAGGTAATAAATTTAATCATACCCCCAGAGAAAATCATCTTCACTAAAAGGAATACAGGAAGGAAGAAAAGACCACAAAACAACCAGAAAAAAAATCACAAAATGTCAGGGGTAAGTCCTTACCTATCAATAGTAACATTGAATGTAAATGGACTAAATTGTTCAATCAAAAGACAAAGACTGACTGAATGGATAAAAAATCAAGTCCCAATTATCTGTCACCCACAGAAAACACACTTCACCTATAAAAAGACACATAGACTGAAAATAAATAAATGGAAAAAGATATTCCAAACCAATAGAAACTGAAAAAGAGCAGGAGTAGCTATACTTATATCAGACAAAATATTAATATATTTCAAGACAAATACTATGAGAAAAGATGAAGAAGGTTATTATATAATGGTAAATGGGTCAATTCACCAAGAGGATATAACAAATTCAATATATATGCATCCCAAACTGGAGTACTCAGATATATAAAGCAAAGATTATTAGAGCTAAGGAGAGAGATAAATCCCAATACAATAATAGCTGGAGACTTCAACACCCAACTTTCAGCTTTAGACACACTTCCAAACAGAGAACAAAGAATCATCAGACTCGAATTGCACTGTATATCAAGTGGGTCAAATAGATATTTACAGAACATTTTATCTAATGGCTGCTGAATACACATTCTTCTCTTTAGCACATAGATCATTCTCAAAAATAGAACATATATTAAATCACAAAACAGGCCCTTAAACATTCAAAAAAATGAAATAACATCAAGCATATTCCCTGACCACAGTCGAATAAAACTAAAAATCAATAACAAAAGGAATTTTGGAAAGTATACGGACACATGGAAAATCAATATTCTCCTGAAAGACCAGTGGGTCAATGAAGAAATTAAGATGGAAGTTGAAAAATTTATTGAAACAAATGATAATGGAAACACAATACACCAAAACCTATGGGATACAGCAAAAGCAGTAGCAAGAGGAAAGTTTATAGCTATAAATGCCTTCCTCAAAAATTAAGGACAACTTCAAATAAGTAACTTGATGCATCCTTAAAGAACCAAAAATCAAGAGCAAACCAAACCCAAAATTAGCACAAGAAAAATACAGATCAGAGAAGAAATAAATGAAGTTGAAATGAAGACAAATACAAAAGATCAACAAAACAAAAAGTTGGGTTTTTGAAAAGTAAAAAAAAAAAAAAGTTGAAAAACCTTTAGCCAGCCTAATCAAAAAAAAAAAAAAAAAAAAAAGAGAAGACCTAAATAAATAAAATCAGAGATGAAGAAGGAGACAACAATCAATACCACAGAAATTCAAATCATCATCAGTTGCTGCTATGACCAACTATATGCCAATAAATTGGAAAACCTAGTAGAAATATATAGGTTCCTAGATAACACATAAGTTACAAAGATTGAATCATGAAGAAATCCCAAACTTAAACAGACAAATAACAAGTAACAAGATCGAAGATGTAATAAAAATTCTCCTAGCAAAGAAAAGCCCAGGATCAACTAGCATCACTGCTGAATCCCACCAAAGATTTAAAGAATAACTAATACCAATTCTACATAAACTATGAAGAAAAATACAGGAGGAGGGAATATTTCCAAACTAATTCTGAGACAAGTATTATCTTGACACTGAAACCAAAGACAAATCAAAAACAACAACAACAACAACAACAACAAAAACTGCAGGTCAATATCCCTGATGAATATTGATGCAAAAATCCTCAACAGAATATCAGCAAACAGAATTAACAATGCTTTAAAAAGATTATTTATTATGACCAACTGGGATTTATCCTAAGGATGCAAGATTGGTTCAACACATGCAAATCAATCAATGTGATACATTATATCAAGAGAATGAATGACAAGAACCAAAAGATCATTTTAATTGATACTGAAAAAGCATTTGATAAAATTCAACATCCCTTCATGTTAAAAATCCTTAAAAAGTGGGCATACAAGAAACATGCCCCAATATAATAAAGGCCAAATATGACGGACCCACAGCTAGCATCCTACTGAATGGGGAACATCTGAAAGCTTTTTCTCTAAGATCTGGAAGACAAGGATGCCCACTTTCACCACTGTTATTCAACATAATAATGGAAGTCCTAGCTAGAACAATCAGAAAAAAAAAAAAATAAAGAAATAAAGGGCATCTAAATTGGAAAAGAAGAAATCAAAAGTCAAATTATCCCTGTTTGCAGATGATATGATCTTATATTTGGAAAAAAATCTAAAGACTCCATCAAAAAACACTACTATAATGGATAAATTCAGTAAAGTTGCAGGATGTAAAATTAACGTACAAAAATTCATAGCATTTTTATATGCCAACAACAAACAGTCTGAAAGAAATCAAGAACATAATCCCATTTACAATAGCTCCAAATAAATTAAATACCTGGGAATTAACCAAATAAGTAAAAGATCTTTAAAATAAAACTATTGAACATTTATGGAAGAGATTGAAGAGGACACAAGAAATGGAAATTTATTATATGTGCATGGATTGGAAAAATCAATATTGTTAAAATACCCAAAGCAATCTACAGATTCAAGTCAATCTTTATCAAAATACCAATGACATTCTTCACAGAAACAAACGCAAATTCTAAAATTTATGTAGTACCAGAAAAGATGCAGAATACCCAAAGCTATCCTGAGCAAAAAGAACAAAACTGGAGGAATCACATTTCCTGACTTCAAATTAAACTATAGAACTATAGTAAGCAAAATGGCATCGTACTGGCATAAAAACAGACACATAGACAGTGGAACAGAATAGAGAAACCAGGAATAAATCCATGCATCTACAGCAAACTTATCTTTGACAAAGATGCCAAGAACATACGTTGGAGAAAGGACAGTCTCTTTAATTAATTATGCTGGGAAAACTGGATATCCATATGTAGAAGAATGAAACTCTACACCTATCTCTTGCCATACACAAGAATAAAGTCAAAATAGGGTAAATACTTAAATCTAAGACCTCAAACTATGAAGCTACTACAAGAAAACCTTGGAGAAACTCTCCAGGACATTGAAGAGGGCAAAGATTTCTTGAGTAATATCCCGCAAGCACAGGCAACCAAAACAAAAATGGACAAATGGGATCATGTCAAATTAAAAAACTTCTGTGCAGCAAAGGATACAATCTGCAATGTGAAAAGACAGTCCACAGAATAGCAGAAATTATTTGCAAACTGCCCATCTGATATGGGATTAATAACCAGAATATATAAGGAACTCAAACAACTCCACAGGAAAAAAGAAATCCAAAAATCTGATTTAAAAATAAGCAAAAGATTTGAATAAACATTAAGACAAACAAATAGCAAACAACCATATAAAAAGCTTCTCAACATCATTGATCATAAAGAAATGCAAAAACTACAATGAGATATCATTTCACTCCAGTTTAATCTGTTTATATCAAAAAGTCGGGCAATAACAAATGCTGGTAAGAATGTGAAGAAAACAGAACCCTCGTACTTGGTGGGAGTGTACATTAGTACAACCACTATGGAGAACAGCTTGGACATTCCTCATAAAAACAAAAATAGAGTTATATGGTCTAGCAATCCCACTGCTAAGGATATACTGAAAAGAAAGGCAATCAGTATATTGAAGAGATATTTGCCCTTCTATATTTATTGCAGCACTATTCATAATAGCCCAGATTTAGAAGCAACCTAAATGTCCATCAACAGATGAATGAATAAAGAGATTGTGGTACATATACACAGTGAAGCACTATTCATCCATAAAAAAGAACGTGATCCTATCATTTGCAACAACATGAGTGGAACTGGAGGTCATTATTTTAAGTGAAATAAGCCAGGCACAGAAAGACAAACATCACGTTCTCACTGTTTATGAAAGCTAAACATCAAAGCAATTGAACTCATGGAGATAGATAATAGGAGGATGGTTACTAGAGACTGCTAAGGTTAGTGTGAGATGGTGGCAGGGGGCATGGCTAATGGGTACATAAAAATCTTTTTAGAAAAAATAACACTAATAAATAAGACCTAGTATTTGCTAGCACAAAATGGTGACCACAGTCAATAATAATTTAATAATACAATTTATAATAACTAAAAGGTATAATTGGATTTTTTGGAACAAGAGGGATAACTGCTTGAGTTGACAGATACCCCATTTATCCTGATGTGATTATTAGACACTGCATGACTGTAACAAATTATCTTATATACCCCATGCATACACACCTACTACATGCCTGCAAAAATAAAAAATTAATACAAACAAAAAAGAAGAAATCACTTTTTATTTAACACTATTCATATATTAATTTTTT
The DNA here is from genome assembly GCF_024542745.1 of Macaca thibetana thibetana. Lineage (NCBI taxonomy): Eukaryota > Metazoa > Chordata > Mammalia > Primates > Cercopithecidae > Macaca > Macaca thibetana. Next base: position 65,913,947 of record NC_065585.1, read on the forward strand.
TAGTTTTCTCAGTGTGAGATGGATATTGGTTTAATTTATTCACAGCCATTACTTTAATTAGAACCTTTGGAAGAGTAGCTTTCCTCAGCAGTATTCTACCTATGTCTTCAGCCAATAAACTGCTTGTAATATTCCAGAGGTTATTTCCTTAAGGTCTAGTATATATAATGTGTAATTGAGTAGTTTTTTAAAGTCTCCACTATTAACAAGGAAATTATAAGCATTTTCTATATGCCACAAACTCTGCTATGCCTTAAAGATATAAATAATAGATGGACCCATGGAGTTGCTGACATTACAGTAAATATGGTACCTATACACCATGGTATATAAGATACCTAGGAATACCTAGGAATTAGTCAAATAAGTGAAAGATCTTTAAAATGAAAACTACTGAACATTTGTGGAATAGATTAAAGAGGACACAAGAAATGGAAATTTATTATACATGCATGGATCGAAAGAATCAATATTGTTAAAATGTAAATACATTTAACAATACTATACAGCCACAAAAAAATAACAAAATTGTTTTCTTGCATTGCAACACAGATGCAGTTGGAGGGCCTTATCCTAAGCAAATTAATTCAGGAACAGACAACCAAATACAGCATGTTCTCATTTGTAAGTGGGGACTAAACATGGGGTACTCATGTAAATAAAGATGGCAACAATAGAAATTGGAGACTACTAGTGGATGAGGTATAGACGGGAGCAAGAATTGAAAAACTAGTTATAAGGTTTTATGCTCAGTACCTGAGTGATGGGATCAGTTTTAACCTAAACCTCAGCGTCATGCAGCATGCCAAAGTAATCTGCATATGTGAGTCTGCACATGTATCCCCTGAATCTAATATAAAAATGGAAATTATATTAAATAAACCTTCCCAAATAAAAAATAAAACAAAATACCCAATTTGTAAAACCGTATAACTCTCAAGTGAATGTGCCATCTTAATAAGCATTATATTTAGATTATTTTTGTAGATAATGGAAATTAGCCAAGAAAAAGCTTTAATGAGAAAAAACATTTGTATTTTTAAAGAAACATGATATAGCAGTATGAGTTTGAAACATTTGTCACTCTATCCCTAACCTATCATGTAACTGAACTAAAAATAAACCTCTTAGGAAGCAAAAAATACATTGAATGTTTGGTTTACTGCCTTTATAGGGGAAAACAAGTTAGATCATTTTTCTCCCTTTTTCAAAGATTGTTTTGATGTTATGTGGAAATAGCTCCATTATCTGAGAGATAAAATACATCAGCTACTGTCTATGCTCAAGTGAATATCCTTCAACGTTCCAATATTTTGCTCTCTTTTTGTACAGTCACACCCATTAAGTAGAATCAAAGGAGTAAATGAATTAAATTAAACATGCAATTCAAAACTCGTACTTAATTTAAATGTTTTCATTTCCCGAGGACACAGCTGAGGAAAACACTGCAGTTATGGCACAGATTGAAAAACAAAATCATGCATACCTATGAAATGATCATCTACTGTGCTAAAAAATAAAAAAGAAAAGAAAAGAAAAGAAAGAAAAAGAAGAGAAAAGGAAACGTGAAAGAATCCATGATTTTGTCCTGAGCTCCTAGACTCCTACTGGAGAAAGAAGGAAAGAAGGAAAGGGAAAGGAAGGGGAGGGGAGGGGAGGGGAGGGGAGGGAAGGGAAGGGAAGGGAAGGCAAGGCAAGGGGAAGGAAGGGAAGGGAAGGGAGGGGAAGGGAAGGGAAGGGAAGGGGGAAGGGAAGGGGAAAGGGAAGGAGGGAGGGAAGAAGGAAGGGGGAAGGCAAGGAGGGAGGGAAAAGGGAAGGGGGAAGGGAGAGAGGGAGGGAGGGAGTGGATAGTGAAGGAAGGAAGGAAAGAAGGAACTGAGACTTTCCACATTTCCCTTTTTCTCCTTTTCCACCTCACTTTCTCTTTGTCAAAAACTCATGAGAAGAGGCATGAAATCTCAGGATTAGTTCTGTATCAACTGTCAGGAGACCTGACTTTCTTTGATTTTGCAATCATCATGCTTTAGGTAAGCAGATATTTTTCTATGTCTCAATTTTATATTCTGAATACAGTTTTTGGACTATTTTAATATGGCTTATACATTTGGGTATATACAACTCAGCTCTGACCTTCATCTTGTATCACTGATATAATCTCTCTAAGTTTTGGAAATTTCTTTTTGGTCCCACGTGATTGTAAGATGACATTAATTCAAGTAGATTTAGTTGGAAGGAATGTGTGTTTTTCACTAGGTTATTCATTGTGGCATCATGGATTATTCCCTTATAAACTGACACACTTTAAACTTGATTATTTTCCAAAAATTCTACTTCAAGAATTAAATTTGTACACAGTATATAGCAAACTCTCATTTGTAGATATCTATTTAATCTCTTACAAGTGTCAGGAGCTATGCATATAAAGAATTGTGAAATAAATGCTAAGAATTATAAAATCCAATATTGACCCTTATGGTGCTTCTATTTGCAGTGGAAAGGAATGGAAGCATAAAAGTAGACCAAGATATTAGTGTGTTATAGGTTAGAAAGTCTAATGTAGATCAGAGAAAGGCAAAATTTCTTATTGCTTAGGTCACACAACCTGGTTTCCCAGCATAATCACTGCTTATGCCTATGTCATGATTTAGGTATTCTCTGTAACTCACAGAATTGTCCAGTTTTAGAAGATAAAAGACTGTTGGAGAAAATTCCACATTGGTATGAAATTTGAGTTGTATAGTCCTTCTGTTAGAAAAGAGGAGGGAGATAGAATTATGAGGCATATGAAAGAATGGTATAAATAAGTGTTTGCTCATTCCACAAATAATTGATTTCCTTCTCTCTATTTAGTCAGAATAGTTGGTATTTGGCATCAGCATTGTCAGATAACTGATTTGTCATCTGTAACTGTGATCAGAATTTGTTTCCAAAATTTCTGAAAGATAAGATAAAAATATCACAGAAACCAATATTTGGTCTTACTGGATTCTGGTTTTTACAGGTGAATTGACATAGGGTGAGAGACACAATTTGGAGGAAAGAGACCCAAAGTCAAATGTTTATTTCTGCCATTTATTGGCTCTGTGATCTCAGGCAAATTATTTAGCATTTCTATGTTTCCTTTATTTTTAAATTGAGATGGTGCTTATAAGGTTTCAGAATTAAATGTGATAAAATATATAAAAGCACACAGTAGAGTGGTTGGCTAATTGCACATAATCATTAAAATATTCTAGATTCCATATGTGACACAGCATGGTTAGGTTCTTAAACTATAAACACTTTTATGAACTTTCAATAATACTATTGCAGTGAAAGCAGCCCTATACTTGACAGCCATTCTCCTGGAGCCAGAAAAACGTAAAATAAACCAAACACATTCCCAACATCAGAAAAGGAAGTTTAGGGCCTTGCTTGACTTGCATATATTGCCTATACCAGATGCCTCTTGGCCTGTGTCAATACCCCTTAGAAAGTATGAAAGTCATTATTACTGAAAAAATAAAGACAAAATGGAAGTAGTTTCACAATCTGTTCCACGTTGGTGGCTGCATTCAGATATTCTGACTTCTTCTGGAAGCTTTGAACTGCCTTGATGACTCTTCAGTCTCCAGAGTGCCTTCCTGGCATCAGATCTGTGGTGGCATGAGAGTTTGGAGCTCCTTCTCATAAATTGCTATGAAATTAATCATCATAGTGTGCCCGGTTCTGCCTTTGAGTTAATAGACTTGTGATGAATAAATAATCTAGTTCCAAAATCTTTGCATGTTTACTCCCTAGAAGACTCATCCCATTGATTGTTTGTTCTGATTCATAGCTTCCCTTGTGAATTTTGGGAAAATACAATCATATTTAAAAATAGAATTAAAGTTATATTCAGTTAAGAATATGGCTACTACCTGCTATTGGGTTTGAGATCTTAAGACAAACTTTTAAAATTAAACATTGATGCTTTCTCCTCTACACGGTAACTGGAATTCAAGCAGATCCCCAAGATCCAGAGATGGTACTGTCAGCAAAGTTTCTTAGTAAATATTTAAGCCACCCAGAATTTTGTAGCTCATAATGACCAGACTTAGAGTAATGTTTCCAATTAACAAGTTGAGCATTGGAAGATCTGGGTTTAAACTTCTGCTCTGTCTTTAAGCTGGTGTATGTCTTTGGGCAATTTATGTAACTTGTCTGGTCCTCAGTTTACTCTCTTGTGCAATGAAAGGGTAGGGTTAGACTTTCTCTAAGACCTATCTAAATCTGAAAATTCGATTTCTCCCATTTAAAGTCAATCAGGCAATTCAGACATATTTTTAAAATGCCTACTGTATTCAAGGGACATGTTTAATCTTTTGTTGTATACTCATTTTATTACATTACATTTTGCTTCAATATATAATAGCCCCTTGGGATGTAAAGCAATCTTCATTAGTAAAGCCAGTCAATGGGTATTTAGCGCCTGCTCAGGGTCAGCATAACTTCTTATAATTGCTTTTAATCAATTTTATGTCAATGAATTGTCATTTTAAAAATAATTAACATTGTAATAGTTAAATCATCAGTTAAAGCGTAGGTCCTAGTAACAAAATATTTTTGTTAGAGTTGCTTTTTCCATTTATTTTCCTGAAAATATCAGGTATTTGCCTTTCTATAAACAAATTATTGCTTTCAATTTTCCAGAGACTTTCTTTTCCATTGAAAATAACTAGAAATGATGGATACAATTTTTTAAAGCTTTAAATGCACACATAGGTTGACTAGAAAGTAAGAAATTATGGAGACATGGTGAACATGAAAGTAGTTTTTAGCCCTAATGACATATGGTGAACCCCTGTGAATTGTTATTAACTTTTTCACACAGTACTATCCTCTGAATGTTTGTGATAGGGCTTTTGAGAGGTAAGTAGGTAATAAGGGCAGAGCATTCATAAATTGGATTAGTGCCCTTAAGAAGAGGCTCCAAAGAACTGCCCTACCCTTCTGCCATGTGAGGACAGAGCTAGAAGGTGCCGTTTATGAACCAGAAAGCAAGTCCTGACCAGACACCAAATCTGCTGGCACCTTGATTTTGGACTTCCCAGCCTACAGAACTGTGAGAAATAAATTTCTATTGTTTATAAACTACCCAGTTTATGGGATTTTATTATCGCAGTCTGAATGAACTAAGACACAGATGATTGAGACAATCAGACAGAAAACAAAACCCAGGGCCAGCCCAAGATGGGAAGTCTAACTGGAGATCTCACTAAAGGAGATCCCCCACTAACCTTAATCCTCAGTGAAAGGAACTTGCATACCTGGTGATGAGTGAAGACGGAAAAAATTTTTTTTGAGATGTTGAAACCACAGAATGAACTTTCAGAGATTTGCAGTCTAGGTTTATGCTACCTGAGTTTACACACACACACACACACACACACACACACACACAGAGCAGGGAATTGGGTTTAAAGTAATTTGGTTTGCTTGCTGTTGCTCTCAGGCATATTGCAGAAACAAACACAAACCTCCTGATTCCACAGCTAATCCTAATGTGATTGAGTACACATTAGCAAAAGTTTCTCCTTCCTCCATGTGAGGATATGGTTGAGTGAAAAATCTATTTTTTTTTTAAATTTATTTATTATTATTATACTTTAAGTTCTAGGGTACATGTGCATAACGTGCAGGTTTGTTACATATGTATACTTGTGCCATGTTGCTGTGCTGCACCCATCAACTCGTCAGCACCCATCAACTCATCATTTACATCAGGTATAACTCCCAATGCAATCCCTCCCCCTTGCCCCCTCCCCATGATAGGCCCCGGTGTGTGATGTTCCCCTTCCTGAGTCCAAGTGATCTCATTGTTCAGTTCCCACCTATGAGTGAGAACATGTGGTGTTTGGTTTTCTGTTCTTGTGATAGTTTGCTAAGAATGATGGCTTCCAGCTGCATCCATGTCCCTACAAAGGACACAAACTCATCCTTTTTGATGGCTGCATAGTATTCCATGGTGTATATGTGCCACATTTTCTTGGTAAAAAATCTATTTTATTGTAACTATACAAGAATGCTAGATGCAAAATGTAGAAAGCATCTCTTGGATTTATGCACAGCACAACTTGAATAACCATGAGCAGCAAACATGTAATGTGATCCTCTATGAATACTCAGAGATAATGTTCCAAAGTGGTGAAGGATGGGTAGGTAGAGACAAACACAAAAAACAAATGGAAAGACACCCACATACAAAATACACCAGGAACCAAAAATATAATGAATAAAAACTCATCATGTTGAGGAAACATTGACAACAAAATCAGAAGTCAAAAGCTTCATATATTCAGTTTATCAGACACAAAATATAAATTGAGAATATTTTATAAGCTTAAAGATTTTTAATTCAAACATGAGTAAAGAGAAAGAGGCTACAAAAAGTGACCAAGAAGATACAGAGAAGAACTAAAGAAAAAAGTCTGTTGAAACTAGAACAATTAAAATATAAAACTCAACAACAGCCTTTAGACTCACACCTTTAAACATCATTTAAAAACTGAAATTAGAGCTAAAGAAATCTTTGGGATATATCACAGAGGAGAAAAAATAAAAGAAATATTAAGACACTTGAAAATAGATTAAGAATGACTAGCATAGGCTTAAGCAAAGATTGAAGAGAAAGAAAGAAAATAATGATAGGAGGAAGTATTTGTAGAAATAAAGCCTTGCCTTTAAGTGAATTCACAAAAAATAATGATCTTGAGATTCAGGAAGGCCTATGAATCTCAAGTATGACTAATACAACATAATGTCACACACAGACAAATAAGTAGCAAAAACAGCACAACATCAAAGACAAACAGATCATAAAATCAAAATGAACAAAAATTAGGCTGAAAACAGACTTCTAATAGCAACAATAAAAGACAGAAGACGTTGGTAAAATTATATATCAAAATATCATTAAAATGAGAAGAAAAGACAAATGTTTTAGACAAACAAAAACAAAAATTGAGTTTGCTACCAATCATTTACCATTAATTAAAATTAAAGCAGAAGGAAAGTGTTCCTACATGGATAACTGAGATGTCTGAAATGTAAGAAGGAGTGATGACTGAATAATGTAAAAAATATTTGGATTAATCAAATCACACAGGTACTGTGTAAAATAGTAATAATCATTGTTTTGGTTAAAGAGAAAACAAGATAAAACAGAAATCCAAAATAATTGAAAATACTAACAAAAAATATTGGACACCAAAAGAGTACAGGCTTTCATTTTGGAGTGATGAAACTAATCAATTCTAAAATCCTAAAAGTGATTGTGGTGACAGTTGCAAAACTCTATGAATATACTATGACTATACTAAACACCATTGACTTGCACACTTTATGTGATAAATTGTATGGAATGTAACTTATGTCTCAGTAAAGCTGCACAAAAATAATACATTTTTACACATTTCTGTTAACTCAAATATTTCAAATTTGGTTTCTGTTTAATTAAAATGTGAATTCAACATATTAATAAGTAAGAAAAATATGTGATCATCTCAATAGATAAAGGAAAACGTTAACATTCAATATTCATTCATGATAAAAAAAATTAAAAGTTTACCAAACTAGGAAAAAAAATGCTTTCTTGGTGTGTTAAAAACAGCTCCAAAATCCTACAGCACGTAAGTTTATGGAAAAAGTAAAGGATTCCTGTTGATTTCAGGAACATTACACGAATCTTCACCAGTCATCACCCTTTTCATCAGCCTACTGGTGATACCATGCAAGGGAAGAAAAAGGAAAGGCCAAGGGATTAGAAGCAAAGAAACAAAACTTATTATTTTTACTTGATGTGTCTATATTCAAAGAAATTACAAGAGAATGTATAAATAAATTGTTAGTATTAATATGGTTACTGACAATAAGTTAACCTACAAAAGCTATTACTTTCTCCATCCCAGCAACAAATAAAATGAGTAATTTGTAAAAAGACAGTAGCAACAAGCCACACACAAAATAGGAAGAAAAAAATCTTACAAAAGATGTACAATCTCTGTATGGTGAAAATTATAAAAATTAATTGGAAAATATTAAATTAAATAAAACTTAAAGAAATATCAAGAAACACTATATATATTGGAAGACACAAAATTATAAATATATCAGTACTTCCAAATTTATCTAACACAACGCATTGTTTATATAATTGGACAAATTAACTCTAAGCTTTTTATGGAACAGCAAAAGTCCAAGAGTGGACAATTATTTTGAAGAAAGAAGAAAATGTAGGAGAATATGCCCAAGTATCAATATTTATTTTAAAGGCAGTGTGCTATAAGCTGTGGATTAGACAAATAGTGCAGTTAAACAAATTATAGAGCCCAGAGAAGATTAATACATACATATTTAATTTATGACAAAACTGATATGAAAATTCAATGAAGGGATAATTAGCATTTTAATAAATATTGCTAGGAAAATTGGTTATCCATGTAGAAAAAAATGAAATGGAACCTATAGAAAAATCAGTTTAATATGGATTCCATGCCTTTGTGAAAGACAGCTAAACAATGCTGGAAGAAAATATAAGATAATAACTTCATGGTAAGACCCAAGAGGCACCAAGATTGATAAATACAGTTATACTAAAATTTAAAATTTTTATTTGAGACATTCCTAAAATTAAAAATTAAGCAATAAGAATGTTTGCAACTGACAAGAGATTATAACACAGTACATACTAAGAACTTTAATAAATTAGTTTTTAAAAAGACAAATATCTCAGTGGAAAAAGGAGCGAAAGAATTGAATAGGCACTTGTCAAAGGTAGAATCAGGAAAGACCAATGAACATTTGATAATATGTTTAATATCATTAGGAATCACAGAAATGTAAATTCAAACTGCAATGTGATCAGTTGTCACTCCTATCTATTGTGGTGCAGTAGAAACTCTCATACAGTTTTGGTGGGTATGCCAATTGCTATAATCTCTTTGAAAAGCCAATGCATAATATGTAGCAGAGGGGAAGTTCACATGTCTTAAAATCTAGTAATTTCACTCTTAGGTAAATGTACCCTCAAGATATTTTGCTCATGTCCTAGACACTAGGAGACATGAACAAGAATGAATAGAGAAATATCACTTGTAACAGCAAGAAACTGGGAAGGCAAATGCAAATGTCTAATAGAAAAAAAAAAGGTGAATTCATGGAGAGCAGTGTGTTAGCAGTGAAAATGAATGAAGTAGGACTTTATGCAAAAATATGCTAGACGATAGGAAAGATATTTTGAGCGAAAAAAGTGTGCAATAGAAGAACATATAGAGTAGTGAGATCCCTATTATACAAAGTTTAAAAGATGCAGACGTGATAAAATTATGAAGAAAATCAAGGAAATGATAATCCCCCAAATTTGGTGTATTTTTTGTTTCAGAAGGAGAAGAGCAAATAGAATAAGTGTAGGGTAAAGAAAGAGTGGTCAAAGATAAGGGTAATATTCTATTTCTTAAGATGGTGGTGGTTCCACAGCTGTCTGTTACAGAGTTTTCCTTTCTACCTACATATGGTCTATAAACATTATTGAAGGTACTGGACATTAAGTAAGAACATAAAAAGAAAGGAAAAGAAGACATTCACATCTGTGTCTGTTTTGTTCACAATTCACTCTCCAACCAGCATTTTCTGTGAATGTCTATGAAAAACTATATTAAAATATAGTTATTATATTAAAATAAATTGGATTCTAAAACCAAATATTCTATTTATTACTTTATGTGTGTTTTATAGGTTTTGTGTATTGGTTGGAAAGAAAATAATAATACATTCAAGTTTCTCTTGTTCTTTTGTTGTGATTGAATAGTTATTGATAAGATATTGTTCTTCTTGAAGCTAGAGGAAATTAGAACAGGATTATATTGTGCCTTAGCCTTTACAAGTTGCCAGTACATTTTGCTTTAATTATAGGATTTGTAGAAAAACAAAGAAATCAGAAAAGTATCATAAACTCTTTGAAGTTTACTGACAGTTCTATTGTTCTTTGGCAATTAATATCTCTGTTTGTTACTTTCTGTAAAATGTATTCATTTGCAAGACAAATAGTAGCTAATTACATAGAGTGTACCAAAAACAAAACAAAACAAAAAGCAGCCAGCTGTGTGACCTTAGGCAAAGTCATTACTCACTGTCGGTTTTAATTCTTTATTTTTAAAATCCAGAGTGGTGGACATCAGCTTTAAAATCTTTGTTTATGAAGATAATCCATGGAGATGGAAAATCTTGCACAAATACACCATTCTCTACAATTACAAATGTGCAAGCTGCATTCTATTATAGGCAATGGGAAGCAGCAAATTAACTTCAATGGTGTTCACTGCATTGCAGCAATTTGTAGGGAACAATAGCATACCTTTTTACAGATAACTGCAAATATGAAGGAGCATGGGATTTCTTGTTCCCATGGAAATATGACCTCAATTAAAATTCTATTCTCATCTCTATGAAACTGTGCACAAGTGTCCAAGAATAAAGAATGACAGTGAAAAAGCCATTGAGCTTGGTAACAGCCCATGTTCTCCTCCTGCACTGATTTAATTAAGCTTTTATTAATCAGAGGCACAAATCACAATCACTTCTGGAGTGTTTTCAAATTGTATACTCCCAAACTCTACCCTGGAACCACTGAATCAGAATTGCCCAGGGTGTGGCCCAGGCGCATGCATTTTTTTTTGAGTGATGCGTGCATGAAAAATGATTTAATGAAATTCAGCTTCCAGACATGGAGTTCATAGTATCTGTAAGGAAGAGCCAATAACTAATTATTGTCATTCTTTGGAAATTTTCCTAGTAACTGTAGAAAATAGCAGTGACTATGATGCGAAGTGGGAACCTAGAAAGGTGCAAAAAATGATTTATTTGCCTAACTACGCAGCAGTTACAATAAACACCAGGCCTCAAAGTGGCCCATTTATTATTATTCTTTGAAAAAAAATAGTAAAATACATACCCAAACTAGGGTGCTTTCCATGGAATAGTATTCTGTGGAATAATAATGAGAAAACATCTGTTAGATGCCTATGCAAGTCAAAGCACTTTGCTAGCAACTTTAAATACATTTTTTCTAATTATTGTAAAAAGTTGATTCCCCATGAAAAGGTGACAAAATGGAGGCTAAAAGAGGTTAAGATAGTTTCCCATGATGTTGGAACTAATAATTAGCAAAGTCAATAAACTTAAAATTAGGTGTTATGACTGTAAATTTTGCTAGATGTGATGCCAAGTCTATCACTCACTATTACTTGCAGTTTTATAGACAAGGAGAGAAAAAGTTCTTCATTGTGCCACGTTCTCTGCTGTTGATATTATAGAATAGAACATGGACAGGAGGAATGTTTTTGTTCTATAGCAATCCCTAGAAGAAAGTTCCTCTAAACGAAGTGCATAGGGAGCTTTTCTACCTTCCTTATGCTGCACATGGAGGAAAAATAAGACTCTAAGCCAGTCTGCCTTTCCTGAAAGCGCTATATGGATGTGAGAGTTTCTAAGATTTGCCCACAAATATGAGTAGTTGAGAAAGACAGCGCTAAATACAGAATCTGAAATAAAATGTGGAGCTGGAAAGATCAGAAAACCCCTAAGAAGAGGGAGCAGTGGGAAGTATTTTAAAGGAAAGGATCAGTCAAAGAGAGCCTTCGATGATAAGACATGTGTTACTATCTCAGAGCCCATTTGGACAAAAGGGAAAAGTGAATTTTCATTCTTTCCAATGAAGTCTGTTCAATCATTACACACACATTGAAAGAAGGCATTTTTTTACATGTGACTAAAAAATCAACTACATAGCATAACATAAACACAACTTGCTTTTTTACATGTATTCAAGCCCCTAAATCAAAACAGAGTCATCACCAACATTTATTAGTTAAATTAAATGTTTTACACCAAGTGTGGCTTTCTTCTAAAGAGTTAACAAAACACTTATAATAGGTTTATTCCTATTCTCATAACAAAATGTAGATCAGTCTGACTGGCTCATTACCATTATTCAATGAATACCTTTTGGGTTCTTAGTATATGTGGGTGAGTCAGTAGTATATCATGGGCTTTTCAAAGTAAATAGGATGAGCATCAAAAAATCTCAATTTACCGATGAAGAAACTTAGAAAGAATGAATAATTTCACAATAGCATTTAGTAACAAAACTGTGCTTAAAAGACTGATGACTCAAACCACAATGACATACCATCTCACGTCAGTTAGAATGGTGATCATTAAAAAGTCAGGAAACAACAGATGCTGGAGTGGATGTGGAAAAATAAGAACGCTTTTACATTGTTAATGGGAGTGTAAATTAGTTCAGCCATTTTGGAAGACAGTGTGGCGATTCCTCAAGGATCTAGAACCAGAAATACCATTTGACCCAGCAATCCCATTACTGGGTATATACCCAAAGGATTATAAATCGTTCTACTATGAAGATACATGCACATGTATGTTTATTGCAGCACTGTTCACAATAGCAAAGGCTTGGAATCAACCCAAATGCCCATCATTGTTACAGTGGATAATGAAAATGTGGCACATATACTCCATGGAATACTATGCAGTCATAAAAAGTAATGACTTCACATCCTTTGCAGGGGCATGGATGAAGGTGGAAACCGTCATTCTCAGCAAACTAACACAGGAACAGAAAACCAAACGTTGCATGTTCTCACTCATAAGTGGGAGCTGAACAATGAGAACATATGGGCACATGGAAAGGAACATCACAAACTGGGGCCTGTCAGGGAGTAAGGGGTAAGGGGAGGGATAGCATTAGGAGAAATACCTAATATAGATGACAGGTTGATGGGTGCTGCAAACCACCATAGCACAAGTATACCTATGTAATGAAACTGCATATTCTGCATATGCATCCCAGAACTTAAAGTATAATAAAAAAAAAAAGACTAATGACTCCTACTTTTTCTATTTTTTCAGGGATTTTCAATGTATATTTTACCAAATTTAGAGATAAACTATGCAGAAGTGAAAATGAAACTTTTCATAAATTTTTCCAGATGCTGCTTCTGCTGAACATCAAATATGGTAACAACAGCTAACAATTCCAGGTTTCCAAGCTGTCACATGCTTGCAGAGGGTGTGTCAGTTGCTGGTGTAAAACAGATTAAATTATGCATCTCTCAAGAGAAGTGGGCAACAATTTGTTTTATCCAGCATAAATCTTCAACAAATCTGATTTTGATTTGCACTCTCTTTTCATGATTTGTACAACATGACCATGACCACGTCTAAATTTAAAATTATGCATCTTGTCATCCACAAGTTTCATATTAAAACAAGTAAAGCAATGTCAGTAGTATTTCCTGATCTTATTTTACACTTCATTTTCCTAAAACACTAGGTTCAGATAACAGAGAAATAAGCTATTAAAGACCCAGCTGCAGCATACTGAAAGTCAACATTCTTCAGAACTGGGGTGCTTTTTGTAGGATATAGCATATTCTCTTAGTCAGAATATAACATCTTTTCATATACCTGTTCACCATTTTTATGTCCTCTTTGGGGAAATGTCTGTTAAAGTATTTTGTTCATTTTTAAATTGGGTTGTTTGGTTTTGCTTTGTTTTTGCTACTTAGTTATAGGAGTTTCTTATATGTCTTGGACATTAAACCCTTATCAGATAGCAGATAAGGGTATCAGATATCAGGAGCCAGATATGGGCTTTCTATTGTGTTTCAATTCTATTTCTGTGAAAATCATTGTTTGTATTTTGATAGAAACTGTATTGAATCTGTAGATCACTTTGAGTACTATTGCCATCTTAATATTAACAATATTTGTTCTTCTACTTCATGAACACAGTCTGCCTTTTCATTTAATGGTGACTTCTTTAATTTTTTCATCAATACACTAAGTTCATTTTCAGTGTATAGAAATGCAACTGATTTTTTTCATGTTGATTTTATATCCTGAAATTTTATTGAGTTAGTTATTTAGCTCTAATAGGATTTTTGTGGGGTTTTCTGTGTATAGATTATGTCATCTGCAAACAGAGACAATTTTACTTCTTCCTTTCTTATTTGGATGCCCTTTATTCATGGTTTTTTTTTTTTTTTTTTTTTTCTTCCCCATAACTGCTCTGGCTAGGACTTTGACTATTATGTAGAATAGAAGCAAAGAAAGTAGGCATCCTTGCCTTGTTTCTGGATCTCAGAGGAAAAGCTTTCAGTTTTTCACCATTGACTATGATGCTAGCAGTGGGCTTTAAAATGCAAATAAAAACCACAACGAGACATCACTTCACATCTGTTAGGATGGTTGTTATTTTAAAAAGGGGGATTGGACAGTATGTGGAGACATTAGAACTCTAATACATTATTGGTGTATGTATAATGGTAAGCCACTGTGGAAAACAGCACAGAAGGTCTGCAAAAATTTTAAAATATGACTATCTTATGATCCAGCAACCTTACTTCTGGGAATATATCCAAAAGAATTGAAAGCAGGGTCTCAAAGGGATATCTGTACATTAATGTTCATTGCAGCATTATTCATAATAGCCAAAACGTGCAAGCAACCTAAATTTTCACTGGATTAATGAATAAGAAAATGTGTGTGCGTGTGTGTGTGTGTGTGTACAACACAAAGTGGAATATTATTCATCCTTAAAAAATAAGGCTATCTTGCATATGTGACAACATAAATGAACCTGTAGGGCATTATCATAAGTGAAATAAATCAGTTACGGAAGGATGAGTGATGCATGATTCCACATATATGAAGTATTTAAAATAGTCAAACTCAGAGAAACAAAATGTAAAATAGCAGCTGCCAGGGGCTGGAGTGACAGGGAAATGGAAAGTTGATGTTCAGTGGTGATAAAGTTTAAGTTATGCAAGATAAATACATTCTAGAGATCTCTGTACAACATCATATTTTTTACTTAAAAATTTGTTAAGTAGCTCAATGTCACATTCAGTGTCCCATACCAAAATGTTAAAAAAATTTATATTCGTAAGTACACTTAATGACATTTAATGGTTTCCTATCCCATTTCTATGAGTCTGAGTTCTACTGTTACAGAGATTTTGTTTCTTCCTTTTTATATTTTTAAGTTAATTATTAATTTTAATTGTATATATTAATCATACATATTTTTGGAATATGTGATGTATTTTGATACCTGTATACAACATGTAATAATCAAATTAAGGTACTTAGGATATTTATCACCCCAAATATTGATCTCATCTTTGTGATGGGAACATTACAAAGCTTCTCTTCTAGTTAGTTTGAAATATACAATAAACTGTTATCAACTAGAATTTCCCTACTGATATGGTTTAGATCCATGTCTCTGGTCATATCTCATGTCAAATTGCAATCCCCAGAGTTGGAGGGGGGATCTGGTGGGAGTTGATTTGATCATGGGAGTGGATTTCCCCTTTGGTACTGTCCTTGCAACAATGAGTGAGTTCTCCTGAGATTTGGTTGTTTGAAAGTGTGTAGCACCTACCCCCTCTCTTGCTTCCTTCTCCTCTGGCCATGTGAAGTGCTCACTCCACCTTTGCCTTGCATCATGACTGAAAGTTTCCTGAGGCCTCCACAGAAGCAGAAGCCACTATACTTCCTGTGGAGCCTACAAAACCATAAGCCAATTAAAACTCTTTTTTAATATATATAAATTACCCAGTCTCAGATATTTCTTTACAGCAGAGTGAGAATGGACCAATACATCTACTGTGCTATTATTCAGTAGTACACAACTTATTCTTTCCACTTAACTGTATTTTTATACCCCTCAAACAGTATCTCTTCATCCCCTCTCTCTCCTTTCCTTTTCAGTCTTTGGTCATTACCACACCACTCTTTACTTCAATGAGATACACCTTTTTAGTTCTCACACATAAGCAAGAACATGCAATATTTGTCTTTCTGTGCCTAGCTTATTTTACTTAACATAAAGACCTCCAATTCCATCCATGTTGTCCCAAATGACAGAATTTTATTCTTTTTTATGGCTAAATGATATTTTATTTTGAATATACACAACATTTTCCTTATCCAGTCCCCTGTTGATGGACACATAGGTTGATTCTGTATTTTAGTTATTATGAACAGTGCTGTAAAAAACATGAGATTAACACTTTGATATTCTGGTTTCCTTTCTTTTGGATATATAAATCGGCAGTGGAATTGCTGGGTTATATGGTAATTCTAATCTTAGTTTTTTGAGAAACATCCAAAATGTTTTCCGTAATGGCTGTACTAATTTACATTCCCAACAACAGTGCATGGACATTCCCCTTTCTTGGTATCTTCACCAGCCCTTTTTTTTTTTTTTTTTTTTTTTTGTCATTTTGGCAATAGCCATTGTAACTTGGGTGAGATAATATCTCATTATAGCTTTGATTTGCATTACCCTGATGATTAATTATGTGGAGCATTTCTTCATAAACCTGTTTGACATTTGTATGTCTTCTTCTAAGAGAGTCTACTCAGGTCTTTTGCCCATTTGTTTAACTGGATTATTTGATTTGTTTGCTATTGAGTTGTTTCAGTTACTTACGTATTCTGGTGATTAATCTTTTGTCAGATGGATAGTTTGCCAATATTTTCCTCACATTCTGTAAGTTATCTCTTCACTTTCTTGATTGTTTTCTTTATGGTACAGAAGCTCTTTAGCTTGATGTAATCCAATTTGCCTATTTTTTTTTGCCTTTGTTGTCTGTGCTTTTGAAGTCTTACTCAAAAATTCTACTAAGCTATAATAACCAAAACAGCATGATGTTGCCATAAATACAAACACATAGGCCAATGGGACAGAATAGAGAATCCAGAAACAAATCCATACAATTACAGACAACCCATTTCAACAAAGGTACCAGGAACATACATTGAGGACAGGATAGTCTCTTTAATAAATGGTAGTATAAACACTGGATATCTATATTCAGAAAAATGAAACTAGATCCCCATCTTTCACTATGTGCAAAAAATAGCTCAAAATGGTAAAAATTTAAATATGAGACCTGAAACTAAAATTACTGAAAGAAAACATTGGGGAAATGTTTTCCCCAATGACATCAAGGACATTAGTCGGGGCAAAATTCTTGTTGATGTTTCTTATGCTGGTAAAATATACATCATATAAAATTCAGCATTTAATCATTTTTAAGTGTACAGTTCACTGGTATTAAGTACATTCATATTGTTGAACCATCACCAGTATCCATCTCCAGAACTTTTTTATCTTCCCAAACTGAAACTCCAAGCCCAAGCCCATTAACTACTAACTCTTCATTTCCCCATACCCTGATTCACCAGAAGCCACCATTTTACTTTCTGTTTTTATGATTTTTTTGTTTTGTTTTGTTTTTGAGATGACATCTTGCTCTGTCGCCCAGGTTGGAATGCAGTAGCTCAATCTAGGCTCACTGCAACCTCCACCTCCCAGACTCAAGCGATTTTCCTGTCTCAGCCTCCTGAGTAGCTGAGATTACAGGCACATGCCACCACACCCTGCTAATTTTTCCTGTCTCAGCCTCCTGAGTAGCTGAGATTACAGGCACATGCCACCACACCCTGCTAATTTTTGTGTTTTTAGTAGAGATGGGGTTTCACCATGTTGGCCAGGCTGGTCTTGAACTCCTGACCTCAAGTGATCTGCCTGCCTCGGCCTCCCAAAGTGCTGGGATTACAGGCATGAGACACTGCGCCCGGCCTGTTTCTATGAATTTTACTACTCTAGATATCCCATATAAGTAGAATTATATAGTCTTTGTCTTTTTGTGACTGGCGTATTTTACTCATCACAATGTCTTTAAGATTCATCCATGTTGTAGCATGTGTCGGAATTTCCTTCCTTTTGGCCTGGCACAGTGGTTCATGCCTGTAATCCCAGCTCTTTGGGAAGGTGAGGCGGGTGGATCATTTGAGGCCAGGAGCTCGAGATCAGCCTTATCAACATGGCGAAACCTGGTCTCTACCAAAAATACAAAAAATTAGCTGGGAGTGGTGGTGCACACCTATATTCCCAGCTATTCGAGAGGCTGAAGCAGGCGAATTGCTTGAACCCAGGAGGTGGAGGTTGCAGTGAGCCAAGACTGTGCCACTGCACTCCAGTCTGGGTGACAGAGCAAGATACTGTTTCAAAAAAAAAATCCTTTCTTTTTAGAAAGCTGAATAGTACCTCACTGTATTTATATGCCATATTTTGTTATTCATTCATCAATCCATGGACACTTGGGTTGCTGCCACCATTTGGCTATTGTGAATATTGCTGTTATGAACTTGGGTGTTCAGATATTTCTTTGAGTGCCTGCTTTTAATTCTTTTGATTTTTTACCTACACATGGAATTGCTAAATCATGTGGTAATTCTATTTTTAATTTTGTGAGAACTACTATGCTGTTTTCTATAACGGCTGCATCGTTTTACATTCCCACCCACAGTGCACAAGGGTTTCAATTTCTCCATATCGTAGCCTACAGTTGTTTTCTTTGTTGTTTGCTTTGTTTGTTTTTTGATAATGCTATTCTACTAGGTGTAAGGTGGAACACATTGTGGTTTTGATTTACATTTCCCTAATAATTTGTGATATTGAGCATCTTTATATATACAAATTGGCCATTTGTATGTCTTCTTTGAAGAAATGTGTACTCAAGTCCTTTGACCATTTTTGAACCACATAGTTTTGTTGTTGTTGTTGTTGAGATATGGAAGTTCTTTATATATTCTGAATGTTAATTCTTTATCACGTATATGAATTGCAAATAATGTCTCTCATTCTGTGAGTTTCCTTTTCACTCTTTTGATAGTGCACAAAAGTTTTAAATTTTGATATAGTCAAATTTATCTCGCTTTTCTTTTGTTGCCTGTGCTTGTAGTGTCATATCTAAGAAATCATTGCCCAGTTCAATGTCATTAACATTTTCTCCTACGTTTTCTTCTAAGAGTTTTAAGAATTTTAGCTCTTACGTTAAGTCTTTGATCTATTTTGAGTTAATTTTCAATATGGCATAAAGTAAGGGTTTAACCTTGTTGTTTTGCATGTGGATATGCAGCTTTCCTAACAATGTTGTTTGAAAAAACTGCCTTTTCCCCCTTGAATGGTCTTAGTATTCTTGCTGAAAATTATTTGATCATATATGTGAGGGTTTATTTCCAGGCACTCTATTCGATTACACTGTTCTATGGGTCTGTCTTTATGCCAAAACCCCACCGTTTTGATTACTACAGATTTGTCATAAGCTATGAAACCATAGGGCGTGAGACTTTCAACTTTGTTCCTCTTTATCTAGATGGTTTTGGTTTTGGCTATTTAGAGTGCCTTCAGATTCCATATAAATATTAAAATGGATTTTTCTATTTCTGCAAAAACAAAAAATTCCTACAGCATTAGTATTTTGTTGTAATTGCATTGAATCTGTAAGTCACTTTGGGTGTTGTTGCCATGTTAACAATATTAATTCTTTCAGTCTTCATGATAAGTTTCTACAAGAGGTTTTCTTTAATTTTTTTTTTTCAGTAATCTCGTAGTTTTCAGTGTACAAATCTTTTGCCTTCTTGGTTAATTGTGTTTTTAATTATTTTCTTCTTTTTGATGCTACAATACATGAAATTGTTTTCTTAATCTCTTTTTGAATTGTTCACTGTTAACATATAGAAATGTCAGTGATTTTGTGGGTTGATTTTGCATCCTACAACTTTGCTAAATTTGTTGATTAGTTCTAACAGTGTATATGTGTTTGTGTGAGAGAGAGAGAGAGACAGGGAGAGATCTTTAGAAATTTCTACATATAACACTATGTCATCTGCAATAAATTTAGTTTTTCCTCCCCAATTTGGATTTATTTACTTATTTTCCTTGCCCAATTCTCTGAATATAACTTCCAGTAGTACGTTGAATAGAAGTGGCATGATGGGCATCCTTGCCTTTTTTCTGATTTTAAAGGGAAAGTTTTCAGTCTCTCACCATAGAATATATTAGTTATTGCAGATTTTTCATATATGGTCTTTATTATGTTTTCTTTGTTATAGAGATTTAAGAATTCAGGGGAGAAATAATTCCAAAAGGATACTTGATTTTTTTTTTTTATTTCACTAAATAGAAACCTGAGATACCAGCTGGCCATGTACAGTGTATCATTAGGAGAACTGGCATAAATTATAATGGCTGGGATAACCAAACCTGATTTCCAAGGATTGAGCAGGAAAATATAAGAGGAAAACCTGAAGAGAATGATACAGTAAGTATTTCATATTATAAAAATAATATGCTGCTCTTCCATTATAAATTCTCAACAGACAACAGAATTAACACTTCAATCCACAACCATTATTTTAATCCCTCCTTTCTACTCCTGCCCTGCCAATCACCACCACTATCCTAATTTGTAGCATATCAAGAGGTATGCCCGGCATACCTCTTCCACTGCCATAATTAGTAGAAGAGTTTGACCAGATATCATTGCTATATCCATGAAAGACCAGTAAGGGCACAGATTCCTCAGGAATGAAAAATTAGGCTACTTCATAAGACAAAGAACCTCAGTCAACCAAGGTGCGAGGAAGGTGCTAAGGCAAAGGAAAAATGAGTCGAGTACTACACTGAAGAAAGTTATAAATAAGCTAGCTTACTTAGGGTTAGAAATAATTACTGAGAGAAATGGAAACCACAGCCTCCACTTGTGTTTACTAGCTTGTTCTAATGTATAACTAGTTTCGTTTCTGTTCTTCATTCATCTTCTACTATTTTATTAGAGTGCACTGGCAGGCAGTGTTACATTTTCATGTGGTTTATAGTTTGTAGTATATCAAGATGAGATCTTGCCCGGATAAAGGAGGCAAGGATATTCCTGTGTAGACATTGGTCTTGGAGAACAGATTTAGGGACCATAATCCCTGGGAGTGGCATTGGGCGCAACGTGGGAAAACTCTTACTTAAGAACAGAGAATGGCTACAGGTATGCATAATATTATAGCATAATAGTGGGATTTTTCCTACTGTACAAGAATTGATGACTGAACCTAAACCTGAAGAGAATGGTACACTATTTCATATTATAAAAATAACTGAATGCTGCTCTTCCGTTATGAATTCTCAACAGACAACAGAACTAACACTTCAATCCACAACCATCATCTTAATGCCTCCTTTATACTCCTGCCCTGCCAATCACCACCACTATCCTAATTTGTAGCATATCAAGATGAGATCTTACTCAGATAAAGAGGCAAAGATATTCTGTGTAGATGCTAGTCTTGGATAATAGATTTAGAGACCATCATCTCTGGAGGTGGCATTGGGTGCAAAATGGGAAAGCTCTTACTTGAAAACAGAGAATGGCTGCAGGTATATATGAGATTATAGTGTGATAGTATATTAATGGATCAAAGGAATATAGATAGTATATAGACTGAGCAAGAAGAGAAAAAGAGAGTAAGAATTATAAGGTAAGAGGTTATTCTCTCCTCTCCCTGAAGCCAAATGTGGGTTGGAGTAGAGATGATGAGAGGGATGGATCCAAGAGAAAGAATCTGGACAAAATATAGACAGGAAAAACTCAGTTTATATTTAGATTACATTCCATTAAATGAATTTCACCATTCAAGAAATATTTACTTAGTTCTTACACAGGCACTGTGCTTATTCCTGAGGATAACAATGAAAAACATAGAAACATAGAAAATGGAAGAGACAGACCAGTAAATAAAAATAATTATAACGCAGCATGAGATGTGCAGAGCATCAGGAAGCACAGAAGAAAATTATACAAAACCCACCCTCCTAAACCGGGACAGAGAAGGCATCCAAGATGTATTAATCAAATACGCCTTGAAGAACAAAAACTCAATTATCAGTCAGGAAGAGAAATGACCATTCTAGAAAAAAAGAGAATGGAGGTGGAAGTTGGATTGCGTGTTTGGAGAGCCTTTCTTTTTTATCTAAAGAATTTGATTTTTTTTTTTTTCTGAAGGAATACTAGAGAATTTAAACAGAATAATAACATGGTGGTATATAATCTTAAATAGGTCACTCTAGCAACAAGTTTCTCAACTTCCCCTAGCTTCTTTGTTGTGTATAAAATAGGGATAATAATGTTTATCTCAGAAAGTCACTAAAAAGATAAAATATAATCAACTATAAACTGATTTACCTGTAGTCTCACTTGCACCGACTAGGTCTTCACAGAACGTTAGCCTTCTCCCCATCACTTTTTCTTGTTTTTAATAGAAACATGTAGAACAGAAAAATGGGCATCAGGCTAGCTAAACAGATGTTTCTTAATACCAGAAATAGGTATGTGATAATGTATTTATTTTCTGTTTCTTTGAGAGCTTCGCTTAAAGAAAAATAAACTAAAATAAGCTCTCTTCATTAGATACAACCTTTTTGTTGTTGTTGTTTGTTTGTTTTTTGTTTGTTTGTTTGTTTGTTTGACGGAGTCTTGCTCTGTGGCCCAGGCTGGAGTGCAGCCGCGAGATCTCAGCTCTCTGCAAGCCCCGCCTCCAGGGTTCAAGCCATTCTCCTGCCTCAGCCTCCTGAGTAGGTGAGACTACAGGCGCCCGCCACCATACCTGGCTAATTTTTTGTATTTTCAGTAGAGACGCGGTTAGCCAGGATGGTCTCCATATCCTGACCTCGTGATCCGCCCGCCTCAGCCTCCCAAAGTGCTGGGATTACAGGCGTGAGCCACAACACCCGGCCCAGATACACCCTTGTTTTAACCATAAAGAACATTTGTAAATTATGCCACAGTTTTGATTTATTACACAGAATTGTGATTTCCTGTATATGTGTTGATGTGGTTTGGCTGTGTCTCCACCCAAATTTCATCTTGAATTGTAATCCCCATAATTCCTATACTCCCCACCTGTCAAGGGAGAGACCAAGTGGAGGTAATTGAATCATGGGGCAGTTTTCCCCATGCTGTTCTTGTGATAGTGAGTGAGTTCTCATGAGATCTGATGGTTTTATAAGTTTTTGGCAAGTTCCTCCTTTGGTCATCCTCCTTTCTGCCTCCTTGTGAAGAAGGTGTCTGCCTCCCCTTTGCCTTCCACCATGATCGTAAGTTTCCTGAGGCCTCCCCAGCCACATGGAACTGTGAATCAATTAAAACTCTTCCCTTTTTAAATTACCGAGTCTCAAGCAGTTCGTTATAGCAGTGTGGAAACGAACTAACGAATTTGTCTCTCTTCCTATCTAGACTATAAATGCTTTGAGATCAGAAACTGAATATATAACATTCCTATTTCAGAACTTTTATTGTGCATTTTAAATTGTATATGATGACATCAAGCACACAGAATTTGAGAGATATTAACGTAATCCTCTTTCTTGTTTTGTACACATTACATCTTTATCTGTTTCCCCAACCTCCAGTGCAATACAGCCCTGTTCCTGTGAGCATTCATTCTCCTACTTCAAAAGTGTAGCTTTCCAATGTATCACCTGTACGATTATGTGTGTGCATGTGTCCTTAAACAGCCTACAGTATTGTTTGACATATGCATTTTAAATCCTGATTCTTATTCTGCCACTTACTTCACACAATTTTATTATTTTTGAACACACCATTTGATCTATATTTATTAATGTACATTGAATTCTTTGCTTTTGACAGATGTATTATACCCCAATATATGTAGATACTTCATGTTATGTATCTTTTATCTGATTCGTTTGTGTTTCTTTTGCTATTTCATGCAATGTTGCCATGAATATCTTTGTACACATCTTATTTAGTAAATCTCATATTGGACAGTCATTATTTCTTTAAAAATCTGTCAAAGACAGAGTTGAGGGTTTTTTTTTTTTCTTGTCTAATAATTTTTACTAAACCCACCAAACTGAAAATGTTTTCATCCGGAAATTGGAAAAGCAGAAAAATTTATGAACTTTATCCACAAAATACAGTACCTAGGGTGGAGAAGGAAGGTAGCACAAGGAACTATATCTCCCTTGGTAATTAGTACCCCCTGAAATATGGAGGTAATCCTGTCAATCTTTTTCATTGTAGAGAAGCATCTACTCTGTAGGAACTTCATAGATGGAGAAGTAGATGTAGCAGAAATTTTAGAACTACATTCTGCAAAAGAGTAGCAGCTCCATGAAGATATTCAGCCCTTAAAATGTGGCTAATGTATCGTAGAACGTAGAATTTTTTAAATTGAGAAATGAAAATTGTACATATTTACCGTGTACAATATGTGGTTTAAAAAGGTGTATACGTTACAGAAAAGGCTAAATAGAACTTATTAACATATGCACTATCTCACATATTTATCATTTTTGGGGAAGAGAAGACTTAAAATCTACTCAGATATTAATATTCAAGTCACCATATTCTCCAATAGACCTCTTGAACTTACTCTGTCTGTCTAATGGAAATTTTAAATCCTTTGATGGACATCTCTGGCTTTGTATCAGGGTAATGCTGGCCTTGTAAAAGAAGTTTGGAAGTACTCTCTGCTCTTAATTTTTTAAGATTTTTAGAAGGATTGGTATTAGTTCTTCTTTAAATGTTCAGTAGAAATCAGCAGTCAGGCCATCATGTCCTGGGTTTTTCTTTCATGGAAGGCATAATTAATGATTCGATCTCCTTATTCTTTGTTGGGCTATTCAAATTTTCTATTCCTTTATTTATTTATTTATTTAGAGATGGAGTTTTGCTTTGTCACCCAGGCTGGAATGCAGTGGCGCAATCTTGGCTCACTGCAACCTCCACCTCCCAGGCTCAAGTGATTCTTCTTTCTCCTGCCTCAGCCTTCCGAGTAGCTGAGATTATAGGTGCCCACCACCATGTCTGGCTAATTTGTTTGTACTTTTAATAGAGACGTGGTTTCACCATGTTGGCCAGGCTGGTCTCGAACTCCTAACTTCAGGTGATCCACCCGCCTCAGCCTCCCAAAGTGCTGGGATTATAGGCATGAGCCACCACACCTGGCCATTATTTATTTCTCATTGGAGATGTTCATCAAAGGGGTGACAGCTCCCCTCGTCAGTCCTAGTAACCACACTTCCACTATCTTCCATGAGTTCAACTTGCTAATGTTCTGTTTATAAATGAGACTGTGTGGTACTTGTCTTTTTGTGCTTGGTTTATTTCACTTCACATAATGTCTTCCCGGTTCATCCATGTTGTTGCAAATGGCATGATTTCTCCCTTTTTTAAGGGTGAATAGTATTTTCTTGAATCTGTACCACATTTTCTTTATCCATTTATTCACTTACGAACATTTAGGTTGATTTTATATTTTGACTATGTGAATAATACTGCAGTGAACATAAGAGTGCATATATTTCTTTGACAATAAATGTACCACATTTATTGATTTTATTTCCCTTGGATGTATAATCAATTGTAGAATTGCTGGATTATATGGTAGTTCTATTTTTGAGTTTCTGAGAAACCTCCATACTGTTTTTCATAATTTAATTTAATTCCCATTGAAATTCCCATCAACAATGTGTGAGAGTTCCCTTTTCTATACATTCCCTCCAACATTTGGCATATTTTGTCTTTTTGATAACAGCCATTCTAATGGTGGCGAGATGATATATCTCTGCGGTTTTACTTCATATTTCTGTTATGATTAGTGAGCTTGAGCATTTTTCTATTTAACTGTTGGCCACTTGTATGTCTTCTTTGGAGAACTGTCTCTTCAGATCCTTTGCCCATTTGTTTGCCCACTATTGAGTTAGTCAAGTTCCTTACATATGTTGATCATTAACCCCTTATCAGACGTATTATGTGTTTTGCAGATATTTTCTCCCATTCTGTACATTGTCTCTTTGCACTGTTGATTGTTTTGTTGGGCTGTGCAAATCTTTTTAATTTTTTATTTGATATAATTCCATTTGATATAATTCCATTTTAATTTGATATAATTCTTTTTAATCTTTTTAATTTGATATAATTCCATTTTTCTAGTTTTGCTTTTGTTGTCTGTGCTCTCAGCTTTATATCCAAAATATCATCACCCAGAACAATGTCATGGAGTTTTTCCAATACGTTTTCTTTTAGTAGTTTTATGTTTTAAGTCTTATATTTATGCCTTGAATTCATTTTGAGTTAATTTTGTATATGGTGTGAGATTACAGTCAAATTTCATTCCTGCTCATGTAGCTATCCAACTGTCCCAACATCACTAATGGAAGAGGCTCTTTTTCCCCATTATGTATTCCTGGAAACTTAAAAAAAATTAACTGTAAATGTAAGGATTTATTTCTGTGATCTCCAATTTATTTCATTGATCTATGCGTCTGTTTTTATGACAGTACCTTGATATTTTGGCAACAATAGCTTTGTATAATAGTGTATTTTGAAGTCAGGTAGTGAAAGCCTTCCAGCTTTGTTCTTTTCATTCAAGATTATTTTGGTCATTTGAGTTCCTTTTTGTTTTCATGGAAAGTTTAAGACTGATTTTTTCCATTTATGTGAAATAATGTCACTGGAATTTTGATAGGCTTGCTTTAGGTTGGATGGACATTTTAAGAATATTAATTATTTCAATCCATGGATGTGGTGTATCTTTCCATTTATTTGTGTCCTCTAATTTATTTAGTCAATGCCTTATATTTTTTGGCATACAGGTCTTTCAGCTCCTTGGTTAAACTTATTCTTAAGTTTTTATTTATTTATTATTTTGGCAGCATTTGTGTATAAGGTTTGGGATTGTTTTCTGGATTTCTTTTTACAAATAGTTCATCATTAGGTTATAGAAATGCTACTGAATTGGTGTGTTGATTCATATCCTGCAACTTACTGAATTTGTTTATGTGTCCTAACAGTTTTTTGGAGGAGTTGTTAAGGTTTTCCATATATAAGGTCATGTTGTCTGCAAACAGGGATAATTTAACTTATTTCTTGCCAATATAAATGCCTTTTATTTCTTTCTCTTGCCTAATTGCTCTAGCTAGGGCTTCCAGCACTATGTCAAGCAGAAGAAATGAGAGTGGACATCTTTGTCTTGTCCTCATCTCACAGCAAAAGCTTTCATCTTTTCACTGTTGAGTATAATGTTAGCTTTTGGCTTGTCATGTATGACCATTATTTTATATTCCTTCCACTCTTAATTCATTGAGAGTTTGTCAAATACTTTGTCTGCATCTGTTGAATTGATCACATGGTTTTTGGTCTTCATTTTGTTAATGTAGTGTACCACATTTATAGATTTGCATATGTTGAATTATCCTTGCATCTATGGGACAAATCCTACTTAATTATGGTGAATAATCCTTTTAAAATGTTGCTGAATTCAGCATGCTAAGTACTTTCTTGAGGATTTTTGTATCTATGTTCATTACGGATATTTGCCTGTGATTTTCTTTTCTTGTAGTGTCCTTGTCTGACCTTGTTATCAGGGTAATGCTGGCCTTGTAAATGGATTTTGGAAGTACTCCCTGCTCTTAATTTTTTGAAGGACTTTAGAAAAATTGGTGTTAGTTCTACTCTAAATGTTCAGTAGAAATCGGCAATTAGTCCATCAGGTCCTGGGCTTTTCTTTGATAGAAGACATAATTACTGATTCAACCTCCGTATTTTTTGTTGGGCTGTTCAGATTTTCTGTTTCTTTATGACTCAGTCTTGCTAGGTTCCACATGTAGCAATTTCTTCATTTCTTAATGTTATGTAATTTTTGACATAGAATTGTTCAGGGAGTAGATTTTTAATTTTATTTAATTTAAATTTTAAAACTGATATCTTATTAGAAAAATTTTAAGTATATTAGGAATGCCTTAGGTATATAAATCTTCTTTTTTGACTGTAAATTTTATTCAATCTAAATACAGATCAAGTATTTCCAATAAAATTTAACCTTCAAAATTAAATGTGCTATAAGTGTAATATGTACAAGATTGCAAAGTAAAATGATGTGAAATTTTGTATTTTGTACAAATTTTGTACATGAAAATTTGATTACATGTACAAATGATACCATTTTGGATATAGTCATTCAATATAACATATTCTAAATTAATGTTACCTGCTTCTTTTGACTTTTTAAAGGGTGATTACTATAAAATTTTAAACTACATATGTGGCTTGCCTTATATATTCATTGGACATGCTGCTATATCAATATCACATCAAAATAGATAATTTTGCAGGTGAGAAAAGCAAAGTTCAAAGATGTTAAGGGCTTGTCCAAGATCACACACCTAGTCAGAGTCAAGACCAGGTTCTAGAGTTTGTGACTTCCAGTTCAGATTTTCTGGAAAATAAAATACCTTGATGGTCAACTGCTTAATGCTGTGCTGTATCAGAGTGGAGAAAGTTTCAGCAATAACTTTATATTGATGTTGCTGTATTTTTTATTTTTATATATACTGAAAGAGTAATTATCAGAAGCGCCATAAATTTTATGCTGTAGTAGTGTTTAATTTTAACCTCAAATGGAATCAAACCATGCACTAATTTGTTCTTGTTACACAAATTTGGGCTAGCTCAACAGAAATTCGTGAAAATTTTATTTGTCTGAATAAGTAAATCTCTATTTCTTTTCTTTGTTTAAGAAGAAAAGAGCTTTAATTAATTCTTTCTTCCTTTCATCTGGGAGTAATTGCAACTGCTTTGTTTTGGCTTCCTGTTATTGTCATTGCATAATAACCTTAAAAGAAAAGTCTTATAACGTCCAGAATGACTCATCAGTATAAAATGACCAACTCTTTCATTTATAAGATGCTGTAAAAATATACTTTTCCCTAAATGCTCATATTTCCACTCCAGGTAACATCAAATTTGTTCCAAGAATACATATAGAGGCGCTCTATTAGTTTTCTAATTTGCAGGGTTTTCTTTAATCTTCCACTTTCCTCTCTCTCGTTCCTGCTCTCTACACACAAAATGAAATATAGTGGAGTCCATACTTCAAGGGCTGCTGAATGCTGCAATTAGGAAAACTCAATGCTTGAAGCTCCTTTCAAAATACTTAGATGTAATAATGCTTAAGAAAAGCATGAGGGAATAAAGAGATGAACATTTCTCTACAGAGTCGCTTTCCCTGAAAAAAAAAAAAAAAAAGTAATAAAAATAAAAAACCTGAGCAAAACCCAGAAGTTTCAGAGTTGCAATTTAAATCTTGGCTATAGTGGCAATAGTTCTAATACTAATTACAAATTTTTAATAAGACAAATAGGTGCACTAAAACAAAATATTTTTGTTAGAGATCAAGTTGACAACTTATACAAACTGTTGTACACTGAGATCTATAAATGTTTCCTGCTGACATAGTAGGCATGGCAGGGACATTTAATGGTTGCTGAATTAATGTCCATGAGCTTTCTCACATTTCCTAGCCCCTTGCAGTTATGGGAGGTTACATGGCTGGTTCTGTCCAATGGGCTGTAATGTGTTAATTCCAGGCCATGTCTTGTAAAACTGGAAGGTATCTGTGATGGTTTGGGTTGACTGTGTTAACTAAGCTAGGAATATGTTTTGAAGACTTTTCTTTATTTTGTGATTCTGAGTTAGATTTGGCAAGAAATTCACATAAGGTTTAAAAGTCAGAAATAAATTGTTGCCGTCTCTTTCTGAAGGTCTTGGTGATTAGATGCAGCGAAAGATTTATGGAGGATGGGGTCTATGGGTTTCAGCTTGTCCTCACACTTCACCCTCCACATCTATCTCTCCTTCTTGACTGCTGAGATAAATGGTAAACCCAGGTCAACTACCAAGTGTAGAGGTGGCAGCCTTCCACACGAATTTCCAGCAGGAGAATCCAGTGGTTTCTGTGAGGAGAAACAGTTGAGGCAGTTTTAGCAGGTCTAGGATTGGCCAGTTTGAATAACTGCAGCAGGTTCTGGGGTGTAGAAGCTGTCTCCAGTTCCTGGAGTGGTTGGGGCAGGGAAATAGTGGCCCACAAAATAAGAACCTGATAAAAGAGGTGAGAAGAGTGGTGGGCTCCAGCAAGTGAGCTGTTTACCATCTCCAGGAGCTGGGTAGCCCTGAAAGGGACAGGCTCTCCAGGATCAGCAAGTCCCCAGATGTCAAAACATCAGAAACACATGATTAAGACTCCCAGATAGAGAAGCTCTACAGCAGGCATAGTCAACACAAACTTGGAGAGAAACCCTTCATTCCATCCAGAGTGCAAGACACATGGAAACAAAGCAAATCATATAAATAAAAAAATTAAATAAGAAATCTTTATAATACGAACTATCTAACTTCCAGTCTCAATACCTAAATATATCATAAACTATAAGTATAAACATACATTTCATTTGTTTTAGACATTCTTATATATGTATAGTTTCCTATATAACTATCTTGTTTACCTAAAACTATTTTTTAAGATCTTTGCACATCAGCTCATATATATTATATATACCCACATGTTATTTTTATATATATATATATATATAAAACATGTGTGTATACAGGATTGAATAACTCTTGGCAAATATGTATGACCATTTATGTAAGATAAATTCTTAGAATTGCAATTACTGAGTAAATGGATGATGTCCACACATTAAATTTTGATAGATAATGCTAATCTGACCCCCTTCAAAGAACATGAACTAAATTACATTTTATTCAATATTACTAAGAGTCCTCTTATTTATCTATATCCCCAAAAGCCTTGAAAGTCAGAGACTAAAAGGGGAAAACTGCCTAAATATATAACACCCTGTATGATCTGGGTAATGTTAACACAGACCCCTTTACCAAATCTTTACATAATTAAATGAGATTAAGCTTTGAAATCTGAGTGACAAAGTTTTGGACCAATAAAAGCAAATATTCACTTCATACAATGTGTACTAAAAATCAGGGATCTTGCTATCTTCAAAAGACAGCATTGTCAGAAAATATAAGTTAATTTAAAACAGATTTGAAAAAAAAATTACGATGGCTTCTGAGAGAAATTGAGCTCTGCAGAAAAGGTGATTGTGACTTTCTTCAGCTTATCTTTCCACGGTTCTGTATAGGGAACAGAATATTCTTCTGTATGCCTAATTTACGTTTAGATCTTTGGTTTACTAAATAGTTAATTATGTAATTGACAGGAATAAACGGCAAAATTTAAAATAATTTTAGTTTGCCAAAATAAATTTTAAAATGACACTAAATAAAAGAAACAAAAATGTGACACTAAAATTCACACTGTTGGCATGGTTGGCAAATGGAAAACATCTTTAAAACTAATTCTTTGTCAACTTTTTATTGCCTAATCCCTCACTTCTGTTTAGATTTTCTAAAATAAATATGATGTTTCTGGGACTGAGAAATTACTTTCCATAGCTGATGATTCACTGGAGGTTACCTTCTTCCAGCTCTTTCCCTTAGACACACAAATTCTTTTTACTTCAGTGTGAACTTCTTTTCACGGCAGGAGGGGGGATACACTAAGCTGATCTCTTATAATAAACAATATCTACTCATCTCCAGTTCCTTGGGTGCCCCTTGCCCTGTAAGATCAGATGATTGGGTCTCAACCAAAGCATAACCAAGAATGATTTTAGGGTCAAAAATACATCTTTTCCAAGTATTTGGAGGCTAACAGTGACAATCAGGCAGAAGACATTTCTCTGTAGCCTGACCTTGAGATGCCAAAGAAGAAGTTGAAAAAAGAGGTGCTCACATGTATTTGAAAATGGATACTGACTTTTCCAGGCAGGCTCTAGTTTGCCCCTCTTAAAATATGTGTATAGTACAGGCTGATTTTTTTTTCCAATTTAGCAGCCTCATAGTCAAGTGGGGAGTAGAATAACTTTTTCATCCTATTAATTGGGCAAATATAAGATGGAGAAAGAGCAGATTATTTTTGTCTCACTTTAGCAAGTCACATTACTCTTGATAACTTTAGGAGAAAGGGAGAGCTTACATATTACAATATGTCTTGTGCTGCATTAAAAATCTACAGAATTGACATTTCAGAAACTCCTATGCTAAAATAACATAATCAGAGTAGGTTTGAGGAGGAAAAAATGATGCCTAAGAAAATATATATTTCTTTCTAGAGAGATTTATTTTCTCAAAATGATTCATTGAAAAAAAATGTTGTCTGGCCATATCTCATATGTCTCAAAACTAGTATTATGTACATGGTTTTTAGGAAACTGGTAAATGCTCACAAGAACTTATAATCCAAAGAACCTTGGCCTGCATGTAAGGAGATAGGAATTCTACCTGTACATGTAACACTGTGTGCACATTTGACCACACATATCTCTTCCAAAACTTACCAGCTTACCAAGAGAAAGAGACACTTGCTCTATCTTTGTTCATAAATTTATCCCTAGTCACTAGCACATTAGTGCTTAATATACATTAGCTCAATGATATAAACATTAGCTAGTTATACTTTTCTAATTTGAAAAACTTCTGTTAGAAATGTACAGGCAGAAGAACAGTAAAAACAAAAAGTTGAACTCAACAGCACCATCAATCAAATAGACATAATTAACATATATGACTACTTCATCCAACAACAGAATATACACTCATCTCAAGTTCCCACGGAACATTCACCGAGATAGACCACATACTGAGCTATAAGACACATCTTAATAAATTTAAGATAATAAAATTATATGTCTTATCTCAGACTACAATGGATTTAAAGTAAAAATCAATGACAGAAAGATAGCTGAAAAAATCCCCCAACACTTGGAGAATAAAGAATGCATTTCTAAATAACACATGAGTTAAAATGAAAGTTCAATAGAAATTTTAAGTATTTTGCATTCAGTGAAAATAAAAATACGACATCTAAATGTGTGGATGCAGCAAAAGAAGTGCTTGCAGGGAAATTTATGGTGTTTATTGCATATATTAGAAAAGAAGAGAGATCTAAAAACCATGTTTCCACTTTAGGAAACTAGAAAAAGAAGAGCAAACTACATCGAAAGTAGAAGAAAATAAAAAAGTAAGAAGTAAGAAGAAAATAACTGATAAAAATTAGAGCAGAAATTAATGACATAGATTAGACAGGAAGTCAATTGAGATTGAGACAGGAAGTCAATAAAGAAAATCAAGAAAATCAAAAGTTTACTCTTTGAAAAGATAAATGAGATGGGTAAGTCTGTAACCAGGCAACAAAAATGAGAGAAAACACAAATTACTAATATAATAAATGAACAAAGGAACATTACTACAGAGGCCATGGACATTAAAAGAATAATAAAGAAATACCATGAACAACTCTGTACCCACAAATTTGATAGCCTAAATGAAATGGGCCAATATATACCTAATGTAAATGACGAGTTAATGGGTGCAGCACACCAACATGGCTCATGTATACATATGTAACAAACCTGCACATTGTGCACATGTACCCTAGAACTTAAAGTATAATAATAATAAAAAAAAAACACAATGTGTCAAACTCATATAAGAAGAAACAGACAATCTGAACAGGCTTATGTATATTAAAGTAATTGAATTGATAGTTAATAACCTTCCAAAACAGAAAACACCAGGCCCAGATAGGTACATTGATGAATCCTACCAAACATTTAATGAGTAAATTATACCAGTTCTCTACAATGTATTTCAGAAGATGGAAGCAGAGAGAATACTTCGTAACTCACCATGTGAGACCAGCATTACCCTAATACAAAAACAAAAACATTATAAGAAGTAAAAGTAACACATCAGTATCTGTAATGAATATAGATATAAAAATTCTTAACCAAAAATTAGCAAATCGAATCTAACAATGTATAAAAAGAATTATACACCACGACCAAGTTGGATTTATCCCAGATATGCAAGACTGACTCAATATTTGAAAATTAATTGGTATAATTGATTACATCAACATGCTAAAGAAGGAATATCATATTATCATATAAGTAGACATGGAAAGAGTATTTGACAAAATCCAACACCTATTCACAATAAAATCTTGCAGAAACTAGGAATAGATGAAATCGTCCTCTGCTTGATAGAGAACATCTACTAAAAACTAAAAACCTACAGCTAACGTCATACTTAATGATGAGAAATTAGAAGCTTTCCCACTCAGGTAAGGAACAAAGCAAGGATGTCCCCTCCCACCACTCCTTTTAACATCATATTGGAAGTCCTATCTAATGCAATAAGACAAGAAACAAATATGAAAACTATACAGGTTAAGAAGGGAGAACTAAAATTGTTTTTGTTTGCTGATAACAGGATTATCTGTGTAGAAAATCTGAAAGGCAAAAAACAAACAAACAAAAACTGGAACTGATAAGCAATTGTGACAGGTTTGCAAGATATAAGGTTAATATAAAAAAGTCAATCTCTTCCCTATTTACCAGAAATCAACAAGCGAAACTTTAAATTAAAAACACATTACCATGTATATTACCATCCCCCAAAATGAAATACTTAGGTGTACATCTTAACAAAATATGTATAAGATCTGTATATGGAAAACTGCAAAATCTTAATTAAAAAAGAAGAGAAAAACTAAATAAATGAGGAGAATATTCTATGTTCATGATAGGAAGACTCAATATTGTCAAAATGTAGGTTCTTCTCAAACTGATCTATAGATTTAGTGCAATGCCAATCAAAATCTGGGCAAGTTATTTTGTGGATATTGACAAACTAATTTTAAAGTTTATATTGGGAGGCAAAAGATCAAGAATAACCAACTTAATATGGAAGGAGAAAAACAATGTTGGAAGACTGACACTATCAATTTTAAGACTTACAATGAAAGTATCATACTCCAGTGTGGTACGGACCAAAAAAAAAAAAGTCAATAGAGTAGAATAGAGAGCTCAGAAATAGGCTCACACAAATACAGTAAAATCATCCTTGACAAAGATGAAAAGGCAATACAATGGAGAAAAGATAGTCTTTACAATAAATCATGCTGGGACAACTGTATGTTCACATGAAAAAAGAAATCCTTGACACAGACCTTGCACTCTTTACAAAAATTAACTCAAAATGGATCATAGACCCTAATGTAAAAAGCAAAGCTATAAAACTGCTTTGACAACATAGGGAAAATCTAGACAAACTTGAATATGAGACTAACCTTTTATACACAACACCAGAGTCAGAATCCATGAAATAAGTAACTAATAAGCTGGATTTCAATAAAATTAAAAACTTATCTGTGAAAGACAACATCAAGAGAATGAGAAGACAAGCCAGAGGACTGGGAAAATATTTGCAAAAGATACATCCGATAAAATGATATTTTTGGCCGGTTGCAGTGGCTCACGCCTGTAATCCCAGCACTTCAGGAGGCTGAGGTGGGCAGATCACTTGAGATTAGGAGTTTGAGACAAGCCTGGCCAACCATGGCCAACATGGTGAAACCCTGTCTCTACTAAGAATACAAAAATTAGCTGGGTGCAGTGGTGGACACCTGTAATCCCAGCTCCTCAGGAGGCTAAGACAGGAGAAGCGCTTGAACCCGGGAGGCAGATGTTACAGTAAGCCAAGATTGCACCACTGCACTTCAGCCTGAGTGGCAGAGGAAGACTTCATCTCAAAAAAACAAAACAAAACAAAAAAGAATATTTTCTAAAATATACAACGAACTCTTAAAACACAGCAATAGATATGAAGCCAGCTTTGAAAGACAAAAGCTGGAAGGAAAACACAAAAGTATTACAATGGTTATCTCTGTGACAGAATCATGGGCAATACTAATTTTATTATTTATAATATTTTCTGCATTTTCAAATGATTCTACAATTAGCCATTAATAAACTATTAATTAGCACATTAAAAAATGAGGCAAGGTATGGTGGCTCAATTCTGTAATCCCAGTACTTTGGGAGGCTGAGACAGAAGGATTTCTCAATGCCAGGAGTTCGAGATCAGCCTGGGCAGTATAGTGAGACTCAATTGCTACAAAAATTAAATTAAATTAATTTTTTTTTCTTTTTTTGAGTCAGAGTCTCACTCTGTCACCCAGGCTGCAGTGCAGTGGTGTGATCTCGGCTCACTGCATGCTCCGCCTCCTGGGTTCACGCCATTCTCCTGCCTCAGCCTCCTGAGTAGCTGGGACTACAGGTGCCCGCCACCACGCCCTGCTAATTTTTTGTATTTTTAGTAGAGATGGGGTTTCATCATGTTGGCCAGGATGGTCTTGATCTCCTGACCTCGTGATCCACCCACTTTGGCCTCCCAAAGTGCTGGGATTACAGGTGTTAGCCACTGTGCCCAGCCCAAATTAAATTAAATTTAGAAAAGAAAAAAGAAAATAAACAGCATGATTTAAAACAAAAAAACAGAACAGACACCTTGACAAATGACATATGACAACTGTAAATAAGCACCCAAAAAAGATTTCAACATTGTATGTCATTAGGGAATTACAGATTGAAACAATGGGATATCACTACACACATATTAGTGTGGCAGAAGTCCAAAACAGTTACCACCAATTGTTGACAAGACTGGGGAGCAATAGGAACTTTCATTCATTCTTGGTGGAAATGAAAAATGGTATAGTCATTTTGGAAGAGAGTTTGACCACTTCTTAAATAACTAAACATACCCTTACATGACACAGAAATTCTACTCCACTTTATTTATCCAAAGGAATTGAAAACTTGTATCCAACTCAAAATCTGCACATGAACATTTACAGCAGCTTTTTTCATAATTGCCCAAGCTTGGAAACAACCAAGGTATCCTTTAGTAGATTAATGGAAAAATAAAGTGTGGTACATCCAGATAATGGAATATTATTCAGCTGTAAAATAAAATAAGCTATCAAGCAATGAAAATACATTGAAGAATTTTAAATGGATATTGCCAAGCAAAGGAAGCCAAATTGAAAAGTCTGCATACTGTTTTATACCAAAGATATGACATTCTGGGAAGGATAAAACTATGATGGCAGTAAAAATAATTAGTGGTTGCCAGGAGATGGGTGAGAGAGGGATGAATAGGTAGAGCACAGAGGATTTTTAGGGCAGCGAACTATTCTGAATGATACTAGAAAGATAGATACATGTCCATATATATTTGGGAAAACCCATAGAATGTACAATCAAAAGTAAACCATAATGTAAGCTTTAGGCTTTGGGTGACGATGATGTGTCATGGTAGTTTTATCTATTGTAACAAAATGACCACTCTGGTGTAGGATGTTGATAATGGAGGAGGTTGTGCATCTGTGGGTGCAGAAGGTCTGTGGGAACTCTCTGTGCTTTCTGCTGTGAATTTAAAACTTCTCTAAAAATATTAATTCTGTTGAAATTTTCAAAAATAAAATTAAGGAAAGGATAATGTGCCAAATAATCAAACTTCAGCACATTGATTCTTACCTTAAGCAGAGGGACTTATGAAGCTCAGAGAAAGTTAAAAGATCAAGAAGGAACAAGAAGGGACATTAGACATATCAAAATTCAACAGTGTTTGAATCTATCTCAGAGTGATGTATTTAGCTCACTGGGGCTGATCTGGTCAAGTCCCCTAGAAAGCCTTTCCTTTCTGAATGGGGTGCAATGGTTTGAATATGTTTCTAGAAATTCATGTTGAAATGGTTTGGCTGTGTCTCCACCCAAACCTCACCTTGAGCTGTAACAATCCCCACATGTTAAGGGTTGGGCCAGGTGGAGATAACAGAATCGTGGGACTATTTTCCTCCATACTGTTTTCATGTTAGTGAATAAGTCTCTTGAGATCTGATGGTTTTATAAATGTGACTTCCCCTGTACAAGCTCTCTTGCCTGCCACCATGTAAGACCTCCCTTTGCTCTTATTTTGTTCTGCCATGATTGTGAGGCCTCATCAGCCATGTGGAACTGTGAGTCCATTAAACCTTTTTCCTTTATACATCACCCAATCTTGGGTATGTCTTTATTAACAGTGTGAGAACAGACTAATACACATGTTGAAATTTAATTCCCAGTATAACAGTATTAAGAGGTGGGGCCTCTTGATTAGGTGATTAGGCCATGAGGGCTCCATCCTCATGGATAGAAGGTGTCTTAATAAAAGCACTTGAAGGAGCAAGTTTGTTCCTTCAGCTCTTTTATCACATGCAGACACAGTGTTTTTCCCTCCTGCCTTGTCAGGACACAGCAAGAGGTGCCATGTTTGAATAAGAAAGCTTTCACCAGACTTCACATCTGCTGGTTTCTTGTTCTTGGACTTTGCAGCCTCTAGAATGGTAAGAAATAAATGCCTGTTATTATAAATTACCCAGTTAAAGGTATTTTGTTACAGCAGCAGAAACAGACTGAGACACAGGGCTTTGAATGAGTAGTGTTTACTGCAGTGACACTTTCTCAAGATATCACTGATAACAAAACTCTCTTCTTGTGATTGACACATACTTTCTTTAACTCTTGGCAGTTATTTTGATATTTATGGAAGTGTATTGTTTTAATCTAAATTTCAGAGGTCAGCCTCAACTGAGCCAATAGTTTTTAATCAGGGGTCTGCAAACTTTTTTGTAAACAGCTAGAAACTTAATATTTAGGGCTTTGCAGAAAATAGGTCTCTGTCACACCCCGCTTTGCCTTTGTAGCATGAAAATAGCTAGTGACAGTAGCAAATGAAAGAACATGGCTGTGTTCCAATATATCCTTATTTCCATAAACACATGGCAGTCCAATTTGATTCAGGTTGTAGTTTGCCAAACCCTGATCTGTACAGCAAAGAATGAGCTGGAAATATTTTTCCAGAGAGTATGGCTACTTATGAAATAACTTATTATTAATAATCCCAATGAATTTTTCCTTTTTCAAGGGAAGACAATAGTATTTAGCTCTAAAATTTTATTGCATTTAAAATTCCTTACTCTTAATAGGTAGCTCATTTTATATCTAAAATTCATCTTTTGTTGTTTTGTGTAAATCAAAGTATATTTTTAATATACTACTGAAGTTCATTACTAAAAAGTACATTGGTGTGAATGCCCATGAAATGAAGAGCATCCCCTCTAACTAGACTCTGTACCCATATACTCTTCTTTCCTTCCTCCTATAGTTGGACTGTCAGTGCTCTGTAGGCTAATCCCTCTGCTGGACTCCAGAACCCATCTCTTTTGCCTGCTCAAGACCATAGATCTGGAAATTATTTCCTTTTATCTTCTAGTTTTCTTTATTTGACCTTCTCTACTGAATAATTTACATCAGAGTGTAACATGATACTTCTCTTGGAGTTAAAAAATAATAATCTTTTGATCTCTCTTTCCAAAATTGCTACTGTTCATTTCTCTGCTCTCACTGAAAATAAAAAAAAACTCCTTCAAAGAATTGTCTGTATGTCTGAGTTTTCCAATTCCTTTCTATTCCTAAAACTATTTTTGTTGAGTTTACCAGTAACTCTCATGGTGTTAAATGCAATGGTTGATTGGAGTTTTGCAAACTGCACTTCAATGCTTTGACCCAGAAATCAATTATGACCATAAAACATTTGCCAGAATTGTTGATATATTCTTGACTCATTAAGTTTGCTGAGAAATGAAGGGTATCAGACGCAGTGTCTGGTGAACATTACTATCTCTGGCCCGATGTCTTATCATAATACTTATTTTGCTATATTGTAAGAACTAGATATGATGAGCTCTGTACCCTGTTAAGGCCTCTTTAGAGCCTGGGACACATTGTGTAATTTATGATGCCAAGAATTCAGTCCAAATTTCAGTATGAATTAGTTTCAAAATAAGAACAAACCAAAACAAACAGTAACTGTATGACAAATTAACCAGTGCAGCACTAATGGTATAGTCCTAGGCTTTTTTTTTTTTTTTAATTTAACCATCAGCATCATATTTTTTAAATGGCAATAATGGCATTTCAGCAATAATATTATCAATGTGCATTAATTATTGAATACCTACAATGTTTCAAACACTTGATGTACATTGTTTCATTTAACATTATTTTAGCAGTGATTCATAAAATGGGTGTAATTATCTTCCTAGCCTTAATATAGTCTAAAAACCAAAACAAAACAAAATGCCTCGCCGTTCAAGTTGTGAATTAGCCAACAAGCTAGATTTTCAAAGCAAGGCCTGTTTCTAATACTCCATTTGCCCCTTAGGCAAGATTAGTTCAACAACTTTCCGCAATTAAATTTTGCGTATTTTACAATTTCCTTTCCTGTCATAAACCCATCTTTCAAGGCCTCCTACTCAACTTGAACTTTCTAATCCCTGTTGAAATGTAACTATGCTTCCCTAGGGCGCAGCTTCCTAGAGCTAAGCAGGAAACATAATACCTTTGCTCTCCATTCGTTCCTAATGGCTTCCTGTGATCTACAGCCTTTTCAAATTTCTTTACTATACCTGGAAATCCTACAGGAGGTACACCATAGTGCCACCTGGTGTC
The DNA here is from genome assembly GCF_024542745.1 of Macaca thibetana thibetana. NCBI lineage: Eukaryota > Metazoa > Chordata > Mammalia > Primates > Cercopithecidae > Macaca > Macaca thibetana. The sequence continues at coordinate 65,954,178 of NC_065585.1, forward strand.
CAGCATTGTCCTTTTCTGCTTCAACTTTAAGCAGAGGTACCTGCTGTCAAGCCCCGAGGGCATGTTGAAAGAAAGATGGGATTGGTCTTGATCTGACATGTTGGAGAAAGTGTTATCTTCCTCTAAAAACTCCACTTTAAAGATACAAAAAGTGGATAGATGTCCTCTAACATGCCTTACTAGGTTCCAGCAATGGCCAGATTTCTCAAAAATACCTTCCTTCCTGAGCTCTGTACTCTCGTTTCTCTAATCTCCGTTCCTTGATTTCCAACCATTGCTGCCTATGCATTATTATGTTCTGCCTAACTCCTTTGTGTAGATGACCTGATACTGGTTTCTCTTTGGCCTTTGGATATCTCCCTGGAAGAACCCTTGTTTTAACGCATTGCAACCTTCAGTCAAGCCTCACCCTCCCCTAAACACATCCTGGACCTGAGAATACTAAAACAACTCTTGATTCAGTCTGTCATGCTGGCTCCTGTTTGTCCAATCCTTTGGCTGTTGAAAAGCAAAGATGATAGGAGTAGGGAATTCTACACAAAGCTACAGGTACATGAAGCCAAAGCTGTGAATGCTGCTGCTTTCTCCAAGGCTGACCCCACAGTCATCATTCCTTCCTGAAGTGTGGCTGAAAATTGGTGGCCCACAGATTACATCCAGGCCAAAGATTTTGTGGGTAGTAGCGCCATTTTGTTGTTGTTATTGTTGTGCTTTTTTCTTTAGTTAGATATTTTAAGATTGTGAACTTGAATTTTTTAAATGGAAAATACACTTTCCAGTATGTGTTCTTTACCACTTTAATATATTTTGCCATTTGGTTTTGTCTATCTTGTTCTAAACCTGCTGGGTCTTTGCTGCTGAACTGAGCAGTGCCATCTTGTGCCCACAAGGTCCTAGAGAGATACTAGTGGAACTGAGCTTTAGTGCCTTGTCCTGTATCGTAGCCTCTCTCGAACATGAGAATATGAGAAGCAGATTCGAGGGACGATCTTGATACAACACTTTCAGTTACTCACATTAACCTCAGCAATCTTCCTTGAACCTTTCAAAGGTGTTTTCTGCATTCCTCTTAAATCTCTTTACCATCATTCTCTATTTCTTCCTTCACATTGGTACTCTGGAGAGAAGTTTCTTCTTCTCATTGTCAGGCTTAACACCTACCTTATCTTATGTTTTTATATCACCATCTTCTTACGGAAATTGATCTTGCTCTTCAATCATTCCATCCACAATAGCTACTTCCTTTCTGCACATAGTAAATTCTGATCTCTAGTTTTTAAATATAGAAAATTTATTTTCAAATATTTAACCCCTTAAGTGACTATCCCATTGCATTTCCTTATTTACCCCAAAATAATTTGAAAGAATAGTTTTATTCTCAACTTGAACTCATCACTTTTTTTTTTTTTTTTTTTTTTAGCAATTTGTGTATTAGAAGCTGACTTTTGCTATCACTGTTCTTCTAAATTGGATTCTCAATGATCATCGAGGAATTCAACAAGAAAAATCCTGCAGACTTTGCTCAGAAATGATTGCCTCTTTGCAACTTGTGATACTGCTTGTAGCAGCTTTCTCCTTGAAAGGCGTCCTTCCAGTTCTGTGATATTGTAATATCCAGATTTATTTTTTGCTCTGATCATTTTTGGCCTTCATCTCTGGCTCACTTTTGAACTCCCTAAATATAAAATATCCTGCAAAACTTTGTCCTCAACTCTTTTATCCTCTCTTACTACCTTACCCCCTGCCATTTTAATAATCTCATTCCAACTGTTGCAATTTTTGAAATTGCCCCATATGAGTTGTGGCCAATTAACTAAAGTAAGAATATAAAATATGTCAAATAAGGCCTGGAAGAAAAATTTTTTATTATTCGGAGGTCATATGCTTGCAGCATAGAAAATACAAGTGACTTTAGAGATGAACTATTAAACTAAGAGACTTCAGTAATATTGCTGGATTCAATGTCAGTATACACATCAACAGAATTTTACACGCCTGCCTAAAACAGTTAAAATGTGATAAATATAATAAAATAATAAGGTGACTATCACAATAACAACAGAATATGCCTAAGAAAATCCAACAGAAAATGTAAAATATCCTTAAAAACAACAACAAAGGCCGGGCATGGTGGCTCATGCCTGTAATCTCAGAACTTTCGGAGGGTGAGGTGGGTGGATCACCAGAGGTCAGGAGTTCAAGAGCAGCCTGGCCAGCATAGTCAAACCCTGTCTCTACTAAAAATACAAAAATTAGCCAGGTGTGGTGGCAGGCACCTGTAATCCCAGCTACTTGGAAGGCTGAGGCAGGAGAATTGCTTGAACCCAGAAGGCAGAGGTTGCAGTGAGCCAAGATCACACCATTACACTCCAGTCTGGGCAAAAGAATGAGACTCCATTTCGAAAACAAAACAAAACAAAAACAAACAAAAAACAACAACAACAACAAAAGAATAAATGGATGGATATATTAATGAATGTGAAATGTTTTACACAAAACAGTAGTTTTCCCAAAGTTATTATTTTAAAAACTCAATTTAAATAAAAATATAACACAGTTCGTCATGGAGCTTAATAAGTTGATGATAAAATTCATATACAAGTATTAAGGCCATGAACAGACACTATTATTTTGAAGAAGTTAAAGGACTGATGAACACTTGTATTAGAATTAATATAAAGCTATAACAATAAAGATTATGATACTGTTATAGGAATAGACAAATTGATGAATTGGAAGAAGCAAAGAGTAGAAGCAGATTTATACATATGCAGAACTTGGCACGTGGCACACACACATTATATTGGGAGAATTAGACATCCAGGTTCATATAAACTGCACCCATTATACATCATACATAAATATAAACAAATTATAGGTATAAATTATTATTTCAAAGAGTGAAAAAGATCTGAGACATATAAGACCAGATTTTTTAAAATTTTCAACTCAAGTAGTAGGTACCTAAGGATCTATCATGTGCTGTCTGTAAGTTTATATATTTGAAATATTCCACATTTAAAAATAAAAGCAGAATAACATTTTAACAGCTTAATTACTGGATTTTTTAATAGTTATGGGACAAATTTGGAATCATTACAAATATTTTTTTACCAAAATTATTTAATATGGGAGAGGACAATAATGCGCCATTTTTTTTTACAAAATGTTGAAGAGCAATAACCAGTTAGAAACACTATTTTTAAATACTAAAGAATCTTGTCCCCAAATTTTGTGTCAAAATATTACTGTCAGTGAAGATCAAAACATATTTTACTAATTCAAACAATGCTATATTTTATTTAAGAACTAGAAATTTAGACCTTTTACCTGTTTTTATTGACTTTGCTAATTCTCTGATATTTGTTATTTGACACATGACTTTGTGCTTATACATGCCATACATTTTGTACGTGTCATTAGACCAATGTAATTATTTGCTCAAGAAAACTCTATCCTGAAATCTAGAAATAGTTCTGTTTGCCAGTGTACTAAAACAAAAACAAATACAAAAGTACATGACCAATAACCCAATGATTGTCAATGTTTATATTTTATTTATTAGTATCTCTCCATAAAAGATAACTAACTTAGCCATTAATTAGCCTCATTCTTAATGGTGCTCCATAAGAGACAGTAAAAGTATTTCTATTTCCAGTCCTAAATTCTCCCCTGAAGTCCAGATTTCTATACACAAGTGTCTACTGTACACTACATTGGAATATTAATGTTCTAGCTTCACAAGAGCTGAAACTCTTTACTGCTGCACCAGATGTATTCTTCTCTAAGTCTCCCTCATTTTACTACATTATTCCTTTATCTACCCAGGAATCAACCCATGGCAATAATCCTACATTCTTTTTTTTCTTTGTCACTATTGCAAAACAATCAGCAAGTCATGACAACTTTGCCTTCAAAATATATGCAAAATGGATCCACTTTTTCCTTACTTGGTGCTACCTTGCTTGTCTGAAGTATCACCATCTCTCACCTACACATTCCAACAGACTCCTAGGTGGCCTTCTGCTTCCCTTTTACCCTCCTAAATCCATTCCTTACACAATAGCCAGAATGATTCTTTCTAAAAATGTAAACCACGTCAAATAACTTGACTAGCACTCTAAACAAAATCCAAAATCTTTTTCTTGCTCTGCCAAGCTTACATAAGCCTACTCCAGCCAAACTTTTCACCCTCTCCCCACTTTTCTCCCTTGCCTCCTTTCCTTATTCGCTCAATTACAGGCACAGTAATCATTCTCTTTCTCTTCTCACACTATGAACCTCAGCACTTCTGAATTTACTATTCATTCCTTCCTATTCCTCCTTATGTTTAGTGGCCAACATCTTTGTCTGTTTTATGTCTCATCCCTACACCTAAAGAGTTACCTCTTTAAGGAGGCCCTTCCTTACCATGAAACCACAGTATCACTCCTCAATCACCCTACACTTCACTGTTCTAACTTTATTTCTTCACATCACATATCACTATCTACAATTATCTTGTCTTTTTCTTTGTCTACTATGTGACTGACTCCCCACAACTAGAAACTAAGCTCCACAAAAGAGAAAGCTTGTCTCTCTTTTTCACCAATGTACTCCCAGGTCTAAAAACATTGCCTGGTACATCTACCAAATTCTAAGACATGGGGCCTCAAAACGTTGCCTGGCCTTCAAAAATACTAGTTTAAAAAGTGAATAAATTTATCTTAAAATCAGGAACTGAAAGATGATGTCTGACAGTACTACTATTTAATATGTTCTGTAAGTACTATGCATTGCAATAAAACATAAGAGATAGTCTGAAGCATGATTAAAGGATAAACAGGAATTAATCAGAAAAATTTAAACAATTTTACATACTAAATCATTTTGAAACGATATTATACACTAAATAAGATATATGTATGTGTATATGTATGCATATATGTATAGTTGACTCTTGAACAACACAGTGGTCAGAGTGCCAAGCCCTCATGCAGTCAAATTTGCATATAACTTTTGATTTTCCCAAAACCTAACTACCAATAGCCAACTGTTAACTGGAAGCCTTACCCAATAACATAAACAGTCAATCATCATGTATCTGTATGATATATGTATTATAAACCATATCCTTACAATAAACTAGGTTAGAGAAAAGAAAACATCATTAGGAAAATTATAAAAAAGAGCAAATGGATTTACAGTACTGTACTATATTTATTGATACCGTAAGTTTACCTTGTCTATTTACAAGATGCATCTTCCATCTGAAATGGTAGGCAACCACAGCTGCAGACCTCAATCTACGTCACCTATCAGACAATTCAGCTTTTTCTCGTAATGTCATGATTTTTCTCTGGTTCTTGGGAGCACTTCCAGCATCACTAGTGGCACATCCTATGGGTCTCACGGTGTTATTCAAGGTTCGAGGTATTGTAACAAACATGATGAAAAATACACAAGAACTACAAGAGATTACTTTTTACTGTGATACACAATTTACTGGAGAGATGAGCTGCTCACGTGGAGATGATTAGAGGCACACTGCATTTAAAGTGGACACTCACAACATGAGCTCACTGCAATAGCAATAGAGGTGGCTATGAAATTATTATGGTGGTATAGCATGTACTACAGTCAATTTTATACAGTTATGATTTAACACTGCATCTTTGCATCCACTTGACTGCAGATGGCAACATGTAATGTCTGTGTTTGTGTTTAATAACATTTAACTTTTTACAATAGATTTGTATGTATTTTACAGCAGAAAATTATAAAATAAACTAATATTTAATATCTCTTATACATTCATGACATTCCTTACTTTTTTATTTTTTTATTTTTATTTCTGGGCTATGTGATTCATCTATGAGTTGTTTCAAATTATTGCAAATATTTTAAAAATTTTAATACATTTATTGAAAAAAATCTGTGTGTAAATAAACCTAGGCAGTTAAAATCCATGTTGTTCAAGGGGTAACTGTATGCACACACAAATATTCATATATAACCAGGGAATATGTAACATATGCATTATGAATACATAGTATATAACATTATAACATCTAATACACACAGATATGCATGTATCTTAGCTTTTGTAAAGTTAAAAACTATTTGGGAGAAAACACATTTGTTTTATTCTTTAAAACTAAATATATTTTTGATGTATCAAAGGGTTGAATATGGAAATAAAACCTCAAGACAATGAAAAAATATGGAAGAAAATTTTGAATATCAAGATGAGGAAAGATTTGTAAGCATCAAAACAAAAGAAGTCACAACATACAAAATTTAAATTTCTGTTCATTGAAAATAATACCATAATTCAAATTAAAAGAAAGTATTGGAGTGAAAGCATATTTTTCAAGTTAAGAGCAGAAAGTGTTTAAGATATTTAATATATAAAAGCCTTATAAAGTCACAAGAAATGTGTTGTGTGTGAACTATCAAATGTATTAAAATACAAATATAAACCAGCAAGTATATGGAAAACTTATTTGCCATCACTAGTAATTCACACTTACACCTTATAAAAAGAAGATATTTACATTTCTCAAATTGTTACAGTTTATTTTTACAATTATCAGTGTCAGTATGAGTTGAAATGGGCGTGCTCAAATACAGCCAGCAAAATTATGAATTCGTCCATTTTTAAAAATAATTAGCAAACTGCATCGAAAGTCTTAACAGGGTTCCTACCTTTGAAGTACTCAATTTCTGTTTCTTTTTCATAAAGAAATAGAGATGTATACATTTCAGTTCAAGAAGGTATGTTGCAAAGTAACATAAAATATTAAAAAGTAAAAACATCTAAGTATTTTGCAATTATTGGATTTTTAAAATAATGCCACATCAATAGAACAACTATCAAAACCATACATTTGGAGAACACTTAGCAACATGGATTGGAGTGTTTTCAATATAATGCAGATGAAAAATCTCAATTATATCCACTTGTTATGGGTTCATCAAGACAGGCTGGTTAAGTTATAGTAAGAAACAAATTTCAAATTTAATGACTTAAACAAAATTTTATTTATCATTCTCAATACCTGTATAAAGTGGGTCAACAAAGGGTATCTGCTCATAGTAGTCACTTGTGGTCCAAGACTCACAGAGGATTCATCTCAACCAACAAATGTTTCCATAATCATCATGGCAGGAAGAAGGAAACTTGAGGTATCACTAACTGGTTCTTACTACACTTCTGTTCATATTTCACTGTTCATATTTTATGGGCACATCTTCTATGGAGTGTATGGAGAAATACAATAATATTATGCATATACATATTTGAAGAGTTTTGTGCTCCTTAAGTTTAAAAACTATATTTAGAAAAAAATATCTTTGATAGTATTGTTCTAATGCTGTGTGGTGGGTTTACAGGTATTAATTTTATAATTATGCTCACATAACATATGTATGTATATCTCACCTATATCATATGCCACATATAAAAAATAAAGTAAAAATGGGAAAGTAATCACAGCATTAAATCAAGAAAATGGGGTATTAAAGGAAGTTATTCTGTATACTAAAACTTTCTGAGTTATTTTATAAAAAAATTTGAAAATTAAAGTTATCAGATTATAATTCAGTACTTAATTGTATTAATTCAGTACTTTACTGAATTGTTTGAATAAAACTGAAGAAAAATGGTCTTTTTTCCTCTTGTATAAAGTAATGGATTCAATCAAAAAAGAAATTTATTTGTTTTTTCTTTATTTAACTTAAACATTGTGATCTCAGTGACAAAATTACATAGGATGTAGAGCTTACAGTTCAATTTTCAAATGTTAAAATTCAGATCTTTAAGGCAACTCAAATCAATGCAACATGACTAAAACACTTGAAATCACATCCTTTATTGGATAAAATGGTATATGTGTGTACATACATAAATGGATAATCATACATCCAAATAGGTGTGTATTCTATGCACCCACATCAACCAAAATGCATGCACTATAATCAGCTAAAAGATAAATAACATGCAAAGTTTCTTGCTTTCTCAATAGAAATTATTTATTTTCACAAACACACTTCCCATTGGCTGCTAACAAGCAGAGAACAATTTTTTTGTTTATAAAAATTGCATATTGATTTCATTGACCTATTCTCTAGTCACACACTAGTAATTAATAAAGCTGAAGTCACTTTTCTAAATAGTGCTATTCAGGCTGGTCTTGGTGTAACTGCAAAGATCCACTCAGTTCCTTTGTTGTAGTCCATCTTGGCCATAGTTTGTCCTTAACTAGCTCTCTGTTTCAAGTAATTAAATTTTTACTTTATTTTCTGTACCATATATCCCACTATCCCATTGTCCCTGAGTCAACTTGACTCTCTGCCTAGTATCTCAGTACTCTGGATTTGTTATCCCACTTCACTTTGCTCTTATTTTTTTGCAGAAACAAAGATATAGTCCTTGGTCTTCAAATACTAAGCCTGAATCCCTAGTATTAGCTGCTTGAGCCACATAATCTTTATTGTCATTCTACCTGACCTCACTCATTAACTTATGGATCCATTCAATCATTCATTCATTTGACAAACATTTACAGATCACATATAGGCCAGGCTCTATGTGAGGTTTTGAGGACATAACAATAAAGAGACCAACCTTGCTTTTCTACAGTAGCAATAGCCATGAAATATGTAATTATAAAACTTTAAAGTACTGTAATAAAATATATTCCATTATTCTTGTAGATCAAGAAGACAGTGACAAACTCTGATTAAAATGATTGGGGAAGACTTTATGATAGAGCTGACAATGCATCTGGGACTTGAAGAATGATTTGAATTTCACCTCAGGGTCATGAAAGGAAAGAGCATTCCGTGGAGTAGAAATAATAATATTTAAATATGTGGAAATATAAAAGCTCTTATGCATCCAGATCCTACTGTAGACTGAGACGGAGAGAGAGAAATTTTTAAAAAGGGAAAAACAAAATCTATGGGACCAAATGATAAGATAAGGTCTGAACTTTTTAAAAAGTGAGAAAGGTGATTATTTTTAATTAAACTGGTTTACTTGACTTTTTCATTTTCTTTTGGCAAACTATGAAAAATAATTATTCATATAAGTTCAGATTTGTGTGTTATTTCAGGAGACTTAGATTTTTTTTAAAGAAAAGTATGAAATTCACTGAAGGAGTTTACAAAGGGAGTAACATAATGATTGATAAAGGTTACTTAAGATCACTTTAACAGTCATTCAATGGATTAGTTAAAAGCAAAACTAAGCAGAGAGACCAATTAGAAGAATATTACAATAGTTCTGGAAAAAAATAATTAGATCCTGCATGAAGCTGAGACAGTGGCAATAGATAAGAGAAGTGGTTGGGGACAAATGTAGGAAGTAAAAAGGTAATTGTTCTAATGGGTGGAGCTAACGGGCTATGTAAGAGAGGATGGGCAAGGGAGACAGCAGGCTTCATGACCCCCCTTAAGGTCCTAGATTTGATAACAAAATGGAATTTTGGTGCAATAATTATGAGAGAAAATGTAGAAGGGGGCAGAGGTCATCGAGGTATAAGGTTTGAGGAGAGCTAATGAAGAATTCTGCACAGGAAATAGCAGCTAATGTATCTGTAGGTCATTGTTTTAGGTTATTTCAAAGAAATCGTTACTAATCCATTCACACAGAGCAAAGGAAAAAAAAATGAGCCATATTAACTTCTGGACTATTTGAGAGGAGGAAGATAAAGAAAGAAGGAAAAAGAAAAGAAAATACCAATTGCTGATTATCTCTCTAATCTCCCAGTTTTTGCCTCAAGTTGACATAAGTTATCTAGCTTCTCTTTGGGGTCAATATGGCCAGGGTAGACTAGGCTTGAGAAACAAACAGGTCGTTAGCAGAACTGAGAGTGTAGGCTGAAGGAAAGCAGGTAACCTCACTTCAATGAAGTTCCATCGTCTTTTAATCTTTTGTCTAAATGACTGTTAAGTCCAATTAAGTAGCCCAGACCTTCCTTCTCAGTACCAGAACAATCTGTCCCACCATTTAATTACCATTTACTAGAATGCAATCCATTTATGATGATATGTCCTTGAGACATGATAAAAGATCAGCTGTGTCCCTTTGCATGAAAAATTTTCTAAGAAATATTGTTGTTATTATGTCACCTTGGGGAAAAGAGAACTTAGGGTCACATAAAACATATTTTGGTTTTAATATACTGCTTTGAGAGAATGGCATAATTCTGTGCTAATCCACATAAAAAATTAAGTATCTAATATTAGTCAGAGTCTCCATAAGCAAGGCAAATAAATCTCACTGGTAAAAATTTCTACAACTTAGAGTAGGTCTTAAAAGAAAATAAATAAATGAAAAGTAAACATTTGTTTCTGTGTTGTGGTATGTGGAAGTAAAAAAAATCCACTGCTTGAAAGGTCTACATGGGAAAGAGTGTCCTCAAGGAAAAACTTCACTTCAGTTAACGTTATATGATGAAAGAAAGATTCACAGAAGTGTTTAAGAACAGATGGTCCCAAATCAGATGATGGGGATAGGGTTGTGAATATTGCAACAGAGAGAGTTGGATGATCTCCAAGGAGCACATACAAATTTCTGGGAGTCCCACCTGACTCCTACTAGATAATTATTACTCCAAGTGAGTCTTTGAACACTCTTTTCATGCTGGTAGTTGGGTGGTCTTATTCCAGGTGCAGGGATTTCCTTTGATTTAAGAAAATGTGTGGGTGAATAACCTAGTATCTCAAAATCTACTTAGCAAATTTCATGAAGCTGACTTTCAATGATAGCTTGTTATTCACTAATATAACCACAACTATGTTAAATAATTGTTTTAAAAATATTTTATTGAGATATAATACACATACTTTTAAAATTATACAATTCAATGATTTTTGGTGTAATCACAGAATTATGCAACTATCACAACTTTAGAACATTTTCATCACCTCAAAAAAATTGTGTACTCATTAGTAGTCACTCTACATTTCACCCCAGCCCTTGACATGTGCTAATCTGCTTATCTCTATAGATTTTTCTGTTTTAGACGTCTCATATAAGTGGAAACACATAATAAATAGTCTTGTGTGTCTGGTTTCTTGAACTTAACATTATGTTTTCTTAAGGTCTGTCTATGTTGTAGCATGTATCAGCACTTAATTCATTTTTTATGGCTAAATAATGTTCCATTATACAGTGCATTGGTTTCCTTGGGCTACTATAACAGAGTACTACACACTGGGTGGCTTAAGACAACAGAAATTTAACAATTCTATTCTTTGAAACATTTTCTACTTTGTACAGCATACCTCTCTAACTTATCTGACTAGACACAACACCATCCCTTGTCAGTTATAACAATCTACTGTTTATATGGTTTATTTAAGAGTAATCAGACCCACATAAATGTATCTAAGATCCCCCAGTTTACACATGTAATGATGTGGCTTTGTTAACTCAACAAAATTGATTTCAGATTCCAGGATGTAAAGAGTGTTGACAGTCCACTGGGAACCAGGTGACACAAAATATAATGACTGAGAATCAGCAACAGTAGTGATCAGGACCTATTCCAAGACTACAAGATTGTAATTATTCCATTGTCACTGAAAATTGTGTTTTATATCACACTTGATGCAACTGTCAATACTGAGTGAGTAATAGCATCCTACATACATATTTATGGAGCCATTTTCCTAAGAATCTCAACTAAGGGAAGCCTTATTTTCATCACCCGTCAAAACAAAGTAGAACAATTAACAATAAGAACAATAACAAAAGAAGTGTTTTAAAATTTTTTTACAGTGATAGGCCTAAAACATATTCAAGATTCTTGGTTTTTTCATCTAACAAATATTTAGTGAGTACTTGCTGTGTACTGCACACTTTTTAGGCTTTGTTAGGGAGCAATACTGTCCTCCAAGAACTAACAACTTAGAACCTATAAAAGCGTTCAGCTTGAATACATCTCAAAATTCTCCTGCTACCTTGCCAATCTTGGGTTTATTATACTGGTTGTTTAGCTTAGTTCAGCCTTGCATAATCAGGCCACATCTGTGCAGATGCAGTAATTAATTCCTATCTGTGGCCTGCCACAAGGAGACATAAATATTAATAGAGCCTCTTATCCATAATTTTAGAAGGTAGCACTTTGGGATTTCTGAGCCCAGGAAAGCCATACCAGAAAAAGAGAGCACAAGGTCAGGGGTACAACTGGCTGGACTAGAAAATCCATCAGGTCAGAATAAAAGACTTAAGAAATATGTGTGTTTTAGAAGCAATCTTCTAAATGCCCTTCAGAAAATCCTCCTCAGGACACTACTCTTTTTAAGCACTGAATTGATTTCCTCCTTATCTTTGGTTTAGTTCCAAATTATTTCATGCAACTCTGGAGACCCTGCTTATTTCATGGGCAGGGCCTGACTTTGCCTCTGAGCCAGTTTTTTTTGCTGTTCACCCACCCTGAAATAGTCTTCTCTGTTTCCTCAGTTGGATAACTTATCCTATCTTTCAGGTATGAATGTCATCAACTTCCTCTAATAAACATTCCGTGAACCCCTCTCCACCAGGGAGTAGATTAGACAACTTTTTACTTTTTTGCAAAAGAATCCTGTATTTTCCCCACTCTAAAATCATGCTGTAGTATGATTGTCTGCTTATTTTTCTGTAATAAAAGGGTTCATATACGTTATTGGCCAAACAAGATAATTTTGAGATTAAAAACAGCATTACAATAACTATAATCTTATACATGTTTAAAATAAGTATTTACTAACAAGTGGGGTTTGGGCCTATGGAAGTGTTATAAAATATTTTTGAAGTAAAATGTTTCTTTAAAAAAGCAATATCTATTTCATCACACACCGGGGCCTATCATGGGGAGGGGGGCGGGCGGAGGGATTGCATTGGGAGTTATACCTGATGTAAATGACGAGTTGATGGGTGCAGCACACCAACATGGCACAAGTATACATATGTAACAAACCTGCACGTTATGCACATGTACCCTACAACTTAAAGTATAATAATAATAAATAAATTTTAAAAAAAATATTTAAAATGGGGCAAATATTTAATTTTCTGTAAATAAACAAAATGTAAATTCCATAAATTGAATGATTGGTAGTGTTTATGGAACATTAAAACTTTACCTTAATGTTAAAAAAAAAAAAAGCAATATCTATTTCTGTTCATAAAAGCAAAATAATATTTGTTTTGATTATCAACACATTAAAAATAAGTAGTATGATTATTTATATTATATATTCATATAATTTAAACACCATCTTAGTTGTACAAGTAATATTGGTCATTTTACTTGTGGACAATGTATTTTTGAAATACAGTTCTATTGTTTTCCATTTTTTCATAAAATTGCCTGCAATTGTTTTCGAAGTTGTACTTTATACTAATAAACTTGAAATTGTTGAAACCTTTAATTGACTGGTCTCTGTAGAATGCATTACTTTTAACTGAGAAAATAGCCTCTCTACATGCACTGAAGTACCTAGTAATCACAAAACATTTTTTGCTAAATACAGCATATTCTCAGTTAATGGAAGTATACTGCATATTTCAAAAAAAGCTAGAGGAAAAGAATTTGAATATCCTCATCACAAAAAAACTGGTAAATATTTGAGAGGATGAAATTCTAATGACTCTGATTTGATCATTATACAATCTCTCTATGTATTGAAACAACGCAATATACCCCACACCTATGTATAGTTAGTATGTATCACAGCTTTTACTTTTAATATTAACATGTATACATATTTTAGTCCTAGTTTTTAATATATTTTATTGTATGTATTTGAGGTTTACAACATAATGTTGTGGAGTATATATAGATACATTGTAGGATATATAATGGTTCTAGAGAGGAGCAGATTAATATATTTGTCATCTCACATAGCTTTTTTTTGCTGTGACAAGAACAGAAAAAAATCTACTTAATTAACAAAAATACTTAACACAATTCAGTTTTATTTAGTCTTCATGTTTGTTGTACATTAAATCTTTAGATTTGTCTGTCCTACCTATCTGCTATCTTGCATCTTTTGACTTACATCTCCTTATTTCCTCTCTCCCTCTCCCACCAATGGTAACCACTGTTTCCCTCTTTATCTCTGTGTATTTAAGCTCTTTTATTATTTTATATTTCACATATAATTGAGATCATGCAATGTTTTTTCTGTGTGTTTCTTATTTCACTTAGCATAGTGTCCTCCTGGTTAATCCATGTTTTGACAAATGGTAGGATCTCCTTTTTAGGGCTATATAATATTTCATTGTGTATAATATACCACATTTTCTTTATCGATACCTCCATCAATGGGCATTTAGGTTCTTTCCATATCTTGACTACTGTGAATAATGCAATGAACACGGGAATGCCAATTTTTACAAGGTGGTGATATTTCCTTTTGGTATATACTCGGAAGAAGGATTTCTGAGTCATATGGCAGTTATATTTTTAATATCTCTAAGAACCTTCATATTTCTTCCCATAATGGCTAGATCAGTCTATGTTCCCACCAATATAGTACACTGCAGTTACCTTTTCTTCACACCCTGGCCAACATTTAGATCTTATCCATTTGATAATAGCCTTGCTTACTGGTATAAGGTGATATCTCACAGTGGTTTTAATTGGCATTTCCATTATGATTAGTGATGTTGAGCTCCTTTTCATATACCTATTGTCCATTTTTATGTTTTCTCTGACGGTCTACTTATACCCTTTGTCCATGTTTTAATTTTTTTTTCTGCTATTGAATTATGTGAGTTTTTAAAATAAATTTTGGATATTAGCCATTATCAGATGTATGATTTGCAAAAATTTTCTTCCAGTCTGTAGCCTGCATTTTCTTTCTTTCTTCTTTTTTTTTTATTGTTTTCTTTGCTGTGTAGAAGCTTTTTAGTGTGATGTAGTCCCATTGATTTATTTTTTCTTTTGTAGCCTGAGCTTTTGGTATGACATCCCAAAAAAACCATTACCAACACCAATGTTGAGGAGTTTTTCCCTGGTGTTCTATGAGTTCTATGGCTTTAGGTCTTACATTTAGGTATTTTATCTATTTTTAGTTGATTTTTATCTATAGTGCAAGATAAGGGTCCAATTTAGTTCAAATATCTTAAGAGGGCCCTTGTTTTTGCTTCCATTCAGAGTACTTTTCTTTGGTAGATTTTTTTTATCAAACAAAAGTCATCACGGATGTCTCAATTTATGACTATTGAGATCATGCAAACTTTTTTGTAAATTCTATCTTTTTTGGTATATATTGCAAGTTTATCCAATTAAAAATAGGAAATTTATCAGACCACATCTCACGAGTTTAAATATTCTGGAGTCCAATACTATAATTTAAAAATTAAATATTTTACGTAGTTTTGCCTTTATTATTTAATTGGTTCCGTTTCTACAAGGATCAGTTTCAATGTCCTCCTCTTTACAACCTTTTTTTTTTTTTTTTTGAGACGGAGTCTCGCTCTGTCACCTAGGCTGGAGTGCTGTGGCCGGATCTCAGCTCACTGCAAGCTCCGCCTCCCGGGTTCACGCCATTCTCCTGCCTCAGCCTCCTGAGTAGCTGGGACTACAGGCGCTCGCCACCTCACCCGGCTAGTTTTTTTGTATTTTTTAGTAGAGACAGGGTTTCACCGTGTTAGCCAGGATGGTCTCGATCTCCTGACCTCGTGATCCGCCCGTCTCGGCCTCCCAAAGTGCTGGGATTACAGGCTTGAGCCACCGCGCCCGGCCTACAACCTTTGTTTTTAAGAATTGGAAATTGATAAAGCTTCACAAGCTAAAGCTTTTTGACATCACAATTGTTAAATACTTTTATTTAAGCTGAGTTTCATAGTACTACTTCAAGTGCTCATACACATCTAAATCTAATTGTTGATGGCCAGCACAGAGAAAAACTACATAGCCACTAGCACAATTTAGAATATGTTTGTACTGAAAACGAGCTTCATCACAAAAATACTCTAGTTTAGTTACCCTGACAACTAGCATCTCTATTTTAATTAGTAATTATGAATAATTAGTAATATTATAGGTAATGTATATAATAGAATAATTAGTAATATTAGCAATTAGTAATTATGAACAATTATGTGCACAACGAATTCCAAGAACATTTCTACTCAGAAAAGTTCAAAAAACTTTTTTAACTTAGTAAGATTATTGTTTCCATTCTGCATGCTTGGTTTCATCAAACTTTGTTATTCATACTATAACAGCAAAAATAATAATTTTCAGTGTTGAACTTTAAAATACTTTACAATATAATTCACAATAATGCAAGGTACTTAACAAAATGAACTTTGAAAGGTGTTATTTCACGTTTACGACTTTGAGGAAAACTCAATCTATTAGTGTAATTGACTTATTTTCTATTTGAAGCATCATTTAACTGCTAGTTCATCTGTTAATGGAAGTAACATACAAAGAGTTGTTGTTTTATACCTTATACATGCAAAAGATTTCTTAAAACCAACAAAGAGTAAATTACTTTAGAAGAGCAATCATTTAATCTAAATGAAAAGTCAGGCCTTAAGAAGAAAGATGTAGGCCAGGCACTGTGGCTCATGCCTGTAATCCCAGCACTTTGGGAGGCCGAGGTGGGAAGATCGCTTGAGATCAGGAGTTGAAGACCAGCCTGGCCAACATGGCGAAACCTAGTCTCTACTAAAAATACAAAAATTAGCCAGGCATGGTGTCGGGTGCTTGTAATTCCAGCTGCTTGGGAGGCTGAGGTGGGAGAATCACTTGAACCTAGGAGGTGGAGGTTGCAGTGAGCCAAGGTCACCCCACTGCACTCCAGCCTGGGTTACAGAGCAAGACTTCATCTCAAAAAAAAAAAAAATGTAAATACACCATCTGAAGTTGCACTGTTACATTATCAACTTGTGCATAACTAAATAACTGTAGGTGCTAGTGATTTGGGGGATGATATACATCACGTAGTTTCCACGGGGTCAATGATATCACTACAGACTCAATTGTTATAGTAAAATGTCAACAAATAGTTTGTGTAATTTACACATTTATCATCAACTTTCTTGAGAAATTGAAGTATTATCTTTAAATTTTCATTAAATGTGCATTTTTCAAAGAAAGAAACATCGTTTTGGAAAGGATAGTTGCTGAATTAAATATAGTAAATAATAAACTACTTTGTATATATTCCATGGTAAGACTATTCAGCCTCTATTTCTCACATATCTCATACACAACCATGATACAATTAGCTGGTTCACCAAATGACCAAGAAGCAATAGCTTCCAATATTTCTCCCACCACCACCACCAGGATCCACAAGAAGTTGGTCATCTCCAAGTCACAAACATCAAACAATTAGTTATTATAATGGCATTATTGAGATAGAATTTCCATATCATAAAAGTAACCCATTTAAAGTGTATAATTCAATGGTTTGTAGCATACTCAGAGTTATGCAACCATCACATCATTATTGTAATTTTATAATGTTATCATTCCAAAAAACCCATATTCATTACAAGTTACTCTCCATCCCTTCCCCCAGCCCAGCTCTAGGAAATCTCTGATCTATTTCTACTTATGGTTTCCTATTATGGACATTGCATATAAATCTAATTACATAATATGTGACCGTTGTGACTGGCTTATTTTATTTTGCATAATATTTTCAAGGTTCATACATTTCATAGCATGTAACAGTACTTTATTTGTTTATATTGTTAAATAATATTTCACTGCATCGGTATGCCATATTAAGTTGGTTTATTAGAGAGTATGATGAACACTGTTCTTTTCAATGCATCAGAAAAGGGTGGGAGAAAGGGAAACAATTTACTGCTGATTATTTCTGAGATTCAACCACATGTTAATCTGAAAACTGTTCATTGCATGCATCTCACACATTATTAATTAAGATGGTGATGAAAGTAAAAAATGAAATTCTATCAAAACCATTCCAGTTGAAAGAAAACATTAGTAAAAATATTTCTTTAAAATATGAAAACTCAAGAAAAAATCCTATACCATATGGGATACTGAGACCACGCATGTAAGTCAGGCATACAGCAGGATTATGGTTACCCTATCTGTTTCTCATACTGGAAAATTATATGTTTTGTGAGAACAGTAGATTAGCATAATGCCTGGCATATAATAGACTCTCAATATGAATTTTTGAATGAGTTATTGAAGATGTTTTCCCAATAAGTATGTTTATTTTAGTTCTGTGAATTTTTAAATGTTTTTAAATTTGTAAGTATTATGGATACATAATAGCTGTACATATTTATAGTGAACATGTGATGTTTTGATAAAAGCATACAATGAGTGTAATGACCAAATCAGGGTCATTGGGTTTTCTATTACCTCTTACCATTTCTGTGTATTAGGAACATTCCAATTCCACTTTTTAAGTTATTTTGAAATACACAATAAAGTATTGTTAATTATAGTCTCCTTATTTTGCTACTGAACACTAGATATTATTTATTCTATCTAAGTATAGTTTTGTATCCACTAACCCTCCCTCTTTATCGCCCCCACCGCACTACACTTCTCAACCTCTGGTAACCACCATTCTACTCTCTACCTCCATGAGATCAATTTTTCTCTTTCTTGCCTCCCACAGATGAGTGAGAACATGTGATTTTTGTCTTTCTGAGTCTGGCTTATTTCACTTAACATAATGTCTTCCAGTTTCATCCACGTTGCTGCAAATGACAGAATTTCATTCTTTTATGGTTGAATAATATTCCCTTGTGTATATATCACATTTTCTTTATCCGTTCATCCATTCATGGATAACTAAGTTGATTCTATGTCTTAGCTATTGTGAATAATGCTGCAATAAACATGGGAGAGCAGATGTCTTTTCACATGGTAATGTTCTTTCTATTAGATGTATACCAAGCAGTGGTATTGCTGGATCATATAATAGTGCTACCTTTGTGGTTTTTTTGTTTTGTTTTGTTTTGTTTTGTTTTTGAGGAACTGCCATTGTTCTTCATAGTGGCTATACTAATTTACGTTTTCACCAACAGTATATGAGGGCTCCCCTTTTTCCCACATCCTTGCCACTATCCATTACTGTCTGTCTTTTTAATACAAAGCCATTTTAACTGGGATGAGATGATATCTTACTGTAGTTTTGATTTTCATTTCTCTGATGATTAATGATGTTGAGTATTTTTTCATATACCTGTTGTCCATCTGCATGTCTTCTTTTAGAAATGATCATACAAATTTTTTCTCATTTTTAAATTGGATTATTTATTTATTTTTCCAATTGAGTTATTTGAACTACTTGTATATTCTGGTTATTAATCCCTTGTCAGATGGATAGTTTGAAAATATTTTTTCTCCCATTCTGTGGATTGTCTCTTCACTTTGTTGATTGCTTTATTTGCTATGGAGATGCTTTTTAACTTGTTGTGACCCCATTTGTTCATTTTTCCTTGGGTTGTCTGTACTTTTAAGGTCTTAACTGAAGAAATCTTTGCCCAGACTAGTGTCCTGGAGTGTTTCCTCAATGTTTTCTTCTAGTAGTTTTATAGTTTCAGGTCTTAGATTTAAACCATTTTGATTTGATTTTTACATATGGTGAGAGATGGAGTCTAGTTTTAGTCTTCCGTGTATGAATATCCAATTTTCCCAGATTGAAGAGACTGACATTTCCCAATATATGTTATTAGTACATCTGTTGAAATTTAGTTGCTTGTAAGTGTGTGAATATATTTCTGGGTTCTGTATTCTGTTCCATTGGTCTATGTATCTGTTTTTTATGCCAGTGCCAAGCTGTTTTGGTTACTATAGCTTTGTAATATAATTTGAAGTCAGGCAATGTGGTACCTCCAGCTTTGTTCATTTTGCTTGGGATAGATTTGGCTATTCTGAGTATTTTGTGGTTCTAAACAAATTTTAGAATTTCTTTTTATATCTGTGAAAAATATAATTGGTATTTTGATAGGAATTTCATTGAACCTGTAGATTGTTTGGAGTGTTATGGATATTTTAATAATGCTGGTTCTTTCAATTCATGAATATGGAATATCTTTCTAGTTTTTAGGTCCTCTTCAATTGCTTTTTAAATTATTATTATACTTTAAGTTTTGGGATACATGTGCAGAACGTTCAGGTTTGTCACATAGGTATACACATGCCATGGTGGTTGACTGTACCCATCAACCCATCATCTACATTACACATTTCCCTTATGCTATCCCTCCCCTAGCCCCCTACCTTCTTGATAGGCCACAGTGAGTGATGTTTCTCTCCCTGGGTCCATCTGTTCTCATTGTTCAACTCCCACTTATGAGTGAGAATATGCAGTGTTTGTTTTTCTGTTCCTGTGTTAGTTTGCTGAAAATGATGGTTTCAAGATCATCCATGTCCTTGCAAAGGACATGAACTCACCCTTTTTATGGCTCCATTGTATTATATGGTGCATATGTGCCATATTTTCTTTATCCAGTTTAACATTTATTGGCATTTGGGTTGGTTCTAAGTTTTTGCTATTGTGAAGAGTGCTGCAATAAACATACTTGTGCATGTGTCTTTATAGTAGTATATATAGTATATATATAGTATAGTGTCTTTATAGATTTATAATCCTTTGGGTATATACCCAGTAATGGGATTGCTGGGTCAAATGCTATTTCTGGTTCTAGATCCTTGAGGAATTGCCACACTGTCTTCCACAATGGTTGAACTAATTTACAATCCCACCAATGGTGTAAAAGTGTCCTATTTCTCCACATCCTCTCCAGCATCTGTTGTTTCCTGACTTTTTATGATCGCCATTCTAACTGGCATGAGATGTATCTCATTGTGGGTTTGATTTGCATTTCTCTAATGACCAGCAATTATGAGCTTTTTTGCATATGTTTGTTGGCTGCATAAATGTCTTCTTTTGAGAAGTGTCTGTTCATATCTTTCACCCACTTTTTGATGAGGTTGTTTGTTTTTTTCTTGTAAATTTGTTTAAGTTCCTTGTACATTCTGGCAATTAGCCCTTTGTCATATGCATAGCTTGCAAAAATGTTCTACCATTCTGTAGGTTGCCTGTTCACTCTGATGATAGTTCCTTTTGCTGTGCAGAAACTCTTTAGCTTAATTAGATACCATTTGTCAATTTTGGCTTTTATTGCCATTGCTTTTGGTGTTTTAGTCAGTCTTTGCCCATGCCTATGTCCTGAATGGTATTGCCTAAGTTCTGGCCAGGGCAATCAGGCAAAAGAAAGAAATAAAGGGTATTCAAATAGGAAGAGAGGAAGTCAAATTGTCTGTTTGCAGATGACATGATTGTATATTTAGAAAACCCCAACGTCTCAGCTCCAAATCTGCTTAAGCTGATAACCAACTTCAGCAAAGTCTCAGGATACAAAAATCAATATGCAAAAATTGCAAGCATTCCTATACACCAACAATAGGCAAACAGAGAGCCAAATCATGAGTGAACTCCCATTCACAATTGCTACAAAGAGAATAAAATACCTAGGAATACAACTTACAAGGGATGTGAAGGACTTCTTCAAGGAGAACTACAAATCACTGCTCAAGGACATAAGAGAGGACACAAACAAATGAAAAAACATTCATGCTTATAGATAGGAAAAATCAATATCATGAAAATGGACATACTGCACAAAGTAATTTATAGATTCAATGCTGTTCCCATCAAGCTACCAATGACTTTCTTCACAGAATTAGAAAAAAATTACTTTAAATTTCATATGGAACCAAAAAAGAGTCCGTATAGCTAAGACAATCCTAAGCAAAAATAACAAAGCTGGAGGTATCATGCTACCTGACTTCAAACTAAGGCTACAGTAACCAAAACGGCATGGTACTGGTACCAAAACAGATATATAGACCAATAGAACCGAACAGAGGCCTCAGAAAAATGCCACATATCTACAACTATCTGATCTTTGACAAACCTGACAAAAACAAGCAATGGGGAAAGGATTCCCTATTTAATAAATGGTTTTAGGAAAAATGGCTAGCCATATGCAGAAAACTGATACTGTATCCTTTCCTTACATCTTATACAAAAATTAACTCAAGATGGATTAAAGACTTAAACGTAAGACCTAAAACCATAAAAACCCTAGAAAGAGAACCTAGGCAATTTCTTTAATTAATGTTTTATATCTTTCTTTGTAGTGATCTTTCACTTTCTTTAGTCAAGTTTATTTTTAGGCATTTTATTTTATTTGTAACTATTGTAAACAGGAATAATTTCTTAGTTTCACTGCTGGCATATAGAAATGCTAGTTTTTTTAATGTTGATTTTATATTCTGCAACTTTAGTGAATTTATCAGTTCTAGTCACCTTTTGTTGGATTCTTTCAGTTTTTCTAAAGATAAGATCATATCATCTGAAAATAAGGATAATTTGTCCTTTTCCTTTCCAATACTCTTTACTTCTTTCTCTTGTTCAACTGCTTCAGCTAAAACTTCCAGCTGTATGCTGAATAACAGTGAGGAAAGTGGACATTATTGTAGGGTTCAAGATATTAGAGAAAAGGTTTTCAGTTTTTTCCTGTTTAGTATGATACTAGCTGTGGGTTTACTGAATATGTTTTTTATCGTGTTGAGGTATGTTCCTTTTATACCCATTTTTAAGAGTTTTTATTATAAAGTGATGTTGAATTTTATTATCAAATGCTTAATTGACATTGATTGAAATGATCATATGGTTTTGGTCTTTCATTCTGTTGATGTGATGTGTCACGTTTTTGATTTCTATATGTTGAACCATCCTTGTGTCATTTTGATAAATGCCACTTTATCATGATGAATGATCTTTTTAATGTGTTGCTGACTTCAGCTTGCTAATATTTTGTTGAGGATTTTTACAATTATGTTCATCCGAGATATTGACCTATAGTTTTCCTTTTTCTTGTGTATCTGCCTGGTTTCAGTATCAGGATAATACTGGTCTCAGAGAATTAGTTTGGAAGAATTCTTTTTCCATTGATTTTTTGGAATGGCTGGAATGGAAATGGTATTAGATATTTAAATGTTTGGTAGAATTCAGCAGTGAAGCCATCAGGTCCTGGGTTTTTCTTTGATGGAAGACTTTTTATTCCTACTTCTGTCTTACTTGTTATTAGTCTATTCGGGTTTTGAATTTCATTCTTGGTAGGGTGTATGGGACTTGTAAATTATTAATTTATTCTAGGTTTTCCAATTTATTGACGTATAATTGCTCATAACAGTCTCTAATGATCCTTTGAATAATTGTGGTAACAGCTGTAATGTCTCTATTTTCATCTCTGATTTTATATTTAGGTCTTCTCTCCTAAGATAACTTTGCCATAATAAGATGATGGCGCTTTATCTGAAAGCCACTAGTACAAATAATGACTCCACCCCATAATTTATGCCTTATACAAATGTTAACTCCATATTTATTTCTTTGAATTATAATTTATAAGGATATAATATTATACATAAATTAAGATAACAACACCTACTTTTGTACATTATATTTTTTGAAAGTAAATGATTTAAAAGTATTATTTCATTTAATTCTCACATTATTGGTTTTACAGAGAGGTAGTTACCTCTTCCCTGTCACAGGTTGGCTTCCCTAGGAAGCTGACTCTGAAACAGAGATTAGAATACAGGATGTTGATCAGGGAGTATTATGGGTATAAACACATGGAAAAAGAGGAAGCAAAAACGGACAACGAGAGAGTTGTAGTCTTGATGCAAGATACAGGTGGTCTTATGGGAAGTTCTAAAATTGACATGACCCTTTAGAATTGTCTCAAGTTGTAGGAGAAAGGCAGACTTCATTATATTTCCATGATGAGTCATTGGGTATGGGCTGCCTAAGGAAGGGGGCAAAACATTGGGCAAGGGGCATGTCTCCAACAAAGACATTTTCTGTAGCGGGCTGATAGCGGTGGCCTGCCTTAGGGAAGTGCTTATGGAAGTTGGGAAAACAAGCCCTTTATTTCTATAAGGGATCTGGGCAGCACGCTCTCTATGACAAACACTTGCCATTAATTCCTTTTATTAGCTCAGAGTTCAGTAGGTCAGAAGTCCAGCCACATTTCAACTGGGTTCTCTGGTCAAAGTCTCACAAGGCTGAAATCAAGGTGTCAGCCAGACTGGAGTCTCATTTGCAATGAGAGTTCTTTTTGCAAACTCATTTAAGTTGTTGGCATAATTTAGTTCCTTGTAGTTTTAGGATTGAGACACTCATATCCTAATGATGATTCACCTTCACAGAAATTCAAAAAATATCTATATGCTTTCTTGTTTTGAGGCATAGGGAGAAAGTCTCTCTGATTCTTTACATTTTAAAACTCTAGATCCCCATTTTATCCTCACCTGAGTAGGACAGATTCTCATTAGATAATTTCCAATCTGATTAACTTAACTGAATGTGGTACTTTAATTATATCTGCTAAAATCACTATTGCATGTAATAAAACAAAATGATGAGGTTGATAATGCATCATATTTACAGGCTTCACCCATACTCAAAAGCAATGCATTATACACAATGGGTTAAAAATCTCAAGGATTGTCTTGGAATTCTGCTTGCCATGGGCACACAGAAAACCTCAGTGACAAAGAGGCTGTTGGAGGTAGAGAGGTTGGTCTACTGTGTTCTGTCATGTGATAACTCTTAGATACAGGAAGGACCTTGTAATTAAACATGTGGCATCTGAGATTAACACAGAAATCCCTAACCAGTAATTCAACTTGACAAGAACAGATTAGATATTTTTCCTGTGCTAAGTATAGATTAGAGTTGTGAAATGGAAGACAAGGGAAATTTAGAAAAATTTGGAGATTCAAAGTGTTCAACCTTATTGCATATGCCACAGTATTTCCATCCTATTTCCTGGGATTATATTATTTCCCCAGCAATGGTTTCTTATTACTTTGAGACATAACTGAATTAAGTATCTAGTTGGCATTGCAACTGCAATTTTGAGAGTCCATTCCTGATATTGGTCCTCAGTTTATCCGCTCTGTCACTTTAGGAGGTAAGGGATTTGTTCAAAGTTACCACCAAGGCTTTCTCATTTTCGATTTATATTCTGAGTTGGAATTTCACAGTCTTTGCTTCCTCTTTTTCTTGTGTAAGCTCTGTAGGACATTTAGTAAAAGGTAATGTGTATACAATATTAATAATCACTATTGTTTTTCAACCCCTTATTATCCATGAAGTTTGTGGTTGCTTATTATGTTCCCGGTTACAGGCTGTTGCAGAACCAGCCACTGCCAGGGTCACTTCGGTTCTTGTGTTCAGCTCCAGTCACCCACACCAGTGACCCCCTTCTCTGAAGGTGAGCACCTTTTTGGAGTCATTGATATTATTTCTTACCAAGGGACCTGATCCAGCCCACTTCAATTCAACAGAAATATTTGTATAAGGGGAAAGATCAAGGTTGGTGTTCTGCTCCTCCCAAGAGAAATCCTAGTCCCTGTGTAAATTGCTCACTTCTTGCCACAGGGACAACTCCTTATATCAAGTGGTATTGCCATCTTTTCAGGCCACAGAAGATGCTTTTTCAACCTGCTGTGGAGTAATGACTTTCATAATGGCTTATAATATTTTGAACAAAGAAAATCACTTAAGTGATTAAATAAAAGTTACAAAAATTAGTCCTAAGGTGATTTGCAACTCTCTCTTCACACACAGAAGATATTGGTACAATGTTCTAAATGTTCCTTCTTCAGGCATCTATCTTACACACAAATGTGATCATATTCTATCTATTTTGCATCCTGCTTTACTTCACTTAATATTCAATTATAATATTTTTCAATGACTTTGTAAAATATAATAATAAATTTAAATGGCTGAATAATATATAAAATCCTTTCAAATTATACTTAACAATTTCACATCTAACTGATATCATTGAATTGTTGGTATAGTAATTTTACTGTTGATATTTAACTTGATCATGTTGTGGCCTCTTAAAATAAACACACTGATATATGGAGATTTGGAGGATTTTTTTAAGTACTAAAAAAGGAAAATTTATATAATAGAGGAGAAGCTACACACTCATGGTACACTTATAGCCCATTTTCTGATAAAGTAGGAGTTTTTATGTAACATTGGGATGGACTTATTGACATAGGTAAGCTACAGTCACAAGTTATTCAATCAAATACTAATTTAGGTGTTACTGTGATGGTAATTTATAGACTTAAATAAAGTCAATACTCAGTTGACTTTATGAGACATTATCCTAGATAATTTAGCAGAGCCTCATTTCACCAGTTGGAAAGCCTTAAAAGCAATACTGAAGCTTCTCTGAGGCAGAAGAAATTTAACTTGTGGCCAGAAGCTGCAGCCCATAACCAAGAGTTCCACCCGGCCTTATGGATTTTAGACTAGCCTGATCAGTCCTCACAATCATATAAACCAATTTCTTGAAAAAAATAACCTTACAATATATCTCCTACTGGTCTGTTTCTCTGGATAAATGGTGATGGATACAGACATTGCTTTCCTGACATTGTTCTAGAGCAACATAATCATATGGATGAGTTTTCTGAATTGTTTCTGGGGTTTGAGAATTTGGTTCCCTCATGTGATTTTATACACACACACACACACACACACACACACACATACACATACACACATACATACACATATATATACTTTTTGGGTTTTTTGAGACAGAGTCTTGCTCTG
The DNA here is from genome assembly GCF_024542745.1 of Macaca thibetana thibetana. Taxonomy (NCBI): domain Eukaryota; kingdom Metazoa; phylum Chordata; class Mammalia; order Primates; family Cercopithecidae; genus Macaca; species Macaca thibetana. The sequence continues at coordinate 65,980,830 of NC_065585.1, forward strand.
TCACCCAGGCTGGGGTGCAGTGGTGCGATCTCGGCTCACTGAAAGCTCCGCCTCCCAGGTTCACGCCATTCTCCTGACTCAGCCTTCCCAGTAGCTGGGACTACAGGCGCCGCCACCACGCCCGGCTAATTTTTGTATTTTTAGTAGAGACAGGGTTTCACCGTGTTAGCCAGGATGGTCTTGATCTCCTGACCTCGTGATCCGCCTGCCTCAGCCTCCCAAAGTGCTGGGATTACAGGCGTGAGCCATGGCACCTGGCCCTCATGTGATTATATTTAAAAGCACTAATGACTATTTCCAGTGATAAAGAGAACACCAGAAATCCATGGTATAATATGACAAAAGAGATATGGAAAATATAACTATTGAATACTTGTGATCAAATACCTGTAGAAGTTGAAGTTATAGGTCACCATTTATTTGCTACCCTAGAATATTTTTCTCAAACTTTAAGAGTATAGTGGAGCTGGTCAGTTGCTCCTAGCTGTTCCAGAAATAAAAGAAGAAGTGCGAGACTTCAAATTCCAGCTCAAGTTCCACCTAAATAATGTAATAGTCTCTTTTTTATGCCCTAAAAGTCACCCTTATCTTTTCTACCTACAGGTCTGAGATTTCTGAAAATTAAACCCCGAATCTCCCTGTGATTGACTGAATTACAAAACAAATTGAATTTCTAACCTCACAATGTGTTTTCTGTTAAAATGATTGGGAAGGAATGGGATCCTGAAAATTGGAATGAGGGCATATTGACACACCCCAGTGAAGCTGGGGACATTGAACCCTTGAATTTGGGCAATTTTCTTGCTAGGAGAAGCAGCCATCCACTCCTGTCTAAGGAGGTTATCTGTTCTTCCTAAAGAATCTGTAATTGCCCTGCAAAGTACTGCTGATTTTTCTTAGGACCTATCTCTACCACCCTTCTCTGCATCTAGACCTGCAAATAGACTTAAGTCTCAGCTGAGCCCAAACTGTAAGGTACAGTAAAAGAACTGCAAGAACAACAGAATGATTTTTCCAATTGATACACACAGAAATCTGGGGAATTAGGTGAGGGAATGGGTCTTAAGAGTGTGGCATTATGGTGGAAGGAATATAAAGTTGGATTAATCTGATGTATTACTATGGCTCACCAAGATTAGTGGTCTAGGAAGGGCTCTAACAGTGTGTTTTGTCCATAGGTTGAAACATGAAACTAAAGGTGGCCTACAATAAATGAAGTTGAAATGTCAGAATTGCCTTGGTATACTATGGAGGAATGCATCTAAAGTCTTAGGGAGGTCGAAATGTTTGAATAGATTTATCATGTAAGAACTGCTTATCCAATTGGAGAGTCCAGAAGACATACCTTTTACCACAATTGTGAGACATAAATTTATAAGGGGAGTCCTAGCATCCTTGAGACCTCTGTCTTTATTCTTTTCTGTAAGTCAGAAATTACAGTGGAAACTGCCGCTATTTAACTGGGATCATCAAAAACCAGGTAGTCACCGCAATAAACTGCAGAGTCAAAGCAGTAACCAGAATATTGTAACTCACAAAGACGTATGGCATTAGCTAGTTGATAATTATGTCACTAGAAAAGAATTAGATGGACAGTCTAATGAATGATGTGTATAGGTGGAAAAGTTCCAGGTCTAGTAAGCAGAAGTCTAATTCAAATCACCAAAACAGAGAGACATAGCACCTCAGTCAATTTCCAGGCTTAGACAATTTACCATCCCAGCACCCCTTAAATAAAAGGGAGGCTAAGTCCTTTTGAGGTCCAGTGCACTGCCAAAAAATGTGTTTATACTATTAATCTTTCTTCTGGTCTTTCCTAAAGAGATCTAGTTATTTTACCAGTGAGCTTGTGCTTTGGAAAACAGAAATAATTAGACCTTTGGAAGATTACTGAACACTGACTAAAATGACACTAATTTCTGGACACCCAAATGTCACTGTGGAGGCATAAGAGAGGCTTATGAAGGTCAGGTGATTAATTGATCAATGGAATTTTAGTTCGTAGCTGTCTCACAGTGGGTTCAGCATGTGCCTGAACAAGTCCTGTGATTATTTATCCAGTTCCAGAAGCATTATTGGAATAGACACATTCAGAATGCAACAGAATCTCTACATTGGTTTCCTGACTTGTGAAATAAGGGCTATTATAGAAATTAATATGTAATAATCATTTAAGAAAATTAATTGAAAGTCATTATAACTGCCTCTACCTAGGAAAATAGTAAGCTAAAAGTAATGCTGCAATCCTGGAGGACATAAAACATGTGAGCATAGTGACATCCCACCACAACCACATTCAATTTATCTATTTGGCCTGTGCACAAAACAGATGGATCTTGGAGAATGACAGTGGATTATTGTCAGCTTAATCAGGTGGTGATTCCAATTAGAGCTGCTGTTCCAGAGGTGGTTTCATTGCTTGGACAAATTAACACATCCTCAGGTATTTGGTATACAGCTCTTCACCTGAAAAAATGATCTTTTTGCTATATATGTTAGTAAACATCATTAGAAGCAGTTTTATCTCAGTTGGAAAAGCCAGCAATACACCTTTACTGTTCTACTTACAGGATGTGTCCATTATTCAGACTTATATCATCATTTAGTCCACTGGGACCTTGATTGATTTTCCTTTCTGCAGAAAATCAGTCCGTTCCATTGCATTGATGACATTATGCTGATTGGACCTGGTAACCAGAAAGTAGCAACTGTTCTGGACACTTGTGTTTCAGAGGGTGGGAAATATAGTTCACAAAATTTGAGAGGCCTTCCATATCAACTAAGTTCCCAGGGTCTAATGGTGACAGGAAGGTCAAAGTATTCCTTCCCAGGTGAAAAATAAGATTTTGTATCTCGTTGGTCCTCCTATAGCCAAAAAAGAAGCACAATGAATAGAGGGCCTCTTTAGATTTTCAAGGCAGCACATAGTTCTTTTTGTGTGTACTGCTCCAGCCCATTTACTGAAGGACCTGAAAAGCTGCTAGTTTTGAGTAGAAGCAAGATCAAGAAAGAGCTCTGCATCAGGTTTAGCCTGCTGTGCAAGCTGCTCTGACATTTGGGCCATGTGTCACCAACAAGCCATGATCCGGAAGATCTGATGACATTTAAAATATCAATGTCAGAGAGAGATGCTTTTTGGAGTCTTTGGCAGCCTCTTATAAGTGAATCATGACACAGACTCAGGATTTTAGAGTAAAATTCTACTATTTTCTGCAGATATATAAAGTAAGTCCTCACTTGACCTAATCTACAGGTTCTCAAAAACTGCAACTTCAAGCAATATGCATATTTCTGGTAACAGAAACATCACCCAACTTTTAAATAAAGATGAAAACACCTCTAATATTAAAAATTTAAATAAATGTGGGCTACACACATATTTAAGAAAGATTAATGAAAACAAGTGAGATAACTGTTTACCCAATTATTCCAGTTCAGGGTCACAAGTGGCTGGAGCCTATCTCAGCAGCTCAGGGTGCAACCCGGGCAGGACCCCATCCATCACAGGGTGCACTCATGCACACCCACACTCACTCCAATGGGGCTGCTTTAAACACTCCAGTGCACCTAACATGCACAACTTTGGGATGTGGGAGAAGACAGGAGTCCCTGAAGAAAACCCACATAGACACGGGGAGAATGTGCAAACTCCACACAGTCGGTGGCCTGAAAGGGAATCGATTTTTTTTTTTCTTATCAACATTATAACAAAATGACATTATTTGAGGAGAGGTGTATTCTATTTTTAAGAAACAGTTTTTGGCTTTGTCCCACGTCTTAATAGGGACCGAAAATATTATAATGGACTACCAAGTTATAATGTGATCTGAGCTGTCCATCAGGAACTGGGTGCTGTCTAATCTACTAAGCCTGGAAGTTAGGCATGCACAGCAGCACTGTGCCAGTCAATGGAAGTGGTATATGTGAGGCTTGAGGAGGCTTTCAGGGCAATAGTAAGTTACATAAGGAAGTGACTCAAATGCCCACGGCCCTACTCCTGCTACATTATCAGCCCACACCAATGACCTCATTGGGAGTTTTTATCAGTTAACTGAGAAAGTGAAAACTCAGACCTGGTTTACAGATAGTTCTGCACAACATGCAGCACCAGCCAAAAGCAGAAAACTCCATCACTCTAGCTCTTTTCTGGGACATTTTTGAAGGACAGTGGTGAGGAAAAGTTCTTTCAGTGGGCACAACTTAGAGCAGTTCACCTCATTGTTCACTTTCCTTTGAAGGAGAAATGGTCAGATATATGACTCTGTATTATTCAGTGGGGTGAGGCTGATGGTTAGGAACTTGGAAGAAACATAGTTGGAAAGATTGGTGACAAAGAAGTCTTGGAAAGAGGTGTGTATATAGATCTCGCAGAATGAATAAAGCGGGTGAACATGTTGGCATCTCTTATGAATCTTCAACAAAGGATTACATCAACAGATAATGATTTAATAATCAAGCAGATACGAAAAAATGTGTGGATACAAGTCATCTCTTTCTTCAGACACTCCAGCCACTAACTGATGAGCTCTGAACGAATTGGCTATGATGTCAGGAATGGAGATGATTCATGGGCTCAGAAACACGGAATTATACTCACTGGGGCTTTCCTGACCTAAGTCTATACTCTGCCAGCAGCAAAGACCAACACTGAGTCCTCATAATAGAACCACGCCCCAAGATAACAGCCAACTACCTGATGGTTGCTTGATTACAGAGAACTGCTCCCATCATAGAAGATACATTGTTCTTACTAGAACAGACACTTCTTCTGAACATGGACTCTCTTTCCTCGCACACAATATTTCTGCCAAAATGAGCACCTGTCCACTTAAAGAATATTTTATCCACCATCACAGTATTATACACAGCTCTGGTCAAGGAACTTACTTTGTAGTGATTAAATGTGGCAATGATCTCATGCTCATGGAATCCACTAGCCTATCTTCCAAATTGTCTTGAAGCAGCTGACTTTCTAGAATGTTGGATGGTCTTTTGAAGACTCAGTTACACTTTCAGCCAAATGGAAATGTCTAGAAGGAGTCAGGAGAGGGGCAATTTCCTCTAGGATGTGTTAATGCTCTACATCACCATCCATTACATGGTGCTGCTTTCTCTATGGGCAGGGTTTATTTGACCAGGAATTAAGGAGTGGAAATGGGAGTAACTCTATGCACTATTACCCTTAATGATCTATCAGATATATTTTTGCATTATGTCTCCTCAGCTGTAGCCTATGATGGTGTAGAGGTCTTTGTTCCAAAAGGAGAAATACTTCCACCAGGAGACAGAACAATGATTACAGCAAAATGGATGTTGAGGCTACTACCTGCCCACTTTGGGTTCCTCGTCCTTCTTAATCAATATGCAAAGACGAAGTTAATCTATTGTCTGGGATAATAGATCCTGATTATTAAGGGGACACTGGGTCGCTACTACACATGACTGGAAAGATTTTTTAAATGTAAGAGATTATTTGTGATGTCTCCCACATCCTATAACTAAAACCTATATTAGTCCATTCTCATGTTGCTAATAAACACATATCCAAGTCTGAGTAATTTATAAAGGAAAGAAGTTTAATTGACTCACAGTTCAGCATGACTGGGGAGGCCTCAGGAAACTTGCCATTATGGCAGAAGCAGAAGCAAACACATCCTTCTTTACATTGTGGCAGCAAGAAGAACTGCAGAGCAAAGTTAGAGAAAAGCCCCTTATAAAACCATCAGATCTCGTGAGAACTCACTCACTATTATGAGAACAGCGCGGAGGTAACCGCCCCCATGATCTACTTACCTCCCACCAGGTCCCTCCTGTGACACATGAGGATTAGGGGAACTACTATTCAAGATGAGATTTGGCTGGCAACGTAGCCAAACCATATCATTCCACCCTGGACCCTCCCAAAACTCAGGTCCTCAAAATTCAAAACATAATCATTTCCTTCCAACAGTCCCCCAAGATATTAACTCACTCTAGCATTAACTCAAAAGTCCAAGTCCAAAGTGACATCTGAGACAAGACAAGTCCCTTGTCTTACTAGGGGCCTGTAAAATCAAAAGGAAGTTAGCTATATAATGGGGACAGACACTGGGTAAATACACCCATTCCAAATGGGAGAAACTAACCAAAACAAAGGGGGTTCAGGACCTATGCAAGTCTGAAATTCAACGGGGCAGTCATTAAACAGCAAAGTTCCAAAATGATCTCCTTTGACTCCCTGACTCACATCCAGGTTAGACTGATGCGAGAGATGGGCTCCCACAACCTTGGGCAGCTCTGCCCCTGTGGCTTTGCAGGGTACAGCACCACTCTTGGGTTTTTTCATGGCTGGCGTTGAGTGTCTGTGGCTTTTCCAGGTGCACAGTGTAAGCTGTCGGTGGATCTACCACTCTGGGTTCTGGACAATGGTGACCCTCTTCTCACAGCCACACTAGGCAGTGCCCAAGTGGGGACTCTGTGTGGGGGCTCTCACTTCACATTTCCCTTCTGCACTGACCTGGCAGAGGTTCTCCACGAGGACTCCACCCCTGCACCAAACTTCTCCCTGGACATCCAGACATTTCCATACATCCTCTGAAATCTAAGCGAAAGTTCCCAAACCTCAATTCTTGTCTTATGTGCCTCTGCAGGGCCAATACCAACACCAAGACCCAACCCAAGAGTTGGGTCTTGCACCCTCTGAAGCAATGACCTGAGCTGTAACTTGGCCTCTTTTTGTCACCACTGGAGCAGCTGGGACACAGGGCTCCGGAAACTTACAATCATGGCAGAAGGGAAAGCAAACACATCTTTTTTCACATGGCAGCAGCAAGGAGAAGTGCAGAGCAAAGTGGAGGAAAATTCCCTTATAAAACCATCAGATTGGGGCCGGGTGTGGTGGCTCATGCCTGTAATCCCAGCACTTTGGTAGGCCGAGGAGGGCGGATCATGAGGTGAGGAGATCGAGACCATCCTGGCTAATATGGTGAAACCCCGTCTCTACTAAAAATACAAAAAATTAGCCAGGTGTGGTGGCAGGCGCCTGTAGTCTCAGCTTCTCAGGAGGCTGAGACAGGAGAATGGCGTGAACCTGGGAGGCGGAGCTTGCAGGGAGCCGAGATTGTGCCACTGCACTCTAGCCTGGGCAACAGAGTGAGACTCTGCCTCAAAAACAAACAAACAAACAAACAACCATCAGATTTTGTGAGAACTCACTCACTATCACAAGAATAACATAGAGGTAACCACCTCCATGATTCAATTACCTCCCACCAGGTACCTTCAATGAAATGTGAGGATTATGGAAACTACAGCACAAGATGAGATTTGGGTAGGAACACAGCCAAACCATATCAAATCAATGGATACCCACAACCCAATCCAGGCAGAACTGCTAGTGGCCCAATGCTTCAGGCATGAAAGTTTGGTTCAATTCACCAGGCAAAGAACCATGACTAGTTGCGCTGCTTGCTGAGGGCAAACGGAATATTAAAAGAGTAGATGAAGAAAGTAGTTATAAATACCAGTTACAAGAGCATGACCAGTTACAGAAACAAGGATTGTAAGAGTTACAGTATTCCTTCCTTATTTTATTTTGAATATGTTTGCATATTTATATTAACCATTTTTTTAAAGTTTCTTCCCTGTCTTATTCCCTTAAATGGTAGTTAACTTTATTTTGCAGTAAGTTACAGGATATCAAAGGAGAAGAGTGAACAACATCCAAGGATTTGTAAAAAAAAAAAAAAAAAAAAAAAAAGCAGACTGGGCACAGCGGCTCACACCTGTAATTCCAGCACTTTGGGAGGCCCACGCGGGCGGATCACCTGATGTCAGGAGTTTGAGACCAGCCTGGCCAACATGGTAAAACCCCGTCTCTACTAAAAATAAAAAAATTACCTGGGTGTAGTGGCAGGCACCTATAATATCAGCTACTCAGGAGGCTAAGGCAGGAGAATCACTTGAACCTGGGAAGAGGAGGTTACAGTGAGCCAAGATTATGCCATTGCACTGTAGCCTGGGTGACAAGAGTGACACTTCATTTCAAAAAATAAAATAAAATAAAATAAAAACAAACAAAACCAAAACAGAACAGTTGCACTAATTTAGGTGGATCCATGACTTTGTTACTCACTTTATTTAGAGTTTGACTTTAGGAATGTGTATAGGTGCCAGATTGACAGGTGGGCTATTATGGTGATTTACTGTGTCAACCCGGCCAGGGCTCATCCTCTAGTTATTCAAATACTAATCTAGATGTTGCTATGAAGCTATTTTGTAGATGTTATTAAATCCTGAAATCAGTCGACTTTTAGCAAAGGGGATTTTTCTAGATAATCTGGTGGGTACTGATTTAATTAGTTGAAAGACTTTAAAAGCAGAGCTGAGGTATTCCTGAGAATAAACTTATGCTTGTGGACAACCACTTCCACTTCTGCCCAGTAGTCCCATTCTTCCCTTACTGATGACTCACCCTATGGATTTTGGAACTTTCTAGGCATCCCCTGTAAGCTAATTTCTTGTCACAAATTTCTCAGTATATATCTCCTAATGGTTCTGCTTTTCTGGTGAACTAGACTGTATTAGTCCATTTTCACACTGCTGATAAAGATATACCTGAGACTGGGAAATTTACAAAAGAAAGAGGTTTAATAGACTTAGAGTTCCATGTGGCTAGGGATGCGTCACAACCATGGTGGAAGGTGAAAGGCTCTTCTTACATGGCAACAGCAAGAGAGATAACATGTGCAGGGAAACTCTCATTTTAAAACCATCGGATCTCATGAGACTCATTCACTATCATGAGCACAGTGCAAGAAAGACCTGCCCCCATAATTCAATCACGTCCCACTGAGTTCCTCCCACGACACGTGGAAATTGTGGGAGTTAAATTTAAGATGAGATTTGGATGGGGACACAGCCAAACCCTATTATAGACTAGTGTAGACAGATATCACCTGTCTGAGACTACTGAACTTGAAATGGTGATGAGAAAAACTCAAAAAAGGAGAAAAGATTTACTAACAACATATTCCTCTTTAAATGTTTGGTAGAATTCACCATTGAAGCCATCTGGTCTTGAGCTTTTTTTGTTGGGAGACGTTTGATTACAGAAAAAATATCCTTATTCATTATTGATCTGTTCAGATTCTCTATTTATTCATGGTTCAGTCTTAGTAGCTTGCATATTTCTAAAAATGTATGCATTTACTCTAGGTTGTCCAATTCATTTGTATTTGATTGCTCATAATAGTCTGTTATGATCATTTGTATTTCTATAGTATCATTTGCATTCTCTTTTATTTATAATTTTTCTTGAGTCTTCTTTTTTTCTTAGCCCAGCTAAGGATTTGTCAACTTTGTTTGTCTTCTCAAAAAACCAACCCTTCAGTCTTATTGATCTTTTCTATTGTTTTTCTGGAAATGCAAACCCAAACCACAATGAAATATCACCTCACATCTGTTAGAATAGCTATTACTAGTAAAAAAGAAACAACAACAAAAAATAACCAGTGTTGGAGAGAATGTGAAGACAAGGGAATGCTTGTATATTGTTGATGGGAATGGAAATTGGAGCAGCAATTATGGAAAACAGTATGGAGTTTCCTCAGCAAATTAAAAATAGAACTACTATACAATCCAGCAGCCCCTCTTCTGGGCATGTATCCAAATAAATGGAAATTAGGACCTTGAAAAGACATCTGCAAGCCCCTGCCCATTGCAACATTATTCACAATAGCCAAGATACAGCAACAACTTAAATGTTCATAGATAGATTAATGGATAAAGAAACCGTGGTATATACATACAATGAAATATTACCCTGCCTTTAAGAAAAGAAAATCCTGTCATTTGAAACAACATGGATGGACTTGGAGGGTATTCTGTTAAATGAAGTCATCCAGACACAAAATAAACAGATACTCTACAATTTCACTTATGTGTGGAATCTAAAACAAACTCATAGAAGGATAGAGTAGAATGGGAATTGCCAGGGTATAGGAAAACGGGAGAATTGGGGAGGTGATAGTTAAAGGGTACAAAGTTCCAGCTATGTAAAATAAGTAATTTCTGGAAATCTGCTATATGGTATAGTGCCTATAGCTAGCAAAACTCCATTTTATACTTAAAATTTGTTGAGAGGGAAAGATCTACCTTATGTTAATTGTTCGTATCAAGAAACAGTGACGACAACAACAACAAAACCTCCAATAATGATAATAAAGGAGCTGGGAGGAGACTTTGGGAGGTGACAGATGTTCTATGGCCTTGGTAGTGGTGATGATTTCATGGGTTTATACTTATCTCGAAAGTCACTGAGAGATTGTATATAAAATAAGTACAGTTTTTAAATGTGTCAATCATACCTGAACAAAGTGGTTAAAGACAAAAACAGTATATTCTTCATAAGCAGTTCCACTTAGTGTGGTTTTTTTTTTTTTTTCTAATATGAGAGCAATTCTCCAGAAACTTCAGCTGTGGGAAAATAAGAAAATCCCTGCCAAAGATTTGGCCCATTGCCTTACAAATTACTGAATATATGGGTTATTAAATTTGTATCCTACAAAACCATTTCTAAGATAACTTGGCCTGCCCAGCATAGAGTTAAGCTTAGAATAATATTCTAGCTAGCAAATTTCAGGAAGGATTTGATTTTATTTGGTCAATTATGGAGAACAACCAGCTGTATTAGGATTTCATTAAAGTCCTCTGAATTTCATGAGATTTCCATAGTTAGAAATGAATTTTTAAAGTCTTACTGAGGTTTTTAAAAAATGATACTTTATTCTGGTGGTTTATCTGTTGTTGACCTTAAAGTGACCATAATATACTTTTTAATATTTTCTTCAAAATAATAATGATAAACACAATACAGTATTTTTAACTACAGGCACTTAGCTGTAGAGTTGATCTCTAAAATTCATTCATGTAGCATAATTGAAACTTTGTAACCATTGAACAACTCCTCACCTCTCTCTTAATTTGCCTCTGACAACCACTGCTATATTCTCTGCTTCTATGAGTTTAACCGTTATAGATACCTCATGTAAGTGTAATCATAAACCATTTATCCTTCTGTGAATGGCTTCTTTCTCTTAGCATAATGTCCTTCAGGTTTATCCATGTTGTCTCAAATGGCAGGATTTCCTTCTTTTTAAGGATGAATAATTCCATTGTATACTACACTTTCTTTATGCATTTATATGTCAATGGAAACAGGTTGTTTCCATATCGTGGCTATTGTGACTAATTTTACAATGAACTCGGGAGTGAAGATGTCTTTTTGAGATCCTGATTTCAATCCCTTTGAATATATACCCAGAGGTGGTATTGCTGGATCATATGTTAAGAAGGTAGATTTCCGTGTTAAGTGTTCTTCCCAAGAAAACAAGACAAAACAAAAACAAAGGGACACACAAAAAACTTGGACAAGTTGCATACGTCTATTACCCTGAGTGGGGATGGTTGTATGGGTGTTTGCCTATGTACAAATTCATCAAATTATACACGTTGAATATGTGCAGTTCTTTGTATATCAATTATATCTCAATAAAGCTGTTAAAATATATATAATAAAATAACAAAATAATGATGAAGCCAACACCTGTTAAGAATTTATAATATGCAAGGCATTCTGAGACTCTCATCACAAGGATTACCTCATTTAATACGTGGTCCTCTGAAGTAGTTGCTATCATTATTCCAGTTTACAGATGAAGAAATGCAGGCACAGAGAAGGAAAATATTTGGCCATGGGTCACATAGCTAACGGACTTAGTTCTGTATAACTGTAGAACTCATACTGTTAGCAACTGTGGTTGTCTGTAATTAATTTAAAGATAGAATAAATTAATTCTGGTATTTTCATTTCATAGTGGTTAATGTCCTAATGATTAATTTTTAAGTGTATAAATTAAATGTGTGTATTATTTTCTTCAAAAGCAAATAAAACAAAGCGAGCATTTTTTCTTGCTATGACTCCAATTTTTTCTTCTCTACAAAATTGATAAACAACAATACAGTGTTCTCATTTCTGATTTATAACATAATGCAAAATGTATTGTTTTCAAATTTCTAAGAGAAGAATAAAGTTATTTTCACAATTAAATATTTTAGTAGAAGAAGACTGGTATTCGGGTGTTCTAAACTAATAATTGGCATTTCCTTATTTTCCTTCTCTCCTTCATCTTTCCTTACCTTTGCCTCTTATTAGTCCACCTTTTACATGCACGTTTGGGTGCTTCTTTCTCAGGCTTATAATCGCATAAAGCTTTCTGTAATTCAATATTACTCTAAATAGTCATCCTCATTTGAGTGAGACTGGCAAACAGGTGAGAAGAACAGCATTAGTCATTATTTCCATCTTCTTGACTATTCTTCTTCTCCAAGCATCTCTTGCTTACCTCTTTTAAGAAAGAAATTATGGATACAAGTGCACTTTAATATGTTTACCTAACTGGATGTTTATGCCATAGCAGCATGGCTCAGTGTCTCTTCAGGAGGTATATTCCCTGTTCCTTCCTTCTTTATCTGCTCCCCTTCCTTTCATCCCTGTGCTTGTATTTGTATGCAACTCTTCCTCTCTCTGACCCCTTCTTGTTTAACGTTCATTCTTCTCTTCCATTCAAGAAAGGAAATGTAGAATGGGAACATAAAGTGGCATTGGAGCAAGACTAGAAGTGCTATGTTTCTCCAGGGAGATCATGCGGCCAATCGAAATACTTTAGTGCTGGTGCTTCTTTATTAGCCCAGGGAAGTATAAGGGTATTTCAACCTGCTCTTTGTAATAACTCTGGGGAATAGTAAACAGGGAAGATCAGGGAGAAGAGCCGCCATGTTTGATACGGTAAAGCATGAACGGGATCCGTAAAATTTGCCATCTCAGTTTGGAATGTAAGCCAAATCTGGCAATTGGAGATGGCACCCTACCCCTCCAATTCGTAAGATATCCGCTGGTATTTAATCCAGTCTAATTCTGACCCTGAGTGATTCATGGGAGAGGAGCCCTTAGTTGCCAGGAGTTCCCTTTAGAACACTGTCTGATTAAATGCTCTGTTTTACTATGGTAGAAAAAAGGAATTTAAGTAACTGGCACCTTGAAATGCTCCGCAGCTAAAGATAGCTCTAAAATAAATGCATAATTGTGAGCTCCCATGAAATGTACAGCACAAGGTGTTCGAGTGAAGATTCGAAGTCAGGTGCCCTCACAAACATGTAAGAAGGAGTGTTATTTCCCAACCACACACACCCCATGCAATTTCATTCAGTGACTAAGAGCTTAGGAGCCAGACTACTTGGTTTCAAATTCTGGCTCAGAGGCCTCCAATTGTGTGATTGCAACCACCCCAAGCCTTGATTTTCTCTTCTGTATACTTGTAATAGCACTTCGCTTATAAAGGGGCAAAATTTGGTTCTTGATCACACTGCCCAGCACATACAAATGACTCAGTAAATGTTAAGAAAGGAAGAAGATTTAGAGTAGCTGGCTTTCAACACTGGGGGATATGATTGGTTTTAACCTGGATTAGGGCAAGTTTGTGAGAGACTTTAAAACAACTATAGCAGTTAGTAGTTACCCTGGGGCTCTTGGCATTCTAGTTGCTTTTTCACTTCTCTGTATCACCTTCCTCAATTTCCCTTAGCGAAAACAAGGACTCTTTCATATTTTCCTTATCACCATTATGTCTATCACATAGTAAACATTAAGAAATAAGGTGAACGGACTATTTTGGTATTAATTACTCATTTTATTCTCTAATCATAGTTCATGATTCCATCTCTTCCAACAAAACATCAAGGCCTCTCATTTCTTCTATCAGCCCACAGAGAACGCATTGGACCCACACACTGGTGGACACATAATGAGTCCCCGAGTGGAATAATCCTATCCTCTCTTTGTTATTCTTTCTACTATATGTGTTGTTCATCCTTGTGAATGAAAAGAGAATTGAACTCCAATTAGTCTGGAATTCAATGCTGCAAGAGTTGGCTTGGAAATCTGTGTGTCCAGCAATGGAAGACCTTGGAGTCCATGAGATCAGATTTTTCTCTGATTCTATAAAGAGATCAGTTCAGGTACAGCCTCTCCAGACAAGAGAAGGAGTGCCCTCTCTCTACTCCTTACTGGCCCCTGATAGCCTGTTGTCTAGGTAGCTCAGAGTGGAATAGAAACATCACCCCAAATTCAGTGGCTCACTGGATCACATTCACTTTAATATATATTGCATAATTAGTTCCTTTAACTCCTCCCCAGATTTAAAAAAAAATCATTTTTATTTCAAATTATTAGTCATAAAGGATGTACTTGAGTCAATATGTAAAATAATTAGAGGGACTTGATAAAGTAGATTTTCTTTAAATTTATCTTACAAATGAAAAGTAAAACAGTTCTTTTTTAAAAAAATAGTAAAGTCACACAACCTTATGACAGAGCAGGGAGTGGGATACAGGCTTGAACTGCAATGCCAGGTCTTCCATTGAAATGCTATATACTGCCTCTACTGCAAGATGATAATTACATTTTTTGTGAGTTTCAAAAAAATGCTATTGTCTTGTGTCTTAATTATTATAGCAGACCATATAGATCTGATTATTTCTTTTTAAAATATTTTGTCTTTATCACGATGGTGAATTCTTTATTCAATGCTACTGCCCCAAATTAAATTCCTGCTAAAACTTACATCATTTAACTGTAACAAAACATGTACTCAAAATAGTACTTTAGTACTGTGTAAACAAACTAATTAACAGATAAAGATAAATTTCACTGTTCAACTGATTGTCATGAGGCTGTGCTGACTGAGTCAAAGGAAAAGATAAATAAATAAAGCAAAAGACTGACTTCAGTATAAATGAATATTGTCTAGAATCAACATGCAACACAACACTTATGCATTTACCAATAAATATTTACCACATTTTGTATGTTATTAGGAGGGCTGAAAGAAGACTCTTAGTGCACGATTGCTGATTAATTGGTGGTATACATGGAGTGAAAGAATCCCAAGGTAAAAAAAAATGAGTTGGTGATATGGGAAAACATACACACACACACAAAGAAATATTCTATTAAATACCAAATCTCTCTTTGTTTCTGGCATAGATGTGGCAACAACCTATAGAAAATTTGGAAGTGAACTGGCAATATTTAGAAACAAATATTTAGAAACAAAAACAATAGCCCTGCTAAGAAATATCCTGATCCAATTACGGAGTTTATTTCAGAATAAAATAAAGTTCTTAGAAAACAAAGATGTAACGTCTTGGGAATAAAATTGTATGTGTGAAGGTGTGTGTAAGCAGGGTAGAGAGAATACAAAAATCTCTTCGATTCTAAATGATTAGTTGCAATAAACTGTCTTTTGCTGGTGAATATAATAATGAAAAGGCATTAGTGAAATTGATTTTTTAAAAATACTGATTGTCACAAAGGAAATCATTCCATTTCAAAAGTCAGCAATGCAGAAAAGAGAAAACCAAACCATAGTTAAACTGCAGAGGTCAGAGGCCAAGTCTTATCTTCTCTGTATGTGCCATAGCATGTAATTGGAAGAAAAGACCTGACAAAGGCATATTTCCCAATGACCCTACTGAGAAGAAAATACCTATTGTGTCTAGAACTATTAAGATAAGGAGGCTTTATAGCAATATTTATTCACCACAGATTAAATTATGAAAAATCAATATATTTACTTATAAAGGTAACAGAAAAAGTATATTGCTTTATAAATCTCTATGAAGATTTTCAATAAAGGTGCAAGTTTTTACCCCACCCATTTCCAAACACACACACACACACAAACATACACACATCCATCTTGTTTTTAAGTGCATGATTGTCACCTACTTTAATCTATGCCAATATCCATGCTAGACCTAGGTGCTCTAATTGGATACAAAAGCAGTAATTGTAATGGGATGTGGTTAGCCTCTCAAAGGCCTGTAAGTTCACTCAGCTGTGACAGCTGGGGGAAATTAAAGTAGTTCCAATAAATCACTCAAAAGCAGATAGAAACTGCTAATAAAGAACTTTAAAGAAAAAGAAATTTCTGATAAAAAATGCTAGCATTAGATCTATCAATCTATAATTTATTTAAACCTTACTCTGGCTTCTGTTCCTCTCTAGTATCTTCCATAAAGTATTCTAAAAGAGCAAGCTTGAATTGAATTTTCCTAAATTTGAGTTTCTCTTCTATGGGATTTCTGTGATGTTTTCTTGGCTCAATATTGACCTGATAGTAATTTTTATTAAGGTTCCGTGCTTAGTATCACATATCTCTCATGTGCCTTTATATGCATGTATGTGCACATACATGCACACACACAGACTAAAAATTAGTATCACATATCTCACATGTGCTTTTATATGCATGTAGGTACACATACATGCACACACAGAGACTGAACATTTAAAATAGACCAGTATTATAGCGTCGACTCTCGATATTCACCACTTTAGCATCCCAGACTTTCACTATTCAAAAAACAAAAGGCCAAAGGTCCATGAAATCTTGTGATTTTTGATTTAGTGGAAGCCAAAAACCTTTTTAAGACTGTTTTGCATTGCAAGAGTAAGTTATGTAGCTCCTGAGTGAACTTAGTTAACAATCCATTACCCTGTTTATATATTTTAGATGAGAAATATTAAGTTATATTGAGGTTAAATGACTTGTTCTGGGACTATCAGTGGTGGATAGATGTGTTGCATTTAGTCTAGATCTCCTGAACCATGCCTAGCAATAGCTGAAATTATAAATATTCCTTCAAAATTACTTTAAAGCTCAATGCCAAATCCTCTTTTTAAATAACTTTCCAGGTTTATTCTGCACACTGGGAAACAAAAATTTTACTTCAAGTTGAAGAGTTGAATTGTTTGAAGCACAGTTAAATGATAATTTTATGTATTTTATACATTTGTGAACTCTATATAACTTGGAGTTATCAACAAATGTTATAGTTAAGAATTCTTCCTGAACTTTGCAAGTTATCTTTATTCAAGACAGAATCTGCATATCAAAACATTTTCTGCAATTGGCATCTTTTCTTTCTCTAGAATTCCACTGTGATATGATGTCAGAGTTCTTCGGGGTCCCAAAACAGGACGTTCTTGACCACTTGCTGCCTACTGTCTTTGAGTAACCCAAAATCCACAGACAGCACTAAACTGGGGTGGTGGGGGCAGATTATATGCTGATGAGTGGAAGAGTTCCCGCACCAACAGTTGGGAGGGAAAAGACTGCAGCAAGCACACCCCACGAGGCTCAGGCAGTCCAATCCTAGTGTCAGCAGAGAGCAATCATTTCTGTTCCTGGAAGAAACAACCACATTTTCCCTACATGGAAAAAAGTCAGAAGCCTTACGACACTAAAAGGAATAATGTCTATAAATCATCATCATCAACAACAGCAGCAGCAAAATATAACTTATTTAAGGTATTAATTCATATAAGGAAAGAGAATCAAGTTGTAAAAGCAAAAACAGATAGCTTCCATTGGAACAGAACGAATACCCAGCATTTTGGGAGGCTGAGGCGGGAGGATCGCTTGAGCCCAGGAGTTACAGATTATCCTGGGCAAAATGGTGAAACCCCATCTCTATTGAAAATACAAAAATTGGCTGGGCGTGGTGGCCAGCACCTGTATTCCCAGCTACTCAGGAGGCTGAGGTGGAAGGATCACCTGAGCCTGAAAGGCAGAGGTTGCAGTGAGCTGAGATCATACCAGCCTGGGTGACAGAGTCAATAAAAATGTCTCAATAACAGCGTCTCAATAATAATAATAGTAATAAATAAAACTGATGGAAGAGATGGACAAAATCTTTAAGCAAAAGATGAGGGCCTCCTAAGAGACAATTACAGTTCCAAAAAGACTTTCTAGAGTTAACAAATATGGTTTCTACTATTTAAGAAGTTAAATTTTTAAAATGAAAGGAAAGAGAGAACGATTTATGTTAATAAACAATTTAGGATTTTCAAAGATTAAGAGAAAAAAGTCACAACAAAAAGTGAAATTCTACAGAGCTGGAATTTATGGGTAAAAGAACATTAGGCAGGTGAACAGATAATATAATAGGTGTTCTCAAAAGGGCTGCCAGAGTACAGATAGGAAATGAATCATTAGACAAAAGTTAAAATAAAAAAAGAGGAGGAAGCTACCATAATTTGTTGAGTGTTCAGATCAAAAGAGTAAATGTGCCCGGGGCGGTATTAATGGACACAAACGCGCGCACACACACACACACACACACCCCTTGACATTGCATGTTAACATTCCAGACTTGCAAAGAGAAAGAGAAAATGTTTACAATCTCCAGAAATAAAATTACAAAAGAAGGCTAGATAACATTTTCCAAATCATCTTTCATTAAGAGTAACTTAATATTTAAAAGGTATGAGTACTAGGCTTAATACATGGGTGATGAAATAATCTGTACAACAAACTCCCATGACAAAAGTTTGTCTATGTATCAAACCTGCACTTGTACCTCTGAACCTAAAATAAAAGTTTAAAAAATAATAATAAAAATGTATTTGACAAATCCATCTTGAGCCATGTAACATAGGTTAATTAGAAATTGTGGGGCAGAGGGTACTTGATAAAGTGCCTTATTAACTCTGATAATAATGAGAGAATAACTTGATGAGAATAACACATAGTAATACTTTATGAATATATAATCCATTTACTACGAAATGGGTTAATTCACTGAATTACTATATTTACCTGTAATATCAGCTGTGAGAAGGTAATGCGTGGTATAGACCATTTCCACCACAAAATGAAACTGGTTTGAAACAAAATACCAGCCTTGACCTAATGACTTCAGCTTTAAATATTTGTCTATAGCTTGCAAACTGAATTGCTTAGAAATTACTAACCCAATTTACTTTGGAAAGACTATTCCCTGGTGTCATCACTGAGAAACTGTAGTGTATGTGGGCTAGAGCACAGACTCTGGCCCCAGACCTGCTGGATTTGCATCTTAGATCCACCTCTTATCTGTGTGGTCTCCATATCCCATCCCTTACTGTAAATCCAGTGTACTGAGAGCATTCACCTCACAGGGTGATGGGGAAGGTTAAATAAGTATATAATGCACTTAGAACGGTGTTTGTCACCTGCTTAGTGCCACACAAGCATTTACATTATTTTCATTGCTGCTGTAGTTAATGCGTAGTTGGCAGTCATTCAGTGTACCAGTATCCGGCACCAGAAGCAGAGTGGACCCAGCACCCTTCCCAGGAGATCATGGGCCACCTCTTGTCAGGACATTCAGAAACTGAGCTTTCTTGGCTTGAAACATTAGTCTAAGGCCAAGGTGAATGAAATAGGGTCAGGTGAAATTTTAAAAATCAAAACAAAAAACAAACAAAGAAATGAAACTTAAAATACTTAGAAAGTTAGATTGTCAGCCATTAGTCTTACAGCTACCTGCCTGTTTGCCTCCAGAAATTGTTTCCTGACCTTCTTGTCCATCCTAATCTGCTATGGATTAAAGTTAAAATTGTTTCTAAAATAAGAATAAATAATGTCTTGGCAAGAGACATAAATAATCTAACATGGATAGAATATAAGAGCTTAATTTTTAAGATATGTTTGTTTTGGAACTACTCAACTGTTTGCCATAAAATTCCTATTTGTTTATTATTGTGGTTTATCTATTTTGGGGGATGAGGGAATGGGTTATATTTTAGATAGCTGCAGTAGTTGTACAGGTCTTCTGATAAATTAAATACAGCTAAAGAACAATTTTTTTCCTGCTAACCAACAACCCTTTCCAATCTCCCTCACTCTGAACTTGGAATAATCTCTTTTCTCTCAACTCTTTTAGTCACCAAATCCCAGCCTTTTAATTGTGTCATTTATAGACTCTTCTCCATGTCTTTCGCCAATATTGTCCTTTTTGCTGATGTTTTTATCATAGCAGAATTACTATCAGTCTCCTATCTTGATTTCCTAATTCATCACCAATGCATCCAGTTTCAACAGGAACAAGGGACTTTCTTCTCTCAACATAATTTGTCTTTTCTTTTAACTTCTGAATTGCTCAAAAACAGGGACCTGGCCAAGTTGTGGTGGCTCAAGTCTGTAATCCCAACACTTTGGGAGGCCATGACAGGAGGATCACTTGAGTCCAGGAGTTTGAGACCACCCTGGACAACACAGCAAGACCCTGTTTCAAAAAACAAACAAATAAATAATGTTAAAAGGACCATATTATATTCATCTCTATACTTCCAGATTTTACCAGTTTTAATACCTGATATACAACAATTTTAGGGTATAGGAGAGTGGATATGGGAGTTTTTATTTTAAATTTTTCTTCCAGGGCTAAGAGTGTTGCTATTAAGCTAAGTGCTTTTACATTAGAAAGCTTAGTTTACAAAGCCCTTTCGGGTATCATGTGCTTGTTTAGGAATCATTGGCTTTTTTTATTTTTGTCTTTTCAACCTTTTCAAATGTCTATTGCATGTGCCAAAGGGAGAATCTAAATCTCTGGATATCATGTGTGACTACTTGAAAACCTGTCTCTCCAACTGTTAGAAACAAAAAGATTCTCTGCACTATATATGTATATATATAGCCTGAAGATAATCTGATTTTAATACTGGAAATAACAATTTTGATGAGTAATTTATGCTAAAGGAAAAAAATATTACAAGTGAGTCATTTCTTTGATGAAACAACAGGTGGCAGCAAAGGGGGTAATATTGGCATCCCTACTTTTCAGAATAATTGGAACTGAAAATTGCTTTTGGAAGTCCATTTTGAATCCTGTCTTAAAACCAATAAAATTTTTAAAATATCAGTATACAGATTTTTAGTAATTATGTTATAAGATATTCTGCTTTTTAAAATAATTCTGTTTGTAGGACAAATGGGCAGAAATGTGGATCTTTTAAGAGTTACCTTGGAACTTTCATTTATAAAGAAGGGTCACTTTTTGGTAGATCTAAAAAGAAGAAAAATAAACCAACTAAACAGATGCTTGACTTCCACACAAATGCTCACAGAACCTCTCTCTTGAATTGGCCAAATTTTCTCTTCCTATAAAGCAATCTGTCCATCACAGCAACATTTCAATGTTTTCAAATCACCAAATTTAGTTTATTATAAAGTTTGGTATAAGTTGTTTTTTAAATTCTGAACTAAAATATTTTGACAGGAAATATTAAACTTGAATAAAGATAATTAATGTAGTATAATAGGTATCAGGATTTATTTGGAAAATTAAAAGAGCAATAGCATTGATTCTAATAATTCCTGAGCTTAAAGTGCACTTTGTTGTGAATTATCTGCATAAACTAATATGTTTTTCCTATTTATGCAATTGTAGCAGTGACAACAGCTCTTTCTTTCAGTAAAATCCTCTTTCATGTGTAGTCTTGTTTGTAAAGGAAGCTAAGGTCTGAGCGGGGAAGAATTCTCTTTTTACCCAAAGGGGAGCAGAAAGAAAATAGTGAATAGTTATACCAAATCACTGAAGTAGCTCCAGATGTACCAAAAGTAATGATGGTTACAAGTCACACACTGAAGGCTACACTCAAGTTTAATTATCAGTACAGTTCTGAATACATTTAAGATTTCCTATCCACTTATACATGTAACTCTCTTCTTCTTTCTTTAAAATAAATAACCTGCACTTATAGAAATGAATTTTAGAGATGGCTTATAGCAACTTTATTTTTTACTTTTCTTTTATTTATTTTTTAAAGATTTTTATTTATTTGTTTATTTATTTTTATTATACTTTGTGTTCTAAGGTACATGTGCACAACGTGCAGGTTTGTTACATATGTATACTTGTGCCATGTTTCTGTGCTGCACCCATTAACTCGTCATTCACATTAGGTATATCTCCTAATGCTATCCCTCCCCCATACCCCCAACCCACTACAGGCCCCAGTGTGTGATGTTCCCCTTCCTGTGTCCAAGTGATCTCATTGTTCAATTCCCACCTATGAGTGAGAACATGTGGTGTTCGGTTTTCTGTTCTTGCAATAGTTTGCTGAGAATGATGGTTTCCAGCTGCATCCATGTCCCTACAAAGGACACGAACTCATCTTTTTTATGGCTGCATAGTATTCCATGGTATATATGTGCCACATTTTCTTAATCCAGTCTGTCATTGATAGACATTTGGGTTGGTTCCAAGTCTTTGCTATTGGGAATAGTGCCACAATAAGCATACATATACATGTATCTTTATAGCAGCATGATTTATAATCCTTTGGGTATATACCCAATAGTGGGATGGCTGGGTCATTTTCTTTTATTTTTTAAACTGGAAGTGTGAAGAGAGAAATTTTGCCAGATAACAAAGATGATTTCAGGAGAGGTGAAGATCCATTCAATGCTACAAAATAAACATTAATGCATTTATAGTCCCCAGATTTCCTTTTATCATCTCATCCTTTCCTCCTAGTAATGCCACCACTACCCACCTCAGGCCCACATGCCTTCTTAGTTCTTCTTTCTCCTACTCTTTAAAACTTACTTTGAGATCCCACATTCACACACAACATAAATACCTTGTAACAGAGGTCAAAGCTTTATGTTAAAGTTCTACTGAGCAGAATTTCACGCTCCCAACTATCAAATGGAGCAGGACTTCAAAGACATGAAGTCGCATGGGAGAGCTAAGGGTACTGAACTGAGACTAAATCATGTAGTTGCATCTTTCTCTGTTTCCACATACAACAGGCTGAAAACATTACAATTACACACAGTTAAACTCATTTCAGACATGGCCATGGTATTTTTCTGCAAGACACATGACCTCTACATTAAAATAATACACACACACAGAGCCAATACAAGCTGAAGCTTATAATAGACACACGCGGCCAATACAAGTGGGAGCTTTACAATTCATTTGAAATGATATGAAGAATACAGGTTTACAAATGGCAAAGTAGATCTTCTCTAATTTAGCAATCTTAAGGAACAAAGTCAACAGCAACATTTATGCTTTTGAAGACTTCTTCTCTAAAAAAAAAAAAAAAAAATGATCTAAGGTGGCCTTGGCGTGTTTGCTTCTGTCACACAGCAATGTCTCTCTCCCAAATGGAGAAACCTTTAAAGTCAAAACATGACTTAACAACAGGGGAAAGATAATAAGACCAGTGAAAATAGTGGAAAGGCAATCGACACACGGGGAGAAAGAAGAGAGAGTCACAATGAAGGAATTTTGTTTTCAGAGCAGGAAGAATCACATGCACCAGGATTGTCAGATTCAGTCGAAAACATGTGGAAAATATGTCCTCTAGTCAGCCCAGTCTTGGCAATGAACCATAACTGTGAGTGTTGGGTCAATATCAAGTTCTCCTGAATACCACGGCTTACAAACAGGAAAAAAAGGAAGCATCTGAGTCAGGTCCCCCAAAAAAAGGACAACAGTGTGTATGTCCTCATTGTGTTTGGTTATCTCTAAATGAAAATAAATGTGGTGCCCCCTGGATCATCGCCAGAACAAGGTGATGATCTAGGGATGGATTGATTCCACTTTCTGTTCTCTTGTAACTGTTTTGGGAAAGAAAAGTTCTTAGTGCACAATTATATCATTAAAAACAAGAGCTGTAAAGCCCTCATGACAATGACGTGACGGATTCCTCCCAGGTTGAGAACAATTATGCTTCAAAGCCCATTAAAATGTTGGAGAAACCACAGTTTGTGAGATAGAAATTAAGCCACACAAAATAGAAAAAACTACACTGAGCAAAAAGGACAAAATTGGAGGAACCAGATTACCTGACTTCAAATTATACTGCAGAGCTATGGTAATCAATACAGCATGATACTAGCATAAAAACAGACACATAGACCAATGGAACAGAACAGAGAACCCAGAAACAAGTCCATACATGTACAGTGAACTCATCTTTGACAAAAGGGCCAAAAACATCCATTGCAGAAAGAACAGTCTTTTTAATAAATGGTCCTGGGAAAATCGGAAATCCATATGCAGAAGAATGAAACTAGACCCCTATCTCTCACCATATATAAAAATCAAATGAAAATGGATTAAAGACTTAAATCTAAGACCTAAAACTATGAAACTACTACTATCCTCCACATTTTACCACATTTTACAGCAAGGCTCAATACAATTATACCTGAAAGAGCTGCAAGAGCTCTTTGTGGAAGACTTAGAGAATCCCAAAGTAAAGAAAGACACTTTCTAGCTCAAATTTTTTATCTGATACCCAAAACAGATAGAGACATTACAAGAAAAGAAAACTACAGACCAATGTCTTTCATGAATATAGTGCAAAAATACGTGACAAAATATTTTAAATCAAAACTACATATTAATATATTAAAATATATATATCATCACAAAGTGGCATTTATTCCAAGTAAAAAAAGACATCTGAAAACTAATCAATGTCATCCACCAAATCAGAAGCCTTAAATAATTAAATCACAACATTATATCAACTGACAAAGAAACAAACTCCAACACCCATTCATGATAAAATCTGTCAGCAAAGTCGGAATAGAAGGGGAAATTCCTCAACTTGATAAATTACTTTTATTAAAAATTGCAGCTAATATCATTTCTTAATGGTGAGAGAAAATACATTTTCTCCCAAGATCAGGAACAGGGCAAGGACATAGTCTCTCACCAGTTCTATCTGACATTGTACTGCCAAGTTCTAGCTAATGCAATAAAACATAAACAGTAAATAAAATGTATATGTACTGGAAAGGAAGTAATAAAACTGTCTATATTCACAGATGGATTTATACGTACACACACACATACACACACTCTTGGAGCTAATAGTCAAGCATAACAAAGTTAGAGGATACAAAACCAATATGCAAAAGTTAATTGTCTTCTTACATATTAACAATGAACAATTGGAATTTGAAATTTTAAAAAATGTACAATACCACCAAGAAATACTTACATACAAATCAAACATATATGTATAGTTCCTGTATATAGAAAACTACAAGACATTGATGAAATGAGTAGACTAAATAACGGAGAGATTTTCTATGTTCATGGATTAGAAGATTCTATATTGTTAAGATGTCATTTTTTTCCAACTTGAAGAATACACTTAATTTAATTACAAAGTCCCAGCACAGTAATTTTTAGATATCATCAAACAGATTGTAAAATATATATGAAAAGTCAAGAGACCTAGAATGCCATACACAAGATAGAAGGAGAAAAAAAGCCAGAGGAAAACTCAGACTAACTGATTTCAAGACTTATTTTAAAGTGACAGTAATTGGTGAGAGAATAGACACAAACATCAGTGTAAGAGAATAGGTAACCTAGAGATAGACCCACCCAAATACAATAAACTGGATTTTGACAATGAAAACTCAGGTAAGAGTAGGTAATATTTTCAATAAACGGTCCTGCAGCAATTGGAGATCCATATGCCAAAGGGGAAACAAACGACCTAAATGCAGACAATACACATTACACTAAAATTAACTCAAAATGAATTATTAACCCAAAGAAAAATGCAAAAACTATGTATCTTTTGGAAGAAAATACACAATCTTGGGTTGGATGATGAGTTTTTAGTTATACCACCAATATCACAATCCATGAAAATAATTGGTAGGTTGAACTTCATTACATTAAAAAATATTTGCACTGGGAATGGCATTGTTAAGAAAACAAAAAATACAGTGAGGACTCAGAAAATACTTGCAAAGTACATCTTTTATAAAGTGTGAGTATCTAAAATAGAGGGGAAAACTCTTACAATTACATAAGAGAACAAATAAACTGATTGAAAAGTGGTAAAAAAAAATTTGAATTAGGCACCTCATCAAAAAATTTATACAGGTATCAAAAAAAGCATATGAAAAGATGCTCAACATCATGCTGTTAGATAATTGCAAATTGAAACCCTATTAATGTATATTTATTAGAATAGCTAAAATCCTAAATAACTGACATAACAATTGCTGGCAATGATATAGGAAAAAGGAAAAGACTGTCATTGCTTGTGGGAAAGTAACATTCTGCAGTCACTTTGTAAGACAGTTTGGCAGTTTATTTTTTTTCCAAAGCAAAATAGTCTTATTATATGACTCTGAAATCACACTTATAGGCATTTACCCAACTGATTTGGAGATTTATGTCCACAAAGAATACTGAATATAAGTGTTTATAGCAGCTTTATTCATAGTTACCAAAAACTGGAAGTAATCCTTTAATAGGTAAGTGGATAAATAGACTGGATGTATTCATATAATGGAATACAATTCAGGGAAAAAAAGGGAATTAACTATCAAGTCATGTAAAATCCTAGATACATCTTAAATAAATAAGACATTAAAAGGCCAGTCTGAAAGGGCTATACAATATATGATTCCATTTTTATGACATCCTAGAAAGGAAAAGTTATAGAGGCAATTTTTCTTAGGAGTTTGGGGAGGAAGTGTTGAATAGAAGAACTTACAACATTGTTTAGAGTTGTGAAACTATTTTGTGTTTTATTTTGATACTGTAGTGGTGGATTCATGGAACTCTACATTTATCAAAGCACACAGAAGATTACAGCACAAAGGATAAAACTTAACGTATGAAAAAATATCATTAGGATATTGGGGTTTTCCAAGGTAGAATGATAAATGTGACAAAAGAATAAAACTGTATTACCCATTTATGACATATCCTCACTGAATGGAGTGAAGGAAAGTGTCTTGAGTCACTAAGTAACTGAAAATGAGTGGAGACTGTGACTAAAGTCAAAAGGAAATGTACATAAGCACTGTGTTTTAGCTGATAAAGTTATTTTCCATGAGGGTAGAGATTTAAAAATCTGAAAACACTATATACATACACATATCCTAAAATATGAATATATACATATTCATGTTTTATATATACATGAATTCATGTTTTATATATACATGAATACACACACACACACACACACACACACACATACACACACACTCTCAGAGAGAACAGGCTAGAATGATCCAGGTGGTAATGGATTAGAGTTGGAGATATCAGTGGGAAAACTCATTTAGATTAATACAGACACAGGTAGTTACAGTCAGTGAGTTCAGGCTGGTATAACAAATTGTCACAAACCAAGTAGCTTATAAACAACAGAAATTTATTTCTCAGAGTTCTGGAGGATAAGAAGTCCAAGATCAAGGCCACAGTGGATTTTGTGTCTGCTGAGGCCCACTTCCTGGTTCATAGAAGATGTCTTCTTGCTGCATTCTCACCTGGCAGAAGGGACAAGGCAGGCCTCTGGGACCTTTTTAATAATGACACTAATCCCATGCATAAGGCCTCTTCCATTGTGATTTAATCACCTCACAAAGGTCTCCGCTTTCTAGTATCAGCACATTGATGATTAGATTAAAACATATGAATTTTTAGGAAGCATGAATGTTCAAATGATAGCAGTTAAATGTAGAAATATTTGTAGGTGTGTGTATATATATATGGGTTAGTATAAATATATTTTTCTTTACTCTGTCATCTTGAAACCCTAGGAAAAAATTCCAATAACAGTGAACACACATTAGCACCCAGATTTTAGTTTCTCATTCTTCAATATAAGGATCCAGAGATCATTAGAGGAATGACTGATTCTAGGGTTGGGACAGGAGATATACATGATGAGACAAGTGACAGAACTCCCAATGACCACAGTTACAATCATTTGAACAAAATAAAGTGATATTAGATTATAACCCAAAGTGTAAAATAAATTTCCTTGATTCCATAAGCAAACGAAAAGAAAACATAAGGGAGAATAGAGACATCTCCTGTGCAGACATATTCCAAATAATTTATGTAGATACTCCACCCTTAATGAGATGTAATATAATTCCTCACTCCTAAAACATGAACTAGGTATAGTGACTTCCTTCCAAATATTATAAAATGAGGAATGGGGGCGTATCTCCCCACTACCTCAGGGGGTCCGTTGCTGTCACTCACTGTCCCTGAAATAGCATCTCCCCTCTCCCCAGTCCTTTGCATTGCTTACCCTAGGTTCAAACTACGGGGTTATAATATCTCATTGGCCACACCAATATCCTTCCAAGTGCCTTCTGAAAATGCCTGTTGAGGCTATGAATACCATCTGCCACTAACATCTGCCCTGTCTATGGTAGTTCACTTTTTTCCCAAGAGCCAGGCTCCGCTTACAGGTAACGGAGTAGAAGAAGCTGCCTAGGTAGTCACTGAAGACACCGAAGGAATTTAAATGAGGATTTGACATCCAATATCAAGGAAGCATTCCTAAACTATAAGCCACCTACTGTTTTGTGGTAAACGAAACCACTCATATATAATTGCCTGTAACTCAGGAGTACCTGGGCCCCCGCTGACCGTGTTTAATGAAGGACATAAAGCCTTACAATTCCCAGATGCATGAACTTGAATCAATATTGTTTCTTATTGAGTTCTCATTTCCTAAAGGAGGGACCATCTTATCTTCAAGACAGTGTTTCCCAGAATCCATAAGAAAGAAATATCAAACCTTCACGGCAGTTGATGAACACACATAAGATTCTTCACATTACCCACATGAAATGCTAGCACAGTCTCTCCTTGATATCTTGTTTTCCTTCATAAAACAAATATTAATACAGTAATTTCATGCTTTCTCAGAAGACAGACACAAAATTATGCATTTAATAAGCAGCTGCTATTAAGGAATAAGGCAGAAGAAGCCTATAACAATTGGAATAAGACAACACACAATAATGTGTCATAGGAGACCTAAAGTATTCACAACTTTTTTTGTGTGATAGAAAAAACAATGTTTTCTTGGTGGGAGGTGGGAAGGAAAACAGAATAGGCTTGGGAAGAACTTGTTGTTTTCTTTGCTGCAGAACTGAGTAGGAAATAGTTCCAATGACTTAGCATGTGACAGGCTCTTAGTTATTATTCAAATTAAAGTGAGTTTCTGGAGCATATCATGTCTGTAAGCCTGACATTTTTAGAAATGACAGTGTGTCTGAGAAAAAGCTTTTAGCATATTCTCAGCAGTAGCTAAATATGAAATGCCAGACTTCTCCCTGTTCTGGTGAATGAATTTTTATGGAGAACTGATGGATGATTATATTATTTTGAGGGTGAAGGAGAATTTAGGATGTCCTTAGTGTATTTTGCTTTAGTGTCCCCTTTGTCCCTATTCTGCAAAGAAGTGAAGTTTAAAACTTACAGAAATGCACAACAATTATAGTATTATATAAATTACAATGTCGTAGAGTGCTAAAGTAATAATAATTCCACTGATGTAGAGAGGGGGAGATAACATTTAGGCAAAAGCAGGTCTAATATACAATATCTTAAGTACAACGTGAAAAACATGGTATGATCTGTAAAAATATATGTCACTTACCAATATTACAGTTACAAGTTTCTCATTCATGCTCACATGAAAACTTCTCAAGTGCTGTCCCATTACAGAAGAACACACAACATTATTAAAACTCTGTGCCTTGGGGCTGGGCACGGTGACTCATGCTTTTAATCTTAGCACTTTGGGAGGCCAAGGTGTGAGGATTGCTTGAGGCTAGCAGTTCGAGGCCAGCTTGGCCAACTTAGCATAACCCCATCTCTGAAAAATAAAAATAAATACTTTTTAAAAACCCTATAACTAGGACTCAAAGCACCAAATTCTACCTCTGTGCTGTCATGTAAGAGAAAGTCACTCCTTTGACAGACTCCAAGAGCCCTTACCAAAAAGCCTAATCTGACTCAGCACTATTGAGATAATCGTAGTGGTGTTTGCACGGGTTGGGCTAGTCTTACAAATGTAAAAAAGTAAATTATAGCATTCTCAAATGGGAAGACACCATCAATCTTTCCAAGTTTAAATGGCCATATTGATGGCATTGGTAGAAGAGATTATCTGCTTACCAACCTGCTTTGCTGGAAGTTTACAGAAACAACTACCTTTTGTTCTGAATTAACAAAAGCTTTGATTTTATTTTAGGACTATTTCATATGTACTTTCAGAGTCATTATTCAGAGATCTGCCTACGTGCCCCCTCTTTCTACAGATATGAAATAAGGAAGAATGTAGATAGGAGAGATAAGTGTATGTTCTCTCCATTGCAATGCCTGTTGTGAAGCGGGGAGGAAAGAGATGTGAATTCTATCAAAATTAATGGAATGCTATTTTCATGTCAGCTGATAGAATTTCACGGGGGCTTTTACAAACAATTTAAAACACATCCGCTTTGAGTGTGCATGTTATTACAGGTTGTTGAGTCTGTATGGCTTGTCATTTGAGGCCAAAGCCCATTCCTTATTCATTCTTCCATGCCCACTGCCCTCCATAGTGCCTTGCTAATAGGCTCATACTTCACTTATTAACACTTAATCAAATCTGAATGGGTAAAAGAAGACATTGGGATCTAGATTGTCATAAGAACTACATTTTTTTTGGCTCAATTTTCCTTCTTCACAAATAATAACAATTAATGTATTAGCTGGTTTCACATGACAGGCAATATTCTCACTGCTTTGGATTCTAACTTATTGAATCCTTATAATGACATTGGGACATTCTACTATTACTGCCACACAAATGTGTAAACTGAGGCAGAAAGAGATTAAGTAACTTGCCCAAGATACTGCAGTTATTGTGTGTATGACCCATAACTTGAACTAAGGCAGCTTGGGTCTGGAGCTGGGTTCTTAAACATTTCTCTATGGCATTGAAGGCACAAGTGAGTTAAAAGGAGAATGGCAAAATTGGCATCTCTCAAAAATTTTTGGAAGTTTCAGTATCTAAACAGTTTATTATCTCTTATTACTTTAGCTTTTCACTGAGAGCCCTTTACCGAAAATTAACTAGACTTCTCATCTTCTAATAAATTTAAAACAAATCTCTTTCCCATAGCACACAACTTTGCAAACTTTAAATACCTCTAATAATGAGAGATAGGCTCTACTTTTTTAAGATAATATTTTAAAGCAGGATTTCTATCAGTCCTTTTGGAAATCCTAGTATATGACGGATATAATAGAGTGAAATATTTGAAGACATAGTTAAATATATCTTTTTATTTATTTATTTATTTATTTATTTATTCTATGTGTCTAAAATACAACTCAATATTTTTCATTGCAATAGAAAGAACAACAACTGCTTCCATGATAAAGCCCAGCCTTTAACTGGCACCAGACCATGGTCAGCATGCTCTGGGTATTAAAGCACCATCCCTTAGTATATGTGTGGATTGAAGTGGAGGATGGGGTGTCGGGGACTGGGTTCTGAAATCCTACTTACTCTTCTAATTTTCAGTTTCTACTGGTAATAATTACATTCATTTAAAACTCCTTGTAGCATTTAAATCTCATATCAGATTAAAGTGGTGGTCCTGGTGGTTGTGGTACTGTCTTTTATTGTTTGCTTTTTGTTTGACTTTATGTAGGGACTAATTTCTGTGCTGCCACCTTTCCAAAGTTCGCTTCGAAAACAATTGCCATTTCCCAGTCCAACTGGATAGAGCAGTGTTGTATTAATGTTTTAAAAGCATTGACTATAGTGTGTTAGCACATATGCTTTCAACTACCACATATTTTAGGCGTCACAACCAAATCACTTGACTTCATTTGCTTTGTGCTCCTTATTTGTGCTATGGATATCATGCTAGTCCATTTCTTACAGAGTTGTTTCTTCATTCATTAATTTATTTTGCAGGTCAACAAAGAGTTCTTGAGCATCTGCTGGGTCAAGCACAGTTCTAGACATCAAAGAACCTACAATGAATAAAGTTAGCCTCTTTCTTCAGGAAAATTACAGCATAATGTTGTTGCAATTAAGTTTTTTTTTCATGCATGTAAAACCCTCGTGCATACATTTGTCTGATACATACTGAACTCTAAAAACACATTACTACCCATTTTAGTAATTAACATTTGGCATTCACCTTGCCTGTGAGAGTTTAGAAGTATGAAAGAACTTATTTGCAGCTCTTAGGCCCTGATTATCTCTGGGGGATCACAAGGACTACTAACCAAAAAAAAGTGAGGAGTGGGAGAGTGGAAGGAAATGCAGTGTGGGTGATTAATAACAATTTTGCTTAGAACTCTGTGAATAGCTGCATAGAAAAGGTATTTAATATCTGACATTTGAGCAGAATGTGAGGAACAAGATTTGACAACTAGATAAGAATGTAAGGAGTAACCTGGGCGGAAGGAACAATATGAGCACAAGCTGAGAGGTGTGAAGCTTCAGGGCATGCGTGGAAAACAGCCACAAAACAGTCTGACAGGAGTAGAGAGCACCAGAGATGGCACAGGCAAGGCAAATTATGGCAGTTTATAAACAGCTTCAAGTGCTATGCTAGGTCAGAAGCTGAAAATCATCCTAAATATAATGCAGAAAAATATGAAGGTTTTAAGTCAGGAAATGAGAGAATCAGGTATGCACCCTAGAAATTTAACAGTTAGCCATACAGATTGGATTGTGTAAGCCTGGAGATGAGCATGTATATTATGATTTTATGTAATAATTTAGGTAAAATATAAAGAAGTAGCACAGTGAGGTGAGAGGGTAGACAGATTACAGAATCATTTCGAAGGAGGAGAAAAAAGAGAATTTGGTGAAAATAAGTAGGTGAAGAGACTGAGGAAAGCAAATCTTTCCAAATCACCTTTTAATTTTCATTTTGGAGGTGATATTAAATATTGAAGGGGTCAAGAGTCCAGAAAGACAGAGAGAGAGAGAGAGAGAGAGAGGTAGGAAGAAAGAGAAAGAGCAGAGGTTGAGGGGAGGGAAGAGATGTCTGGAGATAGATGGATATGATGCCAGTAGTTTGGAAATTAATAAAATTATATATTTTATATATATATATACACACACACATATTACTATACATACACATACCATTTGTCATTATTTTGAGAATGTCTGTTAAATGACTAAGTTGTTATAGTTTTTTAAACTTAGGAACTCAAATAAATCAAAGACGGCACATACAGAAGGAGGGTACGATGAAGAAATATTGTTCAATTTCACTAAACACAAATAAAATAGATTCACAGACAGAGAGGGCACAAAGAGGGACTACAAGTGAGATTAACGTATGAGACCTGAGAACTGAAGACTTACAACTGAAAATGGCATCACAGAGAGAAATACATATTTTTCTCACACATTTTAGTACATTAAATAACAAATATAATCTAAAAACTAGGAATTAAAGAGGCTCAGTGAAACCGGCAATTATGATTCTGCTTTGCATATGAGAAAATTAGGGCTTAGAGAGGCATCATTGCCGATAAAGAGATCTGACACTCAAACTCCAATCTCTGTCTCTTTTGCTTTGAAATAATTTGAAAGACCTTTCCATTGTATCACTCTTTATCTTTTAGACATCAGTAAGATAAGGTACTTAGTGATATCATAGAATACTGACTTACTGTCTTATAAAACGAAATGGACTTGGTAGGATACTAATGGAAAGCAATTGAGTTTTTACTTACCATTCCCGTTAACACTAGCTACTGCATAATAAAGAATTATTAATAGGACCAGCAAAGTCCAACATTAAAACTCAACTTTCTGCCAATTAAAAACCTCTGCACTCCTCAGCCTGGCCCTGTCTTAGGTGGAAGGCACTGGCTTGTTGTTTCTTCCTTACCTGCTCTAGTTTCTGGCGCCTTCAGAATGAGTAAATTGGGGTGGCAGGGAGAGGGTAGGGGACAGCAAAGGTACTAAGAGACTGGAAGGATTTTAATTTGGTCTTCTGGCTCTTTCTCTCATAAGGTGCTTTTGTGGATTTCTCAGGAATATCTATCATCAATGGGGATCTCTCATTACAGTTTCCTGGAGGTGGAAATGCCTCCTTCAGGCTGGCTGACAGCTTATAACAGCCCACCACCTTTCAGTTCTGCATCTGGAAATCTGTTTCCAGGCTCCTTTTGAAGCATTCCCCTCACTCTGAGTGGGATCATCTCAAGACATCTCCCTCCGTCATCCATCATTGGTGCAGCTGTGACTGACTCCCAGTGTGGTCTCCTTACTCAGTTACCAAGAAACCAACCTGTCTAGAAGTTACCATCTGTCATGTGCTCCCCAAATCACAGGGACATACGTCCCAAATTCTGTGATAGCTTCTCACGAAGCATGGGTGTACCTTGAAACACCTTCTTTCCCATATCCAAGTAAGAACAGAGGCTGTTGAAGTCAGCTTGTAAAATGACCTCCATTAAACAACAGGTCAGTTTCCCTTCACCTCCATATTTCTCAGGGAAGCTTCCCATTTCTCAGCCACACACATACATACACATTTTACATCAGAAGCTAAAAAGTCTGTATTAATTCTCTGCTTGTATGTGTGTGTGTGTACTGATTGTCCTACAGCAAATGATGAACAGTTATGTTTGCTTTCTTTATGGGGCAAGGGGCATCACAGGAAAATGAAACAATGATGTTTGGTGTCTCAAGTTTTAATCTGCACCAAATTCACACTTTATATAACATCTGCCATAATAGGAAAACCAGAAACGAAATATGTAGTCTGTGTTTATTCAAATATGCACTCCTGAAGCCAGTTATAACAGAGGTTCTCATTCTGCAGCTCCTCTTGTCAGTACGTTCTGTTCATCACTTCTCCCTTCTTCTTCTTGCCTAGCCTTTTCCTGACTCCCATTCATTCCACTTCTTCTTATGACATTAAAAATAACCTTTTCAACTGTCATCCCTGAAAAATGATTATTATGGTGGGTTCATAGATCCATTTTTGTTGTAATTTAGTCTGTTTCTCTGGTGCATGACAGTAAATTTGTTTTGGAAGTAATTATATTACATGAGCTGAGTCAAGATCCAAAGAGAAATCTGCTATTCCTTGAACCATCTCTATCAATAGCTTTGCATGGGAAACAATATTCAGTCAATGCCATCTTCATGCATGATAGACAGCTGTTATCAATTACAAAAAGAATAAAAATTATAAAACATTGACATATTAGCTTGAAAAAAAAGAAAATTTGCTAACAAAATAATCTCTGTATGGGATATGCATTCTGCATTCATCAATATGATGATTCAGCATATTTTCAAAGAGACAAACAGAAAGTGATATTAGTATTGCTAGCTGGTTTTTTTTACTTTTTAATGTAAACATACAGTTTATAAATTTTAAGAAATAAAATGTAATACAAAACTACATTCTTATTCTCAGCTCTTGATTTTAGCTTTCTTGTCTTTTGTCAGTAATAACAATATGACCTACCAACCCCCCAACCCCCAAATACTCTAGGCCCATTGCACTTCACACAGTTTAACGAACAGGACTGCTGGGCTCTCCCTGGCCTTAT
The DNA here is from genome assembly GCF_024542745.1 of Macaca thibetana thibetana. Classification (NCBI taxonomy): domain Eukaryota; kingdom Metazoa; phylum Chordata; class Mammalia; order Primates; family Cercopithecidae; genus Macaca; species Macaca thibetana. The sequence goes on from NC_065585.1 coordinate 66,016,098, forward strand.
AATGTTGGTCATCATGCCAGGCAAGCTTTCAGGTCAACTGTCTTCCCTACCACCCCTTTCCTCCTCCATTCCCCTGAATACATGCCAATACTTGTGCATGCATACAGTCTACATGAACAGTGCTTCCCAAGTGCTTAAAGTTTATTAAACAAACAAATGAATGAGTGACTGAATAAAGGTATATTATGGATACATTCTTGAATTGCTACATAATGAAATTGAAGTTCAGTAATAAGCACTGTGATTGACCACCTTTTATTTGTGGGCTAAATTTTTCCTTCAGCTGCTTTGTAAGAATGGTAGTTGCAAATGATCTCTCTGTTTCCTTCCTCCTCCACACTATTTCCAAATTCTGTTTGATAATCTGGCATTGACAGACGTTACTTCCTTTGTTCTGGAAACTACCTTCTTCAAACAAAAAATGTCATTCCCTCTTTGCATGACCTTTCATTCTCAGCCTCTTAAATGTGGCTACATTTACTATCAGACAACAAAAATTGTTCTCATTAAAACCAACAATAACCTTCCAATTGCTAAATTCAATCATCTATATTCATCTATATTCAGTCCTACAGCACTTGGCACTGTTCATTGTATCTCCCTCTTTCTAGAAACTCTAATTCTGATATCTATATATTCCACTCTCGACATCATCCAGCAATCATTTGGCCATTCCTGCTCTTTCATGTTCTTTGTACATCCCTTATATGTTGGGGATCCCAGAGCTATGACCTTCTAATTGTGGAAAAAATGCTCTCCCTTGGAGATATACTCCCATAGCTTTAATTATATGCAGATTTCAACTATGCCTTTAGCTTTCAACTGTTTTCCAATCTATAAGCCAACATTTCTAATTGTTTACTGGAACAGTAAACTTTGAGATTGTACAGCTCCAACTTAATATTGACAACAAAATTCATAACACACACACTATTCTACACATACTTCCATCACAGAGGAATTCTGTTTTGTGTTCACTGGCATGGACTCTGGAGTCATACTGCTTGGGCTTAAATATTGGCTCTTGCATTGCCAATTGTATGACTTTGGACAAATTACCTCACCTCCTTGTGCTTCAGTTTCTCACATGTGTAGTAAGAATCATAACAGCTTCTCCTTTTTAAGAGTGTTTTCAAGATTAAAAGTAGTTCATGTAAAATATTTAGAATAGTGTCAAGCACATAATAATCACTATAAAGGTTGGCCATTTTTAGCCATTATTGTAGTTACCACAACATAATTAACTTTCAAATCTATATAGCCCCACCAAACGGTGCGTTCTGTAATGGTAGGAAATATTTCTCTTTCGTAAGGTTCCTAAGTAGGTCCTGACACATGAAGGATATTTAATGAAAAATGTGTTGAATAAGTGAAAACCTTATCTGTACTTTATGTTCTCAAGTTAATTTAGTGACTTCCCACTACAAGAACCTCGGTTCTACCGTCAACTCCCCTCTCACTCAGTCACTGAAATCTGTTGAGTCTGCGTTAGGGACCTCTACTCCTTGTCTCCACTGCCTCTGAAAATCTTCATTTTACCTACAATGAACTGAATGTTTGTGTGCCCCCAAATTCGTATATTGAGCCCCTAATCCCACTGTGATAATATTTGGAGGTGGTGCATTTAGGAGGTAATTAGGTCACCAGGGTGGGTCCCTCACAAATGAGATTATTATGACCTTACAGGAAGAGGCCAGAGAGCTCTCTTGTACTCTTTCTGCCATGTGAGCACACAACAAAAGTCAGTAGTCATTAACGAGGATGACAGCCCTCAACAGAATATGTCCATGCTGATGCCCTGATCACACATTTCTATGAAATGTGTGAACTATGAAAAATAAATTTCTGTTATTTATAAATGACTCAGTTTATGGTACATTGTGAGAGCAGGCTAAACTGAATAAGACATCTCACTTGAACTATTACAATTACTCCTTAACTGGTTTCTGTGATAAGACCCTTATAGCTATCTGTCTCCCCCTCCTAAAAAGGCTGACCAGTGTAGGTAATAAAAAAATGATTACCAAACTCATCATCCAATCAATCCACTCACCCATCAGATAGTTTAGCACCTACTCTCTATTTGATATTGTATTATCGTTTTAGCTTAAAAAATAAAATGTTTTTCTATATAAACTAAATTATAAGCTGGCCAAATAAAAAGATTTCCTTCATTTTTTTTTTCAATTACAGGAAGTAGGTTGATTAAAGAGAACAAGATTCCTGGGAGGTTGGTTAGGAGTGTGGAGAGGAGGTGATAATGAGATTTTTTTTTCCATGGAAAAAGTGAGATTACCAAACTTGGGGATATTTTTTAGTCCCCTGAAGAAGTGTGACTTCCAGAAAATGAAAAGCTAGTGCTATGAACTCAAGAGAATGAATTTATATCTAGCCTGAGATGCCAACTATTTCCAGACAGGCTTAAAAAATTGCTTCCCAGGGTCAATCTTTCCTTTCTCCTAACCATTTCCTATATTTTCCCTCCTGTTTTCCCAAACTCTCAGTGCTGAACATCTTCTGTAGAAAAGCAAGATTAGGCAAGGAAAAGAGGAGATGTGGTAGGGAAATACTTCATGGATTACAATGAAGGAATAATTTGTGCTTGTTTATTTTGCATCAATCAATGAGATTTTTATCCCCAGTTGCCTCGATGAAAGGCACTGGCTTAGTTTTGCTGTCACACAGTGGTGCCACACACAAGGACACAGAGAAGAGCTACAGAGGCAACCAGGTGCTTTCCACCTTCCCTATACTTAGCAATAATACCAAAGGAGTCCTTGTCTTCATTCTGCATTACCCTTTTAGGAAAGAGATGAGACAAATTCAAGGTAAAGTAAATTAACAGAAAGACTTATCTACACAAATTCATAATAAATGAAATGGACAAATGTAGTAGTGGAATGGAACCTAGATTAACTTCCAAGCACTGTTAACCAACTGTGAGATCTCAACCGAGGCCTTTGTTTTCTTCAGGTCTCAGTTTTCTTCTCTGAAAACAAGGAAAGTGGATCACATGGACATTCCTTTCTGCTTTAATCGGGGCTCAGGTCCGAGTAAAGTGCAGAATTCTACATTTCTTTAAAGGTAGCACCTGCCAGAAAAAAATAACACAATAAAGTCCAAGCTTAGGCAAATGATAATTAAACACATAATTGCCATGTAAAAATGCAGGTAGAATTCTCATTCTTTCATTCTTAAATTACAGTTCATGCTCATGGTTATTTAAGCAATAATGTAGCTTTCAGGAGGAAATTGAATTATTTCCCACTGTAAAGACTTTTTCAGATGGCAAAATAAAATTAATCATGCCAAGATTCCTGTTTGTGCTTAAATATATGCATGACTCCATGTCATTTTGCAGTGCCTTCCTGTCCTTGACATAATTTTGTTTTATATAATTAACACAATAAACTCTTTCATAGAAAGGGGAAAATGGCTGCCCCTCTGGAGAAGCAATTATCTAAACTGAGCCTATTGTTATTTCCACAAACAAGTGGAGGAATTATTGCTACATTCCTTAAAAATTACAGACAGATAATACAATGTTTCAGATCTTTCACCTTTAATCCACCCCTTTCTTACCCCTTGGGAAAGCCAAGCATTAAAAAGAGCACCTACTGGTTACACTTTTCACTTTTGCCCCCAAGACCACCTTCCACCTTGGTTGTTGGGTTGTTGAGTTAGTCCTCAAGGTCTCTATCTGCAAAGTCGCACTTGATAACCAGCTGAATCTATAGCCCGCTAAATTTGCTTGTTCTTATTTTTAGACATTAGTTCCCTAAATGAAACAAATGAGCGTAATATTAGTTACATCAATGACACCACTAAAGCATTCATTGAGCTTCAATAATAAGAGTAACAATAACAATAAAATTTTATGGCTTCTTTTCTCAAAGGAAATTAGAATACTTTACCAACATTATTGTCTCATTAAACCTCATGTCTTTGAAAAATGGTGTAGCATTGTGTGGATGGAAGGGTATAAGCCAGGGAGTCAGACAGAACTGTTTTCCATTTACCTACCTGGAAATCATTTAGGTAATGAGCAAATGAGATAATGTACATAAAGTACATGCCTGCAGGGTAAGTATTCAACACATAATTCTCTTTCCTTCTCTATCTCTCTGCCCACCAGCCATTCTCTCCCTCCCACTGCTCCTGCAACCTCCTATTCCCCATTTTTTCATTATAGAGTAATGCAAGTTGAGACAAGTTTGTCAGATTTTGTGGGGGAGTTTTAGGTTGTTTTTTGGCCCAATAATATTCTGATCCCTTCTGAGGAAAAAAAATGCATAAAAGTGTACTATCCTTGTCCATCTGGTATGCATGGGCATGTTCCAGCTCCTAGCTTCAGTAAAGTCTCCAGAGGGTAGGACAAGTAACTCCTCTCTCAGCATTATTCTCACTAGGCAGGTTTAGAAGAGTCTTAAATTTGAGGCATCATAATATCTATACTTTGGGCCCTGGGTGGAAGAAAAAAATCTTTAAGTAGAGTTTATTAGTCTGTTCTCAAGCTGCTGATAAAGACATACCTGAGACTGGGTAATATACTATTTTTTTTTTTTTTTAAAAAAAGAGAGATTCAATGGGCTCAGAGTTCCATGTGGCTGGGGAGACCTCACAATCATTGAAGAAGGCAAAAGTCGTGTCTTACACGGCAGCAGGCAAGAGGGATTGAAAGTCAAGTGAAAGAGGGAACCCCTTATAAAACCATGAGATTTTGTGAGACGTATTCACCACCATGAGAATAGTATGAGAGAAACTGGCCCCATGATTCAATTATCTCCCACCAGGTCCCTCCCACAACATGTGGGAATTATGGGAGCTACAATTCAAGATGACATTTGGGTGGGAACACAGCCAAACCATATCATAGAGACAGGCCAAAAACTAACATGGAATGTGATCTACCATTCCAATAATTCAAGTTGTAATCCGCATGCCTGATTCTCTGTGTGTATGTCCCTGTGGTTATCCAACAGTCTTTATTAAAGTCTTATCAAAATGTTGCAGCCCTTCCCTGGGGCATTGTGAGACAGACTGCATGCCCATGCCTCAGCAGGAGGTTAAACACTGAGCAGTGCAACCACTTGCGGCCAGCAAAATGGCATTGTGGGTGCTAGTGGTGGGTGGAGAAGGAATAATTACAAGAGCATCTCCACCTTCCAACACACAGCATCTTGGAATCAAAATCAGATCTTTAAGTTCAGTTGACTTTGGCTCACCCTAAAAACCTGAGTGGAGATTCTGTCTCCTTTCCCTGCCTAGGAGAAGTAGGGTTTTTGGATCTGCAAAATGTGAAGTTTTATCTTCCAGAAGATAGTGTAATACATGGCATTTTGAAATACACGTAAACAAAATTACTTATCCAGAAAGAGTCAGTCATATAGCTTTGCTCATGCTTTGCCCAAGAAGTATTAAACAGGGTTTCTTCAGACCTACAATTGTGTAACCTCCCAGTGAATTCTTCCTGCCTACTGCAAAAACAAAATCAGTTCATGGAAACCATAGCATTGCAGTAAAGAAAGAGTTTAATTGACATGAGGCCAGCCACTCCACATGGGAGATGGAGTTATTACTCAAATCAATCTCACCATAGGCGCAGAGTTTAGGGGTTTTTCAAAGATACTTTGGTAAGCAGAGGGCTAAGGCATGAGTGCTGATGATTGATCGGGGATGCAATAATAGGGAAGTAGAATACAGTCCTCTTGTGCTGGGTCTGCTTCTGAGTTGGGGCCACAGGACTGGTTGAGTGACAGATCTGGGTGGGGTCATTAGGTAGTCAGAAATGCAAAAGCCTGAAAAGACATCTCAAAAGCCCCGTCTTAGATTTTATGTATTTATTTATTTTGAGATAGTGTCTCACTATGTTGCCCAGGTTGCAGTGCAGTGGCACAACCATACCTCACTGTAGCCTTGACCTCCCAGGCTCAAGCAAGCAAACCTCCCACCTCAGCTTCCTGAGTAGCTGTGACTACAGGCTCTGGCCACCATGTCTGCTAGTTACTATACTACAAGGGTGATGTTATTTACAGGAGTAATTGAGGAATTTGCAAATCTTGTGACCTCCTGAATAATGCCTGGTAATTATTTAGCTAAACCTATATCATAGAATTCAGGCCCTTCTCATCCTCCTAACTTGGAGGTCTTTCATTAGTTTTACAAGGACAGTTTAGTTTTGGGGAGGGGCTATTATCGTTTGAACTATAAACTAACTTTCTCCCAAAGTTAGCTTGGCCTATCCCCAGGAATGAGTGAAGACAGCCAGCCTGTGAGCCTAGAAGCAAGATGGAGTCAGCCATGTCAGATTTCTCTTTCCGTCACAGTTTTGCAAAGGTGGTTTAACTTGGGCAACCTGACACACCAGGAACTGGTTAGATTTGTGAGATACTGAACTTGATGGTGTCCTAGAAACTTGTGTAGGAAAGTAAGTAATGGCTGTAGGAGTTATCTGAATCTTAATGGAATTGTGATATCCAGTCACTAGCTTGAGAACCACTTTCATTCTCTGTAAGAATTGAGCAAACTCCTTGATTCCACAAACACACATGAAAAAAATGAAATTACAAGAAACACAGCTTCTGACCAGGGTAGATGGGAGTGTAATGAATAACCCTTTAGAAAATCACTACATGGTACAATGGTGACTGATTAACATAGTATTTTAAGATGCAAATTGCATAGCTTGGCTCAAATAATTACAAAGACAGACAATAATGTAATATTACAAGGTTGTAGGTTTTAAAGACGGGGGAGCAAAAGAATGTGTGGCTGCATTTTTAAAAGATATAGCAAAGCAGAACAATGTGAAATTAGGCAAAAGAAAAGCTGGACTGTTCTCTATGACATTTTCTTAACAGGGAGATGTATTACTGAGGACTAGAGTCTCCCCAGGGCTCTGGTAAATGCTGCACTGCATGTCATTTCACACAAAATACATAAAGCTGCTATAGGAGGTGGACAAGGTGACCTGACAGGTCTCCTGTCTCTAATTTCTGTGATTTAAAGGTTCTGTGCTATTACCCAGCAAGATGCATGACTTTTTAGTGATTCCATTTGTAAAATAACCCTACAGTTTTTTTCTCTTAACTTCCACCTTTGCAGAAATCATTTTTTTCTTTCACCTATACAGTAAAACTCAAAGATTATAGTATGCAGCATCACAGGACTGGAGAATGGTGCAGAAGGAGGGTTAAGCAGAATTAAATGTTTGCTTACAAGGGAAAAACATTAAGAGTGAAGGAGATTGGAGGAAAGGTGAAATGATCATCACACATTATTTTTAAAAAGCACAGTTTCCCTGCATCTAAATGGAATTTTGATTTAGACACCATATTCCTTTTAAGAAAAGCTGTACTGGGTGCAGAAAAAATGCAATGCACATTAATCTTCCTTTCGACAAGACTGAGGAAAAACAAACAAAGGTACTAATTGAACACTGGCTTATTGAAGTTCTCTGATAGTAATTTAATTCTCTAAGGAGTCACAGGGTAGTGAAAACCTTTGGATGACACTGAACATGTCCAACTTGTTAAAAGCCTTTTAATGGCAATTCTGGAATGTAATCTCTGTGTTTCGTTTACATGATCTATGAAAAGCTTTATCTTTTGGTCCAGATGGACTTGGATTCACAGTATGTAAAACCTTCAGAAATCAACCCTTGCTGTGTTTCAACTGTAAGTGCAAGACTTAGTCTGCATCTTTTCTCTCCTTTTGTAAATGGGGCACAATGTGGATAGTGTGTATCAATGATAATTGTGGGTTGCCAGAATAGTAAATTTTTACCTGGATTTCAATGCTGTAAGCAAGACAAGAACAACATGCGGGCTTCTCCATTAATTACTTACTAAGACAATATTCTACTATAGAAGCATTAGGTTTCAGGGATCATAAAAGCATTCGTGATAAATTCCCTGGTTCTGGGATGCAGAAGGAAGAAAGAAAACAACAATACAACATCACTTCTTCTTACCCAGCCCCCTATCCTCTTTCCTTTTCTGTCTGCTACATTCTCAGGTATTGTCTTAGAAGCATCAACCAACTTGAAATCCTGATTGTAGCAAAGCAACCACAGGTAACCAAAAACAAGAGGCAAAGCAATGGTTGTTGGACTTACTGGGACACATGAAAGCCTTCGTTTTCCACAGGACCTGGATGGAATAAGAAACCCTGAGGGTTCGATGAAGAACAAAAGTGTCATTTTTCACATCAATATCAGTTTGCAACCTTTGGCTCTGCTGCTATTCTTCACTGTACATTAGCTATAATGGGCTGGTTCACTGATTCGCATTCTCTGTTTCCTTACTCGTGGGTGTAGTTTTCCATATTTTTTCCCTGAAAACTTTGTATATAGCTCTTTGTAGCAGTTATGGTGCAATTCTGTAACTATTAATGTGTGTACATATTTATATCTCCACAAAGAATATATAATGAGTTGAAGTTTATCCCAGAGTTAGTGACTTCTTAAAATGTTTGCTTAATGAAGAAAATAAATAAATAAACCTGTCAACAGATGTATTGATGCTTCCCATTATTGTGAGTAAAAGGAATATCTATCTAATCCTATGAGTACAAGCCAGGGATGGGATGGTTCTGTTTTTGAGGTAATCTTGAACTATTCTTACAATATTCTTACCAAGAAGTTGACAAGCAATTGCTTGGAAACTTCTTCCAGTAGAAATCCTAAGGCTTTACCAGATAGCCAATTTCTTCTGTGCATGACCATTATAAATTTTATATACATGGGTCTGATATACATCTCTTAGAAATGTCCACAGATTGAAATTAGTTCCAGTATATGAATCCATTCACGAAATAAAAGTTCCCATTAAAATCAGAAACAAGACAAACATGCTATAACTGCTATTACTTAACATCATATCAAAAGTCCTAGACAATATAATAAAACAAAGACAATAAATAATAAAAAGAAAAATACAAAATTGCCCTTCAGATATACAGTATTCATAAATGTTCTATACAAATATATTATGGTATTTGGTTGAAAAGGAAATTCAGGAGGCTTCCTTGTAAAAAGATCAACATATAATCATCAGTATCAGTATAAATCAGCAATAAATGCTTAGAAAATACAACTGACCAGGGATTTATTTACAGTAGGCACCAACGATAAACAAAATCCTAGTATCCAACGGCCTTGTCTACAAAGCAGACATCTTTTCCATCTTCCTTGCTAATAGAATTCTTGTGGTGTTCAGATTCTTATCTCTCAAAGCAGAGGACACCATTCTCAGCTCAGCAGAAAATCCTATAGAAGACTAAGTTAATCATTGACTTTTACCTTTCTTTTCACACACGATTGGTTTTTGGGTAGACAGTGAGACTGAGAAAGGTAATGGTGTTCCTCAGAAAGATTTGTTGCTTTTAAAATGTTACACTAGCAGCTTTTCAACTAGTTCTTTCCATGTCGGTATGTGATGCCCATGTGGCAGCCACCCAATTGCAAAGAAGGGAACAAGCCGAAGGACAAAAGAGAAACACTGAGGCTGACTGAGCTGAAAGGTGGAAAGAACCCAGATCCTGGATGATTATGATTATGGAAATAATCAACAGAGTTGACTAAATCCATAAGATATCTACTCTAGAATTCTTGCTGTAGACGAAAATTATATATTATACATGTTCAAGCCTTTTGAGGTTTTTACTTCCTTCTGGATCTTCATGAAAAAGACATCCAAAACAAATAAAGAAAGAATAGCCTCAGGATATTATTCGTGATACGTCTAACTATCAAGAATTATCATCCAGAAACAGAGTACTTATAAATTATTTAAAAACTATGAACAATCCAATAGAAAGATCAGCAGATGATATAAACAGGGAATTTACAGACAATGGCAATAGAATATTCATGAAAATAATGTAAAACAATGCCCAACTCAGTAGAAATAAGAGAAATGCAGAGTAAAATAAAGTGAGTATTTTTTCCAACTCATCTGACTGGCAAGAGTAAAAGAAGTCTGACAAAATTAAAATCACGTGGATGATGGTATGAATAATTATCAACTCTGGAGTCTAATGGGAGAATGAGTTTATGTAGCACATATAAAAACAGTTATGCCATGTCTGGCTGAAGATGTCCATATCCTTCAATTCAGTAGTTTATCATCCAGATATAATTCTTAGTGAAACTCTATCATAGGTGCACAGAAACACATATACAATAACACCTGTAGCACTTTGTGATATAAAGAGCAAACTGCTTAAATATCTGTTATAAAAAGAATGTAATAATAATATTTATTCAATGGTATAGTATACTGTAGTTGAAATAAATAAAAATGCATAAAAAACTCAGATAGATTTTATGCAATATAATAGTGAGAGACATAAAAATGCAATACTACCTATCCAGTGTAATATCCATTAATAAGGTTGAAAATACGTAATATATGCTCTGTTTTGGATACACAGTTACATGGAGAAGCAAAAAAGACACATTGGGATGATAGCACTACATTAAGGGGAGTAGTTTCTTCTGCATCATACAGAGAAGCTCCAAATTTTTGTAATCTTTTGAAGTCTTTTGAATTCTTTTGAAATTCCACATTCTAAAAGTTAACATTTCTAAAACTGATCACTTGATTTTCTGAAAAACAGCCCCCCAAAACGCCTTAAAATTTTAAAAATTAAAAACCTCTCCTTTACCAACATTCCTCAGAATTCATTATTAATAACAAATCCTTTTGTCCAGGTGCACAAATGAAAATCCTTGGTGACACCCCCAGCGTCTTGCCCAAGATCATTTACAGCCAGCTTCATGGCTGTGTAACCAATGCAGTTGCTTTGAAAAGAACCCATCTTTTAAATGGGTCCACACTAACTAATGCTGTACTGTTGCTGTCTCAACATTAATACATATTGAATAATGTGTCCTGCATTTTAATTTTGTATTAGGTTCTTCAAATTATGTAGCTAATCCTTCTTGGATCTGAAGCTGGGTTGTCATTCTCTGATAAATTCATTCTTAATCAGTGCACTCTTCTACTTCTCTTTCAAGATAGGCCGGGCACTATTATTCATTTCTTCAACAAATATCAGCTGCATCTCTGCTGTGTGTTAGACACTATACTAAACACTGAGAATACAATTGACATGAATAAGGCAATGTTCCCACAATCACGAAGTCTATTTTAGTAGAGACACATATAATAAATAAATTAATAATCAAAAACATAGGATAGTGATACATTCTATGAATAAAATTAAACCAAAGTAATAGGGTTGAAAGTAACTTGTAGCTGCTGTAGATTGGTCAATGAAGGATGACATTTAGAAACAAGATCCATTGCCCGGCACAGTGGCTGAGTCCTGTAATCTCAGCACTTTGGAAGGCTGAGGTGGGAGGATTGCTTGAGGCTAGGAGTTCAAGACAAGCCTGGGCAACATAGTAAGACCCTGTCTCCACAGAAAGTAAATTAAGTGAACTTAGTAGGGCATGGTGGCACATGCCTGTAGTCCTAACTACTCAGGAGGCTGAGGTGGGAGGATTGCTTGAGGTTGCAATGAGCTATGATTGACCACTGCACTCAAACAGAGACAACATAGCCAGATTCTGTCCGTAAAAAACCTTTTTTTACAGAAAATCTGAGGAGAAGGCGCCACTTATGGGAAAGTCTGAAGGAATAATGTTTCTCTAAGTTCTACTTTTGCTCTTTATCTTCAGATGAAAAAGAATTGACCAAACAAAAAAAGAAAATATTTATTAGTCTAGGAAATGAATTAATGTTATAACATTCTCTTCCTCACTATAGACGCTTTGAAAAAATTTTTGGTTTCTGGTTAATTTATTTTTCAAAATGGAAATTATATTTTAAAGATTATTGAGAGAGCTTAGTATCTCTCATACTGAAATGCCAAAGGAATTTGTCAGTGATTTATGTGTATGTAAATTGAACTCGGTATGCTTAGTAAAATCTGGCCGTTATGCTAATTAATTGCAATGAGAATAAGATATAATTGATTAAAATACTGACTTATCAAATCTGGGTTGCCATGTGCTCTACCTAAAAAGTGGCACCTGGACTCATGCAATGCAGCGTCATTGATCAGAAATTGACTTATAGCATGTGCTTTCCAAAATCAGTAGAAATATAAAATATTATAACTTAGAGGCTTTATTTTATAGACAAGGAAAGTAAGACCCAGTAGTTTCCTTAGACAGTCAAGGCAGTTCAGTTCTTGCCTGGAGATTTTTTTTTTTAATTCAAAAGCAAGAATAATCAATTAAAGATTAGATATCATGGAACATTTCTATTGAAAATGTGAACCATGGAGCAAGTCAGGAGTGCCTCAAGAAAATTAGATTTTTTGAAATGCTGATTATGTCCCACCTGATACACCCTTACCTTTACCACATGGAGACCCTAATTCTACCTCTGCACGGAACCCCTCATGCATACCTTATTAAGGATGAAGAACGTAAGATCCTTATTTAATACTAGTGTTTAAAATTTTATAATTAAAACAAGGACCCATTAATGAGATCATTTTATTCTTCCTTATATTCCCTGCATTTCTTAAGAGTTGCAGACAGGCTACACTAAATTTCTCTTCACAAAAATAAGGGAAAGATACTATCAGCATATCTTGCTCAATTAATAACAATTTCTTTCACATGATTTTTTAGGAAAAAAATGTTCTCTTATATTGATGATCAATTACTTGTAATTGGAATCTACTTTCCTTCATTTATCAAACTCTACAGTACTGAAAATAACAACCCCTCAAAATTTGAACAAACAACTAGCACAGTCAGAAATAGGAAAATCCTTGTTTTTTAAGTAATTTGGGAAAGTTATACTCTTGGATTTCTAGTTAGAAGTCTCAAGGTGTGTTTTCACCTATTTGGAAACTCATTGGCTCCAGCTTCTTAGGAAGCCATATTTTTGACACTGGTTATTCATAGATAGAAAATAATTTTCTCAAACTCAGTTACTTTCTAAAAAATCAATGGATTTTTGATGACAAATAGAGGAAGATTTTTAAAGGCCCAAGAATTGGGAGCTGGGTGAGACACCATCATGGTTTTCAAGCCAAAGACCCAAGGTTCCAGAGAGATCCCTCAGCAACAGGATGCCTGTGGGGATGGAGATGGTGAGGAGTAAGGAAAAACTGGAAGGAGCACCTGGGAGGGTACACAGCTCCTCCTTTCATCATAGTAGACTCTGCTTATTTTTTTCTGTATATTGGGATTCAGAGAAAAGTATATATTTTAAAAATTTAAATGATGACAAATCTAGTAAGCCACCCCTTTCTTCATCAAGATTTTTGTTGTTGTAAGAAACATAAATAAATTTTAAACAAGTTCAAGATGAATACACTAAAAAATAATAAGAAAGAAAAAGGAAAGCAGGAAGGCAGGGAGGGAGGGAGGGAGGAAGGAAGGAAGGAAGGAAGGAAGGAAGGAAGGAAGGAAGGAAGGAAGGAAGGGAAGAAGGAAGGAAGGAAAAAAAGAGAAGAAAGAGAGTAAGGGAGGAAAAGAGAGAGGGAACTGGGGGGTGGGGTGAAGAATTTGTTGAAAGTATAATTGAGTTTCTCATAGAATCCCAAGAATACCAACAGTCATGGCGTGAGTAGGGCAAGGGCCATGGACTGGAGAGCTACCCCAGAGCTCCTGATTTTTTTTGCCTACATTTCAATAATTCAGCCTGTACAGATCAATGGCTCTTGGTACCCCAGTTCCAAATTCCAAGGAGAATATGACCAACACGGCTGACTGCTGTGGAACAGTGAACTATGGACAAGGGGAGCACGTTCACAGGGCACAAAAGTGACTCCATAAAGGAGCAGGTCAACTGAAAGAAAAGTGGGACTGGAGATACCCCACCGTCCGTCCCAGCACTGAGGTTGCTAGCAATTCAGAGAACAGCCATATCACATTGTTGGGTATGCAGCCAAAGGTCATTGCTATGGGCTGAACTGTGCTCCACCAAAATTCATATGTTGAAGTTCTAACCTTCAGTACCTTAGAATGTGACCTTAATTGAAAAACAGGATTTTTATAGAGGCAATCAAGTTAAAATGAGGTTGTTAGGTTAGGCCTTACTCCAATATGACTGTAGTCCTTATAAACAGGGAAAATTTGGATTGGACATGGATATGCACAGAGGGAAGATGTGAAGATACAGGGAGAATGCCATGTGAACATGAAGGCAACCGTCTACAAACCAAGAAGAGAGGCCCAGAACAGATCTTTCCTTCACAGCTCTTAGAAGGAACCCACCTTGCCAACACCTTGGTTTCTGACTTCTAGCCTCCAGAACTCAGAGAAAAATTTCTGTTGTTTAAGCCACTCAGTTTGTGGTACTTTGTTACAGCAATCTTAGCAAACTGGTATGGTCATTATAAGAGAGAGTGTCTCTGCAGGTTACAAAAATTCATCCCCCCAAAAAGAAACAATTTGAAGAGTCAAGTCACTTAAACTGCTGTGTTATTTCAGGAAAGCCACAAAAATGTTCAGAGTCCCAGTTTCTTTGCCTCATGGCTTCCCTGATTCTTCAACTATGTCCAGTTTGGTTATGAGATTTTTGAGGAAGAACTAACACATTGTATTTGAGAGTTCTCTAAAGAATGTGAAGCAACCTTAGAATATCTTTTTAGTTCTATGAAAAATCAACAAAATTGCATCTAGTGGTCCAATAAGATAATATTAATTTGTTAATGGGAAAATTTATAATAGAAATATTTTAAGCATTATTACTTTCACAATTATACATTAAAGAGGTGAAAATAAATAAGACATCTTCAATTCACAGTGGTAAAACAACCTAAGTTAATAGAATCACTTACTTTAAAGCTTAATTATGTTTTCCAGCTCAGTAATGATTGCTTTTCCCCTTATTTCTTAAAACCTTGTCATTTTGCCTAGTGAGAATTTAATAGCCAGTCCAGTGATTAATAAGAATCTTTTTAATATTCAAAAACTTGGAAATATATTGTTATATTACCTTATATTTAAGTATACTATAACATAGCCAAGATAGAAATATTATTCTTCATTAAGCCTAGTTTGGGGCTATTTATGATAACTATTATACCATAGTTTGGATTTCAGCTTCATAAAGCTAGTGTGCATATAAACACATACACACACATGCAGCATGTGCTTGATCTAATTTAACAGCTCTTGCTGACCTATGACATGTTTTTACTGGTGTAACACTAGATCAGAAGCCATCCTATCTCCATGTTGGATAAATATGCAATTATTGAGTCTGTTGCACTTGGCATCATAGAACTTGGCTTAGAGATTTTTGTGGGAGATTGCTTTGTGGCAACTTCTTTGAAATCCGCTGTGAAACTTGGCTTTCTGCTATGTATTTGCAAACACTCACATAAATAAAATGCAGTTTCATTAGTTACTAAGTTGACTTTACCCAGATTTCACATAACATACTAACATAATTTTTTCTGAGGAGGTTTTTTTACTATACATTCACTGTATTTGTTAGGTTAAAGAGACAAGCTGGATTTTTTGAAAACTGATCTTATAAAAACTACAAATCTAGCATACATCTTTTGAATGGTCAAACGATTTCTAGTTCTTTGTAAATAATAAATTAGTTCAGTATTGACTAATTTCACTGATGTCATTTAACAAATGATCTATATCTACAATTTAAAAAAAATCTCTCCTTACGTGTTCTTCTCATTATTCTTTTATATTGAATAATTGAAGCAAATATCTAATAGAGATACTGACAGAAGGACTTGACAAAGCAGTTTCTTTGTTGTAACTTTCCTCATACTCATAGCTTCTCTACATAGCTGTTTAATCTGTGTCAGACAACGTGCTAAAAACACAATGCTACATGTGACCTGACATAAATAGGTAATTTGACTTATACCTTTCCCTAAATTTACTAATATTTTATATGTGGTGCTAAAACACAGATTTATTTGTAGTTTATACATCACATAAAATGTGTAGATTAACTTATACTCCATGTATCCTTACTAATAGACATTTAGCCGATGACCTTTTTACATTAGAGCTCCATGCTCAAATTCCAGACCGTTTCTGAAATTATGACAAACTTGCCTTCCATTATTTACATTAGGAGGCTCAGAGTCATTTTATTATATTACCCTTTCTTGATCGTCCCCAATTCAAATCCATTTATGAAATCTTTCTACTTTACTTTTGAACATTTTTAGTCCTTTTTGTTCTCAGCACCTCTCCATAATGAGGCAACCTTCTTTATTTCTCATCTGCATTAGTATAATGGCTGCCTAACTAGTTCTTGCGGCTTGTCTATCTTCTCATCCATCTCTACAGTCAATTTCAATCTGACTTCTATACATCCACCAGATTGTCTTTCTTAAAAGGAAGACATAATCTTGGCATTCTGTACTCAAAACGTTGCACGGATCGCTATGCCTAACAAACTGCAGATTCCTTGGTATTACATGCCTTTTAAGTTTTGTACCCTAACTTTTATTCCTATACCTTACAACTCTAACCTCCTACTCTCCTCCTACTTCAGCCTATTCAGTATTCTCTGGACATGATCTTTCATGTCTCCAAACCTTTGCTTATGCCATTTTTATATCATACATATACATATACACATATATATGATAAATGTTAAACTTTTATAAAATTTTATAAAAATAGCAGAAAGCCATGTATGTTTATATACATCTATGTATATAGATGTATATATAAATATGTTTATATACATATACATATATGCGCATATAAATATGTTTATATACATATACATATATGTGTATATAAATATGTTTATATACATATACATATTATATAAATATATGCACACACATGCATACATGTGTAATATATTAATATATGCATACACATATATTATATACATGTATGCATGATATGCATACATGCATAGATCATATATACATATATTAACATACATAATATATACATATATTGATATGCACGATATGTATATCACATATACATATATTAATGTATGTGGTATATGCATACATGTGTATATCACATGTACATATATTAATGTATGTATATATACATGCAAGTGTAAATCACATATACATGTACGAGTATATGCATGTATACCTATATGAGTTTATGAATGTATACATAAACACATATGTATACATACATGTGTATGCATGTATATGTATACATATACATATATGTATGTATCACATATACATATATGTATGTATCACATATACATATATGTATATGTATACATATACATGTATTAATGTATGTATATATACATATGTATGTATATATCACATATACATATATTAATATATGTTTATATACATAAGTGGTTTTCTGGTATTTTTATAAAATTTTAACAAAATATATCAAGAACATTCAGTAAATAAACCAACATTTTTCTAGTAGATTTTAATTCTACATTACAAATGAAGTTTCCCACATAGATACAAATTTAAATTTCGACTCTCTAATCTGAACCGTAAATCTATTTGTCATTTTTGTGTTAATAAAAAGCTGTTCAATTGCAATATATTTATCCTACTAAATTGGAAATTCTTTAATGAGTATACTATTGTCTGTATTATGTAATTTAACAAATGACATTTAACATGTATTTGTTATATGCTTGTATGATCATTTTATAGTTTTTCCCTCTAGATTGTAAGATCAATGAGAATAGGAAATGTTCTCTTTTGCTTGCTCTGTGTCCCCATCACATAGGGCACTGCCTGGAACCTTGAAGATACTTAAAGACATATGTTAGATGAATAAACAACAATTGAATGCACATATAAATTTATAGATTTTAAAGAATATGATGCGGAACATTAAAATTATCATGCCATGGGCATTTCATTTCTTTATACAGAAACAAATAATTGGCAAAGTAATCTTATAGAGTCACTTTGTTGTATCATTTTAGGGCTTGTTTGTTGATATTGATAAAATACAGTTCCCCTATGCACATGACTAATATAAATGAAAGCAACTTAATAATCTACAGAGAAAATGATTCTGTGTCCAAGAAACTCTTCTCATTAAAACAGTCAAGATTCAGAGTTTTTAAGATATCCTTCCACTCCCTCTCAAAACGTTCACTATTTTATAGTGGCTGCTTTTGTCTGCAGGTCTTATGATAACCACTTTCTGTGAAAAGAAAGATTAGCTATTTTTAGATAACTGACATCCAACTGCGTTTTCTCTTTGATAACCAGAACTCAAATTGTTCTGAAAAATGAGGGTTCTGGATAGAAAGTCATTACCTGTTGAAAACATTTTATTTTGGTATAAATGTTAACACAATTTGTCTAGTCTAAATACCTCTAAAGTCCCACTGGCTAGGAAGAACAAACATTATCCCTGTATTTTTCAAACCAATTATCTCTGGTCATTTAAAGTCCCAGCCAAAGTGATTATTCAGCACTTTTCAGCACCCTTCCTGCATTTGTGGCATGGGCCTTAATGTATTCTTTATAACACTACATTATATAGAAACAAGAAATGAAATATTGAAATACATTTAACCTCTAAAGTCCAGGTAAGTATTTAACCTATGATATTCAATCCAATAGTGAGTATTTTTCAAAAATTTTAAATATATAATATTTGTCATTATAAAACAGTAATGTACTGAATTAATAAACGAGTCAATCAATTAATCATCTGATAATTAGCCGAGCAGTCAATGAAGTCAAAGCCTCCGTTATCTGGAGCCAAGTTTTCTAACTTGGCTTAGTACACTTCTTCCTTTGCTGACATTGATGTCTCTCATGGAATGTCTTCCATCATCATTTCTGTCAGTTGCAAGCCTCTCCATCCTTCAAGTTGCAGCTGAAAGTCAGTCTGGCACAATGACACAGGCTCAAGTTCTGACTTTAGACAAATTTAGTTTTATGTACTTGCTTAGTCACTTTCAAACTCTATGAGCTTGAATGAGATTTCTAAACAAACTTTCTAATCTATAAAATACAGATAATAATTGTGTTAACCTGATAGATTTATTTTGAAGATTAAAAGAC
Organism: Macaca thibetana thibetana; assembly: GCF_024542745.1. Classification (NCBI taxonomy): domain Eukaryota; kingdom Metazoa; phylum Chordata; class Mammalia; order Primates; family Cercopithecidae; genus Macaca; species Macaca thibetana. Next base: position 66,035,091 of record NC_065585.1, read on the forward strand.
ATAACATGTGAAAAATGTTTCCAACATTGTAGGTTTTCAATATATATTAGCTTAAGAACATATTGGATAGTATTTACTTTATGACTCCTTCCTTGAGTACCAGATCCCTACAGCATAGTAAAGTAGTATTCTCCAAACTTGTTTGTATCTTAGAATCAAATGTAGGATTATAATATCCAGGATTGGGGGTGGGTGGGACAGAGCCATTTATAATTTTTAAAGTTCTTTCAGTATTCCAATGTACAGACAAATCTGGGAACTATGGCAAGAGTTCCCCAAACTGTTTGATCATAGGAATCAACTGGAATTTGTATTAAATAATGTTAAAAGCCTCTACCCCAGATCTAAGAATCTGAATCTACAAGACAGAGACACATGAATCAGTATTTTTGATTTATCATAAGTAAGTCTCATTATCAGGCAGGTCTGGAGACACGCTATTGGTAGACTGGATGTACAGCTATGTGCCCCATAATGACATTTCAGTCAACAATAGGCCTCATATAGGACAGATTTTAATACTGTATTTCTACTGTACCTTTTCTATGTTTAGATATGTTTAGATACACACACTTACCATTGTGTAACAATTGCCTGGAGTATTCAGTACAATAACATGCTGTACTGATTTGTAACCTAGAGGCAATAGGCTGGACCATATAACCTAGGTGTGTAGTGGGTTATACCATCTAGGTTTGTGTAAGTACACTGTATGTTCACTCGACAATGAGATTACCTAACGATGTTTCCCAGAACATATCCCTGTTGTTAAGCAACCGAGGACTATACTTCTATATTAGATTCTCTTACTAATTTATGAACTCTTTTCAGTGCAGGGGCAGTGTTTCTTTTAACTCTATATTTCCTAACATACTGGTTGCACATATTAGTCATGCAATAAATGTTTGGAGTTGAATTAAGGAACATGAAAGTAGAGTAAAGATTATAATTATATCTCCTAATTGAGACATTTATAATTTGTATCAAAGGGTGGAGACGGAAATTAGTATTCAAATGCAAACAGGTGCACATAATCTGACATCTCAAAAGTGTTGTCATTAGTCTAAACTTTGCCACTACTAAACTTCAGGACCTTGGAAAGCCACTTAGCTTCTCTGGGCCTCAGTTACCTTATATGCCTAATGCTGTCTGTATGCACACAGATTAGATTAGATGAGATCTCTAAGTTTATTCATACTGAATGCCAAGCTAAGTCCACATTTTATTAAGTATGCATGAGGAGAAATTTAAGCTACATTTTCCTATTTTAAAGTGCCTCTCCATTATTCTTCCTGGAAATAATTCCATCACTTTTCTACAGCAAAACATTCATTCACGTTTTATGGGGCTTTTTAGTATCTGCAGATGAAATGTGCTCAGAGCCCTGATGCCATTGCCCATCCTACAGTGCCGGCAGCCTCTGCCGCCACACTCTGCCATCTACTCATAATGTCCAAGCTTATTTTTATTCAGGGGCTTCTCTCTCATTGTCTGGTTTGTGAGTTATGTGTCTGCTTTCTGCTTCCTGCCAGAATGTTCGCTCCTCACCACTTGATCATTTTTCATCAGTAGAGATACATAATCATCACATTCATTGATAATTCTCCCTCCACACCAAATGAAAAACATTTAATTTTGTTGTATTTAACTCTATTTCTTCTCACTTTTCAGTGAATCTAGCTTTAAGATTAAGATGATCAAATTAAGAGAACACATAAGTGATGTTAGTCTCTGGTCTTCCTACTCACATATTATAACAGAATCAACCTCTGAAAAAATGGAATTATTAACTTGATTTATTTTTCATAAGTTATATGGAAAAAGTATGGATACTGAAAAACATTTGATCACAATAAACTTATATGACTATAACAGCACACACATAAAGGACAATATATGTGATACATATATGTACAATTTTTATTTAGCATAACTAAAATTGCTATTGTCTTCATTATTTGGTTAATAATGATTTACTTGTTTTAATATTTAGGATAAAAGGGATATTAAGTGAAATTCTAGTGATTAAAATATAAGTAATCTCTGGTATCAAAATATTTTTAAAAGAAAAATATTATAGAAATAGAATCATGATATATGTTTTATATAAGAACATACTTTTCTTCAGTGTTGCCTTTTGAGAAAATGTAATTGAAAACATTATCAAAAAAGGTACTAAAATTTTACAACTGAGTCTAACCTGGTCTTCATATCAACACCCATTTCATTTCATCACTTGGCAGACTGATTGTTAGGTGCAGGTTAAATGTCCATGGCAATTCTGCAGGAAACTCAAATACCCACAGTGACAATTAATCATATAATATAATACCAGGAATACAAATATTTTATGGTGGTTATATTTCTGTATCTGTGTGAAACTAGAGGAGAAATTTTTCAGTAACACATCTGTAACCTTATATTGGCCCTAAGTTTTAAAAAATTAATAAATCTCTGTTCAATATTGCTACGCATGTTAGAAGATAAAGAGGAAGATGAAGAAGAGCAAAGAATAACTCTCATTTCAATTTTTAAAGTACATATTGAGGACTGACTCTGCAGTAATGGCAATTGAAGATACAATGGTTTTAATAAACTCAAGAATTATACATCTAATTGAGTTCTGTTCCTACATTCATGTGAGTGCCATCCCTCGGGGTAATCACTTTGAACAGATATACAATACTTTCTATAAGTGACATTGCTCAAAACAATTTTGAAATATCTCTTTTGTTAAAGATATGCATCTTCCATATGACAAACTTACCTGTTAGTGGTGAGCTCTAATATTTTATTGTTTTTGATAATATATGCTATTAGCATATATGTATCCATTGCAAAGTGGCTAAAAACAAAGACTGAGTCCAAAATACCTGTGTTTAAATCCCAACTCTACCAATTTTGACCTGTAACACCTTGAACGAGTAACTTATCTATACATAAATTTATTCCTCTCTAACTCTGTACATAATTTTCAGAGAAGTTGTGAGTAGTACATTTACATACATATAATCATTTACATATCAATATGTGTGTATACTATCATTGTATATATGTAACATGCTATATAAATGTTTGCCATTATTATTATAATTAATTACAGAACATCCTTCTCTTAATGTTTTTTGATGAGAAACTTTCTCTGAACTTATTTTACTTTTCGCTTTGTAAATAATATCTTTAACCATAAGTATAGTTTTTTAAAACTTACAATTTTTTGTAAGCATAGTTAATATAATAATTTCAATAAAATTATTGGTATGATAATCTCAGTATGGTGAATAATAATTATTGCCTGTTATTTCTTCCACATTGTTTTAGAATCATTTTGAAACGACTTTTAAGGTTTTATATAAATTTGAGAGGGGTGGAGCTAGACGGTGAAATGGAAACCTGTACCACTGATCCTCCCCACCGGAACAGCAGATTTTAACAACTATCTGCACACAGAAAAGCACCTTCACAAGAACAAAAAATCAGGTGAGTGATTACAGTACCTGGTTTTAACTTCATGTAGCCAAAAGAGACGTTGAGGAGAGCCGCAGAGACAGTCTTGAATCACCAACACCAACCGTCCCCCATTCCCAGCAGTGGCTGGGCAGCACAATGAGAGATTCTTTGCACTTTGGGGAGGGCGAGTGCAATGACTGGGGTCTTTATATTGAACTTAGTGCTACCCTGTCACAGCAGAGAATAAAGTCCTATGTTTCTCAGCAAGCCTCACCACTATGGGCTGAAGGGCTCTGGGGTCCTATGTAAACTTGAAAGGCAGTCTAGGACACAAAAACTGCAACTTGGAGGCAACTCTTAGTGCTAAGGTGTGCTTGGAGTCAGATAAATAGGGTAGCATGTGACCTCAGAGATATCGGCTGGCATGGCTAAGAGAGTGCTTACACCATCCCTCCCCCAATCTGAGGCACTGCAATTCACAGCAACAAAAGTGACGCCTTCCTTCTTCATAAGGAGAAGAGAACAAAGGGTAAAGAGGACTTTGTCTTGCATCTTGGTACCAATTTAGCCACAGTAGGATAGGCCACCAGGAAGAGTCATAATGTCCCCATTCCAGGCCCTTCCTCCTGGACAATATATCTAGACACACCCTTGGCCAAAAATGAATTCATTGCCTTGAAGAGAAGGACCAAATCCTGGCAGGATTCATCACTTGCTGTCTAAAGAGCTCTTGGGCCCTGAACAACCAGCAGTGATACCCAGGGACTATGCTGTGGCCCTTGAGCTCTGAGTTGTGCAACTTCCAGAGTGCCTTCCCTGCTGTAGTAACTACAAGACTCTTTCTTATTTGAGAAAAGGAGAGGAAAAAGAAAGGAGACATTTACTTGCATCTTAGGTACCAGCTCAGCCACAATGAGGTAAAGCAACAAGAAGGCTTTTAGGGTCCCCAAGTCCATGCTAAGGCTCTTGCACAGCATTTTTGGACATATCCTGGGACAGAAGGGAGGGATGTACCCTGAAGGGTGAGTCCCGGGCATGGCAGTATTCACCACAAACTTACAGGAGAGACCAGGGGTTTTAAATGAACATCAGCAGTGACCTGACAAAACCCCTGTGGATCAGTGGGGGTGGTGGCCACAGGAAGAGGCTCCTCTTCTCATGGAAAGGAGAAGAAAGAGCAGAAAGAACTCTGTATTGTGGTGTGAGTGCCAGTTTAGATGGAGTAGAATAGAATATAAGGTAAACTACTAAGATTTTTGACTCTAATCTCTGGCCCCCAGACAACATCCCTGGATGTGCCTGGGACCTGGGGGATCTTACCATATTAAAGGGTGGGGCCTTGAGCAAGACCTAGAGCTATGCTTAATTCAGGTTCCACCCAGTGCAGTCCAAGGGTTGGTGGACACATGGGTGCTTGCAGCATCACACTCCCAACTCTGGGTGGCTCAGCACCGGTGAGAGACTCCATTTAGTTGGGAGAAAGCAAGGGAAAAGAGCAACAGTCTCTGCCTGGAAAGGTCAGGTCACCTACAAAGCAAAGCCTATCAGACTAATAGCAGACCTCTCAGCAGAAACCCTATAAGTCAAAAGAGACTGGGGGCAAATATTCAACATTCTTAAAGAAAAAAATCCTCAACCCAGAATTTTATATCCAGCCAAACTAAGTTTCATAAGTGAAAGCCAAATAAAATCCTTTCCAAACAAGCAAATGCTGAGGGACTTCATCACCACCAGGGCTGCCTTGCAAGAGCTACTTGCAATTTAGTAATGGAAGCACTAAATATGGAAAGGAAAAACTGCTACAAATCACAGCAAAAACACATCAAAATATAAAGACCAATGATGTTATGAAGAAACTGTGTAACTAAAGTGGAAAATAACCAGACAGCATTATGATGACAGGATCAAATTCACACATAAATGTAAGTGAGCTAAAAGATACACACTGGTAAATTGGATAAAGCATCAAGACCCATTGGTGAGCTGTATTCAGGAGACCCATCTCATGTGTAAAGACACACCTAGGCTCAAAATAAAGGGATGGAAAAAATTTACCAAGCAAATGGAAAGCAAAAAAAAAAAAAAAAGGCAGGCATTGCAATCCTAACTTGTGACAAAACAGACTTTAAACCAACAAAGATCAAAAAAGACAAAGAAGGGCATAACATAATGGTAAAGGGAAAAATTCAACAAGAAGAGCTAACTATCCTAAATATATATGTACCCAATTCAGGAGTGCCCAGATTCATAAAACAAGGTCTTAGAGACCTACAAAGAGACTTAAACTCACACATAATAATAATGGGAAAATTTAACACCCCACTGTCAATATTAGACAGATCAATGAGACAGAAAATTAACAGGATATTTAGGACTCGAACTCAGCTCTGCCTCAAATGGACCTAAGAGACATGTACAGAAATCTCTGCCCCAAATCAACAGAGTGTACATTCTTCTTAGTGCAAGATGGCACTTATTCTACAATTGACTACATAATTGGAAGTAAAATACTCCTCAGTAAATGAAAAAGAGCTGAAATCATAACAAACAATCACTCAGACCACAGTGTAATCAAACTAGAACTCAGGATTAAGAAACTCACTCAAAACAACACAATTACATGGAAATTGAACAACCTGCTCCTGAATGACTCCTGTGTAAATAATGAAATTAAGGCAGAAATCAAGAAGTTCTTTGAAATCAATGAGAAGAAGGAGACAACATCCCAGACTATCTGGGACAGAGCAAAAGCAGTGTTAAGAGGGAAATGTAATGCACTAAATGCCCACCTCAGAAAGCTAAAAAAATCTCAAATCAACACCTAACATCACAATTTTTTTTTTAAGTTCAGTTTTTCTTTTTTTTTTTCTTTTTTTTTTTATTATTATTATACTTTAAGTTCTAGGGTACATGTACATAACGTGCAGGTTTGTTACATATGTATACTTGTGCCATGTTGCTGTGCTGCACCCATCAACTTGTCACAATTTAAAGAGCTAGAGAGGCAAGAGCAAACCAATCCAAAAGCTAGCAGAAGACAAGAAATAACTAAGACCAGAGCAGAATTGAAGGAGAAAGAGACACAAAAAAATCCTCCAAAAAGTCAATGATCCAGCAGCTGGGGTTTTTTGTTTTTGTGTGTGTGTGTGTGTGTGTTTTTTTTTTTTTTGAAAAAATTTTAAAAGAAGATAAACCACTACCTAGACTAATAAAGAAGAAAAAGAGAAAAATAGACACAATAAACAATGATAAAGGGGATATCACCACTGACCCCACAGAAACACAAACTATCATCAGAGAATACTATAAATACTTCTGTGCAAATAAACTAGAAAATCTATAAGAAGCTGATAAATTCCCGAACACATACACCATGTCAAGACTAAGCCAAGAAGAAGTTGAATCCCTGAATAGACCAATAACAAGTTCTGAAATTGAGATAGTAATTAATAGCCTACCAACGGAAAAAAAGCTGAGGACCAGAGAGATTCACACCCAAATTCTACCAGAGATACAAAGAGGAGCTGGTAGCATTTTTCTAAAACTATTCCAAACAGTTCAAAACGATGGACTCCTCCCTAACTCATTTTATAAAGCCAGCATTATCCTGGTATCAAAACCTGGCAGAGACCCAACAACAACAACAAAAGCTTCAGGCCAATATTCCTGATGAATATCTGTGAGAAAATCCACAATAAAATACTGGCAAACCGAATCCAGCAGAACATCAAAAAACTCATCCACCATGATCAAGTTGGCTTCATCCTTGGGATGCAAAGCTGGTTCAACATATGCAAATCAATAATACAATTAAACACATAAACAGAACCAAAGACAAAAACCACATGATTATCTGAATAGATGCAGAAAAGGCCTTTGGTAAAATTCAACATCCCTTCATGTTAAAAACTCTCAAGAAACTAGGTATTGATGGAACCTATCTTGAATTAATAAAATATATTTATGACAAACCGACAGCCAATATCATATTGAATGGGCAAAAGCTGGAAGCATTCCATTTGAAAACTGATACAAGACAAGGATGCCCTCTTTCACCACTCCTATTCACCACAATATTGGAAGTTGGGCCAGGGTAATCAGGCAAGAGAAAGAAATAAAGGTATTCAAATAAGAAGAGAGGAAGTCAAATTGTCTCTGTTTGTAGACAACATAATTCTATATTTAGAAAACTCATCATCTAAGCCCCAAAACTCCTTAAGCTGATAAGCAACTTCAGCAAGTTCTCAGGATACAAAATCAATGTGCAAAAATCACAAGCATTCTTTTACATCAACAATAGACAAGCAGAGACCCAAATCATGAATGAACTCCCATTCATATTTGCTACAAAGAGGATAAAATACCTAGGAATACACTTACAAGGGATATGAAGGACTTCTTCAAGAAGAACTACAGACCACTGCTCAAGTAAATCAGAGAGGACACAAACAAATGGAAAAACATTCCATGCTCATGGATAGGAAGAATCAATATCACGAAAATGGCCATACTGCATAAAGTAATTTGTAGATTCAATGCTATTTTCATCAAATTGCCATTGACATAGTTCACAGAATTATAAAAATAACTACTTTAAATTTCATATAGAATCAAAGAAGACCCTGTATAGCCAAGAGAAACCTAAGCAGAAAGAACAAAGCTGGAGGCATCACACCACCTGTCTTCAAACTATGCTACAAGGCTACAGTAACCAAAACAGTATGGTACTGGTACAAACACAGACAAATAGACCAATGGAACAGAACAGCTACCTCAGAAATAGCACCACACATCTACAACCATCTGATTTTCAACAAACCTGGCAAAAACAAGCAATGGGGAAAGAATCTTCTATTCAATAAATGGTCCTGAGAAAACTAGCTAGCCATATGCAGAAAACATAAACTGGACCCCTTCCTTACAATTTATATGAAAATTAACTCAAGATGGATTAAAGACTTAAATGTAAACCCCAAACCATAAAATCCCTAGAAGAAAACGTAGGCAATACCATACAGGTCATAGGCATGAGCAAAGACTTCATGACGAAAATGCCTGCCACCAAAGCAAAATTGACAAATGGGTTATAAATAACTAAAAAGCTTCTGCACAGCGAAAGACACTATCATCAGAGTTAACAGGCAACCTACAGAATGGGAGAAATTTTTTGCAATCGTCCCATCTGACAAAGGTCTAATATTTTGAATTTACAAGGAACTTCAACAAACTTACAAGAAAAAACAAACAACCTTATCAAAAAGTGTGCAAAGGAAATAAATAGACACTTCTGAAGAGAAGACATTTTTGCAGCAAACAAACATATAAAAAAAGCTCAACATCACTGAACATTAGAGAAATGCAAATCAAAACCACAATGAGATACCACCTCATTCCAGTCAGAATGGCAATTATTCAAAAGTCAAGAAACAATAGATGCTGGTGAGGCTGTGGAGAAATAGGAACACTTTTACACTGCTGGTGGGAATGTAAATTAGTTCAACCATTGTGAAAGACAGTATGGTGAGTCCTCAAGGATCTAGAACCAGAAATACTGTTTGACCCAGCAAACCCATGACTGAGTGTATACCCAAAAGAATATAAATCATTCTACCATAAAGTCACATGGATGCATATGTTTATTGCAGCACTATTCACAATAGCAAAGTCATAGAACAAGCCCAAATTCCCATCAACGATAGACTGAATCAAGAAAATGTGGTACATATACACCATGTAATATTATACAGCCACAAAAAGAATGAAATCATGTCCTTTGCAGGGACATAGATAAAGCTGGAAGTTATCATCCTCAGCAAACTAACACAGAAACAGAAAACCAAACACCACATGTTTTGGTTTGAATATAGTGGGAGCTGAACAATGAGAACACATGGACACAGGGAGGAGAACAACACACAACAGGGCCTTTGGGAGGATGGGAAGGTGAAGAGAGGGAACTTAGAGGACCAGTCAATAGGTGCAGCCAACCACCATGGTACATGTATATCAATGTAACAAACGTGCATATTCTGCACATGTATCCTGGAACTTAAAAAAAAAAAAAAAGAAAAGAAAAGTTGGCCAGGTGCTGTGGCTCACGCCTGTAATCCCAGCACTTTGGGATGCCAAGGTGGGTGGATCACAAGGTCAGGAGATTGAGACCATCCTGGCTAACACTGTGAAACCTCATCTTTACTAAAAATAAAAAATAAAATAAAATTAGCCGGGCATGGTGGTGGGTGCCTGTAGTCCCAGCTACTCAGGAGGCTGAGGCAGGAGAATGGCATGAACCTGGGAAGTGGAGCTTGCAGTGAGCCGAGATTGTGCCACCGCACTCCAGCCTGGGCGACAGAGTGAGACTCCATCTCAAAAAAAAAAAGAAAACACTGCCTAGTATTCCAGAGTATTCTTCCATATATTATCCAAGACTACCAAAGTGGTATCTCTACAACTATGCAAAAACCACAGTGTTATACAGTGTTATGGGCCTTGGAGCCCAAGTCCCTTTAGTTACCTGTAAAACCTTCCCAAGAAAGACAGGCATAAAGAAGCTCAGGCTGTGAAGACTACAATAAATATCTAACTCTGCAATGCACAGACACTGACAAACATCTACAAGCATCAACAACATCCAGGAAAACATTACCCCAACAAATGAACAAGTAAGGCACCAGGGACTAATCTTGGAGAAACAGATACATGATTTTTCAGACAGATAATTCAGAATAGCTCTTTTGAGGAAACTCAAAGAAATTCAAGATAACACAGAGAATTAATTCAAAATTCTATCAGATAAATTTAACAAAGAAATTGAAACAATTAAAAAGAACCAAGTAGAAATTCTAGAGTTGAAAAATGCAATTGACATACTGAATAATGCTTCAGAATCTCTTAATAGTAGAATTAATCAAACAGAAGAGTTAGGAAACTTGAAGACAGACTACTTGAAAATACACAGTCACAGGAGACAAAAGAAAATAGAATAAAAAATAGTGTGAAGCACACCTACGAGATCTATAAAATGGCCTCAGCAAGGCAAATCTAAAAGTTATTGTCCTTAAAATGGAGGTAGAGAAAGACAGGGGTAGAATGTTGATTCAAAGGGATAATAACAGAGAATGTCCCAAACCTAGAGAAAGATACCAATATCTAAGTACAAAAAGATTACAGAATACTAAGCAGATTTAACCAAAAGAAGACTACACCAAGGCATTTAATAATCAGACCCCCAAAGGTCAAGGACAAAGAAAAGATCCTAAAAGCAGCAAGAAAAGAAACAAATAGCATACAAGGGAGCTCCAACATGTTTGACAACAGACTTTTTAGTGGAAACCTTACAAGCTAGGAGAGAGTGAAAGGACACATTTAAAGTGCTAAAGACGAAAACCCTTTACTCTAGAATAGTACATCCATTCAAAATATTATTTAAGCATGAAGGAGAAATAAAGAGCTTCCCAAACAAACAAAAGCTGAGAGATTTCATCAATACCAGATATGTCCTACAAGAAATGCTAAAAGGAGTTCTTCAATCAGAAAGAAAAATATGCTAATGAGCAAGAAGAAATCATCTGAAGGTACAAAACTTACTGGTAACAGTGAGCACATAGAAAACCACAGAATGCCATAACACTGTAATAGTAATGTATAAACTACACTTGTCTTAGGTAAAAAGACTAAAGGATGAACAAATCACAGTAATAACTACAACTTTTCAAGACATTGACAGTACAATAAGATATTTAAGGAGAAACAACAAAAAATTAAAAAGGGTAAGTATAGAGTTTTTATTAATTTTGTTTTTACATTTTTTTAGTTGGTAAATGCAATCAGTGTTCACCCATCATCAGTTTAAAATAATGGGTTATAAAATAGTATCTGCAAGCCTCATGGTAACCTCAAATCAAAAAACATACAATGGATACACAAAAAAATTAAAAGCAAGAAATTAAAGCATACCACCAGAGAAATATCACCTTCACTAAAAGGAAGACAGTAAGGAAGGAAGAAAAGACTGCAAAACAACCAGAAAGTAAAAAATAAAATGGCAGGAGTAAGTCCCCATTTATCAATAATAGTATTTAATGTAAATGGACTAAGCTCTCCAATCAAAAAACAAAGTGGCTGAATGAATTAAAAAATAGGACCCAACGATCTGTTGCCTACAAGAAACACACTTCAGCGATAAAGATGCATATAGACTAAAAATAAAGGGATGAAAAAATATTTTATGCCAATGGAAATCAAAAAGGAGTAAAAGTAGCTTACTTATATCAGACAAAATAGATTTCAAGACAAAAATGTAAGAAGAGACAAAGAAAGTCACTATATAATAATAAAAGGGTCAATTAAGTAAGAGGACATAACAATTGTAAATACATATGTACCCAATAGTGGAGCACCCAGATATATTAAGAAAATATTATTAAAGCTAAAGAGAGAGCTAGGCCAAATACAATAATAGCTGGAGACTTACCATTCCAACTTTCAGCATTGGACAGATCTCCCAAATGGAAAATCAACAAAGAAATGTTAGATTTAATCTGCACTATAAAACTCATGGATCTAGTAAATAGTTACAGAACACTTCTTCTACAGGCTGCAGAATACACAGTTTTCTTCTCAACACATGGATCCTTCTTTAATACCAAGGATAGACCATATATTAGGTACTAAAGGAAGTCTTAAAACATTTGAAAAAACTGAAATAATATTAAGCATCATCTCTGAACACAATGGAATGAAACCAAAAGTCTACAACTAAAGGTATTTTGAAAAGCATACAGATGCATGGAAATTAAACAATACACTACTGAATGACCAGTGAATCAATGAAGAAGTGAAGAAGAAAATTGAACAATTTCTTGAAACAAATGATAATGGAAACACAACATACCCAAACCGATAGAATATAGCAAAAGCAATAGTAATTGGGAAATTTACAGTTATAAGTGCCTACATAAAAAAGAAGAAAAGTTTCAAGTAAATAATCTAATATGCATCCTAAAGAACTAGAAAAGCAAGAGCAAATCAAACACAAAATTTGCACAAGAGAAGAAATAATAAGGATCAGAGCAGAAATAAATGAATTTAAAATGACAAAAACAATACAAAAAATCAATGAAGCTGAGATCTGGCCATTGCACTCCAGCCTGGGTGACAGAGCGAGACTCTGTCTCAAAAAAAAAACAAATCAATGAAACAAAAATTTGGTTTTTTGAAAAGATAAACAAACCTTTAGCCAGACTAAGAAAGAAAGAGAGAAGATTCAAGTAAGTTAACTCAGAGATAAAAAAAAAAGGGAATATTACAACTAATACCCCAGGAATTTAAATGGTCATTCGTGGCTATTATGAGCTACCTTGTATCAATAAATTGGAAAACCTAGAAGAAATGGATACATTCCTAGAAACATACAACCTATCAAGACTGAACCATGAAGAAATCCAAAACCTAAACAGACCAACAAGAAGTGAAAAAAATCAAAGCTGTAGTAAAAAGTATCAAAAGAAAAAAAACCTGGAACCTAATGTTTTCACTGCTGAATTCCATCAAACATTTAAAGAATAACTAATATCAATTCTACTTAAACTTTTCCCCAAAAAAAGAGGAGTAGGAAATACTTCCAAACTCATTGTATGAGGACAGTATTACCCTGATGCCAAAACAAACAAACAAAAATATCCAAAAAGGGAACTATAAGCCAATATCTCTGATGAATATTGATGAAAAATCTGCAAAAATGTACTAGCAAACTGAATTTAACAATACATTAAAAAGATCATTCATCATAGCCAAATGGGATTAATCCCAGGGATGCAAGGCTGGTTTAACATATGCAAATTAATCAATGTGATACATCATCTCAACAGAATGAAGGACAAGATCCGTATGTTCATTTCAACTGATGCCACAAAAGCATTGATACAGTTCAACACCTCTTCACGGTAAAAACTCTCAAAAAACTGGATATAGAAGTAACATAACTCAACATAATAAAAGTTATATATGATAGACCTACAGCTAGAATCCTCCTGACTGGGGAAAATCTATGTCTTTCCTCTAAGATCTGGAAGAAGATAAGGAGGCCCACTGTCACCACTGTTATTCAATATATTGGAAATCCTAGCTAGAGCAATCAGACAAGGGAAAAAAAATCAAGGACACCCAAACTGGAAAGAAAGAAGTCAAATTATCCTTGTTTGCAGATAATATAACCTTCTATTTGAAAAACATAAATTTGATGGAGACTTAAAGTTTTTCCTAAACACTCCACCAAACAACTGTTAGAACTTATGAATTCAGTAAAAGTTGCAGAATACAAAAGCAACATACAAAAATCAGTAGCATTTCTATATACCAACAGTGAACAATCTGGAAAAGAAATTTAAAAAGTAATTCAATTTACAGTAGCAACAAATGAAGTTAAATACCTAGAAATTAACTTAAACAAAGAAGTGAAAGATCTCTACAATGAAAACTATTAAACACTAATGAAAATAATTGAAGAGGACACTAAAAAATGAAAAGATATTCCATGTTAATGGATTGAAAGAATCAGTATTATTAAAATGTCCACATTACCCAAAGCAATCTACAGATTCAAGACAAACCATATCAAAATAATAATGGCATTCTTCACAGAAATAGAAAAACATTCTAAAATTTACATGAAATCACAAAAGACTCAGAATAAGCAAAGCTATCTTAAACAAAAAGAGCAAAAGTGGAGGAATCATATTACCTTATTTCAAATTATACTACAGAGATATAGTAATCAAAACAGCAGAGTATGGCATAAAAACAGACACATAGACCAATAGAACAGAATAGAGAACCCAACAGTAAATCTGGACAACTACAGTGAACTCATTTTCAACAAAAGTGCCAAGAACATACACTGGGGAAAAAATAGCCTCTTCAATAAATAGTGATGAGAAAACTGAATATCCATGTGCAGAAGAATGAAACTAGACCTCTATCTCTCATCATCATTTTTTTAATACAAAAGTCAAATCCAAATGGATTAAAGACTTAAATCTGAGACCTCAGACTATGAAGCTACTATAAGAAAACATTGGGGAAATTCTCCGGGAAGTGGTCGGGGCAAAAATTTCTAGAGTAATACCCCACGAGCAAAGGTAGCCAAAGCAAAAAAAAAAAAAAAAAAAAAAAAAAAAAAAAAAAATGGACAAATAGCATCACAACAAATTAAAAAGCTTCTGCACAGCAAAGGAAACAGTCAAGAAACTGAAAAGACAACCTACAGAATGGGAAAAATTGTTTGCAAACTACCCAACTGACAAAGGATTAATAACCACAATATATAAAGGAGCTCAAACAACTCTATAGGGAAAAAGAACCTAATAATCCAGTCAAAAAATGGGCAAAAGATTTGAATAGACATTTCTTGAAAGAAGACATATAAATGACAAACAGGCATATGAAAAGCTTCTCAACATCATTGATCATGAAATAAATGAAAATCAAAACTACATGAGATATCATTTCACCCCAGTTAAAATGGCTTTCATCCAAAAGACAGGCAATTACAAATGCTGGCAAGGAAGTGGGGAAAAAGGAACCCTTGTACATTGTTGGTGGAAAGATAAATTAGTACAACCACTGTGGATAACAATTTGGAGGTGCCTCAAAAAACTAAAAATAGAGCTTCCAACAGCAATTCCACTGCTGGATATATACCCAAAAGAAAGGAAGTCAGTATATCAAGGTGATATCTGCACTCCCATGTTTGTTACAGCAGTATTCATAGTTGCTAATATTTGGAAGCAACCTAAGTGTCCATCAACAGATGAATGGCTAAAGAAAATGTGGTACATATACACAGTGGAGCACTATTCATCCATAAAAAATAATGAGATCCGTTTTTTGTTTTGTTTTGTTTTGTTTTGCAACAACATGAATGGAACTGGAGGTGATTATATTAAGTAAAAAAAGCCAGGCATAGAAAGACAAACATCATATGTTCTCACTTATTTGTGGGATCTAAAAATCAAAACAATTGTACTCATGGAGATACAGAGTAAAAGAATGGTTACCAGAGACTGGGAAAGGTAGTGGAGAGATGGGTGGGAAGAGGTGGAGATGGTTAAGGGATACAAAAAAATAGAAAGAGTGAGTAAGACCTACTAATTGATAACACAATAGTGGGGCTATAGTTAATAATAATTTAATTGTACATTTTAAAATAACTAAAAAAGTATAATTGGATTGTTTATAGGACAAAGAATAAATGATTTAGTGGATGGATATTGAATTTTCCATGATACAATTATCACTTGTACCAAAACATCTCATGTACCCTATAAATATATAAACCTATAATGTGCACATAAAAATTAAAAATTGGAAAAATATAAATATACATTTAGGAGAAAATAGTTATGTGATAGTTAATCATTCTACATAAGTACCTAGCTTGTCCATTTTCAACCTTTCTTTTAATGTTGCTCATTAATATTTTATAGATTACTTTCTATTATTCACAAGTATTTTACATTTTTGCTGCAATTTATTATTAATAAAATAAATTTCCATCACATTTTCTAACAGGCCATTGCTTATGTCTTAGGCTCTTCCCCCAAAAGCAGATGCTGAGCAAGGATTCATGTGCAAGTAATTTATTAAGAAATTGTTCCTGGGTAAAACCAGTAAAGGAGTGGGGAAAAGGAAGGAAGGGAACAGGTCAAAGACAAGCAAGGGTAGAATCTCAGACCTGCAAAAGATAACTTCCTCTTGATCCTGCAGGGAACTGTGGAGTGTCAGCTGAGAGTCATGGCAAGGAAGCTAGAACTGTCCTACCTCAATATGTGTCAATCAATGATAAATGGATGTACCCACAAAGTACACATCCCCAACCAATTCTGGATGTCCATTCAAGCAAAGTAGGCATCAGTAACCTGAAGGCTGTTACACAAAAACAAGTGCTACAAATGCTAACTTTTAGAGGCAAAAGCACACTAAAGCCACGGCACATAAAAATAGTAAATAAAAAATATTAAAGGGGTCTTTGCAGAATACCCAAATTGTCCACTTCAGTCCAAGCCTTGAACTTCTTAGATCCACTCCCATAATATATTAAGTCCACTCCATCCAAAACAGATTCTTCAAAATCGTGGCTGATCAGAATTTCTAAGGAAAAGCTTAGAAAAAAAAATCTGCATTTGGAAAAGGAGCGCAATTGTGATTATCTCCTGATGTGGTTTAAAATAATGTAGTCCTTTTCAAAGAACCATCACATTTTATATAGGCCAATAGGAAGATATCAAAGAGGATGTGAACAGCATCACTGCCCTGCATCTTTGAGGTCTTTCATGGGCTACAGTTATTTCTGCAATTTCCAAGAGTACAATGTTATTTGGGGGTTCAATATTCTGCCTGTGAGAGCTGGCAGGGAGGGGGAGTTCTGGCAGCTTTCATTTATCCTTTCTGTACTAATAACCCTCACTCCCTGGCTTAGAGAGCCAGTCTGAGGATACTGCCAATGTCAGTGCCAAGTAGGTCCATTTTAATTATACATTTAGGGTATACAGACCAACGCAGAGTGGGTCCATGGACTTACTGGACACTGGGTGATTCATACTTGGTACACACCTTCATTTCTTATCTATTATAATTGCACATTGGTATTGTGAGTACCCCAAAACTCATGTCAGTCCCCAAAAGTGTGGCTATGCCATCTTCTCCAATGCAAAATCACCCTAATAATTGTCCTCATGTCACTTTTGACAAGGTCAGAGGAAGAGAAATGGCAGATTCCTATGGCAGTAGAGCAAAACTCTCCTTCAGTCAAGAGGCTTGAGTTCTGTAAACTGACTTAAGTCTAGAATTAGGGGAAAGGATGTGGTTCTTCATTGCAGTGACTCAAATCATGGATTTGACCTTTATCCTGAAAGTTTTCTTATTATGTATATCAAATAATATTTTACTGGGTTGAACATTTACTTTATTTTAGGCACATGTGATTGACCTGATAGAGATCTCTGTGGATAAAAACTTCAACCCCAGAGCACATTATACTTAATGTGCCCACCTAGCCTCTGGCGGTTAAATGTTGCATTATCTTTATGGAAAGCTCAACTGAATGATGGCATCTCCCAACATTATACCTGACCTATAGAGGGCATCCCCATATTTCAAGAAGATGGACATTCCCCTAACTAATGAAGTTTCTCAATAACTTAATGAAGGGGGCGCCCTTTGGGCCCCTTCAGGAAAAAACAAACTGTGGGAAGAACTAGTTGCATGTGATAAAGCCATTTCAGTTTGCCTATTTTTCTAAACCTTTGGATTAATTCCTCTATATTACATGAAGGAAGTTCTTGTGTCTCAACATCACACTCAGGTAAAATGTTAGAGCCTCTTTCAACTGACAAACTAGCGCATGAAATTCAGACTCTGTTAGATGTACCTGTGTCAATATATTTGGCCTTACCCATTTGTATACATTTTGCAATTCATTTTGGAGTACAATTTACTTCCTTCCAAGTCACTTTGTACATAACCTCCTGGGGCATGCTGAAAATTGACACTAATCATAAGATGCTAAACACAGGAAAAAGGGCTGCTTCCACTAGCAAAGAAAATTCAGAATGATCCAATTCAATGCTTAATATCATCCAAGTCTTCCCAAATATCTCTATTCCAAGTCTCAGGGTCCTACTCCTTCTCAATCAATGCCCTAACTTGACGAGTCACTTTAATGAAGGTGCAAACTCACCCTCGGCAATCCATATGATTAATTTTAGTTTCTTTTTTTTTTTTTTCAGAGATATTATCATAGCACGTAAAGAAACAAGAGATAAATTTAGATTTTCCATAGGAATTATCTGTTTCTACTAATGGGTCCTGTCTGAGAGTCCCATCACCTGAAAGTTTAAGGATGTGAGATATTTTATTTCTAAAAGTGCTTCCTTGCACTGAGGAGCAACCATCTCATGCCACAATATTTTTAGTAATTATTGCAGTCACAAGAGTTAAACACAGCAGGCTTCAAGTGCGCCACACACTTGCTTCACTGAGCACTTCACCACCATCAACTGATTATGAAAAGTTTGACAATAATATGTCCTGCATATCATGACTTATTTGGATACCATTTCCTTTCAGTAAGGATCTGAGCACTGCATTCAAGCTTAGTTGAAAAGAAAACTGAACCAATCCCAAACACAATACAAATGTTTGAAAAGACAAACACATACTAGGAGAAAACATTTGCAATGCATTTAACTATAAATGGTTAATGTCTAGATTAGAAAAATGAATTTCAACAATTTATAAAAGAAGGACAAACAACAAGAGAAAATAAGCAAGGCACGTTAACTGCCAGTTGTACACAGGGAACTGGCCAAAATACATGGTAACGTGATTTACTCAGCATTTAATATTTAAGTGGTAGTTCTCTTTATTTCTACTTTTTGGCTTAAATGTAATTTGTTGATATTAATATGTCAATATTAAGTTCTTTTGGTTAATCTCTTCTGGGTACTTTTACCTTTTATCATCTTTTTTGGAACCTTAAGTTATTGGGTTTAACTTGCATATAGCTGATAATTTTTAGCATAATTTGTAAATCTTTTTTCAGTGGTGAGAATCATCCATTTATATTTATTGTGATTATTGATATATTTGGAATCTTTCTACCGTTTTATTTTGTGTTTGCTGTTTGTCCTGCTTTTATAGCATATTTTATTTCCATATACATTTGTCTACGGTTAATTTCTCTTCTTTTCTCTCTTCTTTCATAATTTATGCACCCTATTTCTATTTTTCTAATGGTTTTCCTCGAAAATTTTAATATGAAAATGAAATTAGTATTTTCTTTTTCTACTCTTTCGAACAACAAAAGAGACCTTACAACACTTTAACTCCGATCACCTCCAACTCATCTTTCATGATACTGTTGTGCAGCATTTTATATCTGACTTATTTAACACAAAATTAGACATTATTGTTTTATATGTTCAATATATGTCCTATACGTTTATTTATACTTGTTATATTTTATATTCTTTAGCATGTGAGGTTCTTTTTTCTCCATTTGATATTGCATCTCATAGTCTTCCTAGGATAATATTCTTTCTTTTTGAAGTACATCCTTTTCAAGGTATTTTAGTGAGTGTCTATTAGAGATAAATTGAGTCTTTATTTGCTCTAATGTTTTTCACCATCATTCTTGAAAAAATAGGAGATAAAAGTGCCAAATTATTTTCTCTCAACACTTAGAAAGATTCCTCTATTGTCTTCTGGCTTCTATTGTTAAGAAATTTGCTGTCAATTTTATACATGTGTAGGCTCATTTTTTCTGTGGCTTTTTAGACATCTCTCTACTTTTGGTGATCTGTTAGAAAACAATGATGAATTTCTGTATAGATTTCATCTTTGTTATATCTGTTTAAGACTTATTTAGGTTTCGTCTATGGATGGAACTAGGGGCCATTATCCTTAGCAAATTAACACAGGAACAGAAAATCAAATACTGCATGTTCTCACTTATAAGTGGGAACTAAATGATGAGAACACATGTACACATAGCAGACAGCAACACACACTGAGGCTTTTCAAAGAGATGAGGGTAGGAGAAGGGAGAGGATCAGGTAAAGTAACTAATGGGTATGAGGCTAAATTTCTGGGTCATGAAATAATCCGTACAACAAACTCCCATAACACAAGTTTAACTACGTAACAAATCTGTACTTGTACCTCTGAACTTAAAAGTTAAAAAAGAGTCATTTATACTTCTTTAATACAAAGATTAATGCCTTTGATTGATTAGGAAAAATCTCAGGCTTTATCTATTTAAAAAGATCCTCTCTCCCCTTGTCTCAATTTTTTTTTTCTAAATGTCCTATTAGATAAATGTTCAATTATATTTTTCATTACAAGTTGTTTTTGGTTTCTTTATAAAATGTTTTTATTGCATATTCTTATTTTTCATATTTTCCATTGCAGTTGTTCTCATTCAGTGGGCTAATTTTGAGTATGTGTTTTAATTTTGATTGTGAATTTATATCCAGTATAACTTTTCTGTGGAATTTCCACCAGGCCTAGAAAAGGCTACAACTCTTTTCAGAAGATTTACATTTTCCTTCTAATGTAATTCAGCATCTTATTTCATGATGTTTATTTTGTTCTTTCTTTCTGTTTTTCTTTTGCTAGGCATGCTATAATTCTATTTGCTTTTGGAAGAACTTAAGTTCATGTCTCAACTTGCGTTTCCCTAATCCACAGAAATAGTTCAAATTGGAACACCAAACCAATGTGGTTACACACTCCCAGAATCTTTTTATTGTTTGCCCACTGAAAGTAGTAATCAAAACAAATAAGTATTTTTGTATTCTACCTTTCTTCCTAAAAGGTTTTTCTTTTGTTGTTTTTGTTTGTTTTGCTTGGCTTTTTTCCAACTACTCTTTTATTAATATTTTAGCCCTTTTAATTTTCAACTTTCTTCAACAGCTTCATTTTCAACCTCTCTTTTTGCCTAGGTCCAAGGCCTGTTCCCCTGGGAAAGCTTCCTGTGTTTCTGAAACTATTCTGCTGGGTAGTTATAGATTTCAGTTCTATTTCCCAATCAGTTTGCTAACTCTGTTTTTTTGTTTTGTTTTGTTTTTTGTGTTTTTTTTTAACTCACAAAGATCCCCTTACATTATAGTGAACACACTGAAAAAATAATGGTTTTACTTTATCCACATAGAAATGTGCATTGTAGTGAGGCTTTTCCAGACGTGTATTCTGCATTATCGCCAGAAAAAGCAAGCCTGCAATTTTAATTTTAAGTTCATCTTTGATTCAAGAGTTCCTTAGAGGATAACTTTTAATTTCTAAGAAGTTGTGAGTATTATTGTTTGATTTTGAGTTTTATTCAAGCGTTATTCTAAACTATGACCTGCACATTTCCCAAATTGGGGAATTTATTGGGATTTCTTGTGCGGCCTACTGATACAGGAGTGCTGGGAAGGGAAGAGGGTGGTGCGTTTAAATGATACAGAAGGGGAGAAGGGAAGTGCTGGCTAAAGGAGAGCGTGGTCTGCAGCTAGGACCTAGGTGAGGACAGGCACTCCTGCCTTCAAACCCGACGCTGAATTTTCCAAGACCAGCCTGGCCCGCCACACCCCATCCTGGGCCTATAAATATAACCCGAGATCCCAGTGGGCAGACACAAAGCAGCTGGACGTCGTGGGGTAGATCCATAGGCAGAAGAAGACACAGGCGGCTGGACGTTGGAGGGGCGCACACCAGCAGAAGAGCACACTACAGACACTGGAAGGCAAGCAGGCCATCAACAGGGGGAACTATGCGGAGTTTGGCTGGTGTAGTCGAAGGAGAGTCCAGCCCTCAGAGAGGCCTCCAGGGGAAAATCATCTCCCAATGGCTCCCCCATCTGCTGAGAGCTACTTCCGCTCACTAAAACCTTACACTTAATTCTCCTAGCCCAGGTATGATCCGATTCTTCTAGTACACCAAAGCAAGAACCCAGCATATAGAAAGCCCTCTGTCCTTGCGACGAGGTAAAGGGTGTAATTGAGCTGGTTAACACAAGCCTATAGACAGCAAAACTAAAAGAGCACCCTGTAACACACGCCCAATGGGGCTTGAGGAGCTATAAACATTCACCCTTGCACACTGCCATGAGGTCGGAGCCCCACAGCCTGCCCGTCTGTACACTCCCCTAGAGGTTTGAGCAGTGGGGCACTGAGGAAGTGAGCCAGTTCCCCTGTCGCACACCCTGAGAAGGGCACAAGGGAACTTTTTCCGTTTCCTTACTACTGTATCATCAATTTGATAAACATTTTAAGAAAAATGAAAAGGATGAAACCTTTTTAAAGAAAGAAATGTCAATTGTCATTCTAATAATTAAATCTATTATATTATGTATGCTTACTTATTTTATGTCTAATCACCTGTCAAAAATTCAAAGTGGTGATAACATGTCCTGAAATGATTGCATTGTTTTACTTTTTTTCCTTCTTCTCTAGCAGTTTCTGTTCTGTATATGTCAAAACCATGTTATTTGCTCCTTGGAGTTTGATTCTATTATACCTTCAGTGTGGATAGTAACTTTTATCTTTCTTCCCTTTGCTGGTTTTGTTTTGGAATTATGTTTAATGAATATTAATAGTCTCACTCCTTTATTTAGTTCTTGTTTGCTGAATATACCTTTGTCCATCCTTTTATTGTTTACTTTTTGGTTATTTTTGTTTTGGGGTAACTCTTGTGTATAATGCATATTTAGATACATTGGAGTTGCCACATTTTAACTTTTGTAATTTAATAGTGAGTTTAATCTTTAAATTTATGGTTGTATCTGAAATATTTAATCACATGAATATCACTGTATTTCATACACGGTTTATTTTGTGGTTTCTCTCTGTTTCCTTTGACTGGTTTTTCCCTATATGGATATTTTGTTTGCTTAATTTCTATAGCAGTTTAGAAGCTATCGTGTTTTATGTTTCTACTGAGTACTTAAAAATTTAATATTTAAAAAGTATACTGTAATGTATACATTTAAAAATTTCTACATCAGTACAGAAGTGTTATCTATTGACTTCCTCCTGTGATAGATGAGAAATGAAGCATGCTTTACTTCCTCTACCCAAGCCACCAACCCAAACCCACTTGTTAGTTTTAATAAACAATATTCTGGATTATTAGGTTCAATTCAATATTAATGTATACAATGTATCTTTTTGTTTATAATTGTTTTTATATTTACATGAATTTTTATAGCTGTTGATTAAATACAACAATGTTCATATAGCTTCAATGCTTACCAGCTGTATACTATAGCTTCCTCATTTTTGTGATACCTATTTTAATCTCGTGTTTGGTGAAATATTTTTTTCAAAAGTGAATGTGGACAGTGTATTTTCTGAGAATCGTCATGTGATAAAAGAACTTTCTGTTGCCAAAGCACAAGACCAATAATTTGGCTGGGTATAGGGTTTTTCAGTGGTAACATTTTCTCTCGAAAAACACTATTCTATTTTTTTCCGTGGTACATTTAGTAATGAAAGGACAATTCTGATGTCAGCATTTAAATAATTTTGTATTTTAATGTGATTTTAAAACTATTAGATCAGAGATCCAATTGTCTTGAGGGAAACAGTGAGGGTATCAGAACCCTGCATACCAGCCTTTGCCTCTCTTCCATTTCTTCTGTTGTCTTTTCTTGCAAAACAAACAAGCCTTCACAGGATGAGGCTTTTACTATACGCATAGCTGCCCACGCCAGAGAGAAGGCGTGGTGCCACTGGGGCGGGCCCACCTATGTCATCCTTTATGCTCTTAACTCTGTGCTTAATTTGAAAACTGTCTATGCTAGAAGGAATTTCATCAGCCCTCTAATTCTACTGGTGACACCCAGAATAATACGTTCAACAAAGAGAAAAGCAATCCAAGTTGTCTGCCGCCTAAAAACTACAAGTCTACTTTGCCTCCATCTTTCACTTCCTAGTTTAGGTAATGAAAACTATTTTATTCCCCATCCCCAGTCTTCCATATTCATGTATACTTATGAATCCAACTTTTGCTCTTCATAAAAGGAGATGCATAGCCCAGGCTCTAGTCTTGCACTAGTAGCACAAAGCAAAAACTCCTTAGCATAAAAGCAGATCACACAGATCCATGGAATACCTTCCGAATGGGTCTGTTTTGACTTTTGCTGAACTACACTTTGGTTTTCTATGCCATCTGCCTTTCTGAAGGACATTAAAGGAAGCCATTCTATGAAACTCACACATTTATTTGTGATAAGATATTGGTGACGGTAGTGTTAATTATGCTGCACAGTAAGGCTATCACCTGCGGGTCCGGCTTTAACCTAGATTTTAAAACCTATCTTTTCCTTAAGCAGATACATTTTAAATCCTGTTCTTGTGTTATGTCTTAACCTTCAATTTTACACTATTGTCTTGTAACTCAATTTTAGTAACTGAATCATGCTCTAGTAAGGCTATATCTTTCCTAGCAGGTCTTTGTTCTGTCTTGTCCTTACAGTCTTCCTGGGTGTTAGGGTACTTTCCATAAACTCAAAATTCTGTGATAGTATGGTTTCTATCTGCTGCTAGAGCGACTGCCCTGAGATTAGCCCTTCCTGGCCGGTATTTCTCAGCTTCTCGTTCTCCATGCACTTCTTGCTCATTGGCTATAGCTTTCATCAGAGCCTGCTCATTTCCTACCAAGTGCCCACTGCAGGGGATTTCCCACCCAGTGCCCACTGCAGGGGATTTCCCAGACACTTTGTCATAACTCAGTGGACTTAATATGTTCCTAAGAACTTACATTATTAAGTCCAACCTGTTCCGCCATCCACCAAGCCCTCAGTTCTAATATCACACTTTTTTTTTTTTTTTTTTTTTTTTACCAGAACTAAGGCAATTTTCAATTATCTGGATTTGCCTATGGGTATCTAAAATTTTATGCAGCAGCAATAAGTATTTGCAAAGGCATTAACTGAATATGCCATAATGTATGAGGGGAGGTTTTTCAGGCTCATTTCCAGTCATCTGATACTAAAATCCAGTTATCTGATACTAAAATCCAGTTTACTAAAATTGAGATGGTGCCTACTCCACACCAAATGCTTTTACCTGCTTTTAGCAATTGACTTGTGCTTAGACAAATGTTTTTCATTTTCCTTAATCATTCTCACAAAGGAAACGATAAGTGCTATTCTTCACCACTGAGTAACACAAATAAGCAAGAAACAAAAAAGTAGCTCAATCTCTTTTGTTTACCTCTAAGTAAACCTTAACAATATTTCAACAAGACTTTCCCAGTAAGTAGAAATTTATTGTTATTTTTATTGTATTTAAGTCAAGAAATGCCTATAAAACCCTGGAGGGATGAAATTTTTCAGAAATTCTCTCTGAATAGTCCCTTTAGAAAGTATGAATTGAAAATATTTGAATCTGATAATAAAAGGATAAAACAATCTGACCCTTTCAATAAACAATTGTTTTGTTTCCATGTTAGTCATTTTATCTTCTTGAATCTTGAGCTTATATGATGACTTTGCATATAGTTACTTCTATTTATCAGTGAGCATTCATTGAGTGCCTTGTACCAGTAAGATCCTTTGTTAAGGACTTCATTTATGCAATCTCACTCCATTTCACATTAGACCTCCAAGACAAGATCATCATCACCATTTTCTAGATGAGAAAATCAACCCAGATAGCTTCCTAATGCCTTTCACTGTCAAATGGAACTCTAACACAAGCATTCTGGATAGGTAAGGAAAAGAGACCCGATCACTAATATGGAAATATTGACCTGGAGCATAGTAATGCTGTAAAAAATATATATGTTTTATTTTATTTAAAATAAAACCTTCAGGCACTGTTCTAGTTTTTAATTAGTGGGCATGATTTATAAATAGTAACTCATTTGGTCTTCATGACAACAGAAGTAGTATTAGTATCTCCATTTTAGACAAGAGAAAACTGAGGTACAGAAAAATTGAGTAACATGCTCAAGACAGGAAGTGGTGAAGCAGAATTTCAGATCCCAGCAGGTAGGCTTCATGGTTTAGCCTTGTCTTCACCATGCTAAAAACGATGTTAGGATAACATAGGCAAGTCTGTGCAGATTGATAACCGGTCATAATATTTCTTCATAATCTTTCCCACAGATTTGAGAATTTTGAATTTTGCCTGTAGCTCTACTGATAAAGAATAACAATGTTTTATGAACGTTTGTCAGGTCTTTTAAAATGTATAGTGAAGGATAAAAATCATTGACTGATAAAGGAAGTTAAAATGAATGTTCATAGTGCTTTTTCCTTTGGAAAAGATACTTTCTAAGACATGCATTATTCATTTCGGGGATCATAACAAAGCTGGGACATTTGAATGGAACATATTCATAGAATTATTGAATTTGAAATACAAAATGTAAAAAAGAGAACACTAACCATAAGTTGTTTTCTGCAGAAAAATTTTAAATCACCCTAGCTTTAAATCTTATATTCATACATCTTCAGCAATAATGAAGAGTTGTTTATTTGTAAATAAGTGAAATAAACCCCATCTCATGATATGCACTATTAAAGGCGGCACCAGAATACATGTTTTAAATTTTATTTGATTCATTTATATTTTGCATTTTTGTATCTCCCTGCTTTTCCTTAGGAATTTATTTCTTGGACCTCTTTTCAGTCAGTGTCTGCCCCCTGTGGTAAGCTGAGGAGGCAGCAGTCAAATGCCTATGTTCCTGCAGGTTACAGTGTGTGTGAGAGCCCCTGCAGTTCAGCACTGAGCCAACCCTCTGGTTTTCTTAGAAGGTGTGGCAGGTTCAGTGCAGGACTAGGGGAGGGGAAAACAGCAGTTGAGATGCTCCCTGAAGGGAGCTACAGCATGGCAGGGGCTGACACTGGCATCGTTTTGGGGCATCTGTGATTGCAGCTGGGAAACACGCTTGCCCAGGAAACAATCACGATGGAGTAGAGCGGCTTGCTGTTTCCTCTTTGTGTCTGGGAGACCACATTATTGCTTAGGCTTTTAAGGTTTGAAGGGAAGTGAGCTCATTTGACCTGGCAGAGACCATAATTTATCAATCTGTCAGATACATATTTGTTAGAGAGTGGTTGTGCTCTGCAGAAAAACATAAGTCAGAATGGTGACTTCATATATTTAATATTTTACTTTATTTACAAATAGCGTGTTAATTATCCACAGAGAGATATACATCTAGTTAAAATGCACAGTTATGCTAACACCAAATAGAAAGTATTTTTCTTTGTTCCCGATGCTGATATTCTGGCAATGTGTTTACTACGTTTTTTTGTTAACACATTGAATACGTTTGTAAGCAGCCTGGAGAAAATAAGAGGTTAAAGGAAGTGAAGAAAGATGGAATGTGTTAACACTGACTCTGAATGAATATATTTCACCTCTATTCATTGCTTATAATTCATTTTTTCTGTTGTGACAACATCCTAGTTATGGAAATACTGCTGACTTCAGCTTAGAAATGGAAATTTAAATACCTGACTTTAGTCAAGTGTGTTGGGAAGAAGCAGGACAGCTTGCAGCCTTGTCAAGCAATGGAAAGCAATATATCAACTGAGCAGTTATGAGTCCTGGATCCACTCCCAGGTCTCTCACTCATCTGCTCCATGGCCTTGGGTAATTTGCTTAACCTTTGTGCCTGACAATTTCCATAGCCACAAAATGGGGTTGATTACATTACTGTGTGAGAAAACTTTCAGATGCTTTAAAGTGGGGTACAGAGACAACAGATAAACACAGTGATCCCAGGGACTGCTCCTCCCCAGATCATTCTGCTAAGTGCTTTTACCACACAAAAAAGGAAGTGGTTGAGGGGACACACGGAAACTTTTGGAGATAATGGATATATTTATTATCTTGATTGTGGTGATAGTATTGCCAATGTATACATACGTCCAAATACATCAAACTGCACACATCAAACGTGCAGTTTTTTATTTATCAATTATATCTCAACAAAGCCATTTAAAAGAGGAGAGACAGAACTCAGTAAGCTATGAAGAAACATGAATGGGAAGGATACTTACAAGATGCTAGACATTTAAGAGGTGGGATGTTCTGGGAGATACAAAACTCATCATCACTGAGGGCAGCCTGCTCTGTAGGGACTTGCTCTGCCTGCAGGAAACAGTTGGATAATTTCCTTCCTTCCCCTTCCACACGCACATAATATTAGTGAAAAAAAAAATTGGAAGACTTGATTTTCCTAGGGGGAGTATTAAATCATAAATGAGAGAAAGAAAATATGACCTCACAATATTATACCCACTCTATATGTCATACATGTGTAAAGCAACAAGCAGTCATTCTCAAACATGAAAGATATCAAGGATTCTAGAACCCAAAGACCCTTCTCAAATAAACTATTTGACAATAAAATTTAGCAAGTCAAGCAATACATCAAAACAAATAAACATGAAAAGGAGATGTGTCAGTATTGAATTTGTGGTTACAAAGAAGAATATAAGTTTTATAAATTGGACAATATAAAAACACAACTTAAGAAAAATTGGGGCCTAAGAGAGGAGGTCGTGAAGTATAATTATATTTGCAAAGCATGTTGTCAATCAATATTGTCCAAAATTAAAACATAAAGTTAAAATAACACAATTACTCAAACTTTAAAAAAACATAAAAACAAGATTATTATTTCATAGCTATTAATTAAAATGATGTGGCGTCTATAGTAGGATAAAATTTTAAGCATTTGATATACGAAGACCCAACATGTGATCCCACAAAACCATGACACACAGCTGACTAAATCTTTGATTTTCAACCATAAAACATACAAAGCTGCCTACTTAATTACTTTACTCCTTCCCTTTTAGAATCCATATATTTGGGAGCTCCCTCTGGTGGTTGAATAAAATACAATTTTCATATTAGTAATGGTAAAAATGTTTAAATAAAATAAAAAGCTAAGATCTACATTGAAATTACTTCCTGTAGAATATGAAAGTCTTCTTATTTTTAAGATATGATACCCATTGTGGTATGGTGATGACAGTGATTGAGGATGATGGTGATGATGATGATAAAAAGAATTCTTTTTATTCAAGTCTTGACTCGTGTTTATTGCCACAATAGTAGATAATACGTTTGGAAACAACCTGGCAAAACAAGCAGATAAGGCAAAACTCGTTAGAAACAAATCATGTATTTTAAAAAGTGCAAAATTTAAAATTAAACTCTAGAAAGTAAAACGGAAATTGAGAAAACATCCTAGGACTCACAAGCAGTACAAAGTATAACATATATTCCAAAGTATAACAAACGACAAACAAACAGGGCATCAAAACAATGAAGGTACTACATAATAACATTTTCATTATTACAACAAATGTGTATCAACAACTTATTGTTTTCCCTAATTCTTCTGTCTATTCTTCTGCAGAGTAGCAAACAGAATGAAGTATTTCAGTGATACACTTCTTAACCCTAAAATCTCTTGGGGGAATCCTAATGTGCAGCCTCTGTCTTTTAACTGGATCAGGTCTTGTCATTGCCTATAGGCCTCTACCATTACTACCTAGGACTGAATACTCACACAATGATGCCAGGAAGTACTTTGCCATCGCCAAGCCCTGGTGATTGATCATCTAAGCACAGGATCTGATTTTCTCCTGAAATGCTGACTCCCACTCCATTGTCTGCCTAACACTTCATTTCCCGCTAAGGTTTGAAGACTTTTCTGAACTCTGGGTCATGTGCGTGAGTCCAGAGACCATATGTAGGTCAGTCCCTTTCTTTTTGCGTCGGTGCCATAGGACGAGGGTCCTGCTATCAAGGTTTAGCTCTCTAGGAAAGACTGACAGCCTGGCACCACCTTTCCAACCATGCTGCAAATCTCACTTTTTGTGCCTCCACTTGTAGGATGGTATCACTTGGTGTGCATACCTCCAGAGTTAGGAATGAGAGGGATTCAGTATTCCAGTTACTCCGGTCACAACTGAACACCCTCCAGTGGGGCAGTTTTGACAGTGAGGTCAGTGTTCTCAATCAGACTCTGGCAGAATCCCCAGATTCCAACATGACCTCAGCCAGCCTAATGCCAAAGAGTCAGTTGGGATACCTGCATCCAACCATGTAACTCCAAATTATTTCTACCACAACAACATTGAGAGTTAGTATGAGAAAAACATTCTACAAACTGTAAAGCCCATGTACATTACATATTAACAGCAATTAGCTTTGCATATCCATGAATACAGTCCTATCAATTCTATTTAACATTGTGTGTTAAATAGAATCTGTGGGTCTTCCTGAGATTCTGAATATCATGACTGAATGTTGTTTTTCAATCAAAATGTGCTAAATCCTGAAGCAGCCATTGGCAGAGCTCACTCCCAAATAGCCAGTCAAACTGACTATCAAAGCAGTAGCATTTGGCAGAGCTCATTCCCAAATAGCCAGTCAAACTGACTATCAAAGCAGTAGCATTTGGTAGATGTAGGTAAAAGGTGCTTTGTTGCAACATGTTTTCCAAAGAGAAAGTGTGAAACAATAAGATTCTGTCATCATTTTGACATTTTTACTGTATCAGAGAATATCTGCCAATCAAAATAAATAAGGGGCAATGGAGAATTAGCATACAATGGGGAATTAGCATACAAAGTTCTACTTGGCTTTGTATTTCTGATGTCTGCAAGAGACTATGCCCTAATGAAATCTGTACAAAGGGGTTGTGCCATGTCACAGTTTAATGTAACGGGCTGCTAATATGTATGCACAATGCCCTTCTTTTTCTGTCTAGAGGCACTTAGGTTAGTCAAAGTATGGAACAAGTCTGCCCTTAATCACAAAGTTTGCTAAAATGCAATTAAGTAGAAAAGTCAGTGTGCCTTTATGCCTTTAAAAACTGAGATTGGCATCTCTGCAGTAGATGTGTGTATATGTGTGTTCACATCTATTTTTCAGTATTGTCTGATTTCATCCTCACAGGCCATTCACTTCAGCTACCTTATAAATTTTCCCATATACAAAATTATTTAGCCCCCTGAAAACAAAAAACAAACAAACAAAAAAACCTTCTGTGGAAAATGTGGCCTAATGGTTTCTGTTAACATGAACTTATGCAAACAGAAATTGTCTTCTAAAAATTTTCACATTCTATTCACAGAAAAATATAGTAGCCAAATGAGTGCCTTCATCGGGACTACTGGTATAAGGGTCAGATTTTCTCCTAAATCATATTCTCCACCAAGAGCCAAGTGACACATCCTACTATGCAGCCTCACAACATATGTGACTCAAAGCCATGTCTCAGCAATATTACCAGTCACCACATTGGGCAATCAGGGGCTGCTCTTGATTTATCAAAACTATGACTGTTTGCTGCTTCAAGGTGGAGGGTTCTGCTGCTTTAATTCACAACCTTTATGGGCTACAGCTCATATGGTGTCTTAGTTCATTCTGTGCTTCTATAACAGACTATCTGAGACTGAAAAATTTTTAATAAACAGAAATACATTTTCTTAAAGTTCTGGAGGTTGAGAAGTCCAAGATGAAGAGGCTGGCACCTGGTGAGAGCCCTCTTCCTGCATCATCCTATGGCAGGAGAGCAAAAGAGCACTCAGGTGAGAGAGAGGAAAGGAGGCCAACCACATCCTATGATCAGGAATACACTCCTGAAATAACGGTATTAAACCACACATGAAGGCAGATTCCTCATGGCCTAGTTTCATCTTAAAGGTCCTACCTCTCAACACCTTTGCATTGGGATTTTTTCTAAGAAATGAACTTTGAGGGACACGTTCAAATCACAGCACATGCTAAACAGCAACAACAAAGACATTCCATTCCCAGGTCAATTTCCAACAGAGTAGTTAAAACTTTTTCCCTTTTCCTCCCACTTGAGAGATTATATCAGAAATCAGTGACAATGACATCGTAATAAGCATAACCTAGAACACGTTACATTTTGTATTTTATAAAATCATATAATATCACAAACTTAGAAATATTAGTAACTTGCAACATATCTCACAATGATTCACAATACATCCGTATATTACAACAGCATGTTTTAAAACTGTTGGTCTATAGGTTTCATTGTAAAGCAATGGGATTTTTATAGCACTTTACATGCATTCTTCATTCAATTCTCACAATATCCTTATAAAGTAACAGGTGAACATACCATTTCCCTCGTATTAAAATTTCCTTTCACACATTTATGGGATCATGAATTAAGCATGGGCCAAATATTTGCTGCATGGATACAGGAAAAGGGAGGCAGTGATTACTTTTATAATTAAATTTGCAAGGCTAACATTTAGAAGACTTTTTATTTCTTCTTAACTGCTTCACCTATAATTAGGAAATGATGCTGTTATACCAGTAATTTTTGGTGTTTGTTATACTAACTTATTTTTCCTTTCTTATAATTTATAGAAAAAATAAAGGCACTAAATTAAATAAGTTATAGGAAATACTGCATATTATGTCTGTCTTATAAGTTCACAATGTTCTTTTGCATACTCATGGTGTTGAAAAGTCCTTCAGTAAGAAACAACAGACCTGGGGTCTACTTGAGGGTGGAGGGTGGGAGGAGGGAGAGGAGCAGAAAAGATGACTACTGGGTCCTGGATTAACAGCTGGGTGATGAAATAATGTGTAAAACAAACTCCCGTGACACCTGTTTACCTATGTGACAAATCTTCATATGTAACTCCAAACCTAAAATAAAGGTTAAAAAATTAAAAAAAAAATAACAACCAAGCTCCATATCTGAAAAAAAAGTCCTTCAGTAAAGAATTACGTTGAATTTTGTTTCACTTCCGTTATTAACATTTTTTTGACCATGGAAATTTTGCTCCTATAAATGCTGTTAACATGATTTGGAACTGACTTCTGTAGAACATACTTTGAGAACTGCTACATGAAATGTTAACTGTCTCAGGGTTCAAATAATCAAGCGTCCTATAGATGTTTTACTCACTTGTTTTTACATAAAATAAAAAAATAAGTTACTTCTTATGAGAATTTCTTATAAAGGATTCCTCCAAGAAACTGAGAGATAACCAAACGTAAATACAAATGAGAAAGAACATGTTCATCAATTCTAAAACCAGTAAATACTGCCAATGATACACAAGTTGAGCATCCCTAATCCAAAAATTCAAAATCCGTAATGCTCCAAAATCTGAAAATTTTGAGCACTGACATGACACCACGAGTGGAAACTTTCACACCTGAACTCATGTGATGGGTCACAGTCAAAGCACAGATGCACAGCATACAGTTTACCAAGCATCCTCAAGAGAAAAAAGACCCCCCCCAGCCCGCTTCTGCTGCAATGTATCTTTTCTGAGCACATCATGACAGTTACACCAAACAACCACAGATTGTCCATATGAATGGCTGAGATAGTGACACCTTTGCTTGCTGATTTAATGTACACAAATTTGTTTCATGTACAAAATTACTAAGAATAATGTATAAAATTACCTTCAGTCCACGGTCATGGGGTGTATATGGAAATATCAATGAATTTTGTGTTTAGATTCAGGTCCCATCCCCAAGATATCTCATTATGTATATTCAAATATTTCAAAATCCGAAAGAAAACCTGAACTCTGAAACGCTGAGGTTCCAAGCATTTCAGATAAGGGACACTTACTCTGTATCACAACTTTCTGGCAGGAATCTCTGCTAGATACAGTAAATTTGAATCAGCATGAAGAAAAACACCAGATTGATATGCAACTTCCCTTCCTGAAAATGTGCAGTTTTCAGGGAAGTAATTAGAGCAAATTCTGACACTTCTCACTAACAGTAAGTAATTGCAGAACAGGCTGGAAGCACAGGCAGCTTTGGGGGAAATGGGTTTCTGCCATAGACTGTTGTTGTCCCAAGCTAATCAAACTCAGGAAAATGGACAACCACTCCTCAGTACATTGTTATTGTTTGTTTCTTCGCTGATGCCGCTCTTCTTAAAAGTAACATATTTTCTCCAACATGGCAATGGGAAAGGGATCCTCAGAATCTAGAGACTTTTAAAGCAAGGTTGAACAATTTTCACAGAGGTAAAAGTTATTATGCAAGAAACAGGATAAAAAAATGTAGCCTCAGCACACTGAAAGCCGATAGGACCCAAGACTTTTATCCAACCTGACTTCTAATCTAGTTAACATACCTGAATAATCCAAAATCAAAGGCATACTCCTTAGTACCTTCAACCCAGGCTACACACAACCCACTCCCCTCTTCTCCTCCTAGCTCCCTCCACCAACCCACACACACTAGAACTCACACAACACACTAGAACTGAAATTTGGTGCATTCTTTCCCAGAAAATATATAGAGAGAAAAATGCAGAAATAAAGCTTTTCATGGCCACAAATCTTTTCCTACCTGCCCAGGTGCGGCGTAACTGAATTTATATTTAAATTTGAAGGACGAATTAAAATGGCAGCCAGGTAAACAGGAGAAACCATGAATGATCTATCCATGCTATTTTTGGAACAAAAGTTGTCTTGTACGGTCTTTGTTCAAAGATGAGTACAAGCAAAAAAACAAAGAAAATGTTTTAAAAACACAGAAGAAAGTGCAGCATGGGAAAGAGATTAAGCATATTCTTTGCAAATAGATTTATTTCAGGAAAAAGGAGAAAATTTTAAGGAGGAGCTGTAGTGTCAAGGCAATTACAAAGCTATACAATAATACAAACTGTCATACAATTATCATACAATTCCCCATTTTTCAAGTTCTCAGGAAAGCTATTAACTCTGTGTAAAGTATTCAACCCTGTGCATATAAGTTTAAAAATCTGTTTGAAAGACATTTTTCTTAGAAAAATATAAGTGAACCAAAATAAATCAATAATAAAGCCGACAAAGCTATTATAGAACAACAAAGTGTTATAGAAGAATTCTTTCAGATTTCAAGGAATTTACTTCTATGAGCTCAGAGGAAGAAGGAAGGCATCACATAATTTTATACAAAATCCATGTAACCCTGAAGCAAAACTCAACCAAAACAACCTACAAGTGATAAAACCCCAGACCCATTTCAACATAAATTTAACAGCAAAATTTAGTAATAAGATGTTAATATTTGTAATCCATTGCTGTACTGAAATTCTATTAATGACCAACTGATGTTCATTGCAGAATATAAAAATGGTTTAATGCTAGAAGGTTTGTTAATATAATTTCTCCCATAAATAGACAGAGGAAAAGAATCTGTAGTCACCATATATTCTAAAAAGTCATCAAACGCCTATTCAATTTTTTTAAAACTTCTTAATAAAGACCTTTAGCATATTTTTTAAAGAAAAAAAAACTTAACAGCCAGAAATTTTCTCTCTCACCATTACTATTAATATTCTTCTAGGAAAGCTAGCCAAAGGAATCACTAAAAAATGTTTTCTAAGAATATTAAGTATAAACAATCAAAAGGACTCAAATTTTGTTAAATTTTAACAAAATTTTAATAAAGACTCAATATTTGTTAAGTTTTATTTGTAGACAAAATAGTTTGCTACATAAAGAAAACAAGAATATTGACTAAAAGTAACTTAAGATAGTGTGTTCAGCAAAGACAATCAGTTAAGAAATTAGTATTTTTAAATGGAGCTTTTCTATAATAAGTAAACAATTATTTAAAACAAAACAAAGATATTTCATTCACAATAGCAACTGTTATATGGTAGCCTTACAGACATGAAATGTTACTAGGGAGAGATAGGACTGGATGTGCTTTCTTCCTTCACTTTCTTATTGTTTAGATTCCTATATTTTTTTTAAAAAGTGTTAATTTTATTAACAAAAACAAAACATATTATCAAAAACTAAATACCTATTTTCCTTAAAAATTAAAAAAACTAGATACATTAAGATAAACATCAAGATATTTTATCATATTTTAATAGATCAAACAATTTAATAAAGATTAACTTGATAGAATTACTTTTTTGTGCTAAAAGAGTCTTTAGAAGACATCTAACTCAAGCCTGCATTTTCAAATAAGAAGTTCAGGGCTTTACTGGTTACAGGATTTGTTTAAGGTTTCTAGGCAATGGCAAAACCAGGATTAAAACTCAGGACTTCTGACTTTGAGTCCATAGTTTCTTTATTTTTTCCTGACTTCTCTTACCCATTCTACTCCTCATTATATTTACAAGAGTAATTCTTAGCTATTCATGATCTTTCTTCAATCTGACTTGGATTTTAGAGTATTAATGAAACACTCATTTAACTCACACTAATACGTTGAACTTGGAATCAAGATCTGTCAGTGACTATTTAGGGATTCCGTGGAGCTTGGCACTGCAGATTCTTGCATTTAGCTTTGCTCATCTGGCACTGACTATTCCGCCATAGCCATAAGGCGTTTATTTTCTGCTAAGTTGATAAAAGTAAGAATGGGAAAATGTCCCTCTTTCCAGGGGCTCCTCTAGCCCTCACTTTCTTTCCTGTTCAAATAAGAACAGAATAGGTACATTTCCTACACATTCACAAAAGTATATATCCTTCTTGCCCATTCATTAAATATCCAGAATAAAAGGTTTTTATGGCCAGATGCTATCTATTGCTTATTTTAAAATGTTTA
Source organism: Macaca thibetana thibetana (assembly GCF_024542745.1). Classification (NCBI taxonomy): domain Eukaryota; kingdom Metazoa; phylum Chordata; class Mammalia; order Primates; family Cercopithecidae; genus Macaca; species Macaca thibetana. The sequence goes on from NC_065585.1 coordinate 66,071,627, forward strand.
CATTAACTTATAATCAAGTCTCCATAATTCCAATCCGCAAACTTGATTCAGAGACAACAGTTCCTTATTTTAAATCTAGTTATATATCCAAGCTTAGCCAATCATAACCTCCATGGACAACATCAATTCTTAATATAATAACTAATAACAGTAAGATACAAAGTATGGACAACTGGAGACAAGGATGGTAAATAAATCACAGGAGTGCAAGCAGCTCAGTTTAGGTAGAAAAAGAGACACAAGTTCTGGCTGGACTTCTTGGGAAGCAGAGGCAGAAGAGGATAGAGACTAAGAGTAGAACTCTACTAATTTTTGACCAGCCTAGAAGTACTGAATTACCCTGAGCAACAATGGTCAGAAGGACACCCCTCATGCAGCCCCACCTCTACATTATTTGTACATGCTGATTATCTAATCCATTCTCTGGATGACTATTTTCATAAATGTCTTTCTCCCTCCTCATGCTCAACACCTCTCCTATTGTCACTCTAACCCAATGGCTCTGCTTTCTACTTTGCTCCAAAAAAAAAAAAAAAAAAAAAAAGAATAATAAAAATAAACTGAAGCAATCAGAAGACACTCTAACAAGCTCTCATCATTATATTTGCACCTAATAACTACCTTCACTCTGTTTTCCTTTGTTATAGATAAACTGCCTGCATTCTTACCCAAGGGCAAACTCCTCAATCATTCACTATATTGCCTTAGGTTATGGTTAACCTATTCAAGGAACCAGCTCCCCAAATCTCTCTTCTTTCTCTTGCAACATCAGTTTCCCCACCTCTATATTTTATCACTTCCATCAGCATACAAGTGTACTGTTACGTCTACCATATGAAACTTTCTCGGCTAACTGCAACCTCTGTCTCCCAAGTTCAAGTGATTATCTTGCCTCAGGCTCCTGAGTAGCGGGGATTACAGGTGTGCACCACCAGGGTCGGCTAATTTTGTATTTTTAGTAGAGACGGGGTTTTACCACGTTGGCCAAGCTCATCTCAAACTCCTGACCTCTGGTGATCCACCCTCCTTGGCCTCCCAAAGTTCTAGGATCACAGGCGTGCGTCACCTTGCCCAGCTGAAACTAATTTTTTAAATGAAACATAATCATTTATCTGTTCCCTGTACCTTCATATCCTCCCTTTCTCCTCCTCTTGTCACTCTACTGAACCATGGCTAGATCAAAGTCTTCAGTGATGTAGATATTGCTAAACCACTGGCAAATTCTTAGTTTTCACCTTATTTGACTACCTAGAAACATTTAAAAAGGTTCATTACTTGGCTTTCAAGACAGACTCCTTATTTTCTTCTTCCCCTACTGGTTACTCTTATTCAGTTTCCTGTGTAAGCCCTTCCTCTTCTCCTAGACATTTTAATGCCCAAGTGCCCCACAGCCTGGTCCTTTAGCCACTCCTCTAACTACCTTCACTGCATTGGTCATTTTATCCTGACTCCCAATTTTCAACATCACCCAGTCACAGACAATCTTCAAATTTCTATCTGCAGCTCACAATTCTCCCGTGAATGCCACATCCATATATCTGAAGGCCTAAAATGACACCTACATGTTGGATGAACATATCCAAACAAACATTTTCTTCTCTCCCAAATGCTGCTCCCCTTTCTCATCTCTGTTAATAAAATTACCATCACTCCAGTGCCCACATATAAAACCGTAGACTTATCCTTGACTCCTCTCTGTTCTTCACACCCTACATCCAATCTGATAACAAATTCTGGTTACTCTACCTTCAAATAATCATAGGATCTGGCCTCTTCCTAATATCCTCACTATTACTACCCTGGAATAAGCACTAACTTCTATTAACTGGATTAGCACACCATTTTCCAAACTGGTTTTCCTGCTTTTCACCATTTACCCACTCCAGCCTGTTCTCAGCAACACAACCAGAGTGATCAGTTTAAAGTGTAATATCGTGTCATTCTTCTGGTTAAACCAGTGCAATAAATACCTCCCCCCTCAAACTCTTACAATTGCCTAGAAAGTCCTATATTTCCGGCCCCACCATTACCCCTCTGATCTCCTCTACTAATTCTCTTCCCTTTGATCTTTCTTCTTCAATCACAATGGATTTCCTGGTGTTCTTGAAATAAATGAGGATGTTTTTTATCTCAGAGCCTTTGCACTTGCTGTTTTATATCCTACGACCAATCTGTTAACAAATCCTTATGACTCTACCTTCAGTTAACTCCAGAATCCTCATTGCAGCCCTTAACCCTCTGGTTATTCCCTAGCCACCTTAGGTTGCTTTATTTTTCTTCATAGTACTTATAACCTTCTTAAATACCATGCAGCTTAATCATTTATTAAGTTTCATTGTCTATCTCCCCATACCAGAATAGAAGCTCCATAAAGGCACAAATATTTGCTGATTTGTTCACTGATTTATCCCCACTGCTTAGGGCTATACCTGAAACATAGTAGATAATTAATAATTTTCAAAAAGATAAAATTGGAAAAATAAAACCTTTAAACAATGGTTTGTGCATTAAGAAATTTAGAAATATAACTCTTTCAATATTTGGAGAACTTGTATTTAATGCACAAAATATCATTTTCGCATGTAAGTGTTTTTGTCACCTTCCTCTAGATGTTAAAACACAAGGAAATTCACAAATCAATGACTGATAGAGTTAATGCCCATCATTTTTACTTCTCTCTAATATTAAACCAACAGACCAATTCCATGTAGAGTTTCATTTGCAACTTCCTGGGAAATCAAAATAAAGATTAGAGCTTTGAGCTAGCATCATAGGACCTGTTTGTAGAAAACAAATGCAAAAAAACACTGGTAATGTGGTTGCTATTATCAGCTCTCTGTATTGGTGGTACTAAGAACATCCATCTTCCTTCTTTCCAGAACTATCACAGCCCAGCGCCATGAAAAATTCTTTGTAAGGTGAGTCACGCTAAGGTAAGATGGTGGGATGGTCCATTTCATCAATGAGGAATACCTGCTTTTAAAGCAGAAGGCTATTGACTTGGTAAGTAAACCTGCCTCTGACCAAGCTGCATCTCGTTGGGTCCCCTGTGTGTATACGTGTGTCACTAGCTCTCTCAACGTCTCTCTCTCTCCCCCCTCTCTGTTTCTTTGTGTGTGTGTGTGTGTGTGTGTGTCTGACTCTTTCTCTTGCTGCCTATCTCTGTCTGTCTCTAGTTTTTTCTCTCAGTCTCTCTCTAATTCCCCCTCTGTGTCCCCTCTGTTTCTGTCTCTCAGTCTCTCTCTATCATCTCTATTTATATCTCTCTCTTCCTTTCACTCTACCTCCTTTTTTTCTCTCTCTCTCGCTCCCTTTCTCATGAAAGCGTGCACACACAAACCCAAACTCCACCACCATAACTCAGACATACTTCTAATTACACATATCTGAATGAAATTTGTAGAATCTCAGTTTTATAGGCTTTTATAGATCTTGTGGTTCTCATTAGACCTTTGTGTTAAAGGAGGAACATCTACATATACTTAGTGAGAGAACCAAGTATTATATCCTAATATAAATTTTAGAACACATGTAATGTAATGAAAAACATGGTGAGGTAAGTTTTTACTACCTATGGTGTGTTTGTCTCTAAGCATAGTGGAAGTCTCAATGACTGTAAATTACTTATTGTTTCACTTATACAACTGAAAAAAAATTCAAGGGTGTTTCTCATTTGCCTGGCAAAATGCTTCTCAATTTTCAATTTATTTTACTACCACAGGAAAGTCTGAATGACTCAGTGAATAAATAAATTGCTAACTAAAGAGGTACTGAGGAAGAGAACTGTTTCCTGTTCTACTCACAACCTGCTTGCATTGCTGAGTCAGGCATTTCCCCTTTTGACTTCCACAGAGGTCCCTGCTTCCCGCCTGTACACCTTTGGTGAGCTCTGCATCTCTGGAGTGGACAGATCTCCAGGGGGAGGCCAAGTGGCCAAGGTGTTCTGAATCCTCTGAATGGATATTTAACATCAAGAGAAGGTAGCTTAAGGAATAACTCAAAAGCAGATCATCAGAGTTGTCTTTTTAATTTAGGAGAAAGAGTCAAGTCAGTTTTAAGATGAATGTACTAATTACAAAGCTATATTCCTACCAGATAGCATGCAACAACATAAATCATAATGGAATATATAATTTCATCTTTTAAAAATAGAAAATAGTAAATCCAGAGAAAAACCAATCTATCAGATTTTAGAAGGCCTTTCTCGTAAAATAAGAACAAAAGTTTTAAATAATTATAGATTACTCAGTATATAATTTTTAAACCTTTAGACATAAAATATATCATAAAATGATAATAAAAGGCAGTTAATAAATTGGAAACGGTATTTCAGTACCAATGACATGAAAGGGTTACTGTAGCCTAATATATAAACATGTTTTATAAATCAACATAAACAGTCTAGTAGAAAAATAGGCAAAGGACACAAAAAGCATTTTACCAAAGAACTAAGTATAATAAATATATAAATGACACACAAATGTTCAATAATTATCTGAAACTTCAAATTCACTGATAATGACAAAAATGAATATTAAAAGTAATTTGCAATAATATATTTCTAACAAGCTAGGTTATAACACAGCACACATTAATTTCCAAATCTCAGTATTTTAGCACAAGAAAATTGAGTTCTCCTTTGTAGTACAAGTTTATCACAGGTTGGAGAGGGGCTCTGTTTCACAAAGTTACTTAGGGATCCAGATGGAGGAAGGCCCCACTAACTTACAGCTGTTCCATCTGGGACCTGTGCCCTTCTTAGCCAATGAGGATGAGAAGAAGTCTGAGAATCACATATAATCTTTCCTCTGCCTTGGCTCAGAAGGCATATCGCTTCTGCTCACAATTATTTCGGCTGGTATTAGTTACATGTGTTTCCAATTCCAGCATTACTCTCCTTGCCAATCTCTCAAATAGGCAAAGAAAATAAAGAAGAAAAAGGAAGGAAAAGCAAGCAAGCAAGAAAGAAAGGAGGGAGGGAGGAAAGGAAGGAAGGGCTGATGAAGATTTTTCTTGTCAAGAAAGCAGGTGAGTAAAGAGAAAGAGACATGAAGGTGGATGATACTGTTTGGCCCTGTGTCCCCACCCAAATCTCACCTAGAATTATAATAATCCCCATGTGTCAAGGCCAGATAATGGAGATAATGGCATCATGGGGGTGGTTTCCCTCATACTATTCTCATGGTATTGAACACGTCTCACAAGATCTGATGGTTTTATAAATGGGAGTTCCCCCAGCATAAGCTCTCTTGCCTGCCGCCATGTAAGACCTCCCTTTGCTCTTCCTTTGTCTTCCACCATGATTGTGAAGCCTCCCCAGCCATGTGGAACTGTGAGTCCATTAAACTTCTTTCTTTTATAAATTCCCCAGTCTTGGGTATGCCTTTGTTAGCAACTTGAGAACAGACTAATACAGTGGATGACACACTTGGAATTCTCCAAGGTATTTAGCTGGGGGATAAACAATGGTAAGACATAGGTTGTGGAACTAAAGGTCCTTAAAGAGTGACCTTTGTCAGTATGAAGATAATGGTGATTACCGAAGAATGCTGTAATCAAATGTGCATTTTGATAGATTTATCTGGCTACTGCAAACAAAATGGAAAAACTGGGGACTAGGAAATGAAAGAAGATGCTATTGCAGGGAGCAATAAAACTATAAATTAAAACTTAAGAATGTCAACTTCACAACACATTTGGTAATATCTGTTACGGTAACTTAGGAGAGGGAAGTCATATTCCTATGTACACATCTTATAAAAATTTAGTCTTATAAAGCAACTTAATTAACCACATGACAAAATTCAAAGTTAATATCGCAGCTGGGACAAGAAGATTCAAACTATTTTTTCCTGGCTATTCATACTATCAAGAACTTATCCCAGCACATGACTTTTGTTGTTTTTGTTTTTGGATACTGTGGCCTCTTTCCAGTTACTCTGATGAGATGGATTCCTGCAAGCTGCAGCCTTAAGTAAGCTGGTGACCATCAACAGTATGCCTTCTCTCTTTCAAAGGCCCACAGGGTTCATGCAAACATTTTCTGATTTCATGAAGGGAGTAGGATTCTTAGCGTTGAATTCCTGAAGTAAGATATTTTTTCCTTCTTTTGTGTGGTCTTTTAATTATCTCTGTAGAGTTACTTCAAAGCCCATTTGTTGCCTTTTGCCTTTCCCCCTCTATCATTCCTTCAACTGAGAGACAGCACCATGTAGAAGTTAACAGTGCAGAATGAACCCTGACTGTCAGTATTTAAATACTAGTGCCATCGTCTCATTAGTCCATGACCTTGAGCAAGTTGCTTAACCCCACTATATATTAGTTTCTTTTAAAAGAAGGATTAATAATAATACCCTAATAAGTGGCAAAACTAGTCCTGTTCTTTACCCCTTCCTGGATGCATACACTTGGCACTTTGTGTATTTTTTCCATCTAGAAGCAAAGTCTATACCCTACCTCTTGACCTAGGTGTTTTCACTTGATCTGTCCAATAGTATATGTGGGAAGTAACAGTGTGCAGTCCAAGCCTAGGCTTTAAGAAGCATTGTCTGCTTCCGCTCTCTCTCTCTCTGTTAGAACATTCCTATGGCAATGGAAATAAGTCTAGGCTAGCATTTTGAAAATGAGAGACCATCTAGAGAACAGCCAAGCAGTCCTAACTGAGGCCATCTTATACTCCCAGCACCCATCCAACAAGGCAGCTGACTGTACACAGGTGAGTGGGCCAAGTCAGTGTCTTCTGAACTTGGCCAAGATCAGCAGAAACAGCGGCTTGTGAGAAAGAATACAAAGATTCATTGTTGTAATTATGTCTTTACAGTTTTATGTTTTGGGGTAGTTTGCTATGTAGCATTATTGTGGCAATACATAACTGATACACTATTTCACAGGGTTGAGGCTTAAATGAGTTTGCACCTGTCAAGTTCTTAGAAGATAGTTGGTATTTATTAGATTGTATTTAAATGTTTGTTTTTATTACTATTTTTTGTAGTACTAATAATAATAGAATAGAAATGGGATTTAGATTGGAAATACAGATCTGAGAACAAGCCTTAATGTGGCCACAGAAAACATGACAATGGATAGGAGCTAGGAGAAAACATTTAAAGAGCCAATTTCATCTAATTTTTCTTTATTGATCAATAGGATTTACAAATATGTATACACACACACATATAGATACATATATACATATATATACACACACGTGTGTGTGTATATATATGTGTGTGTATACATGTGTGTGTGTGTGTATATATATGTGTGTGTGTGTATATATATATATACACACTTTAAGTTCTGGGATGCATGTGCAGAACGTGCAGGTTTGTTACATAGCTATATAACAATACCTCTGGTGCCATGGTGGTTTGCTGCACCCATCAACCCATCACATACATTAGATATTTCTCTTAACACTATCCCTCCCCTATCCCTCCACTCCCTCACAGGCCCTGGTGTGTGATGTTTCCCTCTCTGTGTCCATGTGTTTTCATTGTTCAACTCCCACTTATGAGTGAGAACATGCAGTGTTTGGTTTTCTGTTCCTGTCTTAGTTTGCTGAGAATGATGGTTTCCAGCTTCATCCATGTCCTTTCAAAGGACATGAACTTATCCATTTTTTATGGCTGTATAGTATTCAATGGTGTATATGTGCCACATTTTCTTTATCCAGTCTATCATTGATGAGCATTTGGGTTGGTTCCAAGTCATTGCTATTGTGAATAGTGCTGTAATAAACATACATGTGCATCCATCTTTAAAGTAGAATGATTTATACTGCTTTCGGTATATACCCAGTAATGGTATTGCTGGGTCAAATGATATCTCTGGTTCTAGATCCTTGAGGAATTATCACATTGTCTTCCACAATGGTTGAACTAATTTACACTCCCACCCACAGTGTAAAAGTGTTCCTATTTCTCCACGTCCTCTCCAGCATCTGTTGTTTCCTGACTTTTTAATGATTGCCATTCTAACTGGTGTGATATGGTATCTCTTTGTGGTTTTGATTTTCATTTCTCTAATGACCAGTGATAATGAGCTTTTATTTCATGTTTGTTGGCCACATAAATGTCTTCTTTTGAGAAGTGTCTGTTCATACCCTTCACCCACTTTTTGATAGGGTTGTTTGCTTTTTCTTGTAAATTGGTTTAAGTTCCTTGTAGATTCTGGATATTAGCCCTTTGTCAGATGTATAGATTGCAAAAATTTTCCCCCATTCTGTAGGTTGCCTGTTCACGCTGATGATAGATTTTTTTTTATTTTTATTTTTTTGCTGTGCAGAAGCTCTTTTGTTTAATTAGGTCCCATTTGTCAATTTTGGCTTTTGTTGCCATTGCTTTTGGTGTTTTAGTCATGGAGTCTTTGCCCATGCCTGTGTCCTAAATGGCATTGCCTAGATTTTCTTCTAGGGATTTTATGGTTTTATGTCTTACATTTAAGTCTTTAATCCATCTTGAGTTAATTTTTGTATAAGGTATAATGAAGGCATCCACTTTTGGTTTTCTTCTTATGGCTAGCCAGTTTTCCCAATATTATTTATTAAATAGGGAATCCTTTCCCCATTGCTTGTTATCATCAGGTTTGTCAAAGATCAGATGGTTGTAATGTGTGGTGTTATTTCTGAGGTCTCTGTTCTGTTCCATTGATATATATTCTGTTTTGGTACCGGTACCATGCTGTTTTGGTTAGTATAGCCTTGTAGTATAGTTTGAAGTCAGGTAGTGTGATGCCTCCAGCTTTGTTCTTTTTGGTTAGGATTGTCTTGGCTATATGGACTCTTTTTTGGTTCTATATGAAATTTAAAGTAGCTTTTTTTCTAATTCTGTGATGAAAGTCAATGGTAGCTTGATCAGGATAGCATTGAATCTATAAACTACTTTGGGCAGTATGGCCATTTTAATGATATTGATTCTTCCTATCCCTGAGCATGAAATGTTTTTCCATTTATTTGTGTCCTCTTTTATTTCCTCGAGCAGTGGTTTGTAGTTCTCCTTAAAGAGGTCCTTTATATCCCTTGATAGAAAATTGAAATATACCTTTATTTCTGCTATGTCTAGAAACCACCCCAAATTTAAAGAAATAAAAATTGTAAAATTCCACTGAGGCAATGAGAACAGAAGCGGGGAGAACGGATGTCAACAAATTTTTGAAAGATGAGAGTCGTAACTGACTTAGTAAAAGAAGTGACTTTTAAAAAGTGCCTTCAGAGGTGGTCTAATTGAAGACAATGGGTTTCTCTTAGCAAAAAGCCATTTTTCAGGTTGTACGGAAGGTGGGAGTGAGGATTGTGGCTAAAAATCGAGATTCTTAACACAAGTATTGATGCAACTTAGTTTTGATTCCATTCTCACAACTCTGCCATACAAAAATAAGCTATGACTATTTCCATTCATCTTCCCAACTGCCTCACAGGAGTCTGAAATTTAGGGGAAAATAGAACCTGAGAGACTCAACTTTGGAATAGCAAGAAGAGTGCAAGAGGACAATTGTGGAGAGAAGAAATCAAGGGGGTTAAGGAAAGTCTGCATGCTGAAGAGTAGGCCTTCAGACTCCTCTCTCCCACCATTGATAGCTAGGCTTATCCCAACTACCCCCTTCTAAGAGACAGGAAGAATCTTCTCTGCTTTTAACCACAGAAACAGAAAAAGTAAAGGAAGAGGAAAAAAAGACAAATATAAGGAGATAATACAAACACAAAATTGGCATTTAAATCTCTCTCTCTCTCTCTCTCTCTCTCTCAACAAAGGAAAATACCACAGCCATAAAACAAAAGCAGATTGGCTGGGCATGGTGGCTCATACCCGTAATCCTAGCTTTTTGGAGGCCAAGGTGGTCAGATGGCTTGAGAACAGGAGTTCGAGACAAGCCTGGCCAACTGGCCAACATGCGAAACCCCATCTCTACAAAAAAAGTACAAAAAAAATTTGGGGAGCGTGGTGGCACATACCTGTAGTCTCAGCTATACAGGTTACTGAGGTGGGAGGATCAACTGATCCCAGGACGTCAAGGCTGTAGTGAGCCATGATTGTGCCACTGAATTCCAGCCTGGGCAACATAATTTTTTTTTTTCAAAAAAAAACCAAACAAAAACAAACAAAAAAACCCCAAAAAACAAAGCAGATTGATATACAAAAATAGGAATAGAGAAGAAGAGCTCTTGGAAATTAAAATATACATCAGAAATTTAAATCCAGTAGAAGAATTAGAAAATAAAATCAGGGAACCCTCTCATACATTAAAACAAAAAGAGAAGTGTGGGTAATAGAAGAGAAAGTATAAAAAATTAGAAAATCATCCTAGGAAGCCTCTTTATCTGATTAATGGAGGATTCAGAGGAGGAGAGGAAGAAAATGGAGAGTAAAAATTTAACAAAGAAAGCTTGCCATAATTGTAGGACATAAATCTCCACACTTAGAGAGATTAAAGCACAATAAATGAAATCCATAGAATGGCCCATTATCATGAGTGCTTACAAAATATTAAGGACAAAGGTATAATCCTGATAGCTTACACTAAGAAGAAATAAAGCCGAAGTATTGGAACTAAGACTAGAGTTAGATTTCTCAATACCAATACTGGAATCTAGAAAACTATGGAGAATGCCTTCAAAAAATCAAAGAAAAATTATTTTAGCACAGTAGTTTATAACCAACCAAACTATTCATTAAGTATAAAAGTGAAATAAGGATAAGAGTATTTTAAGACATACAAATTCTCAAAATATTAATCACTGTTCAATTTAGAGTGATGGAGAACTCAGAATTCAGAAAAACTTTTTAGATGAGGAAAGCAACAAATTATGTGAGATAAAAATAAAATCTTAAAAGCAGCTATGAGTTAACAAGAAGGTGGAGAATTAACAGCACAGAGCCAGTGGGAAGACAAGAACCCCAAAATAAGCAAATTCTAACATTGCAGAGAAAAGGCTCTGAAGTTGAGCTAAGCTTTCTGCAATGTCATGGGGCTATAAGGCAAGAGTCAAAGCCTGGGTTCCACTTAAAATGGAGACTCTAATTAATCATTTATTTCATTAAACTGAGACATAAAAATGTTGTACTTCCATCATAAATAGTAACTGAAAATAAATGAATGATTCCATAGAATTTTAGCCTGGTTGTTTGTCATTTGGATAATCCAGAAAATCTTAAAGCTTGAACTGAGATTAAAATGGTCCCAGACTATTATTTCCAGTTACTTGGAAAAAGTAAAAAAAAAAAAAAAAAAGTCTTCTTTGAAGGAATATGCTTGTCATCATAGATTTCCAATTATTCTTACATATTATGCTCAAAAACAATGTCCAGCACACTTAAACAGGCATACAAGAAATAAGAATCCAGTAATGAAACCAAACTGATACAACAGCAAATAGAAACATACCCACAAATGCCTGATATATACTACTCTTGATATACTAGCCTTGTTATAAATGAAGTATAAGGCTATAAAAACATACATGCTTATATTATTCACAAAAAATAAAATATCAAGTATAAATATTTCAGTATGGTGCTATAAACTATAAAAGTTGACATAGCAAATTTGGAAAACAACCAAATAGAAAATAAATAGCAGAAAAAAGTAATAACTTTGCAAAAAAATTCTATGGGATTTATAATTTGATTAGACACAGTTGAAGAAAGAATTAATAAACTAGAAGAAAGATTAGAAGAAACTAAAAGGTAGAAAAAGGGATGGAAAACATAAAGGAAGGGGAAGGGACTTTGAGAGTACAATGAGAAAGTATAACATCTCAGAAATAGAACAAAGTGTATGTGGCAGAGAAAATATTTAAAGAAATAATAACTGAGATTTTCTAAAACTGATAAAAGATACCAAACCACAAATTCAAGAAGCTCCAAGAATCTAAAGTAAATGAATAAAATATTATTAAAAATTATAAACATAATTCCAAAACTGGACATACCTTATGAAAACATTAGAAAAACCAATGAGGATTAGAAAAATCTTAAAAGCAGCCATAGGCAAAATGACACTATATTCAAAGGAGCAAAATATCTTACGGTCCCAGCGATTCTACAAGCTCAAATAAGTTTATGATGTATACCAAGGGTCCCCAACCCCAAGACCGCCGAAGGATATGGGTCCCTGGTCTCTTAGGAACCAGGCTGCACAGCAGGAGCCGAGCAGCTGGCAGGAGAGCACTACCACCTGAACTCCGCCTACTGTCAGATCAGCATTAGATTCTCATAGAAGCAGTACGCTATTGTGAACTGCGCATGTGAGGAATCTAGTTGCACGTTCCGTATGAGAATGTAACTAATGCCTGATGATCTGAGGTGGAACAGTTTTATCCCAAACCCATCAGCTTCCCTTATCTGTAGAAAAATCGTCTTCCACGAAACCAGGCCCTGGTGCCAGAAAGATTGGGGACCGCTGATGTATAGTTTCAATAAGTGAAACTTTAATGCAGGACCAAATACTCACTGTGAGATAGGCCATTCTGTTGTTAGATAGCTCTAAATGTTAGAAAGTGCTTCTTTTGACTAAGTCAATATATCATAACTCTTGTATCCAATAGTATGCTGGTAAATGAGACAGTATTTGTATCATTTGCTGATTTCTGAGGTGCAGTTAATCTCACCATGCCTTACTTCAACCAACCAACAGGGCGCCACTGTATGCAGAGCTGAGAAGAGATGCACACCGTCACCTCTTGCAGGCCAGTATGAGCCAGCTCCAACATACAATCGGATGTATTCCTGATTGTGTATTTTCTTGTCGAAGTTAAATATCCGTAATTCCCCGGTCACTTCTTCTATATAGTTGCCTATCTGTGTAATAGTCATTCATTCATTCAATGAGTATTTATTAAGAGTCTATTATTTGCCAATAAATATTCTAATATATAAGGATAACTCAGTCAACAACAATAACAACAATCTTCATAAAGCTTAGGTTGTAGTAGTGAAAAAGACAAATAAGTAAATACACAATCTGTCAAATGCTGATAATGTGATGGCAAAAATATGTGAGGGTAAAGTAGAAGGAAAATGCTATTTTATATGGGGGAAGACCATGTTATATCTTTCCATTCTGCCTCTCACTCTTTGTCATATGCTATTGATAAATTAATGAGAAAAAAATGGTGTGAAGACATTTATATTTATGAAAAGTTTAAGTAAAATCTGCATAGAATATAATCACTATGAAAATGTACTATTGTAAAGCAGAGATTGCAAATCAAGTGTTGAAAGAACTGAGGCAACATTTAAAACACTGAGATGGTCCAGAGAGTATGCAAATTTTCAGCTTAGTCTGCAAGACTGGAAAACCAGGCTATGCTGATCCTGCATTCCAGCATCCTTTAGACGTAGCCCAAGCTCTCCAGCTACTACACTGTCCAGCAGGCTGTCTGAACTCACTTTACATTACCTATCCAGCACATGCAGGCACTTGAATTTATAATTCTACCAAAATTAATTCATAATTTTTTCAGAATTCCATTATTTCGTTTTGTTTCTGAATTTTTTCCAACTGTTTTCAAAAATCAAACTCATGATCCATGTGCAAGAATTTTAAAAATAACATGCTGGAGGCTCTAAAACCTACTCTAAGAGAGGTTTCCAAGAAACATTTTGAGGGATGGTAGCATGAGTACAAAAGTATAAATTCACAAGGTAAGCAGTGTGAATGGAAGAAACTGTTAGCAAGTGAATTTTCCAGTGTGTTAAAATACTCATAATAACTTATAATGATAATTTGAGATACATATTATGCAGATACTTATATTATTGTTTAATGTGTGTCTATCCTGACATATATTGTTCATTTGCTCATTTTAGAGCACGGTTTCTTCTTGTGGTCATTTCTACACTATCAGCATACAGAAATAAAATATGAATGACATTGTATATTTTGAAAATTTTTAACATATATTGGACAATGTGGGGAAATATGACCAGATTAATTACAAATCAGTGCAAATATTTATTCATCAATGTGTAATGTGAAAATTATCAAATCATCATTCATCCAATTCTGGTAGAATATTTATCTTTCAATAACATATAACAATTGTACATGTTTATGGAGCAGAAGGTGTTGTTTTGATACATGTATACATTGCATAATAATCAAGTCAAGGTGATTAACATATACATCACTTCAAACAGTTATCAATTCTTTAGGGACATTCAAAATCTTCCCTTCTGGCTATTTTGAGATATATAATACCATATTGTTGACTGTAGTCCTTCACACTACTGTGCCATTGATCCCAGAACTTTTTCTTCCTTTCTAATTTTAACTTTATACCCACTGGACAAACTCTCTGTATGCCCCCTCTCCTGTACCCTTGTTAATCTCTAGTAATCACTGTTCTATTCAATACCTTTACGAGGCCAACTTTTTAAGATTCTGCAGATGAGTAAGAACATGTGGTATTTGTCTTTCTGTGTCTGGCTTATTTCACTTATAATGTCATCCAGGCTCATCCATGTTGTCTCAAATAACATGACTTCATTTTTTATGGCTGAATGGTATTCCATTTTGTGTAAAGATTTTATTATCTTTTTTATTTACCCATTGTTGGACACATAGTTTGATTTTGTATCTTGGCTATTGTGAATAGTGTTGCAATGCACATGGAAGTGCAGATATTCCTTTGACATACTGATTTCATTTCTTTTGGATATATAGACTGTAGTGAGATTGCTGGATTGTATAATTTTTCTATGTTTAGTATTTTAAGGAAACTCCATACTGCTTTCCATTATGACTGTAGTAATTTATGCTCCCATCAAAACTGTAAAAGGGTTTCCTTTTCTCCACATCCTTACCAACACTCATTGTCACCTTTTTGATAATAGCCATTCTAATCAGAGTGAAGTGATATCTCATTGTGATTATAGATTTTCATTTTCCTGATGATCAGTGATGTTGATTATTTTCCAGATACCTTTTGGCCATCTTTATCTCTTCTTTTGAGAAATTTCTGTTAGGGTCTTTCCCTCCATTTTTATATCAGGTTTTTGTTTTGTTTTGCTGTTGAGTTGTTTGAGTTCTTCATATATTCTGGATATTAACCAGATGTATAGTTTGCAAATATTTTCTTCCAAAGTATAGGTTATCTCTTCACTCTATTACCTTTGTTGCACAACAGATTTTTAGTTTAAGACAATCCCATTTGTCTATGTTTTGCTTTTGTTACCTGTGCTTTTGAGGGCTTAGTCAAAAAATATTTGCCCAGTGCATTGTTGAGAAGCATTTTCCCTATATTTTCTTTAGTAGTTTCATAGTTATTGGTCTTACATTTAAGTCTTTAATTCATTTTGAGTTGATTTTTAGATATGGTGAGAGATCCAATTTCCTCAACACTATTTATTGAGGAAGATGTCCTTACCCTATTGTATGTTCTTGGAAATTTGTTGAAAATAAATTTGTTGTAGGTATATGAATTTATTTCTGGGCTCTTTATTCTGTTCCATTGGTCTATATGTCTGTTTTTTGTGTGTCTCAGTATGCTGTTTTGGTTACTATATTTTCGTAATATATTTTGAAGTCAGATAGTGTGATTTGCTTCATTCTTTTTGCTCAGGACTGCTTGGATATTTCAGGTCTTTTGTGGTTTCATATGAATTTTAGGATTTTTTTTCATACTTCTGTGAAAAATGTTATCAGCATTTTGATAGGGGTTACACTGAATCTGTGGGTGGCTTTGGATAGTATGGGCACTTTAAAAATATTAACTCTTCTAATCAATAAACACAGGATATCTTTCCATTTATGTGTGTCTTCCTCAATTTATTTCATTATTTATAGTTTGCATTGTAGAAATCTTTCATCTCTTTAGTGAAATATATTCCTAGGGGGCTGAGCACAGTGGCTCACACCTGTAATCTCAGCGCTTTGGGAGGTTGAGACAGGAGGAGTGCTTGAGATCAGGAGTTTGAGACCAGTTTGAACAAAATAATGAGACCTCATTTCTACTAAAATAATAATAATAATAACTTTAAAAAAATAGGCATGGTGGTGGCTGCCTGTAGTCCCAGGTATTCAGGAGTCTGAGGTAGGAGGACCATTTGAACCAGGGAGGTTGAGGCTGCAGTGAGCTGGAATTATACCACTGCAGTCCAGCCTGGGCAACAGAGTGAAACTCTGTCTCAAAAAACAAACAAACAAAAATCTTAGGTATTTTATTTTATTTTATTTTTGTAGCTATTGTAAATGGGGTTGATTTTTCTTCATTTCTTTTTCAGATAGTTCAGTGCTAATGTATTAAAAACCTACTGATTTTTATATGTTGATTTTTTACCCTGCAACTTTACTGAATTTCTGTATTAGTTTTAACAGACTCTATCTATCTATCTATCTATCTATCTATCTATCTATCTATCTATCTATCTGGGTTTTCTATATATATGGTATGTTGTATGCAAACAAAGACAATTGGACTTCATCTTTTCCAATTTAGATGACTTTTATTTCTTTATCTTGCCAAATTGCTCTGACAGGGAATTCTAGTACATGTTGAATAGAAGCAGTAAAAGTGGAAATTATTGTTTTTATCCTGATCTTAGAGGAAAAGCTTTAACCTTTTCTCCACTGAGTACAATGTTAGCTATGGGTCTGTCACATATGGCCATCATTATGTCTACACAATTCGTTGAGAGTTTTATGAAGGGGTTTTGAATTTTGTTGAATACTTCTTCTGTATCTGTTAGAATGATCATGTGATTTTGTCCTTTTTTTCTATTAATGTGGTGTATCACATATATTGACTACTTCCATTCAATCATTCCTGCATTGTGAGATGAATTCCACTTGATTATGGTGGATGACATTTTTAATGTACTGTTGAACTTGGTTTGCTAGTATTTTGTTTAGGACATTTGCTTCTACATTTGTCAGGTATATTGACCTACAGTATTTCTTGTTGTGTCTTTAGTTTTGGTATCAGAATAATGCTGGCCTTGTCAAATGAGTTTGGAAGTTTTCCCTCCACTTCAATTTTCTGGAATAGCTTGAGAAGAATTGGTATTAGTTCTTTAAATATTTGGTAGTATTCAGCAGTGATACCATTAGGTTCTGGATTTATCTCTGATGGAGACTTTTAATTACTGAACTAATTTTCTTACTTATTACAAGTCTATTCTACTTCATAATTTAACTTTGTTAAGTTATATGTGTCCAGGGATTTATCTCTTTCTCCTGGGTTATTAAATTTGTTGGAATATAATTGTTCATAACAGTCTCTTACAATCCTTTGTATTTCTGTTGTTTCAGTTGCAATGTCTTTTTCTTTCATTTATCATTTTATTTATTTAAGTATGCTGTTTTTTAAAAAAAAAATACTCTAACTAAGGGTTTATTGATCTTATCGTTAGCCCTGAGTTATGAAAGCCAACTCTTTGTTTTGTTGATCTTTTGTACGTGTTTAGTCTCTACTTCATTTATTATTGCACTTATCTTTATTATTTCTGTCCTTTGACCAATTTTGGGTTTACTTTTTCTAGTTTCTTGAGGTGTAATGTTAGTTTGTTTTTGGAATCTTTCTTATTTTTTGCTGTAGGCATTTATTGCTATAAAATTTCCTCTTAGAACTGCTTTGCTGTATCCCATAGCTTTTGGTTTGCTGTGTTTTCATTGTCGTTTGTCTCAATAATTTTTAAAATATCTCTTTTAATTTCTTCATTTACTCTGTGGTTATTCAAAAGCATGTTGTTTAATTTCCATGTATTTATAAAATTTACGAGTTTCCTGTTGTCATTAATTTCTAATCTTATACCATTGTGGTCAGAAAAGATTCTTGACAGGATCTCTATCTTCTTAAGTTTGTTAAAATTTATTTTATGGCCTAATATATGATCTGCTCTGAAGAATGCTTCATGTACTACCGAGAAGATTGTGTATTTTGCAGTTGTTGGATGACATGTTCTATAAATGTCAGCTCGGTCCATTTGGTCTATAGTGCAGTTTAAGTCCAATGCTTCTTTGTTGATTTTCAGTCTAGATGATCTATCCATTGTTGAAAGTGGGGTTATGAAGTCCCCTTTAAATATTCTACCAAATATTTAAAGAACTAATACCAATTCTTCTCAAACTATTCCAGAAAATTGAAGTGGAGGGAAAACTTCCAAACTCATTTGTCAAGGCCAGCAAATGTAATACAATACTATTGTTGTATTACATTTAGAATATTTTAAATTCACAATTCTAAAATATAAATAAACTTCAAAACCAACACCTTCACTAATTTATAGAACATATTTTTTGGACTCAATTCATGCAACATAACCTTCCATCTGCCTAGACACAAAATTCTATTTATAATGCTGCCTAGAAACCACCATTAGTCATCATAAATATTGTTATAACAAATAATTCCCACAACCTGAACATGGCAAATAAAAACAAGTGATTCTGGAATACTTTCTAGGGCCAGTATCCTCAATTTAAAATGATTTGTTTGTTTGTTTTTGAGAAGAAATAGGAAGAAAATAAAATCTAAAGCTGATCTAATAATTAAAATCTTTTTCAATTTAATCATACAATTTAAAGGAAAACGTTTAAATAAATGTTTAACATAAGAAGCTAGTTTATATTTAGCTAAATTTTGTTCCTCCTCACAGTCCTATGTTATTATATCTTTTTCTCACTCTGGAACAAAACACACAGACACACACACACACACACACACATTTAGCTAACATTAAATCCATCTGGAGACCATTTTTAAAAATAAAGTCTTATTTTACCTTGATAGTGTTGCCCTACCTAGATTGTATGATATTTCTGAGTATTAAATACCCCAAGATAGGAACTATTTCTTATACTTAGAGCTGCCTTTTGAACATAGCCATATATGCTAGATACCACTGTTGATATTAGATATGCATGATGGAATCATAATAGTGGATTTGTTGTTTAAAGTATGACTAAATTGAATATGTCTAAAAGGGGGAGTCAGTTTACATCTAGAATTTCTTAGTAGTGAGTTACTCTAATCTATATCCCAGTTGTCAGCCGATGATACAGAATGAAATAATACATTTAAATGTGATATTGATTATACCATCACTGAATAACCATGATATCCAGAGACTCTACTAAATTGAGAATAGAACCACAAATAAGATATGTATCTGCCCTCTGGAGACTGTGAAAGTATAACAATTTGACATGTAACAGTATAAGTAGCCACTCATTCATTCAACAAACTTACCTTAAACACTTAAGGCAAGACAGGTACTGTGCTAGATTCAAAAGATACCACAAACAAAAGGGAAGTCTGTGCTTTCAAAGATCCCACATTGTGGGGATACAATTGTCAAAACAACTGCACTATATCCAATAAGCACTTGAGAGAATAAAGACCTAATTGTTTCTGTTACTTATGCAGATTTCTGCAGCTGTTTTGAATTTCTCCCCAGAAAATGGGTTTTTCTTTTCTGTTGCCTTGTCAGGCAAATTTTCCAAAGTTTTATGCTCTGCTTCCTCTTGAATGCTTTGCCACTCAGAAATTTCTTCTGCTAGATACCCTAAATCGTCTCTCTCAAGTTCAAAGTTCCACAGATCTCTAGGGCAGGGGCAAAATGTCCCCAGTCTCTTTGCTAAAGCATAACAAGAGTCAGCTTTGCTCCATTTCCCAACAAGTTCCTCATCTTCATCTGAGACCACCTCACCTGGACTTCACTGTCGATATCACTATTAGCATTTTGTCAAAGTCATTCAACAAGTCTTTAGGAAGTTCCAAACTTTCCCATATCTTTGTCTTCTTATGAGCCCTCCAAACTGTTCCAACCTCTGTCTGCTACCCAGTTTAAAAGTCAATTCCATATTTTTGGGTATCTTTACAGCAGCACCCCACTCTGCCAGTACCAATTTATTGTATTATTTCATTCTCATACTGCTAGTAAAGACATACACAAGACAGGGTAATTTATAAAGCAAAGAGGTTTAATTGACTCAAAGTTCAGCATGGCTGAAGCGACCTCAGGACAGCTACAATCATGGCAGAAGGGGAACCAAACAAATCCTTCTTCACATGGCAGCAGGAAGGAGAAGAATCAGTGCCCAGCGAAGGTGGAAGCCCCTTATAAACCTATCAAATCTTGCGAGAACTCACTATCACAAGAACAGAATGAGGGAAACTGCCCCCATGATTCAATTATCTCCACCTGGTCCCTCCCACAACATGTGGTGATTATGGAAATTCAAGATAAGATTTTGGTGGGGACACAGCCAAACCATATCAGATGCATTCAAAGAACAGAAATAACTATGAAGACAATTTAAACTTCTCTTATAAGTTATATCGTTTGGTGTAATATCAGTATTGATATTTCATAAGAACTTTATTTCTAAGAATCTATTATTAATAAGTAATTAAGTCAATATTTTCAATGAAAGTGAAAAGGGCAAAGTTATTTATTTAAATAAAGTAAAAAAGCTAAACTATTTATTAAAATACAATTGGAAACATGAATACAAGCTCATAACTTTTCTAGCTATAACCACAGAAATGGCCCAGAAACAGATCTCCAATGCAATTAACATTTTGGGAGCAATTTTGGAAATTTAACCATTGACTATTAGATAAAGAACTTATTGAAATATAAATTGGAGATCATTGACAGAAAACAAACCATGTTGCAGAACAATATATACAGTATTATCTCATTAGGGTTGAAAATACGTATATACAGTCATACATCACTAAATGACAGCTATTTGTTCTAAGAAATGCTTCATTAGACAATTTTGTAATTGTGCAATCACAGAGTGTCCTTACACAAACCTAGACTGTAGAACCTACTACACACCTAGGATATAAAGCATATCCTATTGCTCCTAGGCTACAAACTTGTTCAACATGTTACTGTACTAAATACTGTAAGAACTTGTAACACAATGGTAAGTATTTGTGTATCTAAACATAAAAAAGGTACAGTAAAAATACAGTGTTATAATCTCATGGGACAGACTGTCATATATGTGGTTTGTCATTCACCGAAATACTGTTATGTGGTACCATACTGCACATAAACATTTATGTGTGCAGAGAGCAATTATGTAGTAGGGTATTAACAGCATGATTGTCACAAATTATATGAAGTTTTGCTTTAAAATTTTAATTCCATTTATTAAGCATTTACATTTTGCATGTTTCTGTTTTATAATTTTTAAATGGCTATCTAAGTAGTAACATCAAAAACAACTAGCCAACTAGTTCATTGGTGATTTCAGACACAGCAGACAGAAGTCAAAGTGCAGTGGAGTGGAGAATAATAGGAGCAGAAACAGTAAGTGTAAAACTATGCAGAATGAGCCCAGTATGTAAGAACAGAAAGAGAAAGGAAAGTAACTGAGAGCGGACAGCTCGAAGTTTCCAGGCAGGCACTTGCCTTAGGACTCTAGTGCTGCCTTTGCTCTCTCCAGAAGGCACTTTTTATTTGCATCCACATGGCTCACTCACTCATGTTTTTCACATCTTTACTCAAAAGTTACTTTCCCACTAAGGCCTATTTAAAATCATAACACTTCCACCACACCTCACACGCAAATTCTCTACCCCGATTCTACTTTTTTTCCCCATAGAACTTAATAACTATCTAGCATTTTATACAGTTGATATTCTTTACTATATATTGTGTAGCTGTGTCACTAATAGGTGAACTCAGTTTCAAAGAAATTATTTTTTGATATTGGACACTGATATATCTTGAGTACCTAGAACACTGTATGGCACATAAGATTACTTGATAACTGTGTGTTGAATTAAAAGAAAAGTTATTTAGGATTGGAGAGACTTGAGCACATTTATAAGCTAATCTTTACTATTTCCAGAAAGAAGAATGAGTCTCATCAATGAAGTGCAGGACAACAGAGCAATCCTTATGAGATTTCCTTTGATTCTTCAGACAGTGTATATAGTATATTTACAGTAGTAAACAGATAAAACCTGTTCAGGAAATCTTATAGGCCAGTAAAGAGTAAAACTGATTACCATTATGTGTCTTTGCCATTTGGCCTTTATTTCTTTTTCTTTCTTTGTCTTTCTTTCTTTCTTTCTTTCTTTCTTTCTTTCTTTCTTTCTTTCTTTCTTTCTTTCTTTCTTTCTTTCTTTCTTTCTTCCTTTTCAAGAAGGAGTCTTGCTTTGTTGCCCAGGCTAGAGTGCAGTGGTACAATCTCGACTCATTGCAACCTCCACCTCATAGGTTCAAGCAATTCTCCTGCCTCAGCCTCCTGAGTAGCTGGGATTACAGGTGCGTGCCACCACACCGGCTAATGTTTTGTATTTTTAGTAGAGATGGAGTTTCACCATGTTGGCCAGGGTGGTCTCGAACTCCCAACCTTGTGATCCACCCATCTCAGCCTCCCAAAGTGCTGGGATTACAGGCATGATCCACTGCACCCAGCCTGGTCTTTATTTCTAGTAATGAAAGATGCACACTGCTAGAACAAATAGCTATGCAAAAATTGTGGTGGTGCTTTTTCAGAGAAAGAAACTCATTGTCTTGGCAATAATGTTTGGGAAACACACAATGTTTGAACCACTACTTATTATCATGATAATCAAAATTCCAGTTAATTCCATTTTCTGATATAGTATATTGAAATAGCTGCACCAAAACAGTGGGAAAGTACTGAAAGAAAACTTCCAAAGAAGTGTACTTGCAAGAACAGTTTTGTGATAGAATTCAATTATTTTCTTTTGCAGTTTAATATTCAATAAAGATGTTACAGGATGAAGAAAAGAAGAAGTTGTATTAATTCAAATTCGGGCCAAGAAAACAAATATTTATTGAGGGTATTAAGGGCCTATAAAGACTCATAAAAAATTTAAAGTCATAAAGAAGACAGTCGTCGTAGTCAAGATTAAAACAACAACAAACAGGAAATTGCCCTGCTTGGTATCTCCTGATCTTTTCTAGATTTAACCCTTGGGGTTTTCCTTGGATTTTTCTTTTCTTTTCTTTTCTTTTTTTTTTTTGCCTTTTAATACTGATCCATGTGGCTGTTGAAAGTCTTCCATTCTATTGTTTTATGTTTTGGGGGTTTGGTTGGTTTTGGATTTTATTTTTAAATCACTTATTTAAATCTGGTAATTATTGGAGAATGACTGCAAAAACCTGTAGTCTCAACCATTGGCTTATTCTTAAATGATCGATACACCAGAACACACAATATTTTGCTCTTGTTTTGCTTTTCAGTTAGACCTCATTGTAGGTTATAAGACCACTCAAATAAAGGGAAGACTATATGTACTGAAAAGCTTAAAAATGAAACTCAAATAGCTTAATATAGACAGATATATTTGTTTGGTAAATAGCCCTAATTTCGGCCGAGTGCAATGGCTCATGCCTGTAATCTCAACTCTTTGGGAGGCCGAGGCAGGCAGATTACCTGAGGCCAGGAGTTTGAGACCAGCCTGGCCAACATGGTGAAACCTCATCTCTACCAAAAATACAAAAAAAAAAAAAAAAAAAAAAAAAGCCCAGTGTGGTGGCAGATGCCTATAATCCCAGCTACTCGGGAGGCTGAGGCAGGAGAATCGCTTGAACCCAGGAGGGAGAGGCTGCAGTGAACCTAGATCGTGCCACCATACTCCAGCCTGGCCAAAAAGAGTGAAACTCTGCCAAAAAAAAAAAAAAAAAAAGCCCTAATTTCATGAAATGTATTTTAGAATAGGAAAGTTATAAAAGTTTCTATTAGTTTAGAGATAGAATCAAAACGATCTCCTTTTCCTAATTTAGATAAAAACTTAAAGGTCTCAGAGAATGAAAATAATTCAGAATATCATTTTGAAATGATGAAAATAACAGAAAATATAAAATTTTACATTATGCTGATTAAAGCAATGTATTACCAAGGAAGATCAGTAAAAAAAAAACAACAAACAAAAAACTATGTGGTTACAAAAAATAGAGAGAAGACAAATTATCTCTTTCTCTCTTCTGTAACTAGGACAGACTTATTTTCTTGCCCTTGGAAATGAGAACTCCAGGTTCACCAGACTTTGGACTCCGAGACTGAGAGTCCAGGACCAGTGGCCCCAAGGTTCTCAAGTTTTTGGCCTTGTACTGATAGGTACACACCATTAGTTTCCCTGGTTGTGAGGCTTTCAGACTTGGACTAAGCCATAGTACTGGTTTTCCTAGTTCTGCAGCTTGCAAACAGATGGCCTATTGTGGAACTTCTTAGCCTCCACAATCGCATTCTTCTGCTGATTTTCCATTTAAAGGATGGCTTTATAATTATTCATAATGTATCCAGATAGGGAACAAAATGGCAGAGTAGAACTCTCCAGTGATAATCCCTCTGCAGAAACATCAATTTGAATAACTCTTCACATACGAACATACTTTCATAAGAGCCAGGGAAGCAAGGTGAGAGATCATAGTTCCTGATTGTGGCACAACAATAAGAAAAGATGCATTGAAGAGGGTTAGAAGAACAGTTTTGGATTGTTTACATCACCCCTCCCCCAAACCCAGGCAGCACAGCATGTAGGGAGATACTATACACTTGGAGGAAACAGAGGGAAGTGAGCACAGGACTCTACCTTGAACCCCAACACTGGGCCCACCACAGCAAATCCAGCACTTGGGAGAGCCCCAGGGTCCCATATTCCAGACTTGTACCCCTGAAATTAACTTATAGGCCTGCCTTCCCTCATAACCAGTGGGACCACACAGGCTAAGGCTTCAGTCTTAAGTGGCATATTTAATGTCTATCCCACACCACTGGGCTGATGTCAGGAGATCCAGGCTCCACACAGCCCTCTGTAGCAGACAGGCCTCAATGGCCCTGGGCTTCCAGCTCATTCCAGCATTGTGCCTGTCATAACAGGTTCCAGTTTTCTGGCAGTGCCATGTCAGCCATAGCTGCATTGGAATTCTGCTCTACTACAGCACTGCACTGGCCTCATCTGCCCCTGGGTTCTAGTCCATGCCAGTGCTGCACCCACCACAGTGGACTCCAAACTTCTGGAAATAGCAAGCTAGTCGCAATTTCCCCAACTTCTGGCATACATCAGTGCTATGCTTATCACAGGGCTTTGCAAGAAAAACAAACAAACAAACCAAAAAAACCAGTCTATAAAGAATAAGATGAGTACCTACTTTAAATACACAGACTTCAAAACACAACCACAAAGATCACAAACAATCAACGAAATATATCACTAAAGAGACAAAATAAGGTGCCAGTAATAGATGCTAAATAAATGGACATGTATTAACCACCTGACAAAGAATTCAAAATAACTATTTTAAGGAAGCTTGGAGTACTTTAGGAAAATTCAGAAACACAAGTCAATGAAATGAGGAAAACCATGTGACCAAAATGAAATACTTGGTAGAAAAATTGAACTAATAAAAAAACCAAATAGAAATTTTGGAGCTGAAAATACAATAAAAGAAATAACAAGTGCACTTGAGAGCACGAACAGCAGAATTATTCAGGTAGAGAAAAGAATCTTTGAACTCAAAATTAGGTTATTTGAAAATATACCGTCAGAGAATAAATAAACAAATAAATAAATAAAGCTTACAGCATTTATGGAATAGTCTCGAAAGAACATTAAATGTTCAAGGCATTAGACTTCAAGAAGGAAAAGAGAAAAATTAAAGAAGCAGAAACCTTACTTAAAGAAATAGTAGCAGGAAATTTTCCAAACCTGAACATAGCTGTAAATATCTAGACACTGAAAATCAAAGGTCTCCAATCAGATTCAATGTGAATAAGACTACCCCAACATAAATGGCAAAACTATGAAAAATCAGTGACAAAGAGAGGATTTTGGAAGCAGCAAAAGAAAATAAACAAATAATATATAGGAAGTTTCAATAGAGTTAACAGCAGACTTCTCAATTAAAACTTTACAAAAGCCAGTAGAGAGTAGGATGATTTATACAAAGGAAAAAATAATAATAATAAAGAAGAAGCCTGCTAGCCAACCAAAAATACTGCACCTATCAAAGTTGTCCAGAAATACAGGCGTTATAAAGACCTTCCTAGAAGAACAAAAGCTGAAGGTGTTATAAGACCAGAATGGTCTTATAAGAAATGCTAAAGAGAGTTTTTCAGTCTGAAAGAAAAGAATGCTGATATGTAACACAAAAACATCTGAAAGTATAAAACTCACGGGAAAAAGTACACAAATTGAGAATACTCTAATATTGTAAAAATGGTGTGGAAATTATTTGTATCTTTAGGATGAAGGTAAAAAGATAACACTATTAAAAATAATAGCTAAAAGAATTTGTTAAGTGATGTGCAATACGAAAAGATGTAAATTGCAACACAAAAATTTAAAATGTGGAGGGAGAAATGGAGTAAAATCATAGAAGTCTTTTGGTTTTCTTGTTCTTTTTTTTATTTTAATCAGTTTAAAATAACCTGTTATAAATACAAGAAGCTTTTTGTAACCCTCATGGCAATCACAAAGCAAAAACCTGTAAGTAGAAACAGACACACACACACACACACAAACACACATACACACATGCTCAAGCAAGGAGTCAAAACATGTTGCTAGAGAAAATCACTTAGCCACAAAAGAAGACAGCAAGAAAGGAAGAAAGAACAAAAGATCTACAAAACAACTAGAAAACGGCAATATCTTTACCTATTAATAATTATGTTGATTAAATCATCCAATAAAAAGATATGGAGTGACTGAATGCATAAAAAAAGACTCAACTATTTTGTGTCTACAAGAAGATCACTTCACCTAAAAGCAAACTGATGCAAAAAGATATTCCATGGAAATGGAAGCCAAAAGAGAGCAGGAGTAGCTATACTTCTATCAAATAAAATAAGCCTTAAGTAAAATACTGTAAAAAGAGACAAAGAAGGTCATTATATTAATGACTCTTCTTTACAGAGGTCATTATGTAAATGATTATATTATTATATAATGGCATTTTCAGTAAGAAGATATAACAACTGTAAATACATATGCACACAATATCAGAGCACCTAAATATATAAAGCAAGTATTAGTAGATCTTAAGGTAGATATAGACTGCAATACAATAATAATAGGGACATCCCACTTTCAGCAATAGAGATCATTCACATAGAAAATTAATTAGGAATAATAAGACTTAACCTACTATACTGTAGATCAAACGGACCTATCAAACATATACATAACATTCCAATCAACAACTGCAAAATACACATTCTTCTCAACTACACATAGAATATTATTCAGGATAGATGATGTGTTAGGCCAGAAAACAAGTCTTAACACATTTTAAAATACTAAAATTGTATCAAGTTTATTTTCTCACTACAATGGCATAAAACTAGAAATCAGTAACAAAATGAGTTTTGGAAAATTCACAAATACATGGAAATTAAGCAGCACGCTCCTGGACAACCAATGGGTCAATGAAAAAATTAAAAGAGATATTAAAAATGTCTTGATACAAATGTAAGTGAAAACACAACATACCAAAACCTATGGAATAAAGCAAAAACAGTTTTAAGAAAGAAGTTTATAGCAATAAAACCTTCATCAAAAGAAGAAAGATCTCAAATACATACCCTAACATTGTCTCTCAAGGAGCTAGAAAAGAAGAACAAACTAAGTCCAAAGTTAGGAGAAGGAAGAAAACGACAAAGACTAGAACAAAAGTAAATTAAATATAGACTGGAAAAAATAAAGAGTTTTTTTGAATAGGCAAAACTGTAAGAGAGTAAGAAAAAAAAAAAGACTCAAATAAAATCCAAAATAAAAAAGAAGAGACATTACAACCAATAAAACAAGAATACAAAGGATCATACAAGGTTATTATGAAGAATTACACATTAACAAATTGGATAACCTAGAAAAAATGAATGAATTCCGTGATGCATACCTCCTTCCAAGATTATCAATTATCAAGAAGTAGAAAATCTTAACAGATCAAAAACAGGTAGGGAGATTGAATCGGCAATAAAGAAGAGCCTCCCACCAAATAAAAACCCAGGACCAGTGGCATTATTGCTGAATTCTATCAAACATGCAAAGAAGAACTAATACCAATTATTTTCAAACTGTTCCAAAAAACGAGGAGGATGGAACACTTACAAATTCATTTTATGAGGCCAGAATTACCCTGATACCAAAACCAGACGAAGACACTACAAAAAAAGAAAACTACAGACAAATATCCCTGATGAACACAGATGCAAAAAATCCTCAACAAAGTACTAGCAAACCAAATTCAATAGTACATTTTAAAACATCATTTGCCAAGATCTCTTAGGATTCATCCCAGGGATGCAAGGATGGTTTGACATTCATAAATCAGTAATTGTGGTACATCACATTAATAGAATTAAAGGCAAGAACCATATGATCATTTCAATAGAGGCAGAAAAAGTGACAAAATGCAACATACATTAAAAAATAGGTATAAAATGAATGTATCTCAATACAGTGAAGGCCACATACGGCAAAACCACAGCTAGCATTATACTTAATGGGGAAAAGTTGAAAGGTTTTTCTCCAAATCTAGAACATGACAAGGATGCTTATTCTTGTCACATCCATTTAATATAGGACTGGAGGTCCTAGTCAGAACAATTAGGCAAAAGAAAGAAATGAAAGGATCCAAATTGGAAAGAAAGGAGTCAAATTTTCCCTTTGCAAATGACATGGTCTTATATATAGAAACTATACACATATAATATATTGGAATTAATAAAGAAACTCAGTAAAGTTGCAGGATACGAAATCAACATACAAAAATCATTTTTTATACACTAACAGCAAACAGTCTAAAAAATCAAGAAAACAATCCCATTTACAATAGCTACAAAAGGAATTAAATACTCAGGATTAAATTTAATCCAGGGAGTGTAAGGTATCTACACTGAAAACTATGAAACACTGATGAAATAAATTGAGGAAGACACAAATAAATGGGAATACATTGAATGTTTATGGGTTGAAAGAATTAACATTGTTAAAATATCAACACTACTAAAAACAATCAACAGATACAACACAATCTCTGTCAAGTCACTAATGACACTCTTTACAGAAATACAAAAAGAAATCCTAAAATTTGTATGAAACCGCAAAGGACCCCAAAGAGCAAAGGCCATCTTGAGCAAAGAGAGCAAAGCAAGAGGCATCACACTCTCTGACTTCAAAATACACTACAAAGCTCTATTAACTAAAACCCATCATGGTATTGGCATAAAAATAGAACATATGCCAATGGAATAAAATAGAAACCCCAGGCAAAACTCCACACATTTATAACCAACTAATTTTTGACAAAGGAGCCAGTAACATGCAACAGGGAAAAGACAATCTCTTCAATAAATGATTTCAGGAAAACTAGATATCCAAATGCAGAAGAATGAAATTAGATTCTTATCTCAGATCATATATCAAAATTAACTCAAAATGGATTAAAGATTTAAATGTAAGACCTAAAACGGTGCAACTATTAAAAGAAAACATAGGAGAAAAACTCCATGACATGGACCAGGTCAATGACTTTTTGGATATGACTCCAAAAACACAGGCTACAAAAGCAAAAATCAAAAAATAGGACTACATCAAACTAAAAACCTTCTGCACAGACAACAAAACAATCAACAGAGAGAGGAGACACCTACAAAATGGAAGAAAATATTTGTAAATGATAGACCTGTTAAGAGGTTAATATCCAAAATATATAAGGAATGCAAACAACACAATAGCAAGTAAATAACTTGATTTAAAAATGGGCAAAGGATCTGAATAGACATTCGTCAAAGAAGACATACAAATAATCAAAAGATATATGAAAAAAACGTTCAACATCACTAATCATTGGGGTAATTCAAACTAAAACCACAATGGGGCATTACCTAACTCCTGTTAGAATGTTCATTATGAAAAAGTCATATGATAATAACTTTAGCGAGGATGTGAATTAAAGGCAACACTTGAACACTGTTGGTAGGAATGTAAATTAATACAGCCATTATGGAAAATGGTGTGGAAGTTTCTCAACAAAATAAAAATAGAACTACCATATGACCCCGTAATCCTGTATACATCCAAAGGAAATGAAATCAGTATTTCAAATAGATATCTGCACTCCTGTGTTTATAGCATCATTATTTACAATGGCCAATATGTAGAATCAATCTAAATGTCCATCAGTGGATGAATGAATAAAGAAAATGTGGTGTATATACATAATGGAATACTATCCAGCCATAAAAAGAATACAGTTTTGTGGTATGCAATAAAATTGATGATCCTGGAGGACATTATGTTAAATGACATAAGCCAGGTACAAAGGACAAATACTGCCTGATCTTATTCATTCATATGTAGAATCTAAAAAAGCTGATCTAGAATTAAGGAGAAGAATTATGGTTACCAGGGGCTGGAGTGGTTGTTGGGGAAGTAGAGGAGATGTTGGTCAAAGTATATAGAATTTCAGTTAGACAGAATAAATAAGTTCAAGAGATCTACTGTACAATATGGTGATATAGTTAAAACAATATATTATATTCTTGAAAAATGCTGAGAGTGAAGGTAAGTGTTCTTATCATAAAAATGATAACTATGTGAGGTAATGCATATGGTAACTAGATTATTCATTTCACAATTTATATATACTTGAAATCAGACAATTTTATCAGTCAATATAAAAAAATTGAAAACATTAAATGAGAAAGACATAATTGAAAAACATTTTAGTAAAGCATAGGGGAGACTTGTTAGAAAAAGAAACAAGGAAATGAAAGCATACAGCCGACATTTAATAAATCGTTACTCAAGACATAGATGACACACTGCTCCGTGGTTTGAAGAAGAAATCACCGGCACATGAAACTCCATGACTTAGTGTTTTCGTCTCTTAAAAATTTCAATTTTTGTGCTCTTTTCGTTGAAATATATATGTCACTGCCAGATAATATATTAAATTATTTGGAGAAAACATTAATGGTAGTTCCAGGCTTGTAGGATGACAGTTAATTGACACATTATTGGCATAGAACAATGACTGATACCCCAGAAACTCAGGGACATACAATATCTTTCTAGATTATGATTTCATCACTGTTGCAATAAACCTAATGATTTTAATCGTATATGAGTTAATGGATGTACTAAGAGTCCAATCATAGTCTAAGGCAATGAGAAACCTGACTTGCACCAAACCTGGCTTGCCTGAAGGAAAGGTAGTTTGGATTAATTTCTAATCTAACAATAAAAGGATTTCAACAAGACAGACTTCCATATTAGTAAGTCTTCCATATCAGGAAAAGAAGTCTAAATCTATATTAAATATTAGAATTTTAACAAGCTTATCAGAACTTTAAATATATCAATATCAATCAGTAGTTGGTTTTGTAACATTCTTGGATGTTATCACAAGTTCCCTCAGATACTGGTTTTGTGTAATAACAGCAAGTCAAGACTTGTGCGGTCTGATGCCTCCCTTTTCCACAAGTCATACTTGCATAGAATTTGTAAATTGAAAGGTATTCTGTTGACTACAGAGAATTCCAGGTTATTTGTGCAGTCTGATGCCTCCCTTTTCCACAAGTCATACTTGCGTAGAATTTGTAAATTGAAAGGTATTCTGTTGACTACAGAGAATTCCAGGTTGAATAAGATAGTAACTGCTCTCCAAGAGCTCATAAGAACAGTTTGACATCTTCATATAGTAACTGGATCATATAAAGGGAATCTATCCAGTGATTTAAACAAAATATGTTTACATTTTTTTCAGTTTGCATGAAGAAATTTGTTGTAGGTGTATTCTTTTCTAATTAATCTTCTATAAAGGCAATGGTTAAAAGCATAGTCCCTCCAAAATCTAGCACAATCATGCATTGTATAAAAAAGAACTGCATATAGGACAGTGGTCTAAGATTATAATGGAGCTGAACAATGCCTATCACCTAGTGACATTGTAGCTATTTTAACAACTTTAGCACAACCCATTACTCATGTGTTTGTGGTGATGTTGTCATAAATAAACCTACTGCACTGCCAGTCCTATAAAAGTATAGCACATGCAGTACTGTACAATACCCAATACTTGATAATAAGCAATTATGTTATTGGTTTATGTTTTTACTATACTTTTATCACTATTTTAGAGTGTACTCCTTCCACTTATTAAAAAAAAAAAGTTAACTGTAAAACAGCCTGGGGTAGCTCCTTTAGGAGGTACTCCAGGAGAAGGCATTGTTATCATAAGAAATGACAGCTCATGCATGTTATTGTCCCTGAAGAATTTTCCAGTGGGACAAGATGTGGAAATGGAAGACAGTGATGATGATCCTGACACCATGTAGGCCTAAGCTAATATGTGTGTTTGTGTCTTAGTTTCTAATAAAAAAGTTTAAAAAGTAAGAAAAAAGTGTATAGAATAAGGATAGAAAGAAAGAAAATATTTTGAACAGCTGTACAATGTGTTCGTGTTTTAAGTCAAATGTTATGACAAGAGTCAAAAAGTTGAAAAAAAATTAAAAGTTTATAAAGTAAAAAAGTTACAGTAAGCAAAGGTTAATTTATTATTTCTCAGAATATATTGTTAAGCAATGCCAGACTGTATATAAAAGAAAGCCCTGATTGCCAACAATGCAACATTAGCATATAAAGGGATTGGATAATGCAATCTATGTAAAAGCTACAGTTGCCCTCTCTGAAAGGCGATTTGGGAAATATTAGACTTCTTTCTTAGACAAGCCAATACTCAATCCAGAATTAGACGAGTGCCAATGGGAACATTTCAGTAAGAAACATAAATTTAGGTCCCAGATAGAGAGTGGATTCTGATTGTTCAGAATTATAGAATTTTGGGTCAGAAATCAAAGAGGAGGGAGAAATGAAGAGAAAATAAGAAAAAAAAAAATCAACGGAGTCTCTTGGGTTTCTAGGTTCCATGCTTTCTCCGTTCTGCAGAACCTAATTTTATCAATTAATATATAAATATGCTCAAGTGTTTCTTATAATTGAAAATAAAAAATTCCATGCCTCTCAAATCATTACCCTATCCCTTTTATTATTACCAAACATTTTGTAAAAGTTGTACTCTGTTACTTTATTTCCTTCTTCTCTCAACCCCTGCAAACTAGAATATTGTTTGCATCTACACTGCTCTTCTCAAACTGTTGCCATGAAGATCATGGATAATCTCTGCTCTGCCAAATTTAATAGACACACTTTTCAGTCTCCATCTTATTCAACCTCTTTGTGACATTTGGAAATACTGGCTACTTACTCTATCTTGAAATTCTATTTTCCGTTGCCTTCTGGGACACTGACTTCTGACTTTTCCACTTTGCTACCTACTATGTATTTGTCTGTTTTGTTGATGGGCACCCCTTTCTCCACCCCTTTCTCAACTTTTTAGGTTTGCTCATGCCCCAAGGTTCCTGCTAGCATTAGTTCTCTCTTCTGTCTTCTAACACGCAGGTTGAGTATCTGCATTCATTTCCATGGCTCTGGCCATCACTGATATGCTAACACACCCATCTCCAGCAAAGTTCTGACAGTCTGACATGGCCATTTTGATTCAGCCTTCAAAATAAACCCTTTTTCGTTTTCATACTTGTAATGCTCAAAACTGACAGTCTCATCCTATCCCTGGGCTTCATCCATGGAATCAAGTAAGTTTTATTGTTGAACTCCAGTAAGTCTGTCAGAAACAAATATGTTTAAACACATATTTCACACGTTTAAACAGTTGACAGTTTTAGAAAACAATACAATTCCCAGTTTATTTTATGAAACTAGCATAACCTGACAAAACTAGCCCAATATCAGTTGAATATAAAATGAAAAATAAACATAACCCAATTATGACTACAACTGTAAAATTCTAGGTTAAATATTACCAGTTTGAATGTTGCATTATGTTAAATTTATGGTTTATTTAGGAATGTAGCAAAAAAACCCATGATCATGTAAATAGATGTTCATTAGTCATTTGGTAAGATTTAAATTTTATCAAATTACAGGTCATCCTATCATAGCTGCTTGTTTGTTGGGCAGGTAAATTAGTCTTTATGGATCTGCATTTAAATATAAAAACGGGCCTATACTACTTTAAACTTCTGATTCACATAATATATCATGTTTCTCTTTTAATAATATTTTTCATCTTTGAAATTAGATATTTAATATCTGTTTTTCCCACCAAACTGAAATCACCTCAAAGACATGCACTGCTATCCACAATGTGTAACTTAACATGTATGAGTGTGCATGACTGTTACAGAATTTGTGAAACCCAGTGCAAAATGAAAATAAGAGTCCCTTTATCTAAAAATGAGGAATTTCAATACAGTGACAGCAGAGCATCAAATGAAGTACAAGGCCCTGTGCAATTACACAAATCATATATCCATAATGTTGGCTCTGTGGCTGTGTATGTGTTTTAAATATGTTGAATATTATTACTGGAAAGTTAAGTAAAAAGAACTTCATCCTACCCATAGATAGAATGATAGATAGAATTCAGATCACAGACTATAAAACGTGGTCATATTAAGTTGGGTAAAAATAGTTCAGATATTAATCAAAAAATATTTTCCGGTTTATAATTATTGACTAATTCTGACTGAAGACTGTAGAACATTAAAAAGATATTGGTTAATGTTCAATAATTTTCTCTTTATATTGACATCATATAATTTTATTTGAACTTCTATTACATTATATTGATCATTCTGAGAATGTTGTCTTCTCTTTTAACATTTATTTACCATAATTCATAAAATGTATTTACTATTTTGTCCCCTTAAAGGCTTTTCTGTCCGGTTCATTGAGTCTATGAGCAAATAAAATAGTAACCACTCCATTTCTTTAATCATAAAACATTAGCATTTTAAAAATTTATAAAACGTTTTATCCTTGTTCATCTATCTTATAAAAAATAATATTCAGTTTATCAAAATATCAAAAGCTAATTTAAGACTTCATTTTGGATTTTGTTCTAAATGGCACTAATTATCTCATAGACAGAAAAATAAATCATTACTTGATGTTGTTAGAATGTGCCCATTTCATATAACCATAACAATTCCCAAAGCTTTATGAATATTCTCTTCAGACAGATTCTTTATAGTTGGGGGCAGAATCCAGTATAACGTTTACATTGCCTCTCCTGCAGCTCTGAATAACTTCCCTTCAGGCTTCCCAAAAGTTCAGGTATGTACAACCCTTATTCTGCCTGGATTTATGGTGATTGTGATAAAAAGGAAGACGGATTTCCTTTTGTGTAAATTATTGATGGATGCTCTCTTACTTTGTTCCTGGAAAGTTAAAAACAAAAAAACAAAAAAGGTGCAGGCTATGAACAGTGAACAGTTACATACTTCAATGCTGCTGCTCTCAGGGATTTAAAATAAATAAATAAATCCCCAAGCTAGGCATGTTTCATTATAGAAATCATTTTTAAAGCTCATTCCAGTGTCATGTCTGTCCTCCTCCCCACCTCCCACTCTAGGTTCCAGTCAAATGGAAATATGTGGCTTTTCTCACTCCATTCTGTCTCTCTTTTCCATTTACTTACCCCCTTCTCTTCCTCTTTCATTCTATTTCCTTCTGCTTTCACGCACTTTCTCTTTCACACATATTCACTCATGCATTCCCACTCACCTGTTCTCTCTTACTCTGTCACTCTGTGCCAGCCATGGGCTAGAGACCATACTAAGTGGACACTGGGTGGCAAGAGATACGCCAGTGTGGCTGGAGGATAGTGACATGGTGCCAGCAAACGTCAGAGAGGGCAGCAGGGCCCAGATCACCAGGGCACTGAGGGCCTGGTACCCAGTGGGAAGTGACCAGAGGGCGGGGCACAAAGTGGAATCAGATATCCTGCTGCTCTGAGAAGAATGAAGGGTTGTGGGCAAAAGTGAAAGCCGGAAGATCCCTTAGACAGTCTATAGTCACCTTAGGGTTAATTTTGGAGATGGAGCAGACAGCACTTGTCTATGGATTTGATGTGGGAAGTGAGACGAAAAAAGGAAATCAGAGACCCAAGTTTCAGGCTTGAGCAACTCTGTTTTCACTAGTTCATTGCCATTCTTTTTTTTTTTTCCTTTCTCTTTCCCTCCTCTTTTCCTCTTCCTTGTTCACACTATGACAGAATGTGACATACTCCTTACAGCCCCAAGTTCATTCCTCTTCAAGTGTCAGTTTAGAAGTCACAAACTCCAGGAACTGTTCCTGAAGTCCCCACACTGGGGCAAAGCCACACACGTCCTGTTGTCTTCCCTCCCGGCATCAGTGTGCACATTATTACTTTATTCACAGGAGTTCCAAGCAGGACTTTCTACAGCCCAAATGCAGCAAGTCTGTGTCTAAGCTCAGTTAGCTAAGTGAACTTTCGAAAGTTACTTAAGGAAGTCTCAGTCCCCACATCTGTAAAGTGCAGATAAGAAAATGGTCTACCTCACACAAAGTTTTGCCAGAGATGATATACATAAAATACTTAGCACAACACTGGCAGAGAGCAAATGCTAGATAAATGATAGTCGTTATTATTATCGCTGTCTTTACTGGTTTACATTATCCACCTTCATCTAAGCAGGGTTTCTGCAGAATAGCAGAAACCAAACTAATGTAGCAAATAAGCTACATAATTCAAGCCCAGGAAAAAGCTAACATTTCAGTGGCACGCATTCAAGATGGATAGTTTGATTTATTAACCAATTCAGATAAATGTGCACGTGGAAGTCATAGTCAAATATTACTGTCAGTTTCCACGTCCTCCATTTAATTCGGGGTTTGATTTTCTAAATGTAGCACTTACCAGATTAGGTGGACCCACAGGATTATTTTTCCTTGAGGTCTCACCTGAGCAGGTGCATGTACAGTAGACAGAACAGAAAGAGACTGATTAGAGAGGTTGGAGTGGTAGAGGGCGTGACCCTCTTAATCATTCTTCACTTCCTTTTTTTAAGAGACGACTTGGCAACGTCCACCACATCCGCGTCAACGCCTCCTTGGTGTCGTCCGCTTCCAATAACCCAGCTTGCGTCTTGCACACTTGTGGCTTCCGTGCACATATTAACAACTCATGGTTTTAGCTCCCAGCCGCCAAGCGTTGCCAAGGCGTTGAGAGGTCATCTGGAAAGTCTTTTACCCAGAATCGCTTTGATTCAGGCCAGTTGGTTTCTCCTGCGGTGATTTGGAAATTCGCGCCCTCCTCTGGTCCTCGTCCAGGTGCGCGGGAAGCAGGTGCCCAGGAGAGAGGGGATAATGAAGGTTCCATTCTGATTACCCCAAAACTTGAACCTGCAGACCAAGCGCAAAGTAGAAACTGAAAGTACATTGCTGGCGGATCCTACGGAAGTTATGGAAAAGGCAAAGCGCAGAACCAGGCCGTGGTGTGTGCCGCCCCCCCTGGGATGGATGAAACAGCAGGCGCGGCGTGGGTAAGAGGAACCAGTTTCAGAGATCATCCTGCCCAACGCAGACTCGGCAACTCCGCGGAAGACCAGGGTCCTGGGAGTGACTATGGGCGGTGAGAGTTTGCTCCTGCTCCAGTTGCGGTCATCATGACTACGCCCACCTCCCGCAGACCATGTTCCATGGTAAGCACTCTTCTCCCTTGCGCACAAGTTCGCGCGCCAGGCGCGCCGGGGCAATCCGGGACACGTTGGGGGCCCCTGCGCCTAGGCAAGTCCGGGAATAGCCCGGCCTTGCACTTTGGACCTGCGGAGAGCACTGGCTCTCCCACGGGCGGCCGCCAGCTGCGCTTGAGTATCCTGGCCCATAGTCACTTGAACCTGGCGCTGCTGCTGCCCCTGGCAGGCTGCGAGTAGCAGTCCCCGACGCCTGCTTTCTGTCCGGAGACGGAACGCTGCAGCCTCCTCGCCGCTCAGCGGTGGCAGCCTACAGCCGGTCTCAGAGGCAGCCAAAGGCTCTCTGTCTGTCTGGAGCCCTTCCCGTGCTCCTGGACGCCCCAAGTTACTCACGCAGACGACCCGGGTTCGGCGAGTAGCTGGGCTCTTGCAGCTCAGAACTCCCTAGAGAAGTGAAAGCGAAGCTCCCACGCGACGCGCTTTTAAACCCTAGGGAAACAGGTCTCCGGAAAACCCCATTTTTCCCCGAGTGAGACTGGGAGTTTCCGACAAGGGCTGTACCTTGCGCCTATTGCTGGGAAACCAGTCCTGGGGCTGGCGCTGAGACAAGGCCAGCTTCTGTTTTATTGTTGTTGTTATTTATTTATTTATTTTTTCCTACGGGCGCTTCTCGATGGAGGCAGAATGAAATAGGCATGACTCTGACTTCTAGACCAGTGTTGAGACCTAATATGTCTTATTTGTGCAGAATACGGATTTAGAATGGACAGGGACAGAATTCAGGAGGGTTGGATTCGGATGGCAGTCATGTATGACCAATGAAAGAGCAAAAATGTTACTGGAATAAAAAAAGAGGAAAAAGGGATGTGAGGGGAAAAGATCTGCTTAGGAAAATTGGAATGCTTTACAGTAACTACTTCCTCAAGCGAGAAGACAGCTGGGGGGAGCGTGCAGGAATAGGAAACTGACTGTTCTTTCTTTTGATGGCTACTCCGTTAGATCAAGACTTCTTTCCACTCCCGTGGGTAAAGAATCAAGAACTGACACAAACAAGGAGTACCAGCTCAGTAACAAAACACAGATAGGGAGAGCGGAAAGAATAGCCGACATAATTATGGAAGACTTCTAAGGAGTGTCCTCCCGGAGCTTAATGTAAAACTAAAAATTGAGCACAACCCTATTTTCCTTGCAATGCCCATAGTTCTCCTGCAGTTTCTTCTTTCTGGATCACCTTTGATTCTAATCCTTGCAACACCTCTGCCCTAAAGTAGAAAGGTAAACCGAGAAAAGGAAGCAAGCGTGTGCATTTTTCAGAAAGAGCCTTTACTTCCTGAAGTACAGCTATATGAATCATGGGTTATAAGTTTTCATTAGCAGACAAAATATTAAAATTCTAATAATAATGATTATAATGCATGGCTTCCTGCAGTTTGTTTCAAGAGATTTCACTAGAAGTTTGTTCCATCAAGAGTGCACATAAGGTTACTCTTTACCCTTTGTCTTTGCCATTTCTTTTGAGAGTTGAAGTAGTTGAGGATCTATTATGTGGTTATCTGGTTAGGGTAATTTCATCATATTTGAGGACCAAAAAGTTGAATAGCAATAAAAAACAGACTCTACTCGGGAGGCTGAGGCAGGAGGATTGCTTGAACCTGGAAGTCAAGGCTGCCGTGAGCCATGATCTTACAACTATACTCCAGCCTAGGCAACAGAGTGATGCCCTGTCTCAAAAACTAATAATAGAGAACTAACATTAGAAACCCTGAACAGGTATAAAGTAGAATTACAAACTGCATCACATTAGTGTTT
This sequence comes from Macaca thibetana thibetana, assembly GCF_024542745.1. Taxonomy (NCBI): domain Eukaryota; kingdom Metazoa; phylum Chordata; class Mammalia; order Primates; family Cercopithecidae; genus Macaca; species Macaca thibetana. The sequence continues at coordinate 66,110,960 of NC_065585.1, forward strand.
GAATATTTTTTTAAAACATGGAAAAGGCCATTTCATAGAACGAACTTACATGTCATATTCACACTCATGTATGTGACTTTTTTCTGCTTTTAACCCTGACACATAACCTACTGTAATAAGAACAAATATTTAGTCTTTTTCTGAAATAAGATCATATGATGCAGTATCACAGTTTGGCCAGGAAGTGCCCTAGTGAGGTTCATGCACAGGGAGATAGGTTTTTGTACAATCCCCTTGACTACACATATATGGTTATTTTTTAAGAAAGCAATGTAGTTCAGTGCCTAAAAGCTGAGGTTCTAGACTCTTCAACCTGACAGACTTGGATTTGAATTCCATATCTATATTATATACAGGAATTTTCCAGCCAGGCGTGGTGGCTCAAACCTGTGATCCCAGCAGTTGGGGAGGCTGAGGTGGGCAGATCGCCTTAGGTCAGGAGTTCAAGACCAGCCTGGCCAACATGGAGAAACCTTGTCTCTACTAAAACTACAAAAAAAAATTAGCCAGGCATTGTGGCTAGCGCCTGTAATCCCAGCTACTCAGGAGGCTGAGGCAGGAGAATCACTTGAACCTGGGAAGCTGAGGTTGCAGTGAGCCGAGATCGCACCATTACACTCCAGCCTAGGTGACAGAATGAGACTCCATCTCAAAAAAAAAAAAAAAAAAAAAAAAAAAAAAAAAAGAGAAAAAGAAAGAAAGAAAGATACAAAAGGAGTTTTCTTTCTTTTTTTTTTTTTTTTTTTTTTTTTGAGACGGGGTCTGGCTCTGTCACCCAGGCTGGAGTGCAGTGGCGCAATCTCCGCTCACTGCAAGCTCCGCCTCCCGGGTTCACGCCATTCTCCTGCTCAGCCCTCAGCCTTCCCAGTAGCTGGGACTATAGGCGCCCGCCACCACGCCCGGCTAATTTTTTGTGTTTTTAGTAGAGACGGGGTTTCACCGTGTTAGCCAGGATGGTCTCCATCTCCTGACCTCGTGATCCGCCCGCCTCGGCCTCCCAAAGTGCTGGGATTACAGGCGTGAGCCACCGTGCCCGGCCTGGAGTTTTCCTACATAACTCTTTCTGTGCCCCAGATTCTCCATCTATAAATGTGAATAACTTGTAGTACTTACCTACTTCCTCATGAAGTGGTTATGGAATCAAATTATCCGTGAAAATAGGTCTATGCAATGGACATTCAGTAAAAACTGGTTTTAAAGACTGATAAAGACCGTAGTTGATGGATTGTAGAAAACTATTTATGTTCACTTTTACCCCCATAACTTAAGCATCTGAGGATTGAATGTATTATTTGGCTTACATTAAAAACCAACAAGAATTTTTAGACAGACCTCATTCTGGTTTAACCAAATTCCCTACTGAAAACAAATTCTCCAATTTCAGCCTCTTCAGGGGAAGTAAGGGCAATCCCACAAGCCCACGCTTGCCTTGCATTGTTCTTATGATTTATCTTTTTGGTAACCTAATTAAAAGTTCAGGATGGTGGGGAGTGGGTGTGACAACAATCTCCAAAGCACTCTCAAACCAGCCAATCTTAATATGTTACTCTCTATGTGATGTAGGAGAAAGGTCTTCAATTACAGACCAAACTACCAAGCTACATCATTAATGGGAGAGCTGGGGACCTATGAGATGTGGGTCCAAGGCCCTAGGTATGTTTGCAGCATTGTCCCTGAGGCAATTTCAGATCTAAAGAGTTTCTGCATTTGGATGGCCAGGTAGATTCTTAGAATAAGGTGTCTGTGAGATGAAAAAGATCATTTAGGCTAAAGTTTTCATTTTAGAAATCAGGTAAGTGATCTTAAGAGATGCTGTTCATTTACACAGTCACACAAACCATTGTCTTACAAGTCAAAAGTCTCAAGTGTCTATATTCCAAAACCTCTGTGCTTTTTACATTGCCACAGTCTGTCTGGGACTAATTATTCAATGACAACAATGGCAACAGAAAACACTCTTAACAGGCAAGACAAATTATGTTTCAAAATTGAGAAAGTATGTGTAATACACAAAAAGACTGAATTTTCCAACAACCATCATTGGAAAGAATGGACAAAATGCTATCCAGTGAATAAATAGGTTGATTTAAATTTGGGGAGCACTTAACTACGGAAAATTGGGGTGAAGAAGACAGCTAGTACTCACAGAAAGTAAAACAACCTCACGTATTAAAACAAAAGGTGGACCTTTGAAATAATATTTATGATAATAGTAAAAGTATCCCTTTCACTCTAGCATTTAATCATTTTATTATATTCTCCTTTAAGCTCATTTCAAGTGATATGTTATATAATTTTTCCTCTGTCATCTACTCCTCCTGAAGTATATCTTTTGGACACCTGTAAGATGACAGAGAAAATAAAAGTATGATTCCATACAATCTATACAGATCTGATTACAAGGTCAGAATCTGATGAATAACTAGCAATTGATCATCCAAATGTCCATCAACAGAGGATTGGATAAAGAAAATGCGGTACGGCCAGGCATGGTGGCTTATGCTTGTAATTCTGACACTCAAGAAGGCCAAGGCAGGAAGATTGCTTGAGCCCAGGAGTTCAAGACCGGCCTGGGTAAAAGAGTAAGAGCTGTCCTCTAAAAACAAATTTTAAAAAACTAGCTGGGCATGGTGGGGCACACTTGTTGTCCTAGTTACTCAAAACACTGAGGTAGGAGGATATCTTGAACCCAGGAATTTGAGACTTTGGTGAACTATGATCGTGCCACTGCACTCCAGCCTGGGCAGCAGAGTGAGACTCTATCTCAAAAAGAGAGGGGAAAAAAAAAAAGAAAATGTGGTACATGTATACCATGGAATAGTACTCAGCCATAAGAAAGAGTTAAATCATGTCTTTTGCATCAAAATGGATGAAACTCGAGGCCATTATCTAAGTGAAATGACTCAGAAAGCCAAATACTGCATGTTCTTACTTATAACTGAGAGCTAAACAGTGGTACAAATGCACATACAGAGTGGAATAATAGGCATTGGAGACTCGGAAAGGTGGGAGAGCAGGAGGAGGATAAGGATTACAAAATTACCCATTGGGTACAATGTTCACTATTCAAGTGATAGATACACAGACTTCACCACTGTACAGTATATTAAATATGTATTATTAAGAAATCTGCTCTGGTCCCCCTTAAATCTGAGTGTACATTTTTAATTGCCAAAATATTTTTTTAAATTAGCAATCAATCACTGAGGATCTTTAGGATGAAGGGACAGGAGTAGAAGAGAGAGGCAAAACTTCATTCAGAAGACAAATGTGATTACATGTTATCAATAGATTATGGCCATTGCTAATCAAATCCTGGTAAAGCAACAAATTCAAGTTAGCATCCATACCTGGCACCTACTATGTATGTGTTACAGAAAGACTAATTTGCAGATCTTTTTGGATATTTACAAATTATATATATATATATAATTATATATATATATATATATATCACACACACACGCACACACACACATACACACTCCCATATATATATATATATATATATGTATTAGAGATTTTATATATAAAGTTCCTGACACATGGCAGGTACTCAATTAAAGGTAACTAGCATCATCATCATTATCTGTCTCCTGAGTTAATTCATGCTCATCATGCATATAGGCACTTAGTGGCAGAGTTATGAATAGATTTGTATAAATAAAATTATTGGATTTTTGTTTCTCTTATTTTCTTGTCACATATGCAGATGAGAAGTTAGATTTTTGTTTGTTTTCATAACTGCTACCCAGACAATGTTCTCTATTTGTAATAACATGGGTCATTTGATTTATTGGGAGGTGTTATTGATTGTTTAATATGACAGATCATGATATAATAGATGACAGTGTTACTGGAAACTTTGTGATATCCCTAACAGTCTTCAGGCTGTCACAATATTAGTTCCTTGGGTTTGAAGGAGTGCTGCTTGTACTCGTAATCAGAGAAGGCACACAAGTGAAATGTCTTGCATTCGAGTACAATTAAAGTTCATTTGGGAAATTCACAGGAAATATATCATCAACATGCCTCAGAGTTTACAAAAAGATAATAAATAAAACACTATGGCAGTTTTATGAAGAAATAGGTCCCTGTATGATCAGATTTTAATGTTTGTGGGAACCACTGGCTTTCCATTTTTCTGCCTGAAATAATACCATTTATTTCAGTCCTTTTGATTAGACAATTGCTCCTAATTGGGAAGAGTTATCAAAAACAGGTAGAGGGGGCCGGGCGCGGTGGCTCAAGCCTGTAATCCCAGCACTTTGGGAGGCCGAGACGGGCGAATCACGAGGTCAGGAGATCGAGACCATCCTGGCTAACACAGTGAAACCCCGTCTCTACTAAAAAATACAAAAAACTAGCCGGGCATGGTGGCGGGCGCCTGTAGTCCCAGCTACTCGGGAGGCTGAGGCAGGAGAACGGCGTAAACCCGGGAGGCGGAGCTTGCAGTGAGCTGAGATCCGGCCACTGCACTCCAGCCTGGGCGACAGAGAGAGACTCCGTCTCAAAAAACAAACAAACAAACAAACAAAAAACAAAAACAAAACAACAACAACAACAAAAAACCAAAAACAAACAAACAAACAAACAAACAAAAAAACCAGATAGAAATCATTGGTTTCTATCTGAGGATGTGAATTTATTTATTGAGTTTTTCTAACATGACAAGAAGCTGGACAGCGCTGTGTTTGAAAGGATTCTGAGTCTCTGGGGATTCAGAGACAGAAGATAGTGAAAGGATAGGAGAGGAGTCCCAAAATACAAACATAAACTTTGTAAGACTTTTGGGAATGTAAACCCTTCAGGGTTCATTATTAAAAAGAAAGCGTGCAGTTAGAGTAGTAACAGTGCAATCCCTCCCACAGTGTTGCCTCCAAAAATCAAATAGACAGACAAACTACCATCAAGTTTTACAAAAATATACAATTACGTGCAGTACATCATAAAATTTCAACAATATGTAACTCTTTGAAATGTAGTGCATCTCTTAACCTGTGGATGCCTTATCTTATGGGGATGCTCAACATAAATTCAAATTGATTAACACCCTTGAGTGTTTTTCAGAAGCAGTCTCTGATTTCATCACCCTTGTTTTACACTTTCCTAAAGAGTAATTGCAAAATAAAAAAGTGAAAGGATGCTACACTCCAAAATACTGTTCCATTTTGGTTGTTACATAAGTTCAACTTTTGGGGTTCTTCCTGTAGTATCTCCAAATCAAGATGTATTTTTAAAATTATTAGAAATAAATGGTCCAGTCCATTGAAACCCCACAATCAAATGCAATATGATATAACATTTAGCACATTCTTATTTACTGTTGAATTCAGTTTCTTTTAGGTATATCTTTGGACTTCCTCCCCTGATCCTTGTTCTGTTGCCAGTAGCATCATCTGATTGTGATATTGAAGGTAAAGATGGCAAACAATATGAGAGTGTTCTAATGGTCAGCATCGATCAATTATTGGTATGTGCTTATTTTGTTTTACTCACATTTTCATGCATTGGGAAAATTTGAACTTTTTTTTGGTATGTAGTTTTATAATCAAGTATTCATATTTCTTGACAAGAAAGTGAAATAACTACAGAATAAAATTTAATGAGCTACTAACTGTATATTTTTATAGCTGACATAATTATGTAGCTTAAAAATAATTCTTTCCTAGACTGTAAGATGCTCACGACTATTCATTTCAGTCCTATTCACTAGTAAATTTCTTGTAAGCATAATTCATTATCACCGCCTAAATTTCCTCACCTCTCCTTTACCATGTTAGTCCCTGTAGAAGCATTACATTAAGAGAGGGAAAATAACAGAGTAAATATTTAAAACGTATGGTGAATAGATGTGTTTTATTTGGATGTGTGTATGTAGATGCATAGTTATTTATGTGTGTATTTTATATCTATGTGTAATCAATAATTTGTTGTGAGTTAAATTTTCTATTTTTGATGGGTAAAGCTTTTCTAATTAATATATTTTATACCTTAGAGCCAGCTTAGGTTTCTAGAAAATTTGAACAGAAAATAGAAAATTTCCATATGCTCTCTCTCCCTCTGCACTCTTTCCCTTATCTTACATCAGTATGGTACATTTATTACAATTGATGAGCCAGCATTAATACATTACATAAGTGCATATTTAACGTTAGGATTCATTCCTTATGTTTTATAGTTTTATGGGTTTTGATAAATGTATAACATCACATATTCGTGATTACATATCATACAAATCATATGGTAAAAATCTATCCACCAACTCATCCTTCCCTTTTTACCCCTGAACTCCTAGTAACCACTGATTTGTTTATATCTCTGTAGTTTTGCCTTCTTTAGAATGTCATGTAGTTAGAATCATGCGGTCTGTATGTGGCCTCTTTAGACTGGATTCTTTCACTTAGCAATGTGAATCAAAGCATCTCCCATACTTTTTTGTGGCTTGATATTTCATTTTTTCTTATTGCTGGATAACAGTCTATTGAGTGAATATACCACAACTTGTTTATTTTTTCACTGATTGAAAAATGTGTCTCAGTTGCTTCCAATATTTGGAAATTATGAATAAACTTCTATAAACATATACATGCAGGGTTTTTTGTGGACATAAGTTTCCAACTCAGGTAAATACCTACAAGCATGACTGCTGGATCATATGGTAAGACTGTGTTTAGCTTTGTACAAAACTGCCAAACCTTCTTCCAAAGTGGCTGTACCATTTTGCCTCCTTACCAGCAATGAATGAGATCCTAATGACGTCCATCTTTGCCAGCGTTTGGTATTGTCAGTGTTTCAGATTTTAACCATTGTAATAGGCTTGCCATAGTATTTCAGTGTTGTTTCAATTTTCCATTCCATAATGACATACAATGTTGACCATCTTTTCAGATACTTATTGCGATTTGTATATCTGCTTTGCTGAGGTGTCTGAACTCACATCTTTACTGAAATCTTAACAATATTGAGTCTTCTTAGCCATTATCATGTACTATCTCTTTTTTAATTTTTTTCATCATTTAAATTTATTATCTGGACAGAGAACAAATGAGTATTAGTTTGGCAACATTTGTAAATAATTATATGCGTGTAAAACTCTGCAAAAGAAGATGTGGTTGAAAATGCAAACTTTCATCAGAGCTTTGTTCTTTTCATCATATAAATCCTGTAAATATTTTATTAGACTTATACCTAAGTATTTCATATTTTAGTGCTACTGTAAATGGTGTGTTTCTAATTTCAAATTTTAGTTGTTTATTGCTGGTATATAGGAAAGCAATTGACTTTTGTATATTAACCTATGTCCTGCAACCTTACTATAATCACTTGTTTGTTCTAGAAGTCTGTTATTATTAGGAATTTTCTACATAGACAAACATGTCATCTGCAAGAGTTAATTTTTTCCAAGGTTTCAGAGCTGTATCAATACAATGTGATTGATGTATTGTTTTAACAGATAATTAGTCTTTTTTCAATTGGATTGAAACTCTGAATAGCAATGGAAAACTCTCTCAAATGTTCATAAGATGGGAGAAATTGTCTAATCTGTCCCCCCTTTTACTCCACTGTCTCTTCCACGTACTCATACTGAAGTGGCATGATGCCTTGAGGAATTTAGTGTTATACCTCTTGTAGGAATATGGAAACTAAAAAGAGATACTGTGCTACACTGTACATTGTAATCCAGAGGTCCCTGATTTTGCCCATTGACAAGAAAAAAAATAGGGCATAGTAAATGTTAATTTAGATTTCTTGCTAATTTGGACATTGCATTAGATGATGCTACTAAATTAATCTTTTGAGTCAAGATAATATTTCTCATTTAATTTTATTATCTGGGCAGAGAACAAACTAGTGCTAGTTCAACATTTATAGATAACTATATGTGTATAAAACTTCAAAAGAATATGCCATTAAAATTCCATAAAAGGAGAGTTTTATCCAACAGACTCATGACACATTTTTTTGGTGGGAGAATATAGAGGAGCTTATCTCATTAACACACAAAACAAGAACAAGTACGTCAGCAGCAATAATAATACTATTTTCAAAAAACAAAACATAGCTACTCTTCTTAAGGAGGTTAATTCACAAGACATGGAAAAGAATGCAGCTGGTCAGTCCAACTTAGTAGTTCCATAGTAACTTTAAGAATGTTTTCTATACATAGAAGGGGATAAATTTAAGGTAAGGAGAAAGTCTGAATGAATTATTAATATCAACATGACTGGTAGAGCAGATTTAGTTACTCATTCACTCAGTGTGGACTAGATGCTTTGCAGACATTACTGTGTTTAAGTTTTGGGGAGACCACAATACTAATAGTTATGAAGTGCTTGTTATGTTCTTAGTGCTTTCCACGTGTTAACTAATTTAATCCTTACAACATCCCTTGAGAAAGGCATTCTTACTACCTCTGTTTCAAAACAGAAGAATCTGAGGCCCAGGGTTACCCAGTTTATAAGTGACTGAGCCAGAATCTTTCTCTATGCTCTCTACCCGACTCTCCTACCTCCCAAGGACAATCTCTGTGATAGTTTATTCATTCAGCGAACATTTATTTAGGGCCTGATATGTACAAGTTACTATGAAAAACCCATTTATGTGGGTGATGTTGGGTTTGGGTGTGAATACAATGATGGACCAAGTACAGATCCTTCTTTTAAGAAGCTTACATTTTGGTGAGGGTTAAAGGTTGGTGGTGTATAATGCAAGTTACAGTTTTAAAAGTAGGAAGAGTGACTGCCTGTTTGTTAGATGTCTGCTTATCATCTAACAAATAGACTGGTTGTAAACCAAACTCAGAAACAAAAAGATGTAAATGGTGTTCTGGAAGTAGTAAAGAAGCAATTTTGGCCTGTGTAGAAGTTTCAGCAAGTTATCCAGAAGGTCTAGCTAAGATAATTGGTAAAAGTGGCTACACTAAACAACAGACTTCAATGTAGATGAAACATCCTTCTACTGGAAATAGGTGACATCTAGAACTTTCATAGCTAAAGAAGAGAAGTCAATGTCTGGCTTCAAAGCTTAAGAGGACAAACTGAGTCTCTTCTTAGGGAGAAATGCAGCTGGTGACTTTAAGTTTCAGCAAAATATTATTGCTCATTGACGGTGCAAAATTGGTCACCCAAGAGTACTGATGGATATTAATGTTTTCATAACTGCTAATATAACATCTGTTTTCAGCCTGTAAATCCAAGAGTAATTTCAACTTTCAAGTCTTATTATTTAAGATATATATTTTGTAAGGCTATGGCTGCCAGAGATAATGATTCATCTAATGGATCTGGGCAAAGAATTGAAACCTTGTGAACAGGATTCATTATTCTGTAATAGATGCCCTTAAAAACATTTGTGATTCATGGGAGGAGGTCAAAACATCCACATTAACAGGAGTTTGGAAGAAGTTGATTCCAACTCTCATAGATGACTTTGAGGGGTTCAAGACTTCAATAGAGAGAGCAAATGCAGATATGGTGGAAATAGCAAGAGAATTAGAATTAGAAGTGGAGCCTGAAGATGTGACTGAAATGCTGAAATCTCAGGATAAAACTGGAATGGATGAGGAGCTGCTTCTCAAGTATGAGCAAAGAAAGTGGTTTCTTGAAGTAATTTTACTTTGAGTAAAGATGCTGTGAACATTGCTGAAATGACAAGAAAACATTTAGAATATTACACAAAATTAGTTAAAGCAATGGAAGGATTTGAGAGGATTGTCTCTAATTTTAAAAGAAGTTCTACTGTGGATAAAATGCTTTCTAACAGTATCACATGCTACAGAGGAATCTTTTGTGAAAGAAAGAGTTAATCTATGTGGCAAACTGCATTGTGGCCTTATTTTAAATATTACTCCAGCCACCCAACCTTCAGCAACCACCACTCTCATCAGTCAGCATCCACTAATGTTGAAGCAAGATCCTCCACCAGCAAAAAAGTTTACAGTATCCTGAAGTCTCAGATGATTGTCAGCATTTTTCAGCAAAAAAGTCCTTTTAAATTAAGATATATACATTGTTATTTTAAACATAAGGCTATTGTACACATAATAGGCTATAGTATAGTGTAAACATAACTTTTATATGCTGGGAAACCAAACAACATTGTGTGACTCACTTTATTGTGATATTTGCTTTACTGCAGTGGAACGAAACCCACAGTATCTCTGAGGTATGCCTGCAATAAATTATGCAATCATTATCACTATCTAATTCTAGAATATTTTCATCATTGCCAAAAGAAATATTCTACCTGTTAGCAGTAACTCTTTATTCCCCATCACCAGCCTCTGGCAGCCACTATTCTGCATTCTGCTTTCTGTCTCTAGGAATTTACCTATTCTGGACATTTCATATAAGTCTTGTATATAATTCATATGGATGATATGCAACTTTTTGTATTGATCTTGTTTGCCTTCGCATAATGTTTTTAAGATTAATCCATATGATAACAGGAGTTGGTATTTCATTTCTCTTCACGGATCAATACAATTCTGTTGTGTGGATATGCCACATTTTGTTTATTCATTCATCAAGTTTTGGACATTTGGGTTTCCCATTCTTTGACTATGCAAGTTTTTATGCAATTCTCTTGGAATGTTCCTAGTAGTCAAGTTGTTGGATTATATGGTCACTCTGTTAAACTTTTTGAGGAACTGCAAACTGTTTCTAAAGAGGCTACACCATTTGCATTTCTACCAGCAGTTTGTTAAGGCTCTGATTTCTCTACATTCTCACCAAAACTTGTTGTCATCTAACTTTTTTATTCTAGCTATCTCTGTGTGTGTGAAATAGTATCTCATAGTGATACTGATTTTCATTTCCTTGATGACTAATGATGTCAAGCATCTTTTCATTATTGGCTGTTATTATCAGCCATTTTGCATATCTTCTTTTGGAGAATTGTTTATTCAAAATTTTCACCCACTTTTAAATTGGGTTATTTGTTTTTTCAGTTTTATATTTGTAAGAGTTCTTTATATGCTCTGTATCCTAGACCTTTATCAGATATTATAATTTTTCCTCCCATCATTTGTATTATGTTTTATTTTCTTGATAGTGTCCTTTGAAGGACATTTTTAATTTTTATGAAGTTCAATTCATTTACTCTTTGTGCTCATGTTTTTGTTTTCATATCAAAGAAACGATTGCTTAATCCAAGACAACAAAGATTTACAGGTATGTTTTATTCTAAGAGCTTTATAGTTTCAGTCTCACATGTTGGTCTTTGATTCATATTGAGTTAATTTATGTATATGGTGTGAGGTAGGGGTCCAACTTCATTCTTTTTCATGTGGTTATCCAATAGATCCTGCATCTGATATTGAAAATTATATTTTCCCTCATTGAATGTCTTGATACCCTTGTTGAAAATAAACTGAACTCAAATGTATGGGTTTATTTCTGACCTCTCAATGGTAATCCATTGATATATAATCCCTATGCCAGGACCAGACAGTCTCAATTACTGTAGCTTGGTATTTAGTTTTGAAATCAGTTTTGTCTTTCACTTGTGTTTTTATTTCCTTAAAATCTTTTATACTGATGAAATTACTGATTTTTTTTTATGGATTGACTACCTTTTTTTTAGGGATTAGTAAATTAAATAGCTTTATAATTTAAATGCAATCTAAATCTCTCTGGTGATGTCGTATCTCTGAGCAATTACTAAACCATGTGACTCTATATACTAGTAAGTATGGTCAAGTGAGTGGTATGGACAGAAGCAATGACAGACTGTAGAGAAGTGGTGGGGAGCTTCAAGATCCATTTTCATTCTCCCATTAGATTTTGATGATATTCTCATCATTTGGTAAGAGTACATTATAATATATTAAGTATAACTTAATTTATTAATTTAGAGACAGAGTTTCACTCCATCACCCAGGCTGGAGTGCAGTGGTGTGTTCTCAGCTCATTGCAATCTCCACCTTCCAGCTTCAAGCAATTATTGTGCTTCTGCCTACCAAGTAGCTAGGATTACAGGCATGCACCACCACACCCAGCTAATTTTTGTAGTTTTAGTAGAGATAGGTTTTTGCCATGTTGATCAGGTTGTTCCCAAACTCCTGATCTCAAGTGATCTGCCTGCTTCAGCCTCTCAAAGTGCTGGTATTACAGGCATGAGTCACTGTGCTTGGCCTAAGTATAACTCTATAATTGTCCTATCTGTTTAAAACATCTTTCCATTCATAATTCCCTTAGTTTCTTACTTTTGATAGATAATTTTATTTTTATGTAGTGACATCTATATAATAAAATTTCAGAGGGTTCAATTTGGGCACCAAGGTGGGAGAGATCAGGGGCTGGTATGAAATTTATACAGAAATAGTTTTCCTATAAAGCCACAAATAAGTGACACTTGGAGAAGAAAGAACCTCTTTTTCCCCTTGAATAATATTGGCATCCTCGTCACACATCACTTCACCAGAGATGTATGGGTTTATTTCTGGACTCTGCAATTCCATTTTGTTTATCTATATATCTGTCCTGGGTCAGTACCAGACTGTCTTTGTTACTCTTTCTTTGGATAAGCTTTGAAATCAGGAAATATGAATCCTTCTACTTGTGTGTGTGTGTGTTTTTTTTTTTTCTTGAGATTGTTTTGGTTATTTCAGGTCCCCTGGAATTCCACGGGAAGATTTTAGAATCAGCTTGTCAAATTTCTACAAAGAAGTCAACTGGGATTCTGATAGGGATTTTGTTTCATGCATTAATTAATTTAGGAATATCATCTTCTTAATAATGCTCAAAAATGCTTGTGGCCCATGAACATGGAATCCTTTATCCATTTATTTGTATCTTTTAAAATTTAACAATATTTTATAGTTTTCAGAATATAGGTTTTACCTTTCTTTTGTTAAAGTTATTCTTAAGTATCTTGTGTCTCTTTAATGCTATTGCAAATGGAATTTTTTCTTTATTTTATTTTAAAATTATCTATGATTTCTAACTCTCCACTCCTTGTATACTTACCTAAGTATGCATCTTATTTCCCCATACTAGTCTATATATATATAGTAAGGACAGATTTTATGTTTGAGTCATCTTTGTATCTCACAGACTATTAGCCCAGCATCTTAAATGTAGTGGTTTTTCAAATGTTTAATAAATAGTTTACGGATTGTTAACACCATAAATTAATGAGAACCCAGAGCTAATTTTGAATAATCTAGGAAGCCTGTTTTTTTGAACATATGTTTCTTTGGAAATTTGTTATGAGTCAAATGTCAGGTACTTTTTGATATCAATATGAACTAGTTTTGGATGTTGTACAATATTTTTGTCCATAAAAAATTATTTTACCTAAATATAACTCATGTGGTTGAACTACATAACTCTTAGTCACCAGAGCAAAGGCTGTTTCAAAATATAAAGGCTGCTGGAAATGACCAAACGCTTTCTAGAAATAACTCAGTCTAATTGTAGGCAAATACAGGGCTATCCCTTTATTTTAAATTATAAACCTATAAATCTAATGATTAATCAGTTATAATATGCTTTCACAACTTCCAATATTTTTAACTGTGACTCTATTCTAGAGGCTTTCACAGATTCAACTTTTGTCTTTGCACTGACAGCTCTCATATAGCCTGAAGTCTACATTTCTCCATGAACTCTAGGACCATTTAATTCGAATATCAAGTAGATATTTCTACCCAGATGTACTATGGCACCTCATGCCTAATAGTGAACTAATTTATCATCACATTTAGCCTGTTCCTGCTTCTGTATTCTCTATCTTAGGTAATCTTAGCATTTCCCAGTCTTTGAATTCTGAAAGCCTTCATCTCATCCATCACCAAAATCTATAGTTTAGTATATCATCTTAACACCTGTATTCTCCATTTATTCTATAGACTTCTACTACTAGTCTTAGTTCAAGTAGTTGCCAGATCTCACTGGGACCACTTCTGCAGCCGTCAGTGGGCCCTGACTAACCTTCCTGCCTCCCCTGTGTGTCTGAACTTTTTGATGACACTTGAGTTATTTGTCTCATTTCAAATCTGGTACCATTTTTCTTCTTTTTAAACTCTTTAATAAAGTATCTCTCCCCCAGCACCTATCAGGATTTGGTCTTGCATTTTATTGGTTTGCTAACAGAAGTAGCCAGAGAAGGATCAAATTCTTTTCAAATATTACTTCAAAAATATGTGTAAATAAATGGACAATGTTTAAATAATTGTAGTTAACAAATAAAAGCAAATGTAAATTGATTACAATAAAAATTAGTTTTTTAACATCATGTTATGCTAAAATATAAATTTCCTGTTTATATGACTCAGTAGCATGACTAATCAGTTGCAATTTAACAAGAGACATTGCTTTTTAAGAGGCAAGGCGTTTTGTTTTATGAATCACTTTTTTCTAGTTATAAAAATTAAATAAAAATAGTAGATTTTAAAAACCTATGTTGTCTAAAAGGAACCTACTTTAAATATAAAGATACACATAGATTGAAAGTATTATGATGGGGAATGATACACGATGTTAACACTAATCAAAATGGGAGTAGCTATATTCATTTCAGTCAAAGTCAACTTCAGAGCAAGGCAGACTGTCATGGATATACAGAGGGTGCATTATATAATAATAAAGGGCTAATTATCCAAGAAGACATAAGAATCTTTGCTCTGTATGTACCTAACAACAGCATCAAACTCTGTGAAGCAAAAACTGATAAACTGCAAGAAATACATATATCCATTATGATAGTTGGAAACTTCACAGCCTTCTGTCAGTAACTGACAGATTGTGCAGGGAGGAAATCAATAAGGTTACAGATGAACTTGAAATCACCATAAATCAACTGGATCTAATTGACAGTTATAAAATGCTTCATCAAACAACAGCATAATGCACATTTTTCTCAAGCTCACATGGAACATTCCCCAAGATTGAACATGTACTGAGCCATAAAACACACCTTAACAAATTTTTATAAGTACAAGTCATGCACAGCATTCTCTCAACCAAAATGTAATTGAAATAGAAATCAATAAAATAAGAAAAATAGATGGAAAATTCCCAAATATTTGGAAATTAAAAACATAATTTTTGATAACATATGGGTCAAACAAAATGTCTCAAAAGAAATTTTAAAATATTTTGAATTAAATGAAAAGAAAATAGATATTTGTGTGATACAGTGAGAACAGTGCTTAGGGTATTAAATGCATAGAAAGAAAAGAAAAAGATATAAAATCAATAGTCTAATTTTCTACCTTAGGAAAACAGAAATGAGAGAGAAAATTAAAACTAAATTAATCAGAAGTAAACAAATGATGAAATTAGAGATGAAATTGAGAACAAGAAATTAATAGAGGAAAATCAATGAAAGCAAAACTGGTTCTTTGAAAAGATCAATAAAATTAATAAGCCTCCAGCCAGGCTGACCCTGAAAATAAGAAAAAGACACAAATTACTACTATCAGAAGTGACAAGAGAGTCATCACTACTGATTCCATGGGTGTTAGAAAGACAATGAGGTAATAGTATTTTGATGGTTAATTTTATGCATCAACTTAGCTTGGCCAAGGAACACCAAGGATTGCCAGCAGCCACCAAAATCTACGAGAAAGTCATGAAATGATTTCGCCACAGAGCCTCCAAAAGGACAACCCTCCCAACACTTTGATGTCAGACTTATGGCTTCCAGAACTGTGAGAGAGTAAATTTCTGTTGTTTTAAGCCACTCTGTTCTTGGACATTTGTTATAGAAGCCCTAGGAAACTCAAATAAGTGGTGACAAAAGTGGACAACATCCTGAAAAAAAATTCACTAACACTACACTTTGAAGAGAGGTTGTGGAAATGTCTACTGGAGAAAAGCAAGTGAATTGGGAAAATGACCCCTAAATATGGTAGTCTCTATGAAAAGCAAAACACCTCTTTCTCAATTGGGAGGAAACTTGAAGACCAAATGAGAATACTTTCTTCATGCAGGCCAGCTCACCATACACCATGATGCACTTTAACAAAAGGTAAATTGTTAAAAAGAGCACAGTGCTGATAACAGGGAAAGCTATGCATGTGTGGGGACAGAGAGTATCTGTAGAAAAAAAAGTTTTCTTATTCTCTCCTTCAACAACAATCAACACAGAAGACTTCTGTGACCAAATGTGTGGGAGATTTTTTCCCCCATATTCTAAGTAAGGAATCAATTCTGCAAAGGACACAAGCTGGTTGTCAATTCAATTATGACACTATCTACCTGGAGACAACATCATATAACACAGGTTGAGGCTGTCTTCATGACTCCTCTTTCCCCCTCCACCCACATTTCAGATGCCAATCACAAACCCTAGGTTGTCTAACCTGTGCTTCTGACCAACTGGCTGTACAATGGGGATCCTACAACCTGCTCCTTGGGTTTAACTAATTTGCTAGAGCAGCTCTCAGAATACGAGGAAATACTAATATTTATCATTTATTATAAAGAATATTACAAAGGTATAGATGAAGAGATTCATGGGCAAGGTATGGGAGAGCAGGTCTGGAGCTTTCATGCCCTCTCCGGGTGTGCCACCCTCCAAATACCTCCACATGTTCAGCTATTTGTAAGCTCTCTGGAGAGTTAGGCATGACTGATTAAATCATTGGCCATTGGTGATCAACATAAGCTTCATCCCCTCTCCCCTCCCCAGAAGTTGGGGGATGGGGGTGGGGCTGAAAGTCCCAACCCTCTATTTACGCTTTGTTATCCTAGGGGCTGGGACTGGGGCTGGAGCTGGGGGCTACCTACGGGCTGCCAGTCACCAGTCATCTCATTAACACTGAAAAAGACATCCCTTTGGAGGTTTCAAGGATTTTATCGGTTGTGTGTCAGGAATCTGGGAAAAGACCAAACATGCACAGTCATATGACATAATGTTTCAGTCAATGAGGGACTGCATATACCATGGTGGCCCCAAAGATTATAATGGAGTTGCAACATTCATATTGCCTAGTGACATGATAGCTGTGGTAATGTCTTAGAATGCATTACTCACATGTTTGTGATGATACTGATGTAAACAAACCCATTGCACTGCCAGCCATATAAAGGTATAGCACAGTAGTGTACACAGTAGTGTCCTAGGCCTTCACATTCACTCATCACTCACTCACTGACTCATCCAGAGCAACTTGCAGTTCTGCAAGCTCCATCCATGGAAGGTCCCCTATACAAGTGTACTATTTTTAATATTTTATGCCATATTTTTACTGTACCTCTTCTATATTTAGATACATTTAGACACACAAATACTTACCATTGTGTTATTATTGTCTATAGTATTTAGTGCATGCTATACAGGTTTGTAGCCTGAGAGCAATAGGCTATACCTTATAACCTAGGTATGTAGTAGGCTATACCATTTAGGTTTGGGTTCTATGATGTTTGTGCAACGATGAAATCATCTAATGGCACCATTACTTAATGACACATTTCTCAGAACATATCCCCCATCATTAAGTGACACATAACTGTATTTCACAGTGTCATCAAGTATATGAGGAATCTCTATACCTTCTTCTTATTTTTTTGTGAACCTAAAACCACTCTGTAAAATAGTCTTTAATAAAAAGAAAGTGGACAGTCCCTGTTCACCAATAAAATTGACCACAGATTTTCCCACTTCTCAGTGCACTACCATTGCCACATACCCCTTCCCATATAGCTGTGTTCCCAGGCTTTCTACGAGCACATAGAGCAGATAATACCGTGGCTTAACTTAAAATTCAACAGAGAAGAGACTATAATAAGTGAGAAGAGGATCATGAGATGTAGAGTCAAATAAATATCAGCACAGAGTGGTCCACTTTAAATTTAAGATGTAAATAAATTTAAGATGAAAATAAATTTAAGATGAATTTCTGTGATAACCACACAGAAATTCCACAGCAAAATAAAAAGACTAAAAGAAACCTAGAATATGAGAGTCCATTCTGGAAGAGGACAGACACCAAGAAATAGAATAAAAACCTTCATTTGTACTTCACACCATAGTTTTAAAGTATACATGAATTTTACGAAAGAATATCAAAGAATAGTTGATAAAAGAATGCAATGAGATGAAAAAGTATATTATACAACCAAGGAAATACATTGAAATACAAAATTATGCACTCCCTCCATTTTGGACCTGACAAAAATGTTAGCAATAACAAGAAGAATAAACAAAAAATATGAAATAGATTTGTTATAATAACCATGAATGCAAAGTAAAAATACAAATTACAAACAGTTGCTGAAACAATAAGAGATAAGAAGAGATGATAGTGAGCCATTTTATGAATAATTGTTCCTACCAAAGGAAATTCATCGAAATGGAAGAGTGAAACAACCTATGACGGAGGAAAATTTTTACACAAATTAAAGCAAAAATGGAATGAACCGTGCGTGCTAAGTAGTATATCATGTACTATAAAAATTGATTCAACATGATTGTTACTAAGTTACATCTTGGAAAAGTGACTGAATTTCAAGAGCAAGGAAGAATAATTCTAAAGGTGGAAATGGCAAGTCATTTGGAGGAGAATCAGAGTAGCTTCAGATTTTTCACATCTAAATGCAAAAGATAATGGAATAATGTCTACAAAATTCTGAGAGATTAAAAATGTGACTCAGATTTTGATACATAGACAAGTTATTGTTCAAATATAAAGTGCACAGGCAGAAACTTATATATGTCAGAATTTAGGCAATAGAGCACTCATGAGCCTTTTCAAGGAGAAGGTGGGGGGTGGGGGGAGCTACTGAATATAAAATCCAACCAACCAAGAGAAAAATGCAGACACTGTAGTAAAAGGTCAATTGATGGCACAGAACTCACTTCCTTGTAAAATTAGAGTGGCCTCTTCAAAATATATTGTATTTTTAAATTTTCCTCATGGTTCTTGCTACTGTCTGAAATTATCATATTTTTAGGACAGAGACTCTCTGTCTTGATAACCCTTGTATCCCCAGCATCTAGAATGTTACCTGTTACAGACAAGACCCTTCATAAATATTTATTGACTGACTGAGTGAATGAACATAGTTTACATTTTAAAAACTTAAATGTTATTTTAAAGTTATAAAATTACAGTGTAGCATAAAATTATATGTTATGTCATGTATATTATATAATTCAAAATTATGTTGTAAAGATGTTGATATACATAAGTGACTGTGTTAGACACTTCTGGCTGCCATATCAAAGAACCATGGACTTTGGTACTTTGGTGGCTTATAAACAACAGAAATTTATTCCTCACAGTTCTGGAGGCTGGAAGTCCAAGATTGGGGTGGCAGTACGGTTGGGTTCTGGTGAAGGACCTCTTCCAGGTTATGGACTGCCAGCTTCTCATATCTTCTTGTGGCAGAATGTGAAATTTTCAAATGGCTAGAGAACTCTCTGGTGTTTCTTTATAAGGCACTACTACCATTCATTAGAGGTTCACCTTCATGACTTAATTACCTCCCAAAGGCCTCATTTTCTAATGCCAACACATTGGGGGTTAGGGTTTCAACACATGAATTTCGAGGAGACACAAATATTCAGTTCATAACAGTGATATTGTAAAATCATTATATGACTTACAGTCTTCACCATGTTGGCTCTATCAGTGACTTCTCACTATTGGTTTATGTGCTACTCATATATTTACTTGCAGTTTACCTAATGGCTTCCTTATTTTTGCTTAACCAGGTGGTGTTTAAAGTTATGCTCTCGAAACAAAACACTCTCTTCTGACAGTTTGGTTTATCATATTTGGCTGCTTTGCTTTCCATATTTCTTTAGTAATCTTTATCTTTGATCTGCCTATTACCACCCCACTTCAGCTCACCAGAATGTTCGAATATATCCATCTTATACTTCGTCTCTCAAATTGTCTCATTAATTATAGGTTCTATAGTTGAAATTGATATTTAAAGTTCAAGTAAATAGTAAGACAGTTATAAAGTACAGCATATAAGCACTTGTGATTATAAATTTACAGTTGCAACCAAAATAGCATGGTACTAGTACAAAAACAGACACGCAGACCAATGGAACATGTAGACCAATGGTTGCTGTAGCCTTGTAGTATATAGTTTGAAGTCGGGTAGCATGGTGCCTCTAGCTTTGTTCTTTTTGCTTAGGATTTTCTTGGCAATCCTGGCTCTTTTTTGGGTCCATATGAATTTTATGGTAGTTTCTTCTAATTCTGTGAAGAATGTTAATGGGAATTAGATTGCTGCTTGTAGGATAGTATATAACCATTACTGTATATTAACCTTAAGACTAATGAGTGAGAGCTGGGCCATGATGGCTGACTAGAAACAGCTGCAGTTGGAGGCACCCACCGAAATAACAAAAATAGCAAGAGAATCCTGCACTGGCAACTAAGGTATCCAGGTTCTCTTATTTGGACTGACTAGGTGGTTGGCGCAACTGACAGAAAGCAAAGAAATCAGAGTGGAATAATGGCCCACCTGGGGGCTGCAGGGGTAAGTGGGACTCCCATCCCCAGCCAAGGGAAGCAGTGAGTGATTGTGCTACCCTGCCCAGGAAACCACACTTTTTCCATGGATGGGTGCAACCTGCAAATCAGGAGATTCCCATCATAAGGGAGATTCCCATAAAGGAGATTCCCATGCAAAAGGGCCTTGGGTTCCAAACACAGAGCGGTGCATATTCTCTCAGTGGCCACTGGACTGGGGGCTGCCTAAGACTACAGAGTTCCTAGAGAGAAGGGCAGCCACCATCACTATGGCTACCTGCTGCCTAAGATGACTGAACTTAGAACAGGGTCAGCAACCATCACTGCAGCCTCCAGTCTGCCTTTTCCCCTCTTGGTGCCAGAGATATTGGGTAGTTCAGATTCAGGAGAAATTCTCCACAGTACAACACAGCAGCTGTGGCAGATATCACCAGACTGCCTCTTTAGGCTGCACCTGAACCCATCCCTCTTTACTGCATGTGGCCTCCCTCTGGGAATTTCATCATCTCCAGCCAGGGGTTTACAGACAAAGCTCTGATACACCTGGGATGAAGCTTCTGTGGGGAGGAGCGGCTATTGTCTCCATGGATCAGCAGACTTAGTCTTTTCCCCTGCTGGCTCTGAGGAATCCAGGCAGTTCAGACGAGTGGGATTCCAGCCAGAGTGCTTCATTAAGTGGGTCCTTGATCCTGTTCTCCTGACTGGGTGAGACCAACCCCAACAGGGGTCACCAGATACCTTATATAAAAACATTCCCACTAACATGAGGTCAGTAACCCTCTGGGATGGAGCTCCCAGAGGAAGGAGCAGTCAGCCATCTTTGCTGTTCTGCAGCCTCCACTAGTGACACTCCCAGGGGTGGGAGAGACCCAGGCAAATAGGGTCTGGAGTGGACCCCCAGCAAACGACAGCAGCCTTATGGAAGAGGGGCCTGACTGTTGAAAGAAAAGAAAACAGAAAGCAACAACAACAGGATCAACAAAAAAGTACCCACAAAAACTCCATCAAAGGTAGATAACCTCAGCAAGATGAGAAATAATCAATGAAAAAACACTGAAAACTCAAAAAGCCAGAGTACCTCTTCTTGAAATGATTGCAACACCTTTCCAACAAGGGCACGGAACTGAGCTGAGGTTGAGATGGATAAACTGGCAGAAGTAGGCTTCAGAAGGTGGGTAATAATGAACTTCACTGAGCCAAAGGAGCATGTTCTAACCCAGTGCGAAGAAGTTAAGAACTATGATAAAACATTATAGGAGCTGTTAACCAGAATAATGTTTGGTGAGATACATAAATGACCTGATGGAGCTGAAAAATACAACACAAGAACTTTCCAATGCAACCACAGGTATCAATAGCTGAAAAGATCAAGTGGAGGAAAGCATTTCATAACTTGAGGACTATCTTGCTGAAATAAAACCCAAAATTAGAGAAAAAAGGGCATGGAAAGAAATGAACAGGACCTGTGAGAACTATGGGATTATGTACACACACAGAACCTATGCCTGATTGGGGTACCTGAATTGAACTATGGTGAGAATTGAACTAAGTTGGAAAACATGCTTTAGGATGTCATCCAGGAGAACTTCCTCAACCTAGCAAGACAGGCCAACAGTCAAAATCAGGAAGTACAGAGAGCCCCAGTAAGATAAGCCATGAGAAGAACCACTCCAAGACACATGATCGTCAGATTCTCCAAGGTTGAAATGAAGGAAAAAAATATTAAGGGCAGCCAGAGAGAAAGGCCAGGTCACCTACAAAGGGAAGCCCATCAGAATAACAGCAGACCTCTCAGCAGAAACCCTGCAAGCCAGAAGAGATTGGGGGCCAATATTCAACACTCTTAAAAAAAAAAAAAAAGTTTCTAACCAAAATTTCATATCCAGTGAAACTAAGCTTTATAAGCAAAGGAGAAATAAAATCCTTTCCAGACAGGCAAATGCTGAGGAAATTTGTCACCACCAGGCCTGCTATGCAAGAGTTCCTGAAGGAAGCACTAAATATGGAAAGGAAAAATCATTACCAGCCACTACAAAAACACACTGAAGTACATAGACCAATGATAGTATGAAGCAACTACATCAACAAGTCTGTAAAATAACCAGCTAGCATCATGATGACAGGATCAACTTCACACATACGAATATTAACCTTAAATGTAAATGGGCTAAATGCCCCAATTAAAAAGCACACAGTGGCAAGCTGGATAAAGAGTCAAGGCCCACTGGTGTGCTGTATTTAAGAGTCCATCTCATGTACAAAGACATACATAGGCTCAAAATAGGAAAATCTACCAAGCAAATGGAAAACAGAAAAAAATCAGGGGTTGCAATCCTAGTTTCTGACCAAACAGATTTTAAACCAATAAAGATAAAAAAAAGAAAAGATAAAGAAAGGCATTACATAATTGTAAAGGGTCCAATTCAACAAGAAGAGCTAACTGTCCTACATATATATGCATCCAATATAGGAGCACCCAGATTCATAAAACACATTCTTAGAGACATACAAAGAGACCTAGACTCCCACAGAATAATGGTGAGAGAATTTAACACTGCACTGTCAATGTTAGACAGATCATTGAGGCAGAAAATGTACAAGGACATTCAGGACTTGAACTCAGTTCTGGATCAAGTGGACCTGATAGATATCTACAGAACTCTCCACCCCAAAATAACAGAATGTACATTCTTCTTGGCACTACTGTAAAATCAATCACATAATTGGGAGTAAAACACTCCTCAGCAAATGCCAAAGAACTGAAATCACAAGAAACAGTCTCTTAGACCACAGCGCAATCAAATTAGAACTCAATTTTAAGAAACTCACTCAAAACCATACAATTACATGGAAATTGAACAACCTGCTCCTGAATGACTCCTGGGTAAATAATGAACTTAAGGCAGAAATCAAGAAGTTCTTTGAAATCAATGAAAATAAAGAGGCAATGTACCAGAATCTCTGGAATGCAGTGACAGCAGTGTTACGAGGGAAATTTATAAAACTAAATGTCCACATTAAAAAGCCAGAAAGATCTCTAATTGACATCCTAACATCACAACTAAAAGAACTAGAGAACCAAGTGCAAGCAAACCCCAAAGCTAGCAGAAGACAAGAAATAACCAAGATCAGAGAAGAATCGAAGCAGATATAGACATAAAAAACCCTTCAAAATATTAATGAATCCAGGAGCTGGTTTTTGAAAAAATTAATAAAATAGACTGCTAGTTAGACTAATAAAGAAGAAAAGGGAGAAGAATCAAATATACACAATAAAATGATAAGATAAATATCATCACTGACCCCACAGAAATACAAACAACCATCAGAGAATACCATAAACACCTCTATGCAAATAAACCAGAAAATCTAGAAGAAATGGATAAATTCCTGGACACATATATCCTCCCAAGACTGAACCAGGAATAAGTTGAATCCTTGAATAGGCCAATAACAAGTTCAGAAATTGAGGCAGTAATAAATAGCCTACCAAACAAAAAAAAACACTGGGACCAGACAGATTTAGAGCTGAATTCTACCAGAGGTACAAAGAGGAGCTGGTATCATTTATTCTGAAACTATTCCAAACAACTGAAAAGGAGGGACTCCTTCCTAACTCATTTTATGAAGGCAGTATCATCCTTATACCAAAACCCGGCAGAGATACTACAAAAAAAAGAAAACTTCAGGTCACTATCTCTGACAAACGTCAATACAAAAATCCTCGGTAAAATACTGCCAGACCAAATCCAGGAGCACATCAAAAAGCTTATCCACCATGATCAAGTTGACTTCATCTCTGGGATGTAAGGCTGGTGCAACTTACAAAAATCATTAAATGTAATTCATCACGTAAACTGAACTAAAGACAAAAACCACATGATTATCTCAATAGATGTAGAAAAGGCCTTTCATAAAATTCAACATCCCACCCCCCATGTTAAAAACTCTGAATAAACTAGATACTGATGGAACATACCTCAAAATAACAAGAGCCATTTATGACAAACCCACAGCCAATATCATACTGAATGGATAAAAGCTGGAAGCATTCCCCTTGAAAACTAGCACAAGACAAGGATGCCACTCTCACCACTACTATTCAACATAGTATTGGAAGTTCTGGCCAGTGCAATCAGGCAAGAGAAAGAAATAAAGGGTATTCAAATAGGAAGAGAGGAAGTCAGACTGCTTGCCAATGACATGATTTTATATCTAGAAAACCCCATTGTCTCAGCCCAAAAGCTTCTTAAGCTGATAAGCAACTTCAGCAAAGTCTCAGAATACAAAATCAATGTGCAAAAATCATAAGCGTTCCTATACACCAACAATACACAAGGAGAAAACCAAATCATGAATGAACTCCCATTCACAATTGCTACAAAGAGGATAAAATACTTAGGAATACAGCTAACAAGGGGAATGAAGATCTCTTCAAGGAGAACTACAAACCACTGCTCAAGTATACCAGAGAGGACACAAACAAATGAAAAAACATTTTGTGCTCATGGGTAGGAAGAATCAACATTGTGAAAATGGCCATACTGCCCAAAGTAATTTATAGATCCAATGCTACTCCCATTAAATTACTATTAATATTCTTCACAGAATTAGAAGAAACTACCATAAAATTCATATGGACCCAAAAAAGAGCCAGTATTGCCAAGACAATCCTAAGCAAAAAGAACAAAGCTGGAGGCACCATGCTATCCAACTTCAAACTATATACTACAAGACTACAGCAACCAAAATAGCATGGAGTGTAATGGTAGTGATAGTTGTTAGATATTGCTTGCACTGTCTGTTATTCTAGGAAGAAGGGTTCCTAGGATAGGAAATACGACTGATTGTTTTCCCACAGGAGAAGAAGGAACTTCCTCCTCTCTTTGGGACTAGAAATGACTTACTTTAAAAATCTCAGTTAAGAGAGGACTAGAGCTGTTCCAGTGCTATGATTGTATTCCCCTAACCATGTGAAGGTACAGCAGGAGCAAGCCTTTCATTTGTAGCAGTGGCTGCAACAGAAAGGGGGGCAGGTTTTAGAGCAGCCGGACACAAGGTATTCGTTTTTGAACCCTCCAGGCTCAAGAAAGTGTGCTTCCTCAGCATGTATATTTGTGTCAGTATGCTTTCATGTATAATTAGTAGAAAACTGAACATAAATGAACTTAAACATTAAAGAGTTATTTAATGGCCTGTGTAACTGAAAAGACCCCAGTTGAACGCTTTCAATTGTGGCTTAGAATTTCAACTCTATTTCTTTGCAAGTTTTTGACTCTGCATTTCTCCATGTGGCATTAATCTTCATGTTGTGGCTTACCGGTAGCCACCAGGGTTTTTCTTCTTTCATATCCAGGAGAATGATAATTCCCTTGCTTATAGTTAACTAAGGTCTTAGATGTACTCTGATTGGATTATCTATGAAAAAATCCCTATGTCAGTGGAAGTCTGAGGTCTCAACTGCCTTAGACCTTGTTTAATTGAGCAAGTTGCTTTGGACAGAGAGCTGGGATAACCTTTATTAGCTTAGTATCTAAGTCTTAGACCAATCAAAGCTCAGGTCAGAGATGGAAGTAGTATTAACTTTCATTAAAAAATGACTACTAAATAATGGAGAGAGAGAAACAGGAAAGATATTGAATGAAAACCAGAATGTCTATTGCACTGGGAGGTTTTGGAGCTCCAACAGCCAGGAAACAGCTAGGAAAACACTTTCTGACACAATAAGATCTGTCCCCTCTCCACAACTGGAGTGGGAACATTAGTGATTCCCACTAGGGAAGTAGCTTTACCTAGGAAAGTGATGGCTTCATGAAGTTCATCATTTCTATGACAGCAAGTTGTGGAGACCAAGGAGAAGAACCTGAAGAGTTTATTAAAGAACACACATTAGACAACACTATGGGAATTTTCAGAAATTACGTGGTGCTTTCAGAGGAGTTTATCTCCATCAGATAGGAAGTTAAAGGCTTAAATTATAATAATGTGTGTATAAAAAAAGAAGAGTGATTTTATGATATAATCACTTGATAGACAAAAGTGTAAAGATCTCCTATAAAGCAAAAGGAAATAATTTGTGTATCTGTCTACATACAATCTTCTGACCTGTCTCACTTGTGTGTGTGTGTGTGTGTGTGTGTGTGTGTCTTTGCATATTGGTCTGTGTATGCATATGTATATATAATTAAGAGAAGATGATTGATACCATAGACAGAGCAGAGAGCTAATCTATAAATAATAAGTGTTTCTGAAGAGAAAATAGCCCAGCAAACTAGAAGCAAAAGTTCAGAATAGGAGATCTATTTCTGTATTAAAATCTTAAACTTGTTGATTATGACTCAACAGTAAGAGACAAACACTAGGATATATCAAGGTGAATTTTTTCAAGGAAGCATCCTTCCTGCAAGAGAGGGGAAACATGTTGACAAAAGGATACAATTAGGTTAACCTCTATTTTTTTTTTTTTTTTTTTTTTTTTACCAATGTTTAGCTCCAATTGACCAAGCTCTACTGAATTTTGTGATAACTACTAAGTTTTGTGACTGTGGGTTCACAGTCTTAGATCCAGGCAAATTTTATTGAATGTACCAAGAATAATAAAGACACACATAAGCCAGCAAGGGTACTGCTTCTTTATTCATAAAAACCTGACTTTAAGATTACTCCATTTGAACAAGATATTAATAAATATCAATAATAGAGAAAACGTGATATAAAACAATCACTATTAAATGCTGCAGTATTTGGTGATTTCTATATAACTGTTGTAAATATTGAAACACAAACATAACATGTTTCGCCTAAGATCTAAGAATATAAAAAGTATGTGGTTATAGAAGGACTGAGAAAGTTAAAAAGATGATAAATCCCTCCCTTATATTAGAATGATTAGTGGTTATGTATACTAATTAGGTTGGTAGAGAATATAATTTTAATAATTATTGGAAAACACTCTTAAAAGAATTAGAGTCTTTCAAATTACAAAGGAAAAGGAAAATACAATGTAGTCACTTAAATATTAAAATTATACTAAAATTATAAAATAAAGGAAAAGGAACAAAAAGAAATAGAATGACTGACAATAAATATAAACTATGTTAAGCCCCAAAATTAACCTGATTATTCACACACACACACACACACACTCACTCACTCACACTGTATGCAGTATATAAGAGATAAACCTAAAGTAAAATAGTGAAAGTTTTTTAATTGCTTATATAAAATTATCAACTGATCATTAAAAGACAAAAAACATATAAGAAAGTGGGTAAGAACACACTATTCATAGAAAAGAAGATGCAAATTGTTAATTAACATGAAATGATGTTCATCTTCAAGTAGTTACAAAAATGCAAATCTAAGCTATAATGAGGCATAATTTTTCACTTCTCAGGATTGGTAAAAATGGTAAAGACTGATGACATCTGATCCAAGTAAGAATGTTACAGAATGGCCTCCTTTATATGCTGGTAGAAGCACAAATTATTTTAAAAATACATATACTATTTTATTCAGCAAATCTCACTTTTGGGAACTAAGTCTACAGAAATGCAAGCATTAATATAAAATAAGATAAAAAACACATGCAGATATACATACAAAGATGTCTGTTATAGAATTGTTGGTAGGAGCAAATATTTGACTATTAATCAATAAGAGAAGTATTGAATAATTTGTGGAATACACTTAATGTGGAACATTATGCAGTTACAAAAAAATTGTTTTAGTATGTTTGACCTAGAATGATGGTCATGATATAAAGTGAGAATGATACAAAAATCGAAGTGTGATGTATACACCGTGATCCTATTTTTTAACAAAATGAAAAAGGAAAATACCCTCATAAAACCCTATATATGCATCTATATGTGTATATTTTCTATGCCTGCACACCTAACACGCATAGGCATAGGATGCTGAGCTGAAAGTACAGAGGTCCCATATACTCCTTGTCCCCACAGACACATTTCCCCACTATCAACAGTCGCTCTCACAGTGGTACATTTATTATGATCAATGACTGTACACATCATTGTCTCCCAAAGTCCATAGTTTCAATTAAGATTCATTCTTGGTGTTGTACATTCTATGGGTTTTGCCAAATGTCTTCAATCCAAATTATATTACAGAATAGTTTCACTGCCCTAACAACTTCACTGTTCATTCTTTGTGCCTCTCCTATTCATCCACTTGCTCCCTCTTAAATCTTGACAAACCACGAATCTTTTTACTGTCTCTAGTTTTACCTTTTCCAGAATGTTACATAGTTGCACTCAAACTGTATATAGCCTTTTTCAGATGGCTTCTTTCACTTAGTATTATGCGTTTAAGGTCGTTCCATGTTTTCTCATTGTTTGATAGCTCATTTCATTTTAGAACTGAAAAAAATATTCCATTGTCTGGCAGCACTACAGTTTACTTACTCATTCACCTACTGAAGGACATATCCATTCCTTCCAAGTTTTGGTCATTACGAACAAAGTCGCTATAATTATTCACATGGGGGTTTTGTGTGGCCACAAATTTTCAAATCCTTTGGGTAAATAGCAAGGATTGCTGCATTAAATGATAAGAGATTGTTTATTTTTGTAGAAGACCACCAAATTGTCTTTCAAAGTGGCTGTAGCATTTTACCTTCCCATTAGCAATGAATGAAAATTCTTTTTGTTCTACATCTTTGTCAGCATTTAGTGTGGTCAGTGTTTTGGGTTTTGGCCATTCTAATAGGGTGTCATAGTATCTCATTGTTCTTTAATTTGCATTTCTCTGATGGCATATGCTGTTGAATAATATTTCATATGCTTATTAGATATCTGTGTATCTTCTTTGCTGAGGTACTTATTCAGGGTTTTTGCCCATTTTTATTGGGTTGTAAATTTTCTTATTTTAGATTTTTAAGAGTTCTGTATAAAATTTGGGTAATATTCTTTTATCAGATATGTCCTTTGTAAATATTTTTTTCCAGTCTGTCGCTTGTCTTCTCATTCTCCTGATGCTGCTTTTTGCAAAGCAGAAGTTCTGAATTTTAATGGAGTTCAGCTTATCAATCACCTCTTTCATGGATCACGCCTTTGGTATTTTATTTAAAATGCCATCTCAATGCCCAGGTTCACCAAGAATTTCTCGTATGTCATTCTCCAGGATTTTTGTAATCTTGCATTTTACATTGAAGTCTGTGATCCATTTTGAACTAATTTTTGTGAAAGGTTCAAGGTCTGTGTCTAGATTAATGTTAGGGGTGAGGATGTGAACGTCCAGTTGTCTCAACACCATTTGTTGAAAAGAGACTGCTCCATTTTATTAATAGCCTTTGCCCCTTTGTCAAACATCAATGGATTATACTTAGGTGAGTTTATTTCTGAGCTCATATTCTGGTCCATTGATTTATTTGTCTGTTTTTTCACTAATACTATAATGTCTTGATTACTGTATGTTTATAGTAGGTTTTGAAATTGAGTGCTGTCAGTCTCTAACTTTGCTCTTTTCTTTCAATATTGAATTTACTCTCCTGGGTCTTTTTCCTCTTCACATAAACTTTAGAATCAATTTGTCAATTTCTACAAAATAACTTCCTGGGATTCTGATTGGAGTTGCATTGAGTCTGTACATTCATTTGGAAAGAACTGACATCATGACAATATTGAGTTTTTCTACCCATGACCTGGAATATCTCTCCATTTATTTTTTTCTTTTTTGATATTATTTATCAGAGTTTTGTAGTTTTCCTCATATGTATCTTGGACTTTTTTTTTAGATTTACACTTAAGTATATTATTTTTAGGGCTGCTAATGTAAGTGGCAATGAGTTTTAAATTTCAAATTTCATTTGTTCATTGATGGTACATAGAAAAGTGATTGACTTATTTCTCTTGTATCTTGCAACTTTTATAAAATAACTTATTAGTTATCAGATTGTTTCACAGATTTAAAAAATTTTTCTACATAAACAACTATATCATCTGCAAACAAAGACTGTATTATTTTGTTCTTACCAATCTGTATACATTTTATTTCCTTTTTTTGTCTTATTGCAGTAGCTAAGTGTTGCAGTAAGATGTTGAAAGCAGAAGTGAAGGGGGATAGCTTTGCTTTGTTTGAAATTTGCCTTCAAATTTCTTATTATTAAGTATGATATTTGCTTTGTCTGAAATTTGAAGCCTTCAAATTTCTTATTATTAAGTATGATATTAGCTATAGGACTTTTGTAGATGTCCTCTATCAAGTTGAGGAAGTCCCTTTCTATTCCTAGTGTGTTAAAATTTTTTATCATGAATGAGTGTTGAATGCTGTCAAATGCTTTTTCTGCATCTATTGATATGATTGTGTGATTTTTCTTCATTGGCCTATTGATGTGACGGATTAAATGATATTCCAATGTTAAAACAGCTTTCCATACCTGAAATAAAATCCACTTGATTGTGGTGTAGATGATAAGTGCTATCTCCAATAGCAAATTGAATCCAATAATGTATAAAAGTATACACTTTTATGTTGAGGATTTTTTTATCTATGTTCATGAGAGGTACTCGTCTATAGTTTTATTTTCTTGTAATGTCTTTGAATTTTTATATTAAGGTAATGCTGACCTTATAGAATGAGTTGGGGAGTATTCCTCCTGCTTCTGTCTTCTGTAAGATACTATGGAGCATTGATGTAATATTGTCCTTAAATATTTGATAGAATTCACCAATAAACTCATCTGGGATTAGTATTTTTTGTTTTTTAACATCACTTTTTATTTAATTTCTTTAATAGATATAGTCCTATGCAGATTTTCTATTTCTTTTTGTGTGAGTTTTGGCAGATTGTGTCTTTTGAGTAATTGATGCATTTCATATAGGTTATCAAATTTGTGGACTTAGAGTTGCTCATAATATTTGTTTATTATCTGTTTAATGTCTATTGGATCTAGAGTGATATCTCTGTATCATTTTTATATGAACAATTTGCATTTAATATCAACCTAAATCTACTTCCAAATAACATTATACCACTTCATAGGAGGTGCAAGTAATTTATGGTAACAAAATATTACTAATTTCTCCCTCCTAACCTTTTATCATTGCTATCATTCATTTCACTTATAAATAAACATATAAGCATAATTGAATACATGGTTGCTATTATTATTTGAAAGTATTCACTTTTATATCAATTAAGAATAAGAAAAATAGGCTGGGGGCATGAGGATTAGCCCACCCCATGTGCCATAATTGCCACCAACAAATGCTGTCCAGGGGGCTGCATATTGGCCAGTTCTACTCACCACTGACAGTACTCGTGTACACTATCTAGTGGCATGAGGACAGGCCCACCTCACCATAATTTTCACTAACAACCAGAGCCTAAGCCAATGAAGAACTCTCAGACAATGCTGACATTGATTGCATCCAAATAGAACATACAGAGACGATACTACTGTGCCAGCCCAGGATTAAAGCCAAAACATCATCCCCAAACAATACCCTAAATACAGCTACAAGAAAAGTCTTTCTCTATGAAAGAAGCCAATCCATGAAATTAAAAGAGAATCCGTTAAAATAGATACACAGATAAGGTAAGGACATGAGAAATATGAAAATTCAAGAAAAAAATGACACCTCTGAAGGAATACAATAATTCTCCAGTAAAATATCCCAAAGAAATGTAAATACGTTTAAAAGCCTGAAAAAGAATTCAAAATAATGTTCTTAAGAAAATGCAGTGAGATACAAGAGGACACAGATACAAATACAAGAGACACAATTAAAAAAAAAAAAAAAAGCCGTTGGGAAGGCAATTCATGTCTTCCATGAGAATTTCATGAAAGAGAGACAGATGTAAAAAAGGAACCCAACAGAAATCCTGGAAATAAATAATTCAATGGATGAAATTAAAAATTATATATACAATCAAGAGTTTAACAATAGACTAAATCAAGCAGAAGAATTTTTGAACTTGGTTTTTTAAAATAACAGAGCCAGATTTTTTTAAAAGGTGAGGGGGAATAAAAGAATAAAAGAGAATGAAGAAAGCCTACTGACATATAGGACACCATAAAGCAAACAAATATTTGAATTTTATAAGTTCCATAAGAATAAGAACAGGGAAATGTCATAGACAACCTATTTATTGAAATAATATCTGAAAACTTCTTCCTTCTTGTGAAAGATACAGACATCTAGATATAGAAAGCTAAAATATCTACTAGTAGATTGAATAAAAATATAAATGTTCTCCAAGGCACATTAAATTTACACTGTCAAAGGTTGAAGACAGAGAGAGCATTTTAAAAATAGCAAGAGAAAAACATTAAATCACATGTGGGGGTAAATCCCATCAGACTAGCAGCCTATTACTCAGTAAAACTCTTGTAGGCCAGGAGAGCATGAGATCCTATATTCAAAGTGCTGAGAGAAAAATGCCAATGAAGAATACTACTCCCAGGAAAGCTATCCTTTAAAAAGGATGGAGAAATAACATCTTTTTCAGACAAGTAAAAACTGAAGGAAATTCACCACTACTAGATCAATCATATGAGGAATACTTCAGGGAGTACAACATCTATAAGTAAAAGGATGATGTCTACTATTTAGAAAGTAAAAGAAAGAATTAAACTCACAGGTAGAGCCGATACATTAATGAAAACAAGAAAGAAATCAAAGCTTGTCACTATAGAAAATGACCAAATTGTAAAGATAAATATTAAAAGAGGAAAGAGGAACAAAGGATATACAGAACATTCAGAGAACAGCTATCAAAATGACAGTAGTAAGTTCTCACCTATTTTTAACAACATTGAATGTAAATGGTTTAAATTCTACAATTATAAGACATAGACTAGCTGAATGGGTAGAAAATAAAACACAAAAGACTCAATTATATGCTGCCAATAAAAAATTCACATCATGTGTAAAGACACTGTATTAAGTCTGTCCTCATGCTGCTAATAAAGACATACCTGAGACTGGGTAGTTCACAAAGGAAAGAGGTTTAATGGACTCACAGTTCCACATGTCTGGGAAGGCCTCACAATCATGGTGGAAAATGAAGGAAGAACAAAGGGATATCTTACTTGACGGCTGGCAATAGAGCTTGCATAAGGAAATTCTAATTTATACAACCATGAGATCTCGTGAGAGTTATTCACTATCACAAGAACAGCATGGGAAAGACTCACAATCATGAGTCACTTACCTCCCACTGGGTCCCTCCCACAACACATGGGAATTATGGGAGCTACAATTCAAGATGAGATTCGGGTGAGGACACAGCCAAACCATATCAGACACAAATAGACTGAAAGTGAAATGACAGAAAACAATATCCCATGCATATGAATGCCAAAACCTTGCAGGAGTAGCTATACTTACATCAGACAAAGTAGATTTTAAGTCAAAGAACATAACAAGAGATAAAGAGGGCCAGTATGTAATGACAAAGGGATCAATTCATTGACAGGATATAACAATTGTAAATATATATGGACTCAACACTGGAGCACTAAGATATATAAAGCAAATATTATTAGAGCTAAAGAGAGAGACTCCAATACAGTAAGATGGAAATTTCAACACCCCGCTTTCAGCATTGGGTAGATCATCTATAGAGAAAATCAACAAAGAAATATTGGACTTAATCTGTGCTATAGACCATGTGGACCTAGCAGGTATTTACGTAATATTTTATCCAACAGCTACAGAATACATATTCTTTTCACCAGCACATGGAATATTCTTCAGGATAAACCATATGCTAGTCCACAAAACAAGTCTCAAAAAATTTTTAAAGATCAAAATTATATTTAGTACCTTCCCAAAGTACAATGGAATAAAATTATAGATCAATAATAAGAGAAATTTTGGAAACTATACAAATACATTAAAATAAAGCAACAGGCTTCAAAGTGACCATTAGATTAATGAAAAAATTAAGATCAAAATGAAAAAATTTCTGAAAAAAATGAAAACATGAACACAACATACCCAAACCTATGGAATAGAGTAAAAGTAGTGCTAAGAGGGAATTTTATAGCAATAGCCATCTACATCAAAAAAGTGGAAAGATTTCAAATAAACATCCTAACAGTGCACCACGAGGAACTAGAAAAGCAAGAGGGATCCAAGCCCAAAGTTAATACAAAGAAGGAAAAAATAAAGCGCAGAAATAAAGGAAATAGAAACTAAAAGCTAAATTAAACTAATTAATAAAATGATTAACAAAACAGAATTTTATTTCTTGAAAAGATAAACATGAACAAAATAAATAAACCACTAGCTGGACTAACTAATAAAAAAAGAGAGAAGTCCCAAATAAGTAAATCAGAAATAAATAAAGCACACATTACAGCTGATACCACGGAAATATAAAGGATTATCAGAGATTATTTTGGGCAACTGTACACTAACAAATTGGAAAACCCAGAGGAAATGAATCAATTCCTAAATACATCTACCCTTGTCAAGACAGAACCAGGAATAAATAGGAAACAGGAACAGACCAATAACGAGTAACAAGATTGAATCAATAATAAAAAGTCTCCCAAAAAAGAAAAGCCCAGGACCAGATAGCTTTATATCTGAGTTCTACCAAAATTTTAAAGCAGAACAAATGCCAGTTCTTCTCAAGCTATTCTTAAAAAAAAAAAAAAAAAAATGAAAAAGAGAGAATTCTTCTTAATTCATTCTACAAAGCCAACATTACCCTGATAGCAAAACCAGACAAAGAGACAACAAAAAGGAAAATTACAAGCCAATATGCAAAGTTTCTCAATAAAATACTAACAAACTGAATCTAATAACACATCTAAAAAATAGTAGAACATATTAAAGAGGGATTTATCCCAAGGATGCAAAGAAGGTTCAACATACACAAATCAATAAATGTGATACATTGCTTCAAAAGAGTGAAGAACAAAAACCATATGATTATCTCAATTGGCACAGAAAAAAAGCATTTGATACAATTCAAGAACTCTTTAAGATGAAAACTCTTAACAAATTGGCATAGAAACAAAGTATTTCAACTCAATAAAGGCCATATCTGATTAACACACAGCTATCATCTTACAGAATGAGGAAAAACGGGAAGTCTTTCTTATAAGAACTGGAATAAGACAAGGATGCCCACTTTTACCACACCTATTCAACATCTCACTGGAAGCCCTAGCCAGAGAAATTAGGCAAGAGAAAGAAAGAAAGGGCATCCAAATTGGAAAAGAAGAAGTCAATTGTCCCTCTTTGCTGATGACATGATTATACACAGAAAAATCTACTCCACCAGAAAACTCTTGGAACTGATAAATGAATTCAGTAAAGTTGCCAGATACAAAATTAACATATAAGAATCAGTAACATTTCTGAAAGAGAAATCAAGAAAGCAATCTGATTTACAATTTTTACGAGGAAAATAAAATAAAAATAAAAACCTAGAAATAAATCTAACCAAGGAGGTGAAGACCTCTACAATGATAACTACAGAACACTAATGAAAGACTGAAGAGAATACAAACAACTATAAAGACATAATACGCCTATAGATTGGAAAAATTGTTAAAATGACCATACTACACAAAGCAATCCACAAATTTAATGCAATCCCTATCATAATACCAATGACATTTTTCACAGAAAGAGAAAAAAAAATCCTAAAATTTGTATGGAAATACAAAAGACTTGAATAGCAAAAGCAATACTGAGCAAAAAGAACAAAGCTGAAGGTCTCACACTATACAATTTCAAAATATACTACAAAGCTCTAACCAAAACAACATAGCACTGGTATAAAAACAGACACATAGACCAAGGGAACAGAATAGAGAAGCTAGAAATAAATCAATGTATTTACAGCCAACTTATTTTTGGCAAATATGCAAGAACATACCTGGGAAAATGATGGTCTCTTTAATAAATAGTGTTAGGAAATCTGGATGTTCACAGGCAGAAGAATGAAACTAAACCCCTATTTCTCACCATATATATGAGTCAACTCAAAATGGATAAAAGACTTAAACATAAAACCCAGAAATATAAAACCACTAGAAGAGAATATAGGAGAAATGCTTCAGAACATTTTTAGGGAGGGATATTGTGACCAAGATTTCCAAAGCACAAGTAACAAAAACAAAAAGAAACAAATGTGACTGTATTAAACTAAAAACTTCCACACAGCAATGGAAATAATTAACAGAGTGGAGAGACAACCTGTAGAATGGGACAAAATATGTGCAAGTTATTAATACAACAAGGGATTAATTTTCAGAATATATAAGGAATTCATACAGCTCAACAGCAAAACAAAACAACAAAAAAAATCTGATTAAAAAGTGAGCAAAGCCTTGTAGTATAGTTTGAAGTCAGGTAGTGTGACACCTCCACTTTGTTCTTTTTGCTTAGGATTGTCTTGGCTATACGGGCTCTTTTTTGGTTCCATGTGAAATTTAAAGTAGCTTTTTGTAACACTGTGAAGAAATGTCAAATGGTAGCTTGATGGGAATAGCAGTGAATCTATAAATTACTTTGGGCAGTATGGCCATTTTCACATTGATTCTCCTTATCCATGAGCATCGAATGTTTTTCCATTTGCTTGTGTCCTCTCTTATTTCCTTGAGCAGTGGTTTGTAGTTCTCCTTGAAGAGGTCCTTCACATCCCTTCTAAGTTGTATTCCTACTTATTTTAATCTCTTTGTAGCAATTGTGAATTGGAGTTCTCTCATGATTTGGCGTTTTCTCATGATTTGGCTCTCTGTCTATTATTGGTTTATAGGGATGCTTGTGATTTTTGCACATTGATTTTGTATCCTGAGACTTTGCTGAAGTTGCTTATCAGCTTAAGGAGTTTTTGGGCTGAGACGATGAGGTTTTCTAAATATACAATCATGCCATCTGCAAACAGAGATAATTTCACTTCCTCTCTTCCTATTTGAATACGCTTTATTTCTTTCTCTTGCCTGATTGCCCCGGCCAGAACTTCCAGTACTATGTTGAATAGGAGTGGTGAGAGACGGCATCGTTGTTTTGTGCTAGTTTTCAAAGGGAATGTAACTGAACAGCATGGCAATGGTACCAAAACAGATATATAGACCAAATGAACAGAACTGAGGCCTCAAAATAACACCACACATCTACAACCATCTTTGACAAACCTGACAAAACCAAGAAATGGGGAAAAGTTTCCCTATTTAATAAATGGTGCTAGGAAAACTGACTAGCCATATGCAGAAAACTGAAACTGGACCCCTTCCTTACACCTTATACAAGAATTAACTCAAGATGGATTAAAGACTTACATGTAAGACTTAAAACCATAAAACCTTAGAAGAAAACTTAGGCAATACCATTCAGGACATAGGCATGGGCAAAGACTTCATGACTAAAACACCAAAAGCAATGGCAACAAAAGCCAAAACTGACAAATGGTATATATCTAAACTAAAGAGCTTCTGCACAGCAAAAGAAACTATAATCAGAGTGAACAGGCTACCTACAGAATGGGAGAAAATGTTTGCAATTTATCCACCTGACAAAGACCTAATATCCAGAATCTACAAGGAACTTAAACAAATTTACAAGAAAAAAACAAATAACCCCATCAAAAAGTAGGCAAAGAATACGAACAGACACTTTTCAAAAGAAGACATTTATGCAGCCAACAAACATATGAAAAAAAGTTCATCATCACTGGTGATTAGAGAAATGCAAATGAAAACCACAAAGAGTACCATCTTCACACCTGTTAGAATGGTGATCATTAAAAAGTCAGGAAACAACAGATGCTGGAGAGGATGTGGAGAAATAGGAACGTTTTTGCACTGTTCGTAGGAGTGTAAATTAGTTCAACCATTGTGGAAGGCAGCGTGGTGATTCCTCAAGGATCTAGAACTATAAATACCATGTGACCCACCAATCCCATTACTTGGTATATACCCAGAGGATTTTAAATCATTCTACTATAAAGACACATGCACATATATGTTTATTGCAGCACTTTTCACAATAGCAAAGACTTAGAACCAACCCAAATGCCCATCAATGTTAGACTGGATAAAGAAAATGTGGCACATATACACCATGGAATACTATGGAGCCATAAAAAAGAATGAGTTTATGTCCTTTGCAGGGACATGGATGAAGCTGGAAACCATCATTCTCAGCAAACTAACACAGGAACAGAAAACCAAAGACCGCAAGTTCTCACTCCTAAATGGGAGTTGAACAAAGAGAATATATGAGCACAGGGAGGGGAACATCACACATCGCGGCCTGTCGGGGAGTGGGGGACAATGGGAGAGATAGCATTAAGAGAGATACCTAATGTAGACGACGGGTAAACGGGTGCAGCAAAACACCATGGCACATGTATACCTATGTAACAAACCTGCACGTTCTGTATCCCGGAACGTCAAGTAAAATAATAATAATAATAATAACAAT
This sequence comes from Macaca thibetana thibetana, assembly GCF_024542745.1. Classification (NCBI taxonomy): domain Eukaryota; kingdom Metazoa; phylum Chordata; class Mammalia; order Primates; family Cercopithecidae; genus Macaca; species Macaca thibetana. The sequence goes on from NC_065585.1 coordinate 66,149,816, forward strand.
AATAATAATAAACAATGAGCAAAGGATCTGAATAGACATTTATGAAAATAAAACATACAAATGGCCAATAAGTACGTGAAAAAATGCTCAAGATCACTAATCGCCGGAAAAAATGCAAATCAATACCACAATGAGATATCACCTCACACCTGTCAGAATGGCTACTATCAAAAAGACAGAAGATAAGTGTTGATGAGGACGTGGAGAAAAGGAAACCATTGGAACTGTTGGTGGGAATGTGAATTAGTACTGCCATTATTGAAAACAGTATGAAGTTTCCTCAAAAAATTAAAAATGGAACTAGCATGGGCTCCTGCAGTCTCACTACCAAGCATTTATTCAAAGGAAAATAAATCAGTCTATCAAACAGATACCTGTACCTTAATGTTTATTGCAGCAGTATTCACAATGGCTAAGACATGGAATTAATTTAAGTGTCCATCAATAAACAAATGGATGAAGAAAATTAGTGTATATACTCAATGAAATAACCTTCAGGTATAAATATCTATGAAATCCTGTCACTCACGGCAACATAGATGAGCCTGGAGGACATTATATTAAGCCAAATCAGTCAGTCACAGAAAGATAAATACCACATGCTGTCATTCATATGTGGGAGCTAAAACATAATTGAGTTCATGGAAGTAGAGAATAGAATTGTGGGTATGAAAGGCAGAAAAGGGTAAGAGGGAGGGGACAATAGGGAGAGGCTGGTTAACAGATACCAAATTATAACTAGATAGGAGGAATAAGCCCTGGCATTCTGTAGCACTATGGGGTGAACATGGTTTATCATAATTTATTGTATATTCTCAGAAAGCTAGAATAGAGGATTTTGAATGTTCATAACACAAAGAAATGATGAATGTTTGAAGGGATGGATATGCTAATTACCCTGATTTGATCATTACACATTGTATATCACATATGGAAATATCACTGTGTCATACATAAATATGTACAATTATTGCGTCAACTAAAAATGAAAGAAAATAAAAGTAAAAATAAGGTATTTATTTTACTTCACTTATTCTCTGATGCTGTTCCTTCCTTTATTTAGATCCACATTTCTGACTTATGTCATTTTCCTTCTTCCTGAATAGCTTCTGCTAAGATTTCTTGCAAGGCAGATTTACTTGTTTTTTTTTTTTTTTTTTTTTTTTGTTTTTTTTTTTTTTTTTTTTTTTTGTTTTTCCTTTATTAGTAATTAGGACTTTTTTGCTTGAAGAACCAGAGGATTTTGTCTTCTTTATTATTATTTTTTCTTTTTTATTATTATTTTTTATTATTATTATACTTTAAGTTCTAGGGTACATGTGCATAACGAGCAGGTTTGTTACATATGTATACTTGTGCCATGTTGCTGTGCTGCACCCATCAACTCGTCAGCACCCATCAACTCGTCATTTACATCAGGTATAACTCCCAATGCAATCCCTCCCCCCTCCCCCCTCCCCATGATAGGCCCCGGTGTGTGATGTTCCCCTTCCCGAGTCCAAGTGATCTCATTGTTCAGTTCCCACCTATGAGTGAGAACATGCGGTGTTTGGTTTTCTGTTCTTGTGATAGTTTGCTAAGAATGATGGTTTCCAGCTGCATCCATGTCCCTACAAAGGACACGAACTCATCCTTTTTTATGCACACGTATGTTTATTGCGGCACTATTCACAATAGCAAAGACTTGGAATAAACCCAAATGTCCATCAGTGACAGACTGGATTAAGAAAATGTGGCACATATACACCATGGAATACTATGCAGCCATAAAAAAGGCAGATTTACTTGTAACAAATTCTCTCAATTTTTGTTTGTCTGAGAAAGTCTTTATTCCTCCTTTGTTTTTGAAGGATAAATTCACAGAGTACAGAATTTAAACAGTGTTTTTTTACTCTCAACATTTTGAATATTTCATTCCACTCTCTTTTTGCTTGCATGATTTCTGTGGTGAAGTTGGATGTAATTCTTATCTTTGCTCTTCTATAGGTAAATTGTTTCTTTTCTCCAATTTCATTATTTTCTAGATATTTTCTTCATCCCTTGATTTTTCTTTTTCTCTCTCTTATCCTTTTTAATATTCCCATTACATGTATGCTACTCCTTTTGTAGTTGTCCCAAAGTTCTTAGATATTCTGTTCTTTTTTATCAGTTTTGTATTATTATTATTTTTGCTTCTCAGTTTTGGAAGTTTCTGTTGTCCTATCATTAGACTCCAAGATTCTTTCCTCAGCTATGTGAAGTCTACTAATGAGCCCATCAAAGGCATATTTTATTTCTGTTTTTGATCTTTATCATTTTAAAAATATTTCCTAGAATTTTAATCTGTCTGCTTACATTTTCTATCTGTTCTTGTCTGTTGTCTATTTTTTTCATTATGGGTCTGACAGCTCTGAGCATATTAATCATAGACTTTTTTTTTTTTTTTTTGAGATGGAGTCTCGCTCTGTTGCCCAGGCTGGAGTGCAGTGGCGCAATCTTGGCTCACTGCAACCTCCACCTTTCAGGTTCACGCCATTCTCCTGCCTCAGCCTCCTGGGTAGCTGGGACTACAGGTGCCCGCCACCATGCCCGGCTAATTTTTTTGTATTTTTAGTAGAGAAGGGGTTTCACTGTGTTAGCCAGGATGGTCTTGATCTCCTGACTTTGTCATCTGCCTGCCTCGACCTCCCAAAGTGCTGGGATTACAGGCGTGAACCACCGCGCCTGGCCTCAATCATAGACTTTTAAAAAGATTTCTGTTCTGATAATTCCAACCTCATGGCCATATATAAGTCTGGTCCTTATGCTTGCTCTGCCTCTTCAAACTGTGTTTTTTGCCTTCTAGTATGCCTTGTAATTTTTTTTCATAGCTGATTATAATGTTCTGAGTAAAAGAAACTGCGATAAATAGGCCTTTAGTGATGTCATGATATGGTGTGGAAAAAGGGGATGTGTTCTATAAGCCTGTGATTAGGTCTTAGTCTTTTGGTGAGCCTGTGCCCTGGACTGTGAACTTTACCAGTGCTGCTCTTTTTTTCCCCCTCCTTAGGGGGTACAGGGCAGCCTTCCAACATGCGAAAAACTAGAGGACCCTGGAGTTGGGTATTTTTTTCCCCCAGGCAGATCAGACTCTGATAAAACCTCAGAAGGTTAGGTGCTGGTAAAATAGTCTCCCTTGAGGTTAGGCCCTTTAAAGGAGAACAGACTATTCAGCTTTTTAGAAATTATTATTATTTTTTTGAGACAGGGTCTTACTGTCACCCAGGCTGGAATGCAGTGATATAAATCATGGCTCACTGCAGCCTTTACCTCCTGGGTTCAAGTGATGCTCCTACCTCAACCTGAGTAGCTGGGACCATCGGCATGTGCCACCATGCCTGTCTGATTTTTTGTAATTATTTGTAAAGATAGGATCTCACTGTGTTCTCCAGGCTGGTCTCAAACTCCTGGGCTCAAGTGATCCTCCCACCTCTGGCTGATTTTATAGTAGTTTTTTCCACTCCTCCTACCAAAAGCACAAGAGGACTTTCTCATCTGATATTTACCATGAGGACCTAGTAGATAGAGCTCCTAAAGGTCAAACTCATAAAAGTATGTAGCCCCCCACTATGACTGGGTACCTTTGGAGTTTTTAATTCTCAAAGTTGTTTCACACTGAGCCTTCAGCAATTTGCCAACTACAGTTTAATTTTTTCTACCCCCACAATGGTTGCTATGCAGATTTCTGCTCATGGATCTCTGCTTCAGTAAGTTGTGGTTCTGTTTCTCTAATTTGGGGGTACTCTCTGTCTCTCCAACTTCAGGGCAGTGGTTTGCCCTGTGACTTCACTTCTCTGATCTAAGAAGAGTTGTTTTTTTTTTTAATGGGTTTAGCTTTTTTACTTGTAAGTATGGATTGGCAATTTCTAAGCTTCCTACATACCAAACTGAAAAGTAGAAGTTCTCAAAAGAACTATTTTTATACTAATATTTTATTGATTTATATAGTATTAAGTATTATAATTAAATGCTAAGTATAACTTAGTGTTAAGGAATTGAGTTAGTAAAAAGCAGCTGAAATGATGGAAAAAAATATACACGAGCACATAAGAAACTAAACTACTAGTCTGGAGTCTTCATTGTTCTCTGAGCATTAGTCAATATGTTTTGACAGAAGGAATAGAAACTATTGATCATCCAGAAAGTCAGTTAAATGAAAGTTAAAAAGCTTCTGCTAGATAAGTGTGTTCAAGTGTCTACATATGCATTCACATTTAAATATAGGCTTCTACATAGTACCTTTTCCTCTTAATGTTTTATTATAGATTCATCACTTGTTTATAAACATTACCTGAAAACAAATATATCTGCTTAATATTTTATTTTATTTTCCATCATCTATTTTACCATTCCATTATTAGCTTTCTTTTCTACTTTAGCTTGTTTTCTTTATGTAGATAAATTTTGAACAAGACTCAAGTTACCTGACCGTTTAATTGGCATTTACTGTGGACCACCACTTCCTCAAAACGATCTATTCTCTTGGCTTTCTGTCTAACTCTCTGGCTTCACTATTTGTCTATTACCTGTTTCTGAATCTTTGAAAGTCAGCTCAAACATCATCTGTTTAAAACCTAACACGTGATCTATACACTCCACCTCTTCTTCTATTTCCTGTCTCAATGGCAACACAATACTAATGATAACCAGCTTACCATAGTTAGACTTATAATCTTTGAATTTCCAATGGGCTTATTGGAATGTAAACCCATTTAAGTCAAGGAGTATCTGACTCTTTTGTTGTAAACACCAGACAAGTCAGGAATGATCCTTGATATGTCCATCCTGCTTAATTTTTATTTTCAAATCACATTAAATTTGCTTCCTATTTCTCAAATATATTCACATATTTCAAGATTCTCTGTTACCATCAAGTGCAATAAACCATTATCTTAAGCACTGACTATGTAATAGCCTCATAAAGATTCACCCATATACTTTCTTGAACCTCTCTCCAAACCATCTGGCATGTGGTTGTTAATATGATCGTTGAAAAAAGTAAACCAGGAAAGCTATTCCCACATTTGTAAGTAGAAATACATTAATTATTGCTTTTAGGATTGACACAAAACTTCTTAAAATATCCTTAAGGCCACACATAATTTGATCTCTTCCAGCCCTTGCTTTATGTTGAACCAGTTCTGTCTCTTCCTCTCTCAGCTATATTCCTACTTTCCCTTGCTCTCTTCTTTCTAGCCACATACAGGCCATGTTCCCGCCCTCTTCAAAGTAGTCACCTATATTGTTTGCTATTGAATCCGCCTTTTCCCTAGGGTACTTATGATTGAGATCTCCTGTGAAGTATCCTCCTCTGGGAAGTATTCATTGAGGTTTTTAAGTAAAATCTTCTTGTATAGGCTTCATGGCAGCATATATCTTGTATTTATAACAGTTATCAAGTTGAGAATTGATTGCTGTTATTGGATTAATGTTTTTGCCACCAAATAGTAAACTTCTTGAGGGAAGGAGCCATGTATGATTTTGATCCCTGTTGTATTCCTAATACTAAATGGCACATGGTAAGTGCTAAAGTATTTGATCAAAGAATAAATGACTTTAATTTAAACTAAGAATTAACTATTAAGTCATACTATAATCTGCTAAGCTACTTGACAAATGGCAAAAATTGTAGCAAATGAAATAGAATTCCAGGAACAACATATGCCTTTTTCAAATTTCATACAGAGTAGATTTTCTAAAAAATAAGCAGCACATTTTAAAAGTCCCCCTAAACAAGGCTTCAGATGGCACAAGGCCATGGATAGGTTGTCATAGTGATGATCAGAAATGAAAATTATTTCTACTATACTTGAGGTCAGGAGTTTGAGACCAGCCTGGCCAACATGGCGAAACCCAGTCTCTATTAAAAATACAAAAATTATGGGCTGTGGTGGTGCATGCCTGGAATCCAGTTACTCAGGAAGCTGAGGCAGGAGAATCGCTTGAACCCAGGAGGCAGAGGTTGCAGCGAGCTGAGACTGTGCCACTGCATTCCAGCCTGAGCGACAGACCCCATCTCAAAAAAAAAAAAAAAAAAAGGCAATGAGGTATATTTCTATAGGGACCAAGTTCATTTATAACAAGAGACATGAGACTGAATATAGTCTATGCCAAAACTTTCCAATCCTTAGAACCAGCCCTACAAAAAGAAGGAAAAAAGAACATAAAGGAAGCAGCAATCAGCTATGAGCAATAATTAGACATTAGTTTGCTAGCTCTAACACATGTGACCATGAAGAGTAACTGTGAACCATATTGACTTTCTCTCCTGAAAAGATAAATATGAAAAAATTAAGAAGAAAACTGTCCTGTGACAGAGAATACAGAAATAGGATAAGAATGAACAGCTGTTTCATTTCATTACTTTTGCCCTTTTCCACCTTTATTTTTGGAAAATTAGTTGATCTAAAAAGCAATAGTTCTCTATCAGTCAGTTTTTGCTACAAACACATACACACACAGAAAGAGAGAAAGGCATACAGTAATATGCATTTACCTTAGGTTCACAGGTATACAGTTTATCTGAGTTTGATTACCTCCACATGTTTCATTCTAAGTCATAAGATGAAAGGAGCAGCTGTGTGGGAGTTTTAACATATGCCCACAAATTATCTGATACTCCACCTTACAAGAGGTACAGCTTAAATTCCCTCCTCTTGAGTGTGGATTGGAATTAGTGACTCAATGCAAGGCAATTGAATAATGTGGAAATGGCAGTGTGTGACTTCCATGTAATAAAAGACATGGCTTCCTCCTTGCTTTCTCTTACATTGATACTTGGGGGAAAGTCAGCAACTATCTTGGAAGGATATTGAAGAAAGCCTGTGGAGAAGCTCATGTGGTGAGAAATTGAGGCATTCTGCCAATAACTACATGAATGGGTCATCTTGGGAATAGATCCTCTAGTTCTGATGAAGTCCAGGTTACTACAGACATGACCAACATCTTGACTACCTCCTCATGGAAGATGCAGAACCAGAAGCTCCCAGTTAAGCAGCTTCCAAATTCTTGTCTCACAGAAACTATACAGAAAGCATCAATTTCTTACCACATGTCTTTTGGACAAATGCAACATTCATGGACAGAGGAACATACTTCTCTATAGCAGATTAAATAATGGCCACTCAGATAAAAAAAACTCTAATCTCTGGAAATGTATAAGGTAAAGAAGTCTACGGATGTGACTGAATTAAGAATATTGGTGTGATAAGTTTATTTTGGATTATCTTGGTGGACCCTAAATGCTATCACGAGTTCCTTCTAAGAGAAAAGCAGGAGACTTGACACCCACACAAAGAAGGTGATGTGAAGATGGAGGCAGAGACTGGAGCCATGAGGCGACAAGCCAAGAAACACTAAGGAATGCTGGCAGACAACAGAAGACGGAAGAGGCAAACAATGCGTGCTCTACCAGAACCTCTAGAAATGTTAGATAATAAGTTTTTATTGTTCTAAGTCTCCAAGGTTTTGGTAATTTGTTATGTCAGCCATATGGAATGAATACATCCTCTTATTTGGTGAGGTTAGATGTTAAATATTGGCTGAACAATAATCTACTCTACTTTAGCATCCCTTCAAAAATAATCAGAAAATTTAAAAGGAACATTATGCACTGATACTAGCAAAATAAATGAACAAATGAATTAACACAAAAATAGGCAAAAGGAAAATGAAGTATTAAGACCACAGTTTAATTATCCACGAAAGCAATGGAAAATGTGAAGTCTCTAAGAAACCAAAGTAAAAACAGCTAAAAACAATATAGTATGAAAGAAACCAGAAAGAAACTAATGTTCTTTGGAATTAGGGGAAATATAGAGACTAAAATAAAAACTGGAAATGAATACTCCATTAAAACAGGCGTATGAAAGACAGGATGAGTAAAACCATGCAAAATGAAATTGTGTGTGTGTGTGTATATATGTGAGTACATACACACACGAAAAGAAAAAGTTCAATAGAAGATTCATTTTTTATGTAATTAGTGTTTCTAAAGAACAGACTTAAAATGTAATTTAAAAATTCAAAGATAGAAGAAAACTATGCTGAAATTGAAGATCTAATTCTATAAATGTAAAGAATATTATGTATTTGAAGAACTTGAAAGAAAAAGAGTTGGGAAGTGGCCAAGATGGCCAACTAGAAGTAGCCAGTGTGAGTGGTTCTCACAAAGAGGAACAAAAGGGCAAGTAAATACAGCACCTTCAGTTGAAACGTACAAGTTCTCGCATTGGGATTAATCAAGGAAACAACTTGACCCATGGTGAACGTAGAAAAGAAAGTCAGGACGACAGCCCACCTGGGCACAACACCCAGCCAGGTGAACCTCCCCTGCCCAGAGAAGTGGTGAGTGAATATGTGACCCGGAAACTACACTCTTCCAACGGATCTTTGCAACCTCGAGTTGGGAGATCCCCTCTTGAACCCACTCCACCAGGGCTTTCAGTCTAACGCACAGAGATATGGGAGTCTTGGCAGAGCAGCTGCTCAGGCACATGTTGGAGAACAGGAACTGTAGATATTCCAACTCCAGGCTTCCCGGCAAAAGTAACTGCATCTCCAGAAAAGCAGGATATTAGATCTGTGTGCATACCCTTAGGAAAGAGGCGGAATCCAGGGTCCAAGGAGCAATGGTCTGTGAGCCCCACTTCCATGGTGCCTCAAAGGATAATACACATTGGCTTGGAATTCCAGCCAGCCACCAGCAGCAGTGTTGTGCCTACCTGGGACAGAGTTCCCAGGGAGGGGGCAGGCCACCATCTTCACTGTTTGGGTGAGTGATCTTTTTCAGCCTGCAGGCTTTGAAGAGTCCAAACCGATCAGGGGCAGAAGGGATCCCCCAACACAGCACAACTGCTCTGACCAACACGTGGTCAGACTCAGGTCCCTGAGTCATCCCTCCTTATTGGGCAAGACCTCCCAAGCAGGGCCTCCAGCCATCCCCGCCGGTGTTCTCTGGCCTACAGAGATCTGAAAACTGCCTGGGACAGAGGTCCCAGAGGGAGGGGTGGGCTGCCATCTCTGCTATTCGGGTACTGAGCCTGTCCAGCCTGCAGGCTTTGGAGAGCCCAAGCCAACAGGAGTGAAGCGTTACCCCAGCACTGCACAGCTCCTCTACAAAAGCATGGCCAGACTTCTTCTATAAGTGGGTCCTGATCCTCTTCCTCCTGACTGGGCAAGACCTCCCAACCAAGATCTCCAGCCACCTCCTGCAGGTGCATTCCACCGGGCAACAGGTTCGTACCTCCCTGGGCCAGAGCTCCTAGAAGAAGTGGCAGGCTGCCATCTTTACTGTTCTGCAGCCTTCATTGGTGATACCTTCAGCTACTGAAAAATCCAAGGCAACTAGGGACTGGAGTACACCCCCCGCAAACCACAGCATCCCTATGGTAAAGTGGCTGAATTGTGCCAGGAAAAAAAAGAAAAAAAAAAAAAACATCCAAAGGTAAGCAACATCGAACATTGAAGGTAGATTAGATAAGCTCACAGAAATGAGAAAGAATCAGAGCAAGAATGCTGAAACCTCAAAAAGCCTGAGTGCCCTCTTTCCTCCAACTGACCTCATTACCTCTCCAGTAAGGGTTCAGAATAGCCAGTATAGAGAAGAACTTAATCCTCCTGATAGGGCTGAAAAACACACTACAAGAATTTCATAATAAAATCACAAGTATTAATAGTAGAATAGACCAAACAGAGGAAAGAATTTCAGAGCTTGAAGACTGACTTTATGAAATATGGCGGGCAGACAGGAGTAGAGAAAAAGGAATGAGAAGGAATGAACACAACCTCCAAGAAATATGGAATACCATATCACACCAGTCAGAATGGCTATAATTAAAAAGTCAAAAAATAACATGCTGGCAAGGTCGTGAAGAAAAGGGAATGCTTATACACTGTTGGTGGGAATGTAAATCAGTTCAGCCATTGTGGAAGATGGTACGGCAATTTCTCAAAGACCTAAAGACAGATATACCATTCGACTCAGCAGTCCCATTACTGGGCATATACCCAAAGGAATATAAATCATTCCGTTTTAAAGACACATGCACATGTATGTTCATTGCAGCACTATTCACAATGGCAAAGACATGGAATCAACCTAAATGACCATCAATAACAGACTGGATAAAGAAAATGTGGTACATATACACCATGGAACACTATGCAACCATATAAAAGAATGAGATCAATGAGATCATGTCCTTTGCAGGGACATGGATGGAGCTGGAGGCCATTATCCTTAGCAAACTAATACAGGAACAGAAAACCAAATACCACATGTTCTCACTTATAAGTGGCAGCTAAATGATGAGAACACATGGACACACACAGGGGAACAATACACACAGGGACCTTTTAGAGGATGGATGGTAGGAAGAGGGAGAGGATCAAAAAACAACTAATGGATACTAGGTTTCGGCCGGGCGCGGTGGCTCAAGCCTGTAATCCCAGCGCTTTGGGAGGCCGAGACGGGCGGATCACGAGGTCAGGAGATCGAGACCATCCTGGCTAACACGATGAAACCCCGTCTCTACTAAAAAATACAAAAAAACTAGCCGGGCGAGGTGGCCGGCGCCTGTAGTTCCAGCTACTCGAGAGGCTGAGGCAGGAGAATGGCGTAAACCCGGGAGGCGGAGCTTGCAGTGAGCTGAGATCCGGCCACTGCACTCTAGCCTGGGCAGCAGAGCAAGACTCCGTCTCAAATAAATAAATAAATAAATAACTTCACCTAAAAAAAAGAACTTAGGCAATGTCAAGTTTTGTACTAGAAAATACTGCAGTTCAGTCTTATAATCCTGGCTTTTCTCTTTTGATTTTCCACAGTCATAAAATATTTGAAGAAATTTGTTTATGTGCATCTTGACATATGTGATATATGATTTGTTTCTTTTTTTAATTCTGCGACAGAGTCTTGCTCTGTTGCCCAGGCTGGAGTGCAGTGGTGTGATCTTGGCTCACTGCAAGTTCCGCCTCCTGGGTTCAAGCGATTCTCCTGCTTCAGCCTCCCAAGTAGCTGAGATTACAGGCATGTGCCAACAAACCCAGCTAATTTTTTTTTTTTTTTTTTTTTTTTGTATTTTTAGTAGGGATGGGGTTTCACAATGTTGGCCAGGCTGGTCTCGGACTACTGACCTCGCGAACTACCCGCCTTGGCCTCCCGAAGTGCTAGGATTACAAGCGTGAGCCACCGTGCCCAGCTGTGATTTCTTATTTGCATCTGGACATATGTGACATGTGAATAATAAATAATTATTGTGACTTTGGTCAAGTAATTCTATTCTTTGTTAAATCAAAAGATGGCCATTTAAGTTTCTTTCCAACACCATGTATCTGTAATTCTTACTCTGAGCCATTCTTCTGACTGGGCATGAATGAAGAGTATTTTAGAAAGCAACAGTAATTGGCAATCATATAGATCTATACCGGATGCATTAATAAAATGTGCTAAGGTCGATGAATAACTGTGACCTCTATAGGAGTCAACTTTTTAAGGCTATAGTAACACATTTACATTCTGTATCAAGCATTAGGTAAAAAAAAAATCAACTGGTATAACATTATCTTTCTGTGGATCTGCCAAAAATAAGTTTTATTAATAACCTAGAACAGCCACCTAACCAATATGGCTTTTTAAATATTCGTGTGTCATGCAATTTGCTAAAATGTTTCAAGAAATTGGCATTCATTATGTGACATATTGTCTCTCATGATATTTTTGGTGAATTCAAGATATCATATAGAGTAGCTGCACATATTTCAACTTCTTTTTTGAAGGATGACATGGTAAAAATTAAAAACTCTATGTTTTATCAAAGAAAAAAATATGTATGAGTTATTGTCCTTTGGGTAAGGGGAAGTCAACATGAAAATAACTTAATAGGCAAATATTAATTATCCACTACATTTTCAGGAATATGTACAATGGCAATGTGAAGATAGTTATTGAAAATGTATCTTTTACACTTGAGATGTATGTATTCAGACACTTCTTCTAGATAAAACTGATAGTATATACATTTTAAAATCAGGGTAAACCCAGACATCATCATGCTTTTCACAGGAGATAAGAGTAATGAACACTTTTCTGAGAGGCAGATGAGGATTCAAAGCCCATGACTAAATCCTGCCATTGCTCCACTTCTTATCCTGTTTCTCTGGAGACATTATGTAGGCTAAGATTGCTTTTAGTCCTAGAAGCTCTGATAGCATGGAATTGCTAGTTTGCTGGACAGAGTTAGTCCAATCCGGTGCATACGAAAATCTGAAACCTTAGGAAGTTTTTCCTAATATCAACTAAATTATTGATTTAGGTAATCTCTACCTTCTTCTACTACATTCCTTATAAATGAAAAAAAAAAAAAAAAGAGCACATACCAGTCTGCTTTCCCACTCCTATGTTTATAATACACACACATGCAATTACACCGTGTCTCAGGAAAATTCTACCTTAACCATCCCAGAAATTTGCATTGCTAAAAATGTTGTGAATAAATTTCAACCTTAATTCTCACTGTCAATTTCAAAGTACTGTCTAATGCAGATAGGTTTTATATTCCTTGCACATCCAATTAATTAGTTGACTGTTGAAAATACTATGTTGATTATAAGCCTGCAGTCTCAGCTCAACTGAAAAGAGTGTAAAACATACAACTGAAATCTTCTTGGCTAGGAAGGAGTAAAGGTCTTAGGTATGTCATATATTTGTGATTCTTTCTCTTATGTGTTGAGCTTTGTATGGATCCCTTAATTCTAATATAAATTCCTTTTCTTGTTGTTTGTTGATGGGAGGAAATTTGACTGAATAACCTCTTAAATTCATCTCAACTTAATGACTTCACATTTTATAATACTTTGTCTATATAGCATAACTTTTAAAATAGATACTTTTATTTCCCTAGATGAGCCAGATTCTCTTAGTGAATTCTGGAATTCAATTATGGGATCTGGGAGGGGCTCTAAATATGGAAGAATTTTTGTATACACTTATTTATCCTTCAACTATAGGAAACTATTCCTCATGCTTAGTCAGCTGAGCCAGGCAAGTTATTTTCCTTAAAATGCACATATAAATACCAGATATTATAAGATTATTATTATTTTTATAATTATAAGATACTAGAAAAGTACTCAGTTTTAACCTCATTATTTTATGTTATTTATTACAGGACAGCATGAAAGAAATTGGTAGCAATTGCCTGAATAATGAATTTAACTTTTTTAAAAGACATCTATGTGATGATAATAAGGTAATGATAATTATTTGGAGTTTGTCATTCAAGCTTGATTTTATAGAAGCTTATATTTTTTGTGCCTCTGTTAGAGAATTATATGAATACTATTAATATTTGCAGTCTGCTTATAATTAATAAATACTATTAATATTTGCAGTCTGCACATAATTCCCATTGATTAGATCATACTATGGTCCAATTTTACAAATAGCCCTGTGCTTATTAGATAACAAGTTTTCTTTCTGTTTAATCATTCTATTTTTTTACCTTAAAAATACTAGAGTTGTCAAATTCAAAGACACACCTATCTCTTATTTCTAAATTTCTTTGTTTCTTTTTTTTTTTTTTTTTTTGGAGGCGGAGTCTCGCTCTGTTGCCAGACTGGAGTGTAGTGGGCAATCTCGGCTCACTGTAACCTCCGCCTCCTGGGTTCAAGCGATTCTCTCGAGTAACTGGGTCTACAGGCATGCACCACCACACCCAGCTAATTTTGTATTTTTAGTGGAGACAGGGTTTCTTGATCTCCTGACCTAGTGATTAGCCTGCGTCGGCCTCCCAAAGCACTGGGATTATAGGCGTGAGCCACCGTGCCCGGCCTCTAAAAGTTCTTATACAGAAAAATACTTGTTAATGTGATTGCTTGCACACATACAAATATAAGTCATTGGTATAATTTAGTCGGAAGCATCTTGAAAATTTTTCTGTCAGTATTTGCTTATCTCTAAATGATTACGACATCTAGTTGGTATAATATTACACTTGACAAAACCTAAAGAGTTTATGTCATTTCTCCTTACAGAAACGGGTGTGCTATTTCATAGTCTTTTAAAAACTCACAGTAGCTAAGTTAGCCTCATGGCATCTCAAAACCATAAATTCTTTTTAAAAAATATCTTAATTTAAATAACTGCAAAACTTACGTTTTAGGTGACTACAGTCCTTTATTTTCTTATTATCAGCTATACATCCATAGCTCAAAAGATGCAAGAAATAATAAGAAAAAACCACACATACCTCTTATAATATATTGTTGCTTCCAGAAGCCTTCTCCTTCAGCTATCATGTTTAAAATTGAATAATCTTGTAATATATTCACATATAAGCGATAAGATCACATAAGCATAATAGAGAAAACAAACTTTAAAAGTCAAGATAATCATTAAACCAAGTTCCAAGAACTTCTTGCTGTCACCTAGGAGTCAAACAGTTTTAGTTCTGTTACTTGTCAGTCACATGATTAACTGGAATAGAAAGCTGGGGTGGAGGTGGGGCATTATCTACCAATACAGCTCAAGCTCTAGGCTCCTTAAGAAAGCTTATCATTTATTAATACTTTATTTGAACCATGGCCCTTCTGACTTTTTCTTATAATAGGAAGGTATGTTTTTATTCCGTGCTGCTCGCAAGTTGAGGCAATTTCTTAAAATGAATAGCACTGGTGATTTTGATCTCCACTTATTAAAAGTTTCAGAAGGCACAACAATACTGTTGAACTGCACCGGCAAGGTAAGCTAAGGACTATTTACTTTGAATGAAAATATTAACTACTCCTGTGCCAAGATACCACTATTCTCTGGTGATTATATCCATTATCATAGAATCCTAAGTGTTTATTATCATCTAAAGTTGAAGTATATTTACTCAATCCTAGAAGAGGAAAGGCTCGGTTTGGAAATACTTGTTTATATCTTGGCTAGAGTGAATTGTTTGTGAAAGGGGAGTAAAAAATAAATAAATAAATGCTTCATTGCCATAATAACTTCCAAGGATACTAGGGTGATATATTGGGTGGAGAATGGTAAATTTCTATATCTAAAACTCATTAATAGCTTTAATCCATATATGTACACATTTATAAGAACTCCTAGTGAATAAAAAAGGAAATCAAATGTATTTAACAAATATCTTTTTATGCTTAAACTAGACATATATATGTCCAACAATTTCCCCTTCTTTAAATAATTTTGATACAAATAGGGCTAATATTTTCCTACATTTCTACTAGTGGTTATGAACTAAAACAACAAAACCAAATATGAAAGACATCATCTAGAGACTGGACAGCAGTTTCCTTATCTACGAAATGCAGAAAAACTAATATCTATATTGTAGGATTTGAAAGGATTAAATGGCATAACACATGTAAAGTGCTTAGTACTAAAAAGTTTTCAACATTTAATACAATGTTTTATTTTATTTGTATTATTTACCTCTTTATGGATTTTCACCAGCTGCCACACAAAATCAAAAGGTTATTTTATGGTTTTAAATGTTTTCTTAAATAACATTTTTATGACTTAAAAAATAATTTTGTTTTGTTTGAGCACTAGTAGTTTCCCATGGAAGGTAAAATGGTAAGATTATCTTTGAACCCTATTGATGTGATAAAAATGTAGATTGTCTATTATATAACTTGGACAGCCTCATTTATCATTGCTTTATGTACTCGATGGAAGCCAGTCTCCTCTTAGTGTGCTGGATTTGCCAAGCTTATTTCCAAACCTGGGTCCTTACGTTTGTCCCCTAGAGAGCATTTCTACTTTTCTTTTTCTATAAATTGGATCTATTTTGTTCTATGCCTTCAAGGTTAAGCTCAAGATTCATGAAGACTTCCTACTCTAGTCTACCATTTCTTCATTCCTACTTATAGTTATTTCAAAGTACTGTCTAATGCAAATAGGTTGTATGTTGCTTGTTCATCCAATTAATTAGTTGTGACTGTTGAAAATACTATGTTGATTATAAGCCTCCACTCTTGGTTCAACTGAAAAAAGTGTAAAACAGACAACTGATATCACCTCTTGGTCTAGGAAGGGGTAAAGGTCTTAGGTATGTTATATATTTGTGATTCTTTCTCTTATGTGTTGAGCTTTGTATGGATCATCATGTTCCAAAATTAACTAACCGTAGAGAAAGAAAATATGCAAATAATTTAAAATTAAATTATTTTACAACATTGATTAACTTGATACCAGTTACCCTTTTCTTGAAATAACAAGGCAAGATGTTAAAGCAATCAGCTACACTGAATTTTCTTCATGAGCCAGGCATGCTACACGCTTTTTACTATTGTTTTATTTCATTTTGTTTCTGATAAGTGAAGCTTAATAAAATGTATGGCCAGGATTTAACAATTTATTGTTAACTTTATTTTTATATTGATTAAAATTCAAGTTTTATCTCTGCTAGTATACCCTACTATGTTAATTTTTCACAGTGCTAGGCATACCTACAAAATTATGGATTCTGGGTGTTCAGAAGATTGAACCCTCTTGCTTCTTCCTTTACCCTGACATTCCATTTCTAAATCATATTAGTGTTTTACTTTCTTAACAATAAGAAATTTAAAGTAGAGTCTCAAATAGATTAGATGAGCTGAAGGCAATATGAAAATTAGCAATTACAAACAATTGGAGGAGCAATGAAGAAATATTCAATATCATAAATGTGACTTTGTTTTTAAGGTTAAAGGAAGAAAACCAGCTGCCCTGGGTGAACCCCAACCAACAAAGAGTTTGGTGAGAATAATTGTATAATTTTCCTTATGGTTCATCAACTTTTCACTCAATTCCTAATTTTTCATCTTGAATTGTTTCCTTCTTATAGCTGGTTTTGAAATAATTTATCATAACATTGATAAAAGGAGAAGTGAGGTGCCCCTCAAAAATTCGAGTCCTTTATATTGCATTTTTAAACCCACTATTTTAAAAGAGAAGCTGTTAGGGCAAATGCCAAAGCATGTTTTTTTTTTAGAAGCAGCAACATTAAAATATTGTAGCTAGTAGGTAAAAGAAATAAATAATTTATATAGGAGTAAATAAACTAGATGAAAAATACATGAAGAAAAAAAGCCATCCCTGTTAGTTTGTAAAGAAATAAAAATTAAACAATAAGGACTTATCTTATACCTCTTTTATTATTGTAGATTGTACAGTATAATATGTAATAGTATATAAACATATATTTATACATATACTACTAGATATTATTAGATAAATTATACAATAATACGGAAAATATTTATGAATGACTTAATAAGGCAGAATACTTAACTGGATTTGACTAAACTTTAAAATGATATAGATATTAATTAGGTTGAGGCATGGAAAAATGAGCACACCTGGTTCATAAAAGTGATGGATTCTTCTTTTACATTTCCATTATTTGACCAATAGCTATGTGGCAACATGGAAATTCCTTATTCTTTTCAGAAAAGCAAAGTGAGCCTGTATACTTAGATTTAGGAAACTCTACGGATTCCATGCAAAGTGGAACATCTGAAATTAATACAGGAGCTAAAAACAATATAAACACCCTGAAGGCTTTCAACTAAGATAATTTGGAAAGGAAATTTAGAAAAGAAAGGTTGGGTGCGGTGGCTCACACCTGTAATCCCAGCACTTTGGGAGTCCGAGGTGGGCGAGTCACGAGGTGGAAAGATCAAGACCATCCTGGCCAACATGGTGAAACCCCGTCTCTACTAAAAATACAAAAGTTAGCTGGGCATGGTGCACGCATGTAGTCCCAGCTACTCAGGAGGCTGAGGCAGGAGAAATGCTTGAACCCAGGAGGCGGAGTTTGTAGTGAGCCAAGATCGTGCCACTGCACTCTAGCCTGGGCAATTGAGTGGGACTCCATCTCAAAACAAAAACCAAAAAACAAAACAAAACAAATAACAAAAAAAAAAGACAAGAAAAGAAAACAACTATTTTCCCAGGATGCAGTGGTAAAACCAAGATTCCCTGTTTTTTACTTTTTAGTGAATGCTTATTCTCTGTGTCCGAGGAAAAGTATGAAATTTTCACATCTATATATTTCAAATCTGCTTAGGCAAGTCAACTTCAACTTGTACTTAAAAAAATTGTCCAGGACCCCTTATTGAAAATAATATGAAAAGTTTGCCTTTATATTTCCCTTTGAGATCTGTTGTTTAATCTTTGAAATGTATTCTTTAAAAAGTATGTGCTAGTGTTACTAATACATGACAAAAAGAGATCTGAATTTGTGGCCAAATTAAATATAGGACAGAGGAGCTCAAGATTCAGTTATTATATTTACTTGACATATATGGTAGTAGCTTATTTATCTTCCTGCAGATCAGTTTTTGCATCTGTAAAATGAGTTCAAATCATCAAGTTCATAAGATGATTAAGCAAATAAAATGAAGTAAATTATGTAAAACACTGAGCACAATACATGACTAAGAGAATACCCAATAACCTGTTATCTAAATTATCTAGTTACCGAATAACTAGTTGTAATAACTAGTTATAATAGTTTTTATATTGTTTGCACATCCATTTACTTAGCAGTGATTGTTGAAAACACTATGTTGATTTTAACCCTCAAGTCTGGGCTCAACTGTAAAGAGTGTAAAACAAACAACTGATATTACCTCCTGGTCTAGGAAGGAGTAAAAGTCACTAGTATGCTTTATATTTGTGATTAACTAGTAGTTGTCTAAGTGAAGAATTACGCTACCCTGCAGTATTCCCATTCTCACAGGTCAGAGAACTCAGAGAAATATAAGAGTCTATACGGAGTTACTCCTTTATATGTCTGTTCATGCCAAGTATCTCTTTCTTCCTATAGGTTGTACACGTAGCCCTTTTTAAGATTCTTGTCAGGTGCTAAAACCTAGCTTATGAGGCAGGCATCTGACATATTCCAGTGAAGTTAATTGTTGGAGTAGACCTTAGGGTACAAGCTCCATCAGCTATATCCTTATTAATTATCTTTGGCAAAATAATCTGAGTATTTTCGATGTTGATTATTCTTCCCATTAAAAATACATTTTTCTACATTAAAGAAACTCAACTGAGTAATCTACAATTACCTTTCTCATGAAATTCTAAACAGTATATTATGTCCACTGTTAAACTGTGAAACTGGCGGTCAGCTGATATAGCTCTTTGGAGAATCCTACATCTTTAATCACACCAACTTTGAATTTTCTACGTGTCATTTATCACAAGGGTAGTTAGAAACCATCATCTTTAAAATGTCACACAAAATTCTACCTTTTCATTACACCAGTTTTTCAGCATAAAGTAATATGATGAAAAATTGAGTATTTAAAAATATATATTTTTGTAAAAATGTGAAGTTTAAACTTTTAAAACTCTATTCTCTAGGAAGAAAATAAATCTTTAAAGGAACAGAAAAAACTGAATGACTCATGTTTCCTAAAGAGACTACTACAAAAGATAAAAACTTGTTGGAATAAAATTTTGATGGGCACTAAAGAACACTGAAAAATATGGAGTGGCAATATAGAAACATGAACTGTAGTTGCAGCCTCCAAGAATCTATCTGCTTATGCAGTTTTTCAGAGTGGAATGCTTCCTAGAAGTTACTGAATGTACCATGGTCAAAACGGATTAGAGCAATTGAGAAATGCATACTGTATTACTAGAAGATGGATACAAACAATGGAAACTGAATGCTCCAGTCAACAAACTATTTCTTACATATGTGAACATATATCAATCAGTATAATTCTGTACTGATTTTTGTAAGACAATCCATGTAAGGTATCAGTTGCAATAATACTTTTTAAGCCTGTTTAAATATTTCCAGACATTAAATCTATGAAGTATATAATGGTTTCAAAGATTCAAAATTGACATTGCTTTGCTGTCAAAATAATTTTATGGTTCACTATGAATCTATTATACTGTATTTAGAGTGAAAATTGTCATCTTCTGTGCTGGAGATGTTTTAGGGTTAACAATGATATATGGATAATGCCCATGAGAATAAGAGAGTCATATACCTAAGTAAGCAACAGCATAATAAGGTCCAAGATACCTGAAAGAGATTTCAAGAGATTGAATTAATCATGAATGTGTAACACAGTACCTTCAATAAATGGTATAGCAAATGTTTTGACATGAAAAAAGGATAATTTCAAAAAATAAAATAAAAAAAAAAATAAATTCACCTAGTCTAAGGATGTTAAACCTTAGTAATGAGTTACTTTGTCATTTATATAGATTATAACTTATCTAAGTAACTTTGTAATTTGGGAGGTATATTTTTAAGATAATAATATATGTTTACCTTTTAATTAATGAAATATGTGTATTTAATTTTGACACTATATCTGTATATAAAATATTTTCATACAGTATTACAAATTGCTTACTTTGGATAACATTTCTCCTTTGATAAAATAAATGAGCTATGTATTAACACTGCCAGATTCAGTTAATAAATCTCAACAGAATTTTTAAGATGAGATTTTTTTTTAATTTATTTTTTATTATTATTATACTTTAAGTTCTAGGGTACATGTGCATAATGTGCAGGTTTGTTACATATGTATACTTGTGCCATGTTGGTGTGCTGCGATTTTTAATACTACACTGCTCTTTGATTTTCTGCTTTCATTGAATGTATGACCTTTAATGGCCTATTATCAACAATCAACATGAGACAGTACCTTCTATGTTGAATTTTAGTCTTTTAAAAGAAACCTGTTTGGAAATGTCTGCAGTCTTCATTCACTGATAAAGGGAAATGGAAATACTATTCTAAGCAGGCCAAACTCCACAAATAGCTGTCAGTTTGCATTGCACTGAACTCACATCCTTCACGCTCTTTCTCAGCCTCATCACCATCTAGTTACGTGCTGATGGGCCTTATTTGATCTACAGAGGATGCTCTGGTGACACCCTTAGTGTGTGTTGGTAACACCTTCCTGCCTTCTCTCACTTTCCTTGACCCATATGACATTTCACCTTCACTGGTGCGAAAGCTGTATAGAATTGTATACACTTCCGTACAATTTACTGAACTGCCTCATTAACAGGACTTTGAGTCAAGTATTTTTTTCTGTTTGATTATCACTGTTAACTCCAGAAAGATGAGTTGACTAACTCTTTTTAGAAGCAAATGACTCTTCACCAAGCTTTCTTTCTTCAGATGGACTTTTCTAAGTAGGCTATGCTTCCTCCATCATAAAACATGGTCAACCATGTGGTGTATCTCTACCCTGATTACTGGAGCTATTGGTAAACCATTAGTTAGATAAATGAGGAAATTTACATTTCTAAAGGTAAACTCTTCAAACTATCTTTGAAAATGTTTCCTTCAAGGCTATCTATAATGTTCCCTAACAGTGTTAAAAAAATATATTCTCCCTGAGATTGTGGCAAAATAAGGGTCAATATTTTTTAAATGCTTGTTTAAAAACATTATTAAAATTTTCTTCCTTGGTTTCTGTCACTTGTTATAGATTTGAATTTTTGAGAAAATTGGACTCAAACAGTGTATTCAGCTTGTACTGTGTGCCAAACGTTTGGAAAAATTACCCATACATTTATTGTTGCATTTCCTTTCTTTGTTTCCTATCCACTAGCAAGATAGGTTGGCTAATAATGATTTGGGAGAGTATAAGTATATCTACTCCAAAATTAGAGACTTATCTCAATAAATATTTTCTTTTAAATATATATGTAGATGTTTTAAGTCAGAATTTTCTACAGTTTGTCCCAAGAAATGCTAATCCTTGTCATTGCTACAAAAAGAAAAAAAAATAAGGAGGGAAGATACTTATTTTTTATGTGAGTTAAATTTTCTCTTGGAGGTTCACAATTCATGTAAGTATATTAAAGGCTCTGAAAACTCATTCATGTAGCTGTGAAAAAAAAATTAATAGTGATATAGCATTTCTAAAACTTATTTGATTATATAACATATTTTTACATTAAAAAACCCTAATCTAAGACAAGGTTAATATAATTCATAGAATTAAAGCTAATATAACAGCAAGGAGAAACCTGCTTTATACAAAGGGTTTTGGTTAAAAGTATTTTAAAACAGGGTTTCATGTAATATGCTGAAGGAAATACTCTTTTCAGGATTAAGATAATTTTCTTAAAATTGATCCATGGGAAACCTGAACTAGAAAAGTTTATTTGCTTTAGGCCATACTTTCACTGACAGTCAACTTAAGAAGGACATTTTGTCAACCCTACCATGCCATATAAATATTTCTCTAGAAACACGTATCTTGTATTGTAGGTCAGATAATCTTTATGGTGTTCTGTATGTGCAATCTTCATTCATCATGTTCTTACTGCTTAGAATGATGTTGCGAATTCTACGCCAGTCTTGCTTAAGGTCCAAGGGGCATCTCAATTCCTTTTCCTCAATTGCTATGACTTCCATGATAATTCTAGATAATATTAATATATGTTCCCTTAGTTGTTGATAGCATTTAAGCCTGCATCATTCATTATTGTTTGACCAGATTCATCTTAGTACTTTATCTTAAATACAATTTAAATAATCTGTTCATTTGAAATGTTTTATCTACCCTAAAATAATTATGATCTTTGTCTTCCCTTCAGTTCCTAAGGGGAAAAGCTAGACATACGATAGTTAGCAAGTCTACGGGAACTGCATTGTGCCATTCTGTTATTAATACCCATTTAAATCATCAAGAAAACACATTTCTACAATAAAATATAATTTACTTAAAGATGGGTATGATAGGACCACAAAACATAACTAATTTAGGACAATATGGCCCAACAACTTTATGTACTCAAAAGCACCATGCATTCTGGGTGCATTCAGGATTATATGGCAGAATTTTCCTTGATTTCTAAATTTCATTTGTTGCGAAACATCTTTTAGCTTTCATTCTGACCAAATAATAGAATCTATGGAAATATCATAGGACAAGACAATGAAATAAGTAAGTGTATTGATAATTACAAATTCTAAAAGTTTTTTATGTCTAAATATAAAAATACTTGCAGTCATAGACCCATAAAGTTAATATTTAAGAAAGGTGCTAAATCATCATTTTGTCTTGGGAATAATCTGGGGTTTGCTTTGCATCCTTCACATAAAAAGTGGTAAGAATGAAGTGCATTTTTCTATATAAGGCAGCAATTTTCTAAGTGGGGGAGAGGTCATTGTTACTTCAGCTACTGTTCTAAAAGTGAGCTAATTTCATATTC
Organism: Macaca thibetana thibetana; assembly: GCF_024542745.1. Classification (NCBI taxonomy): domain Eukaryota; kingdom Metazoa; phylum Chordata; class Mammalia; order Primates; family Cercopithecidae; genus Macaca; species Macaca thibetana. Next base: position 66,173,040 of record NC_065585.1, read on the forward strand.
ATATTTTACATGAAGAAAATTAAGGTAAGTGGCAACATTAAAGTTTAGTTGTTTATTGTTGATTACTGATTTATTCTTTTTCTTCAATCTAAGTGTCTCATTCTTTCTGAAGCCATCCCAGGCAAAACTGATCATTCCTTCATGTGTGCCTCCACTGCTCAGCTCAACAAGTAACTCTTAATAACCTACCACCTGTTACCTCTGGGAGGGGGACATATGTTTGCCAATTTCTATCTTCAAGGCTTATAACAAATTTTCTTATATTTCTGATTCAAATGAGAACTTTAACCTAAAAATTTAATTGGAAAGAAAACCTTATAACATATTCTGGAAACAGTCCAAATACTATCACAAATGGAAGGAGTTCAGCTTGAAGAGCATCCAATCAAGTAGGTAAAAGTCTTCTAGTAGAACCAGCATGATCTTCCAGAAAATTACAAAGTAACCATTATCTACCCCATCATCTCCTTCTTGCCTGGCATCCCCAGAGCTAAAGAAAGGGAAGAAAAAGAATGGATTTGTTTTTGTTTTTGTTTTTGTTTTGCCATGAAAAATCTTACTGTAAAGACTAATGCATCTTGCTGCTTAAGAGAAAGGTGTTACTTTCACTCGGGGTAAATTAAATACTAGGATTGAGACTAATCTGTTCACAGCCAAATAGGGGTTTACTGAAGCTGCAGCGTTTGAATAAAGACCACTTACTGGGAAGATGCAACAAAAAACATATAATTCATTCACTCATCAAATAGCATCCATCTCTGGTGTGCCAGTTCTGGCCCTGGAGGTACAACAAAGTCCCTGCCTTCATGGAGCATACACCTTAGAAAAGGAAAAACAGTCAGAAAAAAGTTCCATGGGGAGAACATCAGAAAGATTGGTGGAGAAAGGTAGTATTTTAGGTTAGATGAAACAGGAAAGCTTCTTCAAAGAGGAGACATTTGAAAATATTTTATTGGTCTCAAATTTTTAACATATATTACATGACTGGCAATATTTACACATTTAATAAATTTAATTGAAGAATCAAAGTGATTTTGCAAGACATCAAAGCAGAATACATCTGTTACAGTACATGATGCCTTCACAGAAATAAATTAGGAAATTATTAAATGTTAGACTTTGAAGTATAGTCTATTGCCCTGAAGAGTTGCAAAGGGAGTACAAAGCATTCCCATATACCCTTTACCAAGTTTCTGCTCCTCTAAAAAGGGATACTTACATAACCATGGTATATTTATCCAGACTAGAAAGTGGCATTTGTGTGTGTGTGACAGTGACTGTGCTGTGCATTGTGGGATATTCCGTGGCATCCCTGGTCTGCACCCACTAGATGCCAGTGAACTCCTCCCCCAAGTACTGACAGTCAAAAATGTCTCTATACATTTTCTCTGGGAGACAAAAGTTACTCCCACTTGAAAGCATTGCTCTAGAAGTTGTAGTTTTATGTTTTACATTTAGGTTCATGACTTATTTTTGTACGAGACTTAAAATGTGTATCAAGTTTCATTTTATGCATATGGACATCCAATTGTATCATCACCATTTGTTGAAAAGACTACTTTCTCAAATGAATTGTCTTCGCACTATTGTAAATTTTGGTAGACTATATTTATGTGTGCATATTTATGGATGCTCTGCTCTGTTCTGATGATCTATGTATCCTTTCTCCAATACCATAGTTTTGATTACTATGGCTTTATAACATTTCTAGAAATTAGGTCATTTGAGTCCTCCAGTTTTTATTTTTCAAAGTTGTTTTGGCTATTCTAGTTGCTTTGCCTTTCTATATACATTTTAGAATCAGTCTATTAAATCAGTAAAAAAAAAAAAAAAGCTTGTAGGAATATCAGCAGAGATTGCATGGAGACTATAGATTAAATTGGGGGAGAAATGGCATTTGTACTCTGTTATTCCTTGGGATTAAGGAACATGGTATATTTCTCTATTTAGTTTTTCTTTGAATTCTTTCCTTGGTGTTTTATAGTTTTCAGCATACATATTCTACACCTATTTTGTTAGATATACGCATGACTATTTATTTGGGTTTGTATGCACATGTCTGCTTTTACAAATTGTATTGTAATATTCAAATTCAGAATTCATAGCTGATATATAATAGTGACTCACTTTTGTATATTGTTCTTATATCCTATGGATACAGGATTATTAAACTCACTTATTAGTTCTAGTTGTTTATGGAGTGATATTTTCTACAAAGACAGTAATGACATCTGCAAAATAGAAATCTTGCCTCTGTGAAAACAGAACTTTATGAAATCTCACTTTTAAAATTCTTAATTTATCTTCTGCATAGCCCCCCAGCCAAGATTGTGTCAACTTACTTTCTGATGTTTGTATTATAAAATAATAGATATATTGAATTTGCCTTTTAAAATTACCCATTGCCCCCTCATCAGAAGGTTTGGATACATATTTCTCAGGGGTTTGTCACTCTACTGCTATTAAGAAGTTCAGCACTAAATTAATAGTCATAAAGAGTTATGATACATTTCTACATTTCCACTTCAAGCAAATTTCAAATTTTCTAGTTTGACTCTTAAAATGTAAACAAATACTTTTTATTGAAATATGTTAATCATTCCTTGGAATGTCGACATGACCTGAAAAGGATTCTGCACTATTATTTTTCTTTTAATTTTATAAATATTCTGCACATGCATTCTAAGTGGCCATGTTCTTTGATCATGTGAACTCATTCCGCTGTCCCAACTAAAGGGAAGAGAGAATAAGGCAACTCCCCTAAGTGCAACTCATTAACACGCTGGCTAATAACCTATTACATATGTCATGCAGCTTGAAAAGATGTGGTGATTTACATGCTCTATGCCAGGAATTACAACCACATTCACATGAATTTGCTCCAAATCACAATGAAAAGGAGAAGAAGTTGCAAGGTTTAATTAAGTTGGGCACTGGCAAGCTGAAAGAAAAGGAAAGCAAAAAAGATACACCACAGTGAAGAGGGCAACAGAGAATGGACAGATGAACTAAGAGAGGCATAGAGGTCCACAGATATACCAGTCCTTGGAGCTTTCTCAGGACCTAATGGTCTCAGGACCTTTCTCAGGACCAGTTCTTATCCATATGCACCTTCTGTCAAACTCTTTTTCTCAAGGTAACTAAAAGGATCTTTGTCCCTTGTATATGAAATTTCTATTGAGATTATTTTACATTGATGAATGAGGAAGTGACAATGAAAAGTAAATTTATGAACATTAGATACTATAATAAGAAACCAGAATTGATGACTAATCTTTGCATCCTAAGCAAGACAAAGTAGTTAAGTCAATAACAAATAGGGCTTTATTTCTAATGAGTGGGACTAAGGATGAGAGATTAGAGGACAGGAGGGCACTATTACGGAAATTGATCATTTTGTTTTACACTCAGGTGAGGGAGGAAAGTCTCAGTTTGCTTCAACTCTACAATATACCATGTAATACTTTTCTTAAAACTGAGTGCTAAGAATACTTAATTTGATCAATACCACTTTAGGGAGGAATGGGAGACAATTATTTTTTCTTGCTTTTATATCTCACTAATTTAGGGGCTAAAAAGTATATTCAGGTTATATGTTTAAGCCAGATCAGGTCACTCTCCTATTCCCATCTTACTCTGAGTAAGCCAAAGTCATACGAATGGCCTCTAAAGCATACATAATCCGGCTGGCTAGTTACATGACTAATTTTCTCCTCTTTTGCATGCACACACCATTCCAGAGGCACTGGGCTCCCACCACAGAGCCTGTGCTCTTATTTAACCCTTTTCATGAAATACTCTTTCCTCTCTTGTACATTTGCACATATCAATCATATTGAATACCCTAACAGAAAGCACTAAATGTTAAAGGAAAATAATTCAAGAAACAAGTATAGTAAACAAAAAAAGATACACAATAATGGCTCACCCCTCTTTCAGGTCTGTGCTCAAATATCACTTTTTCAATGAAATCATCCCTGAATACCCTATCTAAAATTGTAACCCTCTTCCACCCTCTCTCATATTTCCCTTCTAACCCCCCGTCCCATTCTTTTTCTCCATGGTATTGTCAGAATTTAATATGAAGCATATTCACTTGCTTGACATATTTATTTTCAATCTTCATGTATTAGAATGTGAATTCAAAAAACAGAGATTTTTGACTGCATTGTTCACTGCACCTAAAATAGTGCCAAGTGGGAATTAAATAAAATAAATATTTGATCAACATCTAACATGCACATATATCTAACATTATGTAATAAATAATTCATTACATTTACTGAGGCCTATTAAATGTCACAGATTGTGGCAAAGATTTTATACATGTTACTGATAATCCTCAAATTCATCCTGCAAGATGCATATAATTATACTCAAAGCACACTTCTTAAATTCAGTTTGTGGTTATCTAACACTATGATTGGGTTAAGGAAGCTGTCTTGTTTCAGTATATTGAATATTCTTTCCAGTAAAATATGGTTTTGACATATCCCCCATTACTACAGCCACTGTAAAAGGAAAGTACAAGTTATACCAAATTTGGTTGTTGAAGAGTTTTTGAGTGCAAACAGCAGATCCCAGTCTAGTCAGTTTAAGCAAAAAAAAAAAATAATAATAACTAAAAGCTATTGGGAAATGCACAGAATCTCTGGGAGAGCCAGATAGTCAAGTTTGGAGGCTGTTCAGGCAGAAACAATGCCCAAGTTATAATCACAAACTTGGCACTCTTTCTGGCTGAACAGCCTCCAAACTTGGAGGGGAGGGCAGTCAGTTATAACGCTACCATGGGGAACAGGCCACATGTTGCAATAAGGGTGTCACTTCTTGATGCTCTGCCACAATTACCTTAGAAGCTCAGTGTCTCTCCATTAAACTCCACCATCTTCACTAGGAAATGGAGGCTGCAGTGACCATTTCATATTACTTGTTTCAGAATCCAAGCCTGTTCAGTAGTTCCCAAGTCACATGAATACTCCCTCACTGTAAGAAAGTATAGAAAACTATAAATTCTAGATACAATTTTGATGCAGTGAGATTTTCACCATGGAAAATTTGCCAAACATAGGATTTTCAAAAGGTGCTAGCCATAATGATGACAAATGCCCATTACAGATAAAAACATAATTTAGATTTGAAATAATCACAAATCAAAATAATTTTTCACTAGTAGACATGAGTTGGGCAGTGTTTTATATTGTCCAATGTTTTCTACTTAAATTGTGGTACCTGAGCCAATAAGTGGTAAGACCTCCTCCTCCTCGAAAATAGCTTTCTGACAGTCTTTCTCCTGATATGAGAGGGAGAAACATGACAGTGTTTACTAAAAGGGAAGGGCATGAGAATAGACTGCCTCAGAGAGGATATAAAGCTGCTCTAGCATACCAGTTGCTTATTCAAATGCATTTTGATTTCACTGATAGTAAGACGTATGGAAAAACCTATTTTTGAATTTTCAAATTAATAGTTAATTGAATAGTATGTTTCCAAAGTGAATCACAGTTAAGGAATTAATGTTTAAAATAAAATTTAAAGTTCCTGATGTTTCTTGAAGAGTTTATATGAGTTTTCCCTCTAAGAATTATACATTTGAGAAGATAAGTAAAATATATATATTTTTAAAACTTTCTAGTTCTTAAAATGTTCCCCTTGACAATAATTAGAAGAAAAATAATAAAACTTTTGTTAAAATTAAGCTTTAAATAGGCAAATATATGAAAACAAATCTAAATATTTCATACATATGTAGATATACAGAAATGTAAATATATATTCACCCCAGCTCAACAATAGCATGGCAAAATACCTCTTAAATATTTAGATCAACTGTTTTTATTCTATGCTCTATATAGTAAAACTTTACTTGTATTACCTGGACTCTTAAAATCATAGGTGATAAAAAGAGAAAGAAAAAAAAAACCTGTTTTAAAATGTTCTCTTGCTGGTCGGATTCTGAGCTCTCCTAGCTCTTCCCCATGGCCGACCTTGAGGAGTTATGGGTTTCTTCACCAGCCCCCAGAACCTCCCTTTTCTCCCTCATCTTCAGACGCCTTTCAGCATCTTCCCCACATGTCCAGTGAGTTTGGGCTGGCCAGGTCTGAGCACAAGCAACGGCCGAATGGTAGACCTGCTGGAGAAAGTGGAGATGCAGATCAGAGATGCAGTATTTTCATTAACCAATTTCTTGAGGTCACATCTACAGTATCAGCTCAAGTGGAAGAACTTGTCTTCAAATGTACAGAAAATGCATGTTTCCTTAAAACCTGGTGGGACCTCTTAAAAGAAGGCTATGATTCTTTGAAACCTGATGACTGATTTGGCATGCTTAGTTATTAATGATTGTGTCATAACTCATACTTCCTCATATATGATATTTGCATATGTACTACATGTATAGAATGATCTCTTTCCAGCAGTTCTGTATATACTCAATAATAATTTTTTCTTGGTTTTCTTGGCTTTTGTGAAAGCAGAAGGCTGATGCTATTTTTATTGCTGACCAGTACTTGTTTACCCATTAGTATTTTCTGCCCTCTAAACTTTTTTATAATCCTTTATGAAAGTTAATTTCATCAGTAGATAGTTAATAGTGCCAAAGTGCTACCAGTGGCAAACTAGGTAGATTTTTATTTGTTTTCAACAAGATGCCAAGAATGTCAGAGTTTGAAGTTGAGCTTCAACTTAAGTACAAAGGGAGGTAATTTTAAGGTTGCCAGTGAAAGATCCAGTTCCATTAGGTTTAGTTCTCCAGAGCTAATGATTGTTTCTGATTTATTTCTATATCTCTAGCACCTAAAACAGTGTCGCACAATAGTCACTAAATGTTTATTGAATAAAGGAGTGGACAAACATAATTAAAAGCTATTTTTCTTCCTATATATAGCATGAAGATTGTAATTGCTTCTCTAGAAAATGTATGAATCTAAACTTTACTAACTTGAGGAAAAACATTCTCTTTATAGAGATTTGAACTTTGTTGACAGCTTTCATATATATATATATATTTGGAATTCTATATTTTTATAGAAGGCTTTCCTTTGGAAAATGAAAGACTATCGAGAAAGAATGCATACATTCCTCCCTATTTTTATGGTTACTACTTTTACAGTTTTTTTGGAGTTGGTATTTTTATATGTTTGATTGCTATCTTTAAAGTACCTTATCAAATTTATGGCTCTGTGCTGTTACCTTTTGAGCTTTGCAAACTGTTCACATAATACTTATAAAGTTACTTTGTTTCCAATGCATCAAACGTAAATGATGTGATTGTTTTTCTATTATTTGACCTTAATGACAATGCTCTATTTTTCTTGTCCTGTACTTATATTGCTTTTGGTGTTTTGTATTATGTGTCAAGGATAAGCTAATTAATTCTCTACCATATATAACTTCTGAACATATATGGCATCTTAATTCTTTGTAGATATGGAGATATGTACAGAACCATATTCTAAAGTCCCACAATGGGGCTATGAAAGGGGACAGATGGATGGGCAAAGAATAGTTTTGTTTATCATATTAGATCATAGTTCTTGATTAGTTTTTTTAGTTAAAGATCACACATAGGGTGTGATTTCTATACCAGAGACATGCTTATTTCAATATTAGAAAAATATTTTTCTTACACATCCTGAAAATTGCAATTTTTAAAATGTGCAAAATGCTTACTGAAAGCAAAAAATAAAAGTTTAAAAATTAAAAAAATAGAATGTCCTCTTGAATGACATTAGGAACAATAATTTCATTAAAATTATACCTATAATTGATACACCATTTTCAGCAATAGTTATTATAAAAACAAACTAGCTTAACTAGATCACAAGACATTTGTGAACATTAGAAAACAATGTAAAAGGTGGCAGTTTCAGATTAAATATTGGCAGATGAACATGATTAACTTTGAAAAACAGTAACCTATTTGCTTTTTAAAAATTAGCAATAAAACAAACTTGTTATGCCATTAAAGTTATTTAAAATTGCTATAATGGCCAATTTCTTCAACTTTACCACTATACAGTACTATTTATCATATTTTGCATAAATATTTTCCTATATTCAGATTATTTCCCTAAGTGTGTCTTAGAAATAAAATTACTAGGTTATGAAGCACAAATGTTTTAAAGGCTTTTAACGTAAATTTAGTTGACCTTTTCAAAAATTATCATCAATTTATGTTTCCACCATCACATAAGGGCATTCATCTTAACGCCTCAGGTTTTCAGTTTTATGATAATTTAAGATTGCTTATTTGATGAGTAAAAACCAGCATTTCACTGTTAGCTGTACTTGACAGTACTCAGCACTACTGGCTGTCTCCTATCCCCAGCCTCACTGTTGCAAATTTAAAGTAGGCACAGAAGTAGAGGTATTTGGGCAGAGAAAGAAAGAGAGGAAAAAGTGAGGTAAGACTGAACAGCTGGAATTATCAGTAACTTTTACTCAACATCTCTTTTCCTCAGTCCTCAGGACTACAGAAGCAGTTCACATTTTACAGATCAAACGGACCACGTACACGTTCTTTCCACTGCAAACTGTCCTTTCTCCACTAGAAGGTAAAATAGTTCTTGTTCATACTCTGGTTTCCTCCCAAGCATTGGCACAAGGAAGAAAAGAAAAATGGGACATGGTCAGCTGTATAATTTATGGTTCTAAGAAGCTCCCTCTTTGATATTTCTGCCGCGCTTTGTTGGTACCTTCATGATAAACAAAAGTTCCGTTAAAATAAATCACTTATTTTTGTCCCACGTTGTAATTGTCTGTTTAGGTATCGGTTTCTCCAAATGAATTGTATCAACTTGAGGGCAGACACTTAATCACATCTTATTCTCTCGATCCGCATCATTGCATAACCAGAAAGAGCACATAAAAGCGTTATTCAATGGTAAGTACAAAGCGTTAGCTTTGTGCACCTTACAGTAGTTGGTCTAACCACTTATTAGCTTCCTACTTAAATAGATCATACCCTCATGTGTTAGATAATGTTAAATTAGACCAGAGGATTGGGGAAAAAAAGATCCTTATCTTAAATGAGACTATAACCTACTAAACTGTGGTAGAACTAAGATGAAATATTAAAGTAATATTTCAAGGAGTATTTACTAACCCATGTAATGTCCATAAGTGATATGCTTGAGACGCATAATTTTGCTAACAAAATATCGTGAATTGTAATTATTAAATATCTCTAACAATTACTGCAATCCTCGTGCCCCAGTAGAGCTGGGCAAAATTTCTAAGATATAAACACATTATTAAAATCACAACAAAACAAATAAAACTACCCTTATAAATCTCTGTAATTTCGTGTTGTCAAAAAATCGTATGTATATTGCTGAGAAGCCTTTAAAAATAATAGGCCAGTAATATTATGAAATAATTATCCAAATGCACCCTCTAGTGGCTAAAAAGCAATTCACATACAGGCTAAGTAAAACTGTTTAAAATAAGGAGCATTGAGTAACATTTAACTGAAATTTTTCTAAATGAAAATAAAAATTATTGTGGCTTTAATTTCTCCACAGTTCTATTTAATAAAACAGTCATTTGAAAAAAATCAACCTATCTCAATACTAAAAAATACTTACCATGTAAAATACATACACATTCAATTAAAATAAATACCCAAGCATTGTGATGATTCTTTGTTATCTGTCTGTTCTAATATTTTTTCATCTCCAGAGTTTCTACTCATGGTTAAGTGTTCACCTTTAACCTAAGAAAAAATTAAACATGTCTAATCTGAAATTTTCACTAAATTCCTTTTTAATTTTCAATATGATGGTCTAAAATACTAAATATTCATCACAGATAACTTTTGCCATTAAACTGTATAGTTCTTACCTAGAAACATCGATGTTTCCTATTAACCTTGACATCACAAACGTTTGTGACTGTTAAATATATTGTCTATGAAAATAATGCCTTAAAATACTTGTAACAAAAACATTTCTAATACTCTGATGTCAGAAAACACTTCAATAAAATGGTAACACATTTTAAAAAGCTGATGGCATAAGAATACAGCCAATGAAGAGCTACTTTTTATTTGTAAAAATCTGTATTTTTGATTTCAAATATTTATATTTCGTTGGGTTCCTATCTTTCTATGTATGACTAAAAGACATCAGTGAATACGAACTAGCATTTTTACGCTTCATGTCTTTATTGAATAGGTTTAAATATGAAGACATTATTGGTGAGAAAACAAAAAAAACCAAACATATAGTGGACAAGAAATAAGTCACCACGATCATCTTACTTTTTCAACCTAACACATTTCAGAATACACAAGCAATTTTTACACTTTTAATCTTACAATCATCTTTTATTCTACCATAGTGTCAAATACTTGTAAAAATAAATAAAAATAAAATACATGATGCACAGGAAGTTTTTTTTTTTTAACTGAACTATTGCACAAATCAATGTGAGAATATGCAAGTAATGTAAAAATGCATTTAAATATATTGTCACAACATATTTCGTAAGTCATAAATCTATTTCACCTACTGTTTATAATCTCTGGGCTCTGGAACTAGATGATTTCTTACTAACTCATCTCCATATGGTACATTATAACATTTATTTACTACTGTAAAATTCAGTGAGAAACAAATGTGTGCCAAGTATCTAACCTTTCTTTGAACAGACAAAAAATTGTGGTTTTAAAAAAATACTTTAAAAAAAAGTTGTAAGTTCTTCGTACGATTTGTAACACAAGTGATTTAAATGGAAATCTAATATGTGCATTCGTCTTCTAAATTCATTACAGCTTATTTTAGTTGATGGACTATTTGTTTGTTTTGACCAATATGACTGAATAAAGATAACTGAGGGGAAAAAAAATAACTAATCAGGAAAGAAACTGTAAGTAAAATGACAATTCCTATTAAGTTTATAACTCCTGCCCAAACTAAACAAAGCTAATAAGTTTTAGAGAAATTATAAGCCAGAAATCTTTACATTGTGTCTTATAGTTGATCAGAATCATAAACAAAAAGCTAGGAATTATATAAAAAAATTGCTTGTACCTTTACAGTAAGATCAAAGCTCTCTTAGGTTTGATTGAATAGAAATTACTACAGAATTACTGCCATCAAGGAAATTTACTACTAACTACTATGCTATACTGAAAGTGACAATGGTTAAGAGCTGTGTCGTGACCAGGTTAAAGAGAAAAAATAATTAAATTTGTGTGTATGTTTAATTAGATGTCAGTTATGCATTAAAACAATACATTTTCAGTGGGTCCTTATTGTGACGTGAATGGTGTTTCAACATTAAACGCTAAAGATGAAAATATGAGTAGGAAAATTAGATATTCTCTTAACCTACTCATAACAACATTTACTTTCAAGAAAAAAAAATTTCATATATTTTTTATCTGCATGCTCTGCACTAATGATTAGGTTACCATAACTATTATGATTAGGTGAGGTTATTTGTTTTAAGATGCATTAGCATAATTTATTCTAAATTCAGATACAATTACATGTTTTTAAACATGTGAGATTTTGCAGGGAATTCAGTGCCTTCTATATTAAATAATTCATTTTCAAATACAGCAAAAAATGAACTAGCAAATTAAAACTATCTTCATGGGTTATGGAAAAGGAAGAAAAAAGTGAAATCTAGAAACAATTGGAAGTAAAAAAATATGTTCAACGCATACATACAGAAGTAAAAAAAATCTGTTATAAATAGAATAAGATAGATTTGTATTTTTAGTCCTGTGTTTTTGAAAAGGAAATTGCATAATTACATTTTTACAAAACAAGTAGGATGTTTAAATTACATAATAGAGGATTTTTTTTCTCTTAGTTTTTAAGATTTATAAAATAATTTGTTGACATGCTCTATAGGAGTGACCTTACACACCTAATGGTAACTAAAACCGTTCTCTTCAATTACAAAATTCCCAGCATCTATCCTACTATGATACTATCTGAAGATAGGCACCAATAATACAAATGTTTACTCAAATTTTTTGCTGAAAGTTATAATTATCCTAAAGCCTGAAGGGCTAAGCACTAGAGTATGAGAGTTTGTGGAAATGTACTTAATGTGCTTTAACAACAGAAAAGTAACACCTAAATTAATTGTTCCATTTGAAATTATTTTCTGACAGATAACTATTTCCTTGAATGACACAGTCTGGGGTATCAGATATTTATTATATACAGTATATATACACATATAAACACACACACATTATATAGCCAAAAGATGATGCTCCAAAATTACTGGAAATGGTATTTTGAGTATTTTTAGCACAAAGTAACTAAAGGATGTGCTCTAGCTGTCCAAGCAGCAATCATCATAAACTCTGAACTTGGCTTTTTTTTTTTTTTGAGATTCTATTCATAGAATCATTCTTCGAATGCCACATTCACAGCAAAACTTCGCCCATTCTACAGGGTATTTAGTCCCACATTCATGGCAGAATTTTGGTAAGTTTCCAGGTGAATTTCCTTCAATGCCTTTAATATTTCCACCATTAACGGAAGATGCACAGTCTCCATCTGGCCTAAAAAAGTAAAGAAAAAATGAAAAGATAAAGATCATATCAGTAGTTTTCAACCCATAACCCTGGATAAACAGGGCATAAATATAACAATTATCCTGCTTAATCTCATTTTTAATATTCCTCTAGTCCAAATTTAAAAAAAAAATCCTTGTTAGTAAATACTATAATTCTAACATTTTTTTCTTTAACATTATATTTATCTGTGTTATGAGAATTTATCATAACTAAATGCAGCCATGCTTTCTGTATTAGTGTGTTCTCACATTGCTATAAAGAACTACCTGAGACTGGTTAATTTATAAAGAAAAGAGGTTTAACTGACTCACAGTTCTGCAGGCTGTACAGAAAGCTTAGTTGGGGAGGTCTCAGGAAAATTAAAGTCGCAACAGCAGAAGGTAAAGGGGAAGCAAGCATGTCTTATATGGTGAGAGCAGAAGAAGAAAAGAGAAGGGGCAGGTACTACACAGTTTTAAACAATCAGATATGGTGAGAACTCACTACCACAAGAACAGCAACGGGGAAGTCCAACCCCATGATCCAATCACCTACCACCAGGCCCCTCCTCCAACGTTGAGGGTTACAATATGACATGAGATTTGAGCAGGGACACAAATCCAAATCACATCACTTTCCATCTGTTCTTTCTGCTAGGAATTTACTACACTGGGAGCAGAATGAACATTTATGATGTCCTTTCTGCAAACCCATCTCTAAAGAGAAAACTAGAACACAACCCTGAAGAAAGATAAGAGATCCTTAGGTTTCAAGTCTCTCTCCTTGGTCACAAGGACTGTGAGGTGATACCTCTAGTATTTATTTTAATTTTATTACTTAATGATATTAAATTATTGTAATGCAATAAATAACAAACTCTTATGTGCATTGCCCTCACAGGGAGGTCTCTATTATCTACTAACAAAACAGTAATAAAGGTAAAATAGATGCTAGATGAACTATACACCGTAACAACATTTTATAGCAAAAAGCTTGAGATTATAAAGGTTTTATCACAAATGTCAGTCATTAAAGAAATCCAGATTCTACTGATGAAATAATTAATTAGAAGAACAGCTATTTGATTCCTATAGAAATATGTTTACATTCCCTCCTGGCATGTGTTCTTCTGAGAACATGATACTTAATTTAAAGTCCCCAGAAAAGGAACTCTTCATTGCTAGGACAATTATAAGCATGACACTACCGGAAAAAATAAATTTCTTTTTATATCCACAGAGGTAGTTATTGAAGAATTCTAGGTGCTCCCTAGTTTGAGTGCATCTTTCATACAAGCAATTTAGGAGTGACAAAAACAAAGAAACAAATGAACACTGAATTTTCTAATAAAAGGCACTAGGGATCTAAAAGAGACAAAAATAAAACTAAATGTCCTGCATCAAGAAATATACTCTTAGATACTGAGAGCAAATTTATAGCATAAGCATAATTTATTTAAACCACAAAGAAGACCCGCTAATGAATTAGAAGACATAACCCCAATCAAGAAAGAGTACCAAGGGGAAATAAGTCAGCTTTATTGCCAACAATATATGTAAGAACTATTTAAAAAAATAAAAGGTCATAAATTCAGTGTTAGTGTATACACACTCAAGGAACTCAACACACATACCAACATTAATAAATATCAAAACTTCAACCTAACTAGATATTGCCTAATTTCTTTACATAATGGCTGGCAAATCTATAGTCTCAATGGTAGTATATGAGGTTTCTTGGTGTCTTACATTTTCTAACACAATTCGTACTGTGAAGAGTTTTTTGGTTTTGCTAACCTGATGAGAGTGAAATGGATGGCAGCCTACCACTGATATAATGTACATTTCCTGATTGCTTATAAGGCTGAATATCTTTTCATATGTTTGTGTTATTTTTGCCATTCAGATTTCTCCTACTGTGAACTGTGAACTGACTATTCCCTATCCCCTACTTCCACCAAAACCCAAAGCCATTTTCTACTGTATGGGTTTTTTAAAACTTTATTGGTAGAAACTCCCCACAATTCCTAGACAATAATTTGTTGGTTTATGTATATAGTAGGTATTCTCTCTCAAGCTATCATGCTATTTCATTCTATCCATGGAGCTTTCTACAGCACTAGTTTTCCTTTAAATAGGATTAAATATATCAATCTTTTGCCATACAATTTGCATTCACTAAATTATTCAAGAAATCCTTTCCTAACTCAGATGAAAATGAGACTTTCCTCTGTTTTAGTCTAAAATCTGGATAGCCTTCCTTTCTGCATTTAGGCCTAATTTAGTTCACATGTAACTGATATTTTTTATACTTGATATGAGGAAGAAAGTTTTTCTCTACATATGGATGGATGTCCAATAGCCCCAGCACTCCCACTTCCCAAATCTGTACTGCTAGTTCTGAAATGTGGCAAATTTCCAGTTACTTATGAGGTTGGGGTCTCTTGCTTACCACCCCACTCTGATAGAGTTCTGTTTGTCTATTCTTGAATCAGTATCACATCTTAATTACTGTGGCTTCATACATCATTCACACATTTTTCTGTTTAACTTGTCCTGGCTAATATTAGGCTTTTGTGCTTCGTATACATTTTGAAAACAACTTGTCAAGATGCATGAATTTCATTTGAAAATTTCTCTAAATTTATGCATTAATTTTGAGGAGAACAGATAGCTGTACAAGACAGCTGCATGATATTAAAGTTTTTATGTTATAAAGAAGGTATGTAGAGGCATACCTTGGAGACACTGCAGGTTTGGTTCCAGACCATTGCTAAAATGCAAATATTGCAATAAAGCAAATTACATGAATTTGTTTGATTTCTCAGTACATATACAATTTTGTATTATACTGTAGTCTTTAAAGTGTGCAACAGTATTATGTCTAAAACAACAATTTATACATGTACACAATTTAAAAATACTTTACTGCTAAAAGATTCTAACAATCATCTGAGTTTTCAGGGAGTTGTAAACTTTTTGCAAGTAGAGGGTCTTGCCTCAATGTTGATTCCTGCTGACTGATCAAGGATGGTGCCTGCTGAAGGTTGGGGTGACTGTGGTAATTTCTTAAAATAAAACAATGAAGTGTGTCACATCGATTGACTTCCTTTCATGAATCATTTCTCTGTAGCATGTGATGCTGCTATTTGATAACATTTTACCCACAGTAGAATTTCTTTTGAAATTGGAGTCAACTGTCTCAAACCTTGCTGTTGCCTTATCAACTAAGTTTATGAAATATTCTAAATCCTTTGTTATTTCAACGATGTTCACAGCATCTTCGCCAGGAGTAGATTCCATATCAAGAAACCGTTTTTTTTTTTTTTTTTTTTTTTTTTTTAGATGGAATCACGCTCTGTCACCGAGGCTGTAGTGCAATGGCCCCATCTCAGCTCATTCCAACCTCCGCCTCCCAGGTTCAAGCAATTCTCCCGCTTTGGCCTCCCAAGTAGCTGGGATTACAGGCATGTACCACGCCCGACTAATTTTTGTACTTTTAGTAGAAACAGGGTTTCACCATGTTGGCCAGGCTAGTCTCACCTCAGACGATCCACCTGCCTCAGCCTCTCAAAGTGCTGGGATTACAGGCGTGAGCCATCACAACTCCTCATCCATTCCAGTTTTATCATGAGATTGCAGCAGTTCAATGGTATCTGCAGGCTTCCCTTCTGATTCTAGTTCTTTTGCTATTTTGCCAGCACATCTGCAGTTACCTCCTCCACTGAAGTCTTAAGCCCCTCAAAGTCATCCATGAAGTTTGGAACTTCTTCCAAGCTATTAATGTGTATATTCTGACCTCCTCCCATAAATCACATATGTTCTTAGTGGCATGTAGAATGGTTAATCCTTTACGGAAGGTTTTCAGTTTACTTTGCCCAAATCCATCAGAGCTGTACATCTTAAAAGCCATATTAAAAGAAAAAAAATCAGCTTTTCTACAAATAGCTTGTTACTTACTTTTGTATATTGTCCTTGGAAAACTATCATATACTCATTTTTATTTTAGTTATTAGAATAGCAGAGCTAAACATACCTGGCTATGTAGCTCTCATTATACGTTTTTCTTTTGTTTGTAAGCACACCTGGGGCAGGATTTCTTGCCAAACTAGGTGGTGTAGAATTTCGAGGTTTGACATTAGCTCTATGAAAAAAAGAAAAAATAATGGAAAAGTATTGAACAGTGAGCATGCATTTCTCAAATTACCTACTCACATGATTAGAAAGAATACTTAGAAGCTTCAGAGAAGTTCAAAAGATTAAAGTCCCAATAATTATTTTAAATCTGAAAGCAAATAGCAGTTAATATTAAAGATAAACCAAAGAATTTTGCACTTACTAACACTATTCTGATAGTAAATAAAATCAACTAAAATATGTATATATGCTTTACATGAAATTTATAAGGTAATTATTCTGAAAGACACATTTTTAAAAACAGTTTAAATTTATATTTCTCTCAAAACATATGTTCTGATAAATGGTTATGGATAACTGTTAAATAAACATACAAGTTTCATTATTATTCTAAGCATACATGATGTAGTTAAAAAAAGAATTTTTTGCTAGTCACATTAAAGAATAATACTCAATTTATGAAAGTTCTAAAAAGCAGCAACTAAAATAAATGAGTTAATATAATATTCCCTTTAAAGATTTAATTTACCAACTGCACAGCCTGGGCTATCCGAAATCAGAGGGACTTCTGGTTGGATCATCCATGAGTCTCCATTTTGAAACTTTAAGAATCAAAGAAGGTTTAGAAAGCTAAATGATGATGATATAACACTAAAAGTAGAGGCTTGGGAATGCAAATGAATTTAGATTCAAATGCCAATGCTACTTACAGTGTCGTGACAGTAAGTCTGAATCTCACTGTTTATAAAATGATCACTTATAGAAAGGTTATGAGATAAAAAGTACAATTCATATAAACATTTAGATAGTTGATGCTAATACTATTACTACTGTTATTGCCACTGCAAGTTAACATTTATAATAATAGTGTTTACTCCATGTCAAGTACAATTCTATTTTGTCCATAGAAATTTATTTATCCTAATAATCCTATGAAATAGATAGCATTAATAACTCCATTTACAGATAAGACAAATGAGGCAAAGAACCCCTAAGTAACTTACCCAAGGTGACACTGCTAGTATGTTCCAAAGCTAGGATTTAGATGTTCATTAAAGCATAGTTCCCTCCCTCTCTATAAAGCTTTAACCAAATCTTTAAATTTCACAAGTGAGCAGTGTTGTGTTATATGAACAGTAGAATACTTTAAAAAAATACCTCCAGATTAGAGGTTCTTAAACTTTAGTGGAAATTCTTCTTACTCTACTTGCATGGCAAAGTAGGAGAGAGTACCCTAAAATTGTAAATAGCTGCTTCCAAAGTACATGCAGGTAATAACATCCACTATTTTTCAAACAGCCATTACAAGACAAATATGAAGCCAGGTACTACACATGCCTTACATAATGTCCCCCAAATCTCAGAAGATATTATTCCCATTTTAAAGTGGAAGCATGTTCAAAGAGATTATATAAATTGTGAGGCTACTATGTGGCTACAGCAGTACTTGAACTTCAGTGGGCTGTATTACAGAACTTATATTCAATACACAATGCTGTCATTCAAAGTGGTTGCTTTGCATGGTTACTTCTTTAAATTACTTCTAAACTTCAACAAGCAAAGAATCACTTTGGTGCATGAATGGAATGCCCTGCACCTCTTCAAATGCACACTCCAAGTTCATTCATGAGGTTTACTCTACTCTTGTGTATAGCCTCTTTTGGGATGTTGTAGAACTACTAGAGTCTCTTTCTAGAAATTCAATCTCTAGGGAATCATTGTCAAAGAATGGCATTTAAATAGGAAGAACACTCTTTTTGGGGGGAGGGCGGCTATAGAATCATCTTAAGTGAATGAAATATACGAACAATACAAACACACCCATGAATATATACACATGTCACCATATCGGTAACTTGAGGTTGTTCAAAATATTTATATTTAGAGGAAAATATAAGAGATTATCATCATTAATAGCTACCAATATTAAATACCTGTCATTTATTTTTAGTAACATATAGAACGGCCTTGATCACTTGAAACATCTTGCCCCATTCTTACACAGTCCACAAATTTTTTTTTCTGTTCAGAATCTGCAAAGCATTACTCTTAACTCTGTATCTAGAATCTACCTGTTACAACTCATATTAATAATTAAGAAGGTTTAATTTTGGAATTGTACTTAATCCATCTTACTGCTAGTCACTGTTACTGTGAGATCTGCATCAGAGGGTTCTGACAGTAGAATCAGCAAAATGAAAAATGGCTCACGGCACAAACTCTACCTGCTAAGATTTATCACTAACTACTTAAAAATAGCAAATGGCTGCTGCTAGTATCTTAAAGACTTCTCTTATTTTTATTTACCTAGTTAAATTTGTTATTACTTTTCATACATATATACTGAGCAGACTGCTGTAGTAGGTGTTGGCTGAAAAGTTAACTAAGTTACTCTGGCTAATATTTTCCACCATTAATAGGTAAATTAATTTTTAGGTCCTAAAATCATATTTAAAATGCGGGCTACAATTGAGACCCAAATTAGTAAACCTTGAAAGCTCATGCTCTAGAGTTTCAAAGTAACTGCCATTGCCACACACTCTTTTCAGCCAGCCAAGTCAAAACTGGCTGTGTCATACTCTTTCCCAAGTTTGACTCTTTGGCAGTGTCATACTCTCCCGGTTGTAGGTGGAATTTACAACCATCTAACAAAAAGACTAAGGACCCTTGGATTGAAAGTTTCCTAAAATCTTTTCTTTTTCCAGGCTTTTTATAATAGTTCACAATATGCTTATCTAAAAGATAATCTAACAATATTATAAACTGCATGAGACATTATTTTTCCCAAACTCTACTTTTTAAAACTACTATTATAAAAAAAATCCTAATTACTACTAAAAAGACTTCATAAAAAACAATTAAATGAGACTGCAATTTAAAATCTCCAAAAATTAATATTTAATGGAATAAATGTATAATCTAAAAACAGTTTTATTTAGTACAACAGAAATGCTTACTAAAAATCAAAATGTTTTAAATCCTAGATTATTCAACACATTTTGGCTTAGAAATTATTAAACAGATTTTTTTTTAAGTATAGGACAGTAAAACTTACATTATTCCATTACATAAAGCTTTTAAGGAAATATCTGAAAAATATTAACCAAACTGAGTTACAAATACTTACTTGTAAATAGGTAATAACTCATGTCTTTTGATGGCACTGTCTGATTTTGTATCACTGTCATACAACCTTTGCACAAGTCTTCCCGTTCGAAGTGGAGGGCCTAACTTGTCCATATTACTATTAAAATATATAAAGGTGTACCCATAAGGCGATTGCTACTGTTTCTTTATATAAAGTTTTTTTTTTTTTAAGACATTATTCTGGTTTAACAGAAATCTACTCCCCGAGTCCTTAATTTTATCTGACTGTCAAGGTAAGAACTAATGTCCAGAAGAATCCTCAGAGAGAGTTCATACAATGTCCATTATTAGGTCTGAAAATTCTGACTACACAGGCTACCCTACACATCCAAACAAATGTTAAATTATACACAGCAGGGCAATGGAATCAATGAAGAAACTTAGGAAGGACAACTATTTCAAAAAAAAAATCATGAAGCTAGAAGTGAACTGAATGCTGTTATTCACAAATAATTTTTCTTCCTCCCTGAATTCAGAGAAACTTTCTCTATTCTTCATATTATTTATTTCTGTGCTTTTTAAAATTCCAAAAATAAGGAACTGAATAAATAACATTTACCCCATCTGACTTTCTAACTCCACTAACTTCTAACAAAAAAAGTGACTTTATTTCTGAAATGTATCCAAAGTAAAACAGGACTCGGCATGGAAAAAAAAACCTTGGATGACAATTCTAAAAACCACATGTAATAATGGTAAGGGGCCATTCCATCTAAATATATATATATATACACACACACACATTTTGACCAAAATTA
Organism: Macaca thibetana thibetana; assembly: GCF_024542745.1. NCBI lineage: Eukaryota > Metazoa > Chordata > Mammalia > Primates > Cercopithecidae > Macaca > Macaca thibetana. The sequence continues at coordinate 66,193,601 of NC_065585.1, forward strand.
TAAAGGATCTCCATCTAGAGGATAGCAGGACAAACTGCAGGTTTGTAGGATATTTCACTGTTTTAAATCAACCAACCAAATAACTGAATCATATAAACTATCACCAACCAACATCTAGTCATAGTAGGAAGCAGGGAAAATTGAATTACGAAATTAGGAAAGAAACGTATTTGCCTACTGAATAACACATCACTGCTTGTTAACTTTAAAAGTCCATTCTTTTTAAGAGATATTTGCTCACTCATTTCTTCACTTATTCACTGACTATAAACCCCTGAGCATCTATTATGTGTCAGGCACTGTGCTACATTCTGAGGATGTGGTGGTAAATAAGATAGATCTGATGCTTTTTCTTATGGAGTTTAGTGTCTGAAAAGAATGTGTTCATTTTCCTAGATTACAGATATCTAAGAGGAGGGATACATTTTATTAATTTTTGTCTTCTTTCAGTAGCTTATACATAGCAGGCATTTTGTTGAAAAAGTTTATATTAATACTTTGCAGGTGGTGGTGTTTATGTGAGGACTTAAAGTTCTTAAAAGCAGCCTTCATTAAATAGATGTATTAAGTAAAATTTCTAAAATATTTTAAGTTAAAATTTGTTTTTAATTTGTTAAAGTACTAAGAAAGCCATCTATTGGAATTTTAATTAAACATTCAGATTTTATTCTAAATCCTTAATTATCAAAACATTTTTGTTCCAAACAGTGGTTATCTAAGAAAAGGCATCTGTGATTCTGGAAATAATGAGCAAAATTTTTCTTTCTCAGAAAAAAATTACTGAAAGTAAAATTTAGAAAATCTTTTATTGTATTCCTCTTATATGATAAGAAATGGTCAAATTCTACATGTGATACAATAAAGTTCAGTTCAAGAAAGATGTGTAAAATATAATAAAAATCGAAAGGTAATTATCTAATTGAAAGCTAATTATCTAATGGAAATATTACATATATAAAAAGATTGCCAATATTTTCAGATTTTGGAAACCTAATTGAAGGACGGGTTCCAATAATGATTTGAACCATACCTGTAACATTCAATTTGATTTATATGTGTGCATATATATACACACATGTACATTCACAACTCAAATGATACTTAGGCTGAAAGTTAATGAATGCTATTTTTAGGCTAAAATGACTTAATAACGTATTCTAAGTTGCCATTAGGCTATCAAAAACAAAACCTATAAATCTCAATAACAATCAAGATTTTATATATATATAATACTTTTGCAGGCCTTCAAAATACTCACAGCTGAATGAGTATGGTGATGACATCAACCTATCCCTGATTTGAAATAAACTTTAACATAGGAAACGTCGTTTACTGTTGATACCAAGAGAGTGAATTCACTTAGGAAATAAGTAATGTTAGTGTGGCTTACTAGGTACCTTGTAGGAGTGTAGTAAGTACTGTAGATTGAGATATAACAAAAAGATGATTTCTGAAATAATATTGGGAAAAGAATTTACCAGATGGTATTTTGTATCTTTGTACACTACTGTAGTTATGATGCTATAAGGCAATCTTGTCCAACCTGCAGCTCGCAGGCCACATGCCACCCAAGATGGCTTTGAATGGGGGCCTATACAAATTCATAAACTTTCTTAAAACATTATGAGATTTTTGGTTTGTTTTGTTTGTTTGTTTTTTTAGTTCATCAGCTATTAGTGCTCGTGTATTTTATATGTGGTCCAAGACAATTCTTCTTTCAGTGTGGCTCAGGGAAGCCAAAAGATTGAACACCCCCCTGCTCTAAGGCAGTTTTGAAATGTGTCATACCTCTACTTTTGATCCTAAATTCATCAATCCTACACAAATAATTAGTACCTCAATTCCATGGCAAAGTTAGCTCCCTATCCAAAATCTTCAATCATTGTTATTCACATAAGAAGTCAAGCTCTGGAATTCTAGGTTATCACAAGCATTTCTAGATCAACAATAAAAAACAAGCTCAAAAAAATTTACATAACATTCCACACAAATTCAATTCACACACATCAAAAGACTGGATTATGAAAACAGCATGTTTCCTATTCATATAAAAATGTATTCAAAAACTAAAGACATTTACTTCTTAATGTTTTTAATAAGGTATGAGAAACAAAATACAATTTTTTAAATTAAAAAATGCTCCATACATGCCTTTGGTTGCTCTAATTTTATGTGTATTACAGTTGATCTCCAAAGTAAACGTGTTTTTCATAGTAACTAATCTTTGATATTTGATAGTTTCGGCTACTGAAAATTATTAGCTGAGCTATCCATTTAAACTGGTAATAAGGTACAACTGTGTAAACTCTAGGAAACAATTCAAATGGGGAAATATTTATTTAAAAGATCTGTGATTCATTATACTTCTAAAACTTCCTGGAATTAAAGATAATCATCTTTTGGCCGGGTGCAGTGGCTCACATCTATAATCCCAGCACTTTGGAAAACCGAGTTGGGTGGATCACTTGAGGTTGGGAGTTTGAGACCAGTATAACATGGTGAAAACCCAGCTGTATTAAAAATACAAAATTAGCCAGACATGGTGGCACACACCTGTCCCCGCTAATGGGGAGGCTGAGGCAGGAGACTCACTTGAACCCAGGAGGCGGGGGTTACAGTGAGTCAAGATCACTCATTGCACTACATCCTGGGCAACAACAGCAAAACTCCATCTCAAAAAAAAAAAAAAAAAAGATAATCATCTTTCAGAAGAAGGGAAAAACTTTCCACTTGGGTGTGTTTTGTTGTTTTTTAAACAAATCTGTTAAAATTGACCTAGAAATTGATTTGATTGCTTTTTTATATTAAAAAAAGGTTTTTTGTTTTTGTTTTTTTAATGGATATGAGGTCTTGCTATGTTGCCCAGGCAAGTCTCAAACTCCTGGGCTCAAGCAACTCTCCCACCTCACTCTCCCAAAGTGTTGGGATTACAGGTGTGAGCCACTGCACCTGGCCTAATCCACAAACTGTCTAGAAGCAAACAACCAAACATATGAGAATTTTTCCGAGTGCAAAAACAAATTTCTTTGTGGCATGATTCTATTACAGATCACTGGTATGCCTGATTAAAGTGGACCACAATAAAGATTACATACACCAGACTTTAAACAATTGCAATCCACTGAAATAACAGCATTTACTAATCTCAGTGAATGCTCAATTTATTGAGCATTACACCTGACCAAATGTCTTAATTCAACCTTTATCCAATCTGAATCATCTGTATAAATCAAAATAACAGTTGTCATACAAACTTCAAGTAATTCTTTCACTTGTACCAGATGATAATTCTATGACGTGCCTATAGATTAACAGATGAGGGAATTAATTTATCTTTTTTCACTTATTAACCAAAATTTTTTTGTTAGCCTAGGCATTCTGCTAGATTTTAGTTACAAATGGAAGCAAGGCAGACATAGTCTTTGCCATCATGGAGCTTACAATCTAGCAAGAGAAACAAATCATTACTTCACTAATTCTAAAAAAAAAAAAAAAAAAAAAAAAAAAAGGAACTCTGTCACTAAATAGACAGCTATGAACGGTTCTAATTTAATATAGTAACATTATAATGTTCCAGTTAATATAGTAATATATTGGTAGAAATCAGCTCCACCACTCTCTTTCCAGTAGTTGGAAATCTTCCTTTAATCTGTAAGAATCTTATACAGAATGGACAATCAGAATTTGAACAGATGATTGACAGTTAAATATGATGTGGGACAGCCAAAAAATATGTACTCTTCATGGCATTATTAGCAATGCATAACTGACAAAATTATTGTACTCAAAATCTCTGCTTGCTGGCAAAAGCGTATTTTCCATTAGTAACCAGGTATGTTGGTCAGATTTTCTTGGATCAATTGTCAAGGTCTAAGCAGAGTCACAGATGTTGTCACAGTCAGACAACATGTCACAGCATGACAAAGAGATACATGCCCAAAGCTATTTAGTGGCAGAGTATGATGTAGAAACCTAGTCTTCTAACTCCAAGGTCAGCGCCACTCTTCATTATACCAGCCAGCTTTACACGCCCTATCTAGGAATACTGTGTCAGTACAATTTAATATTGCCAACTGACAAAATTGCCAGTACTATAGAAATACTGAAAAATATCAGCTTTTAATCTATGATCAACTGTAAGTGAAACTATAAACAACACTATGAACAAACATTATTACCTAACATGGAGGCCAATTCTCTGTGATACGGTAAAATGACTTTGTAAAATTAAAGCACATACTGCTATGTCTATACTTCACTTAACCATCCAATGAGTCAACTCATTGGAGAAGAAAATAAATCAGATCAGTTTCTTACCATTAAAAGGTAAAAATGTTTTACTTTTCAACTACCTGATTTACTGATAATCTGTCTCTTTCTTATGGATAGCCTGTCTCTTCTTTTTGGAAGCACAACAGTAAGAAAAATCACTTAACTCATAAGACATTGTTGATTTATTTATTTTTCCTTTTCTATAATGATAATTACATTATATTCCTTTAGGTCTTCCATTTTCTATGTAGTCTGAGTTGAGAAGCAAAAGGTAGTTACTGTCATTTGACAGATATCTTTGTATATATTTCCCACATAAAAAACAAAATGAATGTGAGCCACATATAACTTATACTTGAAAATAACATGAAAAGAGGTGAGTAAATACAGTACCTTCATCTGTAACATCCATGTACTTGCACTGGGACTAATCAAGGAAACAACTTGACCCATGGAGAACAAAGAAAAGACAGGCAGGATGACAGCCCACCTTGGAGTGACACAGAGCAAGGGGAACCTCCCTGGCCCAGGAAGCGGTGAGTGAATGTGTGATCCTGGGAAACCACACTTCCGTGAAGTCACTCCATTAGGGCCTTCAATCTGACATACAGATATGGGGAATCTTGGCAAAGCAGCTGCTCAGGCACATGCGAAGACCCAGGAACTCCAAACTTCCCAGCAAAAGTAACTGCAACTCCAGCAAAGCAGGATGTTAGACCTCCGTACATATCCTTAAGAAAAAGGCTGAATCAAGGGGACCAAGTAGGGATGGTCTGCAGGTCTCACTTTCATAACACCTCACAGGATAAGACCCACTGGCTTGGAATTCCAGCCAGCCACTAGTAGCAGTTTTGAGTCTACCTGGAATGGAACTCCCAAGGGACGGAACGGGCTGCCATCTTTGCTGTTTGGGTAACTCAGCTGTTCTGCAGGCTTTGCAGAGTACAAACCAACTAGGGGAACAGAGGATCCCCCAGCACAGCACAACTGCTTTACCAAAATGTGGTCAGACTGCTGGTTAAGCCAGTTCCCAATCCGTTCCTCCTCACTGGGCAGGACCTCACAACCTCCAGCCATCCCTGCTGGTACTTTCCAGCCCACAGAGATTTGAAAATTCCCTGGGACAGAGCTCCCAGAGGGAGGGGTAGGCTGCCATCTACTGCTGTTTGGGTGACTTAGCCATTCCAACCAGCAGGCTTTGGAGAGCCAAAGTCAACCAGGATGAAAGTGGTACCTCTGCACAGCACAGCTGCTCTAGCAAATTGTGGCCACACTGCTTCTTTAAGTAGGTCCCCAATACTGCCCCTCCTCACTGGAAAGAACCTCCCAACTGGGACCTCCGGCAGCCCTGCTGGTGTTCTCTGGCCTACAGAGATTTGCAGAGTCCCTGGGATAGAACTCCCATAGGGTGTGCAGGCCACCATCTTTGCTGTTTGGGCAACTCAGCAGTTCCAGTCTTTGGAGTTTGGAGAGCCCATGCTGACCCATGGGTGGAAGTGGTACCCCAGCACACCACAGTGGTCCCATGAAAATGTGGTCAGACTGCTTTTTTAAGCAGGCTCCCAATCCCATTCCTCATCACCAGGTGGAGCCTCCCAACTGGAGTCTCCAACCACACCCACAGGTGTTCTATGGCTGACAGAGGTTTGAGGCCTCCCTAAAACGAAGCTCCCAGGAGGAGGGGCAGGGTACTACCTTGGCTGATTTACAGCTTTCACTGGTGATACCTCCAGCTACTGAAAAATCCAGGGTGACTAGTGACTGGAGTGGACATCTAGTATATACAAGCAGCCCTATGGAAAAGTGGCCAGACTTGTTCAAAAAAACAAACCCATCCAAAGGTAAGCGACCTCAAAGACTCAAGTTAGGTAAGCTCACAAAGATGAGAAAGAATCAGCACAAGAATGCTGAAAACTCAAAGAGCCAGAGTGCCCTCTTTTCCTGCAAGTGACCACATCACCTCTCCAACAGGGGTTCAGAATCAGGCTGAGGCTGAGACAGCTGAAATGAAACAAGCAGAATTCAGGATATGGACAGGAATGAAGTTCATTGAGCTAAAGCAATACATTGTAATCCAATGAAAGGAAGCTAAAAATCATGATAAAACAATGCAGGGGTAGACAGATGAAACAGCCAATATAGAGAAGAACATAACAAACCCGATAGAGATGAAAAACACACTACAAGAATTTCATAATGGAATCACAAGTATTAATAGCAGAAGAGACCAAGCAAAGAAGGAATCTCAGAGCTTGAAGACTGGCTTTCTGAAATAAGACACGCTGACAAGAATAGAGAAAAAAAGAATGATAAGGAATGAACAAAAGCTCCAAGAAGTATGACATTATATAAAGAGACCAAATCTATGACTGACTGATACATCCAAAAGAGATGAGGAGAATGCTACCAATTTGAAAAACATATTTCAGGATGTCATCCATGAGAACTTTCCTAACCTAGCTAGACAGGCCAACATTCAAATTCAGGAAATGTAGAGAACCCCAGCAAGATACTCATGAGATGATCATCCACAAGACACATAATCATCAGATTCTCCAAGACTGAAATGAAAGAAGAAGTATTAAAGGCAGCTAGAGAGAAAGGCCAGGTCACCTACACAGGAAAGCCCATCAGACTAACAGCAGACCTCTCAGTGGAAACCCTACAAGCCAGAAGATATTGGGAACCAATATTTAACATTCCTTTTTTTTTTTTTTTTTTTTTTTTTTTTGTGATGGAGTCTCACTCTGTCGCCCAGACTGGAGTGCAATGGCACGATCTCAGCTCACTACAACCTCTGTCCCCTGGGTTTGAGCAATTCTCTTGCCTCAGCCTCCCAAGTAGCTGGGACTACAGGCATGCAAAACCACACCTGGCTAAGTTTTTTTTTTTTTTTTTTTAAATAAAGACAGGGTTTCACCACATTGGTCTGGCTGGTCTCGAACTCCTTACCTCAGGTGATCGCTCACCTCGGTCTCCCAAAGTGCTGGGATTATAGGGATGAGCTACCACACCCGGCTAACATTCTTAAAGAAAAGAAGTTCCAACTCAAAATTTCATATCAGGCCACTCTAAGCTTCATAAGTGAAGGAGAAATAAAATCTTTTTCAGACCAGCAAATGCTGTGGGAATTTGTTACCATCAGACCTGCCTTACAAGAGCTCCTTAAGGAAGCACTAAATATGGAAATAAAAGACAATTACAAGCCACTACAAAAACACAACGAAGTACACAGACCAGTAATACTATAAAACTTAATTACATAAACAAGTCTGCAAAATAACCAGCTAGCATCATTATGACAGGATCAAATCCCATGCACATCAATACTAATCTTAAATGTAAATGGGCTAAATGACACAATTAAAAGACACAGAGTGGCAAGTCTGACCCATTGGTATGCTGTCTTCAAGAGACCCATCTCACATGCAGTGACACACATGGGATCAAAATAAAGGGATGGAGAAAAATTTACCAAGCAAATGGAAAACAGAAAAAAGCAGGGGTTGTAATCCTAATTTCTGACAAAACAGACTTTACACCAACAAAAAGAAGGGTATTACATATGGTAAAGGGTTCAATTTGTCAACCAAAGTTAACTATCCTAAATACAAATACACCCAACACAGGAGTACTCAGATTCATAAACCAAGTTCTTAGAGACCTTCAATGAGACTTAAGACTCTTACACAATGATAGTGAGAGACTTTAACACCTCACTGACAATATTAGATAGATTATCAAGACAGAAAATTAACAAATATATATTTAGGATGGGAACTCAGCACTGGATCAAACGGACCTGATAGATATTTACAGAACTCTATACCCCAAAATAACAGAATACAGTGTTCTCATCACCATCTGGCACATACTCTAAAATTGATCACATGGGCCTGGTGCAGTGGCTCACGCCAGTAATCCTAACACTTTGGGAGGCCGATACAGGCAGATAACCTGAGGTTAGGGCTTCAAGACTGGCCTGGCCAACATGGGGAAACCTCATCTCTATTAAAAATACAAAAATTAGCCAGGTGTGATGGCACATCCCTGTAATCCCAGCTGGTCAAGAGGCTGAGGCAGAAGAATAGCTTGAACCCAGGAGACAGAGGTTGCAGTGAGCCAAGACCATGCCATGGCACTATAGCCTGGGTGACACAGTGAAACTCCATCTCAAAAATAAAATAAAATAAAAGTGATCAAATAATTGGACGTAAAACATCCTCAGTAAAAGCAAAAGAGCTGAAATTATAACAAATATTCTCTCAAACCACAGAACAATTAAATTAGAAATCAAGATTAAGAAATTAACTCAAAACCATACAACTACATAGAAACTGAATAACCTCCTGAATGATTTTTGGATAAATAATGAAATTAAGGCAGAAATCGGGAAGTTCTTTGAAACTAGAGAGTACAAAGAAACAACATACCAGAATCTCTAGAACACAGCTAAGGCACTGTGAAGAGGGAAATTTATAGGACTAAATGTCCACATCAAAAGTTAGAAAGATCTCAAGTTAACAACCTAAGATCACAACTAAAAGTACTAGAAAACCAAAAACAAACAAATCCCAAAGCTAGCAGAAGACAAGGAACAGTTAAAATCAGAGCTAAATTGAAGAAGATACATGAAAAACCATTCAAAAAATCAACAAATCTAGGAGCTGTTTTTTTAAAAAATTCATAAAATATAGGCTGCTAGTTACACTAAAAAGAAGAAAATAGAGAGTATTCAAATAAACACAATCAGAAATGACAAGAGGGATATTACCACTTGACCCCATAGAAATACAAGTCATCAGAGAATATTATTAACAGCTCAATACACATAAACTAGAAAATCTAGAAGAAATGGATAAATTCCTGGACACATACACCCTCCCAAGACTGAACCAGGAAGAAACTGAATCCCTGAACAGACAAATAATGAGTTCTGAAATTGAGGCAGTAATAAATAGCCTACCAACCAAAAAACGCCCAGGACCAGATGGATTCACAGCTGAATTCTACTAGATGTACAAAGAACTGGTACAATTCCTACTGATACTATTCCAAAAAATTGAGGAGGGACTCGACTCTAGCTCATTCTATGAGGCCAGCATCACTCTGATACCAAAACTGGCAGAGATACAACAAAAAAAGGAAACTTCAGGCCAATAACCTTGATAAACATCAATGCAAAAATCCTCAACAAAATACTAGCAAATCAAATCCAGCAGCACATCAAAAAGCTTATCCACCAGGATCAAGCAGTCTTCACCCCTGGGATGCAAAGCTGATTCTGCATATGCAAATCAATAAATGCTATTCATCACCACAGAACTAAAGACAAAAACCAAATGATTATCTTAATAGATAAAGAAAAGGTTTTCAATAAAATTCAACATCCCTTCATGTTAAAAACTCTCAATAAACTAGGTATTACAGGAACATACCTCAAAATAATAAGAGCCATTTATGATGAACCCACAGCCGACATCATACTGAATGGGTAAAAGCTGGAAGCATTCCCCCTCGAAAACTTGCACAAGACAAAGATGCCCTCTCTCATCACTCCTATTCAACATAGTATTGGAAATTCTGGCCAGTGCAATCAGGCAAGAGAAAGAAATAAAGGGGCTTCTAAATAGGAAGAGAGGAAGTCAAACTATCCCTGCTGGCAGATGACATGATCCTATATCTAGAAAACCCCATTGTATCAGCCCAAAAGCTTCTTAACCTGATAAGCAACTTTAGCAAAGTCTCAGGATTCAAAATCAATGTGCAACAATCACTAGCATTCCTATACACTAACAACAGTTAAGCAGCAAGCCAAATCAGCAACAATCTCCCATTCACAACTGCCACAAAAAGAATAAAATACCTAAGAATACAGGTAACTGGGGAGGTGAAAGATCTATACAAGGAGGACTACAAGCCAATGCTCAAAGAAATTAAAGATGACACAAAGAAATGAAAAAATATTCCATGCTCATGGACAGGGAGAATCAATATCATTAAAATGGCGATACTGCCTAAAGCAATTTCTAGATTCAATGCTATTCCCATTAAACTATCAGTGACATTCTTCACAGAACCAGAGAAAACTATTTCAACATTAATATAGAATAAAAAATGAGTCAAACTAACCAAGGCAATTCTAAGCAAAAAGAACAATGCTGGAGGCATCATGCTGCCTGACTTCAAGCTATACTACAGGGCTACAGTAACCAAAACAGCATGGTACTGGAACACAGACCAGTGGAACAGAATAGTGAGTCCAGAAGTAAGACCACACACCTACTACTATCTGATATTTGACAAATCTGACAAAAATAAGCAATGGAAAAAGAATTCCCTATTTAATAAAAGGTGCTGAGATAATTGGCTAGCAATATGCAGAAGACTGAAACTGGATCCCTTCCTTCCACCATATACAAAAATTAACACAAGATGGATTAAAGATTAATGTAAAACCCAAAACTATAAAAACCCTGCAAGACAACCTAGTCAATATCATTCAGGGCATAGGCAGCAGCAAAGATTTTATAATGAAGATGCCAAAAGCAATTGCAATAAAACACAAATGGACAAATGGGCTCTAATTAAACTAAAGAGTTTTTGCACAGCAAAAGAAACTATCAACAGAGTAAACAGAAAACCTACAGAATGGGAGAAAATTTTTGCAAATTATGCATCCAACAAAGGTCTAATATCCAGCATCTATAATTTAACAAACAAGTTTACAAAGTTAAACAAACTTACAAGAAAAAAAGCAAACTTACAAGAAAAAAAGAAACAAGAAAAAAAACAAACAATACCATTAAAAAGTGGACAACGGACATGAACAGACACTTTTCAAAAGAAGACATACATGCAGTCAACAGTCATATGAAAAAAGCTCAACATCACTGATCACTAGAGAAATGCAAATCAAAACCACAATGAGGTATTATCTCACATTAGTCAGAATGGCTGCTGTTAAAAAGACAAAAAATAACAGATGCTGGTGAGGTTGTGGAGAAAAAGGAATGCTTATACATTGTTGATGGGAATGTAAATTACTTCAGCCACTGTGAAAGACAGTGTGGCAATTCCTCAAAGACCTAAAGACAGAACTACCATTTGCCCCAGCAATCCCATTACTGAGTATATGCCCAAAGGAACATATATAATTCTATTATAAAGACACACACATATGTTCACTGCAGCACTATTCATAATACTGAAGACAGGGAATTAACCTAAATGTCCATCAATGATATACTGGATAAAGAAAATGTGGTATATAAACACCATGGAATACTATGAAGCCATAAAAAGGAATTAGATCATGTCCTTTGAAGGGACATGAATGGAGCTGGAGGCCATTTTCCTTAGGAAACTAACACAGGAACAGAAAACCAAATACTGCATGTTCTCACTTATAAGTGGAAGCTAAATTATGAGACTACATGGACACATAGAGGGGAACAACAAATACTGGAGCCTTTTGGAGGGTGGAGGGTAAGAGGAGAGAGAGGATCAGGAAAAATAACTGATGGGTACTAGGCTTAATACCTGGATGATGAAATAATCCATACAACAAACCCCCTATGACACAAGTTTACCTATGTAACAAACCTGCACTTGTATCCCTGAACTTAAAAGTTAAAATTAAAAAAAGAAAATAATGTGTGCTGTATTTCATTAATCAACTGTACCAGTATATGTAAAGATATAGACATACACCTTCATTCTAATGGTCCAGTAGCAATCCCTTAATTTTCTGATATATCAAAATACAAAATAGGTAAATTTCTAAAAATATATGGCCTTATATTAATATCTCTACTGTTACAATTTTTCCCATAACTATTGAAAGTTTATATACTTCATTAAAAGCCATGTAAATATAACTGTAGAAAAATATAAAAAAGCATTAAATTAAGAGAATCACCCCACTGTTTCTATCACACTATACATAGAGTTTAGTAGCTAACACTTTTCTCTTAACAGAATCACCTTATTAAAATGTATATACATACTATAGTTGCAAAATATCCCTTTATAGATTTTCATAATTTACTATTCAAACAAAGCTAGACATTTTGGTGATTTATTCTTAACATTATAATAAAAACGTGAAAAGAGTCTAATGTTTACAGTCAAAGAGATCCCAATTTATATATTGCTTCTAACTTTAACAGCTATGTGGCTTTGAGCAAACTGAGCTTCTCTGATCTTATCTCTTGATTATGAAGTGGTTTTAACAAAAATATATGCAAAATGTCTAGCACAGTGCCTGATACATAGTGCTTAGTAAATTATAGTTAGTATAAAAATCTTCAACATTTCAATTTATTTCCTTAGACTAAATTCCCAGAAGTAAAATTATTCAATTTAAGTTATGATTTCTAAGGCTTTTAATACCAGATTATTTTCTAAAATGGTTATACAAATTTAGATACTCAACAGCAGTGAGTGTGCTCCTGACCAGAAAAATGTTAAAAGACAAATGAACTTAGGAAATGAAGATTAATGAAAAAGCAATTATCAAAACATAATAAAACTTTAGTATCATTTAATTATATACCACTAATAATTATATCCAATGTAGACTTACCCTGCATGAGGGGCTGCTATCCCTTTATGAGAGGGAGATAAGGTCTGAAGTTTGTTTCCCAAAGAGCTGCTACTTGAAGACACTTTGCCTGAAGGCACACCTTATAATAAAAAAGCATTATTTTTAACAATACTCTAAAAAAAAGGTACATAAAACAGAGCATCTAACAAAGAAAACAATGATTTCGTAATAATCTTTGTAACTATAAACCAAATTTTCATTCAAGACATTTTTTAAATGGCATTTCCAGGGGACAATATATAGCATCCTTCAATTCTAATTTCTAAATTTCTTTCTTATAATTTATATATAAATAAAGGTACATAGCAGTGGTCCATATCTTCTTCTAACTATTAAGTATTTGTCTACTAAGAACAGTTGCCAAGTTCAGAAAGCTATGAAGAGCTAGTGTAAAATGAGAGGAAAATTCTGGATCAAAGAATCAAGAAAGTACTAGGCTGACTATTCTAAACAGATGATACATCAATAACAACATCTGGGGCAAACATTTAAGCTGAAAAAACAACAAAATAAATGGCCAGGCACCGCGGTGGCTCACGCCATTAATCTCAGCACTTTGGGAAGCTGAGGTTGGGGGATCACAAGTTCAGGAGATTGAGACTATCCTGGCTAACTTGGTGAAACCCCATCTCTATTAAAAATAGAAAAAATTAGGTGGGCATGGTGGAATCCACCTATAGTCCTAGCTACTCAGGAGGCTAAGGCAGGAGAATCACTCGAACCTGGGTGGCGGAGGTTGCAGTGAGCCGACATTGCACCACTGCACTCCAGCCTGGGCGACAGAGCAAGACCCCGTCTCAAAAAAAAAAAAAAAAAAAAAGGTTAAAAGTAGAAACTACTCAAAGTTATTTTATTTTCAGAAATAATTACTTATCCTCCACATCTCTTCTTAATTATAAATCTATCTTAATACTCCAGAATAGACTACTATCTTTATTTCCTGCTCTGCCAACATGGTTTTAAAAACAAATCAAGTTGCTTTACGGCTATATCATTACCTACAACAGTTTTGCCAGTGCCACTTGGCTGCGGTAATCGTGAAGATCCTGATGATGCAGTTCCAGGAGAATTTGACTTTTTAAGTGTGGGTGGCTTATACTAAAATAATGAAAAAAAATTTTTAAATCAACATCACTTTTTGATTATGGATTATAAACTAGTGGTTCAAAACTTAACATTCTTTGGGTTTAGGATTTCGGTCTTATAAGATGGAAAGAGTTATGGAGATGAATGGTGATGATGGTTGCACATCATTAATGTATTAATACACTTGTAAGTATACACTGAATTGTACTCTCAAAAATGATTAAGATGCTAAAGTTTCTGCTACATGTATTATACTACAGTAAAAAAAAAAAAATTGGAAAGAAATAGCTCACATTCCCTTAAATGAACAGTCTTTTTATTAGCTACTGAATTATACAAACTGAGGAAGTGTAGATTAAAATATGTCACCTCGAAAGTTTTCTAAAATAGACTCCCTCTCAGATGTTCCACTGCTAAAACAAACTAACAGCAACTTTTCCAGTTCACAGGAAAAAGAAAAAAAGGTCGAATGGAAAATACTTCCTCAAAGTTAAGATTGTAATCACCAAACAAACATCAGTAGAAAAACTTAGAAACAGCTGGTGATGCTCACCTGGTGGTGCAGCTCTAAAGGTTAAGATTTTTACGTGTTCCTGGATGTGGTTTTATATTCCATACATATAATTCAGCCATATTTCCTACTGATAAAAATCATAAGATGACCTACTACCTGAACAAGTTTTACAACAGCTGTCTTATGGATTTCCCCGATATGAAGAGAAAGAGCTAATTCTGGCGTCACTATCCTCACCAGACCACCTTAAATTAATGGAGTATGGATTGACATACGATATTTCAGCTTATCTTGGATTTTTATATTTCTCTACTTGTCTAAAGAGATATCTTTATTAATTTTATTTTACTTTCTCTTTTTGAGCCAAATTTTGCTCAGTTACCTGACTATAAATGTATTTTACTGGTCACCTGCTTCAATAGCAAGAAATGAACTTGCCCAGGGTTATGCCCCAACTTCACAACAGAGCAGGAATTTACACTCATGCTGGTTCTAGCCCAATGCTTCAACCATAAGGTGAAAATCATACTTGCATATGTGCTTGGAATTTAGCCCAATACGGTTCAAGATTTCATGTGAAAAATTGGTTTCAAACATCATTTTCAAAAATCAAATCATATTTTATAACCAATAATCAATATAAAATTTAAGATGCACTACTACCAAAAATAGCTAGCTAAAATCAATTTTGAAGTCAAACATTATATCCTTCTAACTCTGCATGTGAATTTTTAAAAAGTTACATCTTGATAAAGGATCACACAAAAAAAGTAGCATGCACATTTTGCACTACTAGGCTAGCATCTGAAAACTAGAAAACCGAAACCTTCAGTAAATGTCTTTCAAATTAACAAATGTCTATGAGACTTTGGGAGATGAACCATATAATGATAACTGATTTTTTAAAATCTTAAAGGTGCTTCTAGTTTAAAAGGGCTTCTGGGCCACTATATAAATAGGGAGAGAGAAAGACACATTAGAAAAAAACTTAAAATTATAGCAATAGGGGAAAAAAAAAAGATCTAACAAAGATTTGTCAAACTATGAGAGGTATGTCTATAAAAACAGAGTTTATAAAATCAGATTAGGAAACAGTACTGTTGACCCACTCAAATTGTGCAAACAATCAACAAAGAGCAAAATGATTAGCATAAACAAAGTGCGCTGATGTGGCCTATTACATATTGACGGGTCAAGTCTTTAGGCAGGACACAGGCAGAAAGGTTTCTGGTAGCATTACATAATGGAGACTGAAGATGTTTATGTTTATAATAGAAATTATTAACAACTTAATGGCTTACAAATACTTAGGCAGAACATGTCTCCAAAAAATGTTTTGCTTTTCTCCTCTCTATATAAGACTTCCCACTATTTTACTAAATTTTATTGTTGACTTTTCTGAGATACTCAGAAGCTAGAACAACCTTATCTATACCCTATAATATTTCCCATTACTTTCAACAAGAACTAGTCAGGTTAGTTTCCTTTCCGAATACCACTTGTATAAAACATTATTCACCTCTCCCTCGGTATCTTGCTGTTTCCCTGACCTAGATAATCTGACTCCTTCCTTTCTGAGCTATATTCTGTCTATTCTACAACATCAAGCTGAAAGTCTACTGGTATATAAAGACTTTCAGAATGACTCTATCAATCAACGGTTTTGTGTGTTATTATGAAGACTTTCAAAATGACTCTATCAACCAATAATTTTATATAAATCTATTTTAATGATGAGGAGAATGAAATCATTTTATATAATTATATTAAACATATTTCTTTCATTCATTATTATTTGGTAATTATTATTTGTGTTTTTATGCTGCTCACAAATCTCACACATTTCCTTACAAAAATATTTATACAAAGACTAATGACTAACGAAATTGGAAAAAGTCTAAAGAACCTGCAGGACGTCCATTTCTGACAAAATGGTAGAATTTACTATTTAGACCAACCTTTCAACTAACAACTAAAAATGTTCAGGAAAGAATAAGAAATCATTGTAAAAGCACTGAATGTCAAATGAGAGGAAAAGAAGAAATTTCCAGGCCAAACCATGTGGGATTGTAATAACTACCTGAACATCACATGGATTTGCTGTATAAATTTGCCTTATTAGGCTGGTCAAGCAAACTAAGTCAATAATTTGTTTTCAAATGTTTCCAGACTGATAATACTCATAGATACCTAAAAGGAATAAGCACACATCTTCTCTGGAGGAAGGCATGAACAATAATCACGAGTAATTTTTTACTTGTAACAAGCAGCAAAGGTCAATAATAATCAGGGAAATAAGGATATAAGGAACCTGAATGAGAAAAAAAAACAAGGAACATATCCATACAGGTCACCGGATACTACTATAATTATCAGACATACATTACAACAATTATGAGTACTACATTTAAAGAAATAGGAGACAACTATGAATATATTAATAGAAAATTACAAACTATAAAAAAATAGGAAATTAGAAAAATAGTCAGCCAACTGCAAGAAATTAAAAACACAATAACAAATTACAAGCTCCATGTTGGAGGAGTGAAGTGCCTATATAACCATCCTACAGATAGCAATTACAACAAAACAGATGACTGGAAACCACTGGAAAACCTACACTGCACACCCTGGATTTAACCACCTACACTTAGACCTCCTTACTGCTCCCCGCCTAAAAAAGGAAAGAAAGTAAAAACACTGCAAAAAAAACAAAACAGAAATTGATATATATTACCTATCATGTCATGTCTAGTTTTCAACCAAACATTACTAGCAAAGAAACAGAAAACATGATCCATATTAGCAAAAATGTCAAGTCAACAGAAACTAACTGCAAATGAACACAGGTGGCAGACTTAGTAGTTAAGGATTAAATAATAATAATAATAAATAAGACTGAACTATAGGGATTGGAATTGGAGAAATTAAGCCAGGCACAGGCATATGAATACCACATGTCCTCACTTACATGTAGAATCTAAAACAATGGAACTCTAAGCAGCAAAGAACTGATGGTAGTTACCAGAGGCTAGAATGAGGGGGAAAGGGGGGAAAGAATAAGGAGAAGATGATGGTCAAAGGCATAAGTTTTTGTTGTGGTCTTTATTTTGAGATATACTGCACAGCATGGTGAATACACTAAATGATAATATATCATACCTTTCAAAATTGCAAAGAGAAAACATTTTCAAATGTTCTTACCACAAAAAATGGTAAGTACTTGAGGTGACAGTATGTTAATTAGCTTGATTTCATCATTCCACATTGAATTCATGAATCATAATATCACTTTGTACCCCATAATATATACAACTATAATCTACAAATTTATAATTTCAATAAATATATATAATAAAGCAGTAAGTATAACAATACAAATCAAGAGTACTGATAGGCTTATAATGTCTAGTTACATATGTGAAACAATAGCACTAACCGGTCAGAGGTAAATAAAAATATCCATAGATATGGGTAAGTCAAAGACGCATTTTTTATTCCTAGAGCAATCACTTTTAAACACTGCAAAGAGTTATAGCTAGAAAGCCAATAAAGAAAATGAAATCTTATGAATACAAAAGGGAAAATAAATGATGAATTTTTAAAAAAATTACAAAAAGAGAAAACAGATGGCAGACCTAAACATAACCAAATCAATAATTGCATCAAATGTAAATGACAGGCAATTTGACCAACAAGATGAAGTTACTAGATTTGATTTTTAAAAAAGAAATATAAAAACCATTTATAGCAAGGCAAAAACACACACATAAGTTAAGGAACAGAGAGAAAAGAAGTGAGCATAATTATGCTAAAATGGCTATATTCTTATCACATGAAACATACTGCAACACAATGAATATTGCCACAGACAAAAAGGAACACTTCATAATGATAAAAGGGTCAATAAATGGGGAAGACATCACAATTTATAAGTGCATATGCAAACAATAAGAGAAATTCAAAATTTTGAATCAAAAGCAGGCAAACCTAAAGAGAAATGTAAAAAACGTCATAATTTTAACATATTTCCCTCAGTAATTGATGGAACATCATACACAATGATGAAAAACAATGCTTTTCACCTAAGAACAGAAAAACAAGGCAAGGAGGTCCACTCTCATCACCTCTATTCAACATTAGTCTAGCCCATGTAGTAAATCACAAAAAAGAAATAAAAGCCAAAAGGTTGGAGGGAAGAAAATAAAACTGTCCTTATTTACAGGTGACATGACTGTATATACAGAAAAGTCCTAAGAAATCTACAAGAAGACTATTATTAGTAAATGAATTTAGCAAAATAGCAGGGTATAAGATTAATATACAAAAATCCAGTTTTTCTAAACAAGCAAAAAACAACTAAAAATGAAATAAAATAAAATTCTATTTACAAGATCATCCATATACATGATATACTTGGAAAAATCTAACAAAATATGTGTATGATCTATATAACATAAACTACAAAACACTGCTAAAATGAAACCTAAATGATCAGAAAATATAACAGGTTCATGAACTGAACAATTCAATATTGTTAAAATGCCAATTCTCCACAAATTGATTTATGAATTTAATATAATCTCAGTCAAATGCTAGAAGTCATTTTTTGTAGATGATGACTAGTCAATTATAAATGTATATATAAGAATAAATCAAGAATAGCCAAAGATAATTTTTTTTTTTTTTGAGACAGAATCTTGCTCTGTCGTCCAGGCTGGAGTGCAGTGGTGCAATCTAGGCTCAATGCAAGCTCATCCTCCTGGGTTCACGCCATTCTCCCACCTCAGCCTCCCTCAGCTGGGACTACAGGTGCCCGCCACCATGCCCGGCTAATTTTTTGTATTTTTATTAGAGATGGGGTTTCACCATGTTAGCCAGGATGGTCTTGATCTCCTGATATCGTGGTCTGCCCACCTCGGCCTCCCAAAGTGCTGGGATTACAGGCGTGAGCCACTGCACCCGGCTTGCCAAAGAAAACTTTAAAAGGAATTCAAGTAGGAAAATTTAGACGACTTGATTTTAAGACTTATTAAGGTTCACTATTCAGTATAGTGAGAATGTGGTATTGACTAAAGGACAGTGATATAAATCAATGGAACAGAACAGCATGTCCTGAAATACACCCATACGTTTATATTCAACTGATTTCCAACCAAGGTGTCTCGGTAATTCATCAGGGAAAAGAAAGTCCTTTAAACAAACTGTGCTAAAACAACAGAATACTTCACACTATACACAAATACTAGCCTGAAATGATTTATAGATGTAAGAGCTAAAAACATAAAACTTATAGAAGACATGGGAGAAAAATCTTTGCAACCCTAGTATAGGCAAAGATTTCTTTGATACAACATAAGCAGCATAAATCGTAAAGAATTAATAAATTGGACTTAATCACATTTTAAAATTTTTGCTCTTCAAAAGACATCCTTAAGAAAATGAAGAGCCATGTCACAGGATGGGAGAAAATATTCTTAATACACATCTGAGAAAAGACCAAGAATATATAATAAGCTCTTTCACTCAATCTAAAAACATGTATACATATATAGCTTTTTATATATTTTATATATATATATATAAAACGTGCTAAGACAATAGAATATCCACACAGAAAAAAAGGAACAATTGCCCCTTACTTCACACTATACACAATTAGCTTGAAATGATTTACAGATATAAGAGCTAAAAGCATACAACTGTTATAGATATATAAAACTATATATATAACTATATATATATAAAAGCAGGTGAGAAAAATATAGTCTAATGTCATGAAAAGCATAAACAATAATCTATGAAAGTCAATGAGCTATTTTCTCATTTATCGCAATTATTAAAACTGAACTTACCACCTGTGTCCGAGAAGTTGGTTTTCCTTTGGTATCTGTAGAAAATTTGCCTTTATTACTAATACGTGCTGCCTGTTCTTTACAGAAATTTATATGTCTATCAGCTGCATTTTCATTGAATCTCCTCTGACAATATGGACACTGAATATAATCTATAACAGATAAAAACAGAAACAGATTAATAGCATAGTACTTGAAAAGGACATTAAAAAATCTTAAGTTTCTATGCAGAGTCATTCAAAAAATATAAGTAATAATGTCTGATAAGAAAAACTCCCATATCCTTATAACTACCCAGTTTGACTTGTCTAAACTCAGTAAAGACTTAAAAAAAAAGTCTGCTGGTACATGAATTCCAATTTTCTCCTAGCTTTGAATCAAATGTGTGAAGGAAAAAGAACAAAAGATAAATCCTTAGTACAAAAGAGTAAGCAGAGGAAAAACATTCTTTCTTTTTTGCCTTTATGTTTTCATTTATAATGGATATATATTTTATACAGCAGACTAGTTAGGAAGTAATAATATGTGACATTAAAATACATTTTAAAATATAGGCTCATCTATTAAAATTTTTTATTTCATCTAATGGAAAACTGTTAAGAAATAGTTTACTTATCTTTAAAGTGCTATTTTCTCTTAAAAGTCTCAACAGATGGAAGAAGTGATTAAAATATATCTCACTGACATAATTCAAATTTAAGAAACAGCAAATGTTTCCAAGATAAAATATCTTCCCAAAATGCAAAACATACTGTAAATCAGACTTCTTTTGAAATTATTCCAGAACCATATTTTGTAGCATTGTAAAATAACTAAATGAGACACTGGGAATAAAT
The DNA here is from genome assembly GCF_024542745.1 of Macaca thibetana thibetana. Classification (NCBI taxonomy): domain Eukaryota; kingdom Metazoa; phylum Chordata; class Mammalia; order Primates; family Cercopithecidae; genus Macaca; species Macaca thibetana. Next base: position 66,214,772 of record NC_065585.1, read on the forward strand.
GTAAAAATTTAGTAGTGTCAAAAAAGAATCTTAACAGGTTTATAATTTATTTTAACAGGTTTACTTTTTGATAGAGAGTTTGCCCTTTACAATTTATATTCATCTGCAGCTCAAAAATTTGTCCTGCTTACTACTGGAGTAGGTCTTAAACCTCTCATAACAAAGAAATAAGTTGTTTTTGTCAGGCCCAAAAGATTAAAAAAACTTCTAAAGCCCAAATGATCCTGAAGAACTTGTACCCTCTCACTCTCTTATATTAGACATGAGAAATGTAGCTATGTAGAGTAAGACACAATATCTAAATATCTTCAAAGCACAGAGAAAACTCAAGTTCATGAAGAAAATAAAGGTAGTATTAAAAGAGACCCAGGATCAGTTGAAGCATACCAGAAAAATTCATTCATATAAGTTAATTATTAATACTCTAGAACAGGGTTTCACAAAGTATGGCCCACGGGCCAAATCCAGCCTGCCTGGAGCCTGTCTTTGTAAATGAAGTTTTACAGAAACACAGCCATGCTCATTCATTTATATATTTGTCTATAGTTTATTTGTTGCAACAGAAACCTATGGCATATAAAATCTAAGATATTTATTATATCTGTAAATATACTATATCTCTCCTCTATAGTAAAATGTCAAAAACGATCATATCTAGATTTGCTAAAGAACTTTCTCTTTGTTAGAAAATAAATCCCAATCTAGAGTACTAACATAATATTAATGTGGCTACCCTGTTACATTAACAATCTCTTTAGGCTGCTCTAATAACAAATGTCAAAGTGTCACCTTTGTCACTTTAAGTCTTTCGGTATCTCAGCATCTCAAAGCCCAAGCGTTAAGGAGGCCAATGCCTTATCCATTAGGCCACTGGGGGCTCTGGTATCTCAGTATCTCATACAGGGTTGCAAAAATCTTGCTTTGCTTTTAGTAACAACGAATCAAGCAACTTTTACGTGCTCAATGAAAAAAAATTAACAATATACAAATTTAAGGCATAAATGTAGTCGAGCCACATGAATTACACATTTTAGGAAAGTTACGATTTTTTTTTTATCAATCCCATATGAGAAGATACCAAGGAACCAGGCAACAAAATTATATGACTCCTACTGAATGACTACATTTCAATTCGCAGTGAGCATGGTTAAAATATTTGCTGTAATGCTCACATGTAATAGTTACCATAATAATTTTTAAATGATATTATAATGCCTTATGCTTAAATAAAAGTATTAAAATAAAAACATAATACACTTCCGTGTTCCAAATTAATGTCTTTATAAGCCTACATGACTAGATTACCACCACTGTTTTACACCAAATCATTTAAAGATTATGCTTCATAAAACTCCATGATTATAAGTTAAGCTTAACAAGCTAAAATTCATAAAAACTCTATCATTATTTTCTTCCCACATGAACATTTCTGTCAACAATATTCCATATACCAGGATCATAAGAAGGTGGAGGAGGAGGAGGAAGTTTGCCACCCTCTTTGAGGGCCTGATCAAGGCCTTTAGCTGCTCTTATGGTAGCAATGAATTCTTCATGTTTTCTTCTCCAATTAGATGGTTTCTTTGGTGGTTCTGGCTATAAATAAATAAATACATAAACAAACAGTATCTTTTTAGTATATTGAAATAAAATATCAGATAATGCCATATCATTTTAAATGTTCTCTCATCAGGAGTCCTTAAATGATATCCTTCTCAAATTTATAATTTTAAAGAGAAACTTTATGCAACTACATTGCAATTTTATATTCAATTTCTTCATGCAGTTCTCATTGCAAAAGACACTGCTAAAATGCCTTCTGTAGGTGTTACATCCATTTATCCTGCCACTAAGACTGTTGCTGTGGTTGAATGTTCCCTCCAAAACTCATGTTAAAATGTAATTAACATTATAACAGTATTACAAAGTGGGGACATCTGAAAGGTGATTAAGTCATTATGATTCTGCCTTCATGATGGATTAATGACATTACCCCAGTAGCAGATTAGTTATTGAGGGTGTGGGTTCCTGATAAAAGATTGAGTTTGGCCCCCATTTTCTCTGTTTCACAGGCACACCTGCCCTTCCATCATGGGATTATGCAGCAAGAAGGCCCTTGCCAGATGCCAGCACTATGCTCCTGGACTTCCTAACCTCCAGAACTGTGAGAGATACACTTATTTTCTTTACAAATTACCCTGTTTGTGGTATTCTATTACAGCAACAGAAACGAGACTAAGACAGTGTATTTCCCTGTTTTCCCATAGATCCTCTAACAGAGTATATTATCTATCATTTGTCTTTTGAATCAATTAGAAACATGAAAAATAATCCTTACTTTCTGTATTTAATTGGATTTTCTCTTATAATGATTGAGACTGGGTACCTTTTTAAATTGTTAAGAATCATTTAATGTATTGCCTTTACTGTGGACTATTTATATTCCTCATCAACTTACTCATTGAGTTACTGGCCTTTAATGTAATAATTTCAAGTAATTTTTTATAGGAAACTATTCCCTCCCTCCCATCAACAATTTAAAAAGGTCTTTTGACCTTGTCTATGGATCATTTTTTACTATGTATACTTATTTTTTAATTACAGTTTAATTTACTAATCTTTTATGGCCTCTGGATCTGCATTAGCCAGGTGCAACCTCACACCAAGAAAAAATAAAATTTTCCCATGTTTACTGGAAGTCTACAACTTCCAATATCAATTAAAATTTCTTAAATCTTTTATTCATGTGGAATTTATCCTGCTGTGTGTGGAGTGACAAATTGAATCACATTTTGCTTTTTTTTTTTTTTTAACATGGCTATGAACTTTTCCTGTCCTTTAGTGGCTCTCCCCTCCCTGCTTCCCTCTACCAACAGAATTGAAATAACACCTGTATAATACACTAAATTCCTTTCTGAATTTGGGTGTATTTCTGAACTTTCTCTTCTGTTCCACGGTTCTGATTATCCTGTGTTAGCACCAGTATTTTCTTCAATATTGAGACAATGTATTTTAATATCTGATAGGGTAATATTTTATTAAGCTTTTTAAATATTTTCCTAGTTATTCATGTATATAAATTTTTCCAGGTAAACTTTTGAATCAACTTGTATAATTTTTAAAAATTAAGAATCACATTTATAAACAAGTTGAGAAACTTAAAATCTTTATTAGGTTGAACCTACCGATACAAGAATATGGGATATATTTCCATTTGAAAAACAGTTCATTTTTATCTTTCAGTAGTATTTTTTTTTCTTTGTGGAAGTCTTGTATTTTTATTACAAAGTTTACTCCTAAGTATTTCATACCTTGTGTTGTTCTTTTGCAGAGGGTCCTTTCCTCATTGTTATGTCTCAAGAGCCTGTTTGCTGAGTATATGAAGCTTAGTAATTTTTGCATAGTAACCTACCACATTACTTCCCTTTACTCCTATTGTTTGTAGTAATTTCTCACTTAATTCTCTTGGGTTTTCCAGGTATATCATATCTTCTAATAATGATGGTTTTACCTAGTCTTTTCAAACATCTATTGATATAGTTTGGCTGTGCCCCACCCAAATCTCATCTTGAATTGTAGCTCTCATAATCCCCACGTGTTATGGGGGGTACTCGGTGGGAGGTAATTGAATCACGGGGGCATGTTTTCCCTGTGCCGTTCTCATGACAGTGAATAAGTCTCATGAGATCTGATGGTTTTACAAAGGGCAGATCCCCTGCACACACACTCTTGCCTGCCATCATGTAAGATGTGCCTTTGATCCTTCTTCACCTTCCACCATGATTGTGAGGCCTCCCCAGACATGTGAAACTGTGAGTCCGTTAAACCTCTTTTTCTTTATAAATTGTCCAGTCTCAGGCATTTCTTCATAGCAGTACGAAAATGGACGAATACAGTAAGTTGGTACTGGTGGAGTGGGGTACTGCTATTAAGATAACCCAAAATGTGTAAGCAACTTTGGAACTGGGTAACAAGCAGAGGCTGAAACAGTTTGGAGGGATCAGAAGAAGAGAGAAAAATGTGGGAAAGTCTGGAACTTCCTAGAAACTTGTTGAATGGATCTGACCAAAATGCTAATAGTGATATGGACAACAAAGTCCAGGCTAAGGTGATCACAGATGGAGATGAAGAACTTGTTGGGAAATGGAGCAAAGGTGACTCCTGTTATGCTTTAGCAAAGAGACTGGCAGCGTTTTGCTCTTGCCATAGAGATCTGTGGCTTTAAACTTGGGAAAGATAATTTAGGGTTTCTGGTGGGAGAAATTTCTGGGGAGCAAAGCATTCAAGAGGAAGCAGAACATACAAGTTTGGAAAATTTACAGTCTAACAATGTAATAGAAAAGAAAACCATTTTCTGGGGAGAGATTCATGCCTGCTGCAGAAATTTGTATAAGTAATAAGGAATGGAATATTAATCACCAAGACAAAGGGGAAAATGTCTCCAGGGCACATCAGAGACCTTCATGGCAGCCCCTCCCATCACAGGTTCAGAGGCCTAGAAGGGAAAAATTATTTCCTAGGCCAGGTCAAGGGTACCCCTACTGTGTGCAGCCTAGGGACTCGGTGCCCTGCGTCCCAGCTGCTCTAAGCATGACTAAAAGGGACAAAGGTACAAGTAGAGCCATGGCTTCCAGAGGTGCAAGCCACAAGCTTTGGCAGCTTCCACATGGTGTTGAGCCTGCAGGTGCATAGAAATCAAGAGTTGAGGTTTGGGAACCTCTGCCTAGATTTCAGAGAATGTATGGAAACACCTGGATGTCCAGGAAGAAGTTTGCTGCAGGGGTAGGGCTCTCATGGAGAACCTCTGCTAGGGCACTGCAGAAGGGAAATATGAGATTGGAGTCCCTGCCCAAGGCCATGGGAGCCCACCTTTAGAACCAGCATGACCTGGATGTGAGACACGGAGTCAAAGTTTCAGAGCTTTAAGGTTTAACGACCGCCCTAATGGATTTCAGACTTGCATGGAGCCTGTGACCCCTTTGTTTTGGCCAGTTTCTCTGATTTAGAATGGGTGTATTTACCCAATGCCTGTATCCCTGTTGTATCTAGGAAGTAACTAACTTGTTTTTGATTTTAGAGACTACAGGCAGAAGAAACTTGCCTTGTCTCAGATGAGACTCTGAATTGTGGACTTTAGACTTAATCCTGAAATGAGTTAAGCCAAACTTTGGGGACTGTTGGGAAGGCATGATTGGTTTTGAAATGTGAGGACGTGAAATTTGGGAGTGGCCAGGGACGGAATTATATGGTTTGGTGGTGTCCCCATACAAATCTCATCTTGAATTGTAGTTCTCATAATCCCCCACAGGTTGTGGGAGGAACCCGTTAGGAAGTAACTGAATCACGGGGGCAGGTTTTTCCTGTGTTGTGCTTGTGATAGTGAATAATTCTTGCAAGATCTGATGGTTTTATTAAAAAGGGAAGTTTCCCTGCACACGTGCTTTTGTCTGCTGCCATGGAAGATATGACTGTTCCTTCTTCACCTTCCACCATGATGTAAGGCCTCCCCAGCCACATAGAACTGTGAGTCCATTAAACCTTTTTTTCTTTATAAATTACCCAGTCTCCGGTATTTCTTAATAGCAGTAGGAAAATGGACTAATACATCTAGGCGTCTAATTTCTTCTTCTTATCTAACTGTATCAGCTGGCACTTACTGGTTACAGTTTAACCTTCTCCTTGATTTAATGGGAACTGCCTCTAGTGTCCTCCACTAAACATGATGCTGGCTCACATGCTACAGAGATTTATTTTGTAATATTATTGAGATATCCAACTATTCCTATTATGTCTATATTTTTAAAATCAAGAATTATGTGTTGAATCCACAAAGTCAAAAGATGGTACTTTAAAAGATGGCTGGGTATGATGTCTCATGCCTGTAATCCCAACATTTTGTGAGGTAAAAGTGGGAGAAATCACCTGAGGCCAAGAGTTCAACACCAGCCTGGTCAACATAGTAAGATCTCTGTCTCAAAAAAAAAAAAAAAAGAAAAAGAAACAAAAAGGAAAAAAGAGAACTCAAATTATTAAGGAATGAAAAATAATACACAAATATGAGAAAGACAAGAAGATACTATAAAGAAACTGTATGCCAATAAATTTGATAATTATGACAAAATGGGCAATGTCCTTGGAAAACACAACAAAACAGATACCAGAACAAATATAAAATCAAAATAGTCATATTTATCTTAGAAAATATTTTCCTCCCCACAAAGAAACCTCCTGGCTCAGCTGCCTTTAATTTTTACTTTTTGTAGACATATAATTCAGAGAATAGAAAACAACGAAACAACTTTCCAGATATTGTTCTGAGAGCAGCAAAACTCTGACAAAAAGAAGAATTACATATCTACTTCTCTAATTAATATAAATGCAAAAATCTTAAATGTCAGCAAATTTAGATGTTTGAGATTACTGACTTTTTAAAGTTTCTTATTTTATAGCAAAATATCTGATCATAACATTCATCTGCTCTATGATTATTACTCATCTACTGGCAAGTTTTGCTGTTTTTTTCTACCTTTTATCTCATAGCATCTTTTTTCAATGCTGAGCTAATATACTTTCTATTATTCATCACTTCTATTATTCATTTCTACTATTCAGCATAGATTTCCTGGTTCAGCTATTTGCAAGAAGTTTTTGGGAGGAGAGGCCCAGGGTAGCTATACAAACCAGCAGCTCTCCTCTCTATTGCAACAGATTCAGACTAGTTCCTGCAAATAAGGTGTCTGTGTAATTACACCCTGCTTCCCTCAGATCTTATGAGAACCACTTCAAAAAAAAAAAAAAAAAGGTCACAGCCTTTTAGGTCAGGCCGTTCATCTTCAGGAAAGGCATTTTCACTAATGTTTTCTAAGGGCCTCTGATACTAGGCCTCCTCAACAATCTATTCCCACTCCCACCATTCTCTCCCTCCTGGCTTTTATACAATTTCAGCCCTGCTCATTCCAGCTGGTAGCTATCCAAATTCCTTCAGCTCCTCCCAGTTTCTGCCTTGGTTGTACTAAACAATAGATAAAGATACTATCTGATAAGATCTCTCACCTTTAAGGAATCACTTTTAAGATGAGGAAACCCCTCACCTTTAAGGTAGATTCTGGAAATCTTTCCAGAATCCAGCCACAGGCCCCCAAGCAATTTCCTATACCTCCTCTTATGGGTAATTTCTCCTGGATTTCAACTGCTTTGGGGCAGTCCTTACGTATATTTGGTAATCTATGAATTATGCCTACCTTTTGTTTTTCCAAAAACGAAATTTGTATTTGCTTTGCCCACTCTGCTTATGATTTTGTAGGATTTTCTTGATACAGGTAAATATATTAAGAACTACACTTACAACATACAAAGCTTCTAAGACACTGCTTCTCAAACTTTAATATGCATATGACTCACCCAAGGATGTTCTTAAAATGATTCTAATTCAGTATGTTTGGGAGGAGGCTGAGATTCTGCATGTCTAACAAGTTCCCAAATACTGCCGCTATTACTGCTCTGTGGGCCACAGTTTTAGGTAACAGGGCAATGAACACTTAATTCAAAGCAATGGTTTTCACTTTGCTTTTTCCTAAGATTCAGTTTTTAAGTTTACAACCCCAATTCCTTATAAAAGAAACAGGATGACTAATATTCATTGAAATCACCATGGATAATCTTATGTAATCCCTACAATAACCACACAAGATAAATACTACTACTATCACCATTTTACAGAGAACAGAAGCATAATTACAATAACTTGCTCAGAATAATACGGTATGCAGCAAAGTGAAGGTTAAATTCAGACAGTATGACTCTTGAACCAATTTAGCACGCACTATATTGTACTGCCTCCAAAGATTTGGCAATTTTATCTACTAAAGCAAGTTAAGGCTAATATAGGTAGCAGGTACCTAAGAAAAACGTCATATATTGATTTATGTAGTTTATTCAAACCTTACCATCCTTACTTTAAATGTTCACAGTAAAAATAAAAATGAACATCTAATTTTTCTATCATCAAATGATTTTTTATTAGTAAGATTAATTTCCCCATAGAAAAATGTTCTTATACCACTGGAAGAAGTTATTATCATTAACAGTAGGATTTTGTTTCAAAAACCTATTCAATCAGGTACTTAGCTTAGACCATTTCACTCAAACGATGCTTCACAACTATGCTGAATAAGTACATAAGTAATTTACTCCTAGCAATACGTAGTTGGCCCTTACTACTCATGGGTTCCACATTCATGGCTTGCGCATCCATGGATTCAACCAACCATGAATCAGAAACATTCAGGAAAAAAGTAAACAACCATGTAACAATAAAAAGTAACAAACATTAAAGACACAATTCAACAACTATTTATATTGCATTAAATTATAGGTAATCTAGACATAAAGTATATGGGAGGATGTGCATAAGTATTATGCCATAAGGAGTTTGAGTATCCACAGATACTGATATCAGAGGCGGGTCCTGGAACCAATCTCCCACAAATACCAAGGGATTACTATAATATATGACAGATAGTAAGGAGAGATTATCACAATAGGTTCATTGCTTTGGTTTCAAGAAAGAAAATAAACTGACAATAACTATATCTGGACACTGAACAACTGATAAAACTTTTCCTTAGAAACATTATACAGATTACAAATCCTGGCAATCAATATGTCAAAATAAGCAGTATCTGTTATGCTAAAATGTCTGTAAATAATTGCTTAACTTTCTGGATGTAGACATTATCATAATGGTAGAAGATGTAATAAATAAGAACTTAAGTTATACTGAAAGCTTTTAATAATGACTTGAAAAGAATGTGGGACAGCAATTGGCTCTCCAATGCTATAAAAATCTCACTGTAATTGATGGAGTTTGAGACCACACCTTGGTCTCTCCTTTGAAGTTTAAAAGCTTATTGTTTAAAATAAAATTTGTTTTATAAGCTTCTGATAATTTCTAAACATACAATTGTATTTATTCTTTAATCTTAATGTAGCAGATAATTGTGCTTATTCTTAATCTTAATGTAACAGATAATATAATATTTTTCAACATACATAACACCAAGGTTCATACTGTTCAAAAGGTTATATAGTTACCCTTGGTTTGAGAGGTTTCACTGTTGGAATATCAGTTCCTTCAGCTCTCTGTCTGCTTGAATCAAAAGTCTTCCGTTTTTTAGTAGCAGTTTTCTGGCAAATGGGTCCATGTTTTTTCTGTTAAGAAAAAGAAATGTAGCCTATCATTATCTTTTCTACAGAAGGTAAGACTAGAGAACTTTATTTACATTGAGACCAGTTTAAAAATCTGAGGCCAAATGAAAAATCTGAATACAAAATAATAAATAAATAAGATACACCTTGCCTTAACCAAAAGTTAAGTTGTAAAAGGTATGTATAATGCATGCTCTAAGTTATCTTTCTCGTTAAAAAAAAAAAAAATTATAAACACTATTCTAACATTTCATTAAGTTATTTAATATTCTTCTCCTAGTTTGTACATTACTAATGTCAGAAGTGTGTGAACCAGAGCAATTCCATCTTAAACAGGAGCTGGGTAAAATGAGGCTGAAACCTACTGGGCTGCATTCCCAGATGGTTACGGCATTCTAAGTCACAGGATAAAATAGGAGATCAGCACAAAATACAGGTCATAAAGATCTTTCTAATAAAATAGGTTGCAGTAAAGGAACCAGACAAAACCCACCAAAAGCACAATGGTGACGACAGTGACCTCTGGTCAGCCTCACTGCTACACTCCCACCAGTGCCATGACAGTTTACAAATGCCATGGTAACATCGGGAACTTACCCTGTATGTTTTAAAAAGAGGAGGCATGAATAATCCACCCCTTGTTTAGCATATCATCAAGAAATAACCATAAAAATGGGCAACCAGCAGCCCTCAGGGCTGCTCTGTCTATGGAGTACCAGTTCTTTCATCACTTTCTTAAAAAACTTGCTTTCACTTTGCACTGCAAACTCGCCCTCAACTCGTGTGCAAAATCCAAAAACTCTCTTTTAGGGTCTCCATTGGGACCCTTTTCCTGTAACATATTTCTCTGTCCTGTAACACTAAGAAAAAGTAACAAAGTCAAAATTACTACACTGAGAAAAAAAAAAAAAAAGTCTCCATTAAATACCTGAACATAGACACTAGAAAAAGAAAATACAAAGAATACATTAGTTTTAGGATTACAAAAGTTAACGTAAGAGTAGTAGTTTGGATTACTAAAGTTAACGTAACAGTAGTATGCTAATATAAAGTTAACACAAACTAATAGGACAGGTGGTCTGATTTGTGTCCTTCCCTCATACTAATTCTTTTCCTCCCTTCTGGAACCCAAACTTAGCAGTTTTCTTCACCTAGGATTTTTCTTGAGCTATCTAGTGTTTAAAACTCCTACAGGTTTTTTGTTTGTTTGTTTGTTTTTATGGAGTTGTCCATTCATTCATTTATTCAGTTATTCAGTTTAGGGAAATTAGAATGGAAGCTGTCTTAAATGACCTCCAGTAAACCAACTGGATAAACATTTTCCCTCCAATATATTAACCACGATGACTGATGACATCGGTACACTAAATACACTTTTTTCTTTTGTATTTTCATAAACACTAAAGAAGGTAGAACTGTCAAACTTTCTCTGGGAAAAACAAAACCTCAAAACTGGATTATTTGGTGTCTTGGAGTCTCTTAGGCTTTCAGTACACAATTAGCAATCAACTGCTTTACATACTTATTTTCAGTTTTCATTTCAACAAACAAGCACTATAATTATAGCTCTTAAGTATTTTTTTTTAAATGAGGATAGCAGATGACTACCTAGTGGACCCACGTATATATGTTCCTTATTAAGTTATATATGTCAAGTGTATGTGGTGTTTGTTTCCCAACATAACTCAAGTTTTAGTCGTTATAACATTATTAAGTTAAATACCACATAAAAGAGAGCAGAAAAAGGCTTTTTTTTTTTTTTTTTTTTTTTTGCTGTGAAATTCAGCTGAACACTCTGAAAAATAATAAATTGATAAGAAAAAAAATCATTGAATGTGTGGGCAAGATGTTTTTAAAAGATTACAAAAAAGCCATCATTATTTAAAAGGTTCTTACAGTCAGAAGGACATTTTGGATCATTAATTCCTCACTTTGCTTTAAACAAACAAACTAGAAAAAGTAAGAGGATGCACAGCGGAATAGGGCAGAACTTTAATCAGCAGATCCATATTCACAGAAAAATCCTGTCTTACATCAAAGTGTTAATAAATGTGTATTTGTGTTTGAAATTAAAATACGTAAGGTACACAGGCATAATTTTTATTATTCCCTATTTAATTAGGTAATTTTTATTAAGATTAGTTAAAAGCGTTTTTATTTGTACTTACTAAGTAGCTAACATATCTAAAGAACGCATAAAAAATTTCAGGTGTACTTTTACATTGAAAAAATATTTTTCTTTGAAACATTTCAAACATAAGAGGTGACAAAAAAGGATAATTAATTCCCTTTTACTACTTACCACCCAGCTTCAACAGTTACCAATATTTGAACAATTTTGTTTCACCTATCCCTGATTTTTTCCTGAAGTCCTATAAAGCAAATTCCAGACATTATATTATTTTGTATCTGTAAATAATTACTTATTTCTAAGGTATCTGATTTCGTTTGTTGTGATTTTGTTTGTTTTTGGTAAGAGTCTCATAAAACTAGGAATAACTTTAAACTTTAATAGAAGAGTTCTGAAGACCAAATTCTGAAGGAAAGAAAGCATTCTGGAAGAATGGCATAGCTGAAATCAAGACCCTTGAACAAAGAATATTACCCATTAACTCTTGAAAAACTGTTCCACATAAGTTCTTCCCATGAGAATTGACCAGAATTATTGAACAATTACAGATCTGTAAAACCATAAAGGTACAAAATCAGTCTACTCACTAATGCTACTGGAAAGAATGTTCTTCCACAAATCTTGCAAGGTAACAATTCTCCAACTTGGACAACACCTCCATTCTCTAAAACAGGAAGGAATTTAATAAATAATTTCTATAACTTAAAATTGTGCAACTTCACATTTTAATCTTTTAGTTTTATAGGTAAATTATCAGTTTTTGTGAAAAATGTTTTACTGCATTTTGAAATAAGCAAAATTATCTATTAAAAGGAGTATAATACTTAGTTATCAGTGGTGAAAAAGGTCAAGATAAATATGCAAGAGTCATGATTTAAAGATATCCAAACTAATACTGTTGGGAATATCTAATTTTCTTGTAATTATTTTAAGCAAATCAATTTGTCATATTCTCTTAACTTATAGGCTATCTCTATGGTAAATTACTACATTTTAAGAACAAAATTTATCTTATTAATTTCCAAGGCATGAAGAAATACCATTAGTGATCAGTTCAGCAACTTCCTCCAATGATTTGAAGTATATAGAATAAAAGGAATCTTATTCTGTTTATCACCAAACAGAAAGTGCAATGCTATCACCTAGTTATGCAATTACATGTATTATATGAATTATTATTTTTTACATATACAACTTATAAAGAGTCAGTGGACTAGTAAATGGAGATATTCTGACCTTACAAACAAAATTAAATAAAGAGGTAGCTACAACTTTCACTCAGTTATTAACAAAATTAATATAACTATCATGTACCTGAATACAACAAATGTTATTACTAAAAAGAAAAAAAAAAAAAGAACCTACATTCTTTGTGACTCTACATAATTCATTTTGTCATTTTATTTTATTTCCAAATATCAAACATAAACTTGTTTTCATACCTGTAATTTCCTAAAAATGATACTTAAACATGTAACATTTTCCCCTTAGTTTCTGCTGAATATTTTAGAGATGCTGAAATTCTTTTATCATATGAAAGACAAATAGAAAAACATTTTCCTTTGGAAGTAACAAACTAATTTTTAAAAGTACAATTATGACTCCATATAACCTGGTCCAAGACATTTAGTGAGTTCACGGAGAACTAAACAGGCAAACCAAAATAGATATTAGTAAGATTGCATTCAAATACAGTAACAGAAGAATTGTTTTGTTTTCTCATTTTCCTGTTACTCCACTGCCCTATTTGGTGGATAGTGACTACTTGTCATCTCAGATGGAGGCAATGTTGTGTGGTGGCAGTTAAGCAGTCAACACCACAAAAGCAAAGCTAACATTTGCCTGATTTGTCCTTCTCCAACACCAGGAGCTAAGCTATTTAGGGAGAGCATCTCATTTATCTGGATCACTTAAGTCCACTACAATCCAGAGTTACTAAACGGAAACCATTACGTTCATTTAGATAAGAATGTCTTCAAAATGATGGTCTAAGTAACATCACATGCTAACTAATCTACTAAATTTGCTTATAGTTTTCATGTATTCTTTTACATAAGGAATGATTTTAAAATTCATCAATAAAAAATATTAAAAAGCACCACATATTATACTTAAAAGTGTATTTGCTTATCTACTTGTTAAATAGATGACAAAGCAAAATCTTATAAAAATTAACTATTGAGAAAAATAAATTCAGCACATAGAAAAACTACATACTAAGCATGCATTAAGTAATATTAACACAAGGACAGAATAACACAATTATTGTTCTCATAAAGCTAACATACTCTATTACTTACTTATTAAATAGATCTAAGAACCAAATCATCTCTTATTTTTTATACAAAAAAATTAAAACATAACAGCAACCAGAATATTACCATATAATAAAATCCAGTTCTTGACATTAATTTCCACAAGCTATCAAACATGTTTAAACATTTTTTTAAAAAAGAAAATTATTATCACTATAAGGCATAAACACATACAATCCCATTTTAAAATAATGCTATTTGGGGATAATTTAAAAGCAATTATACCCCAAAGAAATCTTTTTTGGAAAAGAATGCAATTACTTCACCCAAAATAAAGATATATATATATATTACATATATATAAATTTATAATGTCTTCTAATATTAGCTGGTCATAGAGCATAGCACTGTAATTGACAAAATACAACATGCGCATGTGTGTTGATGTCAAGACCTATGGAGGGAACCTCTACCCAGTAGGAAGGTAACAATTCTCCAATTTTGACAACGCTTTCATTCTCTAAAACAGAATTTCATTTTATGCCAGTTAGAATGGCGATCATTAAAAAGTCAGGAAACAACAGATGCTGGAGAAGATGTGGAGAAATAGGAACACTTTTACATTGTTGGTGGGATTGTAAATTAATTCAACCATTGTGGAAGTCAGTGTGGTGATTCCTCAAGGATCTAGAACCAGAAATACCATTTGACCCAGCAATCCCATTACTGGATATATACCCAAAGAATTATAAATCATTCTACTACAAAGACACATGCACACGTATGCTTACTGCAGCACTATTTACAATAGCAAAGACTTAGAACCAACCCAAATGCCCATCAATGATAGACTGGATGAAGAAAATGTGGCACATATCCACCATGGAATACTATGCAGTCATAAAAAAGAATGAGTTCATGTCCTTTGCAGGGGCATGGATGAAGCTGGAAACCATCATTCTCAGCAAACTAACATAGGAACAGAAAATCAAACACCACATGTTCTCATTCATAAGTGGGAGGTGAACAATGAGAACACATGGACACAGGGAGGCGAACATCACACACCAGGGCCTGTCAGGGCGTAGGGAGCAAGAGGAGGGAGAGCATTAGGACAAATATCTAATGCATGTGGGGCTTAAAACCTAGATGACAGGTTGATGGGTGCAGCAAACCACCATGGCACATGTATACCTATGTAACAAACCTGCACATTCTGCACATGTATCCCAGAACTTAAAGTAAAATTTTTTTAAAAATTTAAAATAATTTCTATAATTTAAATTGTGAAACTTCACATTGTCATGTTTTCTTTAGTTTCATTGGTAAGTTGTCAGTTGTTGTAAAAAAATACTTCTTACTGTATTTTGAAGTAAGCAAAATTATCAATTAAAATGGGCTTAAGAGTTATCAGTGGGCAAAAAGACCAGAATTAACACAGAAAAGTCATAATTTAAGGATAACCAAGCTGATTAGTTGAAAATATGTAGTTTTCTTGTAATTATTTTAAACAAATCAATTTGTCATGTTCTTTTACCTTAAAGGTTATCTCTATGGTAAATTACTAAACCTTAAAAACAAACTTTATCTTATTAATCTCCAAGGCATGAAGAAATACTGCTAGTGATCAGTTAAGTGGCATACTGAGTTGATCTGAAGAGTCTAGGGTAAAAAAAAATCATGTTTTCTTTATCACCAGATAATAGAAAGTATACTGCTATAAGGTTAAGATTACTTAGTTATGCAAACTGTATGTATTATTTGAATTGTTATTTTATACATGTAATACTTATATTAAGATTAATTGGACCAAGGGGTTAAAATATTCTGACCTCACACACGCAACTAATTAAATAATAATGTGGCTGCACCTTTCACTCAATTAAAATTAAAATAATCATCATGTGCCTGGATATAAATTTTATTACTAAAATAATTTTAAAAAACATATTAATGGAACCTTCTACCCAGATTATGATAAATACCTTAGGCCTCAGAGTCAAAAGCCACATTTTGCTCTAATTAAATTCATTAAAAGACATGACAACTATAGTTGAAAAAGCACTGGAATTTGTCTTATATTATCTGACTTCAAGTCCCCAGCTCTGTCACTGAGAACTATGAGTCCCCAGGCAAGATATTTAAGCTTTCTAAGGTTTAGATTTTCTTATATAAAATAAAGAATTTAAGTTAAATGATATATGGTCCCCTTTTATTTGTAACATACTGTAATTTAACAAAATCTACCTTAAGACCACGTTAGCAAGAAAATTACATAGAAGACATCTTTCTTACTGATTTTTTAAATAAAGTTTATATATAAGAATGATTAAACCAATTGCAGATGGTAGAATGAATGCTTCAGGTAGTATATACCATGTTGAGGAAATAATTTCCACTTATCTACACAGAGAACTGAGAACCTGAAAGGACTTACAGCAAAGAACTCCTTATTAGAAAAGTCTTTAAGACATGAATTAGAAGAAAATGTATGACTAATCATATAGGCAGACTCAGTTTAACAACTGTTAAATGAGGCTAATATTTGCTCAATTTACTTTAAAATTTCAGAGGATCAACTATTACAAATAAAATGCTTCATAACCTACAGAAATAAAAACTACTACTTTCCAAGACATGCAGGCAAATTCCACTAACCTTTCCTAAGTGGCAAAAACTAGCAAATTTTGCAGCGTACAAAAATACAAGAGAAAGATGATATTCAGAGGGGTGAATATTGTACCAGAGAGCAAATACTGTTGAAATAAGCACTCAAGGTGATGGATAGAACCAAGTCAAAAAAGTACTTTAATATTCCTGAACTCTTAAAAAGCCAATCTCTCCATGCAAAATTTATTTGGCACACACTGTTGATTCCGTTATGAGTTGCTTATATTTTGCAACTATGAGTTGCTTATATTTTGCAACTTCAAAACCTGCATGATGATAAGACTTGAAATGGTATCTTTATCTAACACTGTAAGTGATGAGAAATAATTATTTTATTTAAAATAGTTGTGACATTTTAAAATGCATACATTTAAGAACTGTGAGAGAACATTTTCAAAGAAATTTTGGAAATTAAGAACATTTCTGGCCTCCCTTGTGGCATGTCTATCTCCTTACTGCTGTTAAGTCTTACATTTTATCATCGTTCATTTGATTCCTTTAATGCTCAACAAACCTTTCCTTTGAAGCACAAAATATGTTATACCACTTTCTTCCCAGTATCCTTTCTAAAATCGAATTACTTTCAAATCAATATTCTCCAGTGTCTCACAAGATTTACCCTTTTCAGCTCATCCTAGAAGAGTTTTTGTCTTAACCTAGTCAATGCCTACCCAACTCAACACACAACCTTCATCCTTCACAGCATTTTAGTCACCTGCACTCTAGTTTGGCAAAACTACTGCCTAAACAACCAACTCTGGACTTTAAAACACTCAAGTTTCCTCTTTAACCATAGAATTCTACTTCCTACCTTTTTCTAAGTTACTATCTTGATCTCAAAGTGACTTGCTTTTCTTAATAAGCTCATTCCTGGCTGCGTGTCCCTTCCTACCCAGTCTGAACATGACCCATGATTTATACTAGGAATTATCCTCAAATCCCTTGCTTCACGGCCAAACGTTTGGAAAATGGTAGATTAAACTAAGTTAAATGGGTTCTCTTAGAGCAGAACTCCCTTAGTCTTAAAGAGATAATATGTTGTTATTTCCCCAAATTTATTTTATCAGAAATCCTTTGTACTCCCAAGACCAATGTCCTCCACCAGTGTCCTGAGGAGCATATTTTTTGAAACACTAACTTACATTTTCTGCTTAGTCTTTCCCTACCTCTCATTCACTTGCTGTCTAAATTGCAGGGAGACATTATCAGACCAAGCACTGTATTGAAATACAACCATTGTGCCAGGCATGGTGGCTCACACCTGTAATCCCAGCCCTTTGGGAGGCCAAGGCGGGCGGATCACCTGAGGTCGGGAGTTCGAAACCAGCCTGACCAACATGGAGAAACCCCGTCTCTACTAAAAATACAAAATTAACTGGGCGTGGTGACACATGCCTGTAATCCCAGCTACTCCAGAGGCTGAGGCAGAAGAATCGCTTGAATCCGGGAGGCAGAGGTTGTGGTGAGCCAAGATCGTGCCATTGCACTCCAGCCTGGGCAACAAGAGCAAAACTCCATCTCAAAAAAAAAAAAGAATGAAAGAAAGATACAAAGAAAGAAATACATCCATTCCTTGATTCAATAAGTATTTGTTGAGCACCTAGCATGAGGCAGAAACTGTTCTAGGAGGTAGGGGTATAAAGATGATTAAAAAAAAAAAAAAACAAAGACCTGATCTTATAGAGCTTTCACTCATCTAATAGGGAAAAAACAAATAAAAACTCATATATAAAATGTTACATGGTGATAACCACAATGAAGGAAGAACGAAGTAAGGGGAGAAAAGATGGTCACAACGCTGTCTTGGAGAAGTATGGATAATCAGGGAAAGTTTGTTTAATAAGGAGATAATAATGACATTAAAAAGGAAGGTAACTGATTACTATTAATTTACTAATGGTCAAATCTGAAGCCCTCTTTTGAATCCCCATCCTACTGGGCCTTTCGATAGTCTGAGCCACTGCTGATGAATCCCTTTCACCTTTAAATTCCTTTCTCTCTTGGCTTCAGTATTTCCTTCTCTCCTCCCAAGCATGCTATGTTTTACCTATACTGGACCTGCTAACATGCTTTTTGTGATTTTCTCCATCTAACAAACACACACTGAGAGGGACTCCTATGCACTAGGCACTTAGCTAAATGTTTTACATATATTACATTATTTAATACTTAATATAATTTAGGTAGTTACATATTTAATAGCTTCATTTTTTTCATAGCAGGGAAAATAAGGGTTCAGATTAAGTAAACTGACCAAATTATAGAGCTAAAAAGAAACAAAGCAAGGACTCAAACACAGTCCTCTCCAATACACTGTCTATTAAAATATCTGGCATCCAACTCAGTACCAAAAAGCAATAAATGCTAGATAAATGAATAAAGATAAATTATTCAGTAAACTAGTATACATTTATACTACGAAAAAATAAAACAAAAAAGAAATTTTGATGAGACATGACTGTCTTTAAACCAAGGGCTACACTGAAGAGCAGTCAGTCTTCTAATCAAGTTTTAGAGGGCAATACTAAGATCTAATAATTTCAACAATCTGCAAAAGGAACGGACAGCCTGGATCTCTGCCACAACTTTTATAACCATTTATTAGGGATATGAAGGGAATGACAATACTGTATACACGGATAAAATCTGCTTAGATTTTACCATCTCTTCATTTGACGACCAAAAAAAAAAAAAAAAGCTTGTAAGAGATTAGAACTCTCCCAAGTCTAGAACTACTTCTATTATCCTTAGATAGATTTAGATTTTGTAGGGCACAAATTTTATTGAATGAAAAGGCTTTGCTATAATTACCCACAGAAAGTAGAAGTGCTCAGATATTGATTCTACAAAAACATAGATAACTTGTATTTGGTTTCAAAGTATAGGGCTTGAGCCTAATACCTCATCTATTGACTATTCAAGAAGCATAAAGACCCAGAAGACCAAAAGTAAAACAAATGGTATATGATTACATGCAAATAACGTAAAAGTTATAAGAAAGAGTGAGATTATCTTTAATAGAAATTTTCAAGAGTCCATATATTTTCTGGTTTTATAGCCAAGATCAATGTCTGGTAACTGGTTTCAACTAGAAACATATGTCTAATGCCAGAGTACAATACTTACTCAATTACTCTGACACATTAAGCAAACTTTTGAATATTTCTTACTGGATACTGCAATGTAATATTTATTAGACACCTTCAAAGTACTAGACTTTAACTTCCAATAGAGGAAAGAAACTACTTTATCTATCACTGTATCAATGTTTCTAGAATGAAAGAATGGATGAATGAATTAATGAACGGTAAACTTAAGACTCAGAGTTTGATATTTGCAAAGTGTGATCTCTTAGGGGAGGGAGGGGGAGAAGGAGAAAGAGGAGAAAGGCACCATCCTAACTTCAACAGAAAATTCTCAGAACCTTTATTAAATTGAACCACTTGAAATTACCAGAATTCAACTGTTTTGCCCTACATAATTTAGGGCAACTTCACATATTTCAACCCGATTTATCACAATTAAACACATTATAGTTAATGATAGAATCTTATTTTCTTAAAAAAAAAAAAATGTAACAGTAAAGAGCAAGCACTATTAACATCATAAGCTGGGCCCTGTAACATCATAAGCTGGGTCCATAAAACATGCCTATAAATACAGAATCCTATTTGTCCACCTATCCAACTGAGTATCATAATAGGTTTCCATTACATTTTAAAAACATTCATAGTAAGGTTTCAATAGTAATATCTTAGCACTGTTAAAATGTAAGGTCCACTAAAATGTAGGTTCGATGAGAGTAAATCTTTATCATTTTTATTCTTTGCTGCATCCTAGAACCTAAAAAGATGCCCGTAATAGACATTTATTTAACAACAAATATTTATTGAGTACCCACTTTGTGTCAGGCATTGTTTTAGGTGCCTAGGATACGTAAGTGAAAAATCAGATGATGATCTTTGCCTTAATAACAAATGTTGAATAAAATAATAAAAATCTGCAAACTGTTAAAAAACACTTTATAGATAATATGTAATAAAACCTTATCATATTGTGTATGATAATCTCATAAGAATTCCAGAACCCATACTCCTACCCACTGTGCTTTAATCCCACCAAGATACAAAAGTATCTTGAAAGTAAAAAATATACTGCACTATCATTACAATTCCTTATTTCATGGACACTTGAATTATCTTCCAAAAACACCTAAGCAAAAAACAAGACCTTCATTTGGCCATAGCACACTGCAGCTGCCCACAAATGAAAAATTATCGGAATTATTTATTTATCAGAGCAAAAGCACGAAATAAACTGCTACTCACGTTATTACATCTGTTTTTTGGTGAACTTAGGTGACTGAAAAAGTTACCGGTTACCACTTTTCACTTCATCACACAATGTACAATATTTTACTCCCTAGCATGCAACAATACACAAGACTCAAAGCTTCTGCTAATTCTTAATTCCAGCTGAATCCGTGTAAACTAGGAGACAGGGGGAAAGGAGCTAAATCAAGACAAGAGGATCTTTCAATTCTGAAGGTTTGTTCTTCATCAAAACAAATAAAAAAATCTTGAAATTGTTGTTGCCAATGCTAGTTACCGTGTTTTTTTCCTTCCTTTGTTTTTAGGTGAATGCTTTCATTACACAGGATAAAATGAGTAAACAGAATAGAGAAAAAGTGAAAGAACTGGGAACAAAGCAAAATCTGGAGTCATGGTTACAGTACAAAGATAAACCCAAAGATAAGGAATCAATTACAGGCTCTTCCTCACTCAGCGGCCGTGAATAAGCCATCAAATCCTCCTGATAATCGATTGTACCGGCTCTAAAGCTGGCCAGTGACACTTCCTTAGGAGATGCTCTGACATCCCTCCGACAGAAGATGCTGTCGAAATGTAAAAAAGCGGTTACCTAGGGAAACTAGCCAAGGAATGTCAGGAGCTCGAGGCCGGAGACACACCCCGGGACTCCAGCACAAACTGGCCTGGTGGTGTTAAGGCCGTGGACAATAATGGATAGAGTCCAGTGCAAGGAAAACAAAATCTGGCCAGAGACTGGGATCACTAAAAGGGCACTCAGGAGTCAAGCAAGATCAGAAAATAGTAGGAAGAGACGTGCAGGCATCTTGCCAGAGGCAGGATCTGGCTCCGGGCTGGCAAGCCCAGTTGAAGACCGTCTAAGGCGGGGCAGCCCGGGAGCGTTCGCTCCACCGCATCGGGGACTGTCCGGCTCCCTATGGCCCCGGCCCCCGGAGACGCGGCGGCGACGCGGTGAGGTCCGCCGCTCCGAACCTGCCCTCGCCTTCCTGCTACTGGTGCCCAGGGTCCCCAGCTGTTCCAGGCCCGCTCTAGCCGTCCTGCCCGCATCCCTTCATCGCCTCACCTTCCAGTCCCTCCATTGCGCCACCGCCCAGAGCTCAGCGAGACTCCTCCCGCAGCGCCCGCCGCCGCCCAGTTCTGGCTGTAGCAACCCAGCCGCACCTCCCACCCGCTAACATTCCGGGCTCCCATTGGTTCCGCAGCTGCGGGGGCGGGGATCCGTGGGGGCGGGGCCTCGGCGGAGGCTAGGCTCCTGCGGTCTCCGCCTGGCTGCCACCCGGCTGTGTCTCCCCCGGTTACCCTCCAGGGAGCCGCGAGCCGCTTCAGGTTGCATTCTGCGACGCAACGGCGCCTTCGTTTGACTCCAGCCTTGTTTTCCCTCATACCTTATCCTCCTATTTAGAGTACCTCAGCACCTCCTGGACTCTGCTTCACCAGTTCCTCAAATCAAGTCAATGCCTCTGACTTCTAGCCGCCATCCCTCCCAGCAGATACTTTAAGCAGGCAAGCAAACCAAACAAACGCCTAGCACGCTTGCATGCAGCACTCTCTGTTTTCTGCTCTTTGGTCGCATGACTTGACTTCAGCGTATCCCCTAGACTTGATCTTCACACACAGCTTCATAGGTTAAGACACTTTTTTTTTCTAGAGAAATCATACTTTTTCTATCGGCGATTGTGGAACTGCGATTGTTCTAAGCCCTTGAAAACAATTTCCTCACCACGAAAGCTTGGTCCAAAAATTAGAAGTGAAACCCAGTTCTCCCTCCGTCTTCTACTCTTGGCCTACCCTGTCCCTGTACTTTATCATCCTTGAACCAAAACAGTCGCCTGGCCTGATAATGTTTGATCTGGGAAGTTTGAGTTGAGGAATTAAGTTACAACCTGACAGAATGAGGCTCGCCCGTCTCTAACAGAGTTCAAAAACCTCCTGAAGATTAAAGTAACTTAAAAACTGAGACAATTTTAATTGTTTTGCTTACAATTACCAGAACGACATTTCTTTGAAAATTAGATTTAGCAATCGTAAACAAGCTGTATTGTTTGTTGACTATACCGTATCTACTGGCAAGTTACCAGTATTAATGTGTTGTCCATAACAAACCTCGGATTAATTTTATTGTTAATCTGTTTAATTGAAGAGTTTAACTTCATATCTAACTTTACCTACTATGCAATCAGTTACCTTCAGGAAGCAGGATTCCTCCTACTCTCCACTCACATGAAGGTGTTGTTTAAACAAGGAAACAAACAGTTGAGGGGGCATCATCTCTTACTGAGAAGGTGCTCCAAGTGCATTTGAATGTGGTAGAGTCCATCTCTTGGGTGGAGCCATGTAAAGACCACTTCATCCATGCCTCAATGACTCCGTCTGCCCTTTCCCGGTTCCCCCGCTTCTTCTGTTCCTCTGAGATCCTGGGACTACTTGGCCAACCCATAGCCTTGCAGGCAATAAGCTACTCTAGACAGAGTGCTGCGCATAGGTCCCTTTTCCTCCTCAGTGCTACTAAGGCAAAGGTAGAATTTTTGGTGGGGAGGAAAGGCCTTTTAAAAGAGCATTAAGGAGAAAAAAAGCACACAGAAGAAAATACAAAAAGAAGCCATTGTTACAAATTACACGTTCTTTCACTGAAGGCAAGACGAATATTGAGTTGGCTGATACCTTATTCGGCATAAAATCTATAGTAACAATAAAAATAATAAAAATAGCAATAAAGAATAAATCACTTGAGGCATGTTTTAGGCCCTTGTCATATGTTCACGAATCTTCAAAAGAAATCTACAAAGTAGATACTACAATCTTCATTTGTCAGAATTAAAATTTTCATTTTCTAGATGTCTCAGAACAATTAATATTTTGTCAATATTTGTATCATTAGTGAATGGTGGAGCTTGGTTACACCCTTGTCTGTTAAATTCTAAAGCCTATGGTGATTTAATTGGGCTCCTCACTCCCCTTTCTTGCCTTGCCTTTTATTATAGCTGCCTCAAGTGTAAACCCAAGTGTTCAGACATGTTGTTTAACATATATTTGAGTAGGCATTTCTATAGTGAATCTTAATTCTCTAAAATATGATTGCTAGTCTTCCCTACAGGTATTGGTCTCTTCAGAACTTTTATGCTACAGCTACCCTGGCTCCTGCAGCTTTTCCCTGATTCTGACCCCTGAGTAAAGAGGACTTCTTCCTATCTGCCTTCAGTAAGTTCTTTCCTCTGCCGCCTACATACCTAGCCTGAGGGTCTCTTTTGTCTTAGCACTGTATCATGACATTACTTCTGCAGTCTAGTCCATTTTTCAGGATGCATTCATTCAACAAATGTTTGTTGAGTACCTTCTATGCTTCAAGTCTATTTTATCACTAGCCAGTTACTAAAATGAATGAAACTCAGCTTCTTCTCATGTTTTTAAGCTCTTATCTGTACATATTTTTTTTTTACCCGCCATGTGATCTTGTTAACTGAAAATAACATTCATAGATCAATAAGAATTTGAGATCTTCCAACCTCTTTATCATACAAAAAGGAAAACAAAGTTTCAGAGATGTTTCTGACTTGGTCAATATCACAAAACTAGTACTTAATTGAAATAGATATTATATCGGTGTTTTATTACATCATATCCTTGATTCTTTCCACTTTGCATTATATTGCCTTCAACCACCATTCCCTTGAGCAGATCCACATCTATTCTGTATGTTCCAAAAAGCTGAGCAAGCTGCATATAGCTTCTTGTTTCAAAGCTCCAATCTCTTGAATCCCACACGAAGTTCAAGTCCCCTTTCAGAGAAAGCCATTGGTTCTCATTCAGATCATTTGCAGAGCACAACTAAATGAGATTCTGAGTCTCATTGAGAACTCAGTTTATCACCTCCACTATGTAGGACATTTCTTCCTTCCATGACCAGCAGAGGAATGACCTACCACAGTTTAGCTTATAAAAATAATTCATACATTTTGTAACAATAAGAAAATTATAATTTGTGTCAAAAAAACATAAGAAAATGTTTCCCTTAAAAGTATTCTAGATTGAGGAAGCATACTCCTTGAGTTGGCTCTTGCTAGTTTTATTTGAAGTAAAAATAAAATTTTCTAAGTGTTCAGGGGGAAAATAGTGATAGTTTCTCATGGCCTGGAATAATCAGAAAGCATATAGGTAGGCTGTCACAGGTGAAGATTTATTGAAGGAAAAATGTCCTAGACAGGAAACATCAAGAAAAGAAAGGGGGGCTTTAAAAAATTGAGGAACTTAAAGCAAACTTTACCTACTATATTGATTGAAGGGCTATTCCATTCATAGTGTGATAGCAATTCTAGCTCTATGCTTCTCTACTTTCAAAACTAATTTTCAGCTGCAAAAAGATCAGTTTTTTTCAACTTTCAGCTATGATCTTGCCTATCCATCCCTTTGCATCACAATTTCAAATCTTAACTAAAAATCTATTAACCAAAATGTTTATTGAGGTCCTCTCTAGACTAGTCCATTTTTCTGATGCATTCTTTCAACAAATATTTGTTGAGTACCTTCTGTGCTTCAAGTCTATTGTATCACTAGCCAGTTACTAAAATTAATGAAGCCCAGCTTCTTCTCTTAGGTTTTTAAGTATTTGTCTGTACATATTTTTTTACCTGCCATGTGATCTTTTTAACTGAAAATAACATTCTGACCAATAAGAAATTGAGATCTTCCAACCTTGAGTCCAACACTGCTCTAGGCACAACAGAAAGCTTCAAAGAAATCTCTCTGATCTCTAGAAAGTTAACATCTAGTAAAGGAAACCCTGAGCAAGGCATAATACAGGGCAATAGAGTGGTGAAGAGTATTACGTTTTAGATGTTGTGGTACAGCTTATAAAAGCAATGGGTTTCACAAGTCATTTACATGAATGGAACAAGTTTAAAGGTTCTATAGATGTAGAACTTAAATTGTGTCGAAGAGTATCATAGAGATCACTGAGGATGCGGGGACAATGGCATAATCCTCCTTAAGAAAATGATGCAAGCCTGGAATGTTTTGGGACAATCTAAAGAATCAAGGAGAATATTCGTATATATTTTGGTGCATGTGTAACATTTGTTCCTCTTTATAGAACACAAGCATTATGGCTATATAATTTATATCTTTTTAATCTTAGGGGCAGGGTGTTGAGTTAATGATACTTGCTAAGACACAGCACATACTTCAACTATCCATGCCAAGGTATCTTTTATTTTCCTTTTATTAATTTGTCATTCATCCCCCATTTTCACTCAATTTACTAGCCTCCTCAATATAGGTACAATTCCATTATATACATATGTCTTTGGATATGGGTGATTCTTTGAAACACATATGGTGCTGTTTTATATATGCATCTGTTTTCAATTTACATAAATGGCATTATTCTATGGCTTTCATTCTGTTTGTCATTTTAAAATTTTAATTTTAATTATTTTATTTAATTTTTAAATTTAATGTTTTTTATCATTCATTCAGAGATTCACCCATGCCATTCTATGAAACACAAGTTTATTGCTTCTGGATGTCAGATAATAATATTTTACTGTATGCATATGCCACCACATTTTACTTACTCATTTCTGTAGTGATGGGCACTGAGCTGGTTCTAACCTGCTGCTACAATGAACATCTTTGTGCTTGTCCCCTTATGAACCTGGGCTCAAGTTTCTCTGGGATGCATCCCTGGAATAGATTACTGGATCATATTCACTTCCACTAAGTACACCTAGATTTCTCTCTACAATAGTTATACCAGTGTACACTCCCATCAGCAATGTACAGGGCCCATATTTCTATGGCTCAGTAATAGCTGTCTTAGCTCTAATTGTTGAATCAAGAGTTGGCCTTTTCTTCATATACTTGCTAATTCAGATTTGACTTTCAATGAATTGCCTGTTTTTATTCATTTGTACATTGAAATTCTCATCTTTTTCTTATGGATATGTAAATTCCTTGTGTATGCTAGATGTTGACCCCTGCTAATTTCTATTATTTAAAAAATCTTTTTCCAGTTTGCCAAATACTTGATAATTTTGCCTATGATACCTTTTCCTGAACAGAAGCCCATAACATTAATTCTATAAAATCTGTCAATATATTTCTTTATGAATTGTGCATTGTTTTATTAAAGTTTTCTTCACTTGTAGATTATTGAGGGTATTTGCTCACATGTTTTTGTATTAATGTTATCCTTTTTATCTTTCTTAATTAGGTTTTCAACCCATCAGGAATCACTTTTGTATATTATATGTGTTAGGAATCACATGAGTCCATTTTTCCAAAACTATCTCTAAACAGAAAAAGTGAATGTAGACATCACAGAATTACAAATACAAGGATATTATGAGCAGCTTTGTTTCTATAAATGTAAAAACTCAGAGGAAATGGATATCATTCTGGATAAAATTTAAAATTGTGACAAGAAACTTGAGTAGAATGAAAATTGTTAATAAATCAAAATGGTAAAGACATCTCTTCACTTTAATGCCCCAGGTGGAGAAAGATTTACAGGTGAGTTTTAAAACTTTAAGACAAAGATAATTTCTATTGTGTCCAGGTTTTCAATAAAATTTAAAAAGAGGGAAAGCTTATAATTAATTTAACATTGGCATAATTTTGACTACAAGCAATATAAAAGCAATATATGAAAAATTACAGGATTGTCTCTTCTAACATTATACATACAAAAGTTATAAAAGAGATGTTAGCAAACCATATTCAACCAAATTATTATTAAATAAGGTCTATACCAAGAATGAAAGTATAGTTTAATATCAGAAAAAAAATCTAAAATTTTAGCTTTTTTCTTCTATTTTCTGTTTAATCAATAAGAACCACTGACAAGCAATGAATTCTGCATTTGAAATATTTATGATACATTCCAGTGACAAGTTTTGTTATTCTTTGTATTGCTGAATCCACCAAAGATAGGTATATGTGATTAATGATGGTGGAAAAAAGAGGGTTGGTATTGACAAGGAAATGTGGTTGATGTCTAGATAATTTGTAGTAATGCTATTTTATTAATTGTACTCCCTCTAAAAAAAAACAACCAGTTTGGGTGGGGAATGGATAGACAAAAGATAAAAATGTATTTCTAGTTTTAAAGACGAAATTCCCTCTTGGATGATTCTACATATTTGGGCATTTGTATCTTAATTTGAAACACATTTACCTTATAACTAGCTTTGTGGTGTGTCTGACACTGCAGGAAAAGATTGGCATTAGGCCTGGAGAAAGGGATACAGATAGACTGATGTGGGAGAAGGGTTCTGATTTACATGACCGGAACACAGCATGAGTCCATTGGAGGCCTGAATGTTAGTGAACCCAGAATAGAGATGGGAGGACCTGCAGAGGCCACTAGCTGTTCTGTTGTTCTCAGAATAGTATTATTGATATAAAGCTGAGCATATGGCTGTGGAATAAAAACTATAGTTCCCAACCTTTCTTGCAGCTAAGTAGTCCAGGTGACAAAGAATTCATAACTTCCATGTGCATAATTTTTAAGCGTCTTTAAAAAAAAGAGAAGATGAGCCATTCTCCTTCTTTTTGTTCTCCTCTGTTTTCTGGCGTTTGGGCACAACACCTGAGGCTGGAATAGCCATCTTGGACCATAAGGTGACATTGGGAATAGAGTCCATTCATAGAAGAGGTAAAAGACTGAAGAAGCATGGATCTCTTGCATCTGGACCATCAATCTCTAAATTTATACAAGAAACAGAAATAATTTTATCTTAAGCAATTTTTTTTGAGCGAAAAGAAAAGGTAAGGGGGATTGTTCTACATTTATAGCCAAACTTAACCCTCATAAAACAGAGATTTAGATACAGAGGTAAGAAGACAACAAAAACTGTTTTCCCTAGTTTCTTTTATGTTGCTGGGTAACTCTAAAAATTTGCATGGGTATCAATACCCAGAGCTGTTTTGAGAAATTGTGCACTTCAGCTTTGTCCAATTTTGCCTGTTGTCTCCAGGACAGCTAAGTGTTTTCAGATGCACCTTTCCTTTTGGAGGAAAATAAACAACAAAAAAAGAGAAAACTATCAAAAGTCCTTTCCCGCTTACTTCATTATTAATCATAGCAGCTTCCTAGGGCCTTGAAAACTTGCTTTAAAAATGCTATAAAATATTACAAATATTATATAATGATGGTGATGTCAGGGTATTTATACTAAAGACAAAGAAAAATTATCCTATTATCAATCACCTAAATATTTTGACACTTATTCATGATTTTAAAATCCTTATGGTTCTTCTTAAAGAACCGTATTGATAAAACAACCAGATTCTTTGGTTTCTGCAGCTGCCTTTTAATGGAAAGAGTGATATGATAATTCACCCTATAAACATATGCTAATTTATAATATAATTGGTTACTTGGTTTTACTTTAAGAAAAAGCTCAAGTTTTTATGGTAGATACACATGTAATTAAAGTTATGCGTTATTAGCTATTTATACAAATGCCATGTTTGCAAACATAACATTCTAGAAAAGTTGCTTGCATACATTTTTTATATTGAAAATATACCATTTTATTCATTTATGTATTGATTTCTTACTTAGATTGTATATCAAAAGTATGCACCTGGCATGTTGTCTATCTAATTTTATCACATGAATCTAACAATTGTCTGCTTGATGTTTCTAAGAGGCAGAGCTTTTTAAGCCTATGTACACTTACGTTTCTTGGCAGCCAATAGATAATCAACAAAACAGAAATAAGAATCTCCTCTGACTCTGTTTTCAAAACAAAATGAAGTTTATGCTTTCATAAGAAAATAAATTCTAGGTACAAAATATTATCTAAAAACATTAGCATTCCTTAAGTTATATGCAAATTGTTTATATGAATTTATTTATATAAAATGAATTTAAATATAATTTACAGGAACACTAATTTTCAAACAATTTGAATGTTATAAAAGACGATAGTGGTTATCAGTCAGTTTTTCTTGGAAACTTCTTTGAAATTTCTTTAAAAGTGAGAGAGCTCTTAAACCTTTGCAGTGCCTTTGTTGTTATTATGAATATTAATGGCCATTCAGAAGTGAAGGTTGTTGTTGCCTTTCCAAACTCTCCTGTTCTGGAAGGGATGTTCACCCCTACTATTGAGAATGTTGGCTGATGATCTATAACTACTTCTTCTCCATAGAATTGCCCTTCTCATAAAGGGTACTGCCATATCTGAGAGGTTAAGACCCTCCTCTCTGAGGGAAAACTCACAGCCAATTACTAACAGGCAGGCTCCATTGATTCAGGCTAGCCTGAAGTTGGTCTTCACGTAAGACTACATTCTTGCTTACCTTTCTTCTCCTGCCCTCAGGCCGTAACTTGCTTTCCTCATTCAAAGGGAGCTATTTTTCAATAAATAACTTCCACAAGAATCCCCTCAGCTTCTAAGGAAACTGACCTAAGACTCCTTTACAAATGGATAATAGTGCCAATTTAATGGCCTACTGCTAGTATTAAATGCTGTTCAATCCCATGCCCAGCTATAATTTTGATCTGAGATGAAAAAATTTGCCCTGACTTTCACTGATCTCCTGAATTACATTCTTGAAACCAAAAATGTAAAATACTGATGGTGATATGTAAACAGACTGCATTTTACCCCTGGAGATTTCAAAGAACTGATAGTAAATAAACAGATTATCAATTATCTATTCAGTACCTTTGACAGTAAATCTCTGCATTTTCATAAAACATTAGTGTTTTTAAAAGCTTAGTTTTTAAGACTTCAGTCAATGATATTCAATAAATATTTGCTAAATGACTGGATAAATATGAGTGAATCGGTATGGTCTTCAAAACAGTTAATTTAGGAAAGCAGAGAGGATTTATTTAGCTCCTAAGGGTTATGGTTAATATGTTATTATGCACACCATTTCCCATATAGACTCATGTGATAACCTGCTTGTGAAGTAGGTGTTATTCTTTCCATTTTTATGTTGCAGAAACTAAGATTTACAAATAAATATTATGTAAGATTAACGATGACATCAGAGGATTTATACTAAAGACGAAGAAGAAAAACTCTTCATTATCACTTAAATGAATATCTTGGCACTTCTTCATGGTTTTAAAAACCTTATGGCTCTTAAAACAATCAGATCAATCAGATCCTGTGGTTTCTGCAGCTGCCTTTTAATAGAAAAAACCATATGAGAATTCACCCTATAAATATATGCTAATTACAAATATAATTGATTACTTGGTTTTACCTTAAGAACAAGTGACTTTTTCAAAGCTACAGTTAGTAAGTGGCAGGGTTGGATAATGAAAATAAATATTCTGACTTGAGATCCCATTTGTCATAGCATAACTGCTTTTTCTAGTTGACACTGAGTCTGTGGAGAATGACAAAAGGGAAGACCGTGGATTTAAGCTCTCTTGAGTTTCAAATGATAGCTGATAAATTGTCCTTAAACTGAAGTAAAAGCAAGGCATTTGAGTTATACTTTGTTTCCCTCAATGACAAAATCAATACATGATGGATAATTTTATCTGTTGACATGGCATGGTCATGTAACCAGAGATTTGGTCAAACATTATTCAGGATGTTTCTGCGGAGGTGTTTTAGGATAAGATTGACATTTAAATTGGTAGACTTTGAATAAAGCAGATTACTCTCCATAATATAAATGGGCTTCATCCAATCAGTTCAAGGCCTTAATAAAATAAAGACTGACCTCCGTCTGGGCACAAAGAAGTTCTATCAGCAGATTGCCTTTAGGCTCAAACTGCAATGCTTCCCTGGTTCTCTAGCCTGATGTGTTACCCTATAGATTTTGGACTTGACAAGCCTCCACAGTCATATGAGCCAACCAATTCCTTAAAATAAATTTCCCATTCTTTCTTTCTATATATACCTGTCCTGTTGGCTCCATTTCTCTGAAGAGTTCTGAATGCTTACCCTGTGCTTGCAATGCTTACCAAGGTAGGTAGGCAACCAATTCCTGGAAACCACAAAGTACAAACAAGAATATTCTCTGAAAGAATGTGCAACCTTAATATGACCTGTGTCCTTATTCAAATACCCTACTGGCTGTTTCTAGTTGGATGTCTCCTTTGTTCCCATCCTATTTTCAGAAGTAGCTACTTTATCTCTTAGTATAATAAAAATTTGGACCCTGCAGGTAGAGACAAACTCATTGCTTAGTTTCCAAAAAACAATAAATACTTAAAAATTTTAACAATCTTCTCCTACAACAAATTTACTCTGGAAAGACTCAGAAAGGTTTATTAAAAGACTATTCAACAATGACTGGTTGGTTTGCTAAACCAAGGACTGGAACTCAAATCTTCTACCTTCTGACCCTTAGCCCTTCAAGCTGTATTTTTGTGCATTTTTATATACAAATTATTACAAAGTTCTGTTCAGGAATTGTAAGAATAAAATCTTTTCCTCCCAGGGAACTTAAAATGTAGTTAATTGAGCAAGAATGTATGAAGAATATGGTAAAAATATATAATAAATAAATAGCATATTGAATATAATTAAGGGCCAAATGAAGACTACAGAAAATGAGTACTAAATATACTAATTAAAGAGGTTATTATGGGCTGCTTTACCAGGGATGGATTAATGAGTAAAACCAGGCACTGAAGATGGAAGTCCTACAGTAGTTTATAATCTAAATGAGGTAATAAGATATAAAAGTGATTTAAAAATACATGTTCATGCAACCAACACATATAATGCCAGAATGAAAATTCAGGTCAAAAGAGGCAGAAGAGTTATATGCAAAATAGTCCACATGGCTTAGAATTAGGATAGTTTCCTGTAGGAGATGGAATTTGTATTTTGTTCTTGAAGGTTACATAGGATGATGACAGGCATTTTGAGCAAAGGACTGATCATAGGCTTAACAAAGGTAAAAAAGCAGGCATAGTAATGTTACTTTCAGAAAATAATAAAAATGTGTTTTAAGAATGGAAAACTAATTCCACAAGTTTGTACTGAGCACTTATGTGAGAAATCCAAATTGTTATCTTGCGATTACATACTTTCTGGCATTTCAGATTGTCTCGATTGAGAAGAAGTAATGAGTTATAAGATCTGTTTATCACAGATTAGGAAGTGTTCTGATTCTTCAGGAAATTTTCCCCTAAAACTTATTTATAAAAAAGCATTTTATAGTGAGACTTGGGATTGAAGACAAATTAGAAAAGCAATATGACTTCATATTTTCCAGTTTGAATGATTAAAAGCAAGGCAATTATACTAGGAGAAATAGCAAAATTGGCAAAGAAGTTTGTTTGAAACAAAAATGTATGTTTGTTAATGTGTAAGAATAAGAAACCTTACAAAATGAAAAATAAAGCCAACTATTTATGGTATTTTCAGTAATAGATGAAATGTATTTGACAAAGAAAAACTTATTTGTGTTACTTTTTTAGAAATGAATTGTTAAGGTCCTTTTTTGTAACAGATATTTCCACAAGCAAGATTATGAAGAACTAAGTGTTTTGGTGCTTTCTGACTAATTAATTAACCACTTGTATATGGAAATTTATAGAATAAAGATAATTGTTGGGGAAACCAGCCCCACACCACCCAGCGTGTACCCTGAGTCCGGCAGAGACGGAGGAGTTAGAAAGAGACAGAATAAGCATTTAAAAGGTGGGTCCAGAGGACCGGAGCGTCGGAGGCTTGCTCACGGCCCAGAGCTCTCAGGCTCTGCCCAATTTATTGGTTTACAAGCTCTTTGTTCTCAGGGCAGATGGGAGAGGGAGGAAGGGATGAGGAAAAGGATTAATCAGTTAAGGAGAACTCATGCGTCATTCGGTAAGATGTATAGCAGTGGTGGTTTCTGTGAATTTCCTTGAGCAAAGGCGTGTGTCTAAACTACTTAAGATCTTTAACTTATCAGGACTGAAATGGGTAGGAGCAGGTTTCAGGAGGAGCCAAGATGTTTGATTATACCCCACTGCTTCAGGGGAGTGTTATCTCCCTGAGCAACCTGTGGAATGCCACTGAGCGGTTATGCTCTTGGGGCACAAAGACATGCAGGCAATAAGGAGACTTTTCTCCTCAGAGGCCACTCATGGCTTCCCATGGGTGTCTCACACAGGGGAGACCAACTCAACTGGCACCCCAGAAACTCTCTTTCCCACATATCCCCCTTTTTTGTCTTTATTAATATTTTTTTGATTAATAACGACCATTGCTATCATGACTCGTTCACAGTCTCTGGCTTCTCTCCCAAGGCACTGTCCACATCTGTAGACTAAAAACAGCATAAACAGACACAAACCAAAATAAAATTTGCAATTGTTGATCCACCTATGGTTTTAATCCACTTTAAAGGATTGGTATTAGAAAGGCCATCAGCAGCTACAGCAAGAATATCAGCTCCAGGCAACAGGGTGAGATGAGCCTGAGATGCCTCAAAAACTTGTTTTATCAGTTTAGCAATATCTAATGTTAAATTATCTTCTTTTCCTTGTAGGTGATGTCTAATCATCTCCCAATGGTGTTCAGTGGCATTATAAGACCTAGGAGTAATACAAAAATCAGAAGTGTTCCAATCACATTGCATTCAAATTCTATGCTCCAAGCTCACAATCCGATCTCCCATTCAAATTACTGTTTGATGGAGATCATTAATTTGATTTGCCAAATTTGTATCTATTTGACTTTGGGAATTCCAAAGCTTAGAACTTTTCTGCCAACTATCCACAAAGCCCGCAGTTTGAATAGAAGAGTGCAAAGCAACATCAGCAGCAGCAGCAGTAGCTGTGACAGCTATAAGGGCCATGATCACAGCTATTAAAGTAAATATGAATCTCTTTGATCTATTAAGTATTCCTTTTAGTACCTCAGTGATAATATGTATGGAGGGAGAGGCCTCCCAACGTCTATTGAGGGAAACAGGTATCCAAACTCCTTTTCGGGCCTTAACCAGTAAAATGTTATTATCTTTATTAAAGGCAGAATTAATGCAGGTAAAAAGATGACAGCTGATGCCTGATATGGTTTGAGAGTCAGGTAGGATATTGATTTTTCCCACTGCCAACATAAGAGGAGGTTTAACACAACTCCACAATGGGACCGTCTGATTAGGGGTCATGACTACAACAAATCGAAGTTTTTTACTATGATCTCTGTTTTATATTCTCCTTTCCAAATCCAAATTGATGTTTGAGCCATCATTAATTTCCACAATTCTGGATGTTCTGGACTTATAATTGGATCAATCATTTTTGGGCTTGGAGGATCCATACCGTTCTCCTCCTACTTAATAGGGTAATTTGTTTCAATTCTTCTGTAAAATTTTGGTGCATTATTTGTGTAGTCGTTTGCAAAAGGAGTCCCTCTACAATCTTCGCACTGTCCAGTACAATTTACTGCAAAGCATCCCTTAGGAGCCCAATCAATGATGATGCCATAGGAATTATTCTGCAGTACAGCAGCACTGTTTACAATACAATCTTCTCAGGTTGGCACCTCTGGCTTTCCAGACCATTTTGTGGCCTGCCTAGAGCAGGGCTTCTTATTCAGTTTAAATTTATTAATCTGGCAATGTGTCATAACATAGCGGTGCTCAAGGTATTTAATAGTGTCCGAAGATTGAAATGTTCTTCCAGTGATTGCATGAATAGAGGCTTTTGATCCATTATGTGCAGGGACATAAACTATCCAACTTTGTTTATCATAATTTAAACATCCTGCTACCAGCCGCAGGCAGATGGGAGGAAAGCGATAACCAATGGAAATATTCATTAACATTCATTCCTCCTCTGGATGAGTAGGACCTCGGTTATCTGTTGGTCTAGGCATCCAGACACTGTCATTAACATAAACTTCCACCTGGGGGTCTAACCATGTAACAGACCCAATCAGTGGTGGGAATGAAATGTAGGCCCAATAAGTGTAATTTTGATCTGCATCTCTCTTAATAGGTCTAACTGCTGCCTGACATTCTGTATTCGCATTTTCGTAAGCAAGCAGCTGAATGGTCACTTTCCTGGCATGAGAATCCAAAATAGCCTTTTGAGCCATGTCTTGCAAATGGGCGATAAAATCTGGATAAGGCTCCCTTGGACCCTGTCAAACTGAATTAAAAGAAGGATAAGTAGTACCAGGGTCATGCATTTTTTCCCAGGCTCTTAGGCATATAGTTCTGAGCTGAACAACAGCCTCATCACCTATTACCATCTGTTGATTTAGAGTACCCCATGCCTGTCCGATTCCAAGCAATTGATCAGATGTGATATTAATGGGAGGTTGGGCTTGAACATTTCTGCATGCCTGATTTGTTGCTTCATCCATCCACCAGGTTTTAAATTGGAGAAACTGAGAGGGGAACAGGGTGGATCAGGCTAATGACTCCCAATCCATAGGTATTAAACACCAGTTTTAAGCCACAGATTGTAACAAGGAATGAACATAAGGAGAATTTGGCCCATATTGTCCAATTGCTTGCTTCAAGTCTTTTAATATTTTAAAAGGAAATGGCTCCCAGTGTGCTTGAGCATGTTCTCTGGGCTCCTCAGCTGGAGAAACAATTACCAGAAACTGCCAAGTTCCACATCCCCCATTTCTTGTGCCTGATGAATGGATGCCTAGATTGTCCTTGCACCATAATTTGTATTTGGACCAGCTCGCAACATTCCTCTACTATAATTAACAGGTGGACAAGCCTGGATCATTCCCTCACTTTAACTGGCTGTTGGGCAAAGCTGAAGCTTCCCTTCGCCATAGTTAATGGCAGGGCATGCAACAGTGGAAACGGCAAGCCACGTTTCAGGCTCCTGTTCCAAAAATTCATGAGGCTGAAGTCGGGTAGCCATTCCAGACCCTCCCCTAAAGGCGCAGTAGGTGGCACTGTTTCTGCAGTAGGTGGAACTGTTTCTTTCATAAGTTTTTAGAGGTTAGCATATATTCCTTCCTATTTCTCCCCCTTTTTAAAACTAGACTGTGATGGTTCACTTTGCTGATCATCAGACTCCTGATTATTAAACTTTTCTATGTCATTCTGAAACTCCTCCTCCTACTCCTCAGTGTGGAAGGGCCCCAGTGCTGTTTGAATTGCTGACCACACAGACCAAGCGGAGAAGGAAATATCATGGCCCTCTTGTGCTCATTTTAAGTCTGATTCGACCTTGTCCCAATCTTTTACATTCATGGTTCCATATTCCAGGAACCAAGGAGAATACTTTTCTACGAGGTTGAACAAAGATGTGAGATTTTGCGTACTCACAATTAACCCCCTACGGCATGATAACTGCTGCACCAGGCTTAAGTAATTAGTAAACTTACTTTCAGCCTGACCCATATTTTCCTGAGGTTAACCTGGAATTCTCCGAGTGCTCTATTTACCCATAGAGCCTAAAGTGAAAACGTACTCTGGCATCCTTCATCAGTCGTCCTCCACTTTCCATGCTCTGGCGTTTCTTCACTGGATTATTTGTAGAGATTGTGGGGAGCCCCACGTTGGGTGCCACAAGTTGGGAAACCAGCCCCACACCACCCAGCGAGTACCCTGAGTCCGGCAGACACAAATGAATTAGAAAGAGACAGAATAAGCATTTAAAAGGTGGGTCCAGGGCACCAGAGCATTGGAGCCTTGCTGAAGGCCCAGAGCTCTCGAGCTCCACCCAATTTATTGGTTTGCAAGCTCTTTGTTCTTAGGGCAGATGGGATGGGGAGGAAGGAGTAGGAAAAGGATTAATCAGTGAAGGAGAACTCGTGAGTCATTTGATAAGATGTATAGCAGTGGTGATTTCTGTGAATTTTCTTGAGCAAAGGCATGTGACTAAACTACTTAAGATCTTTAACTTATCAGGACTGAAAGGGTGGGAGTGGGTTTCAGGAGGAGCCAAGTATTTGATTATACCCCACTGCTTCAAGGGAGTGTTATCTCCCTGAGCAACCTGTGGAATGCCACTAAGCAGTTATGCTCTTGGGGCATAAAGACGTGAAGGCAATAAGGAGACTTTTCTCCTCAGAGGCCACTCATGGCTTCCCATGGGTGTCTCACACAGGGGAGACCAACTCAACTGGCACCTCAGAAACTCTCTTTCCCACAGATAATGACACTGATTTACTTATCACAAGATTGGTAGGCAAAGTTAATGACCTTTTATAACATAAGATTCAACTTTAAGTGAACAAACACTGGTTTCCAAAATAAAAGTATGTAAGAGTTATTATTTAAGGTTACAAGTGAATATTCTTTGGCATTGTAAACAGTATTTTCACTGTTCTATGAAAGTACTTTGACTTTCTTAGCAAATAAACAGGTAAATATTAAATTTTATGATAAAAATACAGATTAAAATAGATGTAACCTAAATTTTTTTCTGGCATACCTAGATATCCAATAGAATTCTCCTTATGTATGTAGTGCAATATGTAGTGTAATGCTGAGCTAAAGGATCTGTTCAAAAACAACTGTGGCAAGAATTCCACATTTTTTCAAGATTTGTCAGTAAATTTCTAACTAAGGCTTGCAGAATTTGGTATCTAAAATATTTTTGCATTCATGGTTGAAAAGAACCAATATATGGTTTATACTTTGTATATCCACATGATAAAGAAGTAAACACAGCTGGATCTAGTTCGGAGCATGTAGGATACACATCTGAAGTCTGAATATTAGGATTTTCAAATACTATTTTTACCATCTTTATGTCCAGAGATATACTTACTAGGTTTAATATAGCCAAGAAATTTAAAGTAAGTTAAAATTTATTTTCAAATTAAAAATAAGGCTTAAATGATATATCCCTTACAAATAGATATTAGAAATACAAAAATAGTAAGGAACATTCTTATAATTCTGTTATAATTTTCATTTATTTCTTTATACACAGTGAGGCCTCTTCATAACAACTACTTTATAGTTCTTCCTTAGAAACAACACCAGAAAAAAATTAGAAATTACTTTTGTGCTCCAACTCAATGTTGAACACTTTGCTAATTCTGTGAAGTCTGTCTGAAAGTTGCAGCTTTCTTGCATCATGGCATTTATACAATGTTAGAACAGAATTGACCCTTCTGAGGTCAACCTGTTCTTTGAGAGTTTTTATTTAAATTAAACACTGCTGTGGAAAGTCCAATATTTTTGCAGTTTACAGATTTTATATTCAACTTGTCATATCTGACTCCAAAGACACAGTCCTGCTGACATATCAACTTAACCTCTGATGCTTGGTCTCTTCCCCATGCTTCATGGTAACTTCAATGTGGGAGTCAGACTCTTTTGTTATATTCCCTAAATACTATTTCCATAAGCATCTGTATGTAGATTTGTAAAAACTGCATCTTAAGAATACTACACCAAAAATGTAAGTTCGGATAATGATACTTAAAAATGTTAAAGACATAGTTGAACACTCTAGTAGAAGCCTTCATAATTTGATACAAAGCAACTATTAAATCTTGATTTTAAGTAACAAGTTTTTTAACAAACTCATTACACAGTGAAACTAAAAATATGTAACTAAAGCCAGCTCTGAAATCAATAGCATTTGTTATCATTAGAAAGTTATATTTTAAATTAAATCATATCTTTGAATTTTTAAAAATATGGATAAAAATGAAAAAAGTATGTCTCATTTGTTTTTTTACATATATTTTCATGTAGATCATTTACAATATTCAAGTGGTTCACAGAACTTTCCACATCTTAGTCCAATAGTTCACTCTTACACAGCTGAGAGTCATCTAGGCCATTGTATCCTGATTTGTAGGAATGTAATATATAAAATTGAATGACATTTAATATTACATGTTTTCTAACTCAGAGAGTAAACATAGGATGAAATAGACTAAAACATAGAATGCAGACTAATGTGGTTTAATACATGTTGTAAATTTTGGAAAACTAGGAATCTATAAATTGGTTAGATATGAACATCATATTGAAATTAATAGGATTTAGAAAAAAAAAGTTTTAACATTTATTTTAAGTTCAAGGGTACATGTCCAGGATGTGCAGGTTTGTTACATAGGTAAATGTATGTCAAGGGGATTTGTTGCATAGAGTTTTTTTCATCACCCAGGTATTAAGCCTAGTATCCATTTTTTATTTTCCTGATCCTCTCCCTCCTCTCATGCCCAGTGTGCATTGTTCCCCTCTATGTGTCCATGTGTTCTCATAATTTAGTTACCTCTCACTTATAAGTAAGAACATGTGGTACTTGGTTTTCTGTTTCTGCATTAGTTTGCTAAGAATATTGACTTCCAGTTCCATCCATGTCCCTGCAAAGGATATGATCTCATTCTTTTTTATGGCCACATAGTACTCCATGGTGTATATGTACCACATTTTCTTTATCCAGTCTATCATTGATGGGCATTTGGGTTGATTCAATGTCTTTGCTATTGTTAATAGTGCTGCAGTGAGCATATATGTGCATGTGTTTTTATAATAGAATGATTTATATTCCTTTGGGTATATACCCAGTAATGGGATTGCTGGGTTGAATGGTATTTCTGCCTTTAAGTCTTTGAGGAATCACCACTCTATCTTTCCACGATGGTTGAACTAATTTACACTCCCATCAACAGTGTAAAAGTCTTCCTTTTCTTCCACAACCGCACTTGCATTTATTGTTTTTTTGACTTTTTAATAATAGCTGCAGTTTACTCTGAAGTGAACACCAAGAAATAAGTATTCGTACAATTACAGCTGAACTGGGTGGGGAGAAGCTAATGGAACTATTGGAGGGTAATGGAACTATTAGAGGGATTCCCAAATCCAATAGTCTGGTTTGCAGACATGACATACCCATGGGGACCCCAATCAAGTAAGGTACCATTATCAAACAGAGGTCCTTGATGTGGTGCAGGTCGTCTGCACGGGGACCACTGGAGAGACTCAAACATATTGCCAGTCCCTTCTTGGACAGCATATAGGAAGATTGTTTCATTAGAAACCTCAGTAAGATTAATAGTAACAGCAGAAATAAAAGTCAAGTTTGCAGGCTTAGCATCTCTTTTAGGCTGATAGTAAAGATACTCCTGAAGAATGAGAGTAATGCACGTATCTTGAGCCATTGTGGAAAAACAGAGAGGGGGATTGCTAGACAATAAAGTCAAAGAGTCATTAAGTTTGATCCATCCCAAATTTTCAGTGAGGGGGTAAGACAGGGGCATCCATCGATCTCCCGCCCAAGAAGTATCATTAGATGACAAAGGTGGGTCAGCATCCCACCATGTAATAACATTGAAAACAGGGGGATTCAGAACATGACTCTAATAAGCATGTTCTTGAGCTGAGCCCACATGGCAAAGAACAAGAATTACCAGCCATGTCTGTCTGACTCACTCAGAAGCTTCCCCCATTACTGCCAGATACATAAGAAACTGGTTCTCTGCAGTTGCAGGGGCTCCCGTGGCTGCAAGCTGGATAGTTGCCTGCTGATCCAATTTCTTTAGCTGTCCCCAGGTAATGTCAGGTGCCTTCCAACTCAGCATGATCATTTTTGGTCGATTCTCCAATGGCAGCTCCTTCATGATCAGGAGGGGGCTGTTTGGTGATCTCCAACTGATAATATGGTTTCACTCCTTTTATGAGGATTCACTCTACTCCTGTAGTTTCTGAAACACAAACTGCACCTTGACTCCATTGCAATGCCTCATAAGGTTTCTCCCAATTCCCTGTACAAATGTCTCGAATTAACACCTTTCTTTTTGTGACGTCAACTGGCTTCATATGATCAATAGCTGTCTAGGCATCTTGTCCGATATTCAAAAAATTAAGAGTAAATAAGACCATTGCTATCTGTTCTCGAGGAGAGAGCCCCATATTCCCCCTTTTTTGTTTACTAAGATATACTTTAAAAGTTCAATGAACTCGTTCAACAATGGTCTGACCGGTTGAGTTATAAGGAATACCAGTTTTGTGTTGTATGTGCCAAAGTTGCGATGTATATCCAAATTGAGTGCAAAGATAGCAAGGACCATTATCAGTTTTTATAGTTTGTGGAGGACCTAAGGTCATAATAGTTCAAAAATATGAGCAATTGCATCTTTAGTTTTTTCTCCAGTTCGGGGAGTAGCATGTGTCAGGCTCATATAAGTGTCCATGGTAACGTGGAGAAATTTGAAGTGTCCAAAGGGTGGATGCTGAGTAATATCAGTTTGCCAGATAGCATTAGGTACCAGACCTCATGGGTTGGCACCAAGTCCCAATGAAAAAGAGGAGAGAGAATGCTGTTGGCAATCAGGACAAGTTTTAATAATCATGCAAGCTTGAGCAAGTATCAAAGAAACTGTTGTTTAAGACTGTGTACATTCTGACGAAAAAAGAAACGATCAGCTTGAGCTCACAAAAATGCAGAAGAGTCTGCAAACCACATCTGTGGTCATGCCAGAGCATCAGCTCAAGCGTTCTCTTCTGCTAAGGGACTAGGTAGCCCAGAATGAGAGTAAATATGTGTGATGTAAAAAGGGTGATGATGGGCAAAGAGGAGCGTCTACACTTTGAGAAATAGGGTTAATAGGGGTTCATTAGTAATACCTTTCAGATGTGTGAGATCTAAATGAATAACACTGTACACTGCATAAGCGGAATCACTATATTTATGTCTTGGTGAGGAAAAGTTTGTAAGACCAATATTAGGGCACCTAACCCTGCCTGTGTAGCTGTGAAATCCCAGCTGTGGATTTTTTTTTCTGCCAGTTTGCATGGCATCTTGCAATACTATGGCTGCCTTTTCCATTTTTCCTGAAGCAGCTGTGAAGACAGTAGTAGCATGAAGCAGGGCTCAGAGACAACAATAAATACAATTTAACAGGCACAGTTTGTAAAAAGTTCAGGAGCTTAGAGGCTGGTAAATGGAAACTGATATTTCAAATAAAGTCAGCCATTGTGACTTGGCAATCAAGATCACAAGCTAAGAGAGTACGAACTTGTTCCTTGCTTAAAGGTAGGAAAAGAGTAACAGGGTCATATCATGATAATTGGACACAACTTCGGTGTCCCTTTATGAGAAGAGAAGCTATTAAATCTGTAGTCTTTTGCATATGTTTATAAGGGTTATGAGACAGGTAAAACCATTCCAAAGGAGAGACATCTGTTCCAACTTGCCCAAGCATCCCTGTAGGACTATGAGGGGTATTAAAGATAGAAAGATCTATAGGTCTGTCAGAATCTAAATGTGAGATGCACTGTTGGGCCAAAGCTTGCTCCACAGTGTTAAGCTCTGCCTGTGCTAGCGGAGAGAGGTCTCACAGCGAATTTAAAGCAGGGCCACCTTTCAAGGTGTCAAAAGATTAATCAAAGAATTTGTGGGAATGCCTAAATAAGGTTATAGCCAATTAATCCGTCCTAGGACTTGCTGTAATGTATTAAGGCTTAAGTGCTGTGGGAGAATTATTTTTGTAAGTTGCGGCCTCAGAGTAGTAGACAAAATAAGACTTCCTAAATAGAGCCATGGAGTCATCAGCTGAATCTTTTCTTGTGCAATAACGAGACCATACTGTGACATATGCTGTACTACCATTGCATAAAGTTGATGCAGTAATGACTATTGCTGAGCAGCTATCAAAATATCATCCATATTGTGGAAGATTTTTGCCTGGGGGAAGGATTGACGCATAAGAAGTAAAGTTTCATGTACGTAAAGCTGACATATAGTAGGGCTATTCATCATCCATTGGGGTAGAACTGTCCACTGATAGCATTGAACTGGCTGTTGATTATTATAAGTGGGAATGGTAAAAGCAAATTTTTCTCAATCCTCAGGATGCAAGGGTATGGTGAAAAAAAAATCCTTTATATCAATGACAATAGGAGGCCAGTCTTTGGGGATCATAACCGGAGAAGGCAATCCTGGTTGCAAAGGTCCCATAGGAAACATCACAGCATTAATAGCATGGAGGTCATACAATAACCTCCATTTTCCTGACCTTTTTGGAATAGTAAAAATAGGAGTGTTCCAGGGACTGGTAGTAGGCTCAATGTGGCCAGCATCTAGTTGTTCTTGTACTAGACATTGAATATGCTCCAGTTTTTCCTTCTTAATAGGCCATTGTTCCACCCATATGGGACTGGTAGTTTTCCACTTGATTCAGATAATTTTCAAAGGAGCAGGGGCCCCTACCAAAAGGGTGGTGGAACAGAGAGGTTTAAGTCCCACTTTGCTAGGGCATCTTGTACTCACAGATATAAAGGAATTTCCAAGATAAAAGGCTGAAGATGGGCGACCTTGCCTTCCCGACCCAAAAGTGGAAGGATATGCCTACTTTTAAACTGCTGTTGACACCCTCCAACACCCATGATAGAACATAAGGCAGGAGAGGAAGACCAATCTGAAGGCCACTGTTTTTTAGCTATAATAGTTTGATTGGCCCTGTGTCAATAATTCTCATAAAAGTAACTCCATTAATTGTTACTTCCAAGTATGGACTGTAAGATGACACTAAACTACTCCAAAAAACTTTCATGCCTGAATGGCCAAATCCTGAAGTCCCGCGGGTCTCTGTTGAGCATTACCTTGAAGAGCAGGAATAAGAATAATCCAAGCAAGGTGAGTTCCTTTAGAGATGGCATGGACCCCTGACTCCTGTGCCATAAGTTTTATTTCTCCTAAATAATCTGAATCTATAACTCCAGGGAAAATTTGAATTCCTTTAAGTGTACTAGAAGACCTTCCAATAATCAATCCAAATGTCCCTCTGGGTAACGGGCCATAGATCCCAATTGAAACCATCTGGACCCCATCTTGCTCTTTAAGCACCATGTCCCTTATGACTGCGAGGTCCAGCCCTGTACTGCCAGAGGTGGTGGAAGAGAGGTCATGGATGCTATTTCCAGTCCTGACTCAGAAGGGAAAGCCATTCCCAAATTTGGAGATTGGTGTTCCCCCATGGACTTTTCTGGCTGCTGAAGGTCTCACCCCTTTTCTCGTTTCCCGATAATGGGTTTCCATCCTTATCAAATTTTGGTTTGTTAGCCCAGTGCTTACATTTACCACATCACGGGCATTCTTTAGAGGGTATTTTAGGGGCCTTTGATTTCTTTGGGACTCCTTTTTGTCGGCATTCTTTGACCATATGCCTGGTTCAACCACAATTACAACACGAGGCCCTGGTCATCACTGCAGTCTGAGCCAGATGAGTTGTAGTGCCTACATCCTGGCACACTTTAATAAACACACCCATTTCAGCGGCAGTGGCTCGGACTGGGGTTGTTGCTGCCTGACAATCCTTATTTGCATTTTCAAAAGCCAATTGCAACATAAGAAGTTTGATGGCTTCAGGATGGGGTACCTGTCTTTCAATTGCAGCCAGCAATCGGTTGATAAATTCAATGTATGTTTTTGTGGGACCCCGTCTAA
This sequence comes from Macaca thibetana thibetana, assembly GCF_024542745.1. Classification (NCBI taxonomy): domain Eukaryota; kingdom Metazoa; phylum Chordata; class Mammalia; order Primates; family Cercopithecidae; genus Macaca; species Macaca thibetana. The sequence goes on from NC_065585.1 coordinate 66,259,655, forward strand.
CCGTCACAGAGGAACCATGGGATTGTCCCATGGGTATTCTCTTCCATGCCTGTATCACTAGCTGTGAGCACTGGGGAAATAGACAGCCATTCACCTGAGCCTGAGCTAAAGCAAAAGGCCCTGTTCCCAATAGTATATCAAGCTGTACTGGTATATTATTATCCAAATTTTGCAAAGATTGCTGCATAGCTAGATCACTATACTCACTCCACCACACAGTATATTCGGCAGCTGAGACCAAACCTTTTACCAGAGTTTTCCAATCATGGGGAATCATCTCATAACCATTTCCCAGGGCCTCAACCATCCCGAGTAAAGGATGAATGTATGCCATTTTCACGGATACTTTTTTTTTTGAATCCTTAAAGACAGCAACAGGCAAGTTCTCATGCTGTCTCCTGTTATTTTGAACAATGACAGGGAATGCACCAAAAAGCGCCTCAGGATCTCCCTAAGTCCCTCCTGGAGGCACTCCTCTAGTAGGGAAGTTTGTCGAGGGGTTGCGGCCACCCGGTCATATAGATGTTCACTGACTGGAGGTCTTATCTAAGAACCATCACTTGGGTGGCCTCCAGTCTCCTCAAGGGAGGTGGGAGATGCTGTTGCCTGAAGGGGTCAATGGATGAAGGTCTTCTTAAGGGTGGAGGCCAAGAGGGCAATGGCTTTTCTATTGGGGGAAGAAAAGGCTCCAGTCCATCCTCATCATCACTAGAAAAAGTCTCTTCTTTATGCCCCACTGAAGGGAATGAAGTCGGGGGAGGAGCCCCTCCCTGTTGTTCTGGTTCCTGTGTTTACTTTCCCTGTAAATCTTCTATTCAGACAATTACAGCTGAATGGGATGGGAAGCAGCTCCTCCAAGGGAGTGCTGCGAGCATTGAGGAAATAGATGGCCATCCACCTGAGCCTGAGCTAAAGCATCTATAAAGATGGATCTAAAAAGATCCCTCTGCCAAGTATTTATTGAGAAGATTTGTTGAACTACAATTTAGGCAAACAAGAAATATCCACCAGGTGACTATTTGTGCTCGGGTCATGAGGAGCAAATGGCCTTGTTTATTACATCTAAAAACACTCAAACCACCTTCTTAGGTGCTGTGTTCAGCACTCCTTATCACACATCCTGTTCCTTGTCCTGTTTTGAGAGTCAAGGAGTTACAGTCTCATGCACAAATAACATACCCACAGTACCTCAGCATTTTTCCATGCCTCAACCTCAAATGCCTTGCATATAAGCTTGAATGTGTTGTCCTACACCCCCCACAAATAGCCACTCTGATTAGTGTGAGATGGTATCTTATTTTGGTTTTGATTTGCATTTCTCTAATAATCAGTGACTTTGGGCTTTTTTAATGTGATTTTTGGCCAAAAGTATGAGAAGTGTCTTTTCTTCTGAGAAGTGTCTGGTCATGTCTGTTGCCCACTTTTTAATGAGATTGTTTGTTTTTCTCTTGTAAATTTATTTAACTTTCTTACAGAGCTGGGTATTAGACCTTTGTCAGATTAGATCCCATTTGTCAATTTTTGCTTTGGTTACAATTGCTTTTAGTATCTTCATCATCACATCTTTGCCAGTGCCTATATCCTAAATGGTATTGCCTAGGTTTTCTTCTAGGGTTTTTATAGTTTTGGGTTTTACAATCTTTAATCCATCTCGAGTTGATTTTTAGAAAAACAATAAAAAAGGTTGAGTCTAATAAGGTTTCATGTTACTTTCTTTAAGAAATGTTGAATTCACTTTTATTTTCTCTTATCTGACTTGTCTTTACCTTTTCTCAATCCCTCATCCTCTTTACCGTTTCTCCATTTCTCAAGGCAAAAATTTGAATTGGCTGTTTGCTTAACATCAGCCTTCAGTGTTACTTTGTACTGATATTAATAAGCATTGTCTGAAATTTCAGAAGGTAATAAAGTCAGCAACCACTGCTGGAAATATTATCTGGTTGGCTGTGTTTTACAACAAAGGTGGTTAGTTGGATATTCAGTAAATTAAAGGAAATTGATATAATAAAAATAAACAGCAAAAACAAAAACAGTGACAGAAATCTCAAATTTAAAAAGCCCATTCTCAGCCAGACACAGTGGCTTATACCTGTAGTCCCAGAACTTTGGGAGGCCACGGCAAGTGGATCACTTGAGTCCAGGAGTTCAAGACTAGCCTGGGCAACATAGTGAGATCCTGCCTCTACAGAAATAAAAAGAAATAACTGGGTATGGTGGCACACACCTGTAGTCCCAGCTAGTTGGCTGAGGTGGGAGGATCACTTGAGCCTAGGAGGCTGAGGCTGCAGTGAGCCATGATGGCACCACTGCACTCTAGCCTGGGCTACAAAGCAAGATCCTTTTTTTTTTAAAAGTCCATTCTACAGCATTATTAAAAAGACAAAAGAAAGCAAGTAAAGATGTAGAGAAAAGGGAGTCTTTGTATAATGCTGGTGGGAATGTAAATTAGTACAGCCATATAAAAAATAGTATGGCAACTCTTCAAAAAATTAAAAATAGAACTACTACTACAATATAATCCAGAGGATATGAAATAGATATGTCAAAGAGATATTTGCATCCCCATGTTCATTGCAGCAGTATTCAAAATAGCCAAGAAATGGAAACAACCGAAATGTCCAACAACAGATGAATGAATTTTTAAAATGTTGCATATATACACAATGGAATATGATTAAGCCTTAAAAAATAGGAAATTCTGTCATTTATGACAGCATGGATGAATCAGGAGGACATTATGTTAAGTGAAATAAGCCAGGCACAGAAACACAAATACCTAATGATTTTACATATTTGGAGTGTGAACATGTTGAACTCAGTGAAATAGTAAAATCGTGGTCACCAAAGGCTGAAGGACAGGGGGGAAATAGGGAGATATTGGTCAAAGGACAACATTTAAATTAAGATGAATAAATCCAAGAGAGCCGTTGTATATCATACTGACTACAGATCATAATAATATATTGTATATTTGAAAATTGCTAAAACAGTAGATTTTAAATGCTGTCACTGCAAAAAAAAAAAAATGATAGTTATGGGAGGTAAGGTATATGTTAAATAGCTTGATTTACTCATTCTACAATGTATACATATTTCAAAATATCATGTTGTACACTATAAATACATACAATTTTTACTTGCCAATTTAAATAAACAAATATTTTAATTCTAATAAGTACATGCATTTTTGATAAAATAATATAATCATAACTGATTCTCATCACTTATAACAATGGAAGGCAAGGTCAATTTCATAGGGCTGGATGAGGAAAAAAAGTGATTTGCATGGAGAAGCAGGGAATAGTGGTTAGGCCTTTGGTCTCTAGAGCAGAGTTTGGCAAACTACAGTCCATAGACCAGCTGTCTGTTTTAATAAATAAAGTGTTATTGGAACACTGTCATCCACATTAATTTATTGATGGCTGCTTTTGCACTGCAATGGCAAAGCTGAGTATTTACAACAGAGATTGCATGGCCTATAATGCCTAAAATATTCACAATATAAATCGAAGAAAAAGAACAAAACAACTAAATAACTATACAACTAGTTAAAGCTAAAACTCAGTAAATAAATTTAAATGGACTACTAAAAATATTCAAGAAATCCAAAAGAAAGTAGGAAATAGGAAACAAAGAAACAAGAACACAAAAGATATCAAGATAAAACAAATAGTAAAATGTTTGATTTGTCTCAAATCTATAAAAAATTACATTAAATGTAAATAGTTTCAATAGATCACTTAAAAGACAGACTGTAAAATCATTATAACAAAAAGAAGCAACTATATGCTGTTTACAAGAAAGTGACTTTTTTTTTTTTCTTTTTTTGAGACAGAGTTTTGCTCTTGTTGCCCAGGCTGGAGTGCAGTGGTAGGGTCTCAGCTCACTGCAACCTCTGCCTCTTGGGTTCAAGCGATTCTCCTGACCCAGCCTTCCAAGTAGCTGGGATTACAGGCGTGTGCCACCACACCCAGCCGATTTTGTATTTTTAGTAGAGATGGGGTTTCACCATGTTGGTCAGGTTGGTCTCAAACTCTTGACTTCAAGTGATCCACTTGACTCAGCCTCCCAAAGTGCTGGGATTACAGGCATGAGCCACCGCAACCAGCCAGAAATTCACTTTAAATATGATGATTTGTAGTTTAAAAGCAAAAGGGTAGAGAAATATAAACCATGAAAACACTAATCTTAAGAAACTTTGAGTGCTGTATCAACAAGAAATAAAGTAGACTTTACAGCAAGGAAAACTGTGAGAGATTAAGAGTGACCTTACACAATGATTAAAAGCATCAGTTTACCAAGAAGTGATATCAATTAGATTATGTAACAAACAATAGAGCTTCAAAACTGCATGATGGAAATACCAACAGAACTGAAAGGATAAATAGAGAAATTAAAAATTAGAGTTGGAGATTTAAACTATCTTCTCTGGGTAATGAATAGAACAAATATACAACTATTATGTATTCATAAAAATTAAAAATTAAATTAAAACTAGAATAAATAGACAAAGCAATAATCAAAAATGTTTTAAAAATTAAACGACACTATCCATCAACTGGAACTAATTGATATTTATGGACACTCTACTCAACAGTAGAAGAGATGCAAATAATTTTCAAGGGCACATGGAAAACTCACCAAAATAACCCATAATGCTAAAACAAATTAAAATAATTTTAAAAAATCAATGCATTATCTACACATAGTGGGATTAAATAGAAATCATTTAAAAAGATGTATGGAAAATCCTCCCAACACACATACATACCCAGGCATAGTTGGAAATCAAACATGTTTCTGAATAGCCCATAGGGCAAAAGCAAACTAAAACTACACTGAGATATCACTTCACACAGTTAGAGACCTCTTAGAATGGCTGAAATAAAAACATATTGACAGTACTGAGGATTGGTAAAAATAAGAGCCATTTGAAGTCTAACATTTTGCTGTTGTGAATGCAAAATGTGACATCCGGTCAGAAAAATAGTTTAGAGGTCTCTCACAATGTTGAATATACACTTAACTGCTTGACCTAGCAATGCTGCTCCTAAGTACTCATCCTAGATAAATGAAAACTTACGTTTAAACAAAACCCTGTACACGAATGTTTACAATAGTTTTATTCATAATTGCCCCAAACTGGAAACAACTCTAACCCCATGCAATAGTTGAATAGATCATCTCTGGCACATCCATACAGTGAAAAACCAGTCAGCACTCTAAAAACAAAAAACAAACAAACAAAAAAACCCAAAACTATTGATACCCTCAACGACATGAACAACTCTCAAAGGTGTTATGCAGAGGGAAAGAAGCTAGTCTCAAAAGGTTTTATTCTCTATTAATTCATTTATATGACAGAAAACTCAAGTCTACAAAGACAGAGAACATATCAGTGGTTGCCAGGGAATAAGGGTGGCAGAGAAGAAAGAGTATGACTATAAAGGGACGGTACAAGGAATATTTTGTGATGATGGAAATGTTCTGTATCTTGATTATTATGGTGGTGACATGAATCTACGCCTGTACTAAAAATTAAAACATTACACCAAAAAACAAATTGTTTTATTGCATATAAATTTTAAAAAATTATGGTGGCAAAACAAAATACCAGTTTGTGATTTCTTTTCTTTTTTTTTTTTTTTTTTTTTTTTTTTTTTTTTTGAGACGGAGTCTCTCTCTGTCGCCCAGGCTGGAGTGCAGTGGCGCTATCTCGGTTCACTGCAAGCTCCGCCTCCTGGGTTCACGCCATTCTCCTGCCTCAGCCTCCCGAGTAACTGGGACTACAGGCGCCCACCACCATGCCAGGCTAATTTTTTTGTATTTTTAGTAGAGATGGGGTTTCTCCGTGTTAGCCAGGATGGTCTGGATCTCCTGACCTCGTGATCTGCCCGCCTCGGCCTCCCAAAGTGCTGGGATTATAGGCGTGAGCCACTGCACTGGCCTGATTTCTTAATTTAGCTTACTTGCTTTATTAATTAGAATAGGCAAAAAACTAGAAGCAGGCAGAGACTAGGTCAAAGATGAACTTACTGTATCTTCAGGCAGCATAAGAGACCTAGATGGTTGACCCTTTTACAAAATATTGGAAGTAAGTGTGCATTTTTAAATGGTTGTAATATAACTAATAATGAGCCAAAACCATATAAATGACTTCTACTTGATACAGTTCTTCTCTTTAATGGTCACATCTGGAGTCTCTTGGTGCATATGCTTTTCCACTATAATTCAAGTATTCTATTACAAAAATTTTTGGTAAAAGTTTTTTATAAATAAAGTTTCTTCCGTAGTAGTTTGGACTTGACTGTTTTAAAGTACGTATGCCAAGAGGTGCAACATTAATTACCTTAGTCCTTCTGAATGCCAGTACTTCTACTCCAAGTTCTATCACTAACTATGTAATCCCTGAGCAAATCAATAAACATCTCTACCTTCATTTTCCTCATTCATAAAACAAGAGTTTTACGCTAACTCTAGGACACATTTTATCTGAAAACATCCACATTTGTGATCCTAGTAGTATTCTGTGGCCTATTTTGGAGGGATAGTTTTGGGTAGTTTTTCCTCTAAGAAAGACATGTTCTTGAAGGCCTGCCTCTTCACTGCCTGGTTTATTGCCCCATTAGTCAAAATAAAGTTAATCTCAAGTACTATTAAACATTGACTCTGTGACAAACTGTTAAGATAGGGTGATTATCTATTCATAAAGGATATTTTGATTAAATAATATATTTCTGGACAATGACAGATCCACGTTAGAATTGTAATCCTGTCTCCTCTCAGTGGTATGACTTTTAACAAGCTCATTGGTTTAAATTTCTCCATCTATAAGACACAGAAGAGCCCCTAATAAGGGTGCTGTGAAGAATAAATCAAACAGTACATTAATATATTTAACAGAATGCCTCGTCCATAATAATTTACTATTATTAGAGTCTTATAAATTCCAACTTCTATTTTTTCTTGATATAAAATAATTGAGCACTGAACAGTATGTATTTTCAATACACAGTAATGACAAGCACAGCATCAGAGGTTCATCCAAAAGCACACGTACTGCCACCTCTACACTTGTGGGAGAATGGGGCTAGGAAAAGTGTATTTGTCAGAAATATGCTGAAACTGTGGAAGAAAAAAAAAGAAAATAAATCAATTCCTTAAACTGAGAAACTTAAGTCAGTTTCACCTGTTCTGTAGCACCAATAATGTCCATGACAATGAACATAAAAATAAAACCAAAGAAGATCTAGTAGAGACGGGGTTATCCGGCCACTGCACCCCAGCCTGGGCGACAGAGCAAGACTCTGTCTCAAAAAAAAAAAAAAAAAAAAAAAAGAAGATCTAGAAGCACTTTGAAAAACTAAAAGGTCACTGATACTTTCATTAGGTCATCCTATTCCACTGCAAAACTTTGCATTACTCGGCACACACATTTCATACATAAATCTTCCAGTTTTTAGCTATAATAATTTATGTATTCTTTATTGATAACTGTGATGATTTATAAAGAAGTCCTCCTGTACTAATTTCCTATGGGGCCATTAAAAATAACCATAAACATAGTGGCTTAAAACAACAGAAATTTATTTTCTCACAGTTCTGGAGGACAAAAGTATATAATTCTGCAGGATCATGTTCCCTTGGAGTGGACTGGGGAAGATTCCATTTCTTGCATTGCTCTAATCTCTGCCTCTGTCTTCCCATGGCTTTCTCCTCTGTGTGTCTCCTCTCTGTTTGTCTCTTATAAGGACATTTAACATTGGATTTAGGGCTCAAGTGGACAACCCAGGACGATCTTCTTATTTCAAGACTCTTAACATAATTACATCTGTATAGATTATTTTTCCAAATAAGGTAACACTCACAGGCTTCCAAGCTTTAGTACATAGTCATATATTTTTGAGTGTCACAGTTCAGCTCTGGTACCCTGAAAAATTACATGTTTCTGATAGTCTTTCAGCTATAGGGTCTTTCCTTTAATCTCTATTCCTTTACTTCTCATGTTCTCCTCTGACTTCCTCTCCTTTCTTTATCACAACCAATTATCATGCCGGATAGATAAATTAAGTGAATGACTGAGTAGGATTTACCAGTTTTTCAAAAGCTAGTGTAAGCAACTGTAGTCTAAAACAAATGATGGTGAAGACCTTGGTCACTAGTCCAATTATTTCTCTTTTTAATCATCCTACAACTATGAAGAAGTTTATGTTAGAGTGCTCCAGACAATGTAGAAGTGAAAGAACTAAGATTTTTCTTGAGTAGTGAAATGACAGATCAACATAAACTGGATCTGAACATATATCAATTCATGAAAAGAGTAATTTGGCCAGGCGCAGTGGCTCACACCTGTAATCCCAGCACTTTGCAAGGCTGAGGTAGGAGGATCACTGGAGCCCAGGAGTTCCAGAAAAAGAACAATTTTACAGTGGAGAAACTTGATAAACACTACCTCAGCCAAGGTTAGTGTTAAGGTCAACATCAACAGTGATCAGTCGTGGATACCTTTAATATGATGTAATGAAAATGGCATTTACCTCTGTGGTATTCTTTCCCCGAAGGCATAACCCATAGCCCAGGACCAATCATCAAAAAATTCATCAAGAAAAACATCAAAGAAATTCCAGTTGAGAGACAGTCTATAAAATACCTGACCCATATTTCTCAAAAGTTTCATGGTTGTCAAAAACAAGGAAAATCTGAGAAAGTGTCGCATGAAATAGAGATAAAAAAAGACAGAGTGACTAAATAGTATATGGTTTACTGGATGAAATTCCGGAACAGAGAAAGGACATCAGGTAAAAACTAAATAAATCTTTAAAAATATATAGACTTTAGTTAAAAATAATGTATTAATATTGGTTCATTAATTGTAACAAATGTACCACATGAATGGAAGATGTTAGTAATAGGGGAAACAATGGGGGGTATATGGAGACATTCTGTACTATCTTCCCAAATGTTTTGCAAATTTGAACTGTGCTAAAGATAAAATTTATCAAAACTATCACCTGCAGGAGATAAGATAGTTTTCATTTATTAGTTTAATAATATTTTTGTATCCTTTCCAACTGGCAGGAGCCAGGCTAGAGACCAAAGATACAGAGGTAAGGAACAGTCAGGGATCTTACCTTAACAGACCTCAGATCCCTTAGTGAACACAGCCATTAAGCAGGTGACGAAATATAATATAGAGTGCTATGATAGGTAGTGCTATCATATGTTGAACATGATTATAATCTTAAGGCCTCTTTGCATTGCCTGAGTGAGGAAACTTAGTTCCCTGCCCCTCCCCTCCCCTGCCCTCTTCTCTCAATCTCTCTCATCCTCCCTTCATTTCTCTCCCTTCCCCTTCCCTCAACTACTCCAGCTCACTCTCCTCTCACCTTTTATGATAGACTACTGTTTTATATCTTGTTTTCAATCCCTCATTGAATCTACCATAGCACAAGGCCCTAAGCAAGGGTTTATAAGCATTGCAATTATTATATATGATTTCATAAATATTTGTTAAACTAAATTAAAATCCAAAATCCTTAAATGGGTAATTTGAGGAATCTGTGAAGGAGAACTTGAAAGCTAAGAAGAGTTTATAGCAGTAACCAATCTGTCTGCAAACCAATGCTAGAAGTGATATGAAGATGATATCTTTTGCCCAACCTACTCATCAAGATGCAAAGCTCATCATTAATACAATTTACATTTATTGAGTAGGAGTTCTGTGCCGGGCATGCTGCATAATGCATCACACACATTATCTTAGCAAATCCACTGAGCAATCCCCTAAGATAGTAACTATTTATTCTCCCAATTTTAGGGGTGAGATAACTGTGGCTTAAAGAGGTTAATTAGTTTTCTCAAGGTCACATAATTAGCAAATGACAGAGCTCAGATTCAAACAAAGCTCAGTAGTTCAATTCCAGATCACACTGTCTGAAAAACAAGAAGGAAGTATTGACTTCCTTATTAATAAGAGCCTGCTTCATGGACTGAAGACCAGGAGAATTGACAGGTAATTACTTATTTTTTAAACTACTTCTCTTTCTGTTGTCTTTGATTTAAATAATAAATATTCATTCAATTTTTGTAAATAAAATATTTATTTATTGTATAGTTGATCATTGTTCTAGAAATGTCAGTCAATAATTTGTATTTTCTCAAGTTTCTTAATATACTTCAGACCCTTGGGATTAAAACTACTTCTTTTTAAATCTGTATTATAATTATACTATAAAAGTATACTATTATAATTTTTATTTGTAATTATTAATATATATTTTAATAAGACTTCTTAGGATATACTTCAGGAAAAAATAGAAGAAAACAAAAATTTAATTGTATGACAAGAAATTGATTGATTTTCTCAAAATATACCTGCTGCTTATAATTATTATGTTATCAAATAATTTTTCAAAGGCTAAGAAATGCTAAGACATTGTTTGTAGAATTACATATTTTATTTTCAAAATTGTGGTTATTTTATATAATTGTGCTTAGTCCAGAGGGAATAAAAATTTACTTCTTGCAATGATTAATTTTATGTTTCAATTTGGCTGTGCCAAGGAGTGCCCAGATTAAACGTTATTTTTGGTCTGTCTGTGAGGATGTTTCCAAATAAGATTAGTATTGAGTAGGTGGAACCAGTAAAGTAGATGGTACTCTTCTGTGTGCCTGGGCATACTCCACTTCACTGAGTACCTGAAAAGACTGAAAAAAAATAAAAATAAAAAAGCAGCAGCAGAAGGAATTCACCACTTTTCCCTTCTGCCCGATTGTTTGAGCTGGAACATCTATATTCACCAGCCTTGGCACTGGAACTCCTAGTTCTCAGGACTTTGGACTTGGACTGAATTATACTGCCAGCTCTCCTGGATCTCCAGGTTGCAGAGGGTAGATTGTAGAATTGCTCAACTTCCATAATTGCCTCTATTAATAAAAGAGTTAGCATGAACCAATTTCTTATAATAAATTTCTTTCAAAATGCATATCCTTTGGTTCTGTTTCTCTGGAGAATTCTGAGTAATACAGTTCTTGTAGAGTAAAACTTTCATAATTCTCATTTGACCTTTATTTAAACTTTAAGAGGATTGCAAATGCTTCATCATATCTTTTATTTAAGACCAAGTGAAATAAGAGAGTTAGAAATAATTAAACTTATTGTGACTAATTGGTATTGAATTCACTTTTTGTTCAAACAATTCTAGTAATGAAAAATCTTCAAGAATACGTATGAAATAATTTACATTAAGAGATATATACAATGTTAATATAACCTAAATAATATTAGTAATCAGAGCAAGAGAAGAAAAGAAAATGAGGCTTGGTCACCCTCTAGTGGCTTTTCATTAGTTATTAGCTAGGGGAAACTGCAGTAGTATGAGAACCACACAAAAAGAAAACATCTGCAAAATTTCTTTTATTGAAATAGTTATAGTTATTGGGGCTTAGTTGCTTACATTTAAACTTCATCACTTTCTAGGATGTAAGTAAACCACTGTAGAAATAGTTAATAACTTTACACTGTTTTGTCAAAAGTTAACTTTTTTCTTTTAAATAAAGGAAAGAAAACATGTTTAATAGCTGTTTAAAGAAATAAAACGTGGAGAAGGGATAATCTTACTCTATACTTATGATTATTAGAGAATGTTCCATTCATTTTATTTTATTTTTCTTATTTAAAATTAACATACTTAAAAATTATGTATTTACATTTTAATAATGTAATCAGAGTTCATAGTGTTATTTTCTAGGTCTTAAAAATAGTGTTTTTCATAAATACATAATTGTCAGTGCCATTTTATATATGTATATTTAAATTTCACATTTCCTAAATTTTGTTTGATTCTGATCAGGTATAAAGCATGGCTAAAATAAATTCTTAAAATTTGGAAAGTAAGTAAAACCTCTAAATCTGGTTATTGAATCCTGTTATGGCTGTTTACTAATATGATTTGAAGCAAATAACAATAATATATTTATCTATGCCTGTGTTCTCATCTGCAAGGCAGAAATGTATATCTTCTGAGAAGCAAATAGTATAATATATCTCTTACCAAGTGAGAAAAGATAATTTTAGGATTTTTCCTGAATGCATTTCTATTCACATTAGCATGAGTTTAGGGTTTTTGTTTTCTTTTCAAACAAAGGAATTTGTTTTGTTCTTTAGAATTATTTAATTTTTTATATTTATTTTAAATTAGCATTGCTTAACCTATGCTGATAAAGAGTTATGAAATATACATATAAAGTGGACAACTTGTGTCCCGTCTGCCATGATTTACAGTTTCCAAGGTTTGTAAAAATTCTCTGTTGCTCTAAAATATGAGGATTTTGTGTAAAATATAAATTGGTAAAATATAATATTTAAAGGAAGGATGAAATATTGTAGATGTTTGGAGAGGGCATTAGAAATACTGTAGTTTGTCACCTTTGCCAACAGTTGTAATAAGAGAAGGAAAGTGGGAAAGTGATGTAGATGCCACAGGTAGAACATTATTTTATTCATTATTGTTTAGAACAAGAAAACAGGAACCTGGGACTAAAACGAATCTAGATCAATCTTAGAAGTATATTTCTGTACTTTATCCATAGTACAGAAATCCACTCGTGGTACAGAAACCATTTAAGGAGTGTAATCTTTAAAACTTCTGCAATGACATATGCCTAGTTCTTGGAATTAGGTAAAGAGTAGTGATAATGCCAACATAGTTACCAAAATAACAGAACTCTAGGCATTCCCATTTCCCATAATCTGGAGGATACTTTATTTTAAATATCTGTTCATAATCCTAAAGAAAATAATTGAAAATTAAATGCATCTCAATTCTTCCTCCGCCCCCCCTCCCCCCAAATCTCCCCTCTGAACTTCTCCAATTTCTGCCTATGGTTAGTACCACTCTACAGAACTAGAAAGCATAATTAACTTCCATCTATGTTTATTTTTTTCCTTGTGGTGAAATTATTTTGAAAATCAAATTTTGAATCTGTTAAACCTTTTGATTATATATTTTTAAAGTTCTGGCCGGGCACGGTGGCTCACGCCTGTAATCCCAGCACTTTGGGAGGCCGAGGCGGGCGGATCACGAGGTCGGAGATCGAGACCATCCTGGTGAACACTGCCAAACCCCGTCTCTACTACAAAATACAAAAAACTCGCCGGGCGTGGTGGCGGCGCCTGTAGTCCCAGCCACTCGGGAGGCTGAGGCAGGAGAACGGCGTGAACCCGGGAGACTAAGCTTGCAGTGAGCTGAGATCGCGCCACTGCACTCCAGCCTGAGCGACAGAGGGAGACTCCATCTCAAAAAACAAACAAACAAACAAAAAAAAAAAAAAAAAAAAAGAAAAGAAAGAAGTTCTACTTGATAGAAATGTATAGGCCGGGCGCGGTGGCTCAAGCCTGTAATCCCAGCACTTTGGGAGGCCGAGACGGGCGGATCACGAGGTCAGGAGATCAAGACCATCTGGCTAACACCGTGAAACCCTGTCTCTACTAAAAAATACGAAAAACTAGCCGGGCGAGGTGGTGGGCGCCTGTAATCCCAGCTACTCGGGAGGCTGAGGCAGGAGAATGGCATAAACCCGGGAGGCGGAGCTTGCAGTGAGCTGAGATCCGGCCACTGCACTCCAGCCTGGGCGACAAAGAGAGACTCTGTCTCCAAAAAAAAAAAAAAAAAAAAAAAGAAAGAAAGAAATGTATAACAAGAAGGCCATTTCTATCTCTGAAAACAGGGGTAGCTGAGCCTATGTTGTTTGTTTGAGCCTATGATTGTTCCTGGAATAATCCAAAAGTGTCTAAGAAAAGCAAGTTAATCCAAATTTTTTAGGAAACACTGGAACCAGCAGTAATATTTGCATTCAGAGAGGAAAATAGCTTGATATACGGATAGCCGAAGTTCTGTGTTAAAAGTTAAAACATAACAATCCTAATAAGACTTTCAGAATTTCATTTTTCTGGCGCGTGGAAGAAAACCGGTAGTATCTTTTAGAATGACATGAAAGATGTAGAGCTTTTCCTACCTCCTGGAGTTTTTCTGCTCTTAATCATGCATGCCATAAGCATAGCTGTGAGGATACTTTCAGGAACCTTAATTCTGAAAAATATCAGAAGAATTGAGTGAGTCTGAAAGGTTTGACACTGAAAAGCCTAAGCAAGATAAAGAAACAAAAAAAATGAGGATTATGTTGCCATAGAAAGGAAAAGAGAACAGAGTATGCCTTGTAGGAGAGGAGAGTGTGATAAGGGTGATAATGCCAAGTTGTATTCAATTGTGTATCTCTTTATATTTTGTTCTATCTATGATATTCTTAGATTAAAATAGCCAGCATACTTTGTCATTATGTACAAAATATGAGGATTAATCTAGTTCCCGTTGCTTCCTCTACCTTGGTCAAAAATGAGGTCTATGTTAACAACTCATTTTTAAAAACTGCATAGCAAATTTCATGGGTCCATGTGACAGAGATTTATTTATTTAGATTTAGAATAACAGGTAGTGAAGGTGCCCTCATTTGTGTGTTTAATGTACAGTTATTGCATGTGAATAACCTTTGCAGTATCCAGTCCCCCATTTCTTCCTGTTCATGTTACAGAACAATGTCTTCATGTTCTTTATTGCCGAATGTGTCATGCTTGATTAAAGTCATACCTCCCATCACAATAAAAAGGTAGCTGTTACTACAATGCCATGCCTTTTTGAAAACTGTTTCAATTTTCAAACAATTTAAAAACGAAGTTATTACCACTATGCTTCCCAACTTCCCAAATACGATTTTAAAAATCTGGCAATGTGTTTATTCATAATGCTGCATCATTTATCATTCTACCCATGAATGAATATTGGCTTCCAACATCTCTCTCAAAGTTTGTTACTATGCTTCACTGATCATGCTACAAATTCAAGACTAACTCAAAATACGTAGAAAGTGTTAACCATATTCACTTTCTGTTCATGTTAAATTAACTGTTTTTAATTTTACAGAATATATTTGTGCTCTTTAGGCAGAAATAGCTGTGCCCCTAAAATACAGTCTCTTTCTGGGTTTATCACTCATTAGTGGTGAATACAGGCCAAGGATCGTGTTTAGATTCTCATTTACACAAACAAAAATGTTCAGCCTTCCTCTGTCAAATCTTAAAAATAAACATGATGTTACAAATTGGCCAGAGACCAGAGAGGACATCAAAATTAGTAAAAAGCTTTCTTACTTCAGCCCACATGTTATACCCAACAAAGCAGATATGAAGCTGAATATTAGAACTTTTGAAGTGACAGGAATTAAAATAACAATCTTGTTAGCTTCTTACAAGAGGGTTCCTATTATAGTCTTATTTAATAAAATTAGAACAATGAATATTAAATATATCGTGTGTGTGTGTATATATATATATGTCAAAGAGTATGTTAAGAGATGATTTTTGCAGCAGAAGGAAAATAGAATTTGATGTTATAATAGCTGCCCTCAAAGGAACTTATAATTTGGAAGATGAATGTATACACCAGTACAAAAAGCAATACACACAGACTGACAGTGGGAAGTAGAGGGGTCTGAATATGCTTTAGATTGTTAAAGCAAGACACATCTACTACAACTATCTGAATCCTTTATTAATTAGAGAGAGATTACAATTGGATTTCATAATAGTATCCTATTGCAAAAATTATCGTTTTATTATAGCATATTTAAGTGTCCTCCTCTGTCCTTTGTTATAGGACCAGGGCCTGTTTTGGAGGCATGGAGTTCGAATTGAGTTGGAGAGATGATGGTAACAGTAGCTTCTAAATATACACCTGATGCTTATACAACCATTATACCAAGAGTAAAAGTAGCTGTTCAATTCCTTTCTGTGGAGCATGGAAGATTCTTTCTATTTGCATAGGCTATAGGTCATTCATAATCAAATTTGAATATGTAATAAGCCGTTCATAGTTGATGGCTTTGGGAAAATGAACTAATTTCTTTACATCTGCGTATCCTCTTATATAAAAGGGGATACAAGCATTCAACATCCAAGGTTGCTATGAGGACCAGGTGCAAAGAAGACCTTTTAACACACATTGACCCCTCCCCTGCTTCCTGACTTTCTAAATTATTCATTTGTAACACATTTATTCTCTTAAGGTTGTCCTTGATATTTCGTTTTAGACTAATTTTATCTGCCTAATTGTAGGGACTGAAAAGGAGAATATACAACATAGTTTGTCCAAAAACACTTAGTAGGCGACTCTTCTTATAGTCAAATTTTGTAGTCCATAAAACATGCGAAATATTTAGTCTATGACAATTTCAGAGCAATGTGACAGAGTAGATTCAACCATAATTGGAATCAAAATAATTACCACAGAGATGTATTATTTTTTCCCATATCCTCAGAACAGTATATCGTTTAAGGCAACTGTAGACACTAGTTTATTTCCTGTGGTGGAATGTTATCTGTGGCATTTGTAATAAAATCTTCCTTACTAAACTCCACTTATTTTCAATGATTTTTTTTTAATGAAACGAATATGGCATTCTTAACTAAAGTTAGGAAAGCATAATAATTATGTTTCTCTTTAAATTAAGCTGTTTCCATCCCAAAAGCAAATACACAGTCCTAACAGGCAACCTGGGACATAAAGGGGCCATTTGGTGTCTTGTTTAACAGACAAAGACAACTGCAGGGCAGCCAGAGGACAGATTTAAATCCTGCTAAGAATAGCAGGAAATATTTTAGTTCACAGCAGTATGACACCACTTGTGGTTTCCTTAGGCATACAAGACAAGTCAACTCAAGCCTGTGGATTTTTTGGGTGAATGGAAATAACTCCCTTCTGTGCTTGTTTTTCACTGGAATGCTGACATGTGCAACGCTTGAAAATTCAGATCAGCCAGAGTTTACCTTGGCACTTGAAAAGAGGAAACTGTTTCAGTAGTACCGCAGTGTTCACTTTCAAGTGAGCAAAAATATAGTATGGTAGATGTAGAGAAGAGAACTCATGATTACCTGTTATTTTTCTTAAACTCAGCAGAAATAGTAGAAGAGAACAATCAAGAAATACTATCCCTTCTATTAAAACACTAGAATGTAGACAACTTATGAATTTCAGATTAAAATTCTTCATACAGGTCCATAGTTCTCCACAAATGTGAACCTTTCCAAGTCTGTGACTGTGGAAATAGTTTGGTCATTCAAGGGCTGTGGCTGTGAGCTATATGTATATTGTCTGCCTAAGCAAAAATGCTGCCTAGTGAAAAATCAAGTGGAATATGGAGGTATAATTGGTAGCAAAGATAAGATAACAGTTTGCTGAGTGCCTAAGATGTGCCCAGCAACTTAAATTCAGTTTTGTTAGGGTTAAGATTGATGGTAGTCGCTAGTTATAACATTGTACTGTGGAATCCTATTAGGGAAAGAAGTTGTTTTTATGTTGGAGTCAATGAGGTGCTGCTTGTCAAAGAGGTCCCTTGAGATCCATAATTTTCTTTAGTTATGGATGAATTCCTGATTTGTTAGTTTTGTTTTATTCAAAATTTATGTCTCACGTATCTCTCAGTCTGGATTTTCTAGGAAGCACATAGCATATTTAATGTCTTTAAAAGATGCATTCTTTCTGACCTTACATTAACTTTAGGATACATTTTTTCTATAGGCCAGGGACATTGCTCAATATTTTCAACTATGACTTTCAGTAAAAATGCAGAAACGTTTTTATAGTGGATGATTTTTATACTTTCACCAATGCTGAGAGTTGAAAGACAATCTTAACACCGAGAAGGCATTTTTGAAATGGGAGATTGTAATAATGTGGTTCAAGTGTATTGCATATTAAGCATTTAATCTCACCAAGAGCCAAAGATTTTAGGTCACAAGGAGGTACTATTTCAGTGAGTTCATAAAGCTGCATCTCTCATACAACCTGTTTTTCCAAGGAAGACTTTATCAAATGCTGAATCACAATGTATTCTTATTTATACTTCCTGAAATGTAAAATATCAATATTCTTTAGAATTTTAAATGGTACTTATAGTCATCTAAAACCAGGACTCCTGGAAGCAAAGTCTGGACATTGGCTTCTTTCTTCACCTCAGAGGAGGAGGTTTTCCACTTCTCCATTGAGACATGTTCCAGGTCCAGCTGAAGGAGGCAAAAAATGTTCTTCAGATAACTTGTGTAGATTAACACATGGATAAATGTGGATTTTCTAAAATTTAATAAAAACCTTACCAGACTTGGTAGAAAAATAAGAAAATTTTACAACAAACCAATCTCACTTACACATATTAATTCAAAAAATACTAAATGATATATTAGCAAACAAAATCTATCACCATATTTAAAAATAACAAAGCATTCTGTCTGTTGTCTCATCACTTTGTTGAGTGCATCCCTTGCTATGCAGAAGGTTTTTAGCTTGATGTGGTTCCATTTGTCTATTTTTGTTTTGGTTGCCTGGACTTTTAAGTCTTACTCAGGAAATCTTTGCCCAGTCCAGTGTCCTAGAGTGCTTCTCCAGCGTTTTCTTCAAGAGGTTTTAGAAAATCCATTTTGAGTTTATTTTTCCATGTAACAAGAGATAGCGATTTAATTTCATTCTTCTGTATGTGAATATCAATTTTCCCAGTACCATTTATTAGCCTGTCCTTTTCCCAATGTATATTCTTGGTGACTTTGCCAAAAATGAGTTGACTGTAAATGCATGGACTTATTTCTGGGTTCTCTACCCTGTTCCACTGGTTTTTGTGTCTGTTTTTATACCAGTGCCATGCTGTTTCAGCTACTGTAGCCACTATAGCTTTGTGATATAATTTGAGGTCAGGTAATGTGATGTTCTTTGTGCTTAGTATTGCTTTAGCTATTCTGGATATTTTGCGGTTCTATACAAATTTTAAGCCTTTTCCCCCCATTTCTGTGAATAATGTCGTTGGTATTTTGATAGTATTGCATTGAATCTATAGATTGCTTTGGAGAGTATTGACTTTTTAATAATATTGATTCTTCCAGTATGTGAACATGGAATATCTTTTCATTTTATTGTGTCCTCTTAAATTTATTTTATCAATGTTTTATAGTATTCCTTGCAGAAATATTTCACTTCTTTGATTAAATTTATTTTTAGGTATTGGAGGAAAATACTTCTAAATTGCTCATTTGACAAGGGATTAATATCCAAAATATATAAGGAGCTCAAACAACTCAACAGCAAAAATGGGGAAAATATCTGATTAGACATTTTTCAAAATAAGACCTACAAATGGCCAAAATGGATATGAAAAAGAATACTTGATATTACCAGCCATCAGAGAATTACGTATCAAAAATACAATGAGATGCCACCTCATTCCAATTAAAGTGGCTTTTTCTCAAGAAGACAGACCATAACTGACACTGGCAAGGATGCAGGGAGAGGGGAATCATTGTACACTGTGTGTGAGAAAGTAAAGTAGTACAGTAACTATGGAGAACAATATGAAGGTTTCTCAAAAACTTGAAAACAGAACTACCATATGATCCAGCAATCTTACTGCTGGATATATATCCCAAAAAAAGAAAATCAGTATATCAAAGATATATCTCCACTTCCATGTTTATTGCAGCACTTTTTGCAATAGCCAAGATACAGAATCAACCTAAGTATCTATCAGTGGATGAATGGATAAAAAATACGGTATATCTATACAGTGGAATATTATTCAGCCACAAAAATGAAATTCTGTCATTTCCAACAACATGAATGAAACTGGAGGACATTATGTTTAGTGAAATAAACCAGGTAGATAAAGAGAGATATGTGTTCTCCTTCATATGTGGAAGCAAAAATATTAGAACTCAGGAGATAGAGAGCAGAATAATGGTTATCAGAGGCTTGGAAGGGTAGTGCAGAGGGAGGGTAAAAGCAGAATGATTAGTGGGCACAAAACCTCTAAACAGAAGGAACAAGCTTAAGCATTTAGTAGCACAGTATGGGGACTATAGTTAACAATAATTTATTGTATATTTCAAAATAAGTAGAAGAGTGAAATTGGAATATTTCCACCATAAAGAAATGATAAATGCATGAGGTGATGGTTATCCAAATTATCTTGATTGGATCATTACGCATTATATGCTTGCATCAAAATGTCACATATACCCACAAATATTTAAGTGTTAGATATTCACAAAAATTAAAAGTAAAAAAAAACTAAAGGGAAATAAACATGACAAAGTGGTATTTATTATAGGAATCTAAGGAATATTCAATATTAGAAAACTATAAATTGAAACCTATCAATTCAAAAGGGTGTAGTAATAAAATAATACTGGCCTCTTCTTAGGTATAGAAAGGCCTAAAATGCAAATTCATGTTTAAAAACTCAAATAAATAGAAATTGATGGACTCCTATTTAACATACTTTACATATACAGTAGCTCAAGAGCAAGTATCTTAACGGTAAAGTAGCAGAGATTCTCTAGTACAATGAACTGTACAAGGATGCCTGTTAGCTTCACTGTTATTTCACATTAACTTGTAAATAGTAGCCAATAAAATAGAGAACAAAAGCACTTAGTGACAACACTTTTGAAGAGTTAATACTATTTTTATTCACAGATTATACAATCGTATGTCAGAAAAACTAAAAATGTATCAATGCAAAAATACAACAAATAATTGGTCAATATATAACAATAAATTGTCTACATATGGGTAAACAAAACCAGTTAGAAAATTTAATGGAATAAAAAGAAATCCCATTTATGTAGCAAAAAACAAAACATAGTCAACTAAACAAAAATACAAAAAAATTTCCCAACTTTGCATAAGCATAAAAAGAAATGCCCCAAACCTATGTGACAAAAAGTATAAAATACTCCTGTAAGGTGCAAAAGTTGAATTAAATAAATAGAAAACAACTTATATTCCTGAAGAGAAAAACAGCATCAAAGTGATGTCAATCCCTTCTAGGTTAATTTTAAAATTTTAAATAATGCCAATAACCATACCACAATAATTGTTTTTCTGGAGATGAAAATTTGATTATAAAGTTCTTTTGAAAGAATAAATAAACAACGAATGGTTAAGAAAAACCTTGGAGAGGGTGTACAATAGTGTAGGTGATAAACTACTGTCCTTAGCAGATATTAAAGCATCTTATATTTTTTCTCTATAATTAAAAGGGTATGGTGTGCTTGCTTGACTGGACATACCAAAAATAGAACAGAAAACAAACTCCAGAAATACACCCAACTGCATATGAATATTTAAAATACGACAGTGGCTTTTCAAATTTATGAAGTCAAGACAGACATTTTAATAGTAGTATTGGAAATCCATATAAAATAAGATAAATTGCATCTGTTCTGTCATGACAAATTCCAAATTAATCAGAAACTTAAATGTAAAATGGAAGACTATAGATAGAGTTTCCTAGATGGCTGAATAGGAATAGCTCCAGTCTGCACCTCCCAGCATTAGCGATGCAGAAGATGGATGATTTCTGCATTTCCAACTGACGTACCGGGTTCATCTCACTGGGGCTTTTCAGATAGTGGGTGCAGCCGACGGAGCAAGGTGGGGCATTGCTTCACCCAGGAAGCACAAGGGGTCAGGGAATTCCCTTTCCTAGCAAAAGGAAGACTTGACAGACAGTACCTGGAAAATTGGGACACTCCCACCCTAATACTGTGCTTTTCCAATGGCCTTAGCAAATGGCAGAGCAGGAAATTATATCCTGCACCTGGCTTGGAGGGTCCCATGCCCATGGAGCCTCTCTCACTGCTAGCACAGCAGCCTGAGATCGAACTACAAGGCTGGGGTAGGGGCGTCCGCCATTGCTGAGGCTTGAGTAGGTAAACAAAGCAGCCAGGAAGCTCGAACTGGGTGGAGTCCAACGCAGGTCAAGGAGCCTGCCTGCCCCTATAGACTCCACCTCTTGGGGCAGGGCATAGCTGAACAAAAGGCAGCAGAAACTTCTGCAGACTTAAAAGTGCCTGTCTGACAGTTTTGAAGAGAGCAGTGGTTCTCCCAGCACAGAGTTTGAGATCTGAGAATGGACAGACTGCCTCCGCAAGTGGGTCCCTGACCCCTGAGTAGCCTAACTGGGAGACACCTCCTAGTAGGGGCCGACTGACACCTCATACAGCTGAGTGCCCCTCTGAGATGAAGCTTCCAGAGGAAGGATCAGGCAGCAACATCTGCTGTTCTGCAATATTTGCTGTTCTGCAGCCTCCGCTGGTGATACCCAGGCAAACAGGGTTGGAGTGGACCTCCAGCAAACTCCAACAGACCTGCAGCTGAGGGTCCTGACTGTTAGAAGGAAACCTAACAAACAGAAAGGACATCCATACCAAAACCCCATCTGTACGTCACCATCATCAAAGACCAAAGGTAGATAAAACCACAAAGATGGGGAGAAACAAGAGCAGAAAAGCTGAAAATTCTAAAAATCAGAGTACTTCTTCTCCTCCAAAGGAATGCAGCTCCTTGCCAGCAACAGAACAAAGCTGGATGGAGAATGACTTTGACAGTTGAGAGAAGAAGGCTTCTTCTCTTATTAGACGATTGGTAATAACAAACTTCTCCAAGCTAAAGGAGGATGTTCAAACCCATTGCAAAGAAGCTAAAACCCTTGAAAAAAGAGTAGATGAATGGCTAACTAGAATAAACAGTGTAGAGAAGTCCTTAAATGACCTGATGGAGCTGAAAACCATAGCATGAGAACTACGTGATGCATGTACAAGCTTCAGTAGCTGATTTAATCATATGGAAGAAGGGGTATCAGTGATTGAAGATCAAATGAATGAAATGAAGTGAGAAGAGAAGTTTAGAGAAAAAAGAGTAAAAACAAATGAACAAAGTCTCCAAGAAATATGGGACTATGTGAAAAGACCAATTCTATGTCTGATTGGTGTACCTGAAAGTGACAGGGAGAATGGAACCAAGTTGGAAAACACTCTTCAACATATTATCCAGGAAAACTTCCCTAACCTAACAAGGCAGGCCAACATTCAAATTCAGGAAATACGGAGAATGCCACAAAGATACTCCTTGAGAAGAGAAACTCCAAGACACATAATTTTCAGATTCACCAAAGTTGAAATGAAGGAAAAAATGTTAAGGGCAGCCAAAGAGAAAAGTTGGCTTACCCACAAAGGAAAGCCCATCAGACTAACAGTAGATCTCTCGGCAGAAACTCTACCAGCCAGAAGAGAATGAGGGCCAATATTCAATTATTCTTAAAGAAAAGAATTTTCAACCCAGAATTTCATATCCAGCCAAACTAAGCTTCATAAGCAAAGGATAAATAAAATCCTTTACAGACAAACAAATACTGAGAGATTTTTTCACCACCAGGCCTGCCTTACAAGACACCCTGAAGGAAGCACTAAACATGGAAAGGAACAACTGGTACCAGCCACTGCAAAAACATGCCAAATTGTAAAGATCATCAATACTAGGAAGAAACTGCATCAACTAACGAGCAAAATAACCAGCTATCATCATAATGACAAGATCAAATTCACACATAACAATATTAACCTTAAATGTAAATGGGCTAAATGGTCCAATTAAAAGACACAGACTGGCAAATTGGATAAAAAGTCAAGACCCATCGTGTGCTGTATTCAGGAGACCCATCTCATGTGCAGAAATACACATAGGCTCAAAATAAAGGGATGGAGGAAGATCTACTAAGCAAATGGGAAACAACAAAAAAGCAGGGGTTGCAATCCTACTCTCTGATAAAACAGACTTTAAACCAACAAAGATCAAAAGAGACAAAGAATGCCATTACATACTGGTAAAGGGATCAATTCAACAGCAAGAGCTAACTATCCTGAATATATATGCACCCAATACAGGAACACACAGATTCATAAAGCAAGTCTTTAGAGACCTACAAAGAGACTTAGACTCCCACACAATAATAATGGGAGACTTTAACACCCCACTGTCAACATTAGACAGATCCAGGAGACAAAAAGTTAACAAGGATATCCAGGAATTGAACTCAACTCTGCACCAAGCGGACCTAATAGACATCTACAGAACTCTCCACCCCAAATCAACAGAATATACATTCTTCTCAGCACACTTTTCCAAAATTGACTACATAGTTGGAAGTAAAGCACTCCTCAGCAAATGTAAAAGAACAGAAATTATAACAAACTGTCTCTCAGACCACAGTGCAATCGAACTAGAGCTCAAGATTAAGAAACTCACTCAAAACTGCTTAACTACATGAGACACATTTAAAGCAGTGTGTAGAGGGAAATTCATAGCACTAAATGCCCACAAGAGAAAGCAGGAAAGATCAAAATTGACACCCTAACATCACAATGAAAAGAACTAGAGAAACAAGAGCAAACACATTCAAAAGCTAGCAGAAGGCAAGAAATAACTAAGATCAGAGCAGAACTGAAGGAGATAGAGACACAAAATATCCTTCATAAAAATCAATGAATCCAGGAGCTGGTTTTTTGAAAAGATCAACAAAATTGATAGACTAATAAAGAAGAAAAGAGAGAAGAATCAAATAAATGCAATATAAAGGGGATATCACCAATGATCTCACAGAGAATACTATACCATCAGAGAATACTATAAACACCTCTACACAAATATATATGTGTTTATATATATATATATACACCACACACACACACACACGCACGCGCGCACATATACATACATATTTAGGGAGTCAGAGGATCCCAGGAAAGAATGCAGGCTGTCACAAGACCATCTAACTGAATTAAAAATGCACAGGACAATCTCACTTAGTATAGTGGTGTCTACTTTAGTAACTTTAGAAATACATGGAGATTGTATGATTAAAGGCAAAAATAACAGCATGCGTAAGTGTTGTACTGTAGTTGATAAATGTGTTTACCAGGTAGGCATAGGCTAGCAACTGTGACATACTTACACATGTAAACTGGAATGGGATAATAAATAAATGGATGTTGGATAGTGGGAGCCAATTTTCTTATTGCTGAAATAGGAATTTTTATATAAATAAGGGGAAAAGGCTAAAATGATTCAAGTCATAATGGGTTAGAGTTGGAGACATTAGTATGAACTTAGGTCAAATGTAATATAGATACAGATGATAACATCTAGAAATATTTATAGGTACAAGTTGAGCAGCCTTCACCTGAAAATCTAAAACCCAAACTGCTCTGAAAACCCAAACTTTCTGAGCACCGATGCCACAAGTAGAAAATTCCCCACTTGACCTCATGTGACAGGTCACAGTCAAAACACAATTAACACTTTGTTTCATACACAGAAATATTTAAAAATATTATATGAAGGCCGGGCACAGTGGTTCATGCCTGTAATCCCAGCACTTTGGGAGGCTGAGGAGGGCGGATTACAAGGTCAGGAGATCGACACCATCCTGGCTAACATGGTGAAACCCTGTCTCTACTAAAAATACAAAAAATTAGCTGGGCATGGTGGCACCCACCTGCAGTCCCAGGTAGTAGAGAAGCTGAATCAGGAGAATCGCTTTAACTCGGGAGGTGGATGTTGCAGTGAGCTGAGATTGCTCCACTGCACTCCAGCCTTGCAACAAAGCGAAACTCTGTCTCAAAAAAAAAAAAAAAAAAAAAAAAAAAAAAAAAATTATACAAAATTACCTTCAGGCTATGTGTATAAGTTATACATGAAACATAAATTTCATGTTTATAATTAGGTCACATCTCAGAGATATCTATTTTTGTATATGCAAATATTCCAAAATCCCCCCAAAATTCCAAAATTCAAAATTCTTTTGGTCTCAATTATTTCAGATAAGGGATGCTCAACTTCTGTGCTTATATACGTAGCTTGGTACACACGCATGTATTTATTTCGTGTGTCAGATGAGATGGCCTAAAAGAAATGAGACTCTCGTAGCAATGGGAGTTCTCTAATTAAAGAATCAGGACTCCTTGGAGAAAATGGCTGATTCTAGAACTAGGCAGAAATAGTCAAGATGAGCCTAGATCATCTTGTAGTGCCAGAAAGTAAGAAAGTATTCAATTACCAAAACCAAAACAAAAGCCAAAACGAAACCCCCAAAATAGCTTACACTGGTTTGTGATTGGGATATGTCAAAGGGGCACAGGAGCTCACTGAAAGAGTTTCCGATGACCAAAGCTGAAACTATTTGAGTAATAAATAGAGAAGCACTTTATTATAATCTAAAACATAACATAAATATCGGAATCTATAAGAACTGAATAAATAAGTTAATGGGAGAGAAGAGATAAATCTCCCATGCAGAAGAACCCCGAAGAAATTATGCAGAAACCCCACCCCAAAGGAAGTTGCATGAGTCCCCACAACTTAGTGTGAGCTTCAAATCATGTCTTCTTTCTCAAAGGTATGGTATAGCAAAGAGGGAAATTAAAAGAATTACTTTACAAGGGAGAAACCTGATAAAAATGCCTTCTCCTGGGTAATTAAGGTCAACATCAACAGTGATAAGTCAGGGTGATAATACGTATCCTTAATATGACATAACAAAAATGGCACTTTGCCTTCACAGTCTCCTTCCCCCAAACCCATAACCTCAGCCTAATCATGATAAAAACATCAAACACATTTAAATTGAGGGACAGCCTACAAAACATCTGACTCAATACTCATCAAAACCATCAAGTAATTAAAAAGAAGGAAAGTCTGAAAAATTGCCACAGGCAAGAAGAGCCTAAAGAGCTATAACAAGATGTATACACAATGTAGTAACCTGAGTAAGATCCTAGAATAGAGAAAAGACATTAGGTGAAAACAAGGAAATCTGAGTAACATACGAACTTCAGCTAATAATAATCTATCTATCTATCTATCTATCTATCGATCGATCGATCGAGACAGAGTCTTGCTCTGTGGCCCAGGCTGGAGTGTAGTGGTGCTCTCTTGGCTCACTGCAGTCCCCGCCTCCTGGGTTGAAGCTATTCTCCTGCCTCAGCCTCCCGAGTAGCTGTGATTACAGGTGCCCCCAATCACACCTGGCTAATTTTTGGTAGAGACAGGGTTTCACCATGCTGGCCAGGCTGGTCTCAAACTCCTGACCTCAAGTGATCTGCCTGCCTCAGCTTCCCAAAGTGCTGGGATTACAGGCGTGGTTCATCAGTTCTAATAAATTTACCATACTAATGTAAGATGCCAATAACTGGAGGAACTGTGTGCAAAGTTTTAATGTATGCTCAATTAATCTGCAAATCTAAAACTGTTCTAACTAATAAAACCTATCATTGGGTTGGTGCAAAAGTAATGTGGTTTTTGCCATTAATTTTAAGGTCAAAAGCTGCAATTACTTTTGCACCAACCTAATAATAAAAAGAGTTTTAAGGGACTTAGCAATAATTAAAGTATATGCATCTATTATGAACCCAGATTTAAACCAACTAACTATATAGTCCTTTATGATACAATTGTAAACTGGAAGGGTGACTCTTTGGTAATAAGGCATTGCTCTTTCTTTAAGTTATAATAATGCTATTATGATTATGTGTAAAATGCTATTTCAGAGATGCAAACTGAAGTATTTAAAACTAAAATGATGGGATGTTTGGATCGTCCTCAAAGTAATCCAGTGGGTTATACTTTCTGTGGGAATATAAACAAAAAAGGTTTTCCAAGAATGTTGGAGCTGGATTGGAGCTGTATAATGGCTACATGGAAGTTCATTATACTACTTTTTACTTGACATATGCATATTTTCTATCAGTATTTTTAAAAATTATAATTCCTATTAGAGAACTATAAAGAGTGTTTGTCCTTAATAATCAAATATATTATTTCTTCTTGTGAATTGTTTCTTCAGTTGTTTAAGCAAGCGTTCATTTATGATAATAAAACTGTGCTATATTTCTCAAAAATAATTTTTAAAAAGGGAGAAAGAAAATATTTCTGATAGAGTTTAAATAAATATCTTGTATACCTGTATGTTCAGTGGCATGGGTTCAGTTAACTTGTTTGTTATGTTTGTTACTGATGTTAAAATGATAACCATTCAATCCTCTCTCATCTGCAGACCAGCGCTAATCACTAACGTGTTTGGAATAAAACATAAATATGTTCTGTATCACTTTCCCAACAGCATCTTCATATTTCAATAAAAAATGATTTAAGTACTTAATTAGTCTTAGGTTAGTTTATCTAATCATTTAAAAATTATGTGATAATCTTAACTGCTCTTAATGTCTATTGAAATGTTTCTTGTGTTCAAAATATTCTGTATCATAAAGTTTGTAAGTACTTAAGTCAAATATTTATTACTTACTTGAAATGCAATATATTTCACTGTTTCGTTCTACTAAGGCGATGCTTCAAAAACTAAGATTTTTGATAATTTATAGTTTAAAAAGTTGCTTCAGTTAATTATTGTTTTGGCAAAGCCTCCTACATTTCTATTAGGTAGTTCCAGTGCTATGTTTCTGTCAAGGCATGTTTGGTACTTCCCAAGAGGTTTATTACGTTGCCAGGTAAAGACATTTAAGCAAACAAAAAAGCGTGTATTTTTTTTGGCCATATCTGATTGACCAAGGAGATTTTAGATCAGGCAAACTCACATGAAGCATATTCTGGTTAGCTAAAGGTAACAAAGGCAAACTGTACTGTAAGATCTCGGAGTTTTAGGGAAGATATTCTTGATAAATATATTAGAATTGCCAGGCAAACATTTTAACTCATTTCAAATTGGTTTTCCTAAGCATATTTTGAAGCTCATGTGCGTATATTAATGGCTCACAAGTCGACTGAGTGAAAAGGGGACCTGTTGTATTCCACAGTGTTCTTGGAAGACAGTCATATTGGCTACCACTGTTGACTTGTTCCCTGATTGGCATCAAGCCAACCTACATTGCTTTTCTGAATAAGCAGTTTTCTAAAACAAAATCCTTTTGTTGTGCTTTAAGAGACACAGGGTACTTTTTTCTCCCTTTTGGAACTGCATATGGCCACCAGGAGGCAGATATCTATTACTTATTATTTGTCATATTTATAGAAATAAAGATTATAGAATAGAAACACAGAAACATAGAAAAACACAGAAATACATAAAGATATACCTTTATCTTTTACTTGTGGTATATGAAAGACTGGTTTAATTATTGTTAAGTAACCTGGCTTTCCTATCTGATTGAGAAATATGATTTATTAAACACAGATGTTTATTCAAAGACACTTATAGTAAAATTTGATTACCCAGAATGTCTGTTATGTGAAGTTTTCTTAGGTATGGAAGGAAAATACTTTTTATTTTACTATTGTGTGACTAATTTTAAAAGTTAGCTATTCTAGTTGAGTAAATAGATTGACAATCATCATAGCCCCTATATATCTTGTTGAGAATATGTGAGTTTCAAGACTGTCTTTTTTTAAATCAGCCAGAAAATACTTCATCAGTGTGTATGAATAACATGTCAATGTTACGTTAATCACATAATTAATACTATATGTGAAAGTAGGTATTTATTTAAAGATAGTTTTCATGATACATCTAACTAGCAGAAGACGAGTCTCTCTTAGGCTAGAAACTGGAATGGGAGGAAGAGCCTATAGCTAAGAAGGGGACATTTTCTAGACAGTACTTAATCTTTCTTTGGAGGATCTCATGCACAATACGAAGGCCTGGAGATCCTGGGCTGAGGTTAACTAGATTATAAAAATTAAAAAAAAAAATTAAAAAGAGAAATCTTCCTTTAGTCAGCTGGTGAATCTATACTCTCTGTTTTTCTTCTTTTTGTTCTTCCTCAATGTTTACCAGACTCTGCCTGGTCTCAGTTTTACTAAGAGAGCCGAGAGAATGGGATTTTATCTGCACTTAAATCAGAAAATTATCAAGAAAGCAGCTGTCAGAGGTGCCAAAGGAAACGTCATCAAATGACTGAGTCTATCGATGCTTCTTACTGTCCTTCCAGTGCCAATCTCTGAAGGCTTTATATTTTCTATAATTAAGAGAATTTATGTCCCCTTTTACTATCCAGTGACACTGTGACACTGCAAAGGTAACAGTTGTTAAGAAAAAGTTAGGACTGAATTTCTTATGTTGACTTGAAGATAGTCCCGACGTAGTCTCTCTCTCTTTCTCTCTGTCTTTTTCTTTGTCTCTGTCTCCTATCTCTGCATTTCTCTCTCTTCATCTCATAACTCTTGATTCAAATAGTTAATAACATTTTGCTCCACCAAATTTGGCTTTTCTAAACTAAACTAGAGGAAATCTTGTAACATAAATATTTGGTTTGCTGGGATTCAATTAAACTGAGTTTTATGACTGTGGTTAAGTCATTGGATAGCAAGCATCTTGAAAATATCTGACACATATTAGGTGAGAACTCCTTCATATCTGTTCTGTAAATAAATGAATAAAATCTCTGTGCAGCTGAGGGCACTAATCGTAAGAGCTAAAAGCCATTTGACTGATCTCTGAGTCATTTAAGACTATAATCAACATATCTCATATAATGACAAAACAACCACTACATTAGAAGCTAATATTTATTTACACAAAGTGTCAGGCACTGTTCCCATTACTTTACATTTATTGATTAATCTCAACCTTTTAACATTCTTCTTAGGAGCTATTAGTCAACATTCCTAAGAGATGCTATATTATTTCCTTTTACATATAGGAAACTGAGACCGGGAATGGTTAAGTAAATTGTCCAAAATCATACATGCAATGAGGAGTATAGATTCTGAGGCTATGGTGATTAAAGTAAGCTTTTCATATATGTTTTTTCCAAGTGTTTTCTAAAATTGTCAGTCATTTGGAATGACACTGGATGGACAGATGACAAATCAAGGTGTCTCTCTGATATTTGGGGAACTCATAAAAGTTCTGATTCTCGTGGTGGCAGCGGTTAGTGGAACTGGGTACCACCCACCACCTCTCTCCTAGTTGATGAATGACTCAGAGGTGTCATTCAGTTGATGAATAATAGAGGTGAAGACTACTCTTACCACCAGCGTTATTTATACATCCCTCCTCTGCTACTTTGCCTTGTACCACCTGTTCCTCACTAATACCGAGGGGCTCCATACTTCCAACAAACTTTAGACTGAATCATATCTAGCAGCCTGAGTCTGGAGCTAATTTCCTTTTTTTCCCTTCCTCCCACATAAAGGCGGGTAGTGACTGAGAGGTGTGCAGGAAGTGCTGGGCAGAGAGATTGAGGAAGAAAGCTGAGGCTGGGAGGATGCAGAATGGAGAGCAACTGATTAGGCATTCTTGAGAATTATAAAAATCATGAAGAGATAAAATGAAGGAGAATAGTGATATGTGAGTAGGAGGAGAGGAATGTGGAGAGACACAATGTATGTGAGGAAGCTCAAGTAGGAAACTGGCAGAAGCAGGCAGGTGGGCTGAGTAGGATGGAGTCAAGAAGGAAGACAGCTGTATTAGGATACTGTCAGATTGAGCCATGAAGGGAGAGAACAGATGGTCATGTTTTCCCTTTATCAACTACAAGTGCTGTCTTTGCAAAGTCAGACTCATTCAAAATATTCTTGTATGGGCTGGAAGTACAACAAGGCATTGTTCTGAGAGCACAGAAAAAAGCGACACTGTGAAGCAACTGTAATTCCAGTAAATGACAGGCCAAATGTTGCTGGGTGTTTAATACATCTAGAAGCTGTTTACTCAGGAGTTATTGAATCATAGAGCCTAAGGATTCAATCCCCTTTTATGCTTTTCACATTGGCTAGAGTTAGGAAATATTTTAATTGACAATTATTTTCTGATTATATCAGTGAGGGAATGCTGTTGTATTAAAGATAACAATTTTGAGTTTTCATAGTAAACATATTTAAATTACTTAAATCTGAAGGAGGTTAATGACCAACAGGAAGAACAAATGCTGTTTCTATAGAAATTAGCTTATGGGACCAGAGGATCTGTGTAGTAATGAGATGGGCTAGAGCAAAATGTTGGGAAATTATGTACCAAGAAAAGGGGAGTAAGTCCGAGACTTATAACCTGTTCAGCAGGGAACTGAAATCTGTGATACTGGCTTCACAAAGTTGTCATCCATCTGATCTTTTGATAATGAGGGAGGGGAAACTCAGGTGAAAAAATAGATGGATAGTTTAGGAAAGGCAAGGACAGGACCAAATCCCTGGGATCATGCAGCTAAGAAGAGCGGAACAGAGGTGGAGCCATCTTGATGGTTCAGAACTGAATGGAGATTGGATCTGCATGGACCAGGGGATACAGTGGTTTGAAGCACCTGTGCTTTCTTGGGTAAACACTTCTAAAATATGAATAGGTTTTCAGGTGAGTTATGATTTTGGGAGCTTCAGGTTGCCCTGAGAAACATGACAATAGAACTCTACAGAAGGGTGACTTGCAATGAGCCTTCCTTAATGCATTAGGTGACCATTCTGGGCCAAACTTTGGAACCTACTCTGGAGGGACAGATGAAGATTTAGCATTCACCAGTCTCAGAGGATACAGTTCTTTCTATTGAGTGATGACTAGAAGGGAACATGACAGGAACTTCCAGGATGTTATGATATTTGGATCCTTATCTGGATGTTAGTTACCTGAGTGTTCATTTTAGAAAAATCCATCAAATTGCACATTTATGGGTACTTTTAAATATTTATTATACTTTAATACAAAGCTAAAAAATACCAATGTCTGAACCTCTCCTTACAATAAAATCAAAATCTGTGGAAATTTGGCTCAGTTCCTAATCTTTAAAAAGTATTCTAGCTGATTTGGGTAGGAAGCCAGAGTCAACATCCCTGAGAAAGAACTATACACACACGTGTACACTGTACACCTCTATCCTGCAAAAGTGAATCCTCTCCTTGCTTAATTGCCAGAAAGCAGAATATGGTATAGAGTTCTGTGCTGTATAATATGGTAGGCAAGACATTTGAAATTTGGCTGGTCTGGATTGAGATCAGTCAAAACAGACACTGGATTTTGAAGAATTGGTACAAAATAAAAAATGTGTCAATAATTTTTATATTGGTTATATACCGAACAGTCATATTTTGGATATATTGGGTTATTTTACTGCTTTCTTTCCATTTTTTTAATATGGCTACTGGAAAATGTAAAACTGCATGCTCAGCTCGTATTATTGTTCTATTGGGTAGCTCACATGTAGTTGAAAGAGCATGAGAATTGTCACCTGAGAAAATGGGCATAATTTTCAGTCCTGCTTTTGCAACACAAAACCTACATGGCCTTAGACAAGGCTCAAGGCTCTTAAGTTATCTCAGTCTTAGACTGCTCATTTATAAGGAAATAAATATATTCATATTTCAGAGTAACTGTGAGAAAGAGGTGATATAATAAAGCATCTGAAATATATTCAGAACACAATAGTTACTATTACACTGAGAAAAGTCTTCTACCCCCTTCCTATGGTGCAATATAAAAAGACATCTTTCTTTTATACTTGAACTGCATGTTGTGAGTGGAGACACAGGGTGTCTTTAAAAACTGAAGAGTGAATCAGGGCATGAGTAGGAGACAGTATGGATGAAGGACAGCAGCAGCTGCTTTGCCAGAAAGAACTCCATCTGTGCTTCATTGTATACACCTCTGCTGCTTCTCATTTACCCTCTGACATCACTTCGGCTTTTCCAGCTACCAGATTATTAACCTTTGAATGAGTCCTATGTCTACTTTCATCTCTAGCCGTTAGCTTACCTTCAAAAATGTAACTCTCACTTTCAGAATTCTTTCATTTCTGTGTTAGGCTCCTCACCACAAGCCTTATTCTGTGGCTCAGGGTCCTTGTATGTGGGACATGCCTTGATGTTTACACTTTTCTCTCTGAGTGTTCTGGGAGCTGGCCTGCAAGCCACTTTTGAACTATTTCAGGCACACCCTCGAATCCTCACTGACTTTCATCAGCTTTGAGGGCTTCCAGGTCCTTCTCCATAGTCTCATATTTCTTCTCCACCTAGTCTAGTGTCTCTCCTCAGACTTAGCATCCACACACTGTGCTCTGGTTAATAGGGATTATTTTTAAATTATATGATCCTGTTTTCCTATCTGTGTACCTTAGTTTATGTCAGTTTTTCTACACAGAATGCCTAATCATTTTTTCTTCAGTGAAATACATATTCCAATAGATAATTTCAGTGATTCCTTCATAATATATCCTGTCATGTGCAGTTTCTTTCACAGATCTGTATAGGATGTTCCATGTTCATTTGTTACTATTTAGCAGTTTCAGACATTTATCATAGATATGTATGTGCTTCTGTTACAATTTCTATTAAATGATTATCCTTTAATAAATTTTTGGGTCCCCTGTGGCCTCCTTTTTGTATAGAGCCTAATTCAAAAAAGTTTCATCTGAAACCTAGAAATAATTGAAAAGAATTTCCAATGTTTACTTATATACCTTTAGGATATTAAAGAAGATCTAATTCAGAACCTATAAAAGGCCCTTTTCTCTCCTTCCCAGTTGTGTTTCATTCTGTGTTTTCATTTAAATGTCTTACTTGCCAAACCTCTGAAGCTTATTTTAAAACCCATTTCACTGCTTTAAAAATCTTCCTTGTAATTCTTTATTCTAAATTACGCATGTCTACTTAAACATGTTAATGTTAAACAACTTTTAAAAAATCTGTTTCGATCATTACCTGGTTTGTTCTCAACAAGGAAACTTCTAGAGTTGTTTATCTAAGAATCTTCTTTTTCCTCTTATCACTCTAACTTGTATATCTATTCTCCCAATTCTGTGTTGCAAAAGGCCTAGGAATCAGCTGAGAAAAAACCTAAATTCTCATTAAATAGTAGAATTGAATAATATGTTCTTAAAAGGAAAATGGAGGAAGACTTGAAATACTGGTAGAAAAACTATGGTCCCCATTATTATTTCAGTTTTTATTGGTCTATTGGATTCTGTGTTCTTTTAAAAATTTCACTCTTATTGGACCTAATAAAAAAAGACTTAAACTTAGTAAATGCTCAAATTTTATTTCCTAGACAAATTTGATGATTTGTTGAATTGTATTTAGGACCATCTGAGAAGGCAGAATCAGTTTAAGTTGTCATTCTTTAGCTATAGCTATTTTTTTTTTTAAACTTAAAACTTCATGGTTATATATTGGCTTGTGAATTTCAAAGAGGATGTGGGATAAAGAAAATCTCAGAAATTCAACAGGACAGTCATAATAGTCACACCATCCTACTCAAGCAATGTGTAAAATGAATCATGGCAGCCAAAGTTTAAACATTTTCTATTAGTAGTAACCTACATCATCACCTTTGTCAATCTTTTTCTTAGTTTCAGAGTCCAAAGTTCACAGTACTTCTTTAGTCTTGTTAGATCTCCAAAGTTAATTTTATTACCAGTGTTTTTTTAAAAGATAACATTATTCAGGAAAAAGTCTTTAAGGTTCTATACATGTATATCAGTGAGCTTTCTTTCTTGAATATATAAAAATGTGTTTCTTAATCCCTTTCTACTATTGTTTCCCCTTTTTTTCTGTGAATTTCTGACACTGAGGTTTATTATATTGTTGTTAGAACTCTCATTTCTTTAGGCTGTTTGAGTGCATTTCTGTAAGGCATATTCTCAGAAACTCCAGTGAACTTTTGTTCAAGGCCTGTAAGATCCTTCCTGGAGATCTTCCTCTCTGAACAAAGTACTGCTTAGGCCAAGAGAGTAAGATATAACCCCCTTTTGGCTCATCTTAATTCCAGCAAACTGAAGATAATTCCTGCCACAAAATTCCCAGAAATACCTTTACCAAAAACATTATTTAGCTGGATGGCTTACCTTAATTTGCCCATCTAGTTATGTGTTGTCCTACTGGTCATCTCATTTATTTATGTCTTATCAAATCTTTGTGTGTGTGTGTGTGTGTGTGTGTGTGTAAATGCAGCACACCAGTTTGTGATACAAATTTTAAAAGTTACTCTTGTATAAACTAAAAAAAAAGGTGACAGGAATTAAGTTTTTATCCTCTGCAATGCAATATTCTTGAGACTTCACTATTTTCAACCATCAATTTTTTTCTCTGAATTGCATTTTCCCTAGTTGATCTGTGTAGATTCTGTCTCTTAACTTCATTATGTATGAGCTTCAAGAGGGCAGATATTATTTATTTACAAACATCTGCTTATGTTTTTACTGATTAGCAGTAACCTACATAGATAAATATAGATAAACAATAAGGATACAAAGATGAATAAAAGGGGGTTGATGCCCTCAAAAAGCTCACACTTGAGGTGGAGAGATATGCATGCAAACAAACAGCTATGATATAGAGATCCATTTGCGGATAAATTGTTAGAGAGCAAGGAGTATACAGCAGCTGATTTCCTAGGGTAGCACTTGGGAATGGAGATGGGTCAGAAAGACTCTACCAAAAAGGATGAAATGAGGCTTAGTCTGAAAGGACCAATGATACTTTGCCCACAAGCATGAAGCACATTTTAGGAACAGGATACAAGCAACACAGAGCAAGAAGTTATACACAAATACGTTGTGGTACTTATACTGTAAAATTTTGAAGGATTTTTTAATTAGGAGAGATACATGATCAAAATCATGTATCAGAGCAATACATCTGGTGGCAAGATGGCTAGAAAGAGTGCTGGATGAGGCAGGTCATGCTGAGCAGGTCTTTGCATTATAATAGGTAAGTAAGGATTTAAAGGGTTGGAGTGCACATAAAAAGAAGTGAGCAGTTTCAATAGTGAAGAATTAGAATTGATTGACCAAAAAACCAACAAACACACAAATCAGGGGAAGAGGTAAGAGCTAAAAGGGCTCCAAGAATTTTGATTTAAGGTCAGTGGAAAATCAGTGCTACCGTGATCTGAAATCTGCAGCATATGAGGAAAAGCGGGTTTGAAAATGGGATCATGCACTGGATGTAATATTAGAACACTGAATTTTAAGATTCTTTGAGCAATCCATGTTCAACTGTCCAATAGGTCAGGTAATGAGGAGTGACTCCTGGGCTAGAGATCAAGATATGAAATTCAGCATAGGAATGTAGTTGCTGATGTGGGAATGGAGGAAGTCATCTGGAGAGAGAGATTAGAGAAGAGGAATGAGAATGGGAACCCAGGGAGCCACGAAATTTAGTGGGGAGGTAGACAAGGAGGACCCAGTCTTAGATGAGTGAGGAAGTGTCAGAGAGAAAACAGCAAGAAATCACTAAATAAAAACACCTGGAAGAAAAAGCAAGGCAAATGAAGCATTTCAAAAACATTCCATGGTGAACCAGATTAAATGTCATTGAGTAAGCTAATAAAATATACAAAAATGATCCACTCTATTTGGAGTAGATATATTTGTTTAGGTATAATTCAGAGAAGTAGAGCAAGACTGGGATTTTACACACATATGGCTGCTGTTGAGAGAAACAAGTGATATCATTAACATGTATCCAAGAGTAGAATGGAACACAGAACTTTACAACATCACAAGATAATCTTGTTCATCTATGAATGTCTAGGCTCTGTTGGTGGCCAGATATGTGACAACCACTCCTATAAAGTAATGAGCACTATAGGATTTAAGCACATAGCAAGCAAACATTATGGGGAGATTGTGGTCATAGAGTAAGGACATATCCATACATTATGGAAGTTCTATCCTAGAGAGAAAGCTGACTTTTTCTTGATATATGTCGATTCTATATAGTTGAAAAAGACTTTATTTTTTTTTTTTTGTTTGTTTGTTTGTTTTTTTTTAGACGGAGTCTCGCTCTGTCGCCCAGGCTGGAGTGCAGTGGCGCGATCTCGGCTCACTGCAAGCTCCGCCTCCTGGGTTTACGCCATTCTGCTGCCTCAGCCTCCTGAGTAGCTGGGACTACAGGCGCCCGCCACCGCGCCCGGCTAATTTTTTGTATTTTTAGTAGAGACGGGGTTTCACCGTGGTCTCGATCTCCTGACCTTGTGATCCGCCCGCCTCGGCCTCCCAAAGTGCTGGGATTACAGGCGTGAGCCACCGCGCCCGGCCGAAAAAGACTTTATTATGCAGTGATACCCTATCATACTATTATCAACTGAAAATATAAAAACGTTAAGTTTTATTTTAGGTTAATCTAAGTCCTCTGAATCATCATCATCTGTTAATTTCCACATTGGTTAGAAATTCAATGACGATGACAGAGATGATGAGCTACTAAAGATGTCATTGATAATGAGAAAAATTTTACTGGAAGCCAAATTGCAAAAGAATAAGAAATAAGGAGGAGAAGAAGCATGAAAATAAGGAGTATACATTACTATTTTGAGAATCATAAGTAATGAAGCAAACAGGAAATTGAAAACTTGAGCACATTTGTGAAAAAGGGTAAAGTCAGTAAAGAAAAAGGGATAATTAATAGACATCCTGTTAGAGGCAGAATAAAATTGTTTAAAAACATCAAATGAAGGAATAAATCTTAGCCAGAAAGTGGGACGATTCCTCTGTGCCCAGGGACATGAAAAGAGAGAGCTGTGCAGCACTTATGTCTAGACTGAGGTTGCAAACAGTGAATAAGCATTGTTTTAACTTTTTACAGTCATCCAGAAGACAAGTAAAGAGAAGCGAGATGGCCTAATTGATTTTGATGGGGCAGAGATGATAGAAAGGCAAGAAAATGTGGAATCTGAGGAGCATCTAGGAGAAGGATGAACAATGGAGTCCAGACCAGCAGGAAGGTTGCTGAGGAAGCATCCATGTTAACCCAATCAGAAAGATGTGGTGCAAATTAGAAAGTTAATAGGTTATAGTCATATAATTTTGCTAATTTTGACTTTAGTATTAAAGATGAAAAAGATCCCGAATCCCTACACTTGAATTAGACAGACACAAGAAATATACACTGAGTAGCAACACTAGAGGTTCTACAACTTATTTCACTGGCTAGTATTTTGTTGGTCCCAAATCCCTATGGGCGTTTTATCCTTGTGAGCTGAGTAAGATGAACTTAAATCTTTACATCTCCTTTGCTCTTGGGACTGAAGAACTTGCCTGGATTCAGGTTGAGTGCTGTTTGATGCCTACTTTCTCCCGAGCTCCACCTTGGTCTCTGTTTGGTCATTACTGCCTGTGTTTGACAAAAATAAAATGATGGAAAGAGAGAAACACTAAGATAAAAGAAGAGCTCTCTTTGCTTCTTTACCCTAAAATATTACCCTTAATGCAGTAAAACCATGGGTGTCTGTGAGGATTGCATTTTGTTCCTGACTCATTTCAAAGCCTTGCGGTGGAGTGGGCAGGGTGGGTATATCAGGAATCCTTGAACTTCTAGATCACTGATTCTAAAGTGGTGGGGGTGAGGTGGGTGGAAGAAAGGTATCAGAGTCATGTAGAAAGTTATTTTAAGAGAAAGAGTGTTTGTGTATGAATGTATCCATGTGGGGGGTGGGTAGAGGGTGGGTGCTGTAAAAACTTTCCAAGAATTCTAATAAACACCTGTCTTCTCCTGACTGAAAGTCATCTCCCTACAGATGAGCAAGTAAGAACCATAGGCATGGTATTGGGGGTTAAGATCTAGGAGGTGGGATGGTTCTGGCAGATGACAAAGACCAGGAAGTGGACTACTCGAGTGGAATGGAGTTGAAAATGATTAGAATAAAGACCAGGAAAGAGTGAAGCTGGAGTCCTGGGTTTGTCCACTGCAAGATTACTGAGGTATAGAATTTCTCCTTTATCACCTGCAGCACTCTCTAGCACCAAATACATAGTGTGAATTCAATAAATACTCTTAATAGACTGTGTACATTTCAGAAAAATGTGTTACTTTTAATTACCAATTATGTGAGCATGCAACATTGCTAAATACAAAAGTCATACAAGCTCACAAATGACTTCAGAGACTGCCACTCTTGTAATTAAAGAACAATTTAGGGTCTATTAAGACATCATGAATTATAGATCCTTTCCTATTTTCACTTGATGACTACACATTTTCTCCCTACTACTACTGCTACTACAGGTTTCACTTAGAAGCTTTGCTGCCCGGCAGTTACATTTCTTTATCCATTATTGTTTCCCTGAAGAGAAATAGCAGTATCATTCATCTTCTAAAATGGTGCATTGCCACTGTATCTAAGTAAGACTCAAGTATAGGGCATTTACCATTGACTGTTCTGGCAGTATTATCTAAGAATCAAATTTCAATGTCTGTTATTTATTGGAAAAATATTTCTATGAATTTATGATAACAATATGTTGGCATAGGATGATTACAATTGATAAAAGGTAAATTTAACAATTTCATGCTTGTTGCAAATAAGTCAAAAAGCCAAAGTCCCCATGTTTGTTGGTAATTAAACAAAATGAGTAGCATGAAATATAAAAAATATGAATCATGCTGTTTTTACAGACCACATGCCAGAAAAATAACTTCTGGGAAACACACCCCCCAAATAAGACATAATTGAATTTCTTTTTTTAAAAAAAGATATACTTTGTGTGACCTACTCATATCTGTGTTATTACCCATCCAGGGAGCTTTGAGAAAGGCAATTTCTCCTTCTGGGATTCAGTTTCCTTCTGTAAAATATGGCGGCTGAAGAAGTTCATCTCTAAAAGTTCCGAGAGCTCTGCAGTTGGCTCTAATTTTATGACATGTGCACTGGAAAGCTCATTGTTGACAAACGTGGGTACTAATCCTAAATTCATCACTTACCAGCTCTTTAAGCTTCTAAAGGTTATATTTTATTGAGTGCTTATATTTTAATCTGTGAAACTGGATAAAAATACCACTCTAATAGAATTGTTTGAGGATCAAATGGGAGAAGACGAGCTGCAAAGCCATTAGCATAGGAATAGTTGGTTAATAGGCATCCAATGCCTATTACCAAACCCAAGGCCTTGGTTTCCTACCCTTTCCTTCGCTCTTTAAAAATTCAGATCCATGTGTATTCTTGACTTGCAAATAAAGGAAACTAAAATAAAATTTGAAAGATACCATGAATAAGCAAAATGTATAGGATGTGCACATTTTGGAAAAATAATTTGTATCTCCCTAGCTTGGGAATACCTTTGGTTTTGAATATAGCAGACAAAGCAGTAGTAAGAAGTCAAACTAAATCCAAAGCTCCATATGACTTTGCAATTTAGCAGTATTTATATATTTAAAGACAAGCATGGCACCACATGCATTAATAATAGTATATCACATAGGAATATAAACTCTCCACATACACTCAGCACTGGTTCTAAACTTTTCGAAATCACATAAAATCAGTTTGGAATTTCACAACCTTAAGAAAGAAGAGAAGTTTAAATTCACAAGAAACTTATTAAAATATTAAATGAAGATACTGAAAACTGACTGTAGGGGTTCGATGGTTTAAACAGTTTACCAGGGATTGCCTAAAGTAACCCTAGGAACCTCTTTTCTCACTTGTGAGTCTATTAATAGGTGATGTGTTTGAATTTTACTGGGCATTTTGGCCCCTGATGGATTAGACAGAAGGAAGCATTCCAAAATTTAATCTTTCCTCTTTCTGCTCTCGGAAAGGCTCACATTATTAACTTTTTTTCTAGTAATATCTGATTGAGTACTAAATGCAACCCATGCCCTTATTCCAGTCAGTTGAAATGTTCTGTAGAAGGAGATGTGAGCAGACTTACCTTTTATCCTGTATGTAATTACATAGTAGGGCTGAGTTTCTGGCACAACCACACAAATTACCTATTGAAATGCTGCTCTAACTACTTCATGTGGAATGGTATCTAAGCCCTCAAGGACAGCTAAGTGGGCTTGTTACTGTAAAGGGACTCCCATTGTCTGCTATTTGTCCAGTAATTCA
This sequence comes from Macaca thibetana thibetana, assembly GCF_024542745.1. NCBI lineage: Eukaryota > Metazoa > Chordata > Mammalia > Primates > Cercopithecidae > Macaca > Macaca thibetana. The sequence goes on from NC_065585.1 coordinate 66,301,349, forward strand.
TGAACCACTGGCATATTACTGGTTCCTTATTTATTACCACTGACAAATGATTTCATAATACTGACCAGAGGGATTACACAGCTCACAAAAACTTTCCATATAAGAAGCACGATGTTAAAACACAGCAGAGGCCATCAAACACAGTATTAATGAGAATTTTGTTAGCTTCTAATGATAATCATTATTGTATCAGAATGCAATTCACTCTAATTATTAGTAAAAGTTTACAAACATTAAAAAGTGCATAATAACATTTGGATCTGAGAGGGCTGAAAAAAGACATGAAAACACAACACCAGGGCTTTACTTTTGTGATTGGTGTCCACATGATTGCAAGGAGATTACTTTCTCCACCTTATTCAGCTTAGTGAAGATAAGTTGTCCTCCAAATTTAAATAGTATCATACAGCATTGTGAGAAATTTGATTCCATAGAACAAATTATTTCCAGTCCTTAGTATGATCTTGGCTTTTCTTTTCTACCTTTCCAATTGTCCAAAATTCTCATAAATTAAAATATATATATATATATATATTAGGTGGGAGAAGTTCTCCACTTGAGAATAAAACAAACTTGATAGATTGAATACCAGTCTGTGCAGACACCAAACAGACTGAATTCAGGTGATATTCACATTAATGGATATTTTCAAATGTCTGTATAATAAAGCAATGGAGTCTTGATGAATCTGTTAGACTTAAACAACTCATCAACATATAATGAGCAAGGGGAAAGACTGTGTTTTAAAAAAGGGTGTTCTATCCTGTGTACACCACCACAGTATGGAAAACTAAAATAAAAAGACAGCCCTTTTAAAAATGAGTGGTATAAAAATTCACAGTAATGCACATCATTTTGTTTTTCATAAGCAATCAGAGAAGGGGGCAGTGCTGAGCATCTATATTGTACAATACAAAACAGTGTAAATAACACAGCAGTAACACACATATACATAATGCTAAAAACAGTGCTTTCTGGATCTTTCTTTTACTGGGTGAACACTTGAGCCAGAGATATTTAAACTCTGGGGTTCAATCAACCCTTCGCAATTAGACACAATTAAATCCTCTGACATTGTGAGGGGCCAGATGCTACAGGAAGAATCATCATCTAGGTCGGTGCTACTCTCTATAAGCATTTCGTCACATGATCAAGTGAAAGGATCCATACAAAAATGACGCCCAAACACAAGCCACATGATTTCAACCATTGCTAATGACAGAGGTAGGGAAAAGTCTGCCTGCAGCCACAGCCTCTGCCCTCATTTTTAACATGATAATGAGCAGGTTCCTGCAATGCAGCACAGCCATTTTCTTTTTCCTCTTTTCACTCATGGAAACAAATGCATTCCAGACACTCCTGGAGATTTGAGACATTGTCAGGTGTGGTCGAGGGTCAAAGTGGGGTGTTAGCTTTCAGATTTTGCTGCTTCTCCCTGGGCTTCCCCACTTTGTTCTGTAGAACTTCGTTGTGCATCTTCTTCACCTTCTGCAAAAGAAAAACAAAAACGGAACACAGGCAAAATAAAAATGATTGCTTTTATTTCCAGCTCTCAGTATGTCATATTGGTAACTTCAGAAATACTAAAGAGGTCCGAAACCCTTGAAGGGAAAAGTATATTTTCTTGGTAGTCAGTTCACCACTGGAGTTTTCAAGGACTGATCAATTCTGTGAACTTGGGACAGCATGGCTCAAAAACAAAATAATATTCAAATGTTCAGAGTAGTTAGTGATCAGCTAAGCTTTGGATAAATAGCTCAGAAATCTCATGACCAGGTCATGTCACTTAGATATAGTTTCACAGGCTGCAGAAATCAGAAATGTCTTTAAGTAGAAATCAGAAGTGAGAGCATGTTTACGTTTTTATGCCTGATTGTCTTATTTGAAGAAATATTTTAAAACTGTATTTTCTCTTTTTTATAGCACTTGATGATAACCCAGCTAATTTCTCAGAGGTTCTATTAGTTCAAAGTAAAAGCAATAGTGGAAAATGAAAGGACACTATGTCAGCTGGCCAGTCCCTTGTCAAATAGTTATAATGGCCTCTGGTCTGCCCTTAGAGAACATGTGCACAATTCTAATAAAACCAGCCTCATAACTGCACCCTCAGTAGCAATCTTAGCCAGTGGTATAGCAAACATTTCAATGCTTTCACTCCATATTAGGTCACATTATATAAGTACAAGCTGTTGGCAATTTCAGACTCAAAGATTCAAATATCTGCATGAGATATTTGGTTATCAGGCAGCCAATATGACTTGGTGGACAAAATGTTTTCAGGTGTTGCAATAATATAAACGAATCAATATTTGCTAAGGGTTTGTTATCATAATTCAAATAAAGGCAGGTAAGTGGGCTGCTCTATTCTTTGGACCATAATGTTATAGGGCAGTTTCTCCTCTACTCTTAGCAAGTACACACGAAGCACCCCACCGTACTCTAACAACATTAAATCTTTAGGAAAATTAAAATCAATTCTTCTACATAAAAATATTTTCTTGTAAAGCAGTACCAAGGGTATGACCAGACATTATATGTCATTTTCATGCACTATTTTATTATGAGAGGCTCCCATGATGCACAGATGGCCTGGTTCTGAGATGTGTAAATTAGCATGCAACAAGAACTTGATAAACAGGAGAAGCTTTTGGTAACCAAAGAAATGAAGTCAAATTAGGGCATCTCTAAGACAGTAGAATATTTCAGGATGAAAGTGATTGTATAAATACAAGATGAGGAACTTGACTCCCATGGGGCTTGGGACCTTCTAGGTGTCTGGGGACACTTCTCAGGGCTTAGCATTATGCTGCAAACATAGAGACTGTTGCTAAACAGATGCTTATTAACAAATAAAAGTAAACATGAAGCAACAATATTGTTGAGTATAAACTAAAATGAAGCTGAAACATTTATGAATTAGAAAGGAAATTCTTCACAATTCTTAGTGACATTGAATTTGTCATTATATATTTGTCTTTTTTTATATTTTAGATCTTCATGTTATGCAGTTATTAGTTTTTGTACTTAGAATAAACAAAGTTATTGCTTTGTATACTGTTCCTGGTTTTGGACTTCATAATTTTAAGAGAAACAGCAAATGTTGCAAGAGCCTAGTGAATTGCAATTAGCATGCAAAAATATTTAGAAAAGAAGACATTTGGAAGTATAAAGATAATTTAAATTAATTATAATATAATGAATATAAAATTATTTTATTTACATTTATTAATATAAAATTTCAATTTATTATTTAAGTAATTTATAATAATTTAATATGTTTTCAGGAAAATAAAATGGTCTTAGGACCAACAATTCTCAACTTCAGGAAAAATAGAAAAAGAAGAAATTAAATTACACTATGAATACAAATGTCCTAATATTAAGAGTGGCTAAAATTAATGCAGACTCTTTAAAATAGCATATGTGTAAGAAAAACAAAATATAAATATTATGCAAGACTGCAGCAAACTGTATTTATCCATCTCATGTTACCAAATTGGAATAATTTCCTATACCATCTTTCTCAGAGCTGTTCTGGGAAGTAACTACTGGTAGCAATAATAGCACAACAATGAAACCTAAGATACACACAGGTCTATGTATTCCAAAGTGGTAACGTTAAAGTTTTATTATTAATCTGAATTTGAAAAGACCAGTCTGAGAAGTACCGAGCTTTAGCCATTGAATAAAATACTGTCCTTATGTATTTTAAAGTAATGTTGCTGAGCCGTTTCATTAATCTATATATGCATATACTCTGACTCCGTTTTCTAATAATCTAAATGTTTTACCTTAAAAATTCTAACAGCGAAGACATATTGAATAATTAAGAGTCAGAAACTGTGATAAGTGCTTTCCATGCACATAATATCACGGTTCCCTAATCGTGAATTCTTTTCACTTTTAAAGGTTATTTTTACACAAGTCTTCTCAGGGAAACACATTCAGCTTTGATACCTACAAAAGCTACGGGTGGAGGAACTGTCAGGGAACTTATTCTAATACTCAGAAGTAAAACTGTCAAGTATTTTAATCCATCAAACTTGTTTTTCTTTTTCATTAATGAAGACAGACTCCTTGGGTAAGAATTCCAGACCCAGTAAGGAGACATATTTTTCACAAACCCATTCTATCTGGAATGGGAAATCAAAGACCCTTTTACCTAAGACTTACTAATGTAACAGATCATTTTACTTCCATTCTTAATAAAATTAGCCCTGGAGACTCTGTTTTTCTAAAATTGTTTTTAGAATTGAAGTCTATCAGAATTACCTGCAAATCTTGTTAAATATCTATCTAGTAAATGTTAGAGGTGGCCAATATTGTCAAAGGTAGGCGCTCCAACTTAGTTAAATACTGTACATAAGCAATTTCAGCTTTTGTAGAAATTAGGCTTTAAAAAAACATACCATGTGTTTTATTGATTGCATTAATAAAATCAGATTAAGGACTCTGCATTTAAGTGAGAAGCCTTCTAAAGAGACATCACTGAAAATAGAGCAGGATTGATTAAGAGATTAGTCTCAGACTTTCATCTTGCCTTAGATTGTTTAAAACTCTTTATATTAGATTACTTTCAAAGATGACTTTAGTGCCTCAATCCCACTTAGTAAAATGCTGCAAATCATTCCATGCTTACAGAGAAATGTGTGCCAGATGACTTACCTGTCTTGTTGATATCAAGACCTGCTAATTTCAAGGCTAATTCATTGCTGTTGCCACTTGCAGAGGAAACCAGGATATCATGTATTGCATTTCTTCTACCTGTTCTTCCTGAGGCAATAAAATCTGCATACGTAGTTTCCACATCAGTCATTGCTACCAAATATCCACATAGCAGGGACTACAAAAGAAAGTAAAATTAATAGGTAAATATAATGGTAGTCAATGCTAAACATTTAACAAAGACAACTGTTAAACTACCAACCTAGTATATGAATGTGAAACAACTGTCCTGTTTGCAGGTTCACAAAACAAGTAATGCCTTTTCTGATCCTAAATATTTAAATCAAAGGTCTGGGAACCTTTAATGTACAGGGCCTGGTAGTACATATTTAGGGTCACATGATCTCTATTCCAACTACTCAACTTTGTCCTTACAGTAAAAAAGCAGCCACAGCCAATACGTAAAACAAATGTTATAAACAAACTTTATTAACAAAAATAGGGAATGGGCTAGATTTAGCCTACATGCCATAGTTTGTTGACATTTAGTTTACATTATAAAATTATCTTTCTCTAATACCATTTTAGTCATTCTTCAACTCCAGAGAGAACTTGCGATCAGGTGGGGGGCGTTGAGTGAAAAGTAGTTCATCCTAGGGATAAGCAGTAAGTGAGAGCATTGTCTGTATAATTTGTTAACGAAATGGACCAAAATTCAGTTTGCTTTTTATTACCACTATGCACCATGCACCAGCAATTCTAAATATTTTCAGTGATCAAGTACTGCTCTCAGTCCAGAAAAACAGCCCCTACGCTCCCCTCAGTGAGTCATTACTTGAGAGGAGTAACATATACTCTTGATTAAATCTTGGAAATAAAATGTAAAAAGGTATAAAAACTGATTACTCAAAACCCTCTCATTTCTATCATTAAAATGGCCATACTCCCCAAAACAATTTATAGATTCAATGCTATTCCTAGCAAACTACCAATGATACTTTCCACAGAATTAGAAAAAAATCATTCTAAAATTCATAAAGAACCAAAAAAGAGCCCAAATGGCCAAAGCAACCCTAAGAAAAATAAAAATAAAAAACCAGAAGCATCACACTACCCAATTCTAAGCTGTACTACAAGGCTACAGTAACCTAAAACAGCATGACACTGGTACAAAAACAGACAAAGAGACCAATGAAACAGGTTAGAGAACCCAGAAATAAAGCCACACTTAAAGCCATCTGATCTTCAACAAAATTGACAAAAAAAGGCAATGGGGAAAGGACTCTCCAATAAATGGTGCTGGGATAACTGGCTAGCCACATGTAGATTGAAACTGGACCTTTTCCTTTCACCATGTACAAAAATCAATTCAAAGACTAAGTCAATTTCAATTGATTAAAGACTTAAATGTAAAACCTAAAACTGTAAAAACTCTAGAAGAAAACATAGGGAATACAATTCTGGACATAGGCCCTTGCAAAGAATTTATGTCAAAGACTCCAAAAAGAATTGCCACAAAAGCAAAAATTGACAAAGGGGACACAATTAAACTAAAGAGCTTCTGCACAGCAAAAGAAACTATCAACGGAGTAAACAGATAAACCACAGAATGGCAGAAAATAGTCTCAAATTATGCATCTGACAAAATTCTAATATCCAGAACTGAAAAAGAACTTAAACAAATCAACAAGCGGTGGTTCACGTCTGTAATCCCAGCACTTTGGGAGGCCAAGGTGGGTGGATCACCTGAGGTCAGGAGTCCGAGACCGGCCTGACCAAAATGGTGAAACTCCGTCTCTACTAAAAATACAAAAATTAGCCAGGTCTGGTGTTGGGTGCCCGTAATCCCAGCTACTTAGGAGGCTGAAACAGGAGAATCACTTGAACCTGGGAAGCAGAGGTCACAGTGAGCTGAGATCACGCCCACTGCACTCCAGCCTGGGTGGAAAGAGTGAAACTTCATCTCAAAATAAATAAATAAATAAATAAATAAATAGATAGATAGATAGATAGATAGATAGATAGATAAATAAAAGCAAAAACCAAACAGCTCCATTAAAAATGGGCAATGGATATGAACAGACACTTCTCAAAAGAAGATACACACATGGCCAACAAGCATATGAAAAACTGGCCAACCTAATCATTAGAAAAATGCAAATCAAAACTACAATGAGATACCACCTCACACCAGTTAGAGTGGCTATTACTAATTAATTCAAAAATTAACAGATGCTGGTGAAGTTGCAGAGAAAAGAGAACACTTTTACACTACTGATGGGAATATAAACTAGCTCAGCCACTCTGGAAAACATTTTAAAGATTTCTCCATGAACTTAGAACTACCATTAGACCCAGCAATCATATTACTGGGTATATACCCAAAGGAATATAAATCATTCTTCCATAAAGACACATGCACACGTATGTTCATCAGCACTTTTCACAATAACAAAGACATGGAATCCACCTAAATGCCCATCAACAGTGGATGAGATCATGTCTGTTGCAGCAACATGGATGGAGCTGAAGGCCATTATCCTAAGTAAATTAATGCAGGAACAGGAAACCAAACACTGCACATTCTCACATATAAACTGAGTACAAATGGACAAAAGAAGGGAACAATAGACACCAGGGCCTATCTGAGGATGGAAGGTGGGAGGAGGGTGAGGATAAAAAAACTATAGGGTACTATGCTTATTACCTGGGTAATAAAATAATCTGCACACCAACCCCCCTAAATATGCAATTTACCCATGTAACAAACCTGCATATGTACCCCTTGAACCTAAAATAAAAGTTGGAAGCAAAACAAACAAAAATAAACCAAAACCACCTCATTTGTAAAATTCTGAATTTGGAAATTCTCTCCTCTCGTCACAGCCACCTTTTCTTTCTCTTTTCTCTTATACTCAATGAACCAATTCTTTATACTGATGCTGTCTTTAATTCCTTGAATCACTTTTTAGTTTCCTCTAGGTCCAGCCCTACTTGAATCAGTTACGCACTACTTTATGTAGTTTTTTTTATTAGCATCAAGAAGTTCCTTTGATCTATTGTTATCTTTACTTCTGTACCTACACTTCACTGCTGGGAAAACACTATAGTATATTTTCTCTGATCTCAGTACTGGGTGGTTGAGTGTTACCAGAAAAAGTCACAAAATTGTGCCAATTGGCTCAACTAGAAATTTCTGGCTCTATTATTAGTATACACTTGGATGGAGTTGCCCAGAAATTCTTCGGTTCACCTCTAGTTGACTCTTCCTTATGCTATTCTCTTTGGGAAGGATTCCAAAGCCTTTCCAGTCTACACACCAGACACCACCTACCTTAAGAGACGACTCTGCATCTTCCTCTGAGAAGATACAGGACATCTGTTACAAATTCTCTAAAAATTCTTCCTTTGTCAAACAACATTTCTCAGTATAATCACCATTCTTTCTTTTTTGGATGAATTGACCTGTCTTTCTAAGACATGCTATTGATTTTATTTCCTTCCACCTCTAATGTCGTTACCCACTGCCCATTAACATGACACATGTTGGAGAATATATTTTCCCTCATTTCTTTCCCTTGATATCCATTACAGGTTCTAATAAGGCAGAAACTGCATTTTGTTAATATTTTAATCACATACAATTTCTAGCAGAGTTGTTTGCTAGTGTTAAATAAGAATATGTTAAATAGAACTGACCAATGAGGAAGAAATATATTAATCACCTTTTATCGGTGACCACAGAAAACTTTCCTGCTTCCTGATTGTACTAAATTACTAAATCCTAAAAATTCATCTACTTCAGTCTAGAAGTTTTATAGATGAAGAACCTGAGGACCAGATAATTCAAGTGATCTGACCATATTCACATAGTTAATAATTTAATCTGCCCATATTCACATAGTTAATGAATTAAGTACTTGGAACTTAAGTCTGCAAAGTTCCTGCCCACACTTTTTACTTTACCAGGCAGCCTGTCTATGAGTAAGTCAGAGTTTGAATAAAGTTTTTGGACCTTGGAATAATTCAGTGTTATTAGTGGTAAAGATATTTTCATTATCTGCATTACCATTAACCAACACAGTGTTTGGTTTCTACATTACTTCAAAGGTTTAGAACTGAACATGCACATCAACCTAGCAAAAACATCTTATAAATATTTAAGGAGAGGTAGAGTCACAAGACATATTCAAGCTCTTTTCACAATAATTTTCAATCTTAGTCTCTTTTTATAGCTTTTAAAAACATAGGCTTAGGCCAGGCATGGTGGCTTATGCCTGTAATCCCAGCACTTTGGGAGGCCAAGGCAGGCAGATCACGAGGTCAGGAGTTCAAGACCAGTCTGACCAACATGGTGAAACCTCGTCTCTACTAAAAATACAAAAAGTAGCTGGGCGTAGTGGCGCACGTCTGTAATCTCAGCTGTACAGGGGGCCAAGGCAGGAGAATCACTTGAACCCAGGAGGCGGAGGTTGCAGTGAGCCAAGACTGGGCTACTGCACTTCAGCCTGGGTGACAGAGAGAGACGTCATCTCAAAAAAACAAATAAAGAAACAAATAGGCTTAAAAAAGCACAAGTGCTATTATTTCTGATCTGATAACAATGCTGTAAAATAGGAAAACAAATCCTCATTTTTCAGATGAAGAAAATAAGTCTCAGAGATTTTAATAACCATGAAATCATACATATTACCATGACTTAAACTATGGGTATATGTCTTTGGGTTTTCTGTAAAGGGCGGTGTACTTTGCAATAAAGGTCCCTGTTTTTTGCCATTATCATTTCTAACTGCCATAATAATACATACCCTTGTAGGGTTTTATATCTAATTCTCCTTGCTGAAAATAGTTTTTAAAAGATTTGAAATACCAAAAATGAGGCAGAGAAAGTGGTAAAAATTTCCATGGGAATGTATATATTAAACGAAAGTGTCTTGTATTATGATTTATCTATTTGGGATTTTTAAAAGATCCTGGTGGCAATCCTACTTGTACGAGGGTAACCAACAACTTACTCTGAATTTTTATTTAGTCCACTCCCAAGTAATGAACACAGGAAGGAAGAAATGAGGTTATGAGAGACATAAAAGTATATTGTGCTTACTTTTAAAATCTTCATATATAGCTTTCATTTCAATTGAATGAAAGACAATGTGGACAATTGTGAGAAGAGGTTATTCCTGTAAAGTTGAAATATATTTTTGGTTCAATGGGCATCCAATTCTGCATCTTTAAAGTAACATGGAAACTAAGTAATGGATATCCAATTACACTAGCCAATATAATTATTATAATACAAATAGCTATTGTTATAAAAGTAATATTTCATTGCTAATTATGTTTTCTTTCTCTAAATAGGTCTATTTTCCAATAAAAGAACAATAGCTAACAAACAACACACACCAAATATGTGAATGAAGGAAAGCATACAATTACATTTTTAAACAAAATATATATTGTATACTCCAGATTTTCTCTATGATTATAGTGCTTTTAGTTAATTCCCCTTAAGTGCTCAAAAATAGATATTTTTACCTGCATGGTGGTTATGGTTTTTTTTTTTTTTTTCAGTCAAGCATTTAGATACTGCTAATTTAGTGATATGACTCCAAGAGATAAATATCTTTTACGTCAAGTATACCTGTATAGATGACTTGTACTTCTGCTTTGAAATTCTGGAGAACAGCCATAAAAATTATGGTTGACAGATATTCACCCCCCAAAATTACAAAATTCAAAAAAAGCCAGATAAATGTCAGCAGCAGATGGAAGTGTAATAGACCAGCAAGTAGCACATATTCTGACTTTATAAAAATAATCAGGAAAAAATCTGGAAAACTTATTAAAAGTAGACTTTGACTCTTTACTAGAGTTTCCTGTCTATGTTGCTATAATTGGAATTTTCTAGACATAACCAAATGATAGTATTGAATACAGACAAGGTAATATGGTGTTACTCTTTTGTATCCAGTTATACCAAAGATGCAATTATACTAATATTCGGCCCTATGGGATAGGGAAAAGAGGGAAATGGACACTTTATTATTTAAATACTGAACTATTTAAAGTTGTATTAAATTTTAAAGCATAAATCTCTAAAACCTGACATCTAAAAATTCAATCAAAATCTATGAATTAGAAATAAGCTTGCTCTTTCTTTTCCCCATTCTTAAAACAGCCTCACTCTCTTACTCTTTAGCAACAGAAGCAATATTGCTGCTCTACAAATTCTTTATATAATGGATTTCAAAACTGAGACTCATGATCTGTGTTTTCCTTTTTTATGCTATCTTTTTAAAATTCCATACACACAAATTTTTTGAGTGAATAAAGCAAAAGGTATTACTATAGTAGAATTTATAGATTTAGATAGATTTCAAGAGGCTATGAAAAGCATGTACTTACGTCTCCTACGTTAAACAAACTGAAGTGTTCCACATCGATGGATTCTAGAAGTTGGGACTATGATGTTGCTAAAATGATTTTTATAGTGACATTGAGTCATGAGCCAAATGGTGACTGGATAACATGCTAATTTTACTCCTGTAAATGGGACACATGAAATGAGACTCACAGACTTGGAGGAAAGAATGGAGAGAATGTCATTAGCATGCACTGAAGACTTCTCTTTAATCTGAATACTATGATTTAAGTAAGAAAGAAAGAAAAAAAAAGAAAGAAAATTCTCCTTATTCCACTGTTACAAAATGCAATTATACAACTTCTCAACTTTGACTTTGTGAAATCATGGGAAGCATGTTTAAAGCCCTTGAGCAGTTTACTACGTGTTTAATGCTTGGTCTACATTAGTATTTCTGAATTGTTTTGGTCTCAGATATCTATTACATGCTCAAAAATTATGAAGAACTCCACTTAGCTTTCATTTGCCAGGGATAAATCTACCAATATTTAACATATCGGAAATTAGAAAAATTGAAAAAATTAAATAATTACTAATTCACCTCAAATACTATTAATAAACCCATTACACTTTATATAAATATTTAATGACAATAAAATATATTCTCCAAAGCAAAAAAATAAATAAATAGTGACAAGCGTGGCATTGATTTACATTTGTAACTCTCTGGCTTAATTTTGCAAATGTCTGGTTTAATAAAAGACATCTGGCTTCTCATATTTGCTTCTGCATTCAGTCTCTCTTAATATGTTGTTTTAGTTGAAGTATATAAGAGAATCTGGCTTAACAGAGATATTATTATTTTAGCTGGAAAAGTGAGGAGAATTTTAATAGCTTTTTCAGATAATTGTGGCTTTTCTTCAATGTGGAATCTAAAGTCATATGAATATGCTTTCCATACTCTGCCTTTAGAAAGTTCCCATTGTCTTTCTTGCAGTTTGAAATGGTCTTTTGTCCACACATTTTTTTCCTTTTTTTTTTTTAAACTATCAGACATTGGTCATCTGGAAAATATTGGTACACTGGGTTATGTAAATTTCCCAAATGGTAGCACATTTAATTATACAATATCACATTTGTTAGCAATACCACCTATCTCATCTGAAAAGTCTTTAAGAATTGGGAAACTGACAAATTCACAGGGGCAGATAAGAAGTTTTCCAAAATTATAACTTTTGTTTGAAAGTTCAGATTTTTTCACTGGCAAAAGATACTGTTAGATTTTGCTTTCCTAGAAGTGACAAGGTCACTTTGTTCATTTTCAAGAAAATCTCTGCCAAATGTCCAAGTTTGTACAACTGCAGTTTGCCTGTCACTTCTTTCAAGTAAAAATGGTGATCCAAGAAAATAGTGTCTAGCTCAGCTCTCAACCCACAGTTGCACAAGGTGCTTTACTTGTGATAACCATGTGTTTGATACACAACAGAAGTATTTCATGAGATGTCCCATTTCATCACACGAATATTAAAAAGATGTGTACTCAAAGGTCGAGATTCAAGAAAATGAATTTTTTTTTTTTACTGCTGCATCAAGTACATTCTTAGGTAAGCCTGGCACTAAAAAAAATACTAGTTGTGAGTGTGTAGGGGTGCAGAATACATAGATCACTAGGAAAGTTTGGTGCCGCTGACTTGCTTAGTGCAAAAGTGCCAGCAGTTCCCTGCCCACCCCCGCCTTGCTTTTGCATAATTCCTGCAAATGTCAGCCTTTCCCCCCCTCCCCGAATGGCAACATTACTTCATTTCTCCTCTCAAACTTTCTTTAGATCAGACTCAAATACTTTTTCCCCCTACAATGTTTAACACATAAAAACTTTAAAATGAGAAACTTCACCTGTAAATGTTTAAAATGTTAGAAGTATTATCTTTCTTTAGAAAATATTTTTATAATTGGGCAATGACCTCAAAGCTACTCATAAATCCTTATACTAATTTCTGGTTTACCCCTATACTATCCCTAATAAAAACAATTTTTTTTTCTATGCTCTTTAAATTTTATTTGTATCTTGCTTTCTTACTCCCCATAGCAAATCTTACCTAATAACTTTGTGGAGACCAAGGTCATCATTCATCTTCAATCCTCTTTCTTTATTGTCACATTTAAAGTCATCCATCTCTTTATTCAAGAGTCCTTTTGCCCACCATTATTAATACCTGACTGGTGCTCTTGATTCTATCTTCGCCTCCATTATCATTCCTTCAATTCTGCCTCTTGCTTCTGGAGTCACGATTTTACTTCAGCTACTTCTTTAACATCTTTCAAATTGCTTACATTTTCCCTGTTATAAAATCTTCTATCTTTTAACTCTGTATTTTTTTCTCTTTCTTTCTTTTTTTTCTCTTTCTTTTTGAGACAGGGTCTCGCTTTGTTGCCCAGGTTGGAGTGCAATGGAACAATCAATCCTGTATGTTCTTTAAGACATTCATCTCTTTTTATTTCATTTAATCCCATATAGGAAAAGAGGTAGATACTAGTTTTCCCTGCTTCCTCTACACTGCTTTATTTTTAATTCCCCTTGTAATTTTATACATATATCTAAGGAGAACTGTTTTCCCAGGAACTATCACTACAGATTATTCACCAAATGCAAGTCTTTTCACAATAGTCATTCATATCAAATTGTATATAGCATTTTACATGGCAGTTTTTTTGTTGTTCTTTTTGTTGTTGTTGTTGTTGCAATTTTGCTCTTGTTGCCCAGGCTGGAGTGCCGTGGCACAATCTTGGCTCACCGCTACCTCTGTCTCCCGGGTTCAAGAGAGTCTCCTGCCTCAGCCTCCTGAGTAGCTTGGATTACAGGCATGCACCACCATGCCCAACTAATTTTGTTTTTTTAGTAGAGATGAGGTTGCTCCATGTTGGTCAGGCTGGCCTCGAACTCCCGACCTCAGGTGATGCACCCACCTCGGCCTTCCAAAGTGTTGGGATTACCTGTGTGAGCCACCGCACCTGGTCTTTTTTTTCTTTTTGAAATGTTCTTCTCTCTTGGCTGCCGTAGTTACTGTAGTCTTTTGGCTGCTTTATAATCTTCCTGTACTTCTTGCTTTTCCCACTACTTATCTCTTAAAATAAATCTTTATTCTCCTTTTTGTTTTTTATGCTCTTTCTGGTAATCCCATTTACCCTAATAACCTTAACTGCCACCTGTGAATTGATGCTACTCAAATCTATAATTCTGGGACCTGATATTTTTTTAAAGCTTCACTAGAGAATTTCTACTGACTGTTAAATACTCCACTATGGATGTCTTTAAAAATCTCAAATTCAGTATATTCAAAATGGGATCTCTTGCTTTCCTCATCTCCACCTCTGCTCACAAAACTGTTCATTCTTTCTATTATTTTGTTTATATCTCCACTTTTTTCTCAGGTATCAATAATAGAAATCTCAGAATTGTATTCAATTACTCCCTCTCACTAATTCTTCACATCCAATAATTTCTCAAAACTCACTAGTTAATTCCATTTATTCAATCTCTCTTAAATATTCTTCATTCCATTCTTCTGGCAACAACCTTCATCATCTCTTTCTTGACTGTTGCAACTGTAGTCTAACAACTCAACTTATCTAAATCTCTTCTCCAATTTACCCTTTAAAGGGTCAGCAGAATTAACTTTATAAAACATAAATAGTGCTCAAAAATCTTCAGTTGTTCCTAGGAACCCACAAAACATAGTTCAATTTTTTGATGGCCCTTAAGAGTTTGAAGCCAATCTACTTTACTAGCCTCGTTTCTCACAGTATCCCTTCTGTTCATAATAAGGTCCAATCACAGCAGCACATGTAATACTCTTGGTATTCTCCTGTTGGTCTTCTCAACCTTTTTCATCTTCCCAGTTACACTCTTTCTCCATCTCCAGGTAGAATAAATAACTTTGTTATTGTGTTAATTTAATTCTGTCTTATATGAGAATTTATTATTTTCACGTTGACCTCTTTATATTATATTTCTGGGTCTTTGATTTTCAAATCCACTGCAACATATGGCACAGAGTTTTGTATTTTGCTCCTAAATCCACAAAAGGTATTGTGTAGATTGTTCTTGATTATCTTACTCAAGATCCTCCTTGTGTAAGTAACTTGATCGAGGTCATACAGTTGTTCATAGTAAAACTAGGCTAAGAGAGCTTGTGTCCTTATTCTTACCCAGTTCATTTTCCTGTCTAATAAAATATTTTTTATAAACTTAAGAAGATAAATGCAATTATGATCTCTAGCACTTTCTTTTCTTATATTCACAATGATAACAAAATACTTTTTAAAATAACAGCAATAGAAAGCACCTAGAGTCCCGAGTAATCTAACCTATTTTCACTTTGTTGATGGCTCCCTCTTTTAAGTTTTTCATCAAATATATAAGATGAAAGTAGCAAATTAAAGCATAGAATAATTTGTTCTGTTCTCTTGTTACGGCTTTTTATATCATTTATTCATTTATTTAATATTTCAAAGGGATTATAAATCATTTATCTGCTAATCTTTGCAATACCCCTGCTGAGACAGTCAATTAGCTGCAGAAGTACTGCTGGTTGGCAAGTGACAAGTAATATTACTTGCACATTACAAAAGAAGAAACAAAAGCAGCGAGAGGTTAATCGACTTGACCAATGTCTTACCCAGTCAGCGGCAGTACTGACGTCAGAAAGGGGAGCAGGGTTTATTCATATCAAAATCGCAAACGCATTAAGGGCCTGGGGCTGGTGGTGTTCTTTGTTATATAACACTTGCCAAATTATTTATTTTGTCTTTTCCTTGACTGGCTCTGTAAGAGTCCAAGGAAGAAAGATACTTTTAAAATCTATAACCTCTCATTTATCTATGAGTTTTCCTCCTATGTTAAATAAATATTTAGATTTTCAAAGGATTTTAGAACACTGACACAGTTCTCAAAATAACTTATATTAACTTTTCATCTTTAAAATCACAAAAAGGATCTAGTCAAGTTCAGTAATATTTTCTTGTCTGTTCCAAGATATAATACTGACCATAAGAATAGCAAAACTGCTATGATTTAATAGTGCCTTATGAATAATAGCAATAACAACAATAAATATCACATATGTGCCAGATATCACACTCTTTGTATATGGAGTATATAACTTAAATTTCTTAAGAACTCTCTCAAAATAGTATTCTCATTATTTCACTTTTAAAGATTAAATAATAAAGGTTTAGAAATCTTAAGTCATGAAACTAGTAGGTGATTCAACCATTTACAGTTACCATTTTCCAATATTTGCATTGGGGTATAAACTTACTTCATTTTCTGTTAATGGTTTGCCATCAATATTTCTTTTTAAATATGTAAGTAGTTTACATTATGTTTTGAAGTATTACTCCATAGGGTGACAGTCTATTGATATCTCAACAGTATCTGGGTTTTGAATATTATGATCTGCTATGCAGAGTATTAATGACACCACCATCTTTTTCTTGATTTCTGTATTTGTTCTACAAAGACTTCCTATTCCATCTCCCACAAATCTGGTTTAATTATCCAGATGATGGTCCTCATATTCAGTTGCCTCACTGTCAGGGCTGTTTTGCCTTGTGATAGTAAAAGCACACTCTCTTGAGAAGACCTAGAAAAATATTGACACCTAAAAAAAGGTTTCCAAAGTACTTTTTAAAATGCAAAATTGAGATTAAAAGTATGTTTATTTAATATTATCAGCACTAATATTACAACTCATAAAATGCATCTCCTACTTAGTTATGTAATAAATTATATTAAATATGTGATTTGGTACATTTTAATATATTTGATAAAATGTCGTATGGAGCTTCCAAAAGTGCAATTGCCCAGGATGGGGGAAAGCTCAAAAATGACCCTGCTCATAATGAACTAGAAGTGACTTCGATTGGCAGGTTGAGGCAGAGACGCTAGGCCATGAGAATAAGAGAGCAGGGGTACAGTGGAGAAGACTGCCTGGTGAAATACGAGAGTCAGAAATTAGTGATTTATTGAATGGGAAGCATGAAGGTAGGGGATTCTAGGTTGACAATTTTGGAATTGCGTCTAGATTTCTAACTTGGATAAATGAGAGGCCAGTGCTGTTTAGTGAAGGCAAAAGGAACAGCAACATGGAAAGTCTAAGAATGCCATTTTAATATGTCACAATGCTATATTTAAGTTAAACTCGGTGATCTTTTCTGAATGAATGACAATGCATTAATTAAAAACACATATTTCATACACATGTTAATATCTGCTATTCTGCAAGCACTTTCTGTAGTGTCTAAATATCTACTCCAACTGAAAAAGTGCTTAAACACTTCAATATGCCTCTTTTCAGCCAAAAAGAAAAACAGTTGCCATGACCATGTTTCAACATATTTTAAATCTACACATAATCACTGCCAACTTATAATATCTTCTCTGCAGATGCTAATTTCCTATATAGCATTTTTTGCAAATGTAATTGTTCAGTATCATAATTAATGTTTTTCATTGCTATTACCTGTCTGAATGTTGTTAGAATTTTTTGTTAATCTTTTTATTAATGGAATACTTTTCAGTAAAATGTGTAATCCTCTTTTTCTCTGACACTGTTATAAGTTATTTCAAAGATTTTCCATACACTTGTTTTAAATATAATTTTCAAATTTTTCAGGCTATTTTAAGTCAGTAGAATAGGCTCTAGAGAAAAGAAAATACTGAAGAACAGAAATGTGATTTAAATGTAAGTGTAAATAAGAAAGTATTCATTTGGCTAATGAGAAATATACCCATGTATATAAAATATATAATGAATATAGCAATCAATAGACAGTTCAAAATGAGATTATCCACTGAACTATTTTTAAATATTAGTGAAAAGATGTGATCAAATCACAATATTAACAAAATAAAAAAATTTATAAGGTAACAAGATAAACAATATGTGTATTTATTTTGGCCAAGAGACAAGTTGTTATCTGGAAAAATCATGACACGTTGTATATTATCAAAGTTGCAATCAATATGAGCAGCTCTACTATTGACTCTATTATCAAGACTAGAAATTGTTATTATGACTCTATTCCATTACCAGGAATGTTCAAGAAACTATTTAAAATGGTAAACATTAATTTTAACAAATAAATACCAATCCATCTGATGAAGAGGTTTCTGTGAACTGATACATTAAAGGATCTCAAAATCTTTCCTTTGACTACAATACAAACTACTTGAGATTTATATTTTCTAGTTTGCACTCTAAATTTTAGGAAAGTGTTTTATGAACAATTCAGGGCACAAAGTAAATACTTAAAAATAAAAATGCTTGAATTCATTACCTTGTGGTACAAATTAGAATGTCTTTCATATTTACATAACTATAAGACTTTTTATTTCAGCATTATGCATTAACAATGCTTGTGTCTAATTCCCATAATATTTTGTGTCAACCAAACTCATTTGAGTGATAATTAGAAGATCTGGTGCTTATCTTCTAGGCTTTAATCATTGTATGTTACTTCTTTAATTCACACCAACTTTTAATATCTTATAACACAACCAAAGACACTATAAACACATAGAATAAGCACTATGCAAATAACTCAGGATAAAACAGTTTTCAGATGTGAAATTATAGCCTTGCTTGGCTATACTTCCAACTAAGTGCTTCATCTGAATAGAGGTGTTCAACCCAGCTGCATATATAAGTCACGTAGGGTGACTTTTAAACTTACCAATTGCTGGCCCCACTATCAAATCTGATTATTATCTACATGAAAATAATTGTTTTTCAACTGAGCTTTATTTTATTGGTTGCAAAGGCAGCACACACACACACACACACACACACACACACACACTCTCACTCTTCCTAGTACTTTTAGAAATTATAGAACAGGGTTAAGCATAACTATTGAGTTTAAATGCTACTTATCAACATGTTAAAATGCAAATGAGTATTAAAAATAAGCTGTTTTACATATATATTTCAAGTCTTATAGAAATCCTTAGGAAATTAATATGAAATGGGAAAACACAAAAATCTTGTTGCTTTCTGTATTCCCTCGCCTGTGGCAATGCAAACAACAGAAATCACTCTGGGACTTCAATTAACCCATTGATGCCGGAGTTTGCAAATTTCTTTTGTGAAAAGTCAGACTTTGGTGACGACCTTGAGCAGTGGGATGTAAATGACTCCCACAAGTTTAGCGTTCCAATAATGGAACACTAGGCATAAATAGGTTAAGGAAGGCTAGAATAGATTAGGTCCAGCCAACATTGTCTCTCTCTGCCATCTCCCTCTAAGGTATGACAACTCCAGTCCCCACCTTATTGTCTCCAACTATAATCTCCTCTACTAAAATGTGTTTTTATACTTAACGTTATACAGTAATTCACCTGTAAGTGCAAATGCAAGCAGAGTCATTTAAAGAAGAAAGGAAAACGTTCTCACAAATTTTTAACACAGAAACAGCATTTCAAGAGTGAGTTACAAAAAAGTAAAATTGAAAAATATTTCTCACAGCTAATACTTGCAGGTAATACTATCATCCTTCTCACAAAAGCAAGACGGATGAGGCATAGAAGGAACGTGGTGTTGAGGGCAATGAAAATAAGCAGTTACTGCAACCTGTTACAAGCGGCATTAAATTGATTAGAAGACAGGGGATTCAATGCCATAATTTTTACAGTACTTGCTTGCCATCTGATGCTGGGAAAAATATTAATTTCTCTGCACTTCAGTTTTCATGCCTCCAAAATGTGGATTCTCAAACTAAAGAAATATTTCAAAACTTGTTGAGGTCTAAAAATTGCTGACCTTAGTGTCTGTGTGCCCTTCATAAAGGGCAAGTTTTCATTAAGTGTGGTATTCTTCTAAAAGGCCTTTGAAGTAAGAAAAAGCTATATTTAGAAAGCCCATTCAGTGTCCCTGGGTGTTCTCATGTCTTGCTGCTATTTATAACCAGGTATAGGCCAATAGGACAACAGCTTTGCTTTAACTAATAAGTGCCCAGGATTCTGAGAGTTAAAGACAAGTTTTTAATTTTTCTAAGTGTGGATTTAAGAAATCATTGAATACAGGAATTTTTTAAAATTTGTTTGCTGAATTGCCCAGTTGTTACCTGGCCTGACATGGATGATTTAAAAGGTCGCATTTCTGTTTGGACATATAGTTGTTACCCTGCTGTTTTACCATCGCCCTCTTACAGGGTAAACATGTTCAACTGTTTTGAGTTTGTGAGTGTGAATGCTTCTTATGGTTTGTTTTTCTTATGAATTTCATGCCCATTTATTCCAATTTGAATGCAGGTAGAAATATATAAAATTCTTGAAGAACTTATTTTCATTCTTATGAATCTTATTGATTTTATTGTAATACAGAGAACTTTACTAATTTTATAGATATTTGTAGAGTAAAAAACATTGACACAGTTTGGCTTTGTGTCCCCACCCAAATCACATCTTGAATTGTGATCCCATAATCCTCACGTGTTGTGGGAGGGACCAAGAGGGAGGTAACTGAATTGTGGGGGTGGTTCCCCCCATGCTGTTCTTGTAATGGTGAGTACTCACAAGATCTGATGGGTTGAAAAGTGTTGGGCATTTCCCCTGCTTGCACTCATTCTCTCTCCTGCCACCCTGTGAAGAGGTGCCTTCCACCATGATTTTAAGTTTCCCGAGGCCTCCCCAGCAATGTGAAACTGTGACTCAATTAAACCCCTTTCCTTCATAAATTACCCAGTCCTGGGTATGTCCTTATAGCAGTGTGAGAATGGACTAATGCAAACATCATTAGGAAAAAAATCCCAAAGCCTCAAAAAGAAAGAAAGAAAGAAAAAAAGAAAGGAAGGAAGAGAGAGATAGAAAGAAAGAAAGAAAGAAAGAAAGAAAGAAAGAAAGAAAGAAAGAAAGAAAGAAAGAAAGAAAGAAAGAAAGAAAGAAAGATTGATTTCTGGAATTCATGGTATTAGCAAGAGAGATTAGTACCAGTAGACTAGAAGCTGACTAGCACTGTAAACAGCTTTTAACTATACTAGCTGCCTGAAGAAAGATTATCTGACTCAGGGATGACTTGTCTTTTGTTCATAATTTTTTAAATACAATCTCACACAGAAACGTTGAAATGACAGTAAAAAATACAGTAAAAATGGCTTATTTCTGAAGCCATTTGAGAGTAAGCTGTCAACCCCAAACACTTCCTACAAACATATCCAACTATTAACAAGAAAATCTGACAATTAACACTGATACATTACTATAGTACTGTCTAAACCTCAGACTTGTTGAAATTTTGTCAATTATCCCAATAATGCCCTCAATAACAAAAGGATTAGCCTGAAATCACGTTTCATTGAGTTGTCCTCTCTTAATTTCTTTTATCTGGTAATTTTTCTTGGATTTCCCTTGAAATTCATACCCTTAAAACCTTTAAAGATACAGACTAGTTATTTTGTAGGATTTAGCTGTTTGTGTTTGTCTCATGATTAGATTCAGAAGACGAGTTCTTTGGCAGGAAAGTCAGTGAAGCTCTATTCTCACCACATTCTATCAATAGACAACTTGGGCAAACTTTTAATTTGTACCCTTATTGGGATACTAATTTTACTCATTTGATTAAAAGGTGCCATTCCTCTCCACTGTAAAGTTATTTATTTCTTTTTTAATATTAATACATTTTGTGACAAGATACTTTGTGCTTATGTAAATATCCTATTTCTCACCAAACATAATGTATTCAATTTATTTATATTGATATAAACTCACTGACCATTTTATTAAATTAACTATAATGAGTTTCTATTATTGCTTATTTTGACGCTCAGACTGTTTAAGATTTGCCCAGGGGAAATTCCTTCAATTTGGCCAATGTGTCCTTTGACATCTCTCCATCATTCTTTGATATGTTTCTTAATTCTTGGAACAGTATGTTCTAGGGTCATCTTATGCTTTCTCTGCTCTGAATCAGACATTTCTCCAGAAAGCTCCGGTTCCTTCAATAGGAGAATTGTATATAGACACCAAGATCTGGACACTAGGTGTGCTCATTGCTATTGGGGAATAGCTGCCCCAGGCCTTTGCAATAGACTGAGCTATGGGATTTATGTGTATATAGAAATACATACATACATGTGAAAACACCTTCATCTACATTATAGTCACACACATATATACTTTACATCTATATTTAATTCTATATTTGCTATACATATTGAAAACCAGCACTTTCATTCCCCCATTTTCATCCACCACCAGAGTTCATTCTAGCTTTTGCCTATATTATACTTTAACTTCCTCCTCAGACAATGAGAAATACTGATTACCTTCGTTTTTAATATTCTCACTTACTAGATCAGTCTCCCTGTATTTTAACAAATTATTGTTACTACCACTTTTTTACCCCATACAACATTCTCCCCACCTAGCACAGACTATAACTATCTGTATTGAGTGGTTGCTGTGGCCACTCCCCCATGTAGATGCCCCTCTCCCTCCAATAACTTTCAATATCTCACACTAGGCTTCTCCATGCAGACACCCTCCTTCTACTTCTTGGGCTTTAATAGCCAATGCCCAACCATTGCAATCCCCTGTATACCCACCCTGCCCATGGTGTCAAAGGCTTACTAGGCCTCATCGAATGGCTTTTGGACTAAATTGTTTAAGAAGGGAAAGGACAAGGAAGAGGATGAGGAAAGGAAAGTGGTAAAGAATGGAGAAAAACAATATTTTTTCCTAAAAATATTACAAGTGGTTCTTTAGGAAGTTATAAAGACAATATGCAGTATCAGCTAAATAATTAAGCCTAGATTACATATTCTTTACATATCTATATCTATATGCTCTGTATCTTTATAATTATGACATATGTATGCATCATTTATAGCAATAAAATATGTGACAAAATTTATAATATTTATCTAAATATTTTAATACCTCACAACTTAAAAAATTATATAGCACAATTCAATGATTAACAGTTCATGTCTGTGAATGGATTTTTAAGTCTCCATGCCAAGAGTGCTTGGGATAGTATCTGTAGTGGTATTTATTGGATTCTCTTCATCTTTGGCCACTCAGGATTCATATAATGTGCTGGTCAATTGCATACCATTGGTGCTCTGCACCAGCCCATGTTTATCTGAACAAGTATACCAGCTTGGTATTTCTCAAAGGGTTGTCTGTAAAACCATATGCAGCAGAATCACCTGAAGACCTTGTCAAAAGGCAGGTCCCCAGGCCTTCTTGATTTCCTGTTCAGAATCTTTATGGGTGGAAATGGTTGTCTGGAACTCACCTCGGGTGATTCTCATGCATTAAATATTGGTGTAACTCACATGTCTACAATTCCTCAGATTTCTGTCTTTAAAATACACACTTTCACTCTATCATTTTTGTATTTGTTATTCAATAAACTTGCTCATGGCTAAATGTGTAAATACCCTCCAAAGTAAAATGTATCTATCTTTTCCAAAATGTCTCTCACCAAATATCTCCACAAAATGAAATGCAACTATCTTCTGAGATCTTATTTTGAGGAATCTTACAGGTCTTCCAGGTTCAGAAAATAACAAGTGCAAAGGTCCTGATGCTGGAAAAGTCTTTTAGGGAAAAACATTCTGGAGGTGAGAGTGTGAGGGGGAAAGTGGTAAATAAGTTTGGACAGTAAGGCAGAATGAACATTGACTAAGGCCATGTAGGTCAAAGAAGGCAGTTTAATTTTTATTTTAAAAGTGATGGGAGCCGGGGTTTTGGACAGTAATGTTACCGGTTTAAATTTCTTTGGAAGATTATTCTGGCTATTGTACTGGTTATAAACTAGAAGGGCTGTGGCAAGAGGGGAAGGAGGAAGATCCTGTAAGAGACTGCTTGTTGCACTAGGTGAGGCAAGCAATGATGGCTTGCAGTAGGGTGAAGACGGTGAGAGGTAGAGGGATTCAGGATAGATTTTAAAGTTAGAGGTGGAAGAGTTTCTCATGGACTAGATGTAGAAACTGTGGGAAAGTGAAAGTTTAAGGATGAATCCAAAGCTTTTGACTTGAGCAACTGGATGAGTTATGGAGATGGAAACAGTTGGAGTGAAAGTGATAGAAAAAAGTAAACTATTTCATAGTATTTGCTAATTCTGAAGTGTCTGTGATATATAAAGTAGAGATATTTAGTAGGAAATGGAAATTATGAGTCTCAAGTTTGGGTGAGTGGTGAAGGCTAGAGGTATGAATTTGGGAGTCATAGTCATCTGCCTATTGAAGCAATGGCAGAATAAAACTCATGTGCACAGACAGAAAACTGTAGAGGGCCAGGAATGAGTTTTAGGGCACTCTAGCAATAAACACTAAGAAATGGAGGCATCACAAAGGAGACCAGGAAGAAATGTGAAGTGAAAAAGGAAGAAAACTGTGAGAGTATGGTGTTCTAAAAGCCAGTCAAGCAAAGCATTAATGTTGGAAATTATGAGAGCTTATTTTCCAAAGTTTGTTGTATTAATAACTTAAAACTTGATATTCCAAAGAGAGCTTTTAGCAAACAGAAAAAAAAGACTGATTTTTTTTTTTTTTTTTTTTTCTATTACAAGTGATTGATTGTAACAACATAGGAACTGGAAATGTGAAAAAGGCATCAATAATTTAGGTAGAACATGATCTTAGAGAAAAGTGTTCATTTAACATACAAGTACACAATGTTAAGACATAATATTTTGTCTTTCTATTAACTGCAGCTACAGCATGCTGTAAGTGAAGATGAATGATTACAGTTTAATATCAAATTCAGGGGAAAATATTTGAGTCTTCATAATTTTAAAATAGATTTTAAAACCTTTATAGGCTTGTGACTTGTCATAAGTGAAACAGAATTTTATAAATGATCATAACAATTTTAGAATCAGAATAAAGTTTACATATAAAATGACTTACTTGAATTCACATGGTTCATTTTTATAGGTGAAGACTAAGACTCGGGTTTTCTGATTACCGAGTATTATTTATTACTTTAACACACTGTCTGGAATATCTTTCAATCATCTATAAGTCATCTATAAAAAGACTAAAAAGGGGCTTATCAGTGATATCTTACTTTTCAAAATAAAATTCTAAGTAATTAGAGGTAGGAGAAATAAGACTCAAGAATATTAAATTGTAAGAAGAGCTTATAAGAGGGGGAAACAGTAAGAGATGCATTTCCACATGGACAGATAGGAGATTTTAGGAGAAAAAAAATCAAAACTTTATTTATACATGTTGATATTAGCTTAACGAAACAAAGACAACCATCATGGGACTAGCAGATAATTTTGAATATGTTTGAATATGAAGACTGATACAGATCAATATCCAATTACACTAAAGACCAGATAAGGTCTTCATTCTATTACAGCATATTAGGAATAAGGATACCTCTTGAT
The DNA here is from genome assembly GCF_024542745.1 of Macaca thibetana thibetana. Lineage (NCBI taxonomy): Eukaryota > Metazoa > Chordata > Mammalia > Primates > Cercopithecidae > Macaca > Macaca thibetana. The sequence continues at coordinate 66,326,777 of NC_065585.1, forward strand.
ACTTTGCTATGTGCCATTTTGGGACAATGAACCTCACCATAAAGTGAACATTTATGTCAAGAAGTAGTTTAGGATATAAATTGTAGTCGTATAGGTTACTTTGAAAAGTTAGAAATAACTAACTTTCCTTTATCCTTTTTTTTTTTTTTTTTTTTTTTTTTTTTTACATTTTGGTTAACTTTTTAAACTTTTATTTTAGGTTCAGTGGTACACGTGCAGGTTGTTATATAGGTAAACTCATGTCACAGGGGTTTGTTTCATAGATTATTTTGCCACCCAGGTACTAAGCCTAGTACCCAATAGTTATCTTTTCTGCTCCTCCCCCTCCTTCCATGCTCTACCCTCAAAAGGCCCCAGTGTCTATTGTTCCCTTCTTTGTGTTCAGGAATTCTCATCATTTAGCTTCCACTTATAAGTGAGAACATATGGTATTTGGTTTTCTCCTTTTGAATTAGTCTGCTAAGGATGATGGCCTCCAGCTCCATCCATGTCCCCACAAAAGACATTATCTCATTCTTTTTTATGCCTACATAGTATTCCATGGTGTATATGTACCGTATTTTCTTTGTCCAGTCTATCATTGATGGGCGGCTAGGTTGATTCCATGTTTTTGCTATTGTGAATGGTGCTGCAAAGAACATTTGCATGCACGTGTCTTTATAATAGAATGATTTATATTCCACTAGGTACATAACCAGTAATGTGATTGCTGAGTCTAATGGTAGTTAACTTTTCTTTTTAATGCCAGAATAACTGTTACATAGAATATCTCACTACGCCACTGTCAAAGACAAAATCCTGGGACAGTAGAGGTCCATTATCTAACCATCTAAAGCTGCACAGTTCACTCATTAGCCACATGTGGCTTCTGAACCCTTAAAATGTAGCCTAGTTTGACCCAGGTACTGAAATTTTAATGTAATTTAATTTACATTTATTTTTTCAAAAACACACAAAGCTAATGGACACAGTGTTAGACAGCACTGAGAACATTCCCATTATCACAGAAACTTCTATGGAACAGAGCTGACCTACAACATTTAAAACCTTTTTACATTTATTCTTCTTTGTTAAGAAAATTGACTCTTATTAACAGGTAACATTAGCATGATGGTAGATATAAGCTGAAACTCCAAAAACCTATTTAACTTGATAACAATGAGAAATAAGTATGAAAAGATAAATAGAAAATGGAAAGAAGATATTCTTCACAATTTTCCAGAATAGGAAACATAGTGACTATTAAACAGATGAAAAGATTTTCAACCTATTGGTAATTAAAGAAATGCAAACTAAAACTATTAGAGACTGCCCCAGATATTCATATGTTGAAGCCTCAGTCCTCAGTTGACCGCATTTGGAGATAGGCTCTTTAAAGAAGTCATTTAGGTTAAATAAGGTCTTAAGCGTGAGGCTCTAATCCAATATGACTGGATTCCTTATAAGAAGAAAAAGACTCCAGGGATGCGTGCAAACAGGGAAAAAGCCACGCAATGACATAGCAGGAAGGCAGTAGTCTCCAAGTAAAGGAGAGAGGCCTCAGGAGAAACTAAACCTGTCGACACCTTTCTGGACTTCTAACCTCCAGACCTGTGTAAAAATACAGTCTGTTATTGAATCCACAGACTCTGTGGTATTTTGTTATGGAAGCCCTAGCAAACCAGCACAAAGATCAATTGAGGTTTTATGCTAACTAGATTGGCTGATCTAACTGGTGAGGCTGTAGAATCATAGGACTGCAACTTCATTCAGTAACTTTGAAAAACATTTTGGCATTATCTTTTAAAGCTGAATATTCAAATTCCCAATTACCCAGCAGTTCTAATCTTAGTTACACATGTTAAGATAAATCTTGCACGTGTGTAACAAGAGACATTCAAATAGATGCTCATAAAATATTGTTAATAATAGATCCAAAACCACTCAAATAACATCAACAGGATAATATACACATTTTTTACATTTATACAACATAGTATTATACAGTGGTAACAACGAATAAATACTAGCTAAAACAAAATAGGTATACCTTAGAAACCTAATAATGTTGAGTGAAAAAAAGCAAAGTTACATAAAGTATGATGCCAATTTTATAAAACACAAAACATACCATACTTAGTAAAAAATACATAAAAATTAAATGAATGTTAATATGAAACCAAGAGCAGAATTACGCTATTTATGACAGAAAAAAAAAAAAAAAAGAAAGAAAGAAAGAACCAGAGAAAAGCACAAAGAAAGATTCAGCAGTGTTGATTCTAGTTCTCAGTTTTGGTGGTGTGTTTGCAAGAGTTGGTTTTTATTACATTTCATAACTTACATGTAACAGATCTGCATGCATTACTTTGCATGTATCAAATACTATATAATAATGGTTTTAAAATAAAAATTTCCTGGTCACCGAAGATAACCCTTAGACATTAATTGTAGAGATGGAGATCTAATCCAAAACCACAGATATATTTATTTATGAATATTTTGTACTCAGAGACCTTTCAGCTGAGAAAAGAAATTCTTCCTTTCTCACATGAGAACTTTATGCTACCTAATGAAGCGCCCTACTTTGGGGCAATTTTCTGTCTTTATTTAAGTGATACTAGTCTTTCAGCTGTGTAGAAATTTTAAAAACAACTGATAGCGACTTCTCCTGTTCCCAAGAGAATGCAGGAAAAGAATAAGGTGTGGGAGGCAATTTCATAGCTCACTGATAAGTACATACGAAGACAAAAATGGTACATAGTTAATGCTCCATCTAACAATACAGAATTGTTATTAGTAAGTATATCTGAATATCATAATTAATAAAAGAATAAAATAATTAAATATGAGTAAATGTCCTCTAATTTTGAAACGAGTTTCAGGGTGCTATTTTAGATCACTAGTTCACTTTCACACCTGGGAGAGTGTGTGTGAGTGTTTTGGTTTTGTGGTAACTGGATTATGCTAAATTTTACATTTCCTTCTTTAATGAAATGGATTTTGTTCTCTCTTGGAAATGCAGGAGATAGCAACAGCAGAATGTAGAGAAATAGCTGCTGCAGCTGTACTACCCATGGAAAAGTATACATAACAATTTTAGCAGCTAGTGATTCTGAAATTGCCCTTAACTGTGTCATTATAAAAATGCTTTAACAAATATGTTTTACAGTGGGTGACTATAGCAAATAACAATGTATTGTACATTTCAAGATAGCTAGAAGAGAAGATTCTGAATGTTATCCCCACAAAGAAATAATAAATGCTTAAAATGATGGATATGCCAATTATCCTGATTTGATCATTATACAATGTATACATGCATTAAACATCACACTGTACCCCATAAATATGTACAATTACTATATCAGTTATAAATTTGAAAAAAAGAAGTTTCCACGTAATATAGTTAAGAAATTTATCTGATGGATTTTTCTCCCCAAGGCCAAATCATTGAATAGTAAATCTAACGAAGGTACTATGCCTAAATGTAAAGGATAACACATAAATTATTAAAAAGCAGTCTCAGAACTAGAAAAATGGTCAGCTATATCAGCAGACTTAGATTCAGGCTTTCATGTCACAGATACTTTTGTCATAGATCTTGGCAAATATGTGTTTTGTGTTGGTCTTATAATTGTCCTTAGAATCATGGGGACCTATTCATTCATTCAAAAAGTTTTATGGCCCACATTTTATGTGTTAGTTATAGTGCTGGGTTCTGAGACTACAGAAGCCAACACACAAAGCAATACAAGGACAAACTTTTTTCCTTCATTCATCCACTATTCATTATGTGTCTTCATTTTGAGTACTGACTAGGGATCAAGTGCTGTGCTAAATATATATATATATAAGTAAGTATATATTAATATAATTGCAAATGAGAAGATGAGCCACTGATTATGATGTTACTGCTGTCTTTTTCTTTTCTTTTCTTAGAATGGGATGTCCTTTTGCCCCAAGTGTTGGTCTTAAATTGCAAATGAAAAGAAAATTCTCAGTGGGATGCTGACATGCATAGATAAATGAAAACAGAGCTCCCCTTTCGCATGCTCCATTCACCTCCCTGCCAACTCTCTATATGCGCTCACTTTGATTGTCCCAAGACCAAGACAAGAAGTGCCCCATAGGAACCAAGACAACTTCCTCACATCGTTCACTAGGACTGTTCCTCTTATAGAACTAAATGCCATCATGACCCATAATTTTCATGACCTTCATAGAGGATCACGGAGACAACCTATGAAAATGATTTGTTTGAAAAGAAAACACTGAAAGGGTTAATCTGCTGCTCCACAGGCCTAACCTCCTGGGATTAAGCCACAGGCATGGAGCTCACTAAGTGTACTTAGTAACAACAAGCTAAAAATAGAAAAAAGCATCCTGCTGTTATTGTATGAGTTTCCCTCCAAGGTTTTGTCTGATAAACATCACAACCACCGAGGGGATTGTGAACAGGTTCCTTGCAGGGTAGGTTAGATACCTATTTTTTCAGACAGTCATACCATAGCCAGTTCTCAGCATACTTCTTTTAAGGTAATTAAATGTTTGAGAATTAGTGTTCCTACCTGATTGGAAACCTTCTTGTCTTCAATTCATTGACTATACTAGATCTCTTTTTTCTCAGAGATGACCTTCAGATTTCTATCAGAAATCGCTTCTTTGGGGAAACCAGGGCTTCTCAGAAAGTCAGGAAACTGAAATGGAGATAGCAAGAGAAAGGGAAATTATCTGTACATATAAGTTTCACTTTTTAAAAATTTTAAGCAAATGTTCAAGCATCCATCTTTTGAACAGTATCATAACTTCAGGAAATTTCATGGTTTACAAGTATGAATTCTCACAAGACACGTGATGCGAGTATATGTTGCATTTTGGGATTTCAAGTCAAGGAGTCTTCAAAAGAGTCCTGGTTAGTCTTTGCTAATTAATTGTGTGTGTGTGTGTGTGTTTGTGTCTGTGTGTAGCTTTTTTGTGATGGGGTGGTTGGGAAAGAATACATCTGTTGACTACTAGTCAGTGATGTAGAGGGCAAAAAAGGAAAGTTTTCTGTCTTTTTTAAAATATTCACTTCCTTTCTTCAGTCTTCATCTAGATTTCTCTTCCATCTTCACTTAGATCTTCAAAAAATTAATTTAACTAAACTTAATTATTCATAAACATTGGAATTTGTTGAAGGATATTTTACAGAGACTTTTAATGTCTGTTCAAGCTTTGCCATCACACACAAAATTGTGTATGTGTAGCTTTTCTTGTGATGAGATGGTGGGAGAGAACAAATCTGTTGACTACTACTTAGAGATTTAGACAGATGGACAGATTTAGAAAGATGGATATTAGGGTAAAGTGAAGCAAATTATGCAATAAGTTCCAACACTGTGATTCTGAAACAATAATAGCAGACTTCTGGGTGACTAAGGAGTAACCTTCTCAAATTATACCTGTTATAGACCATCTGTTCACAAATTCTATACTATCATTCATCATTTATGGAAAACAAATGACACGATCTCTCATTCTCTCCACTTCTTGGCCATTATCATATACATTTTTTCTATCTTTAATGTCATATTCTTTTCCATCTGTTTGAAAACATTAGGATCTAGGAGAGACAGACCATGAGCCAGCCTTTAGCATCTGTACCAGTGTTGGCCCTGAAAGGAACATTGGGCTATTAAGAGACTAGAAGTGATTTGGGATTGTCTGAGACTGATCTCCCTCAGAAGCAGAGCCTGAGAAAAGAATTTGAATTCAAACTATTCCTGGGAAGTGATTAAGGAAACTCAAGAGTAGAGTGGGAATTGAGAATAGAGGCATGAAAGAAAGCCAAGAGAGGCACAGCACTGAACAGATTACTCTTGGGGGGAACTGTTACAAGTCCCTCAGAGGAGTCCTGTGAAACCCTGCAGAACATTCCTCAGGGTTATCCCCACCAGTGGGTGAAAAAGCCGAAGTGTTTATATTCCAAATCCACTCTGTCATGGATTGAAAGTTTCAACCAGATATGTTATCTCCTGCATACTTCTGGCCTGCCCTAAAGAGATGTTTGCAGGTGATGGCACAATTCTATCAGTATGCACTAGAATGCTGAGTGTAGGGGGAGATATAGGTGGCCTCTGACAGCATCGGATACAGTGGCAGTGGGGTATTAAAGGTTATCTTGTAAGTCCAAGTGGATAAACTTTAGTTCCTGGGTTGACAGTTTTCTTTTGAGGTAATTAAGTACTAATGCATTGATAACATTTTCCTCTATTAAATCAAATCAAAGTTCCTAAGTCTCTAATCTCCTGAAAAATTTTGTATCTTTGATACAGTCCTAGGTAAAAAAAAAAAAAAAGGAAAAATTAAGATTTCAAGTTGACCATTAATTCATCACTCATTTAACACTCACTGAGCACCTAATGTATACCAAGGATTAAGTTAGACATCAGTGTAACCTTTATTAAAATCATTATCTTACCATCAATGATTTACTTCATTGGGGCATCCAGATAGTACAAACTATTACACAGTGCAATGGAAAAGAGAGAAGAGTGTTAATTCATTCTGTGGACCAATAATAAGTGAGTGTTATTTGCAGGTCTTCCTGTAGAAGGCAGTACTGGAGATGGATGTGTAATGTGAAGTAGAGGTAAATTTTTGAGTCAAAGAGAAGACAAATTCACAGTAGAAAGAAAGAGACTGGTTAAGGAACAGAATAGAAATAAATGCCATATACAACCGTTATAAAGAGTGCTTATAGGGGTGTAAAAAAAGAAGAAAACAGAGAGCATGGTAGCAGCCAGATAAAGAATGGTTTGTGTATGTATGAAAAGGATGTGGAATTTAATTCTAAGGAAGATGGAAAGCCACTGAATGATTTTTAACAGAAAAGTTCAAGTTAGAAGAAGATAGAAAGGTTTACTTGTATAACATGATCCGATGTTTGTTTTAGACAGGTCACTTTGGAAATACTGGGGCTTGATTGTTGGAGAAGGGTAGTTGCTATCCTAGACACAGAAAGATTAGTTAATAGTCCATTAATATAAGCCGAAGAAGAAACTGGATATGAAGTTCGTGCATGGCAGTTCTTTGCTTTCAGTACTGGAGGAATGTTATGCCAATACTTCTGACATCCATAGTTTCAGATCTGAAATCTGCTGTCACTTGAATTGGTGTTTCTCTGCAAGTAATGCATTGTTTCTCTCTGTCTGCTTTCAGACTTTTTTCCTTTCTCTTTACATTTCAGAAGTTCAATTATGATGTGCCTTGGCATGAATATCTTTGTGTCTACCCTATTTGAGTTTTGCTTAGGTTCTTGAATCTGTACGTTTATGTCTTTTGCCAGTTTGGGGAACTGTTCTGTCATTATTTCTTCAGATAATTTTTCCATCTCACTGGCTCTCTGTTTTCATTCTGGGAGTTTGATGATATGGATGTTATTTTTTTATTTCTTGTTCACAGGTTCCTGAGATCCTGCCCACTTCTTCACTAAGCCTATGTTTTCCTCTCTGTTTTTCAGGTTTAGTAAATTCTATTGATCTGATCTTGAGGTCACTGATATTATGCTTTGTCATCTCCACTCTACTCCTGAGCCTGCCCAACAAAGGTTTTTATTTTGGTTATTGTATTTGTCAGCTCTATTTTTTTTTACTTGGTTTTTATTTTATAACAACTATTTTGTTGCTTATACTTTCTATTTTTTCATTTATTTCAAGAAATACATAATTGGTTTTTGAAACATTTATGTGATATCTTATTTAAAATCCCTGTCAGATAATTTCAACAACTGATTTATCTCGGTGTTAGTGTGTGCTGACCATAATTTTTTTTCATTCATTTTGTGATTCCCTGGTTCTTGGTATAATGAGTAGTTTTCAATTGTATTGTGAACATTATGAGTGTTATATGACTCTCGATCTTATTTTAACTTATTATTAATTTTAACAGGAAGTTCCCCTATATCAGGGTGCAGCATGAAAAGTACAAGGGTGGGAACGTACAGGTTCCACTGGGCCCTGCTGATACCACACTGGCAACAGAGGAACGCTGACTCACACGACCTTACTGCAGACAGGTGAGGTAGAAGTTTAGCTCTGTCTTTGGCCTTGCTGACACCTTCCCAAGGAGAATGGGACCACTCATATCACGTTGTTGCCTCCAAATGGGAATGGAGGCTCAGCACCGTAACAGGCCCCCTGAACCATGGCAGAGGGAAATGAAGTATCAACTCTCTTTTTTCACACTACCTTAATTCTATCCTATTGGTGTTAGGTGTATGTAGAGGCTTAGTTCCTCACTGGTCTCCCCTGTCCCAGGTTTTGAAGGAAAGTACAGTGCTTCCTACCCCCAACTTGCAACATCCTGTTGCTGATGGCAAGTAGAGGTGGGGGCTTAGTTCCCCACTGGACCCCATGGCTGTGTGCAGGGAGTCCATTTGTAATTAGCTCTGTCTGGCATGATCTCCTTAAGTCTCCTTCCTGATGGGTGGGGTGGAGGCTCAGCTCTCCACTGAACCACACCAGAGTGCTGCCTGCTTGTGAAGGGCAAGATTAGGGTGGTATGCACAATCAACTCTTTACCTGGTCCCTCTGAAATAAAAGTCATGGGTCATGGGTGTAACCATGACCTATGGTTTCATTAGTGTTTGGCTGGAGAAGTGTACATACTGCCAGAAAGGTTTTCTGTTGTTGGAAATCTATTTTCTCATACTTTGGCTAAGAAGCACAGAGTTTTCTTGGAGCTTTTTTTGTCTGTGTCTATTGGTTATAGATTGGAGGCTCCTGTGGTGCCCTGTCTGAGCTATGTGAGAGGCAATAAGAAAACAGGGAACTAATTGCCATGTCATTTCTTAAGTCAAGAAGTAAGTCTGCCTTCCAATTTTCACTATTCAGTGCCTCCTATGTTTATATATTGTATTCATTTCAGGGTTTTAGTGGTAAATGAAAAGACCTGGGAGAAATGCAGCTACTCCATCTTATCACAACCAGAATTATGGAGGTCTATTAATGTTAAAAACTGCTGCTGGCTATAAATTGAAGTTTGACAATATACACCATGCCCTTTAGGAATTATTCTGCTAGACAAATGGCTTCCCAAGGGTTAACAGAGTTATTACGATTTGATTTTCACACTTGTAGAAGTAAAGTGTTCTGTTGAAGGTGAAATTTATAGATAAGGAAGGCTAGACTGATTCATGAGGTAATAGATTAGGGTTGGAGACATTAATATAAACTCATCCTTAGCTTAATGTACATATGCATAGAAACACACATAAAAAAGTATAGATATGTGTATACACATTGTTAGTATACATACACATATCTCTTCACCCAGTCAGCTAAGACAACCTAGAAAGAATGACACCCCAGTAAAGTAACAATGAGTAAACGTAGCACCCAGATCTTGGTGCTAATACCACTCCCCAGTAAAGGAACTAGAGCTTCCTGGAGAAAGGACCAATTCTAGAACCAGGGCAAGAAATATAAAAGATGGAAATAGACCTTCTTGTAGTGTGAGAAATTAAGGAAGTGATTTTTAAAACCCACAATGATTGAGCCATGTCAAAGAAGCCCAGGAACCACTGAAAGAGTTCATAATGGTTAAGATGGAACAATTTGAGCAACAAAATAATGTGGTATATAACCCCAGGTATAAAATTAATGTCCACAGATGCTTACTGGTATAAACAAGTGATTAAATAAATAAATGCTGTGAGATAGATAAGTCTCCAGTGCAGAAATCTTCCAAATAGCTTATGTAGCTATTCTACCCTAAGGAGGGGGAGCATAACTCTGCTTCTTATTGTTGGCTTAGCATAGTGATTTCCTTCCAGAGTATAATACAGAAAGAGAAAAAAAGAGAAACATTAGAAACCTGATGACCACTACCTCAGCCAGGTGATCAAGGTTGACATCAGCAGTCATAAGTCATGTTTACGAAATGGCCCTTTACCTCTGTGGTCTTCCTTAAAAGCACACTCCCAATCTTGAGAGAAGCATAAGACACATTTTAGCAGTGGGGCATTGTACAAAATACTTGACCAGTATTATCAAAAATTGTCGAAGTCTTCAAAAATAAGGAAAGTATGAGAAATTGTCACAACTAAGGAGCCTAAGGAAACAAGACAACTAAATGTAATACAGTATCCTGATGGAATCCTGGAACACCAATGTGACATGATCAAGTAAAAATCTAGGAATTATGATGAAAGTATGAACTTCAGTTAATGATAATATATCAATATTTGTTCATTAGTTGAAACAAAAGTAACATACTAATATAAGTTGTTAATAATAGAGAAAAATGGGCATAGTATATATGAGAAATCTCTATACTATACTTGCCAATTTTCTGAATTAAAACTGTTTTAAAATATAAAGTCTATTTAAAAAGTCAAGTGTTTTCTTGTTTTATGGTTATGTTTCTGCAGTCCCCGATAAATATTTGAGTTTGCTTTACCTCACTGATAATGATGTTGAAGAAAAAAACTAAATAACTCTAAAATGGTTGGTAATTCCAATTCAATAAGCAATAATTCTTGGTAACATGTTTTTGGAAGAACTCACTGAGTAAATCAAAGCAGACTGTCTTTAAATGCTAAATTTCTTTTCTGTGTTTAATCTTCTTTAAGATTAATGTTTGCCATGGGCATGATTCCACTTCAGAGGGCAACGATTATCATAAACATTGGCGGTAGGCAATGTCTAATGTACAGTGAAATATTAATGCAAGATGCTGTATTAACTTTAGCTAAAGTATTTTGTTTTCAAAATGATGTATTGTTATTTCTGTCTATAAAGCCTTTTTAAAAATACATTTTTTACTCACCTTTTCCAAAACACAAAACTCACAAGGAAATGATACTACAGGATAGTATGCTCATCAGTGTGAACTGAAGGCTCACTTTGCTAGCACTCGTGGTTGCCAGTGATACTGGCATATGTATTACTTTTACAAATCCCTTCCTTGGCACAATCTGATCTCCACAGGGGAAATCTTTGACATAGCAGGCACCTAAAAGCTATATAACATATAGCTTTGTAGCTAGATTTATGAAACATTTTACCCAGAAGTACAATATAATGTAGAAAAGGCTATTTTTCTCTTTGCCTTCTGCTACTCAGAGATCACTCACCATCTTACTTTTTATCAGCCAACAAAGACATGTTTCATAAATTAGACTATGTATTTGTAGCTCAAGATTCTATCTTAATATGACTAACTCCATATGATTTTTATTGGTACCAAATATGTAAATCAACAGGAAATTTTGTGCTTAGCTCTTAAAAATAATTATTATAACTTACTCAATACATTTTTACACTTTTTCTTTGTGTTTTTCAAAACAGCAGTTCTCCTAAGGTGGACTTTGAGCACATAAGTGAGTTGATCCTTTTTTTCCGTGGACAGTTCTCTCATTTCTTTTACCATATCAATTTGTTCTACTTTCTCAAAAAGTAGAACTTCATAACTAAATAATTAAGTCTTTATTGAACACTGATGTAAGGCAAACACAAAAGGCAAACAACTGATCTGTTGGTTTTATTATTATTTTTTTTTTTTTGAGTAATGAGCTCAATTAAAATCTCTCCAGATAACAGGTGTTACTCTATGTAGTGGAAACTGTATTTCCTTATGGGAACTCACAGTCAGGAAAATGAAGACCTAAATAATAACAGAAAAGTGATAACATTACTAACCATGCAACGAGTGCCTGCTTTGTATCTGGCCCTGTAAAAGAAACTATAAACATTATACCCGCAATCCTCATAAAAAAAAACCCTAATTACTTTAGGGTTGTGTGTGTAGGTGTAAGAGAAAGCGGGAGAGAGAAGCTTCAATAAAGGGCTTCTGAGAAATATTTGCAAGAGCACTGCCAGGTATCCTTAATAAATAATTTAGCAGCTTCTAACTATGCATAATTATTTCTCATATGGGTGAATATTAAGGATCTTTCAGGTTTAGACTAACAAGACAAAAGGCTTCCAGAAGTTGAGTCCAAATTTTACACTTACATAAAATCCTTATAACAGAAGTCCAAATTATAATTCAATAACTGAAGAGTTTTTAAAATAGTGGATGTGTTCATATCAGCATGGCTTCATCATGTGGATAAGAGGCAAGAAATTGGCAGATGCAACCTGCAGATTCATTACTGTTCCTGTGAAGGGCAGGATAATGAATAAAAATGAAAATAATGAAAAATAATGACTAGAATTTTAGGCAGTTTGCTTAATCTCTATTCCAGGAAAAATACAGCAAGAAAGGAAAAAAAATCTTGAAATTTTGCTAAAAACACTTAAAAGTGATATTTCTTCTTTTTCTACCAAATAATGTGGAAGTCTAATGAGTCAAATAAGTCTGACCTTTTCTGGTAAAATAATTATTTATTTGAAAATGTGAGACATAATAATCAGAAAGTCTTTAAAAAGGAGGCCAGAGCCGGGCGCGGTGGCTCAAGCCTGTAATCCCAGCACTTTGGGAGGCCGAGACGGGCGGATCACAAGGTCAGGAGATCGAGACCATCCTGGCTAACATGGTGAAACCCCGTCTCTACTAAAAATACAAAAAAAAAAACTAGCCGGGCGAGGTGGCGGGCGCCTGTAGTCCCAGGTACTCGGGAGGCTGAGGCAGGAGAATGGCGTAAACCCGGGAGGCGGAGCTTGCAGTGAGCTGAGATCCGGCCACTGCACTCCAGCCTGGGCGACAGAGCGAGACTCCGTCTCAAAAAAAAAAAAAAAAAAAAAAAAAAAAAAGGAGGCCAGAAAAAATTTCCTTTAACACTCCTCTTAAAGAGCAAAATTATAAAAAAGAACCATACTAAAAATATTTTAAAACAAAAGTAAAAATTCCCTTTACTGTTGCAGAGCTTTTAAATTTTTATTGTTGTTTGATTTTTAATAGTCATAGGTTTACATAGTTATCACAAGGCAGACAAATTTGAAATCAGCTCTCTTCAGTAAGCATTATTCTATTTTGCTGCATAGTCTCATAATTATAATTTTAATGACTGTGTAATTTTCTACTAATTGGATATAATTTGCTTTACTCAATCATTTTCTTATTGTTGAAATTAAATGTGTTTACTTTTTTTGTTATTACACATGACAGGACAATGAACACCTTTATATAATGATTTTCTAAATATAAATTATTTTAGTAAATTTCCAGAATTAAAATTACTGGGTAAAAATCTATGACCACTTTTATCTTACTAGACATTGCCAAATTACTTTTCAAGTTATTGAACCAAATTAGATGAAGCATGTTACCAAAATAAGATACTGTTATATGTGATTACTGATTTTGATAAATTAATAAACTGGACCCTCATGTTCCATTTCTTTAAATTTTTTGATAACTATTAAAGTCTAACGTCACATACATATTTAAAATACGAATGTATTTTCTTTTAATTGTCTTCTCTCACTCTTTTCTGTCTCTTCAAAACTTATTCCTAGGTAACTGGAGAAAAATCACGTGACAGGGCACAACTGTATTCCAATAAATTAATGAACACCAACCTCAAATGGGCTTCCAAGACTGGGAATATTGTTCTGACTAACCAGTGAATTCTTTCTTATTCTACTTAAGGACCATTCTTCTTCTTTTTGTTTTTTTTAATAAGCCTTCCGCACTCTCCTCAAATTTCCCCCTTTCTTCTTTACTTTCCTCTCTCAGCTGATGTGTTGCTTTATATCTCATTAAGAAAATAGAAGCCAGTAAATGGCCCACTGTGAAATCCATTTATCCATTAGCATCTTCACTGATATTTGTATTTCCCTTTTGTTAGAGTTAATGTGAATGGCCATTCACACTGCTTGTAGTGGTTATTCCATTTTTCCTCATCTGATCAAGAACTTCACAGCACTGAGTCTTCCACAGCTGACCTACTCCTTATAGATTATTCCCATAAAAATTCAAACATATTCTAGACCACTAACTCCTATTTAAAATAGTAAAAAGTATATATGCAACATGAAATCTTCCTTGGTCATCGAATATCTTCTTTATCTCATTCACATCTGTCCTTCTTAAAATTGTTATCTTTATAGATTTTTTTACTTTTTTTTTTGTTTTTTGGAGTCTCATTCTGTCGCCCAGGCTGGAGTGCAGTGGCGCAATCTCGGCTCACTGCAAGCTCCGCCTCCCGGGTTCACGCCATTCTCCTGCCTCAGCCTCCCGAGTAGCTGGGACTACAGGCGCCCGCCACCACGCCTGGCTAATTTTTTGTATTTTTAGTAGAGACGAGGTTTCACCATGTTAGCCAGGATAGTCTCGATCTCCTGACCTCACAATCCGCCCACCTCGGCCTCCCAAAGTGCTAGGATTACAGGTGTGAGCCACCCCGCCTGGCCTAGTTTACTTTCATCTGGCTTCCCTCACTCCAACACCTTTGTCCACTGCTCTGAAATTTCACTTATGAAGGACACCAGTGATCTCCATGTCACCACAGTCAATGGAGAGTTTTTGTCTTTTTATTTCTAGACTCTTTCCTTCTTTCAAAAATAAAGTAAAACAAAAGACAAAAATATTGTTATGCTTTTATACCCACATAATCTTCTACCTTGGTATATTTTACCGCGCCAACTTTAATCTGATTTCAAAATATTTTGTTAGTTCCATTTCCATTCAATGGAACATACAACTGTATGAAGGATTATTTTCCACATTTAATTCTCATAATAATACTAGTAACAGTAGTCAAGACTTCTATATTGTTTGGCAGATGCAAGACACTATTCTAAGAGCTTTATTAATGTGATTATTCTTATAAACTTATACATCTTGTATAATTCCCACATTACAAATGAGAAAACTGAGGCATTGAAAGGTTAATTATAATTTATGCAAGGTCAGATGACCACTAACTGATGATGCCTCTTGCCAAGTTAATGCTGAAATTTTAGAGTAGGGAAGTTAAATAATGTCTCACAGATGGGCCTTAGAGTCAGCAAAATTTAATTAATTACACGGACAGAACCAGAAAGTAGAGAAACATTTTGTATTGCATGTGAACTACTAAGTGATGTTAGTAACGTTGTGTGATTGATTTTAATTGAATGAAGATTTTTTTTCCTTGTTACATTGTTCTTTCAAAAGAAATATTTTTGTCATAGTGTCTCTCATTTTTTTTTCATTCCTTCACATATTCATTCATTAATTCAACACTCATTTCCTGAGCATCTACCACATACCAGCCTCTGTTGAAAGCCTTGGAAGATTTGGTAGTGAATGAGCACAAAGTCCTTGCTCTTAAGCAAAAGCTCTAGTTGTTGGGGGCAGGGGGGTGGGTGGTAGAGTACATAAGTAAACAAATTGATAAATGAAACTGATTAATGGGATAGTCAGACACAGAGGAGGCTGATCTCTCTGGCCAAGGTGGTATAGCTGGCATCCGAAACGAGACTGAAATGATTACAAGAAAACTGATCTAAGCAGAAGGATCAGTAAATGCAAAGCCATGTGATAGCTACAAGCTTGCTGCATCTGAGGGCTTGAAAACGGCAAACATAACTGGAACCCATGAAGGTCTAGAAGAGATGCTGAAGGGGGCCAGAGCACTGGAGGCCTATAAGTGCTATTAAGTGGTTTATGTTTTAATCTCTTCCCAATATATAACCTTTAGAAGTTTTAAGCAGGGCAAGATATCATATACTTTGTGCTTTTAAAGAGATTACTTTGACTGTTGAGTCTCCTATAAAAATAAAATAGCTGTGCCTCTATGAAGTGTGGGCTTAATGCTAACAAATTTTTTAAGAGCCCAAGAAGCTCAGAAATGACTAGTTCACTGACTATTACCATATAAGCTTGGTGACCCTGGAGTCCTGAGACATACTTCATCAGGAAAACTCAACTATTTTCAAACTAGCATGATTTTAACAATTGCTGATATTTTTTGAGTTTCAGAACTATTATTTTATTAACTGGAGGCTGGATGAGACGTTTTGTGTAGAAAAAGGGTAGACAGTTGGCTTCTGTCTATTCTCCCTTTCAGTGGGAGAAGTGATGGTTAAGGGCAATTGCTCTGTTGTTGGTGCATTGCCTAAGTTTTAGAACTAACTCAATCCAGTAAATATTTGCTGAAGAACTATAATATATTAGAAGGGAGCTGAGAATGGAGGATACAAAGAGGATAATTAATAATAGAGCAGCTATTACCAACAAGAGGCAGGTACTGTGCAATGCTTAACATGCATTATCCCATGTTACATGAATTTACACATTAACCCTGTGAGGTAGGTGTATTTATTATCCTCTTTTCCTGAGAAAACAGATGTTTTTCATAAACGTTACACTTAACGTTTATCTAAGGTTACATAGCTAGTCAGAGATGGAAGCAGTATTTGGACTCAGAAAGTTTGACATCAGTGCCAACCATTGTGTTCTACTGACTACAATGCTCCTATTTGAGAAGTTCAAAATTATACATACATGGGTACAACTGACTCTAAGACTACCTGGCACAAACTCTGTGGGATGGGCTAGATTTATGTAAGATGTACTTGAAATGGAGAAGATTGTGACAGAGGGTCACTAAAATATGCTCCCTGTACTAGGAGGGGGGAGAAAAGACTACTCGGCCTAGCCTAGGGCAGTAGGGTAGGCTAATTACATGATGTTAAGGAGGAAGAAGGAGCATTTCTTTCTTTTTTCTTGTCTTATAATTGATTAAATTGTATCTATGTCACAATATCACAAACAAATCACAGCATAATGGACAGTTTTTGGACCCATCTTAGTTTGTATCCTGGTATATGTAGAGTGTTAGACCAACAGTGGCACCTATGTGTAGTTAAATACATTTTAATTTATCTTTAGCCTGAAAGGAAAATAGTTTCTTATATGTATAATTTGGGAATATCTTCAGAAAAAATACTTAAAGTCCACTATCTCAGAGGAAGGCAATTTTGCAAAAGATCTACCAGCAGATGCAAGTCCAAACACAGCAATCATTTAGTGAGATTTGTACTGATATGCCAAGTCTCATGTTGTTTATTTATGCATTTTTTTGGAAGAAGGCTCATAGAGCTCATATATTCTCAAAGAGATAAAGACCCATGCTGATAAGGTGGAAAGATCTTTGCTCTGGAATTAAATCAGTTTACGTTTTGCAGCTTACTAGAATTAGGTAACATTCTTAATCTTCCTGAGCCTGGTGTCTGTCTACCAATAGAGATAACACTAACACAGAGGGATGTGGTTAAATTAAATGATTCAGATAAAATGTTATATATCTTTCTAGGCTATCCTGTTAGGACATGCCTAGTAAATGTTAAGCCATCAGCAAATACTCTGCTTCCTTGACATGAATGAAGTCCATTCTCATGTTCTTCATGGTTTTCCTTGGCCATTGGTCTAAATATCAAGGCCACAGTTAAAAATTATCCCTGTCCCTTCACAGTCCATCTGTCTCCCCAAAGTATTCGCCTTGATGAATTGAGTCCCAATATTAGTAATAATCACTTTAGTTATTAATGTTCATATGTTTAAGATATTTTAATGTAAGATAAATCATTACTCAAGAGAATAGCTAAGCTGGCTTTGTCAAAGATTTCAATGAGATACCAGTATATCTTAATCAGAATTAACTTTCAAAGATGGGGAGAGCAATGATTCAAGATGTGAATAGAAAAACATTTTTTTTTTTTTGTACAAAATGTTACTGTCATTTGTTCTGGTGGGGAAAGAGACAGCTTAGAGTTAGCCTAATTTACATTTTATGATTAGTTTAAAGAAAGTGTCATATAAATTCAGAATGAAAGTAAATCAGTTTTCTTTAAACAGAAATGCAGATTTTAAAATGTCTTTTTATGCAACTGCCAGAAGGAAGCACTGTTTTGTCTGCAAATTCCCAGATTCTGCTCTAGTTTTAAAGGCTAACGACTCTGAAATGCAAATATAATCAGGGTTCCAGATGTGGCAATCAGGAAATGATTTGTGTACCAGCTATTTTTAACAAAAGGCTTGCAAACATGATAAATGAATAGTGAAAGTCAAAATGATATCAAATATGCATGAAAGTAGCATATATATAATCATAAATTACCTTTGGGAATTATAACATTACTTCAGAGAGATTCATGTGGTTTATTCCCATGGAGAATGTAGAGTCAGATGATCTAGGTTATCACTTTGGGACTATGATCTCACCAAAAATCTTTATGTTACAACATATATGATAGAAATGAACACGATTTTACAGAAAGAACTAATCAGATGAATTCAGATTTCATTTATACTTTGGTATAAATAGATCAAATTGTGTTTTATCAACTAGATGTATAATAACTACAGATAAAAAGAACTATGCTGGTTTGCCAGAATGGAAAACACTGGCGAAAGTGAGGGGGCTGAATCTATGACCTCAGGAAAGCAGCTCCATAGCCTCTAACTCCATCACACAGACATTTAGTTCAGATTTGAAAGAGAACTTGTGATCAGTCATTTCAACACATCTCCAAACCAGTTATGTTCAAACATGAAGGGAGGGATAGATATAAGCCTTTTTTTTTTTTTTTTTCAAACCACATAAAGGTATCACTCTTCAGTTTTCATCAAAACCACACTTTTTAGGTTATCAGGGTCCACAGTTGTTAGGCAAGCAATGCATGCTTACAGTAGTGCTATCTCCCTGCTATAAATAGCTTCTCAGTCTTCCCACCACTACCCATCTCTTCTCTGCTTAATGTCTTGGTCAAAACCATCCCCCAGGAACCCCTTTCCACTTAATTGCTGGCACCTGATCATGCTGATGTTTTGATCACCTTAGCTACTTCCTAGAGTCGGTAGTATATATGTGAGATTCAACTTAAAAAATACCCATAAAGGTTGGGTGTAGTGGCTCACACCTGTAATCCTAGCACTTTGGGAGGCTGAGGCGGGTGGATCACCTGAGGTCAGGAGTTTGAGACCACCCTGGCCAACATGGTGAAACCCCGTCTCTACTAAAAATACAATTAGCCAGGCGTTGTGGCCTATGCCTGTAATTCCGGCTACTTGGGAGGCTGAGGCAGGAGAATCTCTTGAACCCAGGAGGCAGAGGCTGCAGTGAGCTGAGATGGTGCCATTGCACTCACCTGAGCAACAGAGAAAGGCTCCGTCTCAAAACAAACAAACCAACCAACCCACAATGTACTAAATACACAGTTTCTAACATAATATGAATATCCAGTAACTGCTGACTAGCATTATTATTATAACATTTACATTAAAACTAATCTGCACTGGTTTAAGTATCGCTTAATGATTGTTTCTTTCACACACCTGTTCTTTTACTTCACCTGGTGTAAAGGAAATAAGTGAACATTTGTTGATTATTAATATGATTGGGCTGTGGCCCCACCAAATCTCAACTTAAATTGTATCTCCCAGAATTCCCACATGTCCTAGGAGGGATCCAGATGGAGGTAATTGAATCATGGGGCGGGGGCGGGAGGGGCGGTCTTGCCACGCTATTCTCGTGATAGTGAATACTTCTCACGAGATCTGATGGGTTTATCAGCAGTTTCTGCTTTTGCTTCTTCCTTATTTTATCTTGCCACTGCTGTGTAAGAAGCGCCTTTTGCCTTCCGCCATGATTCTGAGGCCTCCCCAGCCATGTAGAATTGTAAGTCCAATTAAACCTCTTTTTCTTCCCAGACTCTGGTATATCTTTATCAGCAGCATGAAAACAGACTAATACAAGTATCTACAGTGAGAGAGGCCGTGAAAGGTATAGAATTAGTGTAGTTCAAGCCTGAAACTGACCTGGGTTTGAATTCCATCCCTGCCACTTACTTGGACCTCTCTATGCCTCAGTTTCCTTACTGTTACTTGGAGATAATAGATATTTTAGGGACACTACAAAGATTATAAATAATTAAACCAATGTTTGGATCCAGAAGTGATATTCATTACCCGATTTAATGTAAAATATTAGATAATTTGATTTTGTTTTGAGAATCTGACAACTCACCGCTCTGCATCCGCTTACTAAAAATAAACAACTGTAAACAGCATTTTGCATGTAATTTCAGATTTTTGCTACTACAAAACCAATCAGTTAGTGGAAAAAAGACATCTTAGCATTTGTCTAATTTACACTTTATAGTTAGTTTAAAACAAAGTGTCACATACATTTACAAAACCAAAGAGTTGGTACAAACAACTCAGAAAAAATAGGGGAAAGAACTGTAGTTATTGAAACACAGACTACCATCCTGGAGAAGGACAAGCGACAGTGTACTATTGTCTAAATTTAGATCAAAACTATGTCTCTGCTAGGTTTCACTTTAAATGGGATTGAAGTTCCTGACATAATTGTCCCCATCACAGGCAGAAATACCCATCAAATAAACTGCAGTTGAACAGCCTCAGTCCCTTTTCTATAAAACAGGTATTTAATAATACCATTTTGACAAGAGCCTTGTGAATATTAAGAGAACATAAATAAACTCCCTAGCAGCTGACAGCCAAGTAATTAATCTTTCAGCCCTTTCCTCTTTTTCCTGTTTTCTTTTTTTCCGTGTCCTTAGTTCTTTTACACTTCATGTCCCACAATGCTGAAGTAATTGAAATGCTTTTGCTCAGATAATCTCATACAATTTCTAGCATAATAAACAAAGCTTAATGCGTTATTGTTTAAACAATGTCATTACTTCTTTTTGATAACCTGATTTTTCCAAATATGTAACTCTTTGATTCCCCTATAATAGTACATCTTATCCATGGGCACAAATTGAGGGAGTGTCAGAAATATTAAGTCCCTGGAAAACTAACAGTGGTGCCATTTTGGGTTTTATTTATATGTTACAGCTTCCCTAAAACGAAGTTATTATCATTTCTACTCTTCTTCTGGTTTAATGCCCTCAAAATGTGGCTTCCAAGTAGTAATTATATTAATTGGCATCACACTCATTCTTGTTTGCTTTTTTCCTGATCATAACAAGAATTATCTGATTGTAAAGTTAGTGAGATGGGCTTTCTGATGGGGAAGGTTGGGAGGAAAAAAAAAATGACAAGTAGGGTAACATACGTACACACAAAATTAGAGGAAGCTTCAGCATAACAAAGAATAGTGAAATTAGAGTCAGTAGGAAGATTTTGTCATGTGTTGTCATTAACTGACCAACTAGAGTAATAGACTCACAAATAACAAAGCAAAGAGTGGCAAATCTATCATTCCTGCCAGCTTCTGCTAGTCATCAGAACAATTATCTCCTAGTTTGTGAAAGGATAAAGATGTAGTATTCAAATTTAAATGTTACCAATATAAGATATGGAGATATGTACAGCCTACTATAGTATCTTCATAAATATAGTTTTATAGCATCATAAATTTCACAGTAAAATTATCCATGAGAAATGTAAAATTCATACAAAGTACAGTAATATTTTAAATCTCAAAAAATTGAAAAGAATTGCTGACTGTGTCTGGGCACACTTTTCTCTGTTTGCAAAATATGTTAGAGCCAGCCTGTTTTTGATGAAGAGCTACTGTACTGGAGAGAAAGCCTGTATTCATATTCATCATCAGGCAAATTGAGCAGCTGACTTGCTTAGGATCAGTAAGTGCTTTTTTCCTCACTCCTTAACAAAGAACAGAACATCTTATTTAAAAAAACAAAATCCCATTTTTGTTAAAAATAATAGTAAACAATGGAATGTTAGATAATTGATTTTTTTACTTTCCATGTAAAATGATCAATAACTACTACTAAATACTAATTCGTAGTTATATGAATTGGCATCACATTCATTCTTGCTTGCTTTTTCCCTGATCATAACAAGAATTATCTGACTATAAAGTTCGTGGAGCAAGCTTACATGGGCAAGTAGATATTGACTCATGTAAATAACAGGGAGTCATGTTTGGCTGCCTGATTCTGTTAAAAGAAAAATGCATCCATATTCATTCAAAGCAAATGTTCTTTTGGTAACTGAATAAAAATAATAGGTAGTAAGATCAGTTTAATTTACATAACTGCAAAACATAACATTTAGACTTGTGTATGAGATGAAAAATAACTGTGCTTTCTATCATTTTGTTTTTTTGCTCAAGTACTGCCAACATTCTTAACTGATGGTATTACCTGTTTGTGTCCTTTCAGACCAAACCCCTTTACCCACCAGTGCCATAGAATAAAATCATAGCATTGGGAGACATTTCAAGAAAGTCATTGCTATTGATTTGTACCTCAAATATGACTTAATGCAGCAATAGAATGATTTGGAAGTTAGTAGTTTCTTTTCAGTGCATTAATAACTTTAGCAGTTTTAAATGTCTTTTTCTGGAGTGGTTTCTATACAAACACTCTCTCTCACACACACACTGACAATCACTTTCCTTTTGTAATTATACACTCAATTCTTCTTGCATTCACCAACACCAAGGCACTTTATTCAACTCCTTTTCACTGTTAGTTTGAGATCAGAAAACAGGGATCAATTTCAATGTTCTCTTCAATAAACCTACATTGTATTTATGAACTAAGGAGAAGTGACGTTTGTTTTTGTTTTCCTGTATTTTGAGCCTTTTGAATGACACGTCTCTCCAGCTATATGGCTTATAAGACAGTCTTATAATTGGGAGGAGCCGAGAAGTTCTGCTGCCTGGCAGACTCTTGTCTCTTTGCCTGAGAACCTCAATCCTTTTGCCTTTCTTTTCCATTGAAATTCAAATATCTTTACTTTAAGATCTTAGTCATTTTTTTTTTTTTTTTTTTTAACCTCAGCCTGAATGATCTCAAAGCAAGTTTTGATGATGTGGAGGAGGGAAGAGAATGTCAGGGCATACAGTTACTGTAAAGGGTATTAGATAACAGAGTGAATAGAGTAATAAATAGACTCAAAGGAGAAAGAAATTCAGAAAGTGCAGCTTGATGAAATTTATGCAAATATACTTTTGTTTAAGGTCTAATTAGTTAGAACAGAAGTATCTGAAGGTGACTACTATTCCTTTGTAACAGTTTGAAAAATGCAACCTGTAAGTGCCTTGTACCCCTTCATATTATGGAATATATAATATGATTCACACAGTGCAGAAAACACAGATTCCCATAGCCTCAGTCATGCACCATTTTGTAGCCTCTCCACTTTGAGCATTAGAAAGTGGATTGTAGAAATCTGGTTCATCTTATTTTAACTTGCTCATTTCTCAAATTTAAAACAATCTTTTTTTTTTAATTAGGCTCCTTAAACCACAAAATATTGTAAAGTTATTCATTGAAAAGAATGTAACATTTACTACTGCAATATATGATGTGCAATTTATTATGTCTCCTAAATGCATCTTTATGTATTGCATAATCTAAAATTCATATCAGGTATAACTACAATCTAATTCTTGTGTCAACCATGAAAGCCTTTCTTAGAAAGCTGGTGAAATCCTTTGTTACAAATATCAGTCTCTGCTTTTTACTGTTTCTGTATTAGTGTCATCTGCAATCCTCAGCAGGTTACTTTTTCATCCTGGTAAACTTCTAATAATAGGCCACATCCCAATCATGGATAAAATACAATTTGCCGAGAATTCTCTATTTCTATTGAGAATTTTAAAAATTTCAACGAAATGTGCAAGGCCTTCAACAATTTCTGTAGCTTGTTCTTTTCCTAAGTCTACTTGCTTCTTAGGTCAATATTAAGTTCTTGGATTTAAATATTAAGTTCCTGGATTTAAACACTCTCAGGTGTTCTGTTAAAGGCTTTCTCTTCCTTTAGAATCCTTAGTAAAGGAAGTGGTATTTGCAAGGAAGAGAACAATGTCTTCCCTACTATTTAGCTGCCAGGACTTTAGGGCTACATGCTAGGTTGCATAGTGAAAACCCTGGCCTGGCATCAACTGGTGGCATTAAAAATCACTTTTTCACTTCTTTGCAATTAAAATATTTCTACCAATTTATCTTTTCATTAAAAATGACATGAAGAACCCAGTATGGGAATGGCACGTGATTCTGCTTCTGTGACTTGCTCCTTCTAACATTTTTATAAATGCACTCTACATATTGCTGGGTGCTAAATTTGTTTGTTGATACTGGTTCCCAACAGTGCAGTGTCACGGGTCATCTCTGGAAATTATTTCTTTGCGATGTCTATGATGTGTTTCTCCTCTCCTCCCCATCCCATGTTCTGCTGCTTATTTAAACTTAACATTTGTAAACAGTCCACTGGGTTTGTTTTGTTGATGCATTGGCTGTTTTCCAAGATTTTGTTGTTAATCTTATCTGACTGTTTAAGGATGACCTTTTGTGATGTTATAAAACTCTCAAGAAAAGGAAAACAGATTTGGTCATCTAACCCTCTTCTAAAGACTGCAAAAAAAAAAAAACACACACACACAAAAAACAAAACAAAAAAACCACAGTTGTTTTAAAACAGAGGCTTGATATAAAATGCTGCAGTATATTACATCTGCATCTGCACATTTTCAACTTTCAGGGACCAAAAATCAGCAGTGCAACATATAATCAGACATAAAAGAAAGCCAAAAAGAAGCCAGTAGGGACATTTTTCTGCCTGATAGTCTAACAGTGTTGGTAAATAGACCTACTACTTCTAGTATTTACAAAGAGACAGCAGTCAAATAACCAATTCAATATAACTAACAATTCTTCCATGAGAAAAAAAGAATGACACCACTTAAGAGTTGATGGACATAGACTCAGAATTATTAGATTTGAAAGGGATCTTAGCAGTCTCATTTTATAGATGAGGAGTATGAGGTCTAGAGTGGGTAAGTGATTTGACAAAGCCAGAAACAGGACTAGGATCCAAGCTGGGATTCTCTGCCTCCGCAGCGGGACCCTGCGTTTATTCCTTGACTGAAGTTTTTAGATGTTTATGCATTATATCAAGATAGCCCACATGCACCAGATTTGTTTCCATTATTACTAAATGAAGCAAGACAGTGTTTTTACGGGTATTGGAGTATAAAGTCAGCCAATGTCAAACTAGTCAAAAGAACTTTAAAAGAGACAGTGCTTTGCAGGTTTTTTTTGTTTTTTTTTTTGTTTTGTTTTGTTTTTCTGCAAATGGGAATTAGATATGTGTGCATATGTAAATGTAAATTCAAATTTAAAATATAAAAGTAAAATTTTTGAGTTTCTGATAGTTTAAATTATACATAACATCAAAATAAAACCCTTGCAGTTCATCAGATATTTTGTAGTTTTTATTTTTGTAAGAGCCTTCCTTTCTTTATGTATCTACAATGTTGAAGACAATTAATGGGTCAAAATGGAGATATTATGCATTGTTGAGCTAACCTGGATAAACAATCTTTTTTAAGTGCCTTAAATTATATGAAGACTAAAATTATCATTATTCTATTTATTCTATAGAAAGACACTTATGTTTAGCTATAAAATAATGCTCAGAAAACAAGTCCTAGGTTAAAATACTCATTTTCCCCATGACACATTGTCCTTTCACGATTTAATTCAAAGAATTTGCCTTTTTAAGGCTCAATTATGTTTCACCATTGTTCCCATGCATGTTCCTGCTAAGGGTGCCTAATTCTGTTGCTAAGTAACTTTGCAGTCTTGTTGGGGCATAATGATAAATTAATAACTATTTTAAATACGCCTGTTTGGATATGGCCCCTTTAAGAATATCCTGATACTTCTGTCTAAAAGGCTATACAGACTTTTTCATTTTGACTCACAGGAGCATAAATGATAGAATGATGTTTTCCAGAAGAATTGGAAGAATGCCAACAGTGCACCAGAAGAGCACTAAGACTTCCTTCCAGTATGCAATTTTCTTTTCTTTTTTTCTTTTTTTGAGAAAATGATAAAATCGGTCGAATGACAAGTCAAGGATTTCAAAGAATTGTGAGGAAAATAGATATTTCTTTTATACACTAAATGACCATTAGCTTTTTTCTCACCACAAATTCTTTAGAAAAACTTTCAAGCCATATATTATTTTGAAAATAAGTATCATATCAGCCCAACATGGGTATTTGAATTTTATGGGACTTTCAGATTTAACTAAATTTTTAATTAAATTCTCTCCACTTTGCTTGCTGTTGTCCCAGACATCTCCCCTCAATTCAGGAATATCTTCCTTTATAATGTTTAACCAGATAGGACTGGCATCAAGCAGCTTTAATATTTCTTGTCCTGACATACAGAGACATATACAGGAATTATCAATACCTCTCCAGCACATGATAAGAATTAAATAGCATTCTTTTTTTTTTTTTTTTTTTTTTTTTTTTTTTTTTTGAGACAGAGTCTCGCTCTGTCGCCCAGGTTGGAGTGCAGTGGCGCGATCTCCAATCACTCACTGCAAGCTCTGCCTCCCGGGTTCACGCCATTCTCCTGCCTCAGCCTCCCGAGTAGCTGGGACTACAGGCGCCCGCCACCGCGCCCGGCTAATTTTTGTATTTTTAGTAGAGACGGGGTTTCACCATGTTAGTCAGGATGGTCTTGATCTCCTGACCTCGTGATCCTCCCGTCTCGGCCTCCCAAAGTGCTGTGATTACAGGCGTGAGCCACCGCGCCCGGCCTAATAGCATTCTTAATGCACATCTGAAAACACAGAAAGATTGTTCCCTTAAACATCTTTCCTGTGATAATAAAACCAACGAAACAAAGAGATGTTT
Source organism: Macaca thibetana thibetana (assembly GCF_024542745.1). Classification (NCBI taxonomy): domain Eukaryota; kingdom Metazoa; phylum Chordata; class Mammalia; order Primates; family Cercopithecidae; genus Macaca; species Macaca thibetana. The sequence goes on from NC_065585.1 coordinate 66,353,325, forward strand.
CATTAGCAAAGAATCATGGAGAATGTTTTAAATACCGGGAAGAGTCCCACTAACTTCCATCTCAGTGACCATCCAAACCAGAATTTAGTTGCTGATGGTTCTGCCAAGAAACGGATTCTCCTTGTGTTGACACTCCCTTCAAATGTTTTGGAAGATACCCAAAACATTACCCATTTTTATTCTTCCCTGTCTCTAGCATTTAAATGTATGTCTAATACTGCATGGATTCTATCTATATTTTGTGGATGATCCTTTCTTGGGGGTGTCATGTAATATGTAAAGTTAAAACTTCTGACTTTTTTCTATTCCCTAAAAATTAAACAATTACAATTTAAATTTACAGCTACAAAGTGTAATGACTTTATAACGGGGCAATAGAGGCGAGGGCGAGTGTAGCTATATGGCTACTCTGTCAATTTCTGCACTTAAGAAGTGGAGCCTTTAATACGCTTCTTCCAAAGGACTAAATTAGATATGCTAACATGGTGTCTGCCATATATCATACATTAGACATAAGCTCCTTTTCCTACCTTCACTGGGTATGGCCCACTTTTAGTTGTCTAGGATTTACTAGAACAGTTCATACCTCCAGGAACATGTCTCTGATCATATTCCTTTATAGCAATTCATATTACCAAACTAAATACTCTTAATTCTTTTGTAATATCCACACTTATTCCCACATCCTTATTTCCTGAAATCTTTAAAATTCCGTCTTTTTTAACAAGCATTAATTGAATTACCCTGAGGTGAGGGGCATTACTGTAAATCCTGAGATTACAAACACACAATATTCTTGCCCTCATAAACTTCATAGTCTCTTGTTAAGAGTAATAAACAAACAAAAACTTGTATTTATTCAGGTAAAATCTGTGACATTGGCAATCCTGTGCCTCTACAGTAACACATAAACCAAACATCGTATGTTCTCATTCATAAGTGGGAGCTAAGCTATGAGGATGCAAAGGCATAAGAATGATACGATGAACTTTGGGGTCTTGAGGGAGCAAGGGTGGGAAGGGGGTGAAAGATAAGAGGCTACAAATTGGGTTCAGTGTATATTGCTTGGGTAATGGGTGCACCAAAATCTCACAAATCACCACCAAAGAATATACTCATGTAACCAAATACCACCTGTTCTCCCAAAAACCTATGAAAAAATAAAAATAATAGAAATAAATAAAATATTTAACTCAGATAAGGGAGGATGGGTGATCAGGGGAGCTTCTGTCTTTTCAAGCTTTTTTCTTGCGTTGGCAATCAGATCTGAATCTGTGTTCCAGGTTTGGATTGACCAAGACAGCCTTAAAGATCCCATGTAGCTTGATGAACTTCCAGCAGGTTTATTCCTTCTGGGACCCTAGGCCTCTAACCACCCTTTTTCAAGATCATTTACTTTAGAAAACTTGCAATTGTAAATTCTTTCTCTGACTCCGTAAGCTCTAAATATTCTACAACCCAGGAATGTCTTTCTGATAGACCTGGGAACCATCTTTTTGAAATGTAATAATCAAGAAAAATAATGTTCCTATTTCCCAATCTGCATGAAAAGATAGGACCCTAACTTGGCTAAGCACCCATTAGCAAACACAGATGTCTAATCACATTGACAAACTCTACCCTAACATCCTCCAGCATTTTTCACTAGCTCACTGCATCATTTAAAAACTTGTCTCCCTTTTATTTCAGCAGAGTTCAGTTCAGTCTTTCTCCCCTATTGAAATAGTCTTGAATACATCTTTGCTTGCCTGTTTAATTTTGTTCGCTAATAGGATGCATCCAGATTTTATACAAGGGGAAGAAATGGATCTTGGCCTAATGTTCTACTCGATACCTAGCATTTTGTCATTGTAATTGCTGACTAAAATAAACCCATCTGATAACGATCTACAGGAAACTATTTACAATGCCTCTAAACTCTTTCACTAGCAATAAATGAAACCTCAGAGTTCATCATTTTCCAACTGTAAATATTTTTTTTTCAAAAATATATTTCTTTACACTTATGCACAAAATGGACCTTTGTTTCACTGAGACTGAGTAGGCTCAAGTAATCGCTTTTCTGAACAGCTTTATTCGAATTTTTTTTTTTTTTTCGGTATTTCAATAATTTCAAGGCTTCAGAATTGTGAGCAAACTTGAGACTAATAATCATGCCCATCATTTATAAATGAATAAAGACTCTGCTGATTTTCAATGAAGCTTATTATAGGATCAAATAAGGCACTTGGCTTCATGGGCAGTCTTGATTGAGAAAGGATTTCAGATAATTGATGGTTTTATCTAGAACTCTGAATTTTAAAATTTGGGAATTTCTAAATCAGTTATACAAAATTACAAATAATCTTCAAGAAAGACCACATAGCAAAATTTTCTAAAGATTGCTGTAAAAGTTAAGCTTAAATTTGAATTTAGTTCTAAGTAAAAAAAAAAAAAAACAACTTTCATCTTGCCACCTTTTTATTATAAAACTTGTAAAACCAGATTTTTGCCTTTTAGTGTGCACATCTGCTATTCTAGCTTTTTCTCTACCAAAAAAAGTTTTAGTAACTTTCATTATATACATCATGTCATATAATACATAGCATCTGAACATTAAGGAAATATGGGAGAATGACGTTATCTTTTCGTGCTACATTAAAATTATTACTTCAAACTCCTTTGGACAGTTTTTAAAAATATGCCAGACATCTAAATCACATAAACCTGCAAATACATATACCCAGTATATCTTTCTTGTTTGGAAACAGACTTTAATTGGTGTAAATAAGTGATAATTAAAGTTAGTGTGTTAATTTTATGTAGTTATAATTTAAGACACAGTAGAAATGTGGTTTTTAATGTCAACACATATGCCTTTTTCAAATATAATGGAGATTCATGTAACCACCTAATAGTGCATGTATTTGTCCATTAAATAAGGCTTAGAATGTACTTTATTATCTCAATGAATTGAGTATGATAGTATGGTGTTTTATAATTATATCTTTTATTTCATCATATATTGTAGATGTAGAGTCACTGGTGGGAAATATATCCTCTGCATTATAACAATATGATTATTGGAAAGTATAATATTCTCTTAATATCTAAGTCAACATGGAATAACAGACAGATTTTCAGCAAAAGGAGGGAGTTGCATATATTTGTCCTTTATTGATAGGCCTATTTGTCTCCAGAAATTACCCTATCTCTATACAATTCAGTGTGTTCTTAAGGAAATCCAAATTTCCTTGCTGTTTAATTCTTTGTTTCCACACAACACTTTCCAAACACATAGCTATTAGATCTACGTGAGGTGGATGTATATATCAAAATTTCTTCAAAAGCCACTTAACCAAGGTGCTAAGTTTTCCAGAATCCAAAACAAATCAATTTAAGAGCTAGGTATGCAAAGATCCTGTAATACTCTAGATTCCAATGAGCTGCTGATTTTATTAACTCTACATTACTCAGGAAAGTTAGATTGGGTCTTTACACTGAGTTTATTTAATTAACATATGGTTAACACAATTTAAATGCAATTACACTAGGAGATCATGATTGGAAATGTATAATAATAAAGGCAATGTATAAAAAATAAAACACCACTCACATATTCCCTAATTGTTTTCTGCTAAAGAGAGAATCTCACCTCCATGTATTCATATATTACATGTTTCTGGTAGTAAGTTCTCATCTTTTAAGAAAATACATTGAACCTTGTATCTATGTAGTTTAATCCCTCTTAAGATATATTTTCTAATAATCTCTGTTACTGTAATGTTTTTAAAACAAGTTATTTCATACTATTTATCTCAATATGCTTGTAAGGTAATTATTGAGACATTTTATTAATATTTTATTTAGTCTTAGAATTTTAGAGAAAGGTGAACCTAGAGAGGCATTTCTCCTGGTTCAAATTGTGAACATGAATATTCTGAATTTAAGTAACTGGACAAAGTAGGTCACATAGATTAAGAAAACTAAGATGAGCTTCATCTTTCATCACATTTTAGTTGCATTTGGATTAATCTGGGAAACTTCACCCAGATTCAAAAATTAGTAAACCTCCTAATTTTTGGAGGTGGAGAATTTCTACTGTCTGGCTGATTTTTAAAAGGTTGACTAGAAAAGGGTTATATAAATCAAATTAGTGCAAACAACATACTATCTGGTTCTCTCCCAGTGATCATTCACTTTCCTAATTAAATTTCAAGGTCATTAACTACTCATCTTATGTCTTTAAATTTAGAAAGCCTCAAATTAGCAACAAGTATTCATATGACTCAAAGCAGGAATGATTTTACAGAATGATTTTGGTAGATTTATATTTTCCTCATTTGTAACATAAGTGGTTAAGATACATAAATTAATTATAGAGAAGTCACATATTTTTCAATGGAAAAAGTCCTACCCCTGTGTTCCTAATGGCTATTTGTGTGCAAAATTTAAAAAATACTGGTAAGGCCAGGTGCGGTAGCTCACCCCTGTAATCCCATCACTTTGGGAGGCTGAAGTGGGTGGATCACGAGGTCAAGAGATCAAGACCATCCTGGCCAATATGGTGAAACCCCATCTCTACTAATACAAAAATTAGCCGGGTGTGGTGGCATGCGCCTGTAATCCCAGCTACTTGGGAGGCTGAGGCAGGAGAGTTGCTTGAACCTGAGAGGCAGAGGTTGCAGTGAGCCGAGATGGTGCAACTGCACCTTAGTCTGGCGACACAGCAAGACTCCATCTCAAACTGATTTTCTTCTTTTTTTCTTTTTTCTTTTCTGATTCAGACCTTCAGTATGTGTGATGATTAATTGTATGACTAACTAGACAGTAAGATCCTCAAACAGTTTTTAACTTATCAGAATAGTCTTTTAAATGAAATAGCTTTTTAGTAAGTGGGTGTTGAATGAATAAGTGGACAGATCTCATTCACATTATAATGCTTGGATTTTTATGTAGAAATACAAGGTGTAATTTTGTGGTCAAATGCTTCAAAATGGAAATAGAAGTTCATAATTCCATTTGATTTATAACATGACATCTGTTGTCAGTAGCTGGTTAAAAAGACTAGTGTTACTGGTGGCTTCAGAAAACAATAAATAGACTAAATGGGTTACGGGAATCAACATATTTATGGTATCTATTTAATTGGTTTGAGAGCTAAATGAATAGGAATTACTTGCAACAACAATCAGGTGCCAATTTCAATTATGAGGTTTGAACTGCACAGGTTTCAAACTCAGCTCCACATGTCATTTAATTTTAACTCACTTTATGATGCTTCCCGATCCTGGCACACAGCCCTTATTTTGAGGTAATAGGATTTGATTTTTTTTTTTTTTTTTAACGTTACATTGAATACTAGAGTCAAAAGTTTGTATGTGACATGAGAAATGTGATACTTTTGATACGTGGCTATTTATGATAAATGCAGATCTACAGAAGCTTACATAAAACAAAAAAATGCCAATTAGAATTTCACCCTTAAAATAATTACAATTTTGTAATTACAATTTTAAATTGTAGTTACTGACAATCTCTTCCTTCTTAACTATATAGTCCCATATCTAGGCTGAGTAGTTGTGCAGGATACCAAAAGGTCTCCACTGGATATGCCAGCGAAGAAGCAATTTTGCAAGGCAAAGCAATTTTGCAAGTAGTTTCCAAATAAACTAGTCGTGTCCCCAGGACAATCACACAATTAGCAGTTTCAATGTATTAGTTGATGTATTCCACAAAGCTATGGATTTCATTCACTCTTCAGGAAGCCGTCATTGTATGAAGATAGCCACTTGGTGGCTAGTGAGCTAGGCCAGATTTTGTAAACTCTAGCAAACCTGGGCTCACAAAATAATCTAATGAGCATTCTTGATCTAAATTCAAACAAAATGGGATAAAATACATACATCTTTGCAGGAAGTTTGGGCACTGAAAATACCTGTCACTTAAGATGACAATTCAGCTTAATAAATGAGGCAAACGGGACTGATGAAACATGCCCTTTCCAAGGAAGGAGTCACGATGATTTCTATTGATGCTATCAGTATTTCCAGAAGCCTCTGTTTCCAGTAGGTTATATATAGTATCACAGAGGAACACTGAATTGAGTCTTCATAAAGAATCAGAAAAATAGTTTAAATCTCTCTTGACAAGAAAACCCAAGCTCTTTTATTTATAATGAGAATTATTATCATTATAGAATTATAATGTTACTAAATATATAATTTTTATATGCAAGGAAGACAGACTGGTATATTAGTATTATGTCAGTAAAAGCTAATTAGCATACAACATAGGCTAAGCTTACACTAGGGATTCTAACTTCTGATCTTAAGGTTATGCCACTTTATCCCAATTTTTCCAGCAAAATTGTTTATCAGACTTACTGTATATTATCCCACACTATATCAGAACTATTTCAAAAGCGATCTTGTTAGTCATCTCCATTAAAAAAAATCCAAGCTATGCCTTTTCTATGAAATTTTTGGTGGTTGCCATGACAATGGTATTTCTGTTTCAGCCCACAACTGATATTCTTCAGCTCTTACCCAAAGTAACCTGATTTTACTTGCTAGGTGTCGAATTCTGAGATTCCAAAAGATATTCCCAACATTTCTCCAAAGACTGGGATTAGAAAAACAATAGCATTACTAAATGTTGTATTTTGAAAAAATCATTTATATTTTGAGCACTCTAATATAGGTATTTTCATTCTGCATAATCCTTTCAAGTCTTTTCATTTTAATAAGGAAGCATATTTTTACATAGTTGCAATTATAGAAAGCATGTAATTTAGCTTTTTTCTTTACTATTTCCAATAGTGAAAGCATTTTCCATATATTACCGTTTGGGAGATTCTTTAATAATAATGAATATATGACATATAATGGATATAATCCATGCTTAGTCAGGCCTCTATTACTGGCTTTTTAATTTGTATTTACTTTTTCCCTATTACAAATAAATCCACAGGTCACATTTTAATAGACGTATCTTTTTTTTCCTTCTAAGAAATTATTTGAAGACAGGGGTTATAATTTGTTTCGCTTGGACAGTAATTATAAAAATGTGAATCTGAACGTGTTTAGATCAGGTATGTACATTAGTCTGATATGTAATCAGATTAATGATTACATAGTCTATAATGTAACAGACTGTTATCTCTTGTACTATATCTGTTGTTATCTCCTGTACTACATTGGACATTTACATGACCTGCCTGACCTCTGAAAGCATTTAAGTTTTTGATTCCTGGTTTAATATATGAAAAGTATTTTTATGGCTTTCACTTAACTTTTATCAAATAGCTCTTCAAAACCAGTAATACCTATATTTCAATGTCAGCAACATTCATTCAAGTGTTTTCCATGTGCTAGGTGCAGTGTAGGCACCGAGAACAGTGCAGTAAGGCAACGAACAGGGAGTTTCAAAATACAGTGTGCTGGAATATGATTCAGAATAGGATGTTAGTTGAACCCATGGGAAGGACAGAAACCAGCCTTTCCCAAAGTAGATTGTGGCCCACAGAAGGGGGAAAGGGTGGTAGGCAGGTGAAGTATGGAGGAAAAAGAGAACTTCAGGCAAAGAGAGTACCACATGCAGTGGCCTGGAAAATATAGATCAAAGCACATTGAAATTTCAAGTACTGTGAGAATACAGAATTTAAAGTTAAGTGTTAGAAGACATGAGGCAGTTGAAGTAAGCTGGAGCAAAAACCTGAAGGCACTTGCTTGCCATGAGATGGAATATGGTATACATGTACCCACTGTATAACAACATAACAATCCTTAAGTGTCATTTAATAATTTTTGTCTGATTTATTAGCTATATAAGTATATTACAGTAAATGGGTTTTAATATGTATTGCATGTGAGAACATCAAATTCCTGGTACAGTTAATAGCATGAAAAGTGCCACAGAGATCAGAAACTTCCCAGCACTTGAAAGGAAACTTGTGGAGTTGGACAGCAGCACAGGCCTATGTAAAGGGAAACAGGAAATGATGGAGCTGTAGCCAAAGGTTGGAACAGTAGAAATGCCTGAAGTGCCAGGATAAAGGAGTACACTCGGGATGTATTCAATGGGTAGTAACAGGACATCGTAATTTTAGAGAAAACAAAGTAGCAATGAAAGAAAACACCAATTCTCTTAATTAAAGCAAAATTCAACCTGGCCTGATTTCAGCATTGGAAAACAATCTCCAGGTAGGTGACGGAGGAAAACTGCATCCATTTAGGAATTCTCTTGTTTTGATTATCACTAGTTCCACCATGCCAGCCTCTAGGCCTCCACACTAATGCCTGGGTTTAGGTGTGAACAAAAGTATGTTGCATTATTTCACTTCAGTACATATGGTATAGTTGAAACATTAAAGAATGTATGGGAAAATAAGAGAATAACTAAAACAGTATGAGAAAAATAAAGTCTGTTTTATAAAAGCTAGTTTATTTTTTATAGAAAATTGCTAGCCTGGAGTCCCTGAAACTTTAGTTTGTACTCCAAGTATCTGTGAGCCTGGTGAAATAATATGTAAGACATTGCGTGCATTTATATAGACCCCATGTATGAAGGATACGATGGATGATGACCTCTGTCAAAAGACAGAAAAGAAACTTACAATTTGCCCATTAATGCAAGTCAAAGGCATAGGGTGGGACAATTAGAGGGAAGCAATGCTACAAGGAATCTAAACAATTTGATCCAAGCACACAGCTCTCTGGGTTGCATTATTTAAAGCAAATCTTAGAATATCTGGAACCAGGGTTCTGACCTCAGTGTTTAAGGCACATGGAGTTCTGAGAATCCCTTTGAAATTACACTGAAAATCTTGGGCACGTGTATATTTGTGTGTACATTTCTGAGAGGGCACTACAAGATTCATTAAGCATCACCTTGCTTTAATTCTATGGCACATCTTCATGCTACTTCTGTGTTGGTTCTCTCCATTTCTGAAGGAGGAAGTTCTAGCTGCTGAAATCTTGGGCATAATTCAGCAGGTGGTGACAGCCTTCCCCTGAAGGAACAGCCCAACACTGCATCTTCAGTAAGATTAACAGATGGATAAGAGACAGGAAGCAGATAAGACACTTTTGTAAAAGTTGAAATGAAAAATAGAATCTAAACTATGGTGGTATGATTGGGAATACAAAAGAGAGTACAGGTAGGAGGGGCATCTTGGTATTTGGTACACACCATAACATTTTTTGTCAAGCTGTCACTCTGTCTGGAAAACAAATTTTTAAAAAATTGTCACTAATAGGAAGAAAAATGAAACCAAATAGTGAATCAGTGCCTAGCATACGATAGAGATATAACAAATTCTGGAAAAAAGCAAACTTGTAGGTTGGGACTACAAATTTAGTATTAACAATATGTTAATTTGCAGAACAGATAGTGGTTGGCCTTTTATATTTCTTATGTTTACAATATCTTAATTTCTGGTCACCTCACATAAGCTCATTTGATCTCTTATTGCTTCAGTGGAGTTTAGAAGCTTGAATTTTGAGATGTGGATGACATATGAAGTTATGAGATAGATGAATATAGGTGTTGGAGCTAAAGAAATAATAGAAAGCTTGGTGAACTGTAGTTGACTACAAATGGCCACTGGTTCTGGGGTGAATAGGAAGTGGTCTGAACAGAGAGAGGGCCATAGTACTTCCTAACATTAAGTTCAAAGTAGGGCAGTGCAGTATGGTAGTAGAAGCAAAAACAAAGTGGCATAAATACAAGGAATGGCATGGCTCTTCTTATTGTAATTTTTTATATAGGGTCTCGCTCTGTAGCCTAGGCTGAAGTGCAGTGGTGCTATCATGGCCCACTGCATCTTCTATCTTACAGGCTCAAGCAATCCACTTGAGTAGATGGGACTACAGGTGTACACCACCATGCCCAGCTGATTTTTTAAAATATATTTTTTGTAGAGATAGGGTCTTACTATGCTGTCCAGGCTGGTCTTGAACTCCTGGGCTCAAGTAATCCACCCACTTTGGTCTCCCAAAGTGTTGAGATTACAGGTCTGAGCCACCACACCCAGCTTCTGGCTCTTATACTCTTGAAAGAGAAAGCTAACCTTCTGTTGCAGATGGTAGAGGGAATCTAAAAAAAAAAAAAAAAAAAAAATTCAAATTTCAGTTGAGCTGAAGAAGCCAGAAAATGTGAAGAACAAAGAAGACTGTTTTGTTAGGAGCGTGGACATTAGAGTTAATAAAAACAAGTGCTAAAAAATGACTTTGACACTTTAATTACCATTGGAATAATTGTGGACTATCCAGAAGTATATGAACAATAGTGCACATTAAGTCAATGTTGAAGAAAGTGATATATTTATTTGAAATACAATTCAACTAGTATTTTGCAATGTTTTAATTCATGTTACCATATATATGTAAATTTATGAAATAATCAAAAATTTAAAGAGAGATGTTTAATAAGGATGTGCTATTGCTTAATTCAATGGTTAGAGAAATAAAATAGTTCAATGGAAATACATTTCTGTCAGATATTTCCACCTGACAGCTGTTGTATATATGGGATCCAGTATCTGCCTCTCATTTCCCTCAAACTTCTTTGAGGTGGGTTTAGCTTCATGATTAAGAGCATGACCCACTGGTTTGAAGTCTTTGGGTCTGAATTCTACATTGCCATTTGCCAACTGTGCAACTTTTATTTGTAAAATGTGGATAATATTTGTGAGAGTTAAATGCCACTGATAAATAGTAAGTGGTATAAATTTAAGTGCATAAAAAATTGCAGCTAAAAATATTTATCAAGAAGAATTTGGAGAGTAGACCATGATAGTAGATGGATTCATAGGGGAAACGCAGAGATGTTGAGGTTGGACTGAATTGAATTAGAATACAATGAGAATAAATAGTTTCAAGAAGGTAACAACTGTTTTAAAAATCTGTAAATGTACCTTGTAAATATATATATATATAAAAAATTATTTTTCAATTAAAAATAAATAAAATTTGCCGATTTAGTTTGGAAATTATCCAGAAATAGCCTAGCAAAATATCTGGTTAATGTGCTACTCAAAATTAATTTTATTTCAATAGATTAAAGTTATATAGGCCTCCTTTGGGAAGAAAACAAATTTTTCTGAAATGCAATAATTATATAATAATTATATGTAATACAGATTTTTGTAGATGGAATCATTGTTATTAGAGTGCACATATGTGTGACTTTTATGAACACATAAAGAATAAAAAAAAATTGCAAACAAAGAAAAACCAGAAGATAACAACTGAAAGAAGTTCCTGCCTCACCCTCTCTGTCCCTCTACCTGAAAAATCAGAATGGTTCACAGGAAAAAGAGATCAGGAGTTGCAACTGGTGACTTCTGACTGCTTTATTTTTTTTACTGTTAATTTAATATAATTTTAATCCTTTTAGAAAGGGCACACTCTATTCCCAGTTTGTCACAGCCTCTCCCACCTCTCTTGGCTTTGATCTGCCCCAATTTGTTTGGCCCTGAAGGGATTTGACTAGGAGCAGCATGCTTGAAGTGCTTTATACACACAATCATAAGAAGCTCAATGCTACCATCAAAAATAGATGTGGATATATATTTATGTCTATTTGAGGGACTAGCTATACAATGTCTCTTTTGAGAAGTCAGCAAAAGCTTAGCAGATAGAGTTCTTACCCTCCCTAATACTTGCTAGGGACCGGGGGGCAGTGGAGCTGGCACCCTCAGGACCTACATTTTTATTTTTCATTTTCCTCCTAGCATTAGAACTCATAGGGAATCGAGTTACACCCTTTTATTGCCTTGTTCATTCTCTCCATGCATCTCCTATAATCAGGTTTCTGATTCACTTTTTTTTTCATTTCTTCTCTGATGTTGTAATTGCAAAAAGAAAATGAACTTGCCACACTCCTCTTTCTTCTTGACCCCAATGAACTATGAAACTGCTAAATGTTTATTCCCATCTCTTTTTTCTAGCAATCTATCCTCAAAGGTGTGAAATCATACAATATGTAAGACAGAATTGTTCTCTCATATAAAACTGTATGTATATGTTTATATATATGCAATTAGAGAAATCTTCACATTCAAATTAAATTCTTACATTAGAGGCTCATGCATTATATGTAATATGATTATGTTTATTACATATAATTATATTACATGTAATTCTAATGTGAGGATTTCTCTAATGTTTACCTTTAAATTTAAGTCCTGCAGGTAATAAATATTTTTGTTCTTGTGGACTACATAATCACATATTCTTCATTTTTTTACCTTTTTTTTTACCTTTTAAAAATGTAAAGAGCATTCTTAGCTAAGAATGGGTTTGGTTTGTAGATTATAGTTTACTGCTGTGAATTATAGATTGCTTACTGCTGCTTTAAAATAAAAATCTCTGAGGTAGAGAAAAACAACAAAACTCAATAATCAGTATTGATGTTAGAGGTTCTACATCTCAAGAAGTACTATGGAGAAAATATACTTATCAATTTCCAAGAAATCTGAGGAATAGAAGTAAATGGAGTAAGATCATTTATGAATAAATCAGAGTAGTTCTTATCCACTTGTTCATGCCCGAGTCTCCCTTTTTGTTTTATGCAACTGCCATTTCCTGAAGATAATCTCTTCCTTACAGTGAGACAGGGTTCTCAGTCTCACCTCAGATTTCCTCATGTGACAAAAGAATTATCGTATTCATTTGCTCAATCTCTGATCACATACCACTTTCATCTTTGATATAGCCCAAATGTTACTGTTCAGAAAATTATTTATTTTGCCCATTAATTGGATCTCATCAACATTTTCCTCCAAATGTTTTATGCCACATTTAATTAACTCAAATTACAGCTGATTTCCAGGCCTGCCAATATACCACTTCTGCCTTTCACTACTCACCTTGTTTCTCTGCACCTTTTTTGTCTATCATTTTTGCCTCAAATTTCTCATATTTAAAAAAGCCTCCTTGTCATAGCATGCACAATTCACTCATAGATGGGGAAGAAACAGATGTAATGCCTGTCTGCCAAGACACCCACTCTCTCTCACAATGCCCAGTCATTTGTCTCTGGGTTGTGTGCAGGATGGGTCATTAATATTTTGACCTATTCAATACTAAGCCACATATGCTACTGTAACAACTCCAAATTCGGCCTGTCTCCCAGGCTATCAACTTTAGATCAAGCTTTGACTCTTGACCATCTTTGTTCCCTATGGGAATAATTTCTAAACTAATTACACCATAAATTTAATATATTACCTCAGCACACACCAAGAGCTGCCAGATGAGATAAAGTGCAGAAACAGTTTCTGAAGAGTTTTATCAGGATCTGCTACCATATACCTGACACTGTTCTTAGTATGAGAAGCTTAATATGGCAGTGGTTGTCTTTGTGGCAGTTTGGACACCAGAATCACTGTTATTTACTACTCCAAAATAAGCTTGAATGCCTCTCTCCTTCTCCTTGAGAATTATTCTAGTTAGTCTTGAAACTTTGATGTAGTTCATCATCAAGCTGGATATTGCCATAAATGCCCTTGCACCTGACGTTCAAGAAGACTCATTACTCTCATATTTCCCCAGGATAACTATAGAAGTTTAAAACAATAAAGAGTAGTACTGTGAGAGATAAATAAGGTGGGCTGTTGTTCATTTACTCAGTGTTTATGAATAGTTGTCATGCACCAGGCATTTTGCTTTTGATGCCAGAAATAGCAAACAGTCCCTGCTTTCAATGGCTCCTTTAGCAAAATCCATAATGAGTTTCCATCAGAGAGAATAGTATAAAGAGTGGGTGAAGGGCCAGCGTAGAGTATGGGGGTTATACATCAGCATAGGGACATAGAGAAAGAACAAATTTATCATGAAATACTTTTGGAGAGCAGGACATCTGATTTATGTTTTGAGGAAATGTAGGAGTGTGAAAGACAAGAAGGTTCAGAAGTGAAACTTCTAGGCAGTGGCAACAGCATGATTTAAAGAAAGAAAACATAAAGAGCAATGGTGGTTCAAAAGAACTGTCAATAGATAAGTATGTCTGCAGCAGAAGGCCTATTAGAGGCAGTAGCACTCAAGCAAAAGATGCATGCTTGGTAGCAACCAAAATTTGCAGTGGATAATCTGTAAGGATATATCACCTTTTTATTTTCTTTCTTTCTAGAAGTATTTACTGAGTGGCTCCTATGTGCCAGTAATTATTGTAGGTAGGTCCTGCAATGAAAAAATGATAAAAAGCCAAGACCCTGATGTCATGGAATTTGCATTCTAGTTGTTGGCCATCGGGGGTGAGGCGGGGAGGAGGTTGGGAAATACACTAACTCAAAAATATATTGATTATCACACAGAAACAAATATGTGGATAAAATTGAAGACTTTTGGTGGTGGTGGAGGTGGTGTAGATTAGAAAGAACTTTTTAGATGATCTGTTTAAGGACTTGTTCCCTTGTGACTTTCCATCTCTTAAAGGCAAGGAAATGTCTACCCTTCAGACAGTAGAGAGCAAGTATTGGAAAAATTTAGTCAGTTAAGCTTCAAAGTCTAAAATCTTCATAGAGATAAATTTTGCTAAAAGTTTATAGCTCTCTTTTACTGTATCAGAGAATTAGATGGATACATTCAAATAATTTTCTACCTTGGAAAAAAAAATATCAGGGTATGCCATGAAAGAAGGTTATGAGTAAGAAGCTTAAAAAAAAACCTAAACTTTGTTATTTGGGGGAAATTTTGGTAAGAAAAGAGCTGGTACAGAGTTTTATCAAAGGAAGTGGCCTATAGATCCCTCAGACCCTTCATGACTGGTCCACAAAACCCTGAGTCTATCTAGGTCTATGTACTAAGTTCCTCCAGCCATATGCCCTGACACATCTTAGAGAAGGAAAGGCAAAGTTGCGGACTCAGATGCACTATTTGAAAGAACCACTCAGATTTGGGGGTTGACTGAGATGCCAGGATTAAAATGTAGTGTGTGTGTGTGTGTGTGTGTGTGTGTGTGTGTGTATGTTTTCTAGCTACCCAGGTAAATTATAGATTATATAAAAACATATTTTCTTTCTACAGTAGAATTATAATCTATTTTGTAATCATGCTGCAGTAGAAAGATATACAGATATTTCTGGGTAAATACATGGACTGTTCAGGGTCAATAGAAATTCTTATATATGCTTTCCCAAAGTTCAAAAAAAAAAAAAAGATACACAACCTTTTGAGGAAAAATAATTGACTGAGTAATAATTCTCATGCAACTGTTTCTTCTGCCTTCCTTAGATTTTTCCATTTCAGAATGAAATGCAGTTGCCACCTTGTCCTCAGGCTAGTTAATAGTATTTGTACCTTTTTAGACTATGGAGTATCACAAATAAAGACAGTAACTAGAATTGGATTGTCTACCTGCATCAGACTCCTCTTCTTTTTCTTTCAAAGAAATTTGTGCTCACTACTTCCAGAGTCTCTAACCAGAGCTCAGATGGTTTTCCTTTATTTTCATAGCCTCTCATTGTGTCTAAGGCAGCTGTAGTTCTTTCACAAAATACATTTCTCATGTTTTTGTTGCAATATTATTTTTGTTTTTAATTGCTTTTTTTCTTTATAACTAATGTTGGGTAAGGAATAGGCATCATTTCGCAGTCTTAAATATATTTATAAATAGAAAAATATATTCTCTTAATTTTAAATAGTAATAGGACAAATTTAAGAAGCTAAAAATATACAGGTCATACCCTACCAGTCTTGATAAGGTTTTGTTTGTGGTGTTTTTAGTCTTGTTTTTTAATAACAGAGGAAATAAATTACCATTATTTGAAACTTAGACTGAAGCAGAGGGAGGTTAAAAGATTAAACTGTGAGCCTGAGCTTAAGCAGAAAGGTAAGGATTGTTCTTTCTGAATCCCTCAGCCAGTGACTGATTCAGAGGACCATTTACAGTCATCACCTGGCAGCATGCACGGGGCGATTGGTTCCAGGACACTCCCATATCAAAACCTGCAGATATCAAAATCCAGGGATGCATACCTCTAGGGTACTCTAAATCCTCTCTAAATTACTTATAATACTTAATTCAAAGTAAATGCCATGTAAATAGTTGTTATACTGTATTATTTGTAATAGTTATCTTTTATTTTTTGGTCTTGAATATTTTCAATCTGCTGGTTGAATCCACGGATGCAGAACACCAGATTCGGAGGGCTGAACATACGTTCAATAGGTTCCTGAGCAGCAGTGATTACATTCACAGCTGACTGGACAGTTTGGTGAGCAAGTTCGGGGCTGGCTTAGTGCTTCATAGTTCTTTCTTCCTCCTCCCCCAATAGTTTTGTTTCAGCAGTGATTTGGTCAAATGTGAACCACAAACCAGCAGCAAAAGCATTTTCTAGGAACTTTTTAAAACTGGAAGGCCCAAGGTTGCACTCAGGCTTACTGAGTCAGTCACTCCAAGTGGACCCCATCCCTAAACCTTGAGACCCACTGCTCCTCTGTTGATCTGGGAGAGAAATGGAGGAAAGAAGGAAAAAAAATCCCCAATGTGAGTATGCTAGAAAGTAAATTTGAATAGCTCTTTATATTGGGTACTTACTGTGGGTAATTTACAAATGATTGGAAGCAACCACAAATTAAAACACAGCCAAATTTAAGGTCTCTTTAGCAGAAATCAATCTTATATCATGGCAGTTCTCCTATACTCCAGTCTTTCACTTGATAGATCACTTCCTCATTAGGATGACCTACAGCAATTCTACACAAACTGCTCTTTACATTTAAACAGTGCTTTCTGTCCTAACATGTCAAAATGCTTGACAAGCAATCAAAAAGTAGCTCACTAAATTTTTTTCAACTCATGGCAGTAAATAGCCTGCGCCTACCATCACTGCTGTTTACTGGAGATTTCTTGGCAGGGAAACTTTAAACGCCTTAGCAATGTCTAGAAAGTCAATTACTAAAGAAGAAAATATTCATTTTGGCTTCCATAGGGCTGTATTTGATGAATTGCTCACTAACTTCTATTATTATGTCTCAAGAATAGATAATGATGCTCATCAAGGGCAAATCCCAAAGAAGAGTGTATGCTTGCCTTGACTGAATCTGATTTTTGAGAGATTACATGCCCAATCTATATTTAATTATGATACAAATGCTACTTAACTCCCTGTTATTTCTGGTTGCATATAATTGATACTACTTGAAGAGTAAGAAGCAGAGTCTCACTACACTGGGGACCCTTTGAGAACCAAGTCTGTGTCTTAGTGATCTTTGATGCCTTAGTGACCAGTACCATATCTGGAATAGTATATGTGATCAGTAACTCAAATGTATGTATTTCTTGAATGTATGGTACATGAATGAGTCAAGATACTTTCAGAGTTGGAAGCAATCTGTCATGAAGTAGGAGGAAAAAAGGTAGTGAAAAAAC
Source organism: Macaca thibetana thibetana (assembly GCF_024542745.1). Classification (NCBI taxonomy): domain Eukaryota; kingdom Metazoa; phylum Chordata; class Mammalia; order Primates; family Cercopithecidae; genus Macaca; species Macaca thibetana. The sequence goes on from NC_065585.1 coordinate 66,370,683, forward strand.
TTCTAAATTCTCAAAACCTAGTGCTGAACTGAATGCTGATAATAACTTGACAACATCCTTTGGCATTGCAGATATTGGGATATCAACATGTAATCTGCCAAGAAAAATAATTTCATAATTAAAATTTGGGTGTGTTCTTGAGCTGGGGATTTCTCTGACCTACCTTCTGATAGAACTTGGAACCCCAGAGTCAATAGTCAGTATAATAGTTTTTCACTTAAAACTGTAACATTTTAATCCAATTTTATACACATGAAATAAAACTGATGGGCAACCCTTGAAATTTTCATCACTGGAATAACCTAACTTTAAAAATGCTGATGGTTAGTTTCTTGAAATATTAATATTACTACAAGTCATAAGTAAAAGCATTCTAAAGTGAGAAACTATAAAGTTGGATAATTACTGTTTGGTTTTGTGGCTTGGTTTGAATAAACAAACACTTGTTTTAAATAAAGCAAAGTTCAGCTGAAGTGACAATCCATCTTTAATCTTGTAAAGCTTCTGTGTTAGATATCTTCTATCTCTAAAATGCCAAACATGCATATTAAACTGAGTTTTGTTGCATATGATTTCTGTATGCTTTTCTTGTTTTTTGTTCGTTTTGCTTTGTATTGTTTTTTGTTTAAATACAGGGCCTTGCTCTGCTTCCAAGGCTGGACCTTCTAGGCTCCAGTGATACCCCTACCTCAGCCTCCAGAGTAGTTAGGACTATGGCATGCATCACCATGGCTAATTTTTTTAAAGTGCTTTTTTTTTTTTTTTTTTTTAAAGTGCTTTTTGTAGAGATGGGGTCTTGCTATGTTGTCCTGGCTGGTCTCGAACTACTGGCTTCAAGCACTCCTCCATCTCAGTCTTCTAAAGTGCTGGGATTACAGATGTGAGCCACTGTGCCCAGCCCTCTTTTCCTGTTTGAATTTTAAGTACACTTTCATAACAACCTTGTTTGAAAATTAGAATGTAGATTTTATACCATTCTGTTTAACATTCTACTGTCAGCACCTACTACAATAAATGCCTGAAATAAGGTACATAATAAATACGTAATAAAAGTCCTAAAGTATCTTGATTAAAATCTATATCTATTTTAAGTACTTGAAGACAGAAATAGATTCAAATTGCAAAAGAACATGTGAATAATCAAGTCAATGTTAATGTAAGTACAAATTATCTGCTAATTGTGATATTGAAAATGTCTCAGCTTTGGAATTACTTTCTGGTAATCCTGAGTTCAGAGTTATGGCAAGGGCATATTTAGAGCATGTTAATATTTACTGAGACATGTATAAAGGAAGATGTTGAGAAGAGGGCATATAAGATTTGCTGGGCTCCAAATGAAACCTGTCTCATCTGCATGGGACCAACAGGCAAAAGACAGAAATGAACCCATTGTTCTTCTGGATGAAGGCCATGGTGCATGGACTGAAAGAGAGGAGAGGACCTTGAAGGTCCAGGCTTCAAAGATACTCACTGCACTTGCTCTCAAAAGACCAGGAGCTGGACAAATAAGAATGTGAGCACCATTGCTTTGTACTTTTGTTATTTTTATTTTTTCTGAGACAGAGTCACTCTTTCTGTGTCACTCAGAAGTGCAGTGGTGCCATCTCGGCTCACTGCAACCTCTACCTCTCGGGTTCAAGTGGTTCTTATGCCTCAGCCTCCCAAGTAGCTGGGATTACAGGCACACCCTACCATGCCTGGCTAATTTTTTGTATTTAATATTTTTAGCAGAGAAGGGATTTCACCATGTTGGCCATGTTGAATTCCTGGTCTTAAGTGATCTGCCTGCCTCAGCCTCCCAAAGTGCTAGGATTACATAGGTGTGAGCCACTGCATCCAGCCTGCTTTGTATCTTTAAGTACACAGTGACCCTATGCAATAGTAAAATATGGCTCAGTGAATGTTCAATTAAATCTGACCAATCAGAAAAATTTCTTCCTTCTTAGGGAAACAGTTATGATAGAAATGAGCAGGGGTGGGCTGGAGTGGGATGAGGGTGCTTTCCTTTGGCTAAAAGCTCTAATTTTTTTTTTCCCCCATAATTTAAGCCTAATTTAAAACCTTACTAAAATTTGTGGACTTTTATAAAAGGTAAATTTTTATTAATATTAAATAAGCTGAGAATGTTGGGGGTGAAAAAATACCTAATAATAATTTTAAGAAAAGGTAGAATTATTGCTGTGAAAATTACTCAAGTTGGAAAAATAATAGGTACTAGACTTAATACCTGGGTGATGAAATAATTTGTACAACAAACGCCCATGACACAAGTTTACCTATATAACAAACTTGCACATGTACCCCTGAACTGAAAGTTAAAAAGTTACTTGAATTTTGTTTGTTCCAAATATGAGACTGCTGTTGTATTTCAGTTATGGTTATTACTAAATTGAAATTCACTTGCTATCTCCATCTGATAATATTACCACATACTTCACTACTGAACATTTAAGACTATTTATTCTATTGAAATCTTTACAAGTCCTTAAATCAAACTTCATTATAAATTACAGCACACCATGTCAACCAGCTAGCAGGAATTTGCCATCTCTCCTGCCTTCCTCCCTCTCTCTCCTCCTTCTCTTTCTTTCCACAAAGCAATTAAATGGGCACACAACAAAGAGCGCAGGGGTCCAAACCCTTATAATAACTATAGGGGTGGAATGTGGAGTCTCACCACAGACCACCTGGTGTTTAAATCCTATCTGTGTGCTTTATTAGCTGTGTGACTACAGGTACTTTACTCAATTGTTCTGTGCCTCAGTTTTCCCATCTGTCAAAAAGGTAGTAATAATGCCTGCCTTTTAGGGCTGTTAGGAGAAATTCATTTGGTTTTAGAACAGTGCTTAGCACAGAGTAAGCACAATAACTGTTATATTATTTTTCACTTCTGTGAATATACAAAACATTAACATTTGTATCCTTAGCCTCAAAAGCTAATGATCACTGATGTGAATAGTTGGTCAGCTAAATGGAGGAAAAATGCTATTTCTTCAGTTTCTCATTTGGCTTTTTCAACTGAAAAACCAGAATCACTAATTTCTGGCATTATCGGTTGTCAGTAAACAGTATCAAGCCATGATATTTTTGAGAAGGTTCTGAATATTTGCCATGAAGAGAACTAAGAAAGGGTAGAACATAAACTCTTTGATTTGGCTGATCCCAAGTGAAAGATGAAATTAATGATGAAAAATGTAAAAACTCCACTGAGAATTCATACAGAAAGAACCTCAAGTACTTAAAACATACTTGGAATTCAAATGACAGCAAATGACTAATTCTTAAATCAAGAACTCTTCACTAAAATTAAAAATATAAATCCTTTCTTTTTCTTGCTTTCTTGTAGGCGACGAAAGGGTACTTAGTAGGTGTCAGGCTATTTTAAAAATCAGGTTATAGTGGTATTTCAGAAGCATTATAAATCTAAGGCAGCTCTTATAAGTGACCTGTTTTCAAAAAATTTTATCCTTAACAAAAGCTTGGTAGAAATCCACTGAAACTTCCCAATGTAGTTATAGGAGAGAATTCTGTGAATTTCATTTATCTTTTAAAATAATAGATTATATTACTGCATCTTACACTTAGGTTGCCAATTATATAAATCATGTTCTAATAAGGACCAAAACTTACTACTTAAATTAGACCTAGCAAATGTGTGTGTGTATAATAAAATGATATAATCTCATGAATGTCAGCATTATGTCGATGCAAACCAGACAGGCATATTTAACCACAGGTAAGTGATCAGCAATGTCAATGTTTATTTTTTAAGCAATCCAACTCTTTAAATGAAGCCATGGTATACTCAAAAGGAGCTGTTGATTAGACACAAAGATATGGTGAAAAAAAATAAGTTTAATTAAATCTAAGAATCTGTTTAACATGTTCATCTTTGGGTTGATGAAAGTAAATAACCCTTACAGATTTTCCTAGTTCAGGATCCAGTGAGGTTTGTAAGTGAATTTGTAACTAGAAGCAGACCAGGTTTATTTCCATGTTTGTGCTTAACTCTTAAACACACCAGTTGCTATAGGATAGAGGGCAGCACTAGATTGGCCACGGCACAAAACTGGCTTGAATTCTTGCTCTAACACTTAGTAATTGTGTATACTGCTTAACAGAGCAAATTACTAAATTTCATGACTTCGAATTCACTGTCTGCAAAATAAGGACAATTTTAGTTCTACCAACTTTAGAGAGTTGGTATTGTCCAGTAGACAGTTGTTATAAAAATGCTTTGAAAATTATGTGATACTTAAAAATACAATTTATCAGAATTTTAGGATGAGAGAAAACTTACCTTCTTGTATATTTAATATTTTCAAGGTCAGCCTAGATTTTCCAGAAATCTACATAAAAAGTGAACATTTCAGCCACATTCTTAGCAATGTTTAGATGTTAAAGAACATCCAAAAGTCAATTTCTTTTTACACAGTTCTACAAGTAATATATACACATTGAATAAATTTGGAAATAAATGTGATCTCACTGACTCTCTGCTTCTTGATTTAACCATTGATAATTGACTTCTAAATTTCCTTTTAATATTTTCCTCTATGTATGCATCATTTATTGTTTAATGGTCTAGTCTTAGCACTTAACATTTTACAAAAAAATTATATGTGATTTTCTACTCTAAGAATCTTATAACACTTGTGACCTGTTATGTAAATGAATAAAGTTTAGCATAAATAATCTAAATATATCCAAAACTTGTATGTTTTAAAGGATATTCCCATACTTTGTTTGATCATTTCATGTATTTCATAGACTATTTCAATATTTATATTTAACCATGCACAAATTTTAATTAGTATTCTTATATAAAAAATATTTAAAAAGACTGATCACTTGAAAACTGACATAAAAACTCTAGAAAGCTTTCTTTTACTTAAGTGAAGTGGTAGATATAAAAGCATAGGAATATAGATCATACTTGAGTTTAAATTAAAATCTGATTAAATGCTATAGAATTGTTGCCCATTCCATATTTTGTTAATAATTGGTAAGATGAGAATTACAGAGAATGACTGAGCATTAGTCATCTATTGATCACACTACTGAGATAACACTGATGTAGTATGATGAATTTGCAAAAAAGGAAGTAGCAGGTATATTTTATTGTCAAAGGTTGTCTATCAGTTGGCAAATCATTTTATAGGCTATAAATGATGTTCTAAAATAAATCATTTTGTTAATATCGATATCTGTAAGCTATATCTTAGTATATTATTAATAGGACAGGCACTCTGAACCATGGCTCTTTTTGCCTTTCTGATGCATTTAGTGGAGACACCAATTACTAGAAACCAGAACAGTAACTCCAATAACCTTTAAATTAATTTTGACCCTAAAGTTGGAGCAATTTCAACATTAGTTGGTATATTTACACTAAATTAAAATTTCTAAGCTAGTATTAAAATTAATACAAAGTTTATATGAAATATGAGTAACACTTAATAAAAATGAAAACACTAAAGAAATATCATAAATATTTGTGTTCTAGAAATGATCCAGAAGGAATTTCTTTTTTTTTGTACAGATGGGGTCTCGCTACAGTACAAGCTGATCTCTAACTCTTGGCCTCAAGTGATCCCCCACCCTGACCACTCAAAGTGCTAAGTACAGGCATGAGTCACCATGCCTGGACTTGTAATTTTTTTTTTTCTTGTAGAGACAGGGTCTCACTATGTTGGCCAGGCTGGTCTTGAACTTGTGGCCATAAGTGACCCTCCTGCCTCAGCCTCCTGAGGCACTGAGATTACTGACATGAGCCACTGCACCCAGTCCCATATTTTAAGCATTTAACATTAAGAGAGATGTATTCCAGAGTTAAAATTTAGAAACATCACTTCTGTTGTGCTTATATCTTCTAATTGACAGTTCTGGCCTTTAAGCATTTTTGAATTATAGAGCTAATCAGTTATAAAGCAGAAGAGAAACTCAACGATCCAACTCATGGCATTTGTTAAAATAAGCCTCTGTATAATAGTGTTATGAAACAAAGTTAAAATGAAGCAGAATCAAAAATAGGCACCATTAATCAACAAATGGCTATTTTTAAAAAATCTAGTTAAATGTATACTACTTGGGTTAGGGTAGTGAGGAAGACTAAATTAAATGCCAGACCAAGTTTGGCTCTCTTACTGTACTTGAACAAATTTTAGTATTTTTGGCCTACGTCCCACCTTGGGGCTATTTAACTGCAGTTCTCAGCTTTCTAACTTTCCTAAGAGAAGGCATGTTATTATCAGGAAGTATAGAAAAAGAACTGAAATGTCCCATGGTACAGTTTCCTTCCTCCCTTTCTCTACTCATTCTCCAAAATAAAAAGGGAGAAATACCTAACAAACAGATCTGACAATTCACAAAGAACAAGTCTATATTCTGAAAAACTTGATTTAAATGAGAACCTTCCAAGTTAGAACTTTGTGAGACACTAAAAAATTATGGCATGAAACATAGATGTACAAAATAATTTATTATGCATTGGACAATGTATTCCTCAAGACAGAAAAGCTGATGGAAGGCCAAATAACTTATGGAATAAAAAAATAACAAAATGAAACAGGTACATTTTTCAAGCTGAAAGGCAACTATGCTATTGTTCTCACATAATTGGACAGTAGTTATAACCTGGTAAGATCTAGTTCAGAAAAGCTTAGATAAATATCAACTTTAAAATTAATATGACAAATATAGCAATCTGAAATAGGTAAATTCATAGTCATACTCATTTATTAAATAAATCACTTTAAAAATCTTAAACATATTCTTGTAACTTTGAAAAACAAACTGCCAGTGAAAAAAATAAGTTTTCCTTGCTGAACTTGGTTCTGGAAACAAAGATTTTTCATATGCTTTTCCAAGCACTTGTCTCTATTTTAAATCAAATCCGACTTTCAAGGAATCAAATACTTGAAATAGGAAGAAAATATTAATGAATACATACATAAATACATATATACATAATTATAGTTTATAATATAAAATATATGTGTACTTGTATGTACATGTATGTTTAAAGCATACATTTTTCAGTGTTTCCAACATCTCATCTTAAAATCAGACTACGCCCCAAATTTACCCCTCAAGCTTTTGGCAAACAGCCAATCAATTCAGCATTTAAATAGGGATTAACAATATTGGCTTGGAGATTTAAGACAAACTTATACTGATGATTTATACTTTTTACTTGAAAGAATGAAGTTATTTTCAGGAACACATGAAGAGACTCTACTAATGGCAGTAAATTATTAACAAATTTGGCTGCAGTTCTTGCTCACCACAAAAATTCTCCCCTGTGAATAACTGTGATTGGCATATTAAATGTAAGGTCCCAGGCAGTTTTTGTACTTGTTTTTTAAAACCCAAATGGCCCATATCAATAACAGAAAGCCATATAAGAAAAAAATGTAAAATTGTGTGCTTTGCAAGCCCAACAAAAATTGTCATCATACTAATGTAAGTATGTCATTAAAAATGCAGCTTTTATAGGCTGGTGTTTCTCCTAGTAAAGGTTCCACATTAAGTGAGGCTCTATTTTTTTTTTTTTTTAATTTTAGTTTAACAGTTTTGCTATTCACCAAATCTAATCAGTAGCACCTAGTAATAAGTCCCTGAATAATAATGTTTGCACAGTCTCTGTAAATTCTTTGGGCTTCAATAAAATAGAAATGTATAATAGACTAACAAGAGTATGACCTACAATGGAGTTACAGTTTAATTTTTGGTTTTGGACAACTTAATAATATGAAACTTCTCCAATAGTTACACATTAGAAACAACAACAACTATTTGAGTTAGCCAAATAGCAGGATCTTCAAAGGCTTTTGACATTCCTATTTTATATGGCACTTTGCTTCTGAAATAAGCACCCTTATTTAATGCCCGTAATATCATTTCTGATAATGAGCCAGTGAAACAAGTGATTAGACATGTGGTACAATTCAAAGAAAATAAGATGAAGAATTAATAGCCAATTGACTTTTGCCAGGTGATCCAATCAACTACTTGAGAGTTAAAAATAGAAGCTAGATCTAATTCCCACAGCCACTGCTGATCAGAGCCTAACAACCTCTCCTGACACTGGCAGTATCTGCATTAAGACATTTTCCAGTGAGATTCAGGGTCATTTCAAGGCTTAGTTTAACTTACATGGGGAGGGGTAGAAAAAATAATTCATGAACATTTTGGAAAAGATGTAGTAATGAGGTCTGACTGTATAAGTTGTCAGTGGAAATAAAAACGATAAAAATGGAAAATATTAACCTTTATGATGTATATTTCAGACACTTCACTAAGTTCTCCTTTATGTTATCTTCTTTCATCTTCACCACAACTCGGTGATTTTCCTGTTTTAAATATCAGGAAACAACTCACAGAGGTTGAGTAATGTATAAATCACACAGCTAGTAAATGGTAAAGGTATGATTCAAAGCTCAAATTCATTTCCTGAAAGACATGATCTGGATATAAGTGGTAGCCAAAATGTCCCCAAATAAATAAATTAAAAATAAATAGCAAAAGGGAGGAGGAAAGCCCAGTGATCAGAATATATTCATGATAATGGTTAGAGCTTCTTGATTGAACTTGAAAATGATCAAAAGTTGCCTGAGAGCTCTGAGAATAAAATTGTTACAACTTTACAGTCAGGCATTTTGAGATTAACCTAATTGCTTTGCTTTCATAACACCGTAATGCCATTTTATTTCATTTTCCATTTTGTTTATTAGGAAAAAATTTAAACATTTAAGTATTGCCTAAACATGTTAGCGACTTTTCTTTTCTAAATAGATGAGCAAGATGCCAACATTCATCCTCTTATTTGATGGACTGTTTAATGTCAGATAATTTTAGTGTCAGGTTTGAAATTTGTGGTGAAATGTCACTCCAACACATCTCTTGAAGATGTGACAGACCGGCCCACTATCTCACACCTGTATGCAGGTTGAAAACATTTTCAGTTGATAGTAACTGTACTTAACTGTACTTAACTGTAAAGAACTATTGTGTTCTTTACAATAAATGAGATTGAAAAAGAGATGCAGACAAAAGAAGTGCTGACTAATACTCTATCATTATAATCTCTGTCTTGCATTCTGAGTTTTCTAAAAGTCCCCATCTGCTGTAGTTGAAAAGGGGAATGTCATGTTTTCCTGCCCTGGGTAAATAGAAGGTGCATGGTTAAGTGTCTCGAACTATTTACTAGAAAAATTCCAGTAAGATATGATTCACTTCTAATTTTCAACTTATAATACCCCAGAGAGAAGAGAGTTTTTTTGTTGTTGTTGTTGTTGTTTTTTTTTTTTTTTTTTTTTTTTTTTTTTTGAGACGGAGTCTCACTGTGTCACCCAGGCTGGAGTGCAGTGGCGCGATCTCGGCTCACTGCAAGCTCCGCCTCCCGGGTTTAGGCCATTCTCCTGCCTCAGCCTCTGAGTAGCTGGGACTACAGGCGCCCGCCACCACGCCCGGCTAGTTTTTTGTATTTTTAGTAGAGACGGGGTTTTACCATGTTAGCCAGGATGGTCTCGATCTCCTGACCTCGTGATCCACCCGCCTCGGCCTCCCAAAGTGCTGGGATTACAGGCTTGAGCCACCGCGCCCGGTCGAGAGTATAGTTTTAAAAGAACCAGGGGAGAGGGTAGTTTTATCTATAATTCACTCCTACCACATCTACAAAAGGAATCACAATGAGCTTGTGTAGAATACCAATCATTTTGTATTGGGGGATAGCTTTCAAAAATAAATGGTATTAGTTCATTTTGTTGTTCAACTAATATTTTGTAATCTCCTATAGTAAAGCCCTATACCATAGTGGCCACTTGAGTTACAGAAATTTTTATGCTGTTGATATTTTACTTATGAAATAACAATTTATATTTATTGAGTACTTAGAGTATATGATGCTGATAAGCTCCCCAGAAATCTTAACATTGATAAAATATGTCAAATGCTACTTTTTCATGCTTTGCTTTGAAATCCTGAGTTATTCTCTAATCTGGAGAAGATGAAAAAAATGTAATTTAGATTTCTATAGGATCACCAGCTGTATCTTAGCCAACTTTTATCAATGGAGAGTCTCAATAGGTACATTTTTAGTTATCATAAAACCCTTTTGTACTGATTATTAGGTAATTCTTATAAATATGGGCATGTAACAAATAGTTAAGAATAGCAGCCTCATTTTATTTCAGCTTGACTCACTGCAGAAAAGCACAAATTTGAGAAAGCCATTTCCCTAAGAACTACTCACTTCCTTGAGAGCCACGAGAGAGACTAACTTGGATGACAGTGACTTGTCACAACTTATTTTTGATGGCACTAGTTTAAAAAAGTGGTAAAATAGTCTTTTCAGAATAAATCCTTTTTAAAAATCCATTATTCTTCAATGAGTATATCTTATGAATAGAAACCCATATATATATATAATGTTCTTTTACTAAATTGTTAATATATTACCGTAGTTACTCTTTAGAATTTTCTGGTCTTTAAATCTAAATTTGTATTTGAGTGATTTTGACAGATTATTTCTAGTGATTCTATTGGATGCCCACCAATTTCAGATTCAATGTTATTTCTGCAAGTCCCAGCAAAATTACATTTTGTAAATGGATAAGGGATCTTAACATTCTGGTTATTTTCCCCTACATTTCAATTATCAGAGAAGCTGAGTATGAAAGATCATGGAGAGTTGTGCAAGAATTGCGTTAAAGGCATTACTAATTTTTCTGTGTTTATTTGGTCAGATTCTGCAGTATATAAGTGAGGAATGCAGCAGGCTGTGTTGCTGTGACTATTGCAATGACCAAAACACTGCTGCTTCTACCCTTTGGTCTCATAACCACAGCAGTGCATTAAGAAGGTGTGGCCGTGGTGTTGCTTATTCAGGCCAAGATCAGAATGCTGATTTGTTTTATATCTGTTTTTCAAAGAGGGTTTAATCAGACAACCATAAAGATAGAGGTAAACCATAGGATAAATGTTTATTGATAATTCCCTCCACCCCAATAAACCGAAGAAAAAGCATACTTTAAAATGCAGTTGTGACATGTCTAGGGCCAGCTACACTATGGAGTGTGTCTGTCCAACTAAATAAATGTTCTTGCAACCCTTTAATTTTAAGTAGCTACTCAAATATAAAAGACATGTTGCTCCATCTTTGCCCTTTTAGCATTTTAGTGTTTAATTAAAAACTGATGCAATCTCCAGCAAGCCTTATGCTTCTCCTCTCCTGGCCAATGCAATAGAAACTGTCTTCTGCTGAGGAGGATGGTTAAAAGTCTTGCCAGTTCTGTTTATACTTCACATATGCCAAATATGTTTTAGTTTAGCTTAAATAAGGCACTCTTATCACTGGGCTTTATTATTCTATTTCAGAATAAACTAAAATTAATACATTAAAGAGAAACTAAGAAAATAAAATATTTACCATAATGTAGGTACATAAATTTGAACAAAAAAACCAGACCAAATTTTAGATTAGGTTTGATACAAATAACCTATTGCTGGTGCGAACAAACAAAATCCCTAAAAACTATTTGGAGATGTTTCTACTGTTCCACATTGTTATTACAAGACTTAACTGACATCTATGATGCACTTTGTCGTCTATGATGACGAAATGCATGATTGAGAGACTTTAATTCTCTCAATACTTGTGAATAGTATTTTTCCTCCATGAACTGGAAATGAAAAAAGTGAGAATATTTCCTTGCTCGGATCATGTTCCGTGGATTTCATTATAGTATCTGCATTGATTTTTAAGATAGTATGAAAGGGTTCCAGAACATTCAGTAATACTATCTGTTGCAGAATGTTAGGATTTTTATAGTCTATGTACTACAGTATTTAGAGTATTCAAACTATAAATATCTGGGCATAATCTTTGACCCAACAATACCACTCCAAGCATTCTTTGATCAAAAGTAAAAGTACCAACATATAAAGACATATGTATTAATTTACTTTGTTTATTACCACATAGCTTGAAGTCACAAAACAATTTGGAATTAAGTAAATGTTTTTCAATGGGTTTTGACCAAATAAATTATGGCACCTTCATAGTGTACATTACTTGACATCTATGGAAGATAATATGGTGGTGGTATATGCTAGCCATGTTTAATGTAACAGAAAGAATGTACTGAAAGTGTTTTGCAATTCAAAATTACCATATGTGTTATATACATACAATGAAATAGTATTCAGCCTTAAAAAGGAATGAAGTTTTGATACATGCCGAAATATGGATGAACTTTGAAAACATTTATACTAAGTGAAAGAAGCTTGAGACAAAAAGACAAATATTGTGTGATTCCATTTCTGTGGTAGCTAGAATATGCAAATTCATAGGCACAGAGAGTGTAACAGTGTTTAGCAGGGGCTGGGGAAATGAACAGTTATTGTTTAATGTGTATAGAATTTCTGTTTGTGATAATGAGAAGGTTCTGAAAACTGATAGTGGTGATGGTTGCCCAACATTGTTAATTATACAGTTAAAAATAGCTAAAACAGTAAATTTTATGTATATTTTACCAGAAATAAATTTTTAATTATAAAATCTATAAAATATAAACTTACCTGATATCGAGCATATTATAAAGTTTTCATAGCATTTTACTCATTTTATATGCTTATATAGTTATAGTCTTATTTTGGTACAAAAGAAGGTATTTGGGAAATGTAAAGAAAGTAACAGCTTAAGTTGTCCTTTTGAGTTTTCTATCTTTCCATTTCTGTTTTTTTTTTCCAGACTAATGTTGTTCTTGTCACACCTCTTTGAATGCTCTTTGAATACATCGACAGGAACCATGCTTGCTAGTACCAGTCCCTTTAAGTATCAGCGGAGAATCTGAATGCATTTTTATGAATCTAAAATGATATGCAGCTCTTTCAGGCTGGTGCTTGTTTTAGAACCTAGGAGGGATGAACATAAATTATCATTCTTTCCTTAACTTGGCAAAAACAAATATATTACTGCAGATGGCATTACCATAAAGAAATATTAATATTGAGACAGTTAATAAGTCCATCCTAAGAGAACTGAATATATTCCAAAGTGGACTACACCAATGAACTGCTGGCAATGTTTTCCCACATACGTGGCAGTACGATACTCTTAAGTCTGAGAACAGTTTCTTTTTTGTAAAAATGGCTTTGATTGGAAAACTTTAAGTCATTTGGAATGTGTAACGTTCGGAGCTCCCTTCCCTGCCTTTTCTGTGAATCAAGGTTCTTCAAGTCACTATTTTCGCTAGCACTTGCTTCCTAGTCATCAGTTGTCTTCATGTCAGTGTTAGTGAAGGGCTGTCATTTCAGATCTTAAAGCAGGGAGAACAATAGAAGGAAAACCTCAAGTACTGGAAATGTAAGGACTAACAAAGGACACACATATTGTCCAGGGGAGCACAAATAAATGTTCTTTAACCATTCTGTAAAGACAGCTTTAGTGAATCCACAAACACCTGCATTTGTATGCAAAATTATATGTGTATGCTTCTGTTTGTACTTGGGGAGAAGATGCACAAATTTTACTGAGTTATCAAAAGTTTGGGATGTTAACCTAAAAGTTTAAAAAGCTGGAAAGATTAATCACAAAACAACTTGAAACTATTCTGATGGCTCTGACTTTGTGTTTTTACAATGCTTTCCCTTACTCTGTTACACTTCAAAGAGCGGGTAGTAATATGGAAAAAAATTCTCTGCCATTCAGGTGACATCTGTGAGCCTAGGTTTTCTCAGTGTAAAATTCTCATATAGTATAAACATCAAATGATATACCAAAGATGAAAGTCCCTAGAAGAGTGGCTTGAAACAAGATAAATTCTCATATGCATAAGGTGCCTTCTCCTGCTTAGAATGCAATAATATTGAAAGCAGGTACAATGTCTTCATTAAAGATTTGTTTTGCTATGCTCACCATGCTTTTAGTATACATTTAAGGACGTTTAAGCTCACAATACCTTTTGTAGATTTAAAGATTTGAATAGTATATTTACTATTATTATAAGTATTTTTTAAAAAAATTAGCATTTGCACATATATTGAGAGCTTAACTTGGCTGGTGGAGAAGGGTAGGTAGATAGATTTATAACTCTGGAAAATAACTTATTTCTTCACTAAAATCAAACTGCTGAACAGCCATAATACATATATGTAGCTAGGCACCATAGAGTTGCAGGAAATCAAAACTTATTCCCAGACCCTGCTTTCTTAGAAGAGCAGACAAAGCATGTTCACATGAAGGATAACCCAAAATAGAATGTGCTATAGGAATTTAAAGAAGAGAGGGACACATCTGATGAGGGAAGGAAGGTGGGTGTGGGGAAGGCTTCATAAATGAGTCAGTATCTGAGGTGAACAAGGTTTCAACATGTAACAGGATGGGCTAAAAGAATACATGAAAACATAGGCATGCCACCATCGGGTACAAATTGGAAAGAAGATTCACTTGGTTGAGATTGGGCATGGGGTACTTTAAGGGAATTAATGACAAATTAGATTAAGAGATATCACAGTGCCTGATACATAGTACTTAATACCTTTTAAACACAAATATTTAATCAAAGAAGAACATAGAAGAGAACATATAAAATGAACAGGATGAAATATTGGCAATTAAGAGGTCATTGGCAACTTTCAAAATAGTCCTTTTTCTGCCCATTCTCAGTGGAGTCACTGGTTGAATAGAAATGATATTACTATTTGAGCCTTATTATTGCTATTTTTCCTTTTCCATTTCAAAATTTCATAACTTTTAAAAAAGTTTTTATTTTATTTTTTAATTTGAGACAGGGTTTCATTCTGTTACCCTGGTTGAAGTACAGTGGTGCCATCATGGCTCACTGTAGCCTCAAACTCCTGGGCTCAAGCAATCCTCCTGCCTCAGCCTCAAATCTTAAGGCTATTTCAATTGTAGCTAATGGCAGTAATGCAGCACCAGAAAAAGATATTTTGTTATAAGAGGGCAACTTTGACTCCTAAATTTTTACTCTCTAAATTTCTGGTAACACTGCCTAGCAGACTAAACTTTTTTTTTTTTTTTTTTTTTTTTTTTTTTTTTTTTTTTAATAAACACAATTGGAAAGCAGTAGATTGACTTCAGTTCTATCTTGTCAAACACAAAAGTGCCTGCAGTTCATTTAGTATCTAGTCATTTAGCATCTAATCATGCACATCCTTCCATTTTTCATTCCTCTTTCAATTCTGAACACCAGCCAATTAGTTTTTCCTCTCCCTAGGAAACATTTTAAGGAAAGGAAATAAAGTCATAAATCAGTTTCAGACATAAAATCATACATACATTTCTGCTTAGGCTTCTAAATTTAGAAACTTTCCTCAAACTTGTTTAAACATAACAAAGTCCAAATTCAGAAATTCCTTCAGTTTGATTATCTTCCTCAGTTGTACTAAAATGAAAATTAAATTTTCTAACTTGTTTTCTTCTTAACAAGATTTCTCCAACTCCAATTCATAAATTGTTGGGTTCAACTCACCTGCAAAATCACTAGCAAGTATTATTCCACCGTAGGCAGCACCAGTCTCCTAATCCTGAAACTATTTCCTGCCAAAGAGTTTTGTTTCTTCAGAAAGTAAATGATAGACACTTCGAATTTCTAACCATCATTAGGATATTCTCACGCACTTGCTCTTCAACAGAAAGGTGACTGTCAACATTACAGAAACTGCATTGTATTTCTAAGATCAATTGTACTAATCTGCATGTCATATACCTTAGGTTTATTTAGAATAATTATATTAAAATTATTCTTCTATATTAATATTTATTATTCTTCTTCAGCATAATGATGTATATGGTTAAGTATTTTAATACTAGAAAAAAGGTGGTAGAATAGAGGGTTTGTTGTTGATCTTGTTCTTTGTTACCTTTTAATGTGACTGAGTAAAAATTCTAGAATCTCAAGAAGTTAATATTCCAAACCAAAACCCTATTTGACACATAATAATAACAAAAAAGGGACCTGACTGACCCCAAGGGACGGTTCCTGGAGTGGGTCACTCAGTAGTGGGCTTTGCCCCCCCCCCCCCCACACACACACCCTATGCCTC
Organism: Macaca thibetana thibetana; assembly: GCF_024542745.1. Classification (NCBI taxonomy): domain Eukaryota; kingdom Metazoa; phylum Chordata; class Mammalia; order Primates; family Cercopithecidae; genus Macaca; species Macaca thibetana. Next base: position 66,386,754 of record NC_065585.1, read on the forward strand.
ATATACTGAAGATGGAGACAAAGAAACAAATTCAAATATTTCGAAAGTGTATTTTGTAAAAAAAGAAATTTGCAATCAGAAAGGCAAGAATGATATATAATATGATTAACATGATTTTCCATACTAGTATCTTTGTTTAAAAATAATAGTCAAAGAGGAAAATAAGCAGAGGTAAAATTTTAAGCTACCAATTCTGCCCCTCTTTTTCATTGATCTTCTAATTTAATTTACTGAAATAAAATTGCATGGCTGTTGAGTCAGTCTCTCTAATTTCAAGTTTAAAGATAACAGATCTCCCTTTAAATAGAACACTGGCACACAGATACCCCACAATCTGGCTTATTGCAACTGTTCTCTGTTGGTGAAGTGGCAGCACGTTTGCAATCCCCATAACAGCCATCTTAACCATTTCACAGCATATTATTCAAATGTACATCTCTAGGTGGCAACAAGGATAGGCACTTGGGCTCAGTAGCAAGGGGTCTGTAGGGAAAATCCTAGGATGAAGGATAGGAACCTGCAAATGGCAAGACAAACTAGAGGATACTCAAATAACCAGGGGCTTAGATTGGGCAGCTCCATTGGCTTTCTGACTGCCTACGGGGAAAGCCTCACTGGAAACTCTTTTGAGGTTATCGAGGAATCCTAGAGGCAAACGGACTCCCCTACCTTTTAAAAACGATTTGTCCCAAATCTTAACAGTTAGCTGTCTCAAAACCCAGCTGGACTAAAATTGCTTCAAGAAAAACTGGATGGACTGGCATTCACATTTTTACTTCTACCTATGCCTATGCATAGGGAACATCCCTCACACTCCAGTGGATTCTATGTGTCCTCTCTAGCTTGCAAGTAGCCACAGTGACTACAGCGAACGGAGTTAATGGGCTACCATGTTGGTACAGGGCTACAAACAGGATATTTCATTCCATGCATTTGGGGGAAGGACACAGGTAACAGTATACAGGTAGAATACCGAATAAGAAATCTGTGTGAGGCAATGCCCTTTTTGGGACCTTGACAAAATCAGTCATGGAACCCAGGTAGCGGATAAGAGCTGACAAGAGTTGGCCTGTGAATGGGCACAGCATCTCCGAAAAAGATCAATGAAATGATTGACAGAGAAAATGGCAAATGAAGGGAGAAGCGATGTCAAGTGCTGCTCAACCCAAGCTGAACTCCAGGAGATAAGAGAAGTTTCCCCTCCAAATACAGGCTCTTTCTAAAGGTTCAGTCTTGAAGCAGGTGTTTTGACATTGAGAGGGGCACAGAAGGAAGAGAGTAATTCAAATTATTTTACATTTTGAGTCCTCTTCACTGTCTACGCGAATCTGGCACTGAAATGGTAGATCACGTTCAAAAGTGTATAGAGGCAAGAACGCCTTCTTTGTTTGCCCAGTAACACTGCTCCTCCAACCTCTGCACTTGGTCTCCTAACATTTCCATCCTAGTTGCTGCTCCTTTTCCCATTGCAGAAAGCAGTGGGGTTCTCCCCTTCTTCCCTCCGAGCTGCAAACCCCATTATTAACCAAGCGGAAAGCTCCACGCAGTGTGGCCAGGGAGCACCGGGGCTGGGCTGCTTACCTTCCCCGGACCTAGTCAGCGCAGGTTCCCGCGCCCGCCGCCACGGGACGGAGTCCCGCCGCGCCCGCCGAGTGCTCGGTCAGCTCGCTCCGGCCCGCGCCCCACCTGCCAGCTGCAGCCGTCGCTCCCGCCGCGGAGCTCTGGCCGCATGAAGTCATCCCCGCCCCGGGCCGGATCACCACATTCCGCGCCAGCCGCAGGGGGAGCGGGGCCGCTCCCGACCCCACGGAAGGCAGCCTGAAACTGGCACCCAACGATCGCTGCCCCCCCGAGGTTGTGGGTTGGTTTTCTGTTAATGCTTTTACAGTTGCAGCATTGCTGGATTATGGACCGAGAGAGAAGAGCCGGGGGTGGGGGGGGGGCTCTCTCTGCATAGCGTCCTTCCTCTGAGCGCTCCCCCATCACCCCGGCTGCATGGACTGCTCCATTCGCCAGTGTGGGTTTCCCACCCTCTTCATCTTCCTTATCAGCATTGTTCATTTGGCTGAATTTGAGAGCAGGAATTGTCTTTTAAGATAAACATTCAAGCACTACAAGAACATTTTAAATTGGTAATGAAGCTTTCTAAGCCCTTCATAGCTGGCTCCATCACCCGCCCCCCCCCCGACACACATGCACACACGCACACACATACACGTACACACACAGCCCAACCACTCACAATTTTGAAAGCTAGAACCTTTCGTCTACGTAATAGAACGGGAATCTCCCAAAAGACTGGAGAAGTGGGGCCAACCGGAGAAAGTGCTCAAAGAAGCAGCAGGGTGGCCCCATGATTTTGTTGTGTTTATGGTGCACTTGTGCACAGATGTTCCCTCTAACATCTCTTCCTCCTACTCCCTCTGCTCTGGACCCCCTCCCTTCCCTGCCACATAATTGGACAAACCGTTGTGGTGACAGCTGTAACATTTGGAAATCAAAATGCAGAATCTACATTAGCAGATGACTGTATCTCTTTCTTTCCCTAAGGATTTATGAAATTTGCCTTGGGAATGAAACAAGCGTGTGTTCATATAAGCCCTTATTAACAAGATTGTTCTCTCTCCCCACCCCACCCCCATCCCCACCCCCACCCCCACCCTCCACTTTTGCTTCTTTCCCAAATCTTTTCTGGTGTGAGGGTTGAATGTTTAAGGAAAAATGAGCCTAAATTTGCTCTCTTTGTAGCTGAGCCAGGGATTCCCCCTAGCTGTTGAGTAATTTTCCAGCAGGGAGGTTCCTTGACACTAGGGTTCTGTGGAATGGAGTTCCCTCTTTTAACTTGCCTTGCTGTTCGAATTGACCATCACTTGATACAGGCCAGTTTTACACTATAGATTTGTCCAGCAACCTAAATAGTGCAATTGCACAAGGCCAGGGAAGCACCTTTGCTAAATGAAATGTTTCTATCCCTCTATCAGTCCAAAAGTTAGGTAGTAATGTAGCCAAGAGCTTTCCAACAAAACTTAGAATTCTTGGCCATAGAATGTATGCTCTTTGAAAGTTAGAACAGCTTAATTCATCGCTCGGAGACTCACTTTCATAACATTAGGTCATTAATATTATCATAGAGCAGGAGATTCTTAATCTGTATAAAAGGGGTATATGAATAGAATTCCAGAGTGTGGAATTTGGATGGGAAAATTTCATTTTTAATTTCACTAACCTCTGAAATTTAGCATTTAGCATGTCCTTTAAACATAAATGCAGGCAACAAACCACAAGAACGTTAGGAGTACCTGTGACTTTGTTACCAATAGAAACAACAGCTAATTCCTTATTGCTGTTTTTATATAGATATCTCAGTATATCACTACACTGATGTTATAATCAAATTATCATACATTTTTTATTTAATAGACTATATTTTTCAGCTTTGGTATCCAGAAAAATTGAGGAAATAATACAGGGAGTTCCGATATATCCCATTCCCAGTGTCTCCTATTAACGTCATACATTAGTATGGTACCTTGGTGTAATTAGTCCATTCTGGCATTGCTATAAAGAACTACCTGAGATTGGGTAATTTATAAAGAAAAGGAGTTTAACTGGCTCATGGTTCTGTAGGCTGTACAGGAAGCATGATTGGGGAAGTCTCAGGAAACTTATAATCATGATGGAAGGCAAAGGGGAAGCAGGCAGGCCCTAATGGCTGGAGCAGGAGAAAGAGAAGGGGGAGGTGCTCCTCCACACTTTTAAACAGATATCATGAGAACTGACTATCACCAGAAAGGCAAGGGGGAAGTCCTCCCCCATGATCAAGTCACCTCCCATCATGCCCCTCCTCCAAAATTGGGGATTACAATTTGACATGAGATTTGGGTTAGGACACAAATCTGAACCATATTATTTGGTTACAATCAATGAATCTATATTGATACATTATTACTAACTAGTCTATAAATAAAGTCTAACTACATTTGAGTTTCCCTGGTTTTTACCTAATATCCTTAAATCTGTTCCAGACGTCCATCCAGGATTCCACGTTAAATTTGGTTGTCATGTTCCCTTAAGCTCCTCTTAGCTGTGATAGTTTCTCAGCCTTTTCTTGTTTTTGATGACCTTGACAGTTTTGAGGACTAGCGGTCAAGTATTTTCCAGGAGGCCCCACTGTTGCAATTTGTCTGATGCTTTTCTCATGACAAGACTGGAGTTGTAAACTATTGGCAGGAGAAAGAAAGAGGTAAAGTCCCATTTTCCTCACATCATATTAAGGTTCCATAGTGTCGATGTGATTTATGACTGGTGATGTTGACCTTGATTGTCTGACTGAGGCAGTGTTTGTCAGGTTTCTCCACTGTAACATTATTGCCCATCCCTTCTATATTGTACTTGTAGGAAGTAACTACATGAAGCCCAAACCTAAGGAGTGGGACTTTGGCTCTACCTCCCTGAAGGCAGAGTGTGTACGTAAAGTATTTGGAATTCTGCGCAGGAGATCTGTCTATTCTCTACCAAGTATTCAATTACTTACTGATATCAATATTATAGACTCATGGAGATTTATTATATTTTATGCTTTTGGTAATAATCAATTATTACTTTATTTTGTTGTTCAATTTGTTCTACTTTTGCCCATTGTAAGCTCTTTCAGTAGGTTCCTGTGCTCCTTTGACTTTTGATGTATGAGTGAGTGAGAGTGTGTGTGTGTGGCGGGAGCGGTGGGGCCGTTAACAATCCCTTACTTTATAGTATTATAAGTTCTTCCAGTCTCAACTTGTATACTTCCTGATTCATTCCTAGAATCAGCCATTTCTTCATGGAGCCCTTGTTCCTTTTACTGGAGAATGGTAATACAAATCAAGACCTGGGCCCTAGACATGGTCATTATTGGCGGGTCATTTTGCTTAGACCTTTCAACTAAGACAGTGAAGAAATATATGTGTATACTTACCCATGCTTTTATACATAAGTATTTCTATATGTGACCATTCTGTATCTATATTAAGCTAAATATGAACACATACTTATGTCTTCAACTTTAATCCTTTAACACATAGATCATTCTAGCCTCCTCCCTTTGCTTGTCTATAAATTCCTATTCCAATAGTGAGAATCATGGCTCCCACCATTCACTACTATAATTGTTCATTTTCAGTGTACATGTAAAGCAGTATAAAAATTAACCCTTTCCCACAGTATCACAATTTTTAAGTATAGTAATACATATAACTCTCCTATACTTTGTTTAATGAGTTTAAATGCCCATACCTTTGTATATCATGAATTTTGTTTTTAAATATTTTGAAAACAGTATTTTAAACTGGTAATTAGTTTCCTTTGCAATTCTACATATTTTATGCATTTAAAAGCATTATTTTAAGAAGAGTTATGTAGGTTGCTGCAGATTGTCAAAGGAAGCCATGGCAAAAAGTTAGGATACAAACTGTAGACTGTTACAGTGAGGCTATAATGAGATGGTGTGAAATTGCCACTGCAGAACTTCAGGGAGCTGATACTGTATAAGTGTTATCCTTGCATACTTGGGCAGGCTTCTGTCTCCTTTCTCCTTTGAAAGTCTAAATACCTTGAATGAGAGAACATGCTCAACCTTCATAATTTATCATTTAGTTGAAGGATTTGCTAGTTATCTCATGTTGAAGATAAAAGTCCTTATAAAGAGGCAGGAGGTTGAGAAGGTGAAGAGAACCAGAAGGTTGAGATGACTGTGAAGGTTAGAGGTTTTGTAGTTGAACAGACTTGGGCTTGGATTCCCACCACTCACAGCCTGACTTTGTCTTGTTTCTGAAATGAAGACAGCAATTGTTTGTGAAAGATGTTTGATCTTTTTCTTCAAGTTGCCTGAGGCAGTAGGGATGCAACTGTGGCGACTTGGGACAGTCCCAGAACATGTTTTCTTGATCTCCCAGGGTAGTTTCCATCTGTAAAGCCAGACTCACTGAAGATAGTTTCTTGTGATAATATAGATACATTCATCTATCAAAGTATTCTTACCAGGTAGTTTCTATTCATGGAAAGGAATCAGTGTGTTGATAGTGTTAAAGACAACGGTCAAAGACATTAAACAGCAGGATTGAGCTGCTTCTGATACTATAGCATGGTAAGAGGCATAAGGAAACCAGAAAGAAAAGGGGAAAGATATTGGGAAATGTCTTATGTCAACATATAGGATTTGAATCTGTCTTCTTGGAACTTGACATACAGCCATATGTAATTTTTTTTTAACCTGTGGCTTATCTTTGCACAAATTTTTTTATAAAAACCCTAAATTTTGGACCTTGACTTTGAGGTCTGTAATGCTTCCTTTCTGATATTCTCAAATTAGAGATCAAATGGCCTAGTGATGTCATGAGTCTCAGCAAGGGAAAATGTGAAACCAGAGCCAGAGGCCCTGTGTGCTGGGAGCTGTCAGCATTTAGAACCAGTCCTTTGGGTTAAGGGAGTCTTTCCAGAAAGAACTCATTTAAATGCAAATACACTATCAAGAGGAGTAACTGAGTATCTCATTTGCAGCCATTAACAATTTAGCAGAGATTAGATTCTCAGATTTATTATTGAGAGGAGTTGTCAGGGTGATTTGGCCCCAGCATCTGTCACCCCATTGCCTGCCAGGTCTCCTGTTCTCATCACTCTGTAGGGGTCTGCCTGAAACTGGGAACTTGGTCTACTAGGAAAGAATTGGGCACTTAATGAATAATAATCAATATTGTTTTACATAATTTTGACTTAAGAGAAAGGGTAGGAGAAGGATTTCCATGGTAATGGTACTCTGTGTGTGTGTGTGTGTCTGCTAGGTTTGGGCTGATTAATCATGCTCTACAGAAGTCTTACAATTTTATGACAAAGCATCTACTCTTTTAATGAGGTCAGAAAGTGGATCATGTAAAATACATACAAATGTAATGCAAAGCTAGCAATAGAAAGAGTTGCATTCAAGTAATCATAGGTAGGCTAAGAATTTTCTATACTAATATGAAAACATTTTGATATATCATACAGGGAACAAAAACCTATCATTTATGTGAAGATTGGTATTAGATCTTGAAGAGTTTCAGCAGATTGAACAGAAACAGGACAATGCAAGAAGGGGAAGTGACTATAAACAGAACAGAAACTGTTTTGACATTAGGAAGAATTCACTTTGTTTATACTTGTAAGGAGTTGACATAAAATTCTAGATCTATGTAACACAGCTACTATGCTGTAATCAGAACTCTATATTTAATTGTGAAATGTCTGTTTGCTTAGATGACATACCTAGTAAATGGCACATGATACATTTCATACTGTGGTGTAAGTAATACTCAAATAAACCTTTAAAAAATTATTATGAAAGCATAGGATAAAACAATCTACTTAGATAATACTTTACATTTTTTTTCACTTCTTTTAAGAATATGATGAAACCAATAAAATCCCCCTCTCAAGAAAAGTATGGTTTAATGAAAACTTTTCTACTGCAATGAGTAGATTATTGAATAATAATTATGAAGAATTATGTCTCTATTATTCTTCATCAATGATAAATTTCTTCATCAATTTCTTACCATATACAACTTAGTAGATTATCAAATACTTTCAATGAAGAATTATGTCTCTGTCATACTTCATGAATGAAAATTTTTTTCATCCATTTCTTATATACAATTTAGGCTACTAAAAAGGTAAATTTAAGTTTCATTAAAAAATAAGCTTCAATGAACTGTGTTCATCAGACAAGTTGATACTCATTCAGTGGATTATTTATGGAGTACAGGGTACTAGTACTGCTGTTCTAATCACTGAAGATACAAAAATGGACAAATAAAGCTCTTCTTCATGGATATTTTGTCCAAGTAAAAGGAGACAGAGTTTTTACTCTGTTCCGTCATGGCCCTTTCCACCAACTAACATGCCATATTAGTTGGTGGAAAGGGCCATGAAGGAGCAGAGTAGGAATGCAGGGCTGGGCGTGGTGGCTCATGCCTGTAATCCCAGCACTTTGGGTGGCCGAGGCAGGTGGATCACCTGAGGTCAGGAATTTGACACCAGCCTGTCCAACATGGTGAAACCCCATCTCTACTAAAAATACAAAAATTAGCTGGGCATGGTGGTGTATGCCTGTAGTCCCAGCTAGTCGGGAGGCTGAGGCAGGAAAATTGCTTGAACCCAGGAGGCAGAGGTTGCAGTGAGTGGAGATCATGCCAATGCACTCCAGCCTGGGTAACAGACTCTGAGGTTCCATCTGAAAAAAAAAAAAAAAAAAAGAAAAGAATGCAGGTATAGGGGTAGTTATATAAGGTGGTAAGGGACACTTGGGCAGAGATTTAAAGACAATGCAAAAGAAGCAAGATGTGTGAACACTTGAAGAGGTTTAGCACATGCAAGTAGGTGAGCATATACGTCATGCGTGTTCCAGGGACTGAAAGGTTAGTTTCTTTGTAGTGAAATGATCAAAGAGGCAAATTGTTAGGAGATGGGGTTAGAAAGGTAGGTGAGTGAATGTTTATTTAGAGCCTAAAAAGGCAGTGAGATTTAGGGGATTAAGACTTGTTTTTGGACTTGGTAGCTATGTGTTTCTGATCAGATCTTAGTGGAGATGTGAAGTAGACAACTGGATGTACTAGTCTGAAATTCATGGGAGAGATATCATTGCTATAGATGAAAATTTATGAGTCATCATGGTATATAAAGTCTTTAGACTGGATGAAATCACTTCGGAGGTAGGTGTAGGAAGAGAATAGATGATGTTTGATGACTGAGCCATGGGGCATGCCAGAGGATCCAACAGAGGGTATAAAAAGAAGTGAGCAGGGAGATAGGGAAAGCTGCCCCAGAAGCAAAGTGACAAGGGTTTAGAAGGAAGAGGGAGGGTTTATTGCTCCTACACTGCTAGTAGATTAAGATGAGAAGTGATAATTGAGTGTAGGATTTGCAGCATGGAGATACCTAATTTCCTTCATAAGAAGAATTTGTGTGTCCTTATCAAAGAACAAAAAATAGTGTAAATGAGTAAATGAAGTGAAAAAAATAAAAGGCAGCCTTTTAAAAGTGGTTTTGTTATAAAAATAAGCAAGAAATGGCTAATAATTAGAGCAGGATATAGGAATAAAAAAGGATTTTTTTTTCTTTGAGATGGACATTTTTGTATGCTGTGGGAACAACTAGTAGAGAACAAGTAACTGATGATGCAGGAAAAAAGAGATACTCAGAAGGGATCTAGTGCAGGAGAGAGGATTTGGCCTTAGATCAGAGGATAAGTATTTCTTCCCCAAAAAGAGAGGGGAGACAGAGCATTTGGCTTCAAGTAGACCCAGATAGGTTGGTAAACTTGATGTTCAGAGCTCTAGGGAATTTTGCCTTGCTCTCATCTGCATTCCCAATGAAATAAAAAGCAGCTGAGAATTTAGAAAGATGAATTGGTACTTGAGATGTGAGGAAAGAGAAGTTTTGAAACAGTTGCCTAGAAGGGAGTGAAAGAGAACTGATTTGCACTGAGTTTTCTAATAAGTACTAGCAAGTTCACTCAGGCTTATGATTATGAATTTAAACGAGACAAATTAGCAAAGTTGCTGGGTTTTCTCTAGCCATGGTTAGTTGCCTGGTGCGGGTGCTGAGTTGGCCTAGGGTTCTGTTTCGCTGGGGTTGGCATTTCGTACAGCCAAAACAACCGAGAGTGATGGCCGTCAGAGCTCGGAGTGAATACAGCAGAATGATTCTAATAGGAACCACGGACTCTGATCTGGGTAAGCATTAGACTGTGAGCAATAGTCTTATACTTGATTTTAACTTTAAGAATCACAAGGACTGAAAACCCTGACTCATAACAGGGTGTGTTAAGGGCAAACACAACTAGAACTCAGTTTGCTGTGTTGTACAGAAATTTTCCATTTTTGTTTTAGTTGAATTCCTGTCTGTAATTTCTTGACTCTTAAGACAATGATAGCATCTTAGGTGAGGTATACATTTTTGATAAAGCAATCTCAGAAATATATTTTAAAAATAAAATTTAAAGCTGTCAGAATAGAAATAAGTATAAGAGAGCTTACAGTGTTTTCAAGTCCTTTCCTTATCATTAAAGAGACATTTAAATGATTTTGTTACATCTGACTCCAACTTTCAGATATGCATACTTCCTCTGGCATTGAAAATAGGAATAAAAAGTAGAAATTGAATAAAAATCTTATCCTCAAAGAGCTATACTAGCATTGTTTTCTTTCTAATATGGACTTAATGTCATTAATGACTCCATTTTTTTTCTCCAATGAATCCAGTTTATTATTGCTCATTTTCCCTGCCTTGTGCATGTGTTGTAAGTTTGCCCCCTTGTGGATGATTCTGGAACCATCAACATGATTTTTTTTTCTTCTTGTTTTTAGTAGGAAAAAAGATTGAAAGTGTAGATATTGTGGTAAACGGGAATTATTTTTAAAGAAATGTGGAGACTAACCAAAAGAGGTTCAAATTGTTGGACATTTACCTCTCTTCTATTAGTTTTCAAATTTGCTATTATGTTAAGGCCCCCACTAACTGAATTTGGAAATGATGATATTCAAAGAAGTTAAAATGTTAAAATTATCTTAAAAAATGAGAATCCAGAATGACAAAAGGGAGCTAGTCTCACTATTATTTTAACATTAAAAGTCTCAAACTTTTCAACTTAGTAGGATATGATGGCTTTCTTTAAATTAGCTTGAGATTATTTATTATTATTATAATAAATAATTATTATAAATTATTATTAAATTATTTATAAATATAAATACAAGGCAGGCCGCAATTGATTAATCTTCACTTGCTAGGGTTGCGTATGGAACTATACAAATTATGAGAAATCCCATTGTTGATATTGTGCATACATCAATGAGTCTGACCTTTTATTAATAGTTTTCTGTACCATATTAGAAAAAAATTAATGCACTTAACTAAGCATTTGTGACTTGGCTCCTAGAGAGCAAGAAGTAGCATAAAACAATCATTAATTTTTATTTACTATTTTATTTATGAAATATTATCTATTGATCACTTACTATGTGCTTGGAACTATTTTATATTCCAGGAATAAGACCCAGTTTCTTTCCTCAAAATAGTTGCAATCCAATGGGGAACAAATCACAATAAAGTGTTATAAATTTTGCTGCAGAATTTTGTACATAATATGAGTATAAGCAACACATTTTAAGTTAATTCTAGAAGAGTAGTTAAGGAAAGCATCATAGAAGAGAAGACCTGAGCTGCCTTGTGAAGTGTTTAATAGTTGAAGAGTGAGAACCAAGGGATACAAAGCAGAGGAGTTTAGCCTGAGGAAGGAAATATACACAGAGGTAATCATGTGGTTTATTCACCAGTTCTTATTGTGTACACCTGCTGGTAACTTCATCATCATCGTTATCATGCTGGCACTAGTGAATACAAACTTACTGCCACAAGTCAAATAAGCTCTTATTATGTAGTACCTAAATGTTTTTTACCATCCACTTTATATTACAATCATTCTCACTTTACACACAAGAAAATGAAACTTTAGATAGATTAAGTTACTTGCTTGACCTTAGGTGTTACACTTTGAACTTTATGCTCTGAACCTCTGCACTTTGCTAGGTAGAATGATTTGCCCATAGTGAGAACTCAAATAGTGGTTAGTAAGCATAATAATTTCATAAAAAGCAAAGCGAAGTGTTCCACTTTGATGTTTATGATGCAGGTTAGCGAATATGCTTAAGGGCTTATAGATGAGTAATCAAGATGAGAAATGCTCAAATAATAGGGAAAATTGTATTATGCATGTATAGTGGCAAAAAAGAATCCTTCCTAATATCTAATTTCTAGTTCATAGCATGATATTTATACTAACACAGTTAGGCAACATCAATGGGGCGTTCCCTTCTCCTTTGTGACAGGGCAATGTTGTCGATGCATAGAAAGAAAATTGACATTACCCGTACACTGCAGATAAGTGCACATTATAACTCTTTAGGAATAAAACCCATTGGGATTTTTTTCATTTTATTTGTCAGCTGGTATATATGAATCATTTTAGGTGAAGAATTATTGCCTGATTGCAGATACTATGTCTGAATTTTCTACAGATTACAATAAACATAAAATACCATATCTGACAAATGAGTTGTTATGCTAAAGAGAGGAATCAATGCCATAATGTGTCTGGAATCTAAAATAAATAAGAAGTAGCTAAAGGAACTTGGAATAGATGAAATGAAACAAGACAAGGTGGGAACTAGGTGGCAGCTCTAAAATATTTGAAGCATTGTCCTGTGGAAAAAAGGTTAGGCTGTTTCAAACAGAAGAAGTTAGACCAGTGAGCCAGGCTTAACTTCATAAAAGGATGAACATTTTAATGATTGGAACCTTTCAAGAAATAAAATAGACCACATTTTAAAATTATAAACTCCCTGTCTCTGAATATTTCAGCAGAGGTTGAAGCTAAGAAGTTGAGAAAGTAAATTCTAAGGACATTTGCAGTGAGAAAATTCTATGGTTTTCTAACTCCTCATAAATTTATGTAGTTCATGCATTCCACTCATCATGACACTTAATTGTATAAAGTTTTGAAAAGCCATTGTTCAAAGCTGACTGTTTCCTCTGCCACACCTTATGAATCTTTTGTAAATATTATCTTCTACATCAAATTTGTAATATTCCTAAACAAGATGCTTTTCTTCATAGGAAATTTTCAAACTAAGTTTTTACTAACTGTATTATTAAGCTTAATGTACCAAAACACTTCATACATAAAGTCATGAGTTGCCATATGGCCTTTACTCAGCTTTCTCAGTGTTTATATTTTACATAACCACAGTACAATTATGGAAGTCAGAAAATTTGCACTGATACCATTCTATTAACTGCTTTACAGACTATATTCAAATACTGCCTATTGTCTCTCGGTCTAGGTTCATATCCAGGTTCACTTATCTCAGTTATTTGCTATACCTCCTCATTCTCCTTCAATCTAGGATAGTTTTTCAGTCTTTCATGACCTTGAGTTTATGGAGAATCCTAGGCAGTTATTTTGTAGAATCTCCTTCAATTTGAGTTTCATATGTTCTCATGGTTAGACTGAGGTTATGCGATACCTGGCAGGAGCACCAAAGGAATGATGTTATGCCCGTCTCAGTGTGCCATATTAGGGAATACAAGAAATCCATATGTCTCATTACTGGGTGGTATTAGCTTTGATGACTTGTTTATAAGGATAGCAGCAAAATTACTATTTTACCGTTTAATATGCATTTTCTGGGGAGATAATTTTAGATTGTTCAATTATTCTATTTCTTATTTCATCCTCCCATACCAATTTTAGAAACTGCCAATAATTCCTGCTTCCACCAGTTACTTTGGTGTTTCACAAATGGTCATTTTCTATTCCCACAATTCCTTCAACAGTTATTAATTATAAGTTAACTATATGGAAGCACTGTTCCTTTCCCCTCATTTGCAAATTTATTTAATTATTTATATCAGTGTATGCTTATGGATATTTATTTTATTCTCTGTGTTAAAATCAATTACAATTATTAATTATATCATTGCTCAATTTATTCCAGATTTTATCACTGGACTCCCTCAAATCATCTCCTGTGTTTTTTTTTTTACAGGGCTGTACAATTTTTTTAGTAGTACTTTCTTTTCTCACACCACAGAATGTTCCAGGCCTATCTTTTACTTTTCCTGTCCCAGTTCTTAATCCATCATTTCTCCAAGGAGTTCTGGTTCCTTGAATTAGATACTAGCAATTATAGGATGGGCATGGTGGATCATGCCTATAATTCCAGCACTTTTGGAGGTCTAAGTGGGAAAATTGCTTGAGTCTGGGAGTTTGAGACCAGCCTGAGCGATACGGCAAAACCCCATCTCCACCAAAAAAAAAAAAAACTAGGTGTGGTGGAACACACCTGTAGCCCCAGCCTCTTGGCAAGAGTTATATTCATTACTACCCAAGTTACCCAATTGCCATATAAGCAGACAAAACTAGCATACACACATAAACATCTGTTTTTAAATTTATATGAACGTATGTGTATATATAGATATCTATATGATTATCTGTATAAAAGTATGAGTTCAAACGGATACCTGGATTCCAGTCCAACTCAGGGTTTATTTTGCCCTCCTCTCTCACTCTTTCTCTATTTGTCACTTCCTTTTTTTTTTTTCTTAATTTCAGTTCTGGGATACATGTGCAGAATGTGCAGGTTTGTTACATAGGTATACACATGCCATGGATGTTTGCTGCACCCATCAACCCGTCATCTACATTAGGTATTTCTTCTAATGCTATCCTTCCCCTGTAATCTGCATTAGGTATTTCTCCTAATGCTATGCTTAACCAGCCCCTCACCCCCTGACTGGCCCTGGTGTGTGATGTTCTCCTCTCTGTGGCCCTATGTTCTCATTGTTCAACTATAACTTAGAAGTGAGAACATGTGGTGTTTGGTTTTCTGTTCCTGTGTTACTTTGCTGAGAATGATGGTTTCTAGCTTCATCCGTGTCCCTGCAAAAGACGTGAACTCATCCTTTTTTATGGCTGCATAGTATTCCGTGGTGTATATGTGCCACATTTCTTTATCTAGTCTATCACTGATGGGCATTTGGGTTGATAGCAAGTCTTTGCTATTGTGAATAGTGCTGCAATAAACATACTTGTGCATGTGTCTTCATAGTAGAATGACCCAGTAATGGGGTTGCTGGGTCAAATGGTATTTCTGGTTCTAGATCCTTGAGGAACCACCACACTGTCTTCCACAATGGTTGAACTAATTTATACTCCCACCAGCAGTGTAAAAACATTCCTATTTCTCCACATACTCTCCAGCATCTGTTATTTCCTGACTTTTTAGTGATCATCATTATAACTGGCATGAGATAATATCTCATTATGGTTTTGATTTGCATTTCTCTAATGACCAGTGATGATGTGCTTTTCTTCACATGTGTGTTGGCTGCATAAATGTCTTCTTTTGAGATGTGTCTATTCATATCTATGCCCACTTTTTGATGGAGTTGTTTTTTTTCTTGTAAATTTGTTGACCTTTCTTGTAGATTCTAGATATTAGCCTTTTGTTAGATGGATAGATTGCAAAAATTTTCTCCCATTCCATAGATTGCCTGTTCACTCAGATGATAGTTTCTTTTGCTGTGCAGAAGCTCTTTAGTTTAATTAGACCCCATTTGTCAATTTTGGCTTTTGTTGCCATTGCTTTTGGTGTTTTCATCATGAAGTCTTTGCTGATGCCTATGTCCCGAATGGTATTGCCTCGGTTTTCCTCTAGGGTTTTTATGGGTTTAGGTCTTAGGTTTTAATCCATCTTGAGTTAATTTTTAAAAACTTTGATGGAATGTATCTCAAAATAGTAAGAGCTATTTATGACAAATCCACAGCCAATATCATACTGAATGTGCAAAAGCTGGAAGCATTCCCTTTGAAAACTGGCACAAGACGGATGCTCTCTCTCACCACTCCTACTCAACATAGTATTGGAAGTTCTGGCCAGGGCAATCAGGCAAGAGAAAGAAATACAGGTATTCAAATAGGAAGAGAGGATGTCAAATTGTCTCTGTTTGCAGATTTCAGAATTCTAGACATTATTGTATACGTAGAAAACTCCATCATCTCAGCCCCAAATCTCCTTAAACTGATAAGCAACTTCAGTAAAGTGTCAGGATACAGAATCAATGTGCAAAAATCACAGGCATTTCTATACATCAATAATAGACAAACAGCCAAATCATGGGTGAACTCCAATTCACAATTGCTATAAAGAGAATAAAATACCTAGGAATCCAACTTACAACGGATGTAAAGGACCTCTTCAAGGAGAACTACAAACCACTGCCCAAGGAAATAAGAGAGGACACAAACAAATGGAAAAACATTCCATGCTCATGGATAGGAAGAATCAACATCGTGAAAATGGCCATAGTGCCCAAAATAATTTATAGATTCAATGGTATCCCCTTCAAGCTATCATTGACTTTCTTCACAGAATTAGAAAAAACTACTTTAAATTTCATACGGAACCAAAAAAGAGCCCATATAGCCGAGACAATCCTAAGCAAAAAGAACAAAGATGGAGGCATCATGCTACATGACTTCAAACTATACTATAAGACTACACTAACCAAAACAGCATGGTACTGGTACCAAAACAGATATATAGACTAATGAAACAGAACAGAGGCCTCAAAAATAATGCCACACATCTACAACCATCTGATCTTTAACAAACATGACAAAAACAAGCAATGGGGAAAGGATTCCCTATTTAATAAATGGTGTTGGAAGAACTGGCTAGCCATATGCAGAAAACTGAAACTGGAGCCCTTCCTTACACCTTACAAACTTCTTTAACAGTGAGAAACTGATTCTCGTGATCCACATTCTATTTACTTATTTGTTCAGTCCTAGAATACACATGATAATTTAAGAATTGTGAAAATACATTTAATAAGTTGATATGGTCTGGCTGTGTGTCCCCATCCAAATTGCATGTTGAATTGTAATTCTCAGTATTGGGGAGGGAGCTGGTGGGAGGTGATTGGATCATGGGCAGATTTCCCCCTGGCCATTCTTGTGATAGTGAGTTCTCAGAAGATCTTGTTGTTTAAAGGTGTATAGCACTTCCCTGTCTCTCTCTGTCTGTCTCTCTCCTGCCACCGTGTGAAGAGGGTGCTTGCTTCCTCATCACCCTTCTGCCATGATTGGAAATTTCCTGAGTCCTCCCAGCATGCTTCCTGTATAGCCTGTGGCACTGTGAGTCAATTAATCCTCTTTTCTTCATAAATTACCCAGTCTCAGGTTGCTCTTTGTAGCAGTGTGAAAATGAACTAACACACAATTACAGTATTTGTGTACAATTCTTTTTGTCTTTAGCCTTACAGTATGTGTAAGCTCAAAACTGTATGGTCAATATACTGTTTCCTAAAGTTTAGGTTAGTTTTTCTGCATTTCAGTGTAATTTTGTTATTTGTTTGTAATAAAGTTAGGCTCACTTGTTACAGTTTATGTTCCATGTTGAGATCTTTCCAAATACTGCTTGATTTTAAATATTTATTTACCTGGAAATGTAAGATTTTCCATTGTTTTAATGTCAGGATTATACAAAAAGGTATACCCATAGAAATGTCATTCCTTCTCATTCTTTCTACTCCATTCCCATTCTACTTTTCTTTTTGCCCAGTTTCTATCTGCTTCCTGCAGATAATCAATTGCACTAATTTCTGGTTTATCCTTTCTACATTTCTTTTTGCACAAATGAGCAGATATATGTGCATTTTCTTACATTCCCTTTTTTGTTACATGGGAGGTGATATATTTGTAGATACTCAAATATACTTTGCCTTTAAGGTATTGTGGCACTCTATATCATTTGATATTCTGCAAATCTTTTTTCTCTCAGTGAATGGCATCACGGTTTGTATACTGACTCAAAGCAAAACCTAGGAATAAGCCTTTATTCTTTACTTTTATTCATTTCTAACATAGAATACATCAGTGAGTTCTCTATAATCTGTATTCAAGTGTATATATATTATATAAAATATATATTATGTCTCTTCATTTTCATAGTCACTAACTTAGTCTATGCTACTGTAATTTCTTCCTTGTTCTACTTTGAGAAATTTTTATGTAAAATACCATACAAATCTGATCATTTCAACTATTTTTTTCAAAGCTATTTAATGGCTTTCACTTGCATCTAAAATAAAATCAAAATCCTTAGCCTTGTAGATTTTAGCCCCTATCTATCCTCCCAACTGCATCTTGTCTGCATTTCCTTCATGCAGGTATTCGATTGTTTACCCAGATATGCTCTAAGATTTTCCATTGCAGGACTTTTTAGTAGCTAGCTTTTTCATGTAATATTCTTATTCCTCCTCTTTATCTTGCTGCTTCTTATTTTGTTTCAGCTTTAATGTCACCTCCTCCTAAATATCTTTGCTGCCACCTTTTCTGAAATAGGTTACCACACCTTCAGTCATTCTTTAATCAGTTTGTGTCCTTCACAGCAACTCATATAAGTAATAAAATGTAGAAATTTAGGTTGATATGTAATTTGTTGTACATAACTTTGGGGTATATGTGATATTTTGATACTTGCGTACAATGTACAATGATCAAATCAGAGGAACTGGTGTGTCCAGAATTTGTGGGTTCTTGGTCTCACTGACTTCAAGAATGAAGCTGCAGATCCTTACAGTGAGTGTTACAGTTCTTAAAGATGGTGTGCCTGGAGTTTGTTCCTTCAGATGTTCAGATGTGTCCAGAGTTTCTTCCTTCTGGTGGAATCATGGTTTCGCTGGCTTCAGGCGTGAAGCTGCAGAACTCCGTGGTGAATGTTACAGCTCTTAAAAGCGGCACGTCTGGAGTTGTTCATCTCTCCTGGTGGGTTCGTGGTCTTGCTGACTTCAGGTGTGAAGCTGTAGACCTTTGTGGTGAGTGTTACAGCTCATAAAGGTGGTGCGGAGCCAGTGAGCAGCAGAGAAGATTCCCCCACCCCCCCAACCTGCTTTATTCCCTTATCTGGCCCCACCCACATCCTGCTGATTGGTCCATTTTGACAAGGTGCTGATTGGTGCATTTACAATCCCTGAGCTAGACACAGAAGGCTGATTGGTGCATTTATAATCCTCTAGCTAGACATAAAAGTTCTCCAAGTCCCCACTAGATTAGCTAGACACAGAGCACTGATTGGTGTGTTTACAAACCTTGAGCTGGACACAGAGTGCTGATTGGTGCAATTACGATCCTCTAGTTAGACATAAAAGTTCTCCAAGTCCCCACCCTACTCAGGAGACCAGCTAGTTCCCTTAGGGGATCCCGCACCAGGGCCAGGGGCGGACCTGCCCACCAGTTCTGAGGCGGGCACCTGCACTCCTCAGCCTTTGGGTGGTTGATGGGACCTGGGGCCATGGAGCAGGGGGTGGCACCTGTGGGGGAGGCTCGGGCCTGGCAGGAGCCCACTGTGGGGCTGGGGGTGGGGTGGGCTCTGGCACGGTGGGCTGCAGGTCCAGAGCCCTGCCCTGCGGGGAGGCGGCTGACGCCCAGGGAGAATTCGGGCGCCCTGCAGGTGGGCCGCCGGTGCTGGACCCAGCATGACCTCTGCAGCTACTAGCCCCAGGTGCTAAGCCCCTCACTGCCCGGGCCAGGGACGCTGGCCCCCTGCTCCGAGTGCAGGGCCCACCGAGTCCACGCCCACCCGGAACTCACGCTGGCCGGTGAGTGCTGCGTGCCGCCTGAGTTCCTGCCGGGGGCTCTCCTTGCATACCTCCCTGCAAGCAGAGGGAGCCATCTCCTGTCTCAGTCAACCTAGAGAGGGGCTCCCACAGTGCAGTGGCGGGCTGAAGGGCTCCTCAAGCCCTGCCAGAGTGGACATGGAGGACAAGGAGGCGCCAAGAGCGAGTGAGGGCTGCCAGCATGCTGTCACCTCACACTGGGATATCTATCACCTCAAACATTTAACTTTTATTCATGTCAGAAACATTTACAGTTCTTCACTTCTAGCTATTTTGAAATATACAATAAATTACTAACTAAAATTTCCCTTCTATACTATTAAATACTGGAATATATTTCTTTAACTGTATTTTTGTATGCTTTAACCAACTTATTTTTATTCCTTCCTTTTCTGTTCCCTTCCCATACCCTGGTAAACACCATTCTTACTCTCCACCTCCAGGATACCATCTTTTCTATTCCCACATTTGAATAAGAACATGCAATATTTGTCTTTCTGTGCTTGGCTTATTTCACTTAACATAATGTCTTCCAGTTCTATCCATGTTGTTGCAAATGACATAATTTCATTCTTTTTTAATGGCAGAATGGTATTCCATTGTGTAGATATACCACATTTTCTTTATTCATTCATCTATTGATGGCCACTTAAGTTGATTCCATACCTTGGTTCTTGTGAATATCATGCTGTAATAAGCATGAGTGTGCAAGTATCTCTTTAATATGCTGGCCTCCTTTCTTTTGGATATAAGCCCAGCAGTGGAATTGCTGGATAAATGGTAGTTTTATTTTTACTTTTTTGAAGAATCTCCATACTGTCTTCCATAATGGCTCTGCTACTTTACATTGCCACCAATAAAATGTAGACTTTTTAATATCAAAATGTAGCCAAAGTTTTCTTAAAAATGATATTAGTGAAAGCATTATATGATAAATTTTCTGAACTGTTCATTAACTTGAGAGGGAAATACCATCATGTATCTTTTGTTTTTCACATTAAAATGAACTCAGGCTCCTATTTGCCAGATTGTATATGACAATATTCCTCTCTTATGGAAACCTTCTCTTCTGAATGATCTCAAAACTCCGGACTTTATGCATTTCAAGAGGCTAGCAGGCCAATATTTGCTTAAGTGTGACAAGGATGAACCCTGATCAGGTCCTTCCTGTCACTTCTTATTGATGCCATATTGGTAGCTGCAGACATATGGTCTTACACACCAGTTAGGTAATGCTATCAACAGATGGAGCCCTCACTGTTGATCCAGATCTTTGTGCATCACATTGAGCTTCCAGAGTTTTGCTTATTTCTTATTGAGTGACCAAGAGTCACTGGACTCCCAGTGTTGCAATTTTTAGTGTTCATATAATTTATTCCCACAGATAACCATTGTCTGTGGCTCAACCAACCTAAAAAATTAGAGCTCTTTAGGCATTTGCTCCTGTGGATCAAGAGCCACTGACTATTTTATTTTCCTTCGGATCTATACAACAGGTATTTAGTTAGAAAACTTTATTTTTTAACATTTGAAACACATCTTCATGAGGGCTCATAACTAGATTGCATACAGGAGTTACTAAAAGTCATCTCTAAAAGTGATTTCTTACATAGAAATTTAAAATAATCACATCTAATAATATCCTAAAAATAAGATAAAATCACAATAAATATGAGTTTAAAATGTATAGGTATATAAAACTTTAGTATCTAAAAATATAAATATATTTATAATGTGTAAGTATGTATATGTATGTTTATACATATAAATATGTATGATATGTTGTCAATAGCATGTTTTGTGGACATTAAGAGATAATTTTTATTTTATTTTTAAATGTTTATGAAATTTTCTAAATGAACATACTTTACATTCATAAATATTCTAACATAGAATTACTTCCCTCAGTTGAAATACAGTAAATTTTAAATACACTCAGTTTGATTCATGATAAGAGGAAAGTGGTAGTTAATTGTACTGGAGACTACTGATTTTCCAGGTATTTACTATTTGTACAAATGCAAACTTGGATCTTGTCTTTTCTTGCAAGTTGAATTTTCATATTTGTAAGCATACACACACATACACACACACACATACACACACACACACACACACGACCCACGATTGTTAATTGTCTTTTTTTTTCCTTTTATTCTAGTGTGAGAAACTTAGGAAACACAGTCAAACCAAAAACAAGTAAGCTTTAAAAATACATTTGGATAGTATTCTCTTTCTCTGGAACATTCTTCTAATGTAATATTGTCATTAATGTCAGTACATATTAGATTTTTTTCTTGGAACATAAATGCATGGTGATGTAGTCATAGTAGAAATTGGAATCTAAGTTTTCAAATTCAAATTCTAACTTTAATCAACTGCAGTGTATCATCGTGATTAAAAGCATTGGGATTACAATCAGAGACATCTGGGTTGAGTCTAACTTTGCTCCTTACAAGGTTATCTTAGGTGTGAATCATTTATCTCTCTATGCCTTAATTAGTTCATTTATAAAATGCATATGTTAGAAGTATTATTCAGATTTAATGAAAGAAATGCATATAAGTGCTTAGTACGCATCAGGCAATTAACAAAGTGACTAGTTAACATTAGTTGGTATTATAATTACATTTTCTTTGCATATATGCATGTTTCCATGATTTTCTTGTTATAAATTGTAAAAGCATAATTTCCCTTATAGGTGAGTTTTAAGATGTTAATAAGGCCATTTAAAATGTCTTGATATTATTTAATTTTCTATGCCTGGCACCAATATATGCCCTAGATTCATCATTATGAATCCAAACCTGTTGGTACAACTGTCAAGTAAGTTGCCAAAATGTTTTTGTTAACTGCCATTCATTGAACCTGAAATCCTAAGAAGGCTTTCTGATGTAGTAAGGCATCTATGTTTTATACTGTTTAAGAACTAATACCGTCACTGTTCTATTTTTATTATTAAAGATTAACCTTTTACTTTTTAAAGTACGAATATTGAATGTCCTGGAATGAGACAAACTATCTTTTGATCTGAAAAAGCATAGAGAGGCTCAATGCTGATGAAAGGTAGAAGACAAAGAAGAATAGGGGGAGCAGCATTCCTTCCTCCTTCACAAGAGGGACAGGATATCAGAGCTCTCCATACAGAAACTGAAGCATGCCTTTCTTTCTGAGATTTGAAAGGGAGAGATGCCCTACATTTAAATATCTAGAGTATATCTTCCATTTAAAAATGAACACAGCTAATCAACTAGAGAGGAAGAAGAGGGTAAAATAGCCTGTGAACAAGTCCTTTTTGTGGTGTTAAGTGAAACTAATTAGAATGAATACCACATATCTAATGAGTTTAAGAATTCCCCTTGGAAAAACTAACTGGTCTGTCCTTTACATAAAAAGAGTAGAGAGACCAGTGGGGTTATTTGCATTTACTAGGGCGGATCTACTAACTGCCTGAATCATACTAATTTAATGGTCCTATTCAAAGTCTATCATTTTTTCATAATATGTATAATTTCATAAATGCAATATAGATTTATATATGTATACAATGTCAACAAGGAATCCCATCCGCAGTTCTTTGATTAGTCTCCTGACACATTTCCCTTCCCCACTCTCCAACTACTGACTGATAATTATTTTTAATTTTTGATTAAAGGAAAAATTGTAAATAGCACAATATTCTCGAGCTACTTAGAGGAATATTAGAAAGTCAGAATTTATGTTCATGTTTGCTTAACTCTTCATAAAGTTAATATTATCACTAAAATTTCTATTTTCTAAGTATTGACTGGATTCATTTAGATTATATTAATGGATTTATAATTTTAAGAGTTAAAACTTGATGCTGTTTCCTGTTACTGGCAAATATTTGATTTAAAGAATGTCTTTGTTAGCAATAGTTTATTTTATACATATAGGTCTTTTGAAATTATATTTTGAGTAAATTTTGCCATTAGGCTTAAAGATTGA
The DNA here is from genome assembly GCF_024542745.1 of Macaca thibetana thibetana. Classification (NCBI taxonomy): domain Eukaryota; kingdom Metazoa; phylum Chordata; class Mammalia; order Primates; family Cercopithecidae; genus Macaca; species Macaca thibetana. The sequence goes on from NC_065585.1 coordinate 66,409,980, forward strand.
CCATTTTATTTTCTTTTTTACTAATCTTAGTAGTAGAAGTGTTTGTTTCAAATTATGCTGAAAAGCAAGGACGCTTTTTGTTATGTTTCAGGAGACTGTGTAGAAAGTTTCCATGGGATTAATGAATACTCACTAAAAAACAAGGAGCCTAGTATTCTGCTTCATAAGAAGCATTCCCCATCATTGTCACTCACGACCGTCTCATTGCTGAACCTGGTAGCTCTCAGAACTCACTTTCCAACCTGTTATGAGCATTTGGCACAGTCACTTTCTCCCTCCTTGAAGCACTTGCTACCTATAACTTCGATTCCACTCTCTCTTAGTTTCCCTCTGACTTCACTAATCACTTCATCTGGTTCTCTTCTTCCAAACGTTAGACCTCTTCTCTTTACCTAGAGGTCCTGCCCTATGTAACTCATACAGTGTTTTGAAGAGTTCGTGATATTTGTTATTCTGTGGCAAAGTTGTTAGTAAAACTATTGTTTCCCATATTTTAAAGGATAGCAATGGGCCTATTTAACTCTCATTCCCTATATGGAAGGAAATCTTCAGAATGCTGTTGTCTTGCTGTTTCTTATTGCTTTCAACAAGTTCTTCAGTGGTGAGATGAACTCAGGCTAGAGCTAGCCAAGCTGCAAACAGAGGTGAAAGGGAATATTGCTTTGATAAAAGGAGGCGCTATCTGCCTGCAGCCTGTAATTGAAACTGATTGGGAGTATGATAAGTCAGGACCATGCAGGGAACAAAAATCTGACCGTTTTGCTATGTGGAGTGGAAGCAGTTTCATGCCATGGCTACAAAGCAGTAGTCTTTGTAGGAAATATCACTTTGGCCTAAAGACTTTTTCAAGCATTTTCCTTTAAAAGTTAAGGCAAGACAATGGGAGCAACTTCAGCAGCAAAGATCAGATTAAGGATAGTACTTTACCATTGTTGTCAGTCTTAACCTCTGCATGTGCTTCACTTCCTCTTAATTTTACTTCTGATTCCAGCCTCTGCTACAGTGAAAATTTCTGTGTAAGATTTTCTGTGAAAGAAAAGAAAATTTCTGTGTTAATCTTACTTTGTTTCCAAGGAAATAAAACTAATAGGATATACATCTATATCTTTCTGTATATCTATCTTTTCTTCCTTCCCTATTCAATTTCCAACCTCTCATGTTTGCACTTTGCAAACAGATTCTTAAATAAGCTACTTGAACAAAGAAAAATCTTGGGCTCTGTGTTGGGTGTAGGGAAGACCTACCTAAAACACTATCCATAATTGTACCTTCAGAGAACCTCAAGAGAGTTGAGATGCAGTGGAATGAGTGCAATACAGAGGCCAGTACGTGTTCTGAGGTTGAAAAAGTTGTGGCTACATGAGAACTTTGCCTGTGGTAATTTGCACACGGAGTTAACTGGAAACAAATCTCAACTCTACCAAGTGTTTGAGGGACTTGCTTGCCAATGACACTGCAAGCCTGACTTAACACAATGTCTGATTCCTAAACCTGCACCAGCAGTAAGTGGCCTGTAAAAGCCCTTAAGAATACCATTCTTTTTAAAGTGCATGTCAAATATAGCTATGGAAGATAATGGGCAAAGAGTTATCTGCAGAAAGTGGAACCTGCAGCTGCCAAGTAGCTAATAAAGAAATTGATTCTACTTGCAGAAAAGAGCATGTTTGCTACTGCTGTCCAATGGGATGTACAACTTGCCATGACACCTTTCTAAATGTGAACTCTTATCCTGTATTTGTTTTGGGAGCAGATAGGTTTAATTTATAGATTGATTATCCACAAAGGGCTACATTTGCAGAGGGAAGAATCACTACAGGTTCCTGGATTTCTTGCTGGATGCACTAAGGTGATGAGACTTGGTGCTTGTCTCTCTTAGAAAAAGAGTGAAAATGTTTTTATTGTAGAAAGACGGTGCACATTGATAATTAAATGACAAAAGGAGCAGACTGGCTAAGACTAATGGTTTCCCCACAGTATCTATTATCTTATTATACCTTAATGGAATTTGTAATTTTTGCCTAGACACAAAAATACTCAGGATAAAGATATTTCCCTTTGCCTTTCCTGTTAGCATCTCCCTATGCCTATGTTCTGGACACTAGTGTGTGAGCAGAAGTGATTTGAGAAGTCCTGATGGGTCATGTCCCAAAGAGAGGAACAGGTCCTTTTCTTCCCATTTCCTCCTTCCAGGTGTATTCATTATGGATTTGAAAGCTGGAGAGGGATCTTAGATTATAAGGATTAGAATCACATCCTAGGGAGAATGGATTAAAAAGCTGAAGTTCACTCTGTCTTATTCAACACCAGAATCACTGTGCTAGTCTCAAACTGTCTACATGTAAATGCTTAAGGGAGAGAGAAAACAAGTTTTTTTTTTTTAATCTTCGTTGTATGAAGCCTAAAATTACTAACACGTCTTAAGAGAGTGCTGTCCAATGTGAAATAAATGTTTCTCTGAAGGTGTCTTCTGGAGAAATGACGCTTCAATCCTAAGAGAGAGCTGCAAAAGAGACACATTTTTTTCCTCTCTCTGTGAACATTGTCATAGATTAATGCTTCATATTTTATAACTGGATTAAATTATAGATAATTTAATCTTTATCATTTTCCATCTAGCTATCTTTTCTTTATTGTACTATTTCAAAATATGCTTATTTATATAAATATAAATATTTGCCTTAATTGTGAATATTTTAATATCATATTAGCTTTATTCATACCTATTCTAATGGGAAGGCACAATTTCATTTAGATGGATGTGTATATTTAGCCTCGAGCATCAAAAGTGTATTTAAATTTTTACCTAGCATAGCCTACTTCCTATGTGAACTCAGAATATAAATCATAGAGACCAATTCTTTATGTTTAAAAGCTTGTCAATAGAGCAGAAAAGCATGAATGCATTTGTCAATGAATCCTTCACAGGACACATGGTTTACATCCTGAGGCAATATGGGAATTTGTTGCTGTGTTGACAAATGATTGAATAAAATCTGTTTATTGTTTTCTTGCCAAATTTACTAGACCAGCAAAGTTAAAAAAGAAGAAAAACAAAAAGCTACAATTTCATAAATCTTTAGTGAGTAAAAATAGACTTTACATATTTTATCAAACATCTTATATACTGATTATCAGTGGTTTTGCCATAATTTAAATTTTTTTAATTACCTTATAAAATAGATAAAATAGGTTTACAAAATTATACTGCCATTATTACAAATAAGAATCATAAAGACACATAGAGTAAAGTGATATACACACAGAGAAAAAATATTCAGTAATAGTATGATTTTGCTGATATTAATTTGTATCAAATGTGTTGTAGTGTATAGATACATGGTGCTTATTGTTTAGGTACAAGTTTTTTTCAAGAGAAACATTTAAAACATGTATATTTCAAAAAAGTATCAAAATGTATTTGCAGATTAAAAAGAAGAAAAGAATGTGAAAAATTAATCAGTATTGAACATTTTTTAAAAAGCCCTTTACATTTTAAATGATAGCATGTAGAAACTGTATTACAATTTATAACAAAGAAATAACTATATTTGTGATTTTCTTATAAGTGAAATTTTATAGGAAATATTTGGCCAAGCACACTTTTGGAAATACAGTATTTGGGGAATTTATCTTTTTATTGGTTTTTGTAATAATAAATAGTTTTGTTTCAAAATAAGCATCTGGATATTCTTTTTTAGAAAAGAACGATACTAAAACTTAGAACACTTCTTTCAGTATCTTGATCCTAAGGCCTTTTTAAGGAGTTCTCAGAGACCTATATATTTTCAACATATTTTATTTAACTGTTAGCCTACATTGGATTAGTCATCTCTTTTTGAAATACTTTATATAATTTTTAAAGAATTTACATATATTTTATTCTGTGTTCCAAACCACACTGTATACTGTATTTGGGCTTCTGTGTACATTGGGAAGACACTTTTCAAGTAAGAAGCCAAAGACTTTGAAAGGAGACCTATTCCTCTATTGAACTTAAAAAATCTATATTTCTTATAATATAAACCCATTATGTTTTTAGATTGAATATTTTAGTATAATAAGATACAGGTAACATAAAATTTGTTATTTTAATCATTTTTAAATGTACAATTCTGTAGCATTAATTACATTCACAATGTTGAGCAACCATCACCATTACCATTTCCAAAACTTTTTCATCACCCCACATAGCAACTCTATACCCATTAAGTAATAACTCTCCTATTCCTCCTCCTCCCAGACTCTTGTAAGCAATATTTTGTCTCTACGAATTTGTATATTCTAAATATTTAATTATACAATATTTGTCCTTTTGTGCCTGATTTATTTCACTTAGCATATTTCATGTTTTCAAGGTTTATTAATGGCACAGCACATATCAGAACCAATTTCTTTTTATGTCAGAATAATATTCCATCATATTTTCATACTACATTTTGTTTATCCATTCATCTGTTGATGGACACTTAGGTTGTTTCTACCTTTGCTTATTGTGAGTAATGGTGCAAAACATTGATGTAAAAATATCTGTTTGAGTCCTTGTTTGCAACTCTTTGGTGTATAATCGAGGAGTAGACTTGCTGTGTCAAATAGTTATTCCATGTTTTGCTTGTTGAAGAACTGCCAAACTGTTTTCCACAGTGGCTGCACCATTTTACATTTCCAATAGCAAAATATTAGGGTTCCAGTTTCTCTACCTCCTAGCCAATACTTGCTATTTTCCTTTTTCACATTTTATTATAGCCATGCTAGTAGGTGCAAAGTGCTATCTTATTGTGGCTTTTATTTGCATTTACCTAATAATTAATAATGTTGTACATCTTTTCATGTGTTTACTGCTGTTTGTATATTTTCTTTGGAGTTAAAATATTTAAGTTATTTGCCCATTTTTAATTTTTTTTGTCTTTTCATTGTTGAGTTGTAGGAGTCCTTTATATGTTCTGGATATTTAATCTTCATCAGATATATGACATCAAATATTTTCTCCTGTTTTGTAGGTTGTATTTGTGCTTTCTTAGTAATGTCCTTTGCTGAACAAAAGTTTTCAATGTTAACAAAGTCAGATTTACATCTTTCTTTCTTTTGTTGCTTGTCTTTTTGAGGTGAGAATTTATTGCCAAATCCTAGGTCCTAGATTTATCTCTATGTATTTTAAAGAATTTTATGGGGTCGGGCACGGTGGCTCATGCCTGTAATCCCAGCACTTTGTGAGGCTGAGACGGGCGGATCATGAGGTCAGGAGATCGAGACCATCCTGGCTAACACGGTGAAACTCCGTCTCTACTAAAAATACAAAAAAACTAGCCAGGTGTGGTGGCGGGTGCCTGTAGTCCCAGCTACTTGGGAGGCTGAGGCAGGAGAATGGCGTGAACCCGGGAGGCGGAGTTTGCAGTGAGCTGAGATCACGCCACTGCATTCCAGCCTGGGCAACAGAGCGAGACTCCATCTAAAAAAAAAAAAAGAATTTTATGGTTCTAGCTTTTATGTTTGGGTTCAAAACTCAGGCCAGAAAAACAGTGGACACTGATAAAAAATAAACTACTACAAACTGAACAAACAGTTCAGTTATGAAGTTTGCATAATTTTGTATATAGTATAAGTTATGGGTACAATTAGAATTTGAGTACAGTGCTAAATAACAGTGGCAAAAGCGGACATCCTTGCCTTGCTCCTAATCTAAGGCGAGAAGCTTTCAGTCTTTTACTGTTGTGATTACTTTGGCTGTGTAGTTTTCATAAATGCCCTTTGTCATGTGAAAATGGTCTTATCTATTCCTAGTTTTCCAGCTTATGTTTTAATTGTGAAAGGGTGTTGGATTCTGCCAATATCTTTTCTGTATCAATTGAAATTATCATGTGGGGGCTTTTCCTGCTTTCTAATAATGTGATATATTGCATTGATTATATTTTTTGTTGGACCACTCTTGCATTCCCTGGATAAATCTCACTTGTTACAGGCCTTAGACAGTCACAAACATAATAATACTTTGACTATATTGTCAAAACATTATTGTTCCACACAACTGATGGTTGTTCATTCAGTTTGCAGTATTTTTGAGCAATGTTCACTGTGGTTTTTTTTTTTTTTTTTTTTGTCCTGAGTTTTAAATTAGGTGATACAGAGATGAACACCTTGCATCAGCTCTTTATGTAGCCCGTCCAAATTAGAGCAGACACAATCATTTGTGAATCAGATCTGCTCTGCTCCTTCTAGTTGCCACCCTATGAATGCCAGATTTCCTGTTATAGACTGATACTAGAAGATGGGGTTTGTCAAAAGCAAGTTAAAATGCTACTAAGCTTTCCCACCATTTTTGGTTGCAATAAACCTTTGCCTGTTATTCAGAGTTCTGAAAAAATTGGTTCTGACTGTTCTGCTTGTTTTTGTAATCTCTCTGGAGAGATGAGAGCTTGGAGCTGTCTACCATTTTGCGGGCATCACTCTAAAGCAATGTTTTAAATTATATTTTGAATTTGGGCACACTCTAATTCACCTTCTGCTCTTTCTTCATTTGCCCACTAGGACTTTCTCTATTCCTTCCTCCTTCTAACTCAGGAAAGCAGTTCACCACACTGTTATCAAAATTCCCTTTTGCAAAATTTCAAGAGATAAACTTTTGCTAGGGTTGGTAGGGGTGGGCACTGAGAAGAAGGTATTAAGAGTTACTGCATTTTTCTCTTATCCTTCCTCCACTTCTTACCCTTTATGTCCTGGTCTAAATATCGCTTCGTTTTTTTTTTTATGGCTGCATAGTATTCCTGGGTGTATATGTACCGCATTTTCTTCATCCAGTCTATCACTGATGGGCATTTGGGTTGATGAGAGAGATCATGTTCTTTGCAGCGACATGAATGGGGCTGGAGGCCATTATCCTTAGAAAACTAAAGCAGGAGCAGAAGACCAAATGCTGCATGTTCTCACTTAGAAGTGGGACCTACATAATGAGAACACATGGACACATAGAGGGGAACAACACACACTGGGGCCTATCCGAGGGTGGAGGGTGGGGGGAGGGAGAAGATCAGGAAAAAATAATGGATACTAAGCTTAAGACCTTAGTGATGAAATAATCTGCGCAACAAGCACCCGTGACACACGTTTGCCTATGTGACAGACCTGCACATCCTGCACATGTACCCCTGAACTTAAAAGGTACAAATAAACAAATGAATATCACTTCCTCTAGGAAGCCTAATATGAGTTCCTAGGCTTGGCTTATTAGCCTATGTATAAGCTCCCATAGTTTACTGTACATATCTATTATAACACTTACCTTCCCACTGCAATGATTTGTTTTAATCTCCTCCTTCATTCTGTGAAGGTAGAGGCCGTGTCTGTCTTGTTTACTGTCTAACTGCCATACGTAGTACTGTTTCCAGCACATAGGAGGTACTCAGAAATACTCTAGAATAATTGAGTGGTTGCTAAAAATAAAGTCCATTTTCTTCTTGGCAATTTTCATGTATATATATATGTCTAATGTGTGTGTGTCAGAGGTGGTATGGGCATATCCCATTGGGACCAAAGGAGGGAGCACTGGGGCTTTCTTATCTGCTTGCCCAGATGTAGGGCAGAAAAGGAAGAGGAACTGATGGGTTTCAAAAGTTGTCGGCAGTCAAACATAAAAAATGGAGTCAAATGCTTTATTACATGTACTTCTTTTTTGATAAATATTTTAATATCTATCTGTTTCCTCAATTGACCTAAGGTACTACAATGACAAATACCATTTCTCTGATTATTTCTGAATACCAAGCACTAATTGTAGTGTGTGGCATAAACTAGATACTCAATAATGTCAATTAATGAATGAAGCTACAATTTAGTAGTTGAGCTACACACATTCTAATAGCTAAAATGATTCTGGAACAATTTTAGAGATGTTATTTGGAGAGTAATAGAGAAACTCCATGGCAGATGAAACATTTTATTTTCAAAAAAGAATATGGTAGGAATGCATGGAAAATATGTACATACACATATATACACACAGCGATCTTCTCTTAAATGGAAAAATCCAAAAATAAGCAATTTATAAATTTTAAACTGCGCACAACTTTCTGAATATCATGTTGAAGTCTCACACTATCCTGCCATCCTGCTCTGTCCACCTGGGACATATGTCTTCACGCTCATACACAATCTGCCTGTCAGTAGCCCTCCTGATTATCAGATAGACTGTTGAGGGATCACAGTATTTGTAATCAATAACTCTTATTTTACTTAAATTACAAAAAAATTACCCAAATTAAATTACCCAAAGCACAAGATTTGTCATGCTGAAAATTTGTATACGCCAAAGAGAAGCCATAAAAGTGCTTCTTTTAACTGAAAAGGTAAAAGTTCTAGATTTAATAAAGAAAGAAAGAAAAAGAAACTTTACGGTGCAGTTGCTAAAGTCTGCGGTAAGAATGAGTCTTCTAACCATGAAATTGTAAGGAAGAAAAGATAGACTTGCACATAGTACATAGAGAGTTTGGTACTATCTGTGGTTTCAGGAATCCCCTGGGGTCTTGGAACATATCCCCTGCAGATAGGGTGAAACTATGTGTTAAGAGCCTTCTTTGGGATGGAGGAGAGGAAACTCAGAAGCTGTGCTGACTTGAGAAGAGGGAGACTTGAGGTCTGATTCTATTTCTGTCACAAAGTTGGGTGAGTCTTACACAAGTTATTTAATTTCTTGGCTACTATTTAGTCATTTATGAAATGAAAGGGTTGTGATTAATGGTGTCTAAAATGTTTTGAAATTCTCAATTCCTATGAATTTGTCTGGCTCTTGGGTTTTTACCCTCACTTGTAATGGAAGAAACAGAAGAACCTTGAACTCTTTAGGTCTAGTATCAATGTTTTTACTGCATTCAGATATAAGTGGTTCTTATCACTGATCCATGTTGACGCTGCCTCATGGGCAGAGAGGTTGCAATGATTTATGAACTTATCCTGTCTGGGCAGATTTACCACTGAGTATTTTATTGATTTTTTTTTTTTTTCAATTCAGCAAACCTGCTAAAGTTGGCTATTGACCACTCACAGGTTGAAAACAGAGACTAAAAGGAATACAAAATTAGAATGAATAGGCCTACATGGAAAAGAGACAAACTTCTTTAAAAAAGATCTCACTTCAAATTTCTTGACATATTCAAAAAATGTAAATTGAATGTATGTCTATACACACGTGCACATGTACACAAATTATAAAATAGAGCTCTGTGAAATTTCACAGATTATCAAGACCCTAGAAACTTCTGTCATGTCCCTTTCTTACCATTACTCTCCCCTAAAGAGCAACTAATACTTTAGCCAATGTATTCATATTAAAAGTTAATTTACCTCTATTAAAATGTCCTTAAATTATTATTAGTTTCTTTAAAAAATGGCATACTTAGCAGGTACCAACACAATTTTCCTTTTTTGAAATGTGAATCTACTTTTCAGATTTACTTTATTGAGTTTGTGTTTATTATGTCTCTCATCCACACAATCTTACTATTACACAATGTGATGTGCAGAGTTGACTACCAGGTTCCACACTCACTCTGCAGCATGGTGGTAGTTACACAATTTTTTAACTCACATAACTAAAGCAAATTTCTGAGACCTGCCTCTGGATTCCAGTACCTATGACCACTCTCTTCCCTATGTGATGTAATCCTTATTGACCACAATAGGGCACTTTAAATTTATAGATATGTCACTGGGTTATTTTTTAAGGGCCTGCTGTTAAAACTAAAATATAATCTGGAAAGCTATAAAATAACTCATAGATAACCTTGACTTAATAAGACAAATTTATTTAATTCATCTTATTCGGATATTAGGGGTTAAATGAGGCACAGTCAGTAATTTTTGATAAATTTACATATATGTTGCCAAATGTTATATCACAGCTGGGTCTCATGGCTGGCAATAGAGATACACAAAATTCAGAGACCTGCCACTGGCCATATAGATACACAAAATTCAGAGGTAAAGACTCACTAGGGAGCTATGGCCTGGGCCCTTTACAGCCGTGAGATCCAGATGTGGGGCAATGGTTGGTTGGGAGTGGTACTGAAAAGTAGAATATGAACAAAGAATATGGATTGGAAAGGCAAGAAAAACAAAGTTCATTTCTTGTTCAATTTATCTACAGTCAATCATACTGTTTAGTGACCTTAAAACTCAATATCATGTACAATAGCTTTATAGAGATAATCCCCTGCAGAGTCTATTCAAACCACCAACTCAGTAAACAAGACACAATTGCAGGGATGTTCTTTTTGTTTGTTCTAAGGTTTTTTTATTGTCTTGATGATTGGAATTCATGCTGTTTCGCATATATTGAGGACACAGAGATGTGTGTCTGGAATGCATCATAGGAAAAGGAGAAACAATGAGGAACAAACAGAAAGAAAGTGAGAGAAATGACATGCTGTGGTATGCGCAATAGAGTCAGTAGGAAAACAAGGAAATAGGCAGAGAAAGCTGAATGACTAGAGCTGTCGTATAAAAAGGTGCAAGCACACTAACAATAAAGAAATTTAGCTGCTCTTTGTGGACCATTTACATTTCCAGGACAGAGAAGTGCTATTTGAAATAAAGGCAATTCGGTTAGGTGGTGGAATGCATTTTGTGTCCTAGCTGTGACTGTAGTGGTCAGCTTTCAGAAGGACTATTTGAAAGTGTGGGCCATTTCAGTGTCACTATTAATCCCACAAAAGGATGTTCTTGTCAGTGAAAATTGGTTACATATGTCCATCTGTAACCGCTTGAATAGCCACCAAGCAAAGTACAGTAGAATGATGTGTTCAGAGGGGTTCCTCACTAAATGGTAGGGTAGCAGACAGTGTTGGCTGTCAATCCTCCTCTTCCTGAGTAAGAGAATGTTCTTTTTGTTCAGCTAATAGTAAGCCATGTGCTTCAGGACCTTTCCTCAACCCTACGAGTGAAGCTCTGTTAGTCAATAGTGATTCTGTTTTCTCGCCAGAGATTAATTGAGAAACCTTTGAAAACAAATTCAAGTAAGAAGAAACATAATTAGGTTTTAATTTTGAAAAGATCACCTGGGTGCAACATGAAAAAACAAGTTGGAATGAAGCAAAAGTGGATGTAGTGGGACAATGTAAGGGGCTGCTGCAGTTTTCCCAGTGAGAAATGTGTAGGCAGCTTCAATTAGGGTAAGAGTAGTGGAAATAGATGAGAGTGGATTTGGGAGTAATTTGGAGGTACAAATGATAATACTTCAATGGGGAATGAGACGCTGAGATTTCATAGATGCCCCTAGATCTTTGGCTTGCAGAATAATGGCTATGATGCATTACTGCATTGCAAGTTATAGAAGTGGATCAGGTTTTAGGAATAAAAGTGTTATGGGTTTGGTTTTGGACACATTTTTCTCACCATAGTGGAGGTGCTGAATAAGTAGTTGGATATAGGTTTCTGAAGTGTACAGAACAAGTCTGTAGAGATACACATCTAGGAATTGCTAGTGTAAACAGGATAACTGAAATCATGAGGGTAGCTGAAATCATGTGAGGGAAAGGTCACAGACTAAGATGATGGTGTAGGGCTGAGGCCTGAGAAACAATATTTATTAATTTAGTAGAGAAAGATGAGCCTCAAGGGGAGATGGAAAAACCAGAAAAATGGAAGAAAAATCAGGAAACAGAAGTGAAAGGAATAGATAGTTGTAAGAAAAAGGGAGAGGAAGACCAGTGGTAACTTACTGAGATAAGGGCTAATCAAAGCCCATAGGATTCAGTCACTTCATCAAGATCTTCTTTGATGAAGTGAAAGGGGTTTAAACCAGATTAGAGTAGCAGATGAGTGAGGAAATATATATATTTATGTATATTTCATATGTATGTCTATATATAGAGAGAGACAGAGACAGACAGGGTCTTGCTATGTTGCCCAGGCTGGCATGTAGTGGTACAGTTGTAGCCCACTGCATGGGTTCAAGTGATCCTCCTGCCTTAAGCTCCTGAGTAGCTAGGACTACAGGTTCATGCCACCCATGCCCAGCTAATTTCTGAATTTTTTTTTTTTTTTCCAGAGATGGAGTCTTTCTGTGATACCCAGGTTAGTCTTAAACTCCTGGCCTCGAAATCCTGTGGCATCAGCCCCTGCACAGTATTGGGGTTACAGGAGTGAGCCACTGTTCCCAGACAACATTAACTGTTTAGAATAAGCTTGACTGTAAAGGAGGAAAAATCAGATGGTATCTGGAAAAGAGATTTTGCAAACAAGTTAGTTTAACTTTTGTTTTCAATATTAAATACACTTGAACATATTGGAGAACATGTTGGATGTGGGAAGAATCTAGCAGAGAGAGAATGCCTGAAATTAACAAAGATGGCTTAAATGATGAGGCAAGTCTCTTCAGGAAACAAGAGGGAGAGGGATTCAGACCACAACCTGGGTAATTTCCTTGAGAAGGAATACTTTCTCCACTTTAAGAACAGGGTAGGTGTAAAAATATACACGTAAATGTGGGGAGAGTTAGTAAAAACAATTTTGAAGGAGTTTCTGTTATATGAATTCTTTTTCTCTATAAATTAGCATGTGAAATTATCTTCTGAAAATAAGATTGAAGTGGGAGCATATTACATGTTTGAAGAGAGAGTGAAAGGCTTGACATTGGCAGGTCTTTCTTGGGCAGAAGCTGACAGTTTCTTTGATCTTCTGGCTATTGAGCATGTGAGGTGTGTCTTAGAGTTTTTTGCTCTACCAACAAAATCATAATTTAGAAACATTTGTAAATGTAGGTCTCACCTGTTAATCAAGTTTAGCCTGAAGCTGCCCCCTTTCATATTTACGTTCAGCCTAAAGGTTTTTCTGTTCATTGTGAATTATAACAAGTGGAGATGTAAACAGACCATAGCCCACATCTGTGCCAATTACTGAGTTTTAGTCAACAAAACACAGCCAACTGTTAAAATCATGTTCAAAAAAGGCAAACGCCAAGCTGTAACCAATCCAGTTGTTTCTGCACCTCACTTCCGATTTCTGTATGTCATTTCCCATTTCTTTTTTTTTTTGTCTATAAATCTTCTTCCATTATGTGGCTGCTCTGGAATCCTGCTAAATCTTCTGTGATTCTGGGGGCTGCCTGATTCGTGAATCTTTCATTGCTCAATTAAACTCCTTTAAATTTAATTCAGCTGAAGTTTTTCTTTTAACACACCATGTAAATATGTAGGTAGGAGACCTCCACTTCAGCCTCTTACTCAAGTCATGTGCTCCAATCCGAGTTTTCTCAGAATTTAGGAATAGAGATTTTAGGATGTTGATTAAAGTCATTAATGACTTTAATGTTTTACTCTCCATTTGACCAATGATTCTTGCATATTTTCTCCTTCAACATCCAACCCAGAAAGGAGAAAAGGTTACTTGCATTCTAAAATCCTAATAATTATATTTAGCCAAAATATACTTTGTAGACAAGGGCAAAATATGTTACCATCAGAAACAGAAAGGGATTATTTTTATCCAAGTACACTTAAGTAAAAACTGATGTAAATTTTTAAGTCTACTGTATTTCCTTTGTTATAGAATATCGTTAGTTCATTTACTTCTCAATAGAGAATTAAACAATTTAATACTTATAAAGTCATTGAAAAAACTATTAGTGAATGCTGTATAGTAAAATACTATAGTAAATGCTCAAAAACCATCATGATGATTATAATTATGAAGTTAGTATTGATAGTCTCCATTCACAGATAACAGAATCTCTGAGTATAAGTCAGCCAAAGTCACACATGTCTGAAATAGTAGAACAATATTTAAACCCAGGCCCAGCTAATCCAAAGTCTTTGTTTTTTCCAATTGTTATAGACTGAATATTTGTGTCCCTTCGAAGTTTGTATGTTGAAACTTTAATCCCCAATGTAATGGTATTTGGAGATGGGCCCTTTGGAAAATAATTAAGATTATGTGAGGTCACGAAGGTCAGGCTTTTATGATGGTATTAGTGCCCTTATGAAAATAAACCAGGGAAAGGCCATTTGAGCACATAGAAAGAAGCTGGTCATCTGCAAGCCAGAATCTAACCAAGTTGGGCACACTGATCTTGCACTTCCAGCCTCCAGATCCTGAGAAGATCAATTTCTGTTGTTTAAGCCACTCAAATTATGGAATTTTGTTATGGCAGCCAAATCAGACAAATGCCCTTTCATTTCATTAACTGAGCTGGTTATCAGGTAACTCAGTGAAGCTTTGAAGGATGAACAAAGCTTTGGCAAGTAGATGAGGTTTTGTTTGGGGGTACAGGGTAGGATAATAAGGGCAGAGGAAATATGTGTAGAAGAGATTGGAGTCATGATTATTCTAGCATGTACGGAGGACTTTCAGTAGCTTGAGTATTCACCCCCCCCAAAAAATAAATAAATAAACTGTTTCTCTTAATTTAATAAATAACTGTTCTCTACTATATGCCTGCTATTCTTATATTTGCCATAGAGAATATAGAAAAATTGAGTATCTTCCTTTTCTCTAATAGATTTGTATAATTATATAGCAATATGAATAAAATAAATGTTATAAGAATTTATAAAATAATTATGCATCATAGATAAAATAGGATAACAAAATTTAAGAGGCAATACTTAAGCTGAGCCTTGAAGGAGGGAAAAATGACATATTAATAGTAATTAAATAGAAATGGTTTCTTTGGTTAAAAGTAAATAGGGACTGTGAAGTTTTACTTAGAAAAAAAATACTTATGTTCTGCTAAAGCTGTCTTTAAGAAGCTATATTAAATGAAATAGATTCTTGTTAGTCTTTCCCTTGGAAAGGAAAGTTAGAAGAAATGGCTTTAAATTGCAACTCGTATGTGGCTGACTTACTTTTAAGATGTAGAGAATGTCCAGAGGTGACCTATAGCTGGTATGACATTTAGATTCCAGATTATGCTCTCATTAAAGTGGGAACAGCAATTAGAGCTGTCTATTTAGTGACATTAAGGGCTAAACTTAATGAGAATTTATTTTGTATTTTTCATTAAGTTCAAATATAGTCATAGGTATTGTTCTTTATATATATAGTGTATATATGTTATCTCTATATAAATATATATATATATAAAGTATGTAAAGTATGACTAGGTGTTAAGCTGTGTGATGAAAATCATTTCATTTAAAATTTATCATATTTATAATTTTTTCATAATATATAGTGATGATATTATGTGCTTTGCTAAACAGATATTTTTCTCAGTTCTGTTATGCATTATTTAGGTTAAAAAGAGTGCATGAATTTTGGTCTAGAAAACCATATTGAATATTTTATTCATTTTTTGTTTCCTCAATTTTCGGATTTTGAATCTGAATATTCAAAATTGATCAGAGTTCTATTTCAAAAATATACGTAGGTATGTAGTTATAGTTAAACAATCCTAAAATTCATGTAGTACATAAAACTTTGAATTTTGAAAAAGAAAATGAGGAAGGTAATAAAATATATTAGTCTCTAAGGAAATAGTGATGTTCCTAAACATATGCAGTTATTGTTGAACCGAACTGTCGATTCCCTCCTGGGCAGGGGTCGCCGCGAAGGATCACCGACACGAGATTCACAGCAGAGAGTTATTTATTACTAGCGCACTAGGGTCCCAAGCTCTAAGTTGGCCCTGGGACCCCGAGTGCTTGTTACAGGTTGTTTATATAGGCAAACACAAGTTCAAACACAGCTTAGGGCGCGAAATTCAAACAAAGCTTTAGGTGCATGGTAATTGGGTCTGTCTATGGCCTGAGCAAGGTATCTTGTTCTGATTGGTTGGGGCGGGACCTTAGGAGGTTCTTTCCTGGAATTGCTGATTCCGGGAACATCGGGGACATTGAGTCAGGGTGGGACCCCATGAGGTTATCAGGGTGGGACCTCATGAGGCTATCAGGGTGGGACCTCATGAGGCTATTTCCCGGAATTGTCTTTCTGTTTGGGTTCTGGGAACATTGGGGGGCTATCCGTGGCCATCTGGAGTTTAAGTTTCATGATGGCCAAGCTTTCTAAATTTTATGAGACTTAGGAATTATGAGGCCTAGTTTCATTATTCATTCCAACTTTATGTTTTTCCTTTTTAGTGTAACCAGTTTTAAGTGATACTTTTCATTTCATGGGTTTCCAGTGTTGTTTCTTTTTGGTTAACTTTAAAAAAACAACTTTTTTTTTTTTTTTGAGACAGAGTTTCGCTCTTGTCAAAGCTGGAGTACAATGGAGCAATCTCTCAGCTAATTGCAACCTACTCCTCCCGGGTTCAAGCGATTCTCCTGCCTCTGCCTCCCGAGTAGCTGGGATTACAGGCACATGCCACCATGCCTAGCTAATTTTTTGTATTTTTAGTAGAAACGGGGTTTCACCATGTTAGCCAGGCTGGTCTCGAACTCCTGACCTCGATGATCCGTCTGCGTCGGCCTCCCAAAGTGCAGGGATTACAGGTATGAGCCACCACGCCTGGCCTAAAAGTGAGTTTTTAGCTGATTTGTATCCATGTTGCCTGGGAAAATCCTAGAAGTATGTTTTTCCTCTTGCCTATGCTGTCAAGTGCGCAAATTAAAACTATGTCAAATGCTGTTTCATCCAGCAAGTCCACAATTAAGGATAGAATATTAGGGGGTATTATGTATATTTTTTCTCACCGAGATGATTCATATTCTTCTCTTCTTATAGATGATCACCTTGTGAAATATAAGAGATAATTAGACAAAAATATCATATATATATCACTCTGGGATTTATTACTTCAGACTAAATATACTGAGAATTTTATTGTGCTTGCTTCATCACCATAATTCAATTAGTCAGTGTTAAACTCTGTCTCCTTCTGTATCTGCCTCTGTCTTTCTCCTTCCCCAACCCCCTTTCTGCCTGATTTTATGTATCTCTGGGTACCATTACTTAAAACCCTATAAGAATATACTAGCTCTTGTCTGCACTTTCTCATTTGCCAAATTTGGGAAACTTAAACTTTGAGAAAAACAGTTGTCATGTAAATAAATCAGTTTTTGAGGATGGATAGTATCTAGGTGCTTTCCCTGCGTTATTTATTTTGACTTGGATACAAGGTCTTAATAATATCTAATCAATATATTAATTGACCGGGTTAAGGTAGGTTTATTAGAAACTATTAACGAACAATTAGAGTTTAGAAACAGCTGTTGCACTCAGTCTTCATGATTCATCCTATTTGTTTGGCAATCATATGAAGGTATGTTTCTGTTTACATATTTTGTTAATGAATAGTTTGGAAACTCATTGTTTTCTCATTCTCTGACATTGTTTATTGTCAACACACTACCTATAATATCCCCAAAACTAGAGAAAGGAGAAAGCGACCTTGAATTAGGCAAAGATTTCTTAGATAAGATATCAAAATCATGATCCATAAAAGAAAATAAAACTGAATTTCATCAAAATTACAAAATTTTATTCTTTGTAAGATACTGTTAACATGAAAAGACCAATTATGTCCTAGAAAAATATTTGCAAATTATATATATATAATTCATATATATATAATTTATATGTATAATATATATTTATAAAAAAGGATCCTTATGTATATAGGATATATATGATAAAGTATTTATATAATGTATATACTTGGTATTTGCTGTAGTTAAATTCTGTAATGTCATGTTGCTGTGAACTCTTAATTAGGGAATGGTAAGCCATTGCTCCTAGGGAAATACAGGGTTAGATACTTGTGAGCCTCCAGTCATAGTACCTTCATCAACTGATAAATGCAAACTCTGTTTTGTGTGTGTTTCTTTTAAAGACATCTTACTTAACATACATTGTTGATTCATTGACATTGAACTCATGGCCAACTGGACCATAACTTATGGCTAAACAGAACTCATCTGACATGCATGGTTTCTCTGTAAGACACATGACAGATTTCATGCATGAGAATATGAGAAAGCACTGAACACTATGCTTCAGTGACATTTTTAAACAGCAAAATTACCCCAAAAAGCACAAAAATGTGGAAAAAAAAACATAGACTTCAAAAAGGACGTTTATTTACAGTATAAGAGTTCAAACAAGAAGATAGAATATTGCCTTATTCTGTATCAGCTAGAAACATGCACATTTCAGGGAATTCAAATGTTTTGCTACATTGTTCATGTCTTTAATGACTATGAAAGGGAAAGAAGTGTTGATCTTGGGGTTACAAGTCAATTTTATTGAGTAGGCAAATTCACAAATATGAAATCCAAGAATAATGAGGATCAACTATGTATATACATATGTTTTTCAAAACTCAATAATAATAAAAACCTGATAAGAAATAGTGAAAAAATTGGAGGCACTTTGCCAAAGAAGAAACATGAATGACAAAAATGCATATAAAAAATGCTTGATATAGTTAGTCATTTAGAAATGCAAATTGAAACTATGGTGAAATACCACTGTATATTTTATTAAACTTTTAGGTTTGGTGGTACATGTGAAGGTTTGTTATATAGGTAAACTCATGTCATGGGGAGTTGTACAGATTATTTCATCGCCCAGATATTTAGCCTAGTACCCAACGGTTATTTTCTCTGCTCCTCTCCCTCCTCCTACTCTACAACCTCAAGTAGAACTCAGTGTCTGTCATTTCCTTCTTTGTGTTCATGACTTCCCATCATTTAGCTCCTACTTATCAGTGAGAACATGTAGTATTTGTGTTAGTTTCTTTTAAGGATAATAACCTCCAGCTCTATCCATGTTCCTGCAAAAGACATGATCTTATTATTTTTTTATGATTGCATAGTATTCCATGATGTACATTTCCCACATTTTTTACAAATCCAGTCTGTCATTGATGAGCATTTAGGTTAATTCCATGTCTTTGCTATTGGAAATAACACTATATATTTATCTGCACATTTGAAATTTAAAAGTCTGGCTATCCAAAGTGTTGATGAGAATCAAGAGCACTGAAAACTGTCATGTACTGCTGTGGAAAAGTAAAATGCGAAACACACCTTGGAAAGCAGTTTGTCAGTTTCTCAAAAATGTAAAAATATATTGATGAGATGATGCATCCATTCCACACATAGGCATTTACCCAATGAAATTACTTCATACAATATGCATATTCATATATGTGCATATTCATAATGTTTTCACTTGTGACAGATCAAAACTGGGAAGCAACACAAATTGCTATCAATAGGTAAAAGGATAAATAAACTAGTCCATAAAATAGAATACTAATCAGTAAAAAGAAACTATTGATACAAAAATCACATGGTTGTAACTCAAAATAATTATGATAAATGGAAGAACTGAGATAGTAAAAATAATAAAATTTCTGAAAATGCAAACTAATCTATACTGACATAAAGAGATCACTGTTTGCCTAGAGATGTGGAGTGGCAGTGAAGGGAAAGAAGGAAGGATTCCAAAGGGCCATGAGGAAACTTTGGGACTGACTGATGTGTTTCTTATCTGGAGGGCAGAATTAGCTTCACAGCTTTACAGGTTATCACATATCAAATTTTCACTTTAAAGGAGTATAGTTCATACTATGACAATTATACCTTTTAAAATTGATAAACATGTTAGCAGCTTTCTCTGGTGCTAAAAGTATAATTTTTAGTTTTTAAATTTACTACTGGTTTTCTTCCAAAGTTTCTTTAATTTTTTAATTTTTAGGCTTAGGGGTACATGTAAAGGGTCGTTGCATAGATAAACACATGGCATGGGGGTTTGTTGTACATATTATTACATCACCCAGATATTAAGTTCAGTACCCAATAGTTATTTTTTCTGCTTTTCTCCCTCCTTCCACCCTCCTGCTTTGAGTAGACTCCAGTGTCTGTTGTTTCCTTCCGTGTGTTCATAAGTTCTCATTATTTAGCTCCCACTTATGAGTGAGAACATGTGATATTTAATTTTCTGTTCCTGCATTTTGTTTGCTAAGGATGATAGCCTCCAGCTCCATCCATGTTCCTGCAAAAGACATGTTCTCATTCTATTTTATGGCTGCATAATATTGCTTGGTGTATATGTACCATATTTTCTTTATCCAGTCTATCATTGATGGGCATTTAGGTTGACTTCTTGTCTTCGCTATTGTGTACAGTCCTGCAGTGAACATTCACATGCATATGTCTTTATGGTAGAATGTTTTATATTTCTCTGGGTATATACCCCATAATGGGATTGCTGAGTTGAATGATAGTTCTGCTTTTAGCTCTTAAAGGAATAGCCACACTGCCTTCCACAGTAGTTGAACTAATTTACACTCCCACCAATAGTGTAGAAGAGTTCCTTTTCTCCACAGCCTCTCTAGCACCTGTTATTTTTTGACTTTTTAGTAATAGCCATTCTGACTGCTGGGAGATGGTATCTCATTGTGGTTTTGATGTGCATTTCTCTAAAATTATCAGTGATATTGAGCTTTTTTCATATGCTTGTTGGCTGCTTGCAATATCCTCTTCTGAGAAGTGTCTGTTCATGTCCTTTGCCCACTTTTTAATGGGTTGTTTGTTTTTCTTGTAAATTTGTTGAAGTTTCTTATAGATGCAAGATATTAGACCTTGTCACATGGATAGTTTGCAAAATTTTCTCTCATCCTGTAGGTTGTCTGTTTATTCTGTTGATAGTTTCTTTTGCTGTGCAGAAGCTCTTGTTTAATTAGATCCCATTTGTCAATTTTTACTTCCTTTGTGATTGCTTTTGGTATCTTTTCCATGAAATCTTTGCCCGTTCTTATGTCAAGGATGGTATTGCCCAGATTGTCTTCCAGGGTTTTTTATAGTTTTGGGTTTTACATTTAAGTCTTTAATACATCTTGAGATGATTTTTGTATACAGTGTAAGTAAGGGGTCCAGGTTCAATGTTCTGCATATGGCTAGCCAGTTCTCCCAGCACCATTTATTGAATAGTGTTTTTTTTTTTTTTTTTTTTTTTTTTTTTTCCTCATTGCTTGTATTTGTCAGCTTTGTCAAAGATCAGATGGTCATAGATGTGCAACCTTATTTCTGGGCTCTCTAATCTGTTCTATTGGTCCATGTGCCTGTTTTTGTACCAATACCATGCTGTTTTGGTCACTGTAGCCTTGTAGTTTGGTTTGAAGTCAGATAACATGATTCCTCCAGCTTTGTTCTTTTTGCTTAGGATTGCCTTGGCTATTTGAGCTATATATTGGTTTCATATAAATTAAAAACATTTTTTTTTTCTAGTTCTGTGAAGAATGTCATGGTAGTTTGCTAGGACTAGCATTGAATCTGTAAATTGCCATTTTGGGTACTATTAGCTATTTTAATGATATTCTTTCCACGAGCATGGGCTGTTTCTTCATTTTTCTCTCCTCTGATTTCTTTGAGAAATGTTTTGCAATTCTCATTGTAGAGATCTTTCACCTCTCTGGTTAGCTGTATTCCTAGGTTTTTTGTTGTTGTTGTGGCAATTGTGAATGGGATTAGTTTTCTGATTTTGTTCTCAGTTTGTTTGTTATTGGTATAGTGGAATGCTAGTGATTTTTGTGCATTAATTCTGTATCCTGCAACTTTGCTGGTTATTTATTGTCTGAAGGAGCTTTTGGGCTAAGACTACTATGTGGTTTTCTAGATAAAAAATCATGTTGACTGCAAACAGATATAGTTTGACTTCCTCTCTTCTTGTTTGAATGGGCTTTATTTTTTTCTCTTGCCTGATTGCTCTGGTAAATACTTCCAATACTATGTTGAATAGAAGTGGTGAGAGAAGGCATCCTTGTCTTGTGCTGGTTTTTAAGGGGAATACTTCCAGTTTTTGCCTGTTAAGCATAATGTTGGCTGTGGGTTTGTCATAGGTGGATCTCATTATTTTGAGGTATGTTCCTTCAAGACCTAATTTATTCAGAGTTCTTAATGTGAAGAGATTTTGAATTGTATCAAAAGCCTTTTCTGCATCTATTGAGATAATCATGTGCTTTTTGTCTTTAGTTTTGTTTATGTGATGAATGACATTTATTGATTTTTATATGTTCAACCAACCTTGCATCCCAGGGATGAAGACTATTTGATCATGGTGAATTAGATTTTTAATGTGCTTCTGGATTTGGTTTGCAAATATTTTGTTGAAGAATTTTACATTGATGTTCATCAAGAATATTGACCTGAAGTTTTCTTTTTTAGTCGTGTCTCTGCCAGCAAGATGATGCTGGCCTCATCGAATGAATTGGGCAGAAGTCCCTCCTCCTCACTTTTTTGGAATGGTTTCAGTAGGAATGGTACCAGCTTTTCTTTGCACATCTGGCAGAATTTGGCTCTAAATCCATCAGGGCCTGGGCTTTTTTTTTTTTTTTTTTTTTTTTTGGTTGGTAGTCTATTTATTACTGATTCAATTTAGAAGCTTATTATTGGTCTGTTCAGGGAATCAATTTCTCCCTGGCTCAATCTTGGGAAGGTGTATATGTCCAGAAATTTACCCATCTCTTCTAGGTTTTCTAGTTTGTGTGCATAGAGGTATTCACAATACTTTCTGATGGTTATTTTTATTTTTATGGGGTCAGTAGTAACATTCCCTTAATTTTTAGTTGTGTTTATTTGGATCTTTTCTCTTCCCTTTTTAGTCTAGCTAGTGGCCCATTTTATTAATTTTATTTTCAGGAAACCAACTCCTGGATTCATTGGTCTTTTGAATTTTTTTTTTTTTTTTGGTATCTCAATTTTCTTCAGTTCAACTTTGACTTTTGTTATTTTTCATCTTCTTCTAGCTTTGTAGTTGATTTGTTTTTGCTTCTCTAGTTCTTTCAGTTGATAAGTTATTTTGTTAGTTTGAGATCTTTCTAACTTTTTGATGTAGCCATTTAGTGCTATGAATTTCTCTCTTAACATTGCCTTAGCTATGTCCCAGAGATTCTGATATGTTGTATCTTCTCATTATTTTCAAAGAACTTCTTGATACCTGCCTTAATTTCATTATTTACCCCAAAGTCATTCAGGAACATGTTGTTTAATTTTTATGTGATTGTATGGATTTGAGTGATTTTCATTGTGTTGACATCCATTTTTATTGTCCTGTGGTCTAAGAGTGTGTTTGGTATGATTTCAGTTCTTTTACATTTGTTGAGGATTTTTTTATGGTCCACTTATGTGAACCACAAATGCAAGTGATTCATAGATTTGGTCTCTACATAATGCCATACTTCTTGGAGGATTTGTTCATTCTTTTGAATTCTTTTTTCTTTCTTTTTGTCTGACTGTCTTATTTCAGAGAACAAATCTTTAAGTTCTGAGATTCTTTCCTCTGCTTGTTTCATTCTGCTGCTAATACTTGTGATTGCAGTTTGAAATTCTTGTGTTATTCAGCTCTGTCAGACCTGTTAGGTTCTTTTTTTATACTGGCTATTTTGTCCTTCAACTCCTGTATCACTTTATTGTGATTGTGATTCTTATTTTCCTTGGATTGGGTTTTGCCATTCTCCTGAATCTCCATGATCTTTGTTCCTATCCATATTCTGATTCTATTTCTGTCATTCCAGCCAGTTCAGCCTGGTTAAGGACTCTTCTTGGAGAACTTGTGAGGTCATTTGGAGGACATTTGACACTCTTTGGAGGCCATTTGAGTTATCAGAAGCTGACTTGTCTCTAGTTTCAGTGGGAGTTATGTTAGTAAGGTGTTTTTGGTTTTGAAGCTTTGGGGTATAATCCAGCAGGTGATACATAGGCTTGTTGGTCAGTTGGTAGGCTCTTGCTCAGTTGTGTGCCTTCCCCATGTTTCCTCACAGTTGCAGCCATGTTCCCTCTCAGTGCTCTGAAAGTGTGGGTTTCTCTCTCCATTGAGTGGTGGCTATCATTCATGACTTGGAACTCCTGGGTTGCCCACTGCAGCTACGGGGTAATCTCAGTGTTTAAATATAAACACTGAGCTTTCCCCAGCTTAGAGGCAACAGAGGAAGAGATCTTAGTAGTGGTTGTGACCAAGAGTCATTTGCTTGACTCGCGGGGACCCCAGAGAAATGCAGGTCAGCAATTGCTCAGGGTAGTTAGCCCAAGATGGAGGGTCTGTGCTGTGGGCCCAAGTCAGGAGTTCCCTGTCTGTTGAAAGGTCATGGGAGTGTGTGGAAACCACGGCAGATGGACTGGCCTCCTGTCCTAGGGTTGACTGCAACTTGTGGGAGGTGCGGATAAGGCACTTACAGAATTTGCTCTTTCATTAGTTCACAGGTGGCAAGGGCATTTCCACTGCAAAGGCAGTGGCAGAGAGGCTTTCAGCTGCCCCTGAAGGCTCTGTCCAAGGGGTTGCTGAGTTGGTATGGTATATTTTCATACTCATTTGTCTCAAGGACATTTTAAATTTCCATTTTAATTTACTTATTTACCCACTGGTTGTTGAGGAGCAAATTTTAAAATTTCAAAGTATTGGTAAAGTTTATGAAGTTTTTCTTGTTGACTTTTGGTCATGTCATTAATGTCACAAAAAATATTTGGTATTATCTCTGTCTTCTTAAATTTGTTAAGACTTGTTATGAGGGTTAATATGTGTTTTATTCCAGAAAACATTCCATGTGCAGTTAGAAGAATGTGTATTCTGCAGCTGTTAAGATATGGTGTTCTGTAAAGTCCTTTAGGTTCATTTGGCTTATGGTGCAGTTTAAGTCTTATGCTTAATTGATAATTTTTTGTCTAGATGGTTTGTTTGTCATTGTGAGTGAGATGTTGAAGTCCACTGTTATTTTGTTGTATTGTAGTCTATCTCTTTATTTATTAGACTTTAGATCTAATGATACTTACTTTTTGTATCTGGGTTTTCTAGTGTCGACTACATATATATATTTATAATTCTTGTATCTTCTTATTGAATTGATCCCTTTATCATTATATAATAATTTATTTATTTATTTTTTTACAGTTTTTGACTTAAAGTCTATTTTATCTGATACAAATATGGCTACTTTTATTTGCTTTTTGTTTCCATTTGCATGGTATATTTTTTTTTCCAAGCCTCTACTTTTTTTCTGTATCTTTAATGGTGATGTGACTCTCTTCTAGGCAACATATAGTTGACACTTGCTTTAAAAAAATTATTTCAGAAACCTCATATTTTTTAATTGGATAATTTAATTCATTTATATTAATGTAAAAATGATTGTTAGATAAAAACTTACTCCTGCTATTTTATTAATTGCTTTCTGGTTGCATTGTAGATCTTTTGTTTCTTTCTTCCTCTTATTTACCTCTGCGACTTGATAATTATTATTTTTTGTTTTTGGTGCTAAGCTTTTTTCTTTTCTCTTTCTCAACAGTGGAGCCATCAGGTCTGGGTGCATCTCTTATGGCATTCTTTATTGTTGATTGAATTTCCTCACTTACTATTGGTCTGCGTAAGTTTTCTATTTCTTCAAAATTTAATATTGATAAGTTATATGCTATAATTTCTTTCCGTGTTGTTATCATGGTGCTAACATGATGAGTCTTGTAGCTATAATAGACGATTTTAAGCAGATAGCGACTTAACTTCGGTCACATAAAATATCTCTAGAGCTTGTTCCCCATTTATATTTTTGTTGCCCTAACTGTATTTGGCAGCTGTTGTTCACAGGCTGCAGTGTAGTGTTAAGATTGTCTTTTGGTTTCATTCAAAAAAAGTTTCTTGTCTATTTTTCTTTTTTATTGTTTTTAGTTTGCACAAATTGAGGGAATAAAGATGTCTTCCCTCAGATATCTTTGTGTGGAAGTCTCCACAGTTTTAAAAATTATTTTATTAATAAGGGAAGAGATATATATTTCATGTATTTATTTGAAGTAGGGATGCATATATTGTTCTTGCATTTAGATTTATGTTTTGCTTTTCCTTACTAGCTTATAATTTCCCTTTCATTGTAATGGAATGTTTTTTCTTTGGTTGCCTTTTTTAGATTTTGGATTTGAAAGAGAATAAGCATCTGTACAACGTATTAATATCAGCGCCTTAAATGAGAGTTTGTATATTTTTTGAAAAATATTCTGTCTGGTTTTTAAACATGTTTAATCCAGTTTAAATTTCTTTTCTAGGATTTTAAATGAAAGATATTTTATTTATTATAGCTTGGACTTTTAAAATTACATTAGGAATGTGATTTTGAATACTTTTTGGATGAATTATGTTCATCTTTATTCTTCAGAGAGTTGTGCAAGTGAGCTTGGTGTTCCAAATTTTAGACAAAAATTATTGTCATTTCAGATAAAAATTTAAATAATTGTTGTTATTCTTACAAGTAAAACACACATAATTTATTCCTGTATGTATGTAAGTGAAAATTTTAGAACATTGGCAATATTAAACTCAGACCTGACCTCTAAAGAGATCATCTATTAAATTTGCTTCTACTAGCTCTCCCTAGCTATTAACACATTTGGACAGAGTGTCGCTGACTTAAGTAATAATGGTGACATTACCTTGTTGCCATCTCAAGTCTATTCTACTCTAAAAGGGTGGTCTTTTAATTTTTGTCCTTATTTACCTTCTGTACCAACCAGATGATGTATATGTTTTTCTGTCTTTATGTCTTTGGTGTTGTACATAATCAGTTGTTACCACTTTGTGAATATTTATAATATATTAACCTTAGCACTCTATCTAAAGAGGAAGCATGAGTAGGATGGTTGGCAAAAAGAGTGAGCATACCCACTCGGAACCCACAGACCTGCAAATGCACAACTCAATATTTAAAGTTTCTGTACTTCAGTTTTGTAATCTCTACAACTGAGAGATCAGATAATCTTTAATATCCATCATTAGGTCTATTATCTATACTTTTGTAGTAATTTTTATGATCTATTCTTCCTGGATATTTACATTAAGGCAGCTGAAGATTGCTTAGGTCCCTGTGAGTCAGAAACAGAGGGATAAATAGAAAATCATTCTTCTGCTATGCTCTTAAAGCATTGTTTATACTCTTAGTTCTCGCCCTATAATTTATATATAAATGATATCCATTGCATATTATTTCATATGCAAAGACCATCTGGTCTGTATAATAGTTGTTTCTGTTTTACCAAATATTGATAAATCATGCAGCTTTGTGCTGCCAAATACTTAGGACTCTTTGTCATGGCTTCGTACCAATTTCAAAATGAATATTGAATATAACTATTTAGGGATGAAAGAGTAATAGTAAATAAAACCATATGCTCACTAGTAAAATACATTTTTTTTCAGTAACTCTTAGTAGCATGTTTTAAAACTTGATCCACTTGCAACAAAGGCAAAGTCCCATTTTCATTTGATTCGTGAAACTATAACTCTTGGGCAGTAAACCCATCTGCATTTATGGTCCAGGCTGAATTTAGCTTGATTGGTATTTAAAATTAATTGTGTAGGTACCAGATGGCCCAAGTTGGCATTTTGCTTGTCACTTACAAAGGAAAAATCTTTCTTTATCCCCCCAGGTTCACAAACAACCACTGACGAAAGGAGAGGAGAGGACAGGAGAGGAAAGGAGAGGATAGGAGAGGAGAGGAATCCAAGTGCCTGAATAGAAAGGATTCACAATTAACTGATGACACTACCCTAGCATTGAAGCACTTAATTTTTCTATCAGTGGTATAGCTTTCTTCAGATTTTGTCTTTTGTTTCTACCTCGTTTGCAAGCCTAGTTTCTTAACTAAAGTGCTATAGCAAGTTCAGATAACCATATTTATCCTCTGGAATCATGCTATGAATATATTAATAGCCTGTGTTTTAGAGAAAAACATTGAAGAATCATCTGACTTATTGACTAGAGCAGATTTGCAAAATAGGCAATAGGTGGTAAAGCAGGGTCATCTAAAATGAGGTTTTTGAAACTAAGCTAAAGAATGTCAAAATTTTTTTCAATGTAGTAAGTACCAATTCTTCAAAATTGTTCTCAGCTGGACAGTGGAAGAATTGGAAATGGAGGTGGTGAGTTTAGTGCTAGAGCTCTGAGTAGAAAGACATTTGCATTAATCCAGGCGGGGTGATGATCAGGATTTCTGCTTGACAGGTGACTGTGGGAAAGGAAGAGAAGGAGCAAGTGTAAGAACTCCTTTGAAGGAAGAATTCATGACATATAATATAGGTAATGAGAGGTCTCTGCAACCATCTTGGCTTCTTCAGCTTTTCACATGCTCAGCAAAGATACACAAAGCTTGTAATAGATTTGCCGACCCCCATTCTCCACAAGTTCCTGAAGGAATTTTGAAGGCAGTGAAGAAAACTTTTAACAATGAAAGCTAAAATTTAAGGGGCAATAGTTTTACTTTCATTTCCAGGTAAAAATATGCAAATAGAAATTGAGAGCTGGAATTTGCCTTTCAAGGTTCACTGGAGTACGTATTTGCATAAGGGGAAAGTAACAAAAGTCAATTACTGACACTCAATCTAGGAGAGATGCAAGACCGTCATTTACAAAAGAATGTCAGCCAGGCGTGGTGGCTCACGCCTGTAATCCCAGCACTTTGGGAGGCGAGATCACCTGAGATCAGAAGTTCGAGATCAGTCTGGCCAACATGGTGAAACCCTGTCTAAAAATACAAAAATTGGCTGGACATGGTGGCACGTGCCTGTAATCCCAGCTACTTGGGAGGCTGAGGCATGAGAATCACTTGAACCTGGGAGGTGGAGGTTGCAGTGATCACACAACTGAGGGTCACACCACTCTACTCCAGTCTGGGGGATAGAATGAGACTCTGTCTCCAGAAAAACAAAGGAATGTAATCCCAGCTACTCGGGAGGCTGAGGCATGAGAATCGCTTGAACCTGGGAGGTGGAGGTTGCAGTGATCACTCAACTGAGATCATGCCACTCTACTCCAGTCTGGGGGATAGAATGAGGCTCTGTCTCCAGAAAAACAAAAGAATACCTTTTTATTTCATTTTATAAAATTCTCGTCTTTTTTCAAAAATAAAACGAAAAAATAAAATGTACAAATAAGGAAACTTGCTTGGATGTACTCCGAAAAATTGCAGAGCATATTATATGTTTTGCCCCTCCTACTACTTTCTCACTTAGGGAATGGGGTATACTTTTCATAGAGCCACATGAAGGGACCTGATGTGCAGTGGAAAAAATAAATCTTGGGGTCAAGTTTGAGCAGTGAGAGAAAAAGGAGAGAAGTTTTTAATGCTTTCAATGGATTAGGGTTTCCGTAAAGCTTGTCTGGAGCTGTATTTTGCAGACAAAACAACTGGCTGATCTTATTGTGCAGCTTTATATTGCTTCCTCTCCCTCCCTGCCTCAGCTCTCCATTACTTTAACTGTCCTAAAACTGTATCATCCTATAAAACACTATCCCTCCTGTTTTAGCAATGTAAGAATCACCTGAAGAGCTTTTAAAATACCCATATCAAGGCTTGTCCTTAGACATTCTGATTCAGTATGTCTTATGTGGGGCCCAAGACCTTGCCATCTTTACAAGTTCCAAGGCAATGCAGATGGACCTGTTGGGCAGACCACACTTGAGATACTACAAACTAGAGCATTAGCATTTAAGCTTATCTTCAGGCTCAGCTTCCATGTTACCTGGCTAAGACAACATTATGAACAAAAAGATAAATTGGCATGGCAATTACTAAACATTTTACCTATGACTACCTGTGATGAGGTAGAGGACGAAGTTAATTTATTTGGAGAATGGTGTCTATTGCATGCAACAGATGTAAGAAAGATGATAATTATGATTGTGAAGTAGGTTCGTTCTTTTTTGTTGAGGAATAATAATTAGCCTATTTATGGGGTACTGTGTGATGTTTTGATAAATGTACATACTATATAATCAAGTCATGGTACTTTATCACCTTAAACATTTATTATTTCTTTTTTGTGAGAACATTCAAAGTCTTCTAGCTATGGGAAAAATACAATGCATTATTGTTAACTATAGTTACCCTACTGTCCAATAAGATATGAGAACATATTCATCATAACTATAATACTGTATCTGTTGACTAGCCTCTCCCCATATCCTTCTCCCTCTGTTCTTCCCAGTCTTTGGTAATCATTATTCTATTCTCAACTTGACTATGGGATCAAACTTTTAGATTCCATATATGAATGAGAACATGGAGTATTTCTTTCTGTGTCTGGCTTATTTTACTTAACATGTCCTCCAGGCTCATCCATGCTGTTGCAAAATTACAGGAATTCATCTTTTTATGGCTAAATATATTCTGTTGTGTGTGTGTGTGTGTGTATGTGTATGTATGTATATATGTGTATATATGTGTGTGTGTGTGTGTGTGTATATATGACATTTCCTCTGTTTACTCATCCATTGATGGGCATTTACATTGGTTTCATATATTTACTATTGTGAATAGTGCTGCACTAAGCATGAAAGTACAGATTTCTCTTCAACATACTGGTTTTATTTCCTTTAGGTATATACCCATAAGATGGGTTGCTGTCTTATATCTAGGTCTATTTTAGAATTTCTGAGGACCCTCCATACTATTTTCTATAATGTTTGTACTAATTTACATTCCCCAAACTACACAAGAGTTCTTTTTTTCATACATCCTCTTCAGCATTTGCTAGTTTTAAATTTTTTGATAGTAGTCATTCTAACTGGGGTGAGGTGATATCCCACTGTGGTTTTGATATGCGTTTCCCTGATGGTTAGTGATGTTGAGTATTTCTTCATATACCTGTGAGCCATTTGTATGTCTTCTTTGGAGAACATATGTTCAGGTCTTTTGTTCATTTCATATACAGATAATGATGATGATGATGATGATTACTGCTTTTGAGTTGTTTGGGTTCCTAAGAAATTCTGGATATTAACTCATTTTTAGATGTATAATTTGCAATTATTTCCCCACATTATCTAGCTTGTCTCTTCATTCTGTTGTTTTCTTTGCTTTGCAGAAGCTTTTAATGTGATGCAATCCTTCTGTTTATTTTTGCTTTTGTTGTTTGTACTTTTGACATCTTGTGTAAAATAATCCTTGCCAGACTGATGTCATGTAACATTTTCACTATGTTTTATTCTAATAGTTTTATAGTTATTGGTCTTACAATTAAGTCTTTAATTCATTTTGCACTGGTTTTTGTACATGATGAGAAATGGGAATGTAGTTTCATTCTTTGCATGTGCATATCCAGTTTCCAAGCATCATCCATCAAAGAAACTGTCCTTTCTCCATTGTATATTCTTAGCACCATTGTTGTAAGTCATTGGGCTGTATAAACGCATGGATTTATTTTAGGGTTCTCTACTTTCTTTCACTGGCTTATGTGTCTGCTTTTATGCCTGTATGATGTTGTGTTAGTTACTATACCTTTGTAGTATATGTTAGTATATTTTGAAATCAGGTAGTGCGATGCCTCCAGCTTTGTTTATTCTATTAAAGATTGCTTTGGCTATTTGCGGTATTTTGTGGTTCCATATGAGTTTTAGAATTTTCTTTTTTTTTCTATTTCTGTAAAAACTGACAATAGAATTTAATAGAGATTGCACTGAATCTGCAGATATATTTGGGTAGTTACAGATGTTTTAACAATAATAATTCTCCCAGACCATGAACACAAGATGTCTTTCTATTTATTTGCATCCTCTTCAATTTCTTTCATTAATCCTTTATAGTTTTTATGGTGGAGATCTTTCACCTTCTTGGATAAATGTATTCCTAGACATTTTATTTTTTGTAGCTATTGCAAATAAGATTTTCTTGATTTCTTTTTCAGGTAGTTTTTTATTAGCTAAGAGAAATGCTGCTAATTTTTGCATGTTGATTTTGTATGCTGCCACTTTACTGTATTTATTAGTTATATATTTTTAAGGGTTTTCTATATATAAGATCATGTCTACAAATAGGGAGAATTTGACTTCCTTCTTCCCATTTTGGATGTCTTTTATTTGTTTATTTTGTTTTGTTTTATTTATCTTTATGTTATTTTATTTTGTTTATTTATGTTTATTTTTTCTCTTGTCAATTGTTCTGGCTAGGACTTCCAGTACTATGTTGAATAAAAATGGTGAAAATGAGCATTCTTGTCCTCTTCCAGATTTTAGTGGAAAGGCTTTCAACTTTTCCCTGTTTAGTATAATGTTGGCTGTTGGTCTGTCATATATAACCTTTATTATATTGAGGCAAATTCCTTCTATGTTTAATTTTTTGAGAGTTTTTATCATGAAGTTCTGTTTAATTTTGTCATATACTTTCTCAGTGTCTATTGAAATGATTTTATGGTTTTCTTCCTGTTAAGGTGATGTATCACATTTATTGATTTGTATATGTAAGGCCAGCCTTGCACACCTGGGACAAATCCCACTTGATTATTGTAAATGATCTTTTAAATGTGCTATTAAATTCTGATTGCATATAATTTTTTTGAGAATTTTTTTGCATCCATATTTCTCAGGAATATTGGCCAATAATTTTGTTGCTGTATCCCTGTCTGGTTTTGGTATCAGGATAATGCCTTGTTGAATGAGTTTGGAAGAATTTTTTCCTTTTCAAGTTTTTGGACTATTTTGTGAATAACTAGTATTTGTTACTCTTCAGATATTTTGTAGGATTTAGCAGTGAAGCCAGTCAGATCTTGGAATTTTGGTTGATGAGAGACTTTTTTACTACTGCTTCAATCTCTTTACTCATTATTGACCTGTTCAGATTTTCTTTTTTTTAAAATTCTGTCATGGTAGATTATTTGTGTTGAGAGGTTTATCCATTTTTTCTCGGTTTTACAGTTTGTTGGCACATAACTGCTTAGCATCTTATAATTTTTTTGTATTTCTGTGGTATCAGTTGTAATGTCTCCTTTAATGTCCCTGATTTTGTTTGAGTCTTCTTTTTTTTCTTAGTCTAACTAAAGGTGTTTCAATTTTGTTTTTCTCAAAATATCAACTCTGTTTTGTTGATCTTTTGTATTCCTTTTTAAGTTTTATTATTTATTCTAGTAATTTTGGGTTTACTTTTTGTTTTCAAGTTTGTTGAGATACAACATTAGGTTGTTTATTTGCGATTTTTGTTGTTGTTTTTGTGTTTATTGCTATAAACTTCCTTCTTAGAACTTATTTTTCTGTATCCTATAAGTTTTGGTATGTTGTGTGCTCATTTTTATTTATCTAAAAAATTTTACAGTTTCTCTTTTAGTGTCTTTATTGACCCATTGGTTGTTTAGGGCATGTTATTTAATTTTTATGTATTTGTATGGTTTCCGAAGTCCCTCCTATTGTTGATTTCTACTTTTTCACCATTACAATTTAAAAATACCCTTGTTAGGATTTTGATTTTTAAAAAAAAATTTTAAGACTAATTTCATGGCCTAATATATGATCTATTTTGAGGATACTCCATGTGCAATTTAGAAAAATGTGAATTCTGCCGCTGTTGGATAGAATGCTCTATAAATGTCTATTAGGTCAAGTTGGTCCAGAGTGAGTTTTACAACTGATACTATCTTGCCAATTTTCTGTGTGGATGATGTTGTAAAGTAGGAAGTCTTATGATGTTATTGTATTACTCTATCTCTTCTTTTAGATCTATTTATGTTTGCTTTTATATGATTAGGTGCTTCAGTGTTGGGTGAATGTATATTTATAGTTGTGATATACTCTTATTGACCCCCCTTTATTCTTATATTAATTGCCGTGTTTGTCTATTTTTATAGTTTTTGACTTGTAGTTTATTTTATTTAAAGAAAGAATATTTAATCTTGCTTTTTTTTTGTTTTCTTTGCACAGAATATTTTTTTCCCATCTGTTCACTTTCTGGTGAAGTGAGTCTCTTGTATAGTTAGCATATGAGCATGTAATTGAATCTTGGCTTTTTAAGAAAGGCCATTTAGCCACTCTATATCTTTTTTTTTTTTTTTTTTTTTTTTTTTTTTGAGACGGAGTCTCGCTCTGTCGCCCAGGCTGAAGTGCAGTGGCGCGATCTCGGCTCACTGCAAGCTCCGCCTCCTGGGTTCACGCCATTCTCCTGCCTCAGCCTCCCGAGTAGCTGGGACTACAGGCGCCCACAACCGCGCCCGGCTAATTTTTTGTATTTTTAGTAGAGAGGGGGTTTCACCGTGGTCTCGATATCCTGACCTTGTGATCCGCCCCCCTCGGCCTCCCAAAGTGCTGGGATTACAGGCGTGAGCCACCGCGCCCGGCCCTGCCACTCTATATCTTTTAGTTGAAGAATTTAACTCATTTAGTTCAAAGTAATTGTTGATAGGGAAGGACGTGGTACTGACATATTGTTACTAGTTTTGTAGATGTCTTGTAGATTCTTTCTTTTTTACTTACTGTCTTCCTTTGTGGCTAAGTAATTTTCCTTGTATGTTTTGACTAGCTTTTTATTTTTAGTGTATCTATTAAACGTATTTGTTTTGTGGTTACCATGAGGCTTATGAAGAACATCTTATAGTTTACTGGTGACTTAAGACTGATTAACAACTTAATTTGTTAAGAAAATGAAACAAAAACACTCTGCCTTAAACACTCTTGCTCCCTGCATTTTGAGTTTTTGATGTCTAATTTACATCTTTTTATATTTCTTATCTCTTACCAAGTTATTGTAGCTATTATTATTTTTCTTTTAATCTCTCTACTAAAGATATAAGTGGTTTACCATGTTAGGGTATTCTGTATTTGGATACTTACTTTTACTTATGGGTTTTGTACCTTTGGATGATGCTTTTGCATGACACATCAGTGTCCTTTTCTTTCAGTTCAAAGAATTTCCTTTAGCATTTCTCGTAAGGCAGGTCAAGTTGCAACCTATTCCCTTAAATTTTGTCTGGAAATGTATTTATCTCACCTTTATTTCTGAAGTATAGCTCTGCTGGACACAGTATTCTTAGTTGAGAGGTTGCTTTTTTCCTTCAGCATCTTGAGTTTATCATCTCCCTCTTTCCTCGCCTGTAAGGTTTCTTCTGAGAAGTCTACTGCCATACATATTGGAATTCCTTTATATATGTCATTTGCTTTTTGTCTCTTGCTACTTTCTGAATTCTCTCTGTCTTTAATCTTTGAGAATTTGATTATAATATGTCTTAATGTTATCTTATTTGGATTAAGTATGACTGGTGACTTTTGACATTTTGTATCTGGATATTTGTATTTCTTTCTAAGTTTGGGAAGTTATCTCATTTCCTTGAATAAGCTATTCACCCTTTTCATTCTCTAGTACTTTTTAAAAGACAATGACACATAGAATTATGCTTTTTGATGGTGTCCCATAGGTCTTATACATTTTCTTCATTCTCTCTCATTCTTTTTTTCTTTTATTCTCCACTGACTGTATTTTCACAAAGTCTGTGTTCAAAGTCACAAATTCTTTCTTCTGTTTTATCAGTTCTGCTGTTGCCTTTCTCTATTGCATTTTCATTTGGCTTATTGTTCTTTAATGCTTCTGGATTTCTTTTATATTTCAGTATCTCTTTTAAATTTCTCTGCTAAATTTCTGAATTGTTTTTCTGTGTGTTTTTTTTTTTTTTTTAAGTTCACTGAGTCTCCTTAAAACAACCACTTTGAATACTTTGTCTGCCAGTGCATTAATCTGTCTGTCTTTTGTTCAGTTGCTCATTCTTTGTTTTGTCCATTTGGTTAGGCTATCTCTTCTAGGCTTTTCGTATTCCTTGCAAATGTTCATCTCTGCTCATGCATTGATGAATCAGGTATGTATTCCAGTCTCTGTGGTCTGAATTTGTGACTTTTGTATTTTAATGGACTTGTTTACAAATTCTGAGCTGACTGTCACATTCTATTTAGCACTTAAAGGACCCTAAGCCCCGGTTACAGGTAAGTCTTGTGATGTTTCTGCTGCTCATGCAATGTCTTACCAGGATGTGTCCATGGGAGATCAATGGAGGGTACCTGGGCCATGTGGGAGAGCTAGCCAGGTCCTCAAGTCCAGGGGACCTGTGGACCATGCTTCCTGCAGCATGGTGCCCCTAAATATCTCTCTGTTGTGGCATCTCTTCTGGCAAGTATAAAGAGTAACTGTCAAATTTTGTGCACTGGCAACTGCTAGCCCTGCCTTCCCTCTTCATGCCTAGCTGGCCTCAGATGGTTCAGCTCTGTCAGTTTTTGCATGCTTCCCATAGGTTAATGCAAGAACCAGTCTCTGGCAGAGGGACCAGGATGGTGAGAAAGCCTATCTCCAGCTCACGTTTTCTAGTGTAGAAACCATAAGTACAAGGGGACTTTCTACATATGGTACCATAATGGCTCAGGGGAAGTGGTATCATAGTCACAGAGAATCAATCCCCCTATTGTCCAAGTATAGATTTACATGTCTTTGTTGTCCAAGGTGGTTTTACAGTTTTGCTTGTTTGTTCAGATTTCCGTAGCTTTTGTGAAGATAATTTCATGCATGAACAGTTGGAATTGAGGTTTCTGTCAGGAGATGACTGCTGGAGAGCCCCACTTACCATCTTGTTCCATCTAGGTTGGCTCTTTTAAATGACAATGAAGACGCAGCTCCTCCCCAGCCCTTCCCCCACCATACTCAAATTAGGCCAGTTAATTGCCAATTTTAATTGCTCAAAAAGCCAGAGGGTATACTCACAGCATTAAAGATGACTCCATTTCCTCCGGTCATAGCGCCCTATTATGCTAAAAATTAGGCTCAGAGTTATCTTATAAAACTAGCAGAGATGAAAAGAAGACTAAATGTACAGCTAAGGGAGGAGAACACCCCTCATATTGTCTTATGCCCAATTTCTGCTTCCAAAGAAAGGACGTAAAAACTAAAAGGCAGAAATGAAAGCCACAGGCAGACAGCCCGGCGCCGCACCCTGGGCCTGGTAGTTAAAGATCGACCCCTGACCTAATTGGTTCTGTTATCTACAGATTACAGACATTGTATAGAAATGTACTGTGAAAATCCCTATCTTGTTTTGTTCCATCTAATCACCGGTGCACACAGCCGCCAGTCACGTAGCCCCTGCTTGCTCAATCAGTCAGGACCCTCTCACGTGCACCCCCTTAGAGTTGTGAGCCCTTAAAAGGGACAGAAATTGCTCATTCAGGGAGCTTGGCTCTTGAGACAGAAATTTTGCCCAAGCCCCCGGCCGAATAAACCCCTTCTTTCTTTAACTCGGTGTCTGAGGAGTTTTGTCTGCCGCTTGTCCTGCTACACAGCTTCTACAGGCTTTCTATGTCAAAATTAGGTCCTGAGAAGGGAAGATGTTAACCTGTAACCTCATATGGGATTCAGCCACCACAAAGCAGCCATTTTTACTTTGTTAGAGGATAACAGCTTTCCTTCGCCTGGAGAACATGAAAGCATGTTACTAGAAGCAAGTTCCTAACACAATGATACTATCCTTCAGAAAACTCGCCTTCACTGGCCTTCGTTAGATATACAACATTAGAACTGAGAAATTCTGTTTGAGGAAGAAGTAGTGATATGCCGATAGAATTGGAAGATCCATGAACAGAGAATAGGGATCATATGTAGCAGTGGATCCAAAGGCGCTATTAGACTAACAGGGTTATAAAATATAAGAATGGATGGGAAAAATTCATTGACAGATGGCTACTCATTCATAATTTAAGATTCAATATTTTGGTAGGAATGTCTAGAACTGATTTTAATTGTTTGCTTAAATGGCTCATTGAATATTGGAATTAATGGCCTATATTTAATAAGTATAAATGTTAGAACTTTCTTGGAAAGTTATTGAAGAAATGACAGAAGGATCAGGGAAGTGGGACTGTTGGAATGCATTTTTTATATAAGAGCTTAAAAACTTTTGAAAGTGTCATTGTAAAATACTGGATTTTTAAGATGATATAAAAAAGAAGTTATTGTATCCTTACATTGAGTACATATTAAAATAATATTTTAAACTTACTGATTTAAATAAAATATACTATTCAATCTATTTCACTTTTTAAAAAATTTTATATTTTTAATGTGGCTACTGGAAAATTTGAAAATGCCTATGTGGTGTTATATTTTATAGAATGGTCCTGGCATAGAACATTGGTTGGTATGTGTCATTTAATTTTTAAAATTGATACTACTACTTAACATTGTATTCGGCCTATCCCCTACAATTCCCAACGAATTCACTGTGTCCTGCTTTACAGTTTTTTAATTTTTTTTTTTTTTTTTTTAGATGGAATATATCTTTGTTGCCCAGGCTGGAGTGCAGTGGCGCCATCTCAGCTCACTGCAAGCTCCACCTGCTGGGTTCACGCCATTCTCCTGCCTCAGCCTCCCAAGTACCTGGTACTACAAGTGCTGCCACCACACCTGGCTTTTTTTTTTTTTTTGTATTTTTGTATTTTTACTACAGATGGGGTTTCACCATGGTAGCCAGGATGGTCTCGTTCTCCTGACCTCATGATCGGCCCACCTCAGTCTCCCAAAGTGCTGTGAGCCACCGCACCCGGTCACATTTTTCTAGTTTTAAGAGAACTTTGTCATCTTCTATCAACTAAAATGTTGATAGAACATTTAGCTTTTGTGAAGATAATTTTATGCATGAACAGTTGGAATTGAGGTTTCTGTCAGGAGATGACTGCTGGAGAGCCCCACTTGATTGGTTCTTTCAAATGGCTTTGAAGATGCAGCTTCTCCCCATCTAAAACTTATTTATGGTGATTGTTTTTTATGTCCATCTCTTCCCGTAAAAATGTAAGCTCCAGAAGGACAGGGAATTTTGTTTTTGTTAGTTGATATACTTCAGTTGCCTAGAAGAGTGTCTGACACGTAGTAGGCACTCACTAAATAATTGTTAAATCAGAATGCTTTTATAGAAACCCAAACCAAAGCTCATTAGCTACCACCATTTTAAACCCACTTTTCTTATTGAATTCTTCATTTTGATTAATGGCAAACATATCCATTCAACTATCTAAGCTGAAATTCTCTGAGTTAATACACGCTTTAATGTAAGGTCTTATTGTTCAGTAAAAACATCCTCTCGATTTACCTCAAGTAACTTTCTAACTCATATTCCTCTTTTTTTGTAACTCATTGCCACTGTCTTCATGTCGGATCTCTTCATCTGACTTTGTACTATTTCATACCTCTAGAGTGATCTGGAAATAACAAATGAGATTCAGATATTTTGGCTGGAAAGTCTGGCTTTGCTATTAATTAGTGGCGTGATTGAGTCTCTAATTTTCTTCATCTACAAAATGGAGTGACCAATACATCTTCTTCCTCATGGAGTCCTATAAGCATTAAAAATAACTTACAAAAATGATTAGAAAAGTTCTCAGGACATAGTAAATGTTCAGCAAATATTAAATATTTTTATTTTCAGTCTTTCCTCTTTTCTTTCATCATTCCACTCTTAGTAGATTTACTTTTCTAAAGCAGGTTGATCAATGTCAATCTATTAAATATACACAAATTTCATTTTTTAACCATCATTTCCATGTTACCTACTAAATTTTTAGCTCAACAATATTACAAATAGGTAGTGAGGCATGTGAGTGGGTATATGTGTGTGTGTGTGCTGTTATAACAAAGATAAAGCAAAAGAATGGAGTTGCGTTATAATGAAAACATAGATAAAGCAAAGATTAGGGAGAGTTGTAGAAAATTTCCTAGAGTATTTGAATAAAAGGTTGGTAGTTTACATATATTGCATATATATAACAGACTTCTTCCAATCCTACATTTCATGGAGAACAGGAGGAGGATAAAGAAAATCACATTTAATTGAAGTGCCTTGCTGACGTCTAGTGGTTATATGTGATATATATGTAGGGAAAGGTGAATGTCATAGTACTTTAGAGAAGAAAATAATCTTAGAGAATATTTAAATCAACGTTTTTCAGATTAGATGATTTATGAAAATTTAAAGCAGCAAACAAATTTCTTGTAGTTTCTTTGGTGTTGACCTAAATAATTTTTATCTTCTTTTCTAAATATTTATAAACATAAAATTAGTATACTTATAAGTTCCAATAAAATTATACTACCAAGACAAATTAATAAAACAAATGAAAATTGTATTGAGGACCTCAGATTAATAATACTCATGTGATAAATGACAGATAATTTTAATATGTTACATGTGGTTCTTTTGCTAAAATTCAATTTTGTCTCAAAACTGAAAAAGCTGAAAACGATCCTGAATTATTATATATTAGTTTTGTCTTTGGCATATTTATATTGACTATACTAATATATGGGAAGGCTCAATTCTCTCACAATTTTATCTAGTACTCCTGTGAAACAAGCATATCAAAACAAAATGCTTGTTTTGATATGTGTTATTTTTCAATTGGTGGGAAGACATTGTTTACATTTTATTATTCCACAAACTGTTTTTGCCAAACTATTTCAGTTAATGAGATACTGCTTGGCATAAATACATATATAGCTATGAGTTCTCAAATTCATGTTTGTTGTGGGATGTGAAGCATCTTATAGATAATATGAAAATGCTGATATTTTTAAAAGAGTAAAACTCTGAGGTAGGAATTGTAAGTCACGAGGAATATGTCCACTGATTACTAAGGGGCCTGAGACTTTAGTTTTACAAACACTATTTACTCTAACTTCTTTATATTTTAAATTAGAAAACTGAAACCAGAGAAATGAGCTTATATACTTAGGTATCAAATTTAATGCCGATGCTCATAGTAAAACCAAGGTCTTAATTCTTTCAGGACATTGCAGTTTCACTAAATCACTTTGTTTTAGACAGAGAAGGAACGAGAGGAGGAGCTAAATGGTTTTCTCTGCTTTTGCATCAGATTTTAGGTAAGATAACAGCATTTTATCTAGCGCTTTTAAAATCATGACTTTGTTAAAAGTGGATTATTATTTTTAGTTATTTCTGAAACAGCAAGAACAAACTGAATTTATCTATGTTGTATCATCCATCTATCATTTTTAATGTAGGTAATTTGGATCAGCAAATGAGCTGAAAACAGATTTTAGGGTATTTAATATTATGAATAATTATCCTGATTATTTTTCTCTAACCCCTTGTCTGAAATATACCTTTACCTTATTCCTGAGTGGTAGGAAATCATACAGTCTTTTATTATTAAGTATGATGTTAGTTCTAGGTTTTTCCTAGAGGCTTGCTTAGAAGTTCATCAATTTTATTTATCTTCTGAAAGGACTAGTTTTTGGTTTCATTGATTTTCTCTATCATTTTTCTGTTTTCTCTTTCTTTGATTTCATACTGCTCTTTTTAATTTACATGGCTTTGGATTTATTTTGCTGTTTATTTTCTGATGTTTATTTCTTATTAAATCTCCTTTAAAAATCATTGACTAAATAAATGTTATCATGTACTGTATTTTGGAGTTTATAAAATAAGTAAAATTAGAAGATAGAATAACAAAACACAAAAGCCAGGATGAGAGAAATTGAAGCCTACTGTTTCAAGATTATTATTATATATATATACGGCAATTTAGTATCACTTGAAAGCCATATTTTGTTTTGTTTTATTTTCATGGCCACTATAGTATACACTAAACACACACACAAATATTCACACCCACTCTCAAAAAATCAAAAATGACTATAGAAAAATGAGAACTAAAAAGGAAAAAGAGTAGACATATCAGGTGAAACTAGGCCTCATAAAACTTAGAAACTAGGCCTCATATTAAAAAAAAAAAAAAAATTAACACCAGGTGGCTCTGGATAGGGTCCTACCCTGCCTCGAAAGGGACCCACCCTGATAGGGTCCCACCCTGCCAATTCCGGGAAACAACCTCATGGGGTCCCACCCTGCCAATTCCGGGGGTCCCACCCTGCCTCGAAGTTCCCGGAATCAACAACTCCAGGAAAAAACCTCATAAGGTCCTGCTCTAACCAATTAGAACAAGACACCTTGCTCAGGCCATAGCTAGACCCAATTACCACACGCCTTAAGCTTTGTTTGAATTTCACGCCATAAGCTGTGTTTGAACTTGTGTTTGCCTATATAAACAGCCTGTAACAAGCAGTCGGGGTCCCAGGGCCAACTTAGAGCTTAGGACCCTAGCGCGCTAGTAATAAATAACTCTCTGCTGTGAATCTCGTGTCGGTGATCCTTCGCGGCGACCCCTGCCCAGGAGGGAATCGACAGTTCGGTTCCAACATTTGTTGCGTTGGCCGGGAAGTGGGGTCGTCCGAGGACCCCCGACCCATCCAGCGGAGACCCATCTGGCCCGGGCCACGGACTGCTGACTGAACGGACCCACCAGGTACTTTCGTTTTGTTCTGTCTGTCTTGCCGGCTAACTCTGAACTCTGGGGAGTACTCCTTCTGAATTAAGTGGGGAAGGGGGACAGACGTGTCCGGCACCTTCCCACTTACGCCCCGGGGAACGCCCTGGCGGTAGTCTGGGAGAAGGCTGACGACTCAGTCAGCCTCCTTAAATCTGTAGGCAGGTCGCCCCTGCCGTCTGAATATTTTGTGATCTTGTGGCGCCACTCTCTGGCCGCGCGGCTTCTCCTTACTTGTCTGGTCTTTATTTTTGTTACTTTCGTTTTGTCGTTGTTATACGTGGACGAAATGGGACAGACGTTGATGACTCCTTTGTCTCTAACCCTGACTCACTTCCCTGACGTCCGGGCTCGAGCCCACCACCTCTCTGTAGAAGTCCGTAAGGGACGATGGAAAACATTCTGCTCGTCCGAATGGCCAACCCTCCATGGGGAGTGGCCCCAGGACGGAACATTTAACCTCTCAATTATCTTGCAGGTTAAAGCAAAAGTGATAGATCCTGGGCCACTCGGACACCCGGACCAGGTGGCCTACATAATTATTTAGGAGGATCTGGTCCGAAATCCTCCCTCTTGGGTGAAACCCTTCCTCCATTCCCCTTCCCCATCCCAATCTACCCTCCTTGCCTTAGAAGCCCCAAAGAATCGGAATCCGGACCCACATAAGCCAGTCCTCCCAGATGAACCCCAGAGGGATCTCCTCCTTCTTGACCCCCTGCCTCCTCCACCTCAAAACCCCCTTCTGGGACCTCCACCTTACGCTTCACCCTTGCCCCCTGTCTTGTCCCCAGCTCTTTCCTCTACCGCCTCGGCCCCTACCCTTTCTCCAACTTCTCCCTTGGCCCCTCCCTCCACTCTGTCTCCTTCTCCAGCCCCGCCCAAGCTCACCCCTCGGACGCCGCCGCCGACACCTCCACGTCTCCGCTTGCGGCGGACTGAGGACCCAGATGCCCCTTCCACTTGGCAATCCTCCCTTTTTCCCCTCCGTACTGTCAATCGCACGGTCCAGTACTGGCCCTTCTCTGCCTCTGACCTCTACAACTGGAAAACCCATAACCCTTCCTTTTCCCAAGACCCCCAGGCCCTAACCTCGTTGATAGAATCCATTCTCCTCACTCACCAGCCCACTTGGGATGATTGCCAGCAACTCTTGCAGGTCCTCCTAACCACTGAAGAAAGGCAGCGAGTCCTCCTGGAGGCCCGGAAAAATGTGCCAGGACCAGGAGGCCTCCCAACCCAACTTCCCAATGAAATAGACGAGGGATTTCCCCTCACCCGCCCAGACTGGGACTATGAAACGGCACCAGGTAGGAAGAGTCTCCGAATCTATCGCCAGGCTCTGTTGGCGGGTCTCAAAGGGGCAGGAAAGCGCCCCACAAATTTGGCCAAGGTAAGGACCATAACTCAGGAAAGGGATGAAAGCCCGGCAGCCTTCATGGAAAGGCTTCTGGAAGGGTTCCGAATGTATACCCCATTCGACCCAGAGGCCCTAGAACGTAAGGCTACCGTAGCTATGGCATTCATAGACCAAGCTGCATTAGATATCAAAGGAAAACTCCAAAGACTAGATGGAATCCAAACCTATGGATTACAGGAATTGGTTAGGGAGGCAGAAAAAGTGTATAATAAGAGAGAAACTCCTGAGGAAAGGGAAGCCAGGTTAGCGAAGGAACAGATGGAGCGAGAGGATCGTAGGGACCGAGTGAAGGATAAGCATTTAGCAAAAATCCTGGCGGCAGTTGTGAGAGAGAAAGGACCAGGGAGAGAGGGAGAGAAGCGGAGGTGGCCAAAAGTGGAAAAAGACCAGTGTGCCTACTGCAAAGAATGGGGACATTGGATCAAAGATTGCCCCAAGCGTCCTAAAGACCAAAAGAAACCTGCCGCTGTCCTCACCCTAGGTGAAGATAGCGAATAGGGGTGTCAAGGCTCTGGAGCCCCCCCCGAGCCCCGGCTAACTCTCTCTGTAGGGGGGCACCCCACCACCTTCTTGGTGGACACAGGGGCCCAACATTCAGTTTTGACAAAGACAGATGGGCCCCTGTCTTCCCGCACATCCTGGGTCCAGGGGGCAACAGGGGGAAAATTGCACAAGTGGACTAACCACCGGACAGTTAATCTTGGACAAGGAATGGTGACACATTCCTTCTTGGTGGTACCTGAATGCCCCTACCCCCTCCTAGGGCGAGATCTTCTGACCAAGCTCGGAGCCCAAATCCACTTCTCCGAGACTGGGGCCCAAGTATTAGATCGGGACGGTCAGCCCATCCAAATTTTAACTGTGTCTCTGCAAGATGAGCATCGGCTTTTTGACGCTCCGGTCATCACTAGCCTCCCCGATGTTTGGTTGCAAGACTTTCCCCAAGCTTGGG
The DNA here is from genome assembly GCF_024542745.1 of Macaca thibetana thibetana. NCBI lineage: Eukaryota > Metazoa > Chordata > Mammalia > Primates > Cercopithecidae > Macaca > Macaca thibetana. Next base: position 66,454,383 of record NC_065585.1, read on the forward strand.
CGGAAACGGGAGGACTCGGGCTAGCTAAGTATCAAGCCCCAATCATAATTGATTTAAAGCCCACGGCGGTGCCCGTGTCTATCAAGCAAAATCCCATGAGCCGAGAGGCTCATATAGGAATTCAGTAGCACATTAACAAATTTCTAGAACTCGGAGTGTTGCAACCTTGTCGCTCGCCCTGGAACACTCCTCTTCTGCCAGTAAAAAAGCCCGGTACTCAGGATTACAGGCCTGTCCAAGACTTGAGAGAAAATTAACAAAAGAACCATGGACATCCATCCCACGGTCCCCAATCCTTACAACTTACTCAGCACCTTAAAACCAGGCTATAACTGGTATACAGTATTAGATTTAAAAGATGCTTTCTTCTGTCCCCCTCTGGCCCCCCAAAGCCAAGAACTCTTTGCCTTTGAGTGGAAGGATCCTGAGAAAGGAATTTCGGGCCAATTGACCTGGACCCGGCTTCCCCAAGGATTCAAGAACTCTCCCACTCTCTTCGATGAGGCTCTTCATCGAGACCTGACCGACTTCCGGACCCAAAATCCAGAAGTGACTCTACTCCAGTATGTGGATGACCTCCTCTTGGCTGCTCCTACAAAGGAAATCTGTATACAAGGTACCAGGCGTCTACTCCAGGCACTGGGTGAAAAAGGATACTGGGCATCCACCAAGAAGGCACAGCTCTGTCAGACCAAGGTAACATATCTGGGGTATATCCTGAGTGAAGGGAAAAGGTGGCTCACCCCTGGGCGCATAGAGACAGTGGCTCGCCTTCCACCACCACGAAATCCCAGGGAGGTACGTGAATTCTTGGGAACTGCTGGGTTCTGTCGCTTGTGGATACCCGGTTTTGCTGAACTGGCCGCCCCCCTTTATGCACTCACCAAGGAGAGCACCCCTTTCACCTGGCAGACAGAGCATCAATTGGCTTTTGAGGCACTAAAACAAGCACTCTTGTCTGCCCCGGCCCTTGGGTTACCGGACACCTCAAAGCCCTTTACCCTCTTCCTGGACGAGAGGCAAGGGATTGCCAAAGGGGTCTTGACCCAAAAATTAGGGCCTTGGAAAAGACCGGTAGCATACCTGTCTAAAAAGCTGGACCCTGTGGCGGCCGGCTGGCCCCCGTGTCTTCGTATCATGGCAGCCACCGCTATGCTGGTCAAGGACTCTGCTAAGTTAACCCTTGGGCAGCCACTGACTGTTATTACCCCACATGCTCTAGAGGCCATAGTGCGGCAGCCCCCGGACCAGTGGATAACCAACGCACGCCTAACCCACTACCAGGCCCTCCTACTGGACACGGACCGCGTCCAGTTTGGCCCTCCGGTCACCCTAAACCCTGCTACGCTGCTGCCGGTACCAGAAGACCAACCAAGCCCACATGATTGTCGGCAAGTACTGGCTGAGACCCATGGAACACAGGAAGACCTTAAAGACCAAGAACTCCCAGACGCGGATCACACCTGGTACACAGACGGCAGCAGTTACCTTGACTCAGGTACCCGGAGGGCGGGGGAGCGGCGGTAGTAGATGGCCACAACACCATTTGGGCACAATCACTACCTCCTGGCACGTCTGCACAGAAGGCTGAGTTAATAGCACTAACCAAGGCCCTAGAGCTGTCCAAGGGAAAGAAAGCTAACATTTATACTGATAGCCGGTATGCCTTTGCAACGGCTCATACTCATGGAAGTATCTATGAAAGAAGAGGTCTCCTAACCTCAGAAGGAAAGGAAATCAAGAACAAAGTTGAAATAATTGCCTTATTAAAAGCCCTTTTTCTTCCTCAAGAAGTGGCTATAATTCACTGCCCCGGGCATCAAAAAGGACAAGATCCAGTCGCAGTAGGAAACAGACAGGCCGACCAAGTGGCCAGGCAAGCCGCCATGGCGGAAATACTAACCCTAGCCACAGAACCTGACGAAACCAGCCACATAACTATTAAACATACTTATACCCCGGGAGACCAGGAAGAAGCAAAAGCCATAGGGGCTATAGAGAACAAAGACACTAAAAACTGGGAAAAAGGAGGAAAAATAGTCCTTCCCCAAAAGGAGGCCCTGGCAATGATCCAGCAGATGCATGCCTGGACACACTTAAGTAGTCGAAAGCTAAAATTACTGATTGAAAAAACTGACTTTCTAATCCCAAAGGCAAGTACCCTCGTAGAACAAGTGACATCTGCCTGTAAGGTCTGTTGGCAGGTAAACGCTAGGGCTACCCGAGTGCCAGAAAGGAAACAAACTCGTGGTAACCGCCCTGGAGTCTATTAGGAAATAGACTTCACTGAAGTAAAACCTCACTATGCTGGATATAAGTACTTACTAGTGTTTGTAGATACCTTTTCAGGATGGGTAGAAGCCTACCCCACCCGGCAAGAAACAGCACACATAGTAGCCAAGAAAATTTTAGAAGAAATCTTTCCTAGATTCGGACTTCCCAAGGTAATTAGGTCAGATAACGGGCCGGCCTTCGTTTCTCAGGTAAGTCAGGGGCTCGCCAGGATATTGGGGATTAATTGGAAATTACATTGTGCCTATAGACCCCAGAGCTCAGGACAGGTAGAAAGAATGAATAGAACAATAAAAGAGACCCTTACTAAATTAACCTTAGAGACTGGTTTAAAAGATTGGAGACACCTCCTCTCCTTAGCTCTGTTAAAGGCCTGAAATACACCTAACCATTTTGGGCTCACTCCATATAAAATCCTCTACGGAGGACCTCCCCCTTTGTCAACCTTGCTTGACTCCTTCTCCCCCTCCGATCCTAAAACTGACCTACAGGCTCGGCTAAAAGGACTCCAAGCAGTACAGGCCCAAATCTGGGCCCCCTTGGCAGAACTGTACCAACCAGGACATCCACAGACCAGTCACCCCTTCCAGGTGGGAGACTCTGTCTACGTTAGACAGCACCGCACTCAAGGACTAGAGCCTCGGTGGAAAGGACCCTACATTGTTCTCCTGACCACGCCCACAGCCATAAAGGTTGACGGAATCTCCACTTGGATCCACGCATCCCACGCCAAGGCTGCTCCAGAGACGCCCGGACCAACACCACCTGAGACATGGAGACTCCGACGCTCCGAGGACCCGCTCAAGATAAGACTCTCTCGTATCTAGCCCCTTGCTTATCACTAGCCCTCCTTCCCTGCGTCGCTGGCAGTAATAACCCCCACCGGCCATATAACCTGACCTGGCAGGTAACTGATTTTAGTACTCATGAGGTCTTAGGTAAAACCTCAAAAATTGCTCCTATGGGGACTTGGTTCCCTGACCTCTATTTCAACCTAGACAAAGTAGCAAGGATAGATGACATGGAAGGGGGAGAATGGAGAAAACAGGCTAGAAGGGTGTCCGTAAGCCGGAACGGGTTCTATGCCTGTCCCGGATTCAGGACAGGAGAAATGAGAAAAACTTGTGGAGAAATAGATGCCCTGTTTTGCGCTAGTTGGTCCTGTATAACTACTAATGATGGAGAATGGAAATGGACCACGAAACCCTGGTACATAACCATGTCCTTTGTCCAGCGCTGCACCAGAACCCGATATTCAAAAACTTGCAATCTGGTCCGCATCAAGTTTGAAGATGCAGCAAAATCTGATAACCGTTGGATATCCGGGTTAATATGGGGCCTATATTTATACCAAAAGCCACTGTATGGAATCCCTATCCAAATCAAATTAATAGTCAACCCTATCACAGCCCCTGTTGCAGTAGGACCAAACCAAGTTTTATCAGAAACAAGGAAGCCCCTGGTTCCTGCACCAAGAGAGCCCCAACCAAGAGCTCCTAAAAGCACTTCCCCGCCCTTAATCTCCACCTCCTCTAAATACACACCCTCAGCCCAAAACATCACCTGCGGTCCCCTTGACCTGGGAATAGATGACAGGCTCCTAAATCTCATAAAGGGCTCCTATTTCGCTTTAAACCAGACAAAGCCAGAATTTACCTCCTCTTGCTGGCTATGTCTGGCAACAGGCCCCCCTTACTATGAAGGCATTGCCTCCACTAATAATTTCACTAACTCCGCCAATCCTACTGGATGCGCGTAGGAACAACAAAGAAAACTAACCCTGGCTGAAGTTTCTGGGTCGGGAACCTGCATAGGCCAAGTGCCCCCTAGTCATCAGCATCTTTGTAATGTAACCTTGACAGTACCCAGCTCCAATCACTATTTGGTCCCCTCCGAGACGGACTGGTGGGCTTGCAACACTGGGCTCACCCCCTGTGTATCCACAGCCGTTTTTAGCAGTGGCACCCACTATTGCGTGTTGGTACAAGTTGTTCCCCGAGTATACTATCACTCTGGAGACTCCTTTGATCTCCGGTATGAGCAAAAAACTCATACTAGACCAAAGAGAGAACCTATCTCCCTCACCCTCGCCGTCATGTTAGGAATTAGGGTAGCAGCTGGAGTTGGGACTGGGACAGCAGCCCTAGTGCATGGTAACCATCATCTGCAACAACTTAGAATAGCCATAGATGAAGACCTTAGAGCCATAGAACAATCTATCACAAAACTTGAAGAGTCCTTGACTTCCCTGTCTGAAGTTGTATTACAAAACTGACGAGGACTAGAAATTGTCTTTCTGAAAGAGGGCGGGCTCTGTGCAGCCCTGAAAGAGCAATGTTATTTTTATGCAGATCATTCAGGAGTAATTAAAGATTCTATGGCAAAACTAAGAGAAAGATTAGACAAGAGAAAAAGAGAGAGAATCTCAACAAAGTTGGTTTGAAAATTGGTACAACCAATCCCCTTGGCTTAGCACCCTAATCTCCACCATCTTAGGACCCCTCATCCTGCTCACGCTCATCCTGACTTTCGGGCCATGTATACTCAACCGCTTACTCACCCTTATTAAAAATAAATTAAACATAGTACATGCTATGGTTCTGACCCAACAATACCAGACCCTCAGGACTGAAGAAGAGGCTCAAGATTGAGCCTCTGACACAAAAAGAGGAGGGAATGAAACTAGGCTTCATAAAACTTAGAAACTAGGCCTCATATAAAAAAAAAAAAAATTAACACCAGGTGGCTCTGGATAGGGTCCCACCCTGCCTCGATAGGGACCCACCCTGATAGGGTCCCACCCTGCCAATTCCAGGAAACAACCTCATGGGGTCCCACCCTGCCAATTCCGGGGGTCCCACCCTGCCTCGAAGTTCCCGGAATCAACAACTCCAGGAAGAAACCTCATAAGGTCCTGCTCTAACCAATTAGAACAAGACACCTTGCTCAGGCCATAGCTAGACCCAATTACCACACGCCTTAAGCTTTGTTTGAATTTCACGCCATAAGCTGTGTTTGAACTTGTGTTTGCCTATATAAACAGCCTGTAACAAGCAGTCGGGGTCCCAGGGCCAACTTAGAGCTTAGGACCCTAGCGCGCTAGTAATAAATAACTCTCTGCTGTGAATCTCGTGTCGGTGATCCTTCGCGGCGACCCCTGCCCAGGAGGGAATCGACAGTACGGTTCCAACACAGGTGGCAGATTTAAACCTAACCATTATCAATAATTACATTAAAGGAAAATTGAACTAAGTTAAATATAAGACATTGACAAGTTGAATATAAAAGCAATATTTATCAATGTGCTGCTTATTACCAACACACTTTAACCAGTTAAATAACCAGTTATACAACAAAAGTAACCAGTTACATAATGAAACATTTAAGTTAAAAGCAAAGGATTGGAAGACATATGTACCAAGCTGGAGTGCCTATAATAACATCAGGCAAAGTATAATAGATACCACAGCACAAAGAATAGAGCAGGAATAAAGAGTATTATTTCAACATGGCAAATAGGTCAATAAATGAAAAATAAATAATACTTCCAAATATTTATGCTCCTAAAAAGAGAAATTTAAGATACCTGAGGAAAAATGAGAAATTGAAAGAATGAGGCATCCCCCATATATCTCCCAACTTCCTGAGTCCAGCACAAACACATTCCTCCATATTTCTTTCAAACTTCAGAAAAACATCACCTGGGAGATCTCCGATAAGGAATGCTAAATGTATAATGTTAACCAATTGTAATGCTGTAACCGAGAGAATTACCTTGTTCCCTGTAGCTTTGCATATCCTGTTTATATTGGGCTATAAAAAGCAAGCACTCGCATTGTTCGAGGCCCTCCTGTATGCTGTGGAATGGGGGGACCAAGTTCGAACTTGTAGTAAAGATCCTTGCCACTTGGCTTTGACTCTGGACTCTGGTGGTCTTCTTTGGGGAACAAACGGTCTGGGCATAACAAAATGAGACCACCTACAATTATATAAGAATTCAGCTTCCCTGTTTTATTATTAGTGAAACAGACAGAAGATCATTCAGATCATAGAGAATTTAACCAACTCTATCAAAAATCTTATGTACTTAATCTCACCTAGTGTATTTTTTATCTCAAACATTGTATTTTAAACTCTACAAGGGTAATTTTGATATTTATCTTCTATCTCTCTACTTAATATTCTCATTTCCACTCTGTTTTATTGTACATATGGTTTATCATTACAGTGATTACTTTAATGATGTTGTTTACAGTGTTTTATCTGTAAAATATGTAGTCTCAATTGATTAATTGATTTTACTTCTCATTATGGGTTTTATTTTTCAGCTTGATTGGTACATTTTGATTGGATATTAGATATTATGAATTTACCTTTTCTGTGCTGCATATTTTTTATTTCTATAAATATTCTTGGGATTTGTTCAGTGACATGGGTAAGTCACTTTGAAACAGTTGGGTCTTTTGGATATTTCTTTGTTTTTGGAAGAAGAGTAGTGAAGGGCTAACTTTATATGATCACTGAGGAAACTGAGGTTTGAAATGTTTCTAACACATAGAAATAATTAATGCTTGAGGTGATAAATATACTAAATACCTTGATTTGATCATTATTCATTCTATGTATGTAACAAAATATCCCCTGTACCCAATAAATATGTACAAATATTATATACCAGTAAAATATAATGGGTTTATGTGTTAAAAAGTTTATACAAATTATTATTTTTATATATAGAAAGCTATCTTTTTTTCTTCATGTTGGTGTCAAAATTGATCCAGAGTGATATATGTAGTTGTAGTTTTTTTCATTTTAACTTCAAGAATTCATGCAGCTTACCTCAAACATGTGAAGAGTCAGATGAAAATCATTGACCTCTGTGTGGGACACAACAGCTGTGGGACATCATGAGGGTAGAATTTTGCTGTGTAAAGGAAGAAATGTTTTAATAGTTGGAACTGACCAAAAACGGGATGAGTTACTTACTATAGAAAATGTTCAATGAAGACATATGAAGATCTATCATACTAGTAAAGATTCCTTGATTTTGAGGAAATCATGTGTCTCACAGATTCTCACCAGCTCAATTATTCCTAGATGTCAGAGGAAGGTTAGAGTTTCCTCAACCCTAACTAAAGATTTTCTGATCATTTTAAACTGGCACATGCTTCAAGTTTAATCTAGAAAAATAGCACAAAAATCCATAGGATCAAAGGTGGCGGCATATGTTTGGCTTAAGTATTCAATGTTAAAATGCTGAAGATTTGCAATTCTATTTCCTTTCTAGACCATTGATAAAATGATTTTCCTATTTTTACAAATGTTCAAAAATAGATTTACCACAAACCATGATAAAATTATTTTAATATGTATGAAATCTTTTTCAATTCAAATGCACCCTGTTTTAGGAGCTTACAATACAAATTCCTTAGTTAATTCATCAGAATACTTGTTGAGCACCTTATCATTTGCAAGTACAATGATAAGCACATGGACCATGTCTTCAAGATGCTCACTGGGAAGTTTTACATCTAAATGGGCAATCATCATGCTGTCTGGTGATCTGAGAGGAGTTAACTGTCTACAAAGGACCTCCCAGAGGATATGGTAATTTACATGATTGTTGAAGAATGAGAAATCACCCTGAAGAACTAATATGGATAAGACCATTTCAGTTGGAAAGAACAACATGTTCAAAATAACTAATATACATGTTTTGAGAGCTGTATGCAATTTGATAATGTTGCAGTAAAAATGAGAAAGGAAAACAGTGGAGATGAGGCTGATAGGGCTAGATATAAGGAGTTTTTGTGCCATTTTAGTAAAATTAAACTTTATTTTCTAACACAACAGTAAGCCAATGGATTATTTAATCTTGCCTTATTACCAAGGTTGTAACAATCAAAACACAAGAAGGATGGGAAGTCAGGTAACAATAAAGTAGTTCTGAGAAAAAGCACAGATACTGCTCAGAACAAGGAAAGAACAGTGACTTAATAAAAGGAGGAAGGTGGGTTCCATGTTTTGAGGTCAGAGAATACAATTTACCTATTATGACTAAAATTTTGACTACCCTGGCTAGCATGGAAATAGCACATAAAGCATTTCCTTAATTATCCTCAGGTTGAACTAGAGACAATTTAGGTATAGAAAGGGGAACTATGACATGCTTTTGATTTTATGAATTTATAATCTAGAGGGTCAGTTTACTATTTTTTTCAATTTGTATTTTCTGACAGATTACCACCAAAATCATATAATTTTTAAATCAGTTTAAACTTCATAGATATTATACAAAAATCTTGAAAAGATGGGTAATAGGCAATTAGAATTGGCTATATTCAGGAGATATTATATATGTCTTTATATTTGTTTTACTATGCATCACATGAACTGTTACTCCAACTAAAAACAAGATCTGAAATTAGCGATAATTATGATGGTATAAATAAAACAGAATATTTAATTTTTTTTTTTTTTTTTTTTTTGAGATGGAGTCTTGCTCTGTCTCCCAGGCTGGACTGCAGTGGCCGGATCTCAGCTCACTGCAAGCTCCGCCTCCTGGGTTTACGCCATTCTCCTGCCTCAGCCTCCCGAGTAGCTGGGACTACAGGCGCCCGCCACCTCGCCTGGCTAGTTTTTTGTATTTTTAGTAGAGACAGGGTTTCACCGTGTTAGCCAGGATGGTCTTGATCTCCTGACCTCGTGATCCGCCCGTCTCGGCCTCCCAAAGTGCTGGGATTACAGGCTTGAGCCACTGCGCCCGGCCTATAAAAATTAATATATTACGAAATAGTACACTAGAAATGAGTTTGTCGTCTTAGTCTAAAAATTTGTTGCATTCAGTAATTAAAAGTTTAAAAAATTATGGTACAATTATTACTGGGACAAGAAGTTCTTTAATATTATAATTTAAAGATGGATTTAATGGAAATAGGTAGAAAGTTGCGATCGTGCTTTTGACTATACACAGTTTATCAAAAATGAAAACTCCCTTACTGTGAACCATTCAAAATTATGCTTTCATCACTTCTGGGAGATGTGCTTTTATTACTAGCAGCAGAGAAAAAAATGAAAAACTAATTTAGGTGAAATTATTTTCACAGTAACTCCATTTTAACCAGATAAAACTATCTTTTATAAAGAAAAATTAACATTAATTATGTTATTCTTAACTGCAAAATGTCAAATAAAAATATGTGCCATTTTTTGTTGAAGAAAAAGGTTTTCTTTTAATTTGATTTGAGAGAACCAAACATGGATAATTTTAAAACAATAATGCCAATCACAAAACAGTGAACTAGAGGAGGTATATACTAGACATTTATAGCCTTACAATTTTGTTCTTCTGGCAACAACAAATATCGAAGGACATTCCTTCCCTACTAGCCTAGGGTTCTGTGCCAGTACTGGCACAGTTTGGCTCAAGATCCTTTTCTCCCTATTCCACTGCTCTGCTTTATGTGCCTGGGAGGCTAATCCCTGCAGGCTATTAAGTCTCCTTATTAAGATTTATTTATATCTCAAGTTTCCTTATTGAGAGATCTGGTAGGGGTCTGTTCAGTAAGAGTTGTTGGATAGAGATTGGAAGGCAGCAGGAAGAGAGAAGAAAGGGAAGAGGAGTTTCAGGTGTACCATTTGTGTCTGGAGCCTGAATGGCTCCGGCTTCTCTTGGATAGTATCATTGAAAGAAATGGCAAAAAATGCAATAACTTTTGCACCAATGTAATAGTTATGTAATTCCATCTTCTACCAAGTGACAGCAGCCCCTGCGCTCTTCCCACACTGCCTCACCCATTTATCTCTTCCATCCGGGATTTAGTAATGGCTCCCTGCTCTTGATAATCTCTGAGTTTCTTCCCTGTTCCCTTCTATAATCTGTGTAACACATGTATGCATTAAATAATTTCTGTTATAAATTGAAATATTTTCTTAGATTTCAATTGAATCAGATATTCAGTTGTCTCTTAAATTTTTTTTTTCTTCTCCAAACTATATAATGAATGTGATAGTTTATTTTATGTCACTTGACTGGGCTAAGGAGCATCAAGATATCCAATAAAATATTATTTTTGGGTGTGTCTGTAAGGATGTTTCTGGAAGAGATTAGCATTTGAATTAGACTGAATATAGATAATAGTTTTCAGTATCTAATCTGCTGAGGGATCAAATAGAACAAAAACATACAGGAAGAGCAAATTTACTCTCTCTTCTTGAGCTGGGATATCCATCTTTTTCAGGTCTTGGACATCAGCGCCCTTGGTTAACAGGACTTTGAATTCAGACTGGGACTTACACCGTTAGCTCCCCTGGTGCTCGGGCCTTTAGACTGGGACTGAATTACACTACTGACTTTACTGGTTATCCAGCTTGCACAGCAAATCATGGGATTTTTTTTGGCTAGGATAATTGCCTGAGCCAAGTGTTGTAATTCTGTCTCTACCCCCCTCCCCCTCCCCCCTCTCTCTCCCTCTCCCCTCTCTCCCTCTCCCTCTTCCTCTCTCCCTCCCTCCTTCCCTCCCTATCTCCCTCTCTGTCAAGTGCTGCATAACAATATTTCAGTCAGTGATAGGCTGCGTATATGACAATGGTCTCATAAGAATATAATGAAGCTGAAAAATTCCTATTGACGAGTGATGTTGTAGCCATCAGAACATCTTAGTGCAATAGATTGCTCATTTATTTGTGGTGATGCTGATGTAAACAAACCTGCTGTGTTGCCAGTGGTATAAAAGTATAGCACATACAATTATATACAGTACATCATACTTGATAATGGCAATAAATGTCAGTGTTACTGATCTACTATATATTTACTGTACTATTTTTTTAAAAATGTGAATCTTCAATTACTGAAGCACCATTATATGTACCTCATCCAGTGAAATTAAAATTTCTGCAAAATCAAAAAAGTTAATGTTAAATTTCATTCTATATGTTTTGATTCTTAATTGAACCTTTTTAAACCAACACATCATCATTAAAGCATGTTGGAGTGTATTATATGATCAAAAGTTCAAAAATCAGTACGTTTCTATAGTAGAAGACAAATTAAGAAAATAAATTTTGGTGTAAATTGCAGGTGGTCTTTTCCAAAGATAAAAACTTTATACATTTGCCTATAATGTCCTCTATGAATGTTTTACTTTGTATCAGAATAATTCTATTCTCTTTATTTACATTTAAAAAAAATTTTTCCATAGGTTTTGGGGGAACAGGTGGTATTTGGTTACATGAGTAAGTTCTTTAGTGGTGATTTGTGAGATTTTGGTGCATCCATCACCTAAGCAGTATACACTGAATCCAGTTTGTAGTCTTTTATCCCTCACCGTTCCCCCATCCTTTCCCCGGGTCCTCAAAGTTTATTGTATCATTCTTATGCTTTTGCATTCTCATAGCTTAGCTCCCACTTATGAGTGAGAACATATGATGTTTGATTTTCCATTTCTGAGTTACTTCACTTAGAATAATAGTTTCCAGTTCCATCCAGGTTGCTGTGAATGACATTAATTTTTTCCTTTTTATGACTGAGTAGTATTCCATCACATACCACAATTTCTTTATCCACTCATTGATAGATGGGCATTTGGGCTGCTTCTATAGTTTTGCAATTGTGAATTTTGTTGCTATAAACATGTGTGAAAGTATCCTTTTTTTGTATAACAACTTCTTTTCCTCTGGGTAGATACCCAGTAGTGGGATTGCTAGATCAAATGGTAGTTCTACTTTTAGTTCTTTAAGGAATTTCCACACTGTTTTCTATAGTGATTGTACTAGTTTAGATTCCCACCAGCAGTGCAGAAGTGTTCCCTTTTCACTACATCCATGCCAACATCTATTATTTTTTAATTTTTTGATTATGACTTTTTTGCAGGAGTAAGGTGGTATTGCATTGTGGTTTTGATTTGCATTTCTCTGATCATTAGTAATGTTGAGCAGTTTTTCATATGTTTGTTGGCCGTTTGTAAATAAAATACTTAGGAATATACCTGACAAAGGAGGTCAAAGACCTCTACAAGGAAAACTACAAAGCACTGTTGAGAGAAATCATAGATGACACAACCAAATAGAAACACATCCCATGTGTGTAGAAACACATCCTACACATCCCATGATGGGTAGAATCAATATTGTGAAAATGACCATACTGCCAAAAACAATCTATAAATTCAATGCAATTTCTATCAAAATTCCACCATCATTCACAGAACTAGAAAAAACAATTCTAAAATTCATATGGAACCAAAAAAGAGCCCACATAGCCAAAGGAAGATCAAGCAAAAAGAACAAATCTGGAGGCATCACATTACACAACTTCAAACTGTATTACAAGGCCATAGTCACAAAAACAGCATGGTACTGGTATAAAAATAGGCACATAGACCAATGGAACCAAGAACCCAGAAATAAACCCAAATACTTACAGCCAATTGATCTTCAACAAAGCAAACCAAAACATAAAGTGGGAAAAGGACACCCTATTCAACAAATGGTGCTGGTATAATTGGCAAGCCACATGTAGGAGAATGAAACTTGATCCTCATCTCTCACTTTATACAAAACTCAACTCAAGATGGATCAAGGACTTAAATATAATACCTGAAGCTATAAAAATTCTGGAAGATAACATTGGAAAAACCCTTCTAGACATTGGCTTAGGCAAAGACTTCATGTCCAAGAACCCAAAAGGAAATGCAACAACAACAAAAAATAAATTGGTGGGACTTAATTTAATGAAAGAGCTTCTGTACAGCAAAAGAAACAGTCAGCAATGTAAACAGACAACCCACAGAGTGGGAGAAAATCTTGATTATATATCCGATAAAGGACTAATATCCAGAATCTACAAGGAACTCAAACAAATGAGGAAGAAAAAACAAACATCCCATCAAAAAGTGGGCTAAGGACATGAATGGACAATTACTATACTATACTTTTAATTGTCATTTTAGCACATAACCCTTCTGCTTATTAAAAGAAGTTATTTATAAAACAGCCTCAGGCAGATTCTTCAGAAGGTATTCCAGAAGAAGGTATTATTATCGTAAGAGATATTATGTGTTATTGCCCCCAAAGAGCTTCCAGTGGGACAAGATGTGAAAGTGGAAGACAGTGATATTGATTATTCTCACCCTGTGTAGGCCTAGGCTGATGTGGGTGTTTGTGTGGTAGTTTAAAACAAAAAGTTTCAAAAGTAAAAGAAAAATAAAAATACTTGAAAATAGACAAAAACTTATGGAATAAGGATGTAAAGAAGGAAAATATTTTTATACAGCTATACCAATGTGTGATTTAAGTGTTATTTTAAAAGAGTCAAAACTTAAAATATTAAAAGGCTTATAAATTTAAAAAGTTACTATAATAGGTTAATTTATTAATGAATAAAAAATGTATTTTTAAAAATATGGTGTATCCTTAGGATACAGTTTTTTTTCAGTCTACAGTAGTGTACAGTAATATCCTAAGCCTTCACATCATTCACTCACCACTCACTGACTCACTCATAGCAATTTCTAGTCCTGCAAGCTCTGTTCATGGCAAGCATCTTATACAGGTGTACCATGAAAAAATATCTTATGCTGCATATTTACTGTACCTTTTTAGTTTAGATATGTTTAGACATACAAATACTATGGTGTTACAATTATCTACAGTATTAATGCTGTACACATCTGTAGTCTTGGAGTGATGGGTTGTACCATATAGTCTAGGTGTGTAGTAGACAAAACCATCTAGGTTTGTGGAAGTGTACTCTGGGATGTTCACACAACAATGAAATTGCCTGACAGTGCATTTCTCAGAAAATATTATTGTTAAGCAACATAGATAGATAGATAGATAGATAGATAGATAGATACATTAGATATATGAATATATGAATTCAAATAGTATATAAATATGTTACTTAACATGTAGTATATTTAAATATATTCATTAGTGTATATATATGTTAATAGTTCTATTTTTCTGAAGAAACTTAATACAATGAAGTAAAAGCAAGATATGATGTCATTGAAATGGAAAGAGACCATGTCAGTATGTGAGATGAATAGAATTATGATAAGATGAAATTTAAATATAGTGTCTGACATAGGAATCATCTTGCTCTGCCAGAAGGAGGTTATAGGTGACCAGAGAACTCCCTTTCATCTCCAGTGACAATGGCTCCCAAGCTTCCATGGTAAGTGCTAGTCTCAGACTGGGAGTGGTAGGTCTGTGAACATTTTATCAGGGCAGAAAACATCTCTTTTTTGATAACTCCCACTGGTGATAGGAGCCTTTAATACCGTTACAGCCGAGGGAGACTTTTGTTCATCCGTGGGATAAATGTTAGCTTTAATAATCTGTCTTGAACAGTGTTACACAGGCCAAATGAGGGCAGCATATGCCCAAAGCCAAGCTGAGATTAGCACTGTGATTCTACTGAAGGAATGCTGGAGACCAAGTCCCAAATGGAGATCGTGACTGTTGTTAAACGAGAACAAATTACTACTATTTCCATATATAAGGTCTGTCTCTGAGATTTAAAAAAAAAAAAAAAAAAAAAAGGAAAGAAAGCAATTCAGGCTACTTTTACTACAACTAAAGTTGATGATGGTATTTATTTGTTTGATAATTATGAAAATATGGTTATATTCCATAGAAGTGCTAGGTAAACAAAATGAGAAGAGAATAGTGTAAGAACAAAAGCAGATAAAAACCAGTTCAGCAGTTTCCTATTTTCCTCTGCCTGTGGCTTTTTCAGTAAATAAGAAAAACTGAGAGAAGCAAGACGTATGTCTAGTGAAACTTTCCATCTTTTAGAGAGAGCCCATATCGTATGGATAAAATTTGTAGAGCTCTTCAATTTCTAGATGTCATGAAGGCAAAATGAGAGAAAAGTGAAGAGAATTTTGAGAGTGAGTGGGAAGAATTCAGATTTAGGCATTATCAGGCATGTAAGTATCATGTTTTCATCACATGAGAAAACTTGAACAATTCAGAAAAAAATCATATGGCCTGAAAAAGTAGATGTCTAATGAATGTCTTTTAACTCCGTCAATACACTTGTATAATAAAGCTGAGAATGCATGTAGTATGAGTCTCAGAATAATAATACAGATAGAACAGAGAAAGCTGAACAAGATATATCCTGGCTCACTGGAAACTCCGCCTCCCAGGTTCAAGCGATTCTCCTGTCTCAGCCTCCTGAGTAGCTGGGATTACAGGGGCGTACCACCTCCTGCCGGGCTAATTTTTGGTATTTTTAGTAGAGACAGGATTTCACCGTGTTAGCTAGGATGGTCTCGATCTCCTGACCTCGTGATTCGCCTGCCTCGACTTTGAAACTTTTAATAAAACATATTTTTGTTATTTTCAGATTCATTTTGTGGTAATATTTTATATACCGAATCATCTGGTTTATTCTACTACTTTGATTTTGTCTGGGTAGAAAGTCTTTGGATGTCCGTTAGCCATTCTTTCTAGTGCATTGATTTGCAATATTTTTCCTATTGTCATTGCTTTTATTTACAAAATAGCATATTCTCTTATTATATCATAACCTTGTGTTTTGAGACATCTCAGATACTATATCATACTGTCTTATATACTATTCTACAATACCACAGGGTGAATACATTAAATATATAAAGCTAAAATATTGATATGATTGATTTAAAATACTTTAAAAAGCTTTAGTTCTAAAAGCTTTAGTATATGGTTATGTAACATCAAAACATAAATATTTTATTGATTCTAAACTGACAAAACTAGAATTTCACAGTTGCCTACAACTTTAAGGTACATTTTAATCCAGTCACTGAATTACCCTTGTAGACATATGAGCTATGGTTTGTAGTTTGTAGGGTTTCAATTAAGGTAAAGGTAATTACACTGCTGAAATAAACTCTAATTCTCCGGATAATTATGTCTGGAGAAAAAGGAAAATATCAAAAGCTTGGGTTCCCCTAAAGAAAATTATCAAAACCTTGGGTTCCCCTGGAGATAGTCTTTTCTTAGTATTTTGTTATTCTGGCCTCATGATGGCACCAAAGGGCAGGAAATAATTCTTTTTTGAATTCCAGTTTACTTCCCAAAGTGCAACAAAAATAAATACAATAAGCAAAAAACAGCTGAATTAGAAAACCTTTCAAATAAGGAAGGTTGCAGTGTGGGGGTTGGTCCAATTTTGCGGATGCCCTCCCTGGTATGGATTATTACAATTTTACTTTTCTATACACAAGACATTTGCTCTAGCCTTTTTCTCAAATTATTTAGTCACTTCTCCAGTATCTTTTCTACTAAATTATGTCTTCTGTTGCAGAAAGGAAAACATACTGATAAAAAATAGTTTAAAAATAGCTTAATCTAATCATAACCATGAACTTGTGTTTGAATAGCTTTGAAAGACGCAGGATTAGCAGATGGTTAATAACAAGACTTCCATAAAAGGACATATGTGAAATACAGAAATGAAAGTTTTGTGAAGTGATACCTCACTCATTTTCTAATTTATTATACAGCAGAAATTTAGAATATAATTTGGCACCATAATAAATCTTAATATGAATGGCAGCGATCTCAGCTGTTGTCTTGTATTTTTCATTGGTAGACAAGACATAGTTAGTGTGAGTTCAAATGAATATCCCGCTATGTATGAACCTCAATATATCAAACGTCTGTACTAGGTGTCTGTTACACATTGCAAGGGAATCAAATAAATACTAGATGTGCTCCTTTTTTCTTCAAAGATACTTGTAACCTAGTTCTAGTGGGAAAAGTTAAGTGCTTCTAAAAATAATTCACAAGTCAGTAACAATTTGAAGGCCTCAACTGTTAGTACATAAAATAGTACAAGATGACTTTTGACCAAGAAAAAACTTGAAATGCTGTATGATGGCCTTTTGGCCTCCTAAATGTAAAACAAAAGCACATTTTTAAGATAAGTAAATTATGTTTAGCTACCTCGCTTTTATAACCTGCACTTGATTTCATCAATCTATGTAATATAAAAATTTCTATGTTTACTGTTTCTTCAGTTTTCATAATCCTTTGGGTTGGTGAAAAGATCACCAAAATAATTTATAAAACAGCTTCTCCTCTGTTCTTTCTAGCTGGGACCATCTCATAATGTTTGTGTACATTCCTGTTGTCTTCTACCTCTCATCCACAGCGTCTCTCTACTGCCTATGACCAGCCTACATAAGGTGAGGAAATTTCCTGCTTCTTCAATGACCCAGGTGAGCTTACTCAAGTAGTATTCTCTGTCTTTATGAAATGGGCATTGTTCCTCCTTTTTGTGTTCTTGCATCACCACAGTAAAAAGATAATCCATCACTAAAATTTGTGAAAAACAGAATAGTTCTTTGCTGTTGGCTTCTTATTAAATATTGGGTTTGTGAATTTATATATTCTTTCTCCCTTATGATGTTTCAGACACTTGAGGTTAGGCTAGAGGGAACAGTTGCCTACAATTTTAAGGTGCATTTTATTCTACTCAATGAACTACCTATGTAGACATATGAGCTATGATTTGTAGGCTGAGAAGTAAAACCTTCACCTGATTCTGAACCCCCGAAGTTGAGTCATAGTTGAGGTCTGTCCCTCAACTAACTTTTCTCTTTAAAGGAAATTCCTTCTTAATTGAGTACAGCGCCTGGGTGACTAAAAGATGGGCTTTGTGCCTCAATAGTTTGAATATTTTATTTTTAGGGGGTTGTGTTGATATCCGTGAGGCTTATTGGTCTTCTCTTTAAAAAGCAATTATTAGTGGAACTAACTTGCCAGACAACCAGAAATGCCTAGAGAGAGAGATTGATTGATTGATTGATTGATTGATTGATTCTTAGAGTACTCACGTAGCTTAGACCCTCACTGTGAGTTTTTGTTTCATTGGAAATAATCTATAGTTTCAGATGATAGTAAAGTAGCACAACAAAGAGAAAGTTTACAAACAGAGAAAAAAACGAGATTCCTCTTTTAAGTTCATGTTATTTTAATAAGAAATGTTTAAAAGAAAAATTTGAAGCCTTCTTCGCAGTGGACTTGCCATGCTGAATTTTGGTACAGACATGGAGCTATGCTCTTGCCATCTATTCATTTCATTACATGTTTTTAACAAATATATTTCGAATTCAAAGCCCTTTTTTAGGAGATGTTGGAGACACAATTCATAAGCATGAATTAACAGTGATAGAAGTGTGATTGCATTTGACTGAATTGCAGAGCAAGCAATGCACTTAACACTAGTCATTAAAAAGGCACATGGAAAGAAGGTGAAGTATCTGTTAGTCTAGAATACATGGGAAATTTTTCAAGGATTCACCGAGAACAGAGGCAAGGACTTTGAATGACCTTTTTCTGCTCATCTGCTTTAAATTATTTCCATTGTCTTCAGCACACTTCTAATAATGACACTAATTCAAGAAATTTCTAAACCTATAAAAGACTAATGTAGATATAGATATGAGTCCTGTAATTTTATTATAATTACTTTAACTTTATCTGCTTCTGGAAATGGAAAGTTTTGCCTGTATTTCATTAAAATTAAGTTACATGATATAAAAAATTGATGATAGATATGGTTCTTAAAATTCACTTGAGTAGGTTTTCATCCATTGTGCGCAAAATCATAACACAGATTTTGAAATTTGAAACTGTAATACTTTGATATTATTAATCGAATTGGTGCCCATCTCTAGAGGAAGAAACAAGGAAGAGATCAAAGAAGAAAGAAGTTAACCACTTATACCTGTTTGAAGGTTGATGCTAGACTAAAATCTAGGACTTCCAGGCTGTTTTTGAGCATTTTTTATTTAGGTTTCACTTTTGTCCACATTTTTTTTCCTTAGAGAAGTAAAGCCAACATATGTTTGCTAGATAAGTTCAGAGACGTAAAGTCTAATTTTGTGTGATGCAAAGTATATGAATTATTTTTTCATTTTAAATTTATCTTCTTCAAAGAAGTAAAGTGCTAAGATATTCTGGGTTTCTTATTGTTTAGCAGTCTTTATTGTTATCTATTATAAAAGTGAAAAAATAGCATACATTTAATAAATCTAGAGTTAATAATAAATCTATAATAAAAATCTATAATTATTAATAATTTATTGATATGTTTTTATTAAAGTCCTGAATAAATATTGTTTTACTTCAATTCTCCAGGATATTTATATAAGCAAAGTAAATTTATATAAAAATGCACATATATGCATATGGATATGTGTGTGTGTGTATATATATAGTGCACACAAAAATACATATTTACATATGCATCTACTATTACTATATATATAAAACTTCTTTTATTAATCTAATATTCCTAAAGTAGTTAGGGTGTTAATATTTCTAAGGTCCTCAAAACAGTATCTGGCATACAATAAGCATTACATGTTTCCTTTTAGCTACGATGACATAGTTGATAATCTAACTAAATTTTAGATCCATAAAGAAAAGTAAAAAAACATAGGTTTATTTCACTTTAAAAATAAAAATTTGTGTTCAATACAAAATGATAAAAATCTCTATTATGGCTTCAACATTTCTGAAAGCATTACATCTCTACCATTCAATAAATAATAAGTGCTAAATGAGTGGTATGGAAAATAAGTCTTGTGGAAGTTTAAAAGAAGGAAAGATTGCTTCCAGATGAAACAGTCAGGGAATGCTTTACAAGAGTCAGGATTTAAGCTGTGTTATGAAAAATGGGCAGGATTTAGATTTGGAGAAGCAGAGTAGGGAGGACTGTGTTGAGAGGTCTTATAATAGGAGTAAAATGTAAAAACAGAGCTAAATTTTCAATTTTCTCTGCCTTGGGTTTGATGAAATAAGATTAATATATTTAAGCATGAAGCCAAGAGGGAAATGTCCTTTCTCTCTTTCATTGACTTTTGAACTCTCTTCCACTATCACTGTATAATTTTTAAAAAATAAGTGTCCCTTGACAATATCTTTTCTATTATATTTTATTGGATAATGATATAATCACATTTGTGGCTTGGGAAATAATATATTTCTATAATTATGATACTATGTTATATTTACAATGTGAAATAAAAGCAAGTGAGTGTGTGTTGTGTTGTGTTGGTGTGGTATGTGTGGTGTGTGTCATTCTATGAAAGCTGGGTTTCTCTAGTTCATAAAGAAACCAGACAGCTGTATTTCATCTTCTTCTCTCTTCTCCCTTCACTTCTCCTCTCCTCTCCTCTCCTCTCCTCTCCTCTTCTCTCTTCTCTTCTCCTTTCTCTCTTTCTTTTTTTTACCCGAGTAGGAAGAAAGGCATTTTCTCTTCTCAAGCAGAATACCGATTGAAATATAGCTGGGCATTGGAAGTTGCAGAGCATACCATGTCTAATAAACTTCATGGAAATCTGGTGACAAGAGGTGGTTCTGGATTTAGTTGTTTCCTCAGAAAAAAAGCTCTGTTCTTGATCTTCCAACAGCCACGTCACCTATATTATCTTAACTGGCAAGGGACACAGTCTTGCATACTCTCCTATGTGCTGGCTAATAAAGTTCTTTGGCAATTTAATCATTAGTAAGACGTATTATGAAAAAATCTTTGGAAAATGAAATTACAAGTGAGTATCTGCTGGGGAAAAAAAGGACAATGCCTTAAATACATATCCAAGCTGAAAATAAATGATTTGGGGATTTTCTGCTGTTTAGCATTATTTGCACCAATGAGCCCCTCTATTCCTTCTGGTAACCAAATGTTGACTTAGTTTGTCTGCTAGAAGTCTACTCCAGCTGCAAAGAGATGAAGTAATTATGGTAGATTCAAGTTAATTGTCAATATAAATCCCTGACTCAGTTATGTATAAATACAAAGTATTTTATTTCCTGTTTTATTTGGTAAAAGTTTTTATGAAATATACTAAGGTGAATTTTAGGTTAATATATAAAAATAATTATCAAATACCAAATATGGTGAAAATTATCTGCATTTCATTTTCTCTAAATAATGTAGCCTCATCTGTTAATATATACCAGTTCAATTTAAAATATTTATTACACCCTCTTTGTGAGTAAAATCCTATGATCACATCACCTTAGGAGTTATTTAGATGTGATTAAAGCTTAGAATTTCAGCTGGACAAGCCCACAATGTTTGTGGCTCCACTTTGCACCTTAAAACTTGCATTTGCACCTGCAAAAGGCTGAAATGAATAATAAGTCAGCACATGTGTCTTCCATTATTCATTTTTTTTTTTTATGAGCAGATGTGGGTGATGTGGGCAAAGAGCTAGATGCATCTTTAATTGAGAAAACCTGTGGAAAAGTTATCCTTAAATCTCTCCTAGGGAATTGACTTAGAACACTATGCACCATGAATTGGAAACTACGAATCAGACCCAAATGTTGACCAGACAACCCAAGCCTGAACATAGGCTGTCAAAAGTGAACATTATAAACATTAATCTCAGTTTTTTTTCTTTCAAATTTCTCTATAAATAGTACTGTGTCCACTAGGTTTTTTAAAATGTTCACTCTAAAGTAATATAAACCATCAGGAATAAAGACATAACACCCAGTTAAATTTATTTGGAGAAAAATAAATTGGATCCCAATCTTATTTTTTCATGCTGTACTCACACAGAAAGAATTTCAAATTGTGCAACTTCGTTTTTTTTTTTTTTAATTTACATTTAACTGTTATCTTTGAATATTTAGTCTATTGTAACTTGTCAAGTTCCTACTGTTGAGGAGTGAAGGTAAGATTGAACAAGACACAGACCCTGAAACAAATAAAAGTGAAGTCTATAAGGTTTGGCTATTCTAGAGCCTATACTAATAATATAGTTCTTTGTTAAATCAAAATTTTTTCTGTTTTTAGCATAAAATTGAAAATTAGATTGTTCTATAAAAACTAATGCTAAGACAAAACAATTAAAAATAACTATAGCTACAGTAATTTGTTAATGGTAACACAGTATAAAAAGATGTATATTGTAATGTCAATAAAATAAAATATGGGGAGAGGAAAAGTTAAAGTTTCCAAAGTTTTAAAATATGGTTAACATTAAGTTGGTATCAGCTTAAAATAGACTTTTATAACTACAAGATGTTTTACGTCCCATTATAACCACAAAAAAGACTTGTAGTAGATACACAAAATAGAAAGGAAAAGGAATAAAAGAATACCATTATAAAAATTATCAAGTCACAAAAGAAGATAGCAAGAGAAAAAGAAAAAAAACAAAGAAACTATCAAATAGTTGGAAAATAATGAATAAATGGCAGTACATCCTTATCCATCAATAATTACTTAAAATGTAAATGGATTATTCAAATGACATAGAGTGGTTGAATGGATTAAAAAAATGAGATCCAACTGTATGCCACCTACAAGAGACTCACTCTAGCTTTAAGGGCACACATAGGTTGAATGCGAAGGCACTAGAAAAGATATTCCATGCAAATAGTAATCAAAAGAGAATGAGGTAGCTGGATTTATATCATACAAAACAGACTTTAAGTCAAAAACTATCACAAGAGACAAATAAGGTCAGTATATAATGATAAAGGGATCAATTTATCAAAAGGCTATAACAAATACAAATATACATGTACCCAATATCAGAGCACCTAAATGCATAAAGCAAATATTGCCAGAACTGAAGGGAGAAAGAGGTAGCAATACAATAATCATAGGGAACTTTAATACCCCACTTTCAATGATATATTGATCATCCAGGAAAATAAATCAGAAAATATCAGACTTGAAAGACAGTAGAGACCAAATGGACCTAACAGACATATATAGAACATTCTATTCAATTGCAGCACTGTGTGTGTGTGTGTGTGTGTATATATATATATATAAATATATATATATAAATATATATATAAATATATATATAAATATATATATATAAAATATATATATATATATATTTGAAGCTGTCACAGAACATTCTCTAGAATACATGATATGTTAAGCCACAAAAAAGTCTTAATAAATTCAAGAAAATTGAAATCATATCAAGTATCTTTTCTGATTTTCTGACCATGGTGGTATGTATCTAGAAATTAACCAAGGTGGAAAATTAGAAAATTCACAAATACATGGAAATTAAACATCACGTTCTCAAACAGTCAATGAGTCAGAGAAGAAATCAAAAGGGAAATAAAACATATATTGAGACAAACTACCAAAACTTAAAAAATGCAGCAAAGGTAATTCTAAGAGGAAAACTTACAGTGGTAGTTGTTTACATTAATTTGTTTTTGATTTTGTTTTTGTTTTTAGAGACAGGATCTCACTTTGTTGCCCAGGCTGGAGTGGAGTGGTGCAATCACAGCTAACTGTAACCTTGAATCCTTGGGTTCAGATGATCTTCCCAACTTAGTCTCCCAAGTAGGTAGGACTACAGGCATGGAACACCATACCTATTATTTTATTTTTTGTAGAAATTGGGTTGCCCAGGCTAGTCTCCCACTCCTGGCCTCAAAGAATCCTTCTGTCTTGGCCTTGCAAAGTGCTGGATTTGCAGGTATGAGCCACTATGCCTAACCTCAAATCTTTCTTTACTGCTAACTTGACACCCCAGAACAATAAAATAAGCAGAACAAACTAAGCACACAGATAGAAGAAGAAAGGAAATAATAAAGATTAGAACAGAAATAAATAAGGACTAGAAAAGATCAATAATACTAAGAGTTTGCTTTGTGAAAAGATAAAGATGACAAGACTGAATTATAAAGAAAGAGAAAGTATGACCAGACTAACAACTAATAAGGAGATTTAATTAGTAGTCAAAAACCACCCAATAAAAAATGCTCAGCACCTGAAGAATTCACAAGAGAATTCTTCCAAACAATTAAAGGAGAATTAATGTTGATTCTTGTCCAACTTTTTCGAAAAAATTGAAGAGCAGAGAATACTTTCAAACTCATGAGGTCACCATTACCCTAATACCAAAGTCAGACAAGAATACTATAAGAAACAAAACGTACAGGCCAATATCTCTGATAAATATAGATCCAAAAATCCTCAAGAAAATACCAGGAAACCAAATTCAACAGCATATTTAAAAGATCAGCCATCATGGTCAAGTTATACTGATCCCTGAAATGCAAGGATAGTTTAACATATGCAAGTCAATAAATGTGATATGCCACATTAACAGAAGAATGAAAATTATATGATCATTTTAATAGATGCAAAACAAACATTTGACAAAATTTAACATGATTTCATCATAAAAATACTTAATGTATAGAACATACATATAATTACATGCCTCAACATAATAAAGACCATATATGACAAGCTCACAGATAACATCATATTCAATGGTAAAAATTTGAAACTATTGGGGAGGCGGAGCAAGATGGCCGAATAGGAACAGCTCCAGTCTCCAACTCTCAGCGCGAGCGACACAGAAGACCAGTGATTTCTGCATTTTCAACTGAGGTACTGGGTTCATCTCACTGGGGAGTGCCGGACGATCGGTGCTGGTCAGCTGCTGCAGCCCGACCAGCGAGAGCTGAAGCAGGGCGAGGCATTGCCTCACCTGGGAAGCGCAAGGGGGAAGGGAATCCCTTTTCCTAGCCAGGGGAACTGAGACACACAACATCTGGAAAATCGGGTAACTCTCATCCCAATACTGTGCTTTACCAAGGGTCTTAGCAAACGGGCACACCAGGAGACTATATCCCACACCTGGCCGGGAGGGTCCCACGCCCAGGGAACCTCCCTCATTGCTAGCACAGTAGTCTGTGATCTAACTGCAAGGCAGCAGCGAGGCTGGGGGAGGGGTGCCCGCCATTGCTGAGGCTTAAGTAGGTAAACAAAGCCCCTGGGAAGCTCGAACTGGGTGGAGCTCACAGCAGCTCAAGGAGGCCTGCAAGTCTCTGTAGACTCCACTTCTGGGGACAGGGCACAGCTAAACAACAACAGTAACAACAACAACAACAAGAAGAAAAGCAGCAGAAACCTCTGCAGACGCAAACGACTCTGTCTGACAGCTTTGAAGAGAGCAGTGGATCTCCCAACACTGAGGTTGAGATCTGAGAATGGACAGACTGTCTGCTCAAGTGGGTCCCTGACCCCTGAGTAGCCTAACTGGGAGACATCCCCCACTAGGGGCAGACCTACACCCCACACCTCACAAGGTGGAGTACACCCCTGGGAGGAGCTTCCAAAGCAAGAATCAGACAGGTACACTCACTGTTTGGTAATATTCTATCTTCTGCAGCCTCTGCTGCTGATACCCAGGCAAACAGGATGTGGAGTGGACCACAGGCAATCTCCAACAGAACTGCAGCTGAGGGTCCTGACTGTTAGAAGGAAAACTAACAAATAGGAAGGACACCCACACCAAAACCCCATCAGTACGTCACCATCATCAAAGACCAGAGGCAGATAAAACCACAAAGATGGGGAAAAAGCAGGGCAGAAAAGCTGGAAATTCAAAAAATAAGAGCACATCTCCCCCTCCAAAGAAATGCAGCTCATCGCCAGCAACAGATCAAAGCTGGATGGAGAATAACTTTGACGAGTTGAGAGAAGAAGGCTTCAGTCCATCAAACTTCTCAGAGCTAAAGGAGGAATTACGTACCCAGCGCAAAGAAACTAAAAATCTTGAAAAAAAAGTGGAAGAATTGATAGCTAGAGTAATTAATGCAGAGAAGGTCATAAATGAAATGACAGAGATGAAAACCATGACATGAGAAATACGTGACAAATGCACAAGCTTCAGTAACCGACTCGATCAACTGGAAGGAAGAGTATCAGCAATAGAGGATCAAATGAATGAAATGAAGTGAGAAGAGAAATGTAAAGAAAAAAGAAGAAAAAAAAGTGAACAAAGCCTGCAAGAAGTATGGGATTATGTAAAAAGACCAAATTTACGTCTGATGGGTGTCTGAAAGTGAGGGGGAAAATGGAACCAAGTTGGAAAACACTCTTCAGGATATCATCCAGGAGAAATTCCCCAACCTAGTAGGTAGAGCAGGCCAACATTCAAATTCAGGAAATACAGAGGACGCCACAAAGATACTCCTTGAGAAGAGCAACTCCAAGACACATAATTGCCAGATTCACCAAAGTTGAAATGAAGGAAAATATCTCAAGGGCAGCCAGAGAGAAAGGTCGGGTTACCCACACAGGGAAGCCCATCAGACTAACAGCAGGTCTCTCGGCAGAAACTCTACAAGCCAGAGGAGAGTGGGGGCCAATATTAAACATTCTTAAAGAAAAGAATTTTCAACCCAGAATTTCATATCCAGCCAAACTAAGTTTAATAAGTGAAGGGGAAATAAAATCCTTTACAGATAAGCAAATGCTTAGAGATTTTGTCACCACCAGGCCTGCCTTACAAAGACCCTGAAGGAAGCACTAAACATGGAAAGGAACAACCTGTACCAGCCATTGCAAAAACATGCCAAAATGTAAAGACCATCGAGGCTAGGAAGAAACTGCATCAACTAATGAGCAAAATAACCAGTTAATATCATAATGGCAGGATCAAGTTCACATATAACAATCTTAACCTTAAATGTAAATGGACTAAATGGTCCAATTAAAAGACACAGACTGGAAAACTGGATAAAGAGTCAAGACCCATCAGTTTGCTATATTCAGGAGACCCATCTCACACGCAGAGACATACATAGGCTCAAAATAAAGGGATGGAGGAAGATTTACCAAGCAAATGGAGAACAAAAAAAAGCAGGGGTTGCAATACTAGTTTCTGATAAAACAGACTTTAAACCATCAAAAATCAAAAGAGACAAGGCCATTACATAATGGTAAAGGGATCAATTCAACGGGAAGAGCTAACTATCCTAAATATATATGCACCTAATACAGGAGCAGTCAGATTCATAAAGCAAGTCCTTAGAGACTTACAAAGAGACTTAGACTCCCATACAATAATAATGGGAGACTTCAACACCCCACTGTCAACATTAGACAGATCAACAAGACAGAGGGTTAACAACGATATCCAGGAATTGAACTCATATCTGCACCAAGCAGACATAATAGACGTCTACAAAACTCTCCACCCCAAATCAACAGAATATACATTCTTCTCAGCACCACAATGCACTTATTCCAAAATAGACCACATAATTGGAAGTAAAGCACTCCTCAGCAAATGTACAAGAGCAGAAATTATAACAAACTGTCTCTCAGACCACAGTGCAATCAAACTAGAACTCAGGACTAAGAAACTCAATCAAAACCACTCAACTACATGGAAACTGAATAACTTGCTCTTGAATGACTACTGAGTACATAACGAAATGAAGGCAGAAATAAAGATGTTCTTTGAAACCAATGAGAACAAAGATACAACATACCAGAATCTCTGGGACACATTTAAAGCAGTGTGTAGAGGGAAATTTATAGCACTAAATGCCCACAAGAGAAAGCAGGAAAGATCTAAAATTGACACTCTAACATCACAATTAAAGGAACTAGAGAAGCAAGAGCAAACACATTCAAAAGCTAGCCGAAGGCAAGAAATAACTAAGATCAGAGCAGAACTGAAGGAGATAGAGACACAAAAACCCTCCAAAAAATCAATGAATCCAGGAGTTGGATTTTTGAAAAGATCAACAATATTGATAGACTGCTAGCAAGACTAATAAAGAAGAAAAGAGAGAAGAATCAAATAGATGTAATAAAAAATGATAAAGGGGATATCACCACCGATCCCACAGAAATACAAACTACCATCAGAGAATACTATAAACACCTCTGTGCAAATAAACTAGAAAATCTAGAAGAAATGGATTATTTCCTGGGCACTTACACTCTCCCAAAACTAAACCAGGAAGAAGCTGAATCCCTGAATAGACCAATAGCAGGCTCTGAAATTGAGGCAATAATTAATAGCCTACCAACCAAAAAAAGTCCAGGACCAGATGAATTCACAGCTGAATTCTACCAGAGGTACGAGGAGGAGCTGGTACCATTCCTTCTGAAATTATTCCAATCAATAGAAAAGGAGGGAATCCTCCCTAACTCATTTTAGTAGGCCAACATCATCCTGATACCAAAGCCTGGCAGAGACACAACAAAAAAAGAGAATTTTAGACCAATATCCCTGATGAACATCGATGCAAAAATCCTCAATAAAATACTGGCAAACCGGATTCAGCAACACATCAAAAAGCTTATCCACCATGATCAAGTGGGCTTCATCCCTGGGATGCAAGGCTGGTTCAACATATGGAAATCAATAAATGTAATCCAGCATATAACAGAACCAAAGACAAAAACCACATGATTATCTCAATAGATGCAGAAAAGGCCTTTGACAAAATTCAACAGCCCTTCATGCTAAAAACTCTCAATAAATTCGGTATTGATGGAAAGTATCTCAAAATCGTTAGAGCTATTTATGACAAACCCACAGCCAATATCATACTGAATGGGCAAAAACTGGAAAATATCCCTTTGAAAACGGGCACAAGACAGGGATGCCCTCTCTCACCACTCCTATTCAACATAGTGTTGGAAGTTCTGGCTAGGGCAATCAGGCAAGAGAAAGAAATCAAGGGTATTCAGTTAGGAAAAGAAGAAGTCAAATTGTCCCTGTTTGCAGATGACATGATTGTATATTTAGAAAACCCCATTGCCTCAGCCCAAAATCTCCTTAAGCTGATAAGCAACTTCAGCAAAGTCTCAGGATACAAAATTAATGTGCAAAAATCACAAGCATTCTTATACACCAGTAACAGACAAACAGAGAGCCAAATCAGGAATGAACTTCCATTCACAATTGCTTCAAAGAGAATAAAATACCTAGGAATCCAACTTACAAGGGATGTAAAGGACCTCTTCAAGGAGAACTACAAACCGCTGCTCAGTGAAATCAAAGAGGACACAAACAAATGGAAGAACATAGCATGCTCATGGATAGGAAGAATCAATATCGTGAAAATGGCCATACTGCCCAAGGTAATTTATAGAATCAGTGCCATCCCCATCAAGCTACCAATGAATTTCTTCACAGAATTGGAAAAAAACTGCTTTAAAGTTCATATGGAACCAAAAAAGAGCCCGCATTGCCAAGACAATCCTAAGTCAAAAGAACAAAGCTGGAGGCATCACACTACCTAACTTCAAACTATACTACAAGGCTACAGTAACCAAAATAGCATGGTACTGGTACCAAAACAGAGATATAGACCAATGGAACAGAACAGAGCCCTCAGAAATAATACCACACATCTACAGCCATCTGATCTTTGACAAACCTGACAAAAGCAAGAAATGGGGAAAGGATTCTCTATTTATTAAATTGTGCTGGGAAAATTGGCTAGCCATAAGTAGAAAGCTGAAACTGGATTCTTTCCTTACTCCTTATATGAAAATTAATTCAAGATGGATTAGAGACTTAAATATTAGACCTAATACCATAAAAACCCTAGAAGAAAACCTAGGTAGTACCATTCAGGACATAGTCATGGGCAAGGACTTCATGTCTAAAACACCAAAAGCAACAGCAACAAATGCCAAAATTGACAAATGGGATCTAATTAAACTAAAGAGTTTCTGCACAGCAAGAGAAACTACCATCAGAGTGAACAGCCAACCTACAGAATGGGAGAAAATTTTTGCAATCTACTCATCTGACAAAGGGCTAATATCCAGAACCTACAAAGAACTCAAACAAATTTACAAGTAAGAAACAAACAACCCCATCAAAAAGTGGGCAAAGAATATGAACAGACATTTCTCAAAAGAGGACATTCATACAGGCAACAGACACATGAAAAAATGCTCATCATCACTGGCCATCAGAGAAATACAAATCAAAACCACAATAAGATACCATCTCATACCAGTTAGAATGGCAATCATTAAAAAGTCAGGAAACAACAGGTGCTGGAGAGGATGTGGAGAAATAGGAACACTTTTAGACTGTTGGTGGGACTGTAACTAGTTCAACCATTATGGAAAACAGTATGGCGATTTCTCAAAGATCTAGAACTAGAAGTACCATATGACCCAGCCATCCCATTACTGGGAAGATTCCCAAAGGATTATAAATCATGCTGCTATAAAGACACATGCACACGTATGTTTACTGCGGCACTATTCACAATAGCAAAGACTTGGAATCAACCCAAATGTCCATCAGTGACAGACTGGATTAAGAAAATGTGGCACATATACACCATGGAATACTATGCAGCCATAAAAAAGGATGAGTTTGTGTCCTTTGCAGGGAAATGGATGCACTGGAAACCATCATTCTCAGCAAACTATCGCAAGAACAGAAAACCAAACATCGCATGTTCTCACTCATAGTTGGGAACTGAACAATGAGATCACTTGGACTCGGGAAGGGGAACATCATACACCAGGGCCTATCATGGGGAGGGGGGAGGGGGGAGGGATTGCATTGGGAGTTATACCTGATGTAAATGACGAGTTGATGGGTGTTGACGAGTTGATGGGTGCAGCGCGCCAACATGGCACAAGTATACGTATGTAACAAACCTGCACGTTGTGCACATGTACCCTAGAACTTAAAGTATAATAATAAAAAAAAATGCTGTACACACGCACACCCACCCACACACTTAGGAATGCTATTTATCCTTTTAAAAAAGAAAGAGAAAGCTTGTCATTCAAGACAACATAGATGAACCTAGAGGACATTATATATAGTGGAATACCCCAGGCCAAGAAAGACAAATACTGCATAATCTTACCTATGTGTGGAATCTAAAAATGTTGATTTCTTAGAGGCAGAGAGTAATGTGGTGGTTACCAGGGATTGGGACATGGGGCAAGGACGGAGATGTTGGTCAAAGCATACAAAGTTTCAGTTATGTAGGATGAATAAATTTGGAGATCTATTATAGATCTCCAAACTAAAGTTAATAATACTGTGTCTACTTAAAATTTAAAGTAGATCTGAAATATTCTCACCATACATACAAAAGAAAAGGTAAACATATAAGGTGATTAATATGCTAATTAACTTGATTAAAGATAAATATAATTATTTCATAATGTATATGTGTATTAAAACATGTTGTATACCTTGACTATATTATATTTTTACTTGCTAATTATACCTTAATAAAGCTGGAAAAAATTGAATTAAATCTATACATTAGGAGAAATTTGTTATCTTTATTGAGTTTTCTTATATATGAATATCTATGTCTCCACATTTATTTAGGTCTTCTTTAAGGCTTTAATAAATTTTCAGTATTTTTGTTAAGCCTAAAACAACCAATGTTATGCCTAAAACCTTCGCTTCTTGGTGTTGAGTATTGGGTAGAGAACACGGAATTGGATATTAAGAAATAATTCCCTAAGAAATTTACTATTTAATGAAGGAGACCAGGGACACAATTATAATACAGAATAATTAGTGTGCAAAGGAGTAATGGCAACCAATAGAAAAAGCACCTATATCAGTACTGGGGAGCTGTTAGACCTGAACGGTAAGTTCGTGTCCGCCATGTTTGGAGAAAGCGTGGAAGACAGATCTAAGTAAAGAAAGAAGCATGCGAAAGATACAAATATGAGAAAATATGATGCCTTATAGAAACAGCATGAACACTTGCCATACACAGCACACACACACACACACACAGAGAGAGAGAGAGAGAGAGAGAGAGAGAGAGAGAGAGAGAGAGATAGGAGTGGAGATGAATTTGGAGAGCTAATAATTATAGCTAATATTACTATGTGTTGGACAGTATTCTAAGAAAATTCAAAATTCATCTCATCTAGTCCCCATCATAATCACATGAAGAAATCCCCCCATTTAAAAAAATAAGAATTCTGAGGCCTGAGATAAATTAAGTGCTTGCCCAACATCCCCAGGAAGTAGATGATGCAATTCAAACCTAGGCTCCAGGCTTTATGCTTTTAATCACTGCACTGTGTGGTTTTGTGAAGGAACAAGTTGAGATATTTTTAGGGGTACAAACCCCTAAACTTATCTAGTTAGAATTTAGCAATCTTTGAGGAGTTTTAGGTCTTGAATTTTAGCAAAGTTAAAAAAAATAGCTGAATAAAAGACTGGAGGGGAATGCTTCTGCAATCAGGAAAAAGAGCTAAGGGCAATGTTTGTATAGATGCTCCTTAAGTTATGATGGTGTTAATTAAGTCCCAGTAAATCTATCATAAGTTGAAAATATCATAAATTGAAAATGCACTTAATAAAGTACACTTAACCTACCAACCATCATAGGTTAGCCTACTCTATCTTAAACATGATGAAAACAGCTATATTAGCCTATTTGGGGGCTAGACCATCTAACACAAAGCCTATTTTTTAAATGAAATGTTAAATTTCTCATATAATTTATTGAATGCCGTATTGAAAGTGAAAAACAGAATGGTTGTATAGGTACTCAAAATGCGGTTTCTACTGACTGTGTATTTCTTTTGTACCATCATAAAGTCAAAAAGTCATAAGTGGAAGTACCGTAAGTCGAGGAACACCTGTATTCTAGAAAAAGACAGAAGTGTAAAGAAGATAGGGCACAAGGATGAAGAAAACTGCAAATTTTCAAGTGATTTTAAGGAGGCAAAGGGCAGCATCAATATAACTTGTTGAGGGAAATGTTTGGGAGAATGAGTTGAAGTGGCTGAATTCTTGGCTTCCAACGTAAACATTTTGATAGATGATAGTGCAACTGATTGCAAAAGCAATAGCTTAAGTGTTATGTCCTCTTGGAGGCCTTCCCTGAGCCTGCTGCCTCCACAGCTGCCTTAACTCACATGGAGTTAAGAAGTAAGTACCTGTTCTCTGGGTTTTTATAACACTCTGAGAATACCATGTTCATCCTAGTCATCATGTTGCATAGTTTTTCCCATTTGACTCAGGCTCTTTGAAGTCATCTTTTGCACCAGTATCTCCAAACGCTAACAGAATCAGAGGTTCATTTAAATATTTGTTGAATGAGTACAATCACTCATATAAGTGGTAGGGAAGAA
The DNA here is from genome assembly GCF_024542745.1 of Macaca thibetana thibetana. NCBI lineage: Eukaryota > Metazoa > Chordata > Mammalia > Primates > Cercopithecidae > Macaca > Macaca thibetana. The sequence continues at coordinate 66,487,585 of NC_065585.1, forward strand.
TAGGGATAAAGAAACACCAGAAAGTAACTTTTATGACATATGTGCTACCTTAGAGGAAAAATAATTTAGAAATATGGGGAGTATTTTATCAATTATTTCTCATAAAACATGAGATTTAGGAAAACAATAATTTGGGAAAAGATGACTGGCTACAAATATTATTTTAATAAGCAAAATGTGCTTCTTTGGGCCATAGTTTAAAATACTGCAAGAAGGAATCTTTTCCTGAGGGTGACCTGCATCTTTTATATTTATCAAAATAGTATGTTATGAAGACACCTTCAATATGAAAATTCAGTGGCTGGTGTGGGGGGCAAAGAAGGCTTGGCTAAATCTACAAAAAGTACTTTTATGGAAAACAATAGGAATGACGTGATAAGGGGATAAAAATGGAGGAAGTACCCAGCACAAAATAATTACAAATGGGGGCAGGAGCAGTGGGACTGCTTATGGTATGGAAATCCAAAGCGTGGCTCAGAAACCAAGAGAGATTTCATTGGAGGCAACACAAGTACAGCTCGTATGAATCACTGTGAGCCTAGTGATGCACCACTCATCATTGTCCCTCCCATTCCTTGTGTTGTCTGTGCTTAAGACTTCAAGAATTCTTTTTACCCAGAAGTGGGGCAATATCACTGACCAAACTTTTAGTTCATAGCTCTACATGTGACTGGTATCTTACTCAATCTTCTCATCTCTCATCCTTTAATACCTAATTTCCTACCTGTATCATTGAATATATATATATATATATATATATATATATCTCTGTGTATATCCTATTCATCTAATTATGTATTTATCTGTGAGTGCCTTTATTGATGGAAGCAGTTTCTTAGTGGTTGTATATTACTTCTTTCTACCTTCTTGACACTTCACAAGGAGTCTTGTGCATAAAAGACATTCGAAAAGTGTTAAATATGTGACAGAAAATGTATATCATATGATAATTTTACAGTCATTTTATAAGGAGGATGGATTGAGAAAACAAATGGGAGGATCTGTTATTTGCTGTCCTTTTGTCAACTTGGAGACTTATAAATGATGACTGTAGGATGCAGTGTATTAGAGGAGATAAATTAATCCACATTTGAAGCAAACAAAAGACATGTTTAAGGGCCAAGGTGGAAGTGAAGAGTGTCAGAGGAAGGAGAAAGAGAAACTGAAAGGCAGAATTTGAAAGCGATAGGAGCTGATGCTGTGGACCTACCTTGGAAAGAAAACAAATTTTGAAGTAAAGTTTTGTGCTCTGAGATATAAAAAGCCCTTCTATGAACTCTTTTAATTTTTAGTCAAAAAACACCCTATTCCTTAGAAGGATTCAGTTATTTGCTTATATTATTATTATTATTATTATTATTATTATTATTAGTGTGGTAGGGAATGAGATAGGCTAAGTCCTGGGCATGGAGACAAGAACAGAAACTTCCATGGGGTGCAGCTGTATTCACATTAGGCAGGCAGGTAGGGAGACAGATACAGGAATAGAACCCAGTCTTCCAGGGAGAAGAGCCAATTAGCCCTGAATGGTCGCTCCCTGCCTTTAAACAAAGAGTCTACTAGGGATGAGAATAAAAGGAAAGAAAATTGGCATTTTCAAACTATGGTAGTATGCCAGTGTACCCAGACAGAATAAATGCACGATGCCAATCCCAAAGAGAGAGATGAGGCTCAGCAGTAGAGGGAGAGCCACATAATTCTGTTTCTGCATTCTAAACTCTGTGAGGATCAGAGTCTTTCCATCTGATTAATCTTTCCCCATATTCTCTGTTATCTTCCTAAACACTGATCAGTTTATCTCAAAATGTAAAGCTTGAGATATTATAATATTACATATACATAAAATTTAAAAATACGGGTACTTAGATTATAATGGACATTCAAATAACATTTATTCCTCTTTCTGTATCTTTGTTCAGGTAGCTGTTGAAATTTTTATTCAATTGTAAATAGAAAATAGAAGGAGTGATGTGACCTACTCTTAACCTAATTTTTAAAACAGGAAAAATTGTTTTTTAATTAGAGAGTAATGGGGTTCTTGTGAGAAGGGCCTTGTCACCTTAGAGTTCTCAGTTATTGGTGAATGGAATGCTGGACAGAATTAGACATGTGTCCAAAATGCTATAAAAGGAAAAATGTAAATTCTGCAGAGATTAGGAGCTCCCAGACAATGTCAGCCTGGAAATTTGGTCATAGTCCTAGATGATGCTGATGATAATAATAAAATACCCTATTGTTCTTCGGCTATCTCTTTAAAATTGTCACCTCTCCCTCTTCTCACTTGTCTCTTAGTTTCCAGGGTGGTAGAAGTTTGTCTCAGTTTCCTCTAACCTATTTCAATAACACTGTGTAGCTATAGCCTAGAAAATAACACAAAGTGTGGTTTTGTTCCCTTCACCTTCGCCACCGCCAAAAAAGATCATCATTGCTGAAATTCCTCAGCATTAACAGCCTCTTCGCTGATCACAGGAGGTAACCATTGTCAAAGATTAGGGTGCAATCACAAGGTCAGGACATGTCTGTACCACTTTAATGGTTCTTTTATCTCTTCCTCCTAGGTCTAATAGGATAAGAAACTAGATTGAACTCTATAGAGCTCATCCTATCTACACAGTTTCTTTCAGGAAACTGCTTTATTCCTATTTCCAGACAGCCAGAGTTGTGTAAGATGTTTAGACGTTAGTCATATAGTCTCTAAAACTTCCACCACAACAGATTTGATGCCACTGCTTGACCCACTACGGGCGGGGGGGATGAGTTAAGAAGGTTGGGAGGCTCCCCAAATGCATATTAGATTGTAAAATTACATTGATCCTAATGATAAAGAAAACGGGGAAGGTAATATATAGAGATAGATATAGCTAGATAGAGAGCAATCCAATAAGACATCATTTTGAAAGAATTGGTGGAAAAGATGGTCTGGATGACATTTAGCTGAGGATGTTCTTTACAGTAACACAGAGCAATGTAAGATACATCAAGGATGCTTAGATCTGCAGTGAAAAAAATATATGGACAACAAAAATGCTTTTTAATTTCATTTTTTTATTATTTTGTTCAATGAATGAAGCATATTAAGGCATGACTACTCACTGAAACAAAAGTTGTAATGCAAAGAGTTCAAGAAAGTAGTTCTACTCAACCATTTCTATTTTGCTTCATGTCAAAAGGAAATATTATTAGAATCTTATTTTAGAGTAAGCATTCATAAGAAACCATGATTGAATGAAAAGAGTAAAGTGACTACTTAGCAGCTCTTCCAACTCACAACAATGGAGCTCAGTTACTGTGAGAACTTGCATATGCGTTTGAAATGTTCTCAGTGATCTCTGAGGATTCAGGAGAACTAGAAAGAAATATGGGAATATAGGAAACAGGTACTTGTTACCACCTTTATTAAAGAAAAACTGGGGGTTATAATATATAAATCAATACACATGTCTTCAGTACCAGGCAAATTCTAGAATGGCTTATCTTATAGGTAATTTGCAAAAATATGAATGATTTAGAATAATGCTAGCCTGAGTTCATCATATACTACAGGTTAACCTCAATATTTTGATAAATTAGAACAAATTCAGTAAATGTATAAACATAGTCTTTGTATTTTTGCAAGAAATCAGAATAATTTTTCCATTATGTCCTTTGAAAGAAAATGGAGGAATAAAGGCTCTGGACTAGACAAAAACATTTGATAAATTTGCATTCTGTTACATAAAATGGACTTGGTCATGGGTCTCTTGGAGTCAGGGAATATTTATCTTGGTGTGCGAGCATGCAGTACATAGTAAATACTCAGAAATATTAATATCTGACTGAGTGAAGAAATGAATATTGAATAAATTTATTAAATAGTTTGTTATATAAACACTTTTGGGTAAGGACAGTGCTAAAAGAAACATTGAAAAGTGGCTTTCATTCGGGTTCCCTGGATATTTCTGTCCAAATGCCTGTTGACAATGATGAGGTTGGCTCTGAATCTATCTTTTATTTAGAAACACACTAATGATTATTATCAGTGAGACTGAGACATTTGTGTCAATATTGTGGGTAATTATAAGTCAGAGAAAGTAGAAGCTAAGTGATTGACATGTTGTTTTTAAATTTTTTGAGTGTGTCCAGATATTTGTAGAAGTATCTTACATTATAAAAATTCTGAAAGTATTGGAACCGTAGTCTTTAGAATTGCAGTTATTTTCTGTATGTGATACGGTGAATAACTTGAAGTTGTATATTTAATGAGCTTGAAATACTTTAACTTAATATATCCCATTTCATTTTGCAATGAGCAAGGAAACTTTGACCTCACAATGAATGGATCAGAGTTGGCAAGGATTGTGCGTGGTAGTTTTGTGATGCAGATTTCAGCTAATGGACCATGTAATTAAGATGACCAATTGCTAATGCAGTTGGAGAAATTCCAAGAACTCTGATATGAAGCCTACCAATTACAGTACATTTCCCACTACTATCCAAGGGGATTAATAATTCTTTTCATCGTCTTTATTGAAATTCTTCAACAAATTTAAGAATATTTTAATTCATAATGGAAGAAATAGTATATCTACTTGTACAGCAAAGTACAGGAAATGAGAGAGGCATAGCTCATCTCTAAGTATCTATAATAGTTCTATCTGTACTTCTTTATGTTATAGAACTTTCATGATTATATTTTATCTCACTGATATTGAGTGTATATAAATGAATTCACAACATATTGATCTTTTTTGTCAAGGATTAATAAATAACCCAAATAGAGGTTAAAGGCAAGGAATAAAATACATAGATGAGTCAATTCTTTTAAGATACACAGTGTCAGTAAGTAATAAAGAAGATTCTATATAATTATAGCATTTTTCCCCATCCTTTATTTTCACTGCTAGATTTTCCCTAGCTACTCAATAAATGTTTATGGAACTGGATTGAATCATCAATAACACAGTCTTAGTAAAATATTATTTTAAAAGGTGTAACTCTGGTATTCACCTAAAATATAAGTAATTTAAATCATGTAATTTATCTTTGACTCTCTAGTGCTAAGCCTAGTATGTAATATTTAATTTTAAGTCAACGTATGTTAATTGGAAGAATGCATGAATAAATCCTTTACTTTTCAATTAGCTCTAATTACAAGTTATTTGTTTTGGTAATGTTGTATTACTCTAAAGGAAGACTGAAGCACTTGTAGAGGAATGTCAACATTTATAATACTTGAGTAGTCAGAACTAGGCTGGTTGTTTTATATTAATCTTTATATTTTTATGCTTAAAACATTTAGAAATCAGCAAATATTTAGTTTGTCTTATATTTGTGTTTTTTTCTTCAATCTAAATTGTTCTATAACATTTATTAACTTAGTATTTTTTGTGTTCATATAGTACTAAATGGTGGGAATATAACTGCATATAAAGACATACACAATTTTCTTTCTTTCAGTGTCTTCCCTTGCAAACGTATAAATATGAGCTAAGCTAAAAAAACACATTTTTAAACGCATAGCTGAGTAATCAAGACAATAAAGGAAATCTCTCAACAACACAGAAGGAATTAAAAGCTGAAATCAATATTTCAAAGCAACATGAAATCTGAGGCTTTTCTTTGGGCATGGGCAGGATACAACATTCTGGAATTTCAGGGACTAGCTAAATGAGGTTTAGGTTATTAGGCCTATGGAAGAAGAGAAATGAGATCTGAGAATTGTAATTAAATCTTCCTTCTCCAAAAGAGTATACCTTCAGTGAAAGAGCAGGCTGGAAAAATCCAGTGGCAAGGAAAGCAGACAGACATTAAAACCTGGATTTTTTGCCAGTAGCTAGAGATGACAGGGCATGTGACTCTTAAAAATATATGTCATAGGCTTGCTTGCCTCACACCAGTTTGGGGCTTTCATTTATACTAGCTGAGTGGTCAGGAAAACTGGAAGCTGAGATATTAAGTAACAGGGGTATCAGTTTGTTGGCATATTCTGTCTGCAGCAGAAGCCTTTCTGGAGGGAATCATTCTTAACCTAGGTTCTTTGTAGTCTTCCACAGATGAAATGCAATCAAATATGAGTGTATAACTACAAGAAATATCAAATGCATGCAGTAAAAAAACCAATAGGGAACAATTTAAACCCTCATCGTATTGAAATCATTACTTATAGAATATAAAAGAACAAGAATAAAATGCTTAGAGAATTCAATATATTTTCAAAAAAGTGGACAAATATTAAGAGGATATATAAAGTAACCAAATAAGCCAGGCATGGTAGCACACACCTATGGTCTTGGCTACTTGGGAAGCTGAGGCAGGAGGATTTCCTGATCCCAGGAGTTTGAGGCTGCAGTGAGCTATGGTTGGGCCACCACACTCCAACCTGGGTGACAGAGTGAGACCCTGTGTCTAAAAAATTAAAATAAGTAAAAAATAAGAGATAAACAAGTAGAATTGGAAAAGGAAACATTGAAAATTTGGATTAATCAGGGTAGGCAAGGCTATGTTGTGGCAAAAAGCCACCCCAATAACAAAAGTTCCTTGTACTCCCTTAAAGCCTGCTAAGAGTCAGGTGACTCCCCTTGGCAACTGTCCTCTATGCAGCAATGTAGACATCCAAGCTAAATGAACCTCACAGCTCTGCCATCTCAACATAAGGTCCTCCTCTTGGCTCAAGCTAAGGTATAATTGAAGGGTAGCAAACAGGCTCATCTGAGGTTCCTCTTCAAAGTAGAGGAAAAGTAGGTTCCTCTTCAAAGAATACAGAAGCACTTGTAGAGGAATGTCAACATTTACAATACTTGGGTAGTCAGAACTAGGCTGACCATCACTGTTCAAAACCCAACATACAGCATCATTATCAAGAAGACTGAAAAATGTGTGGGAACACAGAGAATAATTTTCTTCTGTAGAGTTGTAGAATTAAAACTATAGTAATTCAAATCAAAATCTCCATGGATGAGTTAAATAGAAAATATAGCATAAAAGATAAACTATAAACTAAAAAATTATAAACTAATGATAAATTACTATGCAATAATTAATAATAACATAAGTGCAGCACATAGATGCTAGGATATAGATAATTTTTAAAAGACAGCTTAAGTGGCAAAAAAGAGAACAAGAAGAACTAACATGTATCTAACTGGATTCTAAAAGGAGAACAGAGAAGAATAGGGAATATACAATGTTTACAACTTTTTGACAATTCATAAGAAGTAAAAATTCAGACTCTAAAACCACCACATAAGCCAAACATAATAAATATATAGAAATCCATATGTAGTCACCACATGGTGAAGCCACAGAACACCAAAGACATAGCCACCAGAGATAAAATAAATATACAAAGCAGCAAATCAGGCTGCAAATGAACTTCTCAACATCACAAGGCAATGGGAGAATACTTACAAGTTGTAGAAGCAGTATCTGTTGACAAAGAATTGCATATCTCACATGACAGTTTTCCAAAAGAGGGTGAAACAAAGATATTTCAAGCAAACGAGATGCTAAGAGACCTTGCCTCACACAAAAATCTAATTTATGAGACAAAAAATAAGAATAAAACACGGAAAAATGACAATTATTTCAATAAGCATATGAAATATTAAAACATATAGACCAATACAAATATGAAAATATTTTCAACTTCATTAATAACCAGAAAAACACATTTTATTTCTAACCAATTGACAAAAATTAACAAGTCTCATCAAACCAAGTATTGGTGGAAGGGCATTTAGTCTTATACTCTTTATATGAGAACTGATTTCTGTAAAATTACTTTGGGAAAAGATTTGTTGTTATTTAATAATGTTGAAACGTGAAATCCAGTTATTCTGTGTAATCCTTGCACATGTATCCCAGAAGAAATAAATGGATATATCCATATTGTTTGGCAAAAAAACCTAGAAATAACCTAAATATCTAAATATCCATTGATAAAACAATACATAAAATTATATATATAATTTGCAAATGTGTTATATGTAAAATTTATATATATAAAATTATGTGTGCATTGTATATAATTACATGCATACACATGTGCAGATATAATGGTATGCTGTGCAACATTGAAAATAAATTATACAAAGTCCAATAACATAAGCCTAAGCACTGTTTGTTAATAGCTACACAACAATAAAGGGCTGGAGGGGAGGATGCATTGAGTGAGAAGTGTGATGAGAACTTCAATAATGCTAGTAATGTATTTCTCAAACTGAATGATAGGATGATTTATTTTTCATATAGCACATTTAATAATATATCCTTTTTATATGTAAAATATTTATATTCAAAGTACAAAAATTACAGTGTTTTTCCTCTCATGTGTAGAAGTTTACACTAAGTAATATAAATTTCAACATTGACAAATACTATTGAGAAATGTACATGGGGTTACTATTTAGAATAGGAATATGCGACTTCAAAACATTTTTATTTTACAATATGTGCTTGTTTGTTACATGGTTATTAAAGGTGAAATGGTGAGGTTTGAGCTGCTAGTGTACTTATTACCAAAATATTGAACATTGTACCCAACAGTATGATAAGCAAGGTCTCTCAACCACCTTCAAAATGTCCATGCCCTAAATTCTGAAACCTCTAAATATGTTATGTTACATTGAAAAAGGGACTTTGAAGTTGTGATTAAGGTCACTGATCTTGATATGGTAGATATTTCTCTAGATTATATGAGGGGGCTGAACTAATTTTTCTCTAGATTATATGAGGGGGTCGATCTAATTATAATACCCTTAAAAGCAGAGACTCTCCTAATTGAAGTCAAAGAGAGATGAAGGGCAGAAGAAAACACAGGAGAGATGAGACATGAGAGGTACTTGATCAGTGGTTACTACCTTTGAAGGCAAATGTCCACAAGTCAAGGAATGATGTAGCATTTAGGAGCAGAGAATAACCCCAGGCCATCAGCCATCAGGGAAATAAGAACTTTGGTCCTACAATTGCAGGGAACTGAATTCTTTTAAGAGCCTCCCTGAGTCTAGAAGAAGATTCTCCCTTAGAGCTGTGAGAAAGGAACAGCCCTGCTCACACCACGATTTTGGCCTTGTATCAATCTAAACAGAGACTCGGCCAAGCCCATCTGACTGTTGACCTACAGCAACTATGAGATAAATATGTATTGCTGTAAGCCATTAAGTTTGTGGTAATTTATTATACCAGCAATATAAATGGATGTGGTAATAAACATGAAAACCCACAAATAAATACATAATTAATTATTGTGGTAACTACTTAATGGAAAATAGCAGCACACTATGAAACAGGAAAATAGGGCAACCTGCTCGAAGACACTCCGGACATAGAACAAAGGATGAACTTTCTCCATATTCCATTTTTCTTCACTGCGCTTATCCCTATAATGTCAGCATAGTATTCACTTTAAAAATATATAGCACATCTACTAAGTGCAAAGCAATGCAGTAGGTACACAGAGATGGTACAGATGAGGTCAGGGGATACCTCACCTTAGAAAGTCACAAGCACAGGTTGGCAAGCCATGGTCTGGGAACCAGATCTGGTCTGCCATCTGCTTTTGTATGGCTTGCAAACTAAGAAGGATTTTACCGTTTAAGATGGTTGAAAACAAAATCAAAAGAAGAATTATATTGTGTGACATGTAAAAAGTCTACGAAATGCAAAGTTCAGTGTCCATAAATCAAGTTTAAATGGAATACAGCCACATTCATTCATTTGTGTGCCATCTATGCTTGCTTACATATGAAAATGGCCAGATTAAATAGCTGGGAAAGTGACCAAATGACTGACAAAGGCTAAAATATTCACTGCCTAGTCCTTCATAGGAAAAGGATGCCAACTCCAGATCTAGAATGCAGATAAGCCAAGCATATAAATGTTCACGAGAATATGTACAATTGAATAAATGCCATGTAGAGCAATTGCATTTGCTTATGCAGATCAGGAAAGACTACATGAAGCAGCTGACACTGAGATGACCTTTCAAGGAAATGGAGATAAGATTAGGCCTCTCAGAAGTAAGAAGAGATGCCTTGACAGGCCATGTGCCAACAGAATTATTTTGCTGAAGTTTTTCCTCATTAGGTATTTTTCAAATTCTGTTGTAAAAAATTTGAAAAAGAGAAATCTTGGTTTTTTTTTTTTTTTTTTTTGCTTGATTCCTTAAAGTCTTAAGGATAGAAACTCTGATACTAATTTCATGATTTAAATTGTTTTGTACAATGAATTTCTGCTAAAGACGAACCTCTTGCTATCTAGAACTCTTAATTGTACTGTACCTCTACATTGCCATCATTTTTGTAGCACTTTTATTTTTGTTTCTCAATGATTAAATTAAGTTACACTTTTAGAATGGATTTCTTATTATCTCCATTATGCTATGTGTGTCTCCACTGCCCCCTTCTCCCTTTCACTTACTGGAATTACTGTCACCACCAAATTGTACCCCCACCCCTGTGTCTGCTCAGAGGCTGCTTTGCTTAAAGCCACATCTAACAATCTTTATGAGAAACCCAACTCTGCTTCACAGATGCATTTTTTACCTCACAAATTCACTCTTCAAATTCTTCACATTTTCGTGTTTGTATTAGCTAATATATTTACTAATGTTTTAGCTGTTTGTTGATGGAGTTGAATCTCAAATTGTTTTTATTAGCTCCAAATACTATGATGGTTATTAACACCAGAATTAATAGTTAGTTTGTTTCACGGCTCAGTTGCTACAATTGTAGGCTCATCAATGAAAAGTTATCAAAGCTTTTGTGGTGGGAGATTCTGGCTTCCATTCTCCAGCCTTGGTCGAGTAAGTGAATGGTAATACAAATGGTTTGCTTTTCATTTTTCTTTTGGAGATCTCAGCTACATTTAAAGTAAGTAGCTTTCTTGATAAAACTCTCTAAAATTAGAAAGTTGTAGAAATATATAGTAATATGTATCCTAATAATTCAAGTTATCATGGCAACACACAATTAAAACTTTCCTTTGGGACTAACGAGCAAGAATCACAGTCGTTTCTAAGGAATTCAATATATAATGAGAAGAATAATTCAAGTAAATGGGACTGAGTTTCATAAAGAAATGGAAAATAAAAGCAAAAATTTTTTAACAAGGAAATTAATTATTACTGCATTTGATGACTTAACAGTTTTTATGGTCTTATTAGATCCTTTTTTAAATTCCAATTACAGCAGTATTATTTTTTATTTGGCAGGGAAAGAAGTATTGAATTTGTTTCATAGAACCAACACACAAAAAATTACCCTTTTCTAGAATAGGCATAATTTTTTATCAAAATTTATTTTAAATGGAATGTATAATACCATTGATACTACATTCCATTAATATATTGGAAACATTTTGAACAAGGTTAATCAAAGAAGTGTTTTCTTTTTATATATTTGTATCTATATCAACACTCATATTGACATATTTATATCCTCTGTATCTTATTATCTTATATATACTTTATAAAATCCTGTAGTAAGACAAATAAGTCTAAGTTTTATACAATCTAAAATGTTGAATCCCAGCTCATGTAAACAACATGTCTTCTGTGTTTACTGTTATAACTAAATTGTATATAGATCATTTACTATATTTCATTGATTCTAAGATGTCTATTTCTTTTTATTACATTTAGTATCTATGAAATAAGAATGAAACTTACAGTGGATGACCTATGATATTCAATTGCTAGCATTTTTTTCTTTCTAGGTGGATCAAAATATAATGTACTAATATACTTTTCACAATTGATATTGACAGATTCAAAGAAATATTCAGTATTAAGACCACATTTCAGAGTGTAGCACAGTTTGACAGAAAGTGCTTTTCACCCTGTAATAATGGCTTTCCTCTTTGAAAAAAGTTTTAGCTAGTTTAGAGCCAAAGAGCTAGTTTTTTCCAAACCACCTTAAAGGTTACTGTATTGGTTCGCTAGGGCTGCCTTAACAAAGTACCATAAACTAAGGGGCTTAAACAACAGAAATGTATTGTCTCACAGTTCTGAAAGTTAGAAGTCAAAGATCCAGGTATCAGCAGGGCAATGATCCCTCTGAGGTGCTAGGGATCTGTTCCAGGTCTTTCTCTGGGCTTTTGGTATCTCCTTGGATAGTGGCAGCATAACTCCAGTCTTCACAAGGGGTTCTCACTGTGTTCATGCCTGTCTCTTCACATGGCATTCTTTTTATAAGGACACCAGTCATTTGGGATTTCAAGCCCACCCTACTCTAGTATAAACTCAACAAATTACATCCACAATACCCTATTTTCAATCTATTTTATAAGGTTACATTCTGGGGTACTGGAGTTGAGACCTCCACATATGAATTTTGAGGGACATAACTCGACCCATAACAGTGATTGCATTCTGGTCAATGAAATGTAAGCAAATGTGTTAGCTTCTAGAAGCCTTTATTAACAGGCAATTGTTATGTATTCCTCACTAATCTTTGATTCTCTCTCCATCTTGCTACCTCACATCTGAGAACAAAAATGACACTTCAAGTATGTCAGAGAAGCGATCAGGATGAAGTGTCAGTTCCTAAGAACCATAGAGAGTACAGCTGCCACACCAGCTTTGAGTTTAGGTCATGATTGTTACAAAGCCAAACTTAATTTGACTTGATATATGAGCTTTTCCAACATCAGTTACAATCTTAACTGTACCACTTATTGTCTGTGGACCATTTACATATCTCTTCTAAGGCTCATTTTCTCATTTGTAAAAGAACAATAATCATATCTACTTCACCGTGGGTATAAAAAGTTCTACTATATGCACAGTACCCAGCATAGAACTGACACATTAGAGTTTGCTGTTGTTGTAAATATGAAGACTTCCATTCGAGTAGAATGGAATAAATGCTTATTGAAAACCTTTAATTCTATTTTTATTATTTTATTTAAAAATATTGTATTTAAAAGGCACAGATGTTACCAACTTGCAATAGTATTTGTTCGTTCATTTTTTTTATTCAGCAAACATTCAGCACTTTCCATGCACCAGATACTATATTAGGCAATAGAGATGATCCAGTGAATAGAATCAAAATAGTTCTAGCTTCTGCCCCCATGAAGCTTACACTCAAGTTGGATATTAAAGACTGCAGAAGAAAAGTAATAAGTAATGTTGGTGATGGTTACGCACATGACCTCATTTATCTTGAAATGTGCTAAAATGGCAGAATTGTGGAGCTGCAAGAGAAGTACCCTGCTTGATAGAATCAACCTAGAACATGCATGTGGTGACAAAGGTGTCAGATCCCTTGTCACTTGTAATGAGAGTGGCTTGCCAGCACATCTCAGGTTCAAACTAGTGCACTTCAGTGTGAATTTGTTCTGATTGTTTATGATCATATTAATAGCACTTCTAATGAAAAAGTCAGTGAAACACAAGATGCTGTCAGCACCTGTAACTAGATGTTGCAAAATTTAGTTTAAAAAAGGTTTTTAAAAATTATTACTGACAGTAACAATTTTAGAAATTATGACTTTTCATGTGGTAGTTTTATTGTGAATTATGTTCCATCAATGCTGTATGTAAGTAGTTGATGGCCCATCTTTAAAGAGAGTTGCTGTCTCTAGCTTAAAAGCTCATTATTTTTGCTATTTGCTTTTTCCTTCTAGTAGAGATTTTTTTATTGTATTTTTGTGTTTTCCCCATGGGCATACTCTTTTAAATAGATTGCTCTGCTCGTATCATATGTTCTGCCTTTGGAATTGGCATTATTATGTTTGGCCCTTTAATGGAAGAATTATTGGAAGTAAAGAAGGTTTCACCTTGATACAACTAAACCTTGTCTTTGACCATTTTACAATGAGTAATATGTATTTAGATTGTCATTTATTAAACATTGTAACTCCAAATAATACATTTTCATAAAAATATATTTTAGAAAGAATTATTCAATGGTCAATATTAAATTACTTAATAGTTAAAAGTGAAATTGGTTCGTCTTTTGAATAATGTTATTGGAGAAACTGAAAAGTAGAAAAAATAAACTCGAGTGATTTGGTAACAGCCTATTGGGAGACTAGACACCTGTAGCTTTATTGATATGTAGTTTCTAAAAGTAAAAAAAGCACAATGTGATAAAACAACTGCTGTGCTAACATTTACATCTTCTCCAGTGTATTCAAGACCAATGTTCATTGTCTGCGCTGGGCTCTGCTCTTCTCAAACTTCTTCAAAGCTACACAGTTTGATTGTCAGTCCAAATATTTAGAGAATGTTTATAGGTGTACCATACCAGTTATCAATAGCTAAACTTGTTTACCAAGATAGAGAACATTTACACAACATAAAAGTATATATTTTTCTATTTGGTTGAAGGATTCTTATGATTCATAGCTACTGGCAATGAATTTACTTTAAAAATTAGCCGATGATGGATGTAGCCCTTGTGTTAGGACTATGGCCACTGTTCTATTATTGTTTATTTGGAATTACATGACCTGTGATCACCAACAGCAAAAAAATCTGTATGCTAATTTCCTGGCCTACAGTGACATTCAGCTGTGCTTACTCTCCTTTCAGTATAAGGAATGTCTAAAATATTTTCTGACTCTTTGTGCTTAGTGGGAAAAAAGTAAAATAATTTTAGGGTTATTGTTTGTGTTAGATTATTAAACTATTTGCCAAGTCTGACTTATCATGACAAAATTCTATTGAATTTTAGTACCTCTTTTGATCTTCATTCAAAACAGAAGTCATTTCTGAACCTACATGCAGCCTGAGTAAGCACTCATGGGTACTTTTGAGCCATTGAAGCATTCCTGGTTATTGACCCTTGGAATGGCTTCACTAACGGCTTCACTAATGCCCTATGGTATGGAGACCTCATTTCTAACCTTACTCATAGTAATAACTGGACTGAATTTAGTGCTTTAATCACATTATTTTACTTTGTAAAAATTAATATTTTCCTCATTGTTAAAAAGAAAATTGCAAACATTTAACATTCTCACAGATTGATGTTAAACTATTGGTAGATGGAATTTGTGGAGAACGAAGTAGACCAGATGTTTTCATAACATTTTTCCTTTTCAAACATTGTCATGTATAGCCCAAGGCATTTAATGAAGTCATCAAATTGCAGTCAATAACTTAAAATATGTTGGAAGAGTGAGTGTTTTGGGGTTTTTCAGCTCATCTTAAGGACTAGATGCTCTGAGAGCTGGAGTAGTAAAGCAGACACAAGGTAGATTCAGATTGGCCTGGGCTCAGCTACTCAAGAGTTTTACTGAAATTGTAATATTAGGATCTTTACCTACCCTCTATGAGCCTAAGTTTATTTACACAGTAGTGATGATGGAAATGAGCAAAAGCACAATCTTTATTTATTTTTTTTCTTTTTCTTTTTTTTGGAAACAGTGAAACACTACCCCAATTCCCCTCACTACATGGGATAATTACTTAACCTTTGCAGGCCCCACTTTATTCATCTTTAAATTGATTCTAAAGATAGTGCCTTTTTCTCAATGTGTTATTGTAAGAAATAAATGAGTTTCTCCAGGTGAAACATTTGGAATGCCTCAGGGAATGGGTTAAATGCTCAATAAAAGTCGACATTTTAGTTATAATTGTCATGTGTTGTATATGAAAAAGTCAAGAGTTTGGTTTGAGAAGTAAAGCAAGGTATAGATTGTGAAGGGATTATTTTCCTGTTGTGGGAATGACATAAACATTTGCATTTTAGCGAGATATACTGATTGTGTGGACAAGGCTTATTTATGTAAAAGGAGGGCTTACCCTGGAAGGCATGGTGCAAGGTTCACAACTAAGGTGGAACAAGTAAAAATTATATGTAAGAAGAGGAATTGATGTATTTTATGTCATTTTGCAGGTAGGACTAACATCGTTTGACAACTAAATATGTAGAGAGGAAGTAAGTTGATAACCCTTTTGTACCTTGAGCAATAAAGTCTTATAATGATCGTCAAATATGATAAAGGTAGATGATGGTCCTATTAACAGACATGAGAAAAGCAAGAAAAGAAGATTTGGAAAGACAAGAATGATGAAAGTAATTTTAGAAATTATCTATGCTATGCTGAGGACCAATATACAGTGACAGTAGAAAAAGTGGTAAAAGTTATTTGGGAAATAGTTAAATACATCTTTTTGGGAATTAATGAAGAAGTTTGAAGAATCAGACAAAACCTGATTTCCTACCAAATGCCGTGATGATATAATTGTTCCTTTGAAGAATGTAAGACGCACTTGGGGAAAGTAGGAAGAAAAAATACTTAAATTTATTCTAAATATGACAAATTAAACAGCTCATTTCTTAATACTCTTCTAAAGAGAGATGGACTACTTGAATTGTGTGATTATTGACACAAGTGATTACTGAGAACTGAGGTCTGTATAAAGGGCAAAATACTACAATGAAAAGAGAAAAGGGTACTAGGTATCTGGAAGAAAGGAGGAGAAAGGATAAATACAAGATGGTAACAAAACATTTTGCCTCGTTTGCGCCAATTTAGAGTTGACCTCTAATCCAAGGGTTCAGATACTGTTGATTTTTCCAAAGAAACTGGTTGGTATAGGTTCTTTCATTCACTCAGTAAATACCTGTCGAGGAACTACTATGCTCTGAGCACTTCTAGGAGCTTAAGATGCAGTGATGAACAAGAGAGTTAAAGGAATCTGCCTCAAAGAACCTACATGGTACTTGGAGGAGAAAGAAAATTAAAAGTTAATGAGTTAGATAAACACAATAAGTTCTGATTGTGATAGGTAAAAATAAAGGAAATTAACAATGAAACATGATAGACAGTAATGAAGACCTTACCTTGGATGCTCAAGGAAAACCTTATCTGATGAAATATAAAATGTGTTTGCATATTTTGCTGTGATTGTTAGAAGAGACATGAGATAGTACCTGGACAGAGATTTTTCAATTAAGGGAAATTTGCTTTTTTCAGAATGAGGCACTGAAACATGCTTTTTAAAAAACAGTAAGTAAAATGAGACATACTAGAGGATTCTTACATTTTTTTGGAAAATAGTCAAGTATAGAAGAAGAAATTGATGATGTAGAACAAAGGAGATAGTTTCAAATGGGAAGTCTGGTTGGCAATCTGGGATGGGATCCTGAGCACCAAAAGAGAACGAGACATTTTTTAGGAAATAGACATTTCTTCCTTTCTAGAGGAGGGAGGCTGAGTACACAGTATAGAAGCAGGTAGGTTAATAGCTTTGTTGATAGGCAGACAAAGGACCCCCTTTCTGTTTTCTCCTTTTTCTTTTTCTGTGTTTTCTGTTTTATTCCCACCCATCTAGGAAGTGAAACATTTGAATTTTTCACCATGAGGTGCTACTGATATTTCCAAACTTCCAATGCACTTAGTTAAAGCTTTTCCCATGAGTAAGAAATTCATCCTAATATCAATGCTGACACACTGAGTAGAGTTTGTATTTTTATTTCCAAGTTTAAAGAAAAATGTTTTGAATACATTACTATTTCTGTAAGAAGGAATATGGCCAACACTTAGCAATTTCATGAATCATTGGGCTATGCTGTTGCACATCAGGGAATTTTTTAAGATTATATCTAAAGCATTGCTATTGTAGCATTCTAGTCATGTTTATATGTCTGCAGGGAAACAGTGTATATTTTTATAAACAAAATTTCCTTAACATATAAAAAGAAAACAGAAAATTGCTTTAAAACGAGCACAAAATGCAAAGTTAGCGAAAATTTTCTATACTGAAAAAAGAACAGTTGTTGGAAATATTAATCTCATCTTTACCTAAGTACAAAATTTTGATGTACTAGAAAAACAAACTCAAAATGCAGTGAAATCTTATTTCAATTAATATGATAACTATTCTGAGAGGTCTGCATCTCACAGGTAATTTAAGTGAATTATGATGTTAATTAATCTAGCAATCATAATTCAGTATACTGGTGAATGCTTAAACCCTATTTTTTAAATACAGCACAGAACTTGAATGGTTTTGTTGTTATTATTATTAGTTGTTGATTTCTTACTCTCTCTAGGACTCAGGTAACTGGAAATGTACCCATATCATAATTTTTTACTATTTGTAAACTCTACGCACATAACATTTTACATATCAAAGTTAAACTATTGCCATGTAAAAATCTAATAAAACACTGCATTAATTAAAATTTTAACTTTCTAATTTCCATCCCATAATTTAATCATCAGCCCATGTTAGATTTCCTCTCATTGATTCATGTCTCACTCAGCTACTAATCTATTAATTAAACAAACATTTGCTGAAATCAAATATGGTAGCGTTAGACTTATAGAAGAGAATAAGACAGCAGAGCCTTTGGACCTTATGAACCTATAGTTTATTGGATAAAATAGACATTTAATAATTTCAAGCATGATCAATGATAAAAAACTGGGAAACACAAGGTTCTGGAGAAGTACAAAGCTAGCCTGGGTTTCACACACAAGAAGAAACATGGAAACAATCAAATAGAAACGTGGACATTGTCTGTCCAACCAATCCTTGACCTTACTTTTCAAACATCGCTTCTCAAATAGTTGACTGGGAAAAACTCTAGTATAATTTCAGAGAATTCTGGTATTCTGTATACTTGGCCTGTGTAGATTAATAACTTAAGCTCATAAAGTAAAAATTATCCTCCTTTATATATAATTACAGCATATTTATTTCAGTCTGATAATGAAACTTTACCTACCGTTGTCCAAACATCTTGAATCTAGAAATAGCTATGGATCTCCAAACAAATCATTTCTAATTTTCATGTGGTAAATGTAATGACAACTTGAGAACTAGCTCCTACATAAATAATGTCAGAAGACATATCAGTGTTTCTAATTTGTACTCTTCTTTTTCATTTGGCAGATAAACATTTTCAATGGGGATGATGAAATCAGTGCAGACAAGGCTGCTTTCATTTAGAAAGTTGAATGAAAAACATACTTCTTAACTAGTGGATTGGCAAACAGACTCAAAGATTTTTAAAAATCTGGCTGTTGTCTGACTGATTTAAATATGTGAAAGTATTGAATTTAGAAGGTTTACTTTTAAACTATTTTAAAACAGGAAATTATTGTATGAGAAGGCTTGATAGCCTTCCTTTAATCAATATCAAGAGATATAAAACTTTTTCACTGTTCCACGTCACAAGAAAATTTTTCATGTGACCCTTGCTAAATGACTAGAATTGTATGAAACTATTCCACATTTTAATGAACCAATGTGGATAGCAAGATCTGTGTATAACACATTATATAAGAAGTCATTTTGAAATGTATGCAAAGAAGAACTCAGTCTACCAAATCACAGTACTGCTGATTTTCTGGTTTATTTACTAAAAATAAATTTTTAAGGTGTTGCAAAAAATTAAATAAGCAAATTCAGATGGATTTTTAATTTATTTCAAATAATAGCTCAGTTCTTTTACCTATCATATGTTTCTAGTTATTACCTGTCTGTGTAGTAAGACTTATATATGAGATAACTTAAATCTTTGTAAATTAGAAAAATATATATGCACATATGCATATATGTTATGTATATGTATATATAATCTTATTTGTTATATATAATCTTATTATTTGGGATAGTCACAAAGATCAAAACTTATGCATGTAATAAAAAATACAAATTAATTTATTGATAGTATCAAATAATGTTAGAACTGTTAATGGCAGATAGAAAAATATAGTGTGAAATTGCTAGTTAGAAACAAACCAAGAGAAGGCATGACATGCCAAAGATGATGTGAGGAAGATATATAAATTGGGACTAGAACGTAGGCCATGTTATCCATCCATCCATCCATCCATCCATCCATCCATCCATCCATCCATCCTTCCAATCCATAGCCATTCATTTATTGAGAGTCTGCTATGTGTTGAGCATTTTTTATGGAACTTAAAGAAATGAAAATGCATGTATATTACAGTTCCCAGTCCCTTGCTTTACATGCTATTGTTTAGGAATACCTACTCAAATAGGTATCCCTATTTCAACGCTTTGCCTTCTTCAGAAAAACATTAAAATATATTAGAAAGTAAATGGGAAAACCAGGATGTTTGGAAGATTAGTTTGGGAAATCCATCAAGAAAGAGAACAAACAGTCAAATAGAAAAAAGAGAAAATTGAAAAACCCATGCAAGATATGCAATATCTGCATAATACAATTTTCAGAAAGATGGAGCGGAGAAAAGGTAGAGGGAGAAATCATGAAAATAGTTTTCTCAGGACAAAGGACATAAATTTCTTTACCTAAAGGGCCCACAAAGCATGCAAGATAATGGATTAAATTAAACGTAACATGGTAATGTTAAGAATACCACTTAGGAGCAAAGATATGGTTCTAATTGTTCACAAAAAAAGAGGGAAATAAATAATAAACATGTATTGAGAATTATAATTACTTTAGAATTTTGAACATCAACTCTGGAACCTAGATTGATGAATTCATATGTTCAACATTTTCAAGGAAAATGAGATCTAACCTAGAATTCTGTATCTGTGCAAACTTAATAAAGATATTGGAGAGATAAAGGATCTTAAACATTTTGCTTTTCACACGCCATTTCCCAGGAAGCAACTGTAATATATTCTTCACAAATATGAAGTATAAAACCAAAAATAAGAAACACGTGGGACAAAGAAAGTAAGAGATTCAACCCTGAGAAAGGTTAAGGGAACCCCCCAGGTGCTATTAAAGGCAGAAAGCAACCTGAGGGTTGTGCCCCAAGCACAGAGAGACCCAGTCCAGATTTCAACAAGTTCATGAATGTGTCAATCCATATAGTTTAAAACCTCACCACATAACATCCTTTCCCCTGGATGATCAGATCAGCACAGTAAAAGTGAATGGATCTCACTTTAATTGATGAGATGTAAAGACGGTACCGTTTGGATGAGACCATGAGGAGACAATAAAGGTCACACTAAAGCTGGCTTCTACCTTTTGAGTCTCATTTTAGCAAGAGACTTCGGATTCCTGCAGAGTACAATTCAGAAAAAACCCGCAAATTTACTCTAATCAAAGAAAGCAGCCTCTATATGACACATGCTCATATATGCCTAAACTACCCTGGAAACATAAAAAGCTTGTAGCGGTGACTGATGCTAGGAAAGGGAATTGGGTGTCTAAAGCAAAAAGAATGTAAGAGAATTACTTTTAATTCACCAGTTACTTTTGAATTTTATTCCAAAGGCATGTATTATCCAGACAAATGATGAAAATAAAAAGATGGAAATAAAATGCACCACCCCCAGAGTGTTTAGTCTTCTTAAATGTCTATTTGGGGTATTCAGAAGCTCATCAGCTCCACAAAGACTCTTCAGAAATGGAGTGATGCTAGTCCAGTGTGTCTGAGCCTAGACATCCCCTGAAGCCAGAACAGGCACCTACGCCTTATTTATTTATCAGCAGAAAATGAGTTCAGAAGAAGAGGCCTAAATATACCTAAATGTAATAAAGAACAACAACAACTACAAAAGGTAAAGAAAAAAAAAATTGCGTAACAAAATTAATTGGAATGAATGAAGAGGATGGTGGTAGAAGAAACTGTGTGCACTGAAACCATTTAAAATGCTGTAATAATTTACATATAAATTTCAAAATATGTATGAATTTTAAGACAGTGGAATAGATTTAATTTTCACAGGAAACACAAAGCTCTGCTAATAGGTTTCATTTTTGAAAGTGCTTATGTTTTTGTTTAGGAATTAATGCAAAATTCACCACCTTTTTATTTCCCTTATGCTAAAAAAGGATAGAGGATCTTTTTTAACTAAAGAAAACTAGCAAAAATGTGACAACTTGTAATTAAGCTTAATCGTACATATCAGCAAAAAGTCATGACTCATGGTTCATCTATTTATCTTGATACCTTGGGGCTTATCTATTTATCTTGCTCGTCATCTTGCTCCATGATGATGTTCATCTATGACTTGAGGTTTGTCTATTTATCTTGCTGTGACATTGTAACATTGAAGTTGCAACATCAATATTAATATTGTCCAAGTGTGCTCTTGAAATGGCCCCTAAACAAATAGCAAGTCTGTGTCTATAACTTCATCCTCTATAATGTTTCAAATTTTACACTATATAAGAGTAGATATTAAATGCTCTTGTCCACAGAATATATTTCTAAAATTAGAATGACATACAGAAGATTAAAATGGTGTTTACACTAGGATGCCGTGAAAATTTGTAAAGTCTTCAATATTTTTATATAAAAATTAGGAGAATTTCTTGCTAGCGAACAAGTTCCACAAGGACTACTAAAGAGGTTCCTTTAGATGTAAATAAAAGGACACTATACAATAAACTGAATACATATAAAGAAATGAAGAGCACTGTTGAAGGTAACTATATAGGTAAAAGTTAAAAACAGTATAAATGTACTTTTTGTTTGTGATACTTTTTTGTCCTCTCTGATTTAAAAGACAAGTCTATAAAATGTTTGTAATACTTTTTTCTCTTCTCTGATTTAAAAACAAATTTATAAAGCAGTAATTACAAATCTGTGTTTTTGAGTATATGATGTATATAGATGTAGTTTTTATGAGAATACAAGCACCAAGGCAGCTGATAGAATAAAACTTCTTAGAAGTGAGTTTTTTAAAATATCATTGATATTAGGTTGGAATTAATAATAATTAGTGTGAGTTAAAATGTTAATTTTAATCCTTATCTCAGAAATATAGTTAATGGATAAGAATTTAGAAGTGGATACTAGAAAATAACTATTTTACAACAAAGAAAGCAGAGATAGAGGAAGAGGAATAAAAAAAGATACAAGCCATATAGAAAATAGCAAAATGTCAGATATAAATTCTAAATGATTAATAATACATTTACTGTAATAGGATTAAACATTTCAATCTAAAGGCAGAAATTTTAAAATGGATTTAAGAATATACAAACATATGCTTTCTACAGTGATACACTTTAGATTCTAGGACACATGTGGAATACAAAAGGGTGGAAATAGATATGCCATTAGAACAGTTAAAATAAAATGGATGTGGCTAAGCAAATATCAGACAAAATATACTTTAAGATGAAATTAGAGGCAAATTTTCATAATGGTGAAATGATTGACCCAACAAGAATATATAAGAATTATAAATATATATGCCCCTAACAACAGAACCTCAAAACACTTGAAGAAAAAATGGACATGATTGAAAGGAAAAATTAACAGGTCTTCAATAGTAGCTGAATATTTCAGTACTTCACTTTCAATAACAGAACAACTAGACAAAAATTGCAAAAGAAAATGAAGGACTTGAACAATACTATAAACCAACTAGACCTAACAGACATCTATAGAACACTAACCAACAGCAGTAGAAAAAACATTCCTTTCAAGTTTACATGAAACATTATCCAGGATAGAACAAATGCCAGGTCATATGATGAACATTAATAAATGTAAAAGGATATAAGCAATATAAAGTATGCTCCCTGGCAACAATAAAATTAAATTAGAATTTATTAACAGAAAAAAACTGCGAAACTCACAAAAATGTGGACACAGTTTACTCCTAAATAAACAATGGGTCACACCTGAAAATTCAAGTGGAATTAGTAATACTTTGAGATAAATGAAAATAAAAACATATCAAAACTCATGGGATACAATAAAGCAATATATATAGCTATAAGCATCTTTATTTAAAGGAATATCTCAAATCAATAACATAATATTCTTCCCTAAGAAACTAAAAATGAAAAACCCAAGGCAATCGGAAAAAAACTAATAGCAATGACCAGAATGAAAACAAATGAAATAGAAAATAAAAAAGCAATAAAAAAAATAAATGGAAGCCAAAGTTGGTTCTTTGAAAAAGTCAGCAAAATTAACAATAACATTGTATTGGAGGCTCCAGCCAGGAATATTAGACAAGAAAAATACAGGCTTTCAGATTGAAAATCCAGAAGTAAAACTATTAACAGATAATATGATCTTGCATGTAGAAAATTCTAAATAATCCACAATCTATTAAAGTTTATGAACCTATTTGACAAGATTGCAAAATGTAATATATAAAAATCAATTATACTTCTATTCACTTGCAATGAACAATCTAAAATGTAGGAGAAAAAGTATATTTACAATAGCCTTAGAATAAAATAATTAGAAATAAATTGAACAAACGAAGTGCAAGTTTTGTTTAGTGGAAACTAAATAACATCAGAAGAAATTGAAGACCTGAATTAGTGAAAAAACAGCCTACCTGTGTTCATGAATTGGAAGACAATGCTGTTTGGCTAGTAATACTTGCCAATTGATCTACAGATTCAATACAATTCCTTATATAATACCATTTGCCTTTGTTGCATGTATTGACAAGTTGATCTGAATGTTCGTATGGAAATGCAAGGAACCTGGAATAGTTAAAATATGTAATCTTAAAAATGAAGTCCAAATCTAGAGAAGTTACACTTCCCAATTTCAAAACTTACTACAAAGCAACAGTAATCAAAATAGTTTAATACTGGTATAGCAGTGGACACATATGTCGGTGGAATAGAATTCAGAGTCCATAGATAAACCAATACATCTATGATCAATTTGATTATCAGGAAGGTTGCTAATACAATTTAATGCAGGAAAGAATCATCTTTTCAACAAATGGTTCTGCAGTAACTGATAGCCACATGCAAAAGAATTTGATGCTTACCACCCATGTTCTACAAAAATTAATGTAAAATGGGTCACAGATGTAAATATAAGTATATATACACACATATATTGAAGAAAACATGGGCATAAGTCTTCATAACCTTGGGTTAAGCAACAGTTTCTTAAATATGACACCAAAAGCATAATCAACAATAGAAAAAATAGATAAATTGAACTTAATTACAATTCGAACTTTTTATGCCTCAAAGCACACCATTAAGAAAGTGAAAAGACAATAAATAGGATGGGAGAAGATATCTGCAATTCATATACCATATATCTGATATCAATGAGTAGAATTAAGAATATAAAATAATTGGTATAATGCTACAATAAAAAGATAACCCAATTTAAAACTAAGCATCAGAATTTGAACAAGAATCTCTCCAAAAATATATGGTACAAATGGCTAATATGCACTTGAGAAGGTGTGTGACATTATTAGTCATTAGGAAAATAAACATCAAAACTACAATAATATACCACTTCACAAATTGTATTTGTAATCTTGTTTATAAGCTGATTCTAAAATTCTTATGAAATGGCTCTAATAAAAAAGATAAACAATAACAAGTGTTGGTGAAGAATGAGGACTGCATAAAATGGAACCCTTATATACTGCATGCAAACACTTTGCAAAGCAGTTTGACAGTTACTCAAAAAATTAAGCAGACTTATATAACTCAAAAATTCCATTCTTAGGTATATACTAAGAGAACTGAAAACATATCTACATAAAATCTTGTACACAAATATTCATAGAAACATTACTTATTATAGTCAGCAAGTGGAACCAAACCAAATTTCCATCAATGGATGAATGTATAAATGTGAGGTATATTCATACAAGAGAGTGTAATTCAGCCATGTAAAACATTCAAAGACAGATACATGCTATAACATGGATGAACCTTAAAAACCTTGGCTAAGTGAATAAAGCCAGACGTGAAAAACCACATATGGTATAATTCAATTTATATAAAAGATCCAGAATAGGCAAATCCCTAGAGACATTGATTAGTTGTCGCACAGGATTGGGGAGAAAGAGGGTTTAGGGAGTGACTGGTAATGAATCTGGGGTTTCTTTTTGTAGTGATGTGTGTACTCTGAAATTAGACTATGATGATCTTCACACAACTTTGTAAATATGCTAAAAGAATCACTGAATTGTATACTATAAACAAGTGAATTTTATTGTATGTGAAGTATGTCTCAATAAAAATAGTTAAATATTCCACCAATTAAAATTAGTGTATGATGATTAATTTCTCATTTTATGTAGTGATTATTGAATATAATATAAAATATACAATTTTCTGTAGCAATGATGCTTTACAACAGTTACTATTTTGGTTTAAAACAGGAGTCAGAGTACTCTTTTAAAGAAGCATTTTCCAAACTGTAGGAGTCAGAATAGTTTATATACATGAGGTTTAGACATTATTATTTATTTTACCCAATTAAAATATAATTTTCTTAACGCCTAAATTAAGGTAGATATTTTAAAATTATTTTCAGAGAGGATGTTTGTAGTTCAAATGATTTGGCTGTATTTCACTAGCATTATTACAAGATGTTCAACCATTGGCTGGGCTCCAGTAGCATCCTCAGTTCCTTTATTCTATTGGGATACTTATTGGAAAGCCACTGTTTCCTTATATTCCAAAGATAAATTAAATAGAGAAATAAGTAATAAAAATTTTTAAAAATATCTTCTTTCACCTGTGGTCCCAGGTACTCAGGAGGCTGTGACAGGAGGATCACTTGAACCCAGGAGTTCGAGGCTGCAGTGAGCTATGATTGGGGCTCCTGTACTCCAGCCTGGGTGACAGAATGAGATCCTATCTCTAAAAATAAACAAACGCAAACATAAAAGTATCTTCTTTATTCTCCATCGATGTTCTCTTCTCTTGCCAATTATTTTCTGGAAGTGATTTTATGTTTCTTGGACTGTTTATGTGTGTATCCACAGTAGAGCAGAGCAAACTGCCCCTTCTTGAACGCATTCATGCTTTTTCCATTTATAGAAATAATTTCCTGTGTCACTCAGAATTTATCCATTCTCCTAGACATGCATTTTTCCTGTGCATTTGAGCATTATAGGAAGATAAATTCTATTCTTGATAATGGTAGCCTGGTCATTGAGTCACAGAAAGCTATTAATCCTGCAATTTTTGATTGGTGAGTAAGTTCTGCAGAAGTAGAATTTTATGTTGTAAGTATAAGATTTTTTCCTAGACGCAGATTACTTCATCCTTGCGATAGAAATTGACCAGTGATGTGTGCTACTGACTTTTCATAACCAATGTATATATAATCCATTAAGTTATTACATATAATATTGGTCAGAAGAGCATCCTGTAAAATTTGAACTCCCTTTTATTTTAATTGTATGGGGTGGAATCAACTTTTATTGCCCTCTAGTGGTGGAATCTGTAAACTGCATATTTAGATGTCTGGGACAGCATATTTTTAAGGTGTGAAGTAGGTTGCTCAACTCCATGTGTAAAGCTAAAGAGTAGATGGGAAACATTCAGAGTTATTGAAAGCGATTAATGGTGCCAATAATATGATTGTAAAAGTTTTTAAAAATATAACACTTTTTTTTTTTTTTTTGGTCACATAATCGTATTTCATGGGAAGGAAATTGAAATCTTTGTTTCCTTCAGAATAAAAGAACAATACAGATTTTCTTCATTTGGACCAAATATTTTTTTTCTGAATATATAAACTTACATTGGGGTTTGACATCTCAAAAATATTTCAAAATATTTTACCATCCAAAAATATTTTTTAAATTTCAAGTTATAATTTAATTCTACCTAAAAATAGGTATATAGATTGATATATAGTCACTTAAGTGTTGTATACTATAGTTTCAGACAATTCCCTCCTTCATATCTTTTTCTTCCCTTTAACAAACATATATTGACTGTCTAGTGCAAGTCAGGGAGTTCTATGTGAAATTGTAATGTTGGTAAAGCTTGATTTTGACTTTGCAGAAGGGATTGCAGCCTGTGTGGTGATACGTTTTCCCCAAGTGTATGAAAGATGGTGGGTGGGAAGAGGCTAGGCTTGTCACTGTGGGACCCAAATTTTCTTTGCCAACTGCCAACTTTCAGTATTAGAAAAATATTTCCTTTGTTAGAAAGGGTTTTGAGTTGATAAAATGCAAGTATTTCTATTAAAATGCAAGTATTTTTGATTTTTGACGTGTGTGAAATATAGGGCATTATGTGTTCTGAGTTGGTGGGAGTTGAATTTCATTGGTGCAAACTGGAGTCTCCCTGGTGTGTGTGTGTGTTTGTGTGTGTGTATGTGTGTGTCTGGGCATGTGAAGGCATGACTGTGTGTGTGTAAATCTATTGAGGATACAAAAAAGACCCTGGATGGAAACAGCAGTGCTATAGAGAAGGGGGGAAGAGTATAAAAGACAAACTTAACCTACTTGGTTTCTCCTTGCCTAGGGGTAGTCTTATTTTCTAGCATTTTTTCATGATCTATTTACTAAATGTCCAGTGTCCCTAGGTGCCTCTGTGAGTACTACAAACCTCTCAGTAGCCCATGTGTGGGAGGTGGAACCTTGACATTTTGCCCATCCAGGTTTCCTTCCTCTGAGAGTTTTTCTCTGAGCTATGTGATGGGCAGATTCCTGGTGAAAATCTGTACTCACTGTTAACAAGAAATGACTGACTTAATGATTCAAACAAATAAAGAATATCTTGACTCAAGTGTGAGGCACCTCTAGGCTTCATGTAATAGAGATACTTTAAGACAGGAAGATCTTTCAGAATCCGCTAAGATCATAGTACAATACTATTGAGTAATTTGAAGTCTAACCTTGTTCAAATGTGGGAAGATATATCTTGGGTTGTATCATTGTCTGCTTATCCCCTTACACACATATCAAATCGCTTAAAGTTTAAAAACGTAATACTAGAAAAAAGTCTGTGTTTAAGGTATGCATATTATTATCTTTATTTTCCCCTGGCACATAGTATAGGTATACCTTAGAGATACTGTGGGTTTGGTTCCAGACCATGACAATAAAACAAGTATCACAATAAAACAAGTCACACTTTTTTTTTTTTTTTTTTTGGTTTCCCAGTGCCTATAAAAGTTATATTTGAAGGGGCGTGGTGGCTAATGCCTGTAATCCCAGCACTTTGGGAGGCCTAGGCAGGTGAATCACAAGGTCAAGAGAACAAGACAATCCTGAACAACATGGTGAAACCCTGTCTCTACTAAAAATACAAAAATTAGCTGGGTGTGATGGTGTGCCTGTAATCCTAGCTACTCGGGAGGCGGAGGCAGGAGAATCGCTTGAACCCAGAGGTGGAGGTTGCAGTGAACCAAGATCACGCCACTGCACTCCAACCTGACAACAGAGTGAGACTCCATCTCAAAATAAAATTATATTTATACTATACAGTTGTCTATTAAGTTTGCAATAGCATTATGTCTAAAAAAAAAAAAACTTTAATTAAAATATTGCTAAAAGACACAACACTCACTGAGTAGTAATCTTGCTGGTGGAAGATCTTGCCTTAGTATTGATGGCTACTGACTGATTAGGGTATTGACTATCGTGATTTCTTAAAATACACCAACAATAAAGTTTGCCACATTGATTGACTCTTTGTTTCACAAATTATTGTCATATAGCATGCAATGCCATTTAATAACATTTTACCCAGATTAGAATTTTCTTCAAAATTGGAAGCAATCCTCTCAAACTCTGCTGCTGCTTTATCAACTAAGTGTGTGGAATATACTTAAATTATTTGTTCTCATTTTGACAATGTTCATAGCATCTTCATAGGAGGAAATTCTATCTTAACAAACCACTTTCTTTGCTCATGTGTAACAAGAAACTCTTCATCCATTCAAGTTTGATCATAAAATTGCAGCAATTCAGTTACATCTTCGGGCTCCACTTTGGATTCTAGTTCTCTTGCTATTTCTTCCACATCTGCAGCTACCTTCTTCACTGCAGTCTTAAATGCCTCAGTCATCATGAGGGTTGAAATCAACTTCCAGAATCTATTTAATGTTGGTGTTTTGAACTCTTCTCATGAAACACAAATGTCTAGAATGGTGAGTCTTTTTCAGAAGTTTTCAAATTTATTTTGCCTAGATCAATCAGAGAAATCACTTTCTATGGCAGCTGTAGTGTTAGAAAATATATTTCTTAAATAATAAGACTTGAAAGTGGAAATTATTCCTTAATTCATAAGCTGCAGAATGAATGTTGTGTTAATATAAAAACAACATTACTCTTTGTGTACATCTCTATCAGAGCTCTTGGATTACTCAGCACATTGTCAGGGAGCAGTGTCTTTTGAAAGTAATCCTTTTCTTCTGATCAGTAGGTCAACAGTGGGCTTAAAATATTTGGAAATCTGTGTTGTAAACAGATGCATTGCTGTCTAGGCTTTATTATTCCATTTATAGAGCATAGGCAGAGTAGATTAGATTTAGTATAATTCTTAAGAGGCCTAGGATTTTTTCAATGGTAAATGAACGTTTGGCTTCAGTTTAAAGTCATCAGCTGTATAAGCCCTCTAACAAAAAAGTCAACCTATCCTTTGAAACTTTGAGACCAGGCCTTGACTTTTCCTCTGGCTAAAACAGTTCTAGATGGCCTCTTCTTCCATTATAAAACTGTTAAGTCTACATTGAAAATCTATTGTTTAGTGTAGCCAATTTCATTAATGATTTTAGCTGGATCTTCTGAATAGCTTTCTGTAGTGTCTATATCAACACTTGAGGCTTTACTTTGTACTTTTTATGTTATAGAGATGGCTCCTTTCCTTACACCTCAAGAACCAGCCTCTGCTAACATGAAACTTTTCTTCTGCTGCATTTTTTTTTTTTAAATTCTCTCAGTGTTTATAGAATTTAAGAGAGTTTAGTACTTGCTCTGGATTAGGCTTTAGCTTAAGGGAATGTTGTGGCTGGTTTGATTTTTCCACCTAGACCACTAAAAATTTCTCCATATCAGAAATAAGACTGTTTCATTTTATCGTCATTCGTGTGTTCACTGGATTAGTGCTTTTAATCTCCTTCAAGAACTTTTACTTTATATTCACAAATAACTTGGGTATTTGGTTAAAAGTTGCCTAGTTTTGGGCCTGTCTTGGCTTTTGGCATGCCTTTCTCACGAAACCTAATCATTCCAGGCTTTTTATTTAAAGAGAGAGATGTGCAACTCTTCCTTTCATTTAGACACTCAGAGAACACTGTGGAGTTATCAATTGTCCTAATTTCAATATTGTTGTGTCTCAGGGAATAGAGAAGCCTGAGGAGAGGGAGAGAAATAAGGGAATGACTGGTTAGTGGAGCAGTCAGAATACATATGACACTTGTCAGTTAAATTCACTGTCCTCTATGGGCATGATTCATGGTGCCCCTTTCGTTACAATAGTAACATCAAAGATCACTGTTCACAGATCACCGTAAGAGATATAACGATAATGAAAAAGTTTGAAATATTACAAAAATTGCCAAAATGTCACACAGAGACACATGTGCACATGCTGTTGGGAAAATTACATCAGTGAATTTGCCCAAGGCAGGGTTGTCACACACCTTCAATTTGTAAAGAACACAATTATCTATGAAGCACAATTGATACAGTTTGGCTGTGTCCCCACCCAAATCTCATCTTGGACTGTAGCTTCCCACAATTCCCACATGTCATGGGAGGAATCCAGTGGGAGGTAATTGAATCATGAGGGCAGGTCTCTTCCCTGCTGTTCTCATAATAGTAAATAAATATCAGGAGATCTGATGGTTTTATAAAGAGGAGTTCCCCTGCACAAGCACTCTCTTCTTTGCCACCATGTAGGATGTGACTTGTTCCTCCTTGCCTTCTGCCATGATTGTGAGGCCTTCCATCTCTGTGGAACTGAGTCAATTAAACCTATTTTCTCTATAATTTACCCAGTTTTGGGTATGTCTTTATCAGCAGTATGGAAACAGATTAATACAACAATAAAGTGTGGCACAATAAAGGAAAGCTCAATAAAAAGAACTGTTTGTGTTTGTTAAATATTCTCTTCATAAATAATAAAAATTTAAAAGGTATTTTATTTACCAGAGTACCTCAAATCTTTACCTTTTGCTTTAGTACAGGGATTGATAATGAACAACTCAGAAACTATTGTCCAATGTTAATTTTTCTGATTTGAGAATTGCTGAGAGTAGGATTTAGATGGAAAAAGTCCCAAAGAGAACTGTAAGTAGAGTAAGGGCATTTATGTTATTCTTCCTAATAGTTTCATTTGTTGGTTTTCAGCGTCTAACTTTGAAAAGCTGCCTGAGGCTGCTGAGAATCTACCACAAGGATCACACACAGCTCTACTGGTTCCAGCCTCATCCAAAGATGGAGCAGAAGCCAGGACAGCTGTTCAGGCTCACTCCTGGTCTTTGGCATATTCAGTGCAGCGACTTTTCTCCACCAGCCTCACCCTTTGATTCTTTATAATAATGAAAACTCAGTCAGGTCCTGCAAATGGCCAAAGTAACAATTCAAAATCTAAGTATTTTTACCATGGAGAGAAATCTCTGCTGCTGGTGATAGATCCCAGCAGTAGATTAGATTGGGCTATACCCCACAGGTAGAAAGCCCACCATTTAGGGAGGAGCCGCTTTGAATATGAATCAAATAATTAGAAAATTGACTCCTAGATCACTAGGCAAGAGTCCACTCATCTATCTTAGGCATCCCACCATAGATATGAATGGGGAGAGAGTAGAAAAGGCTTAAAGAAGTAGTAAAATTATGCATGGTAAGATTGAATTCATATACATATTTCATAATTATGAAATTTAATTTTCACAGTTATTTCAGATGACAGACAGCTTAAGCTGAAACCCCTTTTAACAAAACTCATGAAGAAAGTAACAATTTTGTAAGCCAACTTGTTTATATTCTGTGAGTGACTTGGCTGCAAGAGTAGACTAAACTGTCCTTTTAACCACACTGTTTGTACTCTTACAGATCTGGGAGTTGCCATCTCTGAAACCAGAAAAGGGAGTTAGGGAAGTTGAAAGAGACAAAGGATCTAAATGTGGTATCTTTGCAAAATCTCAAAGGTCAGGTGGCAGGTGCATTTCCAATGGCTTTAAGGAGGGCAGATAAGGTGTAGTTTAATGGTCTACCTGGAAATTCAAATTCTAGTCTGTGCAGTGTGAAGACTTTTCCATATTAGGTAAATCACTGATGAGTCATTCACCAGCACATAGTCAGTGGCTTTCCAATTTTGATTTTATTTTGTACTCCTAGCAAGGTAATACTTATGAAGGATTTTACTATTGCTAGATTCAATTTTGGGTCAAGGCTTTGATTTTTGTACTGATACCAAATACCAAACCTTGGAAAACAGAGAAAGAAGAAATTGGTGAATTTTTACTCAATTCAAGAATTCCCCATTTTTTTTTCAATTAGTATAATAGTTCTGATTGTTTTGTAAGAAAAAATAGAAAATGAATTATTATGAGCCTGAATGAATACTTTGTATCTTATCTATTGCATTAAAACTAAAAGACGAGCTAAACATTTTAGGTATTAAAATATACATTTTTGAATGAAATTTGTTGTAACACTTCTCTTAATTATAAATTTAAATGGAACCCAGCCCACAAGTATTTGTTTGTAATCAATAGATTGGGCAATAGCTTTTGGGATAATTCATTTTATAGTCTGAGATTTCTAATGCTACCTTCATTTTCTACCTTCACTTTTCTAATGTGTCATTATTAATTTATATATAATAGATTTGTTTCTGTAATATCTTTATGGTCAATCATATATGTAACAACACTAATTTTTTTTTTTTTTTTTTTTTTTTTGAGACAGAGTCTCGCTGTGTCGTCCAGGCTGGAGTGCAGTGGCCGGATCTCAGCTCACTGCAAGCTCTGCCTCCCGGGTTTTTACGCCATTCTCCTGCCTCAGCCTCCCGAGTAGCCGGGACTACAGGCGCCCGCCACCTCGCCCGGCTAGTTTTTTGTATTTTTTTAGTAGAGACGGGGTTTCACCGTGTTAGCCAGGATGGTCTCGAACTCCTGACCTCGTGATCCGCCCGTCTCGGCCTCCCAAATTGCTGGGATTACAGGCTTGAGCCACCGCGCCCGGCCTAACAACACTAATTTTGAAAGCAATTGTGTGGAAATGGGGAGATAACAGTGAATTTATGTGAATAATACTGGTTTCTTATCTTAAAGTAGCTTTTGATCTCATTGGAAAGATGTGCCATATACAATAATCTCAGGAATAAATTAAATAAATGGGTCTGAAAGCAGAGATTCCTGAAAATGGGTAGAGAATGGAGGATATGAGTTACAAAAATCCTATGTTGAATCATGGCACTAATGACTTGGAGAACTCATTATACTTTTTCATGACAGTGTTGTCAATGCAAACACAATGGGAGAATACCCAATAATTGCCAAAATAGATTGTATCAGTCTCACACTGCTAATAAAGATATACGTGAGACCCAGTAATTTATAAAGGAAAGATGTTTAATTGACTAATTGTTCCACATCACTGGGAAGGTCTCACAATCATGGCAGGAGGAGAATGAGGAGTAAAATTACATCGTACGTGGTAGCAGGCAAGAGAGTGTGTGCAGGGGAACTCCCTTTATAAAACCATCAGATCTTCTGATATATGATACTTATCATGAGAACAGCATGGGAAAGACCTGCCTCCATGATTCAATTACCTACCACTGGGTCCCTCCCATAACACATGGGAATTATGGGAGCTACATTCAAAATGAGATTTGGGTAGGGACAAAGCCAAACTGTATCATTCCACTGCTAGCCGCTCCCAAATCTCATGTCCTTACATTTCAAAATGAATCATGCCTTCCCACAGTCCCCCAAAGTCAAACTCATTTCAACATTAACTCAAAATTTACAGTCCAAAGTCTCATTGGAGACAAAGCAAGTCTCATCTGCCTATGAGCCTGTAAAATCAAAAGCAAGTTAATTACTTCCCAGATACAATGGGGGAGTGGGGGGAAATACAGCCATTCCAAATGGGAGAAATTCATCAAAATAAAGGAGCTACAGGCCTTATGCAAGTCCAAAGTCCAGTGAGGAAGTAAAATCTTAAAGCTCAAAAATGATCTTCTTTGACTCCATGTCTCACATCCAGGTCACCTTGTTGCAAGAGGCGGGGTTGTACGGCCTTAGGCAACTCTGCCTCTGTGGCTTTGCAGGGTACAGCTCCTCTCCTGGCTGCTTTCATGGACTAGTGTTGAGTGTTGGCAGCTTTTCTGGGTGCCCAATGTAAGCTGTCAGTGGATCCACCACTCTGGGGTCTGGAGGACTGTGGCCCTCATCTCACAGCTCCACTAGGCAGTGCTCCAGTGGGGACTCTGAGGGATTTGTACCCCACATTTACCTTCTGCACTGCCCTAGCAGAGGCTCTCCATGAGGGCTCCGCCCCTGCAGCCCACCTCTGCCTGGACATCCAGGCATTCTCATATAACCTCTGAGATACATCCTAGGCAGAGGTTCCCAAACCTCAATTCATGACCTCTGTGAACCTGCAGGCTCAACACCATGTTGAAGCTTCCAAGGTCTGGGGCTTGCACCTTCTGAAACCATGGCCTGAGCTGTGCCTTGGCCCCTTTTAGTCATGGCTGGAACAACTTGGAAGCAACCAAGTCCCTAAGCTACACAGGGATCCTGGATCCAGCTTAGGAGACCATGTTTTCCTCCTAGGCCTCTGAGCCTGTGATGGTAGGGGCTGCTGACAAGGTCTCTGACAAGCCCTGGAGACAGTTTCCCCATTGCCTTGATGGGGAAATTCAGCTCCTTGTTATGTATGCAAATTTCTGCCATAGGTTGAATTTGTCCCCAGAAAATGGGTTTTTATTTTCTATTGCATCATCATGCTGCAAATTTTCCAAAC
Organism: Macaca thibetana thibetana; assembly: GCF_024542745.1. Classification (NCBI taxonomy): domain Eukaryota; kingdom Metazoa; phylum Chordata; class Mammalia; order Primates; family Cercopithecidae; genus Macaca; species Macaca thibetana. Next base: position 66,523,163 of record NC_065585.1, read on the forward strand.
TTTCATAGTCTGCTTCCCTTTTTAATGTAAGTTCCAATTCCAAACCATATCTTTGGAAGTACGTACAACTGAATGCTTTTAACAGTACCCAGATCACTGCTTGAAAGCTTTGCTGCTTAGAAATTTCTTCTACCAGATACCCTAAATGACGCCTCACAAGTTCAAAGTTGCACAGATCTCTAGGGCAGGGGCAAAATGCTGCCAGTCTCTTTGTTAAAGCATAAAAAGAGGGAACTTTGCTCCAGTTCCCAGGAAGTTTCTCATCTCCATCTGAGATCACCTTAGTCTGGACTTCATTTTCCATATCACCATTAGCATTTTGGTCAAATCCATTCAACAAATCTCTAGAAAGTTCCAAACTTTCCCACATTTTCCTGTCTTCTGAACCCTCCAAACTGTTCCATCATCTGCCTGTTACCCAGTTCCAAAGTTGCTTCCACATTTTCGGGTATCTTTACAGCAGCACCTGTTCTCATGCTGCTAATAAAGATATACCCACGATTGGGTAATTTTTAAAGAAATAGGGTTTAATTGACTCACAGTTCCACACAACTTGGGAAGCCTCACAATCATGGTGGCAGGCAAATAAGGAGCAAAGTCACATCTTACATATGGCTCGCAAGATAGAGTGTGCAAGGGAACTCCCCTTTATAAAAGCATCAGATCTCATGAGATGTATTCACTATCATGAGAAAGCACAGGAAAGAACTGCTTCCATGATTCAATTGCCTCCCATTGGGTCCCTCTCATGACATGTGGGAATTATGGGAGCTACAATTCAAGATGAGATTTGGGTGAGGAAACAGCCAAACCACATCATAGATTTAACTTAATTTCAGCATAGATGGTTATTTCTAGGCTTTGAATATCTGATAATTTAAATGTTGACTAAACAGTAAATTTATTTTAATACTAAAAGTGAAAAAAAGTCATAGTAAAAGTCTATACTGGTTTTCAGAAAAAAAGCATATATTTTTGTATTAGATTGATATTACTCCATTTGCCCCAGACCAAGCATAGGCCATCACTCTTTGTTGTCTTCTTCTAGGTAAGGTTTAAAATCCTTTTTATTGTTCTTGTCTATTTTACCATTCACAGACCTCCGGTCAGTCTGGGTTACAGAGTTCTAGACTTAGAGATGTGAGACAGAAATATAATTAGAATTATTGGCTAGAAAAGAAGACTTCTAGCTTAAGAAAGACTTTATTCTTTCATAGAGCTCAGAAGAACAAATTTCAAATCTATCTGTATTGAAAAAAAAAGTTTTAGTATGGAAATTTCCAAGTATCTACAGAATTAGAAAGAAGTAGAAATGTTCATCAATCAGTCTCCTTAATATCAATTACTGACCAAATGACAAATTTATTTTCTTTATACCCTATGTTACCATCACCATAAGCCCAGAAATTTTGAAGCATATTCCAAACTTCTTTTCCTCAGTAAAAGTTTTAGTATGTATATTTCTATATTATTAAGAAATCATTTTTTTAAAACATAGCCACAATGTCAATATCACACACCCCCAAATAACAATAATTCTTTAAAATCAATAAATATTCAGTCATTTCACATTTTCTTGATGGTATTATAAATGCATTTTAATTTTCTTAACCATTTTAATACAAATTCAAATACAATATCTTTTAAACTATAAAATTAAAAAAAAATCCATCTGTTTTTATTTTTTTGCAATTTTTTATTTGTTGAATCCAAAACAATCATCCTGTAGAATCCTGGTTGGATTATGCTGATTGCTTCTCCTTCATGCTTGTACATTTACCATGTTCTTTTGACCTATATATGCTGTCAATTGGTCAAAAAATCTATAGGGTTGACCAGATTCAGGTTTGGTTTTTTTTGGCATCACTTTGTAGGTGATGTTGATTAATTCCAAAGGAGTTTTCGAGCATCTGGTTGTCTGATTGTGATGTCACAGCCATTAATGATCAATGCCTAGATCTATAACCTATTAAAGAATGCCAAGAGATATTCTACTAATTGTATTACTCTTCTTCCTTTATTAGCTAGAATGTTGTTCTTAAGTATTTGGCTTCTCTGAGTTTCAGTGCAAATAGGAAAGGCTGGGTGATTGCTTCTTTTAAAAGAAAAGAATGCTTTAGAAAAAAAGATTTATCAGTTTACACACACACAAAAAGACTTTAAAGCTTTTCCCAAAGATGATCAATTGTTTCATTTCTTTTATTTTTTAAATGAGGTTATTATAATTATCAGTGCTGAAACTGTCTCATCTTAGAAACTTAGATTCTATACAGGTGGCCCCTGAGTCCTTTCAAGACGTTCACAGTAGATTTTGGTTGTCTTCTAAGCTTTCTGGGAGCATCTTGTCCATTTCATATTCTGGATTTAAAATTAGCTATTTCTCCAAGGAGACATCATCCATTGTGTTTATTCAAACTTGGGTTCCTTTTGGTTTAACCTTCATTCAATAAGTGATTTTTTTAAAAAACAGATTATTTACTGAGTTCTTTAAACTTTCTTTTTAAATCTTCCTGTTCTTCAATCATTTATTTCTGAATTTTTCTAATTCTGTTTTATTATTTTTTAAATTTTTAATTGACACATAACAATTGTACTTATTTATGATGTACAATGTGATATTTTGATGTTTGTACACATTGCATGATGAGCAAATCAGGGTAATTAGATATCCATCACTTCAGAAATTTACTAAATCTTTGTGGTGGGAACATTCAAAATCCTTTCTTCTAGCTATTTTGAGATATACAGTATCATACTCTAAACTACAGTCACTCTACTATACAATAGAACACCAGATATTACTCTTTTTGGTAATTGTAACTTTGTACCCTTTGACCAACCTCTCCTTTATGCCCTCTCTACCTTCTTTTCCTAGTCTCTGGTAACTTATATTCTCTACTTTTATGAGATCAAATGTTTTTAGATTCCACATATGAGTAAAATAATACAATATTTCACTTAATGTAATGTCCTCCAGATTTATTCAAGCTATTCCAAATAGGATTTCATTGTCTCTCTCTGTCTTTTTTTTTTTTTTTTTTTTTTTTGAGACGGAATCTCACTCTGTCACCAGGCTGGAGTACAGTGGCACAATCTCGGCTCACTGCAACCTCCGCCTCCCGGGTTCAAGCCATTCTCCTGCCTCAGCCTTCCGAGTAGCTGGGACTACAGGCAGTACCACCACGCCCAGCTAATTTTTGTATTTTTAGTAGAGACGGGGTTTCACCATCTTGGTCAGGATGATCTTGATCTCCTGACCTCATGATCTACCCACCTCAGCCTCCCAAAGTGTTGGGATTATAGGCGTGAGCCACAGCATCCCGCCGCTGTCTCTTTTATGACTGAATAGTATTTCATTGTGTATATATGCCACATATTCTGTATCCATTATACATTGTTGGACACTAAGTTTTATTCTGTTTCTTGGCTATTGTGAATAATGCTGCAATCAATTTAGGAGTGCAGATATCTCTTTGACATACTGATTTCATTTCCTTTGTATATATACTCAGTAGTGGGATTGCTAGATCATATGATAGTCCTATTTTTAATTTTATGAGCAACCTCTATACTATCTTTCACAATGGTTGCATTAATTTCTACTCCTTTCGACAGTGATGTGTAAATTAGCAATATCACTGTTTAAGTTCCTATATCCTGTTTTGAATATTAGGTAACAGATTTTGTCTCTTTTGTGAGCATGTCTTTCTGACGTGATTCAGTATCTATTAGGACTTTCTTCCCATGCTTATTTTCCTTTATTTCCCCACTACTAAATTTCTATAGAATTCAACTGGACTACTTTTCTGTTGCCCACTTTAAAAAATTTAATTTAATTTAATTTAATTTGTTTTTTGAGATGGAGTTTAGCTCTTGTTGCCCAGGCTGGAGTGCAATGATGCGATATCAACTCACTGCAACCCTTGCCTCCTGGGTTCAAGTGATTCTTCTGCCTCAGCCTCCTGAGTAGCTGGGATAACAGGTGCCCATCACTATGTCTGGCTAATTTTTGTATTTTTGGTAGAGGCGGGGTTTCACCATGTTGGCCAGACTGGTCTCGAACTCCTGACCTCAAGTGATCCACCCACCTCAGTGTCCCAAATTGTTGGGATTACAGGCATGAGCCACCGCGCCTGGCCTGTTGCCCACTTTTAAATAAAATGATTTCCCCTTTAGGAGGGAAAGGTAGATCAGAATATATTTCCTAGCTTCAAAATGCCAGTGTTCACTTTCTTCTATTATTTTCATAATGTGATTTATTGTTTTAAAAAGACTTATAATTTCTAAAATATTCCTCCTTTGCCCTCCTACTTGCTTTTATCAGGATCTTCACTTTCCCTGTCTTGTTAAGTATGGGGATTTGTTCTGGAAGGGTGCTTTGGTTTGGTAAAGTGTCAGGGTTTCATTAACACTAGACCACTTTAGCACTCTCAGACCATCTTGCAGTTCTTGCACTCACCTGCAAATTGGAGTCTTTAATGTTAACTCTTACTTACTGCTGCTGTTCTCAGTAAATTCTTGATGGCAATTGTGGAATTCTCCTGCTCTCTGAAATAGTATAATTACATCTTCTTCCCCCAACTTCCTTGCACAGTGGAATGCCACATGTAGGTCTTTTTGCTGTCATTTTTTTGTCCCCACGTGGTAGTATGTTGCAGTTCATTTGGACATTATGTTATTGATATTGTCAGCAAATTTTTGGTTTTGCTATCATAGTTTTTTTCTTTCTTTTGGTGTGGGGGTGTATCTTATGGGGAAGGAGTAGGATATTCAGAGACAGAAACACCTTCTCTGTAGCCACTGTAATTTCCCGGAATCCTTAGACATTCATATTTAAAATAAAATTATAGGACTCATTATTTTAATCGTCATTACATTTTACCTGTTCCTTTTCCTGGAGGCAAGTGACCCCATAGCTCCCCCACTTCAGTATAATGACATGATTGGGCACTATCCCATTTGGGGGGCTCTTTCTGCACTACATTTCTCCTAATCATGGCAGTTTTGTACCCTCTGCATAAGATAGGGAATTTAGAAAATAAAGAAAACTGCAGGCTTAATGGCTGATAATGGATTAATATATCATTTTTCTCAGGTGAAATATCCTAAGATGTTTTAGAATCAGGGTTTAAAATGAAACCTCTCCTTTCCTGGAATCACATTGCAAAAGTGAATGTCCACAGAAAGTACACCCAGACTTGAAAAAAAGAGGTAAAACACTTTTAGAGCTTCAAAATTTACAAGGTTATTATAATTCTGCATTACTTTTTATGGTAAACGAAGCAAATCAATTTGCGAAAAGGTAAAATTAGAGTTTACTAAAGACAGTTATTTTTAAGCCTATGAATGCATATATATTTAAATTTAAGAAAGGTGTTAATGCTATATTAGTTGTTATCTCTTTTCTGGAACCTGGAAGGAAGGGATACTCATTTGAAGAAAAAAGTGGTATAAAATTGGGAGATAATCTAATGCTAAAGTAGTTGTATCTATTGCTATATTATATATCATACCTAAACTTGGTAGTTTAAAATGGCAAGCATTTTATCTGCTCATAATTTGTGAATTAACAATTCAAACTGGTGTTAGCTGGGTGGATCTACATTGATTTCACTGGAGGTCACCCATTAGCCTGTCATCAGCTAGCAAATCAAATGAGGCTGGTTGCTCTCACAGGTCTGGCCATTTGGTGCTGGCTGTTGGCCAGGTCAGGTGTCTCCATCAGGCTACCTCAAGCTTCTTCAGATGGCAAGTGTTCCATAAGAATGAGCTCTGGTTCAGAAGAGCCATCCAAGCCTCAGATGTTAACACACCATTGGGCCAAAATGAGTTACATTACTAAACCTAGGGTCATGTGCGTGAGAACCACACAATGGTGAGGAATACAGTGTGGCATGATTCATTGGGATCCAGTATTCTAATAATCTACTACAATAATTATACAAATGAAAACAATTCCAAAAGTAGCTGATGCAAAATAAGTATGTATGGGAGGGTTGGCATGAGGCAAGAGGCAATAATCAAGGGCTACCAAAGTCTGGAAGATTCTGTTATTTTTTGTAAATCTACCAGAATTAAAGTGGTTACGTAGCCATGTTCTTACACCAGAGGACAGGATGCAATTGAATATCAGGGAAGTCCATCTCTCTTCTTCCATCTTTTCAATTTCATCATGTTCCTTTCACTCGGTATATTTTAAAAATAGATGATAATGTACTTGTAAGGTACATGGATTCACTTGGGTCAGGGAGAGGCCGAGGTAAACATCCTCATGACCCAGCAGGATTGGAACGCAGGCACATAATTCCATGTGTAATGTAAACACAGCTATGTAGCCATAACATGGGAAGCCCATCACTTGGCTCTACACCACTGTTGTCTGTAAAAGGTGTAATTGCCCTGCTGACACTGCATAGGTGCACTTGCACCCAGAGAAAAGAGAGCCAGAGCTGTGTCCATCTTGCAGATGGACAGAGGAGAGCCAGGACACGGCTTGGCTTGCTCATGCCCAGAGAGGGAAGAGTTAAGCTACTGACCCTGAAGGAAGAGCTGGCTGCTCTGCTGTGTGTGGGAGCGGCCAGAGCAAGCAGTCGAGACAGAGCAGACAGTGTTAGAGAGCTGCTGATGAGAGAGCTGCTGAATAAAACCATATTTCGTTTGCCTGCGGCCCCCTGAAGTGTTCTTTCAGCTATTAGCCACTCATTCACCCACTCCCCTCAGACCTCAGCTGGGACTGGAACCTAACAGTACTCTGTGTAAACTTTTATTTTTTCAAAGAAATTTTGACCTCATCTCTATCTGCTGTACAACAAATATACTATAGCAACAAACAAACAAACAAACAAACAAATAAACAAACTTTCTCTGGGAAATCTGTTATTCTTACTGTGTGAAATCCTGTGTACTCAGCACAATTAAGAGGTATTAAGAAAAAAACATTTGATCAAAGTTTGAATAGCATCCTTCCTTCTCTAAAACTGAAAATGAGAATCCTGCTGATTCCTAGAGGGTTATTTTCTTCAATAACAAGAGCTGGCTGAGGCCATTTCTTGCCAGTGGAATCTGTACATAGTGGCTCATGTCTGACTGACCTCAGGTCTTTATTCACATTATCCTGGGTGAATGTGACGGATGAGAGAGCCCGCGTGGTTTGGCCCACCAATATTGTTTCTGATGAAGGTTAACAGCATTGGCCACTCTAAATCTTACACAGCAAATTGCTGACATCTGGTGTTTCCTCTCAAGTTTAACAGATATTCTACTGTAATTCCAGTGTTTACACAATATAAAAACACAGACGTTGAGCTTATGAAAGCATTTTGTATCCATAACACTACTCTAGAGAACTGTTTAACATTTCTGAATGATTGCATTAAATAAGTCTAAGTAAACTAGTAGTTATAAAGCTATTGGTTGCTTTAGAAATAGTGGTCACTGATAAGCTCAAAATTGTTTCTTATTAATAGCAGCAAAAATTTGCTTCTAATTCTCTTAGGGGAAGGTTGTTCCTTTGTTTGACACAGTTTCACCTTAGAAATTTACAGTAACCTTTACTGGCTCTTTTTTTTTTTTTTTTTTTTTTTTTTTTTTTTTTTGCATTCAATGCACCACTGTAGTTCTGTCCTCATATCATCTGGGTATCTGTTCCTGCCACTGTCACCTGGAACCTAGGACAAGAGAAACAAAAAAGAAAGATTAACAATCATTGAGGATTGTAGCATACAACAGAATCCTTTTATCTACTGTTCTTAAGAAATAATAATTATAACTGCTTATAACCCATTCAGTGGGAACTTGGGAAAATTTTGGAAGTCTCTGTGTTTCACGCAGTTATTTCAGGAAGCCGATGGTCCCTGGTAACTCTAGGTTCTTCTCATGTTGAATGGGGAAACTTTCTATATTGAAGTAGTCATCTTTTTCCTGAGCATTTTCTATTTTCTCTTATTGGAGACTTGTAAATGCATACTAGACAATGTAGGAAAAAGAGGGGATGCAGGGGTCATGAGAAGAAATAGAAATAGAAGGAGTCTTGGTTTGTAAAGCACACAAGACAGATAATATTCTCTGATTCCATTTGGTTCCCACCCCCACCTCCTTTAAGGAATACATCAGCATTCTGACTGGTCTATGCATCTGCTAATTGGATAGAACACTGTAACTGTATTGGCATTTTTAAGAAGCATTGATGGTCACTCCGGAAATGGTGGTTAGAGCTTCTGCAGCTGAAGTGCTCAGGAAAGAAACAAATGTACTTAATATAATATGCTTAATCTGTTTGTCCTAATTAACATTTATTCTTTGCAAGAGGTTGATTTCTGCTTTGACAGAGAGTAATGTAACTCTTGTGTCCTCCAAATAATAAAGCCAGGATTAAAATATCTCAACTTTTCATCCTTTGAAGAAACACATGAAATTTAAAGTTCTTTCTAATTAAAGTTCATTTTCTAGAGGCAGGATTCACTCCCAACTAAGGGGAACTAATGTGCCTCTAAGATCTGAGCAACCAGCTGAAACAAATTGTATCATAAAATGTTAAATTTTTCTTTCCTACCGGCTTCTTAAAGAAACTTGATTATTCTTCTTGTCAGAAATTACTATATGGTAGCCATTTGCAGAAGTAACTCTAGGGTAGGTGTCTGGTGGCCTGGTCACTTCTGATAAAATACCTTTTGTTTTCAGGGGCGTACACAGATTTTCTTTAAATGAATATATTTGGTAAACTTTACTTAGAAGTTAATCTAAAAATAGGTTTAAAACCTACTTGTGAAACGATCATATCAAATAATTATTGGTCACTTCTTTTTCTGATTGATATCTCTTTTTGCCAAACAAAATTCTGCACTTAGAGTAATTAACACCGCCAATCTTACCTCTTTGATTATTTCACAAAGGCATTTCTTGAGGAAAGAGCTCATTCTTTCATTAAATGAACTTCAGTCCATGAAATAAAATTTTATTAAAATTAGGTCAGCTCCTAATGCCAGTGTGATGCAAGTCAGTATCCCCCTTCATTCGACTTCCTGGCAGGATAGGACCAATAGTAAGTATGGTGTGGCTTATCAAGGGCTCTACCTCAAGAGGGTTCCATTAGGTTGCTTTGAGGAATTTTTTTTTTTTTTTTTTTTTTTTTGAGACTGAGTTTCACTCCAGTTGCCCAGGCTGGAGTGCAATGGCATGATCTCGGCTCACTGCAACCTCAGACTCCCAGGTTCAAGTGATTCTCCTGCCTCAGCCTTCCAAGTAGCTGGGATTACAGGCACCTGCCACCACACCCAGCTAATTTTTTGTATTTTTATTAGAGATGGGGTTTTGCCACATTGGCCAGGCTAGTCTCGAACTTCTGGCCTCAGGTGATCTTCCTGCCTCAGCCTCCCAAAGTGCTGGGATTACAGGTGTGAGCCACTGCGCCTGGACGAGGAATTTTACTTTAACACTCTCTTATACCATATTCTGTAATATGACATAAATCTTTTTCTGATTATAAAATAATTAAGCTTTTCCTTTGGCTTACCTTCTCCTTTTCATCAGGTGTCTCCTCTTGATTCTCTGCGTTTATCTGAGTTCCAGAGCAGCAGCATTATACAGCAGTGAGACTGGTAATTTTTGAAGTCGGACAAATACAGGCTTTCATCCTGGCTTCATCACTTACAATTTAACCCCTGGTATATTCCTAATACAGCTGGCTGTTACTGACATTTTGCTTCTAATTTTCCCAGGGTTGTTTGCATTGTAACAGAGGATCATGTTTTGAATGGGAGTGAGTGGAAAGGAAGAGCAGGAATACATATTTTTAGGGAGATCTGAAATACAGGTCAAACTCCATGTAAGTAATACTGCCTGAATATTGTCAGTAGAGTAAGAGAGGGAGGCAAACAAATACATTTTTTACAAAAAGTATTCTTTAGAAGTGTAGAGTTTGTAGGAGAGCATCATTGCAAAGAAATTGTATTTGTTTTCCTAAAACAAGATGTTTTGTTGGAAAAGTAATTTTGAATACCTACTTTTTATTAATCTACCATATTGGATACCTTCTGTATTTCCATGTCCTATCTACACTTGATACTATGAACACTACATAAAAGAGGATGCTTAGTCTCAAAGGTAATGAGTAAGAGAATTCCAGAACCTTTGTGGGGTCCATTCTACCCCAGACTTCCCATGCTTGGGCTGTTCATAGACTAGGTGCTTGGGAAGCAAGAATCAATAAATAACTCTTTCGAGAGACTTTTGACGTATATTAGATAATAGGATAGTATAGCTCCTATATGGTTTGGATGTGTTGTCCTCTCCAAATCTCATATTGAAATGTGATCCCCAGTGCTAGACGTGTGGCCTGGTGGGAGATGTTTAGGTCTTGGGGCTGATCCCTCATGAGTGGCTTGGTGCCCTCTCCAGGGGAAATGACTGAGTCTCACTCTAGTCATTTACATATGATCTTACTGTTTAAAAGCACTTGGAACCGCCTCCTCCCTTTCTTGCTCCCTCTCACTATGTGACATGCTGACTCCCCATTTGCCTTTTCTATGATTATAAGCATCTTAATGCTCTCACCAGAAGCTGAACAGATGTGGGTGACATGCTTGCACAACCTGCAGAAACTTGAGCCAAATAAAACTCTTCTCTTTATAAATTACACAGCCTCAGTTATTTCTTTATAGCATTGCAAAATGAACAAACACAACTCCTGACATACAGACAAGAGCACTTCATATAAAGTAGAGACAGAGCATATGCTCATCTAATATTATTTAAATTACCTTTATATTACCTTTTTGAATCAGCCTGCCCAAATTTTTTGGTATTTTCCTCTTTCCTAGTTTCCTTTACTTGCACCTCTTTTCTTTTTCTCTTTTCCCATCTGAAATGTCTATGGTCTCAAAAGTAATTACTTCTTGAAGAAAGTTTTCATGGATACTAAATGCTACCTAATGGAAGCCATAAGCATGGGGTCTTCTAGCAGTTAGAGTGGAGCAATACATATGCCAGGTTGAATCAAGTGGGAGAGAAGGTTAATCATTCTTTTAAATTGGCAGTGTTACTGGAGGTGAATTAATATGCTTTTTGAATCCCTTATGTGCTGTAAAGCTCCTCAATCACAATCACTATGTTCGTAGTTTAGGTTTTGAATTAAAGGTGTCTCTTGCGGTCAGCTGGTCCAACTCCCTTAATCTCTCTGGCCATATTAGGTGATAGATTTCTCATTTTAATACATAATCTATTTCAGAGGCAGTATTGACTAAACCAGACTCTAATGTGGCCACCTTGAAAATGGAAGAAACTCTCTGCTGATGATTACTCTTAACTCTTCTCACTGTGAATGTAGTCCTTGACCTATGTAGTGTGGAAACACTGAGAAAAGTAGAATGTTCTCATGTGCCCGTGGAGCACGGAGCACTCTCAGCTTGTCAGCTCTGTGGCAGATCAGGCTTTGACCAGATACCGAAAAATAAAATGTGTAATTGGCACCAGCCAGCCTCTCCATTGCACAGGATCCCTATTTAAATTTGACAACCAGAACATTGTACAATTTGAAATTTCTTTACATCTGTTTTTCTTTTGTTTCTTCTTTGAGAACGAAAGCTTTGAGAAGCTTGTTTAATAATTCAGACCTTTGATGGTGAGGCTTAGCATGATCTATGAAGTCAGTCACCAAACATTGACAAATGTTTACCACTCCCCCAGGTGCTATGCTAAGGACTCAGAGGCATCTCAGAGAGTGGCCCTGCACACTGACTGCATTTACAATAAGAGCTTCATAGCACTTTTTCTACATGTAATCAAAGCTCAGGTAAAGGCAAAACATTGATTTGAGTTTGAAGTAAACATAGCTGACTTGGGTGATACCTTCAGTTCTAAGAATAATTTTGTCCTGAGTAGAAATTTTCCCATGGAACCAAATCCTATCATTGTTCTGTTCACTTAATATTTGATCATGATAATCCTAGCCTCTTTCAAACTTTAGCGAGGAAACCAACATAAGTCACTAGTTATGCTTGTCCATGGTCCCTAGGTAATGTCATCATAAGATTGAAGATGAGAGCCAAGAGTGGAAAAGGCAGTTTTGAATACATTAAATAAGACATTTTTAAGAAAATAAGTAGAAAAGTTTGGTGCAGTGTGGAGGAAAGAGCTAGCAGAAGTTTTTTTAATAGGCAAGGAGTTTTTTTTTTTTTGAAGATTATGTTTAGCAATTATATATAAGGCAAAATTATAAAGGAAGCAACTATATATATATGAAGGCCAGTAAGAACACTAACTTTGTAGGATACTGATCTTGTTTTTTTTTTTTTTTTTTAAGACAAGATCTGGCTCTGTCAGCCAGGCTGGAGAATAGTGGCATGATCTTTGTTGTTGGCTCACTGCAACATCTGCCTCCTGGGCTCAAGCCATCCTCTGACCTTAGCCTTTTGAGTAGCTGGGACTACAGGCAACAGCCACGATGCCTCGTTAATTTTTGCATTTTTTGTAGAGACAGGATTTTGCTATGTTGCACAGACTGATCTCAAACTCATGAACTCAAGCGATCCTCACACCTCAGTGACCTTTGTATTTTGATGGCACATTCTATAGTAACAGAAGTTAAATTAGGAAAGGAAAAATAATCTGAAATCATTTAAATTAATGGTTTGCAAATTATGAGTTTACAAGGTACTTGAATTCAATTAGACAAGATTTTTGAGCACCTACTGTGTGGCAAGCAGTGTTTATGTGTCAGAGTTACCAGGATAAACAGAGCTCAGAGAACTCCAAAGGTACTGTAAGAGCTACATAAACAATTAATTAGAAGCCAATAGGGGTATGCTGTTTAATGCATAATACAAACATAACTCTGCAAAACAGAAGAGGAAGCAGAAAACTCTGCTCAGAGATATGGAACAGGACATCAGTAATAAGGAGATCTTAAAATTGCATTTTGAATGTGAGTAGGAATTTTCCAGTGAAGAAAAGGTCAAGGGCATATCAACCAGAAGGGACGATCTGGGAGTGAGAAACACACACACACACACACACGAGATTACAAAAGAGATTTTTTTCAACTACAGCATAGGGTTTATGCTTCTGCTTGGTGGAAAATAAAGCATCAAAAGTAGGTTGAATTGGAAGTACAATAAAGTTTTGTATTTTCTATGAAAATGGTAGGTATTTTTCAACAAAATTGGTTACTTATGAATATTATAAAATAGAAGCTGTTGAGTAAGGTGTAAAAAAACACTAAAGCAAGTGATACCAAGCATATGGCTTATGGGTCAAAATTTTTAAAATTTGTTTTCCATGTTAGACAATATTACAATTCTTTAACTTTTTTTTTTTTCCTGAAGCAAGGCCATTTAGTGAAAATGTATGGTTATTTATTTATTTATTTATTTTTGTCTTGGGAAGTTTTGCTTTAACTGTTACTCTGTTTAAAATACAAAATCTAATCATTATGAAGTTTGGATGCCTGAAGTACCTGCTCATATTATTTCTTTAACATGATAGGGCTAAAGGGAAGGGTTGTATAAGTTTGCAAAGTAGAAAAATTTATCCCTTATGTTTGTCATTCCCATATACGGACCATAAAATGGACCAATTTCAGGCTCGTTGCATAAAAATCATTTGAGTAAATTGTTATACCTCATTGCCACAGATTCTGATTAAGCAGCTATCAGAAGATACCCAGAAATATGTATATTGAATTGGGATGATAGGATGATTATAGTGCACAGGTAGCTTTTAGAAACCATAGTTCTATGGTCTATCAAGAATGCAGAGGGATCAGGAATGCTATGAAGGAGGTTTAGGAAAAGATTCCTGTTAGTTGAGATCAACAAGAAGGTGAACTTTTGGAGTTCAGAAGATAATTCAAAATTCTGATTGAAATTATTTCTATTTATCCATTCATTCATTCACCTAGTCCCTCAACAAATATTTTTTGGAAATCTAATATGTTCCCTATATGGTACTGAATTGTGGTAATACAGTAATAAATAAGATACCTTCCTTGTCCTTAGAGCTGAGATCATCCGTAAAGGGCAGAAGAGTTAAAAAGCAACATATTTACCTATTGGGCAACAAAGAGTGCCCAGTCGAAGAGAATGATAAAGAATGTCCAGAGGTAGGAGGAAAACATAGTAGATAAAAATGCGTTACTGTTGTTATGATGAGAGACTTTTGAGATGGAAAGTTTGAACAATAACATTAAACGTTGCAGAAAGTTGACATACGACAAACAATATTCATTATGTTTAGCTACAAAGTAGTTGTAGGCATGCAATTCCAATTGATATAAGAGGAAAATAGCAAGATTGCAGTGAGTTATGAGGTACATACAAGGAGGAAAAATATGGACAATAAGAATAAATGAAACTTTTGGTAAGTTCTGCTGTAAATTTGGGAAGAGAGAAAAAAGTTACAGAAGGATGATTTCTCATCAAGCATGACAACTTTTTAATGGGAGAGAGGGGTGGGCTTTCACATGTTCATATGCCAAAGTGACATTGCCAATAAAGGAAGGGTTTAAAGATACAAGTGAGAGGAGAAAAGAAATGAAAAAAACTAACAAAAGGAGAACAGATATTAACAAATTATATAGAAAAATTGTCCTTGTACATAAAGATAATTAGTGGTGGTGATTTTGCCTTATGGCATATGTCTTCTCTATTAAATGAGAGTTTGGTGGGAGGTAGTGTCACCTGAAAAGTCTATAGTCATGAAATACCCTACATGCTCACCTACATTTCTCATCCTCCATTGCTATTAGACTGCTGTTCTTTGATTAATTCTGGCCAATGACAAATGTGAAAAATGATGTTATCACTTCTGAGTTGAGGCCAATGGAAACCATTGTCCTTCTTCCATCTGTCTGGTCGCCTACCACAGAGATATTAGAGGCCATGTATTCCAGATGGCATGGCTCTAAAATGAATCAGAACCACCTGATGTGTAATGGGCTTTACTTAGCAGAGTAATAACTTTTTCTTATTTTCTACTGAGAGTCTTGAGTTAAATAGATCCTCTCCTGTGGGAACTGGAAGAGAGTGGTGAAGACAAAAGTAGGGAAATGAAAGGAGAGAGACAGAGCGTTGCTGGGAACTTGTGAAAGGTGCCAGGCAGTTGAAGAAACAAATATATTAAATGGTATGCTAAGAAACTGGAGTAAGAGAGAGTGAGTGTGTAGGAGATGAGAAGAAGACCATCTGTATACAATACCAAGAATTAAGGACTACATAGAGAAACAATGTAAAAAAAAAAGAATGGTCAGAAATTCAGGTGGGTATATCAGAAGAAATTATAACATTACCATGAGATGTATAGAAATGTAATTTAAAAAAAATCACTTAATAGATTCATTTGTTTCCAAAAGGGTTATACAAATGGAAAAGAAACTTTTTGATTTGATGAACAAATCAAATCAACATAAAAGGAGTCATTTCAGTAGAGTTGTGGGAGCAGATGCATTGTTATAGCAAGGGAATTATGAATACGATATGAGGAAAGTTTGACTTCATTTCTAAGAAATGCCAATTAAGCAGTACGGAGGGCATTTCAAGGAAAGGGCTAATGAAAGAAAACGTTATTTTTAAATTTTTTTTTAGTTAAGGAAACTTAGATAATTTTTAGGCCGAAGAATAGTTAGTAAGGAGACACTAAAGATAGAGAAAATTATCTTAGGAAATCATTGTGGCTTGAATTATGTCCATCAAATTCATATATTTAAGGCCTCACTCCCAGTGTGACTGTGTTTGCAGAAAGAAGCTTTAGGGAGGTAATTATGGTTACATGAGGTCACATGGGTGGGACCCTAATCCAGTATTAGGATTAGAGTCTAATAGTGTCTGTATAAGGGGAATAGACACCTGAGGTCTCTCTCCCGCTGTGCATATACAGAGGAAAGGCCTCCTGAGTACACAGTGAGAATGCAGTCATCGCCAAGCCAGGAATAGAAACCACACCAGAAACCAACCCTGATGGCTCCTTGAGCTCCGATTGCTAGGCTTCAAAACTGTAAGAAAATTAATTTATGTTATTTAAATCACCTACTCTCTGTTGTTTTGTTATAGCAACCCAAGCTGACTAATACAGACCTTTATGTACATACATTGTAACATATAAAGGAAAAAAACAGAGACTGTATCTTGAACAAAAGTGCTTCAACATGTGATATTTACAACTTTATGCATTTTGTCAGGGAGATGTGAAAAAGAGGCAGTCACATAGCACTTCTGCAAGTGGACTTTTCTCATCCTTATAAAAGTGACCTAGAGGGTGGAGGATAGATTTTGAGAGAAGCACGATGAAGTTCTCTCTTTGAAACAGTATTACAATAGCAACCACTGAAAGGCACACCACTAAAATACTGTCTTCACAACAGTCATAGGAGATCATCTGCAAAATGTTCTATCATTATAAAAGAGAGTATAGATAAATATAAACAAAAAATTTAAAGTTTACTTGAACATTACTTTTTTCATTTTTTTGATGTGTGATTTTTTAACAAAGATTTTAATTTTGGCATTCGTATTCTGAGGAAAAGCTTGTTTGGCATTTTGAAAACAAATCGCTTCAGAAAATAACATTTAAACATTTTGAAACCATAGTTTAGACTCATTTTACTTATTTGAAAATTATATTTTTAATTATAATTGGAAGGTGTCATGTTAAACTTTATTATTTCCCATGGCTTTCTAAACACCATGTTTATATTTTGCTTCAGTGTATTTCACCTGAAAATAGTCTCAAGTTTCCACAAAGTCTTTGGTTTCTTATACTCCTACTATCTATCATTACCAAAGCGACTGAGCAACTAATACCATTTTTCTCATGTTAGATTCACCTTGGATGATAATTAAACTCCACATATCAGGAAATTTAATAGATATTCCAGTTCTGGAAGCTTAATTGGATTTTCCCTCTTTCAAACATATTTTATTCTGGAAAGAGTGCTTTCTGTTTGAAGCCTTCTTGCCTCAAAAGAAAGGGGTCTTTTCTCTTTGAATATTTTTTCTACTAGAAGGTTTGGTGCCCCAGGGCTGACCCACCTAAGGTCCCCATTGTTAACACCTGTATTATAGCTACTGGTTTAGGGTTTCTTTTCATATTTAACAGGCATGCCGTACTGCTTTCATGTATTTTTTTCTTTTTCTTCTCCATCCTAAGATCATCCTGCTCTGCTCCTCTGCTTTTTCCCTAAGTCTCCTTTGACCACCTAATGTGGCCTGTTAAGTCTACACAGCGGTGCTACAGGGATAGTAAAAGTGGACCTACTCATGGTGCACGTGTTCTTCAGAGAATTTCTCTTTCCAAGTAAATACTTCTTCCCTTTGGGCAGTATTCCATCTTTTCCTCTTTAGATCTTAAAAATATATTCCATGAGGCCTGTCATTTAAACCTGCTCCTGGGACAGATTACAAACTATAAAAGCTCCAGGAAGAAAATTTGAAATACAAGGTAGCATGTAGAAAGACACAAAGCAAGTGACAGAAAAACTCCAAGGGTTTGAATGTTCAGTAAAAAAAACACTAAAGATTCTTTCTTTTTAGCATATCTTTTGATCTTAAAATTCAAACTGTATCTCTCACCTAATAAGACATTTTGAAAAGAAATTGCAGGGCTTACTGGTTTGGGCTAAGGTGGGGAAGAGTCATGGGAGTGGGCCTGACCACAATATCATCGTGATTTTAATTGTGGCTGAAATGCAAAAGAAGGTCAGTCACAGAAAATGCAGCACTCTCTGCATAATAAGAAGGCAAGTTATCTCTTACTAACTAAATATTTTGCAAGCTATAAATAGTATTTTCATAAGAGGAGACTTTACGAGTAATGTCCCTATTTCAGTGTTTTTCTATCTCTGCTACTTTTTGGAAAATTTCAAAAATGAAAAAGACAATTCAAGTTGAACAGAATAGGAAAAATCTTTCCATATTTTTTAAAAAATAACTTGGCCATCAAAAAAACGGTTGTTCAAGTTTTCTTTAGACTTTGTTCCAAATTAAGATACACAGAAATGTGTGTCATGGTATATTGAAAGAGCATAAGCTTTGGATATGGAAAGACTTGACTTTAATTTCTGGTTTATCTACCATAAATGGTGTAATCTGAGTCTCAAATTTTTGTCTGAAAAATTGGGAAAATTATTATACAGAACCAATAAGAAATTTATAGAAAATGATATAAAGTACTTACAGTACAGTACATCTGGCTAATAAAGCAATTGTTTCTTTAATATTTTTGAGAGTCTATTATTATCTAGGAACTATGGTAGGGTTGCATTTTTACAATCAGAAATTAAGTTCTGAATTGCTAAAAATATTTCTCTATTACATGCAAAAATGGCTTCTATAAGCAGAGCAAGTATAGATTTGTTAGAATATTTTAACTGTCCTTTGAAGAACAGAAAAATATTGACTACAAAAGATCATGAGGCAACATCTTCTTTTGTCTTTGCTTTTTAATTATTTACTTCATCACTAACCATTTCAAGATTTTGTTAAGGAGTGTGAGGTATATTTATGTATGGTTGAACAAAAGGTCAAAGACAGGAGGAATAAAAGTATAGAATATAAAAATACTGTAATGTCATACAAGGATTATTTATTTTGATATTTTGAGCACTGAAGATAATCGTTATACTTTTTAAGACAAGAAGCAACTAATTTAAAAGTAACTGGAAACGTGAATACTTGTGATAAATAATTGTTTGAATTATAAAAAATATAAAAAATAATATTCTCAGCAATAAAATTAGAATTATTCCAAAGAATATTACTGATCTGAGAAATACATTCATGAGAAAAAAACAAGAAATCTCAATAAAAGTTAAATAAAGAAATTTAGACATTTATGATTTTAAAACACTACTGAAATAAGCAATTTAAATGTCAGACTAGCTAGCTGTACGGGGAACATATAAATGATCCACAGTGTAAGTGTATTTCTCAGAATAACACAAAATGAATCCAACTCAATGACAAAATAAAATAACAACTGAAATTATATGAATTTTAAACATACCAAGAAAAGGCAGTATAATATATATAAAGTAATTTGTAACTGAAAGTGGTATAATATTCTTGAAGATAAAACTATACAGATATGGAAAAAGAACACTGTTATGTTTGCTGTTTGCTAAATTATGTAACTAAGTATTTTATAGCATTTTCTATTTGTTTAAAAAATAAACAGGCAGAATACAGAAAATGATTGTACGACACAGAAGCCATCTCTTTCATAGTTGTTCTACTTTAAAAAATCTATTATGTGCTGGGTATTGCACAGAATTAGACGGCCAACAGATATTCATACATAAAAGGTCCTGAAAATCAGATCCTGTTCTTAAACATCTACCTCTTTCAAAGGACAAAGCAAGGCTGAGGGGAATTTTATGTATGGCTTATTATAAGGGTTTGGCTCAAAGTCCTGGTAAGAATGCCAAAGAGCGTGACTGGACTAGTATATGGATTTCTTTTGTCTAGAGGATTTTGATTGGAGGGACCCAGAAAAAGCCTGGCCAAAAGTCCCACTCTGTCTTGATCTACCTTGAGGGACAAAATTTAATTTTCACTCTATTTAAAAGTTGGGGGTCTGGGAGTAGAAGGAGACAGAAAAAGAAAGTTAGCTGAATATTTTCCCATTTGTCCACAAAGAAGTTGGATTCCAGGCCTCTTTAATTATCTACTTTTTATGTAATATAAAAAGTAATTGTGTAAGATAAGCGTAAAAGACCTCAGCTGCATGGTTAAACTAAATGTTCTTGCCTTAATAAAACATAGCAGTACATCCTTTTCAGATTGAGACAAGAAGGGACTAAGGGAGATTACTTTGGGAGATTCTTTGAAAAGTTAACAGGTAAATTTATAATTTCTATTTACAAATGAGAAAGGCAATATAGTTTATAATTTCCACTTGCCACTCTCCTGTAGCAAATCTTCATACAAGTTTTGATTCTTAGCTTCTTATCCCAGACTTCCTTTTATATCCAAGATATAAAAAAACTGTTTACCTTTCTTGTGGAAATAGAATATATTGTTATAAATAGAAATTCTTGGAGGTTTTGCTCAAAAGATATCCATTGAATTTATACATTGGGTCATATAGTGTTTTAGGCCTGTGATGATGTTGGGAGTCAGTTCTCCATGGGTTCCTTGTGTTTCTGCATATCTTGCAAGCAGATGTATTGGAAGATTTTGTTCCAGGCTGGACACAGTGGCTCACACCTGTAATCCTAGCACTTTGGGAGGCCAAGGTGGGTTGATCACGAGGTCAGGAGATCAAGACCATCCTGGCTAACACGGTGAAACCCTGTCTCTACTAAAAATACAAAAAATTAGCCAGACGTAGTAGTACACGCCTGTATCCCAGCTACTGGCGACGCTGAAGCAGTAGAATCACTTGAACACAGTAGACGAAGGTTGCAGTGAGCTGAGATAACACCACTGCATTCCAGCCTGGGCAACAGAGAGAGACCCCATTTCAAAAAAAAAAAAAAAAAAAAGATTTTGTTTCAGACCGTATTTTCAGAGATATTTGTACAGTAAGTAGCTTTGGAAGGTAGATAATGCCTTCCCCCAGAACAAAAGGAAGGTTTGTTTTATAGGAACAATAATGTTTCCCCCAGGGCAAAGGACAGGTTTGTTTGTAGCCCATTGCAAAATATTTGAGTTCTTAATTTGGGGGTTTCTTATTGCAGTGGTTAATATTGAATGTCAACTTGATTGGATTGAAGGATGCAAAGTATTGTTCCTGGGTGCTTCTGTGAAGGTGTTGCCAAAGGAGATTAACATTTGAGTCAGTGAACTGAAAGAGGCAGCCCCACTCTCAAGCTGGGTGGGTACCATCTAATCAGTTGCCAGTGCAGCTAGAATAAAGCAGGCAGAATAAGTTACAAGGACCAGACTTGCTGAGCCTTCGGCCTTCATCTTCCTTCCGTGCTGGATGTTTCCTGCTGTCGAACATCAGACTCAAGTTCCTTAGCTTTTGGACTCTTGGACCTTTACCAGTGCTTTGTCAGGGGCCCTCAGGCCTTCGGCCACAGACTGAAGGCTGCACTATCGCCTTCCCTACTTTAGAGGTTTTGAGACTCAGACTGGCTTCCTTGCTCCACAGCTTGTAGATGGCCTATTATGTGACTTCAGCTTGTAATCTTGTGAATCAATATTTCTTATTAAACTTCCCTTCATATATACATCTATCCTATTAGTCCTGTCCCTCTAGAAAACCCTGACTAATACACTCATCTGTGATGCAAATTCACCATGTACATTGTACCTACCTGGGTTGCAATGCATTATTCTTGTGGGACCTGAGAGTCAAGGGAAATTGATACAAACATTAGCTCATGCTTCTTGCTGTGCAGTGAGTGATAGAGGCCATTGTCACTGAACCAGAAGTCTGTGTCTTCTGCTAGCATCCATGAAACTGTTAAAGGCTAATTTGATAGGGAGCAGATTGTGTAAACTCATAGACCTTTCATAATTCCTAACAGATGGAAGAGTAAACAAGACAAACAATACTTATGTTCCTATAGCTTAAATTCTAATTAGAAGTGAACAATAAGCAATTAAATAATCAGTATTTTCATTTCAGATGAGAACTTAAAAAAAGTACTTTGATAACTGCTGTGAAAAAATAAAGCATTGGGAACTTAACTTCTAGAATGGCAGAGTAAAGTCTTCCAAACACCCATTTCTCCATAGAAGTAATGAGAACACTGGCAAAAACTGTCAAAATGATTATGTTCAGAACTCCAGAAATTAACCAAAGTCTTGCAACAATCCAAGGAACTATAACCCCCTCCAAATGGTTGGATGTTTATAAGAATAGCAAACCTTGTGGAGCTTTAACTTGCCCTAACTCTCCCAACTCCTTTCCCCACCTTGGTGGTAGTCTTGAAGGTCAATAGCCTCACGACTACTATACCTGTGAAAACCAACAGTGTATCAGCCACTGGAAGGAACAGGATGGGTTTAGATCTCCCCAAAAGCCCGCTACAAGTAAAATTATCACGATTTGACTTCCTGGCAGGTCAAATAAAATTATCACGATTTGACTTCCTGGCAGGTCTCTGTAAAGACCTAATCAGGTTTGTTTCTATTTGACCTGACAGAGATTTTACTCTGTCCACACAGTCCTACTCATAGAACAGTTTTCAAAAGCAATCAGTGACAATTGTTTAACATCAATTCGTCTGAGATAACACTACCCGTTTGGGCTAAGAAGAAGCTCACCAAAAAACCGAAAAGGAAAAAAACAAAAAAACAAAAAACAGAGTATAAGATATCAAAAGAGACTTTGAAAAGCTCCAACAAATTTCTGGAAAACCAGAAGTCGACACGCATGTGTAAGATTGTGCATACCAAGGCTGTGTGCATGCTCAGGAAAGGCCCAGAAGGTCCTAAACTCTCATTAAAGATGACCTGAGGTTCTTCAGAAGCAGCAAGTGAAGGCGAAGACAGAGTTATAAAATGTCTTCCTGAGTTTTAAAGGGGTGCCCCGATACATATACAGAGACTTTTGCAAGAACTTTGGAGCCTTAATGGTTTAAGGTATTTAAAAAGTCTTTGTCCAATTACTATCTGACTATTAAGCTAAATGAACAGTGACTTCAGTGGCTGCACAATAAAATAATGCAGACATTGCAGAATTACCTCAGGAAAATCACTACATAAATAGCAGATACAAAAATAAATGCTGGGGGAACAGTTCTGGTTTCCAGATATGACACATTATTTTAATGAAAACTTACTGTTTTCAACACAAAGTGTGAGACATGTGAAAAAATAAGGTATATTATACAAACTATATTTTGTCAGTAACAAAGGAAATCAATCAAAGCATCTATTAAAACTATGTTTGAAAAAAATCTATAGGAAACCATATCAAAAGAACCAAGAAATGTGGAGAACAACATATGACCCGATAGAGAATATCCAAATGCAGCCCTCTCTATTTTGGGAAATTCTTAGTCATTATTCCGTCAAACATTTTTTCTGTTTGTATGTTGTTTTCCAACTTTGGATATTTCTATTACACATACGTTGCACCTTTTGTAATTGTCCCACAGTTTTTACATTTCCTGGGTTATTTTCATTCTTTTTTCTCTTTGCATCTGAGTTCTAAATTTTTCCCTTTTTCCC
The DNA here is from genome assembly GCF_024542745.1 of Macaca thibetana thibetana. Classification (NCBI taxonomy): domain Eukaryota; kingdom Metazoa; phylum Chordata; class Mammalia; order Primates; family Cercopithecidae; genus Macaca; species Macaca thibetana. The sequence continues at coordinate 66,546,274 of NC_065585.1, forward strand.
AAGAAGGGAAAAACTGAAAAGCACTAATGAGCTCACAGCCTGGGACATGGTCTTACCAAAAGCCTGAGACCTAATCATGGTGTTATAGAACACTTCCCTTTCCCTGCATTCTACCACCACATCAGTAATGCTCCTATATAGTAACAGAGAGACACAAGTTAAAGAACCGTGTGTCTCAGACCTTGTTTAAGAAGTCGCTAGAAAAACCAAAAGATAAAAGGGGAAACAGAACCAAGGAAACCAGAGGAAATTTTAGCCTCTAACACTCACAGCTACAGCAAACAATAAGCACCAAATAACTCCTACTCAGATAAACATAAAACATCATACTAAGGACCTATTTACCTCTGTTCCTTTTAGCACATCAAGACCAGCTTTTTATAAAAAAATACAAAATGTACTGAAATACAGAAAAACACAGTATGATGAGACCAAGCAAGCATCAGAACCAGACCTAGATATGATATAAATGAGATAGAATTATTAGACTGGAAATTTAATGCAATTATGATTAATATGCTAAGAACTCTAAGGGAAAAAGCAGAAAACATATAAGAACAAATAGATCACATAAAGAAGAGCAATAGAAACTCTAAGAAAGAATAAAAAAGAAATGCTAGAAATAAAAAACACGGTAAAATAAATAGAGAATGCATTTGATGAGTTCATCAATAGGCTAGACAACTGAAGAAAGAATCAGTGAGTTTGAAGAACTTTTAGAACTCAGATGCAAAGAGAAAAAAGAATGAAAATAACCCAGGAAATGTAAAAACTGTGGGACAATTACAAAAGGTGCAACGTATGTGTAATAGAAATATCCAAAGTTGTAAAACAACATACAAACAGAAAAAATGTTTGACGGAATAATGACTAAGAATTTCCCAAAATTAACAAACACCAAAACACAATTTCAGGAAATTCAGAGAAGAGAAAGCAGGATAAATACCAAAACATTTGCACCTAGGCACATTATTTTCAAACTGAATAAAATTAAAAACAAGAGAAAATCTTGAAAGAAGCTATAGGGGAAAGAAGATCTTACCTTTTTTGTGATTAAAAAGTTAAGAATTACTTTAAATATCTATTAAGAAACCATGCAAGCAAAAACTCACTGAAAGACAGAAAAGCACGGCATGATGAGACTGAGCAAGCATCAGAACCAGACTAGATATGACAGAAATGATAGAACTATTAGAATGGAAATTTAATGCAATTATGATGAGGAGAGTGAAATATTCAAAATACTGAAATAGAAAATTAACAACCTAGAATTTGGGAACCAGAAAAATTATCCTTCAAAAGTGAAGGAGAAATAAATACTTTCTCAGTAAAATGAAAAGGAATGGAATTTGTGGCTGATAGACGTGCCTTGCAGGAAATGTTAAAAGAGGTTATTTGGAAAGAAGAAAATGATAGAAGTCAAAAACTTAAATCTACATAAAGAAAGGAAAACTATTAGAGGAAAATTGGTGAAGTCATGTTGATAGCTTGAAATCAGCCATGATGGACATGTGTTCATGGAGGAAATTGTCAAATGTTACAAAAAAGAGACTCAGAGCTACAATCCTGTGTCCCTGCTGAAAGGTTTGTTGAAGATTTACCAGCACCCACATGATGCAAAGCTTATTCCTCATTTCTTCTGTTTTTCAGGTGATTATCTTTCAAAGTAATACATACAAGAGCAATAATTTTATATCTCTGTCTGATTTTATCAGTCTTGTTTGTGGGAATACATCTCCAAATTATAGCAATAGATAACACATTGCCATATTTACAATTCAGGAATGAGTTTCCGTTTTTTTTTTCCTTCGTCTTAAGTTTGAGTATGTTATTGTTGTTATAATTGTTGTTATTGTTTCTTCTTCTCCTCCTGTTCTTACTCCTCCTCCTTCTTGTGATGATGAATATGATCATTTTTTTCTCCAACAGATAGTAGTTTTGGAAGATACTGTATCAGGACTGTCAGCTATATACCTTCTTAAAATAGAATTTCTGCCTATAGGTTTTTAAACATTTAATTATTTTAAAGTAAAAATGCTCTCACATTGTACAAACATCAGAAGCTATTAAAAATGTAGTAAATAGGTTCCACTTTTGTTCCTACTTCTACCCACTTAGTTTCTATCCTCTCCCTCAAAAGGTAACTCTAATCATTACTTATTTTTGTATTCTACAGCCATTACTTCTTAAATGTACGTACAAGCCAATGTTAATATATTTTTTCTTTCTTTTTAACACAAATTCTAAATACCATATTGGATACCACATCCCTTGTTTCTTTCACTTACTGTATCTCAAGATATTTCCATATCTGTACATAGTGTATTTGTTCAGTGTGTGTTACAACTGCATGGTATTCAGTTGTGTGGGTAAACCATAACCTACCCCTGTGTGTTTTTCTTCTCAGTGAATGTACACTCTATCTTTCCTTTTGCTATATAGTTAAACGCCTTAGTGTCATACTTAACTCCTCTCTTTCAAACACCACATTCAATTCCTTAACAGCTCTTGTTGGCTCTACCTTGCAAACACATTCAACAGGTACTCACTTCTCACTAGTTTTACCACTTCCACTCTATCCCACACTATCACTGTATTGTAAGAATAAAGTATCCAGTCCTTCCTTGACATCTCTGAGTCCCACCGGGCCCCGAAGGCTTAAATGTGAGTTCCTCTGATCTTGTTGTATATGCCCCATACCCAATGGGAAAGGTTCCCACTCAGCTATTTCCTGTATCAGTCAAACCAGCTGCACCCCCAACTGAATCTCAGTCTAGTGGGTTTCACTTCCCTGCCAGTCTACAAAGTTATTCAAACAAACTGATCATATCCTCCAGAAAAACACAGGATGCATATCACCCACTTGTTACTGCAAAGCCTACCTCCCACAGCCCTTGCTGTAGGTTCCTGAGTGCAAGCTCCATGTGGCCCTGCATAGTGTGTGATGTGTTCCTCTCCTGGGCTGTATCTGTGACTAATAAACTGCCTTAACTGTCATGTGTTTGGCCATTTCATAGTATTTAGGGTAAGTAATCCATCCTTCACCAATGAGATGAATAGGAGGTGGTCAGAATAATTGTCATTCATTATTGTTTTTGCTGCCACAGACATTCCCCCGCTACCCTACTATCTGCTGTCAACATCACAATCAGTTTGTTGAAACATGAGTAACATTTTGAAAGTCCTCTGGTATAATACATCCAATGGCTACTCCTTTCACATAGGGTAAAAACCAAAGTCCTCACAGAGGCCAAAGTCCTTCACATTCTAGCTATGATATTTTGCATTGATCCCCTCACCTAACACTTCCTTTCATCCAGTCTGCTCCAGACACACTTGCCCTCTTGCTGTTCCTTTCTGATATGTTCCCACAAAGTGACATACCAAAGATGGGCTGGTGGAAGCAGACTACCTCATTTAATGGAAATTACAGTAATTTTTTTTTTTAGAACTTAGACCAACACATTTTTTTCATGAAGTATTTTATCACTGATATTGTTTACAATTGTCAGTGCATGGAGATAACAGTATTTTAATCAATTTTATTACTGTTTTACAATTTTCTATAGACAACACACACCTGGTCACCTGCAACCATGGTGAACTTCTCCCACCAACCTGTGGCATGCTTCTGTTTCTATAGTAGAGTGTTGGCACTGGATTTTCCCTTTACCTAAAATGGTTTTTTTTTTTCCTTTGAGTCTCACACACCTTGTATTTTCACTTCTTTCAGGCAGTGGCTATGATGTCATTCTCTCAATAATTTCCCCATGACTATCTGCTTAAAATGACTATCTTGGTTCTGTTCTCTGTGTGATTGACTTTAAATAAGAGAGATTTTAAATTCAGAATAGAATGTTTGGTAAGTATCTGTTTTGTCTCTTAAGATACAATTTTGTTTCAGATTATAGCCCTATTTTATACCCACTTCTGAGAAATCATAAAAGACAAGAATTTTTGGAAAGTATTTGGGTAAAATCCTAATAGCTGTTAATTTAATTACATACCTTAGAGGTACAAATTCACCTTCAGAACTTTAACTCTAGAAATAAAGCTGGGATGAGAATTTCTGATGGAAATTAAATTGTACTTTACTGCTTATCCAGAACTGTGATGCCAATATCCATTATGAAAATACCTAGAATGTATTGATATTAATGATAATAATAATAATTGCTTGACAACTTACCATAGGCTAGCACGCTCTCTCTCTCTCTCTCTCTCTCTCTCTCTCTGTTTCTCTCTCTCTATATATATATATACACACACACACATTATTTGTTATAATAATCTGATGACATTGGCATTATTACATCCCTTATACAGATGAGAAACATGAGACAAAAGTTCTTAAGTAAGTTGACCATGGTCACCAGGCTGGTGAATGTCAGGATTTTAGCTGAGGTCTACCTCTGTCAAAAGCCCGTGCCCTTAATTAGAGCACTGTGCACCCCCTCTGTGGAAGTGATCATGCCATGGGAACATATGTAAGCATCACTTAATAATATCAGAACATTAGTTTTGAATAAATGAGAACACATCTAGACTCAGTTTAAGGAGGAAAAACAAAATACAAAATCCTTTGTTCATAGATTTGGGTTAGCAGTGCAGGGGGTTCTGTAAACCACAGTCTATTGATACTATGACCTACAAACATTAGCAACTTGACAAGTAGAAATACAGCTCCTGATCTAATGTTAATGTAGTAAATTTAAATGCTACTGAACATTACATTGGTAACTGTAAACCAAAGGTCTGCAGTCATTTGCATGAAATGTATAAATAAGGGTTTTGACTTACATGTTGTCACAGGCATAAATTCAGTTTACTCTTTCTAAAAGGCAGAACTTGGCTATGAACATTAAAGATGACTTGTATGACCATGTTAATCTTTCCACCTCATATTTCAGTTTTTATGGGAATTTTATTACTTAATAATATATCTCCAAGCTCTCCTTTTGTAGCCCTGCTGCCCATTACTTGCCTAAACTACACTCTGTCATTACTTATAGCAGTATTATGCCTCATATACTACACAGCCTGTGATGGCTGTCTTCCTAATAAATTCTTCATCACTTTCAATATAATCATCTGCATTGCAGCTTCATTAATATCCTTTCATTCAAAGATCCAGGTAGGCAACATCCCGCTGAGGAAAAGGCTTTAAAAAAATTAATTAGGACACAGAAACCTGTTTCTGGGCTTTAGTCAATGTCATGAAAAAAATGCTGTTACTTATATAATAGTGGTAGCTTTTGAATAACAGATTAATTAGGAACATCCTTATATGGAGAAATGGTGTATTCATGACATGATTTTCACTGCAACAATAAAATGCAAAAACTCAATACTCAATCAAGTTTAAACCTGTGTTACCTTGATGTGTGCAGATTACTGTGACTCAGAAACATTCACTACAGTGTGGTTCAAAGATTATTTCATTGCACTCCTGCCAGAACCTCTACATTTAAAATGAGCCCACATATCTGTGGCTTTATCTACATACTAAATGTAGGTAACCCTCTCAAACATTTTACCTTGTAGCCCAGATACCTTGATTCACTGCAGTCATTGTTTGGGACAGAATTCATCAGCTAGATTGTATTCAAACTGAAAGCCAGCACTCCATTTTCCTTCACTTTAAAGTAATATTTTGTTTGGGGAGGGTTCCAAAGCTACCATAATCTGGTAGATGAATATTTTGAAATTATTGACTCTCAGAGATGAAAAGGGTGAACATACCTTTGACTCTAAATTAGAAACATATTGAGATAAAGGAAATTCCATAGAAAACAAACTTAGGATTGGGTAGGTAGTGGCAAGGTACATGTGATAGTAATGGGGGGGGGGGGAATCCCACACTGTCTAAATGATAAAGGGAAATTAATCTTTTTCATAAAAGAAGTCAATGCATTTGATAGATACATACTGAAATCTCGTGTCTGTTTAAGAGTTGAATTGGTAATGAAAACTCCATTTAGGTTTTGTGAGATATAAATAAGGTTTAGATAAGAATATTAGCCAATTAGGCTAGCATGGGACAACAGTCAATTATTTGATATGTAAATTGTAGCATATGTACATACTAAGATACCCTATAGCAATGAGAATGAAAAAACTCTCTACCCTAAAATATAAATGAAATCACAAACGTTACTGACTAAAAAAAAAAATAGACCTATAAAAGCAGAAATGCTATATTGTTATATAAAGTTCAAATAACAGGCAAAACTGATCAAATTCCCCAAACGCAGCTCCTGGAAACCACTTATTTCAAAACCAATAGTTTTGCCTTTTGTAAAATGTCATATAAATAAAACCACATTGTATATAGCTTTCTGTATCTGACTTCTTTCACTTAGTGTAATGCTTTTGTAGTTTAATCCATATTGTTGCATACATCAGTAGTTTGATTTTACTTATTGCTCAGTCATTTTTTTGCTGAGATTCTCATTGTAGGGATGTATGATGATTTATTTATCTATTTACCTACAAATGATTGTTTGGCTTCTTTCTGGCTTTTGGTCATTACGAATAAACCTTCTATAACCATTTTTGTAGAGGTTTTATGTGGATTTGTGTTTTTAATTCTCTTGGGTAAGCATCCAGAACAGCGATTGCTTGATCCTATGGTAAATATATGTTTAACTTTGGAAGAAACTGCCAAACCTCTTTTGCAATGTGTCAAACTTGCTCTACTATTTTGCATTCCGACCAGAAATGTGAGTTTCAGTTGCACTGAATTTCACAGCAACTGTATTTACTTCACAGTATTATTATCTGTGTCTTTTTAATGTCTGTGGGGTCAGTAGTGATGCCTCACTTTCATTCCTGGTGTTGGTAATCGGTGTCATTCTCTTTCTTTCTTTGCCCCTCTTTTTGTCTTTTGCAGGTCAGCCTGTCCAGGCTTTACCTATTTTTAATTTTTTGAAAAAATACTTAGCCTTTTATTTTATGAATTTTATTGATTGATTTATTGGTTTTCTCTCTCTCATTGATTTGTAATTTCATCTTTATTATGTTCTTCTTACTTTAGGTTTAATTTGCTTTTGTAAAATTTCTAAACATTTAGTGATTTTTTTCCAGAGGTCTTTCTGTTACTGATTTCTGGTTTTGTCTTCCTGTTTAATACTTTTATGATCATAAAGTCTACTTATTTTAGTTCAATTATTCTACATTTGTTTTATGGCTGAGAATATAGCTTGTTTTAGCCAGTGTTCCACATATAAAGGTGTTATATGTTGTACTTAGGTAGTTGTCTTATAAATGTCAATTGGGTCAGTTTGATTGATAGTGATGTTCAGATGTTCTATACCCTTACTGACATTGTTGCATAGTTCTTTTGTTAGGTGTATACACAATTATGATTTTTTTTTTTTTTGAGACAGAGTCTCTCTATGTTGCCTGGGCTGGAGCGCAGTGGCACGATCTCGGCTCACTGCAAGCTCCGCCTCCCGGGTTCACACCATTCTCCTGCCTCAGCCTCTCAAGTAGCTGGGACTACAGGCGCCTGCCATGATGCCCAGCTAATTTTTTGTATTTTTAGTAGAGATGGGGTTTCACCGTGTTAGCCAGGATGGTCTCGATCTCCTGACCTCATGATCTGCCTGCCTCAGCCTCCCAAAGTACTGGGATTATAGGCGTGAGCCACCATGCCCGGCACAATTAAGATTTTTATGTGTTTCTGATTAATTCTCCCTTTTATCGTGTTGTAATATTCTTATTTATACCTGGTAACATTTCTGATTTTGAAGTTTATTTTGTCTTATACAAATGTAACTACTCTAGCTATAATTTCTGATATATCTTTTGATATATACGTATTTCCTTTTATAGGTAATGTATATCTTTATATTTACATTTCATATATTGTAGTCAGCAATGATTTGGGACTTGACAATTTCTGCCTTTAAGTTGAAGTGCTTTAACCATTATATTTAATGAAATTATTGATATGGTTCAATTTTAGTCTACCATCTTGCTATTTACTTTTAGTATCTTCTATCTGTTACTTTCCCCCACTCTTTCCCTTCTTTATTTTGAATTAATTAAGCATTTTTAATTCATTTTATCTTCACCACTGGCTCATTATTTATTTAATTTATTTTTTTGTGGTCTTTCCAGGGCTTATGATACATAGTTTTAACTTATTTGATAATATCTTTAAATAATTTACTACTTCATGTATAGTTTAAGAGTATATTTGCATTTCCCTCATTCTATCTATTATACTATTTTACCAAATATTTTACTTCTAAATATGTTAGAAATGTTGCAATAGATGGTTAGCAGTTTAGCTTTCTACAGTAAATGATCTTTATACTTTTTAAAAATTAAAAAAAATACTATTATTCAATTAATTGATTCATACATACAAGTTTTAGTATTCTTTTTTTTGTGTAGATTCAACATTCCACTTGGTATCTCAATTATTTTATCTAAGGATAATTTTTAATATATTTTGTATACCAAGTCTACACATAATAATGTTTTTCAGATTTTATGTGTTTGAAAATATTTTATTCTGCTCTAATTTTTTAAGATTATTTTTTACTGGGTATAGTATCCTTGATTGAATATTAGTTTGTTTTCTTTCAGTATTTTAAAATATTATTATATTGTCTTCAGGTTTGCATGGTTTCTAACAAGAACTCTACTTCACTTTTACCTTTGTTTACTTTATATAAATTTTTTTACTGTTAGTCTGTGTTTTATCTTAGTCTGTATGTGCTGCTATAACAAAATACCTTAAACTAAGTAGCTTATAAGCAACAGATATTTATTTTTCACAATTCTAGAGGCTGAGATATCTAAGAACAAGGACATGGCAGATTCTATGTCCAGTGAAGACTGGCTTCCTAATTCATATACCGCCAAATTTTGCCATTACCTCACATGGTAGAAGGTGTGAGGCATCTCTCTGGGGCCTCAGAAATTCCATTCATGATGGCTCCATCCTTTGATCTAATAACCTCCCAAAGATCCCACCCCTAAATATCCTGACATCAAGGATTATGTTTCAGCATATGAATTTAGGGAAGGCACAAACATTCAGAGCATAGCTTTGCTTCTATGATGTTTTTCTTGACCTTTGATTTGACTTTGGTGTGTGTGTGTGTGTATCCTACTTTGGGTTCTCAGAGCTTCTTTCATGTTGGTGTCTTTCATTAGTTTTAAAAAATTTCCAGCATTATCTGTTTAATGCTTCTGCTCCATTTTCTCTCTCGTCCCATGGAACTCTAATTTCTGTGTCAGATCATTTGGTTTTGTCCCAGAGCCCTTGAATTCATTCTCATTCTCTCTTTCTCTCGCTCTCTCTCTCAACCCCTCCATTAATTTGTCTCTTCCTTTTACCCTTTGATTTCTGTTGTCATATTTTCAAGTTCATTGATTCTTTATTGTGTTCACTTTTCTCATGTCTGGCAAAAGGATAATTCATCTCTGTCTTTTAATAATTTTCTAGCATTTTTATTCTCCATTTAAGATTTTTATAGTTCAACTTTCTGCTGAAACTCCTCATCGCTTTATGCTTGTTCACATTTCCTAACAGAGCCTTTAATAGTAGTATTTTAAAGTTAGTAATTATTGTTATTAATAATTATACCTAATGCCTTTTTCTTTTTTTTTTTTGAAAAAATTATTGTACTAACATGATATAACATAGAATTTGGTAATTATAGCTATTTTAATGTCCCTGCCTGATAGTTTCAACATTTGGCTATTGCTGCATCTGGCCTTGTTGGTTGTCTTATATCCAGACAATGGGTTATTTTAAACAAATTATGTATGTTTTTCAATTTTAATTGATTGTCAGACATTGTATGTAGAATAATTGTGAGAACTGAAATAAATATTATTTATAACAAAAAATGGGCAAGCTACTTCTTTCCAGCCCTTTGAATCTGCATTTGATTCAATCTATTTATAGTCGAGCTTGATTTTAGTTTTGTTGTTGCTATTGTTACTCGGCATCCACTACAGACTTCAAATTCCCTAAGCAGCAGATTGCTGTTATCTCATATTTTGGGTGGACCCATAGGTGCTGAAGGATTTCTCTCAGTGTTCCTGCTCTATCTTCTGCTTTCAGTCGAAGGGTGTCTACTGCTTTCACTGAAGGGTGTCTCCCCATATTCCTCCCCTCTCCCACTGGTGGAGTGCTACTGCTCCTCACTTGGATTTGGAATGCTGGTCAGTGGAGAAGGGCTTCGCAGTTCACCTTGTCCAGTCTTTCATAGGCCATGCCTGTGGGCCTAGGCCTCTCGGGGATAGTCCTTTACAGAGTTCCTTACTCTTCCTTCTCCCATCCTTTGCAGCATCTCTGATCCGTGGGTGCCTTGCATGAGAGAGAGTTTTTGCCCCTTTTCTCAGTGGTAGCAAAACCTGCTTTGTAATGTTTCAGAACCCTGAGCCTAAGGGGTTGTTTGCCCCTGTTCTAGTAACATATACATACACTTTCCATTTCTACCTTTCCCCAGAAGCAGTGGATTTATGCTTGATTCCTGAGGATAAGAAGATTTTTCTTCCTTTCCCCAAAATGTGGTATAGATTTTTGCTGCTACCATTCCTTACGGCCCAAGAAATAATAGGGTTTATTGCTCCTCCCTCAGTCAATGAAGCCTTTTCGGTTCTGTAGGAGGGTTCAGGGAAGAAGGGGAGGTCTGACTGTCTTCCAGTCGTAGCTGATAACCTTCTGCATGCCTGTTGAGAATTTTTAAAAGTTATTGTTTATAACATTACATCCGTTATTTTTAAATGGTTTGTCATGAAGGTATTCATAGTTCATTATTTCTTTGAAAACTGCCTTTTTAAATTAATATTGTAGTTGGAGAGACATTATCTCATTATGTACTTACGTGTATATTTATTTACTTTTTATCTATTTTAATGACAAAATACATTTAATGACAAAATACATTTTAATGATAAAATAACATTTTGTGTATCTTATAATTTCTGCAAGGAATAAGTTTTGCTTTTACTGATACTTTATATTGTATTTTTGTCTTTTTTTCCTGTAATTTCTGCTATCTTTATTACTTTTTTCTGTCTACTTCTATAAATTGGTGGTGTACTTTTTAATTCCTTAAGTTGGATGCATTGTTCATATTTCATTTTTTCTAGTGTGATTATTTTCTAGTGTATTATTTTAGAGTGTATTGTTTTCTTATATTCTTTCTTTCTTTCTCTTTTAGGGTGTATTTCCAGTGTATTATTTTTCTGGTGTAATTATAGGTTGTTGCAAAAGTAATTGCAAAGGTAAAGTAGATTGTTTAAAGTAATTAAAAACCTTTAATGACAAAAACCACAATACTTTTGCAACAACCTATATAGGAATATATGCTTATTTAACTATATAAAATTATAATTGACTTCAAAGTACCATGTTAATTGCCAACACAAGTTTTTTTTTTTTTTTTTTTTTAGTTTTTTATCCTTTTTTAAAAAAAATACAAAGGATAAAATACAATATACATACTGTAAGGTACACAACTTTTAAGAATATTGTATTCCCTCAAATCAATTTATAAAAATTGATATTTTAGGTTCTGCTTCCAAAAAGCTCAAATTAACACAGTTAATATTTAAAGTTAATTGACATCCCTCCAAAGCAATGCAATGACTTTGAATACTTTAATCCCTACAATTTTCCTTTGACTTAAATTGTCCGATATTTAGGTCTACCTTATTTATGAGCCCCTACCTGCAAAATTGTAGTTACCATCTTATACAATGAGTGTATAAGGCTCTTGTAAATCTCAAGATTTCCGTGGAGGTTTACCAATTTTTTGTTTACTATAATTTTTTTTACTATCATAACTTCCTTTGCAAATGTTTTCCTCTATAAGTTTTGTCTTTAAACACTCTTAACCTTTCTTATTGGTAAACTTTCGTAGTTTTTACTTCCCTGAAAATGTCTTTATTTGACATTCTTTCTTTCTTTTTTTTGGTTGAAGGTTTGTACTTCTTTTTTTTATTATTATTATACTTTATGTTCTAGGGTACATGTGCACAACGTGCAGGTTTGTTACATATGTATACATGTGCCATGTTGGTGTGCTGCACCCATTAACTCATCATTTACAGTAGGTATATCTCCTAATGCTCTCCCTCTCCGCCCCCCCCACCCCACGACAGGCCCTGGTGTGTGATGTTCCCCTTCCTGTGTCCAAGTGATCTCATTGTTCAATTCCCACCTATGAGTGAGAACATGCGGTGTTTGGTTTTCTCTTCTCGCGATAGTTTGCTGAGAATGATGATGATTTCCAGCTGCATTCATGTCCCTACAGAGGACATGAACTCATCCTTTTTTATGGCTGCATAGTATTCCATGGTGTACATGTGCCGCATTTTCTTAATCCAGTCTGTCATTGATGGACATTTGGGTTGGTTCCAAGTCTTTGCTATTGTGAATAGTGCCGCAATAAACATACGTGTGCATGTGTCTTTATAGCAGCATGATTTATAATCCTTTGGGTATATACCCAGCAATGGGATTGCTGGGTCAAATGGTATTTCTAGTTCTAGATCCTTTGGGAATCGCCACACTGTTTTCCACAATAGTTGAACTAGTTTACAGTTCCACCAACAGTGTAAAAGTGTTCCTATTTCTCCACATCCTCCCCGGCACCTGTTGTTTCCTGACTTTTTAATGATTGCGATTCTAACTGGTGTGAGATGGTATCTCCTTGTGGTTTTGATTTGCATTTCTCTGATGACCAGTGATGATGAGCATTTTTTCATGTGTCTGTTGGCTGCACAAATGTTTTCTTTTGAGAAGTGTCTGTTCATATCCTTTGCCCACTTTTTGATGGGGTTGTTTGTTTGTTAATGATAGTCCCGATACCAGTGGGTTAGGGGAGGTCCCCAAATGCCAGTGGCATCTCGACCCTGGCCAGTGTCCAGGCTCTTGACACCATCACAAGAAGGAATTCAGGCATGAGTCAGAAAATAGTGAAAATATAGGCATTCTTGCAAAGTGAAAAGTACATACTCAAGAAAGGGGAGTGCAGGTATACTCAAGAGAAAGAGTTGCACAACAGAGTTTGGGGCTTCTACCTTTATGGGCCGCTGTAACCAAGGTGTGGAGCATTCATGAAGATTCCTGGAAAAAGGTGAAGATTTCTCAGAAGTGTGGTGCAACTCAGTTTTACACCAAATATGAGTGTTCCTGTAACTGCCATGGAGCTGGTGGGTATGCGATTTAGGATATTAATGAGCATAAAATGAGGTTCTAGGTGAAAGTTAGGTCAAATCCAGCACCAAGTTGGGTTCAATCAGTCTTAGTCAGCTTGGCCCACACACTGTTTTTCAGGTTCTTATCAGTCCGTAGCTTATGCAGCTGTTTCAACATGTTCCTTTTTGCATGTCATGTAAAAAAAATGCTCATCATCACTGGCCATCAGAGAAATGCAAATCAAAACCACAATGAGATACCATCTCACACCAGTTAGAATGGCGATCATTAAAAAGTCAGGAAACAACAGGTGCTGGAGAGGATGTGGAGAAATAGGAACACTTTTACACTGTTGGTGGGATTGTAAACTAGTTCAACCATTATGGAAAACACTATGGCGATTCCTCAAGGATCTAGAACTAGATATACCATATGACCCAGCCATCCCATTACTGGGTATATACCCAAAGGATTATAAATCATGCTGCTATAAAGACACATGCACACGTATGTTTATTGCAGCACTATTCACAATAGCAAAGACTTGGAATCAACCCAAATGTCCATCAGTGACAGATTGGATTAAGAAAATGTGGCACATATACACCATGGAATACTATGCAGCCATCAAAAAGGATGAGTTTGCGTCCTTTGTAGGGACATGGATGCAGCTGGAAACCATCATTCTTAGCAAACTATCACAAGAACAGAAAACCAAACACCGCGTGTTCTCACTTATAGGTGGGAACTGAACAATGAGATCACTTGGACTCAGGAAGGGGAACATCACACACAGGGGCCTATCATGGGGAGGGGGGAGGGGGGAGGGATTGCATTGGGAGTTATACCTGATGTAAATGATGAGTTGATGGGTGCCGCACACCAACATGGCACAAGTATACATATGTAACAAACCTGCACGTATGCACATGTACCCTACAACTTAAAGTATAATAATAATAAATAAATAAATAAATAAATAAATAAACTGCTGCGTGGAATTTTCCATTATCCTGCCACCACCATGAATTATTCCTATCTTAGTTCCCCTCAGTGGATTCCAAGATTTTCTTAGAATTTATCCTTTCTCTCTATTTTGAAGATATTTTGTATTGCATATAGTTTTCATTGTTGTTGTTGTTAACATGCCATTGTCATTATTTATGGGTAATCTGGTCATTTTAGACTCTTTTTAAAGCTTCTTCTTTTTTTTTTTTTTTTTTTTTTTTTTTTTTTTTTTTTTCATCTTTTCTGCCCTTATATCCATATGGCTGAGTGAAATTCTTTTCTGTTGAGGATTTGGTAGGTTTCCTGAATGGAATGATCCCTATCTTTTGTCATTTCTGAAAAATTCTCAACCATTATCTGCTTTACATTTAGCACAATCTTCCTTCTCTATTCTCTTGTCTGAAACTTTGATTAAACCTCAACTCTTTCATTCTATTTTCCATATATTTAAACCTCTGAATTTTCCCCCATCTTGTTGTCTAGTCTTTGTGATTTCTTTAATTTTACTACACCTGAATTATGCTTCTGGTTCAGTAATTTTCTCTTATGCTTTGTATAATCTATTTAACCCATCAGGATTTAATTTGATTCATTGTATTTTTGGGTTCCAGAAACGTGATTAGTTTTAAAATTGGCCTGATCTTTATGTCAGTGCTCATTCACAAATTTGTTTACTTTGTGCCAGGTACTTGGTAGGCACTTGGAATACTTTAGTGGAAAATAAAAACAGACAAAACAAGATCCTTGCCCATTGGATACATTGTGTGACAAGATAAGCCGTAACTCTAGGAAAAATACAGAGTCAATTGAAGGTGAGAACTGTATGAAAAAAGAAAACACACAGTAAAGCATGAGCACAGTGCAAGGTATTGGTAGTGCTGTGTTGGGAGGATGGTTGTCATTTGGAAAAGAGTGGTCAGGGAAGGTGTCATTAAGGAAGGGAAATTTGAACAAGACGTTAAAGGTATGCGGAAGTAAAGATGTAGATATCTGGGTGGAAGATCCAAGCAGAAGTGTTAGCCAATGCGGTTACTAAAGTTGGTGCAAGGAAAGCAAAGGGACGACTGGAGCATATATGTGAGGAGGGAAAAACGATAGGAGAGGTAATTGCTGCCAGATCATTTAGGGCTATGCAGGCCATTGTGAGAACTTCAGCTTTGTTCTGAGTGAGATGGAGGCCATGACAGGGATTATGCAGAGACATCACCAGATCTCACACATTATATTAAAATGATCACTCTGTACTCTGCTCTCAGAATAGACAGTAGCAGGTCAAGAGTAGATATATATCTTATGCTTGGCTCATGTTTCTGTTTGTGTGTTTTACTTGAAAACGTTTTAGACATATGTATTTTGTATTCTTTAAGAAACTGATATCTGAAATTACTGCTGCTGTAACCATACTGATTATTGATTTGTTAACTCTTGCTTATACTGATTTTCTTTTTTCCTGGTTTGTAATTTGGGGTTATAAACTCATTGCAGGGAGGAAGGCTTTACCTATGGACATATTAGGATATCTACATTAGCATGTGTCCCCCCTGTGGGGGAAGCAGCCATCACCTAACCTGTTGCCCCTCTTCAAGATTACCCAATCAGTACCCTGGACCAAGACATTCCTTTATATGGAAGCAAGGTGCTGGTCTGTTGTTTCACCTCAAGCTCTTCTTCCTTATTAGGAGAAACATTTTCTCTGCTCTGTGTACACAGTGAACTTCCCTGTATTGCTTAAGTGGTCATAGGGTATCTGGCCAGCCCCATCAGTATATCTGCCTCCTATGAGAAGAAAACAGGGTCTTTGCACTGAGACGGGTACATGGAGTCCATGGCAATGCCTCAGCTATTGCAAGGGACCCGCTGACTATGGGAGACCAATGCATACTACAAATGCTGGCTTTGCTGCATCTCTTTCTCTGTGAGTAAAGCACTGTTTCAACCAGTGTCCTGTGTACTGAGTCCTCACTGGTGATTCTGAACCTGCAGGGAATACAGGGGGCCTGTGTCTGTGTGCTTCTACTTCTAGTGATTAGCATTCTTATGATCTGTGCCATCTGCCACGTGGTGGGAGTCTTCATTTGGAACTGGGAGCTGGGTCTTCACACAGCTACCCTTTGGTAACGATTTATATGCACAGCTCAATGCCCTCTAGTAAAGATTTATTTTTTTGCAGCTCACATGTGCCCTAGCAAATTATTAATCCAGGACAAATTAAATTTGTTGGTTTAGGGTTGTTTAAATCACACTGGTGGTATGTTATCTTGCCTTGCTGTAAAGCAAAAGCAATTTTTCTATTCCCTGCTTTCTCTAAGGGTCCTGATTGTATATGGGAGTCTACATTCTGGACTCACTCTTTGAATAGGCTCAAGACTTTGTTTTCTGGGCCTTAGGCTTTTTAATGTTCAAGTCCATTGATTTCAGGAGTCAACAAGTACCCCCAGGAAACACATAGGTAGAGCTTCAGTCTCCTACTATCGTTTCCATTTTAATTTTTATTCGCAGCAGATTTTATTTTTCTACAGCTTAGCAATGCTTTTTAAAGGTTTTCTTTTTTATTTTTTGCTCTATTTTATTCTTATTACTATGAAGATGTCTTTTAAGACATTTAGTCTGCTATATTGGAAAAAACCTGTCATAAAAGTTATGTTAAAGAGTAACTGAATATATGGTAAACACTTTTTTTTGAGACAGAGTCTCGCCCTGTCTCCCAGGCTGGAGTGTAATGGCACTATCTCGGCTCACCACAACCTCCACAGATCTCACACATTATATTAAAATATATAATGGGTTCAAGCGAGTCTCCTGCCTCAGCCTCCGAAGAGCTGGGATTACAGGCACCCACCACAACGCCTGGCTAATTTTTGTATTTTTAGTAGAGACAGGGTTTTGCCTTGTTGGTCAGGCTAGTCTCAAACTCCTGACCTCAGGTGATCTGCCTGCATTGGCCTCCCAAACTGCTGGGAATACAGGCATGAGCCACTGTGCCTGGCCCAATAAACACATTTTAAACAATAAAATTTAAGTGAATCAAATACTACAGATATAAATGATGAAGTAAAAAAATGATTAGAAATATGTTTTTATTTATAGAATACAAAATGAAAACATTTATATAAATTCATCAAAATAAAATGTAAAAGGGTAAAGAATAAGTATGCAATAACATATATGGAATAAAGCCTTAAGTATTAAAACTTTGCAAAGAAAAATAATATTACTTTACTTTGGAAAATCATTGCTATAAGATAATGTTACATATTAAAATAGTTTCCTCTATAAACATGCCTACAATTTCTTCTAAATTTGGTATTTAAGCTATATATATATGAGAGTTAGACTGTGTGAGTTTAACTCCCTGCTTTATGATATTTCTTTCTGTGTGACCTTTAAAGTATACTTAATTACTGTGCAGTTCAGTCTCCTCATAGGAAAATGAATTATTACAATAGCAGATTCATATTTTATTTTAGGAGGATAAATGACATGATATAATGAAAGAAATCTGTCAATTTATAGTATAAATTATTAGTAAAAATTCAGTAAATGTTAACTATTGGTTTGATTATTAGTTTAGAAGTGGAGAAATAATTTAATATTGGCAACAAAGTCCAGGCATCCACACTGCTCTGTGGAATTAGATATACTTGTACCAGATCTAAAACATGAACTGGCTTTCTGCTGTGATCTCCTGGTTGCACAGGTGCTGCTGGTAGGTTCCTGAGGTTTAGTAACAGAGGCAGACAGTCCAATAGGGAAGCCTCAATGGAAGTAATACAACTTTCTCTTAAAATTCTGACAGGACTGAAAGCCTTGAGAATGTTATAAAATCTTGTTTTCCTTGTAGTCCTGGTATTCTGTTAGTCTTGCACACTAGGTCAAAGCCAGTAGGATAGTTGTTTGCTCAGAGGAGAACTTCATATATTCTTTGGCAAAGCATTCAAAAAGTGCATATTACAATGACCTCTAGTTGAACTAATGCTACTCCATGGTTAGTCAGCCGTGTTCATTGATTCTTTCATTCATTACATTGCATGATCGTTTCTGTGGGCTGCAATTATGATGCTAAGTCATTATATGTGCCTAATATTTTAGTGGCCCTTTCTTCACAGTTAGTTATGGAAACAAACACTGAGGATTTGTTCTCTTTTCAGGACCTAATTGTATCTATTCATTGATTCTCCTTTTACTACATACTAGCTTTTAGATTTCTGACATTACAATAACATGGCCCTTTGAACTGCGTTGGGGTTATATTCTGCCTCAAAAGCAATGACTTGTTCTAGATTACATTTCCACAGAAGAGCCATCCAACAAATGAACAATGCTATTAAGAAAAATTAAAGAAAAAACAAATAAAGCAAAATAACAAGTCTATGTTTTCAAAATTCACTTATATATTTTTTCTGGTAGTTAATGCAAAACAATGTGTTTAAATTCAGTTGCCACCTGCTGTGGAGATCTTCTCATGATGATGTTTTTTTTTTTTTTTTTTTTTTTTTTTTTTTTTGAGACGGAGTCTCGCTCTGTCGCCCAGGCTGGAGTGCAGTGGCCGGATCTCAGCTCACTGCAAGCTCCACCTCCCGGGTTCACGCCATTCTCCTGCCTCAGCCTCCCGAATAGCTGGGACTACAGGCGCCCACCACCTCGCCCGGCTATTTTTTTGTATTTTTTTAGTAGAGACGGGGTTTCACCATGTTAGCCAGGATGGTCTCGATCTCCTGACCTCGTGATCCACCCGTCTCGGCCTCCCAAAGTCCTGGGATTACAGGCTTGAGCCACCGCGCCCGGCCGATGTAATTGTTAATGGAAGCTTCAACAGTTAAGAAATAAAAGCAAAACTTTATTAAGAAATTAAATATTAAGAAGTAGAAGCCACAATTCTAGGGTGAAAAAACTTTAATATACACTAAGATGCAAAAAATAGAACTGTCTACTTTTTGATTACAATTTTATTTGGACATGAGCTGCTTCAGGTTAAATTGGAGTCTATAATGTATCCCTTTTGGGAGTCTATATAAAATTATTTATATGAGAATTGGCTATAATTGTTAAGAAAAAGTAAAAAGTTTATCGAAAATGCAAGTTTAATGCTTTTTAATACACTGGCAGTTTCTCCTTAGAAACAAAACACCCTCATCCAAAAAAACCACTTCCTTTTTCAGTTGTCTCCCTAGACAGTTCTCGTTCTTAGCAATGAAATGTGTGAAGAAGATTGGTTACCCTTGTGTTTCCCATTTCCATTTCATAACCTCCCTCTCCTTACTTAATTATCTCCAATCTGGCATCTTTTCATATCACTTCAGCAGAAGAATTCTGGCTCAGACAATCAGTGACCTTCAGATCACTTATTCCTTGGGCCATTTTTGCAGGTCTCACATTATATAACCTCTTGGCAGCATTTAACATCATTGACATCCTTTCTTCTTGAAAGATTCTTTATTTGGCTTCTATGACAACAAACTCTGTATTTTTCTCCTTCTCCTGACAATTCCTTCTATCTCTTCTCTAGCTCCTTGACAGATTCATCTTTTTTAAAAATCCAGAAATGTATGGAGTTCCTCAAGATAGAAGACTCTACATTTATACTCTCAGCCTATATCTCTTATTTGAACTCCAGACCCATGCATTCCATGACCGCCTCAAAATCTTCTCTTAAATACTCAAAGGCACCTCAAGCTCATTATATTCAAAACGCATCCTTAATTTTTCACCACCCCAAACTGATTCTTTTCTGTTGACCCTAAACTTGGTGAATGGCTCACACTCCATTTTGTCACCAAAGTTCAAGAACAAGGATTTATCCCTAATACCTAATACCTTGCTCTCCCTCATATCACTTCTCTAATTTATTTGTAAGTCCTTTTAATTTTACTTTGTAACTAGCTATCACATGTGATAAATTGTCTGCATCATCACCAGTACCTCAATAATCCAAGCTGCCAACAACCTTTCCTAAATAGATACATGATTTATCTGTGGAAGTACCCCCCCCACACAATTCCTAAAAAAGTTTAGGAATTGACTGGCTGTCAGATGTGCAAGTGTGGTTTCTGAATGTGGCTGTAGCTCAATGACTTTCAGAAGTGTAAGCCCTGGAGTGAGGCTGTTGCTGAAAAGTGTTGCAGATTGTTTGCCATTCAGTGGTGTGGTTATTGAAATAATTGCATGGTTACAGGTGAATTAGGACAGAGTGAAGGCCCGATCTGGTAGTTAATAGCTCAGTATGGGTATTTAGCCAAAGGGTAGTCAGTCTTTTCCTTTCTTGAATTTGGAGGATAGGAAGATTTTCCTTTTATCCTGATGATTTTTTTTCTAACTCATGTCAACTGCGCATGCTAATGTTTCTTTTTGGAATGTTTTTCCTGCCAATGCCTCGTTTTATTCATGAACAAGTTTCTTGAGAAATGAGAAGACTTCTTCCTTATGGTCATGGAATTGATGCTAACTCTGAATCGTTTCAATTGTTTCTCTTTCAAGTGGAAAAATCTAACAGAACCTGGACTCCTGCTTCCATCTTACTGTTCTGTACTGTGTTACATGGCTTATTCTCTCCCTGAAAGGAAAACTGGTGATTTATTAGCTTTTAAATTCTTATAATGGAATTAGGCAAGGGTTAAAGAGACTGGAATAGAAGTTTAGTCAGGTCACCTATAGTGGCTAACACGAAAGGTAAAGCAGATAATAGAACCACAGAGATTTTCGGCAGGAAGATGAAAGATAATAAATCTTGTCATTATGACTTATATTACATCAGGTAGGATGGTGGCTGCTGATGTGTTTTTTATATATGTGTATGTGTGTGTGTGTGTGTGTGTGTATATATATGTCCACATTAAAACTAATGTTGAAATTTGACTCCCAGTGTGGTGGTGCTGGGAGGTGGGGCCTAGTGGTTGGTGTTTTCGCCATGGGAGCAGGTTCTCCATGAATGGCTTGCTACCATTCTTCTGGTAGTGAGTGAGTTGTTGAGGAGAGACTATGCTAGTTCTCATAGGAATGGATTAGTTCCCACAAGAATGGGTTTTTATAAAGAGTATACTGCTCTGGTTTTGTCTCTTAGCACAGGCTAACATTTCCGTTGGCCTTCTCCACCATGTTAAAATGCAGCACAAAAACCCTCAACAGAAACCAGAGCCTTGTCCTTGAACATCCCAGCCTGAAGAACTGTAAATGAAATTAGCCTCTTTTCTTTATAACTTACCTTATCTCAATATCCTGTTATAGCAACAGTAAATACACTAACACATCGCATGAGTGAGATATTAGCTGATCACATTTGTCATGACATAAAGTTATCACAGGCAGAATTAATTTTTATTCTGCATATCATAGATAAGTCTAAGCTATACCTCTTAAACTGGGATTAAACAAACAAATATTTTTCCCCAGAAATCTAAAACACTCAAAAATCACTTATTACTCTATGTAATTTAGCAGAATCTAGTAACCAAAATGTGACAGCTAAGTTACTGAGAGTTTACAATGTATAGGACACAGCTCCATAAGCTTTATAAGTTTTTAACTCTCTAAATCCTCAGAAGCAGCTTATGAGGCATATACTATTGTTATTCTCTTATAAGGATGAGTAAACTTGGACAAAGAAGTTAATTAATCTGTCCAAAGTCACATAGCTAGTAAGTAGTGAAGTCAGAATTTGAATACAGTTGTGTAGTGGACAGTGATATTACAGATGTATGGAAATAAAAAAAAAAATGTGTAATGTGCTTACGTAGCAAAAGACTACAGACAGTTACACAGAATTTCTTACAGCCCTGGATGGCCCATATGCTTCAGAAAGCTGTAGTGACTATAAATGTCACACAGTTAACTGAGGGAAAACAGACTCAGAGTGCAGCCTAAAAGGGGCTTTGCAGACAGCAACCTGGAACAACACAGCATTGATTAGTCGACTGATACCTGGGGTGTGGATACACACACAGACATCTTAGAAAATACCTTTGTAACAGATAACACTGAGGATAAAACACATCTCTTCCAGCAACTTGGCATTTTATTTGTCCCTCTAGAATGCCAGTGTAACAGAAATGGTGGGAAGAAAGAATACTGAGATAGCTGAGATAAAGTTTTTGATATGTGAGAGGTATGAGGTTGTAAAATAAAATTAAGATTATTTAGAAAACCAGGGAAGAATTTTTTTATTTCTTACACACAAACATTTAGGGATTGCGCTTTGTACATGCTAAAAAGGTTTGTACATTTGTATATCTTATACTAAGATAAAATTCATAGCTTTTCTTTGATTCTCAAAAGAGTATGTGGCTATCTCAAAGGTTAAGATGCTCAACTATGAATTTTTCTAAACATAGGTATTTACAGGTATTAATCATTTGAAAGAAGGGCAAATATACAATTTTACAACCATAGTAGTGATTTTTTGGCCTAGATGAAAGGAAGATAAGAGGATGAGATCATAGAGCTAAGGCAGGACATTTTTTATCCTAAAGAAAGGAAGGCAAGAGAAAGATTATGAAAGCGAGTGCCTGTTAGATGTCATTTCATAGAGAAGAAAATGCTCTAGGTCAGCACTGTGCAAAAGGAATATAACATAAGCCACATTGTAAGTTTTAAATTTTGTAGCAGGCACATTAAAAAAATAGTTAAAAATAGTTAAAATTAATTTTGATAATTTTATTTTATTTAACATAATGCATATTTATTTAAACATGTAATAAATATGTAAATATTAATGACTATTTTGTTTTACAGTATTAAGTCTTTGAAATTTGTTACATATTTTATAATTACAACACATCTCAAATTAAGTACAAAATTTTCACTGAAGCTTTTCATCTATATTTAGATTTTGTGAAATATATAGTTGAAAGCATGGATGCCCACACCCAAGTTGATGCACGCCCATCTAAATATTTTGTAATAACTGAATAGAATGTTAACTTTCCCATCTAAAATATAATTGATAAAAATTAAGTAAAATTAAGAATTTATTCAGTGTCTGTAACTGAATTTGAATTTCTCAATAGCCACATATAGTCAATGGTAACTGCAAAACACAGATACAGAATATTTCCACCATTGCAGATTGGCTCCTAGTCACTCATTAAGTAGTTTTGTTACATGATCTTGTTAGCTTATTCTATCTCTGATCTTTTGTTCATAATTTTCTCTCTCCATATGACAATATTCCAAACCCCATTCCCCCCCAATTTTTCTCATTTTCAATTAGGAACATATTTTATTTTTCGTGGTCAGTTAGAAAGGTCTTTAAAAAAAAAAAAAGTCAGCTTGGTCTGGCTTTGTCTTCCCAAATACAAAAAACAAAAACAACAACCAAAAGAAACACCTATACTATGAATGAGTAACGTGAAGCCAATGAGTATTTTGTAGCTTATACAGATTAACCTAAATTGAATGTGGTGTGCAAGAGGAACTATTTATGTTCATTTACGTGTTTTTGCAGTTGAGGATATCTTGTTTGGAATAGTTTGTGTACCAAAATCATTTTTATAAATTATCAGCACATAACACAAAAGAACATAAATAATTTTCATTTATGTAGTATCCTATGGTACTAAATTTGGGACCTCCAGTGTTAGGTGCATATATGTTTAGGATTGTGATATCTGCCTGTTGGACAAGGCTTTTTATCATTATATAATATCCCTCTTTGTCTTTTTTAATTGCTGTTGGTTTAAAGTTTGTTTTGTCTGATATAAGAATAGCTAGCCCTGGTCACTTTTGGTGTCCATTTGCATGAAATGCCTTTTTCAACTCCTTTACTTTATGTGAGTCCTCATGCATTAAGTGAGTCTCTTGAAGGCAGCAGACAGTTGGTTGATGAAGTCTTATCCATTTTGCAGTTCTGTATCTTTTAAGTGGAGCATTTAGGCCATTTACATTCAATGTTAGTATTGAGATGTGAAGTACCATTTCATTCATCATGTTATTTGTTGCCTGTATACCTTGTTCTTTTTTTGTTTTGTTTTCGGTTTTTAAATTTTATTTTTGCCTTATAGGTCCTGTGAGATTTATGCCTTAAAGAGAGGTTCTGTTTTGATGTGTTTCCAGGATTTGTTCTGAGAGTTAGGGCTCCTTCTAGCAGTTCTCTTAGTGGTGGCTTTATAGTGGTGAATTTTCTCAGCATTTGTTTGCCTGAAAAAGACCATTTTTCCTTCATATATTAGGCTTAGTTTCACTGGATACAAAATTATTGGCTAATAATTGTTTTATTTGAGGAGAATGAAGATACGGCTTCGATCCTTCTAACTTGTAGGGTTTCTGCTGATAAATCTGCTGTTAATCTGATAAGTTTTCCTTTATAGGTTAGCTGGTGCTTGCATCTCATACTGTATCCAGAATTGGTGGGCTCTTGGTCTTGCTGACTTCAAGAATGAAGCCATGGACCCCCACAGTGAGTGTTACAGTTCTTAAAGATGGTGTGTCCGGAGTTTGTTCCTTCAGATGTTCAGATGTGTCCGGAGTTTCTTCCTTCTGGTGGGTTTGTGGTCTCGCTGGCTTCAGGGGTGAAGCTGCAGACTTTCACAGTGAGTGTTACAGCTCATAGAGGCAGCACATCTGGCATTGTTCGTTCCTCCCCATGGGCTTGTGGTCTTACTGGCTTCAGGAGTGAAGCTGCAGACCTTTGCGGTGAGTGTTACAGCTCATAGATGCAGTGCATCCAGAGTTGTTCATTCCTCCTGGTGGGCTCGTGGTCTCACTGGCTTCAGCAGTGAGGCAGCAGACCTTTGTGGTGAGTGTTACAGCTCATAAAGGTGGTGTGGAACCAAAGAGTAAGCAGCAGCAAGATTTATTGTGAAGAGTGAAAGAACAAAGCTTCCTCAGCATGAAAGGGGACCCGAGCGGGTTGCTGTTGCTGGCTCAGGCAGCCAGCTTTTATTCCCTTATTTGGCCCCGCCCATATCCTGCTGATTGGTCCATTTTACAGAGTGCTAATTCATCCATTTTAAGGAGTGCTCATTGGTCCGTTTTACAGAGTGCTGATTGTCCTGTTTTTAAACCTTTAGCTACACACAGAGTGCTGATTGGTGCATTTACAATCCTTTAGCTAGACAGAAAAGTTCAACAAGTTCCCACCCAACCCAGAAGGCCGGCCAACTTAACCTCTCAACAGGACACCTCAACTGCTGTTGGAAATTTGGTCGATGTGCACTCTAACTACTACTTGTTGGTTAGGGGCAAAGAAGGGGCCCTGCAGTTGTAGTGTCCTCCAGAGGGAAACTCTTTAGGCCAATGGAAGGGCCAGTGGGTCAGTCCAGGGGTCCTTGGTAGAAGTTGTTAGTTGAACTCATTTGGGTTTCCATTTGTAAGACCATCGGTAGCTTGATGGCCTCAATTCTAGAGGAAACAAATTTGACCAGAAGGCTAAAAATACAGGGCCCAAAGGCAAGTAACAGCAAGATGGCTGCCATAGGACCTAGAAAGGGTAGGAGCCATGTTGCCCAACTCCAGAGGTTGGTGTAAGAGTTTGAAATGTGTTGTCTGATTTCAGAAGCCTTTTCCTGTAAATGCCAGGCAGCATCTCATACTATCCCTGACTGGTTAGTGTAAAAGTAACACTCTTTCCTAAGAAGATGCAAAGTCCTCTTCTCTCTGCAGTGAGGAGGTCTAGGCCTTGGCGGTTTTGGAGAGTCACTGCTGCCAAAGGGTCTATTTGTGATTGTAGAGTAAGGATAGATTTCGTTATTTCTTGCAAACTGTCTGAGATATCCTTTGAGAGTGTTTGGTAGTAGGATAATGCATGTTACACTGTTAATTTTTAGCAAACTTTAGTTGAAAACCCTTAAGTTTGGGATTTTAATTTTTCTTTGCTATTGACAAAACCTTGTTCAGTCCATATTAGAAATGGTATAGGTGGCTGCTTCCTGATTCTGTACGTACTTTAAGGTTTGGCTGAATGCAAACAACTCCCACGTTTGAGCAGACCAATTATTAGGCAACTTTCCTAATTCTGCTTATACAAGAGTGTCCTTATCACTTACTGAATAACCATTATGTCTTTTTCTTTAATTGTCTGGGAGGAACCATCTATCATCCTGTCCTGAAGGGAGTTCCTCCTATGTCTTGTTGGACCTTTGCATGATAATTAAGATTTAGATCCCCTGTTAGGAAACCTGCTGAGTTTAGGATTTTTGATAGGAAGGCTATGGGTTGTCAATGGCCTCAGTGCTTTCAGGCTATGTCCTTGTTTGCACTGACAGCAAGGTGGTATTGGAGTGTTATAGGGTCACAGAGAAGACTTTCAATTATCAATTATAGGTTTTAAATTTACCCTGGCTTTTAAAGGAATAGGGTACACTGTTTTTTCTTTACTATTTCTCTTTCTCTTTGACTTCTTCTTTGTCTCTCTCTTTCTGAC
Organism: Macaca thibetana thibetana; assembly: GCF_024542745.1. Taxonomy (NCBI): domain Eukaryota; kingdom Metazoa; phylum Chordata; class Mammalia; order Primates; family Cercopithecidae; genus Macaca; species Macaca thibetana. Next base: position 66,572,808 of record NC_065585.1, read on the forward strand.
TCCTACTTTGTCTGTCTCTTCCTCTCTTTGACTTTCTGTGTCTCTCCTTCTCTGACTCCCTCTTTGTCTCTGTCTTCCTCTCTCTGTCTCTGTCTCTCTGACTTTCTGTCTCTTTCTCTCTTTCCTTTCTGCTGGTCTTATGCTGCTGTTCTCCCCTCTCCTTCCCCTTTTGATGGCATTGGCAGTGTGAGACAGAAACCTCCTTGGTTTTTTCACTGCGTGCAATAACTCCATGGTTTCCTTGTGGTATTTAATGGGAGTTCCCCCAGAGGTTAGGAATTCCTTTTCTTTCCATATTGTAGCATAGGCATGTAGGATTAGATAAGCATACTTGCTATCTGTATACACATCTTATTCCCTTTCCCAGTTCTAAGACTCGGGTAAGTGTCACTAGTTCTCCTAACTGGGTGCTGGTCCCTGGGGGAAGAGGCTTACTTTCAAGTATGGTTATATCACTAACTATGGCATAATCTGTCCTTTGTATCCCATTCTCCACAAATAAACTTCCATCAGTATACAGGTTAAGGTCAGGATTAGCTAAGAGGACTTCTAAGAGATCATCTTGGGTAGCATAAGTCTGGACTAAAACCTGTTGGCAGCCATGCCTGACCAGCTCTCCATCCTCTGGGAGAAAAGTGGCAGGGCTGAGGGCCGCACACGTATGCACTTGAAGCACTGGTCCCTCAAGGAGTAGCACCTGGTGTCTAAGCAGGCAGTTGTCTGATAGCCATAAACTTCCTTTGGCACCTGGTATGCCATTTACATCATGAGTAGTCCAGATGGTGAGATCCATTCCTTGTATTATTTTGATAGCCTCTGACACTAAGACAGTCACCGCTGAGACTACCTATAAATAGTGAGGCCAGTCTTTTGCCACTACATCAGTTTCCTTACTTAGGGAGGCCACTGGTTATGGGGTTTTCCCATGAGTCTGAGTAACGACTCCAAGAGCTATCCCTGCTCTCTCTGTGATGTATAAAGAGAAGTTTTGTCCTGTGGGAAGGCTTAAAGCTGGAGCTTGTACTAGGGCCTGCTTTAAGGTTTTGAACACTGTTTCTGCCCCTGGTTCCCATTCTACTAGATGAGTATTTGCCCTCTGGGTCTCCTTGATTAGAGTATACAGGGGCCTGGCTATCTTGCTATCTTGCTGTATCTGGGGATCCATAGTTGGCAAAAGCCAGTGATTCCAAGGAACCCCCACAACTGTTTTAATGTCTGAGGGTGAGGATAAGCCAGTATAGGCTGTATTCATTCCTTGCTAAGGGCCCTGGTCCCTCTGGCTAAGATTAGGCCTAGGTATTTGACCTGCTGTAGGCAAAGCTGGACCTTTGACGTAGATGTCTTGTACCCTTGATTAAGTTCAAGAGGTCTACAGTAGTCTGCTGGCAAGAGGCTTCTGAACTGGTAGCTAAAAGTAAATCATCCACATACTGAAGGACTAGAGTGCCTGGACTTGAGAAATGGCCTAGATCTTGGGCCAGTGCCTGACAAAACACATGAGGGATATCCCTAAACCCTTCAGGCAAGACCGTCCACATAAGTTGGGATGTGTGGTCTGTGGGATCCTCAAAGGCGAAGAGAAGCTGGGAGTCAGAATGCAGGGAAACACAGAATAAGGCATCCTTGAGGTGCAGAACAGTGAACCATTCTGCTTCCTCTGGTATTTGAGAGAGCAGGGTATAGGGGTTGGGTACAATTGAATATAAAGGAATTACTGCCTCATTGATGAGTCTAACATCTTGCACTAGTCTCCACTGACAGTTCTGTTTTTGTACTCCTAGAATTGGGTGTTGAAGGGACTGTTGCATTTCCTTACTAAGCCTTGAGCTTTTAAATTTTTAACAATACCCTGTAATCCTTTATGAGCTTCAGGCCTTAAGAGATATTGCCTTTGATAAGGAAAAGTGGTGGGGTCTTTTAGCTTGATTTGGACTGGGTGGGCATTTTTTGCCCTTCTGAATTGTTCTTCCAATGCCAAGACTTCAGGGTTGATTCCCTCCTCAAGTAGGGGACAACAAATGGGTAACTTGTTCCCCATATTCAGGTAGATAATAGCTCCAGCTTTGGCTAATATATCCCTCCCTCATAAGGGTGTGGGACTTTCAGGTGTAACAAGAAAATCATGTGAAAAGAGCAAAGTCTCCCAATTACAACTGAGGAGGTGGGAGAAATACCTGGTTACAGGCTATCCCAGGATTCTCGGATACTAACATACCTTGAGGACAGTCGTCCAGGACAGGAGATTAGCACTGAGAAGGCCACGCCAGTGTCCAGGAGGAAGTCAATTTCCTGACCCTCAATGGTTAAACATACCCGGGTCTAAGTGAGGGTGATAACATGAGCTGGCGCTTGCCCCAGACACCCTCAATCCTGCTGGATCATCTGGTTGGGGGCTTCCGACCCAGAGAAGCTTTCTCCTCTGGGCCAGTGCACCTTCCACTGATTGCCTCAGCATAGTGGACATGGAGGAGGGGCGCCTTTCTCATTGGACAATCTTTTTTAAAATGTCCTTGTCAACCACACTGATAACAAGCCCTACCGGGTGATTGGTCTGCTCCATTTTCTGTCCTTTCTGAACCACCAAGGTTTGTTTGTCTGAGGTCCATGACCAGGGCTGTGGCCTTTATCTGATCTCACTTTTCCTTCTGGGCCTATTCCTCTTGGTCCCTATTATAGAACACCGAGGTTGCTAAATTTAACAATGCCTCCAGATTTTGTTCAGGGCCTACGGTTTGCTTTTGGAGCTCTCTCCTGATATCTGTGGCTGATTCAGTAATAAACTTATCTTTTAGAATCGATTGATCCTCAAGTGATTCGGGTGACAGGGGAGTATATTTTCTTAAGGCTGCCCGTAGCCACTCGAGGAAGGCAGAAGGATTTTCTTCCTTTCCCTGAGTTATGGTGGACATAATTGAATAATTCATGGACTTTTTCCGAATTCTCCTTAGTCCTTCTAGAACACAGGTCAGAGATGTTTATGACTCCAGTCCCCATGATCTGAGTCAAGGTCCCAGTGGGGATCCATACTGGGTACAGCTAGCTGACTGGTAGGGAATTTGTCCCTTTCTTCAGCTGTCATTCTATCATTTACTTGACTAAGATACTAGGTATCTCCAAACTCTCGGGCTGCAGTCAAAGCTGCATCCTTTTCATTAAAGGCCAGGATTTGATCAAACAATAGCATTACATCTCTCCAAGCGAGATTGAAGGTTTGCCCTAGACCCTGTAGGAAATCTATGTGCTTATCAGGATCATCTGAAAACTTCTTCAGATCTGCCTAGATCTGCCTTAAATCAGAGAGGGAGAAGGGAACATGTACCTGGGTTGGGCCAAATTCCCTTCTCCCTACAGCTTGAAGGGGACATAACCAATAGCCTGGGTTTTTTTTTGGCGCTTTGGAGATTTCTTTGCTTATTTCCTTCTGGGTGGGGGAGATTAGAGGAGGATTATCATTAATAGGAAGGGGAGCTATAGAGAGGCTAGGATATGGGGGTAAGCTGAAAGGTCCTCCTGTGGGATGTAAATTGCAAGTTTTGCATAGTTGTGTATTCTCCTTCAATGGAAAAAAAACTTGGACATAAAGTATTTCACTCCATTTGCCTTCCCTCTTACAGAAAAGGTCAAGCTGCAGGATAGTATTGTAATATGTACTTCCCTCAGGTGGCCATTTTTCCCCATCAGAGAGAGAACATTGGGGCCAGGCCATAGTGCAGAAAAAAATGAGCTGCCTCTTTTTCAGGGTTTGCTGGTCAAATTGGCTCCAATCACTTAGAATGCATTTCAAGGGTGAGCCTGTTTATGCCTGACTGTTTACCATCTGAAAGACAAAACCACCTGCGGTTTTGGTTTGTTTTGTTTCTCCCCCTGCCCAAGAACCCACAGCAGTCCCTGTACCCTGCTGATTGGAATAGTTGCACTCACCAACGCACCAGCAAAAACAACCCCTGCTCAAGAAACTGTGACGGTCCCTGGACCCTGCTGATCAGAATAGTTGTGCTCACCGACATAGCAGCAGAAACACTAGTTTTCCTCCCAGACCACAAGGAGGACTGAGGAAGGTCAGATTTAGTGGCCCTCACCAATGCATTCTCGAAAACCTACACCCTTGCCTGCCCTCCTAGACCACAAAGAGGACGGAGAAAAACTGGATTTAGTGGTCCTTACTGACGCATTCTCAAAAACCTGTTAGAGTCCAAGTATTCTCCTGTTAGTATTAGGACTTTTCTCATGTCCTATAAAGATGTTATACCCCCAAAAATGAAGTGGAGGGCCATAACCTGAGGGAGAGAAGGGATCTCCAGGGTTGGAAGAGTGACACCTTTTGTCCTCACTTATATGAATGGGAAGGATACAATTGCTGAGGCTCCCCATATCCTAGCTTCAGGAATAGCTTTTGTTATGCCTGTTAGTCTGCGGAGGGATCCTAAAATTCCAGATAGTCCCCTCTATGATAGGGCTCTTGGCAAAAATTATGTCTTTCTGATTGGTGAGCCCATGTGCCTAAAGAAGGGAATAGAGTCCTGGAGTTTATACTAGAAATCATTCTTATAGGAGAAACTAGAAAAGCACCAGAGACTGGTTTTTAGAAGTGGGACTAGCCTCAGAGAAGAGAGGTGAAAGGAAGTTTGTCTGACAGGCATTAGGACCCAGGAGGCAAGGGTCAGGATAGGTAGGATAGATGGGCGAGTCTTGCTTGGGCGACATGACTTTGAGAGTTCTGCTCATTTCTGCAGGGTCAACCAACTTGTTGGGACCCCAGAGCTGAATGAGTTTCCTCTCTATTGACCCTTGGCTCAGCCCAGAAGTACAGGAAAAATGGAAGTTGGTTCTAGGCAAATCAACGCTCCCAACTCTGAAGAGTCGATGGTTGTTAGCCCTTTCCTAGAAAGCCTGACACCTGTGTCTTTAGTTCGGTGTCAGCTCTAGTCACTTTTAACTGGCTGACAGGTGCCTGGTATTTAGTCCCCAAGTTCTAAGGAAAAATAGGACAGAATAGCAAGTGAAAGGGGTCTGATGGTACTCACCACTCGGTGATAGGTAATCGTCTCACCGCTTGATAATAGGTGATGGTCCCATCTTGGTTACCAAAATGTGTCCGGACTGGTGGGTTTTGGTCTTGCTGACTTCAAGAATGAAGCTGCAGACCCTTGAAGTAAGTGTTGCTGTTCTTAAAGAGTGTGTTTCCAGAGTTTGTTCCTTCAGATGTTCAGATGTGTCTGGAGTTTCTTCCTTCTGGTGGGTTTGTGGTCTCGCTGGCTTCAGGATTGAAGCTGCAGATCTTCACGGTGAATGTTACAGCTCATAGAGGCCATGCGTCTGGAGTTGTTCATTCCTCCTGGTGGGCTAGTGGTCTCACTGGCTTCAGCAGTGAAGCAGCAGACCTTCGCGGTAAGTGTTACAGCTCATAAAGGTGGTGCAGACCCGAAGAGTGAGCAGCAGCAAGATTTATTGTGAAGAGCAAAAGAACAAAGCTTCCACAGCATGGAAGGGGACTTGAGTGGGTTGCTGTTGCTGACTCTGGCGGCCAGCCTTTAGTCCCTTATTTGGCCCCACCCACACCCTGCTGATTGGTCCATTTTACAGAGTGCCCATTGTTCTGTTTTACAGATGGCTGTTTGGTCTGTTTTTAGACTTTTAGCTAGACACAGAGTGTTGATTGGTGCATTTACAATCCTTTAGCTAGACAGAAAAGTTCTCCAAGTCCCCACCTGATTAGCTAGATACAGAGTGCTGATTGGTGCATTTACAATCTTTTAGTTAGACAGAAAAGTTCTTCAAGTCCCCACCTCACCCAGAAGCCCAGCCAGCTTCACCTCTCAATAGCTCCTAAGATTCTTCTCTTCATCTTGATTTTAGATAACTTGATGACAATGTGCCTAGGCAATGATCTTTTTGCAGTGAATTTCCCAGTTGTTCTTTGTGCTTCTTGTATTTGGATGTCCAGGTCTCTAACAAGTCTGGGGAAGTTTTACTCAGTTATGCCCCACAAAATGTTTTCCAAACATCTAGATTTCTCTTCTTCCTCAGGAACACCAATTATTCTTAGGTTTGGTTGTTTAACATAATCCCAGACTTCTTGGAGGCTTTGTTCATCTTTTCTTATTTGTCTTTTTTGGATTGGGTTAATTCAACCTTGTCTTCAAGCTCTGAATTTCTTTCTTCTACTTGTTCAATTCTGTTGCTCAGACTTTCCAGAGCATTTTGCATTTCCATAAGTGTGTCAGATGTTTCCTGAAGTTTTGATTGTTTTTTCTTTATGCTATGTATCTCTTGAATATTTTTCCCTTCACTTCTTGTATAGTTTTTTGGATTTCCTTCTTAAGTATGGAAGAAAGAGAATGTGTTCTTGAATAAAGTGCTATTTTAAACACATTCTCTTCCTTTCGTACTTAAGAATTTTGATGTTGTTTAGTTTTTGGACTTCTGTGACTGTTTTTTCAACCTGACTTAATTTTTTTCAGTTCTATTTGAAAATAGTCAAAATAAATATTCTTTTTCTGGACTGAAAGGAAGCTTCTCTAGTTTTTAAAATTTCCTTCATCATATTAGTTGTGACTCCCCAAAGAAATGGAACCAATCGGATATAGATAGATGGGTAGATAGATGTATAGATAAATAGAGATAGAGTTATATTTATTATAGGAACTGATGAAGTTCCTATAATAGGCAATTATGGAGGCTGAGAAGTCCCACAATATTCAGACTGTAAGCTGAAGAACCAGGAATTCCAGTGATATAATTCATTACTAGTCTGGTGGCTAGAAAACTAGGAGCACAGAAGTCTAAGGTTGAAGAAGATGGATATCACAGCTCAAACAAAGAGTGAATTCACCTTTCATCTCCCTTTTTGTTCTATTCCAGCCCTGAACAGATTGCATAATGCCCACCCACATGGATGAGGGGCAGATGCTGTTTACTCAGTCTGTTGATTTCGTGCTAATCTTTTCCAGAAACACCATCACAGACACACCCAGAAATAATGTTTTACCAGCTATGTGGGCATTCTTGAGCCCAGTCAAGTTGCCACATAAAATTTACCATCATACCTACCTGTCCACCTCTCCCCACCCCTACTTTAAGTTTAATCCAATAATAAATGAGACTTAATCTCATTTTTAGAGCCCTTCAATGAAAAATTTATTATTGTACTTCATAAGATTTTTTGATATTTAACAGGTCTCAAGAAAGATGTTTTGGCAAAAGCCATACTTACACAAAGAAGATGTGGGTTTTAGACTGATTTTGGCCTTTGCTACCTGTGGGGTCACATACTTTCACAATAAAGACAAAATAATGCTACTGTGTCTTTCCCATAGGATTGCTGTATAAATCGTTTGTGAATTCTAAGATTATTGAGATGGTTATGCTTATTAATATCTCATTATATAATAATATTTTCCAATTTTAAAAATAATTGTATTTATAGACATAAATGACTTATGTGGCTTTTAAAATTCTCAAGAAAATATTTTTAGATATATACCATTCTAATGACTTATATTGATTAGAGAATATAAGTCTCCATTTAAAAATGTAAGTTTATAGTTATTTAAATAAGCCAACTAATAATAGCATCTAAGGAGCCTGGATGAGTAAAGGCTCTTTAATTCACAGTCAAATGCAAAGTACAGCTTATATTTTTGTTAGGGAAGTTTCACCAGGGTGATTGTTTTAATTACTTTTATTGGAATAACAGTAGCTAATAAAGCAATACAGATTGTTACCAAGCTCAGTAGGAGAGAAAATAATAGGATGTCTTCACATCTTATGACTAGAAATCATGTCCTCAGTTACTTTGTTTCTTCCTCTTTCATTGTGGTGTGAAAAGTAGAAAGAAAGCTCCCCTCTGCAGGGGAAGTTTTATAGAGATGGTAACCTGGTTATACTCTGCCTTTTAGGAATCCTTGCAGAGTTGGGAATAGCACGTTTCTCACCATATATATATATATGATAATTTTGAGTGTGGATTTAGATTAACTTTGATTCCCAGACATTGTTTGAAAAACTTGAGGAAGGAGGAAAAAGAATCAGATGATGACGGAACTCATGTGGCTGACTGAGGTGGCTAAGATGGCACCCTTCTGATTGTGTGATGCTTCAGAAATATTCCTTTGTACAATCAGCAGGAAAAGAGTGTGATGCTTCAGAGAGACTTTTTTTGTACAGTCAGCAGGGAAAGAGGGTCTTTTTTGTATTTTAAATAACAACAACAATGCAGTCTTCTTTTATAAATAGTATATTATAAAATCTTAAGCTCATTTAAAAAATTCAGCAGAATAGTCTTGTTTCTTTTTTCTTCCTTTATATCTAGCTTTTGATTATCAGAAAACTCAAAGGGGGCCATGTGCTTTTGAACCACAGTGCAGGGAGGGACAGGGGAAGGAGTATTTTGAGACTGTTGGGTACAGTATTTTATTAGAAAAAGGGCCAGTTTACCAGATTAAATTTTCCATTTCCAAACTTTAGAGATTTATTTCTCCAAACAGTTCATCAGGTAGGAAATTTGCTAGCAGGGCTCACTAAGAGAGAAAGGGCTTTTTTCTAATATTTCAGAAAAAAAGTGTGAATTTTCTGAGTGTAAATATATACCACTTCACAAGATATGGGATTTCAAAAGCTCTTCATTACTTTCAATATCCCCTGTAGAGGGTATTTACTTGTACTGAATCAGAGTAATTACCAGGATTCAATATATCTATCTGTTGAAATTTGGTATTTCAGTGTTTTCATTTTGTTTTTGAAATCCTTGACTTTAGAACTTTCTGGATGTGTGTTTCTGATATTTTGTGTACTGCACATGTGTAAATATCAGTCATACAGAGAGCAAAATAATGCCTTTTGGCAAATCTAAAAATAATGCCTCAGAAGGAGTTGAAATTTAAAAACAAGTATATTTTAGAAAGGATAATTTGTATAAATGGGTAGAGAAGGAAAAAAAGAATAGAAAAGCAAGCAGCAACCAATTAAATGTGTTAAGTTCCCTCATTTAAAGGTATACAGCAATATAACAACATTGAAAAGTGTATTGTCTATACTAGGATATATATGGTGCTATTAGGTTTAGGGCTTATTTGTTGTACTGATGGGCTTCCAAAATAACTAAATCTGTCTGTTGTCAATGTTATGTTATTCTAAGTAGTCTTTAACTTTCCTGGTTAGTTGAATAGCAGGACATTTTGGCTACAACAGAAGTCAGCAGTTCACACAGCAACAGCTGGGGGCTGGGGCAGGATTAAATGTCTCTCATGTAAACTGAAATTAAGAGACCGCAGTCCTGGCATTGAAATGATGTCTTTCCCATATTGGTCACCTTCCCCCCACCATCCCTATACTCAAATATTTGCAAAAACCTCAAGAAAGTCATGTGTGATCAGTGCCATCAATTCTCAGTAAGATGGAGATTCTGACTCCTTCTTGAGGCTGGGTTCTAAAGCCACTGTCCACTGTGCCAGACTATAGGAAACTTGATATTGTTTTGTCTCAATACTAGTTGAACATGTGGGCTACCTGACCGTCAATCAAACCAAAACAGCACAGCTATTCTCACTGATGCCCAAAGGGAGAAGCCTGCAACCTTGTTCAGAATTCTTCTCCAATATCGTTTTATCCGAGGTATCTTTTCTGACCACCCTATATAGAGTAGCACCCTTTTTTATAGTGTCGATAGCATCACATATACCATTTTTTTGGTTTGTTTCTTTTCCTGTTCTCCCCTCCCCGCACCCACAACTTTATTTGTCAGTTTCTAGAGACTAGGAGCATCATTTTTTTTTGTTTACTGCTATATATCTCAGGGTCTGCCTATGTATCTCTGACTCATGGCAGAAACTCAAAAAATATTTACTGGGTGAATAATGAATTAATTTCCAGATTTCTTCTTGTAAATAATATATGAGTTAAGATATTTTTGTAGCAATTCTAGTTGGAAATTTCAGAGAATTTTTTAAGGACACATTTCTAGGTTTTTCACACAGATTTACAATTTATTTCCCTACATTTTTGGGGGGTTTCAACTCTCCCCACTAGTGAATATGAATGCCATTTTTCTGATCCTGTCCTGGTACTGGATATAACATTGTTTTTAGCTATCCAACTTAATAATACAAAAATGTTATCTGATCTTAATTAGCAATTACTTTATTATTCATGTTTTAAATATTCCAGCCAACATAATGTAAGTATCTCATATAAAACCAAAAAGACATTCTTTCCTTTCTTGAAATGAGTAATACCTAGTTCTTTCAATACAACTAACAATGTCTTTAGGGAAGGTCTATTACTTCTCTTTTAATATAATTTCATGCTGACATTGTACAAATTTAGAACATTTGCTTCTTGAAATATTGAGAATGTAGTCTCAAGAATCCTTCCTACTAATAACACATCAAAGTGTCAAATAAAATAAACCTTCTTTTATATAAATAGTGTAAATAGCTGTGAATCCAAAACTTTAAAGAAAATGCCTAGGGATCAGAATTAAAAATACAAAGAAAAGTTCAGGCCATAATACTAAGTAAGTACTAAAACCACATTTGTACCAAAGGCATTTGACTACACCAGAAGTTTAAAGGCTTGGGTTTTAGGTTTTCAAAGCTATGTAGGGCAAGTAGTCTCTTTCTGTTCTCAGAACTGAGTATTCTGTCAGTGTGAAAATGTACTGTGTATGGGGTGCTGCTCAGAGTGCATCCTTACACTGAATATAGCATCATCAGCTCTCAAGGGAAGTCCCCTCCTTGCTTCCAAGACTGGATTTTCAACAAGCCATTTTACTTTTCTATAAGGCCAGCAGGTTTGAATAATGATTGCTTTAGTCATTTTCTATGAAACTTTCAGAGATAATGGTGATACGATTTTCCCTTTAGCCATTCTCTTATGAATTTCTCTGTGAAGTGGGTTGCTGAGTTTAATATAATGATGGATGGAAGACCGTGACAATCCATGCTGATGGAGTAAGGGAGAGCAAGGAAAGAAGATCCAAATCCACAGTTGACATTTATTCTCAGTCTGAAATTCTTCTTAACTGTACCAGTACGGAGAAAATTAAACTATTTAAAATAAAATACAATTCTTGTAGGCATTACTGTAAGTATAAATTTTGTAAATTATTTTTTTCTTTTAGGTTATCTGACTCTTTACTAGAATGTAAATTTCATGTGAGCATTTACTTTTTCCATTCTGTTCACTATAGAATTCCTGGGTGTTAGAGGAGTATTATGGCAGATAGTAACTGATTAATGGAATAAGGAAAAAACATATTATTTCTGCATGATGAAAGATGTCTAGTATAACCCATCTGTTACCAGATCGCAAGCCAGTTATAGAACTTTGGAGGAGTTAGGAGCTGAGGAGGAGTTACAGAACATTAGGAGCTGCTACGTAATGTTCTCACATTCTGATCCCATTCTAAGTGGTGCATCACATACCTCTTCCCTCACAATGTCTTCTCACCAATATTCTGCTTGCTTTTTCTAAATAACTGGTACATTCCCCAGATCCCAGGATTCTAATCTCAGTTGTCCTCCTTCTGGGAAGAATGAGCACCATTGGGATGATTTCTATTACCATTCTCTTAGGTGGTCTCACAGGGCACTATCCTCTCAGTCACAGGAGGTTCCCATGAGGGTATAGAAAAAGTTTTACCCAGAGCTGAGAGAAAAGTTTTTAAAAATATTGTTAAACATACAATAACACTTTATTGTATGATCATGCTTTTGCTCCTTGTTTAAATATTTTTCAACTGGGTGCAGTGGCTCACACCTGTAATCCCAACACTTTGGGAAGCAGAGGTGGGTGGATCACTTGAGGCCAGGAGTTCGAGAGCAGCCTGGCCAACATGGTAAAACCCTGCCCCTACAAAAATACAAAAATTAGCCAGGCATGGTGTCACATGCCTGTAGTCCCAGCTATTCGGGAGACTGAGGCAGAAAACTCACTGGAACCCAGGAGGTGGAGGTTGCAGTGTGCCAAGATTGTGACACTGCACTCCAGCCTGGGTGACAGAGCAAGACAGCCAATAACTATAACAACAACAAACCCAAAACTTTCTCTATTACAATGGCTAAAATATATTTACTATATATTTTCCTTAAGAATTTTTAAAGGTTTTAAAAAGAATATACAAATCCCTAATCTACATAGTTAATTTGTTGAGTCTTTTCTTTTCTAATTTAATAATTCTCATAGCGAATATTTTTGCAGGTCCATTTATTATCACCCCTTTTACACTGATGTGACATGCTGCCTTTTTTACATATAAAAGTCCATTACCTATGTGGGTCCTCTTCTAAGTTCCCTATTTCATATATATAATATATATATATACACACACACACACACATATACACATATACATACACACATATATACACATATACATACAAACACACACACATATATATGTATGTGTGTGTATATATATCCCGTTGTTCAGTATTGCACAGTACCAACTGCTATTGCTATCACTGTGGCTTCACAATAAGTCCTTTTATCTGTTTAGGGCAAGTCACCTGTCCTTCAGAAACATTGTGGCTATACTTGCCCCTTATTCTTCCACATGTATTTTAAAATATTCTTGTTAAATTCAACAAACTTTTTTTTTTCAGATTACAGTGGTGTTTTTTTGAGACTATAGATTCATTTGGAAACAATGTGTTCATAATATCAAATCTTCTTACTCAAAAAATGAATATAAGATTAATATATGAAAAACAGTTGCATCTCTGTCCTAACAGCAAACAACTGAGTATGTAATTGGCAGGAAGACACTATTTCAATAGAATAAATAAAAATCAGTATGAATTTTATTTTCTAAAAGTCTCTCCAAATACCTTGAAAATGTGTTCTCAGTTATTGAGTCTTCAAAAGTGTTTGTTATTTTTTAATTGAAAAATGTTAGACTGAGTTCCAGACAGTCTAAGATTGACTGTTTCTTTCTGAAGACTTCTAGATATTTCTTAAATATGTGCTATCATTAAATTTTGCTATGGAGAATCTGAGACTAATACATTTTTTCTTTGAATAATTTGACCATTTTGCTCAGATGCCCAAAGAATTTTCTTCACTTGGAAATCTAGTGATATTAGAATATGCATTATTCTTGATCATCCTATTAATGTTTATGGTCTTTTAATACACAGGTCAATGTCTTGATTTCCCCAAATTTTATATTATTATTAATATTTATAATCTGTTCTGATAATATGGATATATCAATTTAAGAGAGGCATGTGTCAAATTATCTCAATCTGACAGAAAATACTGTTTTGTAGACCTCATTTTTTAGTGATAATTTAACTGATATTAAAATGTAGGATCACAATTATTTTACCTCAATACTTCAAATATGATTCGTTGTAGTCTGCCGACTATTTTGTTTTTTTAAAAAAGTAAATGTGGTCTACAGGCACTTCTTCTGCAATGTTAGCAACATCATCTTCATTGACACTATTATCACAATCACCTCGAATCAGAACCATTTTGCCTGTTTCACCAACGGCCAATGAATGAACAATTACATCCTCATTATTGATTTTAAAATCTTCTTATATCCACTTCTTCCAGCCTACTGATGGACTCTGATGGTATATATTTTTTACAAATATAAGGAGATCAGACATCATTTTTTTTTTCTCAGTTGACACACAGAACCCTTTAGAGTCATCACTTTGTTTATCATTATCACTGTTCACAGTAACAGGTTGGAGGTTGTGCCAGGCATGCATGCATAACTAACTGTGTCTTTAGAAACTGTTCCAAGCATTGACAACAGCAATGTTGCATGCATCAGGCTAAACTCCTTTTGAAAAATGTCCACGCCCATGCCTTTATCACTGCTGCTAGGATGCTGTTCAATGATGTGTTTTTATATTTACTGCTCATTGATCAAATTATACCCTCGTCATATGGCTGTTAATAAAGTGACATTTGGGGGAAGGTACATGACATAACAATTATTTTTGATGAGAATTTCAGCTGAAGGATGAGCAGAACATTTGCCAAGGAATTACACAATATTGCAGTTGTCATCCTGTTCAACTTACCTTCAGGGGGCATGAACCAAGCTGCTGGTCCAAAGTGTTTGTGAAACCAATCAGAAAAGATGTTTCTGGTGATCCATGCCTTTTCATTAGCATAGTAATGGACTGGTAAGAAACACACTTGCCTATCACAGCAAGTTTACACTTTACGCATACCTGATGCATTAGCACATCCCAGGACAGTTATTCCATCCTTGGTATAAACCCCTTGTAGGGGCTCTCTCATCAGCCATAGTCAGTGTCTTTCTGGGGCAATAAGGTCAAAGTAGTGATGTTTCATCATGCTATAAACTTGTTCTGGCATCAGAATATCACCAGGGATGACTTTGGGAAAGTTGTCAAAGAATTTCACCACAGCTTCATGATCAGCAGATACTTTATCATTATAAGTTGTTAACAATTTAATGTTGTGTATTTTCTTAAATTTCTGCAATCATCCTGTTTCATATTCACAGTTCCCTTAAATTTTAAGTTCTTTGTGATAGAACTTTTGTTTAATGACCAGCATATCACTAAGTGGCATGTGTTCACTGTGATGCTGATAGATCCACCTTTTCAATACATTATGAAGATCTTCATTTTTAGCTTTATGTAATATTTTCCTATTTTTAAATTAACTTATGATCACTCTCAACTCAGAACTCTAACAGTTTTTTCTTCTGTTATTTCGTGTTATACATGGTGGTTATTCCAACACCATACTCCTCTATAAGATGTTTCACACTTAAACCACTGTCTAGTTTCTCCAACAGCTTGACTTTCTGTGCCATAAACATAAATTCTTTCTCTTTTTCTTATCATTGTTACTTATCGGGGTATCTGTAGAACTTTTTGATATTTTTCAATAGCACCTTTATATCACAGAGCAGAGAATAAGCAAAACAAACATAGTGAAAAAAAACGTGCATAAGTCTTGGCCCCACATGGGACATGGTGGGACACCTGCCATTGGCATTTTGGCTGGCACATGGATCATTTTATTACCCTTTGTGGGAAAATATTGGCAGGCGTGGAAAAGATATATTGCAGATGCAGTGGTCTGGGAAGGCATTTTTTTCCTTGAGGATGCTGAATAATCTGTGTGTTGTGCATCTGCATTTTGACTGTGACATGTCACATGAGGTCAGATGTGGAATTTTCCACTTGTGGCATCATGTCAGCACTCATCAGATTTTGGAGCATTTCAGATTTTGAATTTTTGGATTAGGGATGCCACATCTGTATTTTCTTTCCAAATACGCTCCTCCTCCATTTTATTCTTCTGGTTAATGACAATCACAATGCAAATGGTCACTCAAGCTAGACATAGGGTAGTGATTCTCCACTCTGCCCCTCAAGCTCTTACCCATTTTTACACTGTACAACCTGTTACTCCTCATATTATATGATTGCTTTCTCTAGGTTGTCTTTGCTTCTTATCTAGATCTTTGATATTGCCTTTAATTTTGATCTATATGTCTTGTTGTCATTTTCATTCAGCTTCATGATTTATCATACCTAATCCTTAAGTATATTTTATAGCTTAGCAAATAAAGTTCAAAATGTTACAAATGCTATTCATGATTCTTTCTGTTTTGGGTCTTTTCTCACTTCTGCCATTATGTCTGTTCTTTTTTAATACTAAAATTCTAACAGTCACCCTCTTTGCTGATCCCACTGATAGTAATATATTTTTCTTCTAGTTCTCCAGAACTTTATTATTGCTGAAAGCCCGTTTTGTTTCCTAGTCAGGTTGAGAAATGTATTTAATTGTGTTTTAGGCTAAAGCATTTGAGTATAATGAAGTTCTAGTTCTCTATTTTTACTTAACTAACCCTGCTTATTCTTAGTGCCTTGAAGTAACAGTCATTTATTTTGATCAATTATCTTCAGTTTGGGCTGGGCTTAGAGCAGTCTGCCTCTGTTCCCTCAGTGGTTACCATTCACAGGACCTATCTGCAGGCTGCTTGGGCTTCTTCACTATATAGTAACAGGATTTAGGACACATTGTAAAGGGTCACTGTTACAGCCAGTTTGGGAAAATACAGTTCTCCATACATGGCTAGAATTCTAGGCAAATTAATAAATGCAAGTAAATGGTTTCTAAATATATTAAAGCTTTAAATTTAAAAAATAAAGTTATAAAACTTTTTTCAATTATTGTAAGCTATTGACATGGTTCCAGCTTTAATAAAATATTTTTTAAAGTAATACAATTATTAATTACATTTCCTGGCTTTTATCATTTCAGTTTTAGTGGTTGCATTAATGGTTTATGTAGAGAGTTTGAAAACAGAGCAGCCATTAATATTAGATAAGTTGTAATTTAATTGGTAAATGATAAAATGATGACTTGTAGGAATGTCCTAATTTTGATATTACTAATAAAATATATGATTGTGAATAATAGTTATTTTATTTTCCAATGATAATTTATAATAGGAAAATATTGAAATAAAAATATTGAAAAAAAATTGAAAGAAATAAATGGCCTTAAATAATAACATAAGATCTTTTCTTTCCTGCCTTGAATTACATTTTTCTCCTGGATTTCTTAAAGAACTTAGAACTAGCTTTCAACCCAGCAATCCCATTACTGGATGTATATTCCAAAGAAAATACATTGTTCTACCAAAAAGACACAGGCACTTGTATGTTCATTACATCACTATTCACAATAACATTGACATGGAATCAATCTAGGTGCTTGTCAATGGTGAACTGATTAAAGAATATGTGGTACGTATACCTTATGGAATATTGCACTGCCATAAAAAAGAATAAAATCATGTCCTTTGCAGCAACGTAGATGCAGCTGGAGGCCATTATCCTAAGCAAATTAGCCCAGAAACAGAAAACCAAATACCACATGTTCTCACTTACAAGCGGGAGCTAAACATTCGGTACTCATGGGCATAAAGATGAGAGCAATAGACACTGGAGAATAATGGAGGGAGGAGGAAGCGGGGAGAGCAAGTGTTGAAAAACTAACAGTTGGGTACTATGCTCACTATCTGGGTGATGGGATCAATCATACTGCAAATCCTGCATCCTGTGCAGTATATCCACATAACAAACCTGAACATGTGGCCTGAATCTAAAATAAAAGTTGAACATATACAAGTAAACAAATAATGACTGATGAAGGTGCCTCAAAATTTTTTTTCTTTCTTATTTTTCTTTACATCTTCCTCCCTCTATCTCTTCTCTTCTTCCTATGCTCTCTTTCCTCTATTCTTTATTTCTGTATTCCTATTTTTCTTGCTTGTGTAATTTTCATTTTATTGATTAGAAACACCCCCACCACCAACAACAAAAAACCTAGTTTTATAGCCATTTTATGACATGACTGTGGTTTATCACGGCAGATTTTTTCAGTAAATAAAATAAAGTAAAATATTTTCAAGTGTATGGTTGCTACAGGAAGTTCTCTTTGAAAGTTTTGAGGAGGAAAGATTATTTTTAACTATCCTGTGGGGACTCTAAATTTAGTTATACATATGATTTTTTCCCTCAAATCAAGAAGAGTAGCAAGATAATGCTAAAGTAAAATTCAATTTTGCTTCATTTTAAGTGAATCTAATATGTAAATTGGGAAGATAATATGATTATACTCCTTTATGAAAAACAATGTACCATATGTTCACTTACCTTTCTATATATGTTCAATCCTTTTATCAATTTTATATGTTGTAAGGGAGTTATTTCATTATAAATTTTATGCATGTTTTCGTATGTGGACTATTTGTATCTTTGAAACTTCATGGTATTTATGATATTATCAATATAAAATATGTCTGACTTTTATCCCTGTACAAAAGATGACAAAAACAGCTGTGGAAGCTTAACTTTTTAACGAAGTTTTGCATTTCACATGTTCACCTTCAGTTATCAATTACAGATGCATAGCATGTGAAATTTCAAATACACATATGCTGGACATGTTGTACCAACTCTGATGTCTGAAACAACAATAAGGATGTATACTGGTCTGGACCATTCTAGGTCCTCATGAAAACAAAAATAGAATGAACAAATTCTGGGCACATATTTATATGATACAGATGTATAACAGAGCCACAGTGCATGCTGTCACAAAGGTATGCAGGATATCAGTTACTGTGTCCAGGATAAATATCCTCATAGAGTTCTGTGGGCCTGAAACATGAATTAAATGCCATTTGTAGCATTTTGATGAGACACGCTAGAGTCTGTACTTCATTCTCTCCTTTACTGTAAGCGTTTTAATATCTTTCACTGTATTTATGGTTAAAGATGGTTACCATGATTTTGAATGTGTATGTTGGTATTTGTACATGTTTCCATGTTGTGTGATGTCTAGACTAACAATGTATGAGTTATTTGAGAAATAACGTTTAAAATATTGTAATTGTTTCTTATGTGTAATTTTTCCTAGTTTTATGAAAGGTGAAAATATGTGTATGGATGGTAAGAAATTAAATTGTACTGATATTAAAATTCACAGGATTTTTTTTTGCATATACTATAACATTTAATTATTTTTTGCCCTATCGAGGGCAAAAAAATGTCGTAATCTTATATTAATCATAGTGATTAGTGCTTAGTGATGTATCCCTGTTTTTGACATGTAAGCTTACAAACACTATATATATATTGGCACTACTAAGGGCAATAGCTTCTTAGTCTCTTAAGTCATTATGGAATCAGTTCATTAGACAGCCAATAAATGTTTTATACCTCTAATATATGTAAGGCTTTATGATATATTATGTTTAAAAGTTTTAAAAGGGTAGCTGAGGTTTTCCCTCTGTGTACAGATGTTGGGCTAACCCTGATGATAATTTACCTTTGTTTCAGTAATGTTGTATTCGTTTCAGCAATTTACTACATTGGAATTGAAATAAATCTACCTCTCTTTTAAGTCACATCATGCATGTACCTTATGCTTTCTTCAATTTGTTCCATTCAGTGCATGATAGAATTAAGTGAGATCATGTTCTTTGCAGGGACATAGATGGAGCTGGAGGCCATTAGCCTTAGCAAACTAACACTCAAACAGAAAACCCAATACTGCATATTCTCATGTATTAGTGGGAGCTAAATGGGGAGAACCCATGGACACATAGAAGGGAACAACACACACTGGGGCCTATCGGAGGGAGGAGGTTGGAAGGAGGGAGTAGAACAGGAAAAAATAACTGATGGGTACTAAGCTTAATACCTGGATGATGAAATAACCTACAGTACAATAAACCCCCATGACACAAGTTTACCTATGTAACAAATCTGCACTTGTACCGCTGAACTTAAAATAAAAGTTTTAAAGAAGAATTTGGTAGAAAGAAGTAAAAGCACACACGTGAATCTCACATTATGCTTTGGCTTTGTCTCAACACCTAGTGGTAAAAATTAGAGGAAGTCCTCCATTTTCCTTATATCATATTCCCATGGAGAGACTTTAGTGAGAACACTTGTGGTTTAGCTTTCTACTAGTCTCCATTTCTTCCTAAGGAAGGAAGAATAACCTAATTTATTAGAGAATCTGAAAGAAGAGATAGATGTACATAGCTCAGCTCTCCTGGGCTTCACTATTCTAAGCCAGAATGCACAGGGAGGGTGTATTCTATTCTATGCTTCTGCATGTGGGCAGCCTCATAAATGTTCAGATGTAGTTTACTGAACTTGAGTATTTGTATATAGAGTCTAATGTTCTATAGCAAACCCATATTATGACAGTAACCATCTGTTGTCGTAATCTTATTCACAAGTAAACATTTATTGAATGATTATTTATTTGCCAGGTTATATATAAAGTGAAAAAAAGATGTTTTCATCATCTAATTACATTCTGCTAAAGGATACAGAGAAGTAGACAACCATCTACCTATGAAGGAGGGCTTGAGAATGAGGCTCCCAAATCAAATTTTGCCACAAGTCCAATTATTAAATAATTTCACTTATAATTTTACCTTTTTTGGCTTTCAGAACTTAATGAGAACCTTAAATATACTATATAGAGTATATATTATATAGTATATGAATAGCATATTAGTATATACTGTATATAGTATATTAGTATAGAGTATATACTATATAGCATATTTAACACACTGTTCAATTACCAAAGACCACACAAAAGCCTTGCCACCCTGATGTTCATCATTTATCTTGGCATGCAATATCTACAAGAACCCTTATTCCTTACACTCTTCCAGGCCTTAGGGACATCAAATGAGTACACATTAATTTGTTTGCCTACTTCTGTATGTCTTCTCTGATCCATACCCCTTTTCTGTTTGGCCTATCTCTGCTTTTTATATCAGCCTCTTACTCCTAATAGCACAACTGTATACATAGCTAGTGATCTGGCAATGATATAGTATATAGTTTATAAAATGCATAGTCTACTGAAATCAATTTAAAAAATGGGATCTTACTCTACCAATGAATCATAAAGTATTAAATGCATTGTGTTCTTTGGGTGTGTGTGTGTGTGTGTGTGTGTGTGTGTACATGATGAACATACGTAGCTTTTGTGTTTCCAAAAACCTTCTTATTAACTGTCATGTTGGTAATTGTTAGACTTAGTTGTCATGTATAAAACTTATTCTGATACTTTTTTTTCGTTTTGAAGGACTAGAAAATTTTTCTTGAAAGTAAAATCGTGAGTTGTTTCAAAGTCAGTTCTGGGGTAACCCTTACTTTACTCAGGAGATGTAGCAGGTTGGAGATCAACAGTCCATATAATGAGACTCACCCATGTTGAATGTATATGACACAGAGTCTATTCTCATCTTATTGTTTACTGAGATCTTTCACTGAGTTTAACAAGTCTTCATTTTTGCTCTTTTTTTGTGTGTGTGTATGTGTGTACATTTATTATATACATATGCATATATTATATATCCTATATATAATACATCTATAGGTACATATCAATATTGTATTCCACTTATTTAATATGCATTTTTTATCAAAGTCTTCTTTGTAATTCCTATGATCTCAGCTTTCAGAATTTCCTTTTCTAGCATTCAGCACGTTGGTAGTAATAGATTAGAACTTTGATCATAGCAAAGACTTGGAATCAACCCAAATGTCCATCAGTGACAGATTGGATTAAGAAAATGTGGCACATATACACCATGGAATACTATGCAGCCATCAAAAAGGATGAGTTTGTGTCCTTTATAGGGACATGGATGCAGCTGGAAACCATCATTCTTAGCAAACTATCACAAGAACAGAAAGCCAAACACCGCATGTTCTCACTCATAGGTGGGAACTGAACAATGAGATCACTTGGACTCAGGAAGGGGAACATCACACACCGGGGCCTATCATGGGGAGGGGGGAGGGGGGAGGGATTGCATTGGGAGTTATACCTGATGTAAATGACGAGTTGATGGGTGCAGCACACCAACATGGCACAAGTATACATTTTTGCTCTTTAGAGTTTGGAGATCAAAGAGATTTGGTTTAATTTATAACATTAATTTGTGTACATCTTTGAATTATTTTGCCCACTTTGCAGTCTCCTCTCATTACAGAAAAGCAGCTCCTTTTAATAATAGTCTCAGTTTTCATAATCATGGATTTTGAGGTTTTATATATAGATTTAGTCTATTTTCAATAAAGCTGGCAAAGAGATTTTATGTGACTTTGTTATCTACAACCCTATAACTCTTTAACTTTTATGAATGAAATGATTAGTATAAAGTTTTCAGAAATCAGCTCTGTTCTAAAATGAAGTTAAGGTTCTTAAGTCATTAACCTATGTGGCAAACTTTAACTATATCTAACTTGCAATAGAATGTTATAACTAAATATTGAAAGAAATGAAGTTTTAAGTTGTGATATACCCTAAACACTCAATAAACATTGGGGACTGGAGGCAGTTGAGTGCAGTGGTTAACTGATTTAAAATCAGAGACACTAGTACTTGAATTTTAGCTCTGACATTAACTAGATATTGGACAAGTCATTTAACCTCCGTGAAACCGGGGTTGTTCAGCTGTTCTAAAATGGTGATAATAAAATTTCAAGAGATAATTATCTGACTTAATGTACTCAAAGTGTTTAGCATTCAATTTGTCCTGAATATTTGGAGTTACATGACAAATGTTCAATGATATTGATGATGATGATGCGGGAGATGATAATGAAGGTGACGTTGATTGAAGCAGAAAGAAATATACTGGAGATGTTTCCGAGCTGCGCTATTTGGTGCTCAGGCTGAAATTAATCTTCTTTCCCCCATATTGACGAGCGGGGATGCTTGTCCATCTAGTAAGATCCCATGTGATTTGAGATGGAGAAATTTCTCTTCTGTGGCTCTAGATATATGGCAAATCCAGAGCAGAGAGCAGAGATAGAAGGTTATTTAGAAGCAGATATTCTAGTATGAATAAGAGGAGTCAAATCATGAGAATATGGAGTATGTGTGAGGCAAAGAGGAAACAAGTATCAACGTCACCAAATAAGGCAAAAAGTATGAGCATAATGGAAACAAAGAGCAAAGTATTAGATTGCTTCTCCAGAATTTATATTTGTACTTATTTGTAAGTGTGGAATGTACTTCCAGTTAAAAATTGAGGGTTCCAAATAACAATATTATATTGTTAAGACTTTAAGACATGAAGGCATGCCTACTACAGTGCCTGGTATATGGCAATTAATAGCAAATAATTAATACATATTTACAGATTAAGTATTAACAAAATATTTGAAAGTAGAGAATATGATACAGAGAAGACAGAAGTTTTGGTTATAACTAGAAAAAAGATAAAAAAACTATTAACCAATATATTCCAATATGCTGATATTTAGTTTTTCTTTCTTTTTAAAACATTATTTTGTAAAATTTTTATTGCTAATTTGATTTTAAATTTCATTGTATTTTCTTTTTACAGTTTAATTTATTTTTTAATTTGCTTCATATTTTATCTTGATTTATTTATACTCTACAGTTGTTTGAATAGCATTTTCTTACAGAGACACTAAATTACGAAGGCAAAGTAAAACGGGGATTTTCAACTTGTTTCAGTTTGTTGCTGGTTGAATCTTTTAAACTTGATTCGCTTATGTAAAAGAGACCATAAGATGACTATGAATGATCCCTGCCTTCTGATATTTGCGCTTATATGTAATTATATCTCCTTGACTATGGAAGGGAACTGTGACTTTCTTCTAACCAATGGAATTTAGCAAACACATGTCACTTCCACAATTTTGTTATGTTATATAAGACTGCATCGTCCTAGCAAATTTCTTCTTACTTTCCTTTGGTATTTAAGGAAGCAAACTGCCATGTTGTGAAATATCAGTGGAAATGTCAGGTAGCAGAAAACCATGTGTGGGCTCTGTAACATGACAGTGGTCTCAGACTGATATCAGTGAAGAAGCCGGGACATTCAGTAATACAGCTGCAAGAAAATGAATTCTGCCAACAGCACTTCCCTCCTAGCCAAGCCTTCAGAAGAGAATACAGCTCAGGTGATACTTTGCAGCCTTCTGAGGCACTGAGCTAAAGACTCACTAAGACATGTCCAGAATCATGATCTGTAGCAATTATGAGATGATAACCTAAAGTTGCTGAATTCAAGCTAATTTATTATGCAGCATAGAATACAAATATGCCCATTTCATTAAACTTATTTCCCATTTTATATACAGAAAATTGTCTTATATAATAGTTTTATATATTACTTCTCTTACATTATTTTGTTTTTCCTTTTTCAAAGTCTCTAATTGTGGTTAATTTGGATCTTTTTTACTTCTCTTATTTTAATCATTTTTTCTTTGGACCACATTTACTTAGTTCTTATTTTATTTTTATTTTCATGATAGTTTTCTCATTTTAATTCTGTACTCTTTATTGAATTTGCTTTCAAAGCTATTGTTTATAGATGCCTTATAGTTTAATCTTCATTTCTGATGTTTATTAATCTCAAGACCAATTATCTCTCATTTCATTACTACTTTTCATTTTATCTATTTATATTATTAGTTTTTAAATGTTTGATTCAAGATTTTTTAATATATTCCCAGATGTTTGTTTAATGACACTTGACTCAATTACAGAGTTGAATTTCTTCTTCATCATCATTCAGTTCCTAAGGAGAATTTTAAAATTAGCCAAATTGTTTGGATTCTCATCTCCTATACAATAGTTTATTCAAAATGTGTTTTGACTATATTAATTTAATTGAACATGCTTTTAGCTTATCTAATGCCATAAAAATTTAGAAATAACTTGAATTTTAAAAGTATAGTATAATGTAGTTCCTTATTGCTCTTGAAGAAACTTCTTTCTCACTGCTGGGCAATGTGATTGGTTTGGTGTCAAACAAAGATTATTGATTAAATTCTCATGAACTGTTTCTATCAATGGGAAGAATTATTTTGATGTACATCTTTGTTTAAAAAAGAAAAACAGATTCCTTTGGCATGGAGTGTCATGAAAAACAGTGAATAAAAAACTAACAATAAGAACTAGAATACCCATGGGAATAGGAACTTCTATTTATTGGCCATGACTTGAATGTAGAAAAATGGATAGGGAGAGTGACTCAGTGGAAAATATCTTTGTCAAGCATATCTTCTTTGCCTAATTTAAACGTTAACTTTCCCTAGACTACTTTTATTTTCTCGCGAATCTGATTCTAGCCTTCATGCTTTTCCAAGAATAGAAATATTGTTTTTCAATAAAAGGCCTCTGTTTTAAAACAAGAACAATGAGAGTCAAAGTTTAATCTATGGATAAAGACAACATGGTATATGTATAACATTGAATACAACTCAGCCATTAAAAAAAAAAAGTCTTTTGCAGCCACATGGATGGAACTGGAGACCATTATCCTTTGTAAAGTTACACAGAAACAGAAAGCCAAATACTCCATATTCTCACTTATAACTTGGGACTAAACCATTGGTACATGTGGATATAGAGAGTGGAATAATGGACACTGGAGACTACCACAGGTAAGGGAGTGGGAGGGGAGTGAGGGGTGAAGAATTACTTATTGGGTACAATGGTCACTACTAGGGGGATGTGAACACTAAAAGTCCAGACTCCACCACTATGAAATAAATACATGTAAGAAACCTGCCCTTGTATCCCCAAAATATGTATTTAAAAATAAAAGCATTTTTTTTCAAAACAGTAATAGATCATAACTTCAACAGTTTGTTAACTGGCACGGTATGGAAGAGTGTGTTTATCAGTCTCACAATCTTGGTATTGGCTAAGATTACTTCTAACTAAAGACTTAATACTAAAATTACTTTTAATTTATTTAACTATATTATGCATTAAAATTACTTAAGAGGGAATTTCAAGATTTTATTGTGTTTCTATTTGAACTTTAAATAGCAATTTTATGAAGAAAAAGTTTGACAAATATTCGCAACTATAATTGGATTCAAGACCTTTGATCAATTCATTTACTATTAATATGTTTATCATGCTTTCTGAACAATGTAAACTTAATTCATAGAAATTTGGTGTTCCTATCATTCTTAATGTTAAAAGAATGTTGATAAAAGAAAAATTCCTATTGTTTCATATGTGACATTTAATTCTTAGGTTTTTAAAATAATTTCAACTCATTTTGGAGAATAGTTGCAAATTTTTCATCTTTCTTCTCCGTTTTAGAGCTTTTACTTTTGTGTCCTGTCTTATTCTTTCAATTTCAGCTCCTATGAATTGAAGTTGGTTTTGGGGATGGCTCCAAAATATAAAAAGAAATTTAGTGTTTTTCCAGATTACTTACAGAATTGAAAGCCCTATCAAGAACTCAACTTTAGATAGTGAATTTGGTAATAATTTGTAGATAGATAGATCAATTTTTATGTGTATGTATGTGCATGTGTATATATATATACACGTGTATATATGTGTGTATATATATGTGTGTGTATACATATATATACACACACACAGATATATATATACACACACATAATGTAAGAATTAGTAGACAGCAACAAAACTGTTTACTATCTATGAAAATTCTTTTTCTGCTTAGTGGCTTTACTCTATATTGTGGGTAATTGTCTATCTTCATAGGATTTTTCTATTCCTCACTGTTTGGAATGCTGTAGAAGATTATTTTTAATGGTAATATATGTAAAAAATTTGGTTTTTCTTTCCTGAACTTGTGTTTCCTAGAAAAAAAATACATGTATTTTTTATTTTGCATGCAGTCAAAATTATCTTAAAGCTAGAGTCCATTTTCATGAAATATTCATTTTATTTTCCTGAATGGACTGAATGAAATATGCACTTCAGGAATTGTTAAGGGAAAAAGAGAAAAAATAAAACAGAAGGGAAAGAGATATTGTTGTCATTTCTAGTAAACTACTCTACAGAAAAATATGTATAACTATTTTTTGTTGAAGCCCATATAACCATTATGGAACTTCACTGACCTACAACCAACTACTTCAAATAATATATATAAACAGCATGCAGCAATACTTTAGCTTGTCATTTTTAATTTCTATACTTGTGCGTCTATATCTTAGCAAAGTCTCAGCTCACTAGCACACTGAGCTATGTAGTGGATATAATCTGAATCAAAGCACAATTGCAAAAATATCAAACATGATCAAAAAGAGAAAATCACTACAAAGGAGAATTCACCACGGTAACTCTTTGCAGTTCCCAACTCAGAGGCCTAGTAGCCTCATCAAAGATACAAGAGATGGAAAAGGCCCATTAGGTCATCAAACCTATCCCCTCACCAAAGAAAGAAAATGAATTCAAGCAACCCTATCTGCTGGCTTCAAACCAAATTCAAGATAGAAAGACCCTGCTGCTGCTCTTGACACATTATTTCATGACACTGGATGTCATTTATACAAAAAACTGAAATGAATTGTCTGCCCCCAGCATCCTAGAATGATAGAATAGACTTTGAGAGCTGGAAGGTACCTGAGCCCAGCCTCCTCATTTTGTAGAAAAGTACCCTAAGGACCTGAGAGGTTAAATGACTAGCTCAAATCCACAAAGCCACTCACAGCTGGACTAGTATTAAAACCAAAGTTTCCAGACATAACTAAACTGCTATTTCTAGCAAGTAATTCTTGTTTGAAAAAATATTGTGGTAACAGCCTATTCCATACATTATATTTAACACATTTGGATTTGACTTATTTTTTATGACCTAATTTTTAAAATTCTAACTTTGAAGTGGTCAAATCTAGGTTTTCACATTCAGAACACTAACTTTCACAGTTGATATTGACTCCAATAACAGATTTCCATTGTATGCCAAATTCCTTCTTTTCTGCTGAGCCCAAAGCAATGAACAAAAATATAATAGCTTCATTGGTTGACCATACACGTGAAGGGAATGAAGATAGTACAGTATCTAGATTTAAAAATTTACCAACACATTACCCCACGCTCTACTCCAAAAAAACATTGGAAAAATTATGTTGTGATAAATTTAAATATTTTACTAATGGATAAATGGGAAAAATAGATGGCCTTGGAAGAGCTCTGGCATCTACTGAAGAGATCTCTTGCCAGACTTGTTTTAGAATGAGGTACAAAATCAGATGCCGGCAGTGCCCAGGCAGGTGAGAAGAGTGAGCTCAGCTGAGCTAGGGGCCATCAAGCTCTGAACCCAAGAGAGTAGTGGCTACTACTTGGTCTTAGAGGACAGATGACTGGTGGTAATGCAGGTCCAATATTGTAAGACCTCATAGTTTCAAGAGAAACTGGAATTTGTAATTTTTATGAGAAATTTTCATTAAAAAAAGCAATTGTGCAGGCCAGATAAAGTCAATAGATTTCATAGTGTCATGAGCATTTGCATACTATACTGTACCATTATAACAGGAATGCTACATGTTTTCATGAAAGTGTAGAAAACTAAAGTCAGAGTTTAACAATTAATTATATAATTAATAGTTAATAATTAACCAATAAAGGAACTGCTGGGTTCTAGGATTCTTTAAACCAATGTATGATCTATGACACTTTTATGCAAGATCTCAAAGTAAAAAAAAAAGATTTTGATTCACACTATTGTCTTATTTCTTTATAATTTATTATTTCTTTTAAAAAACATTTTCTAACTATAGCTAGGGGTTTTAGCTAGTAGATTTGAATTTTTAAAAAAGAATCTTAAAATATGTGACATGAACATAGGGATAAATTCCTGTTATTTTGAACAATTATATTATCCATTTAATAAGAATTTTATGTTTTAAGTAGTTTAAACATTATTCTTCGTAATGAGGAACACATCTGGAGTTTTAGGGTTTATTAGCTTCTTTGAAGTTCAGAGCCCATAGCCATTAGCATCACTGGGTAGGCTTTTTAAACACAATTTGTTGTAAAATGTTCATATTATTCAAAGCAGTCTACAATCTCTATCAACATACTTATGACAGTTTTCACAAAAATAGAAAAAAAGTCTTAAAATTTATATGAAATGCAAAAGACTCAGAGAGCCAAAGCAATCTTAAGGAAAAATAACGAAGCTGGAGGCATCACAATACCTGACTTCAAACTATACAGTAAATCTATAGTACCAAACAGCATGGTAGTGGCATAAAATCAGACACAGACCAATGGAAATGAATTCATGCATTTATGGCCAATTGATTTTTAATAAATGCACCAAGAAAATACATTAGAGAAGTAACAGTCTGTTAAATAAATGGTCCTGGGAAAACTGGATATTTACATGCAGAAGAATGAAACTAGCCTCCTACCTCTCACCACATTAAAAAAAATCAACTGAAAATTGATGAAAGACTTAAATGTAAGACCCCAAAGTATAAAACCACTAGAAGAAAACAGGGAAAGCATCTTATGAGATTGGATTAGGCGCACATTTTTTCAAATAAGACAGCAAAAACATAGGCAACGAAAGCAAAAAAAAAAAAGACTAGTGGGATTACATCAAACCAAAACGCCCCTGCACAGCAAATAGAACAATCAATAAAGAGGCAACCTACACAATGATGAAAAGTATTTTCAAAGTATGTATCTGACAAGAGGTTAATATCCAGAATATATAAGAAACTCAAAAAACTAAAGAGTAAAAAATAGAAATTGGACGAAAGATCTGAATAGATATTTTTCAAAAGCAGACATTCAAATGGCCAACGAACACATAAAAACATGCTCAATATCACTACAAAAAATGCAGATGAAATTACAGTGAGATATCACCTCATCCTGGTTAGAATGGCTATTATAAAAAAGACAAAAAAATAACAAATGCTGATGAGGATGTGGAGAAAGAGGAACTTACACACTTTTGATGGCATGTATATTAGTATAGCCATTATGGAAAACAGAAGGTTCCTCCAAAAACTGAAAATAGAACCACCATATAATCAGTTATCCCACTACTGGATATACATCTAAAGGAAATGAAATCAGTATTTTGAAGTGATGCCTGCACTCGTGTTCACGTCAATGCTATTCATAATAGCCAAGATATGGAATCAACCTCAGTGTCCATCTGTAGGTGAATGGATAAAGAAAATGTGGTCTCTCTGTACATAATAGAATACTATTTGGCCATAAAACAGAAGGAAATCAGATAGACCTAGAGGACATTGTGTTAGGTGAAATAAGCCAGGCATAGAAAGAAAAACACTGCACAAATCTCACTCATAAATGAAATATAAAAATGTTGATCTCATAGAAGTAGAGATTAGAGAATAGTGGCAACCAGAGACTGGGGAGGGTGGTGGGGTGGGGGGAATGGGAGAGACTGGTCAATGTGAACAAAGTTACATTTAAACAGGAAGAATAAATTCTGGTGTTCTGTTATGCAGTAGGAAATGTACTGTAAATTTCAAAATAGCCAGAAGAAATGATTTTGAATTTTTGTCACCACAAAAAAAATGATCGATGTTTAAAATTATGGGTATGCTAACTAGCATGATTTGGTTGTTATACAATGTATGCATGCTTTATATATCACACTGTGCTCCATCATTTTGTACAATTATTATGTATCAATTATAAATTTTAAAAAATAGAGCTGAGAGTTCAGCCTAGGTGATCTCAGTGGCAAGAACCTGGTCTCTAATAAAACAGACATCTAAATGGTTATGAAGAAAGGCAGACATGTCATTGGAAAGCTCTATGCTTAGATTTCTATTGGAATTGAAATAAGTAAATCTTAGGTGTGTTTATTTTTAACAAATGTTAGGTTTGTTGTGTAACAAGTATAATTCCAAGATTTAAAATTGCATTGCCTTTCACTCCCCTGCCTGACCACACACACACACATAGCTGGACTCCACTCTCAAAATTTTTAATTCAGTCAGACCTGGGGTAGGGGGTAGGGTGCTTGATAATCTGCATTTCTAAATTCTCAAATAATTCTGACACTGCTGATCTGAGTATAACATTTTGAAAACCATAGTTTTAGAGGATTGGTGCATTTCAAGGTATAATATTTGTAGAGTCAATCAGACTCTTCTTGCAATGTCAATAAGCTATGAGAGGGTACATGCTGGGAATTGTTAGTTCAGAAATTATCTACAAGCATCTGTTCAACCAGCTGATCAAGATTAACTATTTTTAGAATAATCTCAGTAATCTCTAACATTTCTATAAGGGTTACTTTGTGCCAGGTTGTGCTCTATTTACCTGACAAACTCATTCAATCTTTGTAACATTCCTGTGATTACCATCCCCGTTTTACTGATAAGGCAAACCGAGGCACAGAAAAGTAAATTTGTCCTAGTTATTCAAGCCTGTAAGTGGTGACGCTAGGATTTAAATCCAGGGAGTATGGCTCCTGACCCCAAGTGCATAACCACTACACTATATGACCTCTCAAGATAATGACTTCTTTCTAACCTTCATCTCTATTTGTTTGGGTTTATTTCCATGAGCCCAGTCTTATATCTGCTTCAATAGTATAGCAGAAACTATATTTTCAGATAAGTATTTACTAGGCAGTCTATTATTTAGCACATGTACTCAAATCAGAGGTGTTATATAAATCTGATAATAGATGCTAAAAGCCAATTGAGTACAAATAAATATCCCCAGTGCCCATTTCTTCACTGAGTTGCATTTTGTGACTGGAAAATGAGCATAGTTTATGTTCCAATCAGGACAACCACATAAGTTTATTTTTGCACAAAACATTTTTGGAAAATAGGTTTTATCATTGCATCAACATTCATTATGGTAATTCTCCTTAAATACCACTTTACAATGCTGCTGGCTCCTTTATTTCCTTAACTGAGGTTTCCAGAGGGTGTGTGTGGTCTTGTGTTTGTCTTTAAATCTTCCATTTTTTCCTTTCTCAAACTTTTTTTCTTTTTTTGTTCCATAAATGTTACTACAACACTATGTTTGCCCAAGAATTAGACAAAAAGTACTGCCTTGGTCTATTCACATGATTGCTTTAGTGTGTTTGAAGCAGTATTTTGGAGCCAGACATAATCACATTCTGCAGTTCCTCACCTTATTAACTGACAGAGCACTGTTCCTATTAGACAATTGATCCTGGGCAGATGAAGCCATTAAAAACCGTACTGATTAGCTGAAGAGAGGCGACAGCAATGCAGGCTGCCTCACTTCCTTTTATGCTTAGGGAAGTTGATGTTCCAGACAAATAATAATTGATATGCAGTCTGCCTTAATTGTGGTTGTTAACAGCCAGTATTATAATGACAGGCTGACAATTTCTGTCTAGCCTATTGTATGTTTATTTCAGAATCCAGGAACCACTGGGTAATCTTTTTGGTTAATCTGAACTTCATAGAATGCATTTTATTATGTCCCTGAAATACGAGCTCCACAGCTAATCCCAATTTTTGAGTTATTTGGTACTTATTTCCAGGTATTGGATGTTTAACCTAGGTGAGCAGAGCAACGTGCCAAAAACCATGTGGATATATAGCACAGCATATTTGGGTAAGGAACAGCTAGACAGCTAGGCTGGAGAATAACACACACACACACACACATACACACACACACACATACACACACACACACATACACACACACACACACACACACAGAGAGAGAGAGAGAGACTTTATTGTGTCTACTGTGTTTTATCCTAAAGCAAGAACTTTTTGGTGTAGATTCTAATTTGACTCGATCAGTTGTAGTTTAATACAAAGCTAGGTTAGGCTATATAAGACTAAAGAAAAAATTATTTCATTCCTTTTATTTGTATTCATAACAAACATTATATCATAACTATATGAATTGAAATTTGTCTTGAGCTTGAGATATAATTAGCAAATATCTGATAAAATCTCAATATTGCTGTCCGTGTTCACATTATATATCCTTTGCAAGACCCAGGTCTTCCATTAACTGATAAAACATTAAGTTAATTGTCTCAAAGGACAGTTGTTCCTCAGCATTAAACTCTTACAAAACATGTTCAGACTACCAACCTTCTTGTTCTGAGTGACTGGTGTTCCCAAAAGACCTTCCTCAGCTTTTCCACAGAGGGCATACATAGAAATTATGGCCTTTGTATGTATCAGTTGAGTCAAAGAAGAGGATGCTTGGGACAAGGGAGACTTGCCTGGAAGCCCAGGCCTTTCTATGACCACAAGAGTGGAAGGAATTGGCATGCATCATCTTAGCACATCTGTAGCTTTTCCTACTGTGCCATACTGGTTAGGCAGTTCTGAAGGAAAGTGCATTGTGGCAATAATTGGAGTTGACTGAATCACAAAAATAGTCTCCCCTACCTCACAAAAACCAACAAACACACACACATATACACACACACTTTCCCTCCAAGTCATTCAGAACAGGTATTCCTGCTACAAACCATCCTCCATGATTTCTCATCACTTTTAGATTATCAAACAACTTCTCTTCTGGTAATAAGTAAGTGGTATGTTTTGCTTTTGTAAAATTGCTACTTCCATCTCGGTGTGCTGGTGCATGCCTGTAGTCCCAGCTACTTGGGAGACTAAGTCAGGAAGATCACTTGTGCCCAGGAATTTGAGGTGGCAGTGAGCTACAATTGCACCACTGCATTCCAGACTGGGTGACAGAGAGCCTGACTCAGAAATAAAATAATAAAATAAAATAATAAAATAAAATAAAATAAAATTCCAAGAAAAAAAAATACTGCTTTCCCATCTCTCGTTTCTGTCTTGCTACTGGTTGTTACATCCTTTGCTGAGTTATAACTGCCTGTTGGTTGTTCAAAGACATTACACCTTCAAGACTCTGCTCAGCTGTGCATTTTCTGTGCTACTGTAAATATACCTTGTCTTCAAACAAACTTAAAAAAAATTGCTTATTATCAAATCCTTTTCTTTTATTAGCAGCAAATTACAGATGTCCAGTTTAAAAAGTCCCTAGTGATTTTTCTGTGGAAGTGAGGGGTTTGGGAGTGTCAGGCAGTGGGGGGTAATAATATAAAAGCCAACATTATGTGTTGTGATAATTCTGCTAACACCAGCAGAAACATGTAAGTTCCTTTATTTTTTACTTCAATATGTTCACATGCACATTTTAGAAAGATTTTATTTAGTAACAGTTATAGATTTACAGGAAAAATGCAAAGATAGTATGGAACGTTCCCATATATCTAACAATCAATTTTCCCTTTCATTAACAGTTTGCATTAGTAAGGTATTAAAGAAACTAAAATTGATTTGTTATTATTAAATAAAATTCAGGCTGCATGCTGTGGCTCAGGGCTATAATCCCAACACTTTGAGAGGTTGAGGCAGGTGTCTCTTGGGACCAGGAGGTCTATGCAACAGAGCAAGAACCCTCTCTTTAAAAAAATTAAATAAAAAATAAAATTAAACAATGTCTATACTTTATTCATATTTCATTGGCTTTAACCTGATAGCTTCTTACTGTCCCAGGGTTCCATAAAGGATTTCATGTTATATTTCGCAGTCATTTTCTCCTGGGCTCCTCTTAGCTATGATATTTTTTCACACTTCCCTTGTTTTTTATTACTGTGACAGTTTTGAGGAATACTGGTCAGATATTTTGTAGAATGTCCCTCAGCTGGGATTTGCCTAGTGTTTTCCTCATGATTAGACTGGGAATTATGTTTGGGGGAACAAGACCACAGAGGTAAAATGCCCTTCTCATCAAGTCATATCAAGGGTATATACTATTAACAAGATTTTATCACTGTTGATATTGACCTGGATCACCTGGCTGAGGTGAGGTTTGTCAGATTTCTCTACTGTAAACTTATTCTTTCCTCCTTTTCCCTACTCTAATCTTTGGAAAACAGTCACTATGCATAGCCACACTGAAGGATTGAGGAGTTATCCTTCTAAGAGGATTATCTACATAAAACATTTAGAATTTGTTTATTCTCCCTCACTTATTTATTTATTTAATTATTTATTTATATAAGCATGGACTCATGACCATTTACACTTTGGGTTATAATCCAATACTATGTTATTTAGTTGCTCAAATTGTTTCAGTTTTGGCTATTGGGACCTCTTTTGGTTAGTTCTCATGTCATTTTAGGATATCCCTGCATTGTAAGATTTTAAAAATCCACTTTCTTCTTCTTTCTTTTTAAATTTTACTTTAAGTTCTGGTGGACATGTGCAGAACGTGCAGATTTGTTACATAGGTATACATGTGTCATGGTGGTTTGCTGCACCCATCAACCTGTCATCTAGGTTTTAAGCCCCACATGCATTAGGTATTTGTCCTAATACTCTCCCTCCCCTTGCCCCACAGCCCCCAAAAGGCCCCCTTGTGTGATGTTCCTCTCCACGTGTCCCTGCGTTCTCATTGTTCAACTCCCACTTAATGAGTGAGAACGTGTGGTGTTTGGTTTTCTGTTCCTGTGTTAGTTTGCTGAGAATGATGATTTCCAGCTTTTTCCATGTCCCTGCAAAGGACATAAACTTATTCTTTTTTATAGCTGCATAGTATTCCATGGTGTATATGTGCCCACTTTCTATCACTGATGGGCATTTGGGTTAGTTCCAAGTCTTTGCTGTTGTAAATAGTGTTGCAATAAACATACATGTGCATATCTCTTTATAGTAGAATGATTTATAATCCTTTGGGTATATACCCAGTAATGGTATTGCTGGGTCAAATGGTATTTCTGGTTCTAGATCCTTGAGGAATCACCACACTGTCTTCCACAATGGTTGAACTAATATACACTCCCACCAATAGTATAAAAGGATTCCTATTTCTCTACAGCCTTGCTAGCATTTGTTGTTTCTTGACTTTTTAATGATCACCATTCTAACTGGTGTGAGATGGTGTCTCATTGGGGTTTTGATTTGCATCTCTCTAATGACCAGTGATGATGAGCTTTTTTTCATATGTTTTTTGGCTGCATAAATGTCTTCTTTTGAGAAGTGTCTGTTCATATCCTTCACCCATTTTTTAATGGGGTTGTTTGTTTCTTTCCTTGTCAATTTGTTTAAGTTCCTTGTTAATTCTGGCAAAATCCACTTTCTTATAATTATAATTTCTTATAACTTTCTCTAATTAAATACAAGATGCTCCTGGCTCTTGCCTATTCTACTAGTAGAATCATTGCCTATTCTATCCTAGAATCTGCAATTTCTCCAAGTCACCTTGGTATGTTTTATTGGAGAATAGCATTAAATACCAATAGCTGGATACTTCTTATGCTCATGGCTACTGGGGTGGCATTTCTTTTAGGCCCTCTCAGCTGACAGAGCACATAATTGTGTATGCATACACTAACCTATATATACACTAACATGTTTATATGTACATATCTATAAATATTTCTATATGAAACCATCTGTATTAAGATACACATGAGTTCACACTAATGTCTCTATAATCCATGAAGTGGTACAATATTGACATTCTCACCTGGTATTAAAGACTCCCCAAAGGAGTTACTGGACTCCAAGTACAAAGTCAACTCACATTTAATTATCATTCTTGCTGCATAGTTCTTAAATTCTCCCCTTTGCACAAATGATTTTCACTTCACCTAAGAAAATAATTTCTTTCTCTTGGATTTCTAGGCCACTTCAGTGAGACTCCATCATTTCCTCTGCTTCCATATTTATATACAAATTATTTGAGAAAACAGTAATAATACTCCAAGCTCGTGCCTTCCTGAAAACATACTTATTACACACTTTAGGTGTTATGGCCTTGGATGGTAAATTCATTTTAAAATGTATTATTTGCATATCTATTAGACATATTTGAGTATACAGGTATTTGTTGTTTGTTTTATACATACACAGTTATATGGAAGTAAACAGTCAAATATTGAGAACCAATCATGGGTATCAATGTCATAGAATTATAATATTTCAGGGTTGAAAAGAATGTTAGAAACCATCTATTCTCCTCCTTTTCTTATGCATTTACCCTTTTAATAATATTCCCTATTCACACGCTGCTGAAATACCTCGTTTTTTTTTTAAATAAGCATCCCCCAAAAAGCTCCTTCTCTTGTAACTTTCTGTAGTAAACCCTATTATCTTGTGCCATAACATATATTGGATATTTTAATAATTGTGCCATCATCTATAAATGTAGACATTTCTTAAATGTTTAGATGTAGTTACATAAATGTCTTTATTGGTCAGCTTGTTGTCAACAAGTGAATTGAATATATTTTCATTTTCACAGTTCAAAAGTTGTTACAAAATTAAAATGAAGACATGTTTTAGTTATTCTTTGCCAGGTTGTTGTTTTTATTTCTTTTGAGCAAAAAATGATAATGAAGAAAATAGCATCTAAGAGAAACCATGAAGACCAAAGTCCACAGAAAGTTGCCAAAGACAAAAATGAATCCCAAAAAAAGCCAAAAGTCTAAGATCCCCTGATCCAAAGAATCTGGAAATAATTAAAATGTATTTCAATGGAAGTTCAATCCAGGCCATTTCACTGAATTAATAAAGCAAGAAATGTAGCAAGAATATCAGCATTCAGATATCATATAGAACATATAAATTAAGTTTGCAAGTCCTGAAGTATCCATTTATAAGAAGAGAGAAATACACTAAGGAAAGAATAAAGATGGGTTTTCAGGCGGAAATAAGCTGATGGTCATTTACTGAGGCAGTACTCATCTATAGGATGAAAAGCTAACTAGAAAAAAATTCAATTTCACTTCATTTGTTCACAATACAGAATTTACTGAACTGATGCTAGAAAGAAGCTGAGGACACAAACAGCCATGAAGTTGATTATTTTCCTTATTCGATTGTCCCCTCTATCTGATCCCTAGTGACAAATGGCTTGAGTTTGAGAAAGTTCAGGGAATCTACTGCCGGTTCTTTATGCATTAATTTCTGAGACATTCTTCTGCCCTGTTGGGAAACAGGTATACTAAAAGAATTTCAAACTAAGAATGATAAGAACTGTGTTTTAATATTGATCTTTTAATCTATGAAGTATTTACTTAATCACCTGACCTTCCTGAATCTCAATGATGGAAAATAAACCATGATCTACAAACATGTATTAGACACCGACTATTCGCTGGGCATTGTGCTATGTTCAGGTGTTAGAAAGGTAAATAAGAATCATTCTCCCCTCTAGCTTTCCTATCTAGTATTCATGTTAATCATGAAAACAAATGACTATACTGCCATGTGACAAACATTATTTATACATGTTCTAGGCAGAGTGATACAATCTATAGAAAAATGGAAAATTAAACATAAACATGACATGTTTGTGAAATTTCAAATAGTTTATGGTATTTGAAACTTGGATTGTATAACAGGAGTTTAAGAAATGATATTTATCCTAAACCATTTGGAACTTATCCTATAGCCAATGGGTAGTTATTAAAGAATTCGATTAAAATTGCACTGTGGCAATATAGTAGTGCTAAAGAGGATAGAATTTGGAGTAGGAGGGTTGAAATCCTGAAAGAAGGTTGTAGAGAGTCTGTTTCCACAGTTCAGATAAAGGTAGTTGGGTTAAAAAAAAGGGAGATGATGTACTGAGAGGTGTTAGAACTTCTTCATGAATGATTTTAAAGATTCTGTGAGGTGATAGAAGCAAAGGGGACTTTTAAGATGTGAATCATTTTATGAGGAAAACCTAATGCAAGGTCCTAATTTTAAACTCTCATATTGCATAGTATCAAACAGGAACATATAACTGGCTAGTTTGAATTTCTAGTGATGCTGTCACATCTTTTCTCTGCTACAAATCCATGTTTGAGTTTACCAAAACAAAAATTTCTGTAAGTCAAAAAATCATTTTCTGGATGACAATTTCACTTTCCTCTCTTAAGGTCAATTTGCCAAGATGGGTTTGATTGCCCGATCTTGGGGTTAGTGTCCACCCTGTGGATGCCTGGATGTGTGTGTAAAGGGGTTGCCAAGTTCCTACGACTGGTCCATACAATTGAATTGATTGGCGTTTTATCCAAAGCAGAATATTCAGTCTTCTCAAACTGAATTAAGAGGTCAAATTCACCCTCGGTTTAGTGTCACTTCTTGACAACCACAGAGAGAATTGGATACTCTTTATTCTCTATTCATAGTGCTTTGAAGTTACCTTTCTGGATATTTCATTCTTTATTTATTCACCAAGTATTTATTGACAACCTGCAATGTGTCAACACTGTGTAATGCACTAGACACGTAGTACTGAAGCAAATACACATAGTCCTTTCTCTCTTACACCTTATAGTCTTAGATCCAGCTTGTTTGCCTTTCTTTAAAGTAGAGACAAGGGCTTAAATTCTTATTGGAGGCTCTAACAATATTTCACACATTTTGACTTGAAAAAGAACGCACACCCCAAAGTAAAGTAGTAAAACACTTTCTTAGATCTTCGTTCCTCAAACATATGTTCAGGTCAGATCAGATTGTTTTGCATCTCTCATTAAACTAAGCATGTGTGTGTGGCCAACCTAGAGCACCTTTTTTCTTTTCCAAAAGTAGCCCTTGATTTTGCTCTGTTTTGTCTTGAAAGACCTTTCTCATTTTGATTAGTTTTACTTTATTCTATCATGAGAGGAAAAAAAATGACTTGCATAAATAAACTTAAACTAAAATAAAATAATGAAAGAATATTTTTGAACCTAAAATAATTAACCATCTGACCCTGTGGGAAACACACTGCATTCTTTGCTTTTGTTAAGAGGAAAACATAAATTATTCACTAAAGAATTAAAAACACTTTCATTGTTGTCAGCCTCTAATTTATTTCCCTCCAATTACTCCTGGCTATTCAGTTGAGGTTGAAAAACTTCTGAGCATTTATCTATCTTACTAGAACTGATTTTATGAAAGTCAAAATATAACAAAGTATAATATAAATTTTAATGAATAAATTTCTTAAAACTTTATTTTAAAATAAAAAAGCAATTGAAGGAAAAGTATGGTAAATCAGTTGGAGTTACACAAATAATTCCTTACTGTGACTATTTTAAGTAGATATTGCACAGTGAAAAATATTTGTGGGGTTGTTTTCTATTTTTAGAATAAATAAGGAAGGTTCTTTGTAGGTGTTCCTGTAAATTATTTACAGACATGTGTACTGAAAATTTTAAATGCTGAAGTGCCCAGTAAAACATTCACTCATTCATTTATAAAACTTTTATTGTATTCTTGTTATGTATCAAACACTGTCATCCGAGTTATGGAATGATATTTTAGAAAAAAAATTGCTTATGTTGTCAAGGAATTCTATTTAGTAAGAGAGTCAAAATATGCACACACATAACTATAAAATAAAGCAGGAATGTTTCTGACAAGCATGAAAAAATAATGCTCTGCATCGAGCCTGTTTAAAAAATCTTGAAATTATGAAATATTTAAAACATATGGATTATTTTAGTGAATAATAAACATTCGTGTTTACATTATTTTGATTTAACAAATGTTGACATTGTGACTTATTTACCACTTGTCCTTTTATTTTTTTAAGAAATACAATGCTGCATAAACCATTAAAGCTCATCCCTATTCCATGCTGCTTCCATCTTTCTCCCTAAGGTAACTCCTTTCCTGAGGTTGATAAGTCATCTCTCCCACCATTTTTTATGTATTCATTATATATCATACTCCAACAAAATATGGTTCTATATATTTTCAAATTTAACATGAATACTATGTTTTGGTATTGTTTGGATAATTTTTCCTATATTATTATTCCTTCAATCCAATGTTCATTCTTCCCAAAGTTTTGCATTTGACTAAATCCACTTTTTGTAAACTGCACTGATTCTGTTCTATGAGGTCTATTCCTGTTGCCTGTATCTAGTAACCTGACTGACACAGCTTACTAATAGGTACCATTTATTGAGATTTTCACCTTGTGCCAAATGCTGTTCTCAACTTTTGCAAGTAATAAACCATTTAGTTTTCATAGCAATTCTCTAAGTTAGATAGTATTGTCACTTCTATTTTGGTGAAGAGGGCCCTAACAGAAGCACTTTGCCTAAAGTTGCATAATTAGTAAGTGATTGAGTTGTTTTGAGCTTAGTATGTATAGTTTCCGAACCCAGGATGCCCACTTCACATTTGCTATTGTGTGACCTGCCAATTCACATCTTTTGCTCTATTATTATATTGGCATATCTGTAATTTTCTTTTTTATATGAGATTATTTCTGAAGAAATTAATCTTATAACAACTATTGTTAAAATATATTTTTCCAATATGAGAATCATCTTCTATATTTGT
Source organism: Macaca thibetana thibetana (assembly GCF_024542745.1). Lineage (NCBI taxonomy): Eukaryota > Metazoa > Chordata > Mammalia > Primates > Cercopithecidae > Macaca > Macaca thibetana. The sequence goes on from NC_065585.1 coordinate 66,613,427, forward strand.
TTCAGTGACTTTTATTGTGCAGAACGTTATGTTTTTAAAATAATAAATGATGTCAATTATTTTCTTTCATATTAGGGTTTTTTGTGACTTGTTCAGGAAATATTACTGTATTTTTTATACAAATGCATAAAGTCCATCCCTAATATTTTTATGCAAACACATAAAAATATTCTTTACATTTGCTTCAAAATTTTTGTCAACATTCATGTTTTTATATCTTTATCTGTAACTTATTTTTACACAGACAGAGGTAAGGATCTAATTGCCTTTCAATGTGAGTAGATAACTGAATAGTGATGAATAGTTTATTTATGGATTCTGTATTCAAGTACAGTAGTAAATCAACATGTCACTGAACGAACATCATCCTATTTTAATGATTACTGCAAAATGTATTCTGATATTTGAAAAGGCAAATTCTCTCTAATTATTATTTTTTCATAGAAATTGTCATATAAAATTTGTTTTAGCCTTTTAATCTTCTATAAAATATTAAGTATAAAATTTCACATTTTTTCCCCTAAGAACTCCATACCATTTTATTAGACTTATTACTAAGCACACTTTTGTTATTGTTGTTCCCATTGTGAATTGTATACATTGTATTATTATATTTTGTCTGATAGAGTTTTAATGATGTGTAATAAACTTATTTTGTGAACCATAAATCCATGAAATTGACGACAGCTTTTTAATTCCCACAGACTGCCTGTAGATTCTTTTCATGTTCAGCAGGAAGAATGATATTGATGGAAGAAAATGGCAGTTTTCCTGCCTTTCTACTTCTAATAATATTTTTCTCCTGGATTTATTGCATTTGTAGGAATTGAAAAATATTTTAAATATTTATTGAATATTTATTGCATTGTGTAGGAAGTGAAAAATATTTGACTGGCCTAAAAGAATATTTCTAACATCATCATTAATATGCTTTTTTACTGTTTTTTTTTTTTCTTTAACTTTTGTGTAGGGGTTAGGTAGTTCTTTATCAGTTCAAACATTTTTTACCCCTATGTTTTAACTCTTTTAACAAAAATGACTTTTAAATATTATCAAAACCACCTTCTCAACATTTTATACCAAGCACACAAAAAAGTTAAATCTACATCTAGACATGTTGGTACATACCGAGAGATTGGATACATCTAGAAGTCAGAGACCACCAAAGGCAAATAGAAATTTGTAACTCAGCCTGAGAGGAAAAGTTAGATTGCCCACTTAAGAATGACTAATAAAAACAGCACAGCCAACATATAACAATTCACAAGATAAAAGTATGATATCTTAGGCTGAGCATGATGGCTCACACTAGTAATCCTAGCACTTTGGGGGGCCAAGATCAGAGGATCACTTGAGGCCAGGAGGTTGAGACCAGCCTGGTCAACATAGCGAGACCACCTCTCTATAAAAAAAATTTTTTAAAAAATGACATCTTTATGGGACTATGAGAATAAAGCACAATATAGATTCAGTGTACCTAAATAGACCTTCATGAAAAGAAGGCAAATTATCTCAAAAGAATAGTTTGTAATAGATCTTAAGTAAAGTAATATCTAAATAACATGTATAGGTTGAAGGAAAATGATCCCAGAATACAAATTTGGGATGCAAAATAAATATAGCACAGAGAAATTATTAAAATACTGTATAAAGATAAGCTGAAATTCTTTTCGGTGTGAGAGCAATGTTTATAATAATATACAATAATAATCATCATTGGTACTTGGAAAGGTTAAATGTATAAAAATAAAGAAAAATAGACAATAAATTTGGATGGAGAATCAAGGTTAAGAATTCTAAAAAGTTATTTGGAAAGAAGGTTGAGATATAATGTTATACTTTGATATATATACATTATACATTTTAAAGAATAATCACTATTAGAAAAGAACAAATGAGTGAACACCCAAGCCAACAGAGGGAAAATTTTGAGTATCAAAAACAGATTTCAAATAGCAAACTATTGGTTATGTAAAATATAAAAGACAATATTTTTTAAAACTCTAGGAAGGAGTGGGGCCAATTAAAAAAAATTGATGAAATACATAATTCGTAATAAAATTTAAGTATATCATTCCATATAATATAGTTAAACAAATTGACATATAAACATGTTATCAAACACGTTAAAAATAAATAAAACGAGATGAGGCTTTGCTTTCGATGAAAATGTGTCATAAAGTGAAGAGTATAATTAATGTGACCCACTGCAGTAACTTAAAACAAGTATGCAAAAGTTTATCATTCCCTTTTCCCCTGCCATCCATTTCCTTCTGAACAAGTCAGTTTTAAGTCTGCTAGGTTGCACAGGAGAAGGTAAGCGTGTCAATGCCTGGAACAATTCGGAAGGGGTGTGGGGAGGTAATGAAACTGTCCATGTGGGAGTTTACTTAGCACAGGCTATTAAGGCCCAAACATAGGAAGCAAGGTTGCCATGCAGTATTTGTGGGTGTGGGGTTGTGTAGTAGCAAAGCTCTGATGTCTCATGCCAGTTGGTTTCTCTAATAGAGAAGGACGTCCATGAGCAGAAACCAACTGACATGAGACATCAGAGCTCCCTTAGGGTGGAAAGGAATGCAGGAATGTCATCACTTGATTTCTCAGGGTAAGGCTGATGCCTCTTGGGAGAGTCAAATTTGCTTTGTCCTAGAGTGAAGGAGACAAAAGAGACATGACCACTTAAAGGCAATGTGCAAATCTTAGCATTCTGGGGACATTTAGTGAAACTTGGGTGGAGTCTGAGGATTTGCTAGTGGTGAGCAATATAAACTTTTCTGCTTGTATGGTATAGTAGTTACATAGGAGGATGTCCCTGATTATAGGAAAGGGACACTAAATTATTACGAAGTGAATGAGTACCTAGTTGCCTACTTAACCTCAAAACCGTTCAGGAAAAAAAAAATTATATGTATGTACTATACTTGCAATAATTCTGTAAAGTACAAAAACGTATTAAATCAGGACCATCTCTAGGCTACCTGGCTCATTTGTGAATTTTTATCCAGATTTTAGGCAGTATCTCCCATAGTGCCTTGACTAGCAGAGGTTTGGGGGATTTCAGCCCCCAACATCTCATTTGCTCCTATCCTTTTGTGTAGTTTACAAATTGTATAATCATACGTGTCAGCCCTGCATTCAAAAGAATGTTTTATGTGGAATTTTTTATGCAGAAATAAAGATCTACAGTAATTTATTTGAAAGAGAATATTATTTCTAAAATCACTTCAAATTTTTTCACTTACCTTTGAGACTTTGGTTTATTTAAACGAAATTCTCAAATGTTAAAACAGAGAATACAAATTATGCTGAACTCATTTGTCTTCAAACAATGTTTGTAGAAAAGAAAAGTGCCTATTAGAAATATTAACAGTATTCTGTTTGCTATCCCTCTCATTTGGAATACATTTAATTATAAATATAAATTATATATATCATTTAGAAACAATGTGTTTAATAATTTAAGGATTAACTATGAGTCAAAATAATTTGTTTAGTCTAGCAATAAATTAATTGCAAGTTGTTCAGAGAAGTGTACACAACACACAATAAATATTTATTATGTGTTGAATGAGACAAAGAATATAAAAGAAGTTAACAGTTTGGCAAACATTTGTACATTAAAAGCTTTTATTATTTGCTTAGGCATGGAGTTAATTTGAGATAAAATAATTAAAACCTAACACAAACTCTATTTCTGAATTTGTATTTTTAGATGCTAGCTATGGGATGATTTTATCATTAAATTAAGTATGAATTAGAAGAGCTCAAATTTACTTATTACTCGCACTCTCAATAGGCCATTAATTCCTAGAAGGGGTGTCTCCTGCATTAAGGTCTAATCAGTTCTTGCAAAACTTTATACAATTAACCCTATTGGCATTAGCTATTCAGTATTTTAATTGTCCCTGTAATGCTTGTTCTTCTGACCTCACTGACATTTTATTGTAACTGGAAATCAAAATGCCTAAGACTGTGGTCTAAAGAGAAGGTATCAGTATTTACACTGAGAAGCTTTCCTTTTTAGAGTCCATCACAGTACCCTTGCTCTTTGAGTTGTTCCTTCTTCTAGGTACTCATAAGTTTAATATTTCTAAGTCTAACTCTATCACAAGCTCTATGATGAAGTTCATGGCGTCATGAGAGATAGCTATATCATTATTGATATCAAAATGATAACTAGTGATATTCTCTTCATATTACCCAAATAAAATTGTATAAACCAGGCAGAGTGCAGTGACTCACGCCTGTAATCCCAGCACTTTGGGAGGCCAAGGCGGGTGGATCACGAGGTCAAAAGTTCGAGACCAGCCTGACCATCATGGGGAAACCCCATCTCTACTAAAAATACAAAAATTAGCCTGGTGTGAGGGTGTGTGCCTGTAATCCCAGCTGCTCAGGAGGCTGAGGCAGGAGAATCATTTGAACTCAGGAGGCAGAGGTTACAGTGAGCCAAGATCATGCCACTGAACTCCAGCCAGGGTGACAGAGTGAGACTCCATCTAAAAAAAAAAAATTGTATAATCCCCAAATTTACCAAGATACATCTCTGGTTTTATCTTCTTTAGGTAAATTTTTTAACATGTCCCTCATTGTTTTGGAAATAAATTCCTGGAGTAGCAATTGCTATATCAAAACTTAAAGACTTTTTGTAAAAGCTATTGAAAAAATCCACCTACAACATTGTAACACGTACATTTTTATCAGTGAAAACTCAGAGATTCCATTTCATAAACTTGCCCACATATGATATAATACTTTTCAAATTTTTAATTTTAATAAATGAAAAACAGCCACTAAATAATTCAATGTCCCTCTTTAACAGTAAACTTGAACTTTTTATTCATTTCTATTTTGAATATCCTTGTTAGAGATTTAAATTTCTAATTTTCATTAATTTTTGTTCATATTCCATGTCTTTTTTCAATCAAAATGTTGGACTTCTGTGTATACCGTTATATATAGAATTATATATATATATAAAATTATATAAACCGGGCAGGGTGTGGTGGCACATGCCTGTAATCCTAGCACTTTGGGAGGCTGAGGCAGGCGGATCACGAGGTCAGAAGTTCGAGACCAGCCTGACCATCATGGAGAAACCCCTTCTCTACTAAAAATACAAAAATTTCTGATGAATATACAGAGAATATATACATATTATATTATGTGTATATATGTAAGTATACATATAATACATAATATAATAAAACCATTTTTTCAGTGTGGCATTTACCTTTTAATTATATTATTATAATAGTTTGTCCTGATGTACATATTTCATTTACTTTTTGTTTTTATGGACAAAACTTTTTATGACTTCTTACTATGGTATTAAACCTATAAAGGCTTTCTTTATTTTCTGTGTACATAATATTGTGTATATTTTATTTATTTATTTATTTATTTATTTATTTGTTTATTTTTGAGATGGAGTTTCACCTTTGTTGCTTGGGCTGGAGTGCAATGGCGTGATCTGAGCTCACTGAAACCTCTGCCACCCGGGGTCAAGCGATTCTCCTTCATCAGCCTCCCAAATACTGGGATTATAGGCATGTGCCACTACGTCTGGCTAATTTTTGTATTTTTATTAGAGACGGGGGGGGGGGGTTTCTCCGTGTTGGTCAGGCTGGTCTCGAACTCCCAACCTCAGGTGATCTGCCCTCCTCAGCCTCCCAAAGTGCTGGGATTACAAGCGTGAGCCCCATGCCTGGCTTATTTATCTATTTATTATTTATTTATGTATTTATTTGTTGTTAAGATAGAGTCTCACTCTGTTGCCTAGGCTGGAGCGCAGTGATGTGATCTTGGCTCACTACCACTCCTGCCTCCCAGGTTTAAGTGATTATCGTGCCTCAGTCTCCAGAGTAGCTGCGATTACAGGCGTGTACCACCATGCCTGCCTAATTTTTGTATTTTTAGTAGTGACAAGGGTTCACCATGTTGCCCAGGCTGGTCTCAAACTCTTGGGCTCAAGTGATTCACCCACCTTGGCCTCTCAAAGGGCTGACCTGATTATAGGCATGAGCCACTATACCCAGCCTAATATTATACATATTTTCTGACTATACTTTTTGATTTCACTTTTTTTATATATAACTTAATCTATAGAATCCCAAGAACGTTAGTTATTTACCTTAAATCATGTATCTGTTAATTTACTCTTTTTTGCTGCTTAATGTGGATTATTGCCTAGGCAATCAATCTCATTCAGTCCTCTGACTGAAATGCATCTATAAACTGATCCCTAATTTAAATTTCCAGTTTGAGTCTTTCTTCCTAGTGCTAAGCATATATTCAGATGCCTTCTTGAATACCCAAAGGAATATAAATCATTTTATTGTAAAAACACATGTACATGTACATGTATGTTTATTGCAGCACTGTTATTCACAATAGCAAAGATATGGAATCAACCTAAATGCCCATCAATGATGGACTAGATAAAGGAAATATGGTACCTATACACCATGGAATACTATGCAGCCATAGAAAAGAATGAGATCATGTCCTTTTCAGGGACTTGGATGGAGCTGGAGGGCATTATCCTTAGCAAAGTAACACAGGAACAGGAAACTACTGCATGTTCTCATGTTTAAGTGGAAGCTAAATGGTAAGAACACATGGACATGTAGAGGGGGACAACACTGGGGTGTGTGTGAGAGGGTAGAGGGTGGGAGGAGGGACTGGATTAGGAAAAACAACTGAGTACTAGGCTTAATGCCTGAAAGATGAAATAACAAGCCCCCACGACACAAGTTTACCTATGTAACACACCTGCACTTGTAACCCTGAACTTAAAACCTTTTAAAAAAGAAATCTCCAATTAAGCATATTGTAGACAAACTTAAAATGCTTGAGATGAAGATCTTGATCATCTTCACGAAACAAACAAATTTCCTACACCTGACTTTGTCATCTCATAAAGTAATATTACCGAACAATGTAGAGATCACTATTAGTCTTTCCATTGCGTACACCCCGAAAATCCAACTCAACAAGCTGTCTGGTCAATTTTAATTTCAAGATATATCTTGAATCTGCCTGCTTCTGTTTGTATCATCTGTCTTCTACCTCATCCAAATCACTATCATCATTTACCCAGATACTGCATTGGCCTCTTAATTAGTGTCTTTGCTTTTGCTATTGTCTCCATTAATGTCTTTTACTTACAGAGTGATTTTTTTTTTAAAAAACACTTATTAGATATTTTTATTCTCTTGTTTAAAATAATCTTCCTTCCTTCCTTCCTTCCTTCCCTCCTCCCTTCCTTCCTTCCTTCCTTCCTTCCTTCCTTCCTTCCTTCCTTCCTTCCTTCCTTCCTTCCTTCCCCTTCTCTCTTTCCTTCCTTCCTTCCTTCCTTCCTTCCTTCCTTCCTTCCTTCCTTCCTTCCTTCCTTCCTTCCTTCCTTCCTTCCCCTCCCTCTTTCCTTCCTCCCTTCCTTCCTTCCTTCCTTCCTTCCTTCCTTCCCCCGTTCCCTTTCCTTCCCCTTCCTTCTTCTTTCTTCTTTCTTTCTCCCTCCTCCCTTCCTCTTCTTTCTTTCTTCTTTCTTTCTTTCTCTCTTCTTTCTTTTTTCTCTTTCTCTCTCTTTCATTTTTCTTTCCTCCCTCCCTTCCTCCCTCCCTCTGCCTTTCCCTCTCCTTCTCTCTTTCTTTCTTTCTTTCTTTCTTTCTTTCTTTCTTTCTTTCTTTCTTTCTTTCTTTCTTTCTTTCTTTCTTTCTTCCTTTCCTTTCCTTTCCTTTCCTTTCCTTTCCTTTCCTTTCCTTTCCTTTCCTTTCCTTTCCTTTCCTTTCCTTCTCTCTCTCTTTTTTTTTTTTTGAGACAGAGTCTCACTCTGTTGCCAGGCTGGAGTGCAGTGGCGTAATCTTGGCTCACTACAACCTTTGCCTCCCGGGTTCAAGCGATTCTCCTGGCTCAGCCTCCTGAGTAGCTGGGACTACAGGCATGCACCACCACGGGCCTGGCTTTTTAATTTTTATTTTTTTATTATTTTTTTTTTAGTAGAGACGAGATTTCGCCATGTTGGCCGAGATGGTCTCGATCTCCTGACCTCATGATCCACCAGCCTTGGCCTCCCAAAGTGCTGGGATTACAGGTGTGAGCCACTGCCCCCGGCCTCTTTCTTTTTCCTTTCTTTGCTTTTCTTTCTGTTCTTTTATGTTTTAATTCCCCCTGCAGCAAACCCAGCAATAAAGATTCAAGTGCAAGTAAGATTTGTTTCATATTATTATTTTGATTTTTTTTTGCAAATACTGAAAACACTTATAAATGAGTGGGGCAAAGACACTAGAAACTGAAGGAGCCAAGAAAATGTGTATTAATAATCCAGAGACCATGCAGAAGATTGGATTTGTATCCTGAGGGGATAGAACTAACTTTGGGGAATACCAACCCTCACACTCTGCAAAGGGAGCAAATGATACACACACACACACATATACACACACTTCAAATGTTATTAATTACTATTTGAAGTATGTTGGTGTATATTATTCTCTATTGCTCTGGCTGGCAGAAAAAATCCTTAGATACAAAATATTGGTACAACCACTGACCTGCTGAGTATTTGAAATGGTGGAGTTCAAAATATATGGGCACTCACAATGTCTGCCCTGCATAATCTGATTTTATGTGTATTTTCATTCTAATCTCATGCTGCTCAATCCTATTTTACTATGCTCCAGAAGTACTAGCTTCATTTATAGTCTAAATTCTTTTTTTAATATTTACATTATTTCATTTTCTCTTTTTACTTCTTATTCTTTAGGACTCAGATTAAATGTCACCTCCTCAGCAAAGCCTTTTGGTATAAGTCTCAACAAGATTTATTCCACTGTCACCTTGTGTTGCAGAAGTGCACTTTATAGAATCAGTGCACTCTACTTTGAGAATGGTTGGTCTAGAAACAAACGATGGGTCTAAAACCACAGGACAATCCAGACTCCTTGGCCATAATAATTCGTTTGAGAATAGGCATGTGTGTATTAAAGAATTTGACCTTACCCGAAACTAGAACTTTCCTTTGTCCTTGGCTTCTAGATGGTAATGTATACCATACTAGATAGGAGTATTTTTCTTTAGGGAAGGGGCTGACCACATTGGCTTATATGGCGGGGACTGCTTCTACCAGAAAGACAAATTAATTGTTGAGGATAGGGGATTTGGTTCACATGTTAGCAGTCAATCTGGAGACTGAAACAAACATGTAGGCAATCAAGCAACCATGCCTGTAAAAAGGACCACAACCACCCTCCACCTCCCTGGCAAACAACAACAACAACAAACACATCTTTGAACATGAAGGCTCAGGTGATTTTCTCACATTGGCATGTGCTGGGAGGGGAACACGTTCCGGCTTTATCAGAAGGACAATGAAAGCTCTGCCTTTGGAACCCTCTGCCTTATGCTCTTCCTTGGACTAATTTTGACCTGTTTCTGTCCCCCATACTAAACTATAACTATAGGTACTTTAAAGCTTCCAGTGAATTCTGTCAGTCTTTCTAGCAAACTGTCAAGTCTGAGGGTGGATTTGGGAGCTCTCCAAACTTGCAATTGGTGTCAGAAGTAAGGGAAGTCTTGAGAGTTTTGCTCTCAAATCTCACAGTTTGGCTAACTCTGGGTAGTATGAAATCTAGCCCAAGGCATAAGCCTTCAAGTCACTCTTGTCTTTTTCTCTCATGCCAAGCAAATAAGCAATCAATACATATCCATATCCATACTCTCATATCCATATCCAGAAATCAACTTCCTCTTTAAGTCCCACCAAAGCTCTATATCAGGCCACCATTATCTCTTACCTGGATTATTAAAGTAGTCTTTTAGTAGGTTTCCTTGCTTCTACCTTGCCTTCCTAAAATGTCTCAAAGCAGTTACCAAAGAGATACTTTTGAAACATAAATCTGATGTGATGCATTGAATTAATGTCAAAATATACATTGCCTCTCTGTATGGGCTCCTTCCTTCCTTCCTTTAAGACCCTTCACCACAGGCCTCCTGCTGTGTGAGGATTATACTTTTCATCTCTCTTATGTCAGACTTGGACATACTGTTTAATTTGAGAGATGAAACATGAGTATAGGTGATTTTCTTTTTACTTCTAAACAGAAATTTAAAAAACCATTGCCCAATTTCATCATATTTCTTCTCTTTGCCATATCAGAATGCTGTAGTCACAAGTAAGTGCTGGTTTTTCATCCTGGATCCTAAAGAGAACATAGAGGGGAACTGCAGCTAACATGTAGGTGGTGCAAACTGGATACAGGACAAATTTATTGTTAAAAAAAGGACATTTTTGAATTGCGTGTTAAGGAAATATTACATAAAAAACTTATTGATACAGAAATTAGTACTAGGAATGGGATGTTGATATAACAACACTAACAAAATTATTTGGATTTGATTTCAAGGACAGATGGACAATGATAAGAAAACTATTATTTGGTTTTGATATGACATATGACAGCATGTGACATGAGTAGTAAAATATTTGGTGTAACTGTCAATTGCAATAACCAGTAAAAATATACCAAGTGAACTTATGGTTATAGATGAAGAGATTGGGAAAGAATGCTCTTAGGATGCTTTAGTTGCTATTGACAAGAATATAAAAGGACTTGAATTGAGAAAAGAACTAAGGGAGGGAAAACGAGAAAAGCTGCAACAGAGATGAAAGAATAGAAGAATACAGACAATGCAGAAACTCGGAGACAACATGGTTCAAAGATGCAAGTATTTATTATCTACAAATAAAAAAAATACAAATATAAACAGAAGCAACAAAAGGTATTTAAATCTTGACCTTCTGGCAAGTAACAAGTCATCTCTGGTCTCAGGGAAAAGAGATCAGGAAATGATTGCTAACAGAACTATAATAAATTCTGACTGCTAAAATTAAGTATTAATATTTATGTTTTTCTTGAAAACTACTATGATCTATTAACACATAGATTGTACTACAGTCAAATAGATAAAAATTGTATTTTTTAGTATGTCATGTCTAATGTGCACTATTTTCTATGACACAATAACTGGTATTAAATTTTCCTTCATCTTGCATCCAACCATAAAACAGACAAAATGCACAAGGAAATTCTTCCCCCTGCCCAGTGAAAAATAGGACACACAAAAGTTTGATTCTTAAGGGAAAAAAAAAATATGAGTAAACTTTCCAGTTGTCTAACCTTCCTTCCTTCTTGGTGCATTTTCCTAATTATAATGCAAGTAGTAAGATTCCAAGAAGATTAAGGTACTTAAACTTATTTGAAAAGGCAGAGTTTAACTTCTGAGCTAATGGAGTGACTGGATTTGCAGGGCAAAGAATAAGGAGGAGGGAGATGCAAGTGCTGGATAAGGGTCCATAAGTTTACACAAGGATTCCCACATGTTCTTGGTCAAAAGGTTGGCTGTAAGTGGGCAAAGTGAAACTCTATGAGGCCTACCAGGGAACAGCTGTTGCAACAGTGCTGGCATAATAGAGATACCAGAAATTGAATTGGAGTTCCAACCCAGCCAGACTAAAGTGACTTCACTAATTACATTGGGCACACTGTCAAACCCCAAGAAAGACTGTGCGTTAGTAGTAAGAAACACACTCAAAGACCAGGCGCGAAATCAGTGTAGATCCACTTTGTCAAAGAACAAAGACCAACTTGACAGAATCAAAAGGAATCATTAATAATTTATTTTCCTATTAGTATGAAACTCAATAGCTTTTGGAGAGGGACAACATAATCTAAACTTACTTAAATATGTCATTGATGGTTTCCAATATATAAATAAGTATAAGTAGACATAAGAAGAAGTGAGAATTGGGACTCATAATAAATAATTAAACAGAAACACACTTCAGGATAACCCCATGTATAATAGACCTAAATACACTACTAACAAATGTAGCAGACAAGGACTTTAAAATAAATTGTATAAGTATATTTAGGTTCTTAAAGAGTATCTAAGCAGTACCCATTCCACTTGCCATATTATATATCTATGTGTTTATAATCTGTCTTTTCTCACTAGACTATCAGGTCTTTGAATAGATTAACTTATCTATTGTGTTTCATTGCTGTAAATACTTACCAAGAGCTCAAAAATACTTGTTTAAGGAATGATTTAACATCCATAATCCTGGCCGGACACAGTGGCTCATGCCTGTTATCCTAGCACTTTGGGAGGCCGAGGTGGGTGGATCATTTGAGGTCGGGAGTTCAAAACCAGCCTGGCTATGGTGAAACCCCGTGTCTCCTAAAAATAAAAATAAAATTAGCCAGGCATGGTGGCGGGCACTTGTAATCCCAGCTACTGAGGAGGCTGAGGCAGGAAAATCGCTTGAACTCAAAAAGTGGAGGTTGCAATGAGCCGAGATCATGCCACTGCACTCCAGCCTGGTGATAGAGTGAGACTCCATCTCAAAAAAAAAAAAAAAAAATCCATAATCCTAATGATAGTTATCATAGTCAATATAATATACAATATAATATACTCCAAGGTAATGAAAAATTATAAACATACTGAATCAAGCAGTATCCCTAATAATTATTGTGGCTCTAGTAATAAAATTAAAAATGTTCCCCCCTCCTCCTGAGTCCCAGAAGTAACACAGGGAATGTCATTGGCATCAGGTATAATTCTTACATGACAAAAGCTAGTGCCAATTTCCATCATATTTCATGTCTTTCCCTCAATAGACCTAAATGTACTAACTAGTACAGTAGATAGGGAGTTTAAAACAACTTTTGTAAATGTCTTTAGGTTTCTAAGAAAAGTGTCTAAGCAGCACTTGTGACCACTTGTCATATTATGTATCTAGTTGTTTATCATCTGTCTTTTCCCACTAAAGTATCAGAATAGATTGCATAGATCGACTTATTGTGTTTCAGTGAAACACAATAAATAGCTGGGACTACAGGCACCCACCAACACGCCTGGCTAATTTGTATTTTTTAGTAGAGAAGGGGTTTCACCATGTCAGTCAGGATGGTCTTGATCTCCTGATCTCATGATCTGCATGCCTCAGTCTCCCAAGGTCCTGGGATTACAGGCATGAGCCACCACGCCCAGCCTACATTTAGATTCTTGAAGATTAATATTCTAATGGTCTTAGTGAGGGTTCTTCCAAAACCAGAGCCTGAGAGAAGGACTGAGATGCAGGCCTTTTTTTTTTTTTTTTTTTTTTTTTTTTTTTGAAGATCAGATGTGAAGGAGGGGAAGAGGTACAAAACAAGGAAGAAAGAAAACTGGCAAAGGGAGCTTTCTTGTGCTCTTATTATTGTGGGCAACTGTGTATTTGTCTCACTGGGGGGTCTTCTGAATACCCAATACAATACACCTCAGAATTGCCACTTCAGAAATAGAAGAGAATGGAGCATTTACTTACTGGTTGTGGCTTGTATCCAAGGGTATTAATGCTTCTGTGAATCAACACCTGACTGGCTTCCGTAGGCCTAAGTGAGCGTTTGTAGTTTCGAATGAACTTGAGGCAAAAAAGTAGAGAGAATTGGTAGGCACAGAAGGTAAAATTTTGTCAGGATACATGGGAGCTGCAGGTGACCTTGGAGGTGGGTCAAGGTGATGCGACAGGAAGCATCAAAAGCCTGTGCCCCAGTCCCTTCCCCCTTGTTACTCAGATCTACTCAAACTGCATGTATTTATTCCATTCTCTTATTAAACCTTCAAATAAAACCCAGTGGCAGTCTCCCAAAAGGACTTAAGATCAAAGAGTTATCTGACAAGTTATAATCCTTACTGCTGCAGCTGATCCATAAATTATATTTAATAATTATCATTAATCTTCTCTCCCACCCATTCCAGATTTATCTCCTCCCTAACTGGAACTTCCTCTGGTGCATGTAGATGACTTTCCTGGTGGAGCTAATTAGACCTTCACTGAGAAGGAGGAGCTCTTGGTTGCCTTGCCTTTTTAAGGATGTGGTTGCTGCATTTACTTATTCACTATTATAGCTTTATGCAGAAACTTCAATCCTTTTGTCTTAGTCTTCTTGGGCTGCCATAGCAAAATACCATAGACTGGGTGGGTTAAATCATAGAAATTAATTTTCTCACAGTTCACGAGATTCAGAAGTGTAACTGTCCAATGGGTTCATCTTACCCACTGCCTAGACAGAGCCAATTTCTCAAGGCAGGGAATCACAATAGAGAAAGAGTAATTAATGTAGAGCCAGCTGTGCGGGAGACCGGAGTTTTATTATTACTCAAATCAGTCTCCCAGAGCATTTGGGGACCACAGTTCTTAGGATAATTTGGTGGGTGAGGGGGAAGCCAGTGAGCCAGGACTGCTGACTGGTCAGAGATGAAATCACAGGGACTCAGAGCTGTCTTCTTGTGCTCAAGCAGTTCCTGGGTGGGGGTCACAAGGTCAGATGAGCCGGTTTATTGATCTGAGTGGGGCCAGCTGATCCATCAAGTGCAGGGTCTGCAAAATATCTCAGGCACTGATCTTAGGAGCAGTTTAGGGAGGGTCAGAGTCTTGTGGCTTCCAGCTGCATGACTCCTAAACCATACTTTCTAATCTTGTGGCAAATGTTAGTCCTACAAAGACAATCTAGTTCCCAGGCAAGGAGGACTACTTTGGCAAAGGGCTGTTACCTTCTTTGTTTAAACTATAAACTAGAAGTTACTGTTTCTGTTTAAACTATATACTAAGTTTCTCCCAAAGTTAGTTCAGCCTAAGCCCAGGAATGAACAAGGACAGCTTGGAGGTTAGAAGCAAGATGGAGTCGGTTAAGTTAGATCTCTTTCACTGTCTCAGTCATAATTTTGCAAAGGTCGTTTCAGAAGTTCACAATCAAGGTGCCCACTGATTCAGTTCCTGGTGAGAGCTCTCTGCTTACATATGACCACAGTCTCCCTGTGTTCTCACCTGGCCTTTCCTCAGGGCATGCATGTGGAAAGAGAGATATCTCTGTCTCTTGTTATAAGGCCACAATTCCTATGGAATTAGGACCCTGCCCTTACGACTTCGTGTAACCTTAATTACCTTTTAAAAGCCTTGTCTCCAAATTTAATCATAGTGGGATTAGAGCTTTAATACATAAATTGGGGGGTGCGGTGGAGTTGAGAGCACAATTTAGTCTATTGCATATTGTGGCAGCGATTGTTTCAATGTCTATATTTCATCCCAGGGGAGAGCACCTCAACCCCATACAGAATAGTCCCTGAGTTGGTCCCTAAGTAGAAGCTTTAAAAGGCCACTCGTATATTCTAGAAGAGTGACTGCTTTCCGGTGAGGCCGCAGCCTCATGTTGAACTCTTGAAAATTTATGTTCTTAAAATACTGCTATGTACCCAATACATGATAGGTAGCTGCAGTTCTAGAATCATGTTATAACCAATAATCAAACACTCATCTTCATCAATGACTCCATACAATTCTAAAATCGACTTTTCAAATGAAAAACATTTACTACCTCAAATAAAGAAACATTTTCAGATGTTTAAGAATCTTGGGTTCTTAATGTGATTCCCCTCTTAGGTCTTCTCAGAGATTCTAAAAACAGATTTTTTTTTTTTTTTTACTAGTAAAATGTTTATACATATTAAATCTATCTGGTTGTATGGTCCAAGAGGCAAGAAAGGTTACAACTCAGTCTGGATCTGAATCACAGTAGGTCTTGTTCTAGACAGCTGCTTAAAAAAAGTAACTTCTGAATTCCTTGATAATCAGTTTGGAAGAGTATTTCAATATACAGTATATTCTGCCTACAAAACTCAAGGAAGCCCACTGTGCCTCTTTTATACTGGTAGGGTATATATGTGTGATGACTTGTGCCTTATCATAGATGAAATGTACTGGCATGACCATTGTGCCTCTAAAAGTTTTATTCAAATAGCAATCCCTGAATGTTTAAGGGATTTACTTTTTACTCATTATTATAAAAGTTTCTTACTAGGACATTTAGGATAGTGTCCATTAATATTTCACCTGATAAAATTACAATAATGGTGTCCATATATGAGACCAGAGTGATGTGCTGCAGAATGTCATATCAATCAATGCTTTTCAGACTGTAGTTTGAGAAAGAGTAGAAAAGTTAACACAAGTCTTAACAAGAACTGTTAATATTCACATGCAAATGAAAAATACATTTGATCCTATCTATACCAGTGAAACAAAAACACTTGTTGTATTGTATACTAAAGACTGTGTTACTCTGCTGCAGTGAAGATTCTCCACGAAGTATCTACAGTAATATCTGAAGGTGGCTGGAGAAAAGGCTTAGCTGGGGAAACTTTGTGCTGGAAATACGCAAGTGGCCATGATGATGGAGATAGGGATGACTGTGGTTGTGAGAGAGATGTTTTCCACGATCTAACACAAAGACAGACAGGACGCTACAGACAGATGAGGTCTCTAGGTCAGAGCATGAAGGAGCAAGTTCTTGGAAACTTGCTGATGACTGAAAACAGGATGTTCTTCTGCCCTGTTCCTCTCCAGTTCTTTCAAGGGATCAATAAAGAAACAGAAATCTAGACAGAGAAGGTGAAAAAGAGAAGACTTAACAGAGAGCTAAGAAAGGTAGGGAATGTCTTCATTGTAATAGAAATTGTAATAGAAATGAAACTCATCAAGATGGATGTACCATGGTACCATGTTAAGGCTTAAGATAATGGATTCAAACATGTGTCTTATATAGGTTCGATGACATTAAAGGATTATTTTGTTATACTTAGACTTCAACCTATTTAAATGGGTTTCTTTAATGTTGTTTCACCATAACACAAATAACATGAACTTTTATTAATCCTATGTAATGGGCTGATCATGCAGCATACCCACAAGAGGTTAAAAAACTATGCCATTTTCTGGAATCTAAGATATTGCATTATTTTGTCAATGATTTATTCACAAGAAAAGTAAATAATATATATATTATTTATATATCAATATAAATATATCATATATCAATTTATAATTTAAAAAATAATCTGTCTTGAAAGTAACCAAACAAGTTGGTGTCCTATAGGTGGGTCTCAAAGTAAGAGAGAATAAGGCCTAAAAGAAAAATAAAGTGTTTTAACTATATGTTTGATTTTGGCTGCCTTATTGACCCCTGCATACCTGACTGACAGGAACAGCTTAATGGAGCCTAGAAAAATCTCACGGAATCATGGGGATTGGATAAAGGTGCTAAGAGCCAGGATTTGGGGGTATAGGAAATATAGAGCAACATTGGCTACAATAATTTAGAAATTGATAAATTTTATTTTTAATATGTAAAAAGACTTATAGGAAATATAGAGGAGCTATAATATAGTCAGAGAATCTGCAACATACTTAAAAACTCAGAAGAAATCCTTAAAATCCAAAATATGGAAACCAAATAACAATTATCTCCATAAAGTAATTCACACCTATGCTTTATTTATTTCAACGCTTTTTTTCGTTTACAAAAAACAAAATGTGTAGCTCACTTCGAAGGCTCACTTAATTTTACATAAACACGTGCTTTGAAGCTGAAGCAAATCTGACTGATTTTCAATGTGAAAATAAAATATAAAAATTGTTCTTGCAGTTATTTCTTAATAGAACTAACATCAGAATAGTCTGAATCATCAGAATTGTCTATTTTGGAAAAATCAGATTCATCAAATGATGAATCTGATGAATCGAAACAAGTATTCGGGAATGATGTTAATATCATGTGCAGAAATGCCACATTTTCTAGAATTTGACATTTTCAGCGATCGAGAATCACTATATTTGTAAATGGGAATACTGCTACTAAAACCAGAATGCTATAAATAGAATGATGTCTTCTGTTCTCAAAGTCAATATACTAGAGCAATGCAAAAATAATAATAAAAGTGAGATATTTTTGTGGCAAGTTTATTGTGGAGTAAATGCTGCAGCTGCAAGTGGCACTGGCAAGTATTCTCAGAGCAAATGGGAAAAGGGTTAAATTATTTTTAAATCAGTTGCACTAATTTATAATTCTATTTTTCCTATGCTATATAAAAATGTAAGTTCTGCCTCTAATTCTGTCTTTAACCTGCAATTGAAGAATATTTGCACATTTATACATCACTTAGAAATGAATACAAATATGTTTACTCTATATTCAAGTGAAAGTGAATATAGTTATACATTTTTCAGGCTTATTCATGTCACTACATTAAGGGCTGGGACTTTAAAGTTAGGAAGACCTGAGTTTTAATCAACCAGTGCTATATTTGTGGACAAATTAAGAAATATAATCCTTAAACATCTTGCACTCTTCAATAGTGGTACACATAGGATTCTTGTTGATAGTGTTAGTGTGAAGATTAAATGACATTTTATGCATATCATTCTAAGTATAGTGTCTTGCATAGGATAAACCTTGAATTAACTTGTCACTATTATTACCAAATCTTGAACTTCACAGTGCTTTGTCTCTCTCTAGACCTTGCCAAGTTAATTATAATTGAATTTTGTATCTGTATTTTTCCATTCTCACACTGCTGTAAAGAACTGCCCAAGTCTGGGTAATTTAATAAGGCAAGAGGTTTAATTGACTGACAGTTCAGATGGCTGGGGAAGCCTCAGGAAACTTACAATCATGGTGGAAGGTGAACGGAAAGCAAGGTACCTTCTTCACAAGTGGCAGGAAGAAGAATGAACACAGGAGGGACTACCAAACACTTACAAAACTATCAGATCTTGTGAGAACTCACTTACTATCACGAGAACAGCATGGGGATACTGTCCCATGATTGAATTATTTCTACCTGGTCTCTCCCTTGACACTTGGGGATTATGGGGTTTACAATTTAACATGAGCTTTTGGGTGGGGACACAAACAAACCATATCAATACCTTTTTATTTCTTGTTACAAGGTACTTTATTGCTTAATCCTTATAACTGTTTCTTTAGCTTCATCTCTGAACTACTTTATACACATATGCTCTAACTATATTGGAAATGTGTGATATTTACCAAATCTCATTTAAATATTTTTGCAGAAGTTTGTTTCTCTACTTGAAGTTGTTTCTTTCACCCTTGTTATCCTGCCCACTCTTCCCTGCCCACATATATGATAGCTCATTCTGTTCTTCAAGACTCAAGGACTCTAGATTAAGTTCTTTTAGCAGTTGTGTCTCTTTGAATGCAAGGACTTTTTTGCTTATCTCTGGTGGTGGATACAATGAAAACCATGGATCTTTTTCTTTAGCTCATTGGCTCTCATTAGTGTTAGTGTATTTTATGTATGGACCAAGAGAATTCTTTTTCCAAAGTGGTCCAAGGAAGCCAAAAGTTTGGACACCCATGCATTTAATGCATTTCTACAACATCTCTGTCTCTCTGTATCTCTATCACTTACAACTCAGTATTTCTTTGTATCTCCATTGGTAAAACTTGGGTGCTTAGCAGAGCCATCATACTACAGTCAATTAGTGAATGACTTTGAAAGAAAAATGGGAAGAATAGAAGAAAGAAAGTATAAAAAGAAAGAAAAAAGAAGAGAGGGAAGGAGGAAGAAAAGATGGATGGAAGGAAGGGAGAAAAGAACGAAAGAAGGGAAATGCTTTTGGATACCAGCCTCTTAAAATTTGTTTTATTGGCCAGGCACGGTGGCTCACATCTGTAATCCCAGCACTTTGGGAGGCCCAGGCAGGCAGATCACGAGGTCAGGCGGATCAGGAGATCGAGACCATCCTGGCTGGCTAACACGGTGAAACCCCGTTTCTACTAAAAGAAAAAAAGAAAAATTAGCCAGGCATGGTGGTGGGTGCCTGCAGTCCCAACTACTCTGGAGGATGAGGCAGGAGAATGGCGTGAACCCAGGAGGCGGAGCTTGCAGTGAGCGGAGATCGTGCCACGGCATTCCAGCCTGGGCGACAGAGCAAGACTGTCTCAAAAAAAAAAAAAAAAAAAAAAAAAGTTTGTATTAAAGGATGGAGTTACTAGAGGGAAACTGAGACCTTCTTGTTGAAGACATACGCCTGAAGCCAAAAGTTAACGATGGAAATGTTTTATTAGTCTGCTCCAAGGCATCAAAATGCTTTTATCCAAACCCACCTTCTCTTTTATTCCTGAGCAACCTCATGGCCCACTCTTCAAACACATCTCGAGATCAATGCTGTGTACTTGGCCATGATCATAGCAGTGATCCTTCTTGCCCTATGCTTTGCCCATCTTAATACATCGCTGCTGCCAGCAGCTTGTATGTCATGCTAATCCCATGGCTGTGGCAAGAGAATATGAAACATAAAATTCATAAAATTTATAAAGGACATCTAGGCTATTTAGTTTGATAGTGACATCTTCAAAAGGTGTAGATTTTGTGAAATTATAAATAAATATTTATTTCATGAATGTCTATGTCAGTTGAAAGATGATCAACTTTGGAATTGCTTTCTAAACCAAATAATGTTACTAATTTTTAGACACAAAGCCCCTGCTGAACCCCTGCCATATAATTCAGAATAAGTTTAAAGTTAATAATTACAGTGTTTGCTCCCTTTTATAGTGTTTCAACAATAAATAAATTATTTAAACAATACAAAAATACATTATGCTTTCCTTCTTCTCTCCCCGTTCCTTTGTCAACCTCCTGGCAACTACTGATCTTTTTTATTGTCTCCATAATTTTGCCTTTTCTAGACTGCCATATAGTTAAAATCATATAGTATGTAGCCTTTTCAGATTAACTTCTTTCACTTAGCAATACGCATTTAAGATTCTCCATGTATTTTTGAATCTGGTTGCTCATGTCTTTTTTTTTTTTTTTTTTTGAGACGGAGTCTGGCTCTGTCCCCAGGCTGGAGTGCAGTGGCCGGATCTCAGCTCACTGCAAGCTCCGCCTCCCGGGTTTAGGACATTCTCCTGCCTCAGCCTCCCGAGTAGCTGGGACTACAGGCGCCCGCCACCTCGCCCGGCTAATTTTTTGTATTTTTTTTTAGTAGAGACGGGGTTTCACCGTGTTAGCCAGGATGGTCTCGATCTCCTGACCTCATGATTCGCCCGTCTCAGCCTCCCAAAGTGCTGGGATTACAGGCTTGAGCCACCGCGCCCGGCCTGCTCATGTCTTTTGATTGCTGTATAATATTTTATTGTATGAATGTACCAAAGTTTGTTTATGTATTCACCTATCAAAGGACATCTTGGATAATTTCATGTTTGGCAATTATGAATAAAGCTGCTATCATATTCTGCTTATTGTGTGGACATTTGTTGAACTCATTTTGCTGAATACGAAGGTATGTGATATGGTTTGGCTATGTCTTCACCCAAATCTCATCTTGAATTGTAGTTCCCATAATTCCCACATATTGTGGGAGGGACCTGGTGGGAGATAATTGAATCATGGGGGCAGTTACTCCCATACTGCTGTTCTCATGACTGTGAGTGAGTTCTGATGAGATCTGATGGTTTTATAAGGTGCTTTTCCCTCTTTGTTCAGCACTTCTTCCTGCTGCCATGTGAAGTAAGACATGTTTCCTTCCCCTTCAGCCATGATTGTAAGTTTTCTGAGGCCTCCCCAGCCATGGTGAACTGTGAGTCAATTAAACTTCTTTCCTTTATAAATCACCTAGTCTTGGGTATGTTTTTATTAGCAGTGTGGAAATTGACTAATTACAGTAAATTGGTACCACAGAAAGAGGGGTGTTGCTCTGAAGATACCTAAAAATGTGGAAGCAACTTTGGAACTGGGTAACAGGCAGAATTTGGAACAGTTTGGAGGGCTCAGAAGAACACAGGAAAATGTGGGAAATTTTGGAACTTCCTAGAGCTTTGGAAGGCTCAGAAGACAGGACGATGAGGGAAAGTTTGAAACTTCCTAGAGAGTTGTTGAATGGTCTTGACCAAAATGGTAATGATATGGACAATGAAGTCCAGGCTAAGGTGTTCTCAGATGGAGATGAAGAACTTCCTGGGAACTGAAGCAAAGGTGACACTTGCTATGCTTTAGCAATGAGACTGGCAACATTTTGTTCCTGCTCTAGAGATCTGTGGAACTTTGAAGTTGACAGAGATGATTTAGGGTATATGGCAGAATAAATTTCTAAGCAGCAAAGAATTCAAGAGGTGACAGAGCATAAAAGTTCGGAAAATTTGGCCGGGCACGGTGGCTCAAGCCTGTAATCCCAGCACTTTGGGAGGCCGAGACGGGCGGATCATGAGGTCAGGAGATCGAGACCATCCTGGATAACCCAGTGAAACCCCGTCTCTACTAAAAAATACAAAAAAAAATTAGCCAGGCAAGGTGGCGGGCGCCTGTAGTCCCAGCTACGCGGGAGGCTGAGGCAGGAGAATGGCGTGAACCCGGGAGGCGGAGCTTGCAGTGAGCCGAGATCCGGCCACTCTACTCCAGCCTGGGTGACAGAGCCAGACTCCGTCTCAAAAAAAAAAAAAAAAAAAAAAAAAAAGTTCGGAAAATTTGCAAACTGACAATGTAGTAGGAGAGAAAACCCATTTTCTGGGGGGAGGTTCAAGCCCCCTGCAGAAATTTGCATAAGTAACAAGTAGTCAAATGCTAATCACTGAACAATAAGGAAAATGCCTCCAGGACATGTCAGAGACCTTTGCAGCAGCCCTTCCCATCACAGGCCAGGAGACCTAGGAGGAAAAAATGGCTTCCTGGGCTGGGCCCAGAATCCTTTTGCTGTGTGCAGCCTCAGAGCTTTGGTGCTCTGTGTCCCAGCTGACCCAACCATGACTAAAAGGGAACAAGGTACAGCTCAGGCCATTGTTTCAGAGGATGCAAGCCCAAACCTTGGCAGCTCCCATATGTTGCTGGGCTTACGGGTGTGTAGAAGAGAAAAATTAAAATTTGGTAACCTCCACCTAGATTTCAGAGGATGTATGGAAATGCCTGAATGTCCAGGTAGAAGTCTCCTGCAGGAGTGGAGTCCTCATAGAGAGCTTCTGCTAGGGCAATGTAGAAGAGAAATATGGGGTCAGGGCCCCCCACAGAGTCTGCACTAGGGTGCTGCCTAGTGGAACTGTTAGAAGAAGACCACCATCTTCCAGACCCCAGAGTGGTAGATCCACCAACAGCTTGCACTGCATGCCTGGAAAAGCTGCAGATACTCAACACCAGCCTGTGAAACAGGCAGGAGGGGGCCTGTACCCTGCAAAGCCACAGCAGGGGAGCTGCCAAAGACCCTGGGGGTCCACCTCTTGTATCAGTGTGACCTGGATGTGAGACATGGAGTCAAAGAGATTATTTTGAAGCTTTAAGATTTAATTACTATCTTGTTAGATTTCAGACTTGCATGGGACCTCTAGCTCCGTTGTTCTGTCCAATTTCTTGCATTTGGAGTGGTGTATTTACCCAATACCTGTAGCTCCATGGTATCGTGGAAGTAACTGACTTGTTTTTGATTTTACAGGCTCATAGGTGGAAAGAAATTGCCTTGTCTCAGATGAAACTTTGGACTTTTGAGTTAATACTGGAATGAGTTAAGCCTTTAGGGAACTGTTGCAAGGACATGATTGTGTTTTGAATTGTGAAGATATAATATTTGGGAGAGGCTGGGGTGGAATGATATGGTTTGGCTGTGTCCCTACCCAAATCTCATCTTGAATTCTTGTTCCCATAATCCCCACATGTTGTGGGAGGGACCTGGTAGAGATAATTGTATGATGAGGGTGGTTTCCCCATCCTGTTCTCATGATAACGATTTAGTTCTCACAATATCTGATGGTTTTATAAGGGATTTCC
Source organism: Macaca thibetana thibetana (assembly GCF_024542745.1). NCBI lineage: Eukaryota > Metazoa > Chordata > Mammalia > Primates > Cercopithecidae > Macaca > Macaca thibetana. The sequence goes on from NC_065585.1 coordinate 66,637,091, forward strand.
TCCTTCACTGGACATTCATTCTCCTTCCTGTCACTATGGGAGGAAGGACATGTTTGCTTCTCCTTCTGCAATGACTGTAAGTTTTTTGAAGCCTCCCAGCCATGCCGAACTGTGAGTCAATGAAACCTCTTTCCTTTATAAATTACACAGTCTTGGGTATGTCTTCATTAGCAGCATGAGAATGGACTAACACAGTGTGCAACTGCTAAACTGCGTTGTAAGTGTAGGTTTTGCTTTGTAAAACATTGTAAAACTGTCTTCCAAGGGGGCTACACAATTTTGCATTCCAATCAACCATGAATGAGAATTCCTCTCGCTCTACATCTTCTCTAGTATTTGGCATTTTCTGTTTCAGATTTTGAGGTGTTTGGAACTTTTGCCCATTTTTTAATTGGGTTGTTAATTTTCTGATTGTTGAGCTTTAATTGTTATTTGTATATTATGGATTATCAGATAACTGTTTTGAAATTACCTCTGAGTCTTTGTGTTCTCTTAATACTGTCTTTAATACCAGTATTATATAGAGCAGAAATGTTTAATTTTAATGAAGTCTAATTTATCAATTTTTTCTTCCTTAGATTGTACTTTTGATGTTATATCTAAAAAGTCATTGCCAAACCAAAGGTCACCTATATTTTCTCACATATTATCTTCTAGATGTTTTACAGTTTTTGTTTTGCATTTAGGTCTATGATTTTAAACAAAATATTGTATTTTCTTAACCATTTTAGATCGTCAATATGAATGTCTTTATTATAATTGTCTAAAAATAGTCTTTAGAATAACACTTTCTTGGTTCTTAAGTATGATGTACCCACTTACGTGGTGTGACCTTTGTTAGACTAATTAAATTCTCTGTGGTTTCATTGACTGGAAAGTAGAACTAATGATAGTGTCTACAAAATAAGGGTAGGATTACATGGGATAATACATTTAAAGTATTTTTAGAACACTTAAATGGCTCAATAAATGATAACTAATTACACCATAATATTAATTGTGTTGTATTGTAGCATAATGGCACACTGAGATTTGGAAGACTTTTTCTCCACTTTTTATCTTGTTTTATCTCCTTTATGTCAGGCTCTGATATTTCTTATGACTGGTATGGTCCTGACTCTGACAGTCATAATCAACCCTAACTACCAACTCTGCTCTGAGGTTGTGAAGGTCTATAGAATTATGTCTAAAAGAGAGTAAATTACAAGTAGATAAATAATGAGGTAATTTTCTTTTGAGACACAACATAGCATATAGACTTTGTGATATGTTTTTTAATCTCAAATATTTTCTGTTATCTTAATGGTTGTATTAATGCTAAGGAAAATTGTACTATATTGTACTATAAATTCAAATACATGTGCTAATTCCTTTGTTATAATTAATAGCATATCCTATACTTGCACAGAAATAAACAATATGCTAGAATATATAAGCATGACATGAGCAGCTCTTTATCTAAACTATAATAATATTCTTCTTTTATCACATTGTTAACTTGTATGTGTTAGCTATTGACAAAAGCCCATTATGGGATAGTGCCCATACATACAGCCTCTCACAACTGCTCCTTTCATTCAGAATAAGGAACTTAGCCTTCATTTTGTATGTTACCTTCCCATGACGTGAGCCAATACAAATATGGGTAAACTTGGGGAGGTATGTTCCTCTTAGAACACTAAACAGGAAGCATAATTAACGGTTATTTACTCCAAAGAGTTGAATATGCAATATATAAACCCTGAAGTTCTAAGGAACTATTTTTATTATACTGACTGAGTGACCAATAAAGTTGACCTACAAAAAGAGATAACAGAACAGACACATGAAGAGAAGCTCTTATGAATACTGGAGTGTACTGTTGGCCTGCCTGATAAGCAAACTCCAAAGACCAACGTGCATTTTGGTTTCAGCATTCAATTAGGCACCCCTGTGCTCCCATTGTATTAGTTCATTTTTATGCTGCTGATGAAGACATACCCAAGACTGGGAAGAAAAAGAGGTTTCATTGAACTTACAATTCCACATGGCTAGGGAAAGTCTCACAATCATGGCAGAGGGCGAAAGGCACTTCCTACATGGTGGAAGCAAGGGAGGATGAGGAAGATGCAAAGGTAGGAACCCCTGATAAAACCATCAGATCTTGTGAGACTTATTCACTACCATGAGAGCAGTATGGGGGAAACCACCCTCAACATTCAAATTATCTTCTACTGGGACCCTCCTGCAACATGTGGGAATTATGGTAGAACAATTCAAGACGAGATTTGGATGGGGACACAGAGCCATATATACCATTCTGCCCCTGGACCCTCCAAATCTCATGTCCTCACATTTCAAAACCAATCATGCTTTCCCAACAGTCCCCCAAAGTCTTAAATCATTTCAGCATTAAATCAAAAATTCATAGTCCAAAGTCTAATCTGAGACAAGGCAAGTCCCTTCCACCTATGAGCCTGTAAAATCAAAAGCGAGTTAGTTACTTCCTAGGTTCAATGGCGGTACAGGCATTTGGTAAATATAGCCATTCCAAATGTGGGAAATTGGCCAAAGCAAAGGGGTTACTGGCTCCATGCAAGTCCAAAATCCAGCAGGGAAGTCAAATCTTAAAGATCCGAAATGATCTCCTTTCACGCCATGTCTTGCATCTGGGTCAAGCTGATGCAATAGGTGAGTTCCCATGATCTTGAAAAACCCTGCCCCTGTCGCTTTGCAGGGTATAGCTTCCCTCCCAGCTGCTTTGACAGACTGGCATTGAATGTCTGCAGCTTTTCCAGGCACATGGTGCAAGCTGTCAGTGGATCTACAATTCTGAGGTCCGGAGGATGGTGGCCCTCTTCTCACAGCTCCACTAAGTGGTACCTCAGTAGGGGCTCTGTGTAGGGGCTCTGACCCCACATTTTCCTTCTGAACTGCGCTAGCAGAGGTTCTCCATGAGTGCCCTGCCCCTGCAGCAAACTTCTGCCTAGGTATCCAGGCATTGCCATACATCTGAAATCTAGGAGAAGATTCCCAAACCTCAATTCTTGACCTCTGTGCACTCACAGGCTCAACATCACATGGCAACTGCCAAAACTTGGGCCTCTGAAGCCATGACCTGGGCTCTACATGGGTCCCTTTCAACCATGGCTGGAGTGGCTGGGAAGCAGGGCACCAGGTCCCTAGGCTGCACACAACACAGGGACCCTGGGCCTGGCCCACAAAACCATTTCCTCCTAGGGTTCTAGGCCTGTGATAGGAAGGACTGCCATGAAGATCTCTGACATGCCCTGGAGACTTTTTCCCCATTGTCTTGAAGATTAACATTCGGCTCCTCATTACTTATGCAAATTTCTGCAGCCAACTTAAATTTCTCCTCGGAAAATGGGATTTTCTTTTCTATTGCATTGTCAAGCTGCAAATTTTCCAAACTTTTATCCCCTGTTTCCCTTTTATAAAACTGAATGCTTTTAACAGCACCAAAGTCACCTCTTGAATCCTTTCCTGCTTACAAATTTCTTCCACCGGATACCCTAAATCATCTTTCTCAAGTTCAGAGTTCCATAGATCCCTAGGGCAGGAGCTAAATGCTGCCATTCTCTTTGATAAAACATAGCAAGAGTCACCTTTGCTCCAGTTCCCAACAAGTACCTCATCTCCACCTGAGACCACCTCAGTTGGGACCTTATTGTTCATATCACTATCAGCATTTTTGTTTTGACAAAATGTCATTCAGCAAGTCTCTAGGAAGTTCCAAACTTTCCCACATTTTCCCGTCTTCTTTTGAGCCCTCTACATTGTTCCAGCTTCTGACTGTTACCCAGTTCTTCCACATTTTTGGGTATCTTTTCAGCAACGCCCCACTTCACTGGTACCAATTTACTATATTTGTCTATTTTCACACTGCTGATAAAGACATTTCTGAGACTGGGAAGAAAAAGAGGTTTAATTGAACTTACTGGTCCATGTAGCTGGGGAAGGTCTCACAATCATGACAGAGGATGAAAGGCACTTCTTACATGGTGGTGGCAAAAGAGAATGAGAAACATGCAGAAGTGGGAACCCCTGATAAAACCATCAGATATCGTAAGACTTAAGGAAACAGTATGGGGGAAACCACTTCCATGATTCAAATTATCCCCCTAGGTCCCTACCACAACATGTGGGAATTATGGTGTACAATTCAAGATGTACACTTGAAGGTAGTACAATTCAAGTGGTGACAAAGAGCTAAACCACATCATCCATTAATAAAACCTTTCCTTTTGCTTAATGTTTGTTGATATATGTAGCTTTTGTTAATTGTAATAACAAAGAAAAGCCTTGGATATATGTTGGGTAAGTAAAAGTAGTGGCAGGTTTAATGGGAAGATGTATGGAAAATGGAAACTGCCACCAATGCAATATTCTTGAGTTCTCAGTCCTGCCTTTTTCAGAGACCTTAACTCCAGGGAGTCCTGCAGAATGTTTCCTTACCAGCTTAGGTGCCTCTTGACTATAATACTGTGGGAGTTGGGGTTCTTATTATTTTATTCATTAATTGTAAAGTACAAGAATTCAGAAGTTAGAATTTATCCAGACCAGCAATACTCGCTTGATTATGCATCAAAATCTTTGTGTTATTTTTTAACCATACAAATGTACAGTTACTACCCCTGAAATTCTTGATAGGTTCTGGGAATTGATAATATTGCAAAGCTGCAGAGTTGCTCCTGATTGTAGGTTTGAGAATTGCTACTCTAGACCTAGTAATTCTGTCCATAAAACTTTTTTAAATTTTGAAATTCTGTTATGCCCAAACCCTGGGTATTTAACTTTCCTGTTTAGTGAATCTCATCCTCTTTTCTTTCACCAAGAGGCATATTTTCATAGTCACTTTTATTTCTTTCAGGCAGTTTTTCCATTCTTTTTACTTTTTCTTTTTCTTTTCCTTTCCTTTTTTTTTTTGAGACAGGATCTTACTCTGTCACTCAGGCTGGAGTGCAGTGGTATGATCTTGTCTCACTGCAACCTCCACCTTCAAGGTTCAGGCAATTCTCCCACCTCAGCCTCCAGAGTAGCTGGCACTGCAAGTGCCTACCACCACGCCCAGCTAATTTTTGTATTTTTAGTAGAGACGGGGTTTCACCATGTTGGCAAGGCCTCTCTTGAACTCCTGACCTCAGGTGATCCACTGCCTCAGCCTCCCAAAGTTCTGGCATTACAGACATGAGCCACTATGCCTGACATTTTCAGGCCAATTTTCCAGCTCCAACTTCATTTTTCTTCTTAGTTTAGACATCATAACTTCTAAGAAGTTTCTGGTTCACATAGGGTCATGGTGCTTTCTTTTCAGAAACAATTTAATATAATTAAACAATAATTTCAATAATTCCACTGCTAACTAAACTATCTACACGTCACCACTTAATGGAAGATCACTATCCATTCTTTGGTCTTTTCTCATTTTGTTTTCAACATTGAGAGCTGGAAAATTCTGATTTATTCCACGCTTTATATATTGCTTTTTATTTCAGTTTTGATGGAGAAAATAAAAAAACTCTATTGATTGTGACCAGTACAAAATCCTATTACTTAATGGATGCCAACCCCTTAGTGTTTCTAGGCATTTTTTATGCCTCATTTTCCCTCCTCATTGCCGTCTTCACTGAAACTGTCTTCAACTTTCTCCACTATCTCAACATCCCAAGTGACTTTTGACCTCAGCTCATGCCTTCATCACCTTATTTTCTGAGATAAAAATCAATTTCATATGAATTTCCTTACTTTGCTTTCTCTCTACCTGAAACTCTGTCTGTCTTTAGTTTACATTTCATTTTTTGTTCTGATCTCGTAGGAGGACCTGCTCCTTTTCTTTAGGGACTAACTCCTGGATTTGTGCTCTTTGTCTTATCTTCCCTGTCTTAGTCCCTTATTGTGTCAATTATTCTCCTTGCTAGCATCTTTCATCTTTTGCTCTCCACTGGATTCCTACCCTGTTTTTTCAAATATGTTTTTGTCTTCCCATCCTTGCACAAAGGAGGTTGCTCCATAAATATTTAATGAAGTGATATTGAATTGAATTGAACTTAATTCCTCAAGCTCACAGAGTTACTGGTGGCAAACCCAAAAATTAAAACCCAGGATTTCTGATTTTAGCTCAACATTTTTTTCTGAAGATAAACAAACATTTCTTAAAGGAATGTTTTAGAACTAACTAACATCTGAAATTTAAATCCAGTGACTATGTTTGCTGAAGTATAAATGTTTGATTCACTAAAGTATATGATTTGTCTACTCATCAGTAAAATAGTATTGATCCTAATACCATATGATATTTTGTCATTAAACTCTCATGTTATACATTATACATGTAAATAATTCGTTACAGAATTGGAACCATATTCATCATGTATGGTAGATAAACTAATGTGAAGGGTTTATTTTATTATATCATTTAAATGTTGTTATAGGTTAATTTAATACCATATACTTTTTATTCATTACAAAATTGATTATTACTTAATAGCTCACCATGGTTACCTCTTGGAGATGCTAGAGAAACAGTCACTATTAATTTAAAATCAGTTATAATGGTTGAATAAAGAAACATCTTTTTTTTCCTGTCTAGAAAATAAAGTCTTAGGATGAAAACAATGCATCACTTTTTAGAATTAAAATCTATTCTGAGAAAAATTATGCCAGTCACACACCTGCAGAACAAACCTCTGACCAGACATAATTCTATTAGATTAATTTATTGGTTAACTCTTCTTGGGCTGCTGTAAACATAGCAGGAGCCAGACATGAATTACAAAGTAGATTCACATGACATAACCAGATGTCCAGAATTTTGATGTTAAATAAAGGAGCATTCTCTTGAACAGGAGCTCAATTTCTTGGCTCTTGTTTATATAGGGTCATGATGTTTTCTCTATGAAAACAATCTAGTATAATTACATGATAGCAAATGTTAAGAAAAGCATTTGTATGTAGTAGATTTATGACCCTATCCTCTCAAGCTTTAGCTTTGAATTCTGATTTTTGGTAGTTGTTTAGACAGTCACATATCTAGAGATAATAAGTACTGTTTAGAATTTCTCATTTTTTTATTAATCTGACTACATTTTGGTTTTATACATCTCAAAATTATGTAAGAAAATAGATTCAGATCATACTTTCTAAAAATTGGGTGTACATGGTTTCCCAAATACCTGAAAACTTTGCCTGGATTGACTGTAAGGTCATAGTTTTCATGTTTATGTCAACATACTTTATATCCTTTCTAATTCTAAGCTTTTATCACACATAATTTATATTAACTTTATAAGAATTATTAAACTAAACTTCAAGATAAATGAAAACTAAACTTCTGTGTCTTCAGGTTGCACACAATACCTATCCATAGCACTGATTTCAATACTTGATACTCTCACCACCATATCAGAATAAAGAGACAGGAAAATTGTGTATGTTGCATATGAGTTTGATTTTAGCGTTTGGAATTGGATTATTTACTAATGGCTTGTACAAGACCACAAGGGATCTTAAGTAGACTTAGCTAGGATGTTGACATGTTTCATCAAGTCAACTCTAATATTTCTATTTTGTCACTAGGAGAAGAAGGGTTTATATAAGAAATCCATTATTGATATTATATTCAATCTTTACAAAATGTATTATTAAAATATATATATTTCACTTTGGTCATTAAAATAATGATCATAAATAATGTCACAAGTGTATAATAAAACAGGATGCATGCTTTGGTTTTATGGGAACATTAATTTCCTCCATCATCAGTGTCACCCTACTAATGTTTATATCCTGTTTAGGAGAGAGGAAAAGGCAAGAATGCCATTTACCCTCTGCCTGGCATTGTGGAACATATTGCTTACAGGATAAGATCTTTTCTAGTATCTCCTAATCAGCACCTCCCAATTAGATATAGAAACAGAATGGGATCTGGTGAAGAGAAGCAGATCCTCAGAGAATCTGGGAGATTTTCCTATGGGTAGTGTTATTCTTAGAGTTCTAAACTTCAAAAGTTCTTTTAAATACATTGGGAATGTTCATTCTTTCCTTTTTAGCTCGTCACAGTCTCTTTATATCACAAAACATTTTGAGATCATCATTCTAATATAATTTTTAAATTACATATTTTATTTTAGAATAATAATGTTTTCCCTATTAAAAGGTCTTTGACATTTTTGATACACCTTCACAACTTTATATGTGTACTCTAGTTTTCAATTATTTGATTTGTATTGTTTTAGTCATCAAAAATAAAAAAAGAAGTGAGAAGATATCTCTTACCACTCTACTTGTTCTCCATGCTTCAGTAACACTGGCCCCCTTTTTATGTATTTATTTATTTTAATTTGTCAAGCCAGCTTTTGTCTCTTAGGCTTTTCACATGCTATTCTTTCTGCAGAAATATACTTCTTCCACAGACTCTTTCTCATCATCTGGTCTCTGTTCAAATTTCTCCTCCTTTGTGAGGAATTATCCGATTAATCTTTCTAACATTGCTTTCTGCACCGACTCTATCTTTGTGACACTTAGCAATATCTGGCATTATTTTTATTTAGTGAACTATTGTCTTTCTCTCCCACTGGAGCATGAGGTTCCTTAAATAAAGACATTGCATTTTATTTACTGCTTTATTTGCATTGCCTAGAATATCTGTTACTGGAGCATTTTTGATACTCAAAATAATTTTTTGACTCAACAAATAAATGGATGAATGAATTGATCAATGAATTAATCCATGCTATCTTGCCTTAATAAACTCACTAACATAAATATTAAATACTGCAAATATTACATTTATTTATTAAAGCTACCATCTCAGTCTCCTGAAAATGATTACGAGTTCCAATTTCTTTTGTTGAAACTAAGATAAGGCAATGACATTATCTGCCTTACATGAACATCAGAATTTTTTCCAATCTTAGAAATACTAATACAAATTTAGAGAAAAAAAGCATGTTCTAAGCAGAAGCAGTTTATTGAATTTTTATTGGTTAAAAATTCTTTAATCTGATTCTTCAATTTCTATTCAACTTTTATATATGAATATATGGTAATTTACATGGTTACATGGAGGAGGTAAGCAATTGCCAAAGGATATAGCAAATTTGGAATTTAAAAAATATTGCCAATTTCTTTTTAACATTAATGGCCATGAACATCAAAGTAGGCAAATTAGTTAGTGTGGTGCAGTTGCCTTACATATCCCTACATTCAAATTTAAAAATAATTTGTCCGATTTTGAGTTTGTACTTTAGTTCCTTTCACATGACAGGGATTTAATAGGTGTTTTTAGAGAATGCATAGTAGTGTCTTAAAATTTTCATGGTCCTGTATATGGAAATCTAAAGGAATCAACCTTGGCCCTGTTAACTACCTAGATCAACACTGTCCAATAGAACTTTCTGTGTTAGTGGAAATGTCCAATAACCTATGTTATCTGGGATGGTAGCCACTAGTCATATGTGACTCGCTAGCACTTATGTAGCTAATGTTACTGGGGAACTGGTTTTTAAATTGTGTTTAATTTTAACTAACATGAATTCAAATATAAATGGTGACATGTGGCCAATGGCCACCATGTAGACATTATAATGTTACTTGTGAAGCATAGTGATTTTTAGCAAATCAAGTTGTATCTGCTTACAAAGCTTCACAGTTTTTTGTCCCAATGTTTTGGATGTGAGCAACCTTGATTTTAGTAAAATAATTTTAACTTAATCTGTGCTCAGCCCCACAGGATACTTGGGTTCTGTACCGCATTCCACTGTGGAACATTTCCCATCCAAGATGTGATACCCAATAAATTTCCTTCCAAATATAAGATTCTGTGATATTTTAAAAACTAATATGAAACCCAAGTCATTTCATGGATAATTCTTTATATTATTTATTTTGTGTTGATTTGGGAGAAGATGTTGAATTGTGGGAAGAAAGGTAGTTCACAAGTCTAAAAGGTCTGTGTCATATAGAAGCCTAAATAAATCTTTCCTAGTTTCATCAGTTCATTCTTATCTAGAGCTATTACCCGGGACACTTTAGTGTTTACAATAAAATAAAAGTAAAATATAATAAGAATACAATAAAATGCAGAAAGTATTATGCAATACAGTAAATTGAAAGCACTTTTTGAAAAAAATATGTTTTCTACAGTGTTAAAAAATATTTGTATGGAAGTAACACCCTGTAATATATAAACATTATAATAATAGAATTAACATGAACTGGGATGAAGTAAACATTATATTCTTACTTTGTTTCCTTTGAGCTCAAGCTATGGTGTCAAGCAATACCACTGATAGTACTTTTTACAAATTGCTTATTTAATTGTTTCATATGTTCATAACAACTATACACACCTTAGAGAGCTGTCTTGGACTGAATTGGAAAATATATTGAGTGTGCATCATGGTACTGGACATGTAGTAAACATGCAATAAATGTTGTTCTCTATTTTTCTTATTTTCTCATAGTCTTTATAGCCACTGATAAGAGATCAAAGCAGGAAAGAGGATTACATGTTATTTTTTACCTGTGAATGCAGGTAACTTCCTTGGAAAATCAGTGTACATAGATCTGTAGCTGTTATAGACAATAGAAAGAAGACTGCCATTTTAACATAACAGGGATACAATGTACTAACTCTATGAAGATGTCACTTTTTTAATAGGGACATTTGCCAAGTAAACCCTGATTTTGAAGAAAAATAGTCACCTTTTAAATGCAAAATATGATTCACATTACATAAATACACAAAAGAAGATATTTTTATTCTCAAATGTCCATGTATGGAAGGTTACAGAAGATGACGTAATCTCTGTAAGTCTTTTTTTCATAGAACATTATAGGGTAAAATGTTGGAGTGGTAGAAGGAGGAAGAAACTAAAAGATGCTTGAATTTCCTGGTTTGTGTCACTTTTACCTTAACATATTTTTCTGCATGTTCATTTCCTTTGTGTGCTTTTCTTTCTTAAAGAATAAAAGAAAAATCTGCCTCATGAAAATGCAAGAGAGCCATCCCACATAAAGAACATCTTTAAAATGCGCATTATTTATTTGACAGACTGTAATGGCTGTTTCAGGGATATTATGGGCTGTCACGTGAATATGTATTTTAGAATGAATACTACTGTACAAATACTGTGTTTGCACAATGCACATCAAAAATATAACCTAATAAAATGCCTTTTGAAGATTAGGCAATATATAAGGATATGCTGGAGATGGAAAACCCAGTTGAATTAAGACGGGGAAAGATCTTAAACCCAAGTGGTACATAGGTCAACTTCTTTGGGAGATAAGGGAGTGGAAAAAGAGAAAAAAGTATTCAATCCTAACTTAACTTTGTAATGTAATAATATTTTCAGCTTTTGATTTTGACATCAGGTAAAACAGAGTTTTTTGGGAATATTTTTATTTGGTTGATATTGACAAAGAATGAGTGTTTTAGAATTTTACTATACTTACAGCATTTTGGATCCAGTTACCAGACTCAGGATTATTAATAAATTAGAAGATTTAATTATGGAAAGTTTAAGTTAGAATTAAATAATTCATGCACTTATTTAGTATTTTTGTGTGTGTGTGTGTGTGTGTGTGTGTGTGTGTGTGTGTGTGTGTGTGAGATTATCTGTAATTCCTATGGTTCAGTATTAAGGTCCTTAGTATCTGTAAGATGCAATGGATACAAATCCTTCCCTGAAGGAGTTTGTGGTCAAGGGGGAAGTTACAACGTGAATATGGCTTACTATAATAACAGGTTGAAAACAATAAGAGCTCTAAGGGACATATAGATAAGATGTTCCAACAGTCATATAGGAAATAAATACAAAGAACAATATGGCATATCTACAATAATGACAGATGAAAGTCTTCTGTGTTTGGGTCACATTTCATCAATGATTGTGTTTTGTACCTAGTTACCTTCACCCATGTCTTATCCAATATTGCATACCTTTCTCAGTGTTCAAGAAGTTTGGTTTTTGTTGTTGTTGTTTGAGACAAAGTCTCACTCTGTCCCCCAGGCTGGAGTGCAGTGGTGTGATCTCGGCTCACTGCAGCCTCCCCATCCGGGTTCAAGCGATTCTCCTGCCTCAGCCTCCCGAGTAGCTGGACTTACAGGTGCACTGTACCATGCCCGGCTAATTTTTGTATTTTTAGTAGAGACGGGGTTTTGTCATACTGGCCAGGGTGGTCTCGATCTCTGACCTCAGGTGATCTACCTGCCCCAGCCTCCCAAAGTGCTGGGATTATGGGAGTGAGCCACCATGCCCAACCTGAATTTTGTTTTATTTTGTTTTTGTTTTAGATCATGCAAAAATAAACTCTATCAGCATTGTTATGCATTACATTATTTCTGGGATGACCAGACTTTTCTAATTCATGTTATTCTAATAAATCTAAAAAAATTGATGTGATACATAAGCTTCAAGTAAGTCATTGATCTGAACTTTTAGTAGATATATTTGTTTTCTTATTTTATCCTTTTTTTTCCTTTCCCCCCCAAAATTGTCAAAGTATACAATTTCATGTTTGCTGAGATATAGATAATTCCACCAATCAAAGATCCTATGTTTCTAAAGTTTCTCAACAAACAGAATTTTTCTGAAGTACATGTTCAATGAATTTCAGAAAAGTTTACAGCACCCAGAATAAGGACTTGAAATTAAAGAAAACAAAATCTGGCACAACTGTCAAAATTATTGAAATTAAAAGATTTAAAAATATTTACCAGCTACTTATTTAGGTCCAGACTCCTTCAGAACTACAATGTAATCCATGCATACACTTTTAAATTCTCTGGTAGTCATATTAGAAAAATGAAAAAGGTGAAATTAATTTTAATGCTATATTTTTAACCTATTATTTCAACACGTGGTTGATTACTGATATACTTCACACTATGTTTTTTCATGTTAAGTCTTTGAAATCTAATATATATTTTACACTTACAGTACAACTGAATTCAGACAAGCCACATTTGAAGTCCTCGATAGCCTCTTGTGGGTAGTGGTTTCCTTACTGAGCAATGGCAGGCTAAGATTTTCAGTATGTTATTTAACTCTTACAGCCATCCTGTGAGGAATCTAGCATTAATTTCCTTTTGCAGATGAGAAAACTAAAAGTCAGGAAGTATAAGTCACTTCACACAGCCAAAAAGAGATGGGAATTAAACAATTCCAATTGTATTAAATTCCTTTCTTTTCATATCTTTTATTATAGTGATATTTTATAAAGTTTAGGCTTTTGAATTTGGACTTCCAGGTAAATAGTTTTTAAACTAAATTGCATGTTTCCTAGAATTTTTTTTTTCTAAAAAATAAAAGACTTTTTTTGAATTGCACTCACAAAATAGCTTTCAAAGGTAGGCAAACCTGAAACCATTTTCTTGTTTCACAGTCTTTATTACATTCCGATTTGTTCTATTTCAAAGCATAAATAACATATAATTGAAATTATTCCTTTGACTATATAACTTTCCCAGGAGTCTCCTAAAGACATAAGCCTATTTGGTGTTGTATTTTTTTTTCTAAGATTATTGATTTTTCTAATTACAGTACAATATTTCTTTGCTCACTACAGTTCCTCTTGATTTAACTGTTTCCATTATTTTGGTGGTTGCTTGGAATTTCTTATTGGTATGAGTCTTGTCCTCATTTTGTTATTTTTATTTTAGAGACAGGGTCTTGCTATGTTGGTTAGGCTAGGGTGCAGTGGATGTTCACAGCTGTGATAATAGCACACCACAACCTTGAACTCTTGAGCTCAGGTGATCTTCTTGCCTTAGTTTCCCAAGTAGCTGGGACTAGATGTGAGAGAACCACCACACCAAGCCATTGTCCTCATCTTTACATGAAGAGACTCAAAGGCTGACTATGATATATGATAAAAATTCATCTTCTTTCTATAGCAAAAATCTAATACGAGAAAATATGCCAACATTTATCAGGGGAGACTTGGGCAGGTGTATTATGAAGATTTCATTGTCAACAATAAATATCTAACCCCAGGAAATTTGTGACACTGTGGATTCTCTTCTGCTGTGAGATCCTATTAAGCAAAAAAGAAAAAAGAAGAGAACATTTCTAAAGACTTATCCTTTATTAAATTTGTGCCAAACCAAAGAATATGTTCAGAGGAAAAGAAGGCATTTTTTGTTTTCTGGAAGCTTAGTACAGAATGTAGAAGATAGGTACAACCAATTTATTAGGACAGCTAAATCCTAACAGGAGACAGAAGTCCTAAATTTTAAAGAAAATATTTGAGGAATGTAAGTAAGATGTGAATTAATTCTGATGAGATGAATTTAAGAACCAGAAAGCAGGTTGGAGGTGATGGAGCATGAACCTAGATGCGGCATCAGAGATATCCCACCCATTATTAAGTTGGACACACTCTGTGTAAGTATATAATATTTATTCTATGTTTAATGACCCAGTCTCCCTAATTCTGGTAGTGGAGGGAAACTGAAGTCTTAGATATGCACTTTATTACTTGTTAATTATAATCCAGAGGCATGTTTTTCTGTATATCAGAGACTATCCCAATCTCACATTCTTCTTCATAGCCTTTTTTTTGTTATTATTTTTGTTGTTCCTATTTGTTAGTCATTGAACAAATATTTAAAAACAAACAAACAACAGGAACAAAGTAATGGAGCTTCACATTTGTCTGTTTTATTTTGCACGAAATTCTGCAGTTAGGAAGTCACTTGCAACCAGCTCTCAGAATGATTGAATTGCATGAAGTAGAGCCACCTTCCTGAATGCATGTCTGATCTTGTAGTCCATAGGTGTTTCTTTTTTACCTTTTTGATGGTTTGGGTAGTATCTGTTTTTTTCTTTTCCCTTTTTGGCTGCTTATGATCGACTTCCATTCCTTTGTCAATCGGATTTCAAATTGGTTCCTTTCCCTTTTCAATACCTTGTGGTCAGTGTGTAACTAGGCACATTGTCAAGGGGAGCTCATGAAAGACAAACTAGGTCAAGTGGAAGTTCCTTTCCTGGAATTTGAAACTTGATCAGAGAGAGTGAGCGACTGAAAATGTTTGGAGTTTAACTTTCCATGTGGTGGTACATGATGTCCACTGTTCCATCCATGGAACCACTGTGGCAGTTTCTGCATCCAAGTCTTTGTTTCCCCAATTCTGCAAGTTTTAGTCAACTATGTGAGCACTTGACTTCCTTTAAAAATTACCTTTTGCTTAATTTAGCCAGGGACAATATCTAGTGCTTTTAATCCAAAGAGTGTTAATTGACATACTTATCAAGTTAATAGAAATTAATTGGATTTTTTGCCTTGAGTCCTGAGAAAGTTATTTAATTTCTTTTGTTTTCTGTGCAATGGAGATATTGACACTTCAGTGAATGTTATTTGGGACTATCAAATGAAAGTTATTTGGGACTATATTTTTCAAGGCATGTATATATACATACATATATAAATATACTTTGTATTATACATATTTAAACCTACCATATATGTTATATAAACACATGCACACACATATATAACCTAGCACTTTCATGTATGTATATCTCTGTGTGTGTATATGAGTGTGTAGTTAAGTATTGTGAGTTTTCATGGCTCTGTCAATTCTCTAGAGTTGGTATTTGAACAATGACACACTTTGCAGTTGTTAAAAGTCCCTAGTAGATTTCTTGTTCATGCCTTTTACTTGGTTTAAGAAAGTCATTTGACACTACGTTTTTGAGATAGGAGATGAGTTATAGTCTTCTCCTGAGGTTCCTGGTAAATTCTTTGGATCTGTTTGGTGTAACCCCGATGCTAATTAGTATAACATTTTTTATCATAATTAGTGTTTTGATGATCAATTTTACAGGCTGATTCTGCCCATTATTTCTTGTCCTATTATTTCTTACTTGAAAAGTACAAAAAACTAACTTTTAAGGGTTTTTGATCATGTATTCACACCCTGTCTCATTAGGAATATTTACGGAACACATTTATTGTGATTTAATATGGGTCTCTAGATACTAAATTTTTGCCTTCAAGCATGACTGTATCAAATTGTTTCTTAAAAGAAAAGGAATTCATAGACTATCATCAACAAGATATCATTGTTTATAGATTCTGTTAGCCACAGGTTGGGTTTGTTAAATTTTGGGATCCGCACATGTTTGAGAAGGTTTGTTTATTATATTGATGACCAAAGTTTTGGGGAATAGTATATGGATTTTTTCAATCTTTTCTTGAAGGGACAGTGCTTCCTGGGATTGTGTTAGTCATATCCATATAAGCTGTGGAAAAAAAGTTATCTCTCCTTTACTATATTTCTAAAAAACTGCTTTCCCAGTTTTATTATAACATCTGACTTCAGTAGTAGAAAAATACTGAAATTTTAGCATCAAACTAAAAATGCTTCATTTTACTAACAGAGAAACATCAATAATCAATCAATACTATTAGATTGATTATTCCTAAAGCATTTGTTTGCAAAACTTGGGTTATATTTAAAGGAAAATATGGATTTAAAAAAATAAAATGTGAGATTACAAACTGCACAACTACACAAACTTGAAGGGAAGGACAACATTCATAGTTCATAACTCTTTGTCATTCGTGCTGTATAGTGTATCAACTGCTAGATTTTACCAAGCCCTAGGCTCATCGACGTTATATTTCCTTCATCAATTTGTCCAGCTTGTGGTGCAATAAAACATGCCTCTTAGCACTAGCTGTTGCTAGAGCCTGAAAATTTTATATTTTTGTGGTATTTAATATAAAATAATAGCATTCAAATGTCAGCATTTTAAGTAGTAAGAATTTTAACAAAAATACTGAAAAGAGTGTACTAAACAAATTTTCCATTAAGGCATATTCTTTGAAAACTGGAAATGTTAAGTCTCACAGGAATGTTACATGTTGCCATCTGTA
This sequence comes from Macaca thibetana thibetana, assembly GCF_024542745.1. Lineage (NCBI taxonomy): Eukaryota > Metazoa > Chordata > Mammalia > Primates > Cercopithecidae > Macaca > Macaca thibetana. The sequence goes on from NC_065585.1 coordinate 66,653,978, forward strand.
GGAAGAGATTACAAACATCTTGGCTTCCTAAGAAAAACAGAGATGCAAATAAAACAGAAATGGCTTTTATATATTGTGTACAATGATTAACTTTAGAAATCACAAACACACACAAACATGGCCGCTTAATTATTTAGTTTTGTTTGATATATGTAATTTAAAAAAATTTTAGTATAAACTATGTTTTGCTCAAAAATTTGTGTGATTAATGCATTGATTTAACTTCCCAATGTAGACTGCTGCTAGGCAGATTCTGATATTATTTATTTTTATTAGTTTATAATATGTCAATTTTTCTTGCTTATCTGTCAACTCCCAGAAAAATACATAAATCAAAAATGTAGCAATGTGGACACTAACAAGGCATAATTATTGTAGGGTCTGTCCTCCTTTAAAGAAAAAATACAATTACCTACGAGAATGCTGCTGGGATTAGGTCAGAATTTGCATAATACTGACTCATATTTTCTTAACAATTTTAATATCAGACAATAGCTTTTGCAAATCTATAATTCCATATTATATTCCAGCTTCACTTTTTGGGCTCAAATAAGGAGTTCAGTCAAAACAAGATAATTATTAGAATCTAACCCATGGAAAAGTTTAATTACTCAGTGGCACGTTGTTAAGATTGGGTCAGGATTTTACAAATTTTATATATTTAAAGTAACACAAGGCAATTAAGCTTGTCTAAATGTAATTTTTTAGAGTTGAAATATTCATTTTTCTATATATAAATATTTAATAGAAAATACTTCAACCATTGTGCAAGCTTAAGGAAAAAAAATTCTACTTCAGCATAATCTCTAAACAGCAGTGCTATAACTGTTACCAGTTAGAAAGCTAACAGTCAAGAGATGATGAAAATTTGGAAAATGTAACTGCTATAAAATAATAGCTGCTAATGTGGAGGATTATGAAACACCCGGTAGCAGAATAAGTAACAAATAGATCCTTTCTGAAGTCCTGAAGTCTGGGGGTGGGATCTGGGGTTAAGTAACTGTGATATATTTATAGAGGGCAAGGGATCACCATAAAATAAAGCAGCAAATAGTAAAGAAGTCAATGTAAAAGAGAGGCCAGGGATTTAGGGTATAGAGATCATAAATTTTCATCGATATAAACAGCCTGTGTACCTCAGGAGTTGAGGTTTAGCTATAATTTCAGGTCTGACCTATAGGCCTTCTGTGTTCACAGTGCATGCACGATCAAGATGCCATCTAAGGAGGTGTAAAAAAAAGTAAAGAAAGAAAGGAGAAAAAAAAGCTTTCAAATCTGTGTGATTTACTCATTTAATCATCTCCAAATCCATCCCAAATACAACAGCACAGTAGTTGAGAAGATTTTATTGTCTCACTAAATTACATTTAATTCTTACTATAGCATATCCTATAAACAAGAAGAGTGAATGATGTCTTCTAGACCATGTTCGTACAAAGGAAAATTGTTAAGTTTTTATGCATGTCTTCTCTGAAGGTCATTTTACCTTTCTCTATATAGTTCAGAAATCCATATTTACATGTTTAAATTTTAAAACCTGCTTAAAACTTAGTGGATTAAAAAATCTCAGTGATAAAATGCGCTCGTTTAATGGTTTAACAGAAGCAATAAAAGCAAGCAAATTAACATGAACGAAGAACTATTATTTAGCTTTTAGATATTACCCTAAAACAGAACACTGAATGTCTTTAAAAAGGACATTGATGTTAATATATATAGGCACTAAAATAAGTTTTCTGTTCTAAATTGCCACTTAATGAGCAAATCATATTATTGTACTTGTGTGTGTATGCAATATATATGTCTAGATAGATATGTAATATATTTGTGTGTATCTATGTGTGTGTGCATACATATACACACACACATAGACACACACATATATATGCACACACATCTATACACACATACACATATAGATATATACATATATAATATATACATATATAATATATATAATATATACATATATCATATATGTCATATCAATATATATGTCACAGATATGTCATCTTTTTCTCTGTATGTCTATGTAGAGAGAGAGCGTTATACAGTGTGTTTTAGGGATATAAAATGTACCATATATACACAAGTACTCACAAACACACACACACTTACAAATACATGCATACACATAATTCCTGCCAGCGTATGCCCAGCAATAGTTAACATAAAAGTAATTTAAGTAATGTATAGTGTTTTTTTAATTGTGAATAGTTAATTCAGTATTTGTAAATTAAGATCTCAGACAGTATACCTCAAAAACATTCACTTGAGTATTCAGTTATTAATTTTTAAAATGTTAGATTTGTTTTCCTAGACATGTTATGGGATCACCTGTATTCTGAACACAAAAAAAGTGGGGATTTCTCTCTTTTTACCACTGTAAGGAAATATAAATGTATTAGGAAACTTGAGAATGATCTTTAAAATAACAGAATCTGTTGAAGAGCCCTCATGGCCTGCCTTGGTTGGCCCTGAAGGGCAGGGCTCTTTGCTTCTTCCACTAGGTTGCACTGTTGCACAGAAAAACAAAACAACGCTTGTTGTGCTCTGCTGTATAAGCATAGCTGCATGCTGTGAAGAACCTTGTAAATGCTGTTTCGCTGTTTTCACCAACAGAAAGAAAAGATTAAGATAGGAAGACTGACATTTGAACATTTGTGTAGAGTTTCCTTGAAGGTAGGCAAAACACACTAAATTTTATTTTTGGTAGTGAAGGAAAGGGTGTGAATAAAGGTTAGGGAAGAAATGGTGGCCAACACTCCTCTAAGATGAAATGGCCTTCTTACATATTCCTTTAGATGTTGATCCTTCCAGGAAGTGGCAAATATAACGTTTCTCATAATTTTTCCTCTACAATCAGGTATTGTTGAAATGTAAAATTCCATGAAGATGAACTATAGATTTTCCTATTGGTGTCACATTGAGATGGCTAATGACTATGTTTAAGTAGGTGATTATGGCTATCTCATTTATTCCTTTTTCCCCCATGGCGTCATTTGAAATATTGATCTTCTTATATGAATGAATAAATTAATGAATGAATAAACAGAAGCAGAGTTTCTTTACACTAGTTCATATTATTCAAACCTTATTAAAAGAACACTTGTAGCAATGCCCTTGTATCTGCTAGCATACTTTTCAGTCTACATATGGGCTGTACTTTATCAAGGAAATTACTTACAGAGTATCTAGTAGGAGGTGGGAAAAAAGCTACTCCTTTAGTTCTGGTGTAAATCAATGGGAATTTTTGCTTCATGGATTAGCACCTCTTGTATCCTCATCTCTTTAGGGCAGTAAGCTGAGACAATCGTAATGAAGACCAGAACTATTGGCTACCACCATCACAAAACTTTTGAGGGGAATAGGTCATCAGAAAGACCTGAGTCTGGAACTGGTTATTTCAGTTGGCTTGATATAAGTCCCACATTTGGTAATTGACCTACTTTAAAGTTTTGAATATTTTACTAATAACTTTCAGCTAACTAGTTAATTTCTTATTGTTTTACAAATGTAACAATGAAAACCTGATAAACTTTTGGATCAAACGGCAGAGGGAAAAACAAATCCCATGAATTATACAAGTATACATTGCATGTATATTAACTCACATATGACATGGACTTTAGGAATTATGCTTATGAAAAATCATGTGTCTCATTTTTTGGAATAAAGACCTTGTGGGATTTGTGTAATTTTAATTTTCCTGAAGAGGCTGCTTTCCCTTGGCTACTATCTTTAGATAAGGCTTTACCTTTATATGTTGCAGACACATAGATTGCATTCTTTTTTAACCCTTTCCAGGGAATGAAATTTTATAGTTTTATTTCATTGTCAGCATTTCCCTTTATAGGCAAGCTCTGATCTACACAGTGTAGTTGGTCAGCTTCCTTTCAAACTGTATCCTTTCAAACTGTATTCCAAAAAAAATTGAAGTTAATATTTTTTGTGAACTTAAATGTTGTTTATATATTATTTTACTTTTTCTCTTTTGAGTATGCTTATTCCTCTAGACTCTCATTGAAGGTGCTGTTGTCCAACATTTAAAACAAATTATGATCAGTAGAGTACCTGAAATTTGATTGTCATTCAGTAAACATTGAATGGGAAAATACCTGTAGTTACCAGGGAGCTTTTCTTTCCTGAACACTTATTATTTGTCATTTGCCCTGGGAAGTATTTTATATGCATTATCTCATATGACTCATATTGTCAATGTAATGAAGAGAGCATTATACCCAGTGTTACATCTAAAAAATGTGGCTTAGTGTGGTTAAGGCATTTTCCATGGTAGTGAAAAAAGATTTAGGATTTGAACTTAAATTTGTTGTTTCTGCTCTTACAACTCTGAGAAATTAGTGTTTTTAATTAAACTTTTCTATGACTTCAGGCTCATAGTGCATTTATTGAGCACTTACTCCATGCCAAATTCTAATGAGATTACAAACATCAAAAAGCAAATTTTCTAACCTTGAGATATGTATGATAAAGTTGGGGAAAGAGATAGGAATTTTCAGAAAGTATCTGAAAGCAATAAGAAATTAGGTAATTCATTATATGGTAAATATTCAAGTCCTGTTGGCATTCAGAGAAGAAACAGTCATTGTTGGATAACAATTTATCATTCAGGATAGAAGCCATTAATTAAACCATTTATTCAGCAAGTATTTAGAATTCATCTGTCAAGTACTGGCAAGATATTAAAGTAAAAAGCATTAAATTCAGATACAAAGCATTCAAAGCAGATAGAACTAAAGGATTCTTGAGCGGAGCCAAAGAAAATAAGGAAGAAACATCACACCGAGGCAAAGATCCTAGGGAAGTGGTGATTCTAACCTGGCATGAAAAATACTATTATCTATTGAGGCCTTCGGTGGAAGACTAGGATGAAATGTCGAAAATTATCCAATCAGCAATTATGTCATACTAAAGATTCGTAGGCAGGAAAATTTAAGGGGTGTCTTAAAAATTCATTGCTGTGTAGGATAGATTTACTGAGGTTGAACGTGGAGGAAATAAGGTCACTGGTTCTTTAATTTTTTTGAAAGCATAGAATGCCTCCTGAGTTTCCATGAATTCTCACTAATACATTTTAGAACCATACCTGACTATATAGGATCATCCTTTTGTAAGACAGAATGTCATTAATCACCGTTATATCATTAGTTCCTAGCACGGTGACTATGACATAATTCATGCTCAGTAAACACTCATATTATTAAAATTAATCTGGATTTCTCATGGACTCATCCATACCTTAAAATTTCAAGTGAATCCAAATATATCAATATTAAATAAATATTTCCTAGCCATTATACACTTTTTCCTCTCTACCTCAAGTATTGACTTTTCTGTATTACTAACTTGATTCATGGTTTCTCAACTGAGTGAAATTTTTATTGAAATATGTATTTGCAGAAATATCTGTATGATATCCAGAACTGATACTATTTGCACTAATCTATAAATTTTATTATCTTTTAAAAAAGAAGGACTGCTAATTTATCTGGAGTCCAAAATAGTGATTTAAACATTTACTAAATGTATAGTGGATATAAATACTAGCTGTATAAAAGATGGTAGAAATATTAGACTTGGGCATTTGGATAGAAGACCACATCTCAAAATAATGGATATGAATTCTGCATCAATCACATAAAATGGTGCATGACAGGAATACCAATTACATTTGAAATGCATGTGTAAGTGTGTTGGAAAACATGAAATACAAATCTGTTAGAGTCAGTTCAAATTTCTAAAAATTGTTTATCATTTAGCATTGACTTCAAGTCATATCTTTTAAATTCTCCTTATAAAATGAGAAAAGAACTCAAAATGACCATACTCCAAGGGAGAACTGAGTCAACTGGTCCAGTTTATCAAAAAGTATAATGGAAATATCCAAGAAACAGAATTTAGAGAAATATGCAATTTGTACCCTTTTTTCTTCATTTAAAGTTGGCTAATAATTCCAATGTATGCATTGGACTACTGTTATTGGTTCTATTGCTTTTGCAAATACACAATGTAAAATTCCTAAGAAAGATGTTCTGAAGTGAATATGAAAGTATGGCTAAATCCCTGGTGCTTTCCAAGACTTCGGGAAGGTTTAGACTTTTAAAAATGAAAAAAATATTACAAAGGAGAAAGGTAGTGATTGCATAAATTGAATGAGGCCTTAATTAAGCCTTGTTTGTTCAGGTTCTTTCTTGTGTAGGACCTTTTTTCCTCACTTGTTTCTCTTTTTGTCTTTGTATGGAGAAAATTACTCTTTATGAATTTCCACATATTTTGTCTTCACCAGTCAACATCACTAAGCCCTTACTTGTTCAGCAAATATTTTAATTTTTAATTGAATGGCCGATTCTGTCAGATTATTCTTGCTGGTAAGAGAACCTAGTCTCAAACAATTGATGAACAGGATAAGCACACCAACAGAAAAGTCCTTGTGTTCCTGTATTGTAGATATTACCTGTTCTGTAGGCAATATGGACCATAAAACAATGACTTTGGCCAATATAATTCACTTAAATGTACTTGCCCAATAGGTGCATCATAGAATTGTGGTAGCTAAAGATATACAGTAAACTGTTCCAGCAATGGTGACTATGTGCTTCTTCATGTCAATGTAGGTCATATCTAAATAAAGCATGTAATAACAAAAAACTTTCTCCATGAAGCACATAGATATGGTTAATATGTTGAAAGTAAATCCAGTATCGAGGTGTGCACACACAAAAACTTTAAAGCACATATACACACTCATGATTATTTGGAATGTTTAATTAAAAATAAAATATGAATCAAACATACTTTAATGTACCATGTAACACATATATTGCAGTTATTGACATGGATACTGTTCCTTTTTCCTTCAAAATCCTGACCCTGAACCTTCTGCTCACCTTCCCCCTCAGCATCCCTCTCCCAGATTCTTCCCTTGACCTTCCAAGTGTAATTTCCCTTGGCTAAAGCTACTTTATATTTATTATAATAACTCTCACTCTTACTTTCTCTTTCAGTCTCTTTCAGTGGAAACAATAAACCGACTGATGACTAGAAAATTAGCTCAGGGAACTTTCTCTCTCTCTCTTTTCTCCCTCTCTCTCTCCTTCTTTCTTTCTCCATGTACTTTTCCTCTCTCACTTTTCCTTGTTAGACTAGTGGACAAATTTAACCTGTGATGATCACATCCTCATCCTTTTCATTTTTAGCACTTCTATAGCTTGTGACCAAGGTTTCTCATTAGAATTCAGTGGGTGAGAGTCTGTGTATAAAGTTCTGTGCATATTATGCATACAAAGATACTAGTCAAAATGTATCAGTTATCTCTTCGCTTGTAACACCTCCCTGCTAGAAACATAAAAACATATAAGGTTACCTTTCTTGGAATTGAAAAAATAAAATCATTTTAACCTCTCCCTTTTGTGATTCGTGAAGGGGGAAATAGCTGTGACATCAGCGAAATATGGTTCTTTTTATTAAGGAAATCACAACTATAAAAATGATAAATATTAACAACAGAAGACAAGTAATGGCAACAGAAAACAGAAATATAATTTTTAAGCTTGAACTGCTTTATTGGTCATACATCCAGACCACAGGGAAATAAATCATGGCTAAATGTGAAATAGCATGTTAAAAATAATGCTCTTAAAAAAATTTGAATGCTGCAATCTTCTGTGTGATAAGCAATTCAGAGAATAGCATGATTTTATTTTGTGCAGTTTTGAAATTTAAAACACAATTTGGCTTCATGTTGTCAATGATTTCTTTAACTTAAGTCTTCTATGCTTTCTGAAAAGGTTAGACATGTTTATTAAATGCCAAGTTAATACAATTTATATAATTATTTAACATTATTAAATCTAAAAATTAAATACTGTAAAATAGGAAAGAATCAAATCTTTCTAGATTAAGAGTATCTGTACATAATACAGATTATTGTATAGTACTATTGCTAGCAGGAGAAACACTGTCAGTGTTACTACATAACGTGCCCCAATGATGAATTGTAAACCAAACTGGGAACGAGGAAGAGCCTCTGTAGCTCCCTTACGCTCTGCATGGAAAAGCACTGCCCTATTGAAGATTCCATTACAGAGTGTTCCAGCAGTGATTTTCTCCTTGTTCCTTCCTTTTCAAAGACAAAGCCCAGGAAGATTTTGCACGTGACGTTTCTCCTAAAGTCACCAGCACTACTTTTATTGACATTAAATATTTTCTAGATTGAAAATTGAGTGGATTTTTATAAAGAGATCTTAATATTTAAATTACTTTTTTAGTTGTTTAGTTTTTAGCAAAAATTAGCCATAGCTTTGAAGAGGCTTCTCTGGTAAAGAATTATCTGAAGTTCTAGACATGAACTTGAAAATCAGAAGGTTGAGACCTCAGTCTTGTCTAGAAGCATGTTTTGATTGGCCTTCCCAGTACTTTTCTAGGCAGAGTATTTAAAATATCAAAATAGCTGCCAACATATAAAATTAGAAGATTTACATAGAAAAACAGATTTACAGCTTCTTTTTAAGAAATCAGAAGCTCTGACAACATGGGACTCACTTCTTCACAAAGCAACAGGCAGCAAAAAGTACATGATGACTGCCCTTTACAAAGAGCATCTCCCTCTAGGTTACCAGGGTTCCCAAGCTCATTGCTCCCAGCATTGTATTCCAGTGTCAACTGTGACTTATCATTATCACATCTGCACTTGTGCTTATCTTATACTGGCCCCACTTCATTCATTTGTCATCGGCTTGACTTGTGCAGGTATTTGAGTATGTGACAGCAATCTCAGAACTGATGTGATAGATTCAAGACGAGAAAGATGAATTGTCTAGGTGTGCTATAAGGGAGAAATCAAAGTTACTTCTGATACATGGTCATACTTGGATTGAAATTTAGGCCTATTTAGCTCCAATGCTCATGCTTTAATCTGCCACCACACAGCCTTTTCTCATCCAGTCACTCTTATTCATTCAACAGATCCCTGCATCATTCAGAACTATTGAATAATCAAATGAGTCAGATTTTAAAATCATAATTTCAAGATTTCGAGTTTCTATTTCTATGTACCACATACACATCTTGATAAATTGACCTTAACCTTGCAAAGGAGATCATCCTCACCCCTTTTAATTTCTGAAATTACCAAAAAATTATTTAAGGTAGCCAGGAATCATCCTTTGAATGTGCATATTAACATATATGATGTTTGTATGATACAAGCAATTTCATATTCAGAACCACCTGAGTGGTTTTAGTCAGAGACCACATTGTGAAACATGTAGGACCTGCATTATCTCCCTTAAGACTTTGAACATATTTCTAGGACACTGTTTACCAGAGTGCACTTTCATTTATTTGCACAACTGTTTCCATCTCTAGACCAGGGCTGCCCAATAAAACTTGATGTGATTATGAAAATGTTCTATTATTTGCACTGACACAGTAACTGCTAGCCACTTATAACCAATGACCACTTGGAATTTGGCTAGTACAACTGAAGGACTTAATTTCTAATCACATTTGATCTCAAATAATTTAAATTGGAATAGCCACATATGCTTAGTGGCTTCGGTTACATGACTGTAGACTGTAAACGCTCCTGGACTGGAATCCGGTCTGTATGTTTTTCTGTCTTTGACATCTTGTGCAAGGGACAGTGGACATATATTGAATGGGTCAATAAAAGCAACATATAGAGAAGCAGAACATATGGTAGTAAAAAATTAATTAATTGCCTAAGTAGAACAGTAAGTCCTTTTACAAGAGAGTGTTTGGATATGGGAATTTGGGATGACTTCCAATAGAAGAATGTGACTGAGGGACAGATAGTAATGGATGGTAGTAGCTAATTATTTGTGTATAACAGGCCCTTCTGAACTCACTTTTCTTTTTAGTTTAGGGGAAAACTGTAATGAGGTGAAATTGGACAGAGAAGAGATAGTTCCATTTATGATCTCTCTGGTTTCTGGTGTGTCTAACGTTACATTCACGAAACAGAAGGAGTATTGCCTACATCTCAAACTATTATGAAACATGGCTGATTCTTAGGAAACATTTCAGACTTTGGATTAGAATAATTAGGTGCACACTGAGTTATTTTGAGGCATACAATAGTGATTGTCACTAAAATGTAAAATATTCCTTATTTGTTTGCCTTTATGCAGTTAAGCCAGCAAAGCAGTTTTGGGTGCTAAAAATGCCTTCTAAATCTAAATGAGGATCACCTTATTTCAATCAGTTTAATATTCTAGACTGCTTTTTTCAGGATATAAAAATGAGTCCTTTCAAAACCAGAAATTTTTTTAGGATATTTTAATGTACAAAAAGTTTAATGATTCAGCCTTATGCAAACTCCAGCTATTAATTCATGGGCCTGAGAATCATAGTAAACAGGTGAACAGAAATAGTTGGTTCCAGTAGGCCAAAAAACAACATTACACTGTGTTTTTAATTATCACAGAGCTTAAGAAAGACTAGTTGCTCAATAAAAGTACTCTAGAATTAGTCTCAAAAATGATTCTCATTTTCCATTTGTACTAATCTTGGGCTCCATTTTTCAGAGCTCTTTGAAGAAAGTCCTATAGTTTTTATCTTCCAGGAACATCTGAAAAATTTTTGATCTCATGGACTTGCATAATATCGAATTTCTCATATAGCAGACATGTTTGTGTCTGGGTAGGACCAATAATTAATTAGAGCAGTTCAAATTTAGTGTTCTTTATTAGCAAATGGGTGAAAGGGCTCACTTACAAATATTCTCTTCATTTTATTTTATGTTTTAAAGTTGATTTAGACAAAGAGGTAAGAAAATTAAAGCTTTATAAGGTTTTAATGTAATGCAGACGCAGCCTGAGAGGGGTTAACTATTTTAGAGAACACATGAAATTTCAATACTTATCTTTGAGGTGCCATTTTAAATTCTTTTCCACTTACTTTAAAGCACTTTAGGTCTGTTTCTGCTTTAAAAATTTAGGTCAAAATAATTTCAGATTACATTAATTTTCTTTACCCACAGAAGAATAAGTTTAGCTCAAACATAGTTATAAATTAACAAGAACCTCTTTTTCTAGCTTTGTACTTGCTACTGACAGAGTTTTGGTAAACTTTATATGAATGTCTATACATTAAAGTTTTATGTTCTTTTCTCCAAGATTGTTCGTGTTAGTGTTCAAATGTAACTGTAGTGAAAGTTTTGGTAGACGGTGACTGTAGTTTCAGAAATCAAGCTGTTTCCTATCCAATTATGATGCTCAACTATTGTTCCCTCCAACGGAGCACATCCCATTCTTTTGTAAGAACTTAGTGATGCTAGTGTTCAGTGTGCTGATTCTTCTAATCTGACAATAGAATTTACCCAAGCTATAATTCAAATTGTGGCAAATTCATTTAGTTTCCAAATGAATCTTGAATCATGTTATCTTTGTAGAATTTTTTTTGGTCTTTGTTTATATGAGGCATGTGGCATGCATGCATCATTAATAGAAACCTTTTTGTAACTGAACACATTTGAAAATTAATTTCAATTCATTTATGCTGCAGAAATAAGAAAGAATAGGTTTCTACATAGGACAAGGAATCGGAAGCTGATTACTGGTAATGACTTTCTCCACTATAAAATCATGTAACCTCCATTTGCATTTCTACATATGAGCTTTTAATTGAAAAGGCCTTTATGCCTTCACAGTTAAAATACTGCACATAAACTCCTGTTTCTAATAGCTTAAAATGATACACTATCAGTGAGTACCATGAGTTTATTCTGATTTCACCATCCCTCTTTTATCTTTATTTAAGATGTATATCCTAAATACGATCAGTTGAAGAAGTAGTGTCATGGTCAACATGATATCAGATTCAGTAAATTAGAATTTTATTTTAAACGTTACTTCAAATTGATTGTTTCTATAAACAATCTTTCAAACTCTTTTTTAAATATGCTAAAAAGCTATAATGTCAATGTCTTGTTAGCCAAAATTATTATGATTTTATGATTTTGCCTATGATAACCCTGTTTTTTAGAATGATATTCATTTGAAGGAAAGGTGTTAGTTTACAACAGGTAACTTTGTATAAATACGTATATATTTAATTGAAGCCAAGTTATTGGATATTTTTGGTTTGAGAGTTGCAAATATTAAGAAGCTTCATAAATCTCAAATGCTTATATTGCCTTTTGTATTCCATTTATTTTATGTTTTGAGGATGACTGAAAGTAAAAGAGTTTAACTTGCATATGCTACCTAAAAAGTAAGTCCTTTGTTCTCTTCAGGTGCAGTGGCACACACCTATAATCCCAACCCTTTGGGAGGCTGAGATGGGAGGATTGCTTGAGTCCATGAGTTTGAGACCAACCTGGACAACATAGTGAGACCCCGTCTCTACAAAATATAAACAAAATTAGCTGGGAGTGGTGGTGCATGCCTATAGTCCCAGCTACTCAGGCTGAGACAGGAGGATGGCTTGATCCTGGAAGGTTGAGGCTTCAAGAAGCTGGGATCATGCTGCTGCACTCCAGTTTGGATGACAGAGCCCCGGCCTCAAAACAAAAACAAAAACCAAACACCTTTGTTCTCCCCTTCAATGTGTTTCTGAAGTGGTGACAGAAAGAGCAGTGCCTTTAAAAGCATATTCTGTTATGTTTTCTGAAATTTCATTCTTGATAGACTCTCTCAAACCAGTTTGAAATCCATCTACATACATGTACCCTAATTTTGCAAACTTTGGCCCTTCTGGTTTCATCATATACTATATTTAATAAATTACAGCTTTCACATGAGAGAGCTGCATGCTAAAGAATTTTAGAACCTTAAGTGACATTTTAACAAATACTTTTCTGTATTTTTTTTTCATCCCTTTAACAAGTAGTTTTCCAGCCTTCTTTTCCATATCTGGTTAAATACTAATTAAATATTTAAAATGTGTGAGAACACTCCTAGGTTCTGGGTACATAGCATTGAACAGATAAAGTAGTTCTCTAGTTACAGAACTTACGTATCTCTCATCTCCCTATCTCTCTTTCTTCCCCACTCATTTGCTCAGTTTGTTGAAATCTTGCTCTCAACATTTGATTAAAGACTTAAATAAGTACATTTTACATTTAATGTTCTAATTTTTGATATTTGGACATTTGTGTTGCCTACTTTTAAATTTTTATTTAATAAATATTGGATATGGCACAGCCATAGTTGCTGAACAATCTTGCTTACATTAGAACATTTTTTAAAGGAGCAGATACTTTTTTGTGTGTTTGCAGTAGAACACCTTTCACTTTCCCATGATAGATACTCCATTGCTTTCAATTTGAAATTCCTGATAACAGATAGCATGACCAAATGAATACATGCTTTTAAGATAATCTCATCAAACTTTATTTTCCTCAGCAGAAGATAATAATTTGCTCTCAGGGCTGTTTAAAGATTAAATGATATGAAGTAGACACAAGTTCCTGGCATATCATTGAATGAAAATTCTTTTTCCCTCTTTAATTTACTCGATGGATTTACCTGTAGCAACTATTCATTTATTGTTCTAGTTCTGCTCCTTAGAGTTGTACAGAAAAAAAAATCCTTTATCCATATACAAATTATTGACATATTTTTAGAGTAATCTCTTCTTCTCACTAAATTTCCCTACATCCTTCAGGTTGTTATTAAACTCTACAGTAAAGCATTTCCTCACCAGATACAGATAGGTTGCATCTGATGGGACTTTAGTTTGTTCATTTCAACGTGGTTCAGTCACTGAATATGATGTTCTAGAAGTGATTTGACTTATGCAAGGTAAAACCAGTTGATCATTTATCTCGTTTTAGCCATTGGATGTCTATAAAGGTAACCCTGGTGTAGACACACTTTGAGCTTAGACACTCTGTTGACACATTTTGAATTATGGTCAATTAATCATCTTTCATTTATTTTTATCTGAATTTCTTTGAAGACTATGCCTTGTCATCCTTTTATTTTCACAATTGGTTTTGAAACAAATAATATCTTTACATACAATGCATTTCAGTTCTTCATTAGCCAATCCCATATATTAGTTGAATACCCACTATATGGCAACTGTAGTTTAGGCAATCCTCTAGATACAGAGGTTGAAAAGAAAATTAAGACACAGGCTTGCCCATGTGGACTTCACATGCAAATAGAAGAATATATGTGTAAAAAGCTAAAATCAGTGCAGTAGATGTTCACTTTAAGTCTCAAAGACTCCAACCACTGGCGTGCCTCTGAGAATTTGAAAAGGCTTGGATTGAATGCTGAATAAAGTGTATAAAGGGGGCAGCAAAAATCCATGGTGGAGAGAAGTGAGGTAAAGTTGGGGCATACTACGCAGAGAATGAAGCATGGATGAAGGATGAAGAGGTGAAGTTCAATTTGGATTTGGTTTTGGTACATGGCTGTTACTTGAGAGGAAAAAATAAATCCAGAAGGTGAAGGGGCTTGAATGACAAAATAAGTAAGTAAATAAGTAAATGACCCGTATTTACCTGTGGAAGAGCACTAAAAAAGATTCTAGGTCATGAAGACATTATTTAACCTTTTAGGATATTTTATATAGCTTAGAGTACAGAAAGAAGTAGGGCAAATTAGTGATTAAGAAACCATTTAAAAGTCTATGGTAATATTTTAGATGACAGATGATGAAGGCCTGAACTAAGGTATTGTTTGCATTTAATTCTATCTTTTCTGCATATTATATATACAAAATTATTGATCAAAAGATTTCTTTTGTCCAATCCCCTATAATACCTCTCTGTTAGAAACAGAGACACAATTCCAGGCTGACTACTACTTATCTATCATTATCTTTTGGTACAGCCAGAAATTCACTCAAATTATTATCATTCTGTTTATATCTTTGCATTTAATCTATAAAGATATAATAGAATTGTGAAATTGTACCTGTTACAAGTCCTCATTTCTTTGCAATTTTGAAAAGGAAACTAATTTTCATTGAAAACAATAGGTTCAAATGATTACATAGACTACAAGTAACTTTTAAATACTTTTTTTTTTTTTTTTTTTTTTTGAGATAGAGTCTCACTCTGTGGCCCAGGCTGAAGTGCAGTGGCTCAATCTTGGCTCCCTGTAACTTCTGCCTCCCAGGTTCAAGCAATTCTCTTGCTTCAGCCTCTTGAGTAGCTGGGATTACAGGCACGTGCCACCACACCTAGCTAATTTTTTGTATTTTTAGTAGAGACAGGGTTTCACCATGTTGGCCAGGCTGGTCTTGAACTCCTGACCTCTGGTGATCCACCCACCTCAGCCTCCCAAAGTGCTGGGATTACAGACTTGAGTCACAGAGCTTGGCCTTAAACTCTTTTTTTTTAAGTTGTAAACACTACGTCTTTATGTAGGTACATATATACACATACATTTGTATGTATTTACACACACTATATATCTTCCATTCATATTGAAACTATATGTGTGTGTGTGTGTGTGTGTGTGTGTATGTATTTTTAAAACCAGGTTTCTGTCACCCAAGCTGGAGTGTGATAATGCAACCCCAACTGACTGTAACTTCAAACTCCCGGGCTCAAGCTATCCTCCCACTTTAGCCTCCCAAGCAGCTAGGACTAGAGGCATGAATGACCACGCTTGGATATTTTATTTTTTTAATTTTTGTAGAGTCAAGGGTCTTGTTATGTTGCCTAGGCTGTTCTTGGTTCCTGGTCTCAAGTGATCCTCCTGCCTCCTCCTTTCAAAATATTGGGATCACAGGCATGAGCCACTGCACCCAGCCTGAAACAATTGACTTTTGCTTAAACTCTAAAAGGAAAATTTTTTCCAAAGTACACTTTTGATTTGTTTAATCCTTTGGAGAGGCTTGTCAAAACCAAAATAAAAATACAAGACTTATTCAGTTTTTGATATTTCATTAAAATTCATAGTTCTGAACAATCTTATTTTAACATCTGGAAAGACCAATTCCTTTAAGACAATAGAAACAAAGTTACAATAAAAAATCATCTATATTTACCTCCAAATTATGTTTCATAAATTGTTTAATAGCATCTTGCTGTGTCAAATAGTTTTACAAAGACTGTATTTTCTATAAGAATTACTTTAGAATTTTATAGTAGAATTTTCTCTAAGAATAAAATTTTTCAATTGGCCAATGTGAAACCAGTGTAGTAAAACCTGAGAAGGCTTGTAGTTTCATATTTCCAAATCTGAACTCAGAACAGACTTCCAAATAGTTTTACAGAAACCAAAATTTTTGCTACTATGTCACCAAAAACACATAAACATACAAATGAGTTCTTTTCTGTAATAAGACTAAATAAATACAGTTTGTGGATTTTGTTCTTCTTAACCTTTGTTTTGTTTCTCCCTCTCATTTGTTCTTAACCATCTCCCTCTCTTCTGTTCTGTCTTTCCTTTGTGTCTCTCTCCATGTTTTCTTTTTTCCCCATTATTTTAATTTCTTATTTGTTTTATCTCCCTATCCGTCTTTCAGAACCATGTCTCTCTGGAGTCTCCCTTGTCTCTTTTTTTCCCCTTGTAGTGTGCTTAATATGCCTACTCTCTTTCATTTTTAAGATTTGCTTCTCCATTCTTGTCATTCTTACTTCAGTGTTACTTGAATTGAATTTTTATTTCTCGTATTTCTCTGTTGCTTTCTCTGACTCTCTTGCTCTGGATCCTATGTGTATTTCTCTAATGAGTGTATATATTTTTTCTGACCCTTTCTTTGGTCCTTTTGCAGGTTTTCTCTATTTTAACTTTTTCATTTCCTTCCCAATTCCACTGATGTTTTCCACATTTTCCTTCTGGATTCTTAAATTTTTCTTTTTTATTTTTTCTCTTGTATATTTTATTATCCTTTTAGTAAGTCACAGTGACAAAGCAATAATGAAATAGTTTCAGGTACCATTTCACTGAAAATAGCATAAGTATTCATGTTTCATTGTATTGTTTTATCTGATGAACTTCAATGGATGTAATAGAAGTACTCTTGATTTTTAAGAAATACACAATTTATGAAATGTTTAAAGATTGTTATATGTGCTGTATATCCTATTCATCTTTCTCTAGCTACCTGGAGAAGCTTAACTCTTTGCTTAGAAGACAGAAATGATATTAGTGACAAAGTTCAGAAACTGAATTCAGGCTATTCTTTGATGGAATTGATTTACGGTTTTTTGCTTTTGTCTATGCAATTCAGAGAAGTCTTAACTTAATCCACATGTTTTGTGCATGCATACCAGAAGCCTCTCCCCCTCTATTGGTGGGTTCTGTAAATGTCTCAGGATGGATGAGAGGAAATGATAATGCTTATCTCTCTCATCATAGCTTATGAGTTTATTCCAGCATGTGATGCTATTTTATGCCTGTCAGGGAAATATTACCTAGATGATTGTTACTAATGAAAAAGGTGCAACATTATCGTTTATCTTTGCCCTTGTGAATTAGATCACTACATTAATCTTGCCTTTATGAACAAGTAAGGCATTTTGTCCCATGTGATGCACCAAATATAAAGCAAAATGTTTACCATAAATGGCTACAGCTTCACTGGTTTATTCATGGTCCACAAAAATGAAAATACCATATGGCTGTAATGCAGGCAACCACTTGAGAAGTATGGCCACTACTTTGTAGTCTTGTGTCAGAAGTACTTCTTGCTAGGCTATTGAACTGTTAGTATCGCTTGGGAAAGACAGATTTTCCAACTTTGTGTGTACACGCGCGCGTGTGTGTGTGTGTGCGCGCGCGCTACACTGCATTACAAAGCACCATCCCTGTATTGTGCTATAATTAACACTGGCCTTATTCTATCTTGCTTTTATGTTAAAGTAAGTTATCTAAATAAATCCATAAACATCTATGTATGTATAAATGAATAAATAAATATTGGCATGCATAAATGGGAAGAATTTCTTCTTCTTGCCTCAAAAAAAGGAAAGACCTGTGGGGGAGAGGGGCAAAATTAAAAATTCATAGTAGCATTATGAGTTTCTGTCTTTAACTTTTAATTGTGGAAAATGTTTATCAACTACTAGGACTTTTTAGTGAGAATTTAAAATATACAGGTATCTTTAAAAGGTTATGTCTGTCTGTGTATCTCTATTTATATCCGTAGCTCTATATCTACTTTTATATGTATTTTGTGGGACTGAAAGCAGTCTGTTCTGACTTTAGGAAACACATGCATATGTACACACATACAGACACATATACACATTGGGAAAATACTATGGATGAAAGACATTGAGTAATGCTTAAAAGAAAGTATACATCTTGGATGACAGATTTTAAAAATATTTTTAAAAAATACTTTTTATTTTACCAAAGAGAGTAGGTGAGGCTAATGAAAATCACTCTCAAAGACTGCATGTTGATTACAGCTTTACCACTTCTGATAAAAAAAAATTGAGACCTTTGCGTTTTAAAAATAAAATATGCAGTTATACAAAAGCTGGTATCTGATATTCACCTAGAGAATAAAACAGCAATATAATTCTCCTAACAGATTATTTTTAAAAACAAAAGAAGTTTATTTGTTGGGAAAACATAGAGTAGGACGCTTTAAATTTTTTCATCTTTGTTAATGTACCTTAGTCCTCCTGATATTATTAGTTTAACACTTGCTTTACATTTGGGTAGCTAAATGAAATTTGACAGCTATTGAGTAGCATGATTAATTATTGAAGGGCAGTAATTTTATAACCATAGTTTTGGAAGAAAAAGCAATAAAAAGTTACCAAAATCTAACATTAAAAATAGAAATGTTTTATTCAATGTATCATGATAATTGACCCCTTGATGTGTGTGCTGCGAAACCTCACAAAATTGCCTACTAAACGTTATGTTTTCCACAGCCAAAAGAAACTGCAAGTTAAGCTCAAACTGAATTGAAATAGAGATACACAGCTTTTATGGATCTAACCACGCAGAAATGTATTACATAATCAACGCTCACAGTATGTATTAACACTAAAGATAAAGCAAAATGCATTTGTTTTATTTATTTTTAAAAATTTTTACTTAAACGTTCTATTTTGTGTTATTGCCATCACAATGAATATTATTTCATTCAATCTAGTTGCACACATCAATGTCATGGTTCAACTTCTGAAAACATTATTATAAGAAAACAAAATAACTTTTACAATTAAATAAAGTACATTCTCACTCTTCATTTAATTACTGAAGCTAGAAAAATCTAAAAAACCTTCCAGCTGCAAATAGTATGAATTATGTGGCTAAAAAAATCATGTGTTCTTTTTTCTGAATTATTGTACAATATAAATTTTGATTCTTAAATATGACTTCAGAGAAATAGAGTTTTTTCTGCACATGAGGTAATTATTTATAAGAGAAATAGCAAGTATAAGATATGATTGGTAAATCTTTCATGCCTCTGGGTTTATTTACAAATTAATTCTAACGCAATATATTTTTCCTTTAGATATTATTATTTATTTTTTTTAAATTTAACAGTTCTATATTAGATTTTATACTTTTCAGAAAGATTTCTTTGTATTACATATTAATTTATTTAGTAATTTTCTGTATTCAATGTAAAATTTAGAAAACTCACAAAAGCCGTGTATTTCAAACAATAGTCACATTATAATAATGCAAGTTCCTATGGAAACATATTCCTAAAAATAAAACATTTAGAAATTTTTATTGAAATTTTTAAAAGAAAAAGTATCTCTTTGTATAACCCATCTAAATTAGTTTATGGATGTGATACATAGGCAACATATGTAATACACTTTATCCCTTAGCTTATATTTTATTTTAAATGTATTGTTTTAAAGCATCTTTTGGCTACAACAACAGCATGGACAACAACTCTATTTTAAGGCTTTGCTAATTAACCCTCTATCCATCCCCAACTTATTAGAACTACCCATATGTTTTTAGGAAGAGGGGAAAAACATATAATTGAACATTTGGAAATTTTAGTGACTTAAAATATTGTCTTACATGTTGAAGAATATTGAGAAACAGGTGGGTCCAAGATGGTTAAAATAAGAGTCGTTTGTGGCTTTCACACGGTGTCTGGTACAACGTATGCTACATTCAGTAGTTCATTCTGCAGTGATGTGCCACTTACACCCTACATCACACCATAACTTTAACAAAGCATTGTTCCTGCTATAGATCTGTGAGTGGAAATGACTGACTCACTTTCTTGGCTTTGATGCCTCCAGTAGCAATTTATCCTGGTGTGTTAAATGTGAAGGTAAAACCATTAAAAGTGGTGCACACCAGAGGTTGGTTTCATAAACTCGTTATTTTTCTTTTCCTTTTCCTCTCTTCTTTTATTCTTTTTTTTTTTTTTTTTTTTTTTTTTTTAAGGGGAAAACTACTTTTTAGTATCTAGGCATGAAAGAAGCACAAAATGAGAATTTAAAATGATAAAGCCTGAATGGAATTTGTATCATTTCCTTTTCTTGCTTTAGCCTTTGTCACTATAATACAAATGTCATGGAAGTAAGAATAAAACATCTCAGGCATTAGGATTGAATGATAGCTCATTCATATGACAATGACTGAACTGAGGACAGAACATTTCTCAGAATGTAGCCATTCTTGTGGCAAAGATTATAATGACAAGGAGAAATGGTACAAAATTAACCAATTCTTGGATCTTTATAAAGAAATCTTATGAGTTTCCTCTAAGGTAGTGCTATATGTTATATTAGCTAAGGAGTAAAATGGGGGAGAGAAAAAAAAAAAAAAAAAAAAAAAAAAAAAAAGCCTTCGTTATGTCCAAATCAAACTTGTTCAGTTTGATTGTTGAGAGAGGAATCGCGCTTAGCAAGGTCCCTGTTTCGACCAGTAGATGTCGCCCCAAGCAACAGAAATACCCCAGGGGCTCAGAGAGCTGATTAGGATGATATAACCACAAAGGACACAATTAAAACACACACACACACACATACACACACAGAAAGCTCATCAGTGATAAATTTTGTGTTTTAGTAAAGCATTATATAGTTTGGGTTTTAATCTTCTCTAAACAAAATGCTACACGTTCTTGCCACGATGAAGGGTGTGTCTAATAGGGTCCCGGGAGCATGGCTTTGAGAGCATAATGCTGTCAGGACCTGTAGCTACCCAGCTTTACTTCCCTATTGGATTTATTGGGCCTGTTGCTCCCTTGGCAAGTGGCTAGAATTGCTTTTTAACCCTTGCCTGGACTTTGACTTACTTTGTTAACTGGGTTTACACTGAATATGAAACAGATTTGCTGGGGGAGGATATGTACTGTTTCTACTGCTACTGTTTAGGAGCTGTGGGGGCAGTGAGAGGTGCCAGTTGTGGGCATTTTTTCTTCTCGCTCTGTCTTTCACAGGGTGAATAGAATTACTGGTTTTTAATTTTTTTTTCTTCTGCTTATGTCAAAGGCACTATAGCTGAGTACTATTTGTGTGTGTATTTGTGTGTGCATGTGTGTGTACACACGTTCTATTCTAACATTTTTCTTCATTTGGTGATCTTTACAAACCACATACAATAAACCATTCTCTTATGAGCAGCTTCAGCTTGAAATGCAAATGCCACAAAAAGCACATTTCTTTTCACCCAAGAGCCTCATTCAATCTCCTGTGGGCACTCATCGTTCTGCATCAGTTTGCCTGGGGTTAAGTTGAATACTTTCAGGGAAGATGACAAGTTAGAAAAGTTTATGAGGTCACAGAGCCTTCCTCCAGTCAATACAATACACATTCCCTCCATGTATTTTAGAGACTCCTGAAATGTCTTCTGTTTGATGAGTTCAAGTGGATCAAGGCAGGAGTGACTTGAAACCATTTGTATTTTAAAATCACCATTTCCATGTCTTTAAATGCTGGATGACGGTTATGTATCTAATGACCATGGCCTAATTTATTACAGCCAAGTGTGTGCTGTGTAACCCTGTTAGCGAGAGCTCTCTTAATTCCTGTGCAGGATGGCTGCACCACATTCTACCCTAACTTAAAGGGGACTTTTAACATCGACTGAAATTCAGATAACCTGAGGTGATATGTTTAGCTTGTCCTGAAGCTTGTCCTAAGAGTGTTCTGGCTTTTTCTGTGTCCCTTGAAGTGCTGGTAAAGGTGACAGCCTCACAGATCTCTTTTGTTCCAGTCTAAAAAAATCAGTCAGTTTTCCATTAGTCCTCACTGGCTCTTTTGAACACCAGGCTTTTATTTCACACTTAAAAGAAAATCTGTCAAGTATTTTGGTCACCAAATATATCCTACCTACAAATGTCAGATGGTGATGATTAGATTCTATATACTAGACACCCATTTTAAAAATCCAGTGTTCTGTCACTCTAATTCTGTGCCTTTAAAATAATGGCCTTTATTTGCAATACTTATGATATTTTGTAGTCTGCTTGGATTTAGGTGTGAGAAAAGGTTGGATAGTATATATATGTAATGCTAGAAATCTATAGAAAGAACACAAGCAAGTGAAAGGTAAACAAAGCTGATATATTTTCTCTTAAAAAGTGTAGGTAAAAAGTATGGAATAGCGGATGAATTTATTTTATTTCAGATGTAAAAGGATAGAGCAAATTGATAACTATTTTCATCTGAATATAAAATCTGACTATAAATTATAAGAAAAGCTACATATTATAAAGCTAAATGTGATATTGTCCCTTTAAATGTTCTATCCTTTGCAGCTTTGCTTGTCTCCCTGGCTCCTAAGATTGCCTGATCCTCTTTTCTGGAATTCTTTCAATTAGTTTTGGATCTGTCACCCTAAAGTCTCTGAAATTGCTTATTTGAAGAGATTTCAATATTTACTCTGATGACATTTTTGATTCTCAACACATAGGAATTCTTAGCAGTTTTGAATTTACTTTGTATCCTTTAGTCCATATAAATCTGGCAATCAAGATTTCTCTCAGTTTAATTTGCTTTCTGTTGAGGATTTAAATGATATTATCCTGAAGCTTTAGCCAACCACTTCCAGCCCCTAATCCTTGGCCTTCCTCACTGGTGAAAGGCTGTTCTCAGTTCTCTTGGTTCAGTTTAACCCTCCTAGTTAATCTCTGACTTCTGGTAAATTGCCATCATGTTTAAAATCTGCAATTGTAACTCTCTTAAAAAAAATCCTGCTCACAAAGGACAATATGACTAACTTATATCATCTTATTTTTTAATATAACTAAGAGCGGTGGAAGAAAGTCACTGCCGATCAGCTCTAGGAATATCTTAACTGTCATCAGATCTAGAATGAATTTCAGTCAGGATTTTTGTCCTTTCATAGCACATAAATTGCACTTCTTAAAGTTAGAAATGGTCTGGCTGTCTTACTGACACTCTCAGGCTCTTTATAGTTTCTGCTCCTAGGCCTTTGGCTGGGCAGCTGCTGCCTTCCAACAGGAAATTTATTAAAATGCATTTCAATCCTACAAAGGTCTATCTGGCATTGGTTATTAGTTTTGTTTTTTATTTAATTCCAGTTTCCTTTAGCCAGGACTAGTCAACAGATTATGTCCCTTGCATAATAGAGTCCCTTAAGGGTTAGATCTGAATGCTGTAAAGATTTATACATTAACACATACACAGTTCTGGAAGATACACTCTGCTTAGCCATATACATGTAGATGACATACAGATCATTTACTCCATGAAATATTATACAAGTTCATTTTAGTGGATCTGTTTACATGGATAGCTGACTTACTATGGGGAAATTGCCAACATTTTCTAAAATTGAATCCAGATAAGACAGAATTCTTTTTGATTGGAACTTATCCCTAGTTCGATCAACACTCTTCCGTCACGGTGAAATTTGGCAACTCATTCATAGCACTGGTCCCAAAGGGAAAAACCTTGGTTTTATGCACGACTCTACTCTGTCATTGATGAATTGTGTAAATATAAATATTAAACTGACATATTTTTCTTTAAGAAATATAGCAGGGATAAAGTAAATAATATCTACTCAAGATCTGAAAGTGTTGCTTTCTGGTTACCTCTTTTCATTTGTAGTACTGAAATTCCTTAGTATTTGAACGAATAGTGCAAGCACGTTCTAAATGTATACATTTTAATACTAATTTTAGGAAAGCTAACAGTATTTTACTTCCTAACAATAGCATATTGAACTTGATTTATTCTCTGAATGGAATGTCCTTGAGAGAGGAATAGATTTGATGACCCCTTGGTGACAAAGTTCTTACTGTGCCATGTTCTAGTTAGCTAGATAACTAGGAGGTGTAATAGAGGACAACATTGAACATTTCCCACAATGGAAATTCCAATTTTGGTTAAATTATGATAAGAATTTTGAGACTTACAACAGGAATATCCAACTCTCAGTGGATCAGAAGCTGTCATTTGTTTTTAATGCTACAACCATACTTTCTTATAGCTTGATGCAACTAAGATAATACGTAAATTCCAGTTAACAGTCAGCAAGGATGCACATGATTAACAACTGGAACAACTGGGTCTATTTTTAAGCAGAAGCTCACTTTTACTGTTAAAAAATATGCCATGAGGAGGGTTTCTATTAAAGTTGTGTTTAGGGATAGTATTTGATTAGGGTATATAGCTATACAGATTCTGCCCAGAATCTGGATCTTCTTCCTGAGGACTATATGCAAAGGCAGTGAAACATAATAAAAATGGCACTGCATTACCATCTGAGCTATTGAGCCTCAGATCTGAAAGCATTCCTTGGATGGATTAAGTTAGAGCTCAAGGAGATCCTTTTCTAGATTTGTGAAAGCTAAACATCTAGAACAAAGGCAAACTGAAAGATACCTCTTGTAGTCCACACTTTCTTTCATATACATCCAGTGGATATTTGATCTTACTGATTTGCATATTAAATTTATAAATTTATGGTCTAGATTTTTACTGTATACAGGGTGACATGATGTACTTACAAGCATGATTTATAAATGGAAAAGACTAGAAACAACTCAAAAGTCCATTAATAGGGATATGGTTAACTAAGTTATGATATACCCAATCAATGGAATACTATGAAACTGTTTTAAAAAATGAGAAAATATAGGGAAATGGAAAATTCTTCATAAAATATTAAGATTAAAAATGTATACAAATGTGGTTACATGTTATTTCTGGTGTCATCATGTAAGGAAAAGGACTTGCATGTGTTTGTATTTATGTAAGAAAATAGTAGAAAGACAAACCAAAAGTCTAATAAAAATGTCATTTTGGAGGAGATGGGAGCAGAAAAGGAGTAAGAGTAAAATTTATACTTTGGAGCTTTTTATAGTCCATGTTTTTTTCAATGTAGTGCTTTTCAAAAAATTAAGTGAAATAAATTTTATTCATATGCAGTACTTACTGTGCTCCCTAATATTTAATTTTTACATTTCTTTCACAACTTTCACAAAAATTTTGTGGCTCTCAATATAAACAATGGGAGCAATTTGTCATATAGTATGTATGGTTCCCATGAAATGCAGCACTCATCATTAAACACATGGGTCAGGCACAGTGGCTTATGCTTGTAATCCCAGCACTTTGAGAGGCTGCTGCTGGAGGATCACTTGAGCCCAGGAGTTTGAGATAAGCCTGGGCAACATAGGGATACCCTGTCTCAAAAAATAATTTTAAAAGATTAGCTGGGCTTGGTGGCATGTGCCTGTAGTCCCAGCTACTTGGGAGGCTGAAGTGAGAGGGTCGTTTAAGCCCTGGTGGTTGAGGCTGCAGTGAGCCGTGATTGTGCCACTGCACTCCAGGTTGAGCAAGAGTGAGATCCTGTATCAAAAACAAACAAATAAACAAGAACAAAAGCACACATGGTCTACAGTATCTAGTTGTATGACCTTATGAAAATAATATATTTTCTTAGACTTCAGTTTGCTAAAATGGAATTATGAGTGCTTCACAGGATTGGTGTGAAGCTAAAATTATACCATGTAGGTTAAAATGAAGGCTGTTTACTTTTCTATTACTATGGTTACTAGAAGAATCAACTTAAACATTTATCTAGAAGTTTCCTGTAAAGAAAAGAGAGTCTAGATTTTTTTTTTTTTTCATTATTTTGTGTCTTCATTTCATTAGAAGTCATGGGATTATCTTGGCAGTTACCCAAAGATACCATATGCTTTTCCCCTCACTCGTACTTGCATAAAAGAAACATGAAAACACTTGACAAATGATAGCCCTAGATAAATACAAATGCAGATATTGGTGCAGCTGTTTAATTTCTGGTTGCTATTTGCTTCATATTTATGGTAACGTAGTACATTATAGGGACTGGCTAGAACGTACTTTAAAACTCTTGGCAACTCTGTTGCTTGCACTCTATATGAGGGTTTTGCATGATTGAAGGTGGACTAGGTCAGATGAAACCAGGGTCAGAACTGTGATGACCTCTAATGCCTTGTCTGAGATGGCTTCACACTGTACAAAAGAAAAAGTGTTTTCTTCGTGTCTCCTGAAATCTATCAGTTTAAATAAATAAAGACTCATTCTTTAGAGTGAGGAGGAGGAGAAACAGAATAAGCTATATTTTCTATCATTATTATTACTGGTAAATGGAGCAAGGTTAAATAAAGAATAGAAAATATAGTAGCTTATAATAATGTTTTCGTAGTCCTGGGGAAGGCTGTGATGCATGTGTAGCTGCAGAAATGAGAATCTGGGTGGCTGGAACAGAATTCTCTCTCACCCTACCTTTCTTCTATTTTGATTCTTCCTTTTCTCTCTTAACCAGTTTACCATCAGTCCTCAGTATTACCTTATAGCACTCTGTCCAAATACCTTCTTCAAGGGCTGACTCAGCCTTCCACCAATTGCTGGGTGAATTGGTTGCTGAAGATTCACAGCTACATTCTTCACTGGGCATTGCTCCAGCAATGGAGAACTGCCCACTTCTCTTCTTCACTAGATGATGGTGGAATAGCGATCCTTCACTAGAGATGGTGTAATAGAGATCCACTGCCTCAATTAGTAATAACTCTGTAGTGGCATCCAAGTTCTGCACATAGTTGGTGAAGTCTACCATCATATCACATGGAGGGTCAATTTCTTGCTTTCTCTGCCCCTGCTTTCCTCATTTCCTAACCAGTGGAGCTGCTAATAGCCTCCCCAATAAACCTGAATGAAACTCAAGGTTTTCTCCGGAGAACCTAATCTAATATAAACCTAGTGGTAGCTTTAGTAATGGTAGAAGTGTCTGTGTTTGACTTTCACTGCTTCTGAAGTCATGAACAATTAAGTATGCTCCTCTAAGCTCTAGGGTCCTGAGCTACAGGATCAATTTTGTTTATCCTCTGCCCCTAGTCATTCAGTTATTTCAAGGTGTCTCTTCTAGATTTGGGCTACAGATCTTCAAGCCCAGAAAATGTTTCTAAAAATCCTCAGAATAATTCTTATAAAATAAAGTTATTCTCCAGAGAGCAATTTGGAATTTCTAGGCTGAACTTAATTTAAAGAAAGAATCATCTTCAAGTATTGCCTTAAATTTTACTTTAAGCTTGTTTCAGACCAACATCAACCCCAAGATTGGTCTTCGATTTTCTTGTATTTCCCCTAGGTTTTGGTCAATATTCGATTAAGTCACTAATGGAAAAACCTGTCTTCAATATCTGACTTTTCATCATTGAAGAGATGTAAGTTGTATCCTTACGGCTACTACTAGGGAACTAAAAATGACACTAAGTGATATTTATTTCTTTTTCTGAATCTTTACTGACTCATAGCCATTATTAAATACTAGCTCAAATTCCACCATATGCCAGACTAGACCATTTTCTGACTAGACCATTCTCTTCCTGATTGTCTTCAATTTTGAAATTCTGGTAGTGATAAAACCATTATGATTTAGCAGCTGCTAATTTATTGACTTAATTTCCTTTACTGTTTCCACAACTCCAAAAGTAGATTAAAGATATTTTTAAAAATATTTTTGTTACTCTTGCTATTCACTAGAGCATGTAACACAGGAGTCGTTAAACCTACAACAATCAATCAACTCTTACAATAACAGGTAATTAATCTGTGAAAAAGAAGGCTGAAATCTAAATGATACAAATTATATATTTTACTCTATAGAAAGGAAGTTTAGTTTAGGGGTGGAACTGTGGTTAGCGGATGACACTTTTACAACAAACGAGTTCAAATCCTGGAATCACAAGATTCCAGCTGGTGACTTTGGCAAATCCCTTAATACCTCTGAACTTTAGTTTTCCCCACTTTAAATTTAGGAGTATAGCTATCTATATCCCAGAGTTATTGGAAGCTTGATGACTCACAATGAATACAAAGCACTTAATACAGTGATTAAAGAATCATTATTTTATCAAAATATTACTGGTACAAAATTATGAATTAACTATTGTAGAGAAAAGAGTATAATATTGTATTAAAATGGTATGAAAATCAAAAACCTTTCTAACATTTTACTATTTTTTATTTTTTTCTAATTATAAAAAATGTAGATCCTTAAATAGAACGAAATAGTTTTAGGAAAAGGCTTTAGGTCAGAACATAGTCATGCAAATCTTCGTTCCAGATATCTTGATCATTTTGATCAATGGAATAAAATAGAAGATGCAAAATGAGATTTTGTACCCATATGCTCAGGTTAGATCTTCACCAATCACTCTTGCCCATTTCACTTCTCTATGCCTCTATTTATGATACTCTATGAAATCTCCTCTAACTACATCCTGTTATTTTTATATTCTCTGTTTCTTACACAAACTCTGAATCAAAATTTATCATCTTTCAGTACCCAGACTTTAATGTTTTCTCTTCAAGTAAAGCTGGAGAAAGAGTGGAAGGTGGTTCATTGTCTTAGTTACATATTGCTGTGGTACAAATTAACACAAATTTAGCAGCTTAAAACAGCAAACATATACTATTGCACAATTTTTGTGGTTTAAGGATCTAGACATGGCTCAGCTGGGTGCCTCTGGCTAAAGGTCCCTTACGAGGCTGTAGCCAGGTTATCATTCTTATTTGAAGCAAAGGTCTTGTGTTAGTCCATGTGAATTGCTATAAAAGAATACCTGAAGCTGGGTAATTCATGAAGAAAAGAGGTTTATTTTGGCTCATGATGCTACAGGCTGTAGAAGAAGCATGGTACTGGCATCTGCTCCTGGTGAGGCCTCAGGAAGTTTACAATAATGGTGAAAGGTCAAGGGAGAACCAGTGCATCACATGGTGAGAGAGGGAGGAAAAGATAGGGGGCAGATGTCACACTTTTAAACAACAAGCTCTTGCATTAACTATCAGTGTATGAAATCACTCATTACCATGGAGTCAGCACCAAACCATTCATGAGGGATCCACTCCCAAGACCCAAACATTTTCCAGCAGGCTTTCCCTCCAACATGGGTGATCACATTTCAGCATGAGATTTGGAGGAGAGAAAACATCCAAACTATATCAGGTCTCATCTGAAGGCTTGACTGGGGGAAAACTATGTCCAAAAGGACTCATATGACTGTTGCAAGGATTCAGTGCCTCTTGGGTTATTATATTGAGGGTCTTGGGTCCTTACTGAACATTGGCTAGAGGCCTCACTCAGTGCCTTGCCATATGAGTTTCATAGACCAACTCACAATATGGCAAAGTGACATTTCATTACTTTACCATGTTCTCTACACATTATGTTCACTTGAAACAAGTTACTAACTCCAGTCTTCACTCAAAGGGAGGGGATTATAGATGGGCATGAACACCAGAAGGCAGGGATCACTGGAGTCATCTAAGAGACTGTCACAGCAGTCATGATTGAGAAGCATTCTCTTTACTATGCTGCACCAATAGTAACATGTTAAATGTAACACTGCCTTTTATTAAATGGCTACATTTTTTGATAGATTTTCTATGATGTCTATCGCAATTGTTTTCCAAAGATCCCTCATCTGTATAAATTTGGTCAAACTTTCAGCATTTAAAATGTTGTCTGGAGCAAAGTGACTCATGATGTGACTGGAAAATGAGAAGGCTTGTTTATTTTTATCTTGGATGCATCATGTACTTACTGTTGTTGACTCTAGCTTAGAGAGTTGCCAAATAGCTGGTTCTTTCTCATTTATAAAAATAAGGCAACAATTTTAGCTTGCCAATAATGGAGCTATGAATAACAATATTTTAAAGCACTTCTCTATAGTGCTTTGAAATCACCCATGTGTTCTTATTGCCAATAACTTTTAAACAAAAGTAAAAACACTAAAGCCACTTTTGTACTTGGCGTTCATAGACATATTTTAACAATTTACTGGAAAGAAATTCTTGATTCCATATTCTTAATTTTCAGGTAACTGTTACAGTGAACTTGGGGATTCATATTAGTACATGCACTTCATTTGTAAATAAGAAGCATTATAATAGAATAAATAATCAATTCAGTATAATTAACATGAACAGAGAACCAGCTTTTTAAGCCTGTTACTTCATACCCTGTCACTCCATTTTGTCTTAAATATGAGTCTTTTAGACAGTTGATGACAGCTATCTCAACTTGGAAATGCAATACCAACATTTATTGAATTGAAAATAGACCCTTCAAGTCATATTTTGGCATTGCAAAGTTAAAATTAGATCCCACTTCAAACAGGTTTTTTTAATTAGGAAGCATCCCTAACAAAAGACCTTGCATCCCACTGAACATTGAACCATTATGCTAATTGGAATGGCCACTGTATAAGTCTTGGGTGGATCTGAAGAAAGTAGTAGTTATTCTTGCCTGAGTTTCCAACCACACTCATTTTGCTAAATTGCATTTTCTTTTGGAAAGCAGTCTGATAGGCTACAAGTGTTACTAATTCTATTAAATACTCCCTTTTTCATTGTTCTTTCATATTTAATGATCAGAAAACTTAACCACTGTCTATTTTTAAATGATGTATTTCCATAAACAGATTGAGAGACTTGAATAACTGTCTTATGGTAAATAGATTTTCTTGAATGACCACCCTATTCCTTTTAATTTTTCTAAGTTGAAATTCTAAGTTATGCGAATGGTAAAATTATGTTTGGAGAAATATGTAATTATATAGTTGGTTGAGATAATTCACTTTGAAAATTGGCAGTGATAATATATATGTTACAGGCTCAAATTTAACCAGTCTTCTAACAGTGTTTGCAACATACATATTCCTTCCCACTCTTCCTTCCTCATTTCCTTCTGCTTTTCAAGTGTCTGTGATCCAGAAGGACTTGTCCATATCCTCTTGAGGGAGCATGTCGAAAAAAGCAAAGCTACGGCAGATAATTGGAGACAAGTTATTTTTAAAAGCCTAATGAACATTATTGTTATCTACTGATGGAGCCCTTTCAAATATATTGCTCTCTCTCTCTCTCTCTCTCTCTCTCTCTCTCTGTGCATGTGTGTGTATGTGTCTGAGAGGGAGAAAGAGAGAGAGAGAGAGAGAGAGAGAGAAATATTTGCCAATATAATATGTAACACAGAGGGAAATTTTAACAGGTTTCATTTTATGCTACATTTCCCATCAAAAATGTCCAGACTTGTCTTTCTTCCATAATTGTGCTTCTTTTGAACTGTTTCCACATTTTCCCCACATTCCTTCCTTTTCTTTACTTAAGGTGTTTCTCCACCAACATTTTAACATTTTATGTTTATTTATCATTCTCCATTTCTTCAAAAAGGTACATCAATTAGAGATAATTTATAATAAACATGATATGGTTCGGCAGTGTCCCCACCCAAATCTCATCTTGAATTATAGCTCCCATGAGTCCCATGTTTCATGGGAAGGAGCCAGTGAGAGGTAATTTAATTATGGGGTAGATTTTCGCATGCTGTTGTCATGATAGTGAATAAATCTCAGAAGATTTGATGATTTTATAAAGGGAAGTTCCTCTGCACACACTCTTACCTGATGCCATGTTAGGCATGCCTTTACTCCTTCTTCACTTTCTGCCATGATTATGAGGCCTCTTCAGTCACGTGAAACTGTGAGTCCATTAAACCTCTTTTTCTTTATAAATTGCCCAGTCTTGGGTATTTTCTTCATAGCACTATGAAAATGGACTAATACAGTAAATTGGTATTGGTAGAGTGGGGTACTGTGATTAAGACACCCCAAAATGTGGAAGCAACTTTGAAACTGGTTAACAGGCAGAGGTTAGAACAGTTTGGAGGGCTCAGAAGAACATAGGAAGATGTGGGAAAGTTTGGAGCTTAAAGACTTCCCAAAGACTTGTCGAATGGTTTTAATCAAAAAGTCCAGGTTGAGGTGGTCTCAGATGGAGATGAGGAACTTATTGGAAAATGGAGAAAGGTGATTTTTGCTATGTTTTAACAAAGAGACTGGTGGTATTTTGCCCCATCCTAGAGATCTGTGGAACTTTGAATTTGAGAGAGATGATTTAGGGTATCTCATGGAAGAAGTTTCTAAACAGCAAAGCATTCAAGAGGTGACTTGGATGCTTCTTAAAAACATTCAGTTTTATTCATTCATAAATATATGGTTTGGAATTGAAACTTACATTTAAAAGTGAAGTACAGCATAAAAGTTTGGAAAATTTGCAGCTTAATAATGTGATAGATAAGAAAAACCCATTTTCTGAGGTGAAATTCAAGCTGGTTGCAGATATTTGCATAAGTAATGACGAGACAAATGTTAATCACCAAGGCAATGTTTCCAGGGCATATCAGAGGCCTTCACAGCAGCTTTTCCGTCACAGGCCCAGAGGCTTAGGAGGAAAATATGGTTTTATGGGCGAGCCACAGTGCCTTGTTGCTTTGCAATGTCTCAGGACTTAGTGCCCTGCATCCCAGCCATGGCCAAAATGGGCCAATGTGCAGCTCAGGCAATTGCTTTAAAGGATGCAAGCCCCAAGCCTTGGTAGCTTATATGTGGTGTTGGGCCTGAGGGTACACAGAAGTCAAAAACTAAAGTTTGGGAATCTTCACCTAGATTTCAGAAGATGTATAGAAATGCTGGATGTCTAGGCAGAGGTGTGTTGTAGAGACAGAGCCCTCATGGAGAACCTCTGCTAGGGCAGGGCAGAAGGGAAGTGTGGGGTGTGAGCCCCTGTACAGAGTCCCCACTGTGGCACTGCCTAGTGGAGCTGTGAGAAGAGGGGCACTGTCCTTTGCATCCCAGACTGTTAGATCCACTGACAGCTTGCACCATGTGCCAAGAAAAGCCACACTCAATTCCATTCCATGAAAGAAAAGCAGCCAGGAGAGGGTCTGCACCCTGCAAAGTTATAGGGGTGGAGCTGTCCAAGGCTGTAGGAACCCACCTCTTGCATCAACATGACCTGGATGTGAGACATGGAATCAAATGAGATCATTTTGGAGCTTTAAGATTTGACTGCTCTGCTGGATTTCAGACTTGCATGGGGACTATAGCCCCTTCATTTTGGTCAATTTCTCCCATTTGGAATGAGTGTATTTACCCAATGCTTGTATCCCCATTGTCTTGCTTTTGATTTTACAGGTTCATAGGAAGAAGGGACTTGCCTTATCTCAGATGAGACTTTTGACTGTGGATTTTTGAGTTAACACTGTAATTAGTTATTAAGTCTTTGATAGATTATTGAGAAGGCATAATTCATTTTGAAATGTGAGGACATGAGATTTGTGAAGAGCCAGGGGTGGAATGATATGGTTTGGCTCTGTCCTCACCCAAATCTCGTCTTGATTGTAGCTCCCATAATCCCCATGTGTCATGGGAGGGACCTGGTGGGAGGTAATTGAATCATGGGGGTGGGTTTTCCCATGCTGTCATCATGATAGTGAATAAGTCTCATAAGATCCAATGGTTCTATAAATAGCAGTTCCCCTGCACCTGCTCTCTTGCCTGCCACTGTGTAAGACATGCCTTTGCTCTTCTTTCACCTTGTGCCATGATTGTGAGGCCTCCCCAGCCAAGTTGAACTGTGACTCCATTAAACCTCTTTTTCTTTATTAATTACTCAGTCTCAGAAATTACCCAGTATTTTCTCCATAGCAGTATGAAATAGACAAGTACAATACATATCTGTATTTTTAAACAGAAATATATAGTGTATCAAGTTTGTATATGTCTTCATTATACATTTTTCTAACCTCATATTTTTATTATTCTTCCATGTCTTTTATTTTCATGTAACATTAAACCTTTGTTTATTTTATCATCTTTTCTCATTTGCAATGAGTCCGTGTCATGCCACAAGTAACTCGAAATCCTGAAGCATTTTTTTTCTTTCAATAATTTGGTGTTTGTCTTGTTTTGACTTTTTCCCTGAGTTACTTTCTGAATTTCTGTCCTTATTTTAAAGTAAAAATTATTGAGAAGAAGATCTTGAATTATAGTGAGAGGTGACAGCATGCTGGCTGCCCTCACAGCCCTCACTCCCTCTTGGCACCTCCTCGGCCTCGGGGCCCACTCTGGCCACACTTGAGGAGCCCTTCAGCCCACCCCTGCACTGTGGGAGACCCTCTCTGGGAGGGCCAAGGCCAGAGCCTGCTCCCTCTGCTTGCAGGGAGGTGTGGAGGGAGAGGCACAGGCGGGAACCAGGATTGCTTACAGCGCTAGCAGGCCAGTGCAAGTTCCGGGTTGGCGTGGGCTCAGCGGTCCCCCGCACTCAGAGAGGCCAGCTGGCATCGCCGGCTCGGGGCAGTGAGGGGCTTAGCACCCAGGCCAGCAGTTTCAGAGGGTGCGCTGGGTCACCCAGCAGTGCCGGTCCACCAGCAGCTGTGCTGGAATTCTCACAGGGGCAGGGCTTGGGACCTGCAGCCCACCATGCCAGAGCCTCCCCGACAAGCACCGCCCCCTGCACCATGGCATCCGATCCCATCGACTGCCCAAGGGCTGAGGAATGCTGGCACAGGGTGGGGGACTGGTGGGTAGCTCCACCTGCAGCCCTGGTGCAGGATGCACTAGGTGAAGCCAGCTGGGCTCCTGGGTCTAGTGGGGACTTGGAGAACCTTTTTATCTAGCTAAGGGATTGTAAATACACTAATTAGCACTCTGTGTCTAGCTCAGGGTTTGTAAATACACCAATCATTACACTGTATCTAGCTAACCTAGTGGGAACTTGGAGAACTTTTCTAACACTCTGTGTCTAGCTAAAGGATTGTAAAAACACCAATCAGCACTCTGTGTCTAGCTCAGGGATTGTAAATGCACCAATCAGCACTCTTCAAAATGGACCAATGAGCTCTCTGTAAAATGGACCAATCAGCTCTCTGTAAAATGGACCAATCGGCAGATGTGGGCAGGGTCAGAAAAGGGAATAAAAGCAGGATGCCCTAGCAAGCAGTGGCAACTCACTTGGGTATCCTTCCGTGGTGTATTAGCTTTGTTCTTTTGCTCTTTAAAATAAATCTTGCTGCTGCTCACTCTTTCGGTCCGCGCTGCCTTTACGAGCTGTAACATTCACCGCAAAGGTCAGCAGCTTCACTCCTGAAGTCAGCGAGACCACAAACCCATGGGAAGAATGAACAACTCCAGACAGGCTGCCTTTAAGAGCTGTAACACTCAACAAGAAAGTCTGCAGCTTCACTTCTGAAGTCAGCGAGACCACAAACCCACCAGAAGGAAGAAACCATGGACACACCTGAACATCTGAAGGAACAAACTCTGGACACACCATCTTTAAGAACTGTAACACTCACCGCGAGGGTCCACTGCTTCATTCTTTAAGTCAGCAGAGACCAAGAACCCACCAATTCCGGACACAATGGCTTTTCTTTTGTTCTTTTTTTTCTGGTTGGCTTGTTCACGCAATAAAAATACAATATATATTAAAAAAATACAATATATATTAAAAAATACACTGTATATAAAACAAAAGGCAAGAGTTTTTTTTGTTCATTTGTTTTTGAGATGGAATCTCACTCTATCATCTAGACTGGAGTGCAGTGGTGGGATCTAGGCTCACTAAAGCCTCTGCCTCTTGGGTTCCAGCAATTCTCCTGCCTCATCCTCATCCAAGTAGCTGGGATTACAGGCATGCACCTCCATGCCCAGTTAATTTTGATATTTTTAGTAGAGATGGGTTTAGCCATGTGGGCCAGGCTGGTCTCGAACTCCTGACCTTAGATCATGTGCCCATATCGATCTCTCAAAGTGCTGGGATTACAGACATGAGCCACAGCGCCTGACCAAGGCAAGGTTTTTAATCAAATGTTTCTTTATACAGCCTATTAAATCAAAAGTCAACAAATGATCTATGAATATTTTAAGTATATATGTGTGTGTATACATGAATATACATGTACATGAGTGCACGCACACACACACACAGTTCAGAAATCGCCCTTTCTAGAAATGACACTGTTAATTTGGTTTGCATGATTTAAGATATTTTAAACATATAATTCTTCATTTCTGCATATAATTTTCAAATGTGTGCATCCCTTATTAAATTGGCTTATAACCTACAAAATATTTTGCATATTATTTTGACTTAGAAAGTTATTTTGATGACTATACTTGTAAGAAAATATGCATGAACCTCGATTTTTTCTAGTCCTGAACTATATTAATGCACCATAATTTATCTAATAAATACTCTGTAGATGGGCATTCAGACTACACCAATGAATTTCCATTATAAACAATGTTGCAGCAGCAATATATATTTGGAAATCTCTCTTGATCATGGGAATATTCTTGTATGATAAATTTACGAACTATTGCTGTGTTGAATAGCCAAGCTAATTTTGCTTCTAAAAGAGTATACTCATTTATATCCTTAACATTATAATGTGTATGATCACTATCATTATAATTTCACCAACCAAAACTTAAAAAGTAATATTTAGATTTTAGTTTATGATTTTTGTTTGTCCCTAGTAAATCTGGACCTGTTTTTCCGCATTTATTTTTGATTTTTACAAATTTTCTCTGAAATGCCTACATTTTTTGTCTGATTTTTAAATATTTTTCATTATTTCCCATTGCTTTATATTACATGAATAATTAAAGTTTATTTTAAAACTTTTTTAAAGTATAGCTTATACCAGATGGATAATATTAGCACAGTGATTTATAAGCTTATATTATACCAATGGAAGTTTATTTAAAAGTAAAGTAAGTCAGTAATAATTAAGTATTATGCTCAAGAAAAACAACAGTTGTTGTGGTATTCTCCTGTCCAACAATGAACATTTTTTAATGGCATTTTAAATCTTGGGGATTTCTCATGTAATTCAAAACACTCCATCAGAGTGTTTTATAAGTCAGTTTGTTTCCATTTTTCCTTAGGTCCAAGTAAACTGCTTTCCACAGGTAAGAATGTGCTGCGTCTTGAAGGGTTTTCTTGTGATTTGGGTGCTTTGTTCTCCAATTTGTCAAGTGTGTTCTAAGAATTACAGTGCTTTTTGCCTAATATAACCTTGTCAGTTTTCGTTGTTCACGTTATTTGGAACATCTTTGCTTCCACAACTGCTGCTGGTGCTTCTCCCCTTCCCTTCCCTTTCACCTTCCCCTTTCCATTTCCCCTTCCCCTTCCTTTCCCCTTCCTCATCATCTTTATTCTTCCATTATTTCAGTGGTGACAACTGTGCCAGATTATTCAGGTGTCGTTGTTGTAAAATGTTAGCATGCATATTGCTCCTTGTCACACCTGATTACTTCATCCATGTTAGAAACTTTTCAAGAAATTGGGGTGAGTGGTCATATATTCTTCAGTGTAATAAAATGCTAGTTCAATTCTGGTCATTTTACTGCTTGCCTAAATTTATAAATATCTTACAAGAAAGATATGGAACTGTGTCTCATCCAACAAAACCTTCCTTTTCTTTTTTAGTCCTGTTAAAAGTTCATAAAATAAGAAAACTGAGACATGTGTATTCTCATGACAATAAGTGCATCCTACCTGGATGTCAGTTCTGTACTTGTGAAGCAGTCAACTGCTAGAAAAGGGGGTTATAATAGGTAACGGAGACACGGATGTACAAGAAGTTAGCCTGGAATTCTTTTGAATTCAATTTAGAGTCGAGAATGCCTTTCTTGTCTTTAGTTACTCATCTCTATCCCTCACATAATGACACAGTTGTGTAAGAAGTACTTCTACTTATCTACAAGTTTACCAGCGCTATCAGCTATGAGAGTTTATACAAATTACTGCAGAGTAAAAATTAAACATTACTTGGAACTCATATTGCTTGAGTTCTGGCATATCTTGACCAGGCCAGGTTAAGATTATTCTTAAAAAGAGACACCTCAAGACTTTCTGAAAACTCCACTAGGTATGATCATTAGGGAAAGTTAGAAATCTTGATGCTTAGATTCCTTTATTAAACTACCTAATATTAACTAAAATATACTAAAATATATACTAAATATATAGATTTTATTAAATATGTATTAAACATATTTTTATTAAATATATAATTGAATATTTATATTAAATAGATTATATTTTTATTAAATATATATTAAATATTTATATTAAATATATATTATTAAATATATATTATATATTATAAATATATATATTTAAATATTTATATTAAATATGTTAAAATAAATATCAGTTGCTTAGAAAGTGACATACCTGTAATATTGTGAAGTTATAAAATTTGTCTCTAATACTTAAATGCTTGCCTATGGTTTAGCACCCTAGAGTTGCAACCCTCTAGAAAATACTTATCCAAAAACTGTGGCTACCATAGTTGATAATATATTTTAAAGAATACGTTTGAGGAAAATCAATGCATGATAATACTAACCAACTTAACATCTCCAAGATTAGTGCGGTATGTAAAAGAGAGGGGTGTGTGTGTGTGTGTGTGTGTGTGTGTGTGTGTGTGCGCGCGCTGGTCTCTCTGAGCCAAAAATATAGTACTTGCTTGTTTAACTTCTGTTTCCAATACAAGAGTTGAATACAGTAAATTAGAGGGGAGGGGTGGTTAATCCATTTCACTGTCAGTATGCTTGTCAGTGGTATTTTCTGCAAATCTTTACCAGAATTTCTTAGTTATTAATAAATTTCAGGTAACCTTTAGGTAAGTCTTTTAGCCTATTTCTTTCTCCCTTTTCCTCTATGAAAAGAAAAGACAGATACTTAGTTTGATGTGCCTAACATTGTTGATAAAGCCATGGTGAGAATGCTGAAGAGACTGGATGAATATAAGAGGAATTCTGAACTCTGTGAAGAAAACATGAATACCAAAGAAAACCAGGCCATCTGTTTCATATTAACATAAAATTCCATATAGAGTAAGAACTGAAAAACTGAGGGTAGGATTCAGAATTTAACAAGACCATGTTATTTTTTAAAATGCTAACACTACATAAATATAGTGTATGTATTAAATTGTACTAATTTGAGCATTCTTGTGAATTTCTATTTTGTTATGTTTCCTGGTCTTTAAAAGAAAATAGAATTCTTTTAAATTCAAATATCAATTTGTCATAGCTTTTTATTCACATTTCCTCATATGTTTTAGACGGATGTCTGGAATTCCTACATGATGCCCCATGAATTTCGATTTGGTCCTCTGAATCCCCGATATAGTTGTAAAAGAGAGATACTGTCACTGCTTAGAGTCCCCCGGATCATTGTCACATCAGATTCTGAAGCACACATATTCAAATATATGTTAAATACCTAATTGTGGTCAATTTTTTGGCAACAAGAAATCTTCTATATTTATTTTATAATATGTCTTCTCTTATTTCATTAAAATTGATAACTTCTCAAATGATTATATTTCATAATTAAATAAAGATGCTTTCCACACCCCACCCTATGGAGAATGTACTATTGTGCCAGTAAAATGATGACTCTGACGGCTAGAGTTAATGTGTTTGAGAGTTTTAAGAATCTCTTAGAATATCCTGGAGCAGTCACCTTTTACCACCACCAAATTGTTTCTTCTCGTTTTATGTGGCAAATTTCATATGAGGCTTTTGGTGGCTGTTCTGTGGCTTCTTCATCTGGGGCTAAAATGTTTGTTGCCTTTGCAATTTGCACTGATTGCTTAAGAAAAGGATGGTTTGTTTTGCAAGGGCTGCTTTTAGTTTAGTGGGTTCTGTGCATAGTTAGCTACAATGTTTTTATTTTGTGGTGATGGTCCAGATTGTGTTTTTTGGAGGTATTTATTGCTTTCATACAAATTACACATATTGTGAAAGAGTTGTTTTTATCCATATATGGAGAAAAGATAAATATAGTCATTGATCAAATGAAAAAAACCCAATGAAATAAAGTTATATCACACTGTCAAAGAAAAATAATGGAGTCAAGAAGGAAAAAAGAAATACTTTCTAGAATACTTGTTCCAAATATTAGAATATTTCCATATTTTAAATTAGTTTTATTTTACTCAATGTTATTGTGATATTCCTAACACCTTCAGGAGGAAAATCAACTTGTGTGATCTGTTCTGTGATAAACAAGACTAATGCTAACATCATATCACTGTGTGTTACATAGTGTATGATGTATAGTGTGTGCCAGGTGGTATTATTTATAAACATAGTATCATTTAGATCTTAATACAGCTTGTTGAAAAATTATTTTCTTCTATTTTACTAAACAGGAAACTGAGCCTCTAGAAGTTAAGTAATTTGGCAAAGTTCACGTGACTAGTAGCCGGCCAGAATTTAAACAGCTCTGATAGATTCTAAATCATCTGCTTACTTTGCTGTGCTCCCATGATCTTCCTAAGAGCAATTACTCCAATATATTTATGTTGCCAATTGAGAAACTTCTTGTTAGTGATTATTTTTACAAGTAGTTTTATGATTTTTAATTTATTCCAAAAATGAAATATTAAATCTAGACCACAAAATAATGTAAAATTATTTATTTCATCACCATCCAAAATGTCAAATGTAAACACAGCATTGATCAGAATGATGTCTGATGAGCTGTATGATTGCTTTTTTCGGACACAAAAATAAAAAATAAAGAGTGAATTTAAAAAACTAGCACCTCAGCATTTGTACATCAAGTGCTTATTAAATATATCAGCTGTGGCATCTTCTCTCTGGTGAAAGAAGACATTTTTCCACATGTAAATATGGGTAGGGATGAATAATCCAGAATAATATTAGTTTGTCTTCAATGGCAGAGTAATGACCATGAATCTCTATGCTTTCCTGGTAACTTTTTATATTTTTATATGCTTTCCCATTTGATTTCCAATTATTTTGTCTACCTCTTTCCCAACTACACCATGAGTATCTTGAGAGCAAAGACTGGTTTTGGCAGATTCTTATTCCTTTTCTCGCTGTTAGGCGCATGGTGGTATTCTTAGCACATAGAAATTGTAACACTTAGAATTTGTACAAAAACTGCTGCTTGTATGAATGTCTTTAAATTCAATAATGTAATGATAAGATCTGAAGCTGCATTAGTTCTTCATTGTCTACCAGCATTTAGTATTTCTATCTATTACTGATAATATCAATGACTATTTTAAGAGTTATTGATAGAACCTCAAAATTTCTGGTTACTTAAAATAGGCTTGTTTTGATGATACTGATAATGATGACTATGATTATTGTTGACATTTTTGAGATTATCAACAATGTCATCATCATCAGCACTACCTTCTAAAAAGATAACTAATACAGATTCAAACTGAGGATAAAAACACAACATGAATCAGAATGGGTCATAATAACTATAACAAATACAAGAGAATCATACATTTATTGTGAAAGAATATGAGATTTACCTTCTGAAGATCAGTATGCCTGCTTCCGCCACATAATTGCTGAATGATCTTGGCTCTGTCCACTTAACCTATTTAGGTTTCATTATCTTTAAAATGGGAAAAATTATGATTCCCAAATACATCTGTTCTAGGGATCAAACAGGACATTCTTTTTAAAAGATCTTTGTAAACCATAAATATTAAAGATATCCATGCTAGCTAATATTATTCCTGTAATTTCTGCTCCAAAGGTATGAGTAAATATAATTTAATTGCTGGTTCTCTGGAAGACTGTATATTCTCTGTTTGTCTGAGCTTAATTAATTTTAAATCTTATTAAATAGATTGATATTTTATTCCTAGTATGATGAGGACTGCTTAGCATCCCAGATTTTCCAAGAGATTATATTTATTCGTGCATTTCTTACTCTGATTTCCCGTCTCTGATAAATTCATTATATCGGATATTCTCTTGCTTCCTGTATCTCTATGGATCTTTGTAAACATCTTTACCCCGTGATATCCCCTCCACATTGACTCATCTCATAAGACAAGAGTAGTGCAAAAATCATTTGCAAAACATACTTAGAATGATGATTTCAAGTAGAATTTTAGAATGCATACTAGGTAGAAACTCAAAAGTTGAATATCAATCATTAGTGTAAAAATAAAAACAGTCAATGAACTTTCTGCACCCAGTAGATTATTTTTTTCTTAGCTATTCCTGTTTTCTTT
Source organism: Macaca thibetana thibetana (assembly GCF_024542745.1). NCBI lineage: Eukaryota > Metazoa > Chordata > Mammalia > Primates > Cercopithecidae > Macaca > Macaca thibetana. Next base: position 66,696,259 of record NC_065585.1, read on the forward strand.
AGATGCTGACTGTTGTTTTCCCATCTCTCTCTGCTTAGCAATGCTTGTCTTCCATCCCTCCACTCCTCTGCCAGTCCTGTTTTGGCCTTCTTGGAGAAGCAGCACTATACTTGTTAAACTGCACTGAAAGCCAAACTAACAAAACCGTATAGGCTGTATTGATATTTTCACTTTTGTTTTTTGCCTAAAAGGTACAACAATTCTATCCCCAAATGAAATGTGGCTTTTTAAAACAGTGAACTCATATAAGCTGAAGACAGCTTTTAAACGAATATTTCTTTGTCTTCTGAAGTTTATGTCAAATATTTGGGATAAAAATGTACAAATGACCCTTACTTTTCCTATTCCATACAGCCTAATTTTGCCTTACTTTTGAAAAATATAACATGAGTCAAAATTTGTAAGAACTTTTAAAAATTTATATACTATTTATTAAGCACTTACTATGTTCCATGCTGGCACTGTACAATGGAGCTATAATGAGAAATCACTATGTAATTTAAAAAATTTTTAGTACAGTATCCATGTTAAAAGGAAAAACAGATATAATTGTTTTAATAATATATTTGAATTCTAGATATATATATAATGTAACCATTCTAACATGCAATCACTATAAAATATTAATGAGATATTTTGTATCCTTCTTTTGTATTACATCTTTGAAATCTGTTGTGTTTTTAACACTGCATGTCTCAGTTCACATGAGCTACATTTGGCGTGAGCAATAACAACATGTGGCTAGTGTCTAATCCACAGCCCAGCACAGTTCTAAGCACATAGGAGTGTTGCATGTCTCTGTAAATCTAACAATGGTCTGATTATTAATTCCATGTGACAGATGAGGAAAGGGAAACACAGGGAAGCTAATTAAGTTGTTTAAATTCACACATTCATATTAAAGCCAGATATTGAATTTAGCCTGTTGTGACTGCAGAGTTTTCAATCTCAACATTATGTTCCTACTTCTTTACTTCACTATTATTAATATTTGGCCAAGTCTTTGATAAAACTGAGTTAGGTCCTCTTCTTTCTCTTTTTACTGCTTGTATGAATTTGGTAAAGAATGCTGAATTGACATGTCTCTGGACTAAAATATTTTTGTGGTCAGAATGTTATTATAAGAATAGATTTAGGTTGCATAAGCACATGATGTTCTTTTGAAATGATGTACCTTAACACTGCCCCAAAGGGATTTTATCTATGCTATTCTTGGCCCTTCTACTGAATCAATCAGAAAGGGAATTGATTTGTGGGTGGGAAGTGGGGTGGGTTGAGTTCAGGGGAGAGCCTACCACATTTTAGTAATTACTGGTTTCATGTTAATTTAAGAAATCAAAGTTGTATCTGGTATCATTATTCCTTCCAACATACTTATGTTTTCTTCTTTAAAAAAGAAAAAACAAAGTTATGTTTGTAAGGTATTTCACTCAGCTGGCAACAGTACTCTTTTAAAAATTTATCTTAATTTGTTCCTAGTGGATAATTTATTTTTTCAGGAATATTTGTTTATGATTTTGCCAATAATTATAGAGAATTATTTAACCAGATCATCTAGCTTTACAAACACTAATACACTTACTCTTTATCCATAAGGTGCCAAAAATATTTCAAATAAAAACCTAAAATATCTTACTGGCATTCTCGTGAAGTGACTATAATGGGAAACATTCTCCCCAGGCTACAAGTGAAAAGTGGAAGTTGAGTGACGTTCCCAGCCTCAAAAGCTCGTGGTGATGGAACGGCTGGAGGGCTTCAAGTGGGTTCAATCAGCAGTCATTGCAGATGCAGTCCTTTTCTAGTAAACTGCTCCTTCTAGATTTCCTGGAGCTCTTCTGGTTGCATCATGCCCACTGACATGTTACTGGTCTTTGGCAGTTTTTGGTGTAAAACTAGGAGGTATGCTGAAAGGGAGGGTGACATCCACACATCTCTTTTGCTGAGTGTCTGCATGAGAGAGATGTGGCAGACAGAAAGTCCTGTGTAGTTTACTGAAGAAAGAATGAGTTCCATCTGCTCACTATGCAGGCTGTCCTTGGATACACAGTAAGGGCTTTCTCAGTGCCTATATTTAATTTCCACACAAAATACAGGCTTTTCTAAAACCCTTACCGCATTTTACTCTGTGTCTGCGTAATTCAGAATGTTTCCCTTTGTGAATCACACATTGAGACAGATAATGCTCCACCCACATAAACTACTAATTTATTTACACGAGACTAAGGATAATACACGTGTGTAAATACACACACACACACACACACATAAATGTATGTCTTTTAACAAATTCATGTTCAAGATTTGATTTTGCCACTGCCTTCCCTTTGCCACTAGACTCTGGGTGTTAGCATTCTTCTTTTGCCTGAAACTGCTATTCAAATAGCTGTGCAGATCTTTTGTTGTCTACATTTAACAAATAACCTCTCATTACTCAGAGGCCCAATTCCAAAGTACATTTATCAGATTGTCTCTCAGTGTTCAGAGGCCCTATTCCAAAGTCCCAAGAAAGTAAAATTACCCAAAATCATCTCCTTTGGCTAAGCTTATCAGTCTGAAAATTGGCCGTGTATGAATTGACTGCCCAGTACACACCCCATTCCAATGAATCCTGGATAAAGGACAGCTTTGTGCAAGAAAAGGCATAAACATATCAACAATTACTTCAGACAGTGACAGGAGGGGGGCAGAAATAGTTCCTGCCTCTCTCTTTTAAAAACTTGTAACTTGATTTTCTTCTCTCATTCTCTCTCTCCATCCCCCTCTTCCTCTCTCTTTCCCTCTCCCTATCACACCCAGTTATCATAACTGTTTATTAAACTTGTAACGGGTTGGCCCATAGCAGTGGTTTAGCCCATTCTAACTATTTGTTTTGCTATCCCTCTAAATCCCTGTGTTAGATTTAAGTAATAATAACTAACATAAAAAAGTCTGATCAAACCCAGCCAATATTTTGTTACTGTCCTGGTGGACTTTGTATCCTAAGATGTGCAGGTTAGATAAGATAATTAAGTAATAATGAATGAATTTCTTTATAGAGAAAAGAACTATATTTATTGAGAATATAATATATTTCAGGTGTTTGCATGTAATCTTGAACTGAAGCCACCAAGGAGGACACTGTCAATCTCCATTTTGCATTTGCTTCAACAGACTAAAAAATAGCAAATTCCCTTGTGTAAGTTCAAGCAGATAGTCATGGGCGGTGATGTAATTTGAGTTCAGGTTCCTCTGATACTGCATCGCTTACCTTTTCTGTTACATTCTTTCATTCTGTAAACAGAAAATCAATCTACTTGAGAAAGCAGTTTTTCAAATTTCACTCAATTTACTTTTTTTTTTTTTTTGGCAAACATTATTCATAACCAGAGAGTTACTGCAGAGGATATGAGAATATTGACCTATCCTTCCACACCAATTCACTGAAGAGGAAAAACTGTTGGATTAAAGGGGGAACATTGTTTAACAAAATCATTGCAAAATCTTTGTCTATATAATGCATACAAATATAACATGAACATTAATATCATTTTTAATAAAATTCAGATTATGAAAATAGATATATCAAATGGTTCATTTGTATCCCATTGTGAATTGTCTTTTTGTTATCACTATTAAAAAAGAAGAAAAGTGTCATCAAGATCTACTTACAAGTTTCATTAGTAATGCTGTTTATCATAATCCTATGATTTAAAGTTATAAAAACATTTTGCCAATTATTACATTTTTGCATTTGATATTATATTATTCCATGCTTCGTCTGTTTTTACTCTCCATATCTGCCCCCACAAACATCTCTCCCATTTCTGTAACAGCCTTAAGGGAATTCTGGCAAGAACCAGTCAAGAAAGAGTAAGAGATATATGAGTCACTTCCGACCCTACAATTAACACATGAGGAGAGAACTTAGTGAAAACAATAATTCCTCAGGCATATGTGGTTTTTGTTTTTAAGCCAACATACTTTCCATCTGAGTTCATTAGCTGCCATTTTGTAAATGAACCTTTTGCTTGCAAGCATCAGCTTTAAGTGTTTTAGCAAATTGGAATTCACACTGCTCTTATCATTTAATTTAAGGGAATGCTCTCTGCACTGGATCTAAAGGATTTTTAAAGAACTACTCTCATTGGCAAAGCCCCAGGAAATCACTAAGAAACTATTTCTTTGGGAAGTGCAACCTGATAGTATTTGGCCTATGCACAATATATATATATATATATATATATATATATATATATATATATATATATATATTTTATTTATTTGTTACCAACATTTTATGGCCATGCTCAAAATGAATTCTAAATTCTATGATGCCAGTGATTTTAGAATTACAGGTAGATCACTATTTAGTGCATTTTGGTATCAATTTGGATGGTAGGGATGGGCAATGAGAAGACAAGACCAGAGTGCATTGCACACAGGGAAGATGATCTTTGTATGTTGGTAGCAGTGAGCATCGAATGGAAAAGTGGCGTGCATTGCTCTAAGTAAAAATAAGCTACCTACTGTGAAATAGTTTTTCAGTTACATCTACATATTTCTATCTATAAATGGATGTGTGTATGTATGTCTGCTCTAAGTCACTATGTAAAATATATTTCCCTGTAGATCACTGTATAAATGTTTGAAAATCTAGAATAAATCAATAAGCATTTTAAATATAAGTAGTTTTTTTTTCTCTATTGCTTCAAAGACTGGAGTACTAAGTGAATAATCTACTTTCTATATGTCCAAATTTAATCAGTAAGTTAGAGATTGGCAATTTTAGATTTCTGATACTTGCTGAGGTCTACAGCAACTTTTAGAAAACCTTTAGTGAAAAAGGATTCCTAATTAATCTCTTGTTGCTTAGAAGTTCCTCTGCAACATTTTTAATACTCTCTAGGAAAAAATGAGTGCAACAATTATAGGAAACTGAAAGATGCAAATAAAATTAGGCAATAGTGGCCCCTGTATGTGTGTAAGTATGTATGCATGTGGGGGGGTATATGTGTTTATGTATGTATGTGCATGTGTGGGGGTTATGTGTGTTTATGTATGCATGTGCATGTGTGCGTGTAAATATATATATATATATATATGCTTTGAAGAAAAATTACAATGGAATTAAACAAGTGAAAACGACTATATTCTGGACACTGCAATAAGGAAGAGAGCTTTAACTCGACTTCCCTAAAACTAAAGGCAGAAAAGATTTTAAGGACTGAGTGAGCTAGTGGGAAAGTGCCAGAGTATGTGATAGGCAAGTTTGGTCATGTGATTAGGCATCTGTGTTTGCTAATCGTTATTCATAGAAGTTAGGTTCCTATCTACCTATAGAGTTTAGGAGATAGTGGCTTTATTTTTCTTGATAATAACCTGACTTCCAGGTTTTTGAGAAAGATATTCCTGAGTTGTAAAACTGGCAAGAGGCTTGTAGGAGAGTTATATTAAAATGGCCGCAGAAGGAATTTACAATTGCAAGCTTTCAAAAGTTAATGCTCTAAGAAAAGGGAGGTCAGGGTTCTATAGTCAGGAAAGGACTTGTCTAAATTTTAAGCTTAGTCGATCTAAGGGAAATGTTAAAACCATCTAAGATAGATAGATAGATAGATAGATAGATAGATAGATAGATAGATGATAGATAGATAGATAGATAGATAGATATGTTAAAACCATCTTGATTTAGATAGAAAGATTATATATATATATACATGTGTGTGCATGTATATATATATACAGAGACAGACAGACAGAAAGAGAGAGGCTGAATCTTTCAACAGGCAAGGAAGAAGTATTGTTCCTAAAATATTTTGGAGATTATTTTTAAATGAAGGCATTTCTTAGAGTACCTTGAGTAAACTTCCAAAACACGTATTTCAAAACCTTAATGTGTTTAACATCTGGTTTATACAATCCAGGAAATCCTCAAAAATGTGAATATTATAGATCATTCATCATTTAAAATTGCCTGGACTTCTGCATTTTTCCTATAAATACAAATAATTGACTATAAGCTATGCAAAGATATGCTTTACCTAATTTCTCTGAAATTCATAAAATGTGGCAATTGAAATTAACCAGTTTCCCCCATTACCTCTTTACTAACTGTTCATGCTTCTACTTAGGCATTGGTGGAGATAGCATATTTCAATTTAAGTTTAAAGTAAAGGGACTAAACAAGATAGTCCTATCCCTTTCTCCTTAGAGAGTTTTTCAGGTCAGGGATTTCTACAATGAAAATACTAAACCAAATTTAGTGGTAAAATGAATCACTGCTATTAAAGAAAGCAACCCCAGTTTCCCTGGAATATAAACTGCTTATCTGAGAAGCAGCTCAGATTTAAATCAAGTCAGAGTGGTTGCCTTTTTAATTTTTAGTTTGGGTCTCTTACTTCAAGTTATTGTTTCTCATTCAACAGCATCTCCATTTGTGTTGCAGGTTATCAAGTTCATAGAGACCTTGTTGACCATCTGGCATTGCTCCAGAAAAAAAAAAGGCTCTTTGATTGTATTCTTTTCCCACCCAGTCTCATCACAATGTTAAAGTCCATTACATCACAGAGCACATTTTTTAGTCCGGACTATGTCTTCCAATTTTGGCAGACATCTACGTTTCTATTTTTGTGAAATGTATTAAGAAGCAGTATTTAATTGTGTTAATTGATTATATAATATCAACAAAAAGCATTCCTTTTCAAAGCTTGAATCCTTAATACTTGCCGTGCCCTTTGCAGAAAATACTCGCTCCTTTACTACTTTAATCCCTTAATCTGTCTACTTCATGTATCAGGTAAGAAAGCATTTGCCCAGGGATGCCTTTTCTCCTCTGACAGATGATGAAAAGTCTGCCTGTCTTATGATCTCCTAGTACCCATCTATGTTTACTAGAAATTGTAATTATCTATTTATTAGACTGTAGGTGCTAGGAAAATATAGATAATGCTTGCACTCTGCAACTTTGTAGTACTAGCGTGTAATGCAGTGCCTGGGACATAGTAGATGTTTTATAAATATCTAATGGTTAATGATAATCAAATGAATAAATGTGTCATATTCAGAGTAAGAAAGTGAGACAATGGGAACAAAGCAGGAAAGAAAATCAACATGACAGCAGACGGAAGATTTCCTTTATTCTACTATGATAAATCTATTTTGGTAAGTAATATGCATTAATGTAAACATGTTTTTATCCACAATGTGGAATCAAACATTAAATATTAAAAATATAAAAGTATATTTCCAGTTCCTTCCCAATTCCCTTCAAGTCTGTATTTGGCATGTGATCCTGTTGAATTGCACCATTTTAAACTATTTCTTCAAATTGTTGAGGCCATATTATTGTTATGTTGAATTTTGATCTTGACAAAGTGTTAATCAGTCTTTCCAAATAAAAAGAACTATAGATTACCAAATTCACACACTTTTCTATCATCCAAGTCATTGATTAAATGAATAAATAAACAAATGAATAAATGTGTTAGTAATAAGATAAATTGATGAATAATATTTAGAAGTTGTGATACACTTACAAAATCATAATATTCCATGCATTTCATAAACACTCACATTTATACTTATATCCTTCTCATTATTTATCTTAGAATTACACTTAATTTTATCAGCAGGGTATAGGATATAACTTGAGTATACTGTGATAATATGTATAGAAACATTTATAAATGGGTAAGAGCGATGCCAAGGAAAGAGAAAAAATATTAAAAGCTAGTGCTATATTCTTGACTCAAGTCATACTCAATGTTATTTATTATATCTTGTATTACATACATACACATACACAAACATTCATACATTCTCACTAGCATGGTATCATCTACATTATTATAATTTCCATTTCCTTCCCAATTCCCTTAAAGTCTATATTTGACGTGTGATCCGATTGAATTGCATTGTTTTAAGTTACTCCAATTTGTTGAGGTCATATTATGGTCATGTTGAATTTTGATCTTGACATTCAAAGTGTTAATCAGTCTTTCCAACTAAAGAGAACTGTAAATTACCAAGTTCACAGACTTTTCTATCATCCAAGTCATTGAAGAAAATAATAAATGGCCCTTGGCCCACGACTGACCTCTACATAATAAAACTTCTGTCCACCTTGGTTGACAAAGAATAATTAATGACTTTGATTGTTCTACCTATTTTGTTTCCGACAAATAGATCTATGGTGCTGATCTATTTGGATCAATTTGTGAATGAATTCAATTATTAATACTTTCATAATTTTATATTTAATGTCATTTCAAATTGTAAATGAAAACATGTTAACATTAATGCCTACTACTTAACAAAATAGATTTATCATAGTCGAATAAAGTAAATCTCTGTCTGTTGTCATGTTGATTTTCTTTCCTGCTTTGTTCCCATTATCTCACTTTCTTACTCTGAATATGACAGCTTCATGCAGTACTTCCTTTCCCAGCTGCTATTCCACAAAGAAGTCTTTGGGATTATAATAGGCTATAATCTTTGATGGAAAATAAGATAAATACGTTTGTGCATTCTTAATCACAAATCTGTCTCTTGGAGAATGAAATTATTTCACTTGTTGCCTGCTTATGGGGACTTCTTTCACTGAATAAATAAAAATTTATTTTGTTTGTTTATGCAGTCATCTCTTTACAGTTATTTTTTTTTAATTATTTTTCCATAAGTTATTGGGGTAAAGGTGGTATTTGATTACATGAGTGAGTTCTTTAGTGGAGATTTGTGAGAACCTGGAGCACCCATCATCCGAGCAGTACACACTGCACCATATTTGTTTTCTTTTATTACTTGCCCCTCTCCCACTCTTTTCTCCAAGTCCTCAAAGTCCACTGTATCATTCTTAGGCCTTTGTGTCCTCACAGCTTAGCTGCCACATATCAGTGAGAATATATGATGTTTGATTTTCCATTCCTGAGTTACTTCCCTTAGAATAATGGTCTCTAATCTCAATCAGGTCATTGCAAATGCTGTTAATTCATTTCTTTTTATGTCTGAGTGGTATTCCATTATACATATATCCAGTATTGGGATTTCTGGATCAAATGTTAGTTCTACTTTTAATTGTTTTTGTTTTTGTTTTTTTGAGACAGAGTCTCGCTCTGTCGCCCAAGCTGGAGTGCAGTGGCCGGATCTCAGCTCACTGCAAGCTCCCCCTCCCAGGTTTACGCCATTCTCCTGCCTCAGTCTCCCGAGTAGCTGGGACTACAAGCGCCTGCCACCTCGCCCCGATAGCTTTTTTGTATTTTCGGCAGAGACGGAGTTTCACCGTGTTAGCCAGGATGGTCTTGATCTCCTGACCTCGTGATCTGCCTGCCTCGACCTCCCAAAGTGCTGGGATTACAGGCGTGAGCCACCATGCCCGGCCTACTTTTAGTTCTTTAAGGAATCTCCACACTGTTTTCCATCGTGGCTATACTAGTTTACATTTCCACCAGCAGTGTAGAAGTGTTCCCCGATTGCCGCATCCACTCCAGCATGTACTTTTTAAAAATTTTTTTGATTGTGGCCATTCTTGCAGGAGTAAGGTGCTATTGCATCATGGTTTTCATTTGCGTTTCCCTAATCATTAGTGATGCTGAGTATTTCTCCATTCATTTGTAGGTCATTTGTATATCTTCTTTTGAGAATTGTCTATTCATGTTAGCCCACTTTTTGATGGGATTGATTGCTTTTCTCTTACTGAGTTGTCTGAGTTCATTGTAGATTCTGGATATTAGTCCTTTGTCAGACATACTGATTGTGAAGGTTTTTTCCCACTCTGTGGGTTGTCTGTGTACTCTGCTGACTGTTCCTTTTGCCCTGCAAAAGCTCTTTAGTTATTTATTTTTGTTTTTATTGCAATTGCTTTTGGGTTTTTGGTCATGAAATCTTTACCTAAGCCAATGTCTAGAAGGGTCGTTCCAATATTATCTTCCAGAATTTTTACAATTTCAGGTCTTAGGTTTAAGTCTTTCATCCATCTTGAATTGATTTTTATATAAGGTGAGAGATGAGGATTCAGTTTCGTTCTCCTGCATGTGGCTAGCCAATAATCCCAGCACCATTTGTTGAAAAGGGAGTCATTTCTCCACTTTATGTTTTTGTTGGCTTTGTTGAAGATCAGTTGACTGTAAGTATTTGGGTTTATTTCGGATTCTCTGTTCTTTGCCATTGGTCTATGTGCCTATTTTTATACCGGTACTACACACTTTTGGTGACCACGGCCTTATAGTACAGTTTGAAATCAGGTAGTGTGATGTCTCCAGATTTATTCTTTTTTCTTAGTCTTACTTTGCCTATGCTGGCTGTTTTTTGGTTCCAAGTGAATTTTAGAATTGTTTTTTCTAACTCTGTGAAGAATGATGGTGGTATTTTGATGGGTATTGCATTGGATTTGTATCTTTACAGTTCTGCCTCTCTCGTTTGTATATTCCTTAAAGACAAATCAATATTCATTCATCTTTGATTCCTAGTGCCTAGCACACTTAGTAGCTTCTGATAAACATTTGTTTAATAAATTAAATGCTATTATAAAATCAAGCAGGAAAATCTGGGAGTCCTAGATAGTCAACATAAGGTAAATTAAAGGGCCCCTCTGAAGTCTAAATACAAGATATTTAGAATGGAATGGAAAATTAAGCAGGCTGACTAGTTGACAGCTAGTATCTATTCAATTTTAAAACGTTATATTATGAACATTCCTGGATGCACCTTGAAATAGATATATCTGAAAATTTGTGCTTTGTTTTTTCTCTTTGATGCTCACTAAGTGACTGTGTAGGTTTCCATTCTCATGACCACCATTGCTTCCTCAGAACATTTCTCTAATATCTTAATGTCATCATTTTCAGGAAGCCAAGGCATTTTAAAGGAAAATAACAGTAGAATTTTTTTTCATTTTCTAAACTACATGGCAAAATACATGAAAAACATGCTTATTTACATTTTTCAACAGATCTAGATTTCATGGGATTTTACCTGGCTTACAGAAGATAAAACTAATCAATATAATAAGATGCATATATGTATATAAAATTAACATTCATTTAAAATGTGAAGTTAATAAATATTTCCAATATTTCCATTACTGATTTGCAAACTTTCCATAACAAATTAAGCTTAGGTTTTTCTAAGTCTTTTTTAGTGCCATTTAAATATATTATCTAAAATCCATCATAGCAGAAACATGGGCTGCAGGTTAAAATATAAAAATAAAAATTCATTATTTTTACCACTTTAGATGCTTTCCATGAACAACAGATGACTTCTTTGAATATTTGCAGTAATGTCTAATTAAAGTTGCAGCAGTGGATGCTGCAACTGACCTTATATTATTTATACCTGAGAAAGATTTGTTTTAATAATTTTAGTACTTTATTGGCCTTTGCTTCTATAATAACCTCTTTTCTTTCACTATAGAATATGGATTTTGGTTTCTAATCTTCAAGTTTGTTTTAAGTAAAATTCTAATTTTTTCTATAAAGCAACTAAATTTTGATGAGAAAATTTACTCCAACAAATATTTAATAACTTAATATTAGGAATAACACTAAGATAATTACTTTGTTTTTGTAAATGTGCTGTTGTTTTTAAGGAGGCTAACCACACAAATGCCATTTTTAGTAGGAAGTTATAAATATATTCTACTTCAAGGTAAGTTTTAAAAAGTTCATACCAGTGATTCAACAAATACTTTAAAGCATATTTTAACAATATTTCTAGAGAATTTAAAACTAATTGTGTTTGTGGTGACCATTGATTAAAGATGTAAACTGAATTCTGATATTTTTAAACATAATTAAACAAAAGAAAAGCTGTACATAACTAGCATGTTTTATAAAAATAATTGGCTCATTAAGCTATAGCAGCTCATTCTCATTTCTAAATTCTAATAAAGAATAGATTGAAATAGTAAGGTGAACTTATTGCATAAATTAGGTATTCATGAGACAATTATAATTTCTACACACATGCCCATATTGTTTAAAATTTTACTAATACTGTTTGTACAGTGAATCATGTTGTGAAAGAAGAAATGAGAAACACTACAGAAATTGGGTAATATGATGAAAATAATGTTGTCAAGTCATTTAGGTATGATCATCTCAAATTTATGGTATAGAATTCAGTACTTGAAACAAGAATTGTATTCTCTACTTTGGAATGAAAAACAAAAAATAATGAGGTCATATTTACAATGGCCTCATCACCAAAACCACTTTTCCAAACTAATTTTTAAAGTTACGCTTATTATTTGAATGTTGTGTGTGTGCGAACATACACACAAACACGCACATTAAATAAGGCATTATAGGTGAACTTGTCATCTTTTTTCTCCTCTCCACTCTAATATCACTCTCATTTTTCATTTTCTTAAGCAACTAGTATCATTAATTTGATATGAATACTTCCAAATTATACTTTAATATTTTCACTATATTTACATGAATTTATGAACAATGTGTGATTGTTTTGAGTCTTCCATTGTTCTTAGTCTTTAAAATTTGTATATGTTATTATACCAAATACATAATTCTGAATAACATTTATATTATGTATAATAAATTATCTTAAGTATGGAACTGCATCCTACAAACTTTTCATATGTGTCTCCTGTAAGGAGCATGTAACTGGAATGCTTAGATCTATTTTTATTGTCTAAAATCACATGTATTGATTATTGATATATGTTGACTTAATTCCTTATTTATTTTGGCATATTTTTTTTCTTTCCTTCATTCTTGTTTAATTACATTTTTATTCTCTTTTTAAAAAGTAAAATTATTCTTTATTTTTGTGATCCATAATTTTTATGAATCCCATATGCAATATCCACTTCTAGTATTTTCAGAAAATTTCAACATGCGTTTCTAACTTTATAAAGTCTAAAACTAATTATTATCTCATCTTTCTACTAAACAGTACATAGGACCCAGAAATTTTAAATCTGAGTTCTAATCTTCTGATATTCTAGTTCTACTTTGTTTACCTATGTCCTATTTACTTTTTTTTAATACTTATCTCTTATTTAAATCCACCCCAAATTGCTAATGTCTTAGCTTGTCATTGTTCACATCACCCTACTTCTTTTGTTTGTTTGCTTGTTTTTCTTTCTTACTGAAGACCATTTTTTGTGCAATGATTCCTAATCTTAGCTAAAACACATGAGAATTATGTGGGAAGTTTTTTAAACTTCCAACATTCAGCTACCAGCCCAGATCAATTAAATAAAAAATAATCAGGGTGCCTGTTTCAGGCATCAGAATATTTTTACTGCTCCCCACACAACTCCAGTGGATAGTTAACACCACTGCTTAATCGTTTTTTCAGTTAGAGTTTGTTGGTGGTAATTCCTCTTTGTTGCTCCATTAATAAAAATGTCTTTACTTCTTGTTTTGAATGAGTTTTTAAGTGGATATAGGATTTTAATTTGGACACTATGTATCTTCAGTACTCTGAAGATATTCTATTGTTTTTCAGCATCTATTTTGTTTTTGAGAAAACAACAACTGTTTTTTGTTTTTTTTTTAATCCAGTCTTTTTAGCTGGGCATGGTTGCACGTGCCTATGGTCCCGAATACTTGGGGGACTGAGGTGGGAAGATCGCTTGAGATTGCACCACTCTACTCCAGCCTGTGTAACAGAGCCAGACCCTGTCTTAAAAGAGAGAGAAAAAAAGCCCAGTCCTCTTATTTCCAGTTCCCCCTTGAATTGTTAAGTATTACTTTAATGTTGAATTTGCTTTTCCCCTTAAATTCTTGGATCACAAATTTCTCCCCATTTCTCTTCCTAAGCTTGTTCACTTACTGTTTGTTAGTTTATTTACTTATTTATTATTATTTTTTAAATATGTGGCTATGTTTTGGTCACTTTAACTATATGTTTAGATGGAACAAGGAATTTCCAGCATCAGCTCAACCTGTTTTATTGATTGGGTGCTTGGACCTTTTTTTTTTTTTTTTTTTTTTTTTTTTGGTGATATATCACTAACTTAAATAATATGAATCTTGCATTCACTATAACCTTTATCTCTCTTGAAATATCTATTTTTGATTAGAACATAGTTTAAATCATCACTAGAATTGCTTTTTTCTACATGCAACTTCCCAGAATTCCTATATGCATAGAACGATCTCCTACTTATATCAAATTAACTGGCATCCTCTCTCCTTTGTTTTCATTGACTTCTCAGTTTTACTTTCAGCAGAAGGACTGTCCCTAAAACTTTTATACCTTAATGGATCCAATAGTCAGGGCTTAAATAAATTTCTGTGTCACAGAGTCATTTGTCTTTACAATGATTTACATTATTTGTGCATGTTTCCATGTTATATGTCTAATGTAACATTAAGGGAGTTAATTTATTAACTGTTACATCTAATACATATTCAGCAGAATATTGTCATTTAGGGTATTTTCACTATTTCTACAATAACATCAACAACAAAAATAATGGTAATATAAAAAACAATTTTCTACATATAGCAGTCTCAGCTTTTTCTTTAATGCAGGAGAAGGCCCTTCACACTCTATTTGTCAGTTTGGCTTTAAGGTTTTCATTTTGTTGGCTAGAAGACAGATAAAGGGGATTACGGACAGAACTGAGCCTGGTTTCTGCTAATCTCCAACTTGAATTCTTTCAAGGGTTGCAAAATATGATTCAAGTATTTCACAAGCCTTTATAACCTCAGCCAGACTTTGTCATCTGTCTGGAATATGTGCCGTCATGGGTGGATTTGGAACTGACATTTTCTATCTCTGATCTCAACTGTATAAATGTTTGTTTAGAATGACTATCAACATAGCACACAGGCACTTACTCCTCTGATGTATAGATGATAGAATCATCCTTAACTGGGGACCTATGGATTGGGCAGGCACAAACCGTCAGAGGGCAATGAGGCAAATTTTCAGTAACTAAGATTTTACATTTTTCCATAGGTAGAATGTACAACAAATTCTTCTGTTCCAGAAAACCACTTCTTATGATTTGATTTACATTCCAGGTATTTTATATATACAGCCATATATTTGAATCTATAATGGCGAATTAGTTTTCCCAAATACCTTGTGCATGGAGCCTCCTTTTACTTTGGAATTACATTAATTAAGATTCTCTTTTTTTCTATTGTCTTCCCTTGGTATCCTTTCAGAAAACTGTTTTAAAGCATAAGAAAAAATTTTAGGCAATATTGTGTAAATATCTTAACACTTATTTGATGAATTAATACACTTGAAGTTGTGACTCATGTTTATTTAATGAAAATCAAATTGACATGATGACTATCATTTATTAGTGAGTTATTTGTTAAAATACACAGTATATTATAATCTTAAAAAACTGACTTATCACCTCAAATAGTTGAGCAAAACTTGAAAATGATAAGGATTAAAATGATTGACATATCACAAACATAGAAGCTTGAAGAGCTTGGAAGAGTTTTGGAGACCCCTATTTCTCTCAATAAGAAAATGAAGGCTGACACCTTAGCGAGTTTTGGAAATTCTTCTAAAAATATTCAGTTTTTCCTTAGAATTAAACAGTAACTTAAAATTTTCAATTATGTTGATCACATGCATATTTTCATTTATTCAACAAACTTTTGGAAAATCTACCTTTTACTATGCATTGGGCATATACTGGGCTACAGAGATAAATAACATAGTCTGTGGTCTCAAATCACTGAAAGACAATGATCAAATATTAATCTATGCTAAAGAGCCTAAAAATAATTCTGTAAAAAATTATTTCATAATGTTAAATTTAGTAAATTACTTAAATATTTTTGAGATTGAAAGCCTTGTTTTCATTCTAATAATGTTGATGATGAATGGTGATTGTAAAGTTTTCATGGAGCAAGATAAAAATTTGATAATGTGACACAAATTTGGTCCCTCAAGGTGATTTCATTGTCATTTTCATTGTTGTTGTTACTGATACAAATTTGGGGGAACTATTGGGAAAAGTCTGAAAATCAATTTCTAATCAAAGAGAAGGGGAAAAACTCTGATAATTAGAACATATAAATAATCATTAAATTAGAAATATGCTCACATGCTAGAAAACAGTGTTGTGAAAGTTCTGCTTCTCTTAACGCTTTAATAATGAGTAGGAGTTATCTAGGTGGCATGGGTGTGGGAAAGTATGCTAACTCAGTGGCTAACTAGGTGTAATGGATTGATTGGTAAAATTTGGAATTGTTTCCTTGGTATTAAATCTCACTTAGACTTCTGCTTCTGACCAAGATTGAGCAATAGGAACTGGATTTGCCTGCCTGCCTGCCTAACAGAACTAAGAAAAAAATGTATATATTAAGCAATGGTTTGTAGATATTGGACAACAAGCAGCACAGGACAATGGATTTTATTAGATCGTTAATTATGAAATTATGATAACTGTTGATAAGCCAGTGGTATGTTGTCTGTCTGAAGAGAATAAAATGTTAAGACAAGTCCCTGGTCATCTGTAAAAAAATAAAACTAGATTCCTTTTTTACATTTATTAATAACATGAATTATATACAATCTAAAATTACCAAATATAAAAAGAAGGAAAATATCACCCGTAAGTAGGAGAAAAATCATAGAAAGATAGAAAATATATATATGTAAGTAAACGGACATTCAAACAATAATTGTGACTAATTTTTATTGGTTCATAAGTTTAGAGGAAAGCATCAACACCATAAAGAGAGAAATAAAAGCTATAAAATGACCTCAAAATTATTTTATTTAATTTTTAAGATACAGTTAAGCTAAGCTATCCCATGGAAAAAGTGATATAAAATTAACATATTTCCTTTTGTGAAAAACAGACATCAATATAAAAGCTAAATGGGCAGATAATCTTTAAAAACAATTAATTTTAATATATTATCAAACTCAATTTGTCTTTGCACTGACAACACTCCCTGCAAAAATTATAAGATTTTCAGGATATTAGTTGGATGGTAAGATGCCAATATTTTTAATGGCTGTAGTAATGAGGGTCAGTAAATTGTTTCTTTGAACTTGAATACTTGAACCCGAAAATCATGCCCTTTTTGCCAAGGTGACCTTATTATAGGTAACTGCATTTCAGAGCAGTTCAAAAACAATAGAGTATACTATTCTGGTGTTATCCTATATACACACACACATGTGTGTATATGTGTGTGTGAATATATATGTGTGTGTATATATATGCTATTTATCCATATTAATATTTACATGTCTATCTCCTAAAGATCTATGTTATGTATAATAAAGTCATATTTGTTTACACAGCTATTGTGGTAGTCCCTGACAAAGTAAGAATTACTGTTCATTATAGTCCCATTTATCTAAAAATATGCAAGATGAGAGAAATAAGCTGAAGATTTAAACCATCTTCTGACTGTAGCTGTGTTTTCAGTAATTTTAGAAAAGGAGATGATTGATTTATTATAAATGATTGTATTTTTTGTTTATTAGATAGAATCAAAGTGATCAATCTAAAAGGCTTGTCCCAGAAGATAATACCAGTGGTTCTCAACTTATGCAAAGACGTATATCACTGGTAAACAATTAGAAAAATATATACATTATTATAATAGGTTATTTTTATGGTTAAATAAACAAAAATGGAATATTTCATCATTAATTGTATAATTGATTCTAAATGTTATTGCAATGTAAAAGTATAAGTACATATTATTGGTCAGGTTTTCTCTCCAAGTGAAAGAAAATGGCATTCCCACTGTCACTTTCTATATTCTGAGAAAAAAAAATATAAAGGTGAATTCCATCTGGTATAGATCTCTATAATAGGCTGTGAAAGTGAAATGGTTTGGAGTGCTTCTAAGAAGATTCTGGCAGGAATTACACTGGTTTTCATTAAACTCTTGAAGAGGGTATAAATTGTGCATATTCTGTCTAACATTCTGATCACCTGACAACCATCATCAAACTAAGACTGCAAAAATTAAGACAACTGGGCATATGATCAGGCATGCGTGAGCCCCAACATTGCTCATTCTTTGATTACATTGTCACCACTATCTTACTACAGAGAAATTGCATCCTAAAAACAGTGATGAGATCAAGATATTCCAACTGATTTGAATATTTTCAGCTGTAACATTTCCAAGCTCAGGTTTCCTTTTCCCTATATAATCCTTTCTTTTCATTCATATGATGTTGCCACTTGGTACAATTTTAGCATCAAAAGGAAATCCACTACAAATAGTCCTTTGAACAACAACAGTTTCTAATATGGACCAAGAATGGTATCAAAATCATCACATTATGTCCTAGGCTACAGTAATAGTAATAGTTTCACAACATTACAGTGCTTATGAAGGTCATATCTTAATGACAGAAGGGGACTGATAGATGTTTAGTAGCTACAGGTGAGCTTCAGCATAATGACAGCACCTTTTTTAAGACTATAAGAAATGATAAGTTCTCGGTTTGTAATTTGTGTGCATGCTTTTTGCTTTTTCTTCTATTCATATTTAAGGTTTGATTACTCTGGTTTCCATTGAAATAATTGAAATAGTAATATTCTTCTGTATTGTATCTTGCTTATCTGCCTTGGTTAGCTAAATATAATTAATTTCAGATAAATTGATTTCATTATAAAAATATCATATGGGGATATATAAATCTTACTGTTAGTGAGGTGATTAAAAGGCCTAAAAATCTGTCAGATTTGCAGAATTAATTTCATTTTGAAAAAAAACACTGGTAAATTTAACTTTTGAAAGTCTTTAGAAGTTGTATACAAAGTGGTTTCTAGCACTCATAGCTAACAATCATTTTATGTATACATTCCTATTTATAACATTGTTTTCTAATTTTAATATAATTTTATTGTATAATATTTGTAATATACAGAAAATTATGAAAGAGAATGAAAACTTGTAATCTTATCACCCACAAAAAAATCATGATTAATGTTCTGTTGTAGCCTTACAGCATTCTGTGGACCCTGTGAGTCCTTTCATTTATCCTACCTTATAGATTTTATGCAATCACTAACTTTCTTAAACTCTGTAACCTCTTTATATATACCTGCACGACTCTATATGACCTATAAAGCCTATCTCGCTTTATCTCCTATTTCTCTTCATCTCCTCAGTACAATCAAGGCACCCTGACTTCTGTTCTGTGCTTTCTCTGTCACCCTTCCACAGGTTTTACAAATATTTCTTTAGATTATGCAGGTGTCTGCTGAAAAACTGTTTTTAATAAGATATTCTGATACTACTACAACCCAATTAGAACTTCCTCACTCCATCCTTCTCCATGATGTCACTTGTTTGGTCTTTATTTTTATTTTCATTCTTCTTGTTGTTGTTGTTGTTTTTAAATAGTAGGTACCTCTGCTAAAAATTATTTTAAACTTCTATTTGTAGGTATATATTTTGTTCTCTGACACTCACAGTGAGAATATATACCTTATAAAAGTAGGAATCTTGTTTATCCCTAGGACTTACAATATTATCACACACAAAAGACATGCTCATAAATTATTTCTCCTTATTGAAACAGGACTGAGCCTTTCATTTACAAGCACCTGCTACATCACATACAAATTATTCACTAGAAATACAAAAACGGCCAACAAAATAACAGCTTTGACAACACAGAAGAGCCTACCAATAGATTTTTAGTATGCCTTTCCAACCGAAACTATTTAGAAGTAAGGGAGAAAAGTTACATGAGCATGTGAGAATTTTTTCAGCTGCATTTTCCTAGATCAATGATCTTGCCACTCTGAATTCACAGTGAGATCTTCAGTTTTTCTTTAAAAAAGTTGAAATTGGGATTAGAATTGGGATTTTAATTTTGGCACTGCTGGAGTTTTGCCTCTTCATAGAATATAAAAAATTTCAAAGATGTTTCTCCGAGACTAAGAATTATCTCATGTCAGTGGTCCTCCTAGGGACTGGTAGAAACCTAGGAATATCTGGCCCTGAAAGCTGACAACATCATGGTGCCAGGACTCTTGATGACTGGTGTGTTTTTTGTTTGTTTGTTTTCAGGGAAAGGAAGATGTTAACACAAAGAGAAGTTTGCAGGCAGACATTTAGTAGGTACTAGGAGGGGAATTCTCTCACACCAGTGGCCCTCCTAGGGGCCCCTAGAAACCCATGAATATCTGGCCCTGAAAGCTGACAGCAAGCTCTCTGCCAGGACTCTTGATGATGTGCGGTTTTCTTTCAGGGATAGGAAGATAATAACGCTAAGAGAAGAAAAAAATATTAACACAATAAGAAAAAAAAAAAGCCAGACAAAATAGTAATTTTTCATGAACCCTTCAGAATGCTGATACTTTACATGAACCAAGTAATATAGACACAAAAAAGAGACACACACCTGTAAGGAGAGTTGAGACACAGGACTGGGTTACTTTTGATGAAGAGGCTTCTTACCAGTTGCAACTGAAGTGAGTAAGAAGAAATTAGCTACTTTTTTCAAGATCTGTGATACATAAAATGTAGGTCATTTTCAGTCTGAAATAAATGGAGGAGTGAATTACAGAAATACAGGGATAGAGAGACAGAACATAAATCTAAGTTACCAACATCAGGAATAAAAAAGAGGATACTAATACAGACAGAAATTATGAATATCAGAATATAATAGATGTTATGAGCAATTCTTTAGGCACTAATTTTGACACTTTTAATGAAGTGGACAAAATAGTAAACACACACACACACACACACACAGACGCACACACACACAACTTAGCAAAGCTGACAGAAAGAGAAACACAAAATCTAATATGCCAATAAGTCTACAAAAGTAATGAAATCTATTAAGGCAACTTTCCCCATGAAGCATATCTCAAGCACTGGTGGCTTTACTTGCGAATTAATTTGAATATTTAAGAAAGAAATAATAACATTTTTGAAACAATTTGTCCCAGAGAATAAAACATAAATATTTTCAAACTCTTTATGTAGAGCTAGAAAAACATTAATGATAAAATATGACAAGAATATTATAGGAAAATAAAATTATAGACAAATCAAAAATATAAAACTTTAAAATTTTTAAATAAATCTACAAAAAGCAGAAATAGCATTTTAAAAAATCAACACCCATTTATGTATAAAAGCTGTTATCAACTAAGAAAACACATTAGAATTTATTTCTTCTGATTGAGGATATCTACATAAAATGTTGCAGAAAACATCAGACTCAAAGATGAAATTTCAAAAACAGTTCTACTGAGAATAATGTCCATGGCTACCACTTCTCTGCAACATTGTACTGAAGGTACTGTCTTATGAAATAGAGAAAACATATTTATAATGAAGACATGAAAATTAAAGTGGAAAAAAGTTTATTGTAATTATTTGCAGATAAAATAATGTGTACCTAGAAGATTGAAAAAGGAAGAAACTTAGTTGAAAATAAGAATCAATCAACATCAGTGAACAAATCTTCATTATGCAAAACTTGATTCCACTTCCATATATTATCCAGAAACAAATAATTTAAAAAGTGAATGTACATAATTCATTATACAATTAAAATCTAATGTCTAGGAATAATTCTAACAAAAAGTGTATATAATCTCTAAAATCCACAAAGTCCTTTGAGATCATTTTTAAAAGACCTAAATTACTAAAGAGATATGTTTTATTTATAATTTAATGACTTGATATTTTAAAGATTTAAGTTATCTTTAGAATCTCCTATAAATGTATTACAATTCCAATTTAAATCGTAACATATTTCCTTTCTTTCTTCTTTCTTTATTTCTTCCTTCTTCCTTCCCTGCTCCTGCTCCTGCTCCTTCCCCCCTCCCTCCCTCCTTCCTTCCTTCCTTCCTTCCTTCCTTCCTTCCTTCCTTCCTTCCTTTCTTCCTTGTTTCCTTCTTTCCTTCCTTCCTTTCTTCCTTCTTTCCTTCTTTCCTTCCTTCCTTCTTTCCTTTTTCCCTTCCTTTCTTCCCCCTTCCTTCTTTCCTGTCTCTCTCTTCCTACAGTAAATGCCAACAAGTTAATTATAACATTTAAACAGATTCTGGGAAGATGGTAAAGTAGGAAGCACCAGTCATTTTTCTCCCCACCTAGCCAACAACTACACAAGTAGAATCTGTCTAATGAAACTATTTTGGAATTCTGGAGTCTATTAAAGTTTGCAACTTCCAGGAAACAGTGTGGATAGTAAATTGTGGTTCATTTAGGTCATTTATAGCCCTTAGCTCAGTAGCAGCAAGTTTATTCTGACTTTCCAGTCCCATGACAGGCAGCTAGCTGCACATGCATCTTGGAAGTAATTTCCATGTAGCTTGTGCTAATCCAAGTGAACATAGGAACATTGTCCTCCATGAAATTGGAGATCTGTGTTCTGATTTGTGTTTCTTATCAAGTAGGTGTGATGGCACAGAGGTGGACAGGCATTTATGTACCCTACTTTTATTCTTGCAAGTACCTCCCCTCTGACTAAAGTGACTTCAAGGGGATTTAAATAGGACAAGCACGCTCGCCTCATTTATTTCTCTTTTTCCTTTTCTTGGGAACCTGACTGTGATGGTTAATACTGAGTGTCAACTTGGTTGGATTGAAGGATACAAAGTATTGATCCTGGATGTGTCTGTGAGGGCGTTGCCAAAGGTGATTAACATTTGACTCAGTGGGCTAAAAATGGTAGACTCACCCTTAATCTGGGTGGGAATAATCTAATCAGCTGCCAGCGTGGCTAGAATATAAGAAGGAAAGAAAATGTGAAAAGATGAGACTAGCCTAGCCTCCCAGCCCACATCTTTCTCCTGTGCTGAATACTTCCTCCCCTGAAACATCAGACTCCAAGATCTTCAGTTTTGGGAATTTGCATTGGCTCTCCTGCTCCTCATCCTGCAGACAGCCTATTGTGGGATCTTGTGATCTGTGAGTTAATACTTAATAAACTCCCATATATATATATATATATATATATATATATATATATGTATATGTATATGTGTGTGTGTGTGTGTGTATTCCATCATTTCTGTCCCTCTAGAGTACCTGGACTAATACAGATGTTGGTACCAGCAGTGGTTCTAGAGGAATGGAATATTAAGGATAGGGTTCTTTTGTTGGTTTTGGGGTTTCTGGAGTTGGCCGCTTAATATGATTAGACCCCAAAATGCTAAGGACTCTATTTCTAATAGTATGGAGAACACTGACAGTCCTTGGTATTAACTGTTTAGAGAGTTGTGCAAAATAAATGCATCTGACACTCATGATTCATCCCTCATGAGAGGTAAGGAGTTTAGTGACTGTATACATAATACCTTTGACCGTATGTGGAGAACTAAGGAACATAATGAAGCTGGTTGCTTGCTCCTAAGTTCAGTGGACAAAGTGATGAAAGACAATGATGAACTCAGGGATTCTATCTCCCAGCTTCAGGAGCAGATACTGAGTCTCAAATCTGCTAAGATTGCCCTGAGTGAGAGTCTTATGTCCTGTAGAGAAAAAGCTGAAATTGTGGAAAAACAGACTCAAGCTCTTATCATGTGAGTGGCTGACCTGCAATGAAAGGTGTATGCACAGCCTCACCAGGTGTCTACTGTTAAAGTGAGGGCATTGATTGGAAAAGAGTGGGACCCAGCAACTTGGAATGGGGATGTGTGGGAGGACCCAGTGAAGCTGGAAACACTGAGTTTATAACTCTGATTAACATTTTTGCCAGAAGAAACAGCTTCCCTACCATAAGTGAGGCAACATCCACTCCTTGACCCATGCTGCCCTCAGTCTTTCCACCTTTGCCTGTGGAGATAAAACCTGCCCTGCCTGAGGCAGCAGTGATGACCTCCCCTGAGGTAGTTGCCAGGAAAGATAATGTCAATTCTCCTCAGGAGCTACCTGCAACACCCCTGTTTCCTTCTAGACCTATAACTAGACTAAAGTCCCAACAGACCCCTAGAGGTGAGGTTGAGAGTGTGACCTGTAAGGAGGTGTACCATCACTAATTTAAAAAAATTAATTTTTCTGCATCTTTAAAATGTGTAATGCATAACTTATCAAACTAGGCTTTCTTGAGTTATACCTTACATTTCAACTCATCTTTCCATTGTCTATGGTATAGTTTTTAGTGTATCATGAATAAAAATGTATGTGTGTTTGTGTATGCATAAATATAGATAGATAGATAGATAGATAGATAGATAGATAGATAGATAGATAGATAGATAGCTTTTACCCTCAGACTTCTTGTTCCTTTGGTCTACGATACCTCTCTTTTCCCTTACTTACCTCCTGGGAACTTTTAGTTTTTAATCCACCTCTCACATTAGTCAAAAGACTCGGGTCCATGTCCTCATCATATATTTTACATCAATATTTATTAAATTTGATCACTATATTGTCACTTTTTAAAAACTATGTATCCCCTAAATTTTTTATAATTTTTTAAGCAGATACTATCATTATGACACAGATATAGTAGGTAATCCATACATATTATATAGATAAATATTCATTATTCAATTTAGTTGGACCAATAACATAATCTACATGAATTCAAATGAAAATATGAAAATAGTCTCTCTGGGCGCCCCTCTTGCTTGCATACTTTCTAATTTTCTATACCATGAATAATTGATAATATGTATATTTGTTTTTGCCTTCAATGTTATTGTCCCTTTGGTCTACAATGCTTCTTCCTTGTCTGTTTACTGAAGGACCTTCAGTTTTTATTCTATCCTTTAAGTCATGTATGAAGAATTAGCGGAAAAAGAAATGTTTGTAGGTCATGTAAAAAAACAAATTCTGAGAAAATAACTGAACATAACTTTTCTATTTGAGAACCACAGAATTATATTGTTAATTTTTAAAGACATTTAAATTGATTCCAAGTATCTTATAGACCAAATATCTAGTTAACTGATTTAATATGTCATCCTTCAAAGAATTAATACAATAACTATAATTCTCCAGAACACACTATCATCAAGAACAATAAATTGTAGTTCAGAAGAAAGTAACAGTCCCACATACTAGAACAATATGCCATATATTTTTTGTAAAAAGTATTTCCTACTGAGACAAACACTTGTATCCCTATATTATACCCAGTAAACCAAAACATTTCCCTTTTGTCATTTAAAAACAGAAGAATTAGAAACAAGTTTCCTTCCTCAACCTTCACATTGGCAGGGCAATGAATTATGAAAAACATGCTGTTGTTTAACAGAATGAAGCATGGCTACACAGCATTGCAAACAACGTTTATTAACGAAACATACTAGAAAACTTGCAACGCAATTCGTTAATGGAAATATGCAGCAACTACTCTCGTCATAAGTGTTTAACAGCTGTGACTTTGCAAAATGAGTTAGTACCTTCCACAGTGTAAAATATAGAAAAAAAATCAGATGACTAATATGAACCTACAAGGTTTCACGTAGCATGTCACTGTGGGAATCTTAATAACCTTCTACCTGGATTGTTTGTCTAAGACTCGCATTTTCGGTTCCATGAGGTGTGGTTGTTAGCTAAGCTGAAGGTAATTTGAGACTAATTACCAGCCATGTCAATGGCAATTCTCCCACAATAATCAACCATATTTTCCCTTTTGAAAAATCATTTCTTGGATAACAATTGTAAAAGTAAAGAGGTTTCAGGCTGTTTCCCAGTTTCTTTGTTCCTAAGGGTACTTCCTTCCCCTAGAAGAAACCAAGCATCACTCAACTGGAGGTAAAAACTCAGACTTTATTTGCACTGAAAATAGGTTGAAAGGATGAAAACAGCAGACTAATGTATTAATAGTAAGGTATTTGAGGGAAGAACTCAGTTCTAATTGTTTATTTTATCAAATGCACTTAAAACAGTGCAGAGGCATATGTCGTGGGTGCTCAGCTAAATGATCGACTTAGATGTATACTAACTATTACGTTACCTTGCTTTTCTTATTTCTTATTTCAACACTTTGGTGGAGTAACTTGAACAATAACCTCTCAGTACGTCTTTAAACTATTTTGCTTATTTGAGAAATATTTCTTAAAAGGAAGTATTTCCAGTGGAAATATAAGAAAAAGAAACTAGAATTGATTATTTTATAGCAGATGCAATACTTCCACATTATTTTAGTGATTCCCATTATGATATAATTGATACCTATAACATAGTCACAGTATATTGTATTAACAATGTTTTCCATTTTAAAAGTCTCCTTAGGTTTGAACTTCCATTTGACAAATGATTTCCAAGGCACTAAATTGTATATATTTTACTAAATATGTACAACTGTTAAAACTAGTCAAAGTTTCGTTCAGGAGAAAAACTTTCCCTGCCTGAAGAGAAAATGAGGAGTAGATAAACATATTTATTTTAATGAAATAGGGACCTTATGTATACCACAAGGTAACGTGTGTTAGAATATTTTATGAAGTTGCTTTAAGCTCTTTGGAAGCCATTGTTCCTAAATAGCTGAGTTTAATTATTATAAAAATCAGCTTCCTTGGTATATTATTTAGTTAAAACAGTTTATTCTATAGTCAATAGCTTTGTTACCAAATTGAGGTTAGTAAAAAAAATACAGACAAAGCCATTGAACCATATGTCCCATGAAACTTGACCTATACGGAAATGAGAATTTAGTATATAGCTCATACGTGAAATATGAGAATGTAATTGGGTTAGAAAAACCACAAGCTGCTATCCAAAGACAATTGCCAGAAAGAATCTCATGTAAACTGATAAAGATACTGCACCATTTTTTTCTTTTGTTTCTTTTATTGAATACAATTACTTAAACATGCCTTCCACATCACCCCATGGCATACAAAAATATAGAAATTAAAAAATTATATTTTATACAGTGTTTTTCCTCAAAGATCCAGCTTTCTTTACTCATTATTACAACAAAGTAAGGAATCCATCTAAAATTACTATTGTCTTGTCAAAACGATTCAAAAAGCTAATTTCTATAGATTGACAATGGACAAAGCACAATTTAAGTATCATTAAAAATAAATGCATCAATATGGAATAATAATTCTAAATTAAATAAATGCATTAAATTGAAACATCAAATTTGTTTAAGTTGATCGAGTTTATTATTGCTATTAAGAAACAACAATAGCAACGAAATCCTGGTTCGTCACCTTTAGAAGAAAACAGGGAATCAACTTATTACTTTGAAAATGGGTAAAAGGAAAAAAAAGAGGGAGAGGAGGAAGATGTGAGAGTAATCAAGGATTTTTTCATATATATATTTTTTTTTTTACAAGAACTGTCCTTTTTTTTTGTTTTGTTTTGTTTTTGTTTTTATTTTTTATGTTTTTGTTTGGGATGGAGTCTAGCTCTGTCACCCAGGCTGGAGTGAGTGGTAAAATCTCAGCTCACTGCAACCTCTGCCTCCCGGATTCAAGCAATTCTCCTGCCTCAGTCTCCCAAGTAGCTGGGATTACAGGCGTGTGCCACAATGCCCGGCTAATTTTTGTATTTTTAGTAGAGATGGGGTTTCACATGGGTCAGACTGGTCTCGATCTCCTGACCTCATGATCCGCCCACCTCGGCCTTCCAAAGTGCTGGGATTACAAGCATGAGCCACTGTGCCCAGCCAAGAACTGCACTTTTGAGAACAGAAAGTTGATAATAGAAGTCATGAAAATACAACCACTGTGAATTTATTTTTTTAACCACTAAATGTACCAAAGATGAATATGATCAGACCTCTGTATCCGCTAAACTACCAATTTACAGGAAATACAGGGGCAGAAAACATGTTCAATAACACCATGGGGATGCCATTGCCAAAAACTATAGCATGAGAAAATCTACAGAACAAACATACTGGTTTTTTAGGCACAAAACATCAAAGGAAGGAGAAGAAGATATGACTGAGATTTAAAGGGAAATGCCAACATATCAACCAATTACAAAATATAGGACTTATTTGTATTCTGAATAAAATCTTATTTGAGAATTATGACGATTGGTAAAATGTGAATAAACGTTTGATACTATTAAGGGATTATTATGAATTTTAGATATACATAATGTTTTGAATATTTTTTAAATGAAAAATGCCTTACCTTTTATTTACATAATAACATATTTAGAGATGAAATGATATGATATCTGGGATTTGATGCAACATTATTTTGGATGGGTGGTTGTGGCTATAGATAAAAATGAGATTGGTTAGAAAATTAATCATTTGTATAGCTCAGTGATGGGTATTTGGAAGTTCTTTATATTATTTATTTTCTCTATTTTAATATAGGTTTTAAATTATCTGCAATATTAATTTAAGAAATATAGAGAATACTTCTATCCTTAGATAAAGAGGGGTCCAAGAACAATTCAGTTTATGGTAAACGAAGCCAATTCTGACCTGTGAACACTTGCAGACTTCAAGATTCTGAAGCCTCAGGCAGGGACAGGAGATGTGGCCTAGGATTACATGTACGAGTATTTGGAAATAAGAACCCCACAAAAAAACTATTATCACACTGAAAAAAATGGACTGGAGAAAGTACACCTACCAGGACAAGGAAGAAGCAGGGAAATGAAATTCCTCTGTTTTCTCCTAAGTCTGAGTGGGTATAGAAAGACAAGCTAGTGGACACCAAAATAAAGCTAACAGAGAAACTCGTATGGTATTCTATTCCATAGGATGACTACCACCAGTAAGTGGATTTCAGAATTAGTTAAAATGAATGGAGACACTGCCCTATACCAAGAAAAATTCAAGAGGTAAAATAAATTGTGTGTTGTGTTGTCCTAAGTTTAGTTTGAACAAATTGAGAAAACTAAATTATTAAGAAAATTGGGTGAATATGATTATGGGCTTGGAATTAGATGATACTAAGGAATTATTTTAAGTTTTTTTTTTTTTTTTTTTTACTTTTATTTTAAGTTCCGGGTACAAGGGCAGGTTTCTTACATAGGTAAAGTTGTGTCATTGGGGTTTGTTGTACAGATTATTTTATCACTCAGGTACCCATTAGTTATTTTTCCTGATTGTCTCTCTCCTCCTATCCTCCACCCTCTGAAATGCCTCAGTGTGGCTTTTTCCCTCTATATGTCCATGTGTTCCCATCATTTAGCTCCCATGCATAAGTGAGAACATGCAGTATTTGGTTTTCTGTTCCTGTGTTAATTTACTAGTATGTGAATATCACATGGTTGTGTAAGAAGATGTCCACAGTTTTAGAGATGCATACTGAACTAGGTAGAGGTGACAAAACATATTATCTGATGTATGTTTTATAAATATGCTAAAATATGATTTTTAGACCAGTAGTATCAGTCTTACTTGTAGACTTATTAGAAATGTGGAATCTCAATATCCACCACAGATATGTTGAATGATAATTTTCATTCTAAGGGAATCCTCAAGTAATTTTTATGAGCATTAATTTTTTTTTTAAGTTCTGATTGTACAAACTCCAACAAAGAAGGAAAGATAAAGAAAATAATGGAAGACAATGTGGCAGAATTTTCGTAAATGTTAAATTGGGGAAAGGACATGTAAAACTCATTGTATCATTATTCCTATTTTGATATGCTTTATAAATTTTTATTATTAAATCTAAAAATAATATTTGAAAAAAGACAACACAAGATTCAAAGTTCAACAGACAAATTTGTAGAATTTCTTCTGCATTTATTCTTGCTCTATCTCTGAAACCTGAATAATTTTAAAATTCAAATCTACTATATGAATGTTAAAGGGAAAGAAGCTGTTATGCTACTTAAACTAAAGAATATACTGGAAAGTAGAAAATTTGATAAATAAAGATAATTTTTCCCAAAATTTATGATAAAGTGGAAAAATACATCATGAAATTACTAGAATGTTCAGCATTAATGTATAAACACAATTTGTGGTTCACAATAATATAATTATTTAAAGCATAACTTTAAAAATGAGATTTTATTATTCACCTTGGCAAGAAATGAATATTAAAGTGTACTATATTTTATGATTATAGAATCAAAGAGCTAGTAATCATTGAAACAGGAATAACTAACATTAAATTGGGTTATTCTCAAAACACTCAGAAAATAATGGTCAATTTGTATTATTGTGTGTAAACAGAACTGTGAAAGAAATTCTTTTTCTATGTTTAACAGAATAAAAAAATACCTTCGCATGAAAGTTCAAAGGGCTTTACAGATATAGCACACTTAATCTGAAAGACAAAAAATGACAATTTCCATGCATGTAGCACATAAAACATATCTTCAGCACACTTCAGAGCAACTCATGTGTAAAATAGCATAATCAATATTGTTCTTATGCATATTAAATTATCAACAAAATTAGAGAAAAACAGAGGACAAATCATTTTGTGTTTTAAAGCTGTAAATGCACTTTCTAGAGGATAATGTAAACTTATTTCCATGTTTCTTTGTGTTTGAAAGTATTATTTTGTTCAGTAGTATTTTTTAAAAATTATTATTGTAAAGTAAATATCTCCCTAGGAAAGTGTCTACCTTTTCCCTTCCAAGTAACACAATAGACATATTTACAGAAAGTTATCACTAAACTTCATATTACTGAAATAAGTAGATCAAATCTGAATCTACTATATGAGTGTTAAAGGGAAATGTTATGAATGTTAATGAATGTTAATGAATCTTCTAGATTAGCAATCTAAGAATTAGTTTTTGTGGGTTTTATCAGTATTTTCTCCACTGAAATTAAAACAGCATTAGTAAATTATAAAATAGATCAATTTTTAAAAGTTAATTCAATTAAAAATAAGAAGTCTATTATATATAAGTCTAAATAATATAGTTTCATAAAAATGACTATATTTTCAAGAACAAAAATATCAAGGATAAAACTGGCATTATTTCACATTTTTACAATTCTCAAGAGGTACACAATCTGGAAAACTCTACTTGTGAAATAATGAGAATAAAAAAAGGCTATGATGTCTTAGTATTATTATGAAAATGTTTTAGCCTTACAGACCCCTCAAGAGTCTCTGAGCAGCATATTGAAATTGTTGTTCTAATTTAATTCTGGATCATATATTGTTTTGAATCAAAGGATAAGATTCATGCATTTCCTGCCAGGCATGGCGGCTCACACTTGTAATCCCAGCACTTTGGGAGGCAGAGGCAGGTGGATCACCTGAGGCCAGGAGTTCGAGACCAGCCTGGCCAACATGGTGAAACCCCATCTCTACTTAAAAAAAAAAAGTACAAAAATTAGCAGGTGTAGTGGCACGGGCTTGTAACCCCAGCTACTCGGGAGGCTGAGGGAGGAGAATCTCTTGAAACCAGAAGGCGAAGGTTTCAGGGGGCCAAGATCACGCCATTGCACTCCAGCCTGGGCAACAGAGCGAGACTCCATCTCAAAAAAAAAAAAAAAAATTCATGTATTTCCTACACAGAGTAAAAATTATATTGAAACAGCCAATTCTATTCCTTAGTTAAGGAAATGTATCTTTTAATAATTCACTTGCTCATAGATCAAATATCTATTTAATAACTATTTTTAACACATATAAGACAAAGGACTGGTGGTCCAAAAATAAATACATGTGTCCATGAACACTTCCGCCAACATTCCCTCAATTGATTTATGTTCTGATAGAAAACACTTGTACACATAAATGATGAGACACTATGACATGGTGACTGTTGTGGTATTTATGTACAAAAGATGACAGAGATAGGCATAGGAACAGTGCATGCTTATATTTGAGTGAGATAGTGTGAAAAGATGTGAAGGAAAATTTCTCAGAAGAGTGCAGGTTAAAATACTAAGGCCAATGACAAATTTGGAAGACAGCAGTTAAAAAGATTAGGTGGAGTGGAAGTATGAAGAGTAATAGGAAAAGTTGAGCCTGTAAATGTAACTTAGCAAATACTATAGCATAATTCATTTGGGGAAATACAAGAAATTCACTATTGCTAGACTATAGAATTCCACGAATACAGAATAATAATATGGGGAAAGGAAGAGACAGGAGATGTGTCTAAAGGATTAAGAGAAGGTCAGAAAAGTAAGACTCATGCAAGATGTATTCACAAGTTAGAACATTCTGGAGTTTCACTAAAGAATTTTATTTATTATTGACTAATAATATAAATACAGAAAGGTATACAGCTCTGTGAATTGGCTTCTATGCACATTTTGATACATGTTTTTTACTGAAAATATGAATATATTCTGTTGGTACTATACCTTGTAGGGGAAATTTTGAATCATTGACTCTGTATATGTTCAATTTTAGCAGATGCTAAGAGTTTTTAAAAATGCGTACCAGCTGCTGTACGTTTTCAACAATACTTGAGCTGTTCCATGTTTTGCAGTTTAGTGATTCTAGTTGGTTTAGATTAGTATTTTAATATAA
This sequence comes from Macaca thibetana thibetana, assembly GCF_024542745.1. Lineage (NCBI taxonomy): Eukaryota > Metazoa > Chordata > Mammalia > Primates > Cercopithecidae > Macaca > Macaca thibetana. The sequence goes on from NC_065585.1 coordinate 66,728,513, forward strand.
CTTTAACTTTCATTTCTAAAATGGTTAATGAAGTTAGGCATCTATTTTATATGTTAATATGGGCATTTGAATATCATTTCAGGAAGTGTCTGTTAAAGTCTTTGCCAATTTTTCTGTTGGGTTATCTATATTTCTCTTAGAAATTTGCAGGAGTCCTTTATTTGTTCCTTTCTCAGATAAATGTGATTGGAGAAGAAACTGTCCCCAATTCTCCCAATTCTCTCTTCATTGACATTTGGTAAGCAAAAGTTATAAATTATAATAAATTCTTCATTGACATTTGATGAGTGTAAGTTGTAAATTATAAAATAGATTGATTTATCCATTTTTAAAAATTTTATATTTATAACATCTTGTCAGTTTTAAGAAATCTGCCTTCTCAAGGACTCAGGAAAATATGTTTCCAGTTGTTTACTAAAAACTTTATTATGTAAGGTTCACACTTAATACACAATCTATTTAGAACTTATTTTTGTGTATGGGGTGAGATAGGGGTTTGATATGTTTTGTCCACATATAGAAAACAATCAGCATAGGTTATTATTGAAATAATTATCTTCTTTCTAATGTATTGCAGCATCACTTTTCTAGTAAAACATATCAATGTATATAAAAAGTCTGCTTCTGAACTCTGTATTTCCTTCCATTGATCTATTTCTTTGTTTGCACAAGTATCTCATTATTTAATTATTACAACTTTAAAGTCATCTGGTGGTGTCTCTAGCTTTCTTCATTTTTTTTCATATTTTCTTGGCTATGCTTGGCAATTTGCATTTTTATGTAAAATATTTTCAAATTTTTATGTGATAAAATATACATAAAATAAAGTTTACTATCCTAATAATTTTTAATAGTATAGTTCATTGGAATTTAGTACAATCTCGTTGTTGTGCATCATTTCCACCGTCTTTCTCTAGTACTCTTCATCTCATAAAACTGAAACTCTATACCTATTAGACAATAACTCCCATTCCCCTCCCAACAGCCACTGGCAATCACCACTCTACTTTTTGTCTCTATGACTTTTGACTACTCTAGGTGCCCTCATAAAGTGAAAACATACAGTATTTGAACTTTTATGACTGACTTATTTCACTTAGCATAATATCCTCAAAGTTCATTCATGTAGCAACATATGTCAAAGATTCCTTCACTTTGAGGGGGAATAACATTTCACTGTATGTGTATACAACATTTTGCTTATCCATCCATCTGTCCATGGACACTTGGGTTGTTTCCATGCTTTAGTTATTGTGAATAGTGCTACTATGAACATGATTGTACTAATAACTCTTCAAGATTCTGCTTTAAATTATTGTGGGTATATATCCATAAGTGGAAGGACTGGATCATATAGTAATTACATTTTTGCTTTATGAAGAGCTGCCATCCTGTTTTCTACAGGGGCTGTACCATTTTACATTCCCACCAACATTCCTACCATTGTGGTGGCCAGTAACGGGGGAGGCTGAGATGAGTGGATTCCCTGAGTCCAGGAGATGCAGATTGCAGTTAGCCAAGATTGCATCACTGCACTCCAGCCTAGGCAACAGAGTGAGACCTGTCAAAAAAAAAAAAAAAAAAAAAAAAAAAAAAAAAAAAAAAAAAAAAAGAGAGAGAGAGAGAGAGTTAAATTAAAAAATAAATAAAAGCCATTTGATCATATATGTGAGTGTTTATTTCTTGCTTTCCATCTATTATATTTATCTATGTATCTGTCTTTATTCCTTTATTCCAGTACATTGCTGTTTTTATTATTATAACTTTGAAATAAGTTTTTAAATCTACAAGTGTGATCTTGAACTTTTGTTCTTTTTCAAAATTGTTTGGGCTATTTGAGTTCTCTTGAGATTAAATATGAATTTTAGGATAGATTTTTCTATTTCTACAAAAAATTCCACACCATTTTGATTTTGACAGAGATTGCAATTAATCTGTAGTTCACTTTGGGTAATATTGAAATTTTAAAAATATTAAGTTTTTCAATCCATGGACATGGAATGTCTTTCCATTTGTTTATTTCTTATTTAATTTCTTTTAGCAATGTTTTAACATTTTTATTGTACAGATCTTTCACTATCTTGGTTAATTCTTAAGCATTTTATTCTTATTGATGCTATTGCAAATGGAATTGCCTTCTTTACTTCTTTATCAAATTGTTCATCATTAGTTTATAAAAATGCAACTAATTTTGCATTTTGATTGTGTAACCTGCTACTTTGTTGGATTTATTTATTCTGACAGGTTTTTTTTTTTTTTTGGTGGAATGTTTAGGATTTTCTACATATAATATTATATTATCTGAGAATAGAAATAATTCTACTTATTCCTTTCCAGTTTGGACTATTGGCTCTGGCTAGAGCTTCTAGTACTGTGCTAAATAGAAGTGGTAAAATCAGGTAGCTTTGCCTTTTTGTGATTTTAGAGAAAAAGCTCTTAGTCTTTCATCATTGAGTATGATCTTGATTGTTGACTTTCATATATAATTTTTATTATGTTGAATTAGCTTACTTCTGTTCCTAGTTTGTTAACCTTTTTTTTTTTTTTCCTGAAAAGATATGTTGAATTTTGTCTAATGGTTAGTCTGCATCAATGGAATTATTATGTGGATTTTGTTCTTCATTCTGTTAATGCGGTGTGTTACGTTAATTGATTTTCATAGTTTACACCATCCTTACATTACAAGAATAGATCCCACTCATCATGATATGTCATCTTTTTAATATACTGATGAATTTGGATTGCTAGTATTTTGTTGAGAATATTTTAATCTATGTGTATAAGGTATATTTTTCTGCAGTTTTGGGGGGTGTTTAGTTAGTTTGTTTTGTCCCTGTGTACTTTTTGTGTATGGCTTTGGTATCAAGACAATGCTGGCTTATATAATGAGTCAGAAAGTGTTTATGTTCCCACCTCTTGAAATTCCTGAAAAAGTTGGAGAAAGCAAAATTAGTTATTCTTTAAATGTTTGGTAGAACCCACAAGTGAAGGTAATAGGTCCAGGGCTTTTATTGGTCAGAAAAGTATTGATTACTGACTCAATCTTCTTACTAACTGTAAGTCTACTTAGAGTTTTCATTTTTTATTTCAGTATTGTTAAGTTTTATGTTTCTGTAATTTTTTTCCATTTCATCTAGGTTATCCAATTTTTTGGTAGATAGTTGCTCATCTAATCCATTTTATTTCTGTAGATTCAGTAGGAATGTCCCTACTTTCATTTCTGAGTTCAATAATTTAAGTTTTCTCTTTTCTTAGTAAATCTTCTTAAATGGCTGTAAATTCTATTTATCTTTTTGAAGAAGCAGCTTTAAAGAAAATTTCTCTGTAGTTTTCTACTTTCTATTTCATTTATCTCTACTTATTCATTATTATTCACTTTCTTCTGGTAGCTTTGGATTCATTTTTTCTTCTAGTTTCTTTTTTGATTTGAGATCTGTCTTTTAAAATGTAATTTAATGTAAGCATTTATAATTATGGTTTTCTCTCTCAGCACTGCTTCTGTTGTATTCCATAAATTCTAGTATGTTATGTTTCCATTTTCATTTGTCTCTATTGTAGTTTTCTAATGTCCCATACTTTTTTTATCCATTAGTTGTTTGAGTGTATTTTTTAATATTTAATATTAAATTTGTGAATTTTCCAGTTTTTCTTCTGTTGTTGATTTCTAGATTTATTCTTTATGATTAGAAAATATACTCTATATAATATATATATCTATATATCTAAATCTATTGAGAATTAATTTGTGGTCTAAGATATAGTCTATCCTGGAAAATGACTTATGTGTACTTGACAATAATGGATATTCCGTTGTTCTTAGGTAGAGTGTTCTATATATGTCTGCCAGATCTAATTGGTTTACTATGTTGTTGTTAAGTCCTCTATTATTTTCTTATCTTTTATCTGTCCTATTATTGAAAGTGGGCTACTGATATTTCCAAATATTATTGTACAACAGTCTATTTCTCACATTAATTCTGTCAATTTTTGTTTCACATTTTTTGATGATATATTATCAGATACATGAGTGTATATAAACATTCATAAGTGTTATATATTCTTATTTTATTGAACCATTAATTAATATGCGATGACTTCTTTGTTTATTACACACTTTTTTGATTAAAAGGTTTTTTCCTTCTGATGTTAGCATAGTTATTCTCATTCCATTTTGGTTACTATTAAAACAGAATATTTTTTCTATTCTACTTTCAAACTATCTGTTTTTTGATCTAATGGAAGTCCCTGTAAATAGCACAGAATTGGGCCATATATTTTTAATTTTTTTTCTGCCAATTTCTGTCTTTTAATTGAATGGTTTAATCCATTTACATGTAATGTAGTGATTGATAGGAAGAGATTTACTTATTTCATGTTTGGTATTTGTTTTCTGTATGGCTTACAGCTTTTTTATTTCTCCTTTTCTGCATTAATGTGTTATTTTATGCTTAATTTTTTTATAGTGAAAGGTTTCAATTCACTTATTTGCTTTTGTATATATGCTATATATAACTATTTTTTTTGTGGTTAACATTAAGACTACATTAAAGTCCAGAAGTTACAATACTCTAATTTGGATTTATACCAGCTTACCTATAACATGCAAAATCTCTGGCCCTTTACAGTTCCATCCTTGCCCCTTTCAGTTATTGATGTCACAAAATGTAAACATGTTTTGAAACATAAGTTAATTATTTTTAATGCATTAGTAACTTATGTAGAAAACAAAATACAGAGTTATAAACCAAAGTTACAATAATACTAACTTTTAGCCTAATAATTATACTTAACATTTTAATCTCTTAGATCATGTGGAAAACAAAAAGTAAAGTTACAAGTTATGCTAAAGTAATACTAGTTTTTATACATGACCATTTATTTACCTTTATTTATGATTTTATTCTTCATATTTCTTTGACTTGCTGTCTAACATCCTTTTATTTCAACCTGTAGAACTCTAGCACTTTTTGCAGGGCAAATCTTGTAGTAATAAACTACATTAGCCTTTATTTGTCTGGGAATGTCATAATTTTTCCATCACTTTCAAAAAATATGGTTTTATCAAAAGTAGCATTTTAGGTTGACTTTTTTTTTTCTTTTAGCACCTTAAATATATCAGCCCACTGCTTTCTGCCCTTCCAAGTTTGTAATTTAAAAAATCTGTTATAATCTTATTGAAAGTCAGTTGTATGTGGTGAGTCACTTATTTCTCTATGTTTTCAAGGTTTTCCCTTTTGATTATAATGTGTTTCAGCATGGGCTTCCTTTAGTTGTTTCTAATTTTGTTCTGTTGTGTGTGTGCTTCTTTGATGTTTATGTCTCTCATCAAAGTTGGAAAGTTTTCGGCCATTACTTCATTAATAATCTCTATGTCTCTTTATCTCTCTCTTTTCCTACCAGAATTCCCTCAGTGTGCATCACATCAATTATCTTTGATGATATTCCACAAGTTTCTTAGACTCTGTTCACTTTTCTACAACTTTTTTTCCTATATATCCTTAGACTTAATAATTTCAACTGTTCTATCAAGTACACTGATTCTTTTATCTGTATGTTCACATCAGCCTTTGAATCCCTCTAGTAAATGTATTATTTCAATTATTATGCTTCTTAGCATTATGCTTCCTTTATGGTTTATTCTTTTTCTTTTATTGATATTTTCATTTTGTTCATATATTATTGTCTTTACTTCCATTATATTTTCCTTTAGTTCTTTGGACACTTTTAAGACAGCTATTTAAAAGTCATTGTATACTAGGTCTGCCATTTATTTCTTCTTGGGGAATATTTCTTTGTGTGTGTGTGTGTGTGTGTGTGTGTGTGTGTGCGCGTGTGATACTTTCCTGTTTCATTGTATAACTTGTGATTGTATTGAAAATTAGGCATTTGAATCTAGTAATGTGGTAATTCTGGAACTCAGATTTGTAAACCTAAGATTTCAGGTTTTATTCTGAGCCTGTTCCTTTCCCTGGCCATGTGTCATGATGTTTTTGCTTTTCCGATATATGCAGTAGCTTTTAAATGTCCTAGTCTTTAAAGTCTGCGTATTAGTGAGAGTTCTCTAGAGGGAAAGAACATATATATGGACAGTTTCTTTGGTAGAAGGCTAGAGGTCTCATTGAGGAAGGATGGGAGAAAGATTGTCAGCATAAACTTTTAGTAATGTAGTGGTGTCCTTTCTTAAGGGGACCTGGCCTCCACTTTATTCAAGGGGTTCTGGCTCTGTAAACTGGCTCAAGTCTGGAAATTGATTGAGGGGTTGTGATTTTCTTTTTTTATAATTCAAATTAGTATTTTGTCCATTTGACCTAGAAATTTTCTGCTTGTGTTAATTAAGTAGGAATGCAGTAGGCTTCCTATCAATTTCACTTCTAGAACACCGTGATTAATTAGCTAGTGCCAGAGCTCTACACAAGTCAGACTATTCTGATTCACACTTTGCCTCTGCTGTCCATTACAGTAGCTATACCCGCCAAGCCTTTGAAGTTGAGTGCTGCCACTTGGTGCCTGCCACCTCAGGATGTAATTATTCCCATTGTATTTAAATTTTGTGGTTGAGTGACCACAGTTCCCACTACTAGGTCTGACATACTGAGAAGAGTAATTACTGGGCTCTTTAAAGATGCAGGTGCTACCCTCATAAATCTATTTTGCAAGACATTAGTCAAGAGTATATCTTCAGGACCCTCCCAGTTGGGAAGAGTAGGTTTAAGGTGACTAATCCACTCTAACATTCCAATCTCCCTCAGCTTTTGAATCCCTTTCTCTACATTAAACCAAGGGAGATCAGACATTTCCAGCTCACTCGCAATGGGCCATCTTTTAATCTATATTTCAGCTAACAAAGCACATAAACTATTAGAACCTTTTTAACTCCCTGTGCTGCAACATGAAATGTAGAGTCCCTACTTAGTGGATGCAAATCAATAAATTCAGCCTGATCCAATTCTATGTTCTTCCTCCATTATCCCACACCCTTAATATGCATTCCCATGCCTGTTCTACAAATTTCTGGGAAACAGAAGCAGTTCAAAATTAGAAAACTCAATCAGTTCTTTCTGAGTATAGCACACCCCCTCATGGGTCACACTGTCAAACTCACCTCTTGGGGCCTGCCGAGACTTTAGGCTAGTTATAGGTCTAGAAGCAAACAGGGGTGTTGAGGGTGGTTCCTGAGGAGAATTGACATTATCTTTTCTGGCAACTGCTGCAGAGAAGGCCCTCACTGTTGCCTCAGGAAGCACAGGGTTTATATTTTCAGGCAAAGGTGAAAGGTTGATGGCAGCATGGGTTGAAGAGGGGATGTTGCCACTAATGGGGATGGGGAAGCTGTTTCTTCTGGCAAAAATGTTTATCAGAGTTATAAACTCAGTGTCCCCAGCTTCATCAGGGTCCTCTCACACATCCCCGTTTCCAGTTGCTGGGTCCCACTCTTTTCCAATCAATGCCTTCACTTTAACAGTAGACACCTGGTGAGGCTGTGCATGCACCTTTCATTGTAGGTCAGTCACTTGCATGATAAGAGCTTGTGTCTGTTTTTCCACAATTTCAGCTCTTTCTCTACAGGAGATAAGACTCTCACTCAGGGCAATCTTAGCAGCTGTGAGGCTCAGCATCTGTTTCTGAAGCTAGGAGATGGAATCCTGATTTCATCATTGTCTTTCATCACTTTGTCCACTGAACTTAGGAGTAACCAACCAGCTTCATTATGGTCCTTGGTTCTTCACATATGGTCAAAGTTATCATGTATGGAGTCACTAAACTCCTCGCCACTCATGAGCAGTGAATCACTAGTGTCAAATGCCTTTATTTTGCATAACTCTCCAAACAGTTAATGCCAATGACTATCAGTGTTCTCCATAGTATTATAAGTAGAGGCCTTAACATTTTGGGGTCTAATCATATTACACAGCCAACTCCTAAAACCCCAAAACCAATGAAAGAGCTCCATCCTTAATATTCTGTTCCTCTAGAACCACTCCCGGTACCAAAAACTCAGATACATATATATGAGTTTATTAAGTATTAATTCACAGGATCACAAGGTCCAACAATAGGCTGTCTGCAAACTGAGGAGTAAGGAGATCCAGTCCAAATCCCAAAACTGAAGAACTTGGAGTTCAATATTCCAGGGCAGGAAGCATCCAGCATTGGAGAAAGATGTAGGCTACGAGGCTAGGCTAGTCTCGTCTTTTCAGTTTTCCCCCTGCTTTTTTCATCTTGCCATGCTGGCAGCTGATCAAATGGTGCCTACCCAGATTAAGGGTGGGTCTGCCTTTCGCAGCCCACTGACTCAAATGTTAATCTCCTTTGGCAACATCCTCACTGACACATCTGGGATCAATACTTTGCATCCTTCAGTCCATTCAAGTTGACACTCAGTATTAATTATCACAGCTAGAAAACTGGGCTTGATGGAATCCTCTATCAGAATATCTATGTTATATGATTTTAGAGTGGTTGGACTGCCTATATGGTAGCTCAGTGCTTTCCTAGAGGGTATTCCAAGGATCAGGGAGTAATATACTATTTTCCCCAAGGCCTATGTATCAAAATGGCATTGTATCACGTCTCCTGCACTCTTTTAGTCAAATCAGTCATACAGACAAACCCATATTGAAAGACAAGAAACTGCAACTCTCAGTAGATGCAAAGAATCAGTGGCCATGTTTAATCAACCCCATGTGTCTACTAAGTATTATAGTTTCTGGTTTTCTGGTATCCTTATCGTTTCTTAAATTTATCCACTCCGCTCATCCCTACTGACACATTCTTACTCTGGCTTTCATAACGCATCACTTAATTAAGCTACACTGTAATCAAGATCAACTTGATGAAACCATTCAATAGTTCCTAATAGGGAAATATCCATTATTGGCAAATTATACTACTGCGTCTATGCTATTTCTTGATTTGTCATCCATCCCCAAAATTTACCCTAATCTTCAGACTGGATAAACTATTGAAAATTCTATGAAGAAAACAATTTGCCTTAACAGCATATCTCCACTTATCTTTGAAGATTTTGTTCCAGTTTGACTTTTGTTTGAAGTCTTTACTGAACACTCCTCCATTCTAAGGTAAATTGACCACTTCCTTTTTCATACCCCATGGCTCCTTGTAATTATTTCTAGCATCATTGTTTCTTGGCATTTATCTTTACATAATTGTATGCACTTGTCTTTAAGCACATTAAAAGTAATGTGTCTATCACTGTGTCTTGGTCATATTTGTAATCGCCTGCCTCATTTGGTACCTTCATTGACACCTAAGAATTTTTAGTTAGGTAAACAACTATAGAATAATGAGAGAACATGTCTTCCCCCTTCATATTGAGTCAAGTAGATAGACTGCCAGGAAGCAAACACATGGTGAAGAAGAAAACACAAACAAACAAAATTCAGATATTGAGAAAGAATACAAAATTCAAGACAAAGTATAAGACTTGGGCTAAAATACTGACTTCAGAATGTGAATAAGAATGAACAACATCTTAAACTTTTTAAAAAATGAGGACCTCTGGCAAGAGCTAATTAAAGAGACAATCACTTATTGTCCAAGTTGAGTTATAAACCAAGACATCTTTAAACCGAAATGAACATGCATTTGTGTTCCATGTAAACAATGACAATGATTCAAATTAGTCTACTTGGTTATTATGTTTTGAAAGCAAATGACAAGTACCTCCATCCCAAGAAGCTTAGATAAAAGAGATGCAAGATGGGATCTATTGTACAAAAGTGTAACTCAGTTTCAAGGACAATTGTCACCAAGGACTTGAATAATACGAGAACTCTCCTTTTTCGTCTGGTATCTTAAACCTGATTTCTTTCTGAATATACTTCATTTTCTCAGGTCAGCTCTATGTTGGATAGGAAATAGGGCCCCTAGTAGACCCCATCTTTCTTCATAACACCACCTATGGGAGAGTATAACTTTTTTTTCTCTCTTTCTCTCTGATGCTAAGTGCACAGATCCTGAAAGTCTTTCAACAGGTACAATTTATACACATGCTCACTGCAAGATGAATATTTAGACTGGAGGTAAGGATTAATTGTGCTGTTTTACAGTGTTTAATTCAAATGTACACTATGAGCTGGTCAATAATGGAAAGAAAGGCAGGCTCCAAAGAAAGATTATAATTATTGAAATCATGCATAGTGGAAGCAAACTTTTCCACCAAAGGAAAATTACTGTTATAGAAAGACAAAAACTGATATACATTACATATCTTGTATCTGCTAGAAAATTAATTTGGCTGATACAATAACAGAGAAACAAAGTAACGACTTCAATAAAATATATTTTTTCTTCTCTTCGTAAAATTGCAGTGATAGGCAGCCCAGCATTGTGATGTAGTATCACGATGACCTAATTGACCACAGCTCCTTATGTCTTTCTGTTGTGTTTTCTTACTATGTAGTTTTCCATTTGCAAGCTCTTTTCACACCCTCAAGATGATTGCTGGGGGTCCAGTATTTATGCATGTAATTCATGCTGAATGAAGGGAGAAATTAGTAAGAGAAAAAGAAGGAGTTGGTTACCAGAGACATATTTAGGAGCTTTCACAAAAGACTTACCCAATGCTGGAAAATTCTTAGCTAGGTTCATTGTGTTCTAAGAATGTAGTGAATCCATAATAAAAGAAATAACATAAGAATGGATAGTGGACAAGCCACTAGCCATCTCTGCCACATGTCCCAGTTTGTCTGATAAGATTTACCATAAAGCTTACAATGTAAAGTTTTATATCAAGAAGTAAGAAATACATTTTAAGTAAATTTTATAATGGATATAAAACAAGTCACAACTTAAATCATAATTCTAAAATATTATTTTGTCATTCTAAAATATTCACAGTCTTAGTTCTTTGTTTTTTCTTAGACTGGGTAAATCAAATCAATATTCTCTACTATTGGCAAATAGTTGTCCATAATCATGAACATGTGTATGTGTGCAAGAAAGGCTACATACCAAGAGAACTGTATACAAACTTCATTTTCCAAAATTATTCCTTCAACACCTTTTATGAAGATGAATGCAAACTAGCCTGCAATTTTTATATTTTTCTCTTCCAATTAGGAAAGGAAAAACTACATGAAACATGACAGCTTTTGTGCCAACAAGTGTGTTTTTATTTTAGATTTTATTATTATCCTTATTTAGAGACACAAAAATTTTGCTTATAAACATTTCCAAATGTCCTGCAAATACTGCAACTTGGGGGTGATATTTGAAAATACCAATTAAACAGAGATTTTTGTATATGCCATGTTCTTTAACAGAAAATTGTTAAAAACATTCTGGATCCAAAGGAAACTGACTTTTATGATATTTGCTTATTGATATGTCACTGCCTCATAAAGCTTATAAATAATAGGATCAATTATTACAGAAATCATCATGCCTAAAAAAGTATGTCAAGTCCTTCTGAGTTACCTCACCCCCAGAAGATTCAGCATTCTGGCTATTCACTGAGTCAAACTATTTACAGTGATTAATTTGTCAAATACCTAGACAGAAGAAAGTGACATGACGGTTTTCAAGCTACAGGCTACAATCACATATTTTACAAATAATCGTACCTCAGAAAAATACTTTTATTTTTGGCAGGAACATCATGATTTAGAGCGAATGCATTCCACTACAGAGGATGGGGAGGAAGGATTCCTATAGTTACCCTTTCATGAGTAAATTGGCACCAATTTCAGGAAAAATCAGGCATGCATGCTGAAAAAAGAAGTGAAAATTTTCTGTCTGCCAATCTCATAACCAAAAGAGTTCACTTACATTCACAATTTTTTTCCTATGGATTGATAATGCTGTCCTCAGTTGAAACTATAGTGGAAAAGGATAAAGAAGACCCTATGTAAAACCTTGTCAAACAATGTCTATATATTTCTAGGTATTTTGTGTGTGTGTGTGTGTGTGTGTGTGTGCGTGTGTGTATGCAGAGTTGAGTAAGTAGAGTTTGAACATCAATGGTGACAACCTTCTGAAGTAAATTCCCCATTGTTGTTTGTCTTTCCTTTATTCTCTTCTTCCTTAGTCACCAAGCATTTTTATAGCACAGGCATCATTTTGACTTTCAAGAGCCTATAACTCTAAAGGAGGAAGCCTTCTTTCTAATCGGAAGAGCTGTTGTTCCAAGAGTGTTGTGCGTACTCATGTTGTTTTTCTTTCTTTCTAACCTCTCATTGTTTGTCCCAGAGTTGTAGGAAAAACACAGAAGATCAAGGTAAAGTCCCACCTTTCTGGCCAGAGAACCAAAAAGATGATCCCAGGGTGCAAGAAAATATCAGAGAGATTGTGGAGAGAAAGAAGCTTGGAAAAGTGCCCCCCTTTTTGAAATTATTTACTTATTCTTTTTTTGTGTATCCATTGACTGACCCTATGCAACCTAGGTTAGACTTTGAGAATGGAACTTAAATAAAGACTACTGCTCAGATCACAGATTTTCCACTGGGTGGTGCATATGTGACAGGTCTGAAGAGCATTGTAGCTATTGAAACTCCAACACACAGAAGGCAACTTGAAATTGTGGTATAAATCCAACTGAGTCAATTGCCTGCTAAAACAAAAATATCAACATTTTCTATAGGATTTAAATAGACCCAGAGTCTCAAATATAATATGCAAAATGTCTAGGGTAAAATCCAAATTATTCAATGAAACAAAAATTTGGAAAAATCTCAGATTACTTAGGAAAAGACATGCAACAGAGGCCAAAGCAGAGATGACAAGGATGTTACAATTATCTGGTACAGATTTTAAACCAGCTGTTACAAAAAAATGCTTCAACAAGAAAGGGTAAATATCTTGGAGTAAATAAAAAGTGTAAATCTCAGCAAAGAAGTAGAAGGTATAGGAAGTCAATGGAAATCTTAGAATTGAACTATATAGTAACTGAAATACAAACTTACTAGTTAAGCTCAAGAACCAAATGAAAATGATCAAGGAAAGTGTCAGTGAAGTTGAAGATGAATGAAGGGAAATTATGTAATCTGAACAGTGTAATTTTTTTTTTTTTTTAATGAAAACAATGAGAAAAGCTTTAGAGCCTTCTGGTACACTATCAAAAATTACAATATAATCCCCAAGGAAAAAAAAGACAATGTATGGAGAAAAAAGCCTGAAAATTTGTTGAAAGATATAAACCAGATGCAAGAAGCTCAATGACTCCACAAAAAGATAAAGGAGCCCATGTCCAGTTATATCTTAGCCAAACTTATGAAAACTAAATACAAAGAAAATACCTTGCAAATAGCCCTCCCAAAATGACACATTATTTATAAGAAGAAATGATAACAATGACTGGATTTTTCATCAGAAACTGTGGAGGCCAGAAGTAAGTGGACTAGCATTTGTAAAGTGTCAAAAAGAAGTCACCTCAGAATTCTGTATCCAGATAAAATGATTTTCAGGAATGATGATAAAATAAAGATATTTTCAAATGCAGAAAATCTTAGAGAATTTGTTGCCAGCAGATGTGCTCTCAAATAATTAAGTTAAGTTTTTAAGATAGAAAGAAAACGTTACCAATGGAAATTTGGAACATCAGGTATGAAAAAGGATGCTATGGTATGAATATTTGTTCCCTCCAAAATGCATGTTTACTTTTAATCCTCAAGTGGCAATATTGAGATGTGGGGCATTTAAGAGGTGCTTGTATCATGAGGGCTCTGCCATTATAAATGGATAAATCCATGTATGGGCTAATGGATTAAGGAGTTACCATGAAAGGGTAACTGGTGGCTGTATAAAATGAGGAAGAGAGACCCAAGCTAGTATGTCAGACCATTAGCATTGATATGGTTTTGCTCTGTGTCTCCACCCAAATCTCAACTTGAATTGTAATAATTCCCACATGTTGTGAGAGGTACCTGGTGGGAGGTAACTGAATCATGGGGTGGGTCTTCCTCATGCTGTTCTCTTGATAGTGAATAAGTCTCACAAGATCCGATGATTTTATCAAGTTGAGGTCCCTTGCACATGCCCCTTGCCTTTTGCCATGTAAGGTGTGACTTTCCTCCTCATTCGAATTCTGCCATGATTGTGAGGCCTCCCCAGCCATGTGGAACTGTTAGTCCACTAAACCTCTTTCATTTGTAAATTGCCCAGTCTTGGGTATATCTTTATTAGCAGTGTGAGAAAAGCCTAATACAAGCATGCTTAGCCCCCTCATCATGTGATATTCTGCACTGCTTTGAGACTATAGAGGATCTCTACCAGCAAGAAGGGTCTCACCAGATGTGGCCCCTGGACTTTGGACCGCCTCCATAATTGCAATAAATGAATTTATTTTCTTTATTAATTATTCAATTTCAGTCTATTAAAAGGAAAAGAAAACTAAGATGAACAACAGAAATGGTAAATATCTGGATATTTACCAAAAAGTGACTGAGGCAGGTCTCAATCATTTGGAGATTTATTTAGCCAAGGTTAAGAATGTGCCCAGAAAATCACAACTAACAGAAGCATCTATGACCTTGCTTTTTCCAAAGGAGGTTTGGGGAACTTAGATATTTAAAAAGCAAAGGGCAAGCAGGAGGGGAAAAAAAGGGGCAGGGTGGAGAGTGAGACAAATGGTTATATTATTGAGAGACTCTGATTTGCCTCAGTAAATCGACATTTTACATGTGAATAGAAGATACAGAGGAAAAAGTCAACTTTACATTGTCACAGCTCAGTAAATCTATATTTTACATATGATAAAGTAAACAAGTGAAAAGTGGGGGAAGAGCAAATGAGTCTATGACACAAGGTTGTGAAATTATAGCTAACTGCTGGGGAACAAAAAGGAAGACACTATTGGTGACTCAGTTTCCAAACTTACTTTCCCGTTGGCATAGTGAGTTTAAGGTCCTGAAATACTTTCTTTCACAATATAATGGCATATTCTTTCCTTTTCTAGTTCTTTAATGTATGTCTTATGGTTGAGATTTAAAAGAAACTATAAAATTGTCTGATTGAATTCAATGTATATATTTTAGTACATAAAGAACCTATTTGGTAGTAACTTTATATATTTCACATGAAGTGCAAAAAATATTACTCAGACTGTAAAAGGTAAAGGATGTATATTGCAATCTAGTCACTGTATATTTTAGTGACTACAATCTATCATTGAAACAAATGTATACTCAAGATCTATTTAAATAAGACATTAGGTACACTAACAATATCCAAGTAACCCAGAAAAAGATAGAGGAAAACAGAAGGAATAAAAAACACAGAAATCAGAGAGGGTGGGACTTCTAGAATGACTAAGTATGGACTTAGGAAGTCCTTTTGTATCTGGAGTTGGTTCCTTCCAATGGGCTCGTGGTCTTGCTGACTTCAAGAATGAAGCCATAGACCTTTGCAGTGAGTATTACAGCTCTTACAGGTGGCAGGGACCCAAAGAGTGAGCAGCAGCAAGATTTATTGTGAAGAGTGAAAGAACAAAGCTTTCACAGTGTGGAAGGGGACTCAAGTGGGTTGCCACTGCTGGCTGGCAGCGGTAGCTGCCAGGTGGCCAGCTTTTATTCCCTTATCTGTCCCTGCCCATGTCCTGCTGATTGGTCCATTATACAGAGTGCTGATTCGTCCAGTGTACAGAGTGCTGATTGGTGCATTTTACAAACCTCTAGCTAGCTACAGAGCACCGATTGGTGTGTTTTACAATCCTAACTACAGAGTGCTGATTGGTGCATTTTACAGTCCTCTTGTAAGACAGAAAAGTTCTCCAAGTCCCCACTTGACCCTGGTTTCACCTTTCAATCCCCTCTCTAAACAGGACACCCCAACTGCTGTTAGGAATTGGGTGATCACCACTCTAGCTACTTCCTGCTGGATAGGGACAAAGAAGGGGCCCTGCAGTGGCCTCCAGAGAGGAACTCCCTAGGCCAGCCAAAGGGCCAGTGGGTCGATCCAGGGGTCCTTGGTAAAACTTGTGAGTTGAGCTTATTTGGGGTTCCATTTGTAAGACCATCTGTAACATGATGGCCTCGATTCTGGAGGAAGCAAATTTGACAAGGAGGTTAGAAACCCAGGGCCCAAAGGCGAGTGATAGCAAGAAGGCTGTCACAGGACCTAGAAAGGGGAGAAGCCATGCCGCCCAACTCCAGAGGTTGGTATAAGAGTTTGAAAGGTGTTGTCTGGTGTCAGAAGCCTTTTCCTTTAAATTCCAGGTGGTGTCTCGTACTATCCTTGACTGGTTAGTGTAAAAACAATACTCTTCCCCTATGAAGGTGCAAAGTCCTCCTTTCTCAGCAGTGAGGGGGTCTAGGCCTCAGCAGTTTTGGAGAGTCAGGGCTGCCAAAGAGTCTATTTGGCATTGTAGAGTAAGGATAGATTTTGTTACTTCTTGCAAACTGTCTGAGAAATCCTTTGAGTGTGTGTGGTATAGGATAATGAAGTATATAAACCTGCTACTCTGGTTTCTGTAGCAGTAGCCATTCCTAACCCTATAAGTAGGGTTATTAGTTGTATGGCCCTGTGCTGATGGACTTGAGTTTTGAGGGGCACGGATAGGGTATGATTTCCACAAGATTAGAAGTTAGGATAATATGTGTTACCCTGTTAACTTTTAGCAAACATTTGTTGAAAACCTTGTAAGTTTAGGATTTCAATTATTCTTTGCTATTAATAAGACCTCGTTCAGTCCATTTTAACTTAAAATTGGTATAGATGGGTATTTCTTGATTCTATAAGTACTTTAAGGTTTGACTGAGTGCAAACAGCTCACACATTTGAGCAGACCAATTATTAGGCAATTTTCCTAACCCTGTTTCTACAAGAGTTTCCTTATCACTTACTGAATACCCATTGTGTCTTTTTCCCTTAATCGCCTGAGGGGAACCATCCTGTCCTGAAGGGAGTTCCTCCTAGATCTGGTCGGACCTTTGTATGGTAAAGAAAACCTCCTGGGTTAAGGATTTTTGATAGGAAAGCTATGGGTTGTCAGTGGTTTCGGTGCTTTAACTGGCAACAAGGTGGTATTGGAGTGTTATAGGGTCATGGAGAAGACCTTCAATTATCAATTATAGGTTTTAAATGTACCCTGGCTTCTAAAGGAATAGGGTACACAGTTTTTTATTTACTACTTCTCTCTCAATCTCTCTTTCTCTATCTATTTCTCTCTTTGACTTTCTGTCTTTCCCTTCTCTCTCTCGTTCCTTTTTGCTGGACTTTTCCTGCCTCTGCCCAATGCTTTTGCTGCTGTTCTCCCCTCTGCCCTTTTTGATGGCTTCAGCAGTATAATACTGCCACCTCCTTGGGTTTTTGCACTGCATGCAATAACTCCATAATTTCCTTGTGGTATTTATTGGGGGTTCCCCCAGAGGTTAGGAACTCCCTTTCTTTCCATATTACAGCATGGGCATGTAGGATTCAATAAGCATACCTGCTATCTGTATACACATTTATTCTTTTTCTCTTTCCCAGTTCTAAGGCTCAGGTAAGTGCCACTAGTTCTGCTAACTGGGTGCTGGTCCCTGGGGGAAGAGGCTTACTTTCAAGTACTGTTACATCACTAACTATGGCATAACCTGCCCTTCATATCCTATTATCCATAAATGAACTTCTATTGGTATATAGGTTAAGGTCAGGATTAGCTAAGGGGACTTCTAAGAGATTCTCTCAGGCGGCATAAGTCTGGACTATTAATTTGTTGGCAGTCACTCTTGATTGGTTCTCCATCCTCTGGGAGAAAACTAGCAGGGTTGAGGGCTGCACACATGCATAGTTGAAGCACCAGTCCCTCAAGGAGTAGTGCCTGGTATCTAAGAAGGCAGTTCTCTGATAGCCATAAATTTCCTTTGGCACCTAGTATGCCATATACATCATGAGTAGTCCAGACCGTGAGATTCTTTCCTTGTATTATTTTGATAGCCTCTGATACTAAGATGGCTACCCCCATAACTACTCATAAACAGTGAGGCCAGCCTTTTGCTACCACATCAATTTCCTTACTTAGGTATGCCACTGGTTGTGGGGTTGTCCCATGAGTCTGAGTAAGGACTCCAAGAGCCATTCCTGCTCTCTCTGTGACATATAAAGAGAAGTTTTGTCCTTTGGGAAAGCTTAAGGCTGAAGCATGTACTAGGGCCTGCTTTAAGGTTTTGAAGGCTGTTTCTGCTTCTAGTTCCCATTCTACTAGGTGACTATTTACGCTCTGGGTCTCCTTGATTATAGTATACAGTAGCCTGGCCATCTTGCTATATCTGGGGATTCATAGTTGGCAAATACCAGTGATTCCAAGGAACCCCCACAACTATTTTAATGTCTTAGGGTGAGGATAAGTCAGTAGAGGCTGTTTCTGTTCCTTGCTGAGGGCCCTGGTTCCTCTGGCTAAGATTAGGACTAGATATTTGACTTGTTGTAGGCAGAATTGGGCCTTAGATTTAAACACCATGTACCCTTGATTAGCTAGAAAGTTTAAGAGATCTAGAGTAGCCTGCTGGCATGAGGCTTCTGAACTCATAACCAAAAGTAAATCATCCACATACTGAAGGCCCAGAGTGCCTGAACTTGAGAAGTGACCTAGATCTTGGGCCAGTGCCTGACCAAAGAGATGAGGGCTATCCCTAAACCCTTGGGGCAAGACCATCCCTGTAAGTTGGGATGTGTGGTCTGTGGGATCTTCAAAGGCAGAGAGAAACTGGGAGTCAGAGTGCAGGGGAATGCAGAAGGCATCCTTGAGGTACAGACCAGTGAACCATTCTGCTTCCTCTGGTATTTGAGAGAGCAGCGTATAGGAGTTGGGTACAACTGGATATAGAGGAATTACTCCCTCATGGATGAGTCTAAGATCTTGCACTGGTCTCCACTGACCATTCAGTTTTTATACTTAAGAATTTGGGTGTTGCAGGGACTGCTGCATTTTCTTACTAAGCCTTGAGCTTTTAAATGTCTAACAATATTCTGTAATCCTTTATGAGCTTCATGCCTTAAGGGATATTGCCTTTGATAAGGAAAAGTAGTGGGATCTTTTTGCCTGATTTGGACTGGTTGGTCATTTTTTTGCCCTTCCAAATTGTCCATCCAACGCCCAGACTTCAGGGTTGATTCACTGCTCAAGTAGGGGACAAAAAATGGGTAACTTTTCTTCATATTCATGTAGATAATAGCTCTAGCTCTGGCTAATATGTCCCTTCCTAATAAGGGTATGGGATTTTCAGGCATAACAAGAAAGACATGTGAAAAGAGCAAAGTCTCCCAATTACAACTGAGGAGGTGGGAGAAATACCTGGTTACAGGCTGTCCCAGGATTCCTCAGATGGTAACGGACTTTAAGGATAGCCATCCAGGGCAAGAGATTAACATTGAGAAAGCTGCGCAAGTGTCCAGGAGGAAGTCAATTTCCTGACCCTCAATGGTTAAACGTACCCAGGGCTCAGTGAGGGTGATAACATGAGCTGGCACTTGTCACAGGCACCCTCAGTCCTGTTGTTGGATCATCTGGTTGGGGGCTTCTGGCCCAGAGTACCTTTGTCCTCTGGGCCAGTGTGCCTTCCAGTGATTGCCTCAGCAAAATGGACATGGGTGAGGGGGCAGCTTGTTTCTCATTGGACAATCTTTTTTAAGGTGTCATTGCAAACCACACTGATAACAAGCCCCACTGGATGATTGGCCTGCTCCATTTTCTGTCCTCTCTGAACCACCAGGGTTTATTTGTCTGAGGGCTATGACTAAGGCTTTGGCCTTTCTCTGATCTCGCTTTTCCTTTTTGGCCTGTTCTTCTTGGCCCCTGTTATAGAACACTGAGGTTGCCAGGTTTAATAATGCCTCTAGATTTTCTTCAGGGCTCAGGGCTCACTTTTGGAGCTTTCTCCTGATATCTGCATCTTATTGGGTAATAAACTTATCTTTGAGGATCAATTGACACTTGAGGGAGTCAGGTGACAGGGCAGCAAATTTTCTTAAGGCCTCCCATAGCTGCTCGAGGAAGGTAGAAGGATTTTCTCCCTTTCCCTGAGTTATGGTGAACATCATTGAATAATTCATGGGGTTTTTCCTAATTCTTCTTAGTCCTTCTAGAACACAGGTCAACAGATGTTTGTGACTCCAGTTCCCATGATCTGAGTCGAGGTCCCAGTGGGGATCCATACTGGGGATGACTTGCTGACTGGTAGGGAATTTGTCCCTTTCCAGGTATCTCCAAACTCTCGGGCTGTAACTAAAGCTGCATTCTTTTCATTAAAGGCCAGGGTTTGATCTAACAATAACATGACATCTCTCCAAGTGAGGTCGAAGGTTTGCTCTAGACCCTGTAGGGTATCTATATACCTATCAGGATCATCTGAAAGCTTTCCCAGATCTACCTTGATTTGCTTTAAATCAGAGAAGGAGAAGGGGACATGTACCTGGGTTAGGCCAAATTCCCCTCCCCCTACATCTTGAAGGGGGCATAACTGATGGCCAGGGGTTTTTTGTGGTTATTTGGAGATTTCTTTGCTTGTTTCCTTCTGGGCAGGGAAGATTAGAGGAGGCTTATCATTAATGGGAAGAGGAGCTATAGGGAGGCTAGGATATGGAGGTAAGCTGAGAGGTCCTCTTGTGGGATGTAAATTGCAAGTTTTGCATAGTTGTAGATTCTCCTTCAATGAATCGAAAGCTTGGACATCAGGTATTTCACTCCATTTGCCTTCCCTCTTACAAAAAAGGTCAAGCTGCAGCACAGTATTATAATTTATACTTCCCTCAGGTGGCCATTTTTCCCCATCAGAGAGAATATTGGGGCCAGGCCATAGTGCAGAAAAAAGTGAGTCACCTCTTTTTCAGGATTTGCTAGTCAAATTGGTCCTAATTGCTTAGGATGCAGTTCAAGGGTGAACTTGTTGGTGCCTGAGTGTTTCTCATGTGAAAGAAAAAACTGCCCATGGTTTTGGTTTGTTTGTTTTTCCTCCCTTGCCCAAGAACCCGCAACGGTCCCTGGACCTGGCTGATTGGAACAGTTGTGCTCACTGACACAGCAGCAGAAATACTAGTTTTCCTACTAGACCACAAGGAGGACCGAGAAAGGTCGGATTTAGTGGCCCTTACTGACACATTCTCAAAAACCTGTTAGAGTCCTAAGTGTTTTCTCCTGTTAGTATTGGGACTTTACCCCTGTCCTATAAAGATGATATGCCTCAAAAATGGAGTGGAGGGCCATACCCTGAGGGAGGGAAGGGATCTCCAGGATTGGAAGAGTGACACCTTTTGTCCTCATTTCTCATCATATGAATAGGAAGGATGTCATTTCTGAGGCTCCCCATATCCTAGCTTCAGAAATAGCCTTTGTTAGGCCTGCTAGTCTGATGAGGGGTCCTAAAATTCCAGATAGTCCCCTCCACACTGGGGCTCTCGGCAAAAATTATGTCTTTCTGATTGGTGAGACTGGCTTCCTAAAGAAAGGAACAGAGTCCTGAAATGTATACAAGAAATCATTCTTATAGGAGAAACTAGAAAAGCACCAGAAACAGGGAGTGGATTTTAGAAGCGGGACTAACCATGGAGAAGAGAGGTGGGAGGAAATTTGTCTGACAGGCGTTACGACCCAGGAGGCAAGGGTCAGGATAGATAGGATAGATGGGCGAGTCTTGCTTGGGTGACATGACTCTCAGAGTTCCACTCACGGCTGCAGGGTCAACCAACTCTTTGTGGGGAACCCTGAGCTGAATGGCTTTCCTCTCTGTCAATCCTCGGCTCAGCCAGGAAGAACAGGAAAAGCAGGGGCTTGTTCCACACAAACCAACGCTCCCAAAGTTGGGGGTCATTATACAGCCCTTTCCCAGAAAGCCTGACACCCATGTCTTTAGTCCAGTGGTTCTGCTAGTCACTTTTAACTGGCCGAAAGGTGCCCAGTGTTTAGCCCCCAAATTCTAAGGAAAAATAGGACAGAATAGCAAGTGAAAGGGGTCCAGTGGTACTCACCGCTTGGCGATAGTCCCATCTGGGTCACCAAGATATGTCCAGAGTTGGTTCCTTCTGGTGGGTTGGTGGTCTCGCTGACTTCAAGAATTGAGCCCCAGACCTTCGCAGTGAATGTTACAGCTCTTAAAGATGGCACAGACCCAAAGAGTGAGCAGCAGCAAGATTTATTGTGAAGAGTGAAAGAACAAAGCTTCCACAGCCTCGAAGGGGACCCAAGCAGGTTGCCTCTGCTGGCTGGGGTGGCGAGCTTTTATTCCCTTATTTGTCCCCACTCACATCCTGCTGATTGGTCCATTTTACAGAGTGCTGATTGGTCCGTTTTACAGAGCACTGATTGACCCATTTTACAGGGTGCTGATTGGTCCATTTTACAAACCTCTAGCTATCCACAGAGAGCTGATTGGTACATTTTTACAAAGTGCTGATTGGTGCATTTTACAAACCTCTTGCTAGCCACAGGACACTGATTGGTGCGTTTTACAATCCTAGCTACAGAGTGCTGAATGGTGCATTTTACAATCCTTTTATAAGACAGAAAAGTTCTCCAAGTCCCCACCCAACCAAGAAGTCCAGCTGGCTTCACTTCTCACTTTCTTCAAAATGAAATTTAAATCATATAAAATTATCAAAAATAGCCATTTAAAGAGTCTGAAGTTGATCAAAGTTCTGTAGCAAAATGTGAAGCATTTCTTCAAGAAAACTGAGCCTTAATAAGAACAGTGGGAGTCTGTGACTTTTTAGTCTGAGTCTACTCTCAACCACCCCCAATCCCCAGATCCAGATCCATGACACAGGTGGTACCAAGAAAGCAGAAGGAGACTCACTTTATTTGGAGAAGGATGCTAAAAATGTCATGACCTGGGGTATTGCGAAAACCAATAGAGATCTCAGCAGCAAATGGTCAGGGTAAGCAATAGATTAGCAGATCAGCTTGAAATTTAACAGGGAAACCTGGGGAATAAGACAGTCAAAGCCAGCCTTGATGGAATCCTAAACTGGAAGGTTACGGCATAGAAAAGGCTACACAGACACTCAGGAGAGACTGGACGGGGCTTTAATGAGCAAATTACAGATGGTTAAATGTGAGACCTTGAGAACACAGACTGTAAAATAAAGAAGGCATGTGCTTGTAAACTCCCTGTAATACTGAATTCGGTGCTGAGATGGTCTGTTAGTCTGATTTGTATTGATTTTATGTATTACTTTCCATTTTGACACAAATTGGCTCAAAGTTATATCATCTTAAAAATCTAGGTCTTTTAATATTTTTATTTAAAACAGAAAACCGTTTTTGTATAATTTTAGGGATTATTATTTGTTAGTTGTGCTAGTAAAAACTATCCAATAATGTATATCACCAATTTTTCCTCAGTGTTATAAGTGAACTCTATCAGAAATAAATTATAGAAACTGAGGACAAATGAAAAGTGACTTGCATAAAATGGAGAGTGAAACAACTTCACATATGACTCTATTGGAGCTTGTGAAGCAGGGTACTCACATTTTTGCTGGAAATAGTTGCAAAAATCAAGGAAAAATAAAGAACACTAGATCTGATAACAATAGTTGTCAGAAATTAAAATCTTTATAATAGAATACTGCTACAAAACAGGGATAGTCCAGAGGGTGTCATTCAATGAATACAGGTATGAAAATGTGTGTTTGGGCCCTGTGGTTTCTGACTAGCCAATCCCCTGGGTAACCTGCCATGCTAACTTCTTGTTTACCTGTTAACAGGAAATTTTTTTACCTGGAAACTCTTGTCCCTATCATTTTTCTATTACACTTTAAGAGTTTACTTTTATTGAAAATCCTCCCGTAATTCTTGCTTTTGTATTTCTACACAATTGAATGTTTAAAATAGGACTTATTTCAGAAAATGTATTGACTGGCAAGCTCCCGTATTAGTAGGTAAGGAAACACAGTTGTGACCTTGGGAAGCAGTCAGACGCCACTGGGTTTGGAATTCAATTTCACCAATTATGAGTTGTATTGATACCTTCAAGTTTCATTTTTCTCATCCATAAAAAGAAATAACATCTACTCTACAGGGTTATTGTGAAAATTAAATAAGATAAATTATGTATAATGACTAGCACAATTCTTGATAGATAAATGGGAACTATAATTGAAATTAAAAATAGATGTTGTAGCTCAAGGCTTTCACCTAATGATGTTTTGAAGTGCTGTTTTGTTTACCAGTTCTTTTGAATTTCTTATGTCTTTTTCCAGGGGCAAGACTATCATCTCAAT
This sequence comes from Macaca thibetana thibetana, assembly GCF_024542745.1. Classification (NCBI taxonomy): domain Eukaryota; kingdom Metazoa; phylum Chordata; class Mammalia; order Primates; family Cercopithecidae; genus Macaca; species Macaca thibetana. Next base: position 66,752,666 of record NC_065585.1, read on the forward strand.
AGTAGTTATACTATGTTTAAGTAATCTGCATCTTCACTTGTTTGTTCCTCAAAGTATCCAGAGTTTGCCAATAAATACATTGTATCTATGTACCAAATGAATTCATAAAGTAATTATATCCCATAGTAGACAAAAGCTCTGAAATAATCATTATCTAAATCATTGACTCAAAAATTATGCATGCACATATATGAGCACATACATATATATCTGTATATAGGGACATAATATAAATGCATTAAAAACTTTGAGTGTATTTATATTTTTATTTTTTTGAACAAACCATGGTCTAAACCCTACCCATGAAGGACAAACACACAATTACGCATTCACATACATACACACACCAGGAATAGTCTCATAATCAGAGTACATCAAAGAAATATCTTTGTCTCACAATACTGCTTTCCAACTTGAAGATAGCACTGGAGATGGCTCCACAGCTGTACATGTGGAAGTGAGCCAAGATAGTCTCAAGTGGATAAAGTAATCCAGATGTCACTGCTACTGCCGAGGAGACATACTCCAGAGGTTGTCATCTGGGCACTACCACTGCCAAAAATATTGCCTTGGCCACAGTTATTGGCCTTCTTGCTGGAGGATGATGGAGCAAGAAAACATTTGAAAGTCTTGCCAAAACAGTTGGAGGCAGCTACAAATGAGTAAATATTAGTGTAAAAGTCACTGCTCAATTTGCTTTGTCACAACCATAATAGTTTGCTTACATATATTAAAATCATCAATGTACTGCATTGCACGATTTCAAATCTTATAAACTTTGACCAGTTATTGGTTGAACTTACTAATGATGTATTTGACATATGTTGATCTAGGAAGGTCAAGTATTTCAAAACTGAACTTTCAGACACGGATCCAAAAGTGTGATCTCTATCGCTACGTTTCACCAAAGTTAGTATTTGTCTACAGATAATTCATTATATTTATATCTCCTGTTGTGCTTAACTAACTGTATTCCTTGTAGTAAGTGTTCAAAACATGCTGTTGAGATGACGTGAAATAGAACAAAATTGATTTAAACTGAATAGAATCGAATTGCTTCTAAGTAATTGGCCCTATGAGTTAGCTTTTGGTCTTTGATTGTGCTATGACCCTCACACTGGCAAACATATTTTATTGTTAGGCATTTATAATTTTTTACAAATATTAATATGCAGAAAGAAAGAAAAGTGAAAAAAAGTGTGGGTCAGGTACCTGAATTAATACACTACCACAAGTATTCATGATGGTTAATTTCTTTTTTAAGTTAATATTTAATGTGTGGACAAATTACACTAAAAATTTTGTGTATTAAAAATCCACAAATGGAAAAATAAAATATTGCCTAAGAAAAATATGAAAAAGTACATTTTTCTATAAACATGGTGTACTTCACTTTCCTTCATTTATTAATTTATTCAACAAACAGATATTAAATGATTACTTTGTGTAAAATAGTTTCCTAGAAGATAGGAAAACAAATGAGATGGCGCTTCCCTTCCAAGATCCGCAAAGGATGATATGTAAGTAAGTATGAGAGGTCCATACATAAAAGGGAATAAATCATAATATATTATGGTAAGGATAATGTTGGAAATATGCACAGGAAATCTGCCTGGAGAGAGAGCGGGGGGAAAATTATGGAAAGGTGACACTTGAGCATATTCTTAACAGAAATGCACATGGGATCCAGATAAGGGGATGAAGGGAACAGAAAAAAACATCCCACAGAAGGAAAAGATACATCAACTTGGTAAACATGAAACTGCATTTCTAGATCACTAACTTTCTTTTGCATTGTGGTATTAATCAGGAGGTTTTGTTTGGTTTTGACTTTTTGATACTATGATAAGAATTTAAAATCAAACAATCTTAAGTATGAAGAAACTTCTTGGTTTCAAGTTGTTTTCTTTATTTTCACAAAGATTTTAATGAGAATAGATATCATATGACAATGTATATATACATATATGTGTATATGCATGTTTGTATATAAACTGAACTTTGAGATCCAGTTGCAAAAGTGTGTACTCTGTTCCTATATGCTTCACCAAAGTTAGTATTTTTCTATAGATAATTCATTATATTTGTTATGTCCTGTTGTGCCTACAAACTGTATGCCTCATAGTAAATGTTCAATATGTGCTGTTAAAATGATGTGAACTCAACAGAACTGACTTAAACTGAATTGAATTGACTCAATTCGTATGAGTCATTTGCTCTCATCCAAACCATGAGAAAGACAATGGCATAAGTATGTACAGAGCCAAGGGGAGAATTCCTTTTCTTCTCTATTATTTCTTGAATTTGATTTACTATTTTTAAAAAACAGAATGGTTTCATCAGATAATAAAAATCAAAACTACAAGTATTCACTTTTTTTTTTCATCTGCATAATACAAGAGACAGGACAGTGTTCCCCAGAAAGTTCAGTTAGTAACATTTTATGCAGGAGCACTGATTGGCGCTACTTGGGTCATTTGCCAATATCTGGATGTGTCTTTGAGGCCAAACAAGGGAGCGATATGATTGGTTCAGTTTCTGTCTTATATAGCAAACCTCTCTTAGCATAAAGGAATTGATGATGTTTACTAGAATCATATGGAGATGAGAAGACACTTCCTCTAAAGAATAAAAAGGCCGATACCCCCAAAAAGAGGAGATCAGTGTATCAAATAAATGTGCCACAGTTTCTAATAAGTGTGGAAATTTTCCATGACATCACGGAAAATTATTGAAGGGTTTTGTTCAGAGGAGTAATGTGTGTGTGTGTATTGTATGTGCGTGTGTGTGTGTTTAATATATCAGTAGATGCTCTATGGAAGATTCATTTGATAAGTAAAGCAGAAAAAGAAAGAAATATGAGGGCCTGTCTCAGTAATCTTGGTGGGAGGTGAGGAGAGATTCTACAGTGACAGTGGCCATAGATGGATATAGATCTAGGGAACATGTCTATAGGTTTAATTCCACTCCCTATAATTTGGGACTTTTATAGTTACAGATGCCAGTTGTCAAGAAGATACAGCAATATGTTCAATACACTGGATCCTGAGACTGCCACCTGTCTCATTTGCACTCCTCATCCCACTAAATCAATAGGCAAAGAAAGGAGCCACCATAATGGCTGAGATGAGTGATCCAGAATAGCAATTAAAAATAATGTTGTAGGCTGGGCACGGTAGCTCACACCTGTAATCCCAGCACTTTGGGAGGCAAAGGCAGGCAGATCACCTGAGGTTGGGAGTTTGAGACCAACCTGACCAACATGGAGAAACCCCATCTCCACTAAAAATACAAAAAGTAGCTAGGCGTGGTGGCGCATGCCTATAATCCCAGCTACTCAGGAGACTGAGGCAGGAGAATCACTTGAACCTGGGAGGTGGAAGTTGCGGTGAGCGGAGATCACACTGTTGCACTCTAGCCTGGGCAACAAGAGCGAAACTCCATCTCAAAACAAGCAAGCAAGCAAGCAAACAAACAAAACCTAGTGTGTAGCTACTAATGGGAATTAGAAGAGTATGTCTGAAAGACAGAATCTTCTCTGGGGGCACAGTTTAGTACTTGCAGCTTACTTGGAAAAAAATAAATAAAAGACTGTAGCATTACAAAAAGTAGGCCAAAAATGAGCATTGTAAATGAACGAAACCTTGTACGAGATTGTTAAATGTCTTAATTTTTGTGAGGGATGGTCTCATTATATTGGATCGAAGAATGATACCGTTTCTATTGCTGATGTTTGGAAGTTAAATCTAGGCAGAAACAGTGCTATGCTGCACTCAGTCTTATTGACATAGTATCGTGTTGGTATTTTAAAATTGGTCATTGTGGTGGTATTTCTTTTCTTTTTTGTTAAATCCCAGACTGCTGATTGTTCAGTATTGATGAACGTATCACTGGGTAGAAAAAAGTGTATGTTCATTTAGAGCTGTGCTGTGTATTTTTATTTGCAAGTTGGAACATTTTCTTATTTCAAAGTCCTTCAGTCCACGATGATATGGAGTAGACACATTTCTTCCTAAATCTTCCACTAAGTAGAATTATAAACCTTAGACATTGCAAAGAAAAAGAAAGAGGAGGAAGATGGGAGGAGGAGGAGGAGGAGGAGGAGGATTCTGAGAGATGGAGAGAAGGAATACAGATGCTTTTTGACTTATTATAGGATTATGTCCTGATAAACCCATTGTAAATTGAAAATATTTTAAAGCAGAAGTGCATTTAATACACCTACGCTACTGAACAACATAGCTTAGTTCAGCCTACTTTAAATGTGCTCAAAATATTCGTATTAGTTTATTGTTGGGCAAAATCATCTAACAAAAAGCCTATTTTATAATGAACTATTGAATATCTTATGTAATTTATTGAATACTGTACTGACAGTAAAAGACAATGGTTGTAAGGGTACCATTGTAAAGTTGAAGAATTGTAAGACAAACCATTGAAAGTCAGGAATTATCTCTATATATGCATACACAAACATACACACACATATATACACACAAACATACACACACATATATATACAAATATGTGTGTTTGCATGTGTGTGTGTATTCCAGCCAATTTCTTCTCAAGCAACACTGGCAAACAAAACTTACAAAAATATAAAGATGGAAAAATAATTCAAAAATTTAATATTGTTCTATAAAGTAGTAGAAAATGAGGCATTTAATAATATTTACCATTAAATTTATTGTGAATTTTTTTGTCATTTGAATTCAAGTGTTTTCTATCAAAATTTCTTTTTAAAAATACATTTAAAAAATGTCTGTGCAGGCATTTGTTCATAGTTTCTAATATATGGGCTGAAATAAAATTGAGTAACAATCATAAATTCTAATATACAATCTAGACTTAAGCACATTGTTCCCTGTGTGTGATGATGGGAATCTTAAGTAAAAGAAAGCAAAATTCTTCAGAACAAACATCGTTTTAAGTATGTTGATTAAAAACACATGATGGAAGACATAGAAGTGAAAAAGGAGACAAAAATCAAATCAGTATATTCAGAAATTAGAATATATAATTTAAATTGTTCTACCATATATATTTCCATGTTTTAAGTAGAACAAATACTTTGGGTTTATTTGTTCAAATGTTATTTTTGTTTACCATTGAACAATAATTATTTTACTTCAGGTAAATTTTTCAGCAAACCCTTTTATAACTATTATCCCAAAGCAGTCTATATAAAAATATCTACAGTGCTTCTTTAACAGTTAGATTCATAGACCCAAAATTCACATCTTTATAAGATTTTATTCATATTAATATTGGGCAAGTATTGCTTTGTATGTTTTGAAAGGTCCAGCCATTTTAGCACCTAAGAGACACCTTCAAAAGGGATATGCTCTAGAAAATGCAAAATTATTTAATGTAGAAGTCACTGTATGATTATTTGAACTTTCAGATTGCTACATACCTAATGTAATTGTATTAATGCAATCATGATGACTGCATTTTAAAAAGCATACAGTAAGCCACAGTAGTTTAGTTGAATGGTCACATGTTAATGTCATAGTAGCCCTACACTGTCAGTAATAAATAGTATTATCGATTGTAACATGTGGAAACAGATTTACATGGATTCAGTCTTCTAGCTAACAAGGGGAAGATCAAGCATACGCATCCACAAGGATCTCAATTTCGTTCCATTTCCCATGCTCCTAAGCAGTATGAACAAGGAAGATGGTAAAATTACCTTGGATTTCACACAAAGAAAAAAAAAAGACAGCTTTACTTTTATTTATTTATTTAACTTTTACATCCCATTGTAATGTGTTAGCATCAACCAAATTACAGTTTCAAATCTGAAACTTTGAAATATGGTCATTAGTGACTTGTGCCAGCGTTTCAAATTTTAGTATCTTGAGAATCCCAAGGATAAGTAATGAGTTTAATTTTCCATGGAATAAACACCCTTCTTAGGTCAAGCAACATAAAGACTAGAATTTGCAAATTTCTTGTAGGTTTGATCTAGCATGTATTTTCTTCCCATTATAGAAATGCAGAGAGGCAGTGACTGAAATTTTTGCTTTTACAAATCCTGCCAAATAGTATGCAGAAATTCTATGTGGAAATGGTGCAGTTTCAGTTGTGAACTCCCATGCTTTGAAATTTTAGACTAGAGTGTATCTTTTGGTGCCTAGGTTAGAAATCTGAAACCCTCATTATTTCTGCATTTGTTAAACTATGTCTTTTGTTCCACTTGCAGACCAAGAAGTTGCCTTTGATAAAAGTTGATCTATATTCACAGATCTGCTCTGATCTTGGCTTTCTAAATGGTTCATCCAGGGCACCCTAGAATGTTTGAGAAGATGCTTTTAACTGGCTTTCTTTTTTCACCCTTTAAGCTTGTCTATTTTCATTTACATACCTGAAACTTTCAATGTCCTATTTGCTCTATTTCTAGGACTGAAATATTTTTGAGACTTTTCTATCATAAAACCTTTGCATTACATATATTTTATAGGATTTTCATGTACTTCTGTCCTCGTTTCAAATAAAAAATCTTATTAATAATTCTCATGAACATATATATATAATATATATACACTTACACATGAATATATGTGGTTGTGTGTGTGTGTTTGTATTTGTGTTGTGTTTGTGTATTTTGTAAAGCGAATTGCTAATGTTAATAGTGCTGCAATGACTTTTCCAAACTTGTCTCTTGGCCACAGTAATTTATTCTGCATTACAATGTGGTGATCTAGATTTGTCTGTGGTTTTAGGAGTGATGAAATGCTTCTTCAATGGTACATGTTTTCTATGATGTGATGAAATGCTGCTTCAATGGTACATGTTTTTGTATCTGTTTTTCTAAAGCAGAAATATTGAATATGTTCTACCTATGGTTACCTAAAATGTTTTTGTCAAAATCAGAAATTAAAAAGTGATGCTTCCCTATCTATTTTCTTTGAAAATGTGTTTATTGAAGGATGTAGCCTGTTTCCTAGCAGCTAATGTGTCTGAAAACATTGTTTATTTTAGAATTCCATACATAAACAATTTTGGGGACTAAAAATAATCTTATTCAAACTATCATGTTATTTTTCTATTTGCAAGCTATTCTCTGCATGTCAGCTTTTAATTTATTAGAATTTATGACATTAAATTGATTATGCCAAATGTTGTCCCCCTGCCCCACCCTCACAGTATTTACATCAGTCTTTTGAATCCTTATATCTACTAGGCATTCCACCAAAACATCTACACTAGAGGATAGAGAGTGGATTTTCTTCTCCAGAATTATATCTCCAGCTTGCATTCCACTTTTCCAATTCTCATTAGAATATTTACCGTGTATTTTAGATTTCTACCAGTACCTTGAACCCAATATATGTCCAGTGTAATTCTCTCTCTCTCTTTTTATCTCTGAGTAGGTGTGGCCTTGGGAATCTTGCCAAAAGTATGGGAATAGTATGCATATTTCTCAATGCAAGAGCAAAGTTTATTTCCCTTGGTGCTTTTCTGATTTTTTATAAACCAATATTCTGTCTATTTGGCATATTCTGAATTTCCTTCATTGGTTTTAGTAACAGGAACATATGTGAGTAGCTTACTCAGATCTGTATGTAGAAATGGGGTAAATGATGGCTATGAAACTATGCGGCTCAGACGTTACTTTCTGAGGAATGTAATTGTCCAATGGGCCCTGTTGCTGCCTGTATGAATTAACCATTGCATTAGCACTAAGGCCATGTTTTCCATAGCTTGTGCCTGATCTGTGACTAAACACAGTTGAGGGACTAAGACAGATCCATTCCAGTGAAAAGTATGGCTCCTCCAAGGCACAGATGTGTTCTGAGAGCACACAACCACCCACCTGAAGCATTTCTGGAATTGTGCTGCAATGTGAGACTCCTCTCCTACAATCCTCATTCCATCACCCTTTTTTTTTTTTTTAACATAGAACTCATGTTTATATCATAAGCAGAAAGTTCTCTTTACTTTCTTCTGTTGCTCCTCCATCTCACTTGCATCTTTAATCTTATCTTGTTATCTGCTTCTTGGAGAATCCAAACTAATAGAAGTGATAACTAGAGTGGTACAAGAAAACAGGTGGTAAGATGCAGATTTTGAATTGGTTCACTCTTCACAATGCTGATGAAAAGTACCCCATCCTGAGTGGTAAGTGGGATATAGTTACCCCCGACAAAAGATGGTCACCACTTGCTAAATAGTTCCCTAATTAAGATCTGGAAAACTGTGCTGGTGGAGAGAAATGCCTGCAGTTGTAGCTAATTCAGGCATATTGTAAAACATGCATGGAACTATGCTTGTGAAGGAAGTAGAGTTGCTGGTTCCTGCTAATCTGTATTGATGCCTTGTAGAGAAATGACAAACCAAGATCAATGAATAAATAGATAAAAGCTAAGTATGACAGCCAAATGCCTATTTGGTAGCTTACAAAAAGGGCCCTTATCTCTACAGTAAAGGCTGAGCAGCACACAGATCTATTAGAGTAGAGCAGAGCTCCAGAGACCTTTGGAAACTGTGGATGAAAGCTTCTGGAAATATGTCCCTGAGAATGTGGCTCTGCAGACTCCTGAACCAACCATCAATACTTTTAAAGGTTACCCACTGTTTTCCTCATGTGAACTAGAACTTTTCCAGTTTTGGAAGATGCTGCAGAAGCCTCTCCTTCACAAGGAGACATGTAACCACTCAGTAACTTCCAATAGCATCTTTGCTAACTTTCATGCTAATAACTGAGATTAAATTCCAGCATAACTTGGCTAGGAACATGCAAGCGTTGAAAACAAAAAAAGAGATGATATACTAGAGAAAACACAAAAATTAGCTGGTGTGGACTGCAGGGGCCAAGGAAGCAACCAACCCTGGGATTGGATTTTGAAGGTGTTTGCTTGATCAACAGGGTTGAAATTTAAGACTATGTAAGTAAGAGTTAATTTCCTTAGAAACATTCTCTGGGAGTGGGATATAACACTGTGACAGGAAACTCTAGAAATCGGTCAAATTCATTGTTAGAGAGGCTTTTAAAAATATCAAAAAATGATGACCAATGCTGAACCTTTGACATGGCTCTATCGCTCTAAAAGACCAGCTGGCCACTATTGACTATGGAGGGCCTGTTTTATTTTCCAGAAGGGCCAGCTGTTTAATCCCACAGGTATAGATACTTATTCTGAGTGTGACTTTGTCTTTTGTGTTTTCAGGGTATCAGAGAAACTTTTTGGGGGTCTACATAATGCCTGATCTGTAGCTATAGAACTCTATGCAACATAACATCTGATGAGAACTCTAACTTTATAGTGAAGAAAGTGCAAGAGTGGGCCTGCGACTATGGAATCCACTAGTTACCTCATATGGTACATCAGCCAGAGGTATCTGGCTTCACAGAATGGTTAAATGGCCTTCTAAAGGCATGGATATGACATCATCTTGAAGGCAAAACTTAAAGGATAGGATACTATTTTTTGGGATGCAGTGTATGCATTGAATCAGAGTGTATGTTTTATATGACTTCATGGTCCCAATATTGCCAGGACATTTAGATGACCAGCAGGTGTGATGAGGAGACACTATCATGGTAGTAGTAATCAATCATCAGCAGAAGGGATTAGGTTTACTTTCACAAGATTTTGTCAAGGACAAATTCATGTGGAAACCCAGTGGAATAACCTAGAGCACTTCTTGGTACTCCTAGGACCCACTGCAGTAGTGAACAAATACATTTAGGATCTCTGGCCTGAGAAAAGTATAATTATCAAAATATCAGAATCTCAGAAATGAACGTTTGAGTCATACTACCAAGAAATTTTGAAGTGGTAGTGAGAAACAAGTTTCTATTAATACTTTCATATTTCTTAAAGTCAGAGCTTTCTGAGCAAAGATTACTAGAAATCTGAGTAAAGGCTATTTGAATGACAAACATACCTTGGAAATTAGAGATTGTGAATTGCTACAGAGCCATGTTCTCGCATTCTATTTTAACAGAATGTATAAACCAGGAGACTCTTTTCTTACCTCTCCCAGAGCCATTTGATTGCAATTCAGAGTAGAATTCTGAAAAGAGAGAAGATGTGTATACCTTGAAGTTCAACTCTCTCTCATCTCTTTTTTTTTTCCTGTTCTTCTTCTCCTCCTACCTCTTCCCTTCTCTCCCTCCAGAGAGGAAGAATAAGAAATATGTGAGCCACCCTAGATAAGCTCCAAGTCTCATAATTTCAGAGGCTCTCTACTGTGGTGCAATCCTTGCACATTTAGGTGATATCTGGCCAACATTTTCAGGTAAGGGATTTTTAGAGTTGGTACTGAAGAAGGGCAGGGATGAGTACTGATTATAGCCTTGAGACCATTTGCAGAGAGAGGGACTGTAGTCATCTCATTGACCTTCTACTTTTAAGACTCCCCTCTGGAAAAGAGGCCCATAGGAACCACAGAGATGTTTCCTCCAAACATCATGGGGAAATTGATGTGATGGTTGTGTGTAGCATAAGGGATGGACTGTGGTAGTTTTGAAAACATGACTCCTGGATCTCATTGACCGATGGCTCCAGTTACTGCTACACTTTGTACAGGCTATCCCCAGCCCAGGGCTGAGCTTGTTTGTGGGCGGTAAGGTTGATCATTTCTGTGAAATCTGAGATTGCTTCAATAGGTGACTCGGGCTCAAGGATGCCCTAACGGCCTTACCGAGCCTTTCTTAGACATAGGATGTAGTCTGAAACTCTTCCTATTCAATCTCTCTTCCTTTCCCTTATCCTTCAATGGGTATCAAGTCTGTATCCTGTTCTGAAAGTCCTTCTTACCTTCATGCTCCTTGCCCTAATAAGTCTCTCACAAGTCTAATCCTGTCTTGCCATTGGCTTTGCCAAAATAATTCAGAGTGTAAATTCATGGAGTCACCTAACAGAATCCAATATGCTCTTCTCATGCATATAATAAGCACTCAGTAAACCTTTCTTTAATATTTTTTGAGTGAACCTTTTTTTGGAATGCACATGAAGGCAAAAACCAACAGTCAACATTTATTGCTGTTTAGTTTGTCTGCTATAACAAAATAACATAAACTGGGAGAAAACAGAAATGTATTTCTCACATTTACATTTCTGGGATCTGGAAAATCAAGGTGCTGCCAGATTCAGTGTCTAGTTAGGGCTCACTTTGTAATTCACAGATGGCAACTTCTTGCTGAGTCTTCACATGGTGGAATAGAGAAATGAATTCCCTTGGGCCTATTTAATAAGGGTATTAATATTTTTAATGAGGGGTCTGCCCTCCTGACCTAATTATCTCTGCAGATGTCCCATCTTCTAAGTCCATCACCTTTGGCTAGAGGACAAAAACAGTCAGACCCCATGTTACTGCATAGTCACCTTTAGTACTGAGTGAATGTAGCTAGCTAACAGTCTGTACAGACATGAGGAAAAAAATAAATAACTCGATTTTAAGAGTGAGTTGAAAATAGTAGTTGACTTGGTAGGTGGGTGTTGAGAGTTGTACCTAGTGAGGCAATGACAGCCATTTGTCACCCAGTAGCACAATACAGAAACATATTTCTGTCAAAGACATTTATGCAAAAGTGTAGTATTGTCAATCAAACATGATTTTTAAAGAAAGTTGGAGGCATGCTCCCTCTGATTTGGTCGAGAAAGTAAAGGGGAAAGATGGAAAGCAGGCCAAAAAAAGCTAGTCAAGCATAGCATTATTACTAAGTAGTTGGCAATGACTGTTTAACATTACAGAACTCTGGAACAAATTATCATGTGGGAGCTTGTCATCTACTCCAGGATTTGTTCATAGAAACACACACACACATCACATATTTCATGCTGCTGTTTACACTGAGCAAGCTGTTGATTAGTATCTCCAAAATGTTCCCAATGTTGAATGCTCATTTTTGTCACTTGGAGAGTTTCAAAAAATATTAATTCCTGGGTCACACCCATGAAGATTCTGATGATTTTAACTTTATTTTTCTTGTTGGTGTCTAGGCATCAGTATTTTAAATGCTTCTTGGATATTTCTAGTATGCAGCCGGTATTAAAAACAATTGGTAAAGTTAAAACAGAGAACGAGAGAAAGGAAACAGAGAAAGAGAGAAGAATGAGAAAGGAGGAGGAGGAGGATAAAGAAAAGAAGAACAACAACAGCAACAAAAAGAACTAATTATTGCTTCCTTTTTATACATTAAAAGAAAGTTATATGTCCATTCCAATTGTTTGCTGAGGTGACAGTAACAATTAATATCACACTAGGGCGGGTTCTGAGGTTTCTCCCTGTCATGTTATTTCTTGATTAACTAAATCAGGTTACACTTTCCACTCAATCTGAAGATCCATGCCATACTCTTTAATTGATTGCATCCAAGATCCTAGTGTTTAACCCACTGTAACTTTGCCGGGGTCTTCCAGTCTAGATCCATGGGAGTTACATATATTACAAATTGTGGTTTTTATTTATTTCCTTTTAAGTCATGATTCCAGGTGACTGGTAATTTTATTTATGCTTTTTAAAAAGGTCTTCTTTTAAATAAAATAAGATATTGTACTGTATCAAAAAAACATTTATGGAATTAAACCTGACCAAAGAGTAAGTGAATGCTCATGGATTAGACTTCAGGGCCCTTTGCTCCCCATTCTGCTGCTAGGTCACTAAGAAATGCTGCTAGTATATTTTTGATTCCAGCTACAGACTTTAGACTTTGGATTAATCCTTAGCCTTAGTGTCTTAAGACTTAGTGAGCTGCAACCTGCCAATTCCCTTATGTCCTGTTTACCTTAGTGATGGGTTAGTTTTCTCTTCATAATTTCAGCAAGTATCATCAGTGTCAAATGAATTGATAAAAGCATCAACATCAGGACAGTTCATGTCCCAGTGGTCAGCTAGTGCCCACATGCTGAGAATCAAGTGGTGTAACACTCCATGAGTGTCTCCAAGACATAAGGAGTAGGCTGCATTAACACATTTCTCGGACAGAGCAAAACAATAATTTCTAATCTGCTACATTCCATTGTTGAATTGCTCAGTCATTTCACAGAGAGTTCTGGTAACAATTAATACAGTCATAAAAAGAGAAAATAACAGGGGAAAACATGCACACAAATTGAAAGCAGATATCTACATGCTGTTGTCCCACAAACTTAGTTCAACCGCACATCTGGCTGGAAACTTGCAACTAGAATTCATAAGTGATGTTATCATATAAAGTGTGGTGGAGAAATCACAAAGGAGCACATTTGTACTTTCTGGAATTAATATCTATGTGTAGATAATTAAGAGAACAATAAAAATACACAAAATGAATGTACACAGGGGAAGGTAGGAACTGAGTATCATCCAATCCTCTCATATCATAGAAACCTTGGGGAAATAAAGCTGTATAGGATGTTGGCGGACAATATTGCTGCTGGAACTAGGAATTTGAAGTATTGCAGCTTAGAAATAATGGTTTCAGTTAATAAGGATGTGTGGGTGGAATTAAATTTACCACTCCCACTATTGTAGTCAGAATTATGTGCCTAATTCTTATACACTGTCTTGGAAATATTTCTTCCAGCCTCATTTACGAGAATGCTTTTAAACCATGGTAGCATCAAACAATATCAAGATACACATCCTTCCTGTGCCTTGTGTTCACATCCTTTCAACATTATAAAGGTTTAGATATGCATGTTGTCATCAGGAATACCCTAGTGTATTCCAAGAGAACAAACCTTAGTCAAATAACTCCATTTTACTTTCTGACCTGGTGAAATCTTTTTGAAGACTGCAGAGGTTACTGAAAGGTGGTGACATTACAGTAAGCAGTGCCTTCACAATCTAGCGCTTCCTGGTTTTAAGAATGTGTGTTGATAGCAAATTTTCAATTATATATATATGGTGTGATATGATCTAATTGTTTTAAATGTTTTGTTTATAAACCTCACAGTATAACATAGAATGCTTTGAGAAAAAGCAAATCTCATATTTCAGGCACAATTAAGTGCACATGTGGCTTTCAGTGCACAATTCAGTGCACTTTGCTTTCTTTATAAAAGACTGAATTTCAAAACAATATGTTTACATTATCATATGTGTGTGTGTCTGTGTGTGTGTGATAGGGAAAAGGGAGTTCTGATTTAAGGAGTTTTTGGTATTTCTTTAAAAATCAATTCCAGTGAAATTAGCACATAAGATAATTTTAAAAGATGATTTTACAAGAAAATTACTAAAACCACAACATAATAAAATTTTTGGACATAATTTGCAAATACTCCCAAACATGAGCTTTCTTTTGAGAGAGGTAGACAAAAATCAATTTAGCTCATTGAATACTGTAGGCACAAAAATTTCTTTCACAAATTGCTTTAAAACAATGTAGTCTCCCATTCACTCTCTGTGTAGTTGTTAATTTACAAGTAAGAATCCTACGGCTGGGTGCAGTGACTCACGCCTGTAATCCCAGCACTTTGGGAGGCCCTGAGATCGGGAGTTTGAGAACAGCCTGGCCAACATGGTGAAAACCCGTCTAAAAATACAAAAACTTGCTGGGCGTGCTGGTGGGCATCTGTAATTCCAGCTACTTGGGAGGCTGAGTCAGGAGAATAGCTTGAACCAGGGAGGCAGAGGTTGCAGTGAGCCAAGATCACGCCATTGTACTCCAGCCTAGGTGACAGAGTGAGACTTGGTTTCAAAAATAATAATAATAATAAAACTAATTTCAGTAGTGAAAAAATATTAAATTAAAGCCTTAATGTACATATTTTAGATGGCCTTCACTAAAGTGCTCTAGGGAAAAAACTAAAAAGAAAAAAATGAAATTAAAATCAAACATATTACCCTTATAACAAATAATTCTTCTTCCATTTCCTTTGCCCTGTTCCCTCTGATGATTCATAATCAATTGTTTTGTGTATCCTCATGAGAAGTACACCTTTTCATACATAACAACATTTACTTGATTTAAAATGTAAATTCTGTTGTATTGGAACACACTATGGGCTTCTGTAGGGAAATATTGGTAGGGGATTTTTGTTTATCATCAAAGAAATCTCAATATATTAGTAATGGAAGAGCCACAAAAACATTTGCTGTTAGTCCAGGAAAGGGGTAGTTAGTCGCCATAGGATAAAGGACCACACATCGAAAGAAGCTACAACATTGTGGAACTTGCAGGATCTGTGTTAAAAGTATTATTCCCTACATTTTGTTGGGGGGATTTGAAGAAAGTCTTTTTTGCTGTGATTGTTCATGTTTCTATTAATTCTCAGGTTTGGTAATTCTAGATAGATGAGAGTACTGTTTCTCCCAAAAGGAAAACTGTGACAAAGGTAAAGTGTTTTTGATCTACATTAATTTACCCTTATCTGCTCCTTCCCCAATTTCTGTCATGCATTTTGTCAGCCTGCTTCTTAACAAACTTTCTCTGAAACATAAATTCATTTAAACTTCCAGGATTAAAGGTCACTTCTCTTATGGGCTTTTGGGATTTTAAAAAGTGCACTTCATCTATTTGGCTTAAACCTCATTGTGAATTTCAGAAATAAAGGGAATGTCCTAATGAGTGTGTCTGTGCACATGTGTTATTTTGGGCACAGTACAGAATTACCTTGAGCTATAACACATAGTATGGAGACTGCACACTCTTCTACTTTGGAGAACAATCCCATCACTGGGAGTTCCTCAAATCAAAATTCCACCATTCCACATTTGCACCATTCAGCATCCACAGCCTCAGAACACTGTCACAAAAAATAACTTTTAACTATTCATAAATGGTTTTCAGGATATTTATTTATTTATTTATTTATTTATTTTGAGATGGAGTCTTGTTCTGTCACCCAGGCTGGAGTGCAGTGGTGTGATCTCGGCTCACTGCAACCTCCGCCTACCGGGTTCAAGCAATTCTCCTGCCTCAGCCTCCTGAGTAGCTGGGATTACAGGTGCGCGCCACCACGCCCAGCTAATTTTTGTATTTTTAGTAGAGACGGGGTTTCACCATGTTGGTCAGGCTGGTCTCGAACCCCTGACCTCGTGATCCACCCGCCTCGGCCTCCCAAAGTGCTGGGATTACAAGCGTGAGCCACCGCGCCCGGCCCCAGGATTTCTCTTTAACCATTAGGATCTCACATCGTTCATGGACTTATTCTTGATCAAGACACCTTGCAGATTGTAAACACTCAATTTATATTTCTTTATTAAATATGTGATACGTTGGCAAGTTATGCTTTGTCTATTATTATCCTAAAGTGGGTTCCTGAGGCTCACTTTCATGATTCTGTAAGCGAGACAAAATTCAGTGATACATTGACTATGATAGTGATATACACAAAGAAGAAAAAGATAAACACAAATATTTCTTGCTTCTAGTAATTGTTCAAATATTGGGATCTGATGTCATAATAAAAGTAAAAGTTAAAAACCATTCTATACCTGAAAAGAGCCCTCCACCCAATACACACAATACTTTATAAAAATGGAAGCAGATCTTTTCAGAATTTAAAGGATATCTCATATCTTCAGGGATATTTAATCTAAAAAGGAATCTCAAGAGATTAACAGTTACACATGTTACATTCTCATCTAAACCATATTTTGAGATGTGTGCAGTAACTGCTCCTCATCATACACGATAAAATGCTCCTTCTCTCCATTGCTTTCTATGATGTGTACCATGTACTTTTTAAATCACTTGGTGGATACAGAAGTATGTGGGATATGAATATGATATAACTCCTTTGTGTGACAAATTCTCCAGTCTAGCACAAGAAAGAATGCCTAAGCAAATACTTTTATTACAATATAGTCATGTATTCCATGGAAGTAGTACAAAGTGCTTAGAAAGCATTGAAAAGAGGAGATTCACAGAGTAGGTAAAATGTTAGTTCGTTATTGTGGAATCAGTGAGAATTGTTACAGGCAGATGTGGTGATTGGAGAAGCCAGTCAATCAAGTAGAAATCATATTTCAAAGCCACACAGACTTCATGTGTTTGGAGCATGAAGGTAAGAGGAGACCGAAAAAAATGGTTAAAGATAAGCATGATAATATAGATTGGGTCTAGATTGAACTAATCATTTGTATTTTAAAAAGTAGTTTCTACCTCACCTTATGCACAATTGAAAGTTATGAAACATATTGAACATGATTTTGGTCATCCGGATGTGCAGAAATTTTGATGAGGAGAGATATAGATGGGAGAAGAGAAATAGAACAGTCAGTTCTGATTGAGTTGGAAACTTTATTCCTATTGTAATGCAATATATAAGACCCAACCTTGGACAAAACAAAGCAGTATAGTATCAAATTTGCATTGATCAAATGTGAAAGCATGCAAGATCAGCATACCCTCTGGAAGGCTGGTGGATGCTGTGTCTGTCTTGCACATGGTAAAAAGTGTACAGCCAAAATGTTAAGTCTCATTCCTCATGGCTTTTTAAAATGATACAGAAAGGGTCGAGACTCGTATTTTCAGCTCCATATCTCAAATGAGATATCAGTGGGTTGTGGCTAATTGGAATGACAAAGTATTACTTGTTTGTGTACTTCCAATGAGTATACAGGTTGTAGTAAAAGTTTGTACACAATCTAGTGTCAAAATCCAGGAAAATAATTCCAAACCCAATGCAGTGATACTGTCTACAAGTCTATGTATTATCCTGACACAAATATTCTTCCCAGCTTCTTGGGGAGCGGGTCTCATGAAAAAATGGTAATACATAATGTGTAACACATTTTCACCTAAAAGAGACAGACAACATATCTAGCCACTTATTTTAAGGAATGTTTCATAAACTAGACAACTTAAGAGAAATGAATCCAAATCCAGTGGACTGCTTGAATTATTTTATTTTAGCGTGAAAATTAGTTTAGTATTCCATATGGCTGGTCACTACACTGCACCTGAACTGAGCATGTGAACTTCTAAATCAACTAATATCAGGATGGAAAGGCAACAGCGTATCATTTATTCATTCATTTTATACTTACTCCTAATTTGCCATTTTAAAAAACTTTACTAAACACTGCGGATATAAAGTTAATAAAACTGATAACTCTGTCCTTGAAGAATTTGCAGACAAGTAGAGATAAAGATAGACATACAAACAGATAATTTGTAAGAAAATGTGGCAAGTTCCATAGAAAGATGGGAGCAACTGTATGTGATCCTCCAGGAAGGATTCACAGTGGTTATATTATTTTTTTTTTTTACTGAAGTATGAATGACAGTGAGCCATGTTTAAAGAAGAAAGTCATACTTGAAAAGACATTGTAGCTCAAAAATGTATCTCTGAAAATAGTTTAAGAATATTCAGCTCTAATATAGTATTACTTTTAAAACAACAAAAACCAATAAGTAGGAACAGATACACTTGAAATGCAGTAAGCAATTTGGAGTATCCATCTTTTCAAAATGTGCTGGATAGTCTACTGCATTTTGCCAGAAATAGTAACAAAGAAAAATCTTCTCTTCCATTCAGTGCTAAATTGTGTTTTCTTAATTCCTTTGCTTTTCTTCCATCACAATCTCATTCTTAACGGCAGCATCATTAGAAACTTAGAAACATTATTTAGCATAAAAGTATACAGATAGATATTATTAAAAGCCTGCCAACCTTATATTTCAATATTTTTGCTCAGTGGAAAATAATTTTTAAACTTAGAATTTTATTCATCTCCTGAATTTGATTAATAGTTTTGTTTCTTAATAAGCATGTGAACTTAACCTATTTAATGTATGCTCAGATCCTTAGTATTCTAATCTATAGAAAATGGAAAATACTTCTTTCTTATCTAATATGAAAAGTGGAAAAGACAAATGTTCCCTGGGTATTTCTCTACACTGGAAAATGTAAAATACCACAAATGTGAATGTGATATTATGATCATAATGATTACCTATGATATCAATACATGTCTGTTGAATTAGGGTTAGAATGAATGTCCTGTTAATAGAAAACACACTCTGCTTAACTTTGCCTTTTGAAGGAGAATAAGGGAACCTTCATATATGTGTGTGTGTGTGTGAATGTATTTCTAGTCTTAGTCCTACTTATTAGTATTGATGTGACAATCGTCTTATCTTTCTGCATCTCACTGTTTCTCATGTATAAAATTGTAGGTGAAGATAACTAACATGTAAATATAGATTGCTGTTTACAATAGGATTTTGCATATGATAGTTGGTAAAATTTATAACAAGTATACCAAGTAAACAAGGGTATAATCTACATATTGCTTAACACAAAAGCTGAGACTTAAGAAAGTATATACTTTGAAGCCATGGTCTAAAAGCTAAGGGAGCCAAATTATGACTCCTCTCTTTGTTGTTTCATGCTATGTTCCTTCTACAATAATAAGCAGTTACCATCTCTATTTCTAATTGCATTACATTTCTTTTAGGATTGTGGAGGTAATCAAATTAAATAATATATTTAGCTTCAAAGTATATGAATGCTCATGAATAAGGTACTGTTATTATTATCATGTTCTAGGAAATAAGAGTGAAAGACATGTAACAAATTTCTGTTATAGTATTGCTTCATATTATAAAAAATAAACACTCTCTTTGAATTTTTACACTTTGACTATTATTTATGAGTGTGGAAGAGTTTAATTTAATTCTGGATACATAAGATAAGGCACCATGCCTTGCTACTCTGATTGTTTTAAGAAAGACAAAGCCCATTCAAGTCATACTTGCTCCTAATTCTCACACTTAGGCTCTGTTTACTTTGGTTTTATTTTAAGCTATGGCATCCTCAAAGAATTAGCTGTGGGCAAGAAATGACTCTTTACTCCCTTGGAATAATCAACTGAATTACCCTGGAACAGGAAAACAGGAGTGAGAAAAGGATTTGAGTACTTTCAAGCACAGAGTTAGATTTGAGGACTCTTGTCTGCTTATGCTAAAGGATTTTTAAACAAAAAGGTATCCATTTACCTTAAGAAGTACAAAGTTTATTTAAGTGCCCCTGATTTCTTTAGAATATGATCTGAATCTTGGCAATGAACAGAAACACGGGATTTTGCAACATGTGTCCACATGTGGTTCAAGTGCTCCACGTGTGCTCTTTCAATGGGTCCTGTAACCTTGCTGTGGATCACATGTGTTTCACATATGCTTTATATGGTTCACATCTGCTTTAAACATATTTTTCCTGACAGTAGACACCCTTGTTACATTACCATTTGCTATAATAATTAAATTTGAGGAACCTAACTTGAGAGGATTTGTGAGGGAGGGTGTTTGTTAGTTTTGATTTATATTTGGTGCTGTGTTGAGTGATACCCATTATAACTGCTTATCGTATCTCTTTGTAGGCACACTGTTGCTGCGTTTAACCTCACTGAAGCCAGACTAATCCATAGATGTACTTAAATGCCTATGACTCATATGAAGGTTATCGTTTTAGAAGAGACCTTGAAAACATACTCTGGATTTAGAGCAAAAAAATAAAATAAACTGACATTTCCAAGAGGAAAGAACCCTTTTAATTTTATATTGCAGATGCAGAGCTAAAAGCATATAAGCATGTACAGTAAATAACATAATATTAATCACATAATGAAAATTACATCTAAATGAGAAACATATTGTAAACTACAGTCACAAAAAAATCATACAAAATTAATGTGGACACCTGCCGGCTTTCCTTATATCAAGAGAAAATAAAACTCATTGTAATTTAATGAATTATTTTCTGTTATAGTGCACTAATTATCTCTTCCTTTCACCCTCAGGAAGCATCTTTTTAAATTTCCAGTTGTATCTCAATACATGCCACCTATTATACAGGGAAGAAATACTTTTTTAGTAATTACAGCGTATTTGTTTTCATCTGTCTTTAGAGAACATTCTAATATTAGAGACTTGCCCCTGAATAAAATAATACTGTGCTTAATGAAGTCTGAGAAGCAGTGACTCCATTCTGTATCTTTTCTTGATGTGTGGATGTAATGCTCATTAGCGTTAATAATACTTGGAAGTAAATGAAGCATATCGGATTGTGGCTACCTTATCCACACACTGGGTAGGAACGTGGTGCCCTTCAGCCAACAGGTTACCTAATGCTCAGTTGGCCAAATGTTAAAAGAGATTTGGTGCTGTAGGCGATTAAATCCACAGTCCGCCCCTTAGGACCATGCAACCGTAAATAAGCATTTTAAAAGAATCTCAGTCTTTAATGAAGAACAGGGGAATTTTCAACCAGTAATCAGAAACAGCTTTGGAAATACAGGGATAGTGGTATGCATATTTTGATTTGGTGTGTGGAACATGAATTGTTTTAGAGACATTCCAAAGAATGGATCTCATTGTGTAGTAAATGTTTAGTGGATTTTGAAAATTTAAAGAATTTAGAGGCATCTTTCTAGAGTAAAAAAAGGAACTCTGGTTAGAAAGAGTTATATTAATTTAAAAATGACATAATGAGAGAAAGAGCAGGTATAGCAATTAAAGAAAATATATGAAATACAACATGTAGTTATTCTAGTTCTCACAGGCATTGCATATGACCTTGTGCATATTTAGAAAAAAACTTTTAAATAAAAAAATGCTTTTATCTTACAGTCTGTAATAACAAGCACATTAATGCAGCATACAATATCATCTCAGCTAATGAATCATCAGAATACTCAGGAGTAAATGAAATTCCATTTTCATGTTGTTAAATATACTTACTTAGAACAGGCCAGAAAGACATTATAAGTAAGAATAAGTCCAAGGGAAAAAGTACAAACTGGTAATAGGAGGAATATTTATCTTTGGACTGATGAAATGAACATGATTTTATGCTCAGTTTCATCTGCAGGGATCACTATTTTGACGAAATTGGATGGTCAAAATTAGTCAATTATTTTGTTTTCTTTTTTATTCTTCTGCTCAGGTTCAATAATCATCCCATACATTTTGCTGCATATGATACTGAAGTACAATGAACTGTGGATACAGAGATTTAATGTAAGGAGAATAATATCTAAATGTGTACTGGTGACAAAAAAAAAAAAAAATGGAACCAAGAGGTGGCAAGGCTGTCCCTGCAGCTTGCCCCAGGCAGCCATCCATCTTGCTTACAGAGATGACCACTTACATTTCTACCAATACCTTACTGGGTGGGCTTGAAAGGAAATTCTTATGACTTATTGTCATATTTACTTGCATGAATGTAATGAGAGAGATGACCAGCAATATGCGGTCAAGGTGTAAAAATAATGGGCATATCCATGAAAATGAGGAGTCCACCCCTGAGTAACCACACTTTGACATTCTACTCCACTGCTTTCTTAATACTGTCACATAAATACTAATAGTCATCTCAGATTTAAGTAAATTCACAGCCTGATTCTCCCTGATTCTCCAAACCCTACTCATCCCATGATTTTTCCACCTCATTAAAAATCAACTGCATTCTCCCAGCTATTTGCAGCAAAAAAACCCAAAAAAACAAAAAAACAACGGTTCTTTAACTTCTTTCTTTTTCTCACATCCACATCCAATTAGTGAACAAATCCTGTTGTTCTATTCTCAGGTGCTGTGTATGCAGAACCAAATTTGTTCTCTATCTTCAGGATCACTACTCTTGTTCAAGATATTACTATTTCTTGCTTAGATATTTGTAATACACAGATTGCACTGACACTTGTCCTGCTATAATCTGTGTGAATACAATAGTCAAAGGATTGTTTTGTTTTGTTTCTTTTTAAAACCATGTTTGATCATGCTGCTTCTCTTCTCAGACCCTTCAATAGTTTCACACTTCACTCAGAGTAAAAGCCACATTTCTTATGAAGGTCTGCATGATCTCATCCCTTAGTGCCTCATAATCACGTTTCTTCCCTCACTTTGCTCCAGACACTCTGGCTTCTGGGATGCACTAAACACCAAGCACGATCATACTACTAATCTTACTAGTAGCATCGTACATGATCCTACTAATCCTACTAATGGATATTTGCACTTGCTGCTACTTCTCCCTTAAAAAACTCATGGCTGAAATATCCTTCTGGATTTCCGGCTCTGTTCTTGTGGGTCTCTGATCACATGTCATCTTGTAGAATAAGTAACACCCCATAGCTCTGCATCATTTTTCTCCACAGGATGAGCCTTTGTCTGATACAACATTCATGCATCCACAGCATCTAGAATAGTACCAGGAAAATAGGATTTACTCAATAAACATTTATTGAATGAATTAGTTCCTTCATTGCAAATGAAAACAGCAAAGGCCTGGAAGTATTATCAAGTATTGACCTAGTCACAAAAGACTACAGCCTAAGGGAAGGTGGTAAGTAGGAAAGAATCCATAGAGAAAACACCAAAAGAAGAGCTTTAGTCATGAGCTCCCAGGACTATACAGAGCCTATTGAGGGACACAAAATGGAAAAATAGAACTCCAACATTAGTCACGTACTCACTCCTTTTTAAAAATGAGGACACCAAGGTTCAAATAGATCAAAGCATTTGTCTAAGTCACTTGATTCAAAAATGCTGGAGCTGGAATTCAAGCTAAGCCAGGTTGGCTCAGGGTTTTCCCTTCTCCATAACCTTTAATACTTTTGGTCAAGAGAACCCCCATGTGTCTCACTCCTGACTTGATGAAATTGCTGGACTTTCAAACCTAAATAATTAGTTCTGAAATTATTGTGACTCTGCCACACTGGCATTACCTCTTTAAATGCAACATATACCAAGTAATGAATAGTCATCAATTTAAAAAAGATATTATTATCAATGAAGATGACTATATGCTTATTCTACAAGCCCAAATGTGTTGCTGAATCCATCTATTCTAGAGTAAGAGCAATTATTGCATGTACAATTTTAACCACCTTCCAGTTAGAACTGCTGCATTTAGATGACTTTCATGATGTACATCTTTTACACTTTACAAGCCCAATAGACTATCCAATATAATTAGCACACTTAATGTGTTTACAGAAAAGGTATAGATTTTATACTCATATAGTATTCAATATGCTATTCCATCAGTTTGCTCTTACATATGCATGTAGATGTGGACATATACCACATAAACGAACATAACTGACACACACACTTGCCTTTCTCCTTGAAAATATTTTGTCTCACACACATTGTTAAATCATTTGCTGTCAGAATCTGGCCGTTTTTCTTAAAGATACCATTATTGTTTATGAGAAAAATCCCTGAATTCAACTTAAAATCTCTTTAATTTTAGTCTATACTTCTTGACTCTTAAGGATAGAAGAAACCCAAAAGATTATAGTACAGTACACTGATTTTAGATATGACTAAACTAAGACACAGAAAATTTCAGTGGCTATGCAAAAGGTATATTGTTATTAAATAACAACGACAACAGAATCTTCATGGTTAGTGTGTTGCTTCCTAGTCTATTGCTTCATGAATGTGCACAGAGACTGCAGAGACTAGTATCTATCTTAAATAATGAAGCTGCAGGCTTCTTGCAGATAGATAAAGGTGCTGAATAATTCCCTAGGGACCTTTGTGTCATTGTTATTGTGTCACATTGTTTCTGACCTTTTTTATTCACTAAATATTTTTTGTCTCTTTCTATATATATATAAAGTGAAACATTGGCATTTTAAAACATGAAAGCATCAAATGACAGTATGTTAGTATGACTCCCTGGGGACCTTCCTGTCATTGTTACTGTGTCACTTTGTTTCTGATCTTTTTTTTATTCCCTTAATTTTTTTGTCTCTCTCTTTATATATATAAAATGAAACACTGGTATTTTAAAACAGGAATGCATCAAATGATAGTATGTTATGAATTTAAATGTAAATATATGTATGTATAGATAGATATACAGATAGACAGATAGACCTCATTATCGCTACCATACTGACAGACATTGCAATGGTAAAACAGCATTGATGTGTTTGGTGGGAGGTGAGGTTTAACTGAAGATGATGAGCAGTGTTTCCCTTTTCACATCAATGGTGGATAATTCAGACTTTTGCCCTTATTATTATTATTGTCATTTTGCTTTTTGACAGCAATCTATTTCCCATTACTTCAGGGTTGGTTCTTATATCAGTCTTTATGTTTTACATTCGTAAGTTCTGCTTTTACATTTTTTCCATAGATAACATTTCTCCTTATTTCCTTTTTGGACTAATAAAGTTTAAAACAAAAGCTGTACAAAATCGTAAGCAGGCCCATTTATATGCCATCTGCCACATTGTATTAGTGAGTGTTCTGGGCTCTAAAGAGGTTTTAAGAAACATACGCCCTTAATGCTAAGATTGTTATTGTGTTAACAAATACTATTCCGTAAACTCAAGCTCCATACCTGTATGAAACATCTTTTTATTTATTTTTTGGTTCAAAAACTTTATTGCAGCCAAGACATCTATCTTTTATGATCATGCATTTTGACTACATAGTTGGGTTAGGTCTTATTACTTACTTTGGTCTAATAAACAGAGAGTTGAAAATTGAGCAGCTGAATAAAGCCCTAAAACTCTGAATTTCATGTGGCCTGACTCAGCCATCTGGTTACTTACAAAGAGATCTTGACCTATGTCACAAATGCGTTGTTGTGGAGATTAAATAACAAATAGCTGCAAGTGATTTTGAAGGGCAACTCTAGTGACTTCTGGGTGTCAGTTTACCCTGGCTGCCCTATGAAAGGCCTGAGCATAAGAATAATGTGCATGTACTATGGTGTTAGACTTGACTTGTGGCGGGTCACCAACATACCTTCTTTTGTTATAGTAGGAGGACAGGGTTGGAAACAAAATATTCACTTAAAGACTGAATGCTATTAAGTACAAATAACAAATGATCTTATAATTTTTAACCTTTTTTTTAGTTTTTTTTTCACAATGAAAAGAAGTTAGAGAAGCCAATAGGTTTTTAAATTTATTTTTTAACTTTTAATTTGATTAAATGCTGTGGTAAGAAGTTATCTTCCTGGCCTAAGATTTTATCATCATGTTTTTTCCCCTTAAAATGCAAAGACCAAGTCCTTTGCTAAATTACTGGGAAAGTCTGGTGCCTCTTTTCAGTGTAGACTCTGTAAGGTTTTATCAGCAGATCACGTTGTTAGTATACACACAAAAGAATATAGACTGGAATTGAATAGTAAATATTAATCAAATTAAAAAGCAAACTGCTTCAAAATTTGTTTCTTAGAATCTAAATAAATTCATTGTAATATAATTTTTTTTCTATATTTTCAATTGTAAAGGAGAATTGTTAAAAGGGATGTGTTCATTTTGTTGGAATATAGTGGCCATACTTATTCTTGCAGTAGTTTTCCATTATTTCAGAGCAAGGGTATTCCTCAAATCTTCCCCTGCCACCCTCAGACCAGATTCTCATTATCTTACACCTGGGCTCTGTCTCTCTCTCACCGAACTCTCCCCTTTCAATCCTTCCTAGACAACACATCTCCTCTTTGTCTTTTACCATCCAACTTGTGTTTCTCCCATTTTTCAGAAATTAAAGGGTAAAATCCAGAGCCATGTAATAAGATCATTCTACAAGCTCCATTTACTTATCCGCCCAATTTTATCTCTAACCATTTTTCGACATGACATCTTCACTTCAGCCAGATTATGTTAGTAATTTGTCCTCATGCCCATTAATTAAACAACTATCTGCTTCTCATTCACTACATGTAAGATCTTGTCTCCTGTGCCCACAATGAAAAGGAAAGGAACGCAAGGCAGCAGCCCCTACCCACATCAGTTCTGAGCATGCCCTCCTTCCAGCCAGGGGTTCTTTGTCTACTCCTTTCCAAGCTTCACTTGAAGATTTTCCTGGAGAGTCCTAGTCTTAATGATCAGTGCTTCTTCTCCATACACAGTGATTGTACCACTGTATCAATAAAATTTGCTACATCAGTTAATACACAGAATAAAGGATCTTATGTTTACTTGTAGCCTACATGGACTGTTCCCAGTATCCTTCATACAGTATAATCTTAGTAATTATTTATGGGGAGGAAACATGGGCAAGTAAAAGAGGCTCTGCTTTAAGGCAGATATAAGTTTGAATCCTGTCTGTGTCACTGTCTAGATGTGTGTCCTTAGGCAATTTATTTAATCCTTCTTAGTGTTTTTTCCTCATTTTATAATGGAGATTATAATAACTACTCCATGGGGAGCTACGAGTGCTAAATATTTAATCACCTTTCTTCTCAATGATGAAGAGGTACTGAAATTAGAACTTGTGAATGTATTATTTGGATAATCTTTTTTTTTTTTTTCAAAGAAAAGATTACAGAAGAATGGTAATCTGTTCCTGTTAGAATCAAACCAGAATTGTCTTTCTGGTCTAGGTACATGCTTAACCTTTACATATATGTGATTGTACCATGGCAGATTTTTTTTGGACTAAGGTTATTCCCTCACTTAAGAAGGTCTTGCCTTGATATTTGGCGATAAATAGCAGAAAGAAATTTGCACTTGCAAACTTCATTAAACATAGTTTTTTCATGAGGCCACGGATTTGTTCATTTTAATAATAATTGCCTTCGTAGGAGCATATTAATGAGTTCAAATAATATCTAACTTTCTCAATGGCCCCCTCTGCGTTACAGGCTGCTAACGTTACTCAAGAGGAAGTGGTTCTCCCCATCTGGACCGTAGAGTAGCATGCTTCCCTCTGATGCCAGAACCCCAGCAATCAGCTTTTAGAAACTGTAGGACCTAAAACCCTGGGGCTCTCAGCATGAAACCATCTACCATAGGAAATTAAGGTGCCAACCAATCAATCAGAGAGTGCCTCCATAGGGGTTACATCTCCAAGTCACCTAGCTATTTCCTGGCCTTTATTAACAAATGATATCTGAGAAAAACACAAGAACT
This sequence comes from Macaca thibetana thibetana, assembly GCF_024542745.1. Lineage (NCBI taxonomy): Eukaryota > Metazoa > Chordata > Mammalia > Primates > Cercopithecidae > Macaca > Macaca thibetana. The sequence continues at coordinate 66,780,437 of NC_065585.1, forward strand.
TTTTTTTAATTTGGATAAAATGAACATTTAGCAGCTGGTTGAGAGTGATCATTAAAGCTACTCATTATTTGCTTTTTCTCCTTCACTTTTCACCTGCTGGAAATGTAAATGTTTAACTTTTCTGTTTTTGGAAGTGTGAACTTAATTAAAAACAATTAGCTAAGAAATATCCCAGCCCAGTAAAAGCCCTTGTGCTGTTAGAATGATGTGATTCCACTCTGAGTAGCACAGCCCTGCTACTGCCTCAGCTGAAGTGGAGCTTGGTGAACAGTACCTCCTCCTAAATGTTGCTCTTCAGCTTGACTTTAAGAGAGTGAGCAGTGACCCTGCTGAGGTGAGCTTTGGATCACAGAGGCCCAGGCAAAAACCTTTACCATTACAACGTAATGGAAAGCAGATTTTAACATTCAGGGAAAATGTGACTTCAGAAATATTAAGGATCTTTATGTGGAAAAGGCATCGTTTGAACTGAGGCCCTGCAGGAAACAAATTTCCCCTTGGGTGTTATGTAACATAAGCATGGTTTAAGCTTTGAGATAAGGTTCAGGCCATTTAATGGGGGACAAGCAACAAACTCAAGCTATCCAGTCTTGAAAGAAATACAGATGGAAAAAAATACAATGATCAAAATTTACACAGCATTGTTCTGATCAGGAAACCAGTTCATTAAAAGAAATGGTTAGCAAAGTACAACTAAAAAGTTTAAAATATTATTTTCTCCATAAGTTACCTTTTAATGCTTCATTGCATGATAGATGCAAGGTAGCATGCTATACTTAATAAATTCTGAAAATAGACTTATTCTTTTATTATTATTTGTGCGTATAGAGGATAACATATTTCCCTGTAGAGATTACCAGGTTTTAATTCACTTACGTGACTTTATCAACACATAAGTTGGAAAAGTATATATTCATTTGTCCTTGGATAATTTCTTCTTGTTATTATCACCAATAATGATAATTACAATATTTTATACACTATATATAATAAAACCCTGTTTTCTGTTCATTTATAAAATTCTGAAGATTTACAGCACTCATTTCTAAACATAGAGATGTCAGTGTTAAGGTACTGCAAAGGTATTAGAACTACATTTTTATGCATTGACCTAGCAGGAAGCAGTTTTCACCGATGTCAGTGAAAGAAAATTACTAGTTATTTTTTCTTACCCTTCTCCCCCAAATAAACTAGCTTTTATGTTATGTTATGAGCAGCTAAGCAGCATTCTTGAAATTCAAAGTTTATAGCCACATGCCAGTATTTAGATCGGATATGAATTCTTCAATGAACACTATGTTATAATGAGCAAACTGTCAGGGAAACAAAGACTTACAGGAAAGGAATTCCTCAAGCAACTTCATCAAAACTTTCAGTCAAAGCATCAGGGACATTTGCATTCCTATATTCAACCATTGGTACTAATACTGACTCACAGTCTCGGTGAGAAAGATTCTAAAGTTGAATAACTGTAGGTCATGCCACAGACCCTTGCTATGACTTGTGGCTTTGCACGTAAACAGTATCTCCACAGTGGTGAAATAATCAGTTTGAAAGCAAAGGCAATTTGAAGAAGAGTTTTTGTCAAACATTTGCCTATGCCTATTTCCCATAATCCCCAGTGCATCTTAGAGTTTACAAATATCAGTTAACTCTTGCAGTACCTCTTCTGTTACCTTTTAATCTACTTATCTTTTCCTCTTTTCTTTTCCATTAACTTGGACTATGATGATCATTGCTAAAAACATCTTCAATGATGTTTGCTTGAGACCAATGGCTTGCTCACACAGAGACTATCACTGCATTTTCTGTTGGTGAGAAATTGGAATCCTGTTTGCAGTAACAACCTAGCAGAATTGGCAACTGTCTGCTATCTGTCTAGCTAGACAGACTTCCTCATTGTTCCAACTCAGAAATTTATTTTTTTTAATTTTCCACGCTTCATGTTTGTGTGTTCCATCTGCCCTCTGAAATATTCTTCCTCTTCCTCTCCTCAATGACAATCCTATCAATTTTTTATATTTGAACTCCTCTATGACATGTACTTTAATCATTTCAGACAAGGCTTAATAGCAAGCGCTTAATAGACACATGACTCATTTTGTTCTCTGTTGTAACTAGATTGTCTGTTTGCATGTGCAAATACATATAATTATTTTTCTTATCAAATGTATTGCCTGACACCTAGGGAGTTGGAGGGTGTCTTTTTTTATTTTGCCTCCTGTAGTACTTTTAATTATAACTTTTATTGTAGGTTCATGAGTAGTTTTTTCTAACTAAAATTCATGCTCCTTTTAAATTATAAGGATTCTATCTAAAATGATAAACATCGTAATTTGCTTATATTAATTAAGTCTCCAAATCCTTGCTAGTGATGATAAAATCCTTTGATCTTATCTCTACATTTCTCTCCAACTTCATCCTGAACCTCCCCTTTTTCCTTCATGCTCCTGTAGTAAGGAATTTTGTGTTTCCCCCCACATGTAGTTTTACTTTTATTGTATTTTACTTTATATCACTTTATTTTTTGTATAGGTCCACTATCTTCTGGCTCAGTCATTCCCTTCTAATTCACCTACTATTATTTTTTTTCTTTATCATCTCTTAAAATTCAAGTCAGGCATCACCTCTCCATGAAGGTTTTGCCCCTAAAGACACACACACTTACTTGTGAGTAACATCTGTCCTCTGGTAGTGCCTAAGGCATTCCTCTATCAGGGCAGGTTTCATATTACATAGTATTCAAAATTAGTGTCTATGTGTCTTTTTTCCCCTGGTGGATTGTAACCTCTTCAAGGAAAGGTGCCATGTTTTATCTGTCCATGAATTCCTTGCATGTAGCCTGCCCCGTGGTGAGCAGGTAACAAATCTGAAGACAGGTGAGAGTGCTAGCTTAAGTGCTTGTTCCTCAGGCACACACTGTGTCAACTGCTCTTGTTTTAACTGCCCAGGGTTGAACTTTGGCAACATCTTTAGGTAGGCTAATAACTATAATCCATAAACTACATGAATATGTTTTGCAAACTGTCAAGCATGATCAAGTGGTGGTTCATTTTTATTATAAAAGAGGCTTTAAGCAATGGTCATTAATCTTGAAGATTTTTATGTATATGCAAATTTTTAAGATGATTCATATTAAACCAATCAGTGTGATTTGTTTATTTATTTATTTTGTTGCTTAGTCAGGCTCTTTGTTTGCCATGAATGGTCACAGACAGGCAAGCCCAGACAGTATTTCATGGTTGACTTTCTGTTTCTGAGCAAGCAAGGAAAGGAGCAGTGTAATGTGCTACTGCATAGGGCAGAGCTCAAGCTTCAGTTACCTGCCTCACGGCTGTTCCCAGCTGTCAGGAGGCACCTAGGAGAACCACAGGAGTGTGGATGAGCCCCTGAGAAAGAAGGTAGATGACAGTGGGGAGAAAGTATTCAACAGAGGATCATGAAGCAGGGAGGGAAGAAGTTGTGATTGATCAAAGATGGGTGTACAGAAGAGACAGTTTTTCATTTCAAATATGCCCTTGTATTCCACATTCTTTCTAAAACATTTCAAGTTCTACATTTCCAAATATTAAAATTTCATTTGTTTTTGGCTCATATTCTTTATTCCTCTTGAGTTACTCATAAATCTATGAACTGATGTTCATTTGTACTTCTACCACAATGTTATATATTAAATTAAAATTTGGAAGTAGAGGTTTTCTATAATTTGAGTTCCTCTTTGCCTAATATTTCAAAAATCTGTTCCATGTATGTAGAATGATCTCAGATGCATGGACTACTAAGAATGACAGTTAACCTGCACTAGTGAAAATCCACATTCTAGAAGTAATCCAAAGACACATAGACACATTTTCTTTTTCAAGTGATACAGTAGTCAAACTTTCCTGAACATTTGCAAGGACTCTTCTTAGTATTGTTTTTATATTAAAAATATAATTGGATTTCTCTGTTGTTTTAAGTAAACAGCTTCCTTAAGATTTTTTTTATCTTAGTTGTCAATTTTTACTCTGAAATAAGCACATTAAATATATAGACTTTATTTGTGCTAACAATTAAAATGCATAAATTGATCCTCTTGTACAAATGCAAAATGATTAATGTCTATAATTACATAAAGCTCTAACAAATGAAGTAAAATTATTTTTTGAAAGAAAATTAATCCTAAGAATATTTTTGGAACCCAAGAATCTTCATTGGTCTTAGGCACATTTACTGTCCATCCATGTGAGAAAGGGCACTTTTTTGTTTCATACACAACTCTGATAAGTACATATCTTTTGTTTTCTTGTATTTCCTGCATATATTGCAAAGAAATAAAGTCATGCAAAAAAGAGAACGAAGATTAAATATTTTAACTCATCTTTATTCCTGTCACTAATTGGGGGTGGCAGTGATGGCTTTTGTATATATTTTTTTTACTTTTTTATGACTGAAATATTTGCTCTGATTTAACATTAGAATGTTTTTTAAATATCAGTGTGAATCTTAATATTTACCAATTGTCTCACATCTACTTGAAAAATCAACACATCAAAGAGTGATTTAACTGATCACACATATTCTAACAACACATTTAAACATTTAAATCTCAGTTGATTTTCAGACATTTGGTTTACTGAATTTGCTGGCTACAGTTGTCTTATAGTCATTGATGAAAATAATGTATAAAAATTAGGAGAAATGATTTGTCCCTTTTTCTGTTTCCTTGACCAATGTGTTCAGTTCACCATACTAATTCAGGATACTAACATTTATTCATGTTTTAGCCATTGTGGTTACAGTATTTTTGTCCCTTCCACTGATAGTGAAGTTACCACCTTGCCACAAGGTCAATCTTGTCTTTGATTATACTGTGATTAAATGTGGTGGAGCAGGAATGACCGCGTTTTTGTTCCGTTCAAAAGCAAATGTGTGAACAATAGATGCGATGAAACAAACTAAATTGTAATTGTGACTAAATAATTTATTGTGTGAATATATGCATAGTTTAAATAGTTGTTACTCTTTTTTTGGGCGGGGGGGTCTCACTCTGTCTCCCAGACTGGAGTGTAATGGCACAATCTCGGCTCACTGCAACTTCCGTCTCCCAGGCTCAGGCGATTCTCCTGCCTCAGCCTCCCGAGTAGCTGGGATTACAGGCGCGCACCACCATGCCTAGCTAGTTTTTGTAGTTTTAGTGGCCATGCTGGCCTCAAACTCCTGACCTCAAATGATCCACCTGCCTCAGCCTCCGAAAGTGCTGGGATTACAGGTGTGAGCCACCGTGCCCGGCCTAGTTATTACTTTTAGTACTCCATCTGCTTCCTTTCTTTTGACTTTCATGCAGTTTATATCAATATTTACAGCCAATTGTATTCTTCAATTAGGTGAGGGAAATATCAGTTTAAACTTATGTGACTGATTGCAGCAGTATATTAAGACCATGAAAGATTATAAATTTGGGAATAAGCCTTACATTGAGTGAGTCAGAAAAAATCTGGAATTTTCCCAGATGAAATGTAATCTAATTATAGGAGAAAAGCTCTCAAAGACAAACTTTTGGTTAAACTGAGATAAAAATAGTTATGGAATAGTATTTTAGGTGTATAAATAAAATAAGCATTTCAGTTTCACAATTAGGTTTTCAATATATAAACTTGCTTATTTGACATCTTTTAGTAATATGGAATTTTATCTATTCTTACAATTCTTCCTCCCAAAGTATAATTAATTTTTAAAAGCCCTCAAAAATATAATGTTTTAAAAGCTAGGATATTTTCTTTAATTCATAATCTATTTAAATTATCTTAAAACTCAGCATGCCTAATTTTAGAGTATCTTTAATAAATTCAAAGATTTATGTGCTTATTCTCCTACATATAAAAATAGTATTTGAAAATGGTTTAAACAAAATGTAAAAATAGAATCAAGTTTAACTTTTTTTACATAACAAGTTCAAATTTGTCAATAAAAATGGACAAAAATTTGTATATTCCACTATCATAATCACTTTATGCAATAAAATGAAGTTATATGATGTGCATATTATCACTTAAACTATTCTGATGTTATGAATATTAAAGAACAATAGAACTAGTGAATACTTTAGGCTGAAATAATAATTAAAATATCCTACATTAAAATAGTTTTCGGCAACTAACTCCTGCCTTCGCCCAATTTTATTTAAACATATGTATAGGTGATTCACAAAGTAACCAAAAATTAGAATTAAAAACATTTTTAAATATTGCTGATATTATAGTTCATTTGGATTTTGAAAGGCATAATCCTCCTAATTGAAAGTATTAGCAAAATGCAGAAGGAATTTTTCCCCAGCTATGCGGGTAAGGAACTGGTGTTAAAACACAACAAAACAAAAAGGAAGGAAAAAGTAACAAGAAAAAAAAAAACGTTGCTTTTCAGCACTAGGCCATCAGAACCAAAGGAGAGCTTTCTACTAGGTATCCATTTACTCTCATTTCTCAGAAGACCAAGGTCAAAAATAATAATTCTATGCTGTTGTATTAGGCCATACTTACCTGAGACTGAGTAATTTATAGGAAAAGAGGTTTAATTGGCTCACGGTTCTGGTTCTTCAGGCTGTACCAGAAGCATATTCTTCAGGCTGTACAGGAAGCATAACACTGGCATCTGCTTCTGGAGAAGCCCCAGGAAGCTTACAATTTTGGCAGACAGTGAAGGAGGAGCAGGTGTCTCACATGGTGGGATCAGGAGCAAGAGACAGAGTGGAGGTGCCACACACTTTTAAACCACCAGATCTTGCAAGAACTAACTCATTATCTTGAGGACAGTACCAAGAGGATGGTGCTAAATTATTCATGAGAAACTGCTCCTATGATCCAAATATCTCCCACCAGGCCACACCTTCAACATTGGAGAGTAAAATTCAACATAAAATTTTGGCAAGGACAACATCCAAACTATATCAACTATGTCGATCGACTGTGTTCCATCAACACTGATTCGTTGATGGAAACATACCAAAAGTCACAACATACTTCCAGTTTCATTAATGACAACATTTTCAGTGATGATAAGAGGTTTATTCTAAGTTCCAAAACCTAACTTGTGCCATTCTCCAGGTAGTTGTATGGTCTCCTACTGAGGGACTTGCAGCAGCTTGACATTTCAATTTGAGATCTTTGGGATAATTGAGAATTGATCATTTTCCATGAGTTTTATTTAGATAATACTTTTTTGAAATTGTAGTCCCTCATCTCATTTCCTTCTCACAATCCCCTAGACCTTGCTCTACCTTTTATTTTCTACAGCTAAGATATTGTACGGTTACCTATTTATTACACTTATTGTGGCTGTCTCTGTCACTAGACTGCAGACTCAAAAGGCAAAGGTATTTTTCACTGGTATTTTCACCAGAATTCCAAAATCCTGGGATATTCTCTAAACACTCAAAAATTTTCACTGAATGGGAAAAAGGAATGAACATAGAAATCATTCTTATAAAAAAAGAGGCATAATATCACCACTATTTTTACATATGACTGTGGAGGTTCTAGACAATTAAGACCAGAAAATATATATATATATATATATATATATATATATATAAAATTGGTCCTCCATTTCTGTGGGTTCCACATCTGACTATTCAACCAATTGTGGATTGAAAATAATCAGAAAAAAAAATTTCCACAAAGTTTCATAACACCAACCTTGAATTTGAATCCAAGTGAATGAAGCAATGTGTAGACTTTGTATTAAACATTTTTATTAATCTAGAGTTTATTTAAAACATGGTGAAACCCCGTCTCTAATAAAAATACAAAAATTAGCTGGGTGTGGTGGTGGGCACCTGTAATCCCAGCTACTCTGGTGGCTAAGGCGGGAAAATTGTTTGAGACAGGGAGGTGGAGGCTGCAGTGAGCCGAGATTGTGCCACTGCACTCCAGCCTGGGCGACGGCGTGAGAATCTGTCTCCAAAAAAAAAAAAAAAAAGAAAAAGAAAAAAAAGAATATGGAAGACTGTGTGTAGATTATACACAAGTTCTACCTGCCATTTTATATAAGGGATTTAGGGGTCCTGGATTTGAATCCCCATGGATATATAGGGGCAACTGTGTGTGTGTGTGTTTGTGTGCATGTTTGTATGCATATATTCCATATATATGATTAATCAACAATTTTGTAAAATTAAAAAATCCAGTAAAACTGTCTTATTTAAAATAGAAGTAACAATAAAAATAAACTGCAGGATTGCACCCAATATCCTGAGGCTTTCATAAATAAAATGTCCCATTATGTTTCGAGATGAAAAGATAAAATTTGGTGATGTCACTTATCTCCAAATTAATTAAAAAAACAAAATTACAACTACAATTTTATGAGAATTGGCAAGATGATTAGAAAAGTCACCTAGAAGGTAAATGATAACCATAGAGCAAGAGCAAGGTCAGGAAACCCATTAAAGTCAAACATACCAAAGTTGAGGTAACCACGTCATATTTGACAAAAAGCACACCCAAAATCAAAGTGATTCAGATAATCCAAAATGAAAGGATTTGATGAAATGTAACATGCAAATATAAAAAACAAAAGAAAGTGCATGCGTGGAGGCTCATGCCTGTAATCCCAGCACTTTGGGAGGCCAAGTAAGGTTGATCACCTGAGGTCAGGAGTTCGAGAACAGCCTGGCCAAGATGGTGAAATCCTGTCTCTACTAAAAATACAAAAATTAGCCAGGTGTGATGGCGGGTGCCTGTAATCTCAGATACTCGGGAGGCTGAGCCAGAAGAATCACTTGAACCTGGGAGTCTGAGGTTGCAGTGAGCTGAGGTCAACCCATTGCACTCTAGCCTGGCGACAACAGTGAGACTCCATCTCAAAAAAAAAAAAAAAAAAAAAAAAAAAAAAAGGCACGGGACAAATTGAGCCTCAAAATGCCTATCTTGCTTTGAGGTTCCTTCTAAGGAGACATGTCTGCCACACAACCCATGTTACGGAGGTGGCCATAAATAGGACTGAAGGAGACCCACTACACTACCACTTCCTCACGGTTGGTTAGGCTGAGGATGTACTCTGGACTCAGGGACAACCATTTCTTGGGAACATCTGTGATTTACGTTAAGACATGAAATTTATGGGATAATAAATGAGAGCAATTAAATTCCCTCTGTCTTAGTTATTTGAATTAGGAAACACAGCTGAGTTAATGGGGCAATGCAGGGTAGCAACTAAAGTCAAATAAATTCTGTGAAGCAGAGTGAGGGCGTGCTCATAAGGGAGGCCAATAGGAAATGCAACATGAAGGAGAAGAAATTAAGAAATTATTAATAAGAATGACCTGACACAGTGCTTCACATCTATGATCCTAGTACTTTGCAAGGCCAAGGTTCCCGGAAGGATTGCTTGAGTCCTGGAGTTGGGGATCAACCTGGGTAATATAGTGAGACCTTGTCTCTATGAAAAATAAAATAAAGACTAAAAGAGAAATTAAGAAGAAAGGGATAAGAAAGAGAAAAGGTATTTTGAGGAGGGGATGAGGAGTTTGAAAAATAGTATCAGGAAATGAAAAATTGAGAGAAGCAGGAACATCATGAGAAAAACAGTAAATGGCCTATGAAAGATTGAAAAGGAGGCATTCATCAGGAATTCCTGTTTCTAAAGCATAGCTCAGCAATTCACAGCACATTGGCCAGATACAGCCCACATCCTATTTTTGTACTGCTCACAAAGCAGTAATGGTTCAACAAGTTTAAATTATTTTAACCCCCTCTCACACAAAAAAAACTTGGTGACACATAAGAATATAATTAAATTAAAATTTCAGAGTTCATAAATGAAGTTTTTAGAATATAGCACATCTATTCATTTATGAATTGTTCATGGCTGTTTTTATGCTATCGTGGCAGAGTGGAATACTTGTGACAGAGACTATGTGGTGATCACATCACTACAGTTAAACCACAGTGTTATAAGACATGCTGTATGAAAGAACACACATTTCATACTCCACAAGATGCAGTATGCAAAATCTCATAACAGATCATTATTAACAGAAGAACATTTGCAATTAACAATTGATTTTCATGATGGGAAATACTAACTCTGAACCCCAATTAAGCAAAATGCTGTCTCCTCAGAAAATAATCCTATTCTTCTTATTAGTCAATCTGTATAGTAAAATATTTTGTTCAATTATTATATTTTGAATTTTGCGAAAACTGGTTTTCTCTCTTATGTAAGTACATTTATATTATTCTTAATTTTGACTTTGCTTGTAAAACCTTAAACAGTGAACAGAAACACATGTGGGGTTTTTTGTTTGTTTTATTGTAAACAACAAGTTTGTAAACTTCTGTTCTAAGGTGTTCTCAGATTGGGTTTCGATGCATGTGTCTTCTTGTGGTATACTCTCTTTTGTTTGAGACATTTCTAGAAATTTTTACTTTTTGAGAAAAATAAAAGAACAGCAATAGCAATTGGAATACTGAACGTTGTCTAAAATGATAAATTGGAGTCAAAATATATTAAATAATACTAAATGGAAAACTTCATATTAAAAGGTTGTAGGTACTAATGAAAACATAATAGTAATGACCCTTTATGGTTTATATAACATAATATCAACTACAAAAATGGACAAGTTTTATAAACAGTCAATTTTCCAGAAGTTACACCTTCTTTTAATTGTAACAGTTCACCTGAACAAAAAAATGTAAGATAGGGAATTGGATTGATTAATGTCTATAATACATAAAACTTTGCATGCTCTAATGTGAGCATAATTATTTTGTATTGTCTGCACATCTTTTACAAAAATGATTAATGTTCTAGGCCAGAAGAACAGCTTTCTTTCAGCCTAAAAGTTAAAATTTTCATAATCTACATTATTTGATGACAATTGAAGAAATCAAGAATTGAATACTTTTTAAAAGTATGATAACCAGATTTGTCAACTGAAAGTTAAAAAGAAATCCTTAACAACATAATTACTGGGTAAAAAACAAAAGCAGAACTTCAATATCACGAAAGAAAAAAGAATGTTGCAGATTATAGCATACAAAAAAGTGTTAACATTTTATTTTAGATACACAAAACTTTAAATAATTGAATTAATTTTAAAACGGAAAATAATTGAGTTAAGATTTTATTTAAGAAATTAAAGGTCCGCAAAATAAAATTAAGAACATAAAAGAAAGGAAATAATTAAGAAAGGGGAGGGGCTAAGATGGCCGAATAGGAGCAGCTCTGGTCTGCAGCTCCCATGGAGACCAACGCAGAAGGTGGGTGATTTCTGTATTTCTGACTGAGGGTAACCAGTTCATCTCATTGGGACTGGTTAGACAGTGGGTCCAACCCATGGAGGGTGAGCAGAAGCATGGTGGGGCATTACTTTACCTGGGAAGTGCAAGGAGCTGGGGACTTCTCTCCCCAAGCCCAGGGAAACCATGAGGGACTGTGTTACGTGGCCAGATTACTATGCTTTTCCCACGGATTTTGCAATCTGCAGATCAGGAGATTCCCTCACGTGCCACCAGGGCCCTGCGTTTCAAGCACAAAACTGGGCAGTGGTTTGGGCAGACACTGAGCTAGCTGCAGGAGTATTTTTTCATACCCCAGTGGTGCCTGGAACCCCTGGGTGAGGTGAGACAGAAGCATTCACTTCCCTGGAGAGGGGGCTGAAGCCAGGGAGCCAAGTGGTCTCGCTCAGCGGGTCCCACTCATACAGAGCCCAGCAAGCTAAGAACCACCGGCTTGAAATCCTCATTGCCAGCACAGCAGTCTGAAGTCAACGCGAGACTATCAAGCTTGGGGTGGGGAGGGGTGTCCACCATTACTGAGGCTTGAGTAGGCAGTTTTCCCCTGAGAGTGCTAAGGAGGCTAGGAGGTCTGGGGCTGCGCACAGCAAAGTGTCTGTAGCCAGACTGCTTCTCTAGACTCCTCCTCACTGGGCAGGGCATCGCTGAGGGAAAGGTAACAGCCCCAGTCGGGGACTTACAGACAAAACCCCCATGTCCCTGGAACAGAGCACCTGGGGGAAGGGGAGCCTGTGGATGCAGCTTCAGTGGATTTAATTGTTCCTTCCTGCTGGTTCTGAAGAGAGCAACTGATCCTGACAAGAGGGATTCTCCCAGCACAGAGCACCAGTTCTGCTAAGAGACAGACTATCTCCTCAAGTGGGTCCCTGACCCCTGTGCCTCCTGAATGGGAGAAACTTCCCAAAAGGGGTTGATAGACACCTCATACAGGAGAGCTCTGGTTGGCATCAGGCCAGTGTTGGCATCAGGCCTCTGGGATGAAGCTTCAAGAGGAAGGAGCTGGCACCAATCTTAGCTGTTCTGCAGGTGATACCCAGGTGAACAGGGTGTGGAGTGGACCTCCAGCAAACTGCAGCAGACCTGCAGAAGAGGGGCCTGTTAGAAGAAAAACTCATAAACACAAAGCAACGTCATCAACATCAACATAAAGTATCCCCACACAAAAACCCCATCCAAAAATCATCAGCCTCAAAGACAAAAGGTAGATAAATCTGTGAAGATGAGGAAACAACAGCGCAAAAACACTGAAAATTCCTAAAAAACAGAATGGCTCTTCTCCAAATGATCACAACTCCTCTCCAGCAAGGGCACAAAACTGGATGGAGAATGAGATTGACGAATTGACAGAAGTAGGCTTCAGAAGGTGGGCAATAACAAACTCCTATAAGCTAAAGGAACATGTTATAACCCAATGCAAGGAAGCTAAGAACCTTGAAAAAAAGGTTACAGAAACTGCTAACTAGAATAACCAGTTTAGAGAGGAACATAAATGACCTGATGGAGCTGAAAAATGCAGCGTCAGAACTTAGTGAAGCATACACAAGTTTCAGTAGCCGAATTGATCACGAGAAAGAAAGGATATGAGCGGTTGAAGATCGACTTATTGAAATAAGGCGTGAAGACAAGATTAGAGAAAACAAAATGAAAAAGAACAAACAAAACATCCAAGAAATATGGGACTATGTGAAAAGACCAAACCTACGATTGATTGGTGTACCTGAAAGTGACAGGGAGAATGGAACCAAGCTGGAAAACATACTTTAGGATATCATCCAGGAGAACTTCCCCAACCTAGCAAGACAGGCCAACATTCAAATTCAGGAAATACAGAGAACACCACTAAGATACTCCTTGATAAGAACAACCCCAAGACATATAATCCTCAGATTCTCCAAGACTGAAATGAAGGAAAAAATGTTAAGGGTAGCCAGAGAGAAAGGTTAGGTTAGTCTGATGGAAAGCCCATCAGACTAACAGGGGATTTCTCTGCAGAAATCCTACAAGCCAGAAAAGAGTGGGGGCCAATGTTCAACATACTTAGACAAAATAATTTTCAACCCAGAATTTCATATCCAGCCAAACCAAGCTTCATAAGCGAAGAAGAAATAAAACTCTTTCTAGACAAGCAAATGCTGAGGGATTTTGTCACCACCAGGCCAGCCTTACAAGACCTCCTTAAGGAAACACTAAATATTGAAAGCAGAAGCCATGGGCAGAAAACAGAAACTGGACCTTTTCCTTACCCCTTATACAAAAATTAACTCAAGATGGATTAAAGACTTAAATATAAAAAACTAAAACCATAAAAACTCCAGAAGAAAACCTAGGCAATACCATTCAGGACATAGGCATGGGCAAAGCCTTCATGACTAAAACGCCAAAAGAAATTGCAACAAAAGCCAAAATCAAAAAATGGAATCTAATCAGACTAAAGAGCTTCTGCACAGCAAAATAAACTATCATCAGAGTGAACAGGCAACCTACAGAATGGGAGAAAACTTTTTCAAGCTAACCATCTGACAAAGGTCTAATACCCAGAATCTATAAGGAGCTTAAACCAATTTACAAGGAAAAAAAAATCAAAAAGTGGCCAAAGGATATGAACAGACACTTCTCAAAAGAAGACATTTATGTGGCCAAAAAACATATGAAAAAAAGCTCATCATCATTGGTCATTAGAGAAATGCAAATCAAAACCACAATGAGATACCATCTCATACCAGTTAGAATGGTGATTATTGCAAATTTGGGTAACAACAGATGCTGGCAAGGCTGTGGAGAAATAGGAATGCTTTTACCGCATTGGTGGGAGTGTAAATTTGTTCAACCATTGTGGAAGACAGTACGGTGATTCCTCAAGACTGTAGAACCAGAAACACCATTTGACCCAGCAATCCCTTCACCGTGTGTATACACCCAAAGGATTTTAAATCATTCTACTATGAAGACATATACACATGTGTGTTTATTGCAGCACTATTTACAATAGCAAAGACTTGGAACCAACCAAAATGCCCATCAATGACAGACTGGATAAAGAAAATGTAGCACATATACACCGTGGAATAGTATGCAGTAATAAAAAAGAATGAGTTCATGTCCTTTGCTGGGACATGGATGAAGCTGGAAGCCATCATTCTCAGCAAACTAGCACAGGAACAGAAAACCAATCACTGCATGTTCTCGCTTATAAGTGGGAATTGAACAATGAGAATACATTTACACAGGGAGGGGAACATCACACACCAGGGCCTGTAGGGGGGTGTGGGGCAAGGGGAGGGAGAGCATTAGGACAAATACCTAATGAATGTGGGGCTTAAAACCTAGACGACAGGTTGATAGGTGCAGCAAGCCACCATGGCACATGTGTGCCTATGGGACAAACCTGCACGTTTGCACATGTATCCTGGAACTTAAAGTAAAATAAAATAATAATAATAATAATTAAGAAATAATTTCTGAAAGCAGCAGCAAATAATATATAAAAGTGCTATTGACAAATAGATAAAAGTAAGAGAATATTAGAGGTTAATCTGTAAAATTAATAAAATCAAGATAGTTTTTAGCAAAGCTAATCAAGAGAAAAGAATAAACACAAATAGTAAAAAATAGGGAGAAAACAAATTCTATGAGATACAGATCTTTTTCACTTTAGAAAGTATATATACAACATGATATATACATTTAAATTAAATGGAAAATTATCTGGAAAATATAAAAATATAATAGGGTTTCAAGAATATATTAAGAAATATGAATGGGCCATGTGGAAAACAAAAGAACTACTTACCCATATGGTTATGAACTTAATTCTCAACATTTCAATAAACAGATAATTCTTTTATGTAAATAGTTAAAACAGAAAATTAAGGCAATCTCTGCTGTTGGATAAATCACGGGGAAAGGTTATACTGATTACTGACCTTGAGAAGCATTTTACTTTTCTCTTTGGCTCTAATACTATTTTTCTTTATACTGATATTGGAATTTTACATTCTCCAGTAGTAATGTAATAATTTCCAAATTGTTGGTAAATACCTCTGAATATTCCTTTTAGTTTTGTAATACTTTTTGTTTTTGAAGTTATATTCTATTGTTATATGTTCTATAATTCTTTGCTATTTACGTTCTCTTTTGTTTTTTTCTTGATCAAACTTGTCAACCACTTGCCAATGTTATTTGCTTTCTTCTATTATAACTTGAATGCCATGAGGTCAAAGCTTGTGTCTCTTTTGATCACTGTTGAAACACAGGTGACATCTAGCATTCAGAACAGTGCTAGGCAGATAGTGTAAACTTTTATGAATTATTTTCACATGAAGATAAATGTTTGGCTACAGTTCTAAGACAACATTTTTTATTATACCTCTGAATATTACTTTCTGTCCATTCTCCCTCTCTGACCCATCTGGACACTGTGATGCTCTCTTTCTTTTCAGACACAAGCAAGGACTGCATCTCTCCATCCCTGAAATTAGAATTTGCCATGTACCTTGCTGTGGGCAATGAACTCTCTAGTGGAAGCATTGAACAGGTGGTGCATGGTGCCATTATGATGCTCTGCTTTCTTTTGTCTGAATTACAAAGCTGGCACATGATGGAACACTGCTCTGAAGAGCAGACTGGGCATGGAGCAGATTTGGGAGACTGAGAAATCAAAGCTCAATGTGATAGGCCACTGAAATTAGGGGAATTTTGTTTTCTAGCCTAATACTAACTATAAAAAAGAAATTCTCAACTTAATCCTTCATATCCCATACATTTCTTTATTCATCCTTTTTCTTTTCTTTTCTTTTTTCTTTTCTTTTCTTTTCTTTTATTTTTCTTTTCTTTTCTTCTTCTCTCTCTCTCTCTCTCTCTCTCGAGTTTCGCCCTTGTCACCCAGGCTGGAGTGCAATGGCACAATCTCAGCTCACTGCAACCTCCACCTCCCAAGATCAAGTGATTCTCCTGCCTCAGTCTCCTGAGTAACTGGGATTACAGGCATCTGCCACCACACTCGGCTAATTTTTGTATTTTTAGTGGAGACAGGGTTTCACCATGTTGACCAGGCTGGTCTCGAACTCCTGACCTCAGGTGATCTGCCCACCTCCACCTCCCAAAGTGCTGAGATTACAGGCGTGAGGAACCGTGCCTGGCCTATTCATCCATTTTTTAAAACTTCTATATGTTCTATTATTTTAGAACAGTTCTACCCAATTTCCTGCTCAATAATTTTCAGCTATAACCATACAGCTATTTTATTTCATCTACTTTTTCTTTTGTATTCAATATAAATAAAACTTAATGTTATAATATTTATTGGCTTTTTGAATGGTCCATGTCTCTCTCAGAATAAAAAAAAAAAAGTTCATTTTAGAATCTATTGTAACTGTTCTGTTGACTTTGTTTTCTCTGATAGTAATTACACCATTTATTGATGGTGCGCCTTTGATATGGTGTTGCCTTTCTTCAAATACTTAGTAATTACCATCAGGGTATTCATATCAGGCTGTCTCCTGAAACTACTTGTGGAACTTTGACTGGAGGTCAGGATGTGATGTTCTGTCACGGATTATATTTTGGCTCATTTAGAGTGAGAATAGAGAATGGAAAAGGAAGACATTTTCCCTCCTCCATTCTTCATTGGAGAGGATGACCCGGCCTATGCCATGTGCGTGCATACACATGTGTTTGTATGTATACATACACACACAGGAGTTTCTCTTACTGTAGAACTGCATTTTGTATTCATGTTAATTGCAACTTAATTACTTATCGTGCCAAGATTCCTCCACTTTTAGGCAAGGACCTTCTTTCAACAACACTATTTTCCTATTAATATATGAACAATTTATGGAATGAGTTGAATGTTGAAGGGCACAGTCAGAAACAACACAGTCAATTAACCTACTGGTTTTCCCTTTTAATCTTTTCAGTACACCAACTCAATCCTGCCTTTCAGATAAAATTTCAAGGAGATCCAACAGCTTTTTGTTGCTGTTGTTACATATTAAACAACTCCTTTTTCCAAGTATTAAAAACATCTAAATCAAACTTATAATAATATGACAATTGTCCAAACTCTAATTCAATTTTCTCATCTGTCATACTCTAGCCTAGATTGTTTGGGATCCTCCTGAGTCTGGTTCTAGGAGAGACAGAGGTAAGAAAGTAGTGTATAGGGTCTTCCATTATGATCTGGCAACAGAGCCTTCTGGGTATTATACAATTCCCAAAACAACCGTTCCTTTTTGGGGTTGCATTTGCAGTGCCCTTGGACCCACCTTGATTTGCAGTTCCTAGGCTATGGGACATAATCTCCTCCAGCTGGCCACTTAAAATTTCTCCCCTCCCCTGGGCTTTTAGCAACATATCCCTTACTTAGTTTGGGATAGTTCACAGTTTTCAAGACTTTTTCTCGGGCAGTTTTCCTTTGAAAGCAACTCCAAATTGGATTCCTCACATGGGCCCACATCTGGTCCCTAGGAAAACAAGTCACCAGTAGGAAGTGGTTTTCTCTCAACAGCCTTCCTTCTCTTTTCTCTGCCAGCTCAAGTCAATCAAACATCATTAGAACTTGCCTGTAACTCAAACACCTGTCCACGCCTTTCAACTCCAGAGAAGATATATCTAAACTTTCTGAACACACACAGTGCTCCTCCTTTCAGATGCCCTGCTTCTCTCAAAATGGATACTGACCAGCATCTTCAGATAATTCCTCCACACAGGTCTCTCCCATAAATTCTCATTGCAGTTTAGTGGGAAGCAACATATGGCAGAACACACTTTATAATTTCGCAGCATGCCCTTCCTGCAAGGTTTTATATAACACTTCAGACTTTGGTAAGTGTTATTTTTTAAGCTATTTTATAAATTATTTCTCCATATTTAAGGGGTGAAATTGGAATTTTGTTACCTGGATATATTGCGTAGTGTTGAAATATGGACTTGTAGTGTAACCATCACCTAAATAATGAGGTAAGTATTCATAACAAATATTTTATTCTCTTCTTTTGAGTCCTTAGCTGAAACTGAGACAGAGAGAAACTAATTTTACTATTATAATATTTTGTTACATTTGTCAAAAGTTTCAATCTGATCTTGTCTTCTGTATATCTAGTGGGATCTTTCATATGAGTTTTTGGTTAACTAAGAGGTACTCGTCTTGTTTTTCTGCACAGATGTGGTTTATAAAGTATCTCATTAGATCAATCATTTCCAGGGATCTAGAGGAGTAGAAAGCTGGAAGCATGGACTCAGTCCATAATCTTAAAATGGAAGTTCTTCAGTGGCTTTATTGCTCATAAGCTATGGTAATTTTCCTACAAGATACCTAATATTTTATTTTGACAAACCATATCTTAAAACACTTAAGTATATAAATGAATTCCTTCCATTAGACACATGGTACTATTTAAGATTTCCTACTATGTGCCAGGTACTCTTTTAGTGTTCTGATGCTTAAAAAATGACAAAGTATCACAGGTAGACAGACACCTATATAGATAGATAGAACACTGACACACAAATATACATCCTAAATTATTGCAATAAAGGAGAATTGACAAAGTACTATGCAATCATAACACACGGAATACCAAATGGTACATACATGTGTTTGCGAGTGAGCAGTAGAAGGGAAATCTTAAACACGTGAACTTCCCTAGACATTAGTTGTCACCTCTTGACCCTTGATCTTGCATCAAGTGTTCATTGAGATCATTTTACTTCTAGTTGAATGAGAATTCCAGAAGCACCGCCAAGTTTATAAAGAAGTCATAACTTGGAGTTGTCAGAGTTAGGGACGTAGACACTATTTTAGTCATGGCAGTGAAATCTACTGCTATATGGTATTCTGTATTTTCAAAGGGTCATTTAACACGTGAAGTGAAGACCTTGAGGTTCAGTCTGTTTGGTAAAAAACTAGACAGCTTACAACTATAAGTCACTTTATACTTGAATCTTCCCTAAGCATTCTGAAAAGTTTCTCCATCGTTGCCCTTTGTCAGTTGATGCTTTGTTATGCTTTGTTGTGCTTGCATTAGGTGACAAGTGTTTGGCATCTAATAGGCTGTATATAGTGCTCCTACCATATTATTATGTTATGTGCAATGGGGCTACCCAATTAATACATAGCAATTAATTTTATAAACTTTATTGACTACTTGCACAACCATTTGAAAACACTTTGGAATAATGTGAAGGGTTGAACTAAGGTCAAAATAAGATCTCCAGAAGATTTCTATTTTTACTTTGAAAAATTTTTCTAAAGAGAGGGTAAATTTTATAGTGACTCAGCTTCGTCTTTATACTGAGAAATGTGAAATAATCCTCACTTTTACCAGTATGACAACCATAATCTGTTACCAGGTTTCTATAATGTAGAAAGTTGGTACGTGGGAACCTAGATGTCAGTTAGGGTCCAAAGAAACCACTTACCCATTCCTGGAACAAGGGCACTCTAGGAAAGCTAGTAAGTGGCTATTTCCAATTTAAGCCTCTTTTCATATAAAAACAATGATGATAGCACTAAATTAAGCAGCCCAGTCCCCGTGCTATAGTGCTGAATTGCAATGAACTGGCTTCCGTACCTGTGGAGTGATGGCATTCCCCAGTCTCATTATTGGAAGCTTTGCTTGTCATTTAACATTTAGCAGAACATGCAGTATTGCAAGTAAAATTTTCTTTCAGTTTAAATACATGACTGTAACAGCAAGTCGGAATCCTCTTTTTCTGCAGGAGGTTGGATAGGGACATTCATTCATTTTTGCGTACATTAGACAAATATTTCTTAAGAACCTGATCTATATCAACACAATATTATTTGCCTAGGGAGACAAAAGAAGTGTCAGTCGTGATCCCAAGAGAGGAGATGCTTATATTGACACCTTCAATTGCATCTGAAGTTTCCCTTAACTGCGCTTCTTAGTGAGCAGCAACAATAATTGACACCACTTTTTAATCACTTAGGTTGCAGGCACCACACTAAGTACCTTACAAAATCAGTTCATTGATAGCATTGTCTTAACAAAGAAACACAATTTTGCAGTTCCAAAACTGGGTCTAAGATAGGTTAATATCTTGCGCAAAGTAACATAGCTAGTAACTAAAGTGATAGCACAGTTATTAAGTAAAATGACAGAGTGAGGGCCTTGATTCAGGTTTCTTTTACTCCAAAGTTGTTTAATTTATTTTATACTGTCCTCAAAGTACTAAATCAGACGGAAGTTCTTGCATTTTCAAAGTAAAGCAAATGCCAAAGCAGGTTAGGCAGTCGATCAGGTGAAAAAGTCATAAAGCTAGCCTCTACATCATAATGCCTAGAAAACATGAGATTATTCTCTCCTCATTCCTCACTCTTACATATAACAATGTATTCAAGTCCTGAAACTTTTCTTTCTAAATCTTTTCAATATGTGTTTTTTTCTCTCTATTCCTGCTATTGCTGTCCTATCAACAGCTTCCTGACTTGTTTCTCTGCCTCAAATTTTGTACCATTAATTTATTCCTTATATTATCCTATAATGATCAATCTAACATAAAAATCTGATCACGTCACCCTCATGTGGATAAGTGACCAAAGGCCATTATCTGATCCAGTGCCCCAAATATGGCATAGGGTTTAGCCCCTATGCCTCACCTCCTGTCACACCCTTGCTCCCCGCTGGAGTCTCTGGTAGTATAAAGACATATATATTTTACAGCACACAATATACTGTTTCATAGTCCTTTCCTCTAAACATGTTCTTCCTTTATCCTTAGATGCTTAAAGCCCTCTCTATATTTCTAATACACCCAGCACATGTCTCTATCTAAGCATTTGCCAAGTGAGATTTAATATACCTACGTTTGTGGCTTTTTTCTATCCTAGCAAACTAGACAACTTAAGTGCAAGTCCATGTGTTTTCCAAATATGATCCTTCAGTGTCTAGTTAAGGGCATAAAATAAATGTTTATTAAACTATATTAAAACAAAATGACAGTTTTTAAAAAATCAAACAATAAGAACAACAAAAATGGAGATATTCTCAGTTCTCCTAGTAGAACCTAGAAAACACTTACTGAAAAATCAGGGGAGAAAAGATATAGGTACTTCCTACAGGTTGATTGTATCTTTGCATTCACCTTTATGTGTCCTTGGACCAATGACTTAATGATTTGAAGTGAGTCTCAATTTCCTAATTACACAGTTAAATGGTTGTATTGGCTCATTCTTGGACCGAGGCTGAAAAGGCCCCAAAAGTCTATAGTTGCCACACTAACTACCCTACACACCAGAAATAATATTTCAATAGATATAATTTTTCTAGATGCCACAAATGTGAATCAAAACAAAATTTACATGTAAAGTAAAAGCAAGACATAATGAAAATTCTGTTCTGTAGGCAGAAACAGCTCCCCATACCCAACTATCTACCCTAAAATGACATGCCACTAGTGAAAGGGACTAAGTAAGAACACATGGGTAGAAAATTGCAACACAGCACCCCAAGTAGAAAGAAAACTCTAAACATTGGAACTATATAATTACATTAATGCATTTTAATGCCTATTTTATTCTACATGAAAACTACCGGAATGCTCCTGCATTCTACCTTTACACCTAACAAGCCTATTGAAACCTTAAAGGGCTGAAGACTCACGAGGAGTCATCCTTGGCTCCAAGAAGCACTGCTTCCTCAGTGACACAAGGTTTAGCTTGAGAAACGATATCAGCTATAGCCCTGGACTCCACGTAAATAGATCCTTCATTAGTGTGGCTGGGATATCAGTTTTCCAGGGCTGTCAGAAGCAATCCTCTCTTTAGTTATAACATACTAAAATTACTGGTGTTCGAAAGCTGTCTAAGCAGTTTACAAATACAGCAATACACTGTCTCTAAGAATCATGCATACTGTATTTCAGTTAATTCCATCTATTTAGAAGGTTAAAATTGTAGTTCTAGAACTGGAGAACTGTATGGGTTGTTCAAACAAAGAAAAATAAAAATTTATTGTAAATTCTTACACTGTTAAAGGTATGAGATTTTAGTAAGATGCAATTTGGTTACACTTGGCAGATTCCTGGAACTAGAATCCTTTTGACATTATTAAGAATCAATTAAGCATAGTTTCCCTAGGTATTGCTATAGTCCCTTAGTAATTTATCCAGGGCACATTCATAGCCTCTTTGTAGGTGAAATATAAATGGGACTGATTTAGATCAAGGATAGCTTTAAAACTAATGAGTGGATCTGAGAAAGAGACTAATGAAAAGCTTTACAAGACATTTTCTCAACTATCTTCTCTGCATGTGCCGAACTTTAAAGCGTTAAGCAGTTCCCACCAACCTTCTTAGGAACAAAGAGACAAAATTGAGTACTGTGTTTATTAAAGACGCAATAAAAATTAGACTGAATTATATAAGTATGACTAAAGGTGCACAATTTATTGTAGCATTGAGACTTAAATTTGTCTTCAGAAAGGAAGACAGTTGCTTTTATCTTAAGAAATAACAAAAGTTGCGATTAAAAAAAAATCATTGTTGAGGAATTTGTTAAAAACACATCATGAGTCTCAGCTTTTAGTGAAATTATTTTGAACCTCCTGAAGCAGACACTGCAAATTTTTACATTCTAATGAGTGAACTAAAAACATATATTTCAAAGCAAATAGCACTCATAAATTACATTTATGACACATGAGGTTGCTGACTGCTGTGCAGGGAACACAGAGTAATGGTGCTAATATGCACTCTAGCTTGATTTTCTCAGTTCCCAACATGCTCTAATTCCACACTACAAATCTTTAAATGGCAGTTATATTTTAATTAATGTGATTATGTGCTGCCATTAGCAAACCCTCCCCCAGCACATTTCTCCTGCCAGGCCCATGAATGCCAGTAAACCATTAACATAAAAGGGCTGTTTGCTTATTAAATTCATCTACACAAATAGGCAAGGGTTGCAATTGTTGATTTGCCACTGAAAGAATCGAATGAGAAGGAGTTGCTCAGTGCCTGGCAGTTCCAATTATTTGCTGTAATTAAGTCTAATTTATAAACCCCCCCTCAAATGAGAAAGTAACAATTTTTGTTAATTAACAAGAGCATTTGTAAAGCTCGTTAATTCCATCATTCACAGTCTGCCTGGAAAAATGGGAGCATATGGCTATTACGATGGGACATGTTGCATATGTGTATTTGTACATTAATCTGTTTGGAAGGTCTAATGATTGAAATGGGAGCTAGAAATGGATGTTATATTACTGAGAAAAGAAGATCTACTGATTTCATTTATCTTTACAGCAATGTGAGTGCTTTGTCATTATCTTCTGCATATGGTTTCATTATTCAGATACAGCACTCCACATTGCCTCATACCATCATGCCCATAAGCCTGCAGGGTACAAGAGCACTTATCTTTCCTGATGACTGTTGAATCATTTAAAACAAGTTATTAGTGAAACAATTAAAATGATATTGGTTCACAATTGTATTTATAGCTGGCAGGCATAATGGAACATTCTGAATAGCGGTCGGGGGTTCTCAGAATGGATGGAAAATGCTGTTAATCAGAGACAAGAGAAGCCTCTAAAGAAAACCTAAATTGCAGGAGCACGTTAATTGTATTGGAACATTTCATTTAATTGAGAACAAAGGGAAGGTAAAAATCATATTATCAATGTTTTATGAACATGAAGAAATAGGAAAATTACTATGTCATTTGTCACATATCTTCTTTGAAAGTGAAAATTAAAAAGGCAGTATTTAACTTTAACCAGAGCAGGCCAAATACATCATGTTGTTACACATTTTCATTTTCAAAGGGAATAGCAAAATAAAATATAACAAATAAATTAGTTAACTAATAACTACAGAGGAAGACATTGGGCAGAGCACCCAACATACATGGGAAGATTCCAATCAGAGTTAGAGATTATTAAATGGCTTTAAAGGTGACAAAAGTTGTCCTTTCTCAATTCCATTCATAATTCTTAAGAAATTACCATGGTCAGCTTATCTGCAAGGAGTATATATGTTATTCTTTTCTTGCCTTTGGCAGCAGAAGTCACTGGAATTTATGAGAGATGACTGACAGCATATAGGTAGATGAATAGAAAACTTATCTTTTCACATAATCCAATTCATCTTAAGCATAACTTGACTGGTATTGTGAATGGAAATTGTCAGTCACACCAAATTCTGAGTGTGTAGTTTGTTTATATACGCTTGGAGGAAGCAGAAGTAGAATACTAAAGTTGGAAGTACTACAGTAAGAAGGGGATTGATTGGAAGAAACAAGGCTCTTATTAATGTTTTTTCCTCTAATAAATTATCTCATTTGGGATCTTAGATTTCTTCAGCGAAAGGAGAGTTTATTATGTCAATGAGCTGGTCTAGTTAAAATAGATTTAATATGGGGTTGTATTCAAAATATAGACCCAAATATAGGTAGTGTTATTACTATCAACAACTCAAAATCTTTTAGTTGGACATAAATACAGAGAGTCTAAACAGCATAAGTATAGCACTACCTATCAACAGAACAGCAATGTTGTGGATAAACCTACCACCAACAGGGAACATTTTTTATATTAAAAACCCAAATTTTTCTGAGAAAAACTGAAAGGAAAAATTAAGATAACAAGATGAGGTTTTAAGTGAGAAAATACTTTATTAACTGAGAAAGGCTGAAACTATTTAAATGATTCTAACATAAAATCATAGATGATTTAAGGATATAAATTATCTTTAACTATCTTTAGTAGAAAGATTATAGATTTTGAAGGACTAGATTATAATAATAACAGCTAACGCTAATTGAGCTCTTTCTGCAAACCAAGTATTGATTTAAGTTAATGAATTAACATTTTAAAACTATATAACATTCCTCAAAGCAACTCTATGAAATATTATTATCCTCATTTTATCGATGAAGAAATTCAAGCACAAAAAGTTTATGTAACTTGCCTAATACAAATGGCTACTCTGTGGGAGCAATTCCTTGTCAACTGCCTAGACAGTTTATAATCCATTCAGCTGAATATTTGAACTTACATATTGATTCTCCTCACATATCTTCTTCCATTCAGAAATGTTAATGAATTTGCAATGACAATGTCCACATTTGTTTTCCAAATTGTGAAAATAAAAGCCCACAAATAAAAGTATATTTACATTAAGATAGAATGATTTTGAGTTATAACAGACCAAATAAATAATTAATGTTTTGCTGACTGCTGTTTTCAGACTACTGAATTGTGGGGTAAACTGGTTGCAAGTGGTGGAGAGAAAAGGTAGGTGGAAAAGATGATAAAAGATAGAATAAATTAACTGTCCCTCAATTTTTTTCTCTTTCTGGCTTTCTCCACCCACCTGGTATAGAGAGCTCTCTGGTCCCCTAGCAGCTAGTTTGGAGAGAAAATAGCAAAATCATGACAAGCTCTAGTTACTGCCTGATTGTTCTGCCTGTAGAATGCCAGATTGGTTTAGGTTTTTATTATTATTGCAAATCTGCCTAAAATATTATCTACACATGTATTAGTTTGTTCTCATACTTCTATAAAGAACTGTGTGAGACTGGGTAGTTTATGAAGAAAAGAGGTTTAACTGACTCACAGTTCTGCAGGCTGTATAGGAGGTATGACTGGGGAAGCCTTAGGAAACTTACAATCATGGTAGAAGGTGAAGGGGAAACAAGCACATCTTCACTTGGCAGAGCAGGAGAGAGAAGGTGAAGGGGGACATGCCATACACTTTTAAATAACCAGATATTGTGAGAAATCTATCATGAGACAGCACTAGGGAAATGGTGCTAAACCATTAGAAATCATCATAATGATTCATTCACCACCCACCAGGCCCCACTTCCAACACTGGAAATTACAATTTAACATGAGATTTGAATGGGCACACAGAGCCAAAGCATATTAACACACTTGCCTGTTAACAATGAATAGAGCTCACTGAGAAGTAACTCTGTTACTTCCATTAACAATGAGACCGTTAACAATGAATAGAGCTTACTGAGAAGTAGTAGGACCTACTATTTGTTGAAGAGAAACAAATTAGAGTTACACTTGAGTTTTTGTCCATGTGTACAATTCCATTTGATTTGCTTTACTTAAATTGTTTTATATATATATATATATGTGTATGTGTGTGTGTGTACATCAGCTTATATATATACCATATATTTCAGCTTTTAGATATGTGTATATATATTATATTTAAGCTTCTTCTGAGAAAGCAATCTCAAACCTACAGAGAATCATTACAAAGAATTAGTAAGATAAAGTTAGTACCACTTAAATGTAGGCCTTGAAAGAGATTGTTTTTATTTGTCTGTCTTGTTAATCATGATGTTCATAGTGAAACAAGCAACAAAATATAGATTTAGTTTCATAAAGATGCTGACTAAAGAAAGATAGAGAAAACTCTTTTAAAATAGAGGCTGTTTTACACTGAAATATGCTCCCCTAAGAACTTGTTGGGTTGCCTAGTCTGACAACCTTAGTAACAGTGGAGTATTAATTGTATAGTCTCTTATGGATTCTAGCAAAGGAAATTAGAGAATTAAAGGAGATTCCCCTCTAGTCTGAAGAGTTTAAGAAATGCTTATTAAACTATACATATAAAGGAATCATCAGATAAAATGTGGTGACAAACATACATAGTTCAACACTGACTGACATGTTAAAAATTATCTAAATATTATACTGTATTACAGATTTAAACACACTTTAACTCTTAAAATTCTATCACTGTAATTGCTGCTTTAATGGAAAAAGCTTCCAGCATGGAAAGGCAGAATTACACGCCATTGATTTTCTCATTGTACAAATACAAATTTAGACAAGATGATTAATGAAAAAAATTGTCTCTGATGAGTATTTCCCTTCTACATAATCTTATTCAATGTTTTATCTTAATGCCAAAGTATCATCAATATTAGAGAAGGGAAAAATATATTTTTGTTTTGTGATGGCCATAAAACTTTGACTTGCTAGATATATGGCACCTATACTTTACCTACACTCACCAGTGTCCCCATATACATGTACAGCTCCTGCAAACCTAATATCAGAGTAAAGCAAAGTTTAGCAAAAATTACACCTCTCAAGATAGTTAATCAGGATAAATGGAAGTGGTAATTACCCTACCTCATTATCCCAGGTAGCAATGTAAAGTGTGCTCATGCATAAACTCTGGTTATGCTGGTTTACACTGGTTGTAGTGGGCTTCCCAGTCTTGCCTTCCTCAAGGCTGTGGGAATCCAGGATCACATGCTGGACAGCAAAAAATTAGTAATAATAACAATAATTTTTTAAAAAATATCTTTCCTTTAAGCATCACCATCTTTTCATGGTTAAGATATTTCTTAGGACAAAAGTATGAAAGTTCACTCAAACAAGTTTTTTATTCCATTCTAGGAGTCTTTAAGAGCAGGTTGTGTGTCAATTTATAGACCCTTCTAGTTCAGAATTACTGATTGAGAATGGAGAGGGAAAATAGGACTGAAATTTCCTCAGTGATAAACTTCATTCTGCCTTTCCTTTTTCCTCCTTATTTATCTATTTTTATTTATTTGTATTTAAATTTTAGTGTCAGTGGGTTCATGTGCAGGTTTGTTTCATGTATATATGATTGCCTAATGCTGGAGTTTGGGCTTCTATTGAACCCATCACTCAGATTGTGAACATAGTACTCAACAGGTAGTTTTTCAACCCTTGCACTTCTTCCTGCCTCTCCCCCTGTGAAGTGGCCAGTGTCTATTTTTACCACCTTTATGTCGCTGTGCACCCATTGTTTAGCTCCCACTTACGAGTGAGAACATGTAGTATCTGATTTTCTGTTTCTGCATTAATTCACTTAGGATAATGATCTCCAACTGCATCCACTTTGCTGCAAAGGACATAACTTCATCCTTTTTTATGCCTGCACTGTATTCCATGGCATATGTGTACCACATTTGCTTGACACTCTCCTTATTTAGAGTGGGAGTGAAGAGCAGAGGGTGAGAAACTACAATGAAGCTGAGCCTGAGACCAGAACTGCAAGACTCCCTTACCTTCTCCAAATCTCAACATTCTTAAATATCTCTCCAATCTCTCCACAGTCAAAGGAAAAAAGAAAAGGCAGAAAAAAAGGGAGGAAATCAGAATTCTTGTTTGCTTATACTGGTAAGAGGTTTTTCCTAATTGATAATAGAATTCATTATGCTTTCCTTATGGGTCCAGTTAAATTCAATTCATCTTTTTTTTTCAATCATGTGAAAGCATTGTCAGACTCTGCCCTGCTTGGAGAAAAGTCTTTCAAGGTTCTTTGGTGTGTTCACATGCTACCAGAACCATTAGTAACCCAGAGGAACATTCCCTTTGGCGAAACTCTCTTAATCCTTTTGTTTCATTAACTTCAAGTATTGTTTTGGTTTTTTTAACTGCATGTGACCTAATTACATCATGCCTTATGTCCCTGTAATCCTTGGTCACTGCCTAAGCTTTTAAACACTCCAGTTGTCCCCATCCTGTTTTCCCTTCCCATGCCCATTGTTTCCTTTCTTTGTTTCTTCCTGTTCTTGCTTCCCTCCCTTTCAAACCTTCCTAAGTAATATTCTGAAACTTTATGCAATACTAAACACTCTCATACTCATCTTTAAGTAATTATTTACCCCAGAATCCAAAGTCAGGAAAGGCATTTTTCCACTTCCTAATGACCAGTTTCAAAGCACACACTGTCCAATATGTCTGCCTGCCCAACACTACTACTCTGCATTCCCTAATGCTATCATCTTCTGTTCTCTTGGTAACTGCTGCATAACTAAGGATCTTTGTCACGTTTTGCAATACTCAGGCACTATGCACTGTGACAACACTCTCTATGCAGGTTGTCCATCCAGTAGTCCACATTCATGGCTCTTAACTTTTGACCTCCCTGATAACCTCCCCGCTGAACACCCCTTCTTGCCCCGCACATCCATAGACACAAAGACTACACGCTCACTTTAACCATCCATTTTCATGCCTAGATCCTGGGTTTGTCTTCTAGAAATGCCATCAGATTAAAACATTCAACCTCTAAATTCCTAACTCTTCCAAAACAGCTTAGTCATTCTAACAATTTTATGCTCTCACTTAATGGGATCTTTAATGATCTCCGTTTTCACCAACTCTACCTCCAGCTTTGTCCACCCAACACACATCCTCATCATCAATCTCTTGCTCTCACATCTCTACCAAGCTTAGACTGTAGTATTCAGGGCTTCAGGGATTCCAACCTGCCCATTTTTTTGACATATGAAAAGGGTATTAAAATATAAATAACCAAGACTACATTATCCTTTATCCCTATAAAGTGTAAAACACCTTCATGTAATTTACTTGCTCTTTTTCCCAGACCCAACTTATATTTCTGTTTACCCCTGTCACGGCTGGTTGTGAGACCCACACATTCATCAATCCCCAACTCTACAGCATTACTTCTTCTGCAGTCTCCTTGCAAAGTACAATTCTAGAATAAAGGCAGTCGTCCTTTTCACCTCATTTACCTATGTTACTGAGTGAAATGTTGGAAAAAAAATAAAATAAAATAAAACAGAACCTTGAACACTGCTCCTCCTACAAATTCACAGTTTCTAATTTCCTACCTGATGTGTTAACGCCATTTAACACTTAACTCTATTAATATGCTACAATAGATCTTATTTTTTTTTTTTGAGAAAATGGAGACCCTAAGGTATTCAATTGAAAATGCCTATCTACCCCTTGTTCACTCTTACCTCCGCTCTCCAGGATCAAAAGTTAGACAGTCCCACTTCCTGTTTAAATCTAGGCCATCTTGCTTCCCAACTATTCTGTCTTTAGCAACATCATTGTTATTTCACTGTTCTCGTTCCCGTCTTGTCTTTCCTATCTATTCCACACATACAGCCCCATCAAAGTGATCCTCCCAAAACAAGGCTTATCCTGTCACTCCTGTGTTAAAGTCCCCTTCAACAATTTTGCATTGCCCTTAAGACTGAAATGTAAATATTTTAACTTGACTTTTAAGACTCTGAATTATTACTTGATTCAAGTTGCCTTATCTCTTACCCTACAGACCCTTGCCCTTGGTTCATCTTTTCTTAGGAACTTCATATCCACTGAACCTTTGCCTAGAGCCTCTATCATCCACCCAGTCCTTCACCTGTACCTCAGCTGCCCCATCCTCCAATGAACCATGCTGCTTTCACCTACCTCAGATTTTATTTCATCTTTTATGTTTCAAATTCAACTATTTTTCTCCAAGAATATACCCCCGAACCTCCAGAGTTCAGATTAGGTGACAATTTTCTGTCTACTCATTTGTGTTTCCCATGAGACACTAAACACTTATGGTCAGATGCAACATATATGTTTTTCACTGATTCTTTTTGGAGGTAAAGCATTGGAATATGACATATAAATATTGTGTGAACTTAACGGCATGAGAATTGGTCTGTGTGTTCCAACTCATTATAGATCTGAGAGCATATGGAGATTAGCAACTGAAGCCTGAAAGGGCTCACAAAGCATATGATCCATTTTACAAAGATGAACAGCCATAATAGATGTGTAATCTAAGAATATTAACGTCATTTAGAAATCCCCTCCCCCACTGAAAAACAAAAACAAAGAACACTGGAAGAAGCATCAAAGTAAATATTGTTACCAAAATTCCTATTTCATCAGGATTACCTAAGGGTACTTCTAATAACATAAACGAAGTTCAGGTTAAGAAGAATACGTTTGCCAACATGGCTAGTTATCAAGGAAATGCAAAGTAAAGCCACAATGAGAAAACACTTTACTCCTGTAAGAATAGCTGTAATTAAAAGTCAAAAATAATAAACGTTGGCTTGGAGGTGGTGAAAGGGGAACAATTTTACTCTGCTGGCGGGAAGGTAAACTAGTACAACCACTATGGAAAACAGTATGGAAATTCCATAAAATACTAAAAGTAGAACTACCTACCATTTGATCCAGCAATCCCACTACTGGGTATCTACCCAAAGGGAAAGAAGTCATTATATGAAAAAGAGACATGTACGCATACTTAGAGCAGCAAATAATTTGCAATTGCAAAAATGTGGAACCAACTAAGGGCCCATCAATCAATGATTTGATAAAGAAAATGTGGTATGTAAACACCATAAAATACTAATCAGTCATAAGAAGGAAGAAAATAATGTATTTTGCAGCAACATGGATGGAGCTGGAGATCATTATTCTAAATGAAGTATCTCAGGAATGGAAAATCAAGTATTGTATGTTCTCACTTATAAGTGGGAGCTAAGCTATGAGGATGCAAAGGCATAAGAATGACATAATGGACTTTGGGGGGTCTGTGGGAGAAAGGTGGGAGGGGGGGTGAGGGATAAAAGACTATATATTAGGTACAGTGTATTCTGCTTGGGTGACAGGTACACCAAAATCCCAGAAGTCACCACTAAATAACTTATCCATGTAACAAAAAACACCTGGACCCCAGAAACTATTGAAATAAAAATAAATAAATAAATAAAAAGAAGAAAGCATTTGCTTCCACAACCTCACCACAGCCTGACATCAAGTTTCAGACAAAGTTGAGGGGTTATTAAAGAGAATACTACTTATCACTTTGGATGACCAGAAGCATTACAGGGAGAGGATCTAGAATAGCCACAGGTTGTGCAAGAATGCAGAGGTGTTAAATGGTGATATTTAGAAGTATGATAGACCCTCAGAAATCAATCTCTTAATATTTTGTACACTGAGGTACGAGAGATGGTAATTGCATTTTAATATTTTAGGGGGATACGTAACCATGTTAATTCAACAAACCAGTGTGACCACACTGGTTGGAAGGGATTTCTTTCATTTTTGTTCCACGAATTTACATTGTTTACAAAAAATAATTTTTCTGTATTCCTTGTAATTGTATATTTTATTTCTTAAGTGCCAATATGCCAGGCCCAAAGTCAGAGGCAGTGAAGACAATGAGAGAACCTTGCTCGTGGACTGATTCTGTTACAGAGTGTAAGCCAGCCATCTGCAGAGTGGCTGATGACTGTGATGGCATAAGGTTATCACAGGAAAAGCTAGTACTATCTTAAGGGTATTTGAGCAATACTTATTCAGTTTGATAGTATAATTAATGGTCACCTAAAACTTTTTCCATTTCAAGAATTCAAGTTACTTGGTGTTTCTCAAACCATGGTAGGATCAAAGGGGCAGGAGTCCACAACCAAAGATTACAAATTAGGTCAAACATTTTTATTTATGCAAATTATTCTACTAGAAAACATACTAAAAGGAACACATTTAGAAAGATTTCTGTTGAATTTATGTAGAAGAAAGGTCCTAAAACATTTTCAATGTATAGCAATTAAAAATTAATTGTAAGTATTCCAAAATATATTACTTCTCATGGCTATACTATTTAATTTGCATTTTCCTATTTTCTTTTACTGAACATAAGGTATCTATCTGTAGTCTCTCATACACATACACTTCTAATCTCAAAATTTTATTTTCATTTTTTAATAAAGCCAGAAATATTTTGAATTTTTAATATTACTGTCAGGTGTCTTTTAGTAACAGAACCCTGAAGGTGGGGGAGTTGATTTAGTAACATTTTTTTTTTTTTGTATTTGTTAACATTATTTTACTCAAGGTTAAGCTTCACAAATTTAAAAATCTTAATCTCTTTTCATTTTATATTTATTATTTTGATTTACTATATTATTGATAAAACTAAAAAAAAGAAAAAAGAAAGAAACAGTCATCTTAGCTGGTATGGGAACAGAGATCTGCAACATTTAATTCACTAGTAAAACCCTAGATCAGGGTAATAATTATATCTATGAAACTATGCCATGTGGTTTCTGGCCACAAGAAAACAATAACACACCCTGATCCTTAAATATCCCAGAATAGAATGTCCCTGATTTCTATATTTTCAGTGCAGTTTATGGAGAAAATCAGATGAAGAAATATTCGACTTCCACTAACTTCAGTTTCTCTCTAAATCATTAACATAAAACAAGAAAGTCAACTAGCTGCTTATACAGCATATACTATTTTGGAGGATGAAAATTCACCCATTGTCTTTCTGAAATGTCTGTTCTCTCCATCATGACTCTTAAATCCACAGGTCTCCGAAATGCTTAGATGAGGCAGCAGGAGTTTGAATTACTGGCTGAGTCAGCAGGTCATAGAGACCTCAGATAGAAATTTTTTGTTGTTGTTTATTTATTTAAGGAATGAAAGAGATTTTCTGGAACATGGAAATTCCAGCCTGTCATTTGCAGCAATGTCTCTGTTTCGGGCATTCTGAAGAAGTATGCAAGTGCCATAAACAGCCTAACGCTAAAATTCGTTCAAAGCCACAGTTCAGAGAAATAATGAAATGTAATTGATGGGCTTAGAGATGATGAAGAAGCTGTTGTTTGTTGAGGGGTTTTCACACCACAATGTTCTATTACTGAAATAATTTACTTTTATTTCGGGTACTGATACTGGAATCTGTATATTTCTGGTATAAAATAACTTTAGGCTTTTTAAATACACTTGATGTTTCAACTACAAACCAGAGAAGGAAGCTTTTGGTGTTCCTAAACCACTCTGGATGTCTTATATTTCCCTCCGTTCAAAGAGTGCACCACAACCATTCAATGACCTGCGCCAGAAATCTTGTGCTTAAATACTGTTCAGCAGTGGTGAGAACACACAGCCAAGCTAAATGACTTCCCAGATCTGAGCAGCACTTCCCAGGCTGATGGACGCCGACACACAATGCTCCCTAAATCACCCCCTACTTTAATAACCCAGCCTTGCTGAAGGGACTGGGTTAATGTGAGCCTAAATCCAAGCCTGCCCCTACTGGATTTCATCCAGCTGGAAAAACGAACATGTAACAGCCACTGGCAATGGGCTTTGCTTATATGGGAAGTCCTCCCAGCCACTGCTTTAACTCCAGTGACCTCTTCTCCAACACTTAAGGTTGCAAGGAACTTGGCAACGCAGGAGAAAAAAAAAAAAGAACAGTTTTTAGAATTTTGGTTGGCAGGGCTGCAAGCTACTGGGGCCATATGAATTCTGCGGCAAGAGGCCAACTGCGAGTGCTAAGGCTCACTTCTTTTAGCATAGATGACCCACTTAGTGATGCATGTATCTTTTTAAAAGAATATTTTGATCACAGTGCATATGCCTGCTCCCATACTTTTATCTTCCTAAATTAACAGGTTCCTTAAATGTTTCACTTCAATCATGATGAGAGTTGCCTCCCCTTTCAGATGCTTTCATTCTGCTGAAAACTGGTTGCTTACTTTTGGTTAGCTAATTGTTGGTCTCTCAGCATCCAATATGTCTCATTTTACCCACAATGAAAAAGAAAACCTCCCCAAGAAGTTAGCACATACTTATAAGAATGACTGTTTCTTGCCTGTCAGCACTTTAGGAGGTGGGGTGCAAACAAAACCTCACTTTTCACGGAACTCTAATTTGTGTTTGACTCCGGTTATACCTTACAGATAAGGAAACAGGCAAATGTGTGCAGTGTCCTAGAACAAATTGGGCATATTGGAAGTCTGAGATAGAAGACAAAGTTATCTATCATTTCCTATCACAAATCTGGAATGTTCATTCTTTTTAACAATGTCAGTGAAATGTATATGAACATCAGTAAAAGAGTGTCCTTGTATATTCAGCTCTCTTTAAAAGTCGCTAGATACGATTGAATATCACTATTAGAAGGAGATACTTACTTTTATTACTGCTTGTACCACAAAGTAGAATTCACAACACTTAAAAAATATACAAGCTGTGGTTGATATTTTCTTGGAAGGTAATCTGCTATTTCTCAACCCTCGTTTGTTACAAAATGATTTGTTACTATAAGAGGGAATCAGAAATTATTTTCAACCCTGAGTGAGAATGTGTCTTCAAAGAAGTTTGTTCTTTTGTTAGTTTACTACACAAATAGCCTCTAACCCTTCTTTGTAAGATTTAAAACATCTTTTCTTATGATGTGGAAGGGAATAGTGGTGTGCTTCCCTGTTATTGTATATGATGGTTCTGTTTGTGTGCATTTAACTTGCA
Source organism: Macaca thibetana thibetana (assembly GCF_024542745.1). Taxonomy (NCBI): domain Eukaryota; kingdom Metazoa; phylum Chordata; class Mammalia; order Primates; family Cercopithecidae; genus Macaca; species Macaca thibetana. Next base: position 66,815,775 of record NC_065585.1, read on the forward strand.
TTTAGTAGGTAGGCGTGAAATAGATTGGGTCTAATTTATTGCCAGTAAAGATTAGTCAACAAATTATAGCAGTCTTGATATTACTGTAGATGAAGCAGTTTTCAATGAGAATAATACACAATTTTGTTTGAGACAGTTATGTACAAGCAAAACACCTACTACTTAGTGTCACCTGAGTTCTGCACTTCTCATATATGGTAGCTAATCAGTTACAAAGTGAATTAAATCCTCAAATATTGTAGAAATATTTTGCTGCTGAAAGCTTTCCTATCTCTGGAGCATATTAGTCCTAGATACTTCTGAAATTTTCCACCTTATTAAACTCCAACAGACATGGTAATTTCTATTCACATAAGGGAAAAATAGAATCTTTTCCATAGAAAATAGCTATAAACACTGGTAAACAAACAAATAGGAACATGAAAAGGATGACTCAGAACATAATGTCATCAAATTATATATATAAATCCTATGTATATGTGGATGATTTGATTTACTTTTTAAATCAAAAGCAATCTTTCTTAAGGCAATATGAGAGTAGTATTTAATGGTAGTGAACTAAGCTGTGATGATGATTTTACAAAATAAATTTAATATATTTTTACCTTACTTTCTGTTATTTGAAAATCTAGATGAAAGCAGATGAATGTTAGCTAAATGCTCTGTAGTAGAGGTGACTGGGACTTTAAAGTGATAATGTCTTAATTGACAAGATTGCAGTCCTAAATACATCTGTGACAAGTTTAAGAGAGAATAACATTTCAGGATTAATGCTTTAAATTAACAACTCACTACCTCATACACTCGGTTGCAATCTATCATGTTGAAGATAGGAGAAGTTTATATTCAGGGATACCTCTTACATTTTCTAGGATTTCTTGGCCTTATTAATTCAAATCTTACTTTCAATGCATGCATGCAGCCAAGATAATTACTAGAAGGCAAGATCAAAGCCAGCATATTATAGTCCTATTCCATTTTCTGCTGATGTGAGTGATCTGCCTCTCCTTTGATGTTGTATGCTTCTACAGTGAAAGTACAGAGGATAAAAATACTACACCATGTAATCTGGCATTTATCCCATGAGAGCAGAATTCCAAATTGTGACACATGTCAAGAAGTTAAAAAAAAAAAAAAAAAAAACTTAAAAGAGACCTATGCTTTATAAAATGACGTACTCTGCATTTAAACACCATCAAACATCATTTTCCATTACAAATTTAGACCCTGATATAAAATTCAAAGAATTTTTGTAACTTTAGTGGAAGAAAATAGTTACCATATTTACTAGCAATTATATTAAATGTGTGCCTGAGCCTTTATCTCACCTAATGAGGGCAGTTGAGAAGAAGCAGAAGTATAACGTGCACACACATATATATTTGTGTGTATATCCATTCAAAAATTCCATCACTTAGTGTGTACTCTACACATATATACAGATGGTTTTAGTTTGCTCTGAATTACCTATCACCTTAGGTCATGAGGTTGAACAAGTCTCTGATCTCTGAACTGCTTGCTGTTGATTAGAGAAAAAGAGTTCCTGGTCTATAACATTATATTTACTTAAGTATTTGCCCTTATGTTGTATCTTTGGCAATGTTCTGTTGGATACTCATCTTACTGCATTTTACAGTGTCCTATTAGTCCTAGTTTACCTTTTATAAACATGTTAAGTGTGTGTGTTTGCTTACATATATATGAACACAGAGACTGCTGTGTTATTTTAAATTAAATTTTTTCCTAAATTAAATTGAATTCTTGCCCTTCTGAAGGAAACTAATATTTTCAGATCATTCCTCAGTTGCTAGTTGATTCTGGTTCATTCTATTTTGGACTCAGAGCCTTCCAAGGTACCATGATCAGACCTACATGTTTTGACAGAAAAATCAAGCATTGTTTGGACTTCATGGCTGTCACTTCTGAAGCACAGAACCCAATATCAACAAAATTGATTTTGATAGCACACAATTTAACCCACACTCTTCACTTCAAATAGAAATCAAAACTATTTTTTATTTTGAAAGAAAAAAATGGCTTTTCTCTTTCCCATTAACTGTATTTTCAAGGACTTCCAAGTGCCAGAATTATTATAAGGTGTGGTAATAAAACAAGACCTATGTTTATCGATCTAATGTATTTCTTACATCTTCTATCTCCATTGATGGGATTGCGGGCTTCTCATAATAAGGTAAAGTATGATGAAATGAAGATCCTTAAATATAGCTGGATATCAAATATAGATATGGATAGAAATACCTCTGCTGATCTTGGGATATTATAGAATAGAATGGTGCTAGAAGACTAAATATGAGGAAATACCAGACTGAATTTTGGAAACGGCAAATGTGTGACATGTAATCCCAATATACATCTCTGACAAAATTCTAAAGTGCATTTTCAAACAAATTTTCTCGAGACACAATTGAAATAAGGGACAAGAAAACATACTTTTCCTGTATGGGTTTAATTTGAACCAATTATGTCTATGCTGCAATATGAAAATCCCAGTTTATTTCATCTATTAATTTAATCTTGGTCATTTTGACCTATTGTATGTCAAGCTGAAGATATAAACATGTCTTACTTCCTGTCCACTGGGATCTGCTCTTTCCTCTCTGCTTACTCTTCTTCAATTTCCTTTACTTGGTTTTCTTTATTGTCCTCACTTGTAAGCACTAGAATTCTCAAGGTATCAAACAGTTGATCTTCTTTCTTTTTTACACCTGTTCTCTAAGTGTTGTGGACTGAATGTTTGTGTCCCTCCAAAATCCAACTGGTGAATCCCCTACTGCTAATGGGATGATGTTTGGTGATAGAGCCTTTTAAGATGTTAGACCTTAAAAGTGGAACCGTCGTGGTGGGACTATTGCCCTTATAAGAAGAGACACAAAAGAGCTCATGTATATTCTCTCTTCCTCTCTCTGCCATGTGAGGACATGGCAAGAAGAAGGCTGTCTGTTAATCAGAAAGTGAGCCCTCATGAGACACTGGATCTGCTGGCATCCTGATCTTAGACTTTCAGCTCCTAGAACTGTGAGAAATTAATGTCTGTTGTTTAAGCCACCCAGTCTATAGTAATTTGTTAGAGTAGTGTAAATTTACTAAGACACCAGGTAATGTCATTTATTCTCACAGCTTTAAACACCATCCGGATGCTGAGCTTCTAAATTTCTACCCCCAGCCCTGGACCTCCCTACTGAATCTAGACTCACGTATTCAACTGCCTTCCCAGTATCTCCCTTTGTCTTTCTAATCCTACTGAACCATTACCATGGTTCAGGCATGGTTCTTTTTACATGTTTTAACTTATTGAATCCTCATAACTCCATCAAGTTGACTATATTACTATTTTCAAGTTATAGATACGAATATGAGATCTAGTTACTTGCCCAAGTGTACACGTATCAAGTTATAGATACAAATATGAGACCTACTTACCCAAGTGTGATATATATATATATCTCCAAGACTTATGATATCCAAAATTGAACTCTGGATTTCCCTACTGCAGCCAATCCATTGCCAGTTTCCCAAGCCAATGCATGGCACGTCCTTTCTTCCAAATTGCTTCAAAGTACTTGGATTAACCCAGCTTTATTTTATTACTTTGCACATCAAATTCAAACCATCAGTAAACTTTGTTCAATATCTGACTACATCTCAAGACCAGCATCATCATCTCTCATCTAGACTATTTCAATACCCTCCTACGTTGTCACCCTACAATCTATTTACTATAAGGCAGGCAGACCACCCTATTGAAATAAAAGAAAAATCAGTTACCTTTGTGCTGATGTCCTCTTAGGGCCTCTCATCTCGCTCAAAATAAAATGTGATCTCCCTGACATGGCCAAAAAGTGCTTCAGATCTCGTTCTCATCCAGATCTCAGGCCTTTCTCCTCCACTCTTTATTTTATTTACTTTCTTTCTTTTTTTGAGATGGAGTCTCACTCTGTTGCCTAGGCTGGAATGCAGTGGTGTGATCTCGGCTCACTGCAACCTCTGCTTCCCAGGTTCAAGCGATTCTCGTGCTTCAGCCTCCCGAGTAGCTGGGACTACAGGCACACGCCACCATACCCATATAATTTTTGTATTTTTAGTACAGGTGGGGTTTCACCATGTTGGCCAGGATGGTCTTGATCACTTGACCTCATGATCCACCCACCTTGGCCTCCCAAAGTGCTGAGATTACGGGTGTGAGCCACCATGCCCAGCCTCTCCTCCACTCTCTTAACTCACCCTTTTCTAGCTAGTTTCTTTTGGATCTTTTCTCTAATGCATCCTTATCAAAATGGTCTTTCCTCACTACACTTAACAACACTAACACCTCTATCACTCCATGCCCTCATTTTTTTTCATTAGATTGTACTGATTTTCAATTAATCTACTCTATTTTTTAAATTTATAGCTCTATTCCCTAAAACAGTATAAGCTCCATAGGTATATGGTTTTCTATTTTTTTCTGGTGAATTCTGAATGCCTAAACTCTGTTTTGCGTTACATAAACAATAATTATTAGCTGAGTAAGTTAATAGATCAAATAGTTTTGAGAATTCTCCTAAATCTACTAGTTATTATTTCTGTGAAAGTGGACCAAGGCAAAGTAAGCATGGATAATTTTCTAGAGGAACACACTAGCTTGGTTAAACTAAGAAACAATAATTTAATATGTATTACCAAAGTAATTAATATTGTTATAAAATGCAATGCCTTTGTCTTTTAACAAATTCAATTTAAATTGGTTATTAACATGTATCTAAACCGTTCAAGTTTGTAATTCACCATTTGTTCTAAAGCATACTCTTGCCCTATTGTTCCACAGGCATTTCACTTTTGGCAGCGTTAATAACATGTTTTCTCAATATATTATACTTGAACTTCGAATTACATGTCCTTTGTTTAGCACATTTCCTGTTACTGTGTGGGATAAAAGATGCTCAATATTTTTCATTTTTTGTTATGACTACAATGTATTTTTTCCTTAAAGGAGGTCAAAAGCTGCCCAGAATAAAGTCTGCATTTCTCAGTCTCCCTTCTAAGTATTTGGGGCTATATGACTATGTTCAAATAGTGGAAGTGCTGTGTATTTGTCACAAGTGTCTTTAAGAGGAATGCTTAGACCCTTTGTTATGGAGACTCCTAAATATAAATTATTTTCTTTTTGTATAATAATATATTTGTGGCTGGGACATACATACCCAGCCAGACTCTTGAATGTAGCCATGCAATGACATTCTTGCCAATAAAAGATGAGTCAAAATGATTGAGGTTGTTATCTTCCCCTTTTCCTCTTCCCATGAGCTGCAAGATGGACATGTCTGTGTCTCAGGTCAGGTCACATAGATGAAGACAACACCCTAGGAACGATGGAAGAAAAAGATGAATGGAATCTGTATTTCTTATTGACTACATAAATGCAGAACAATCAACCTAATCAACCTGAAATGATGCATGGAAAGAAAACAAAATTCTTTCTTCTTTAATCATGTATTTGAGATTCCTAGTCAGTAGCTTAGCCTTTTCCTCTAAATTGTGCACCTTTCCTCATCCTTCAGATTTTCTTCTGGTTAGAATGTGAATATGAAATGTTAGAGTTTGAACAGCCATCCTAGATCATGAGGTAAAAGGCTCATGTTGACATAAAACCATCCCAATTCCTCTTTTTCATGGAATGCATAATAACCTTGAATTGCTTGTCACTAGACTTTGTTTATGTGGAAGAATGAACAAATGACTTTATTTTAGCCATTTTTATTTTAAGTTTCTATCACTTCAGCTAAATCTGATTCCAACTTAAACCATGTTTTATTCTCAGTAAGTGAATTTTTGTATCCTGTCAATTATTATAGAACTAGCTCAGAAGCAGTTCTGCAATGGCCATTCCCCCAAGTCTGGATATCAGCACATTCTTTATTTATTATATAAGAAAACATGGTTCTTCTTCAGTCGGTCCTTCTTCATGAGCTATTGTGTCACATGTACAAATGAGTAGGTATTGTTATAAACCTGAGATGCAGGGGTTTTCATTACAAAGTTTCCATTTATCTTGTTGGAAGGGTTGCTATGCCTTTCATGTGATATCCCTGGACAAGATTAATTTGTTACAATAAGATAAAAGAAACTCCACTGAAAACCACAGCAAACAACTCAGGTCAGTTTTAAACTGTATTTTTTACCCTTCTTCCTTTCTATACACACACATTATTAGGGTGGGTTCATCTAAAGTCAGTGCCCAGAGACAATTCTTGCTGTTATTTTTGACAGAGAATCTGATAGAGTATTACCTCTGCCACTCTGTTTCAGAGTTTCAGATTGCACAATCACCCCCACACCCTACCTCTCCTTTAGTGTATTATGTGGGACTCTCTAAGTTATGGGACCTAAATTGTCTCCAAAATCGTGTTCCATAGTTCCAGGCCACGATTTGAATTTTTCATATATTTAGGAAATAGCCTTAGAGTCCATTCTTTTTCAGAACAAATTCCTGTTATCATGATCAAGAAAGGAAGAGGAAACAACTAAATTGATAACCTGACATCTATGTAGAACGACCTTTCTCGTATTTTACTTAGCTAGTAAAAGAAAGATTTGGGTTAAATTTAAACATTCTAGAAAATTTGTAATTTTTTGTATTTTGAAAATAATACTAAGGGGCATTAGTGATGAATCAAAATAATTTAAACCTTATAGATAATTATAACTATTATTTTGTGATGCAAAAATATTATTCTGAAGCATATACATGTTCTGAACATTTTAATAGCAATGGTTCCATGTGGTTTTCATAGTAGTTCTATGAGGTAGCTTGGAGGGATTATCATATTACATACCTTTTTATAACAAAAAGATGTGTAACTTAAGACTTTTATAATTTAAGCAACTATATAGCTAATATGTGGCAAAGATAAATTTTCAGATCTGGAACCTGTCATCTTCCTACTTAACATATGGAATTTAAATTAAAAACTTAAAATCTCTATTTGGAAGACTGTATTCCTGTCCAACTTTGCATATACTGAAAAATACTACCAATTTATGTATAAATAGAATAAATAAGAGGCATGACTTAGTAAGAATTCTGCACACTTCACTGCAAAACTGTCCAGTGGTAGGGACACACTTCAAGATGGATAGATGAAAGCATTAGATAAATATTTTAATGAAATTAGTTTTTTTATCCTGTGACTTCTACTAATGCAAAGTTTGCTTTTATCTTTATAGAAAGCATCAGGTGCCAGAAGATAAATCTATATTAGGCACTATAGCACATAATTATCATCACTATAACCAACACTATCATTATAAAAATATATCACCTATTATGTGCTAAGTAAGAGAAGCCATACCCTTTTATGTGTTCTTTATAAAACTGAAAATATGGTATTTGCTCCATAATTGTAAGACGGAAGAATCTTTTTTGTTTATCACCAGTAAAGCAATGGAGAACTTTTTGCTCTGTCTGCATATGCCCTAATTATGTATTTTCAGAATAGTATTTCCATTTGAAAAGTCTGAGACAGTATTCCTGGGCATCTCAGGATCGTTGTGTGGCTGGCTGGCTGAGTATTTTGAGCAAAAAGTCTACTCAATATTATCAGAAAACGGAATTGTTATGGCTTAATAATTTTTTTTTTCCTCAAAACTGCTTGATTGCATAGTAGTTTTGACACCTGCTGTAGACAGCCAGTGTCTTTAATAAACATCCTCATGCCTAGTAAATAGTATTTTCTTAAAGGAAATTAATCAACACAAAGCCTTAAATCTGATTCTTTATTTCAAGGGGAACACAAGGAAGTGGGAAAAGGAGGTCATTTAAGCAGCTCAGAAACAACTGTTAATGTGTAAAAAATATGTAATTTTCCTCATCCATGAGTAAACTGCACTGAAACCTACACAAATGGTGCATAATGCTTTCATGACTTTGGCCCAAGGCTACATATTTAAATGGTCTCCACTGTATTCACATATAAACAGTGGCACCATATGTTAAGAATCACAATAATAGCAAAATAGCTATAACATTATTAGCATGATTTTATTTTTATTTTTATGGCTTCTTGACTAGCTTGACAACTACCTACTGGCTTTTAGGAAATGCCTAAAATGCCAGTTACACATACTTTAGGTAGAAGAAAATCGACAGTTTTAGTTTTACTCATGGGATCATCTACAGGAAAGCTTCTCAAACAAAAATTTGGGAGTCTCCAGTTACAGTGAACATTCCATATACAGGCTTCCTTGTTATCAATTAATTCAACTTACTTCTTCATCAATTTTTTCTCCCTTCAGTCTTGATGGTTTTATGACCCAGACCCAGGCAATACCCCTAGGCAATCCATGTGATAATTGACACATTTTCTAACACGGTATAGTGATGCCCAAGTCACTGCTTTCAGGCTGTGACTGGAGCTTATTGGAGTCTGCAGCAGGGGCTCCTTTTATCCTCATACATCAGAATCCACTGACAGCTCTTCCATACAGGGACCATGCAGATCTCTCCCCCAGGAAAATATATGCAAACACCTCCAGAACATTGAAATGGTTGCTAGGCATCACAATGGTGACATCTTTATGATAAACACAGTATGCAAAAGAAGGTCTCATAGAAGAATAACAAATTATTACATCCAGAGGGCAATTTTACAAGATTAACTGGTGTAATAAATTACTACTAGAGTCAGAATAGCACATTACCCTTTAAGGTATTTCACAGTGGAGACAAAATGAACTGGCCTATAAAAACTCAGAGAATGTAGGAGAGAATAACAAACTGCTTTTTCACATTTCTGAAAGATAGTCATGATACTTATAGTATGGTGAGTTCAGCAAGTAATTATGGTAAAATAGTGTTATGCATGCCATTCATGCTAACATGACTATGTTTATTATTTTTCATACTGCTTTGAATTCTTAGTAACATTGCATTTGTATACTATCGACTTAATGAAAAGCCTGTAGCATTTTATTTCTAAGACAAATGCAATACATACAAGATTACACAGTAAATTCCAAGACTTGAGTATATTTCATAATAATTAACAAATATATGTATTGACAGCATAATAGGAGTTCTGGTGTCTCTATGAAAGGCAATGAATTGTTTCACTTGATTCTGAGCAGGTATAGGTATTCAAAAACTTAAGAGAAATGTTTCTTAATTTCAGTATTGAATTTACATTGCCTGTTTTTTTTTTTGTTTTTTTTTTTTATATAATGCTATTTTACTTTTTCTTGCCTATACTCACATTACAAAGGTGAGAAAAAATTTTTTAAAAATCTGTAGCTTGAACATTGGAAGCATGAAAAGTTATATAGAATTTTTATTTTATTAAAAGAACAGTAGCTATCAGATGTCCACACTTTTTCATTCATCAATAATAATTCTAACTTCCAGTCTTGAGTCTAGTACTTTCTAATAAATAAAGAAAATAAAAGGGACCTGGCATGGTGGCTCGTGCCTGTAATCCCAGTACTTTGGGAGGCCGAGGCAGGTGGATCCACCTGATGTAAAGGGTTTGAGACCAGCCTGGCCAACATGGTGAAACCCTGTCTCTACTAAAAAACATAAAAATTAACTAGTCATGGTGGTGTGCACCTGTAATCCTAGCTATTTGGGAGGCTGAGGCAGGAGAATCGTTGGACCCTGGGAGGTGGAGGTTGCAGTAAACCGAGATCATGCCATTGCACCCTGCCCTGGGCAACAGAGTGAGACTTTGTCTCAAAAGAAAAAAAGAAAAAGGAAAACAAGGAAAGGTGGGGAGACAGAGAGAGAGAGAGAGAGAGAGAGAGAGAAAGAGAGAGAGAGACAGAAAGAGAGATGGAGTGTTTATTCAGTTTCACGAATCTTTAAGATCAAAGTATGTTCTATTCATCTCCTTCCCACCACCCACCACCCCTCATAAAGCTTTCTACTGTGGCTGCCATACAAAGTGACTTGACAAGCAAATAAATTTAGTATAGTGTTCCCATAGAGTCACACTTCAAGTGTCTTTCAGGATGTTCCTCACTTAATTAGGATCATATTCTTTTTGATTTATCTTCAGATTTCCTCAAGGTGAATTTGCTGATGCCTGCAGTATGGTCCTTGAAGGTAGAAAGGAGTAGTTAAATTAGTGCTAACAATTACTGGGGTTGGACAAAAGATAGGGTTGGGGGAGTAAAGAATAAGGAAGACATCGAAGTTCCTCAAGAGCAATATCATCCTCACTGAAAGTCAATAGAGAGGGAGGACCTCGTCAGAGAGAAAATGAAATCTCAATTGACTTAAATGTTTAATAAGTACTAATGACACCGGAGCTAAAAAGACATTATTTAGGTAGCGTGTGAGGGTAAGAGAGTCCTCTGTAAGGCTTCCCTTGTAACAAAAAGCAGCCCCCAAATCCTTTATTTTCTAACAAAGAGCAGTCTGTAAAATCAAACTGCAGACATAGATGAGAAAGCTGGAAGATTGCATGGCGGAATGCTGGCAGCTGTGCCAACAATAAAAGGCTACCTGGGGGCCAAGAATGTTCAACATGGAGGCTCCATCTTTCCTTTTCTTTGTCAACCACATGTACAGTAATGAAGCAGGCAACACAGTCCCGGGCAGGTAGAGAACCCACATGCATGATAAAAGATTAGGGTGGGGCGGCCAGCTTCTTTGAACGCTATGCAAAGGGCACACTTGGTCCAACCAAACTCTTGTGCCCCATGTAAATCAGTCATCGCTTCCTCAAGCTCGTCTATAAAACCACGTGCATTCCACCATGGAACTGGAAAAGCCACTCCGTAGCCCCTCTCTCTGCGGGGTAGAGAGCTTTTCTCTTCTCTTCTCTCTTGCCTATTAAGCCTCTGCCCTTAAACTCACTCCTTGTGTGTGTCCATGTCCTCTATTTCCTTGGCGTGAGGCAATGAACCTCGGGTATTACCCCAGACAAATGATACTACTTCACTAACTGGATGTCTGTTATTGAGAGTCATTATTCTTACTTAAAAAAAGGGAATTATTTAATTATCATGCAAGTAATGCTTTATTCTTTCTATAGTGCTCTTCCTTTTTTTATGTAGATCCACATTTCTGACCTATATCATTTTCCTTTTCTTTGAAAAACTATTTTTAATATTTCTGGGGACTTCTGCTGGCAATGAATTCTTTCACATTTTGTTTTCCTGAGAAAACCCTCGTTTATCTTTTAATGATAATTGTGTAATCACTCAGTGGGTTCACCTTGCTGGCTGCCTAGGCAGAACCAATTTCTCAAGACAGAGGAATTGCAATAGAGAAAGGGTAATTCACACAGAACTGGCTCTGTAGGAGACCAGAGTTTTATTATTGCTCAGATCAGTCTCCCCAAAAACTCGGGATCAGAGTTTGTAAGAATAATTTGGTCAGGAGCAGACCAGTGAGGCAAGAGTGCTGATTGGTTCAGAGAGGAAATCACAGGGAGTCAAAACTATCCTTCCATACTGAGTCAGCTCCTGGGTGGGAGCCACAGAACTGGTTGGCAGGTCGAGGTGGGGCAATCTGATTGTCAGAAATGCAAAAACCTGAAAAGACATCTCAAAAGGCTAATCTTAGGTTCACAATAATGATATTATCTTCCAGAGTAATTTGGAATAATGACTGGTAATATTTAGAATTCCAGCCCCTCTTATTCTAACTTGGTGACTGGTGGCCTTTCATTTATTTTACAAGAAAAGTTCAGTTTTGGGGAAGGGTTATTATTTAAACTATAAACTAAATTACTTCCCAAGGTTAGTTCAGCCTATGCCCAAGAATGGACAAGGGCAGTTTGGAGATTAGAAGCAAAATGGAGTTGATTAGTTCTGATATCTTTCACTGTCATAATTTCCTTAGTTAAAATTTTGCAAAGGTGGCTTCAATTTCCCTTGATATTACATACCCAATATTTTACTTCATTCTCTTCTTGCTAGCATGGTTTCTGATGAAAAATCTATAATCCTTATCCTAATTTGTCTATAAGTGAAATATATTTATAATGTTTTCTCCTCTGGCTTATTTCAGTATTTTCTCTTTGATTTTGGTTTTCTCTAATTCCGATAAGATTTGCCGAAGTGTGGATTTTAAAAATATTTGGCTGGATGTTGTACTCTGAGCTTCCAGATCTACAATTTGGTATCTATCATTAATTTTGGAAAATTCTAAACCATTACACTTCAAATATTTCTATGTTCTTCTCTCTCTCTTTTCTCTTTCTTCTTCTTTCTTTTCTTTTCTTTTCTTTTCTTTTCTTTCTTTCTTTCTTTCTTTCTTTCTTTCTTTCTTTCTTTCTTTCTTTCTTTCTTTCTTTCTTTTTCTTTTTTTCTTTCTTTCTCTCTCTCTTTCTTGCTTTCTTTTCCTTCTGGTATTATACTTACATGTAAGTTACAATTCTTGAAATTGTCCAACACATACTGAATATTCTGATTTTCAATTATTTTTTCGTATTCACCTTTTTGTTAAGCCATTCATCATTTCTGTTACAGTATTTTTTATTTCTGGCCTTTCCTTTTGATTCTTTCCTAGAGTTTCAGTCTCTCTTTGTATAACCACCCAATGGGTTCACCTTGCCTGCTGCCTAGACTGGCGGATTGCAATAGAGAAAGAGTAATTCATGCAGAGCTGAAGGACACCAGAGTTTTATTATTACTCAAATCGGTCTCCCCAAGCTTTCAGGGATCAGAGTTTTTAAGGATAATTTGGTGGGTGGGGGAAGGCAAGTGAGTTGAGGTGCTGATTGATCAGGTCAGAGATAAAATCATGGGAAGTTGAAGCTGTCCTCTTGTCCTGAGTCAGTTCTTGGGAGGAGTCCACAAGATCAGATAAGCCAGTTTATTGATATGGGTGGGGCCAGCTAATCCATCAAGTGCAGGGTCTGCAAAATATTTTCAGCACTGATCTTAGGAGCAGGTTAGAGGAGGGTCAGAATCTTGTAGCCTTCAGCTGTGTGACTCCTAAACCATAATTTTTAATCTTGTGGCTAACTTGTTAGTCCTACAATGACAGTCTATTCCCCAGGCAAGAAGGAGGTTTGTTTTGGAAAACGGGCATTATTGTCTTTGTTTTAAACTATAAATTAAGTTCCTCCCAGAGTTAGTTCAGCCTGTACCCTGGAAGGAACAGGACAGCTTAAAGGTTAGAAGCAAGTTGAGAGTAGGTTATGTTGATCTCCTTCACTGTCTCAGTCATAATTTTGCAAAGAAAATTTGAGAAACCTTATGAATCATACTTATTTTAAATTTCCTGCCTGATAATTCTCACAACTGTGCCGTATCTGTCTTGTTTTGATGCTTCCTTTGTCTCTTTTCACTTTGTTTTTCGTTTTTGTTTTTTGTCTTTTAATATACTTTGTACTGTTTTTGTTGAAAGTCAGATGTGATATATCAAGTAAAATAAATTGAAATAATTAGGCCTTTTTTAGGAAGATTAATATTAATATGACTAGAAGTTGGACTCGTTTTGTAGCTCTAGATACCAGACATTTCAAATTCCTCTATTGTCCTTGTTTTGGCCTCCCTCGTTTTCTGTGGGCTTCCCTAAATACTGTTCAGTAGCTATAGTCTGTGCCTTGCATCCTTTCAGCTGGAGTCCACTGCTGTATGCTGAAGTACTGTTGGTATTGTGGTCAAGTAGGGGGCGAGGAGAGTTCTATAATCTTATGATGGCATCCCAACGTTTTAGTGGGACTGTGCCTCTGTGCTGTGCCCTTCACAAGTGCTTTTTCAGTAGGATAGCTTTTTCCTTCCCCTTTAGGAGTGACAGGAGGTCTAGAGAGATTTATTGTAGAAGTAATATTCTTCTCCAACTAGGATAAGGCTCTGGTAAAGTCATTTCCCATGGAAAGTAAAACTTTGTTATGGAGCACTCTCTGGGAATATTCATGATGTTTACTCTTTTGCTTTCTCTGTCAGAATCATGAGGGAATCTTTTTTAGTTCTTGACCATAAGAACTTGTTAATGTTCTGGGGGATAAAACCTAAATATGGGGAGGGGGGATCCTTTAGACTGTGGTTCCCAGGACTTTCTCATTTTCATGCTGTTCCCAGGACTTTCTCATTCTAATGTTGAACAGCCTCCAACAGTTCAAAATGATAATTTAATTGCTTATGGCTTCAGTGGATTCTGTTTCAGGTAAATAATGGGCTGTAACTGAATTCACCTGTCTCTTCAGAATTCTGGCTGATTATGTGCCCTGTGATCTCAGTTCTCATTGATTTTCAATTTGTTCAGATTTTTCTTGTAAAAATGGTATGTGAATACGTCCATGGCCTCTACGCATCAGAACAAAAACCAGAAGTTACTTGACTTTTCCACAAATGCTTCTCTCATGTTTAAACTTGTGCTAACCATGTAAAAATTTTGGAAAGATTAAAAATACAGGAAGAATTTTGACTCTTTGTCTTATTAATTTGATGACTGAAATGAGTTCACTCTTGGGTGTCGCAATTTCTTCATCTATAAAAATGGTGATAATGATAGTTTATCTCGTAAGAATTTTGTAAAGATTCAGTGTGTTGATACATTTTATACACTTAAAAGAGTACTAGGCACTTCTTAAGCCCTATGTTACCTATACAGTGTATCAAGAAAAGCATTCGTTATGGCAGGCATTATCCTGAAGTCAAATTTAGCCCTTACAGCATTGATTACAAAACTGGAGTTATTTAGGTGTAGAAACGTTTTAGCTAATAAAAGTATTTCCATTTTTCTATAAAAATGAAAACAACAATAAATTTATGCATAATAGAATGCATTGGTAAGAATATAATTTTCTTTTGTTTATGTTTCTGCAGCTACTATTGTTCTTAGTGTTTTTTGAATACTCCAATTTTATTTAAAGGCATGTTGATTAGCTCTGACTCATTAGGAACTAACTAGCACTTATTAATAGAAAGTGAAATGACATCATTATGTAATAAATATTCATTTGGTAGATAAAAAATTTCAAAGTTTACACGCATAAGAAAAAATTAGCAAGAGTTCTCCAGAGAAAAGTCAGAGAAACCACTGAACTGTATTTTTATAAATTAGTAGAAATTTTTATTAGAGGAGGTTTTTAGCTTTCTATAACACTATCCCTTAGGATCCATGCATCTTATGTGCTGAGTAATCCCTAAAGATTAGCCCATTTTTAGTGTTCTTTATAATGTTCTGTACTTGACTTGGAAGAAAGAAAATACTCTACTAGCACCTGAACCAAAAAATGTCTTTTCAGCTCTTATTTTAGTAAGACATTCCATGCAATTTACAGTAATAAAATATAGCCATTATCCATGGATTGGTGAAAAAGATTACTGATTTTTCAATTGTTTAGTAACTGTACCTTTACATACTACCATAGTAATGCTAATATTTCATATTTATAGAATCCTCTATTTGAGAAACTCAGAGTATTTTTGAGTATTACACTAATTAATCCTACATGACAAGTATTACTATTCCCAGTATACAGATGAAGAGGCTACAGTGAGGCTGCTGTGACAGCAAAAGGGTATGTACTATGTCTTGGAAGAGAGAAATGTGTATCATATCCAAGACCTTTCCAGTAAGAATGCCCTGGAGACTGATTTTTTTGGAGGGCTGTAGAAAAGACAGGTCAATGGTAGTTTTTGAAGTTCTTAGAGCTAAGTCAGTGTCAGCTTGAAGAGCTGAAGCAACATCCATGAATTTGTTTCCTACATATTCTTTTGTTTTGTTTTGGTTTTGAGACGGAGTCTCGCTCTGTCTGCCTGGCTGGAGTGCAGTGGTGCAATTTCGGCTCACTGCAGGCTCCGCCTCCCCAGTTCACGCCATTCTCCTGCCTCAGCCTCCAGAGTAGCCAGGACTACAGGCGCCCAACACCACGCCAGGCTATTTTTATTATTATTATTTTTTTTATTTTTAGTAGAGATGGGGTTTCACCCTATTAGCCAGGATGCTCTTGATCTCCTGACCTCGTGATCTGCCCGCCTCGGCTTCCCAAAGGGCTGGGATTATAAGCATGAGCCACTGTGCCCGGCCTCCTACATACTCTTATTAGCAACAGGCTAACCATACCAATGATTGTGTTAGTTATTTTATTTTATTAAATGAGGGCATTTATCATAGGGATCTTCTTGCCCTAACTTCGAATAATGAGCACATGTATTTCCTTCACTTTTTGGACGGGAATTGAATGAATTGATTTGCTACAGCTCACTATGTGACCTCTTTGTGTTCATCTGTATTTAGCCTTTCACCTGATCTTTGATGACCAGTTTACTTTAGTTCTATCCATTTTTGTTTTGTTTTGTTTTGTAAAGTTTAGCCTTTAACTTTGTGTGTGTGTGTGTTTTTTTTTTTTTTAAGTCTGCTTTTATATATTTTAAATCTTCACAGATGAATAAATCTAAGAAGATAAGATGATTCTTCCAGGAAATCAGTGAGTTAATAAAAGAAAGTTGATGAAAGAAATGCCAATTGCAAAGCTAAAAGTGGCAAGGACAAGCTCCTGATTCTTCACAAAGAGCTGAATTAGACAAACCGTTTAAATTCTGTGCAAAAAAAAAAAAAGTTAACACCAGAAAGCAATCCTTTTCAATACAGCTACAACCCTAATGAAGGATTTGTTTAATATTAATGTCAACTGCTAATGGCTACAAGTAAATGCCAAAACAGATCATGCTAGGTAAACTTCTTGTTTAAAATCGGTAAATCTTAGTGTTTCAATACCATTCTCACTTGAGAATGACTTTATCTGTTCTATTTATGATTTGGCTAGGTTCCTTCAATTACATATTTTTCATAATTAACACTGTTAGCATAATAAATGCTTATTTCTTTTATTGCTACTGAATGTTTTTGAACTTTTAAAAAATTAATAAAGATAGTTCACAGACCCATAATGTTGTTTCCAGAAGATTATGTATTATTTTCCAATCTCTTCTTGTGGTTTGGATATTAACTTGCTCACTATCTTTAGTTCTACAACCAGCTCTATTTGAATTATTTATCTTAATAGTGCTGTCTTAGTATTTGATCTAATTTTACCCTATAGCCTATGGACTTAGTATCTTTCCTATACATTCGTAGATATAGAGTTTTTATTTCCTTTATATTTTTTCACTTCATGCTTTGATTTTGTACTGATGGATTTGCATTGATGTCAGTTTCAACATAGGAGATGAGTAAGAATGAAAATCTCAATTTCTAGAAAGGTCCTAGAGGTTACTTAAGAGACCTATGGTTGTGAGTCAGAGACAGAGCCAAAGGAATATTCTTGGTCAAGCTATTACCTGAATTCAGAAGCCTCAAGATTAGAAGAATTCAAACCTTAAGCAGTAAGCAAGACAGAAGCAAAAACATGGCCTGAGATGTGCTCTCTGGAACTCAGGTTTGGGAACTGATATCAGTTTCAGGAATCAACTAGATAGTCTCATCATCCCCAAATGGGACCCCCGAATAGGACCCCCAAATAGGACCATCTAGTTGCAGGAAAACAAGCTTAAGGTTCCCATTGATTCTACATTATGGTGAGTTATATAATTATTTCATTATATATTACAGGATAATAATATAAAGTGCACAATAAATATAGTGTGCTCCAAACATCCTGAAACCATCCCAACCCCACCTGACTACCAGTCCATGGAATAATTGTCTTCCACAAAACTGGTCCTTGGTGCCAAAAAGGTTGGGGACTGTTGAGCTAGAGGAAAGAACAGGAACTTTAGAAACACTTAAATGTTTTGTGATCTATGGAGAATCATGTATACTTTTTAATTACTAGTTTCCCCATCAACAAATCAGATATAATGTCACCTATCTTGAAAAGTCATTAAAATAATTATTTTATTGGGGATGATGACAAACAGTGACAGATCATCAGGCGTTAGATTCTCATGAGGAGCACACATCCTAGATCCCTTGCATGCACAGTTCACAATAGGTTTCACACTCTGAAAATCTAATGCCACCACTGAGCTGACAGGAAGTGGAGCTCTGGCAGTACTGTGAAGTAATGTGAGTGATGAGGAGCAGCTGTAAATACAGATGAAGCTTCTCTTACTCACCCATCCCTCACCTGCTGCTGTGCTGCCCAGTCCTAACAGGACAGGGACTGGTTATGGTCTGTGAGCCAGGGGTTGAGGGCCCCTCTTATAACTACTGCAATCACCCTTACCTGACTAAGTACAGTAATAGAAAATAGTTCATACATATACTTTAAAAGGACACATATTGAGCACCCACTATGTCAGGCTGTGTTGTATTTCTGGTGGTAAAACATTAAGACACTGTTAGAACAGTCAAGAACCAAGGATTCTAATGGAAGAAAACTGATGAGTAAACAGAAAATTAGAGTGCACTGTGATAAGGGTT
Organism: Macaca thibetana thibetana; assembly: GCF_024542745.1. NCBI lineage: Eukaryota > Metazoa > Chordata > Mammalia > Primates > Cercopithecidae > Macaca > Macaca thibetana. The sequence goes on from NC_065585.1 coordinate 66,834,094, forward strand.
GATATGGAAATATGTATTTGGTGTTAGGGGTACAATTGTAGAAATTTTTAAAAGATACATTAGGCACATGTACACAAAAAAGTACATAAAAAGGAATAGACACTGCATATATAATAAAAAGAACCAAAAAATCAAATTTAGCAATGTCTATTCATTTTTAACTAAAAATAAATTCATTTAAATTAATTAAATTAATTTTGATTAATTGGGCATAGTGAGTTATTTAATATATTATATGGTTTGTGGAAAAGCATAACCCAATTTTCACAGCCAATTAGAATATTTCATTACCTCCTGATCTATCACTTGATCATAAAGCCTGAATTTGGTTGGAACTTGGTTACTCTACAGAAGTCATAGCTACTAATGCTAGATTATTATTTTCTTCTTAATTTTCTATGTCTCAAAATAGTTTATCAAAATCTCACCTCAGTTCTCTTCATTTCTCACTACCTCCTTTTCCTGAACAATCCCATATTCACAAATCTCTTCCTTTGTCTTGAAATCTATGATATGGACAAATATATAATGATATATCAATAACATTATATATAGTATTTATTATGTATTTTATATATAAATATTATTCATATATATGTATGTCTACCATTATAGTATCATGGCAAATAGTTTTACTGCCCCCAAAATTGTCAGTGTTTTGCCTATTTATTTCTCCTTCCTCCCAAACCCTGACAATCACTCATCTTTTTACTGTCTTATAGTTTTGCCTTTTTCAGAATGTCATATAATTGGAATTGTACACTATGTAGCCCTTTAATATTGGCTTCTTTCATTCAATAATATACACTTAAGCTGGGCACCGTGGCTCACACCTGTAATCCCAGCACTTTGGGAGGCCGAGGCAGGCGGATCACCTGAGGTCAAGAGTTCGAGACTAGCCTGGCCAAATATGGTGAAATCCCATCTCTACTAAAAATAAAATAATAAAAAAAAATTAGCCAGACGTGATAACAGGCTCCTGTAATTCCAGCTACTGGGGAGGCTGAGGCAGGAGAATCACTTGAACTTGGGAGGTGGAGGTTGCAGTGAGCCAAGATTGCGCCAGTGCACTACAGCCTGGGCAAAAAGAATGAGACTCTGTCTCAAAAAAAAAAGTTTGTGTGTGTGTGTGTGTGTATGTGTATGAACAGACATTTCTCAAAAGAAGACATCTATACAGCCAAAAGACACATGAAAAAATGCTCATCATCACTGGTCATCAGAGAAATGCAAATCAAAATCACATTGAGATACCATCTCATGCCAGTTAGAATGACAATCATTAAAAAGTCAGGAAAAAACAGATGCTAGAGAGGATGTGGAGAAATAGGAATGCTTTTACACAGTTGGTGAGAGCGTAAATTAGGTCGACCATTGTGGAAGACAGTGTAGTGTTTCCTCAAGGATCTAGAACCAGAAATACCATTTGATCCAGCAATCCCATTACTGGGTATATATACAAAGTATTATAAATCATTCTACTATGAAGACACATGCACATGTATGTTTATTGCAGCACTGTTCACAATAGCAAAGACTTGGAACCAACCCAAATGCCCATCAATGATAGACTGGATTAAGAAAATATGGCACATATACACCATGGAATACTATGCAGCCATAAAAAAGGATGAGTTCATGTCCTTTGCAGTGACATAGATGAAGCTGGAAACCATCATTCTGAGCAAACTAACACAAGAATAGAAAACCAATCACTGCATGTTCTCACTCATAAGTGGGAGCTGAACAATGAGAACACATGGACACAGGGAGGGGAATATCACACACTGGGGCCTGTCATGGGGTGGGGGTGTAGGGGATGGATAGCATTAGAAGAAATACCTAATGTAGAGGATGGGTTGATTGGTACAGCAAACCACCATGGCACTTGTATACCCATGTAAAAAACCTGCACATTCTGTACATGTATCCTAGAACTTAAAGTATAATTAATAAAAAAAAATCATCACCATATTCAAATTAATCTGAATTTTCTCTTATGCTATTTTATAGTAGTTTTCCAGTTTTCTGCTTTATATTTATGTCTATGATTTATTTTGGATTATTTTTCTGAAAGGTATGAGGTCTGTGTCTAGATTCAAGTTTTTCCATGTTGATGTTCAGTTTTCCTGGAGCCATTTGTTGAAATGACTATCTTTTCTCCATTGTACTGCTGCTTTTGTTCCTTTTTTTTTTTTTTTTTTTTTTTTGAGACGGAGTCTTGCTGTGTCACCCAGGTTGGAGTGCAGTGGCGCAATCTCGTCTCACTGCAAGCTCCACCTCCCGGGTTCACGCCATTCTCCTGCCTCAGCCTCCTGAGTAGCTGGGACTACAGGCGCCCGCCACAGCGCCTGGCTAATTTTTTGTATTTTTTAGTAGAGACGGGGTTTCACCGTGTTAGCCAGGATGGTCTGGATCTCCTGACCTCGTGATCCGCCCGCCTCGGCCTCCCAAAGTGCTGGGATTACAGGCGTGAGCCATCGCGCCCGGCCCTGCATTTGTTCTTTTGTCAACCAGTTGACTCTATTAATGTGGGTGTATTTCAGGGCCCTCTATTCGATTCTATTGACTTATTTGTCTGTTCTTTCACAAATATCTTACTGTCTTGATTACTATAGCTTTATAGGAAGTCTTGAACTCCAGTAGTGTCAGTCCTTTAACACGGTGGTCCTCCTTCATTATTGTGTTGGTTATTTTGAATCTTTTGCCTCTCCATATAAACCTTAGAATTAGTTTGTCAATATTAAAAAAAAAATTATTTGCTGATAATTCGACTGGAGTTATATTGAATCTATAGATCAAGCTGAGAAAAACTGATACCGTAACAATATTGAATTTCCTTGTCCACAAACAAGGACAAGGTATTTCTCCAATTATTTAGCTCTCCCTTGATTTTTTCACAGGCGTTTTGTGGTTTTCCTCACATAAATCTTGAACGTATATTCTTTATATTTGTACATAAGTATTTTATATTTGGAGGTGGTAATGCAAATAATAATGTATTTTTAATTTCAAATTTCAGATCTGTATATTAATCATCCAAACTTCTTATAATCACTATTAGTTTAAGGAGTTTTTTTTGTTGTTGTTAATTGTTTTGTGTTTTCTACATGATGATCATATCATCAATGAACAAGGACCATTTTATTTTTTTGTTCCCAGTCTGTATATCTTTTATTTCCTTTTTGTCTTATTACTTTAGCTAGGAGTGTCAAGTGCAAGTTTAAAAACTATGGTGAGAGGGAACATTCTTGCCTTGTTTCTGATGTTGGTGGGAAAATTATCCAATTCTGAACATTAAGTATGACGTTAACTGTGTAAATTTTGTAGATATTCTTTATCAATTAGAGAAAATTCCTTTCTATTATTAGTTGATGAAGAGTTTGGACCATGAGTAGATATTAAATTTTGTAAAATCTTTTTTCTACATCTATTAATTTATTATGTATTTTTCTTCTTTAGCTGATTGATACGATGGATTGCATTCATTAATTTTGGAACCAGCCTTGCGTATGTGAGGTAAGTCCCACTTTGTCATGTTGCATAATTCTCTTTATACAGTGTGGATTTGCTTGGCTAATAGTTTGTTGATGCTTTTGCATGTACATGCATGAGAAATACTAGTCTGTCTTTTTTTTTTTTTTAAGTTTGTTAGTGTTCACTGCTGAAACCTGCTGGACCCAGTGCTTTCTGGTTTGGAAGATTACTAATTATTGATTCAATGTTTTAAAAACTTATAGGCCTATTGAGATTGTCTATTTCTTCTTGTGTGAATTTTGGCAGATTGTGTCTTTTAATGAATTGATTCATTTCATCTAGATTTTAAAATCTGTAGGCATAAAGTTGGTACATAATATTCATTACTATCTATTAAATACCTATTTCTGTAGGGATGACTCCTTTTTAATTTCTGATATTAGTAATGTGTGTTATCTCTCTTTTATCTTACCCTGACTAAATGCCCATCAATTTCATTGTTTTTCAAAGAACAAGCTTATGGTTTTGCTGACTTTCTCAATTGATTTATGTTTTCCATTTCATTGATTTTTGCTTTCATTTATATGTTTTTCTGATAACTTTGGATTTAATTTATTCTTTTTTTTCTAATTTTCTAAGATAAAACCATAGATTATTGATCTTAGTTTTCTTTTCTAATGTGTGTATTCAAGGCTTTAAAATTCCATCTAAGCACTGCTTTTGCTGCATATCACATATTTCTATAAGTTGTTTTCATTTCTTTTTATTATTATAACTTTTGTCTTAGTAAGGGTATATGTGCAGGTTTGTTATACAGGTAAACAGAGTGCCACAGGAATTTGGTGTACAAATTATTTTGTCACCCAATAATGAGTATAGTACCCAATAGTTATGTTTTCTTATCCTCTCCCTCCTCTCCATCTCCACTCTCAAATGGGCCCTGGTTTCTATTGTTCCCCTCTTTGTGTTCATGAGTTATTATTTACCTCCCACTCACAAGTAAGAATATGCAGTATTTGGTTGTCTGTTCCTGTGTTAGTTTGCTTAGGATAATGGTCTCCAGCTTCATCCATGCTGCTGCAAAGAACATGGTATTTTTCATTTTTATGGTTGTGTAGTATTCCATAGTGTAAATGTACCACATTTTCTCTATCCAGTCTACTGATGAACAGCATTTAGATTGTTTCTATGTCTTTATTGTGAATAGTGCTATGATAAACATATGCATGCATGTGTCTTTTTGGTAGAATGATTTATATTCTTTTGGGTATATGCCAAATAATGGGATTGCTAGGTTGAATGGAAATTCTGTTTTAAGCTATTTGAGGAATTATCACACTACTTTCGACAATGGCAGAACTAATTTATGATCTCATCAGAAGCCTATAAGCGTTCCCTTTTCTCTGCAACCTTGCCAGCATCTGTTGTTTTTTGACTTTTTAATAATAACCGATTTGACTGGTATTAGATGGTATCTCATTGTGGTTTTGGTTTCCATTTTTCTAATGATTGATGATGTGAGCATTTTTCCATATACTTGCTGGTCTTATGTATGCCTCTTTAAAAAAAAAAAAAAGGTCTGTTCATGTCTTTTGCCCACTTTTAAATGGGGTTGTTTTTCTCTTGTAAATTTGTATAAGTTCCTTATAGAATCTTGATATTAGACCTCTGTTGGATGCATAGTTTGCAAGTATTTTCTCTCATTCTTTAGATTGTCTGTTGACTCTGTTGAAAGGTTCTTTTGCTGTGGCGATGCTCTTTGGTTTATTTACATCCTATTTGTCCATTTTTGCTTTTGTTGCAGTTGCTTTTGGCATCTTAATCATGAAATCTTTGCCAGGTCCTATAAACAGAGTGGTATTTCCTAGGTTACCTTACAGAGATTTTACGGTTTTAGGTTTTACATTTAAGTCTTGAGCTTTTTATGTTGTGTAAGAAAGGGGTCCAGTTTCAATCTTCTGCATATGGCTAGTCAGTTATTCCAGAACAATTTATTGAATAAGGAGTTCTTTCTTCATTGCTTGTTTTTGTCAACTTTGTCAAATATTAGATAGTTGTAGGTGTGCAGCTTTACTTCTGGGCTCTCTATTCTATTCCATTGGTCTATATCTAGGTTTTTGTACCATACTATCCTGTTTTGGTTACTGTAGCTTTATAATATATTTTGAAGTCAGATAACATGATGCTTCCAGTTTTGTTCTTTTTGTTTAGGATTGCCTTGAGTATTCAAGCTCCTTTTTGGTTCCAAATGAATTTTAAAATAGTTGTTTCTAACTCTGTGAAAAGTGTCATTAGTAGTTTGACAGGAATAGCATTAAATCTGTAAATTGCTTTGGATGGTATGACCATTTTAATGATATTGATTTTTCCTATTCATGATCATGAAATACTTTTTTGTGTTATCTCTGATTTCTTTGAGCAGTATTTCATAATTCCTCTTGTGGAGGTCTTTCTCCTCCCTGGTTAGCTCTATTCTTAGGTATTTTTTTCTTTCTGTGGCAATTGTGAATGAGACTACATTCCTGATTTGGCTCTCAGCTTGGAGGTTGCTGGTGTAGAGAAATACTGAAGATTTGTATACATTGATTTTGTAGCTTGAAACTTGGTCTAAGATTTTTCTCAGATCAAAGAGCTCTTGGGTAGACGCTATGGGGTTTTCTATATATGGAATCATGTTGTCTGAAAACAGGAATAGTTTTACTTACTCTCTTCCTATTTGGATTTTTTAAATTTTTTTTTTTTATTTGTGTTTTTGTTTTTTGTTTTTTTTCCCTATTGCCTGATTGCTCTGGCCAGGATTTCTAGCACTATGTTGAATAGGAGTGGTTATAGAGAGTGTCCTTATCTTGTTCTGGTTTTCAAGAGAAATGCTTCCAGCTTTTGCCCATTAAGTGTGATGTTGGCTATGGGTTCATCATTTTCATTTACATTAAAATATTTTAAAAATTTGTCTTAATTTTGACCCATGTTTTATTTAAAAGTGTGTTTTTTAATCTCCAAATATTTGGGGTTTTTCAATCTGTGTTTCTGTTATTGATTTCTGGTTTAATTTCTTTTTGCTCTGAGAGAAGACATTGTATGATTTCTATTCTTTTGAACTCATTAAGGTATGTTTTGTGGCACAGAGTGTGATCTATTTTGGTGAAGGTCCCATGGATGTTTTAGAAAATTGTATGATCTGGTGTGTTGAAGTGAAGTATAGCTGTCAGTTGTATCCAATTGATTGATGGTGCTGTTGAGTTTTGAAGTCAGCTTTTCAGTCACTAGCTGAAGTTCAGAAATGCTGCTAACACATCTGATTAATCTTCCTCTCAAGTAACTAATTGATTCCTAGTGATTATTGGAATATTCTACTTTGGTCTCTGGGATCTTGTTGCAAGACTTTGACATATATTAATAACACGTTTTGGTGTTGGTGATTTTCATATTTAAGCATGCTCCAGGCAATGACAACTGTCAGGGGAAATTGTCCAGACTTAGAAATGCCAAAAAAGATTATTAGGTATCATTTCCTGTGCAGTGCTGGGCCTTACCTATTAGACTTTCTGCAGATTATCTGATTGTATGAAGATGTACACATGCATTTGTCTTTATATTAGCTAGGCTCTTCCAGAATGTAACTAAGGTAGAAGTTAAAAAGACAACAAAGGACGCAAATTTATCCGTAAAAACAAACATGTATTTTGTCTAGTAGAGATAAATTACCTTCTAGTGATAAAAATGAGTCCACCCACTGTACTTTATTGTCTTATAAGATATTTACCAGTTTTACATCTATTAGTACATTTATTTTAGCATTCCAGATTGCTTAAATATATATGTTTCTTCTTCAAATTCTTTATTGAAGTGATTTGAACATCTCACTGCTTTATTTATTAATTGAATGCAGAAATCTTAATCATGTGTTAATTTTATATTTGTATGTGAATTATGAATTTTCCTTTTTTGGAAATTATACTTTAACATAATTATGTCATGATAGCCACCTGTCCTTTAGTGATTATAAGACACTGTTTGGAAGATATTGTTAGAGTTAAAAGATTTTAAAATGTAAAATACACACATCTTCATATTGGTGAAATATGGTAATCACTAAGTCATATTAATTCTTCCTCCAAATACACTTAAATATATCCTCTTCCTTCAGTTCCCACTACTTTTGTCTGAGTTTCCTTGCTTCTTGTGAGAAATGTTTAAATAACTTCCTAAATTATGTCTTTTTCATTAGCCTTTATTTTTTCCAATCCATTCTTTGCAATGCTGCCTGAGAATGATTCTAAACCCAGCTGTCAATGTGACACTGCTGCTTCAAACCCTTCAATGAATTCTACTTCTTGTTATAGTATGCTGAAATCTTCTCAATTGACATCCTGAGTATATTGCTTCCAACTTTATCTTTCCCTTAGTAAATCTCCGATTTTTTTAATCTTAGTAGTTTTGCACTTGTGGTATTACTGTAACCTCTGGTTAGAGATCTTCAAGTTTCTACAAGCTTGTGGTTGTTTCATAATACTTAGCAAAGTATATATCTTTGTATATATCTTTTAAATTTACATTTATAAAAGTAATTTACTACTTTTTCACAGAAGCTTATGAATGGCTTAAATATTTCTGAGATGTGTTACTCTTTGGACAAGGAGTTTAAAATATTCCATATCACTTACTGAGTACATGTTGAGTCTTAATTAAATTCTACATTCATGTTCAAAGATAGTAATCATATACATATATTCTAGAGATGATTCCAAAGTCAATTAAAGCTATAACTGGACCTACTTCTTCTCATTCCATTTTTGTAGATCTAGGATATAAACTAGGAGAATTAAAAGAAATGTTAATAAACTACAATCACAATACATTAAATTAATAATTATTGGCAATTGAATTTGAGATTTTCTTATAGTCTAAGCTTAGATAGATATAGATAGTGATATGTATATAGATATAAAGATGTGTATGTTTAAAGGTTAGTGTATACACAAAACTCATTTTTGGCACTTGGAGTTTTAGATATAACAGAATGGAATTTTTTGCATCAAAAGGAATCTGATCGAGGAAGGAATATTTTAAGTGAAATAAAAATTTTTTCATAGGGAAGTAATTTTTATTATAGATAGCTGAAAAGCAAGTTACAGAGAAGCTGTATTTGAGGATAAAAGAATTTGTTCTTTAAATTTTTAAAGTTGTATTAAAAAAAAAAGTTACCACATTAGCAAATCTTCTTATTGGCATGTGTTTGGTTCCTAGTTTCCAAGTCAATACATTATTGGGATGGAAACACAGATATTAGGACAAGTGAGTTCCTATTTTTTATAGAGATAGCAAAAAATTATTTTATGTCTATATTATTGAAAGTAGATATTTTATATTAGAGTTTTACCTTGCAGATGTGGCCTGTCATGAGCAGTCTATATAGACAGGAGGTCCTATTTACACAAATTTACTCATCAAAACTTTTGTTCTAAGCAAGTTCATGCACATGTCATACTCTTTCTAGCTTTCTTATTTTTCTTATGTTGTATGTGTAAGAGGGGTTGGCTATATTTATTCTGTCAATTGTAATAACAATTTTTTCTGTATTTTCAAAAACTGATTTTATCTCTTGAGCTAATATTTATACCCAAAGGATGAAACAAGCAACAGCAAACAAACAACAAATAATCAAAAAATCACCCAACCCTAAGTATAAGCATTTAAAATAACTAAATTCCTTCTAGATTTAAAGCCATCTCTCATGTGTCATTATCTCAGCCAATTTTATTATCTCAGCCAATTTTGAATTTCTGCTCAGTCATTTATTGATTCTCATCTTCCCTCTTCTGTCTGGCAAGTATTTAAATTTTCAGTGAGTTCAAATTTCATCCTGGCAAAGGAAGATTTCTGGTTCTTAGGTGCTTTATTTGGAGGTTTAGCTTATCTTATCTGATGTCTGAAATTCCTTCACTGATATCTACTAAAATATTACTGGGACCACCTGCTAATTTGTACACCAGGCTGACACACACTGCTGAAGTTCAGTCTCAAGTCATGAAGTCCATTTTTTCCCACTTTTCTCTTCTGAAAACCCTTTCTCTTCACTGTTTTTATATCTCTACTGGAGCCCACAGGAATCATTAAATCTCCTAGATTAGTGTTTTTGATAATATAAAAGCAATGGGGCAGGAGAAAGGGGATTGCCCAGCATAAATCAAGGCAGTGGCACAACCCAGTATTTTGCAAATGACTGGTTACAAAATGCATGGGTAAAATATCCAATGAAAGTACAAATAAATGAATGGATTTTAATAAAACAGTGTATGGTTAAGAAAGTATCCTTGCCTCCAGATTTATTCTTTTCTCTTCTCAAGATTCTTTTGGCTATTTGGAATCTTTTTTGGTTTCATATACATTTTAAGACTTTTTTTCTATTTTTGTAGAAAATTCCATTGAGATTTTGATAGGAATTGCATTGAATTTTTAGTATGGACATTTTAACATTAAGTCTTCTAATCCATGGATATAGAATTTCCTACCCATTCTTTAACTCCAAACCACAGTGAGACATAACATCATGTATTTTAGGATGACAATTATTAAAAAAAAGATAACAAATGTTGTAGGATATGTAAAGAAATTGGAAACAATGGATATTGTTGGTGGGAATGTAAAATAGTATAGCTGCTGTGGAAAATAGTATGGAGATTCTTCAAAAACTTGAAAATAGGCATATTATATCATCCAGCAATCCCTCTTCTGGGTATCAATTTTAAAGGCTTAAAATCAGGATTTGAAGCTACATCTACACTCCCATGTTCATTGCTGCATGATTCACAATAACTAAGGTGTGGAAAAACACTTAAAAGTTCATCAATGGATGAATAGATAAAGGAAATGTGATATTTATATCACATTAGAATATTATTCAGCATTAGATATGCGAAGATCTTTTTCTTTTCTTTTTTTTTTTTTCCTTTTCGAGATGGAGTTTCACTCTCATTGCCCAGGATGGAGTGCAATGGCGTGATCTCAGTTCATCACAACCTCCACCTCCCATGTTCAAGTGATTCTCCTGCTTCATCCTCCCAAGTAGCTGGGATTACAGATATGCGTCAACACGCCCAGCTAACTTTTTGTATTTAGTAGGGATGGGGTTTCACCATGTTGGTCAGGTTGGTCTCAAACTCCTGATCTCAGGTGATCAACCCACCTGGGCCTCCCAAAGTGCTGGGATTACAGGCATGAGCCACCGCGTCTGGCTAATTCAGCATTAGAAAGGAAGAAATACTGGCACAGGCAACACTAGGACTGAATCTTGGAGGACATTTGCTAAGTAAAGTAAGCCAGACACAGAAGAACAAATACTGCATGATGCCACTTACATGGGAAATCTAAAATAGTCAAACTATAGAAGCAGAGAGTGTAATTGTTGTCAGGGACTGAGAGGAGGAAGAAATAAGGAGTTGCTTTCCATCAGGTATAAAGTTTAAGTTATGCAAGATGAGTAAGTTCTAGATAACTGTACAACATTGTGCATTTAGTTAAGAATAATGCATTGTATACTTAGAAGTGTGTCAAGATAGTAGATATTATGTTAGCTGTTCTTATCACAATTTAATAAATAAATAAATAAATACTATGTGTGGAGTATTCGTATAGTAACATAGAAGAATATTTACAGTTATGTTTAAAAAGTAATTAAAATGCTTCTATCTTTCTCATCTAAATGTCAGGGTGTGACTTGAAATTTTTTAATCACAGTGACATATCACAAATATATGCAGTTTACCAAAGAAATGAATAACAGAAACCAGCTGCCTCATCACGCCAAAAATTCAAGTGATTTATGAAATGTAAATCAAAGCCCTTTTTTTTGGAAATTTATGATTTTTTTAATTAAAATTTTGTTAACATTAATATTTTGTTTGAATTTCTGATACACTAAATAGTAGATTTTCAATTTCTAATATGTTAAATGTTATAACTCTGTGAAGTTCCAATAATTTTTAACATATAAAGTGGTCCCAAGACCAAAGAGTTAAGAGCATCTCTGTTCTAAATACCACACATAAGCAAGAAGACCTACAAACTTCTCAGGACCATGATTTTTAGCTTAGGCCTTTCCTCAGCTAATTTCGTATCATTATCTTGGAAGTATCATATTTTCCTGAGAAACAAAAGCAATATTTTCTCATTTAAGTTTTTCTATCACACATTTCTTCCACACACACATTTGCCTTCGTCATTCTCTCTCATTTTAAAATGCACCTTGCTGCAATAGACTACAAGTCCTTTCTGTAAGTGTTTTTTTTTTTGTTTTCATCTGGAAAATGAAGTTTCTAAGACAATATTCACAGTGTAGTTTGAAAAGTTTATTTTAAAATTCAGAACTTGGAAAAGAAACAATGACCTTCATTGTTTTAAGTCATGCCTCTCTTTCCTGAGAAAATGGGCCTTAGCCCTGGGGCTTATTCTTAATGGTTTAAAGACTGTACAATCATTTTGTCAACAAAGAAATTAAGGCAGAAATTAAAAATGTTTTTGTAACAAATAAAACTCAAAACACAATATACCAAAAGCTGTAGGATCCAACAAAAGTAGTGCTAAATGAGAAATTTATAGCATTAAATGTCTACATCAAAATGTAGAAAACATTATAAATTAACAACCTAATGTCACACCTCAGGGACCTAGAAAATAAGAACAAATCAAACCCAAAGTTAGCAGAAGAAAAGAAGTAACAAAGATCAGAGCAAAAGTAAATGAAATAGAGACACTAAAACAATAGAAAGGATCAAAAAAGTAAAAGATGGTTCTTTAATAAACAAAATTGAAAAACCGCTAACTAGGCTAACCAAGAAGAGCGAAGAACCCCCCCAAAAAATCTGAAATGATAAATGAGCTATTACCATAGAAATACAAAGGATCATTAGGTATTACCATGAACAGCTAACATTCACAAACTAGAAAACCTAGAGGAAATGGTGAAATTCCTGGAAACATGCAGCTTCCCAAGATTGAATCTGGAAGAACTAGATTCCTGAACAGACCATTGATGAGTAGTGAGACTGAACCACTAATAATAATAATAATAAAATCTCCCAATAAAAAGTCCAGGATTTGATAGACTTACAGCTAAATTCTACCAAATATACAAAAAACAAACAAACAAACAAACAAAAAAACCCCAAAAAACACCTAATACTAATCCTCCTGAAAATGTTCCTAAAAAATCAAGAAGGAGGGATTTCTCTCTAACTCATTTTACAAGTCCAGTGTCACTGTGATACAAATATCAGACAAGGACACAACAAAAATTAAAACCTACAGTCCAATATTCCAGAGGAACATAGAAGCAAAAGTTCTCAACAAAATATTACAAAATCGAAATCAAACCCAACAGCACATGAAAAGAATAATATACCATGATCAACTGGGTTTTATTCCAGGGATGCAAGGATAGTTCAACATACATAATCAATAAATGCTATATATCACATAAAGAGAATTAAGGACAAAAATCATATAATCATCTCAATAGACAAATAAAAAGTGATGAAATTCAGCATTCCTTCATGACAAAAAATCTTCAACAAATTAGACATAGAAGGAACATATCTCAAAATAATAAAGGTAATACATGACAAACTCACAGTGAAAATCATACTGAATTGTAAAAAGTTGAAAGCATTCCTTCTGAAAAGTAGAATAAGACAAGGTTATGCCCACTTTCACCACTCCTATTCTAAATAGTACTGAAAGTCCTAGCCAGAACAATCAGGCAAGAAAAAGAAATAAAAGACATCCAAATTGGAAAAGAGGTGGTCAAATTGTTTGTTTGCTGATAATATGATCTTATATCCAGAAAACCCCTAAAGACTACACCAAAAACTCTAGACCTGATAAACAAATTCATTAACTTGCAGGATACAAAGTCAACATACAAGAATCAGTAGCATTTCATACACCAATAATGATCTACCTGAAAACCAAATCAAGAAGGCAATCCATTTATGATGGCTACAATAAATAATACATACATAAATACACAAATAAAATGTAGGAATATATTTAACCAAGATTATGAAAAATCTTTTCAAGGTAAACTACAAAACATTGATGAAAGAAATTGTAAATGACACAAACAAATGGAAAAACATCCCATGTTTATGAATCAGAGGAATTAATATTGTTCAAATGACTGTACTGTCTACTTAAATATACAGACTTAACTCAATCCCTATCAAAATACCAACATCATTTTTTGCAGAATTACCAAAAATATTTAAATACATATATGTTCTAAAAGATCATGAATATTCAAAGCCATCCTAAGCAAAAAGAACAAAGCTGGAGGTAACACATTACCTGAATCAAATTATAATACATGGCTGTAGTAACCAAACAACCTAGTATTGGTATTAAAATAGTCACATAAATCAATGGAATAGAATAAATAATACATAAATAAAGCCACATAACTGCAGCCAAGTGATCTTTGTCAAAGCCAACAAGAGCTACAGTGGGGAAACAACACCCTTTTTCATAAATAGTGCTGGAAAAATTGAATTGCTGTAAGAAGAAGAACAAAAATGTTCTCCTATTCTCACCATAATCACAAGATGGGCTAAAGACTTAAATGTAAGACCTAAAGCCATAAAAAATTCTTGAAGAAAACCTGGGGAAAATTTTCTGGATCTTGTTCTACTCAAAGAATTCATGACAAATCTCAAAAGCATAAGAAACAAAAACTAAAACAGACAAGTGAAACAATTAAACTAAAATGCTTTTGCATAGCAAAACAAATAACAGAGTGGGAAGATGATCAGCAGAATGGGAGAAAATACTAGCAAACGATGTATCTGACAGAGGACTAATACCCAGAATTTACAAGAAACAATTTAAAAAACCTATTAAAAAGTGGGCAAATAACATATGTATTTTTCAAAAGAAGCCATACCAAATGGGCAATGAGCACATAAAAACATGCTAAACATCACTAATTATCAGATAAATGCAAATTAAAATACACTGAGACATCATCTTACACCAGTCAGAATGGCTACTATTAAAAAGACATAAAACAATAGGTGTTGGCAAGGATGTGGAGAAAAGGAACACTTATACACTGTTGGTGGAAATGTAAATTAGTATAACTTCTATGAAAAACAGTACGAAGATATGTCAACTAAAAATTGAACTACCAATTCAATTCAGCAATTCCATTTTTAAGTATCTTTCCAAAGGAAAAAAAGTCATTGTAAGAAAAAGATAACTGCACTCAAATGTTTATCACAGCACTATTCATAACAGCAGTGATATGAAATCAACCAAAGTGTCCATCAATGGATGACTGAATGAAGAAAATATGGTATATATACATAGTGGAATAGTATTCATCCATAAAAAAATGAAATCATGTCTTTTGCAGCAATGTGGATAGAACTGGAGGCCATTATCTTCAAAAAAATAACTCAGAAACAGGAGGAGAATACCCTGCTTTCACTTATAAGTGGGAAATAAGTAATATTTAAACATAGACATAGAGTGTGAAGTGATGGACGTTAGAGACACCCAAGGGTTGGGGAGTGGGAGGGGTTGGATGATGAGAAACCATTTAATGGATAAAATATACATTATTTGAGTGATGGCTACAATAAAAGTCCAGACTTCACTATTATGCAATATATCTTTGTGACAAAATTGCATTTGTACCCCTTAAATTTATATTTAAAAAGACCAATGTGGAAATATATATATTCTAAGAATATTCCTTTAACCTATTATTTATCTAATTGCACTGAAATTCATAATTCGATTGACTCTGTATATCTTTACTAAAATATCCCTTGATTGAGGGATCCATAACTTATTCAACTTGGCATGTTCAATAAACTGTAATGACAGTTACCTAATGTAAATATTAAATGAAAAATGTTTTTCCAATGCAATAATATATTTCTAGAATAAAAGGGTCATAGTGTTGAAAAAATGGTGTAGTCTTTGAAGTAGGCAAAAGATTAAAGGCTCTTCTTACAATGGAATACTGGACATTGTCCAGAATACTCTTGGAGTTTTCCAGTTCTATACGGATTTGTTTCTTTTGTTGTTTCTGAATGTTGTATTTTGAAATTTGTAGAGATAGAAGTTAACTTTTATAGTGCTGATGGTGATAAAAATGGTAAAGATGCAAGTAAACTTTTATCTGGTAGAGATGCCAGAATGTTTTTATGATATTCTCCCTACACCAAAAGATGATTGCAAACATTACATTTTCTTGCTTTTTGTATATTAATCACTGCGCATTCATTTGCAAAATAATTTCAGCATTCCTGAGTGTGTTTGTGTGTGTGTCTGTCTGTCTTTGGATTTTTTAAAAAATGATATATAATATAATAGGTGAGCATATTTTGGGGATATTTATGATATTTTGACACATTCATATGACATGTAATGATCAAATAAGGGTAATTGGAGTATCCATCACCTCAAGCATTTATCTTTACACTGAATTATTGAATTATTCTCTTCTGACTCTTTTGAAATATATAATTAGATTACTGTTAACTATAGTCACCCTACTGAACTATCAAACACTACATCTTTTTTACTTATACCTAACTGTCTTTTGTACCCACTAATCAAATTCTATTTATTGCTTCCTTCCCTATCTCCCATCCCAGACTTTGGTATCCACTGTCTACTCTCTATCTTAATGAGATCTAATTTTTTAGCTCCCATATATGAGTAAGAATATGTGATATTTCCCTTTATGTGCCTGGCTTATTTCACTTAACATAATGACCTACAGTTTCATCCATGTACCAGTAAATAGTAGGATTTCTTTTTGTGTGTGTGTGTGTGTGTGTGTGTGTGTGGCCGAATAATATTTCATTGTGTGTGTGTGTAAAAGACATTTCTTTATTCATTCATCCATTCATGGAAACCTAGGTTGGTTCCATATTTTTGCTATTGCTAATAATGCATGGAATAATGCATGGATGTTAATAAATATGGAAATGTAGATATCTCTTTGATATAATGATTTCCCACACACACAAAATAAAGGAAATCAATACACACACACACACATACACATACACACACACACAGAGTAGTGGGATTGCTGAATTACATGGGGTTCCATTTTTAGTCTTTTGAGGAACCTCCATGCTGTATTCATGCTGCATTCATTCCCACTAACAGTGTATGACGTTTCCCCTTTCTCCATATCCTCACCTTTGATGAAAGCCATTTTAACTGGGTTGAGATATCTCACTGTAGTTTTCATTTATATTTCCTTGATAATTAGTGATCTCAAACATTTAAAGAAGATTCTATTGACCATTTGTATGCCTTCCTTTGATAAATGTCTAGTCGGATCTTTTGTACATTTTTTAATTGGATTATTTGTTTTGCTATTTACTTGTATGAGTTCCTTATACAGTCCGGTAATTTTCCCTTGCCAGATGCATAAATTGAAAATATTTTTTCCCATTCAGTGGGTTGTTGATTGTTTCCTTAGCTGTGCAGATTTTTTTTGATTTGATGAGATCTTATTTTTCTGTTCTTGCTTTTGCTGCCTATGCTTTTGAGGTTTCACCCAAAAATTCTTTGCCCAGATGTATTCTAAAGCATTTCCCTAATGGTTTCTTTTAGTAGTTTCATAGTTTCAGGTCTTGATTTCAGGTCCCTTAGATTTCATAGTTTCAGGTCTTAGATTTCAGGTCTATGTCTTTAATCAATTTTAATTTGATTTTTGTATATGGTGAGAAATGAGCATCTAGTTTATTCTTTTACAAAGGTTATAGAGTTTTTCCAGATCCTTTTATTAAAGAGATTGTCTTTCCCCAATGTATGTTCTCTGTGCCTTTGTTGAAAATGAGTCATCTGTGTATGTGTGGATTTATTTCTGGATTCTCTATTCTCTTGAATTGTTCTATGTGTGTTATTAAGTCCAGTGCCGTGATTTCTGGTTACTATGGCTTTGTAGTGTATTTTGAAATCAGGTAATGTAATGGCTCCAAACTTGTTCTTTTTGCTCAAATTTGCTTTGGCAATTCAGGGCCTTTTGTAGTTTCATTCAAATTTTAGAACTTTTTTCCTATTTCTTTGAAGAATGTAATTGGTATTTTGATAGGGATTGCATTTAATCTGAAAATCACAAAGGGTACTACGAACATTTTAAAAACATTAATTCTTTCAATCCAGGTGCATGGGTTATCTTTCGTTTTTTGGTGCTGTCTTCAATTTCTTTATCAGTGTTTTGTATTTTTTCTTGTAGATATCTTTCACTTCTTTGGTGAAATTTTTTCCTAAGTAGTTTATATTTTTGTAGCTGTCATAAGTTAAATTGCTTTCTTGATTTTTTTTTCAGGTTGTTTGCTGTTGGCATACATAACTGCTCTTAATTTTTATACGTTAATTTTGTACCTAGCACCTTTACTTAATTAATCTATCAGTTTTGTTAATAATAGTTTTTTTTTTTTTATGAAGTCTTCAGTGTTTTCTAAATATAAGATAATGTCAATTGTGAACAAGGATAATTTGACTTCTTCCTTTCCAAATTGGACACATTTTCATTTTTTCTCTTGTATAATGGCTCTAGCTGGGATTTCTAGTATCATATTGAAAACAATGTGGTCCAAGTGGACATTCTGGTCTTGTTTCAAATCTTAGAGGAAAGGCCTTTAATATTTCCCTATTCAGTCTGATGTGAGATATGGGTTTGTTATATATGACCTTTATTATTTTGAGGTGTTTCTTCAATAGCCAGTTTGTTGAGAATTTTTATCATAAACAGTTGTTGAATGCTTTAACAGAAGTTATTGAAATGATCATATGGGTTTTGTGCTTGATTCTGTCAATGTGATCTATCACATTTGTTATTTTGCATTATGTTGAACCATCCTTGCATCCCTGGGAAGAATTCCACTTGATCATGGTGAAAGATATTTTTAATAAGTTGTTAAATTCAATTTGTTGTTATTTTGTGAGGTATTTTATATCTATATTCATCAGGGATATCCTTGTAGTTTTCTTTTGTTGTTGTTATTGTGTCCCTGTCTGGTTTTGGTATTAGGGAAATGCTGGAATCATAGAATGAGAGTCTTCAGATTTCTATTGAACCAGTTTTAACATCTTTCTGATTCCTTAATTTATTCATGTGTTAAAATTTGACACTTGTTCATTTTATATTGGTAAGTCATGATTTCAGTTTTTAAAATGATTCCTTATCAGTAGCATATTTACAGAAATCATCTCTATGAAATATTGTATCAATTAATCCAATTGACTCTTAAAGAAAAATTAACTGTTTGCCAATTTTCTAGTTACTAAAATTCTATTAAAATGGAGAAATTTTTATTTTCCCAGTAACAAAAATCAATAGGAGATAATCTGTTATAATATAAGGATCTTCCTTTCGTACTTCCCTCCCTCTCTCTTTTCTTTTCTTTTCTTTCCTTTCTTTTCTTTTTTCTTTCCTTTTCATCTTTTCTTTTCTTTTTGTTTTTTTGAACTATGTCCTCTTTATTTGAAAGAGACATTGAACCAGTATGTATTGCCTGACTATCAAAGGATGAATAGCACTTCATTTACTTTATTCTATATGGTTTTCTTTTTATATAGAAAAAGTCATTTTAGTAGGAAGCTTTCTCTAATTCATTATTTTTATCATATTGCTAGTGTGCCATCATCTCAAAATCTGCTTGTTTTAAGGTATTTTAACATTGTTTTTAATATTTTGATTAGAATATATTTGGCCTAATTAGAAATGTGAAATCAGAATGGATGATGACAATGCTAAACCTTCTCTTCAAATGATCTTACAGTAATTTCCGGAAGAGGTCAAATAAATAAACTATAACTGATTAGCCCAGGGGTAGAACTGATCACTTTGCCGTCCCAGAAACTGGCAGTCTTTCTGTCTTTTGTCCTTAAGAAGTTGAGTATTAAAATAATTTTAAATATACCAAACAGACATAAAAGTGTGCTTGCATGTACAGAAGAGAAAGACTATTAATTTCACAAAAGATTACTTTTTGGTTAATATTTACAAGTAACCTCTATTTCCGTAACTTGTGACACATGACAGAGAAATATCTAAAGTGCAGATAGTATGAAATTTTTTTGTTTAATGTTATAAAAATGACTTTAATGATATCTCAATCAATTATATAAAAGGGTCCTTTTGGGGGTAGAATAAAAGCACTTTACATGTTTTATTTATGGGGAATGATATGCCTGAAGCCATATGTCTACATATTAACATTTGAATGAATCAACCTTCTTTTGCAAAGTAACGTTTCATTTAAAATTTTAAATATGTTATTCTTCTCAATGTTTAAATGTCATCTTGATTTCATGGGGTACATATCTCTGTTCAGTTTCAAAATTTTGTTCTCAGAATATATTGCATACTTTCCTGAATTCAATTGAATACGGGTGCTAGAAACTCCATAAAACACAAAGATGCATAAGCCTTTCTTTGGAATGAAAATACTTTGAGTTGATTATTGGTAGAGATTACGTGACTGACAATGAAAGTCAATACATTACATAATAAATTACTAACTTTGTCTGGAAGACTATAGAAGAGATAGTGTTCAAAAATGTATAATTCGAAGAGTCATAAGTAAAGGAAATGAAAGTCTTTAGAAATATGTATCAGCTCATGAAAGAATAAGTATTTCGGTGATAATTTCAAAAGCCTCACCCCATAGGTAAAATAGCCATTAAATAAATGTATGCTTCTTAGTGACATCTTCATATTTTGAAATGCTTCACATTTTTCAGTCATCACTCTATGAAGCAATTTATGTTTTTATTTTTCTTCTGTTTTGAAGACCTCACAGTAGTGACTGTGATGCACATCTTTGCACTACCATTGTCTAGTCCTGTGCTTGACACATGATAAGAGTTCAATAATACTTTTTACTATTAAATAATAAATGCTGGAGATAAACTTTTAAAAATAAATCTTAGTGTATCAGGGTTTTTTTTTTTTTTTTTTTTTTTTTGGTTTTGCTTCAAAAATAAATTACCACAATTTAGCAATTGAAAAAAATAACGATTTATTACATCAGAAGTCTGAACCAGTTGAACTGAACTCTGCTTAGAGTCTTACCAGGCTCCAATCAAGGTGTCAGCTTGATTGGGCTTTTATCTGGAAGCTCTGGGGAAAAATCTACTTCTAAGCTTATACAAGGTGTTGCCAGAGTCCAGTTCGTTGTGGCTGCTGGTCTCCAGTCTCATTTCCTTGCTAGCCATCAGGAGGGAGAACTGTCTGTTCCTAGATGCCACCCACATTCCTTCTGATATGGACCTAGCATTCAAAGCAACAGGAATTAATTGAGTTTTTCTCACATTTTGGATCCCTCTGACTTTCTGTTCTACTCTTCTTCCTACCAAGTGGATAAAACTCTTTGATTTTAAATGGCTCTTATATTTGGACTAAGTGGAGGTCCATAATCTCCCTTTCGGCATTTAATTATAGGAGTAACCCCAGAATGTAAATGTCACCAGTTTCATCTTCAAATTCTGGCTACCACAGAGAAGTACATGAACTGTTAGAGAAGAAGAAATTTATCAAAAAGTGAGAAAACTGAAATTATCTTTTAATCAGAGAAGTATAAAGGACACTTGTATTTTTGTATTTTTTATTTCTAGTTTAGAAAAAATGCTTCCTTAAAGGCCAGCAACATTCTATAATTTAAAATTATTTGTAACTTCTAAGGCAAAATTCGAATTTATAAATAGGTTAGAAGGACAAATTCTTCTCATAAGAGCTGAAGACACCATCTCTCTGCACCGAAGTCCATTCATTCCACCTGAATTGACTTGCTCGGTTATCCCTTCAATGGGTCAAGAATGTCGAACAATCCTTTGAACATATGAAACCCGAGGAGGCAAATTGCTCCTTTCACAGAGAAAGAATAAACTTACTGAATTCCTGAGGTTCTTTTTTTAAACATGACAGTGGACATTTTCTTTATGTGAAACACCGTTACATATATATATACACACACATATATATACACACACATATATATACACAAACATTTTTGGTACAGTTTTGAAATCTATTTATGTTGAGCCAAAATTGAAGTTCATTTGAAGTTCCAAATTATTTAGTATAATTTATTAATTGCATATTTATAAGGGCTGTCAGTATAGATGGAAAGCCCTTCGTTCAAAGAAACATAAATAAAAACGTGTATGAACATGCGTCTACATTTACTATACAACATGTTGACTTTTCATTACCTGATCATCCTGGGAATACCACAGATAAGGCTAAGCAAATGATTCTGCTGCAAGCCCCCAGTGTCCATGATCTGTTTATGAAGTAAACATCTTGGTTCAGAAATATATTCTATCATGCTCTCTTTTTTATTTTTCTTTTCTGGTTCAATTGTGGACTTGTATTTTCATCGAAAAATTTTATAAACTGTTCTAAAACATTCACTTTCAAAAGATATTTATTTTATTTCCATTTCTCTGATGATCAACGATGTTCAGCACCTTTTCATACACCTATTTGCCACTTGTATGTCTTCTTTTGAGAAACGTCTGTTCAGATTTTTTGTCCATATTTGAATAGGATTTTTTTTTTTTCTGTAGAGCTATTTGAACTCTTTATATGTTCTGCTTATTAACCCCTTCTCAGATGCATACTCTGCAAAATTTTCTCCCATTGTATGAGTTGTCTCATCACTTTGTTGGTTGTTTCCTTTGAAAAGTTTATTATGATTGAAAGTAATTGAAAACAGGAAATACTTTAATATGATGTCTATTATGTGAATCTTCTTGCAGTAAAAGAATAGACTTTAAAATTTTTTTTAAACAAAGACGAACATAAAATTTAGCCTAAACTTTGGCTTATTCTTCTTGTACTAATAATGTGATATTTGAAACAATCTTAACTTTTATGAGCATTATTTTTCTTCTCTGTCAAATCAAAATAATAATATCAGCCTTATGGAGTAATTGAGGTAATTCAAGTACTGCATACAAAATGTTTTAGGTAGTGCATACCCCCACAGCTGCTGGTAAATAACATTTGTTTTACCTTCTATAGTGCTTATGGAGAATATAAAAGGTAACAGAAGGCTGTCTTAACTCCAAAACTGAAAGGAATAAGAAAATATTCTTCTCAAATGCAAGGAAGACAAACAATGATATTACCTATATATTACAAAACTGTATATTTAATCCATATCAAAGAGCACAAATACATTACACTATGGGGTGAAGATAGACCAGAATCATCAGAATCATCACATCAGTGTTGAAATGGAAGAAATTAATCTCAAATCTGCTAAGAGGTTTTTTTAAATCTCAGTTTCACTCAAATCAATGTAAATAAAATCCTCTTAATTTTCTATCAAAAATTTTCATTGTCTATATTTTTCATTCATATTTTGATCCATTTTTATGATCTACTCTGAAGTTTTTTCTTTCTTAAAAGCATAAAAATATAAAAACTGAAACACTAACTTTTAAACGTTTCATAAAATTGATATACCATATGATGATTTTTTCTTTTGTTGCCAGCTTATGTTTAGATACATTGCATCCCCAAACAATGTTGCCGTATGTTTGAACGATCTCAGTAAGCTTTGCAGTGACAGCCTATTAGAGCAAGAGGCACTAGGCAAAAGTCCAAAGATCTTGGTTCAATGTCCTTTTCCCGACCTTTATTTTAGTTATCCTGGGAAAGCAACATCTTTATTGTTCAATTATCTGTTTTCCAAATGTCGATAATAAAGATTTCTGCACTATATCACATAGTAGATGTGAGCAACAAATGAAATAATCATCCAACAGCATTTTGCAAACTGTAAATCTTTGTACAGTTGTTAATAATTGTTTTTTGGTTATATATATTCTGTCAACTGAAGTTCATGGCTGTAAATGAAGCTGGCATCTAACTCACCAATAGTCTTACCAAGGATGCATACGCATAATGATATTTTTACCGATCTGAATCCATATGCAGTCCAAATTGTTTGAAAAGCCTAAATGTGTAATGGGAGCCCCAACATATAATGGTATCACAACAGTTTTTTAAAATATCAGAGTTAGTATTTCATTCTCTTTCCTAGGTTTCTTAAATAAGTTATTGAAAACATACACTCACTCATTCCAAATTATATGCAATTAAATTATTTATAGTTTCCCAAAGTGAACTTTTCTATATTGTATCTCTATACATTAAGCAAGATAGTTTCATAGTGGTTGTTATTATATAAATAACTAGTCAATGTTCACTATGTTGGTGAAACCTTCTTGACTCAATACATCCAACTAGGTAGAAATAAATATTAGTACTTTCCAAGACACTATAAACATGAAGAGAGTAACATCTGTGATGTCAGTGTAAATAAACTCTTGTGATAAAAAGCATTTTCTGTACATTGAAAAGGTAAAATAAAAGAGGCTATACTTAATTTCAAAATAATTAAGTCACTGTCCACATTTTTTTTAGCAAGCAAAAGAGAATGTGGGAATACAAACCATTTAAAATCAAAATTTTGCACAAACATAAATTATATTTGAATATTTATTATTATCAATGAGTTCAATCTTCACAAATGCCAAATTGAGATAAGATGTATGATTTATAATTTGTTTTGTAGTTTGTGATACTGGTTTATACATATATGAAAATGTTTAAAAAGATACTGATTTATACATATAGGAAAACGTTTAAAAAGTTATAAAAACAAAGTCTTAGTTATATAGTTGTCAAACTATTTTGATTAAAAGAGCAAGATATTATGTGGAATTAAGATTATAATTAGGACATTTTTGCTGGGCTCTTAACACTTTCAGTCTTCATGTATGTTATAATTACATGTTACATTTGTATGTTAATACTTATTCAGACATTTACTTATTTGTAGTATTTATTCATATATACTGTGTTTTTGTCTATGTGTGATATCTTTGTCACATTAACACTCAAAATTGTATGTGAGCAGCAGATTTTATTTTCTTTTTAAAAAAGGCAATGCAAAACAAAATCTCATGGGTTTGTATTAATAATTTATTGGTATGAATTGCTAGTAGAACTATGACTATGTAATTAAGGTCGTCTTCATTGTTAGATTGTCCCTTATAGGTTATAATAGTTAAAAGGCTCGGGTTTGCCCTAAGAATGTCAATATTGGACAATTTGAGAATATTTGCACTATTTTATTTAATAAATTTCTGAGTATATACACTGTTGCTATGGGTAGAACTGAAACCAAGTTCATGAGATATTTAGTAAATAAACAGAAAGCATTAGTCCATTTTCTAATTATGTATTTGTCTATAAGAAAAAATTTGTACTACAGATGATTAAATATCAGCCCTCTAGCCTGAGATTTGATTTTTTCATCATCAAGAAAAAAATGATTCCAGTTGAGAATGCTACTTCAAGAGTACCCAAATAAGGAAATGAGAATATGTAAGTACAGGAAGAA
The DNA here is from genome assembly GCF_024542745.1 of Macaca thibetana thibetana. NCBI lineage: Eukaryota > Metazoa > Chordata > Mammalia > Primates > Cercopithecidae > Macaca > Macaca thibetana. The sequence goes on from NC_065585.1 coordinate 66,859,020, forward strand.
ATATGCCCTGGAAATCTCAAGTGAGGTTTTTTTTTTATTTTTCTGAAATTCAGTCAGCACTGCTATGATAGGCTTTTCTGTTCCCCCAAAAATGCCCTATTGGTGATAACACCGTGAAGTTCTCTACGTCAGGTGCTTCTTACTGAATCCAGTAAAATGAAACTCTTTGCTTTTTATAATATGATGTCACTGAAAGCAGCTCTTTTCCATTGGATACATTTTTTTTTTTCATTTGAAGTCACTGTAGTCATCATTAGTATTGTTTGATTTATCCCAGAGATAAAACAATTCATCTTGTCTCTCTTACTATGTGACATAGCCGGTCTGAGTTGGGAAGCCCAAAGCAAGAAGAAACTGGTTTGGAACCTGAATGGCAAAAATGTCTGAGGTTTATGGAAATCCAAAGATGACATTGGTCTTCTAAAGACTTCTAAACCTGGAATGTGGTCAATAGAAGCTACACAAAGGCAAAATGTTAGTATTTCTATATTTATATATAACATAACTATCCCTTGTGTTTACATTTGCTTTTATATTTGGAATACAATAAATGACAGAGAAAGTATCTCAATAAAAAACACAACCTACAGAACAGCATAAAATATTTGCAAACTATACATCTGACAAAGGTTCCAGCATCTATGAGGAACAGAAACAAATTTACAGGAGAAAGCAAACAGCACCATTAAAAAGTGGGTAAAGACATGATACTTTTCTTTTATTTTTAATTAAAAAGTAAACTTTACTGTCAAAAATGCAACCTTGGGACATGACACTTTTCAAAAGAAGACACATATGTGACCAACAAGCATATAAATAAATGCTCAACAGAACTAATCAATAGAGAAATGGAAATCAAAACCACAATGAGATACCATCTCATTTCAGTCAAAATTGCTTTTATTAAAAAGTCAAACCATAACCAATGCTGGTAAGGTTGGAGGTAAAGGAGAATGCTTATACACTGCTGGTGGGAATGCAAATTAGTTTAACCATTGTGGAAAACAGTGTGGCAATACCTCAAAGAACTAAAAACAAAACTACCACTCAACCCAGCAATCCCATTGTTGGGTATATATCCAAAGGAATATAAAGCATTCTGCCATAAAGACACATGTGCATGTATGGTTATTGCAGCACTATCTATTCACAGTAGTAAAGACATTGATTCAACTAAAATGCTCATCAACAATAGACTGTATTAAAAAGAATGTGGTACATGTACACTGTGGAATACTATGCAGCCATGAAAAAGAATGAGATCATGTCCTTTGCAGCAACATGGATGGAGCTGAAGGCCATTATCTTTAGAAAACTAACACAGAAACAGAAAACCAATTACCATGTGTTCTCACTTATAAGTTGGAGCTAAATAATAAGAACGTATGAACACAAAGAAGGAAACAACAGGTACTGGGGGCTACATCATGGGGGAGGGTGGGAGGAGGGAAAGAGTAAGGAAGAATACTTATTGGGTACTATGCTTATTACTGGGTGATAAAATAATCTGTATATCAAATCCCCATGACACAAGTTTATCTACATAAAAATTTTGCACATGTACCTCTGAACCTTAAGTAAAAGTTAAAAAAAAAAAAAAAAAAACTATTGAAAAATAGGCTGGGCTCAGCCTGTAATCCCAGCACTTTGGGAGGCTGATGTGGGTGGATTATCCGAAGTCAGGAGCTCAAGACCAACCAGGCCAACATGGCAAACCCTCATCTCTACTAAAAATAGAAAAATTAGCCAGGCATGGTGGCAAACACCTGTAATCCCAGTCACTTGGGAGGCTGAGGCAGGAGAATCACTTGAACTGGGGGCAGGTGCTGCAGTGAGCGGAGATTGCACCAGTGCACTCCAACCTAGGCAACAGAGCAAGACTCTGTCTCAAAAAAACAAACCAAAACAAAAAATTTATTAGAAAATGAAAATATATACTTAGCATTAATAGCCTTGTGGAATTGAATTTATGGTTGCAGTCATTAATAATAAAACTTGAATTGTAAATATTTGTTAATGATTCTTTTGATGATTATTTTGTGAATTAGTTATTGTAGAGATCAAATTTTCTGGTAACTATTTACAGAATGCCATAAGAAAAAAAATGTGGTATACTTTAATCAAACCAAAAGACTCGGGTTTGATAAAGCTTTATCAAATTTTTAAATAACTGTGTACCTTGGATTTTTATTTAAGGTTATTCTCTTTAATAAACAAAATCTTCAGTTACCTCAAATCTTGCATATTAAATCCAGAAGAAATAGAAATAATTACATCCTCAAGAATTGTTGAATCCTCACGGACAAAATTATAGCCTTCAATAAAGCAGAAGTGGGAATAAAATGTTTTGACCATAAATGCTGTTTTTACCCAACTTTGTAAACTGACTACCGCCTCTTTCTCTCTTTTCCACCAGTTTTCTTCTTCCAACTTCTTACACCTGACATACAGCATTGTTAAGCATTCAAAAATTTGGCACAGTTTTGATCACAATTCCAATGGGGATGATACTCAAAATGTAGACTTTAATGAAGAAAGGTATCTTTATTTCTTTTACTTCAAAAATTAGTAGTGATAAGACTGTAGCGGGATTAGATAATGAAATAAAATAACAATTGTAACTAATATTGATACTCAACCATCCTAAGACACAATGCACAAGGGTCTATGAACTTTGGTAGATTTAAATAAAAAATTATACTTAGTATTTGTTTACATTTATTTACTTGCAACTACTTTGGAAAGGAAATGTAAAACTTTTTTTCTGTAAGAAAAAGTTGTAACATTTTAATATATTTTATTTCTTAAATAAAAGTTTTTCTTCTTAATTTAAGTAAGCTACATCCATATATTTTGTAGAGACATAGTAAGATAAAAATGTATTGGAGTAGAGCAAGGGTGGAGATGAGAGAGTAAGAATTTTCAGTACTATGTGTGAGAAATGATGAGTCTAAACCAGGGTTGTAGCTGCACAAGCATGGAAAAGAAAAGATGGATTGAGGAACTTCCAGGAAAAAGTTGGCATGACTTGTTGATTATCTGGATGTAGAGGGTAAAAGTAATTAGGGTGACTAAAGTTATTTCTAGGAGTATCACTTGGAGAGTGGCATGTTAGTTGAAGTTGTGGAGAATAAAAAATGTATTAAAGAAAAAGGTACTGAGAGAGATCATGATTTTAGCTGAAGTCTAGTGACTTTTTAGGTTACGACTATTTGGATATCTAATAGACAAGGAAACACACACTCTACAAGCTGCTAATCCATTAAGATATCTTCTTAAGAATATTTTAGCAAGCTTCAGACACTATGGACATTTTCTTTAAGGGATACAGCTACATTGACACCATTGGAGTAATGCTGAAGTGAAAAGAGTATGTGATTTAAACCCACAGTATTAGTTAAATTATGTTCTACCACTTCCTAGCAGTGTGGCTTTCGCAAATCAAATCTCTCTGAATCTCAGTTTTCTCACAGCATTATTGTGAGGACTAAATAATGGACATGTCAAAACAGAGTTTCTGACATGTAACAGATACTACATCATGTTAGTCTCCCTTTCTTATTGAAAGTGTTCCCGGCCGGGCGCGGTGGCTCAAGCCTGTAATCCCAGCACTTTGGGAGGCTGAGACGGGCGGATCACGAGGTCAGGAGATCGAGACCATCCTGGCTAACACGGTGAAACCCCGTCTCTATTAAAAAATACAAAAAAACTAGCCGGGCGAGGTGGCGGCGCCTGTAGTCCCAGCTACTCGGGAGGCTGAGGCAGGAGAATGGCGGGAACCCGGGAGGCGGAGCTTGCAGTGAGCTGAGATCCGGCCACTGCACTCCAGCACGGGCGGCAGAGCGAGACTCCGTCTCAAAAAAAAAAAAAAAAAAAAAAAAAAAAAAAAAAAAAAGTGTTCTCAATTATCTTTCCAAGCAGTCTACTCCATCCCTTATTTTTTCTCTGTCTTTACTACCACCACTTGGGTAAAGTACTTCATCATCTATCCCTTAAACCATTCTCAATAGCGTCTTGGCCTTCTGCACCCCATTTTCTCAATGTAGTCAGCCAACAACTATATTTAACAAACTCTGTGGTAAATCAGGTGCTGTTTTTAGACATGGGCGTTTAACAGTGATGCTTTAAATTATCATTCCATTCTGATATAATATTGTTTTAAAATTCAAAATGAATTATTGTTATGTAACAGATTAAATGACTCCTATGTTTTCACAGTTCTTACAAGTTAGGATATAAATTCCCTAACCAGGCATACAAAGACTTTTGTAATCAGCTTTCAATCTTCCTGTCTGATCTCATCTGCAGCTCATCCTTAAACTTTCAGATACCCTCCTCAAACTTCTAGGTATCTTACTGTTAAGTTTCATACTTTACCTAATAAGACTTATTTTCCTCAAACTTCATTTATTCTGCTGGTAATTCTTGAATTTTTTGTTTCTTATATTTAAAATATCTGAGATTTTATCCATATAGTGGAAAATATGTACTTGATCTTTAAATTGTACTGGTTCTTACTGGTGTTTCCTGACCTCTACGTTTGACCAGGCACAATTATTCATTTTGTATATGTGTTCCCAGGGAACTTTATGCCAACTCTCATAGCGTATTGTCTGAACTTCTAAAAATTAAGGGTATGAAGCAGCAGAACAGAACATATGCTCCCTGCTGGCAAACAGCTCTCCAAAACAAACAAGAGCTGGAGGCACACAATGTCTACCAAAGTCACCCATTAATTCAGATATTTTGCCCCTCCACGGAAAGGGCTATACTAAGGGGTGTTTTTCCAGTTGGAAATGGAAACAGTGGGAAAATAAATATGTGTTCCTTCTCCTAAAGCTTGCTCAGTTGTAGGTATCTATGGAATATCAAGTTAGAGATGTCTAGTCAGCAATTAGAAATGCTTGCCTGGACCTCAAAAGAGACAGGATTTGGAACAATCTATTGGGAATTAATTCGTAAGTGTACTACTCCTGGTAGTCCATTAAGTAAAGATTATGATTGAGACGATCCAGAGATAGCATTTATAGGTCAAATAGAAAGGTATTTATAATAGAAAAATAGTAATTAACAAACCTCCAGAGTAGAAGGAACTACTGAAAAAAAGAAAGTAAAACATTTAAGAGAAACAATAGAGGAGCATTGCAGAAGCTCAGGGGAGATTTCATAAGGAGACATAATCAGTGGTATTAAAGCCTTGGTAAATGAGGAAGAGTTTCAAGGATCAGGAAGACCTGGGCATAATAACAGTAGGAACTACCGTAGGAATGAATAGAAAGTAACACTGTATGGAAAAAAAAAAAAAAAAAAGGAAATATACACGGGGCTGGCATTGAGAGGAAACAGAAATGATGTGGAGATGGGGGCAGAGTCCCGAAATGCGACCTTAGCTTTGGAAAAAAGTAGGAAGACCAGAAAGATTTAAGACCAGGTGAGGAGATGAAAGTAGTTAGGAGGGAACTTGAGAAAGCACATGCTAGTATTTATTTTTGATGAGGCAGGAAATAGGTCATCTGCTAAGTAGAAAGGGCACTAGGATGAGAGGAAAGCTTGGAAAAAGTCTTAGAACATCTGTGGTGGAGAATGCAAGCGACAGTCAACTGGATCTATATTTGGGAATGATGATTGTCAGGTAGCCGCGAGTACTTAGATGCTTCCCTAGGGAATTTAAAAGAGGATCCACACAAAGTGTTACGTTCATAAGCCACTGTGCAAATGTGTACTGGGATTTCTTTCCTTTCCTTTTTTTTAAAAAAACGATCTTTATCTTTTCATAAAGAACAAAACAAAAGCCTTTATTTCTCAATTGCCACAGCCTTTGCCCCTAAAAATCTCTGTGTTCTGCTGAATTATGTAAGGCTTTAGTCAGACAGCTGCTTTTTATTTATCTTTGTTTATTTAAGTTTCCACTTTATTATTTTATAAACAGTAGCACAGATAACGAAATTATGGATGGTTATTTTTGTTGGAGAAGAGTTTTAAATAGTTCTCAGCAAGAATAAAACATTTCAGCTGTCAGGAAGAGTTTCAAATTATTCTCTTTTGAGAAAAGACTGGTTAATTTTCATTTACTCAAGGAGTAGAAAACATGTTTTCTCTAACTTTTACTTATGAATGATGGCAGTGGAAGGCTACCAAGAGTGTTTGAAACATTTAATAGTGCGGATTTGATAGTAGCTGAGCAAAGAGAACTGCTTCTGTGCTGAAATCGAGAAAGATCAATCAATTAAGCTATAGTGGCACCATGCTTATATCTGGTGATGTTTAAAGGCTGATATGGATGTACTGGGGTTTCCAGATAAAAGTAATTACGTTAACATTTAGGATTTTCTACACACATATTTCTACACACCGTTTTCCATACTCCTATAGTATCCACAGGAAATGCTATTCCTTAATAGTTCCTGGTCATAGACTGCATCCTATTCCTTTCAAGGAGTTGAAATAAATTACCAAATTGATGAGTTCGGGAGAGGAATTGGCATGCATGGCTCAGCTTTTTGCTCCTACTTTGTTTTTAGGGACCTGTTCGTAACATGAGTTTTTATAGATATGGCCATCACATAGTATTGCCTGAAGTTGTTCTCTTCCTGGGACCAAGTAAATAAACACATCAATCTAATTTTGAAGTTTAGGATTTTAAAAGACCATTGTTGACATACACTGAAGCGATATCCTGAAACTTAGCATTTTTATGGTATTTCACTCTCATCTTTTGGTTTGTCTTTAGGGGACTCAAAGCTCAGATGAGGACAGAAGGTTTGTTGTCAGTTGAAGATTAAGATCAATTAATGTCCTTCACCAGGAAACGGCCTGGTGTTAAAGTAGACAGTCAATGTTTATACCTACTTACAATCATCTCTATGTTGTGATTTCACAGTATTATTGATAGTATCTATACTATGTAATTCAAGTCACTGTTAAAATGGATAAAATGTTTATTGCTTATTCAGTTCCTAGTTCAGGGAGTAGCATATAATAGATGCTAAATAAATATTAATGAAAAAATAAATTAGTGGAATTCAAAAGATATTTTTTAAAAATATATCTATTCTGTTTCCTTTCCTGTAACTTTAATTTAAAAATAACCAAATATGTAACCTGATGTCTGACTAAAAATAATACTAAGCATTTTGGGAGTTCTTCTATGTCATATATCACACTTTGAAAGATAAAGCATCTTATATTTTACAACTAACTTGTTATCTTACAAGTATTAGTTGTAAATCTTAATTTAAAAATAGTCATTTTCATTAGATATGCTGATCAAGAAGTAGCAGGGATAGAAAGTCATGCTATTTATCCAAAATAGAAGGGAAATACATGGAAATCAGAGGTGGCATGATGTGTAAACCATAGTAAAACTGGTTTTATTTCTTGTTGTTGTTGACAAATAAATGCCATCACCAGATGTAATGAGATCTTTCACAGTTTAGGATTTATTCAGATTTAGAGCTAGAAACCAACCATAAATTATGGATACAATGCCATTAGAAATAAAACTAAGAAAATCCTGTAATGATTAAAAAGACAAATAGAAATAAATCATCATTTCCCTGAGTTTGAAACCACGTAGTTTAAAACCTTCAAAGAACTAACTGGGTTCCCAATAAAAGCTGCACACACATATGCATACAATGTTTTGAGTGATCAGAATCTCCACTTTTACAAAAGACTTTGGAATGTAGTTAAGCCAAGGAAAGTTAATTTGAAAGATATTATAGTAATGAGACTGGAAATAATTATTTACTCCAAATATGAAGCCAATAGCTCACACAAGTCCCTCTGAGAGCATATAAGCCCAACCCACTATTACAAGAGAAGACTTTGTTTTAAGTTTTGGCATTGTTTGGATGGATTTGACTTAACTTATGTCATAAGGTGATCTACACTTCATGTAGGTTTACAATCTCTTTATATAATGCATATATATTTTTGTTTTTTCTGAGACCTCCGTTTGCAACTCAGGCTGGTGTGCAGTGGTGCAAACATGGCTCACTGCAGCCTAAACCTCCCGGGCTCAAAGCATCCTCCTACCTCAGACCATAGTCATAAGCCACCACACCCAGATATTTTTATTATTATTATTATTATTATTATTGTTATTGTTGTTGTTGTTGTTGTTGAGACAGGGTGTTGCCATATTACTCAGGCTGGTTTTGAAATTCCTGGGCTCAAGTAATCCTCCCACCTCAGCCTCTCAAAGTGCTGGGACAATCTTTTCATATAACAACAAAACAAAATGTTTCAGTTGTGCTGGTAAGTTCTACAAAATAGATTTATCCATCTTGAGAAAGACGTATGACATGTTCAAGCATCCTTGTAGAGAACAAATTACTATCATCATAAACAACTGGCATAATGTTTATTTTCACATGAATACTTCAAACAGGTATTAAATCTCATATTTTTAGATTTGAGTGAGACTGGACATTCCAACAGTAATTTATACAATTAATAAATGGGTTAATACTTTATTAAATATAAAGTTACATGGTTAAACAATACAGAAAAAGTGCCACAGGCATTAAGAGTTGTTGCAGAAGTATTTATTTACTTTCCAGACTGACAGTAAATCCATGCTTTTATTTTCTATGATATTGTATGGGCCCACCTTCCTGATACCAATTATTTCAGAAGGGCTAGAAGTTTCCTGATAAAATGCAATTTTTGTAAACCTGGTTGAGTGTCTGGATTTGAAAAGAGTTTGTAAGGTTTTGAAAAAGTGCAATTATCCTTTCCTAATCAGTGATATATTAGATCATTTATATGTAGGCAGACATTTCCATAGTGATTTTTGTTTTCCATAATGAAAGCTTTAAATCTTCCCTCCCTTTTGTAGAAATTTAATTTATGCTCCAAACGAGTTAAATTATTCAAGATTTTTTATAACTAAGTCAAAGTTTTGGAAATTCCAAACAATTGGTTTTAAAAGTTATAATTATATGAAACGTAGGAAAAATTTGGCACCAGTATGTCTTTTAATACTACAGTTTCACAAAAAAAAATCCATTCTTCTCTTTATAAAATTGTCCACAGAATTCATGTTTAATCATAAAAAACATTTATCAATGCAGGAATCTTGGTGAAAAATACAATATTGTTTTAACAGTTGACATACTGACATAAGTTACATAATAAATATATCTAACTTGTTTTGAAGTGCTTCCCTTAGTCAGAGGCATTCGAACTAGAGTGACTCCATCTTGAGTGAGAGCTAGAAAAAATGAGGCTGGGACTTGCTGGGCGGCATTCCCAGGAAGTTAAGTATTCCTAACGGCTAGATGTTTATGGTTAATGGAACAGATTGATAATGTTTACTAAACAGACTCAGACTCAGGAATGTCCTGATATCCCGATATCTTGAGAACAAAAGCATTATTAATTTTGCTTTAAAGACAATTATATCAGTTTTTGCAAAATACTGTAACTACAAAAGTTAATCCTTATCACAAATCCATGTAGCAGAGCAAATCTCCCCATGATTTTATTTTTTTTGTTATCCTATATATAAGTAAGCATTGTACCTACGGTGGGCGCATTCCTCCTCTTACTTTCGGGAACACCCTACATTGTCTATGGAGTAGTTATTTCACCACTTTACTTTTTTTTTCAGACGGAGTCTCACTCTGTTGCCCAGGCTGGAGTGAGTGCAGTGATGCGATCTCCTCTCACCGCAACCTCTGCCTCCTGGGTTCAAGCGATTCTCCTGCCTCAGCCTCCCGAGTAGCTGGGATTACAGGCACGCACCACCAGGCCCCGCTCATTTTTGTATTTTTAGTAGAGACAGGGTTTCACCATGTTGGCCAGGCTGGTCTTGAACTCTTGACCTCAGGTGATCCACCTGCCTCAGCCTCTCAAGGTGCTGAGATTAATAGGCGTGAGCCACCGTGCTCAGCCACCACTTTACTTTCTTAATAAACTTGCTTTCGCTTTGTACTGTGCACTTGTCCCAAATTCTTTCTTGTGCGAGATCCAATAACCCTCTCTTGGGGTCTGGATCGGGACCTATTTCTGGTAACACTGACAGAAATTTATTCTCCCCAAAAACAGAAGTTTGCAATAATTCAGAATATAAGGTCTAATTTGTTGTATTTCGTACCAATGATTTTGTTCTCATTATCAAAATAATTTAAATATTAATCCTAATATATTTAACCTTTAAATAGAAGTTGGACAATTTTTGTAGAAGTATAAATTGATGCTTTTCCTTTCTTATGCAATTGTTAGTTTACAAGGACTTTGACTTTCTAGATTTGTTACGAAAGCTTAAGAACATAATTCTTGAAAAGTCAAAAAGCATCCATGTATTTTTAAAATTGATTCAAAAATTAGAAAATATGTTTCTCATCTATCAAGCAGATGGCAGTTCGAACTTATTTAAATGTCTGCTGAATTATCAGTATTAGCTGTCACTTATATTAAGTTTAGGTGAAATATATTTATAACTCCAGGGACTACAATAAAACTTAATTTTGTGTAAACTTAAAATTTTTCACTAAAATACCAAATCCTTAAGTGTGGGTTTACAAATAATGGTTTGCCAATTTTACCAAAGATATAAATAACATGTAATTATTATAAATGATCCCTACATAATTTATATCATGCACCATTTAAGCATACACTTTGCATTTACATAAATTGTGTGTACCTTACTAGTGTAAACCATCACAATCTGAATTAAGACATTCTCATATTTCTTTAATCTTTGATTATTTTGTGGTCTTTATAACCTCCACATGACCAAGAGAACCTTTCTGTTCCTCTCAGCTTGACCAAATCAAAGACAGGTTTCTTCCTGACTATAAGTACTGATTTCTCTTTACTTAGAGCATTTGCTTTAGAAAACTTGTAGCTGTAAATTCTTTCTCTGCCCCTTTGGAATGTAAATCTTCTACGACCCAGTAATGTCTTTCTCAAGGACTTGGGAGCCATCCCTTTGAAATGGAATCACCAGGGAAGACAGTACCCTGTCTCCCAATCTTGCAGGAGGGTAGAAGTCTAACTTCTATAACAGATGATCAGCAAACGCAGATGGTCTAATCACATCATCCAATCTTGCCTCTCAGGTCCTCCAGGTTCTTTTTAATTAGCTCATTCCAGCACTTAAAAATAATTCCTGCTTTTTGTTTTCACACAGTTGAGTTCAACTTCTGTCCTCTATTACTATAGTCTTGAATAAAGTCTTTCTGCTTATTTAATTTTTTAAGGCATTTTTTAAAGGTTTACATTCTTACCCAAGCTTTGTGGCCTGAAATGGAATGATGTGGGGTTTGAAATATGTTGGGAATGGTTAACCTGTTAGCATTCTCACTTCCTGGGAAGTCATAAAAGGTTATAATTTGGTCACAAATGCGCTCTATGGATGTTGCTGGAAATGCATCTAGTTTGTAACTACAGGAGAGTTCAATTAGGAGTGAACCCAAGGAGAACAAATATAAAGAGCTTAGAAGGACTATTACCCCATACATATCCTGGAAAGTATAAATTCTGAATCCAAAGACAGAAACAAGTTTACTGTCTTTCATGTCTCAGGAAATAATGAGGTAGGAAATATGTTTTATGAATAATGCTTTAACTTTCTGGTCTTACAGGAAGTGTTAAGTTTAACTGTGTCAATATGGGCATTTTAAAAATAAAAAGTTCTATAACATCTTTTTACTTAAACTAGATTTTTTCCTTTTGTTTCATCTGACTTAATAGATTTCAAATTTAGATAAGCAATCAATATATTATGAATTCAAGTGATAAAGAAAATAATCTATATAAAACAGAAAGCTTCCACATGCCCTTATATCCTTGATCTGGTATTTCAACTTTTAGAATAAATTTTTAGCTTATGGATATATTTACCCATGAACGTAAAGACATATTCCACAGATGTCCATTGCAAAATTCTTTGCATTATAAACCTAAAACATTTAATAGAGGGGCATTTACTTAAAATATAATAAACTCATGTAATAGAATAATAAGCAGGCACCAGAAATAATCATGAGATATATTGCATGATAGATTGTATTGAAACATTATAAAGTTGAAGAAGCAGTGTATGTGTGTGTGTGTGTGTGTGTGTGTGTGTGTGTGTGTGTACATATGCTACTCCACATGCAAAGGGGTTGACTCTTGGTAACCCCATTGTAAGCTAAAATTTGTATAAGTCAAAAATTCATTTATAAACCTAACCTACTGGACATCATAGCTTAGTCTAATCTATCTTAAATGTTCTCAGAACATTTACATTAGCCTATAGCTGGGCAAAATCATCAGAACAATGTAGAGAATCATTTATTTCTTCTCGTGATCACATGGTTGACTGGGAGCTCCCTGCTGCTGCCCAGCATTGAGAGAGGGTACGTACCATGCTACATATCCCTAGTCTGGGAAAAGATCAAAATTCAAAATTCAAAGTATGGTTTCCACTGAATGTGCATTGCTTTCACACCACCATAAAGTTGAAAAATCATTAAGTTGAACCATATTAAGTAAAAAACCATTAGGGTATATATATGCCTGGGTGTGTGTGTGTGTGCGTGATGATCTCATACCCATAAAGAAAGCTATCTGGGATATACACAGGGAAGAGTTAGTGGTATGACTTCCAGGAACTGGTTCTCAAATTAAAAAAATAAATGAGTTTAATATTTCTTATTGAATATTCTACTACATGGTTTAATTTTTAAAAATCAAGTTTATGTATGCTAATCATAATTACTAAATGTAATTATTTATAAAAAAAGTAAGTGCTCTTTTTCATAAACTATTAAATCTGCAATTGTAGCATCTAGTGGCATAAGGAGGAATATATTTCCCATACAATTTTGATCAATGAAAGGCCTCACCTTCACTTGTTAGAGGTTTAATAAAACAGGGATCTTTTGGTGTGCAGGGCAAATGCATCCCTGGCAGGATTAATATCTTGTATAATTTTAACTGGGGCCCTAATGTTTCATCTTGTATCAGTGGGCACTAGTTCACATCTGGGTAATCAATACATGTTAAGTGGTTTCATAATAAAACTGATAACTATATCTTGAATTTTAGGAAGGTAAACATAGATATTTTATAGTACCATTTACATAGAGACAGCAGAATTTAATCAGTTGGATAAAAACAATTAAATATATACAACTTGGATTTTTGAATTTAAACATTCAATATAGTTTAAAGCAATTAGCATGACACATTTGGGGGAAATGGGGAGTGTTATGTCTTGGAAAGGGCAGTGTGGGCTTGTTAAAGAATCCATGACATGAAGAGAGTTCGCCTAAGTTATATGCACTGAGCGTGAAATGGGAAATGCAACCCTCAGAGCCACCGTTAAGATCCTCTTATCTCCCCGCAGAAGGAATCTGAAACTTACATGTTGCCTGTGCTGGTGAGGCAGCCTACTATGTTTATCACAAATGGGGGCTGGGAGCCTAGTTAAAAGGATTTGACACTCTTTTGGCCTCAGAGGAAAAACAGCTGCAGGAATATCCCCCCACCATCACCAAACAAAATCTATTAAGCATCCACATCCACATGGATTCTGTCAGAACTTGGCTAATGGATATCAATTCCAAATCCAGCCAGTAGAAAGGTAAATGAACATTTTCTAACCTGTATTCCTATTTTTCTTAGAATACACTGATTTTTCAGGTTATGGAATATTGTCTGTTCTATTTCAGAAATGATAGCAGTTGTCAACAACATATGCAAAAACCCATTATTTATAAAAAGTTATCAGCATTTTTAAGTCACCAGACAATTTACCTTCCTGAGCCACTTATGCAGGTTGGCTCATTTGAAATTATATTTAGTGAAAGCCACAGGAAGATCAAAATTTTCCTCTTCTTTTTACTTACTCTTTAGAAAACTCATATTTATCTATTCTTCAAGCCTGTTAGCTTCTTTTCCCAATGCATCTTGTCCAGAGGCAAATTCTTCAGGAGGAAAGAATCAAAGTTTAAATGTCTAGGTAAGTGTCCCTCTTCAAGATGTTATAAATTGGTTGATATTGCAATTAAAATCAGGCCAGGTTGACATCTTCAGACAGAGACTGTATTTATATTAAGTTCTCTTGACAGTTGATGACATCATACGAGACATTTCCAATGATGTGAATAATAACCTGGTAAACCTGCCCCTGAATCATAAGTATCATTCCAAAAGTAACTCTGACTTATTCAGGAAATTCTGGAATATATGATATAAACTACTGTTGCATCTTATAAAAACAAAGGAAAAAGTGACACAGAAGAAAGCGTCTTCTTACTATACCTCAATATTTTCCGGGAATTGCAGCCCAGCTATAAGACTTCTCATGTAGAACACTGAATATTCTAAAGGGATGGTTTTGATTTTAAATAGCTCTATCTGAAAATGCATTTTTGAAAACTAAGGCCGTACTTCCTTTAAGGAAAGAACAGAAAATAGATAATCAAAGTTATGATAATAAGGAGACCCTATTAAATGGGAAAATTAATTCAAGTCAAATGAATCCTGTTTCTTTAATGTATGCAGATTTTTACAGATTAAAAATGAATCAAAACTTTAGAGAAATCAGAGTTTGATGAACTTGACACATTAAGATAGGTTGTTGATTTTCAAAAAAGTCTTACAATTTGTTAAAAATAAAGTGCTAGAAATATTAGAGGCACTGCTCCTAATGATTTCATAGCAGTACTTTGGCCTCAGTAATTACAAAAATTTTGTTAAGCTCCAGACATTCTTCTGAACTATATAATTTATATCTCAGGTTGTGCATAATAGTGGTAAAATATTCTTTACATCACATAAATAGATAGAACTGAGATTAAGAATAGGAGGGAAAAATCAAAAAAAGAATTCAGCAGAATCCTCACTATATTTCCATTAACAAAAGACTAATAGATGGCACTAAAAGTGCAGTGAACTTTGGAAAGAATGAGAAATTATGCTATTCACATCTTTCATTTTTTCTTTTTTTTCTCAGCTTCACTTTCAATTTCTCTTAAAAATACCCAAATCCTTAAGATATTGTGTTTCATGCAGAGAAAGATTTGGTGAAAAACTTTGACCATTTATATAGACATCCATGTATTAAATGTCCCCTCTCAGAGATACTTTAATCTGGTCATTCTAGCCAAGGAAGTTCATCTCACCCAAAATTTTTTTCTATAACTTGACCTACAGCACTTTTTAATAGTGTTTTCAATGTGTTTGGGCTTCCTTGAGCCATATTATCCTACAGTGTAAATCACATGAAGGTAGGGGCAAGTATGTTTTAATTACCTGTAATTACCTCCAAGCCAAGGGGTCCCTGGCACATAATGGGTGCTTGATGAATATTTGTTCAACGGATGGATACACAGGGCTACAGGTTGATGCTTCAAAGTGACACACATATAGATAAGACCCATTTAAATAGTTTAGTCCCTTGGAAAACTACATATCAGCATAATGAAGTCTGAGTTTGATGCTTAAATGAAAACAAAATTATTATCTCATAATATTGTCTTCCTGCAAACATAGAACTGTTGTCAAATCATTGAGGTCGTATGATGTTGGCATGGCATGTTCTGATATTCTTTGAGTATTTTTTGTATATGTATTACTTCCACTAGCAAGGAAGTTTGACTCACTATGCTGATTTCACCTTTTCTTTGATTGTATATCAAACCAATTCCTGACTACAATTTATTTGAGGAACATTGTTATGAACTTCTCCTTTACTAATTTATATCTCTTTTATGAAACAGTATGACATCTTTCCATTAACTCTTATTTTAAAAATATGATTGCTATGCTGTATTAAGTGAGAACAAATCTTACATCCGGATTTTAAAAAGTGTTTTGTATGGGAAAATCATTCAAATAATACTAGGAAAAAAGAACAACTTGTGATAAAGGAGCAGAAGTAATGGCACCAGTTAGATTTCATTATTAGATGTATCTGTTAGAAATTATATTTAACTGCAGCTAAAGAAGACCCCAATATGATAACATAATCAAATTGGAGTTCTATTTTTTCTGTATAGCAGAAAAGTTTTTATGTGATGTTGCTTCAGTGGCTCCTAGATATTATAGACAAGATCGATTATTCCCCTGGACTTTCCCTCATGGTGACCTATGATCACAAGATGAATGTTGAAGCTTTGGTCTTCACTTCTGCATTCCAATTAGGAGTAGGGTAAAGGAGTCACTTTAATAGCAAAATGCTCAAGTGTCCTCCACTTACATTTTATTGGCCAGACCTGGATCATATGATTAAACCTAGTTGCAAGGCTGGTTAAAAAAATATATATTTTTTTAAAAATTATTATTCTGGATACTCCAGGAAATGAGGGTTATGTTAATGAAGAGAGGAAGAATGGCAACTTGATGGATACATCATAATTTTGCCAAAGTGACATTTCTGTCTAAGAAGGAAATACATATTTAAGCTGATTGTGTGTGTCTGATGGTACATTCCTAGGGCCAGGCTTGAACTTTGTCCCTGGATAGAGCATACATTTTTCAATAAAGACCGTGCATCTCCCTTCCCACATGGAATGACTGTGTAAAAGAATGAGAAGATAATTAAAAAAGGCTTTCGCTTCTGTTTATGACCAAAGAATGTTCTCTTTATGAAATGAATTTGATAGTAACTCATTGTGGAAACAAAACCAGGTTCAAAATTTGCCACTTATAGGAATTGCATTGCAAGACAAGGAGAGTACTCTGAGAACCAACACACTAGAGTTCCTTATTCTAGTCAGGTTACAGACTCTCCTTCAAATAGAAGTAAACAAGTTCCCTTCTCCGAACTGCCATGGAATTAAAAGGGAGGAGGAAAGGTCTTATGATACCTGACAGGAGAGGGCAAGAAGATCGTTTGCCATAAGCTGACAGACATTAGAAAGCTATTTTTTGGGACTGGTGATAACAATATTTGGAAAGGATTAAGGCGATTGTCTGGGAATTGCTATTAATTGAACATTCTGTTGAGTTTTTTTTTTTTTTCTTTTTCTGATTCGGACATTTGGCAGTGTCTTGTTTTGAGAGGAAATTTTCTTCATCAAGTCCCACCTGAGACTGATCCAGACCATACAGCTATTTGGTATTCAGGGTTTAGTAGTGGGAAATGGAGGCTTGGTACAGAGAGGTTGGAGGAAACAAGAACATCAGAAGCAAGGGATTAACTAGGAGATTATCTAACTAATTAGAGTAGGGATTAACACAGGAGAGCAATTACAGGCTTTGATAAAGATGTGAAACAACTAATTTTGAAATAACATCTATGGTAATTATTTACATTAGTAAACTATAAAATATGTATTAGACAAGAACACTTAGGCCAACAGGAAGCTAGTTTTAAGACCATTTTTTAAACAGGCATTCCAATGAATTATTGCATATTAACAATTGCTTAATTGCCAACCTAAATATATTTGGCAGGATTTAATAACATCATTACAAAATGTCCAGACAATGGTATAACAGATTAAATGGGGAAAAATATGTGACAAAAATTAAAGTGCCGGAACTTAACCTACTGGGCATAATTTTTATCTGATTCTCACATATTAAAG
Source organism: Macaca thibetana thibetana (assembly GCF_024542745.1). Classification (NCBI taxonomy): domain Eukaryota; kingdom Metazoa; phylum Chordata; class Mammalia; order Primates; family Cercopithecidae; genus Macaca; species Macaca thibetana. The sequence continues at coordinate 66,876,557 of NC_065585.1, forward strand.
AGAAAATAACATTAGTAAAATTCCAAAATACATTTCATCACATTGGATGCTATTGATATGGAAATATTTCTTGATAATTTGAGATAAATTTTAGACATAATCCATATTTTATAATTCCAAATAATAATTTTTAAATCAGAATTGCTTTATTGGAAAATACTGCATACTTTTTTTCTGGATAAGAAACCTTCATCAGCCTTTTGAGAAGAAACTCCAAATGAATAGTCACATATATAATGATGGTTTTAAAAACTATTTTAAAATTCATGTGTAATCAAAAAAGAGCTCAAATAGTCAAGGCAATCCAAAGCAAAAAGAAAAGAGCTGGAGGCATAGTGCTATCTGACTTCAGGCAATACTACAGGGCTACAGTAACCAAAACAGCATGGTACTGGTACAAAAACAGACACGTAGACCAATGAAAAAGAATAGAAAGTCCAGAAATAAGGCTACACACCTACAATCACCTGATCTTCAACAAAGATGACAAAATTAAGAAATGGGGTAAGGACTTCCTATTCAATAAAAGGTGCAGCATTAACTGGTTAACCACATGCAGAATACTGAACCTAGATCCCTCCCCTACACCATATACAAAAAGTCAACTCAAGATGAATTAAAGACCTAAGTGTAAAATTCAAAGCTATAAAAACCCTGGAAGATCACCTAGGCAATAACATTCTGGACATTGATACAGGCAAGGATTTCATGATGAAGATACCCAAAGCAATTGTGACAAAGGCAAAAATTGACAAGTGAGATCTAATTAAACTAAAGAGCTTCTGTGCAGCAAAAGAAAGTATCAACAGAGTAAACAGATAACCTACAGAATGGGAGAAAATTTTTTTGTCAACTCTGCATCTGAGAAAGATGTAATATCCAGCATCTATAAGGAACTCAAACAAGTTTACAAGCAAAACCCACAAATAACTCCATTAAAGAGTGGCCAAAGGACATGAACAGATCCTTTTCCAAAGGCCAAATGTGGCCAAAAAACATATGAAAAAAGCTCAATGTTTAGAGAAATGCAAATCAAAAAAACACAGTAAGATACTGTCTCACACCAGTCAAAATGGCCACAATTAAAGTCAAAAGTTTTTTAATTTAATTTTAATTGGGAAATGTGTATACATATACACACACCTTATACACATTTACAAATATATGCACACATACATATATACACATATACAGGCATTCATCTACACAAACATATATACACATTTGTGTGTGCATGTGCACTGATGCACATCCATGCTGTGCACACACACATACACATTTGTGTGTATATATGTATACACACACACAGACATATACACATTTGTGTTGATACACATACACACGTATACATTTGTGTATATATACATACACAGACACATTTGTGTGTGTATATATACACACATATATACATTTGTGTATACACACATACACGTTTGTGTATATTTATACACACATATATACATTTGTGTAGATGCACACACATATGTATATATACATATACACATTTACTATATTTATATCAAGTAAGGGGAGAAAACCCGCCTTAGGACTGGAAAGTAAGAAAGGGTCATGCTGCCATATATTTCAAGGAATTTAGCAAGAGATCATGAATAAAGAAACAAATTGAAAAAAAAATTCCTAGGGCCAAAAAAGATCTCGCTCCACAAGGTGGTCTGATGCCAAGGGGAAGGAAAAAAAAGGGTCTTACCAGTGTTTTCATTGACAACTCCTCAATTGTTGAGTCAAGGATTGGTGGTGAGAGGAAACTGGAAAAGATTGAAAACACATACATTTGTAATATTTTTGAAAATGTATCCTTGTTTTCATTCAGCAAGCATATACTATTACTAATGTAGATACCAGAGGAGAGGTGGAAAGCAAAGCAAAATGTTCTTATGGATCTACACACTCATGTGGAGAAGATGGTAAACAAGTAAGCAAATGAACAAATAATTACAGAAAATAATGTCTGGGCTGTGAAAGTAAATAGAACTGGCCAGGAGACAGAAAGTGAAAAGAATGAGAGACTACAGGTCTCTAAAAAATAATGGTGTGAAGAACCAAGTCTTCTGAAAATCCTGAAAAAAGGCATTCCTGAAGAGATGAGACAAACAGTGCTATGAATGTGAAGATGCTGAGGGTGGGATAAAATATTCAAAGAACGACCAGAAGGTCATGTGTGTGTGGAGTAGAGAAAGAAGGGAAAAGGTTTTAAGAAAATCTCCATTTGACAGCAATAATGCACCTGAGAGTAGATGCCTTCCTACCAACTGGAAAGCATCAAGATATCTGGTTTTCTCACTATTGAGCCAGGAAGCAGGAAAATAAAGGAGGCTAATCAATCCTGGAATAGAGACAATAATAAACTGAAATTGGTTGAAGATTAAATTTGTAAAGTTCAGAAGTGATAGTTATTTGCTAGGTGTGTTTCTGGCCTAGGTCTCTGACAACTTTCTGAAAGCTGCTGGATCACTGACAGTATTTTAATCATCTTTTAAAACGAAGTATCCTTAATACTAGATGCAAATTAGAGTCACTGGAAAACTTACAAAAAATACATATGTTTAGGTTCCAATTTGAATTGGGTTCTGATCAAATCAGAATTTCTGTTGGGTGTGGCCAAGTCATGAGAATAATTCAGAAGTTCCCTAGGTGATTCTAACGTACAGCTGCAGGGGAACTGCTATTTGAGAATTTTCTTCTTTGAAATAAATGTCAACTTTGTTTAAAATTTGTGTCTAAGATGAGCACTCAGAGGAAAGAAAGTAGACTAAAAATAAAACAAATAAATAACATAAACAGCAACAGCGACAACACATCCTGAAACCATTCCACTAGAAATGTGAGAAAAATCTCCTACTAGAAACACAAAGAAATGATACTTTTGAAAAAAACTTCATAAAGCAATTAAAAAAATTTAACTTTTTGATCTAAATAAAAATTATGAAAACTTGGAAGCTGTGAAACAAGAGAACAAGATTAGATGAATACAATAGAAATTTTTTCTTAAAGTTTGAGAAAAAATGTTTAAAAATCAACAAAGTCAGAAACATGGTTAGTTGAGACCTAGATGAGGTGGAAATGACACTTTACAAATTTGTGTTTGTTTATTTTCCAACTAAATTTATTGTGGTAGAAATTTGCCACTATATGCCTTTATTGTGTCCACTATATTTTTAAAAGATATTATTTATTGAGGTCTGATTGGGAAACATAAAATTCAGCCTGTTAAAGTGTACAATTCAAAGATTTTAGTGTATTTACAAGGTTGGGCAGCCATCATTACTATTTAATTCCAAAACATTTTTATTACCCCAAAGGCAATTCTATACCCATTAGCAGTCACTCCCAATGCCCCTCCCTTCAACCTCTGACACACACTAACACCCTATCTGCCTTTACAGATTTACCTAAGAACATTCCATGTATTAAATTTTACAATATGTGGCTTTCAGTGTCTTGCTTATTCCATTTAGCATAATGTTTTTAAGGTTCATTCATGTTGTAGCATGTATCAATACTTACTCTCTTTTATGGCTAAATAATATTTCATTGTGTGGACACATCACTTTGTGTTTGTCCATTAATCAGCTTATGGGCATTTGAGCTGTTTTCACTTTTTGGCTAGCATGAATAATGTTTCTACGATCATTCATGTACAAGATTCTGTGTGGGCATAGATTTTCACTTGTCTTATACAGCTAGGAGTATAATTTCTGGGTTAGATGGTAACTCTATGTTCAAATAACTGCCAGACTATTTTCCAAAGTGGCTGCACCATTTTACATTACCTTCAGCAATTTATGACGGTTCTAATAGCTCCACATCCTCACCAACCCTTACTATTGTCCATCTTACGGATTATATCAATTTAGCCAGTATGAAATGTTATCTAATTATAATTTTGATTTCCATTTCCCTAATGAGTAATGATGCTAAGAATTTTAGTTGCCATACATTTTAGGATCACCTTGTCAATTTCTGTAGAAAAGGCAACTGGGATTTTAATGAAGATTCTGTTGAATTTGTATATCAATTTGGGGAGTATTGTCATCTTAATAATATTAAGTATTTCAGTCTATGAAAGACTTTTCATTATTTAGATCTGCTTAATTTATTTCAATGATGTTTTGTCATTTTTAGTGTACAAGTCTTACACTTCTTTTGGTATATTTATTCATAAGAATAAATGCCATTACAAATAGATTTGTTTTCTTCATTGAATTTTTACATTATTCATTGCTAGCATATGGAAATACAACAATGTTTTTTATATTGATCTTGTGTCCTGTAAACTTGTTAAACTTGTTTATTAACTCTACTAGTGTTTTTGCGGAATATTCAGGATTTTCTATGAAACAAGATCATGTCATCTACGTATAGAGCTAATTCTACTTCTTAATTTCCAACCTGGTTGTCTCTTAATTCTTTTTCATACCTAATTACTCCCAGTACAATGTGAATTGAAATGATGAGAGTGGATACTCTTGTCTTGTTTATTATCTTAGGATAAATGTGTTTAGTTTTTCCTCACTAAGTATGGTGTTAGGTGTGGGGTTTTCATAAATGTTCTTTATCTGGTTGAAGACATTTTCTTCTATTACTAGTTTGTTAAATGTTTTTATCATGAGAGGATGTTGGATCTTGTTAAATGCCTTTTCTGCATCTCTTAAGATACCTTACTATGTGTTTTTTGTCCTTTTTTTTTTTCTGTTAACATGGTATATGACTTTACTTTTATATGCTTAATCAACCTTACATTCTTGGAATAAATCCAAGTTTGTCAGGTACATAATCCCCTTTATATTTTGCTGGATTCAATTGGGTAGTATTTTAATAAAGAGTTTTTACAAATGTGTTTTTTAAAATATTGGTATCTTGTTTTCTTTTCTTGTGATGCCTTTGTCTGGTTTTGGTGCCAGGATAAGATTGGCCTCATCAAATGAGCTGAAAGTGTTGTTTTCTTTGCATCTTTTGGAACAAGTTGTGAAGCTTATATGTTAATTCATCTTTAAGCATGTGTTAGAATTCACCAGTGAAGCCATTTGATCCTGGACTTTTTGTTGTTGGACTGTTTTAAAACTACTCATTCAGCCTCCTTATTTGTTAGAAGTCTATTCAGATTTGTAAATTTTTTTGAGCCAGTTTCAGTAGTTGTATAGGTCTAGGAATTAGTCATTTATCTAGATTATCTAATTTGTGGCATACAGCTTTTCACAGTATTCTGTTATAATTGATTTATTTCTGCAAGTTTGGTAGTAGTGTTTTCACTTTCATTCCTCATTTTTCTAATTTGAAACTTTTTTCTTTTTTCTTGATAAGTGTCTTCATCCTTTTTCTGCTGCTATAACAGAATACGACAGAATGGATAATTTATAAAGAATAGAAATTTGTTTGGCTCATAGTTCTGGAGGGTGAGAAGTCCAGGAGCATGGCACTGGCATCTGGCAAGAGCTTTCATGCTGCTTTATCCCATAGTGGAAGGGCAAATAAGTGGGCAAGATAGAAATGGAAATAGGGACTGAACTTTATCTTTTTATTAGGAGATTAATCCTTTGACAACTATCCCACTCCTACAATAAAAGTTTAATTCACTTACAAGCACTAAAATTAGAGCCTCATGGGCTAATTACCTCTTAAAGGTTCCAGCTCTTAATACAATAACAATGGCAATTAAATTTCAATGTAAGTTTTGGAGGGAGCTTTCAAACTATAATGTCCTGTCCTGTAGAAATTTTAATTAGTAATATAATGAAGTTTAAAAGCTCTTCCTCAATACAGAGAAAAGTAAAAGACTCATAAGAGGGTTAAGGTTAATGATATGGAAGAAAAGGAAACGTGGTGTTAATTTGGATGTTAACTTGACTGAATTAAAGAATACATAGAGATCTCTTAAAGTATTACTTCTTGTTGAGTACATGAGGGTGATTCCAGGGGAGACTGGCATGTGAGTCAGTGGACTAAGTGGGGAAGCTCTACCCTTTTTATGGATAGGCCCAATCCAATCAGTTGTGGGCTCAGAGAAAACAAAAAAAGCAGAGAAAAGGCAATTTCCTCTCTTCCTGTCTCTCTTGAAGCTGGGACACTCTTATTCTCCTACCCTTGGACATCAGAATTCCAGGCTCTTCGCTTGTGGAATCCAGGACTTATACCAGTGCCCGCAACATCCCCCACAGGTTCTTAGACCTTCAGTTCCAGGCTGGTTCTGGACTTTTTCAACTTCTCTGGTTCTGAAACTTTTGGACATTGACTGAACCATGTTACTAGCATCCTTTGATCTCCAACTTGCAGATGGCATGTCATGGGACTTCTCAACGACCATAATCACATGAGCAACTCCCCTAATAAATCCCTTCTTATATATCTATGTCTATGTTGTTATCTATCTATAGCTATATTATCTATCTCCTATTGGTTCTGTTTCTCTGTAGAATTCTGGCTAATCCAGGAAAATATAGAGAAATATACTTGATTATATATTTATACAAAAATAAAACTTCTTTAGAAAAGCACTGATCTGAGATATAGAAAACAAAATTTCTCTGATATAAAAATAACAAATCGCAAATTTGGAGTTGCTACCTATACCTGGCAGAATCAATTAAAATTAACCTTAAATATATAAATAAATATTTATTTGATTTCTTTAATGTGAGAAGTACCTACCTTATATGTCATAAATCAAGCTACATCTCACTTAATCTTCACTTAACCATATGAAGTATGAATTATTTTTGTTCCTATTTGACGGATTAGAAAATAAAAGTGCAAAGAGATTAAAAACTTTTGCCATGGTCAGAAGGCTAGCATGAATTAGTAACAGGATCTTAGTTCATGGATATTATTCTCTACTGCTGTTGTTTTAGAAAATACAGCATTCCACTTCAGATTCTTACTTAATATCTCTTGTTTTCATATGCATAGCATTTATTAATTTGGTTGTTGATGAAATAAGATTTTATATATATTTTATGGAAATATATATGAAGTGAACTATTCAGCAAGCTCACAGCTTGTATTAGAATCTCTGACATTAGTTTCTTACAACATATAATCACAAATGTACATGATTTGAATTTAAAAAGAGGCAATTACTGTCTTTTTTGTAGCTTATGATAAGACCAGAAGCTCAACTAAATTTATATATTGTTATGCTATTGTTCAATGTGAATGATGAGAACATTGTACATCTACTAGGGATATTCATTGCTTTCCATCTTTTGGTTTGTGCAATTTACTCCCGTAATGAAGCACATATATATGTAAGTGTAGACCTGAACTATAACTTGGGATGAATAAAACAAATATTGCATATGAGGAGACCACATCTTTCTCAAAAAGCAACTTTTTTCACCCTTGCCTAATCTCCTTCCAAACATGTGATGAGACTGGATGCATAATATCTCTAGAAAAGGCTACATAGCAAAGTAGAGTCAAATAAGCAACATGCTGTATGATTAACTAGAGAAACACTTTGTGATAGGAGTATATAATGATCATCTCATGTAGTGATGTGGTCATGCTATGGGCTTTCAGCAGAGGTTGGAGAAAGCAGTATAATTTTGGACCCTAAGTGCTCTTTCCCTCAAAGGGCAACCCCCTCACTTTTTAACTGTGGAGTTGAACTTAGTTGTGGAACTTGATTTTGTTAAGAGTGTCAACTTTGGGCCCAAAATATGTGTGGGTAATTTACGGTTTAGTCCTTAGCAGCTGGGTGACTTAACCTCTCTGTGCCTTGATTTGCTCATTTACTAAAGGCTGCTTTGGTGCTTAAGTAAGTTCAAACATTTAAAGCAATTAGAATGGTGACCAGGACAGAGCAGGTTCTCAGTAATGTTAATATTATTGATATGATTATCCCAAAGCTAGATTTCTTTAAAGCCACTTGCCAGCTAATCTCCAACAAGGTATTAGCTGTTTCAGTTAAGGTGTTTATACTAAACGGGTATTAAAATTTAATTAGGTGACTCCTGAAGGTTAGAAAACCTTCAAATCCCAAAGGATAGGACATAGAATTGTGGAATTCTAGACAGTTGGCATCAGGCTTCAGAAGAGACACAGGACTGGTGGTTATTGTAGCAGTATGATGGGGCTGGCACCCCTTGAATTACTGTGCGTGAGAAAGTGTTTCTCCATCTTTCTGTAATGGGGGCCCAGAACAAAGAATCAAAAGAGAAAACAGAACTTAAACTCATGGAAGAAAAGGGTATGGGTTGAGGAAATACAGAGGAAGAATTTGTAACAGTCCTCGGGCTGCTTAATGAAATGAAGTTCTAATATTCTTCAAATAGTTTTAAAATGGTTCTGATTTGTTCTTTTGCATGGCTTCTGTACAATTCTACTTGAAATTATGGGAACATGAATGACACAAATTCACCGCTAAGTCTTTCTGCAGAGCAGACATTTGATAAAATTATCTGAAAGAGACATGCGTGAATGTCAATAAAGAACCTCAGTGACCTTTGACTACCTGAAAGTATTTTTGTATTTGTAAGGAGGCTACATTAACACCTGGGAGGAACTAACCAACCATTCAAACAGTAAAAGCAATTTAAGAATATGGTAGAACTTGTATTCCTCCATATTATCCGGAATTACAAACTTGTGTCTGAACTGAATGCTGGCAAGTAGGACAAATGAAAAAGAAATTAGAAAATCAGAAGGAAAGAAACAACACAAAAGAAAGAAGAAATAAAGACATATAAGGAAGGAAGGAAGGAAGGAAGGAAGGAAGGAAGGAAGGAAGGAAGGAAGGAAGGAAGGAAGTGAGGGAGGGAGGAAAGGAGGGAGGAAAACAGAGAAAAAATAGTGGAAATACAAAACTCCTTGAAATAAAATAATAAAATGTGAGCACTCGCAGAGTGAATATGTTACGTAACTTACAAACTCTGTTCTGATAGCATTCACTTAACCAGATGAAATGACTAAGGTTGGGAGGATCAGGGCGGTGAAATCTTAACTGTCCTTCTTTGGCCCTTGGGAGACAAAGGTCATGTTCAATTCCTCTGAATTATTTCCTGCCATTTTTCTCCTGCCGTGTAAACCATTTTGTTCAAGACACTTTGGTAGTCTCCCTCTAAGAAGATTCTGAGTAACCTCCACCAACTTGCTGATTCTTTCCTGCTTCCCCCTGATAAAACCCGTTCTTAAAATCTCGAAAGATGCAAGTTGGGGTGCATACCTTCAACTGTGGAGACTGCTAGGCCATTTTAAATGATTTTAGGCAGCTGAATTAAGCTTCCTAGTTCATGAAGGACTACCTGTTAGAGCACTCCTAATTAGCTTACCAACTATTTGGAGAAAGCTCTCTTCTGGTTTCTCTGTAGCAGGTCATTTTTGAGTGAGTTTCTGGTGAAATGAATGCATTCTTTATAATGAATGAGGTCATTTTTATGCTTATTAGTCCTTAAAGAAAGCCGTTTCTGGTTGAACAAAGTTGGATGTGAGAGAAGAGAGAGAACGAGAGAGAGAGAGAGAGAGAATGATGGCTGATAGAAAGGAAAGGAAAGCAGTTATTGTGTATGTGCCTGTGTATTTTACCAAAAGTTTTAGTGGCTGTTCAAAGAGCAAGGTGTCTCTGCCTTTAATCATTTTCATTTGAAAAACAGAGGCTTATATTTTCACATCTTCAGCTGTCCCAGAGGGCAGCTAGGCCAACTTTAACAACATTAATTTCTCTTTATGACAGAACTAGTGCTGCCCCAGGTCTTCAGAACTGCCTAAAATGTCTGGAAAAGTAGATAATGAAGAGGATATTAGAATTGTAAACAAGAACAATTTTGTAATAAAAACCATATATTTTCTACATTGGACTTTGGGCTTAATACTGCGGCAGCAAAAGTGTCACAAGTCATAATTTGCTGATGGCTACTGAGCATTAGTTACAGTCAGAGCGTGCGCATAAAGGCCAAGTCCTCCTGGCATCCCATTAAAGAAGATCTGGGATAGGTAATTGCAGTTAAGTATTTGAATGTGTCTCTTTCATTTGATTTTTGTATTGTGGTCTCTGAGAAAAAGAACTTGTGTGATTGTAACTTCCTAGGCTGCTCACAGAGACTTTTTCCCTTATGCAGAGGTATTTTGCACAAGTGTAAAGGATTTACTGATAGCGAACGTAAAGGGATTACCCTAATGAAAATCAAAGCATGTCCAACTCTCGACTGCTTTCAAAATATTTAGGAAGACTCCAGTTTGGGGTGTTGAAAATGAAGCATTCTCCTTTTTGCTCCATGTTTCTCTGGCAGCCAGTGCATCCCTCCTTTTCACTGTTTATTCATCCTTCTTGCTGACAGGGTTTATGAGAGTGACACAATGGACTAAGAAACTGTAGATTTTCCCCCAAGAAACAACTGCCCTTCTTTGTGTGCCTGCAAGGAATGTGGGGGCAAAGTGTAAAATGTGAGCATTACGGTCTGTTAATACCATAAACAGGACTATGTTCTCGTCTTAAGCTACATGACAATTGAGAAAGTTCATCCTGCACTTACCATTTTGTCTTTTCCTCATCCTTTGTTATCTTCCTTCACACAGAAGAAATATGAACCCATAATCCTAAAAACACAGCAATTTCCATTAATATGGTTTCTCTTTGCATTTCATATTTGCTTTTATTATACTCAGTGGTCTATGTTCCATAGTCTATTCCCTGAATTTAATTTGGTGAGAAAACTCTGCACGAAGCCTCTGGGTGTCTATCGAGATCATTTCCCATTGAATGTAATAATGATAATATTTATATATTCAATTAATGAACATTAAATCTTACGTTTGAATGATTGTCTTTACAAGATTGGCAATCATGTAATAGCATATGTTTCCAAAAAAGACAATCATTACTACAATAAAGACTAGAGTAAAATTCTAAATACTTTAATTTTGAAGTGAAAAGGAAAGGCATGTCATGTTTTATGAACTCTCTCTAAATATTATGATTTTAAAAATAAGGGCAGAAACCTTTTATCTGCATCTATTAGCATCTAATTCCCTTTTCACAGCTAGGATGTGAAGGTAATCAGCTTCATCCCTCATCCCATTAGCGTGATGAGAGTTAGGTGTGGTGTCTTTCAGACGAGCTGGGGTGGCAGGATCCAATTCTGAGACAGAGCTCACTGGGGCTTGATACAAACTGAAAGGCAAAAATGAGCACTCTTCTATTATTTGGGCACCTGTCCAGAGGTTGGAGAAAAAAATTTTTTCCTTGTGTAGATTTAGCCTAAGCGAGCAGAGATAACCCCCTTGCCTTCTGTGTCTAATAAGATGTGAATGGGGGCAGAAATAATGAGTATTACATTGTATTTTTCATGTAAAAGCCTGAGAAACAAAATGTCCTGAACACTGGCGGTGATTCCAGTCATTTTCAAATGAAAAGGGCTATTTGTTTCCAAATTACAGCAGCCACTGGAATGCATACGTTTATGCCTCAGAAATCCTCATTTTGTGAAGTAAAATTACCTTTCAGTAATTTAGTCACTGCAGGCTTTGTCCTGCTGACTGGTCAGAAGCTATCAGATAGCTTGCAGCTGCAGGCTGAAGCCCGACCATTTTTTTTTCTAGGACAGGCAGTTAGTTAGTAGAGCCATCAGTGCGGCATCTGTCATCCTGCTAGGCCCAAATTGTTTTCTATGATGGATGTCACAGTCTGTATGATCAAAATAGAAGCCCTGCTGCTTTTAATTGCAAAATCGGAGTACTTGCACATTTGTTATTATGCCGAGGTTATTACCTCACACAAAATGAATTAACAGGTGAAAATAATTGATGAGAGGAGTCTAGGGATTTTTAGCCTCTTCAAAGAGACTTTGTAATTATGGCATAATGAATGTTCTGAGACATATCTGTGGGGGGCAGCATGAGACCACCAAAGATCTCTTCAGATTGATGATAAATTCTACTGAATTCTACTGTAATACTGCTTAAATTTACTTAGCAATTAGTTTAATAGTCCTACATGATTCATGATAACATACTGAGAATTTTTAAATAACTTTGTTCCATCAATCTATAAATTAAGCTACTTACCTCAGCTTTCTTCCCAAGGTGATGGGAATTGTTAACGAATCAGAATCAGACTTTCTGAAACAAAGATGACATAGGATAGAGGTTCGGTTTCAGAAACGCCTGACTAAATGTGGCAGGCATCTCAAATAATTCCTCTTCCCCTTTTAGCTCCTCTCAATAGATTGTGAAAAGAGCCTCACCAAATTTTGTCCAAATATAGTTTTAAGAGTTTCCCAGCACATTAAGACTCTGCATTTGTCCTGTGAAGTATATTGTTTAAACATTTTGCAAGCTGAAGTAATTGCTCTTGGCTTTCTGACCACTCTTCCATTGAGACTTGGTCATAATTCAAATGCATTCAGCCCCTGAGTGCTTCCAGAGTCATGGAGTCCAGCCATTTTTCCCCTTTTTCATGACATCCTGAAGCTGCACAGGGGATCTCTGTCACCATGTACTCACTTCCAGCATGGCTTCAGAGCACAGAAGGCACTTTCCCTGTGTGAACCCAACACTGTCACCATGTGGGATAAGGTTTTCATGTGTGCCTGACCATGTACAGAACTATAGTTTTAAGATGGTCAATCTAAAAGTTGCAAAATATTATTAAGTTCTAGGGAAGACCATTTTTAAAAAAAATTTTTAAACATAATGGAAAAAATCATGAGCATACTTCTTTTCATTCATTGGATATTATTCATGTGCTATGTACATCTAAATCTCAAGGTAACTCTTTAATTAACGAGAGTTAAAAAATTAAATTAATTGTGAGCACTGTTATAAGAAATATACATAAAGGAAATCTTGAGACTTGAGACCAAGAAAACCTTTAGTTAAAAGTCGAGAAAACTAAAAAGGAAACAGAACCGTAAGTTTTGAGGAAATATACATTTAGATAAAAGACTCACATGTTTAAAAACATCTATATTAATTTTTTAGGTGACAGGAAGCTTTATCACTGATTCTAACTAGATTGATTAATCCATATTTCTAGAAGACATGTGTTATTTACCATTGTTTTTGCTCCTTTTGTTGTCTGTCTTGTGCATACACGTGTGTGTGTGAGCGCGCACACACACACACACAAACTTCACTGCCCACGAGGTTGTAACATCTATGCATAGAATTTCATTAAGTAGTTTTTAATCGTTATTTGTTAATTTTTTCCTGAGTTTAAATGAAATACATGTTTGAGATATGCAATTGATATTGAAGTGACTCTTTTTATATTTTTTCTATATAATATAATATATAATATATTATATATAATATATAGATATATACACACATACATGCTGCCTTATTTTCAGATTTACTCTCAGAATTTTGGTATTTAAGAGTATATAATATCAAAGGATCTCCATCACAGAATGAAAAATGCATGACAATAAAATATAATAAATGCAAGGCAAGCAGTGAACTGCCCCACATGTGAAGCAGACTGTGGCAACACATATCTGGCCACATGTCACTTTCTGAAGCATTTTTCATAAACCTTCACATGCCTGCATTTATCTTCAGTATAAGCCCCAAGATGAATTCCCCACAGACATTAACAATAGATAAATGCTTTTTAAACAAAATAGTCTATTTGAAAAATCTATTACGTAGGTAGGAGGGTGTTCTACAATTGGACTTCAATTGTGGCATAAACCATGATGCTATTCAGTGATATTATTTTATCGTTTGGTCTTAGCTTTAATGGAGAGCAACATAACCAAAAATTCAGAGGTTCATGCTGTAAAATTTTGATACCTGTTTCATTTAGATTATATTAGATTATTATTATGAAACCCCATGAAAAACACTCAAGGGATTCTAACTTGAACAACACAAAGACTGAAGATGAAAATTGAATTTCTATAAAAATGTATACTAATGAAGATCAGATAAAATTTTTTGAAATTTGATTGTAAAGACATTCCAAAATCCTGTTCATAACATGATCCAAGAGCAATAGATTACACAATTTAAATTTCATGGTAAGCTATGCAAACACAAATAGACATGTCTTACACAGAAAGGAAGAACACAGTGACTGGGCGTGCTTTATGACAAATGACACATGCGTAGAGTGCAGTATAACTGACTCTAAAGCAAATTCAGCTGCTTTTTTCTTGCGTCTTCTTTTTTTCTGTATATAATATGTACAGAAGTACAAAGTTTAGACTGTGTCTAGTGACTACAAACAAAGAACATTCAATGTCGTGTGTATGTTTACCAAAGAAATTGTATTTCAGATGAGAAAATCTGATGTCCTTTTTAACAACTATAGAATTGAAGCAGTCAGGATAGGAAAAAGACTATTTGTTTTATTCATGGGTGATTGCAAAATAATTCTTGTGTGTCATAGGGAATGGTGAGCTCATGGAATCGGAATCACTGACTTGCCAGACATACCTATTTCCAGGAAAAGAAAAGTTTTTATTGGTAATCTAATGAGAATGCAAATTATTTTCTTGGTGATGACAGAATTTTGGTAGTAAGTATTAGTCTGCTGCTAGCATGCTATGAATTCTGTGTAATTAAATGAAATTGGATTTTGGATCTTGCTTTGTGTAGACAGCACTGGTGTCTGAGTAATACTCCATTCAAACACCTCACCCTGATGTATTGCATTAATAGATCATCAGAAGCAGTTGTCATTCCAGTGATGTATTAGTGCAATACATGAGAATGAGACTCACTGATGATGTATTTAGTACTCACAAGATGGCAGTGTCCAAAGAAGAAATGGGCCCAGTAAGGAAGCCATTGTAATTACAGGATGAAGTCAGTTAGTATGCAGTACTTGGCAAGCTTCTTCAGGGTACCAAGTTGATGTATTTGCACTGAAACTACTTTTAGGAATTTCTTCCTGGTGCATTGGGAAAATATTATCCCTGTACAAAATAATTTCCACTAGTGAAATATTAGTACAATATAATATACATACATGTCTGTTTACCATGCACCATTTTAGTACATGTCAATGTCTATATCAGCAGAAAATATTGTGTATTGTTAGTACTAGCTTCTGAGAAAAAAATAAAAAATCTCCCTTTGGTAGGATTTTCAGGGATGGTACTCTAATATATTATCACAACAGTAGTTTTCCAACTGATAGTTTCTGCCAAAGGGGAAGCTTTCGCTTGTAAGTGTCTACATGCCACCAAGCCATCATGGGCACAGCTTCTGGCATTAGCTAGAGAGGCCGATATTTTAAGTAAAACATTAAACTTAGGTCTCACTGTCATACATTTTCTGCTAATAGAGCTTGCAACACCTACTATAAATGTAGATGAATTAGAGACTCCTGGTGACCTCTATCTACCTCCTGCTGGGCTTTTTCTAAAAGGGTAAAAGAGAGACTTTTTAATGTTTATAACATAGGGCTAAAGAGGCTTTTTATGCAATGGAATAGCAGTTACTGTTCACCTTCTTATAGCAGCTGATTGCATCATAAATAAAATAGTAGGACCAGTCATCCCAGCTGTGGAATGGATGCATCCAAAGAACAGCCACACACCACTGGGTTGTGGTGAGACAAAGGGAGTTTCCTTCCCAGGGCCTGGCCCTGTAAAGATTAAGGAGTGCCATAAAGCTTGCGTGTGTGCAGTTTGGGAAGGAGGAAGAGGCAGAGAAAGAGAAAGAAGTGGAGGTGATAGCTTGTAGATGGCATTTCCTTCCCGGAAATTTACTAACCAAGTATTATTTGAAGGGAGTTTCTTGAACCCCTAGCAAGGAAGACAAAACAGTAATGGAGAGGAAGGGTTAACCACGGAGACATGGAGTTGCTACAGGGAATCTCATTCCAATTTTCCTAGCTAGGCTGGTGGTGGCTTTCTTACACTGCATTAAACAATCAAATTTAGAGTGAGGGACTAAATTTGGAGAGGAAAGGACATATTCTTTTGATTAAGTGGGATTTCTTCATAATTTTGTATTTTATTTCATTATCATTTATTAAATTTGGAACAGAGAAATAATTTTATGACTTATGAACAAGAAGTATTCTTTAAGTGGACCTTAAGCATCTCTGTTTTAACTAAAGACTTTAAAAATATAATGAAAGAAATGTATTACTGGCTTTAAATTTACAATGAAAATAATTTTGTGATGTTTTCTATAACTGATTCATTTTATGAATGATTATTTATTGTATTGCCTATTTAAGTGTGCATTCTTCAAAATGTTTACTGACTTTCCAAACTATTAATGCCCCATACTCAGTTATATTTTAGACTTGTTAGTGACACTGCTGAACTACTAAATAATTATTTTATACTAAGTAAATTTTCTTAACATCTAGGAAATAAGGCAGGTAAATTTTTAAAATATATTTTTTTAGGCTCATAAAACACCAAAAGCAATAAGTCATGAAAGTAAACCCCAGATTATTGCACTATATCTAGCCATCAATTATTTTCATATGGTACTAAAATGATTTTTCGCATTAAAGGAGGCAGTTTTGTTATGTATTTAAATAAACACAGGCAGTCTTATTTTTGCCTCAAACATGTTTGCATAAAACAGATTTATTTGTCTAGAGAGTTAAACAGCCTTTACATTGAAAATGCACATAATTAATCCATAAATATTTGTTATGAAGTTCCAAATTATTAAGGAGTGTGACTTAACATATTTGCCAAAGTTAAGCAGCAGTGCTATCAGTACCTACAAGGAAAACTCTAAGGATTTTCTTTGCCTTTTGGAGTAAAAACACAATTTAATCTCTACCCCAAGCCTCCTTTGCTTTCTTTCTTCCCTCCTTTTCTCCCTCCCTCTTTTTCTCTCTTCTTTCCTTGCATCTTTCATCTCTGCTTCTTCTTCTTCTTCTTTTATTTTTGGTGATGTAACAAAACCCACGAAAAGGAAGAAAAGGTAAAGCATACAGTGGTATGCCACTGGAAAACCTTAATGCTCTGAGAAATGCTTTTAATTGCAACCAAGGCAGTAGGGGGAAGAGAGTAAGAATATGAGGATGCCATAAAAATGGCTAAGCTAAGATAGTTATGTTAAAATGTTTGGGGTTTGAAGGTCTTATTCTGATAGCACAAACACATCAATTATATTTCCTGTATTTTAAATAGTAATATGAAAAATAATTATAAAAACTATATATTCTTTAAATTATGATAGATTTCTAAAAAGAATTATTTTAACTGCAAAAAAAAATTCTGACCTTTTGAACTCTCAGTTCTATTCAACAGCATCTAAGGTAACGTTAAATCTAAACGTTTACCCAAAATATGTCACATTGTTTGAGAAGCAACAGGAACAAGAAAATCAGAATTCTCATCAACATTGCAGGAGGTAAACACTAATCAAAGCCATCCCAAACACTTTGTGGTTTAAAAAGACACTTTATAAACAAATTAAATACACTATACTACGTATCTCTCACTTTTTTTTCTAGGTAAAAATTGTTTATTCACATAATCGTCTGCATTATTGGAGTAAAAGGTTATCTTGTTATTTGAAGGCAAAGTCTGAGGGGTAAGTTCCCTTGCACTCATGTGAGACAAATATGAAAACCTAGTTAAACATAACACAATGCTGGCACTTTCACATATTATTACAGATAATTCTTCATCAATTAAGTTCATCAATTAACCTTTCAGCAAAGGGTTTTCTTTAATTTCAACTAGGGCTTGGACTGACTGTTTGATGGCGACATTTCTTTGCTTAACCGGTTTTGACAACTAATTGTCTCCATGGGCTTTTACTTATACAGTCATCTCACTGGTTTAACAGCTGGTACTCTGGTTTACCATGTAATATGTGGCTGTGGATCATAAAACCCACTTTAATTCTGATTTTCTCCCCATACCTTGTCTTCTTTGTTTCTGATCTCTTTTCTGTTCTCTCTTTGTTTCTGATCTCTTTTCTGTTCTGTCTGTCTATTCCCTGTTTCTCTCTCTCAACAATTTCTATAGCAAATGATCTAGACTTCTCTGTTCTTTCAGCTACATAAATGTTATCTTTTCATTTGATGGAAATTCTCCTCATCACTCTTCTCCATCTTTTCAGTCTATCTGATCATCTCATTCTGGAAATGACTATTTCTTTTTCTTTTTACATGAGGAGTTATTTTTCCCATTACTAGCCTTCACCTTCACAGATATAAAACCTAATTGTGCACTGTGATACAAATGGAATTCGAAATTATCAAGTGCAAAATTAGCATTAAAAAATCATAAGACAACAAACAATAGGGCTTTTATGTGATTTTTGTAATTGCATGAAACTAGTTACTCTGGCAATAATTGTTTGTGCTTCATTAACATGCAAAATGGTTTTATAGACTAACCCGCACACAAAAGAAACCATTTTTGATGAGAACTGTGCTTTGTTTAATGTTAGACACCATTGTATTTGCTTTCCTAATATAACAGTTCTAATTAGTACCTAGCACTCATCCTGAGTTTTGCAGCTTGAACACTCTGAAGGTGACAATCAAGTCACAATTCCATGGCACTCTTTGTCAGTACCTGTCAAAATATAGCTAAGCCTTTAGGAGTTGTGATCTAAATACTGAAAAAAAAAGTTAATGGTTCAGAAACAATATGTCCTAGGTAATTTTTAAAAAATGAAATTGCACATTAGCTCTTGCTTAAAAACATAATACCATTAATGCTACCTCATTAAATGTGGCCCTGATAAAACTAGATGTATCCCAATAATTTCTAAGCATTGTTTTTATCATTTGACCTTTATCTGTTTGCGTGATGCATTTGATTTTACTTTCTTGGTGAGGCAGTACAGGTGGCATAAAAGCAAAAATTTAAATCAGTTAATAAGTACATGCACACTTATCAGAGACGATTAGCCATTCATCTTAAAAGCATGAACATTATTCTCTTTAACTGCAGTGAAGTAGTGACTCGATTATGCTAGACTTTATGAGCCTAACAATTGTGAATATTTCCAACAATTATATCATGAGAAAACAATGCGGTTCCCTATTTGGGACTGTCTGGAGTTAGAAGATAATTCAGATTTCCAAGACATAGGAGGGGATTTCTCAGTTATTATTGAATCTCCTGACTTTCCTGAAAGTCCACAGGAGTGCAGAGGACTAAGTTTATTATGTGGTGCTGCCATTCATGGGTCCTGAATATCAAAAATATATCAAACATAAGCTGTGTTACTGTTGAGCAAATGACACACAAGATAAACTGGTGGATAACTTGAGCTTAGGAGTTCGACACTAGCCTGGGCAATATGGTGAAACCCCGTATCTCCAAAAAAAAAAAAAAAAAAAAAAATTAGCTGGGCATGGTGGCATGCACCTATAGCCCCAGCTACTTGGGAGGCTGAGGCTGAGGTCGGAGGATCCTTTGAGCCCCAGAGGCAGAGGTTGAGCCCCAGAGGCAGAGGTTGAAGTGAGATGAGATGGCGCCACTGCACTCCAGCCTAGGCCACAGAGTGACACACTGTCTCAAAAAAAAAAAAAAAAAAAAAGTCAAGAAAGTCCTTTAACATTTTAAAGTTAGTGTCATGAAGTTATCACCATTGGATGGGATTTCCAGACCCCCGTCCTCCTTTTCTTCCGTGTATTTTCTAGTTTTGCCACCTCTCTTAAAAGGTGACACCCAAAACATCTGTCTCTCTTTCATTCTCTTTACCCCATCTATTATCTATCTATCTATCTATCTATCTATCTATCTATCTATCTATCTATCTATCTATCTATCTATATCATCTATCTATCTATCTATCTATCTAATCTATCTATCTAATCTATCTATCTATCTATCTATCTATCTATCTATCTATCTATCTATCTCTATCTTGCCATCTTGCTGTCTGTGTATTATTTATCCATCTAGTTTTAAATGCTTCTATGTTCAGAGTGCAAAGTGCTGAATTTAGAGTGATGCATTAAGTCACAGTCTTGACTCCAAGGAGTTTATAAGTCACTATTGGAAACAGACACATAAACAATCAAATTGCTTAGTTTGAGTCTGGTTGGATGAAAAAAAAAAAAAAAAGAGAGAGACAGATCTGGTTTAATAAGAGTGTAAAGAGGTCATGAAAATTTTTCCTAAGGAAAAAGTAACATTTTTTTAGGACTAAATAATATAAGGACTGAGCCAAACTAAAATTTTTAGTATATGGAAGACTATGTATTAGGGTTTTGATATTGCTAAAAAAAAAAAAAAAAAAAAAAAAAGCAAAAAAACCTGATTTTGACCTACTAACTAGTGTATATCTTGGATAATCATACACTATCAGGTAACAGTCTCTTGTTACCTTTAGTTATATATTTTCAGTGACTAATTTTCTGTTGTAACAGGATAGACTTAGATCCATTGCAATCCACAGACATCTCAGGAAATTCACATTTAATTTGAGCTAATTTGAGCATGAATCTTATGTGTTTTAAAAACCTCATTAAATGTAATTATAGAATCTCACATTTGCTAAGGGAATTTCATCTGAAACTTTGTCCAAGAAAATTCTATTAGGAATTTAGACCTTCTTTGCACCTGTGCTCTTTCCTCAATCTAACTGACCTTACATTGGATCCTCAAGGTTTTCCAGAATCCCTAAAGGAAAACACACACACACACACACACAAACAAACAAACAAACTCTTCACAGTGTTATCAGATCATATTCTAAAACAGATGAAAATATGCAGCTGCTTTATTTGGAGTATAATATTATTAACTCACTAATAATATTCTCTTCTCTAATTTTGTATCTTCCTTCCACCACATGGTGACATACTCAGAGTAGTTTTTTGATATTAAGGAAGGGGAATCATAGCTAACTTGGTCTTCTGAATAGCCCACTGACAAATATAATGACATCCAAATACTCATCCAATCCATTCTTCATTCCAGCAATATTCAGACCTCATCATCGGCTAAATCCAAGCAACGTGTGTGTGTATGTGGTTTTGCAACTGGGCAAATAATCAAAGCAGAGGAATGAATACAACCATCTGTATGGAAATTGGTAAACTGCAAATTGGTCCCCTAACTGGGATTAGACAGAATGCATGTTTTCCCCAGCTCTGCTTCATTCCCAGAATTTCATATACATCAATAACAATGGCTTTCCTTCCTTCAGCTAAAGATGGAGAGAGAGAGATGCTTTAAAGTTGTCAGTGTCAGGGAGGGTTTGTCCTGCATAGTTATAAGCCTATTATTTAAAAGAACAAAATGAAGGCTCGTTTCCTACAGTGAATTTAATACTTTTTCTGCCTTGTATTATGGCGATAGTGCTGAAAAGTAGAATAGGAAAAAAATGAGAGGAAAAAATGTATTTTTTAAACTCAAAACTAAGTTATAACCCTTTTTGTATGATGACTCTGCTGAGATATTTACTTGCCAATGTAACTTTAAAAATCACAATTAGAGACAAAGAATATTTGATAATTTTTCCTTTTATTTTGTAGTTAATTTCCATTATTAAGTGAAGTTTAGAAGAGTTTTCTAGAAGACTAATACAATACAGTAGAGTATGGTAGAAATCCTGACAGTAGGGCACTCCTGATATGCCATTGTTACAAATGTATAAAGTATAAAATGATAAACCAAGAAAAATAAATAATAGTGATGATGCAGCTTGTATAATTAAATCCTAAAGTCTATTACTTACATAAACGTGAAAAAATGAGTTTGTATAATTTGGGTAAGGCAAAAAATAAAATATATGATTCCATGTAGATGATTATGATATTCTTGTCTGTGAAAAAATTCTTATGAACATAAATATTATTTTAGTTATTTCTGATTTTAACATGTATACTCTTTCAATTTAAAAGAGTGCAATGGAAGGAAAAAGAATCTTGGCTTGAAAAGAAATGTCTTTTAATTTTACTGTGTGTTTTTGTTGTTGCTGTTGTTTCTCCCATAAGCATAGTCATATAAGCAAGCTGTTTGGAAATAGTAATATATTGATATCATATTTTGGGACAGGATATTAATACTGATTGTAGTAGGTTGAATGATGGCTTCTCAAAAAGAAGTATGTCTAAGTCCTAACCCCCAATATCAATGAATCTGGCTCATTTAGAAAAGGTTTTTTGCAGATGTAATTGAGCAAAAGATCTCAAGAGGAGTCACATGAAGCTGAAGGCAGAGATTGGAGCAATGCATCTCCAAAACAAGGAACACTAAAGATGGCTGACAGCCATCAGAATATAGGAGAAAGGAATAGTACAGATTCTCCTTCAGAACCTCCAGAAAATATCC
The DNA here is from genome assembly GCF_024542745.1 of Macaca thibetana thibetana. Lineage (NCBI taxonomy): Eukaryota > Metazoa > Chordata > Mammalia > Primates > Cercopithecidae > Macaca > Macaca thibetana. Next base: position 66,898,741 of record NC_065585.1, read on the forward strand.
CAACCCTGCTGACTTCTTGATTTTGGATTTTTAGCCTTCAGAAGTATGAGAGAATATTTTTGTAAGTCAACTTTGTAGTAACATGTGAAAGCCCTAGAAACGGAATACACCAATTTTTATATTACTGGCATTCAGGTATCAAACTCAGCCTTCTAAATGAAAATTAGAAACAGTCATTTTACATCAACATACACTTCATAGAAAGCAACACACTAAACTCATGAATAAAAACAAAGTAAACAAATGAAATCACTCCAACCTTACGATAGGGTGTTTAGCATAGAAAAGGGTAGCAAATTAGAACTCAGGAAAACATCTCTGAGGCGCCTAACTTCTGATTATCCTGGGATTTTTTAAACAGACTTTTATTTTTATTTTTTTAAGAAGTTATAGCTTTACAAGAACATTGAGCGGAAGGTACAAAGAGTTCCCATATACCCCTACTCCTGCCCCCACTATCAACATATTGCACCAGAGTGGTACATTTCTGATCTTTTCACTCTTTTTATTGTTTTGCCTTTTTCCATAATGTTATATAGTTGGAAACATACACTATGTCATCTTTTGAGATTGGCTTCTTTCATTTACTAATAAGCATTTGAAGGTGCCTCCATGTCTTTAAAGGTTTGATAGCATATGTCTTTTAATGCTAAGTAATATTCAGTTGTCTAGATATATTCACTTACTGAGGAACATCATGTTGTTTCCAAATTCTGTCAATTATGCATGAAGCTTTTATAAACATCTCTGTGGAGGCAAACGCAATTGGGTAAATATCAAGGAGCATGAGTGTTGGATAGCATGATAAGAATAGGTTTAGTTGTTGTTTTTTTTTTTTTTTTTAAACTACCAAACTCTCTTTAAGTGGCTGTACCATTTCACATTCCCACAGCAATAAATGTGAGTCCCTGTTTCTCCACATCCTCAATAGTATTTGGTGTTGTCAGTGACTTGGATTTTGGCTATTCTAACAGGTGTGTCATGGTATCTTGTTGTTGTTTAAATTTGCATTTCCCTAGTGACATATGATATTGAACATTATCTCATATGCTTATTTGCCCTCTTTTTGTATTTTTTGATAATGTTTCTCCTCATGTCTTTGGCTCATTTTTTAAAAATTAGGTTGTTCATTTTTTTGAGTTTCAAAGTTCTGTATGTATTTTGGATAATTTTTTTATCAGATATATCTTTTATAATTATTTTCTCCAAGTTTGTGGCTTATCTTCTCATTCTCTTGACATTTTCTTTCACAAAACAGGTTTTACATTTTAATGAAGTGCACCTTATCAATTATTTATTTAATGGACAATGTATTGGTTTTGTATCTAACCCAAGATCATACCCAAGGTCAGTTAGACTTTCTGTTATCTTCTAGGAGTATTATTATAGTTTTATGTTTTTATACAAACATAAGTCTACTAACCATTTTGAGTTATTTTTTTGTGAAAGGTGTAAGGTCTGTGTTTAGTTACATTTTTTCCCTGGTGGACATCCAAATGTTCCAGCATCATTTGTTAAAAAGGCTATCTTTGCTCCATTGTATTGTCTTTGTTCCTTTGTCAAAAATCAGTTATATTATTTTGGTATTAAGGTAATGTTGGGTCTTTTACTGATCTTCCTGCTGTGCTCCACTGGACCATTTGTCTTGTTTTTGATTAATACCACACTATCTTGATTACCGTAGTGTTATAATAAGTCTTGAAGTTGAGTACTACCAGTCCTTCAACACTGTTTTTCTTCAACATTATGTTGACTATTTTGAGCCTTTTATCTTCCCATACAAATTTTAGCATCAGTTTGTCAATATCCACAAAAATAGCTTTTTGATATTTTGATTAGAATTGTTTTGAATTTGTAGATTAAGTTGGGAAAAATTGACATTTTGACAATATTGAGTCCTTCTATCCATGAACATGAAAGATATCTCTATTAATTCTTTTTTGTTTGTTTGTTTGTTTATTTGTTTCATCAGAGTTTTGGAGTTTCTGTCATATAGATTGTGTGTATTTTATTTTTAGATTTATATCTGGGGCTTTTCTTCCTCAGGTGCTAATATAAATGATAAAGTGTTTTTAATTTTAAATTCCACTTGTTTATTGCCGGTATATAGGAAAACAACTTTTGTCCATTAATCTTGTGTTCTACAATGTTAGTATAATCATTATTAATTCTATGAGTTGTTTTTGTTCTTTTGTGTTTTCCATACAAATAATCATGTCATCTATAAAGAAAGTCAGTTTTATTTCTTCCTTTCTATGCTATATGCATTTTATTTCCTTTTCTTGTCTTATTACATTAGTTAGGACTTCTAGTATGATGTTAACAAGCACTAGTGAGATAAGACATGTTTATCTTTATTTCTGATCTTAGCAGGAAAGTTTTAATAGTTTCTCACCATTGTGATAATGTTAGCTGTAGTTTCATGGAAGATGAACTTTATCAAATTGAGAAGTTTCCCCTTTGTTCTTAGTTTTCTGAGAGTTTGTTATATTCTGTCAATAATAAGTGTTAGATATTGTCAAATATGGTTTCTATATGTACTGTTATAATCATGTGATGTTTCTTTTACAGTCTGTTGATGTGATGGGTTACATTAATTGATTTTTCAAATATTGAACCAGGCTTGCATACATAGGATACATCTACATTGTTATGGTATATAATTTTTTTTATAAATTATTGAAATCTATTTGCCATTATTTTGCTGAGCAATTTTTTATCTATGTTCATGAAAGATATTTGTCGATAGCTTTTTTTATTTTTTTTCTCATTATATCCCTATCTGATTTGGTGCTATATTCTGGGACAGAATATAGAAAATTACAAAAATTCATCCCTTGGTTGTTTAGTACATATCCTATTGTTAATCAATGAGATAGAATTAAGAAAAAGGTAATGTAAAAACAGTATAGAAATTTAAAATACTATTTTTAATATTATAGTTTTGCAGTAGCAGAAATTAAGATTTATTTTCAGGTAAATCACAATGTAATATTAAAAAAGTGTCGTTTAGTTTTAGAACATAAATGTTGATTACCAAGTGTAAGAAAGTTAATAATGTGTGTTGTGTTATATATACTGTCAGCAAAGTAGGGGAAATTCACTTCAATTTAGAGCAATATTCAAAGAAAGTTTGAATCTAAGCCCATATTGAAAAATCGTTTTACCTATCATTTTTAAAAAATTAAGTTTCTAGGGATATACTTAGTTTTGTTAAATAAATATGTTTTAATAACTGAAAATCATCAGAAGTTTGAATTTCTCCACTGTGAACAATAAAAAACTTTAAAAATTAGTCATCACGGTTGGGCGCAGTGGCTCACACCTGTAATCCCAGCACTTTGGGAGGCCGAGGTGGGTGGATTGCCTGAGGTCAGGAGTTTGAGACCAGTCTGGCCAACATGGTGAAACCCCGTCTCTACTAAAAATACATTAAAAAAAAAAAAAGGAAAATTAGCCGGGCGTGGTGGCAGGTGCCTGTAATCCCAGTTACTGGGGAGGCTGAGGCAGGGAAATTGCTTGAATCCAGGAGGTGGAGGTTGCAGTGAGCTGAGATTGTGCCACTACATTCCAGCCTGGGTGACAGAGTGAGACGCTGTCAAAAAAAAAAAAAAAAAAAAAAAAAAAAAAAAAAAAATTAGTCATCATTTCAAGCTTCCCAGGATTCCTATTGGCCTTAGTTTTTGAGGCCTAGAGTCAGGTGTGATCTCTCAGTACTTTCCTGAGTCATTCCAGCTTAGTTCTCAAAAATAGGTTTATTAATTTTCTATTCATTCATTTATCAAAAGCAACAGGTCAGGAATACCAAAGTTGTTGAAAAAGTGGACAAACTTTTTTCTTCTTGAATAACTATACCTAGTTCTGTGTTGGAGAAAATACCCATGGGCCAACTGTTTTGTCAACAGCAAATGTCAATGAGAAATATGACCATTTATTTTCTAAGCAAATTATTAGAATATGTGAGTATATTGGAAAATTAGAAACCTAAAGATTCTAAGTTCTCAAAAAGTTTAGCCTATCTCTGTTTATTTCTTCTCCAATGCCACTGTGAATCCTATAAGGCTACTTGGACTTGACCCCAGAATATGTTCATTATACTTAACCACAATATATCATTAATAAATTAATTTTATATGTGTATGTGTTATATTCCAGATACTGTGTAAGGGAGTTGCAATTCAGTACTTGTGCACATGGTACTTTCATTTTGATAGGAGACTACAACACATAGATAAATAAAGAAATATATATATAATTTCCAACAGGGATTGTTTTATGGGAAAATAAAGTTTGGTAAGAACAGGAGTACTCTAAGCCATGGGAGTGTTTTTCTGCAACCAATATAAGAAAATTTAAGGGAGATTTATCTGATAATGTGAAATTGGAGCAGAGACCAGACAAAGTAAGGTTTTGAGCCATGAGTTTTTCTAGGAGAAGAAATTTTTAGGCAAAAATAGGATAAGCCTTGAGCCAAAAGTTACATGGATGTTTCAGAAAGGGTGAGGAGGTCAGAAATGAAGGGATAAGAGAGTAGGTAATAAGTAGGAATAAGAGATAAGGTCATAGAAGTGGAAGGAGAATAGGCAGGGCAGGTAGAACCCTGTGGACTATTGTAAAGTGTTTGAATTGTGCTTTAAGGAAATTTCAATAACAATTAACAGATCAGGAGCAAGGTGTGAAATGATGTAATTTACAATTCGAGAGGGTAGCTTTGACTGTTGGCTTTAGAATAAATTCCCAGGAAATAGAAGGAAAAAGATCAGTTAGAAGTTATTTCAATAACAAGTGTTAACTGAAATCAGCCTGACTAGTGTGGCAGGACCCAGTGGGCGAGAATTGGAAGATTCAAAAAGCAATTGGACATGGGAGCTGACAGGTTCTATTGGTGTCTGTGGATGCATTAGATGTGGTGTAGAAAAAAGTGAGATCAATGAATGATTGTGCCAAAATGTTTGACCTGACATATCAATAATTGAAGTTTTTACTTACTTTGATGGAGAATACAAATAGGACTGGATGTAAAACCAAAAGTTTAGCTTCACAGATGTTACATTTGAAATGTTGAGTAAGCAGTTTGGTATCTATGTGTGAAGCTCAGTAAATAGGTCCAGACTGGACACATAGATTTGAAAATCATTAGTGTTCAGATGACATCTAAAATCATGGGCCTGAATAGGATTACCCAATAAGTAAGAGAAAAAAAGGTTTTTGACCAGGATGAAAACTGGGTTTTACAGAGCTTGAAGCTTCAGAAATTTGGTGATTATTTTTTGATAAAATAATAGGCAATTAAAAGAATCAAGTACGAAGTTTTGAAGGGGTCCTATTCATATTGAGAACTTCAAAGCTTGAATTTTGTTAACACTATGGTAAATCTGCTTGTGGTTGGGAAGTTGGGGGATAAGCAGCAGAGTAGATTAAGCAGTTGCCAGCTTCTAAAAGGAAACTAAAAAGTGGTATTCCAGAATCAAAGTAGTGAAAGTGTTTCAAGGAGGCAAGAGTAGTCCACTGATTCAAATGATGATGACTCAACAGATAAGATGAAGACAAATAATGGACCATCAGGTTAGGTGACACTGTGGAACTTGACAAAGAGTAGTGTTGGCTGGTGTAGCAGGAGCAAAATCCTAGGTGGGATAGATTTAGACACATAAGTGGAGAGTAAATAAGGAGCAGTGAGTTTTCTGCAAAGAAAGGAGATCTATGGAACAGTTCAAAGGGATGGATACATCAAGGGATAAATTTAAGGATCGCTCATATATGTGTGGCTTGATTTACTGTATAACTAACGTTTAGATTACCTGAAAACAACCTATATTAAATGCAAGAACATGAGGTTAAAAACAAGGACAGACCATTTCTTTTTAATAAGAATATAGCTCTAAATACAACATGCCATTTTCCCCAGATTTCTCCTATTTCCTGAAATACATAAAGCTACGTATGTGTAATGACAGAACAGATCTTTAGTACAAGCCAAATATCTTGTGAGAGAGACTTTCAGCTAAATGTTTTTGTTTTTGTGTTTATTTATTTATTTATTTGTAGAGACAGGATTTTACTACGTTGCCAAGGGTGATCTCACACTTCTGGCCTCAAGCAATTCTCTCACCTCAGATTCCCAAAATACTGAGATTACAGGAACAAGCCACCATGACCAGCTATGCTTTTGTGGTTACTATAAGAAATATATAGTTCTTGTAAATGGTCAACTTTATCGAAGTATAATTTCCATTCAATATAAGTATATATTAATACTTCAATGAGTATTGACAAATATATACACCCATGTGAGCATCATTCTGATCAAGATACACATTTTCATCACCTTCAAAAATTGCTGGTATCCCTATTCAATCAACTTTGCACAATACTCACTCCAGTCAACCACTCATGTTTTCTGTCACCAAAAGATTAGGTTTAAATGTTGTAGGACTCTATATAATTGAAATCCTACCGAATGTACTCATGTGTGTGGCTTCTTTGCCACTATGTTGATTTGGGTATTAGAGTTTCACTACTGGTATTGCTGAATAGTATTTTGTTGTATATGTATCCTACAATTTGCCTATTCATTTATATTCTAATGGACATTTGGATTGAACCAAATTTTTGGAGTTTTCGTGGAACTCCTATGAATACCATATAAATTTTCTTGTGAGTATAAATTTTTATTTCTTTGGGTAAGTACCTGGAAGAATAATCTGTATGTCATACAATAAATATATGGTTAACTTTATTAACTAACTGCTCAATCGTTTTTGAAGGTAGTCATAATATTTTACCTTCCCATCAAAACTTTGTGAGAATGACAGTGATTCCACATCTTTAGATTTGTTAAAGAGGTATCCCATAACAGTTAGTTAGAAATATTCCAAGTCTCTAAATTTTATAAACTGGCCTTTGTGAAATTATACATATGAAGTTGATTTTTTGAAAGGAATTGAGTCAAATGTAAAGGATACTTACCTAATGTTTTCTTGTGATAATCAACTTTGTCAATGAAAACTACCATACTAGAGAACCTGTTACTGTTCTTGATCTAATTAAGAAGTAGTGTACAATGGACTATTGTAAATGCTCTGTAAGATCTTGAAAAAACAAATGTTGTCTGACTATGGAACTTAACAATGGGTGCTTCAGTGGATCCTCTCAAATGAAAATGCTGTGGTTACAAACAATGTCATGACACCATTAATCAGGGATTAAGAAATTATTACTTAATTACATTCAGTAGTAAATACAGGTACAACTATGAGAACATATTTCTTTAGAAACAAAGACACTTTATTGGCAAAGTGTTTATTTGCCAATAAACTGTGTTCTCATTTTTATAACTAAAATTATTTTCTTTCAGAGGAAAGCTTATTTTTGTAACCATAAAAATATATTTTTTTTCATTGAAACTCATTTGTGCTTGGATGTATTTGTATAAATTGCTTCATTTATGAATTCCTTTATTTTTTTTCAAGGAAAGTAAAGCAGATGCTGTGGAATACCATGTTACATATCACTCTGGCCCACCTTTGAGTTTATCCGCAGCTACAACTGACAGTTCCCATTCAAGCCAGTTGCTTTCACACTGAGGCCTGTTTGCTTCAATTTTGAGGGTGTTCTTGTTTATCTCTGAAACCACGGGTAATCTTCAATTAAGGAAGGATGTGGGTTGATGGATAAACACCCAACTGGGACTGTTCTGAACCATCTTCTATTGATTACTCAGGGGATCCCAGCAGGACTAAGCCACACTTGCTTCCTGTTATGATCTGCTCCTTGACATTGACTTCCAATGTGTGGCTTTCCTCCTTTCCCTGTTCCACTTTTCTTGCTCCTTCACTTGTGCTTCCTGGAATCATCTCCGAAAAAACTGACTTGTCTCAGTGTCTATTTCTGTGAGAAGTCACACAAAGAACCAAAACTTATTAAGTGACAATAAAGGTCTCATTCATTCATTCATTCATTCAGCAAAGACTTATTGCATCCTTACAATCTCCCAGGCATGTTGCTTGTCCTCAGATAGCTAACAATTTACTGGTGATGACTGACATTGAACAAGTGATTATAAGTGTATATAGACTAGTGCTGTAAAGACTAGAACATCAACTCTGTGAGGGCAGAGCTTTTGTCTGTATAGTTCTACTCCCCCTTCTCCCAGGCATTACTATAATTCCAATGTCAAAAAAATTTCCTGACAAATAGTAGTTGCAAAGAAGTGAATGAATGCTAAGGCTTAAACTAGAAACCTTTAGCAATTACAAAGTATCATTACAAGTAAAGGAGAGTGGGAAAGCCATAAAAAATGTAAGTTTAATTTTCTGACTTACTGGGTAGCTACAGGCAGAAAAACACTAGCAAAGAAAAGTAATTCAGTAGATCCTTTGGAGCATCAAGACAAAGGTTGTTGCTTGGACATCTTTTCCTTCTAAATTAAGGGACAACAGGCTACAGACCGTCACAAAGTATCACGTATAATATGCCCCTGCATTGGTTTGCCAGGGCTGCTGTTGCAAAGTATCACAATCTGAGTGGCTCAAACAACTTTTTGTCTCACAGTTTTAGGGAATAAAAGTCAAAGAGTAAGGCGTTGGCAGAGCTGAGTTCTATCTGAGGGCACTAGGGAAAGATCTGTTCCATGCTCCTTTCCTGACTTCTGGTGTGTGGCTGGCCATATTTGGCATTCCTTGGCTTGTAGATGCATCACTCAGGTCTTCACCTTCATGTTCATATGAAGTTCTCTCTGCATGTATGTCTATCTACAAATGTCCTCTTTTTATAAGAACACTGGTCATATTGGATTTGAGACCCATCCTACTCCAGAATAACCTCATCCTACTTAATTACATCTGCAACAATTCTATTTTCAAACAGGGCCACATTTTATAGTACTGTGGGTTAGAACTTCAACCTATGAATTTATATGGGAATAATTCAACATATAACACAACCCTTTCCTTCAACCTTGGAGCTGAATGGAGAGAGGTCCTTAGAATATAGTATATAGCAGGTGAGACTCACCAATAAAGATGCTATTACTTTAGGTTTTCATGATGACAGGTATGGCTTGAAGGTATCCTTTTCATATTATTACATGTAATAACAATAGATGGTAATTGCCTTTGGATAGGCAAATTCACCAGTAGCTATTGTTTAGTGTAAGACAATCCACATATTAAAGAGAACTACATCAATTTGTTTCTAACTAATCCACTACTCAAAAATCCAGATGTTTGAGTAATAATGAATTTATTAGGCAAGGTTTTTTAATAATTTGCTCAATCTTAGTATTTTTTCTTTTATTATAAATCTAAAATAATTTTATCTTATCTCATGACTATTAAAGTCCACATTTTTTAAACCAAATTATTTGTTTCTCCCTAAGTCCTCTGCAATATCTAAATAAAATAAGGTTTTCATTTTAATATATTTTGATCTGTCTTTATTTTATTGCTTCCATAGAATTTTGGAAATACCGTTTATTGAATTGTTTTTCAATAAAACCTAAGTGGATGCTGGGAAAGAAGTAGAAAGGTCATCAATTATAAACTAGAAATACTGTAATCAATTTTTTGAGATAGTTAAATATTTAATAAATAATAAATTCATATAAAAACAGAGGTAAAATACTATAATATAAATGGGCATAAATAACTGAAATATTTTTGGTAATGATTACAAAATATCTTAGCATATTTAATAATGCCAATCAAAACCAAAATAAGCTCTTTAACATAAATGTTATTATTTAAAGTCAAATGTAAGTATGAAAACTGAATTATAAATTTAATCTCAGTAAGAAGCTAAGTATGCTTATTGTAATATTCTTTTTTAAACAATCTCCTTTTTTTTAGCTGAATAAGCCATACCTCAAAACAGAGATAACATAATTAATAAACAAAGATTTTTGGCAGCTGATTACTAGATATATACGCAGTTTGTTTTTGCCTCTGGAGTTTCAGAATATTGTTAAATTATGCTTATCAAAAGAATAAAACAGCTTATCCAACGATGCCTGACAAAACAACAATCCATCATACAGAATTTACTTCAGAAATTACCATGTTTCAGAGCATGATTTCTCTGTGACCTAGAATTAATTGAAGAATTGATGCAAGAATCATCATAAATACAAAAAAGTGACAGAAACTGATCTCTTTGAGGTCAACAGAGTTTTGATGAAGAAGCCTGTGATGTCTTCCAAAGGGCAATAGCCAGACTAAAGGTCTCCCAGTTTTGTTCTCTGTTTGATCTTTTGATCTCTACTCAATGTTTCAATGTCATTACCCAAGAGTAAGAAAGAAAGGTCATTTTTTCCTTTAAATTCTAAGCTCTTTAATTTCAGTATGTTTTTGTTTCTCTTTCTTTTTGTAGTATCAATTTGTCTCACCTGATCCTCAGTAGTCCAAAATCCTTAGACTGGCAATAATGTACAGACAAAGAATTTGCTCTAAAAGAACGAAGTCCAACAGTGTGGTATAGTCATTAAAACATTCATGGACTTTGCAGCCAGGTGAAACTTGCCTCTGTTCCCAATTCTATTTCTATTTCACTAGGTGACTAAATCAATTGCTTAACTTTTCTTTGGGTTTGATCAAAGTAACATGAAATAATACTCGTTCCTTTTTTAACATTTTTTTCTGTGCAATAGTAATCCTTATCAATGTCAGATGTGTGCTTTAGGCTTGCTAGGGAAAAGTTCATGATTCTGGTAATTGAAAAAAGAAAAATATTAATATTATTCTTCATATTAGCCTATACATAGGGTTTTTTTTTATAGTATCCATTGTACTGTTGTTTCATGTTTCATTTGCAAGTAAATATTGCTAAATGAGCATGCTGTATGAAGTGAAATGTTGCAAGTTATGTTAACTATGCATCTGTAATGTATTACTTTAACTCCTGTGGTATAGTCAGAAAAGACCATAGACCTCATCTGTTGTCTAATTTCCAATTATGTCACTGCAGGACTGGAATAGATTGATGGCAAAAGGCAAAAATGAGGAAACACTAACGTTAAATGAAAGATTATATTGGTGGGAAACAATAAGTGATTCTCTGCTGAATGATGACAGCTGGAAAGTAGCTCTGAATTGCACCCTTCTCTAAATTGCAAAGGTCAAATACTGTTCATCCCAAACACAGACCACATCTAACACATCCCTGTAACTCTATGATCTTACGATGTAATAATTGTTTGTAGGTTTATTCCCAGTAGAAATTATGCATGTGCAGGCAGACCTATCCCAATAAAATACCTATTTTACCTATTTTATTGTGATAATACAATATTAACTTAGTCTCCTATAGTTTTAAAAAGTCAGCTCTGACTTTACACACACACACACACACACACACACACACGTTGAGTAGCACGCTTGCATCAATTATATATATTAGCTTTTTCATAGATGAATTGTATGTTCAGACATCTTGATAAATGATAAAATGTTTGAATATATATATTTTTCTGTTTCAAGAAGTTTAATTTACAGACCGAGCAGAGTGCCTGATAAAGTGATGAAAAATGATGAAGAAACTAGGGAAACAGATGCCAAAGTAGGACTGGGAACACGTTTTGAAATAGGATGAAATCAATATTTATATAGAATATTTTGGGACATGCTGAAAATGATCAATAAACGTGACTAGGGTCTTCTACCTCACAATCTAAATGGAAAAAATGTCTGAATTCTTCTAGTAGCCACAGATATCTACCTAAATATTACTTAATATAAAAATCAAAAATACATTGTAGTGCCTTGCACTGAAACATTCAAGAAATGTCTTTTGACTGACCTATGGCATGGATAATATGACAAGAAATAATGAATGAATGAATTCTGCCATGGTTTAAGTACGTCCCCCAAAGTGCATGTATTGGAAACTTAATCCCCAATACTACAAGTGTTGGGAGATAGGACTTTAAGAGATGGTGTTATTCTTAGAGTGGGTTAGTTATTGCAGAAATGGGTTCCTGATGAGTTCAGCCATCATTCACCCTTCCAACATGCTTTCTTGGCCTTCTGCCTTCCACCATGGAATAACGCAAGAAGGACCTTGCCAAGATGTTAACCCCTTGACTTTGTACTTGCGAGCCTCCAGAGCTATGAACCAAATACATATTTGTTTATCATAAATTACTGAGTCTTATTTTGTTATAGCCATACAAAACAAACTAAGTCAATTCATTGTTCCATAGGAAAAACAAATAGCTTTTATAATTGCTTTAGTTATGAGTTCAAAATATAATGCCTGAAGTCACATAGCTGCTAAAAGTCATTTTTTAAACTCAATCCTGTTTATTTAGAATACTCTAATTTTTTTAGAAAATAGTTTTAACATTATTGATTTGGGATGAGAAAAATAACATTTTCTGTGTGATGGTCTTTTCATGAATTTTTATAGAATCTCCTACCTGAACTTTCTCTTAATATTCTTTTCTCTTTCTCTCTGGGGAACCATTCTTCTATGGACCTACTTCTTCAAGAGAAACAATTAATTTAACAAAAGACAAGGACTAATGCTGTTACTATGTATATCCTTGTGCATTGAAAACTAGAAAATCATAGTAGGTGGATTTATAAACATTATTGCTGTTTTGCACTGTAGGAAACTTGCAATTTGGTCAAGATCCACATTTAATTCCTGTCTTTATATTCACATCTCTGTAATATTTTCTCCTTGGCATCTTTAAAAGCTATTGTATACAAAAGAATTCTTTTAATAATCAGTTTGCCTTTAAGCCTTACTATAACCCCCAAATTGCTTTAGATAGGTAAAGAGGTAGGTAGCACTATAGATAAATAATAGAAATAATAGCATTGTGCCACATGATTTGTTACTCCACTGCAGATTATATCTTGTAACTTATGAGAAGAAAGCTTTAAATGAGTTTCCAGGGTCATAACCCTATTGTGATGAAAACTATACACACAATTCTCAGTGTTCTTACTTTATTTTTGTAACAAAATATTCCATTTTGTGCAATAAAATATTAAGTTAAATCTCCTATAGTTTTAAAAAGTCGATACTGATTATTGTATATGTATGTTGAGGAGCAGTGTTGCATCAGTTATATATATTACTTTTTTCACAGCTGAATTTTATATTCAGACATCTTGATAAATGATTAAACCTTTGAATATATGTATTTTTCTGTTTCAAGAAGTTCAAAAACACTACCAATAAAATGAAACCTAATAAAAATACTGTTATTTAAGCAATATACAACTTTCTGTCTTTCTAAATATAACCGTATATAGTACATATAAAATTATCTATGGTAGTTCCACAAAGTAAGTGAGAGCTGCAATTGTGAAAACATCAGTCTCAATTAGTACACAAATTACTTTATAAAAAGTCTAAAATTAATTTGTTCACTGGAAATTATATATATATGTGTGTGTGTGTGTGTGTGTGTGTGTATATATATATATAGTATACAATTTCTTAGCTTATCAAATAATGCCAAAGGAGATATACAGATATATCTCCTTTGTGTAGTAGGCATAAATTCTACAGGTGACTATAGGGGAAAAGTACAGATTATTTTCTTGATATTTCTTAATGTTTTTAATGTGGTCATATCCTCAAAATCAAGGCTCCTTTCTGTTTTAAAATAGACATTTAAAATTATTCTGTCTCACAACTGGGTAAAATAAGGCAAAGAAACTATGTCCAGGTCTTGTTATTTGTTTAAACTGAAATATATTAACATATGGCCACAATATGATTTTTCCCAGAAATATTCAAAATGGTGTTTAATAATTAGTCACTCTTCATTTATCTGTTTTGTCCTGCATTTGATGATTATTTTAGTGCTAAATGTCTCCTATTATTCTATGTTCAATGTCTAGAACAAAAATGTGTAGCAACAGTTTGTTTGCCCTCTCAATGATCAAAGTAAAATCATCAGGGTAAGGAGGAATGTAGGATTTCTGAGATGGCTAAGAGAGGAAAAATTAATTCTAAATAGAAGTGAATATGTGCTTTTAATGATGACAGAAATAAGGCTAACACCCTCAAAGAAATGGCACTGTGTGTGCATAACAGGTTCTCACTAATTAGAGCTCCACCCATCTCATTTCAATTCAGTCCCTATTGCCAGTTAGTCCGAAACTTCTAAGAATAAGTCTTAAAATAGTGATCAAGAAGTTGCATATAACAAGGTGTAGCAAGTCAGCAGAAATTTGTTTGCACTGTGAGTATCTCAGGGTGGGCGATAGGTGGAGAATTACTGGTTAATCACTGTGTGGGTCCTCGGAACTTTCCTGATTAACCAAATTTGCTGGTATAAGAGGCATGCTTCAGTTTTTTAACTGTGACAGCAGCTGGCAGCATGCTACAAAAGACCTAGGCAGTAATCACCCACTCACTCTGTGAAAGCCAAAAGGAAAACCTCTTCAGATGAAGCCCTGAAGGGTTTCATGCCTCAGAACTGCTAAGATTTTGCAGTTGGAATGATTTTAGAGAAATTTACAAGGAAAACTTCATTATGAATCTCTCATACACCGTCTCCCCTGAGAAGCTTATCACTGTTTGTCAACTGCAACAGAAAGCATAATGCTTTTTTATTAATAGGGTTCTTTTTTTTTCCAAAGGGATTGTTGTAAAATACCATGATTAATTGAAGATTTCTTTTTACTTCTGATTTGCCTGATTGACACAAGTAACCCTTATTAATTTCCCCAGATGCTGAAAGCAGTGGTAGCAAAGAAACACAAGACAATGCATTATTTATTCTGATATTCAGTGGTCATTTTCATCCTTGTCACAAATATTAATTTAATGAGGCCACATTACCATGCTTTTCACGAACTCTGACATGGCCGGGGGTAGGAGTGTTGATAAAACTGATTAAACTCTCTAGATGATGCACATTTACTCAAATTCACATTTGGATGCTTAATATACTTGCCATTCATTGTGCCATATATAATGTATCTCTTCTTATCAGTTGCATTTAAAAAATGATAAAACAAAATAATTATGCCCAAAAAGTTAGAAAAGCTCACCAAATGCATGATATCTTCAACTGCTTGCTATTTAAAGTAATTTGACCATGGCAGATTTAAACTTTTATGGATTTGGTAGGTTTTTGCTTTACTCATTTGTTTAGAGAGCATAATTTTTTAAATCAACCTTTCATTTGTAGCATAGTAGCTCATATCCAAGAATACTGTGTGCCACCTTATCAGTTACATTTTGTTAAGTATTGTAGGTTCTACTAAAATATGTTAATTAATCTTTAATAAAATATGATTTATGTC
The DNA here is from genome assembly GCF_024542745.1 of Macaca thibetana thibetana. Classification (NCBI taxonomy): domain Eukaryota; kingdom Metazoa; phylum Chordata; class Mammalia; order Primates; family Cercopithecidae; genus Macaca; species Macaca thibetana. Next base: position 66,914,007 of record NC_065585.1, read on the forward strand.
TTTATACATGGCATACATTCTAGAACTCTTCCCTCTATGAACTCTTATTTTCAGTTAATATATAAGTATATGCACATTAGAAATATTTAAAAAACAAATCTAACTGTACGTATTTCATTAAAGATGGTCAGGCTATGGTGAATTTTTGAAGAAAACATTTATGTGAGTACTGTTTTTTCTTTTCCTCAAATACAAGCTCAAAACATTCACTTCAAACTGCTGAAATCATCAGTGATAAATAATAGTCTTAGAAAATCTGGCATTGTGCTGATTTTAAGGACCTTATGTTTTCAGAAAACTGGAAATATGTCATCCAATATTTTTAAGTATCTAACCTCCATGTGACTCTCAGAATTATTTCTCTAAAATACAAACCTAATCATAAGACTCCACTTTTATAATGTATTAATTAAATTATTTAAAAAAATTCTTACCAAGATGTGATATTCTAAAAATCTCTTGACATTATATATACAGTTGCCATTTACTATCCTGGCAGATCCCTTTTTGTTTACTTTCTCTGAATCAGTCTGAAAAGGCCACTTCTTACATAACCTTCTCTGTGACTCTTTATCGGACATCCTATGACCTCATCTGTCTGGCTTCAGTGCCCAAAAGAACCCTGAGTGCTACACGGCACTATATGACATCACTGCAATGCAATTACTTGCTGGCAAGTTAACACTGACCCTGAGTTCCTCCAGAACAGGGAGAACTTTGCATCTACACTGTCCATCATAGTGTGTGACACAGAGGGATGTATGGATAACTGAAATGATGACTGCATTATCAACTTATTTATCAATGCCAATGAGAATTGCCTATAAAGGTCACTTCTGTAGGCAGGCCATAAGAAATTGGGTGAAATTTGTCACAGGATCATCTATAACAAATGAATAAAGAGGAGTATTATCAATAGGAAAGCTAGCAGCTGGCTGCTTCTTCATCTAGAAAGCTGCAGTCTGCCATGTCACAGGAAACATGGCTCCAAGCTGCCTTGTGTATTCCAGGTAAGAGACAATCTAGACTGCCAATCAGTGAGGACAGATTGGAGGGAGGGATATTGGGCCAGGGGTCTGGAACTATGAGCTGCACTGGAAAATCCACAGAGGCCCGACGGCTCAGAAGCAGAGGAGAAGTGCATGGCCTTCTGCTCCACAGCAGAGTGCTCAGCTCTCTCTTTGGGAATTAAATTAAAACTTACCCTATCCTCAGCTTCACATGTCTGCCTGCCTCACCAGACTTCGTGCACCAAAGAGCCTAGAGCCATCCTTCTTCCTTGTCACTATTTCTATCCTTCCAAGCAGAACCCTTAAGTATAATAAGGGTGCATGTGCTGGTTGAAAAACCCTTAAGTATAACAAGGGTGCATGTGCATGTGCATGTGCTGGTTGAAGAGTTAACACATGTTGAATGACCTCTAGATGCCAGACACTATTAAGGTGCTTTCTAATTTTGATCCTCACAACCGCCATTTGAAGTGGGTACTGCCTTTTCCTTTTTATGTGAAAAGACTGAATATACATGCATTATTTGTGTAAGTTAAATCAGGTGATATTTTTATTTCATGTGTACGTATTTAACTATCTTATGAGGCTCCCAGCCATGCTACTTCATGTATGAGCAGGGTTTCAGCTTCCCATCTATGTGCCCTGGTTATTCACAAGTGAGAATGGAAGAATAAGGCTGAAGGTGAAGGCAGCTTCCCATCTATGTTCCCCCGTTATTCACAAGTGCCTCCAAGGAAAACCTCCCATTGCGTTCAAACCAGTCTGTGTGCCATGGTCTACTACAATGCTTGCTTCTCTTCCTTCCCTGTTACTCGTCCATGTACTCCATTGCTGCTACTGCTCATCACAAAATCTGTTGTCTCCAGATGTTTATCAAACTTTCAATTCTTGGGTTAAGAGAAGGATGCTGGGTCCTGCACCTCAAGAGGGAAGGAGAGATGTACTGATTCCTGTAATATTGAGGACCATGTCTTTCCACCTCCTTTACTTTCACTGGCTAGCTGTGTTTTCTGACTATGTTGGGGTAGAAATTGAAGGATGGATGGCAGGGAGCAGACACAGAAAGGCTTAGAAAGTCAATAAAAGCTTATTCACTCAATAAATACATACCATCCTAAACCCCTACTCAGTTCTAGGCATTTTTCTAAGCATTTTGGTGTGTGGGCTTTTAGGAGCTGGCCTCTGCCTTCACCTTCAGCCTTATTCTCTGACTTCAGCCTCATCTATCTCTATGCCTTTGTGCCTCCCATCCCTCCATTCGTCTTCTCACACCTGTCTAATTCTTTCTCTTTTCAAATTCAGCTCAATTTGTTTTTACTTCTGGAAAGTAAAAAACAAAGTTTGTACTTCTGGAACTTTCATAATTCCCTCTCTGTCTAGCTCAAGACTTAAGAAAGATGTTTGGATGACTATCTCTATAAATGGCCCTGTAACCTTGATGGTTTATTTTCATGACATTATATTAGATAAAAATGAAGTTTTCTATAAGTTTAAGAAATTTACTTAATAATCGACAGGATTTTTGTAATACTGACCCTTACTTATAAGTAAATTGCTGTTCACTTTTTATTTCTACCACATTAGCTTCATATTAAGTTCTAAATGATTATAATTTATTTTCATTTTTTTCCTTCATTAGAAGCAATTCTAATGAAGTCTAAGAAGCCTCCTATCTCATTATCTTACATTTACTCTATAATAACTAGCAACATAAAAAAAAACCAAACTACCTAGAAAACTACAGTCTGTAAATATATCTACTAATGTTCTATATACGGCAATACATGTTTATATGTAACTGACTCTTTTTGTTGGTTTGTTTGTTTGAGACAGGCTTTCACTCTGTTGCTCAGGTTGGAGTGCAGTATCACCAACATGGCTCACTACAACTTTGAACTCCTGGATTAAGTGATTCTCTGCCTTCAGCTTCTGGAGTACCTGGGACTACAGGCATATGGACCACACCTAGTTAATTGTTTAAATTGTTTTTTTTTTTTTTTTTTTTTTTGTAGAGATGGAGCCTCGCTGTGTTGCCCAGGCTGAACTCAAATTCATGACCTCAAGCAGTCCTCCCTCCTCAGCTCCCCAAATCACTGGGATCACAGGTATGAGCCACTGTGTTTGGCTTTTGACATTTTAATAATGTTATGTAAATGTCCTTGATTTATATGCATTATTTAGGTTTAGTTTTAGTATAAATATTTACTGAGGAATCAATTAAGGGGTTATCTATGGATAGTTCCCATGTGGAAAAATAATGAGAGCAAACATTATATAGAGAGTAGTTACTATGTTCCAGAAACTGCCTTAAATAATTTACATTTATTATTTTTAGTCCACACTCAAACATCCTATAATGTAGGAACTATTGATAGTCTCATTATATAGGAAATACAGTAAAAAGCATGAAGTTTAAGTGACTCGTCCAAAATCACAAGACAAGCAAATGGCCTGGTGAGGAGTTGAAAGTAGGCACTATTGGTAGAAAGACAATACTGGTAGAAAGACAATGGTATGTGTGTTGAATTAGATGGAAATTTAACTTGCATTTCTTTAACACTAAAATCAACATTTTTGTGAAATGTTTCAGTGTGCTCAGTGCTAAAAGGAAATATCATACCTTCAGCTGTTCAGAATAAGAGCAGACAAAAATTTTTATAACATATACTACAGTGTATTTATACTTGCTTTTTGAGGCTTCAAGTGGATTGAATCATCATTAAGTTGTTAAGGGTTATGGAGGCTGACTTAATTTTAGTATCTCCGTATTATTTACCCTATACATTACTCCTTCTTAATCTCAGAAAATGAAAGAATATAAGGATTTCCATTTTGCCGGGGGCTGGGGGGGGCCTTCCAAGATGGCCAAATAGGAACAGCTCTGATCTGTAGCTCCCAGCATGATTGACAGAAAAGATGGGTGATTTCTGCATTTCCAACTGAGGTACCTGGTTCATCTCACTGGGACTGGTTGGACAGTGGGTGTAGCCCATGGATGGTGAGCCGAAGCAGGGTAGGGCGTTGCCTTACCTGGGAAGTGCAAGGGGTTGGGGGATTTCCCTTTCCTAGCCAAGAGAAGCTGTAACAGACTGTACCTGGAAAAATGGGACACTCCCACCCAAATACTGTGCTTTTCCCAAGATCTTAGCAACTGGCAGACAAGGTAATTCTTTCCTGCGTCTGGCTTGGCAGCTACCACGCCCACAGAGCCGTACTCACTGTTAGCACAGCAGTCTGAGATTGATCTGTGAGACAGCAGCCTGTCTGGGGAGGGGAGTCTGCCATTACTGAGGCCTGAGTAGGTAAACAAAGCCACCAGGAAGCTCAAACTGGGCGGAGCCCAACACAGCTCAACAAAACCTACTGCCTCTAGACTCCACCTCTATCAGGGCATAGCTGAACAAAAGGGAGCAGACAACCTCTGCAGACTTAAACGTCCCTGTCTGACAGCTCTGAAGAGAGCAATAGTTTTCCCAGCACAGTGTTTGAGCTCTGAGAACAGACAGACTGCCTCCTCAAGTGGGTCCCTGACCCCTGTGCAGCATAACTAGGTGACACCTCCAAGTAGAGGCCAACTGGCACCTTATACAAGAAGCTGCCCCTCTGGGACGAAGCTTCCAGAGGAAGGATCAGGCAGCAATATTTGCTGTTCTGCAATATTTGCTGTTCTGCAGTCTCCACTGGTGATATACAGGTAAACAGGGTTTGGGGTGGAACTCCAGCAAACTCCAACAGACCTGCATCTAAGGGACCTGACTTTTAGGAGAAAATGTAACAGACAGAAAGAATGGCATCAACACCAACAAAAAGTCATGTACACCAAAACCCCATCTGTTGGTCACCCACATCAAAGACCAAAGGTAGATAAAACCACAAAGATGGGGAGAAACCAGAGCAGAAAAGCTGAAAATTCTAAAAATCAGAGCACCTCTTCTCCTCCAAAAGATCGCAGCTCCTTGCCAGCAATGGAACAAAGCTGGACGGAGAATGACTTTGCCAAGTTGACAGAAGTAGACTTCAGAAGGTTGGTAATAATAAACTTCTCAGAGCTAAAGGAGGATGTTCGATCCCATCACAAGGAAACTAAAAATCTTGAAAAAAGATTAGGCAAATGGCTAACTAGAATAAACAGTGTAGAGAAGACCTTAAATGACCTGATGGAGCTGAAAACCATGGCACGAGAACTTCGTGATGCATGCACAAACTTCAGTAGCCAATTCGGTCAAGTGGACGAAAGGGTATCAGTGATTGAAGATCAAATTAATGAAATAAAGTGGGAAGACAAGGTTAGAGATAAAAGTGTAAAAAGAAGTGAACAAAGCCTCCAAGAAATATGAGACTTTGTGAAAAGACCAAATCTACATTTGGTTGGTGTACCTGAAACTGATGGGGAGAATGGAACCAAGTTGGAAAACACTCTTCAGGATATTATCCAGGAGGATGTCCCCAACATAGCAAGGTAGGCAACATTCAAATTCAGGAAATGCAGAGAACACTTCTAAGATACTCCTCGAGAAAAGCAACCGCAAGACACATAATTGTCAGATGCCCCAGGGTTGAAATGAAGTGAAAAGTGTTAAGGGCAGTCAGAGAGAAAGATCAGGTTACTCACAAAAGGAAGCCCATTAGACTAACAGCAGGTATCTCAGCAGAAACCCTACAAACCAGAAGAGAGTGGGGGCCAATAATCAATTATTCTTAAAGAAAAGAAATTCCAACCCAGAATTTCATATCTAGCCACACTAAGTTTCATAAGTGAAGAAGAAATAAAATCCTTTACAGACAAACAAATGCTGAGAGATTTTGTCACCACTAGGCCTGCCTTAGAAGTGCTCCTGAAGGAGCACTAAACATGGAAAGAAACAACTGATAACAACCACTGCAGAAACAGTCCAAACTGTAAAGACCATCGATGCTAGGAAGAAACTGTATCAATTAACAGGCAAAATAACCAGTGAACATCATAATGACAGGATCAAATTCACATATAACAATATTAACATTAAATATAAATGGGCTAAATGCCCCAATTAAAAGACACAGACTGGCAAATTGGATAAACAGTCAACACCCATCAGTGTGCTGTATTCGGGAGACCCATCTCAACTGCAAAGACGCACATGGGTTCAAAATAAAGGGATGGAGGAAGATCTAACAAGCAAATGGAAAGCTAAAATAGAGCAGGGGTTGCAATCTTAGTCTCTGATAAAACAGACTTTAAGCCAACAAAGATCAAAAGAGACAAAGAAGGCCATTACATAATAGTAAAGGGATCAATTCCACAAGAAGACCTAACTATCCTAAATATACATGCACCCAATACAGGAGCACCCAGATTCATAAAGCAAGTCCTTAGAGACCTACAAAGAGACATAGACTCCCACACAATAATAATGGGAGACTTTAACACCCCACTGTCAATATTAGATAGATCAACATGACAGAAGGTTAACAAGGATAGCCAGGACCTGAACTCATCTCTGCAACATGCAGACCTAATAAACATCTACAGAACTCTCTACCCCAAATCAACAGACTATACATTCTTCTCAGCATTGCATTGCACTTATTCTAAAATTGACCACATAATTGGAAGTAAAGCACTCCTCAGCAAATGTAAAAGAACAGAAATCACAACAAACTGTCTCTCAGACCACAGTGCAATCAAATTAGAACTCAGGATTAAGAAACTCAATCAAAACCACACAACTACATGGAAACTGAACATCTTGCTCCTGAATGACTACTGGATAAGTAAAGAAATGAAGGCAGACATAAAGATTTTCTTTGAAACCAATGAGAACAACGAAACAACATACCAGAATCTCTGGGACACATTTAAAGCAGTGTGTAGAGGGAAATCTATAGCACTAAATGCCCACAAGAGAAAGCAGGAAAGATCTAAAATTCACATCCTAATATCACAATTAAAATAATTACAGAAGGAAGAGCAAACAAATTCAAAAGCTAGCAGAAGGCAAGAAATAACTAAGATGAGAGCAGAACTGCAACAGAGACACAAAAAACCCTTCAAAAAATCAATGAATCCAGGAGCTGGTTTTTTGAAAAGATCAACAAAATTGATAGACTGCTAGCAAGACTAATAAAGAAGAAAAGAGAGAAGAATCAAATACACACAATAAAAAAATGATAAAGGGGATATCACCACCAATCTCCAGAAATAAAAACTACCATCAGAGAATACTATAAACACCTCTGTGCAAATAAACTTGAAAATCTAGAAGAAATGGACAAATTCCTGGACACATACACCCTCCCAAGACTAAACCAGGAAGAAGTTGAATCTCTGAATACCCCAATAACAGGCTCTGAAATTGAGGCAATAATTAATAGACTACCGACAAAAAAAGCCCAGAACCAGACAGATTCAGAGCCAAATTCTACCAGCGGTACAAAGAGGAGCTGGCACCATTCCTCCTGAAACTATTCCAATCAATAGAAAAAGAAGAATCCTCCCTAACTCATTTTATGAGGACAACATTATCCTGATACCAAAGCCTGACAGAGACAAAACAACAACAAAAAAAGAGAATTTTAGATCAATATCCCTGATGAACATCAATGTGAAAATTCTCAGTAAAATACTGGCAAACCAAATCCAGCAGCACATCAAAAAGCTTATCCACCACAATCAAGTTGGCTTCATCCCTGGGATGCAAGGCTGGTTCAACATACACAAATCAATAAATGTAATCCATCACATAAACAGAACTAATGACAAAAACCACATGACTATCTCAATAGATGCAGAAAAGGCCTTTGACAAAATTCAACAGCCTTTCATGCTAAAAACTCTCAATAAACTAGGTATTGATGGAACGTATCTCAAAATAATAAGAGCTATTTATGACAAACACACAGTCAATATCATACTGAATGGGCAAAAACTGGAAGCATTCCCTTTGAAAACTGGTGCAAGACAGGGATTCCTTCTCTCACCACTCCTATTCAACATAGTGTTGGAAGTTCTGGCCAGGGCAATCACGCAAAAGAAAGAACAAAAAAGGGTATTCAATTAGGAAACGAGGAAGTCAAATTGTCCCTGTTTGCAGATGACTTGACTGTATATTTAGAAAACCTCATCATCTCAGCCCCAAATCTCCTTAAGCTGATAAGAAACTTCAGCAGTCTCAGGATACAAAATCAATGTGCAAAAATCACAAGCATTCCCATACGCCATTAACAGACAGAGAACCAAATCATGTGTGAACTCCCATTCACAATTGTTACAAAGAGAATAAAATACCTAGGAATCCAACTTACAAGGGATGTGAAGGACCTCTTCAAGGAGAAATACAAACTACTGCTCAATGAAATAAAAGAGGACACAAACAAATGGAAGAATATTTCATGCTCCTGGATAGGAAGAATCAGTATCATGAAAATGGCCATACTGCCCAAAGTAATTTATAGATTCAATGCCATCCCCATCAAGCTACCAATGACTTTCTTCATAGAATTGGAAAAAACTACTTTAAAGTTCATATAGAACCAAAAAAGAGCCCACATTGCCAAGACAATCCTAAGCCAAAAGAACAAAGTTGGAGGCATCACCGTACCTGACTCCAAACTATACCACAAGGCTACAGTAACCAAAACAGCATGGTACTGGTACCAAAACAGATATATAGACCAATGGAACAAAACCGAGATCTCAGAAATGACACCACACATCTACAACCAACTGATCTTTTACAAACCCAACAACAACAATAAATGGGGAAAGGATTCCCTATTTAATAAATGGTGCTGGGAAAACTGGCTAGCCATATGGAGAAAGCTGAAACTGTATCCCTTCCTTACACCTTATACAAAAATTAATTCAAGATGGATTAAAGACTTATATGTTAGGCCTAAAACCATAAAAACCCTAGGAGTAAACCAACGCAATACCATTCAGGACATAGGCACGGGCAAGGACTTCATGACTAAAACACCAAAAGCAGTGGCAACAAAAGCCAAAATTGACAAATGGGATATAATTAAACTAAAGAGCTTCCGCACAGCAAAAGAAACTACCATCAGAGTGAACAGGCAACCTACAGAATGGGGGAACATTTTTGCAATCTACCCATCTGACAAAGGGCTAATATCCAGAATCTATGAAGAACCCAAACAAATTTACAAGAAAAAAACAAACAACCCCATCAAAAAGTGGGCAAAGGATATGAACAGACACTTCTCAAAAGAAGACATCCATACAGCCAACAGACACATGAAAAAATGCTCATCCTCACGGGTCATCAGAGAAATGCAAATCAAAACCACAATGAGATACCATCTCACTCCAGTTAGAATAGCAATCATTAAAAAGTCAGGAAACAACAGATGTTGGAGAGGATGTGGAGAAATAGGAACACTTTTACACTGTTGATGGGAGTATAAATTTGTTCAACCATTGTGAAAGACAGTGTGGTGATTCCTCAAGGATCAAGAACGAGAATTCCCATTTGACCCAGCAATCCCATTACTGGGTATACACCCAAAGGATCATGCTACTATAAAGACACAGGCAGAACCCAAATGTCCATCAATGATAGACTAGATTAAGAAAATGTGGCACATACACACCATGGAATAATATGCAGTCATAAAAAAGGGTGAGTTCATGTCCTTTGCAGGGACATGGATGAAGCTGGAAACCATCATTCTCAGCAAACTACCCCAAGGACAGAAAATCAAACACCACATGTTCTCACTCAAAGGTGGGAATTGAACAATGAGATCACTTGGACACAGGGCGGGGAACATCACACACCGGGGACTGTTGATGGGTGCAGCAAACCAACATGGCATGTATACCTATGTATCAAACCTGCAGATTGTGCACATGTACCCTAGAACTTAAAGTATAATAATAAAAAAAAGGATTTCTATTTCTAAGCAAGCAGTGCATTTAATGACTTTGAAATAATCCTTAAGTCTTTCACTATCTTTGAAAATGTGCTGGGTTTCAAGCTTAACAGAAGCTGAAATCCACATATGGCTGAAAAAGTACTATGGCAAATGCACCAGTAAACTATTATTGAATTTCAGTAATTCTATGAGCATACGTTTTTTGGCTTCATAATAGTTCATTATTAATGATACTTTGATCATTGGTCAGTGCACAAACTACTTTTATTTAATTTATTATTATTATTATTGTACTCTAAGTTCTGGGATACATGTGCAGAATGTGCAGGTTTGTTACATAGGTATACAAGTGCCATGGTGGTTTGCCGCACCCATGTACCCATTATCTACATTAGGTATTTCTCCTAATGCTATCCTTCCCCTGTAATCTACATTAGGTATTTCTCCTAATGCTATCCCTCCCTTAGCCCTCAACCCCCAACGGACCCTGGTGTGTGATGTTCCTCTCCCTCTGTCCATGTGTTCTCATTGTTCAACTCCCACTTACGAGTGAGAAAATGCGGTGTTTGGTTTTCTGTTCCTGTGTTAGTTTGCTGAGAATGATGGTTTCCAGCTTTATCCATGTCCCTGCAAAGGACATGAATTCATCATTTTTATAGACCAATGGAACAGAACAGAGGCCTCAGAAATAACACCACACATCTACAACCATCTGATCTTTGACAAACCTGACAAAAACAATGGGGAAAGGATTCCCTATTTAATAAATGGTGTTAGGAAAACTGGCTAGCTATATGCAGAAAACTGAAACTGGACCCTTTCCTTACACCTTATACAAAAATTAACTCAAGATGAATTAAAGACTTAAACGTAAGACGTAAAACCATAAAAATGCTGGAAGAAAACCTAGGCAATACCATAAACATACATTTTAAGGGAAAGGTTATATCAACATCAGAGCTGGCTGAAGATTTGAAAGTGTACTGGATGTTAATCATTGGACACTCTTAAAACTGATGTTCTTTAAGTGCTTCCTCTACACATGCCTAGGGAATGAACACAGCTTAGTGTTGGGTAGAGGCTGAGGAATATGTATCAACCCTGCCTGCAGATCCTACTCACAAAACTAAAGGTCTTTAGTTAACGGATTCATCCTTATCAAATGTAGTTTAGCTAATATGCTAATATCTGTTGCTTCTTAAGTGTCCCCATGGGTGCTTCACCTCCCACCTAAGTGGCAAATCAAAACTACCCTCTAATTATCAACTATCTAGGTCATTGGATCAATAGATGGATTGATTATCTATCTATCTATCTATCTATCTATCTATCTATCTATCTATCTATCTATAGAGAGAGAGAGAAGTTTATCTCTATTTATCCATCACCCATAAAATTTCAGTGATGTTTCCTACAGATCCTAACCTGGCTGACTTTCTGCTTATTCATGGTATGCCTTTGGATTGCTTAAAACCCCACACACAGCTACCCACTGCTACAAAAGCAAAGTTATACTCTTTTATCAACACAGTCTCCAAAGCTCTGGATGATCAGACCTTGGCTTAACTCACAGGATTCTTCTCAGACTGCTGTCTCTCTGGTCACCAGACTCCAAAACCTTAAGCTTCTTTCCCGTTTCTTAGATACTACCAGTACTTTCTCATCTCCTAGCCCTCGAACATGTTCTTACATCTTGTGAAAACTCTTTTCACCACTGTTTAATATATCAGGTCCCTTCCCATTCCATAGGTAGCAATTCAAATACTACAACTTCAGAGAAATCTCTCCTGTCCATCACACAACAGTTGCTATCACATTATTGGTCTATTTCTTAAGTTATTAACTCTGAAGTTTTTGTTTATTTATTTTCTTGTTGGTTTATTTTCTAACTCTCTTAAGTAGAATCTAAGCTTCATGAGAGAAAGATCTTCTATACCTTATTCATCACTGGCTTTTCAGTACCTAGCACAATGTTTAGCACATAGTAGCTGTTCAGTAAATAGTTGCCGAATAAATGAACGTTGTTCCTGAATTTGCTCCCATTTTGAGAGAGACCATGGCTTCAAGAGAAGAGAAGGTTCATACTATGTGACCTATTCTCTTAATAGGTTATTTATAATGGTCACTTATGCTCACAAATACTCAGTTTCTTTATCTGTAAAACAGAGAAAATAATGTCATTTTATTTATATTTATTTCATTGTATTATTCAATAAAGGATTTGGAGTGGCTTTAAAAATTCATGGCATTATTCATTATGTTATAAATGCACAAGTAAAAAAGCAAGTTAAAACAAATTAAGAAAGAGGTAATGTGAAAATAAAATGGGAAGATCCCAAATTAAATAGCTACTTAAATAAACACTATTTTCTGTCTAATTTCATTTTAATTTTGACCTTTAAAATAACTCATAAATATAATAAAGTAAATAAAAACTACTTATACCATGATACTTAGAATTTTTTTGTGAGAAGGTAAGAAATATTGAATGAAATAATTTATGTGCAATGACTTTGCAAGCAGGAATCATACATTTACTACTAGTAGAGTTTATGTAAAGTTTAACAACCTTTCTCATAGATTTTATTTTCTCACTTTACATTTCTTATTACACACTATTATATATTGTTTATTCATATTCTATTCTATTTTTCTTGTACAACTATGTTATCTCCCTAAGGAGACTGTAAGCCTCTTGAGAAAAAGTTCTTTTTTGCCTCCTTGTATACCTTTGCTATGATATTTTTGTTCTTCCTAGCACAATCCTCATGCTGAGCATGTGTAGTTAACACTTGAGCGCTGGCTATCAGCACATTTAAAACTCAAAATGACTAAAAATTACAGAAGGGGTTTTGCAAATTTTAAGATATCAAAGGCAGAATTTCTGGCATAAAGAGGAGAATCCTCCACTTTTCAGAGTTGTCTTCTTTCTCTGGTTTAATGGTATAAACTGACTTCTCTCTCCAGCTTCCTGAGTTATTTAGATAGCACAGCGATGAGCCCTAGCCCCCACACTTGTCCACAGGAGTACTGTCCTGCTGCAAAAAGATATTTTCTCTACTGTCTTCCCCTCTACTTTTGATGATTTCTTGACTCAGAGAAGGATATCATTAACAAAATGAGAATTAAAAATAGAAATACATGTTTATAATATGTTTTACATATAAACGCTGCATATTTTGTCTAACTTATCTAATTTGTATGAAATGAAGGAAAAGCAGTCATGAAGTTTCTCAACATAACATGGTTTTATGAAATAGACATATCATGGAGTATATGTGAGTGTATGGAGAGCAATGGCCAAAGACTTAGTTTTGAAGTAATGCTTTCTTATGTTGTAAATTAATAAATCTTCCATCTTCCTCAGTAAGAGAAGTAGCGTTCATCTCAATCCAAAAATGAAAAAGGAATATATGTAAACATAATCAACAAAGCCAGTTCTGTTACATAAAATGTGACTAGAACGTTACATTATTCACCATACAAAATCATGTGTTTTTCTTTTTTTGCCAATGGCAAACAATTTTCATGCACAAATTTATATATCTCTATAGAATTTCCATCAATATTTCCCAGAAGAAAATCTTTCTCTATGGATATATTGTGGAGCTGTTAATTAAATATTTATTGAAATGCTTAATATAGTATGCCTGGAAAAAAAAAAAAAAAAAAAAAAGTGAACACATTAACATATTATAACAACATAAACAGAACCTTAACAACACTAGCATACATTTTTTATATAAATATTAAAATAGTAAAAAACAGCTTGTTTAGAATAATTATGGAAATATATCTTTAAAGCTAACAACATTAAAATCAACCACTAACCCATATAACATTTATAGCTACATTTAACATAATGTACTTTTTAATACCTTAAAACTTCCTGTTCCTTTACTGGATTACTTTTGAAACAATCTGTTAGTAAAAAAAAAAAAAAAAAAAAAAATTCAAATTAAACTTTGTATTGAAGACAAATGTACCAACTATGTTGTTACTGTTTTTATTATGAATAACAGAGAGTTTTGATGAGCTTTGAAAGGACACTGTGAAGATTGTTGTTAGGAAAGTCTGGCCACTATGAATAAGACGTTTAGGCTGAACTGCTTCTTTTTTTTAAAGAAAAAATCCCATCAAATTCTTTCTTTGAAATAATAAGAATTACTTTGTGGTGTGTAGCTATAATTCTTCTGTGAGAGGTCAGAGTAAACATCGGATGGCAAAATTCATAAAATAATCGTTTTTGGTCCATTTCCTTTGGCCTCACACACTGTTTATATAGCGGTGTGAGGGTTTCTGTTACTAGTCTGTCTGCAAAGTTTAGCCCTGCTTACGCAGAGTAGATTTGGGAAATAATAGAATGAGTATTCAACATCTAAGGACTAAAGCAAAATAAACAAAATTTATTTGTAACTATGATAGGGCAAAATATACATCTATCCTCAATAGTACTCCTTTCTATAAAGTAGCAACATTTAACCTTCAAGTGACCATAAAATTTAGTGTCCAACTGGAGTACTTTTGAAAGCGAAAGAGGTTAGGACAAGAGGATTGAGTCAGAATCTTCTCAGGCCAACTGGAATACATGTTCACCTTATTCAATAAAGATCTTTGGACTGGTTCATTTCTTTCTCTTTTTTTCTTTCTGGCAGTATCAACACTTTCATGTTCAAACTTTGTTTTTATGGCTTATCTTCCTATCCAGCTGTCAATATCAGCCTATTATTTGCAATATACTTACAGAATTCAAGGGTAGATATGTCAATAAATTTATTTTTATGGGTATGTTCAGATAAAGTTCATTTATAGTCAGCAATTATACCGAATGGAGAGCACAGTGATCTTTCTCGAGGTAATTATCATGCTAAGATTATTACTTGCACAAAAAGGGTCATAAGAGACGTTATGGCAGTAACCTATAAGATCTGAACCTTCTGATCTTTTTATCTCTGGAGAACATAATGTATTTTTTTTTTACATTAAGTACTGAAATTACAGTCCATTAAAAATTAAGCACTTAGAATAATTATTCTCAGACGTTTTTAAAGGGTATAAACACTTAGATATATTTCAAGGCTACCTGAATTGTGTATGCAGAAAGTGTGCATGTTTAGTATGGGTACTAGAACTGTAACTAAAACTAATGAAAAAATTTTTACATGGCAGAAGTGATCACATTATCTAACAGTTTCAAAAGTATATATTTCTTTTTGAATTGAATCTCTCAAGCTTCATGCAATTTTATCTTTTGATAATCCTGGTCAGTTCACTATGTTTACAGATAACACGTGCAATGCTAGTTATAATAATATATTATTTTATTTAATTTTTATGAATTACCAATTTACTTCACTTAAAATCCATATGTATATGTATATATATATATGTGTGTGTGTGTAAATACACATACATATAGAGTATTTTGTATAGCAGTTTCAGGTTTGCAGAAAAACTGAGGAGAAAGTACAGTTCTTCTATGCTTTCTTCCCTGTTTCTCTCATTATTCACATCTTGCGTTAGGAGGGTACATTTCTTAGAATTCATGATCTAATATTGATTTATTAGTAACCAGAGTCTATAGTTTACATTAGAGTTCACTTTTTGTGCTGTACATTCTATGGATTTGACAAGTATCATGACATATATTTACCATTAAACTATCATACAGAATAGTTTCAGTGTCCTCTGTTCCTTTGCCCACACTACTCATAGTAAGATCATCAATAACATTTCTCATAAGTTAAACCAGTAGTCCTTCCCTAGCTTGATCTTTCAGCAACATTTGACAATGGATTCCTCACACAGTCTGAGGCCACATATTTTCCCTATTTTTTTTCTTACTTTCTAATTCTTTATTTCTCAGCTTTTGCAGGTTTCTCTTCTTCTCTACAATCTCTTAATAGTGGATTGTTCCAAGCCTCATCCTTTGTTCCTATTTACTTCTGTATCTATACTCACCATCTTGGTGATCTCATCCAATCTCATGATTTTAATAGCATGTATATGGATTAACATTCATTAATTCACTAATTTATGACTCTAGTCCAGATGTCTCTCTCATGATCTAGATGTATATATTCAACTGTTCATTTGCTCTTACCTTAGATGTCCAAAAGACATTTTAAATTAAAACAACTAATAATTTTTAAACTTCACTTTGACTCTCCACAAGTTTACCAATTCAGTTGATGGCAAATCGATTCTGCCAATTACTCTGTTCAAAAAGCTGGTCATCATCCTTGACTCCTTAATTTCCATCATATCTTACTTCTAATTCATTGGGAAATCTTATCAGTTCTAACTTTAAGGTATAATCAGAATCCAATCGATTTCTACTTCCTTCACTCCTGTCAGTCTGGTGTGAGTCATCGTGACATGTAAATTATTACAATAACCCCTAAAATGCCCTCCTCCCACCCCTTTTCCATGGTTGTTGCACAACTTTCTATTATTATAGGAGTAATAAGAATAATTATTTTCAAACATGAGTCAAATAATGCCACTTTTTCTTCAAAACCCTGCTTTTGCTCTCCATTGCACTCCGAGTAAAAGCTAGTCTTTACGATGGCTGTCATTTGCCCTTAATTATCCAGCATCATCACTTCTTCTTCTCCTAAATACTTCCCTCTTGCTCTACTCAAGTCACATTTGTTCCTTGCATTGCCACACCATGCACACGCACACCAGCACAACCTTTATATTTGTAGCATTCTCTTCCTGAAATACTCTCACCTCACTTAAGTCTTTGTACAAATTTTGTTTTTCATTCATGTTTCTCCTTTCCTTGGTTTACCTTTTGTGTTATTATTTAATAGCATTCATCAATTGCTAGCATATGATTGTATACTTTTTAAAAATTTTTAACATTTGTGGGTATGTAGTAAAAGTATATTTATAGCATACATGAGATATTTTGATGTTTTGCAATGCATAATAATCACATCATGGAAAATGGGGTATCTATCCCCTCAAGCATTTATCTTTTGTGTTACAAACAATCCATTTATACTCTTTTAGTTATTTCAAAATATATAATTAAATTATTTTGATTATATTCACATTATTGTACTACCAAATATGACATATTATATTATCATATGATTTGCTTATGTTTATTGCTAATTGTTTAGAGGTAAGCTTCTTAGATATGAAACTTTGTTTTGATTTTTTCACTGATATATTCAAGCACATTGAACTGTGTCTAGCACATAGTGAACACTTGATAAATATTGGTTGAGTGTATCCTTTGTTGCATCTTTGTTGTTCCTATTTTGTTTTTTCCATGCTTTTGACATTGTTAATGCTGGAGAAGCACCAGAACGTGTTCTATGTAGAGTCCAAGCATGTCATTAGTAAAGGACAGAACCAGTCATTATTGCATTATCATGTGATGTATCATCATGCATATTTCACCATAAGACAAATTAAGGTCAATGTTATAAAATGTGGACTATTAACATAAGACAGATATTCAGGGAAAAGAGAGAAAATAAACTGAATTTCTTCTATATTTTTAAAGTACAGTGGAATTATAATGATTTAGTCTTCATTACAAAATAACAGCTCTCATAATATCCTCCATCCCTTCCTGCTTCTCTCTCTTTTTCTCTATTTCTTTCTATGATTTTTTGTTTCCTTAGGATTTGTAAATGTAAACAATTTCCCAGTGAATACTACATTAGCAGTTGTAAGTAAGAAGAGTATTTATTGGGAAAGGAAGTACTTATTATTTTCCTAAAAATAAATGTATAGGCCTTGTTTTAATTTTAATTTTTATTTTTATTGTAATACAGAATTTCAACCCCATTACATATTTGGAAAAACATGAAAGATTTTATCCCTTAAAACATATTTTATACACTGAGAAATAAGTAATTTTCAGGTAGAAAATTTAATTATAATATATATTAAAATGGTATTCTAAGTATCAAAATGCTTGATTTTCAGTCATCTAAGAGATACAGGAAGAAGGTTTTATCTCCGCAGGGATATCTGGGGAGCCAGTTGTTTTCATCTTTTAAAAAAAATTAAACCCAATAGATATCTGCCTTCTTATGTTATGTGTAGACCTTGGAGGGACCTGTCACTGCCTGTGTCACTGTGACACTGTGCAATACACAGAGCATTTTGAAAATCACTAAATCTAGAATTTCTGATTAAAGTTAATGAAGTTAAAAGCAAGTACTTGTGTTCATGTGTATTGGATATGAAAACGAAACTCTCAGTTTTTGTAATCGCAAACTTTAATTCAATCCCAACATTAATTATAAGTTTGGGTTAACAGACAACATACAAATATGTGACTAATAGATGATTTAAGAATTACAATATTACAATAAAAGTGGGGAAGAGATAAAGTGTATTCTTTACCATAAAAATATTTTTAGACAGAAATTTTAGTAATTTTATTACTGACCCCTAGAGGTATTAATTAACTAAATCTTATTTATTGGTCTTTGCATTGAAAATTTCTACTGACACTTCTCTGTCTAGATTTCAGCCATTTTGGAATAGTTTTCCTTCTCTCTTCTTTCTTTCAGTAAATGTTAGTTTACCTGTGATACAGAAGTCTGCAAAACAATGAGTTAGACAAGCTTAACAGACTATGCACATGATAAGACAATCTGGCCACTGTGACTGTAAATAAAACAAGCTCACTATCAAATTAAATTGACTGAGAAGACCTTCTGAAAGCAGTAGCATTGAAGCAGAATCTTGAAGGACAAGTTAGATAAAGAAGGGGTGGGCCCTCCTTAGCAGAGGGAAGTAACTTTTGCAAAATTCTGAGAATCATGGCACACTCAAGGAGTTCATTTTGTCAGTTTTGTACTGTGAAGGCACAAGATGGAGCTGACTGGAAAGGAGTAGTCAATACATGAATTTGAACAGAGAAAAAAGGGCCAGATTAGGAAGTGGTTTTTGTTTCTTTTGTTTTGTTATTGTGTGTACTCTAACAGAGGCAGTTAGACATTCAGGGGGACTTGAAATGAGAAGACCCTGGACAGTCACGGAAAAGGCTCCGTGATTCAAATGTCAGCCTCTGTCTTTGTTATCTATTGTTACATAAGATATTATTCCAAAATTTAACAGCTTATGACAATGAATATGTATTATCTCATACAATTTCTGAGTATTAAGAATCCAAGGGCAGCTTAGTTAGGTATTTCTGGCTCAGTGCCTCTCATGAGCCAGAGCTCAGAAACTTCATCATCCTCTGACAGTCGGATGAAGGCAGGAGGATCCACTTCCAAGAACAGTCACATATGTGGCTTCTGGCTGTAGACCTCCGTTTTTTGCTTGTTCTTAACAGAGGACCTCAGTTATTTATCACGTGGCTTCTTTCTGCAAAGTTTCTCATGATATGTCAGCTGCTTAGAACAAACGATTCAAGGGAGAGGGAGAATAATAAAGATGGAAATCATGTCTTTTTAACCTAATCTGGGAAGTGACCATCATTTCTTCTGTATTTTCTTTGCTCACTCAGTTCAACCCTGTATAATATAGAACACAACTATACAAAATTGTGAATACCAAATGCAGGGGATTGGTGTTGGGGAGCATCTTGGAGACAGGCTACCATGATGCAGAGGGAGAAAATAAAAGCCCACTGAAACACAGATTCACCACGTTGAAAGGTGCTGTGCACTGAATTGCATCCCCCCAAAAGTTCATATTTTGTCACCCTAATTCCTAAAATGACTGTATTTAGAGACAGGCCCTGTGAGGAAGTAATAAAGATTACATAAAGTCATAAGGTTAGGAACCTAATTCAATTGGGATGGTGGCCTCATAGAAGAGGGGATGCACCAGGGCTCACTCTCTCCAACATGTGAGACCACAGTGAGAAGGCAGCCATCTGCAAACCAGGAAGAGAGTCCTCAACAGACACTGACCATGCTACTGCCTTCATCTTGGACTTCTAGTCCCCATAACTTTGATAAATAAATATTCGTCATTTAAACTACCTTGCCTGTGGTATTTGGTTATAGCAGCCCGAACAGATAAGAGGAAACCAAGAGAGGAGTATAACAGAAGCTAAATAAAAACTACATTTTGAAAAGGAAAAGGTAAACTGATAGAGTCAATTGAGCATTATTTATTGTTGTTTGGGAATTTACTAAGAGTGGGTGAAGAATCTACTTTATTTGGGAAAAAAATAAAATGTTTTTAGATGATATTTAGGTTCTGCTTACTTGAAGTTATGTGTTTTGTCATATAGTGTACTCAATGTTTGATTCCTTAACAAAAATTTGAAATTATTTTAAATTTCTCTTCACAGCTATTTGGCTTTTTTTTTTCATTGTGACTTTATGATCTACTAAATTTTTATTTGCTTGTGCATATATACATATATTCTTTTTTTTCTCTGAAACTCTACAGTCATTAAAATTGCTAATTCTTGTCTCATTTATTCTGAGAGAAAAAGGTCTAAACTATAGATCAGTTTAATGAAACATTCTCTTCAGGTATTAAATTCAATGAATATATTAGTCAGATTTTAATTATAAACAACAGGATACTTTTCAAAAATGAGATATTGTTAAGCCCATAGACCATTCCAACAACATTTGATTATTTTTAAACTGATTTTTTAAAGTAGCCAATTTTAAACATTATAAAGTCTTCAAACAGCCTGGTTGAATATTTTAAAGGCTTTGATTTTAATTAGATATTGAGCTGCTTCAGCTTACTGAAAAAAGGTAAAAAGCTTCAAACCATGCCACTCTCCTAAACAGCAGGTGTCAGCTCTAACTGCCTCTGAAAATATTTAATGTATTCAGTTAATCGAATTCCTTAGAGAATGTTATAGTCCTGCTCATTTATCTTATGCAGGCTTTGTATTAGGTTTCTTTCTTATTTACTGTACTTCTTTACATGTTATGAAAAAATTATGTCTTAGGTTTACTGGTTTCCCAGCAAAATCAATTTTAGATTTTCTCAGTCTTGCAATCACAATAAACTAAATATTACTGGCGCCATTCCTTGACATTTAGAATCACAGATCTTCATTTTCAGTATTCTGAGATTACCTTGACAATTTTGGAATATTTGCTTATCTGAATTTTGCATATACTCTGCCAAATAGCCTAAAGCTCAATAGATGAGTATAAATCAAAACATGGATGTAACTTTTTTTCTAGTGAGTTTATGATGTAGCTTAAGTCAAATCGAAGAAAATGTTAAAAACTACAAAGTTTGTTAGTATACACCTGAATAGTGCGGCAAGTGACAAACTTTTGTATGTTTGCAAATCCAATGAAGTAGATATATTATGAGGTAATTTATTTAAGGAGTGTATTATACTTATTATCCAAGAAGTATATTGTACTTATTATTATAGCACAATCTCGGATTTGTCTACAAAAATATCTTGTTGTTTAACAGTCATAATACATGAGCCGGCTCCAGTCCTTCGATAGAAGGTGACATGATTTTGAGGGGAACATTTGAAATAGTGATGTTTACTTCCCTGTGTGGTGCTTGCCTCTGTGGCTGAAATTGCAGAAATGTAATAAGATCTATTATCTATTATCACTTTATAAAAAGAAATAATCTTTAAATTAGAGTTAAGTGGGGGATACTGAGGAAATTATCATGTTATTATAACTTTAGAAATTTCAGATTAACACCTACGTGTGCCAAACACAGAGTGTTATTTTGTTTTAAAAGTTGTCTTCATGTCTATATCTGGTACACTGATGTGTCTGTGTGTGGTTGTGTGTGTGTGTGTGTGTGTGTATTGTCCTCGCAGATAAATTACATTTTTGTCTTAATAGAGTATAATTAAAAGTAATGACCTGAAGTCATATAAGTGGGGACTGTTGGTGTATTGAACGAAGTTGAAACTGAACCGATAGGAAGCTTTTAGGCAGATTAAGTTAACTTCTGAATAAGTAGAGACGATGATCCTCAAAGTGAGGAGTTTTAAAATCCTGTCTGTCCTAATTCTTCTCCACAAAGGGGTACACACAATAATCTGCAATGAAAAAAAATAATTTTGAAACTCCAGTCATAATTTTGAGAAAACTTGTTTTCCTTGACCCCACTCCCACTAGGTGTCAGAAAAATTATCCTAAATGGTGAGGATAACATCGGGAAGGCAGGTTACCTTTTCTAAACACCTCCACTGTTTGCCGTCGCTGTTCAAAGTTGCACCAAAATAACTCATTTGAAACCTGTAGGCTTTTGGAATCATGTTCAGAGTAAAACTCTTCCTTTGGTACCCTAAGACTAGTAGTAGCTTCTACCAAGTAACTGCTTTCAGAAGTAGCCCTAGGAAAGGAAAATTTTAGATAAGGGAATATATACCCTTTTTCTCCATAACGCTTCCTAAAGACAAAACTCTTACTCAGTATCAATAGGATTAGTGTTAGTGTGGTATGTCAGCTTGAATATGTTTTAGTGACAGATCTTTTTCTGCCTTTCTCCCAACTCCCAGAGTGATTTAAATGCTTCCCAAATCCTCAATATGATCTTCTGAATTAAATCGATTGATATTTGTTTGACTTGTCAGGCATTTATAAAAATCAATTCAGTCAAATTCTGATTGATTTTGGCAGATGTATGGGTGACATCTTTTCTGAATGCAAATATGTGTTTTTAATTATTGTTATCTGGATGTCCCATCTTATGGTGGAGCCAGAGGATTCAAAAAACCCTGCTTTTTTGAATTTTTGATATACAAAATATTATTTTATTTCTAAAAATTGAAATAACATATTAATTTAGATAATTCACTTATTTTCACAGTAGCACAAATCTAAGTGGTTATTAAAATTCTTAATTTTTTATGAAAGCTTTTTTGTTTTATTATATTTTTACTTTGATCAAATATTTTACATTATTCTATGGAAATTTTATTATTTTTAAATACAGTGGTCAGTGAATATTTATTACACAAAGATAACAGAAAGATATGGAACAGCAGTTTGAATAGTTTCATACATTTTTTTTTTAATCTTCCCCTTGGTATCCATTTCTACTTCTAACACATTACATTATCACCTCTTCCAAGGACTATTTAATAGTTTAATTGGCCTTCCTCTTTCTCTTCCCTTTTTAAGGCTCTGAGTTTCTTTGGCAACTCCTCTATGCTACTCAGAAATCTCCACTGTTTGCCTAACATCCATAGAATAAAATCTATGCTGCTTTTTCTGTCGATAAATTTTCCAAAAGCTTATCACAATTCATTTTGTAGGTTAAAGTGTTATATTTTTTACATGCTTTTCTTCAATCAAGTACAAGTATCTACGTGTATGTGTGTGGCAGGGGTGTTTTAATCATCACTGGAAAATATTTTCGCATTTTTCAACCCCACACATAATTTGTATGATTTCAAATGACTGGAATGTATTCTCCTCTCTCTTTACCTAATTAAATTCTACTCACTACTTGTGTCAGAGTAATTCCTGCTAGTTGCTGCAATAGGTAAACACTGAATCTCAATGGCCTATGAGCAAGATTTCTCTCTCCTGCGGGATCAGGTAGTGCAGCTCGCTCTCTTCCGTTTTGTAGCCATACAATATTAAGAAATATATGACTTCCAAAACCACAAAGGCAGGAAAAGGGAATGATGGGGGCAGTCTCTTGATACTTACCTGCCTTGGCCTCAAAAAGGCACAGATCACTTCCTTGCAGAGTCCTTTGGCATGGTTCAATGGTTTGAACCTAACTGAGAAGGAACCAAGGAAAAGTAGGTGAACAAATGGCATATTTGGTGCACATAGTCTTAGTCAATTTTATAAACACAGATACAATCATGTCTACTGTGAAAGCTTAACCTGTTAGGCCAATGTAAAGCAATCTTTTTCTCCTCTGAAATTATATACCTTTTCCTATAAAATTGTCCTGCTGGTATTAATAAATAGCCTCACAGCATCTTTTCTACCATCTTTTTTATCATCGTAATTTTTCCAAAATTTATTTTCTGTTTTTAATTAAATTGTAAGCTCTATGAGGATAGCATCTATATCTATAGTAAATTATCTCCTGAGAGTGTTTAGCAAGATACTTTATATATAGTGAGAGCACAGACTGTAGCTGCTACGTAATTTAGCATTCCAAACCATTTTAGTTAATAGAGAGACATCTAGGAAAACAAGACTTCAGTTGCACCGCAGGCATCTCATGTATAATATAAATTATTAAAACTGATTAATGTTCTGCTGATAATGTTTCTTCAAAAAAAAAAATAAAAGGAAACCTTGGCTGAAGGACAAATTCAACTGAATGAGATAAAAATGGGGAGGGGACAGGTCACACAATTTATCATCATTCTTCTGAATCCCTCTACATTCTCAAGATATCTTTGTGTCCTTCTTAGGTTACTAATACCTGCTGTGACTGATGATAATAACAATAATTTACAATGATAATTTATGGTTTTCAGAAAAAAATTAATAATTTAACTACTCTGATTATTAAAACAAATGTTAAGAAGGGAAAGATGTTATTGCAAAGCACACTGCTTAAATGAGAAAATGGAGGTTTGAAGTAATTACAGAACATGAAATTATGTAAGTCTAGAATTGGAAAGACCTTAAAGATGTTCTAATGTAACAGTTTCATGTACAGTTGAGAAAACTGCAGCCCAAATAGGTTAACTGACTTGTGTGAGGTTCTGCAGAGAATGAATGGATATAGCAGAATTAAAGCTCCTCAAGTCCAGTGATATTTAAACTGTACTATTCTGTCTTTTATTTAATTAAGTGTAACACAAAATATGCATTGTTTAAGAAAGCTATTTAAAATAGCACCTACCTGAAATGGAGTAAATGTCAAAAGGACTTTATAAGTCATGAGTTTTTAATATGTTTTACTTCTTCCTCATTAAAAGGAGAAATCTTTGGAAAAAAGAGAGCGAGATCTCTCTTGGGCAAGAGTGTTCAGTCTAAGCCTTGAAACGTAATTGTATTTGATTTTAATTGGGTATGCTGCATGTATATGAAGTTACTAACAGACTTAAATTTTACTCAATACACTAACAAAACCAGGAAATACAAAAACTAGAGAATATAAGATCTTAGAGATCTTTTTGAATATGGAATTGATGCAGCCACATTTGGTTTCCAAAATGTTTGGTAGCATTCATTTTAAAACTAGTAAGTGTGCTTTGACTATGAATTATTTTCACCATTATTTTAAAGCTAGAATACTGTTGATAGTATTTAATATTAGCACTCCCTACATCCTAGATTCTGTAAAAAACAAATAAAATGTGCAGTCTATTTTCAAGACAGTTTCATTTGCATTTCATTACACTTTTAACCCTCAATTTTTATTCTTTTAGAGGCTATTATAGGGGCTGGTAATCGTACCTTATATATTATAAACAACTCTTAGGTCATCAAAAAGATCATCTGGTCTATTCCTCTGAGTCTAAGCATGACAACCTTAGATCATTCAAAACTATGTTTCCCTCTCTAATTTTTCAAGACACCAGGTGTGAAGATTAAATCAATCAATTTTTAAAAATATGTTTCCTTGGAGACTGATATGTAAAAGAAATTGAGCTATATCTTGTGAAGAGTAAAATAATCAACATTTGGTCTTAAGTTCACAATCAAAGGAAAAACTAAACACACAATACAAGATATAAAATAACATTTTAATAAGGCATTACAGAAGTCATAAAGTGATATCTGATTTATTCTCAAATGATTGGTTCAGGTAATACATGCCATTAGAGTTCAGAGAAGAGAGAAATATGTCTTGACATTCAGTAGAAATTCTCTATATAACTAAAGGTAGTTTTATTTGGTTTAGCATTTTGTAGATCAGTAGAACTGGCAAGTTTCAAGTATCTTTTTTCTTTTTCCTCAATTTTTTCAATTTTAGATATTACCTACAACTTCTAAACTTTCGTTCAAACTTTTCATCGAGGTTTCAGTGATTACATGTCAAATAATCTGTATTTCTTTACAATTATGCTTTATGTAAATTTCTTTTGACATATCAAACTTTAAAATAATGAAAGATTACTTCTCATGTTTAAACAGCATAGTTGAATCCACGGTGTTACCTTCTTTGTGACTTCCGAATCTTTTTTTTTTTTTTTTTCCACGGAGTCTTGCTCGGTTGCCCAGGCTAGAGTGCAGTGGTGCAATCTCGGCTCACTGCCACCTCTGCCTCCCGGGTTCAAGCGATTCTCCTGCCTCAGCCTCCCAAGTAGCTGGGACTACAGGCGTGTGCCATCATGCCCAGCTAATTTTTTGTATTTTTAGTAAAGAGAGGGTTTCACCATGTTAGCCAGGATGGTCTCGATCTCCTGACCTCATGATCTGCCCGCCTCGGCCTCCCAAAGTGCTGGGATTACAGGCATGAGCCACTGCGCCCAGCCCCAAATCAGTTTTAACCTTATTTGAAGCAAGGTAGGCCTTCCTCATCTCAAATATATGCAATACTTTTTTGAAGTAATATGTGCTCTGACCCCATAACTATAGCTTCTTTTTTTTTTTTTTTTAAAGCAACATGATTCAATTCAGCTCAAAAATATTAATATTGTCATTGCAAATAACTCACTTGGCAGGGACAAAAAAGTTCACATGTCAGTGTGATTAGAAAAGAGGGTGAGGCACCAGAGTAAGTGAAAGAGGCATCTGGGAATTAATCAAGATAAGAGTATCGGCACCTCATATTTTACCCAAATAACAGCATAGGGTATATGCAATTTGTATTTTTCCTTGGCCTTGTTACCATTTCACCCTGCCTCATAATTGATAGATCATTCATTTAATTAATCGATTCTATTTCTAGACTATAAAATGTTAGGGAGAATCCTCTTTTTGGTTCACTTTCTCTTGCAGCTTAGATTTCTGAATATACATATTGCTGAAGCAGAAATAGAAATAAACATATTTGGGTAGGAGGTCAGTAGTAAAGACTACCGTGTCAGAGAAAAGACCATTTTACCTGTAAATTCTTTTCAAGATAAAGCATATAAATGTGAAAGAAATTATTTGAGGGAATTTTCTTTCCTGGGGATGAAATGCCTATGTGAGTATTATGCCATTGTGTTACCATGACTGGTGGATGTAAATTGTCTATTCTCTTTCTACTTCTTCAATTCACTGTTAAAATATACAATGATCACTATGTAGTAACGCAATCAAACCTTCTCTAGCTATGTTTCCTAGCTAAATATATTGTTGGTGGGTTTTTGCCATGGCATGAATACATACGGGTGAAAGAGTGAAAAATACCCCTCCCTACCAAAACTTTCCTTCATGCTTATTGCACCTTTCAAAGCGGGATTAGGTATGAAACAGAGAACAAGTGGAATAAAGTCATGTAGAGCTGTGAATCACGTGTTTAATACTCACAGATACTGACGTACTTTCTCCCCAGAGAAAATACTACCTATCTTGCAGGTGCTGTGAAGGATATAGACCAACATTTTATAGAAGAGACAACATAAACAAGCAAATATGACAGCAATCTTTAGACAAGATTTTATTCCAACTAAATCATCCTGAATTTTTAAAAAATATGGAACTGGTAAGAGTGTAGACAAATTGGAAGAAATCTAGATCTAGACTACAGTTGATAATATTTAATATGAAACATTCTGAAGCCCATGCTCTATCACAGGAATACATACCAACAATCATGTGTTTTGCCCTAGCTTTTCAAGTCATTTCATTGAAAATTTTTGTAGAAACCAAACAGGTTATAACAAATCCTTTCCCAGGAACTCAATGGGTAGTTGCTGCTAGGAAACCACGGTAAGAGATGTTGAAGAGAAATCGAAACCTGACTCTTCCATCCCCACCTAAATTGATATTGAACTTTATTAATATCTTCTGTGTATTTCCAACGTGTTATGGATCCACCTATAATAACAGGTCATCTATTCATTCAACCAACAGTTAAATAACATTTGTTTAATACCAATCACTGTGCCAAACAGTAAGCTTTCAAACAAACAAACAAACAAAAAACTGCAAGCCATTGCAAATGTCAACTCTTCTCTTTGTACTTGCATAAAAACAGACTGCAGCTCAGATTCATTTGATCTATAAGTTATGTCTAGGTTACTACCACAGGAAGAAGCAATGGTTAAGGTGAGAAGTCATGCTATATTTATCACAAAAGTACATAATTACTTAGATAAATACTACATTAAAAATGTAAAAAGAATCATTCCACTTTACTATTAAATGTTCTCATGAAGATTCCTTGGAGTCAGGAGAATATATGGAAATACCTATGACTTTTGGGAGATTAACAGTTAATAATGGTAACTGGACCAGAGTCTTTTGACATATTATATTTGTCATCAGTCATCAACATCACTCAGCTAAATAGTTGAGCATTGAGGGTATGGATTATATGTGTGTTACATGTGCACAAATGCTATAGAAATATGTTTCACATATAATAAGTATGTGTGTGTGTATTCAGACATGGATTTACACATATAATTATTAAGAAAACTATGGGGATATAAGAGTCAAATATCTGCTTTACAAAGTGTAAACATTTTATAATGAATTCCCATATTGCAGAATTTCACATGTAAAGAATATATTTCAAAAGCTTATTGTCAGAACCATAAGCCTTACTGACATTTCTCTTGGATCAATGAGCTTATGAGTCTTTTCCTTGGGTTTCATTTTAAGAAAGTTTCAATTCTCAGAGAGAAAGTATATGACAGTTGGAGTATGGAAGTTTTTGTTTTTTGTTTTTTGTTTTTTTGTCACCATGACCACCTTCTTCCAAGAAGATCTAAAAAAAGTTGAGCAAGTATTTTTATTGTCTAGAAATAAATGTCAATGAGCCTTTCAACTTCTTATTCTCACAGAGGATTGCCTTCAGTGACCTAAATAATTCTCAATAATTCCAAGAAAATATTTAATAAGGTAGGAAAAATAAGAAGCCAATTTGCAATCACATTATTTCCTATTAATTTTATTTTGGGGGTTTATTTCCTTTGTTACTTTTACTTGACTCATTCAATAATATGACTCTGTTATAGTGAATGATATAGTTGGATACAGATAAAATTAATCATTTTCAAACTGGATTATCTTCTAAGAAAATGTTTGAAGTTGGAGACATAGACTTAATTAGGAATCATCATAATATATACTCTCTCACACACACACTGACACTCACATATACAAACATACTAACCTAGTTGTCCATATGCTTCTCTGAGTGATTGTTCCCGACCAAATACACTGAATGACTGTGCTGATTAAATTCTGTGATCTTTTCTCCACATTTAATTCATCTTGTCAGGTATGGAAGACCAATGGCTTCATTTCAAAGGAAAAAAAAAATTCAAACAAAAACGGGGCTTTGTTCCTTGACCTATAGTTCTGAGAAAAAATAGTACAACACCCAAACACACCCAAGTGGCAAATAGCTAATTTCTGTGTTACGACAGAGAGTGAGGGATGTTTAAGCTTTAAAATGAGGCTGAGTTTTGGCGTGAAGGCAGTTTTTCTCCTTTGCCTTGGACAACTGCTGGAAAAAAAACGGCCTTCGATGTCTCTGTCAGATTCCCACACAGCCTGTGAAGTTTCTCTGAGTCCAGGCGGGTTATCTCACAAACCTGTGCAAAGCTCCAGTGAATAATTTATATCAGACATGAGGCGACAAGTTAAACACGCCCATTTTGTCTAAAATGCTGTGAAGGTATCAAGATGGAGCCAAGCTACAGGGCGAGGGGAGCCTGGCTGATGGGAACCTGAGTATGTCTAGAAGAGAGGATGCTGCTGTAAAGAAAATGAAATGTAATGAGATACTCTTTCATGCATAATTCATAGGTGAAAACATGACTGCATAAAAAGCCATGGATTTTAACAAGGCAAGCCTGCAATCATGCACATTATCTTCCCAGAGGAACTTTATATAATATTGGTCAAAGGGAGAAGATTCTGAATACCAGTACAAAATAAAGCTGACAGGTTTTCAAATGCAGCGGAATTTACGTTAATGCACAATGCCTATAAAAGAAACAATTTCTATTTACACCTGAAAATACTGCATAACCAAAAATTTACTTTAAAATATTTGCTATCTCCTCTTTAAATAGGAAAAAAAAAAAAGAAAAGGAGAAGAGATGATTCATATTGATAAACATCGATAAAATGTAAAAGCTGTATTTACTGAATGTCGTGGGGTTAAGTTAAACTGGACTTGGCAGACATTTTCACTCTTCTGGCAACAAAAGTTTAGATAGAAATGTAGGCATAGAGGAGGCTTTAAAAATGATAAAATGTTAGCTATTGTCCGTGCAAAATTTAATTTGGTTGTGTTACAAGAGCAAATATTGTAATTCAGCTTTCAACACCAGTTAAGCGACTAACACATGCCTGATTTCAAATGGTGTTTAATATGTGGAGCTCTTAGTTGAGGGATTAAAGAAGAATGTTGATTAAAGCTTGGCATGTCTTAAGTTTATCACCATCAAACCCTAAAGCCGCCTTAGCTTCTTAGAAAGAATTGACACGGTGGGGGTGGGGTGATGGTGTTTCTTTGACTGTCCATGCTATGGAAATACATAAGGCAGCAATGCAAAAGAAAGAGTCAAAGGCATCTGCAAAACGTACATGCCAGAGAGCTGAGCTTGGCTTGTTGGCTTGGCTTACTCTGTGCACTATCAGTATCTGAAAGCAAAGACAAGTATTAATAGTTACATTACATGCAGCTATAGCATTGTGGCTTTGATGCTTGGCTGAAGAAAGCAGTAAGGGGTGAAAATGGTACACATAACTGCCTCAAAGTCACCATCTACCACAGGATTTTTTTAAGATCCAAGTTGAAGAAACAAAGAGAATTGTTATAAAGAACAGCAGGTGGAAGAGGACTAGATGCCAACTAATCTAATCCATTGAAACAAAATTGTGTTAGTAATCTCTGTTTGCTCTAACTCAGCTATGTTTTGTATTTTGGAAAAAAAAATAAAAGTAGATTTAGGAAGTTAAGGATTTAATTTCTGAATATGGAATCTCAGTTTTTGCAACAAGATGGTGGAACAAAGCAAAATCATGCTGACAGCTGGTCATAAAGAAAGTTCTTTAGTATCATAAGACTTCCATCTAGGTTTCAGTGATAAGTTCAGAACACGAGTTTGACCATTTGCATTATGTTTAACTATATATGCTAATTCTACTAGGATATATTCCTGATATTGTTTTGCTTTCAAAATATATTTATAACCAACTGCCCCCATACAACCTCTGAGGTTCTGTCTCCGGGACACCCAGAGTTAACCAGCTGGTGAACCCTAACATATTTTAATACTCCACTGCTTGCTTGCTTGCTCTGCAATATGACTGAAAAAAGACAGTTTGGGGTGACAGTATCTATTCTCTTCTGTGCTAGAAGGAAAGAAGAGGTGATCCCCATCTGTTCACTCTCCCTGACAGATGTGCTTTTCCACCTTTTCTTGCCAGCTTAGCACACTGCTGAGAAGTTTGCTACATTGAAGGATCCATTTCCAAGCACAGAAAGGGTTTGTTTGCTTGTACACCTGTGCTCTAAAGGAAGTTTTCCTATTGCTTATGCCAGTTGGATGACTTGCTGAATTCTTTAGCATATATAAAAATGAAAAGTGCCTGAAATGGGAATCAAATGATAACATTATTAGAATTCCCTCTTGGGGTCAGATGAGACAGATGGTTGCATGAAGAGGATATGCCTAGATACAGCTTCTGTAGTCTGAATTTGTTTCTTATTTGTTTCCCTTTCTGTGAAAGCAATGCACATATTAAATATCATACATAACACAAAGCACATTTGAAAGAAAGAGAGGAGCAGAATGAAACATGAATTTTTAAATTTCCGTTGACTGAGATTCATACACGAGCATTGGGAAGCATCATCTTAGGCCTCTGGATTCTATACTCTGAAACTTTTACCCGCCAGAAAACCCCATAAAAACAAGTCATGTGAATAGGAAGATGCAATTCTTGGATCATGTAGATTTTCTTTTCCTATTCAATCAAGTGAAATCAGACATATCATTACCTGTTTACATTCCTTAAAAATCCTTTTATGACACTTAGAACACAGTACCTTTGTGAGATTTGGCATTTCTACCCATCTCTTCTCTTACTTTACTTTAGCCACTCTGCCTTCTAGTGCAGTAGAAAGATAATAGGACCTGGAAGTAAGAGGGAAGTGTTTGGTTTGTTTGTTTGTTTTTAAGGTAAAAATTACACTTCCTCCAAGGAAGTAAAAGATGTAGAGAGACAGTGGGAAAATTAGGGGATTCTTTGTAATGTTGTCTTTGTTATAAGTGACACATGAGGCTCCATGCTTATAAATTTGATAAATTAGAAGACCATGATTTTTCCCAAAGTTGCTGACCATAAGAAACCTACAAAGAGATGTCCAATTGTGAGTCACAGGGCTTCGTCCTCCTGTCTTCTATTCATAATGTATGAGTAATTGGGATGAAAAAAAGTGGAAGGCCCTTTGATCTAATTTGTAGATGACTTGAAGCTAGGAAAGAGAATGAATATTTGCATGCAGAATGAGTACTAAAAAACAGAAGGACAAGAGGAAGCATGTGCTTAATTCTTAAGTTCATAATACGTCTGTGTTTCTTTCTTTCTTTTTTTTTTTTTGAAGAGCTTCAAAATAGAAATGACTTATTCATGAATTTAATAAATCTAGATTTGAAATGTAGCTGGAAAAGAGTTTGAAATAGTGCAAGAGAGCACAGGGTGAGAGAATCTTTTATGATCCATTCATAGAAATATTTGAAGGTGTGAAAAGGCAATCACTCTCAGTTTACTTCTATCTAAGGAACTAGGTTTAATAGTCCCATCCCTTTCTACCATGATTCTTTTCAGACTCATATTTTCAATCATTTCCTTATTCTCTCCTTTGATTTAGTTCCAGCTTTGAAGCCAGGAGTATCTAAAATACAAACCACACTGTTTCTACTTTTGGTATTTTTTTTTTCTCCTAGTAAGATCTAACTACTTGCTAGAAAGGAATTAGATGTGTTTGCTCTAAACATGGAAAAGCTGAACTCCTTTGCTACAAATAGAGTCCTGTAGTGAAGTAATATAGAACTGTGTGTTTTTAACACTATTCGATGTAAAATGTAAGTTTTCATCAATAAGCTTCTTTTTGTGAAGTTTTCACGTCATGTTCACTACATAAGTCTGAAGCTTCTGGTTTTTTGTTTGTTTGTTTGTTTTGTTTTGTTTTAAACTGTTCCTTCAATCATTATCAATTTATGGGATATTTGAATTAAGATGAACTGGAGAATTGCCATTTGGTTTATTTTAATATTTCAGATGACTAGTTCTTGGAAACCAACTGATATTTATTTAGCTGCTTCCTCAGATCAAGGGCTTTTTACTTTCTTACTCATGTAACAAGAGGCTTAAACATGCTGAATTGTAATTTGTGAGGAAGAGAACAAAGTCATTGTTGATTGTTCAAGGAAGGGTAAGAATTCAAATTTCAAATACACTGAATTAATGGAAACGAGAGACTGCATTCATTTACCATTGCTGTATGGTCCTGCACTCAATGGAAGCCCTCATTTGTAAAAACTGTAGAATTGTTTACTGGATATAAAGTAAGAATATGAGTAGAAATGTATAGCTTATTATGAATATAAATCTCAATCCTCTTTTCCCTTTCCTCTCTAAATTATGTTAATACAATGCAATAAAAAATCAGGATATTTTTCAAAATTCACTTGATAAGATTGTTGTGGATTTAAAAGTGTGTTTCCCATAGTATATGGGTTTGCACAACTTTTCATATACTATACTAAATTTTAGAAGAGGTGCAAAGTTTATATATCCCCAAATTGAAAATATCCTCCACAGTGAATAAAAAGTGTGGCTTATCTTTGTAACAAAATAATGCTTATCAATGAAAAGAAATACACCACTTTTAAAAGCAACAACATGGATGAATCTCCAAAACAAGCTGAGTGAAAGAGGCCAGAAATAAAAGCATATATACTATATGATTTCCTTTACATGAATTTCCAGAATATGGCAATATTCATCCGTAGATTGAGAAAGCAGATCTGTGTTTGTGTTAGGCCAGGGATAAGAGATGAACAGTGTAGTGAGAAAACCTTTGTAGGTAATGTAAATGTTCTTATCTTGACTATTGTGTCAAGATATGTTGGCGGTTACACAGGTGTGTAAATGTGTCACAAAACGTGCAACTGTATACTCAAAATTGGTGCAATTTATTCTGTATAAATTATTCTTCAATAAAGTTGGCTCTAAAAAAGAAAATAAAACAAAACAGCCTCTATACATGGATTTCTGCTCTTAAAGTACACCAGAAAAATATTTGGACACTCTTTCTTTAAAACAACACAAATACATTGCGTGAACTTGCTGAAAGTCTATTTTTCCCAAGTACTGAAGTATCTACAGCCCACAGTTCAACAAGAGCTGAAAACAGGTTGTATTGAAGAAAAGTGAAGTGACTTATATTGAGCTCTGCATAAGGTGCTTTCTTTTTTTTTTTTTTTTTTTTTTTTTTGAGACGGAGTCTCGCTCTGTCGCCCAGGCTGGAGTGCAGTGGCGCGATCTCGGCTCACTGCAAGCTCCGCCTCCCGGGTTCACGCCATTCTCCTGCCTCAGCCTCCGAGTAGCTGGGACTACAGGCGCCCGCCACCACGCCCAGCTAGTTTTTTGTATTTTTAGTAGAGACGGGGTTTCACCGTGTTAGCCAGGATGGTCTCGATCTCCTGACCTCGTGATCCACCCGCCTCGGCCTCCCAAAGTGCTTTCAATACATGTATATATGGAGTGTTGTGTTTGAGAAATTCTCTTAGAAAACAGATCTGTTGTTGAAAAACTTCAAGATAAGCCATGTGGTGAGAGCATGTCATATGCAAGATGAATATGGCAAGATCATTCTACATGAGACAAAGGAAGAAACTTGTTGTTTCCCATGGGAAGCCAATTGGAAGACTGAATGAGAGTGATTGGAGTAAGAAGCTGTGGAAAGTCTGCGTGGTATACGATGGGACTCTTTCACATCGCTAAGTCTACAGCAGAGCCTTTACGTGTCTGGCAGAATTGGTGCCTTAGTACAGAGTGACCCAAAATAGAAGACGTGCTAGGAAAGGCACAAGAGTCAGACTAGAAGAGTCCACTCAGTGTAAACCAGCAGATATCCTAGTAGGCCCAGAGGTTTGTCTGTAAAACAATTCTTTCTACATAAATCTGTAGAACTCATTTCACTTTCTGGGTTACAGCTTTATTCAATTTTTTTAAACAACATGTTTGTAACAAATGAGAAAACAATTTTGATGCAACAAATGAGAAAAAGAAGGCTCTATGAGGTCAGAGTTGAGAAAGGAAAAAGAAGGAAGCACAGAGACTGGTTTTCAGCCTGTTGCAATCCATGCACTCAAAATGTGACGTTATGTTTTTACTGTGGAGTGTGGGTAAGTCCCATAACATCTAATATTTGTATAAATATATATTCCAAAGCCAAAGTTTGTTTGTGTAAGACCTTGCTTTAGAAAAACCCCATTATGTGAAGCTCCTACTCAAAGTGGTCAGAAATTTAGTGCTAAATTTACGTAGAAATTTAAAGAATTACTGTGAAAAGTTTATTTTGTAGATATTAGATTCATTGTGATAAAGTTTTTTAAATTACAGCATTTTTCTCTGTTACTATAATATTATTAAATTCTTAAATTATCTCTTTCTTCATCTAGGGGAAAATTAAAGCCAATAAGTGGGACCTAGATTGATCACAAAAAAATAAGTTATTCTTATAAATAAGAATTTCTTTCTATTACCTCATTAAATATTAGTATTATCTTCCTAGCAAACACAGAGTTACCATGCTACAAATGAAGTTATGCATGCAAATAAAAGGTTAATTCTGACTTTTTCTTCAACTCAATATATTAAAAAGCTATATTATTTTTTTCTCGAAGGAACAAAAGCTTTAATTAGTCTACAGTAATTTGTGTAGTGTTTTTTGTTTCTTTATATATATATATGGATTAGAGTATGCAGTTTGCTAAATGACTTTTAGAAAAAGGTTTCCAATCCCTAGGCTGTGATACATTGGTGGATTGTTAAATCAGTTTAGTACCTTGTGATTATCATTTATAGAAAATGAATTAACATAGAAAACACCAGAATTAATCTCACACAAAAACCATAAGTATTGTTTTTTGAGGCATATTTTTCAGATATATGTATAAATGTCTGTGTGTATATGTGTACATGTGTGTGTTTCTGTGTGTGTGTGTATATGTGTAAGTTTGAGTACTGGGTTGCAAGATAAAAAGTTTTCCTTTCTATGGGCTGGGAACAGTAAAAAAGTTTCAAACTTGTTTATGACAACGAAGTAGTTTCTCAATAAATATTTGTCAACTAGTTGGCTGATTTAATTTGAGAAATAATGACAAAACTTTCCTCATTGTTTTAGAAAAATTTTCTTAAAGTGCAAATCAGAATGTCTACAAAGAAATAATACTTACGATGATTTATTTTCAGCCCAGCTTTGTCCTCATTAGGCCTTATGTATTTATTTTTTATTTACTCTGATTAGGAGTGTTCAGATTCTAAGTCTTGAACGGCTTAGAAAATCACCAGAGGGAAAAAAAGGAGCTTATTATGAACCCTGGCCAGCAGTGACATTTAAAAATGGAATCAACAAGAACTATCATGAATGCAATTAAAATACTGGGAGTTTGCGACTAAGGAGGATGCTTTAGTATATCACCATGTGTCATCTGCTGTTTTAAGGGTCAATAGGAGCCCTTGGTGCACTAAAATCTATTAAACCTACTACTGTGAGATTGTTTTTTTCAGTAAGCAAATTAATAGGAGTGGATGATTACCATCTTTATTATAGGTTGGGAAGCTAATATATCTGCTTAAGTGCACTTATTTGAATGGAAAACAGGTATACATAAAGTATGCTGAAAAAAAAATGACAAAGCCTTTGAACTAAAAAGAAGCTGACCCTATGTTAAAGGTTACATACTTCAAAAATAATATGAAAATGGTTGTGATTCTAATTATTTTGGGAAAATTTGCCTCTATGAGTCATTAATTTTTGTCTTTAAAAATTCGGAAAGATATGACATTTAATATGTGAGATGAGTTTTTAGTAAAATATACTATATTGGCTATGTGCCTTTCCTCCCTTAGATATTATAGTGATTGTGGAGCCATTATTAAAATTTGCTGTAGTTATTTGACAAAAAGATTCCATAATATATATAAGTATTAAGATTCCTTAATACTAAGGCACAATTAATACCTTTCAAGTAGAAATTCAGTTTATTTACATACATCCTCCTCCAGCTTCTCATCAAGTGCTTCTCTTGTTTGTTATGTCATAACAGATGTATGAAACACGAAAAAGCAAGTGTCAAAACAGATTGTTTATTATTTGATCAGAAAGATGATTCAGAGACTCAAATGTCCAATGCTTAAACTATGAGGCCTACAAATAAGTATTTCAGAAAAACTCTCATTTTTGTTGATTGCCAGATGTACCACAGAATCTCTCTTTCTCACCATGCAATCTGCTATTAGGAAATAAAGAATTTCTTGAAAAGAATGCTTTGTCTGACAAAGATGGAAGGTGTACCAAAATAGGCACTTTAACAATAGATTGATTATGCCATAAAAGCACCAAATTGAAAGGTAATAGTCATGATCAAAATCATAATACAACAAAATAATGTTAGTTGATTATATTGAATACTGAGTTGGAGCCAGGTTTTTACAACAACTCCAGCAACTAGTTACAATAGTCATACCTCTTCCCAATTTACAGACATAGAAACTATGACACTTTCTTAATTAAATCACATAAACACACATACTGCAAGTGCACTGATATCAGCTAACAACCTTATTTGAAATAAATAACTGGTGAATAAAACAAGTTTTTAAGACATAATATGCCTATGCTATCACTGGCAGAAAAATATTAGTTCGGTGAAAAAAAAGATTGACTAATTTGTTGGTTGATTGATTAACCAGTTCTGACAAGCCTATTTACCTTCACATTTAAATCTATTATTAAGAATGATCAAGCTGCTAATTGTTTCAAAATATTGGAAATTAATAAATAATGTTCCTGATAGATACAGTGTCTTACTATGTCAAAACGTGACAAACCTTTAAAAAGTGACTATTATTAAACTACATGATATAGTTTGGCTGTGTCCCCACTCAAATCTCATTTGAATTCCCACGTGCTGTGGGAGGTACCTGGTGGGAGGTTACTGAATCATGGGGGCAGATCTTTCCCATGCTGTTCTTGTGATAGTGTATAAGTCTCAGATCTAATGGTTTTTCTTAAAAAGGGTGGTTTCCCTACACAATCTCTCTCTTTGCCTACTGCCATCCATGTAAGATTTGATTTGCTCTTCCTTGCATTCCACCATGATTGTGAGACTTCCCCAGCCATCTGGAACTGTGAGTCCATTAAACTTCTTTCTTTTGTAAATTGGCCAGTCTCAGGTGTGTCTTTCTCAGAGGCATGAGAACAGACTAATACAGTAAATGGGTAACAGTAGAGTGGGGTGCTACTGAAAAGAGACCTGAAAATGTGGAATTGACTTTGGAACTGGGTAACAGGCAGAGATTAGAACAGTTTGAAGGACTCAGAAGAAGACAGGAAAATATGGGAAATTTTGGAACTCCCTAGAGACTTGTTGAATGGCTTTGACCAAAATGCTGATAATGATATGGACAATGAAATCCAGGCTGAGGTAGTCTCAGATGGAGATGAGGAACTTGTTGGGAACTGGAGTAAGGGTGACTCTTGCTATGTTTTAGCAAAGATACGGGTGGCATTTTATCCCTGCCCTAGAGATATGTACAACTTTGAGCTCGAGAGAGACGATATAAGGTATCTGGCAGAAGACATTTCTAAGCAGCAAAGCATTCAAGATGTGACTTGGGTGCTATTAAAGGCATTCAAGTTTGTTTGTTTGTGTGTGTGTGTGTTTTTTTTTTTTTCTGAGACAGAGTCTCGCTCTGTCACCCAGGCTGGAGTGCAGTGATGCAATCTCGGCTCAGTGCAACCTCTGCCTCCCGGGTTCAAGTGATTCTCCTGTCTCAGCCTCCTGAGTAGCTGGGATTACAAGTGCACACTGCCATGCCCAGCTGTTTTTTTTTTTCTTTTTTTTCTTTTTTGTATTTTAGTAGAGACGGGATTTCACTGTGTTGCCCAGGCTGGTCTTGAACTCCTGAGCTCAGGCAATCCACCTTCCTTGGCCTCCCAAAGTGCTAGGATTACAGCCATGAGCTACCATGCCCAGCCACGTTCAGTTTTAAAAGGGAAACAAAGCATAAAACTTTGGAAAATTTGCAGCCTGACAATGCGATAGAAAAGAAAATCCCATTTTCTGAGATGAAATTCTTGCTGGCTGCAGGAATTTGCATAAGTAACAAGGAGCTGAATGTTAATCCCCAAGACAATGGGAAAATATCTCTCCAGGGGATGTCAGAGGTCTTCACAGCACCCCCTCGTATCACAGGCCTGGAGGCCTAGGATGAAAAAGTGGTTCTGTGGCCCAGGTCCAGAGTCCCCATGCTGAGTGGAGCCTAGGGACTTGGTGTCCTGCGTCCCAGCTGCTCCAGCCAAAGCTGAAAGGGGACAACGTAGAACACAAGCCATGGCTTCAGAGGGTGCAAGCCTGAAGCCTTGGCAGCTTCTACGTGGTGTTGAGCCTTCCAGTGTACAAGAGTCAAGAATTGGGGTTTGGGAACCACTGTCTGGATTTCAGAGGATGTATGGAAATACCTGGATGCCCATGCAGAAGTTTGCTTCAGGGGCAAAGTCATCATGGAAAACCTCTGCTAGGACAGTGCAAAAGAGAAATGTGGGGTCAGAACCCCCACACAAAGTCCCTACTGGGGTAGTGCCTGGTGGAGCTGTGAGAAGAGGGCCACCATCCTCCAGACCCAAGAATGGTAGATCCACTGAGAGCTTGCACCTGGAAAAGCCACAGACCCTCAACACCAGCCCATGAAAGCAGCCAGGTGGGAGGCTGTACCCTACAAAACCACAGGGGTGGAGCTGCTCAAGATTATGGGATCCCACCTCTTGCATCAGCGTGACCTGGATGTGAGACATGGAATCCAAGGGGAGTATTTTGGAGCTTTAAGATTTGATGGCCCTATTGGATTTCAGACTTGCATGGGGCCTGTAGCCCCTTTGTTTTGGCCAGTGTCTCCCATTTGGAACAGCTGTATTTACCCAATGCTTGTACCCCCATTTTATCTAGGAAGTAACTCACTTGCTTTTGATTTTACAGGCTCATAGACTGAAGGGACTTCCCTTGTCTCGGATGAGACTTTGGACTGTGGACTTGAGTTAACACTGAAAGAGTTAAGACTTTGGGGGAATTGTTGGGAAGGCATGATTGGTCTTGAAATATGAAGACATGAGATTTAGGAGGAGCCACGGACAAAATGATATGGCTTGGCTATATCCACACCCAAATCTCATCTTTAATTTCCACATGTTGTAGGAAGGACCTGGTGGGAGGTGATTGAATCATGGGGGCAGGTCTTTCTCCTGATGTTCTCATGGTAATGAGTGGGTCTCATGAGATCTGATGGTTTTATAAGGGGAAGTTTCTCTGCACAATTTGTGTCTCTTTGCCTGTTGTTATCCGTGATTATGAGGTTTCCCCAGTCATGTGAAACTGTAAGTCCATTAAACCTCTTTCTTTAAATATTGCCCAGTCTCAGGTATGTCTTTATCAGTGGCATTAAAACAGACCAATACAGTACAATTTGCTTAAAAGTTTTAAGGGAGTGGTCCTTTTTAACTCCATTATGCCCCTTTTAATTTCCTTCACATAGCAGCGAATGAGGGCTTCAAAGGGATTCTTGTGAGGATGTCTATGGTAAAATGTCATTTCCAAAAGAGATTCAACAGCTGATGTTGGCAGCCTATTCTGATAAGACTAAATGTTGCAAATCTGAAGCTGATTGGCCATTGTCATATTACCATTGACTTGCACCCCATTCTTACAGTGAACTTAACAGTGAGTGCAAGCAAGGGGAGATTTCCATTTTACAATCAGATAAAAAGATTCACAGATAAATTTGGTTATATAGAACTTGAGGTAGACTAGTAAAGCCAAGGATGCCGTGATAGTCTTAGTAGTAATATCTGAATAGCTATCTATCTATCTATCTATCTATGTGTATGTATATACACACACACACACACACACACATAATCTTTCAGTGAAAGCAACAAGAACAAATACGAGTTTTGACACTCACCAGGTTTAATATTGCTTTATGAAACTCTTACATATTTACTAAAATATGGTACTTTCCTGATGGCAATCTTTGGTGAAATCAGAGTGAAGCATAAACCTTCATTTATTTGTTGTAGGAAGCAGCCTCTTCCTGTAGTGAAAAAAAAAAAACACACACAAAAACAAAAACAAAAAAACATTTTGTACTCCAAGTTGCAGCAAGCATTCTAGACCACCATGAGGGAACCTAGTTTGCAGATGAAGTTGCAATACACATGAGGGCAGAAAAAATTCCTAAAAAGTTAGTTTGGATCACCAGTCGATTGCTATGCTTTGACACAGATTAGTTCGAGACTTTGCAGTTGTGTTCAACTAACCTGTTTAATTTGCTCTGGGTTTTCTATTACTTGGAACTAGAAATAGTCTAGCTAATAGTTATTTGTGTATATTTATAAATAGAGTGACTTTATAGACTCTTTCTCAGTGTTGATATGAAGTTTATTACTCTATCTTATTATTGGCATTCAATATATTATTTCTATAAATGTTCATTAAGATTTGAATGGGCTCTAGAAAGAGACCAAGGGTTTACTGCAAGAAACTGTTTGATTTTTCTTTTTCTATCCATAAGGATATTGTGGCTCCTGTATCTGAGTCAAAGGAGGCAAGTGTAATATGCTGATTTAATATAACCAGTTGCCACCCTCAAAACAAAACAAAAAAACAAAAACAAACCAACAAAGAAAAAAAAACCTAAACTAATGTTATAGCAAATAGCAACATTTTCCAGCTAGTCCACAAAACCCCCAAACACAACGACTGCCTTTCTATGCACTTAGAAATATTTTTATTGAAATTAAACTAGTGGAAGCTCAAATAGCCTTTGAGAACTACCTAAATACTGAATATACAATCTGCTAATAGAAAATCCAACGGATCTAAGATCTTGAAAAGGTTAAAGGCTAAGGATATAGAATTAAAATTTTATAGGTTAATATTTCTTTCATAAGTATCACGGTCTCTCATGTCAATCTGTAGGTGGTCATGAATATTTGGTCATTCATAAAATTCAACTTTGTATATATAAAGTGGTTAAAAGAAAAAACTCTGGAGTCTGTCTACCAAGGTTTGAATCCTCGGGCTGCCACTTACTAACCAGGTGACCACAGAAACATTCTAATTTCTCAATGCCTCCCTTCACTTATTTGTAAAATATGAACTCTATCGCTCCTACATCTTAGGTTTGCAGTGAGAGGTAATGATAAAACTCATGTAAAACACTGAGAGTGTTTCTTGACACAGAGTAAATGTTAATTTAAAAAACTATTATTATAATACTTGGCTTTCCAGAGAAAAGACATGAACATTATATGCATGCATTGTTTGTTTATTTTGTAATCTACCTAGATTATATATTTAAGATACCAAACCATACATTAAATTCATGTCAATCCTTAAGTATAAAATAGCATATAGTTTATAAGTACATACACACACGTATATGTAGGGAAACTGTAAAACACATACACCAATTCTAAAACTTTGGTTACTTTAAAGAAAAAAGCTTGGAGAATATTATAGGTAATGAGACTTAGCTATTTCTTCTAAAGATCAATAGGAAAAAGCAAGCAAATGAAGCAAGATGTTTATGGGTGAATAATCACACTACATTATATCCTATATGTTTGAACTATTTTTAATAAAATATCAAATATGGACAGAATGCATGTATCCTAAAAATTGCTATGAATCTAGACAACATTAGTAACATTTTTTTAGAAAAGTTACTGGCTCAGAACTACAAGTTATGAAATTTTTCCAGAGGACATTTGCATTAAGTACTATTCCTACTGCCTCTAAATAGATACTAAATATATTGTTCGAAGATATTTTAATCCCTTTAATTCACAGTTTATGACAACTATATTGGAAAATAACAAAATCAGATAAACTTTCTCAGTAAAATAGAATACTTAAACAAAAGTGTGAGTATGTGTTTTCGTGGTTATGTTTTTACTTTATTAATAATTTCCTTATTAATGCATATAAAGATACATTATCTTACACTGATTATAAATTATTTAGTTTAGATCAGTTTTAATAACCCCCGTGACATTTAATTGCTTGCAGGTGCTGCTTTCTGAGTGGGTTTTAATAATAGTTAGAATAGATATGGAGCACATATGCATATACATGCATGTTTAATGCACTTATACAGACACTCACATAGTGCTATTAGGTAATGTCTATGATGCGTAAGATATTTAGACAATCATTTCATACCTACTATGTGCCAAGTGCCAAGAGCTGGGATAGAACCTGAGAAGATAAATAAGATCATTTGAGAATGATTTATTATCAAATAATCAAAATATCATGAATTACAAATGATGTGTTAATGCAACTGTGTAAAAAGGGCTGTAGAAGGCAAGAGAAAGGTATGAAATCTCTTGGACCATGATTTATGTGAATACTTTTCTCAAAGCAAGGCTACTACATTCCCTTATTCCCTCTTGGATACCATTCAAACTACCGTCTATGCTATTTACACACACACTAAAGAGAGAGAGAGAGATTCTCTTGGAATTGAGGTATGTGGTAGGTCTTTGCAGATAGATATTTGTCTAAAGGAAAAGTGTTGCCTCCATTAATATAATAAAAAATAAAGAAGTTTGTGAGATTAGATTCTCTGTTAGAAAGGCAAAATTTGATAGCATAAGAAAGCTTTTAAAATAAAAACACCTTTTATTTTTTAGCTGAGACTTTGAGTCTTATTTGCTGTCACTAGAGTGAAATTGGTTAGATATTTTCCTTTCTCTTTTCCTTCACATTTGCTAGCCCCACCCCCTTCAACCCACAAGAGGATATGTGACTGCAAATGAAAGATGGCCCACAAACTGCAATGGGAACATTGTGGTAATACATATGAAATGGTGAGTAAAAATCTAATCTAGTGACATATGCTATGGGGAAAAGTTCTTCTTTATAGATAAGAAAGTAAATATAGAAATATTTGCTCTAAGACTCAGACTATATACTCTA
This sequence comes from Macaca thibetana thibetana, assembly GCF_024542745.1. NCBI lineage: Eukaryota > Metazoa > Chordata > Mammalia > Primates > Cercopithecidae > Macaca > Macaca thibetana. Next base: position 66,958,149 of record NC_065585.1, read on the forward strand.
GTATACAATAGTTTATGAAAATTATATATAAAAGAAGAAATTAATGATATAAAGCAAATAATGATTAATCAAAAAATGTAACTGAGATAAAAGAGTATACGTTAGTTTACCCAGTACTTTTGCTGCTGCATTTACAGGGTAGTGTGTTTTGAATTGATTAATGAGGATTGAAGTGGATATGAAGGATTCTTACAATAATTTTAGGTGAAGGAGACATACAGGCCTTTTCATTCATTCATTCATTCATTCATTCATTCAGTAATTTATTCACTTAGTCAGTTAGCATGTCAGAAAAATTTTGAGAATCTGAGATGAGCATCTTAGTAGCCACATGTGCTTGTTCCTAGATAGGCAGGTAAGAACTAATTATAAATTGTTCCTGACCATATGGAACCAAAAGTTCCACATAAATGCTACAAAATATGTGTGCTCTAGTAAAAAAAGGTGACTTTTAATTTAGATTTCAGACAAATCACATAGAAAGTCTCCTTGAAAAACAAGTATTTAAAGCTAAGACTAGAAAAATGAATGGGAGTACAAACAGACCAATATATTCACTGAAAATCAACCTTAGGAGCTCCTCTAGGATTGTCTGGCAGTGGTAAATTTCATGTTTCCCAGAAAGGTCTTGCTTGTGGTTGTGGCTTCACCTTCCCACTCTCACAAAATATCGACAGCTTGGTCACCCCAAAAACACAAGGTAAGGGTGATGTGGACTTGTCTGTCCAGTGAAACCTTGGTCTCTTGGGTCACAGAACATCACTGATTTAGCTGAGCAGTGTCACAGATTATTTTGCAGGTGCAAACTCCTCTTTTCATTTGATCCATATGGGCCTTTATTCCAAAATGTAAAGCAAATACCACCCTGCTTTTCTACTTGTGTTGCATTCTCACAACTTCTCAGATACATTATTAGCCAAAATGGTGTACATGCATGCACACGTGCACACACACACAGACACACACATAGTATATACAAAACAATCAATACATTTAATATAAAAAAATTTCCTCCTATTTTAAACCTCATGCAAGAGGTGCCATATATATATCCCTGTATATAGTTGTTTTTAAATAGGAAAATGTGGTAAAAAATCTTGTAAATAATATCAGAAATTTATAATAATATTTTGATAAAATCTGTTGGAAAAAATGTACAAATATCTAAGGTATCCAGGATTATAAAGGCTGATGCAATGCATGCTATATCATTCAGTACGGAGCTTTCAGACATTAAGTATGACATGCATTTTCAAATAATATGGGCCTTTGTCCAGTCAAGTGTGACAACTTTTCTGAGTAATCCAGTTAGGAATTCTCTAAGCTAAGAATTTTCTTAATTATATTATCAGTGTCAGCAATCATAAAATTACATTGGTTTTTCTACACGCTACAAGTTTTCAAAATCTAGAAAAGGAGAGACAATGTGCACTAAATTAAAATTTGTTTCCACTGATACAAAAAATACACAACTAAAGGCAGTAATAAGTGTTGAAAGGTGACATCAATATGGTATAAATCCAGAGATGGAGAGTTTACATTAACATTATTTAAGCTACCTCCAAGAACTTTGATTTAATTAAAGACCTTTTAGAATATGTACTTGTAAGAATTTGTAGAATAGAATTATATGTCTCAGAATCCTTTTAATTGTACATTCTATTCCGAGATATTTGTATTAACGAAATGTTGGTTCCATGACTTTCTCTATAATGCTCTCAATTTAGTGTCTGATATTTTAAGAATAGAAATCTTTAGATTTTTATAAATTCCTAAAATATAAGACATTACCCTCCATACAACCAATTGTCACAAATATTACATGGCATCTCTTCCTGAGACATTTAACTCCTCAGGGAAAAACAAATGTCACAAAAATTTTGCCAGTCTCATAATAGTGACAATCCAGTAGGGCTAACTCTCAGCTCCAAATGATTTCTCGCTTCTACTAACATAAAGACTTTCTAATGCCTGTATTTAATAATGTACCTACTATACATTAATATAAAGTTTTAATCTTAAAGCAAATATTAAAAATCAGGTGTACGGCAAATAAAAATGTATCTAGTAGTGTTTCTGTGGTATTAGCTGTTGACGTGTAATTAAACTAACTCTAGCCTAAGCATTATTATTATTATTATGTTTTAGTATCTCTAGACTTTAAATTACCTGACAGGGTGTATGCCAATGTACTATTAAAATAAATCCTACTTTTCATTCTATTGTTTCTGTTATACTTACAATTGTCATCTTTTTCAGAATACTTTAATTTAATGGTAACCATGGAGAGCTTCTAACCTTTATGTCTCTGAGTATACATGTTAATGAATACGAGTTCAGCAGATTTGATTCTGTTTTTTTTTGTTGTTGTTGTTTAGAGCTTACTGAAAGCTATGAATATTTAGTATAACTGACCATTTCAAAGGGAATCCAGCAGAGACTGAATTTGAGACAATCTTCTACTTCTTATTGTGCAGGTGGTCGTTATCACAGCTTTGATTTTCAGTCAGTTTTGATGAGCTGGTATTTTCACAACAATAGAGGGCTCACTTTCAAGTATTTACATTAATTTATTATGAAACAGAAATAATGATCATCTAAATGACTTAGCTTATCTGATAATGACAACAGAGAAAGGTGAGAAAATTAACTAAGCATACTTTCTAATTATTAAAAAAATGTTCTGTTTTACCTTTGACTTAAAAAACTTCAGAATAAAATTTTATTTTCTAAATCAGAACTACTTGTTAGGGGGGATCCAAGAAAGAGGTATTTCAGTCATTGAGAAAATCTGGATAAAATATATAAATCTCTAAAATGCGAATGAAAGCAGAAATGCTGAAACATTCTGTTTCATGAGTTGTTTTCATTTCCCTTAAATTTACTAAAGGTTGTATTATCTATACATGCAGATTTGCATTCCATATATAAGTTATCTGGCTTTTGCCCCAGAAGGCATGACATTCTGTCCTCCAAATCACTAAGTGCATAAGTCCAATCAAGGGTAATATTTCAGAAAAGCAAGAGGAGAGGAGAAGGTGGAGGAAGACTTCCGTAACATATCCTTTCATAGCTTGTACAAGTCTTTATACTTTTATATTATATATAGGGGATATGCAATCAATAGATTTCATTTAATTTTACCAGTTTCAGTAAAATGACTTAACTTCAACCAATAAAAAAATATATAGTCTTCTGACCTTAGAGCCTATACTTTGAGGACAATTAGAGTTAATATTAATTTCAGAGAAATAGGGCCTCCAAAATATACCATGACCTGAAGTATAGGTATTTAATGTGTTGCCAAAATAGTAAATAAATTATAAAAAGCAAAACATTCTGCATTTTTCTTATTCTATTAATTATCATAGTATAATAGTTGCAAACATCACCTCAAGTAACAAACAGTTGAAATGCAAATTATGCTTTTAGCAGTTAATGAATGCATGAATCAGGTGAGTTACTTAATTTCTCTGAGGCTCAGACTGTGAAGAGAAGGATTAAAGCAGTCATGCTCCATAACGAGTCGTATTACATAAGGTTTAGTGCATAAAAAGAACTATTGTGTGGCATTCTCCAGGGATCTATATCTACAACATCCACAGATTCTAGGAGTGTTGATCATAAGCAATGTACAACTAAGAAAATACTAAAAACACATAAAAACCAAGATTCTCTTCCGAGCATATATTAGTGCATTTACCTGAAGATCTAGTGATATCATTAGGTTTTGTGTCCCCACCCATATCTCATCTTGAATTATAATGCCATAATTTCCACGTATCAAGGGAGAGACCAGGTAGAGATAATTGGATCTTAGGTGCAGTTTCCCCCATACTGTTCTCATGATAGTGAGTGAGTACTCATGAGAACTGATGGTTTTACAAGTGTTTAGTAGTTCTTCCTACATTCATTCTCCTTCCTGGTGCCTTGTGAAGAAGGTGCCTTCTTTCTTTCCCTTCTTCGCTCATGATTGTAAGTTTCCTGAGGCTTCCTGAGCCATGTGGAAATGTGAGCCAATTAAACATTTTTCCTTTATAAATCACCCAGTCTTGGGCAGTTCTTTATAGCAGTATGAAAACTGACTAATACATGTAGTTACCATGTTGGAGATTAAACTTTATAACCTTCTTTTCCTTCTGATGTGAACATTCCACATCCACCTGCATCCCTATGACCATGGAAGAAATAAATCACAGGCCATCGGTATTAACTTTTTCTTTCCCCTAGATTAAATTACTTTGGAAGCAGATAAAGTCTGAGAAGCAAGTACTGAAATCATATCCAAACCATATCATATCTGATTCATTTCCCTCTTCAGTCAAAAACGTGTCTCCATTATTCACCTGCAAAAAATAAGCTGTGAGACCAAAAATGAGCCCTATTTACTCTCAAAAACAAAGGTGTCTGCATAGCAAAAGAAATTATCAACAGAGTGAACAGACAACCTCAAGAATGGAAGAAAACATTTACAAGCTATACATCTGACAGGGGACTAATAACCAGAATATACATGGGATTCAAATAACTCAACAACAACAAGAACAACAAGAAATAATTCCATTAAAAAGCACACAAAATACACGAATAGGTATTTTTCAAAAGGAGACACACAAATGACTGGCAGATGTGTGAACAAAAGTCTCAGCATCACTAATTATCGGAGAAATACAAAGTAAAACCACAATGTGGTATCATCTTACTACAGTCAAAATGGCTATTACTAAAAAGTTAAAGCACAATAGATGTTGGTGAGGATGTGGAAAAAAAGGGAGTACTCATACACTGTTGGTGGGAGTGTAATTAGTACAACCTTCATGGAAAACAGCATAGCAAATTTTCAACAAACTAAAAGTAGATCTACCATTTGATCCAGCAATCCCTGTACTGGGTATCTACCCAAAGGAAAAAAAAAAAAATCAACATATCAGAAAGATAATTGCACACATGTGTTTATTGCAGCACTATTTGCAATAACAAAGATATGGAATCAACCTAAGTGTCTATCAACGAATGATTGAATAAAGAAAATGTGACATCTATACACCATTGAATACTACTCAGTCATAAAAGATATCATATCTTTTATAGAAACATGGATGGAACTAGAGGTCATTACCTCAAGTGAAATAAGTCAGACACAGGAAGACAAATATTGCATGCTTTTCTCATAAGTGAGAGCTAAAAATTGGGCATACTTAGATGTAGGGAGTGTAATGATAGACTTGTAAGGTGAGGAGGTTGGAGGAGAATGGATAATGAGAAATTACATATTGAGTACCATGTACATTGTTCAGGTAATTGGTATTGTAAAAGCTCTAACTTGACAACTGTGTAACAAAATTGCATTTATACCCCATACATTTATAAAAATATTTTCAAAAGACAATTGAAAAATATTAAGGCACAACAAAAAACCAGGATATAATCTGCATTTGTGCAGTCCTCAATTTTCTCAAAATCTAGAATTTTTATTTCACTTTTATTTTAGTTTCAAGTGTACTTGTACAGGTTTGTTATATAGGTAAACTTCATTTTTTGAAGGTTTGATGTGCAGATAATTTCATCACCTTGGTAATCAGCATAGTACCTGATAGGTATTTTCTCAATTCTTACCCTTCTCTCTTCCTCCATCCTTAAGGAGGCTTCTGCATCTGTTGATCCCTTCTTGGTGCCCACAAGTATTCAGTGTTTAGTTTCTACTCATTAGTTAGAACATGCGGTATTTGATTTTCTGTTCCTGTATCAGTTTGCTTAGGATAATGGCCTCTAGCTCCATCCATGTTGCTACAAGTGACATGATCTCGTTCTTTTTCATGGCTGCATAGTATTCCACAGTGTATATGTACCACATTTGTCTTAATCTAGTCTATTGATATTGGGCATTTAGGTTGATTCCATGTTTTTGTTATTGTGAATTGTACTGTGATGAACATCCATGTGTATGTTTCTTTATAGTAGAGAAATTTATATTCCTTTATGTATATAACCAATCATGGAATTGCTGGGTTGAATGGTGATTCTGTTTTAAGTTCTTTGAGAAATCTTCAAACTGCTTTCCACATGGCTGTATTAATTTGCATTCCTACCAGTAGTGTATACTCTTTCTCTTTTTTCCACAACCTTGCAGCATCTGTTATTTTTTGACTTTTTAATAATAGCCATTCTGACTGGTGTGAGATGGTATTCCATTGTGTTTCTGATACGAATTTCTCTAATGATTAGTGATGTTGAGCATTTTCTAATATACTTGTTGTATACTTGTGTATGTCATCTTTTGAAAAGTTTTTGTTCATCTCCGTCACCCACTTTTTAATGGAGTTGTTAGTAGTTTTGCTTGTAAATTTAAGATCTTTATAGGTGTTGGATATTAAGCCTGACAGCAGCAGTTTGCAAATATATTCTCCCAATCTGTATATTGTCTGTTTACTCTGTTGATAGTTTCTTTTACTGTGCAGGAGCTCTTTAATTTAATTAGGTCCCACTTGTCAATTTTTGTTTTTATTGCAATTGCTTTTGTCATCTTTGTCATGAAATTTTTGCCGGGTCCTGTGTCCAGAACAGTATTTCCTAGGTTATCTTTCAGGGTTTTTATAGTTTTAGGTTTTACATTTAAGTCTCTAACCCATTTGGGGTTGATTTTTTGTATATGGTTTAAGGAAAGGGTCCAGTTTCAATCTTCTGCTTATGGTTAGCCACTTACCCTGGCACCATTTATTGAATAGGGAGTCTTTTTCCCATTGCTTGTTTTTCATTGACTTTTTCAAAGATTAGATGGTTGTAGTTGTGTGGCTTTATTTCTGAAATCTCAGTTCTATTCCATTTGTCTATGTGTCTGTTTTTGTAGAGTACCATGTTGTTTTAGTTACAGTAACCTTGTAGTATAGTTAGAAGTCAGGCAGTGTAATGCCTCCAGTTTTATTATTTATGCTTAGGTTTGCTTTGGCAATTCTGGATCTTTTATGGCTCCATACAAATTTTAAAATAGTTTGGTTTTTTTTGTTTTTGTTTTTTTGTTTTTTGATTCTATGAAGAATGTCATTAGTCATTTGAGATGAATAGCATTCAATCTGTAAACTGCTTTGAACAGTATGGTCATTTTAACAATATTGATTTTTTCCTATCCATGAGCATGGAATGTTTTTTCATTTGTTTGTGTCATCTCTTATTGTTTTGAGAAGTGTTTTGCTTTCTACTTGTAGAGCTCTTTCACTTCCTTGGTTAGCATATTCCTAGGTATTTTATTCTTTTCGCAATTACCATGAATGGGATTGCATTTTTGATTTGATCTCAGTTTGGATGTTCTTGATGTATAAGAATGCTAGTGATTTTTATACATTGATTTTGTATCCAGAAACTTTTCCGAGGTTATGTGTCAGATAAAGGAGCACTCGGGTAGAGACAATGGGGTTTTCTTGATATAGAATCCTGTTATCTGCCAACAGGGATAGTTTGACATTCTCTTGTTCTATTTGATGACTTTTATTTCTTTCTCTTGTCTGATTGCTCTGGCTAGGACTTGTAGAGCTATATTTAATAGGAGTGATGATAAGGTCATCTTTGTCTCACTCTTCAAGTGAAATGCTTCCAGCTTTCGCCCGTTCAGTATGATGTTGCCTGGGGCTTTTTTTAAAGATGGCTCTTATTATTTTGAAATATGTTTCTTCAATGTCTAGTGCATTAAGGGTTTTAACATGAAGGGATGTTTAATTCAATCGAAAGCTGTTTTTGCCTCTATCGAAATGGTTGTGTGATTTTTGTTTTGAGTTCTTTTTAAGTGATGAATCATATTTATTGATTTGCTTTTCTATTTTCTTTTATTTATTTACTTATTTTTGAGACGGAATATGACTCTTGCACTGAGGCTGGAGTGTGATGGCATGATCTTGGCTCACTGCAACCTCCTCCTCACAGGTTCAGGTGATTCTGCTGCCTCAGACTCCTGAGTAGCTGGGACTATAGACATGCACCACCATTACCGGGTAATTTTGTATTTTTAGTAGAGACGGGGTTTGCCATCTTGGCCAGGCTGGTCTTGAACTCCTGACCTTAGGTGATCTGCCTGCCTTCCAAAGTGCTGGGATTACAGGCTTGACCCACCACGCCTGGCCTGATTTGCATATTTTGAAGCAATCTTGCATCCCAGCAATAAAGCCTAGTTACTATGGTAGATTAGCTTTTTCATGTGCTGCTAGATTTGGTTTCCTAGTATTTTGTTGAGTATTTTTTCATCTATGTTCATCAAGGATATTGGCCTGAAGGACCTGAAGTTTTCCTTTATTATTATTATTATTATTATTTGGTTTTATCTCTGCCAAGTTTTGGTATCAGGATGATACTGGCCTCACAGAATGAGTTAGGGAGGAATCCCTCCTCCTCAATTTTTTGAAATAGTTTCAGTAAAAATGGTAACAGCTCTTCTTTATACAGTTCATAGAACTGGACTGTGATTCTGTTTGATCCTTGGCTTTTTTTAGTTGATAGACTTTTATTACTAATTTAATTTCAGAACTCATTATTTGTCTGTTTAGGGATTCAATTTCTTCCTCATTCAATCTTGGAGGTTGTATGTTTCGAGGAATGTATTAATTTCTTCTAGGTTTTCTAGCTTGTGTGCATAAAAGTGTTTGTAGTAGTCTCTGAGGTTTTTGTTTTGTTTTGTTTTTTTGTTTTTTAATATTTCTGTGGGGCCAGTGATAAGGTCGCCTTTCTGTTTTCAGACTGTTTTCATTTGGACCTTCTCTCTTTTTTTGTTTATGAGTCTAGCTAGTGATCGATCTATCTATCATATTAATTCTTTCAAATAATCAACTCCTGGATTCATTGAGCTTTTGAATGGATTTTTGCATCTCACTTTCCTTCAGTTCAGCTCTGATTTTTGTTATTTCTTATCTTCTGTAATCTTTGGGGGTTGGTTTGCTCTTGTTTTTCTGGTTCTTCCAGTTATGATGTTAAGTTGTTAGTTTGAAATCTTTCTAACTTTTTGATGTGGGTGTAAGATTTTCTTAATTTCTGCCTTAATTTCATTATTTACCCACAAGTCACCCAGGAACAGGTTGTTTAATTTCAGTGTAATTGTATGGTTTTGAGCAATTTTCCCAACATTGATTCTGTTTTTATTGTGTTGTGGTCCGAGAGTGTGGTTGGTACAATACATATGTTTTTTTAATCTGCTGAGAATTGTCTTATACCTGATTGTGTGGTTGATTTTAGAGTAGTGCCATGTGCAGATGAGAAGAATGTATATTCTATTGTTTCTGGGTGGAGAGTTCTGTGGATGTCTGTTAGGTTCATTTAGTCAAGTCTCAAGTTGAGATTCTTAATATCTTTGTTAGTTTTCTGCCTCGATAATCTGTCTAATACTTTCAGAAAAGCATTGATGTTTCCCAGTGTTATTGTGTGGTTATCTAAGTCTCTTCACAGGTCTCTAAGAACTTGCTTTATGAATCTTGAGTGCTTCTGTGTTGGGTGAATATATATTTAGGATAGTTAGGTATTCTTGTTTAATTGAACCCTTTACCACTTTCTTCTTTGTCTTTTTTGACCTTGTTGGTATAAGGTCTGTATTTTTTCTAAAATTCAAGTAGCAACCCATGATTTTAAAATCCATAATTTTATATAGAAACTAGGGAGAATTTTTTCCACCTTTACTTATTCCAGATAAGAACTATATACAATTTAAGCTAATTCAATGAATACATTTCATTTTCCTATCTCTTAGATTGGTGTGAGACTTAAGTCCTCCTACTCTCAGAAATTTAGAATAGGTAAGTTCTCTTATTATGGGACCTAAGTGAGGGAGATTGTTGTCCTCACTGCTGATTTTGATTATAAAGAGAGAGCATTTAAGATGAAACTCCATGAGGATCCAGATAATGAATAATGACAATCAGAAAAAAACCTGAACCTTTAGTGATGCCTAAGCCCAGTCCAGTGTTTCATATTTTAAGTTAATTGAACATTATATCCTGTCTCTCTCTCTTTAAAAGACAGATCAAATTTAGGTTTTTGCTAATTGTGACCAAAGTATGCTGACTTATACACAAGACAAAAAGAAGAGGTTGCTTGCTTGGAAATGAAGTATAAGAATGCTCTTATTTTTTAAGTAGTCAAGTATGTTATGAAGTGCGTAATAGAAATTAATAATTTTAATTTAAATATAATTGTGCAGACTGCTATAGGTGTGTCAATCTGAAATGTTCTCAGTCTGAACTCATGTGAACTAAAGAGACATGTATTCTCCCCTCATAAACCCAATATACAGTAATAGAACAAACATGATATAATCGCTACAGATCGTCCTGTTAAATGCGTCATACGGAATGATAAATGAGTCATACGGAAGCTACTGGTCCACATTAGTTCTAAAATCCAACAGGGAGTAGATTAATGTTCTTTCAGTAAGACTCGAAGGCCCAGGAACATGTCTCCATGACTTGTTGCTCTGCCCACAGGCTCTTGTTACACCCTCTGATTCATGGTTACTTTTTCAAGAGATATATCTCTTGAAATATACGCATCTCAGAGTAATTATAAACGAGGTTTCATCTTTTGGAAACGTTGGTTTCCAAAATATTATTTTCATTTTCTAGTCTCTTTTCCCCATTTAGTTCAAGTTGATGGTGTGTTTGTGCATACACTTTTCTTAAAAAGTCTGTGGTCATCTATGAACCTTATTGGGGTTTACTTCATTAATCAAATGCCACACTCATACATATATTCAAATGAACACTCCCTCTTGTGGGCTTCTACCAAGGCTGCTGAATGACAAAAACTTTAAACCTTTTAGAAGCCATATCTCTGAGTTCTTTGTTCAGGCATGGTCTTGGATCCTTCTGAGATCTTAACAAATATTTTACAGCCACAGTCTTAGCTGTATCTTTACTATACATTCCAAAGAGTACCCTGGATTTGTTTCTTTGTCCCAAAATTATCTCTTAATTTTAGTATATTTGACCATCTAGAAAAATTGGTAAGTTTCAAAGTCAGCAAATTCCAGCTCCTTTATGTATGATAGTCCTACCTTTATCTTTCCACTCGCATCTCATATTTTATTCAAAGCAGTAAGTAGTATTCAGGCAACATACTTAAAACTCTGGCTGGAAACATTTCCTGTGTCAATCAGTTCATTAGGCACATTATCTACTTTTCGCATTACCAGAGGCAGTAGTACTGCTAAGTTTCTGCCACTACATTAAAAGGATTATATTTCTTACAGTTTCCAATAACATTTTATTCACTTCCCCATAAGTCTTCACTGGAAGACTCTTTGATGACCTTGAGGAGAAGCTATTAGTCTCTTCAATGTGCTTTAGGCTTTTTCTATCATCCTCCTAAAATCTCTTGTGATTCCTCCCTTGCCCCTTTCCCAAAGTCTCCAAAGTTTTAAGTGCTTTTTGATAGTAAACACTCTAATGTCAGGTATTAAATACTGTATTAGTTATCCATTTCAAAACAACAAATTACTCATAAATGTAGTGGCTTAAACAATAGGAAATCTTTATTGTCTCTCACATATATATGTTAGAAATTTGAAAGTAGATAATTGGGGTGATTCTGTCTCAGGGCCTTTCATGAGACTTCAAGATGTTGGCTGGAGTTGCAGTCATCTGAAGGTGTGTTGAGGCTAGAGCATTTGCCTTCAAGATGGCTCTCTCAGATGGTTGGCAAGTTGGTACTGGTATTGGCAGGAAAACTCAGTGTTTTCCTCAGTGAGTCACTCCACAGGATTTTTGAAGTCTGAAATCTAACTACTCCCAGAGAAAAAGGTGTCGGCTGCAAAATTTGTTATGATGTAGCCTCAAAAGTCAGACACCATCATTTCAACGAGGTCCTTTTAGGCACAGACATCAGCCCCTTTCTCTGTGGAAGGCACTATCCAAAAGCACAAATACTTGGAGGTATAGATCATTGAGGGACTTTGTAGAATCTGGTTCTCAAAGAATGCGTGATAGAAGAACAGGTATTTAACATGCATTTGAGCTGTTATGAGGAATGAAAAGGTCCTGCTACCCCAACAAGAAAGGGAGAAAAAGTATCAAATACCTGTTGTTCACTTTCAGCATTACAATTGATTCATAATGGTGAAAAATATTTGATTTATTATTATCTGTACCAAATTTTCTGGCATTTCAGTTTTTTTATTAAACCTAATTATTCAACTCATTTATAATGTATTTCATTCTTATTTAAGTTCTCCCATTTTATTTCTTTTCAATTTGTAATCACAAGTGTTTAAGTGAGTAAGTGTCAGCTACACTGAATCCAAGAGAAGAAAGCTAAAGGGTCTCTCTATAAATTCATTATGATATCTTTGAAATCTTATTTAACTCTAAAATTGTATGTTATTTTGATAACAGACATTAAAAAGTTTTTAAGAATTAAGATATAATTTGGAAAATTCTCAGGACTTTTAGACATTTGTTGTAATGTTGTTAAAATAAAAATATGTAACTAAATTATAAAACATGGGTGAAGAAATGAAAGCAATGGTTGGGATTAAAACAGTAGAGAATTTTGAGTAAAAGTTTTTTGAAAAAATCACCAAAAGAAATCAAGGAAAAATTAAATGTATGGACTAATGGTCACAAACTCAAATACCTACAGGACAGGGCAGGTAACATTTAAAATGGAAAAAAAAAAAAAAAAAAAAAAAAAGGAAAAATATTCTGAGAATGGAGTTTTGTGGGAGGTTCCTTATCTCTTCTTCTTCTGTGGGTGCTGCCAGGCTGGTCTTCACATCAACAGTGGCTCAGGGCTTCTAGTTCTCAAGGATCCTATGGAGTTGGGGAGAAAAAGGGTGGTATAGGGCAAATTAAAAACACCACAATATTCACTCTTCCTACAGAAATTTACTTTTTATTGAATAAACATTCTTTATACTGTTGCCAGCCTTTGGTTAATTTCCAAAGTTTTAAAAAGTTAATGTTGACAATTTTTGCCAGTGTTCTTGCTTGTTTGACGGATGGAAGGGTAGATTTTTTTGGAGGTTCTTATTCTGACATTGCAGAAGTGCTTCCCAAATATCTCATTTTAAAATATATATAATATATGCAGCATACAGCCACAGAAAGGGCAACAGTTTGTGCCTTCTTATGTAGACAGGTGTAGCTCAGGGCTAGAACATTAAATACACCCTGATAAAAACTACCAATGTGGATAGTCCCTTGGGCAGCCAATCCATACAGATCTGCAGCAACCTCAATTCTTGCCTCCTCAGAAGAAATAATTTTGACCGAGGGTACATAAGGCAGAGTGAGAAACTGCGGCAAATTTTAGAGTAGGAGTGAAAGTTTCTTAAAACAGTTTAGGGCAGGAATGAAAGTAAATAAAGCATACTTGGAAGAGGGCCAAGCAGGCAAGTTGAGAGAATCAAGTCTGTGGCTTGACTTTCGACTTGGTGTTTTATAAGTTGGAATGCGTACAGTCTCCTTTCCCCTGATTTTTCCCTTGGGATAGGTTGTCCACATGTGCCCTGGCCTGCCAGTACTTGGGAGAGGCTGCATGCGCAATGTGTTCACTGGAACTGTGCACATGCTCACTCAAGCTGTTCTTCCCTTACCAGTCAAGTGTTCCTAGAAGGTCATATACCAGTTAAACTTTGCCATTTTGCCCCAGAGGGTACATGCTTGAGCCCACTTCTCCAGACTCCTGAGATGTGATCTGGAAGCGGTAACCACAGATTTCAGATGTTTTCTATGAGGAGGCTACCTTTCCCTGGTGCTGACTGTGACCAATTATTATTTTAGAGACACAGTTTATCAACTGCCTGACCATCACCTGATAGTCACCTGACATTGCTGGTGGGAGAGGGTGGCCCTCTCCTCCCCTACTCGTGTCTTCCTGACTACCTGCTCTAACAGTATCACTTTATTATAGTAATAAAAATGATATAATATATTTCAGAAGCAGCCAAAAATTGTATTTATTTTATTCTGTATAAGAAGTCAGAACAGGTTGGGTGCAGTGGCTAACACCTGTAATACCAGCACTTTGAGAGGCCAAGGCAGGGGGATCACCTGAGGTCAGGAGTTCGAGACCAGCCTGACCAACATAGAGAAACCCCATCTCTACTGAAAATACAAAATTAGCTGGGTGTGGTGGCTCATGCCTGTAATGCCAGCTATTCAGGAGGCTGAGGCAAGAGAATCACTTGAACTCTGAAGGCAGAGATTGCGATAAGTCGAGATCGCACCATTGGACTCCAGCCTGGGCAACAAGAGTGAAACTCTGTCTAAAAAAAAAAAAAAAGTCAGAACAATGAATAATTTCAAAAAATATTGTCAAAAATATTGTTAATTTAAGCAGAAAGTAAAGACTTTGGACTTTCTTATAGGAAAGCTGAATGGTGGGTGCTGAGTGGTGGGTCTCACATACCCTGAAAATTCACTTTTATAAATCACATAATTTTTTACAAAATACATATTTATGTTCCTAAATCAAAACACATGTTTATAATCTTAAATCATAATTAAAACCAATCCATTAATTAGTACAGGCTATATCATCTCCTCCTTTCAAACAAGTGCAGAATTTGTTTCTGTATATTTATATATGCATGGGGCACTTGTTTGTCAGCTAATCGAAAAGAGATTATGTTATTTCATGTTAGCTGCGAGGTATTGGGTTAAAAAGAAAGGAAATGAGAAGTATAGACTAAAATGGAAAGGCTTCTGATGTACACTAGGTGTCTTGGAGTGGTAATAAGCACACCATAGAGATGGGAAGTTAGATACAGAAGCTGATGAAACTAGTCAAGAGGATTCAGAAGTCAAAAACATTATTTTTCCACACCTCAGTACTGTCTTATTTGCCCACACATTAGAGGCTCTGTTGAAATCATAATATGACTAGGCTTTTGACGTTGATGATCCCGAGATGGATGACGGCAGGTCCTGGGGCTCCCCAAGTGGCCTTGCTCAGGGATCATGAAGACAAGTAGGAGACAGAGCAGGAGTGGAAGAGCAGAGCAACCAACACATGATGACAGAAAAGAGATTTGCAGAACTCACGGACATTAATAAGCAGAAATTTTTGGGTGGAAACTGTGGCCCTGCTTTAAATGGATGGACATTGTTAAGACCATAAACTGGTGGCCTACATTTAAATTGCATTTTCCTTTTATCCTTTTGACCTTCTTTTAGGTGGTCCACTCCTCCGTCCAACCTTCTGGTTTCCTTAGCACATACTTGGTGATCTGCCTTCATGAGAATGATAAACTAACTCCTCAGTGAATAGATTACATTGGATTGACTTCAAGACACATTGGGGCATGTACTGCAAATAGACAACTCTTACAAATCTAGATACCTGAATTGCTTCTGCCCAAGTACTCTTGAAGTTCAATTTGTCTGTCAGAAGTGATTTACTATTTATATTTCCAAATATATACGTGTTTCTGAAAGGTCTGTTTACTGTTCTGTCAGGGAAGCATACTGTTAAATGAATGAATTGTTGATCTAAGCCACTGACCCACAGGATTCCTTGAAATGTTCTGGCCATTAGCCGGCCAGCATCTACTGATTTAGTCAAACATTTTATTCCTTCACAAAAAGCTAGGTTACTATATTCATCTTCTATCCTTAAAAATTTCTGCATGGAATAGGACAACTTAAAGCTTTTCCCTGGGACAATAGTTATCTGTTACATTCAGACACACAAAGAACCCTATGTGGTCTGCTTTATTCTATGTTAACTCTAAACTGTTATGTCGAGCTTGTTTATATCCTGCCTTGATTAACTGATGATACCAATGATTTCTGCTACAAATGCCCTTATAGGGAAGCTGATAACTCTTCATGCTCTCAATGTCAATTTACTCTTCTTAACTCATATGAACAGAGTGTCTGTATATTATAATGTCTGATATAACATTTTTGAAAAAGAAAGAGGCCATTAACTGATGGAACACTAGAAAAATCGGCACAAAAATCACAGAAACATATTATGCATATTAATTAACACTTTAAGAATTATATGTACTCATTATTATATGTATGCTTGTATTCAAAATTATATATACCTATGCATATACATATATACAAATACACACATATACACATATACACACTATATATACACATATTTATAGTATTTCTCAGTTTTCTTGTATTGTGTAGACTCTTCTGAAATAATGCCTTATGTGTATAACTTTACCATGAAGCTCCACTAATTTGATAGAGGGCAATAAGTAGCAGAATTTTGAGGCTTCTTATATTTCCTTGGTATTACATATCAGCTATATTACATTCTTCTACTGGAAACTTTTGCTGTGACCACTGCTTCTCCTCCTTTTCTATAACATGTTTTTACTCATAATAATCCAGAGAACATTAGAAAAAGAATTTAAACTGGATGATACACAGGTATTTCCCATATCCCTTTCAAGCCATAGATTTTACTAGTTACTAAATGAGAAGGAACTGGAAATTAAGGTTGTAAATCATTTGGTGCTGGTTAAAACTTCTTCATGTTTAAGTTAACTAAGACAGTTTTATATGATGTTCTTCAGATAAAGCACTTTCAATAAATCTTTGTTGCTTTTAAAAAAATCTAAAGTTAAACAACCCTTTGGGTATTCCTGAAGAAAAACATTTTAATTAGTTGAGTCTCAAAAGACTTTGGCATTGCAGATTCTGGTGCTCACTCAATGTGGGGATGAATAGGGATTACTATAGAGAGAAATACTTTAAATTATTCTCTTTCCTATGATTATTTTAAAGATATTTTTCCCATAGTTCTATACAAAATTTTTATACTGGAGCATTTTGAATATTATGTCTGATTAAGAACCATTTTGTTTAAGTCCACTTTCCATAGACTCCACTATATCCCCTTGAAAGTGGCAACAGTTCATATGTTTTCCAAGAAGTTTTTACATATGATGGCAGGTGATGAAGTACGGTCAAATATTCAGTTAGTGGGGTGAAAAAATTGGGATTTGAACTTGGATTCACTTAAGCGTTTTGACAATCAATACCTTCATCTTCAAAATAATGATGTTGGTTTTTTTCAGAGGAAGAAAAGAGATAATGTCTAAGAAAAAGAAATCTTCTAACACTCTACAGTTCTCCACAAATTCTAGTTTTTATTATTCATGACTATTGCAGATGATTGGCAAATTTATGTAAAATGCCCTTGTCCCTAAAACATCGATACTAGAGAGGTTATTGTGGAGCAAAAGGAAGTTGCAGTGTTGTCTCTACTATCTCTGTGTCCAATCTAGTACCGCCATCTACTCTCAGTGGCCAGAACCTTTCCAAGGTGGATATACTGATGCTTACTTCTTAGGGCAACAATCAGGGTTGAATGGCTTATCCTCATCCTTTTGTTACAATGTCTCTAGCTCATTGTCCCTTTTTCCATGGATGATTAACAAGAAATAAAGGTCAGAAATTAGAAAACTCTGAAAGCTAGCCACTTGCCATGGCACATAATTGTGTCACTGACCGCATGTGGATCTCATAGGTTATGATCAAAAATGAAGTTCATTTATTTGAACTAGCTGTTTATTTCTTCTTTGCCCGAAGCATTGAGAAGCTTTCTAGGATATGCTAGTTTGTGTGTGTGTGTGTGTGTGTGTGTGTGTGTGTGTGTGTGTGCAGAACGATAAATTAACTTATTTTTGAAAAAAAAGGTGAATTATGAGAAAATGCCTTCATTAGCTTTTCTTATTGCTTTATTTGTTTTGAGAAATACAATGGTCTGAAAACAAGCTTTTTGTAATAGCATTGGCATTTAAAAACAATTTCCAAGACTCTATGATCATGTGCAGATTTACATAATAACAAACTCTACTAAAAGTGTTGTAAATTAAATAGATGCTCAAATTAACAATTGAGACGCCCATGGGCTAACTTAAACAAACAAATATCTCTTAATATCTAGCTGAGAAGCCAGAATAGGACATTAGAGAAATTGTCACAATGCTGGGATTTTATCCTGACTGTGCAATATTTTAGTTCCTTCACCTGAAGACTTTGTGGGGAAAGGGCATATTGAAATCCTTAAATCAGGTAACATAATCTGACAGACCGTGTCACACACTATCACAGGTGCTGATATGTAATAAATATTTGGCTTTTGATCTTCCTTATACCATCCTTCTTTTATTTGACTACTTTCCTCTTCCTTTCTCTCAATTGCTTCACTTGATTTCCCACGATAACTTACCTTCCCAGAAAGAAGGGGAAAAAAGAAGTTTACAGACACCAAGTGAGTACATTTTTCAAATATTTAAATAAGTTTTGCTATAGGCGATTCAATATGATTACTCATTAGAAAAAGCGAATCTTCTAAACTTTAATATTTTACAAATTGGAAACTAGATTGTATCACGGGATGAAATAAAATGATTGGCTACGATTAGAAATCCATTGTCAGATTGACTTGAAAAGCATTTTCATGTCAATGTTTATCATTTTTATTATGGTGAACAAGTGATTTAACCTCATGAAGTCTCAATGTTCTCATCTGGAAAATGAGTACAGTATCAGGCACCTCACATGATTATAATGAAGATAACATGATATTATAAATTGAAAGGTGCTTAAATGAGTTCTTGGCTCACAGATCACAATATATGTACATAGGTGTTTTAGTTATTGTTGTACTTCAAAACCATAGTATCTGAAGTCAGAGAATATGCATTTTTATTATTTCACTAAATTTGGTGACTAGATATTCTTGTAAAATCTTTCTGTTTTATCTAGATCTTTAATTTCTGTAATTTGAAAACACAAATAATAATTACACTAATAACATCAGAAATATATCAGTCAGCATATCATTAAACTATAGTAATGAAATACCCTCAAATTTCAATGGCTTAAGACAATAAAATATTATTTCCTACTCGTGTAACATGTCCATTACAGGCCAGCAGCAAACTCTGCTTTAAGTCATTGCCAACTTTCTTTTGAGACCCAAGATGATAGAGAGGTCACTACCAGAGATACTACTGTTCACCAAGGTGAAAAGACGAAAAACATGGGAAGGCGCACGCTAACTCATAAAATACCTACCTGAAAGTGATTCACATCATTTTATTATTACATTTCATAGAACAAAGTAAGGCATATGGCTGCACTTAACTTTAAATGGGCAGGAATGAACAGTTTATCATGTACCTGGACAGAAGAAGCCCAAACACCAGTATCTGGCTCCAAAATCTACAAAAGTATGTATTTGAATTAAAAAAATCATTTATAGAAAAAGTGTTTTATAAATTGAAAAATATACATAGTGCATATTATTATTACAGTTTGGAAAAAATAAATTTCCTATTTTATGTTTATTTTGTATGTATTTTTAAACCAACATTCTGTAACACTACTTGAGATATATTAATTGAGATTTACTTGAAATAATAATATTTTACTTTGTAAGAAAGTAAATATTTTAGCATTAATTAAGCAATTGGATGGAAACAGAACTCATGGTTGATTTCAAAGGAGCCTCCTCAGATAAAGTCCTCTACAGTACTTTGGTTCCTGTATAGGAATAAGAAAACCTTCTGAATACTGTGCAAGAGCTTGATGCACTTTTGAGTTCCTTCTTGATCAGAATCTGTGAATCTCTGATAATTGCCTTAGAAAATGAGTACCAAATAAGATGTATGTATGCTAACATTATATGTTGCAGAAATATTATGAAGCTGAAAGAAGATAATATTAGTGTAAGTGAATATGATGTTCCATACTGATTGGGAAGTTATTTCATGGTGAGCTTAGTTCTCCTAACACTCCTCATTCTCTGCTGCCTCTTTTCATACCCTCTGTTTTCCACTAACCTATCAGCTTTTCCCTAATTGTCATACAAGTAGACTAATCTGTGCTCTCTTTATTGGTTGGTGCTCCAGGCCTCATATATTTATGCAATAATACTTATTATGACTTTTTTTTGTGTGAGAAGTGATTAACATACATGGCTATCCTCAGGTAACAAGTACTTAATAAACTCACCATTTAATGATTTTTTTTCAATAAACTAGTCATTTTACTAAAAATCAGATACAAGTCTTTTATGCCTATGCAGTTTTACATGCTCTGTATATTTTAATGTTTATAAATGATGCATGAAAAAAATTATTTCCAAAACCACAGACTCCAATAGCATTTTAGTAAATACGCTTTAGCACGCATATAGCAAATATGTTTTAATATAAAAGACCCTAACATATTAGTTAATGATAATTAGCAAAGCAAGCATAAGTAAAGCTGTGTATAATCTTGACTTTCTACCTGAACAGATTGAATCTACCACTTGTCTCTCTGACACTCTAAAAAAAAATGTTCAGTTTTTTAACTTTGATTTTAAATGGACAGCAACTGTTCTCCCTAGGGAAATATTCTCAGCAGAAAATCCGAGAGTCCTATAGTCAATAATAAAGAAAAAAAATGTGACAAATGGGAAAAAGATCTTCTGAATAAATACATAGGTCACGAACAAAATGATATACTTAGAAGCATTTTTATGGTATCTGTACATCCTCTTTTCAAGACTGAATTTATCAGAGAAATGTCCAGCAATGTGCGACTTTGTGTGATACTATGGCATTCAAAAGCATACAAATTTTTTGAGTGAGGTTGTAAATGATATAAAATATCTCCTTTTAAATCTGAGCTTATACAGTTATATCAACTCCAGAGTTGTAGCACACATTGAAGTAACTATAAACAATAATGCTTTCAACTAATAATATCTGGAATTGTTTTTTTTTTTTTTTTATCTTGTAATAGGTAAGTTCAGATCACCCCATAACCAGAGTGTAATGAAATTGTCAACATTTTCTTCATTTCTTCTTTTCCTGACAAATGGTGTGAACATATCACCTTTTTCTCTTAATGGAAAACCTAACTGGAATACATCAAAATGCTATTAGGTTTTTCATTTTCTTCTACAATGCAATGCTGGGGAATGCGTGCAGCCTTCATCTGGGCACCACTGTGGAATATTCCTTGTCCCTGATAAAATGACTGCACAGGAAAATCAAGCAGAATTGTTCTCTGACTTGTATTGCTGCTCCTTTGTTACAGTCTCTCCAAGAATGTGTGCAGGGGGATTATCTGTGCTGTAGGAATACACATGGGTTATGTTAACCAAATGTGTTTAAAATTTTACCCAAGTAATTTTAATGTGCAAACAAGTTTAATGAAAAAGTCTTCATGTCCAACACTACTTATGCATATGCTGTATTTTGGAATGAAAGAAAGTGCAGCAACACAGACAGCTTGCCATGCGTTTCAAAAGACGCTTATTGCAATATTATGTAGGAAGAGGGAAAAATAAAATCAAGTGCCCTTACCCCATGGGAAATATCTGTAGACTATTCATTGTTTAATTTATTTGGTCTTGAACTAAACCAATAATAGGATATAAAATAAATCCAAGTGAGTGTACATGAGGCATAGGCATAGAAGTCAATATAGAAAAAGAATATTCCTTCCATCCATAAAATGTTACCTATGGATTATAACTATTAAAATAGAAAGTGTCATTTATTCTGTAATGACAATTTAAGAAGAAGAAAACATTAAGTGGCATTTTTGTTGACCTCATTAGCAATTTGATTTCCTTGCTATAAAATAAAAACAAGAATACTTAAAATGAAGTATATGTATATTTTCTCTATGACATAAAATTTCTCAAGAAGTAATTATTTGCCAGAAACATGGGTTTTTTATTAAGTCACACAAATTACAAACGGTCATTTTTTTAGAAAGGAAGTCCAGTATGACGTAAGTAATGTGACAATTGAAGAAACCATATAATTATAGCAAAAAATAGTTTAAAGCTATTTTGAACAGCCTTTGGATTCAGCAAAATAAAAATTTCTCCTTGCTTACTGTATCAGTCAGCTTTACATTGTTAATGAATTAAGAAACAATTGAATCTTTTTTTCCAGGTGTGTTATTCCTAACAATCTTTCAGCGATTCTTCTAGCAATGTCTGAACGGTTGTATCTTGATTCGCTCTGAATGACAGGTCCAGAGAAGCATTTCTCCTAATGCTTGGAAAGAGCAATAAATATGTTCTTGGAGCTCTTGTTATGATTTATTTTTAAAATCTTAACTAGAGTTATGGGAAAGACTTCATAGTGAAACATTTTTGTTTTATTTCACCTCAACTGAAACATATCAGCTATGGAGTGAAACTCATTTCAGGTACAAAAATGATGCTACAATATTCAATAACTGAACTTCCTAGAACAAATGGCTATTAAGGACACAGAATATAGTCCATTCCATCCCCAAATAATTTACTGCTAAATGTGGGATGGACACTGTAAGGCCAGGAAAAACATATTTATGCCTCCCCCCTTCCTCTTTTATTTGTCTGAATAATTTAAAGGCCAAAATCAAATGTTATGCATCACATTTTCCTAAGGGAAGAAACTTACCCTAAATTGAAAATCAGAATTTAATATTTTCCTGATAAATATGTACCGCCTCCATTAGAGCAATTTGGGGGCTACTCAGCTACTGTCTTCAAATTTGCTTTGTTTAAGGTATAATAGTGACTGTAGAGAGATTTGCACTTTTTATTCAGGCTTATCAGTGTAGTGTAGCTGTGATCTCAGATAGAATATTTGCAAACAAAGAAAGACTAAAATGCACCTAGAAAATCAAATGTTGAGGTCATTAGCTATCACCATTTGGTTTTGCTGTAATAACATTCCAGTTGCATACATGGCAATTTACATAGCATTACCCATTATGCCCTGTGCTGCAATTTGGCTTTTGGAGGTTACTGTACCTTGATTTACTCTGTTAGAAGAGAGCATTTTCTAAGCATCGAAGCCATGCTGTTTCAGGGCCCACTGTACTCTGTACTCGCAAATTCTGTGAAAACAATGTGCAATGACATATTGAACTGGAAATCTTGAAATTTTTACCACAAAAAATCTTTGGAAAAAATCTCACAATCTTTTATTTAAAGCAAATCAAAGAAAGGTAAATTGGAAACTGACAACTATAAGTTTCATCTTTTCATGCATTTTGCAGCTATGACAGATTTCTCTGGCTTCCATTATTTGTGTGGCATGTATTTGTTTTATTTTTAATTATAGATGTGAAGTAGCTGCCTCACTGATTCATTTACTTCAACATTAGCTGCTCACGGTAGATGCTCAATCCACTAGATATCTGTCACAATTTTGGATTGGATACCCATTATCGAGATTGATAGCAGTTATCAAACCTCAAAATACGTGTGTGTTCTCTTTTAAATATTAGCTGTCAGAGTGTGATAAGTTGTGTTGGGTTGTATAGAGCAGGGTTGAACATATGACACAGAGAGGCTTAGTTTTAAAGACGAACACACTTTATAGCTGAAATCCATGACAAAAGAGAAAGGCAGGCAGAATGTCAACATGTGCAGAAGACAAACACCAGGGTTCAGTAACCATTCCAGATAAAGGAAAACAATTTGACCTTCCTACTTTTGTCTTACAAAATGATTTGTTTAACTTTTAACTTTAGAAGTATAACAGGGAGAAAGCGCATAAAATAGATCTTGCTGTGCAATGGAGAATAGGGTCTTTATTGTAAGTTCTCGGGGAGGTGGTTCTGCCAAAGAATTATGAAATTCTT
The DNA here is from genome assembly GCF_024542745.1 of Macaca thibetana thibetana. Lineage (NCBI taxonomy): Eukaryota > Metazoa > Chordata > Mammalia > Primates > Cercopithecidae > Macaca > Macaca thibetana. The sequence continues at coordinate 66,981,740 of NC_065585.1, forward strand.
GAAATATGTATTACGGGTAATGTCATATTTTATGAAAATATGAAAAAATTTTCCATTTTAAAGAGTTAATTGAAATCAGTATGGATCACTTTGGGCACTCATTTTTAAAAGGGCTTTAGTCTGAATATTCTGTTTTGTGCATATGTAATATCTTAATATTAAACACTATCTGTCGGCTTAGAGGAAGTACATGTTGGCATACCAAACTACAGCATATTGATTTTGTCTTGACAACTTTATTTTCTTCTATCTGAAAATGGTCCCTAAAAATTTTGCTTACATAGTTTTCTGGAGAAATTTGCACATTAATGCTCTCTAATTGGCTACTATATAGTCTTTATGATATCCTGGCAGAAGAGACTGCTCTAATAAGGAAATTCTCGTACAATGTTGCCTCTTTAATGGGTACTTTTAAAGTATGTAATTCTCCCTTTGTCCACTATTTTTTGTAAATACTCTCTTCTTCTGACAGAAGGCTATTGATAATTTTATTACCATTATGTTATATATCTTTAAAACTTCTTAGTAAAGAGCTCACTTTTAACCAAGTAAATGCAGTCTTTTAATTAAGTGAAAAACTTGAAAAGGAAGCCTATTGCAGAGAGGCTCAATTGCTTCCTGCAACCTTTATGAAAAGGGCAGGGTGTTAAAACAAACCTCCCACTTTTATTTTCAAAGGAGAAAAAAAATCAGTGCTAAAGATAATCTCTCCATTAGTATTGTTAATAGTGTTCAGCTTTCTTGATATGCTTTAGAAGCAGACGGACTTGTCATGAGCATCACATTTGCAAGCACTGTCACAGCTTCTGAAGGCTCTGGAGAAAGGACGGAAGTGTGTTAACAGTAACTGCAAGTGGCCTTTGGGGAACAATAGGCTTACCTTAGACTGTGCCTAGCTTTTCAAAAAACAAGTTGCTATATTATACTCCATACTCACGTTAGTGCTCATATAATGCTTGACCCAGCCTCATTTTTTGAAGTACCGTTTCCATTTCTAAACTCCTTTCTCATCCCCTTTGGATCATCTAATTTGAGTGTTATAGCATCTACCCTCAGAACAGTGATTGCAGCACGCGTGTCCAATGGTTTCTTGTACAAGGGCTTAGCTACTCAGATTGGTAGATATATGTTTTCCATTTTCTCCAAAATATTTGACATTTTAGTTCTGATAAGCCTCCTAGCACTCAGGTGTCATAAATAATTATCTAAGAAAACCCATGGTATTAAGCTAATAGATTTAGATGATCCCAAGATTTTTGGAACAATTGTGCCCTGAAACTCTTGAAGCATTTTGAAAGCACTCGACAAGAACAATGTCAAGCTCATACAGAATCTTGTCTAAACTGAACTTAATTTTTGTTTCTTTTTTCTGTTTTGTCACTAATCTGCTCTATGTTGCTGGTGTCATTAAATAAAGCACCTTGGCACGGTAGTTTCTTTATGCAGGCTGGCCAAGGGAATGGGCGAAGTTTGCATGGCTGTGTTTTGTTCCAGTAGAGCAGTGGCTGCAGCACAATCAGTCTGAATAAGTAATCAGCTAGGATATTGTTTCAAGATTTATATTTTCCTTAGGTCAAGTAAGTCCCTAACTGACATACTTTTATAGAATTAGGCAAAGCCTAACTGAGTTTGGCATCTAATCTGTTTTAGCCAGTAGTTCATTTTATCCATTGTCTATATCTATTGGGAGTCCAAGCTGCCCATCATATAAACAATGTGTGCTCTGTTTCTTTGTAGAAATGGTACAGATTTTGTTTCAAGGATGAAATACAAAATAAAATATATCATATATTCACATGAGATAAATATACCATGAGAAATGTTCATATAAAATAAATAAACTGCAGAAAAATCTCTAAGAAAGAAAAGTATTCAAAAGCAAGATACACACACACACACAATGCTACACATATCACATATATCACCAATTGCAAAAAAAGTCAATTGTATTTTTAGGGTGTGTTGGAAAGCACTTTTTAAATTTTTTTCTTTTTTTTATTTGCAGAAATATACAATAATCATGAGGAACATGATTTGCCCTGTAAGATTTTTAAACTCATAGGATAAAAAAGGTCATTTTATAATGGGGCTTCACTGAGCATGTGTCTATTTAGATCCCCAGGTAGGCCGGGCGTGGTGGCTCAAGCCTGTAATCCCAGCACTTTGGGAGGCCAAGACGGGCGGATCACGAGGTCAGGAGATCGAGACCATCCTGGCTAACACGGTGAAACCCCGTCTCTACTAAGAAATACAAAAAATAGCCGGGCGAGGTGGCAGCGCCTGTAGTCCCAGCTACTCGGGAGGCTGAGGCCGGAGAATGGCGTGAACCCGGGAGGCGGAGCTTGCAGTGAGCTGAGATCCGGCCACTGCACTCCAGCCTGGGCTACAGAACGAAACTCCGTCTCAAAAAAAAAAAAAAAAAAGATCCCCAGGTAGAGCTCTCACAGCAATGTATGCCAGCCAATCGACTGTGAATACTTAACTCAAAAATGGGATTAGGGCATTGCAGTCATGAAATATTATAGAAGACATTACAGGATATAGAAATATAAAAAGTGTCAATCCAATATACTAATTGTTAAAATGTGCTACATATAAAACTCATAATAGAAACTTCTAAAGACAATGTGCATAGATTATTATTTTTTATGTTTGAATGCGTCAAGTAAATTCTCAAAAAGTTTTGTAATTATTTTAAGCTTTGAAGAAAACATACTCAAATTATTACAACTTGTATTTACAATACTATATATCCACCCATGCATATATATACACAAACATGTATATGTGTATGTGTATGTTATGGGCGTGTATATATGTACACTGATATGTACATTCACATACAAATCACTTTAAGGAGTTTTTCCTTCTCTTATTTATTCAAAGATATTTAAAATAAAAATAATAAGAAATGACAACAAAGTCATTTCTAGCTATGAATAAAAGGAGCATAAAATAAATATAATGGCACTGGGGGCATTAGAAAGTACTGTGACTTTTTAGCCTCAAAGAAATCTAGAGTTGTAATAAGGTTTCATCTGTTGTTATTTTTCTCCCACTGAGCAGACCTCTCCAACGCTCAGCTCTGATGCTCGGGGAAAGTAAAGCACAGCAGTTGAATTTCACCCACTCACACTCTACCTGACTTGTGGATAAAGATAACAGTTGTGGTCCCTGTTGCTTTCAGTTCTTTCCTTGAGATGACTTAATTCATCACAAACAGGGTAAGCAATAAAAAATAAGGGTGAAGCCTGTGCTTTAGTATGAACATAAACTGTGTCTTATATATATTCAAATTCATGTCTAGTTGGAAGAAATATTCATGACTAATATTAAACTAAGCCCAGAATTAAGCAAAATGCAACAGACATATATTGAAGTGAGCATTTTATTACTTGACATGTCAGTCAGATTAAAGAAAAGGGTGCATGACACCGACAGGATATTGCATGTATATCAAGCAATCTATTTATATGTGACAGGGAAGGTTTGATTTCTGGAAAGAATGACAACCCAATGAAATAACAGCTCGCCTTCAAAATTACTACAGTATAAATGTACATCTTTTAAGATGGAATTTTAAATTGCAATTAACAAAATGTAGATAAATATGCTTAGGAATGAATAGTGACATAGAGGAAAAAAGAGGTTGGAGAAATCTGTGTAAATGCAAAGGTTTTCAAACCACTATTGCCAGCATCCAGAGGAGGATGCTGGTGGATGATTGCACGCCTCTTAACAATGTAACAGCAAAAAATGTTAAACAAGTTATTATTATTTGTTACCCAAGCAGAAGGGTATGGGTGTGGGCAGGAGTTAGATTGCCACTTGGGAAAAACTAGAATATAAAATACAAACTCTGCTATGAGTAATAGCTATTAGGGAAATGATTTTGCTTATGAAAATCAGTGCTATAATCTTTATATCAGCACTTTTTAGAACAAACCTGTAGATTTTGCTCTATAAGAAGTCTGCTTCTGTTCCTCTCATTCCTTTCCTCCCTTCCCTCATTTACCAAAGGATAAGGAATGAAAGAAGATCAACCATAGCACTAATACCTCATAATTACTATGTGTCTTTGATGGAAGTGCCCTGTGCTAGAGGGATAGGTATGGAGTTGGGGCGAAGGAGAAATAGAGAGAGAGAGAGAGAGAGAGAGAGAGAGAGAGAGAGACTAAAGCTGAAACCACTAACTTTATTACTAGCAAAGATAAATTGCAGTGAAACAGAAGTTATTTGAGTTCACAATCATTACACTTGGATGCTCTTACCAGGTACTGGGATAAGAAGAAAGAACAATCAGTGGTCAATTGACTCTACTTTTCTTAAATTATAATTTGTATGACTTTTACATGTTCCTAGGATTAGCTGAGCAAACCACTGAGAGACCACCTGACGAGCAGCCTATAAAGTATGTTAAATGAGAAAAGCAGAGGTTGGGTGCAATGCTTGTCAAGATGGGTTCTCTTAGCAGCAGCAGCGGGAAGAGCTATGGCTGAAGCTCCTCTCTTGTATTTCCAGAGGCTTAGGCAATATCCAAGTGGTGCATGTGGGGGAGCTACAGGACTGATGCAATCAGAGCTGGCTTGTTCATCAATAAAGGCAAACTGTATTTTCTCATAACCTTTCCTTCTTTGTTCAAAAGGGACTTCCATTTTAAACTGTAATCTGCGACTTTTGAAACGGACATTAAGGAATCTTGCCGACAAATACTTCAGGCTGATTTTCTTTTTCTCTCCTTCTTGCTGTTTTTAAAAAAGTCATCATGACAGGATTATGAGCAAGTGAAAGATATCAGATATCTAGTAGACAATGAAGCTCCCACTACCCCAAGGTTTCTTATGGGGTTAAGTTTTTTTAGGAAATGTTATACAGAGTTGCACACTAGCATTACTGGTCGGTGGACACTGGCCACACAGATTCTAAGATAATGCCATTTCCACAATACATAGACTAAAATTTGTTTTGAATATTTTCTACTTTCTATTTTAATTTAGATTTTACTTGATTACCTATAACCACTGAATGTATCACTAATGCCATCTTAATATTGAGTGGACTTTTAACAGTGTAAAAACAATAACAAAAAATTATGACCTAGAAATGATAAAACTCTAATACAAAGCATGGCAAAATAAATTATTTTTATACCTAAACAGTCATTGTACCATAGTCTTGACAATACCAAGGCAGAAAAATTGAACAATGTTTGATTGGCTGTATGCAACTTAGTGTCTCTCTCTCTCTCTCTCTCCCCCCACCCCCCCCGCTTTTCTCCCAAGTCCCTTCCTTGAGAGTGACATTTTTTGGCTGCATTATTGGTGATATTCAGCACATTGGCTAAATATTAGAGAAAAGTCTCATTTCCCAGGAGAGAGAGCAAATTTTGACCCCTTTTGGTACACTTTCACATATAAAAATATATCTTTTGTGGACACTTCTTATTTAAGAGACTCAAATAATCTTAACATCTTTGGGAAATGACTGAAAACCTTGATCTTTAAATTATTTATGAAAAATATTGAGGTAAGGGAGAAGGAATAAACAACAGTATTCTTTAGGGCTTAGTTATGAATTGGGTCTTGACATTTTCTTTTGGGTTTGCTTACAATTTTCAATGCCATGTGCCATGGACAAAGTTTCACCACATCTGGCATGTATACCTTCCAAATGGAAAGCAGGAGGTGGTTAGTCATCTGGCAAAGCAATTTTAGTGTACTGCACCTACTATTAATCTCAGGGTAAGGCTTCCCTGAGTAACAGAAAGTGGTTGCTTTTTCTTTGTTTCTTTCTATCACATTAAAAGGTACAGAATACTTGCAGATGAAAGATTATTCTGATTGCCTATTTTGCAATGTGTATATGTGTGTGTGTGTAATATATATGCCTTACATTATACCCCATAAATATATATAACTATTATTCATCATTTTACAAGTGAAAGCTAAATATATATCCAAAAATATTGATTACAAAAAGTATCAGGGTAGTTTATGTTTTAATAACTTAGTAGTTTGGGAAAGCAAGCAGATGCTTATGGGCACTGTGAGATCAAATTTTTAATATGTTTTTTTTGTTGTTTATGGTGATGATATTTTTATCAATTTCGTTATATGTACTATTGAGGTAGGAAAATTTAAGCTTTTCCTGAGCTGTGGTCCTTTGTCCTCTGGATATATTAAAGTCTGTCTTCTATAGAAGCTGTTACTGTTACAGTTCTGCTTCTATGCCTCTCCAGAAGTAAGGGGGCTTTGCTTAGACACCATCTTCTATCTAATAAGAAATGAATGCACCGAGTGGGGTGGGAAATGGTAAATGATTGAATGTTTTGCTTCAGAAGCAACACCAAAAATTCTTACTTAACCAAAGTACATTCTGTTGGTTAAATAATGTGAGTACATAGAGTCATGAGAAAATATTGTTATTTAATAATTAATATAAAGAGAAGAAAGGTATTTTATTGACATGCTAATTTAGTCTCTCTCTTTCTCTCTGTCTCTCTCTCTCCTCTGATTCATAACTAAAAGAAATATGAAAACTCAGCAAGATGTTTTTCTCACATGCTTTAATAAGGTTTGTTTAAAATTCATTTTCTTCACTGACTATACTATTTACCTCACGAGTTGTACTGCTATGAACTGTGTGGTATTTGCAATTATTTTGGAAACATGCAGACAATGAATGACTAGTTTAAGACTTACAGAGAATACTGGAAAAATGTTCATGTTCACCATTGAATAATTAAAGCTTAGCTCAATTATTGATTTATAGACAGTACTTCATAAACTGCTTAATAAATGAATCATTGAATGAGTAACTGAATAAATAGGTGAACAAGAAATTGGAAAAAATAAAAGTAAAAATTTGACATGAACTCATAATAAATGCTGAATGATATTGAAAATTACTACAGGCATAATTCATTTTATTGTGCTTTGCTATATTGTGCTTTACAGATACTGAGTTTTTTACAAATTGAAGGTTTGTGGCAATCCTGCATTAAGCAGTATATTGGCACTATTTTTCTATGTGCTCAGTTTGTGTTTCTGTGTCACATTGTGGTAATTATAGCAGTACTTTACACTCTATTATTATTATTATATCTGTTATGGTGATTTGTGATCAGTGATTTAATGTCACTAATATGGAAGGGAAGTGCGGGGAAGGGAAGAGCATGGTCTCTTTAAATGATACGGAAAGGGGGAAGGGAAGTGCTGGGTGGAAGAGGGCTTGGTCCCTGGCCAGGGCTCCATCCCCATGGACCTGGGCGAGGACAGGCATTTTCTGCTCAAATGTTGCATTTCCCAAGACCACCCTGGCCTTTTGCACCCTTAACCTATGCTTACAAAACCCCCAGAGACCCTAGCAGGCAGCCACAGGTGGCCAGATGTTGAGAGAATCCCATCGGCAGAAGACAACTCAAGTGGTCGGTTGTTGAAAGGACCTGGAGAGGGGCACACCAAGAGCACACTGATGGCACCAGCAGGCTGGCAGGCCATCAACCAGTAGAATGAGGTGGAGTTTTGGCCAGGGCAGTCAGAGGAGAGACTTGGCCACCGATTGGCCCAACTCCAAGGGAAGACCGTCTCCCTTCTGGCTCCCCCATCGGTTGAGAGCTACCTGCACTCAATAAAACCTTTCACTCTTTCTCCAAGCCCACGTGTGATCCAATTCTTCCAGTACACCAAAGCAAGAAACCCTGGGGTACAGAAATCCCTCTGTCCTTGTGATAAGAAAGGAGGTCTAATTGAGCTGGTTAACAGAAGCCACCTATAGACAGATGATGTAGGTAAGATCACTGGTGAAGGTGGTGGCTACACTAAACAATAGAGTTTTAGTGTAGATGAAACAGTCTTATATTGGAAGAAGGTGTCATCCAGGACTTTCCTAGCTAGAGAAGAAAAGTCAAGGCCTGGTTTCAAGGGTACAAAAGAAAAGCTGACTCTCTTGTTAGCAATGAATGCAGCCAAAATCCTAGGTCAATTAAGAATGATGCTCAATCTCAAAGTTGGGAATGGTGGTGCGTGCCTATAATCCCAGCTATTCACAAGGCTGAGGCAGGAGGATTGCTTGAGCTCATGAGTTTAAGAACAGCCTAGGAAACATAGTGAGTAACTCTGTAAAAATAAATAAATAAATAAATAAATAAATAAATAAATAAATAGGAATTATGTTCCGTCTATGCTGCCTGTGCTGTATACATGGGACAACAAAGCCTGGATGACCAACATCTCTTACAGACTGGTTCAAATCTATTGTTGAGAATTACTTCTCAGGAAAAAAATATTCCTTTTAAAACATCACTGGTCATTAACAATGCACCTGGCCACCCAAGAACTCTGATGGAGACGTACAAAGAGATAAATGCTGTTACCAGGCCAGCTAACACAACTTCCATTCTAAAGCCCAAGGAGTAATTTTGAATTTCTAGTCTTATTATTTAAGAAATATATTTTGTAAGTCCGCAGTTGCCATAGATAGTGATTCCTCTGATGGATCTGGGGAAGTCAAACAAGAACCTTCTGTAAAGCATTCACCTTTCTACATGCCAGTAATAACATTTTTGATTCATGAGCCGAAGTCAAAATAACATTAACAGGAGCTTGGAAGAAGTTGATTTCCACCTCACGGATGACTTTGAAGTGTTCAAGACTCCAGTGGAGGAAGTAACTGCACGTGTGATAGAAAGAGAAAGAGATCTAGAATTAGAAGTAGTGCCTGGAGATTGGACTACATTGCTAAAATCTCATGATAAAATTTTAATAGATGAGGATTTGCTTCTTATAGATAAGCAAAATAGTAATTTCTTGAGATAAAATCTCTTCCTGGTGAAAATGCTGCAAACTTTGTTGAAATTACCACAAAGGATTTAGAATATTCCATAAACTTAGTTGATAAAGCAGTGATAGAGTGAGGATTAACTTTAACTCTGAAAGAAGTTCTGCTCTTGGCAAAATGCTATCAAAACAGCATCCCAAGGTATGGAATAATCTTTTATGAAGTAAAGGATCAATTAATTTGGCAAACTTCATTGTTGTCTTACTTTAAGGAGCTTCCACAGTCACCCCAGCTTTCAGCAACCACCACCATGATCGGTCATCAAGCATCAATATCAAGGCAAGACCCTCCACCAAAATACTTCTGACTCACTGTAAGCTCTGATGATCGTTAACATTCTTTACCTGTAAAGGATTTTTAAACTTAGGTGTATCCATTTTTAAACATAATTTTATTTAACACTTAATAGACTACAGTATACATATAACTTTTATATGCACTGAGAAAACAACAAACTTGTGTGACTTGCTTTATTTTGACATTCACTTTATTGAGGTGATCTACAACTGAGCCTGCAATATCTTTGAGGTATGCCTGTATTATTATTAGAAACATAAAGCTTATATTCTGACCATATAAATAGTTTAACTGAAAGAAATTGTTAGTTGTCTACTTTATACTCCAAAGTATATAAGGTTGAGTACAAACAAGAGTGTTCCCCAAAAGTTTTCATCAAGTTTCATTCATTGATGCTCTCCCACAGGCACCCCATGCTTGAGTGTGGTAATGGTGTGTTGTTAACTAACATCCCTGCTTTTGAACATACATTTCTTTCTATGTCTAATTCCTTTTCCAAAGCTGAATGACTCCTTCTTGCTTTTTTAACACTCAATTTATGCATTGTTTCTTTGTTGGCATTTTTCTTACTCTGCTGAGCCCATGAGAGCTGGTTCACAATTCTGTTAGATAATATCTTAAATCCCACAAGACTCGGTGTATACACTTCTGTTATCATATTTTTAGGGTGATATTGCAATTGTGGATTCCATTCTGCATCTCTTGCATAAGCCTTTGTTTCACTCATTTATTTAATGAAACCTGATAAAAATGTGCACTCACTACATGTTTGGTGAATAAATCTGTAAATTCAGACAGAAACATGTGGATAACAGATATAAAATAGTCCTAACCATATGATTATAAGTTTACTTATTTGGGATGAAAGATAACAAGTATGTTAGAAAATGAGCATTGAAAACAAATAAGAATAGGCACTAATAACTCTATTTGAGAAAGGCAGACACATAAAAACCAAAGTGTAGAATTTACCATGAAGATTTGACTTTGAGGCATTTAGCAAATTCATATAAGCAATGAATTTTTAAAACTTAAAACCTTTTGAGCTAGTATCCTAAATAAGTTGCATGTGTTAACATTTACTAATGGCATTCCCTTTCTAAAAACTCTTACAGAGTTAATAAATCCTATTGTTGTATTTGTTTTCAGAAATGATGACCCCTACAATTTATAACTGTTCAAATTAAGTAAAAAGTTATCTATTATCTAATGTGTAATAGATTTCTAAATGTTTCTAAACACTTAGAAGCATGGCTTATTAGTTATAAAGTTTGATGTATATGTGTTACACCCTAAAAATTACATGATTCATATCTTTTTCTTGAATTAGATTTTTTTCCAGGAGGTCTATTGTAATGTAAGTATATGATGTTAATATTTCCCCAGAAAATTTGAACTTACCCTAATTTATCTTGCTATTTCTCTATTTTATAATGGTGATACAGTGGCATATAGCACATATAATAATATCATATTCTAAATAAATTATATGATTTAAATGTTCAGTGTTCATTGCTAAAAAATAACTTTCTTTGCTTCCCTAATCCTTTTGACTTGACCTTTTATTATTCTATTAGTATTTCAACCTCGTTTTCTTTCTGTTTGTATCTGTTTTATTATCACTTCCTACTGCTGTTTTCAGCCCTTGTAAGTCATTTTTTTAATTTTAGCTATTATTTAAAGCAGTATATGTTTATAGTTTGACTGATTATCATTATTGTTAGAAATTATGCAATTACCTGCATTTCTGTCACCTTCTATGCTTTGGTTCTATTTCCATTTTAAGTGCTTCCTTGATGTTTCTTTTGTTTTCTGGATTCTATTTGTTTAATATTTGCCTTCTGTACTGTATTAGAATGTAAAGATCTAATTAGTAGCTTTACCAACTTGCAATTATTTTTAAATATACTCAAAAACATACTAAGATTCCAAAGTATCTAAAAAGCAATAACAAAACAAAGCAAAAGGAAATGGCCTGGTTCCATCCCAATGTGTAATATTGTGAACTTTTATGGACTGTTCTCCTATCATCATATTTTGAGAAAGATTGCAGCTCTTTGGACTCTCCACATTAAACTTATATCTGTTTAAATGTCCACTTGCCATATGGGCAGTTTGACTCTCTTTCCTGCACATTGTTCTGTCTTATTTTGTCCAAACAACCAGAGGCACAAATTCCAGCCAGAGGAACTGTCTGTGACTGGATAAGTCGGCTCTGGTTTATATCATTCTGCAGCTGCCATTCTTTTACTTCTCCTTTCTGTCATGAAGTGTTGCTGATGAGCGTTAAGATGGTTCTCTGTAATAATTGTAATGGTCTCTACAATCAAGACCACTGCTGCTGCTGCTTGTCTATGAGGTTGCAAATATCTGTCTGTAATGAAGTAAGCGCTTTTTGAAAGATGTCATCTATGGAGACTCTATGCTCTCAGTACTGTTGTCCCAGGGCACCATGTGAATAGAACAGGGTGAGTTACTTCATACTGAAAACGAACCTTTTCTTTCTCCTACTAAAGCATTAATATCATGTTTGGTTATTGTTTCTCATACTTTTGTTCTAATTTATTTTTACGTATTGCTTAGTATTTATAGTTGAGTCTCTGTTCTCTCCATATCTACTAGATCATTTTTTTTTTAATCTGTGTCTTTTTGTGATACCAAATAGAAACTGTCTAAACTTTCCTTCTGCTATCCATAGTAAGGAAAATTCAGAGAAATGCACTTCCTCAGAGTCTCATAGAAAGAGATGTATTTGCTTTATGCTGCAGAATTTTTGCCTAGACATGTTCTTTTACTCCTGTATATTCATGCATAAAGAAGGGGGTTATTCAGAATTGTTGTAAACATCCTACATTGCTCGTAGTAACCATGTAGCTATTGGCAGGTTTTTTTCTCAAAATGACACTATATGGTCAGGTAAATATGCATGGTCCTTAGCCAGTATTACCTACAACCTTTTCTCATCTGACGTGGCATATTCTTTTTCTCAAGCAGTCTTGTATAGGTTAGCATATTTGGTAAAATATGTACCCCCTTTTTTCAGATTACGTGATTTAAGATTGTTTTTATTCAAATACAATATTTTAAGGATTGTTTTTGCACTTTATTTTATCCATCACATACTTGCTGTATAAATTACACATCCTTCGACAATGTAGAATTTTGATAGATACATACTCTAAAACAATGTATAAAGATAATATCTGATTGACAAGAAGAAAGGAGGAGAAAGGCATTACTCAAGCTGTTTCTGTAGTTAATTTTAATATGCATCTTTATGAATGTAGACAATTTTATACTAAAATATTCTACAATATGGATAAACCAATATTAGTGGGAGCAATCTAAAACTACCCTATATATTAACTTGCCACCCTTCGATCTTTCAGGTACATTTGGTTGTGTTTTTTCAAGCAGCTCTACTAATTTTTCTTATTCAAATTTAAGTTCTGGGATATATGTGTAGAACATACAGGTTCGTTACATAGGTATACACATGCCATGGTGGTTTGCTGCACCTATTAACCCATCATCTACATTAGATATTTCTCCTAATGCTATCCATCCCCTACACCCCCCACCCCCTGGCAGGCCCTGGTGTGTGATGTTCCCCTCCCTGTGTCCATATGTTCTCATTGTTCAACTCCCACTTATGAGTGAAAACATGTGGTGTTTGGTTTTCTGTTCCTGTGTTAGTTTGTTGAGGATGATGGTTTCCAGCTTCATCCATGTCCCTGCAAAGGACATGAACTCATTTTTTTATGGCTGCATGGTATTCCTTGGTGTATATGGACCTTAGAGGAAGTCATCCCCCATTTGCTGTATCTTCAATGTGTAGTCTGATTGATTTTTTTTTTTTGCTTTTCTTAATATATTTTTAAGATTTTTAATAAGAAATTGGGATAGGAGATATATGAAATTGTGTAGTAAATTCAACATGAACTTGGAAGTTACCTAAAAACATTGTAAACATTATTATTAAAAATTTCAAACAAAAATAGAATAATAAATCCTACACTACTATTAACCAGATTCTAGTATTATTAAATTTGCAACTCTTGCTTCATCTATTCTCGCTCTTTTTCTGAGCTATTTTAAACAAATTGTAGATTTCATGTTATTTTACTTTTGCAGACTAAGTGTATATCTTTAAAAATACAATAAAAATATTTCTTATATCATACCAATGCTGCAATTTCCACTTAGCATAATTCAAAATAAATGTTATGAACTAATATCCAGTCCATATTAATATTTGTGATATCTATATTTATAGTTGATTAGTTCAAATCATGTAACAACACCAATTTTAAAAAATAATTATAATTTTAAAATGTTTTATAAAAATCAAATCATGATTCAAACAAAGTTCATCCATAACATTGATGTTATGATTTTCTTAAAGTAAAACGGGTCCTGTTCCCCAAATGTTTTCCCTATAGCATTCTTTTCTGATTAATTTATGGCAATAACTGTGTTCCATACCTTGAAAAAACCATCCACATTATGTTTTAACTGTGGTTTCATCATAGTGTCATTTATCTACTTTCCTTTACCAATTGTATTTCTTACAGAGTTAACTCTCAAGTCTTGACTAGGTTCAGGTTTACTTATCATTACCATTATCATTATTACTATTTGGCTGGGACCAAAAATGCTTTGTATGTGGTGCTATATATTTTGCATTTCTGTCCATCAGGAGACATGTAATATCTGGTGTTTCTGTCTGAGTGATGCTAAACCCAATCAGTTGGTGAATGTAGTAACAATGTGATGCCTCCATTGAAAATTTCTTACTTTTCCCATCATTAACTTATTGTTTCTCAACTTCAAACCCACTTCTCTCTACTCAGTTTTGTGATGCGGGGGCAGAAATTTTGGAAACCACACTTGACTTTTGTCATTTAGCTTTTTTTCAGGTTCTGTTAATAAGGGGGTATAGAGCAAGAGAGAAAAGGGAAAATGCCTTTACTATTTCTTGTTTGCTTGTTGTTTCTTTTTGTTATCTTCCCAGAAATGGTCCCTTGCCATGGAAACAGAAGTTGATTCCAGAAGCAACTAGCCCCTCTATCCAGCTTTATTTTTCTTTATCTTTTATTTTGGAGACTCTGAGGTACAACTTTGTTGTGTCTGCTCTAAGACAGCAGTACCAGGTAGGCCGCGTCCTCTCTCCAGAAATTTGAGTTTTAATTTCCTAAGAGCCCTTCTCCAAACTTTCGAGTTATTAGTAACCATTCGGCAGTGCCTTCTCCATAGAGCCTGGTTCTAAAACCCCTAACCCCTTTTTTCATTGCCCTTTTATCTGACACTTCCAGTTACTGTCTCTGTGCTACTTCAATGCCTCTTCTTCATCTCCTTCCTCCCATATCTTTTTAACCAATTTATCTTACTGTTTTATTGGATTCACCAACTAGAAACTTTCTGTTTACTAACTACAATCTGCCTGATACAGTTACTTGATAAAATAAATAGTCCTAGAAAACATCCTTAATGACAGAAGACTGATTTGCTTTTGTCGTTTTCATGTCCCTAGCTTTGAATCTGGTACTAAGCTCCTTTTCAGTGAAAAGAGTCATAATACTAATTGATGGCCTTGTGAATAACCAACTTATAAGGTTTGGTTGATTGTGGTGAAGTGCTTAATGAAGCAGTCCCTTGCAGGAACAAGTTGTCTTTACACAGTAATTATAAGTACCAGGACTGTTAATGTGGCAGCTGCTTCTACCCGTATTAGAGAGCTTATACAAATGAAAGAACAAGCGTGAGCTTATCTTTAGCACAGTCATGGTCAGAGAACTAGAGAATTAGCCAGGCATGGTGGCATGCACTTAGAGTCCTAACAACTTGAGAAGCGGAGACAGGAGGATCTCTTAAGCCCAGGACTTCAAGGCTGCAGTGAGCTATGATCACGCCACTGCACTACAGCCTGGGCAACAGAACAAGAATCTGTCTTAAAAATGAAATGAAATAAAATAATGAATTTTAAAATACCTTTAAAAAAGGCAATTACAGAGTTCCTTCTGTGTCTCTAAGATAATTTACTAATTCTTTTAGCCACAGGGTTATAAAATTTAGTTGTATACTTTCCTAATTATAAGTTGAAATCATGGCCTTCCTAAGTCTCTCAAGTGAGAATTAGGGCATTGGTTGGGAAGGAGCTGTAACCTGAGAGCCAGAATTGGGCTATCTGAATAAACTCAAATGAGGCTGAAGCCTTTACCCCTTGAGCCATTCTGAACATCCCTTGCTAGTGGAATGAGTACAACATTCTGTGTGTGCAGAAAACATTCATCTTTTGCCTGAAAATCCTTTAATGAACACACCTGGGTCAATGGTCTTGCAAGAGCATGTGTACTTGTAGCCACGTCAAACACCTCTCCTGGCCTCTAGACCTATAACTGTAGTCACACATCAGTATATTTCAGGGAGACAATACCAAGTTTGATGAAGGAGAAGTAGCTTCAGGAAGAAATGGACACCAAGAGAACTGTGTTGTCTCGCTAAATGATTATCAGCAGAAGCCCAATTGATAAATGTATGAGTAAAATCTATGGCTTTTAGACTAAGAAGAAAAATACAATGGAACAAAATCACAAATATTAGGTTACTCACTAGGGGTGTGCATTTGTGCATTAGTTTGTACAACCGGAAGTAACTATAATGCTTTGCTTGATTGACTGAAACTTGTACAAAAGTGGCCTATATTTAGTGAAGTTAAATGTCAGAACTACCCTGAAGTAATGCAAAGAGAGAATTTTAAAGGCTTTGAGAGATATTGATATGGGTATGTATTTATAGTATATGAACATCACGTTTTTACACATTACCTATCATATATCTCAAGAAGACACTCCCTTTGCTAAGGCTTTCGAGGGATACATTAATGAGGGGATCACTAGTATTCTTGAACGCCTTTTGGTTTTACTTTTTGTTTTTGTTTTTTTTTTTTTAGATTGGAGATGGTAGTGGAAAATACCACCTGATTCTATTATGATAATGGAATTGCAAATAAACAGAGGGTAGGTGACAACACAACTACAAGAGAGACTTACCATATTGGGTACAAAAATAAATGCTCAGATATTTGCTTTGAATTGATTTTAGAATAATTGTGTTTTGTTAATTAAAATGAGAGGATAAGACAGTCAGTTAGAAAGTAGAATTTAGGAGCAAGTTCAACATATTATTGGCTCAGTAAAACTATGGACATAGTACTTGATTGTCCTCCACAGTCATTACGTATTTATAAATGAGTAAATATATTTGTAATAGACACACTTAGCAACTGGAGGGATGCTCATATTGACTCCCTGTTCTGTGTTTGGAATGCAGGGAATATTTTGAGATACAACTTAGTATTTTAATATGTAAGAGTAGAAATTAGATGGTAAGAAGTAATGAAAAAATTAAGAAAGATCTATAACTATGTAGATATAGATATACATATATTCCTGACCACTGATGATTAAGATACTTCATGAATTACTATGTAGTTTATCCTAAAAGTTAATAACCCTGATCAGTTAAGGTCCTAGCTTAAGGCAATAAAATATGGAATGGGTAGTGAAAGAAGGAAAATACAAATATCAATGACAGCATTATCAACAGTTATAGAAATGAAAACTATAGCAGTTGAGCACATTGTCTTCAATATTTAGTTCTGGCAGAAGCACTATGGGCAAGGAAAGGAAATGCACATCCATATCAGAAACAATGTTTCCCTGTAATACATACATATTTAACCAATTCCCTATATTAACTTATCTCTGTTGATATAACTAGTATGTTTTCTGTTTTATGGACAGAATTCTATTAACCTTTCACTTAATTTCAGACATTAATAATCCTTGCACTAATCAATATTTATCAGTGATTATTTAATAGTGATTTCCAAATTAAGTCATGAAAAATTTTGCTCATTGAACTTTTATGACAAATGACTTTCTCATCAACAGCAGTTAATTTGTTCTGTTAATTTATTCTGAAATATAGTAGATAAAGAAAAATCAAATATGTTTACTTTTTCAATAACTTATTTTCAGAATAAATAGCTGATATTCTAGTTACCTCCAATGAGAAGTGATTATTTTCCCTTTCGTAGAGCATTATTATAAACTCATAGATTTTTATCTAATCAATGTGATTACTTAATTGGATTTCTTCCTTTTTTATCTTCAAATTTCCCTGTCATTTGCCAAATGGAAGCATCTTTATCGTGATGGTTAATACTGAGTGTCAATTTGATTTGATTGAGGGATATAAAGTATTAATCCTGGGTGTGTCTGTGTGGGTGTTGCCAAAAGAGATTAACATTTGAGTCAGTGGGCTCCGTAAGGAAGATCCACCCTTAATCTGGTGGGCAAAATTTCTTCAGCTTCCAGTGAATATAAAGCAGGCAGAAAATCACTAAAAGGAGAGATGGACCTAGCCTTCCAGCCTACATCTTTCTCCTGTGCTGGATTCTTCCTGCTTTCAAACATGGGACTCCAAGTTCATCAGCTTTGGGACTCAGACTGGCTCTCCTTGCTCCTCAGCTTGCAGGCAGGCTATAGTGGGACCTTGTGGTCATGTAAGTTAATACTTAATATGCTGTTATATATGTGTGTGTGTGTGTGTGTGTGTGTGTGTGTGTGTGTGTGTGTACGTACATATAGCTCCTATTAGTTCTGTTCCTCTAAGAGAACCCTGACTCTAGTACATTCATACTGGTTTCTTTGAGTTTTTGGTATGACCCATTGTTTTTGATACCTCCCTTACTTTTTGAAATTAAATGTTATCAGGATTCATCTCATATTTCCTTCCACAGATCCAGAAACAGTTATTTATTCAAAGAGCCTTGGTACCTAAATCTCTTAATAGTGAGATATACTGATTAGAAACAACAACCTGAGGCAAACTTATTGCTATTGTATTGTCATTGTTTCTAGGTCTTCTAAGTGGAGAGAATGATGGCATGTATTTTAAAGCATATTCTGTACTGATATTTTTTAGTGTTTAGTTTCTTTGGTTTTATTATTATACATTTTCCTCTGAATTTGCACTTTTTTTAACTTTTATTTTAGGTTTGGGGGTAAACTCATGTCTTGGGGGTTTGTTGTACAGATTATTTTGTCACTCAAGTACTAAGCCTCGTACTCAATAGTTATTTTTTCTGCTCCTTTCCCTCCTCTCTCACTCCATTGTCAAGGAGGCCCTAGTGTCCATTATTCCCTTCTTTGTGTTCATGAATTCTCATCATTTAGCTCCCACTTATAAGTGAGAACATGAGGCATTTGGTTTTATGTTCCTGTGTTAGTTTGCTAAGGATAATGGCCTCCAGTTCCCTCTATATCCCCACAAAAGACATGATCTCATTCTTGTTTATGGCTATGTAGTATTTTATGGTATATATATATATACCACATTTTCTTTGTTAAATTTGTCATTGATCAGCATTTAGGTTGATTCCATGTCTCTGCTATTGTGCATAGTGCTGCAATGAACATTTGCTTGCATGTGTCTTTATGGTAGAATGATTTATATTCCTCTGGGTATATAGCCAGTAATGGGATTACTGGGTCAAGTAGTAGTTCTGTTTTTAGCTCTTTGAGGAACCACCATACTGCTTTTCATAATGGTTGAACTGATTTACACTCTCACCAACAATGTATAAATGCTCCCTTTTCGCCACAACCTCATCAGCATCTGTTATTTTTTGACTTCTTAATAATAATAATTCTGATTGGTGAAAGATGGTATCTCCTTGTGGTTTTGATTTGCATTTGTCAAATGATCAGTGATATTGAGCATTTTTCACATGCCTGTATGTCTTCTTTTGAAATTGTCTGTTCATATCCTTTGTCTACTTTTTAATGGGGTTGCTTTTTTATTTTAAATTTGTTTATCATGGGTCCTAGATATTAGACCTTTTTTAGATGCATAGTTTGCAAATATTTGCAAATATTTTTCCCAGTCTATAGATTGTCTGTTTATTCTGGTGATCTTTTGATGTGCAGAAGCTCTTAAATTTAATTACATCCCCCATGTGTCAATTTTTGTTTTTGTTATGATTGCTTTTGGCATCTTTGTCATTAAACTTTTACCTGTTCCTATGTTCAGGATGGTATTCTCTATATTGTCTTCGGAGATTTTTATAGTTTGGGGTTTTAAATTTAAGCCTTTAATCCGTTTTAAGTTAATTTTTGTGTATGGTGTTGGGAAGTGGTCCAGTTTCTATCTTCTGTATATGGCTAGCCAATTATCCCAGCACCATTTGTTGAATGGGGAGTCCTTTCTCCATTGCTAGCTTGTGTCAGCTTTGTTGAAAATCAGATGGCTGTAGGTGGGCAGTCTTATTTCTGGACTCTCTAATCTGTTCCACTGGTCTATGTTTCTTTTTGTACCAGTACCATGCTGTTTTGTTTAATCTAGCCCTGTGGTATAATTTGAAGTAGGGTAGCATGATGCCTCAGCTTTGTTCTTTCTGTTTACTATTGCTTCCTTCAGCTAATAAACAACTTCACCACAGTTTCAGGACACAAAATTAATGTACAAAAATTACTAGCATTCCTATACATCAACAATAGCCAAGCCAAGAGCCAAATCAGGAATGAAACCACATTTACAGTTGCCACAAAAATAATAAAATACATAGGAGAACAGCTAATCACTGAGTTGAAAGATCTCTACAATCAGAATTACTAAACACTGCTCAAAAAAATCAGAGATGACACAAACAAATGGAAAAGCATCCCATGCTCATGAATAGGAAGAATCAATATCATTTAAATGGCCATGCTGCCCAAAGCTATTTATAGGTTCAATGTTATTCCTATGAAACTACCAATAGCATTCTTCACAGAACTAGAAAAAACTGACTTAAAATTCTTATGAAACTAAATCTTCTCAGTTACATTAAAAGCTACTGAAAGTGAACTACTTACTTATTTGCTTTATATATATTCATACATTCATAAATATGTCATAAATACATGTGTGTATACATGTATATATTTGTGTGTGTGTATATATATATACACACATATGGATGTATGTCTGTGTGTGTATTGACACCAACAATTAGATATCTAAATAAACTTTAGTATTTTTTAGCTCTGTTTTTCCTTAGAATTTATTCCCCTATGGGTATAAATTCAAATGCTGTGTTTTAAAGTACCTTAAAGTAATTGGCATGTTAACAACTCTGTAGGGAATTATTTATTGAAGCTTGTTTTTAATTATTACAGCTGATATTTTATCAAATTTTACTTTAGATAATATGTAGAATAGTTGAAGCTACATAGCAAGTGGTATATTCATAGAAGTGTTATTTCTATGTGAACACTTTCAATAATTTTTTCCTTTCTCCCTTTGGGAACACATTTTTGTTAGTTTTAATTTGATCTCTTTAGTGTGTCTTTTTGTATTATAAATGTATTTTTTCTGTTTCGTTACCTACAAGATAGCATACAAGATATATGGATATATGTCTTTTTTATATTTTAAACTTAATAACTCTTGGAGTTATTATAGATCACCTGGAGAGTGATATAGAGATCATGCCACACCATTTATAACTGCGTTGTATTTCAATATGTGGATATAATATGGTTTATTCAATCAGTTTCTTACTGATGGACTTTGTGCAATTTCCAGTCTTTTCTAATTACAAAACAATGCCACACTTAATAACTTTATAAGTAACTCATTTATTATCTTAAGGCACTTCTTAACGCATCATCATGACCCGTAATTGAAGGATACATTACCTGAAAAAATAATTATATTCACTAGGACAGTACTTGGATTGTGTATTCATTTTTTATTATTATATAACAAGTTATCACAAACGTTGTAGTTTAAAAGAACATCTGTTTATTTTCTAATGGTTTTATAGATCATTAATATAAGCAAAGCGTGTCTGGGTTCCCTGCTTGAAGTGCAACAAGTTTGAGATTAATTTGTCCATGATGCATTCCTTTCTGAATGTCTAGGGCAGAATCTTCTTCCAACCCTATTCAGGTTAGGGGTACAATTCAGGGCACTGAAATTCTAATGTCCTTGTTGCCTATGATCAAGGAGCAACTCTCAGCCTCTAAAATTTGCCCACATTGCTAGGCAGGTCCCTTTGTCCTTGTAAGTCAGCAAAGGAGATGTTCCCTTGCATCAAATCCTTGTCATGCTTCAAATATTCTCCAGTCTCGTTTAACAATTCATTTCAGTACCTCTACCACACAAAAGATAATCTCTGTATCTTAAGGTCATCTGATTTAGGAACTTAATTACATTTTCAAAATTCCTTCACAGAAGTACCTAGGTTATTGACTGATTAAATAGCTAGGAAGAGCATTTATATCCAGGGATAGGAATAATGGAGCTTATCGTAAAATTCTCCCTACCACAGACTACTTTAAAGAAGTTTGAGTTGCTAATAACAATTGGATTCATTTCCTGGAAGATATTTTCAAACAGTCTATGTTAGAGATATGGTCAGAAAGGCAAACTTAAAATATGCCAAGGAACGTGAATGAAGAATTTTGATAGAGTCATCGCAGATTGAAGGAGATTCCAGGTAATACTAAAGATGAGAGTTTGGGCTATGGAGTGAAGAAAGAGTAGATTTAAGCAGAAAAACTGTTAGCAATAACAAGAAGCCTAGAGAAGAATTGGTTTTGACCTTACCAAAACCAAGTTTTGAAGGAGTGGTGGATAGTTCCCACTTTACCTTTTAAAAGATTGATAAAGGGAAACTGGCACTTCTAAATGAACCATTCCAAAAGAGTGACTGGTATATCTTTCCTTCTGCTTATGTAGACCTCAGTTATATTTTATTATAGACCTCATGCACCTTCTTGTCTTGAAGTCTTATTTTGGTAATCCTGTTCTATGATGTAATCTCAACTCTGATTTACAGTAACAATTCTACATAAATCTCATTTGTTTTATAAACTTTTGGGTTTTCAAAGGATGGTTAGTATGCAGTGTCAAAGAGAAACATTATATGTATTTTATTTATTTGGTCAGGTGAATTTTGCTCCCATACTACAGAAAACATTCTTCTCTTTTTTTATATAAGTCATAGAACATATCAAAAGTTTGCACTCATAGTACATAGTTCGAAATATTTACTAAAAATAGTATTTTTCAAGCTATTGTAAATTTCTCATTTGTTAGTTTCACAATTCCAGTCTCATAGAGTTTTTTTTTTATTTTCTATAGTGTTTTCAAACATATATTTTTATTTTATAATTACACGGTTTCCCTTATTTTTGTCTGTTGTATAAATTTAGTTATTAAAATAATTTCAGAATCTAAAAGAAATATAAACTAAACAAATTTAACTTATTGTAGTTTATGGTTGTAGAGAAATAAATTCTCTGTTTAGCTCTCATTTTTAGAACTCTGTTCCCGTCATCACAGCAACAGTCTCCAGGCTCAACCTCATCATTTTTTTGTAACCTTTGGGAAGAAGAGTTGCCAACCTAAATAATTAGATTCCTGTGTTTTTGGTGAACTAAGTCACTATAATTTGCAATGACAAGCACCCGTGTTTAATATTCTTCCTGACTTCTTGTTGCCTTTATTAGACAAGACTAGCCAACTAAGCCATGAACATCTCTAGGAACAGTTATTTTGAAATCTCTGTTCGTCACGAGATGGAGTTCGATTGCAAAATTCCTGAGGCCGCTTTCAACTGTAATATGCCATTATTTTATAGTGACATAATTATCAATATCTCTTAGCACATAGTCCAGTATAAATATATGTTAACTTATGAATAGAGGCAGAGGCACTCATGCAATATATTTATTTTTATTTGCACTCTAATGCTGTGGTAGCATATTTTTTTCTGATATTTTCTTTGGTAATCCTCTGGCTACTCCAGTGATACGGAATGTACCTCCAGTTTCAAGAATCGCATCTATCTTGTTCACTATTGTTTATACATTACACGGAACATTCTCTAAATCTGGAAGGCATTTAATGAACATTTACTTATAAAATTAAGAAGTGAACAAATAAATATCTTATAGAAAATTGGTTTTGCCTGTATTGCAAATGTCAAACACACACTATGGGACCAAAGAAAAATGTGGCTGCATACATGTTCCCAGGTATTGATGCCGTTAGCATCAAGTGGCATTTAGAGAAAAACAGGCTACCAAATGTTATCCTACCCTGAAAGTATGAGATAACTTTTTACTCTAAAATATGTGATTGTTTGCAGAGAAACCACAATTAGGAAATCTTCCAAAGAGTTTTGAGATATTATTAAACTTGTTTCATAGTTCCCTTTAAAATGCTTATCTCCAACATATACTGGCATTTTCATTTTCCCATTCAATACATTAAAAGCACAAAAATATCAGCATTTCTTGGAAATTCAGAATCTCATGAAAACCCCAAATCCTGAAAGACAGAAGAGAATAGGTACACCATTCTCTAATTATTCATATCTTCAGGTTTGTAGATACAGCCTCATTTCTTTCAGACTATGAATAAAAGTGTACTTTATTTACAAGCATAAAATTTCACAATAAACTGAGAAGACAATTTATACTATAAAGAACAGTGATATGGTTTGGCTCTGTGCCCCCATCCAAATCTCATCTCAAATTGTGATCCTCATGTGTCGAGGGAGGGGACCTGGTGGGAGGTGATTGGATCATGGGGGTGGTTTTCCCCATGCTGTTCTCATGATAGTGAGAGAATTTTCATGAGAGCTGATAGCATAAAAGTGGCAGTTTCCCCTGTACTCTCTCTCTCCTGCAGCCTTGTGAAGAAGGTGCCTACTTCTCCTTCTGCCATGATTGTAAGTTTCCTAAGGGCTCCCCAGCCCTGTGGAACTGTGAGTCAATTAAACCTCTTTCCTTTATAAATTACCCGGTCTCAGTTATTTCTTTATAGCAGTGTGAAAACAGATGAATACAGTCACAGAGTCATGCCTAAAAGGTGTAGTTTTTGTTCTAGCTCCACTCTGATTATTACTGTTTATTTTAATGCAATTGATGAAATTGTGGGTAGAAAAATCCCTGGTATAAAATTTCTACCAGGCTCATCATCTGTGAAAGGAAAAGTTCCATTTCTACCTTCACACCAAAGGTAGCTGATGTGCCATTTTCTCTGATATATAATAATATTAATTAATTTTAAGGAAGTTTTGCAATATCAGAAATGAAAAGAGTAATGAGAAATAAAGACTCTTAGAATTACAAACACCTCCTTCCTACCAGGAGCCTGTTTACATATATTCAAGATCAATAGGAAGAACAAGTCAGTGGCATTTAATGATGACTTTATTTTGTGAATAGAGGGTTAAGACGGAAATAGCAATGTTTAAAATTGGAGACTGTAGCTGAAGGCTATTAGCCAAAATATTTGTGCATGCTTAATGACCCATTTTACAATTTTTAAATCCTGCAGATATTCACATTTGCCCAAGTTCTGGCATCAAGTCTAAGAGAACTGTTTTGTCTGTGGAAATCTTTCATTTGAACAATGAGCTAAAAAAAGAAAAAAAAAATCCATAGGTAGAAAATTTAGCAACCTGCTGAAATTAATTTGGGTAATTTGGAGAAATGTTTATCCATCACAGCAGTTTCAGAGATGTATATTATTATCAATTGGCCTATTCCTATGGTGAACACGAATGAAGAAAAAGAGCTTTCTGAGAGTAAAGTACTTCACCATGGGGATTAAATTAACTCTTTATGAGTAATAGGTCTTATGTATAAGCAACCTCTTCTATGGTGCTAAGTGGTTTCCTACAGACTAGATGAAGTTAATTTATCAGCCTGCAGCTATAATAACAAAAATAATAATATAATTTCTATTTGCTTCAATTGATTTCAACAACTTATTTTGTTGTATAATCACAAATCCTAAATATAATGCACACAAACATGCTTGCACATGAAGAACAAGTAATCTTCTAAAATTATAAAAATGTGAATTAAATATTTTACTGGAATTAACATATTTTTCCCATTGCCTATTTATTGTCTGATTGCAAGACCGGCATCTTTGCTTTCTTTTTTCAGTTATGGGATAGCTCAGTTTTTAACTCAATCTGTTTTGATGTTATTAAGGAAAAAAAATGCTTTCATGTAAAAAGGTTTAGTATTTCTTATTTAAAATTAAAATATTAAGACATAGCAACGTAAGTGTATTCAGTTGAGTACATTGTCTATACTAAAGGATAACAATATTTGCATAATTTATTTTGTTTTTTGAAAATTCTTTTTGAGAGTTCCGAATTTTAATCTTGTTTTTATTAAATTATTTTTGGTATGTCAGAATTGAGTAGGCTTAATTTACTCGAAGCAGCCCACTTTTTTGTCAAGTTTTGATAATCATAAATCTTTGTCATCTGAAAAGTGTTTCATAGGTTTGAAAATGTGAACAGTTTATGTAAATAACATATGGTCCTTCCAATTGGCCTCATCCTTTGCATTTCTGCCTATTACTTCTGATACCTGTGTGCATATTTATATATGTAATATATATATTACAGATGTGTAATACATACATATCTATGTGTGTATACATTGATATACACACATCTATACATATGCACAGGTGCATATGTACAAATATTTCTATATGTTTCTTTTGTATGTGTAGATAGATAGGATCAATTCATATTGTACTATTATATAATGTTTATGAGATTAAAAATTTATAATGGATATTTTCCTTCATTGCTAAATGCCTGTAGCATAGAATAGACATAGTCAGTATCCTTGAGACAGGGTTTACATTTCACTAAGTCATAAACTACTAGGGCAACCTTGTCATTGCCATAAGACACACCCTTTTGTGTTCTGTATCTCACTGACGTCTCATCACTCCAGTTTAGTGTGTAGGTTGCTAGGGTGGAACAAATTTTTTGAAATTTGATAGAAAGAGCTGAAGCAATAGCATAGAAAACTAGCAAAAGCTGAAACTATTGTGACTTTGATTGCATAGATATATGTAGCTAGATAGATATATACAAATAGATAAAGATAGATATTATATACATGTGTATGAATTGTACTGTGAAATTAAGTGCAGCCTGAAAAAAATTGCTTTAATTATATAATATGTAAAAAATTTATCATGATTAAAAGCTTCCCCTGCTTTTTAATTTTTACAAAGAAACCCAAAATGCGCTTAATTCTTTGTTGTAATCCCTTATTGGTCTACTAATTTTTCCCATAAATATCAACATTCAAATGATAAAAAGGAAACTGTCAAACCATAGAATTTTGGAAATTTGGGAAAAAAATAAGAGCCAAAATGCTTATACTATATTTTTCAATGCTTTCTTTATTGTCAATAGTAACTTAAAAATAAGCGCATTTTGTTATTCATACTAGATTATAAATTATATGAATCATATGTATTTGTTCCACTCTCTTATTCTCTATTGTCACCTCCCAAAAGGAGTGAAAGATGCAGTGTAGCTTTTCCCCATGATTTCCATTTCTCCTGTACGTATATCCTTAGTGAGGTGAGAGGAAGAGAGGTTAGAGGAAAGATAATTATATTTGGGGAATTTTTTAAGTGTGCAATGGCACGCCTTAGTGAAGGGCTAAAAACCAGCATGAGCAAAAGTTGGGGAAAAGTCAAAAAGGAATTTCAGTGAAATTCAATAACAATGAAAAAAAACAAAGTAAATACAAAATGTAGCTCAGGTTAACCGAAATGATTAAAAGTTCTTACAGAAAATTGAATGTTGATTGTATCATTAAATGCTGGCGAAATAAAGCCACTGACAGAATAATCTTGCCATCTCCATTTCAGTTTGAATAAAATATTTCTTTATATTCTTTATAAGTTGGCTTTGGCTTTTTTTTTTTTTTTCTTTTTTTGAGACTGAGTCTTGCAGTGTTGCCCAGGCTGGAGTGCAGTGGTGCAATCTCGGCTCACTGCAATCTTTGTCTCCCGGGTTCAAGTGATTCTCCTGCCTCATTTTAATGTCATATTTCTTTAGCCTAAAAAGCTCCTGGAATTTTAAACTTGTCATCACTCTGGATTAATTCAGGAAAACTCTTGGTAAGCATAAATGTCTACTATGGGGCATGTGCCATAATAGTATGGTGGTAATAATAGTATGGTGATAATATAGGTATATTTGACTTTGCTATTACAATACTTTTAAGATTATTTCCCTGGAGTATTAAACAATCAAATCAAATGTTTGGAGATATGCTATGACAGCAGTGCTCACCACAAATCTAAAGAAATGAAAATCATTTTTGTAACATCTCAAAAATTCATCTATATCTTTATCTCCTGCTTGTTAGCACCAATGTAATCATTTCTAAATGGTCATAAATTGTCCCCAGGGTATCAAAAATAAAAGGTACATAATAAACATGAAATAGTAAAACCTAACAAGCTCTAAATAAACAGCACCACCTTAGGCCAGGGAAGACCCTGCCTTGATCAACTGCTTTAGAGAAACCCTCCATTGTGTCTTGAAGCATCACCTCTCCCTACCAAGACAAAAGTTTAGCAAGCTAATGGGACATGCCCACCTAGTGGCCAGAACCCTCTTCTAGACTACCTGGAATGCTAAAATTCTTTGCAACTTCCAGTAGATAACTAATTTGCCAAGGTTGCAAAGACAAATAGTGGTCTGGACTCTAAATAAGGGTCTTGTTTCACAAGTTGTGTTCTTAGCTACTTTCTGTACAGAATTAGCAATTAGTGCAATAACATTATTTAGAAAAGTTACATTGCACTGAGATATGCCCTAAATCTAAGAAACTGAAAAAAATGAAGATGTCTTTCTAAATTTCTCAATATTTTAAGTATGTCCATCTTTAAGTACTATTTTCTAGACTCCTATTATACCATGACTCTGAAGCCAAAAAAGTTCTGTCAAAATTTAACTGGTAATATAATTCTGACTGATTTGATTTGATGATGGAAAAATTACAAAAGCAATAATTTAGTTTTGTTTTAGCAGGTATCAGGCATTATTCATCAAGCCTTTAAATCTACATTGTCTAATGGGAAATAAATTGCACCAGGTTTTTTTTTTTTTTTTTTGTCTAGTGTTTTAAAACATGCCATTTTAAAAAGTCTTTTTATTTTTATCCAGGTGATGATATTTTAATTGGAATATTTTATCCATTTATTCTTTACAATAGTGTAGTCTATTACTGTTTCACATCATTATTCTTGAAAGTCAGTTACTTGGCTAGAAGCTGTGGCTCATGTCTGTAATCCCAGCACTTTGGGAGGCTGAAGTGGATGGATCCAGTGCAGCAGTTTGAAACCAAGCTGGACAACATGGCAAAACCCCATCTCTACAAAAAAAGACAGAAATTAGCTGGGCATTGTGGTGTGCACCTGTAGTACCAGCTAATTGGGAGGCTGAAGTGGGAGGATTAGGTGAGACCAGGAGGTAGAGGCTGCAGTGAGCTGTGATCAAGTCAGCTATGTGTCTTATTGCTGCTGCTTTAAAAGATAATGCATTTTTATCACTCTACCTGCTTTTAAAATGTATTCATCCCCCTATCTACTTTCTAAATATATTCTTTGGTTTTGTTTTTCAGGTTTACACAAGTTATTGAATATATAGCTTCATATTTTTCATAATGCTTTAAAATTCTAAGCTAATATTTATTTACTTATTTCTGCCTTGTTTTCTCCTTGCTTTTCTTCTAAGACTACAATTACACATGTTTTGTATTCTTTCTTATGTATATGTTTTCTTTTTGAGCATCATCCTGGATACTTTAACCCAACTATTTCACAGTTGTTTAATTCTCTTCTCCACTGTGCTACATCTTCTACTAAATCTACCTTCATTTAACAATCTAATTTTATTATTTTAGATAATCCATTTGGTTATTTTATATATATTTTAGTTTTTGGTGAAAGTTTTGATCTGTCTACTATTTTATTTTTTGAAGCATATTTATCATAGCTATTTCAAATTTCATAAGTTCTGAAT
Organism: Macaca thibetana thibetana; assembly: GCF_024542745.1. Lineage (NCBI taxonomy): Eukaryota > Metazoa > Chordata > Mammalia > Primates > Cercopithecidae > Macaca > Macaca thibetana. Next base: position 67,010,805 of record NC_065585.1, read on the forward strand.
TTAAGCCTGTTTCTATTGTCTTGTTTTTGTTGTTGCTTGTATTTGTTTTGTGTATGTATGTGCTAAGTAGTATATGTGTGTGTGTGTGTGTGTGTGTGTGTGTGTGTGTGTATGTGGGTAGGTGTGTGTGTTTATTCCAGTTTCTTGCTATACCTAGTAATTTTTCATTGAATGTTGCACTTTTTGTATGATAAATAATGGATGTTTTTGATGATGTGATCTTCCTCCATAGGGGATTTATCCTGTACTCTGATTGGCTGATAGACTTGGGGGAAATTATGTTAATTCATTGGGTAATTAACTGATCAAGGCTGGATTAGAACTTTTATAGTTTCCACTTATCTCTGTTTTACCACAGCTATCAGTATATAGCTCCCCGGGGATTCCAAATGAAAGGTTATGATGCTTACATGTTACCTTCTTTTTTAGCAGGTCCTGAACTACATTTCTAGTTCTCTCTTTGAGAGTATGGGATTATATAGCATTCAACACTACCCTTTCTGAAGATTTTATGTAGTTTCTAAAGCTTTTCTTCTCTGCAGTTTGTATATTCATCTAATGCTTAAAAGCAAAATTATCGAAAGTCAGATTCACTTATTTGAATATCATTTCTTAACTATTGGTTCATAAGTCTTGATTGCTTTGATAGCCCTAATTCTGTTTTCTTCTTCTCCAGCCCCATATAATTTCCAAACTTTCTGCTTCCTTGACCTTATTTGTGTGTCTCTGTCATCTTGCCATCCATCATTATACTTATGATTGGAAACTATCTCAAGAGAAAATTGGCATCTGAACTATAGGATCACCTCTTCTCAGATTTGTTACTTTACAAAATATTAACCATCAGGTCCTGATTGCATTGATAGCTCATCAAAATCTTCAAACATATTTTTTTTTCTTAAAATACTATGCCTGGATTTTCAAAATAGTCTAAACTGGAGCATTGGTCTATTACAGTGTAATGCAACATATATCAAAGCAAGGGTCCAGAAAAAAGTTTATTAAAGAGAAATATTATTTTTTCTAATGTTTTAAATATATAGAAGTAACAACAAACTTAAAAAAAATCCTCTGTTTATGTGAACCGTTTACTTAGTTTTATTATAAACATCTCATTACCAACTTCTAAATTACAAAATTCTAACATCACCCAAACATACAACTATGTTTCTGCTTGCTTCGATCACATTTTATCTCCAGGTCATGGAACAAATGCTGAAATTTTTTTTTTTAAATAAACATGAAAAGGTGACTTTTTTTAAAACTATATGATTCTATTCTAAGGTTAATTGAATTATGCCTAAAAACAAAATTACTGTGCACTTCTTGTCTAACTTTTAAAATGTTTCTTCTCTTAAACTTCTGCTGAAATCTTGAAGTCAGAAGTTAGATATTTTAAAGTCAGTCCATGCATTTTAATTCCATCACTGGTTCCTCTATATATTGGCATTGGAACTATGCACATAAAACGTATTTGCCTTTAAAATTTAGATTTTTTTCTGACAAAGATCTTTGACATAGCTATGTATATTTGCTGTATCCCCCCTAATTTAGATAGTAATTTATATGCAGGATTAATAGATTTTTCAATGCAAGACTATTAATAATTTTAAGTACTTTGTAAGTGTCATGTGGAAAAGATTGTACTTTGATGGGATATAAAGAGGAATACAACATATCTTCAAGGGGACACAATCTTATGGCACGACTATATATAAAATACGAAAGAGGGATAATGTGTTAAAATTGTGCTACAATGATCATTTTGTTGACTTCAGAATCATCAGATTTTAATAATGTTTTAACACATTATACAGAAACCAGTCTACTGATAAAAAGGAAGTCTATTTAAATAGGTATTAATGTTGTTTAATATCAATCAGATCTCAAAACAACAAATGAATTATACTTAAAAGCTTCCAATTTTGAGATAAGTTCTTATAGTCAATTTTTATGTTATGTAAGCTTATTTTTCACAAATCAAGTTATAATACACTGCCTGATGAAATTTTCATTGAAACTTTTTTATGAAGCCAACTTAAACTGCTGATTTATTGTTTGATAGCATCACAAATAATAACTTTGTGAACATAAAGGAAAGACAAAATAAAGGATGAGATCAACTCAAAATTAGCAACCTGCATCTTTGCTCATTCCAGAGAAAATTACGCTACCTTTATCAATAAGGTCATGCATTGCTTAATGATGAGGATATATTCTGAGAAATGTATCCTCAGGAAATTTCATCCTTGTGCAAATATAGAGTGTACTTCAAAAATCTAGATGGTATAGCCTAATGCACACCTAAACTATATGGTATAACTGAGTGCTCCTAGGCTGCAAACTTGTACAGTGTGTTACTGTGCTGAATATTGTAGGCAATTGTAACACAATGGTAAGTGTTTGTGTGTCTTAACATTTCTAAACAGAAAAGTTACAGGAAAAAATATTGTATTATAATCTTACAGGACCACTGTCAACTATGTGGTCCATTCTTGAGCAAAAGATGGTGCAGCACATGGCTGAACTTGTAAATAGCAACAGAGGTGAAAGTCTCGTGTTTAGGGCCCGAGTTGGGACTGGAATGCTGGGAATCTTGAGCAAACTGAGTCTTCAGGTTTGCAAATGGTAATTCATATTTGTTAATAATAAAATGCCAAGTGGGGGTTAAGCAGTAGATTTTTTGTATATTATGTGCTAGGATAAGGATTTCCATCTTTGCATCCTTCTAATGTTGATATTGGAGCCTATTCAGTCCCCATCTCAGACTCAGCTAGTTTTAGAGAGGAATCATAGTCTTTTACGAAGGGGTTTGAGAAAACTCTGGGCAGTAACTTCTGAAATCAACATCAATTTAGGTTTGAGGTTTTTGCTGATCTGACCTTAGTACCGATGCTGATTTCTTTTGTTGACTTTCCACTCCATTTCTGCATTACAAGAGGCTGGAAGCTTGTGCACTACTTTTTAAAAATGTTTTATTTTATTTTATTTTAAGTTCTGGGACACATGTGCAGGATGTGCAGGTTTGTTACATAGGTAAATGTGTGCCATGGTGGTTTGCTAATGCATGCAGGGCTTAATACCTAGGTGATGGGTTGAAAAGTTTTAAAGCATACATTATTGTTTTTTACTAATGTGTTCTATATCAAATGCCATTTTTTGATAATTAACTTTCTATGAAAATTCTTTATTTTAATTATTTTCTTCCTACATATAAAAAATGTTAACTTGAATAAAATAAAGAGACATATACTTAAAAAAACAGGGAACACATTTCTATGTCAAAAGTATCCACAAAATTTGGCTGGATTTATTTTCATAATTTCACATTGATCAGATTTTAATAATAACATTCTAACACATTATACAGAACTCAGCATACTGATACCATTTCACAAAAAGAAATCTATTTAAATAATATGTATTAATATTATTTATTATCAATCAGAGCTCAAAATAATAAGTGAAATATTAGTTAATATTGGAACTTACCTCCAATTTTGAGGTAAGTTCTTTTTTAAAAAATTTGTTCTAGGCCGGGCACGGTGGCTCAAGCCTGTAATCCCAGCACTTTGGGAGGCCAAGACGGGTGGATCACGAGGTCAGGAGATCGAGACCATCCTGGCTAACATGGTGAAACCCCGTCTCTACTAAAAAAAAAAAATACAAAAAGCTAGCCGGGCGAGGTGGCGGGCGCCTGTAGTCCCAGCTACTTCGGAGGCTGAGGCAGGAGAATGGCGTAAACCCAGGCGTGGAGCTTGCGGTGAGCTGAGATCCGGCCACTGCACTCCAGCCCAGGCGACAGAGTGAGACTCCGTCTCAAAAAAAAAAAAAAAAATTGTTCTAAAAAAATGGGAGGTATGTGCAGAACATGCAGGTTTGTTACATAGGTATATGTGTGTCTTGGTGGTTTGCTGCACCTATTGACCCATCCTCTAAGTTCCTTCCCCTCACCCCCAACCCCCAACAGGCCCTGGTGTGTGAAGTTCTCCTCTCTGTGTCATTGTGTTCTCGTTGGTCAACTTCCACGTATGAGTGAGAACATGTGGTATTTGGTTTTCTGTTCCTGTGTTAGTTTGCTGAGAATAATGGCTTCCAGCTTCATCCATGTCCCTGCAAAGAATATAATCTCATACCTTTTTATGGCTGCATAGTATTTCATGGTTATATGTGCCACATTTTCTTGATCTAGTCTATCATTGATGGGCATCTGGGTTGGTTCCACGTCTTTGCTATTGTAAATAGTGCTGCAATAAACATATGTGTGCATGTGTCTTTATAGTAGAATGATTTATATCCCTTTGGGTATATACCCCATAATGGGATTGCTGGGCCAAACAATATTTCTGGCTCTAGATACTTGAGAAATAGCCACACTTCTTTCACAATGCTTGAATTAATTTATATTACTACCAACAGTATAAAAGTGTTCCTATTTTTCCACAGTCTCACCAGCATGTATTGTTTCCTAACTTTTTAATAATCGCCATTCTAGATGGTGTGAGATGGTATCTTGTTGTGGTTTTCATTTGTATTCCTCTGATGATCAGTGATGTTGAGCTTTTTTTCATGTTTGTTGGCCACATAAATGTCTTTTTTTGAGAAGCATTTGTTCATATACTTTGACCACTTTTCGATGGAGTTGTTTGTTTTTTGCTTGTAAATTTTTTTAAGTTCTTTGTAAATTATGGATATTAGGTCTTTGCCAGATTAATATATTGCAAAAAATTTCTCCCACTCTGTAGGTTGTCTGTTCACTCTGATGATAGTTTCTTTAGCTGTGCAGAAGCTCTTTAGTTTGATTAGATCCCATTTTTCGATTTTGGCTTTCGTTGAAATTGCTTTTGGTATTTTTGTCATGAAGTCTTTGCCCATGCCTGTGTCCTGAATGGTATTTCCTGAGGTTTTCTTCTAGGGTTTTTATGGTTTGGGTTTTGCATATAAGTCTTTTAATCCATCTTAATCTTCATATAATTTGTAAGAAAGGTTCAGTTTCTGTTTTCTGCATATGGCTAGCCAGTTTCCCTAGCATCATTTACTGAATAGGAGATCCTTTCCCCATTGCTTGTTTTTGTCAGGTTTGGAAAGATCAGAGGGTTGCATATGTGTGGTGTTACTTCTGAGGTTTCTGTCCTACTCCATTGGGCTATATGTCTGTTTTGGTACCAGTATCATGTGGTTTGGTTACTATAGCCTTGTAGTATAGTTTGAAGTTAGGTAGTGTGATGCCTCTAGCTTTGTTCTTTTTGGTTAGGATTGTCTTGGCTATACTGGGTCTTCTTTGATTCCATATGAAAGTTAAAATAGTTTTTATAATTCTGTGACGAATCTCAGTGGTAGTTGATGGGAATAGCATTGAATCTATAAATTGTTTTGGGCAGTATGGTCATTTTCACGATATTGATTCTTCCTATCCATGAGGATGGAGTGCTTTTCTATTTGTTTGCATCCTCTCTTATTTCCTTGAGCAGTGGTTTGTAGTTCTTCTTGTAGAGGTCCTTAACATCCCTTGTTAGCTGTATTCCTAGGTATTTTATTCTCTTTGTAGCAATTGTGAATGGGAGTTTGTTCATGATTTGGCTCTCTGCTTGTCTATTGTTGGTGTAAAGGAATGCTTCTGATTTTTGCACATTGATTTTTTATCCTGAGACTTTGCTGAATTTGCTTATCAGTTTAGGAGTTTTGGGGCTGAGATGCTGGGGTTTTCTAAACATAAAATCCTGTCATCTGCAGATACAGACAATTCGACTTCCTGTTTTCCTGTTTCAATACCCTTTATTTCTTTCTTTTGCATGATTTCCCTGGCTAGAACTTCCAATACTATGTTGAATAGGAGTGGTGAGAGAGAGTATCCTTGTCTTGCACCTGTTTTCAAAGGGAATGCTTTAAGCTTTTGCCCGTTCAATATAATTTGGCTATGGGTTTGTCATAAATAGCTCTTATTATTTTAAGATATGTTCCATCCATAACTAGTTTGTTGAGAATTTTTAAGATGAAGCGTTTTTAACATCATTTTGAATTTTATCAAAGGCCTTTTCTTCATCTGTTGAGATAATCATGTGGTTTTTGTTTTGGTTTCGTTTATGTGATAGATTATGTTAATTGATTTGCATATGCTGAACCAGCCTTGCATCCCAGGGATTAAGCCGACTTGATTGTGGTGGATAAGTTTTTGATGTGCTGCTGGATTTGGTTTGCCAGTATTTTACTGAGGATTTTTGCATCAATGTTCATCAGATATATTGGCCTGAAGTTTTCTTTTTTTGTTGCTGTGTCTCTTCCTGATTTTGTTATCAGGATGATTCTGGCTTCATAAAATGAGTTAGGGAGAGGTCTTTCCTTTTCAATTGTTTGGAATAGTTTCAGAAAGAATGGTACCAGCTCCTCTTTGTATTTCTGGGAGAATTCTGCTGTGAATTCCTCTGGTCCTGGGCTTTTTTTTTTTTTTTTTTTGGTTGGTAGGCTATTAATTGCTGCCTCAATTTCAGAACTTATTATTGGTCTATTCAGAGATTCAACTTCTTCCTGGTTTGGTCTTGGGAGGGTGTATGTGTCCAGGAATTTATTCATTTATTCTAGATTTTTTAGCTTATTTGCATAGAGGTGTTTATAGTATTCTCTGATGATAATTTGTATTTCTAATAAGTACTTATAGTCAATGTTTACCTTATGTAAGCTCTGTTTAGACAAATCACAGTTACAATAAACTACATAATAAAAATTTACATTTTATATATATTATATATAATTTATATATACTTATATAAATTTAGAACTAGTTATCTTCTATAATAATAAACACATCTAAAAATTATGGCATATACCCATAAACAAAAACAAGTAAAAAACTAATCAACTCAATTCTCTGAAGATAATACGTAATGTCATAGTATTGTTACAAAAAGTACTGTACAAGGCTTAAATATTTCCCATAGAGTCTATACTCAGAAAACAGTATATAATGTAATAAAGGATAAACACTTTTTGTGTGCCACCAGACACAGGTCACTTGTAAATCTAAGTTTTGAATAGTTTTCAAAAATGAGGGAACAAATGTTCTATTTTCTGATGAAGCATCCCATTTTCTCTACCATGTGTTTGTGTATATGTTGATTGCCATTTAGAAGCAAGTAAAAAAATAACATTGCAGGCAATTGAGCACAATTGTGAAGACACATTACTTTCCACTGAACATATTTTAAGTTGTGTGAATTCAAATTTCTTTATGCAGAAATTATATTAACTATATAAAGCCATGTCTTGAATACCACCCTAACAGTCTGCATTTTATTAATATGTGATTAAGTAAATGTTGACTAAGTTAGGGCTCAGGCTTGGAGATTCTCAGTGAAATAAGGACACCAAATGTGTTTTATGTAACCGAACTTCAACCAAACTCATTGTGTTTTTCGGAGTATTTTAAGGGAGAGAGTCACATAGAGAATAAGCTTTACTTTTTGGTTTTATTATAGATTGAAATTACCCAAGATAGATTCAGTATTCAAAGAATTTCCTGCAACATGAACTTGACTGGAAAAATAATTTTCAATATCCAATTTGGTGAACTGCTGAACTTTGTTAATATTTTTTGCAGTGTTCAATTTAATTTTAATAAATTGCATAGCTCTGGCAACAAAGTGAAGTCTAAAGATTGAAAGCCTGAATAGGTCAAAGGAAAAGTTAGCTTGCCAATGCAAGCCTGTTTAAACACTAACTAAAAAATTAGGCAGGAAAAACAGTTTAAAAAAATATTGAGAGTATCTTTGATCATCAGGTGGTTGAAAAGAAGTAATATGACAAACAGGAAATTACAAAGAATAACTATTATGACTACAGTGGAAATAGCGACTTAGGCAGTAGCCACATTTCAAACTAAATGCAGAGTATTTTCTTAGAACTTAAAGAAAAAGTATCCAGATGTCTAAACATTCTAGTCAATGCAGCTTTTATTTGGAGTTTGGCAAGACTTCAGAAAACTAGTAGTCAAGTTTAGCTGGACTACTTTTTTCAACATATTTACATAATTTTATACACATTTTAGGCTTCTGCATTACAATTTTTAACAGTGGCCATATTTAATTTTTAGTTTTCTGAAAATGTTACATTTGCTTGTATGAATTATTGTATTGTTTCCTATCAAAATGCTTTAAGTATAAACTCCATACTTAACTTGTGAACAATTTCAATGTTAAGAAAACTTACATAATGATATAATTAAATCTTCTAATAAGTATCTCCATATATTTGCACCATTCTGCTCTCAAATAGGAAAAGTTTCACCCTAACAAAGGAAATTAAAATATTCTGTTATTTACATATTTCACACAAGTGTACATTTATTTTTAGGATTTCAAAACTGTATAAAGGAAATTTGCTTTTTTCCTTTATTATAGCACATTGGCCATTGTAGTTTAGCATAATTATATGATAAAACTTCCCTTAGAAAGGTTTCATTATGAATATTTTCTAGCAGGTGTTCAATAAGTGAATGTAGGGATAACAACTAAAATAGCAAATAAGTCCTTTATTTGTGTTGTCTAATTAAAACATAATAGCTTGTTACCTTTTGTGTTAGGTAATTATACAATTTTTTTTGACTGAATTAATTTAATTTAATTTTATTTTATTTTTATTATTATAATACTTTAAGTTCTAGGGTACATGTGCATAACGTGCAGGTTTGTTACATATGTATACTTGTGCCACGTTGCTGTGCTGCACCCATCAACTCGTCAGCACCCAACTACTCGTCATTTACATCAGGTATAACTCCCAATGCAATCCCTCCCCCCTCCCCCCTCCCCATAATAGGCCCCAGTGTGTGATGTCCCCCTTCCCGAGTCCAAGTGATCTCATTGTTCAGTTCCCACCTATGAGTGAGAACATGCGGTGTTTGGTTTTCTGTTCTTGTGATAGTTTGCTAAGAATGATGGTTTCCAGCTGCATCCACGTCCCTACAAAGGACACAAACTCATCCTTTTTTTTATGGCTGCATAGTATTCCATGAACATAGGCATAGGGAGTTTCAGTACTGTGTCTAAGGTCACAAAGTTATTAAAATTTGAAAGCACTATTCAAACTCACATTAGCCTAATTTTATTTTATTATTATTTTTATGTTTTTACTTTGATATTTTCAGTTTTTAATTTTCTTGGGAGCATAGTAGGTGTATACTTTATGGGGCATGTGAGATATTTTGATAAGGTCTATAATGTGTAATAATCATAGCACAGTAAATGGAGTATCCATTCCCTCAAGCATTTATCCTGTGTTAGAAAGAGTCCATTTATACTATTTTAGTTATTTTTAAATGTACAATTAAATTATTCTTGACTATATTCACCTTGTTGTGCTATCAATTACTATATTTTATTCATTCTTCCTATTTTTTGTAGACATTAACCCTCCTCAGTTGCCCTCCACTCCAGCCCATTACCCTTCCCACTCCCGCCCACCACCCTTCCCAGACTCTGATAACTATCATTTTACTCTCTTATCTTCTTGAGTTCAATTGATTTAACCTTTATTTCCCACAAATAAGTGGGAACATGCAAAGTTTGTCTTTCTGTGCCTGGATTATTTCACTTAATATGATGACCTCTAGTTCCATCCATGTTGTTGCAAATGGCAGGATGTGCTTATTTTTTATAACTGAATAGTACTTTATTGTGTATAGGTACACTATTTTCTTTATCCATTCGTCCATAGATGGACATTTAGGTTGCTTTCAAATCTTAGCTATTGTGAATAGTGCTGCAATAAACCTGGGAGTGCAAATATCTCTTCAATTTGCTGATTTTCTTTCTTTCGGGGATATACATATCAGTGGAATTGCTGGATTATATGGTAGCTCTATTTTTAGTTTTTTGAGAAGCCTCCAAACTGTTCTCCATAGTGTTTGTACTAATTTACATTCCCATCAACAGTGTACAAGGGTTCCTTTCTCTACACATTCTCACCAGCATTTGTTATTGCCTGTTGTTTGGATAAAAGCCATTTTAACTGGGTTAAGATGATATCTCATTGTAGTTTCAATCTGCATTTCTCTGATGATCAATGATGGTATTACCTTTTCATATACCTGTTTTTGATTTGTATGCCATCTTTTGTGAAATGTCTAGTCATATCTTTTGCCCATTTTTAGTCAAATTCTTAGATATTTTTCTATAGAGTTGTTTGAGGTTCTTATATATTCTAGTAATTAATCTCTTGTCAGATGGAGAGAGTGCAAATATTTTCTCCCCTTCTATGGATTGTTTCTTCACATTGCAATTTGTTTCCTTTGCTGTGAAGAAGCTTTTTAACTTGCTGTGATCCCATTTGTCTGTTGTGCTTTGTTTGTCCGTGGTTGTGGATTATTACTCAAGAAATCTTTGACCAGTCTAATGGCCTGGCAAGTTTCTCCAATGTTTTATTTTAGTTATTTTATATTTTGAGGCCTTAGATTAAAGTTTTCAATACATTTTGATTTGGTTTTTGTATATGGCAGGTGATAGGAGTCTAATTTTTATTTTTCTGCATATGGATATACAGTTTTCCCAGAACCATTTATTGAGGATACTCCTTTCCCCAATAGATATTCTTAGCACCTTTGTTGAAAATGAGCTCGCTGTAGATATATGGGTTGTTTTCTGGACTCTCTATTCTGTCATTTTAGCCTATGTGTCCACTTTTATCCAGTGCCATGCTATTTTTGTTACTGTAACTCTGTAGCAAAATTTGAAGTCAGGTAGCTCTGTAGAAACATTTGAAGTCAGGTAATGTGATTCCACCAGTTTGTGATTTTTGCTCAGGGTAGCTTTGGCTGTTCTGGGTCTTTTGTGGTTCTATCTAAATTTTAAAATTGTTTTTTCTACTTCTATAAAAAAATGTCTTGGCATTTTGATAGATTGCATTTAATCTGTAAAATGTTTTGGATACTATGAACATTTTAACAAATGTCAGCTCTTCCAATCCATGAACATGGACAAGCTTTTCAATCTTTGGTATCCTCTTCAATTTCTTTCATCAATATTTTATAGTTTGCATTGTAGAGATATTTTACTTCTTTGGTTAATTTGTAGATATGTAATTTTATTTGTAACTATTGTAAATGGATTTACTTTCTTGACTTTATTTTCAGACTGTTTGCTGTTGACATATAGAAATGCTATTAATTTTTGTATGCTAATACTGTATCCTGCAACTTTACTGAATTTGTTTATTCAGTTCTAATAGCTTTTTGGTGGAGTCTTTCGGATTTTCCAAATATAAGATCACATCACTGGCAACCAAAGATAGTTTAACCTCTTACTTTCTTATCTGGATGCTTTTATTTCTTTCTGTTTCATTGTTCTAGCTAGGACATCCAGTACTATGCTGAATAATAGTGGTGAAAGTAGCCATCCTTGTTGTGTTCCAGGTCTCAAAGGAAAGGCTTTCAGCTTTTCCCCCTTCAGTATGACACTATCTGTGGATTGGCCATACATGGCTTTGTTATATTTAGGTATGTTCCTTCAATACCCACGTTTTTTGATGGCCTTATTATGAAGGAATGTTGAATTATATCAATTTGTTTTTTACCCTCAATTGAAGTAATCCTATGGTTTTTGTCCTTCATTCTGTTGATATGATGGATCACATTGATTGATTTCCATATGTTGCACCATCCTAGCATCCCCAGAATAAATCTCAATTGGTCATGATAAATGATCTTTTTAATGTGTTGTTCAATTAGTTTTGCTAGTATATGGTTGAAGATTCTTATGTCAATGTTCATCAAGGGCGTTTGCCCATTTTCTTTTATCTTTTTTTTTCTCTTATTCTTTGTATGTCTTTATCCTGTTTTGGTGTCAGAGTAATACTGGCCTCATAGAATGAGAAATATTTGGAAGTATGCCCCCCTCCTCTATTTCCTGGAATACCTTGAGCCAGACCTGTACCAACAACCCCCAAGCCAACACAATCTTCAGTGTAACCATGCACGATTTCTCCATCGGGGTCCCCGTCCTCTACTGCAGCTGTATTGTCTATGCCACTGTGGTGAATATCCACAGGGAGGCAGGCACCCTTGCAACTGCTAGCACTCTAGTTCTTTAAGTGCTTGGTAAAATTCAGCAGTGAAGTCATTGGGTCCTGGGCTTATTTTGGGGAGGTTTTATATTACGGCTTTAATCTCATCATAACTTATTGGTCTCTTTAAGTTTTGGATTTCTTTATGGTTCAATAATTGTAGGTTTTATGTGTTGTGAACCCCCAAAATCTGAAACAGTTCTCAGTTAATTTAGAAAGTTTATTTTGACAAGTTTGAGGACACGCGCCAGTGATACAGCCTCAGGAGGTCCTGACGACATGCACCCAAGGTGGTCAGAGCATAGTTTGGTTTTGTACATTTTAGGGAGACAGGAGACATTAATCAACATATGTAAGATGAACATTGGTTTGGTGTGGAAAGACACGGGGCAACTGGAAGCAGGGAGGGGACTTCCAGGACATAGGTAGATAAGAGACAAATGGTTGCTTTCTTTTGAGTTTCTGATTAGCCTCTCCAAAGAAGGCAGTCAGATATGCATTTATCTCAGTGAGCAGAGGGGTGACTTTGAATAAAATGGGAGACAGGTTTGCCCTAAGCGGTTCCCAACTTGCCTTTTCCCTTTAGCTTAGTGATTTTGGGGGCCTATTTTCCTTTCACAGTTTCTAGAAATTTATCCCTCTCTTCTAGGTTTTTAAATTTATTGGTATATAGCTTCTCATAGTAGCCTTTAATGAGCTTTTGAATGTCTGTGGTACCAGCTGTAATGTTTCCTTTATCATTTCTGATTTCCTTTATTTTGTTATCTTTTTCTTAATTAGTCTAGTATAGGTCTGTCAATTTTGTTTATCTTTAAAAAACAACTTTCCATTTCTTAGATCTTTTGTATTATTTTGTTCATCTCAATTTCATTTATTTCTGCTCATCTTCATTATTTCTTGTACTAATTTTGCGTTTGGTTTGCTCTTGTTTTTTTAGTTTTATAAGATGCATTTTTGGTTTGTTCATTTGAAGTTTTTGTATTTTTTTGATGTAAGCATTTATAGCTTTAATCTTTCCCTTAGTACTGCTTTCGCTGTATCCCATAGGTTTTGGTATGTTGTGTTTTCATTAACATTTGTTTCAAGAAATTCTTCAAATTCCTTTTTAATTTCTTTATTCACTCACTTGTCATTCAGGAGGATATTGCTTAATTTCCATGTGTTTGTATTGTTTCCAAAATTCTCCTTGTTATTGATTCTAGTGTTATTCCATTGTGGTCAGAGAAAATTCTTAATATAACTTCATTTTTTAAAATATTTTATGAGCTGTTCTGTAGCTTAACATATGGTCCCTCCTTGAGAATAATCTATACGCTAAACAGAAAAATGTGTATTCTGCAGCCATTAGACGAAATGTTCTGTAAATGTCTCTTAGGTCCATATGGTCTATAGTACTGATTAATATTGTTTATTGCTTTTTTCTCTGGATAATATGTCCAATGCTGAAAGTGGGGTGATGAAGTCTCCAGCTATTATTGCACTGGGGCCTATCTCTCTCTTTAGCTCTAACAATAGTTGCTTTATATACCTGTGTACATATATATTTGCTGTAACGTTGTGTACATATATATTTATAATTGTTATACCCTCTTGCTGAATTGACCCATGTATTACTATATCATATTCTTCTTTGTCTCTTTTGATAGTTTTTGTCTTGACATCTATTTTTTCTAAGTATAGATACTACTGCTCTGTTTTTGGTTTCCATTAGAGTCTTTACATTTAACCACTCTGCTAAAGAAATAGGAAAGGATAACAAAATAAAATAAGCAAACAATAGCTACAATGAAACAAAAAGGACCAGAAAACAATTAGATCCTATTTGTTAGCAATAGAATAACAACTGCAAGAAACATTTCTTGGCTAACACTAGAAAAGGACAGAAAATAAGTGGAATAAATATTTCCTGATTGCGGGTAGCTGAGGTTGAATCTAGATGGCAAGTAATCAGGATTCTTAGTTGTAAGCGACACAAATGGATGGCCTATTTAATCAGAGAATAAATGGGTTTAAAGTATATTGTGTAGTTCACAGATGCTTTGGGAATAGTGAAGTACTGGGGAAGAAAATGATCGGGAACAAAGAAGGCTATGAAGACATAATTACATTTCTAGAACTATTTTACTGAGAAATACTCCATTGTCACTACTAGACTCTTGAAGCTGCAGCATATACAATCAATTACAAGGCCACTGGATGCTAGAATCATGCTCTGGCACTACTTAAACTGGATGTTGCTAGTGCTTTCCTTGACAGAAAAGAATCTTTACTGTGTTTTGTTTCTTTGCTTCACTGCTCTAATGGAGATGCATTGGATGACACATCTTTCCTGTCATAGCCATGTGGAGTATTTGCAAAGAAGCCTGAAAAAAAATGTATGTTTGACATATCAGTCAGGGTTCAACCAAAGGAGCAATACAAATAGAAGATATGCGTATATGCGTATGTGTGTGGTTGTGTGCGTGTATGTTTCTGAGAGTGTGTATGTGAGTGAATTGGCTTTCATAATTGTGTTATAAGTTAAATAAACCCTAAGTTTACAGACAAGCACCCAGGAAGAGAAGATGCATGGGGGAAAAGAAAGAAATTACAGATCCAGCTATGCCTTGGAGTCTCTTATTTTCACATAGGGCGTATTTCTGTCTTTAAGAGATGTCCCTTTGATTTATTCAGCCCCAACAAGAATTATCTCCATTTTTATTAACTCAAAATCGACTGATTTGGAATTTTAATTACATCTAAAATATTCCTTTACATTTCAACTGAAATTTGATGAAAATAGATGTTGTAAATGAGTGCTTTTTCTCTGACATTCTTCAGTTCTCACTAAATAAACTCTTATTTTCTACCCTAGCTAGAAATATACTAGAAAGGGAATTCTTGGATATGTAGTTCAGCCTGCCACATCGATACATCACTAAACCATTATAGTTTAGCTTTTGTATGGCACATACATACTCTTAAACCATATTTAATCTTGAAATGTAGACAATAGCAAAATAATCATTTCATTTAAGGCAACTACCCTACCTACAACTGAAAACATGTTTATCTTTTCTGAAGAAAAGATACAGTCTTTGAACAAAACATATTCACTCACTCTTTTCATAGTTTATTTAGACTCTCTGATATCCTGTAACTTATACTAAAAATATATGTTATATCATTAAAATATGTTATGTTGAGTTGTAAGCGGAAGAAGAGGTAGATTTCTTAAAGTTTCCTAATATATATGCAGAGCAAATCAAAACTAAAAAGAATTATAACTATTACATAAACCTTTACTTATGCAACTGGTCATATAACCATAGCCGATATTTACCTTTTTCGTTACCCATTTCATATTTCCTTTGGCCTCAGTAAGTACTGCACCTGATCATGGGTCTTTGCCTAGTGAGATGAGTTAAACCTTCATTCTTTGAAGGGTGTAAGCCATAGGCCTGACTGAATTGAGTTTCAGTTTTTTTATTTACAAGACAGACTATCACTTATATTCCATATATATTCCTCTTTACTCTTCTTGTTTAATACAATTCGATTTCCCCTTGATAGTCAGGATCAATCACTACAGATAGTATAATAACTCCTCTTTTTGCCTATTAATTCAGAGGCATGAGAAGAGGATGAAACAAGTGGTAATTTCAACTTCCACTTCAATAGAATTAAATAGTTCTTCCATTTGGACTAAGACCTCTAGATCTGCAAAACATAAAATCAGGGACACAGAAGTAAATGTTTTTCTATGAGATTATTAGGGATGATGGAGAAGCCACTTTATTTTTACTTCTTCATTACAGGACTAACATATGCTGGCTACGAGATAAATAGCACAATATATTGAACACAGATTTAGAGCATATTTCACATCCCAAAGGATATTGCTCCAGTCCTACAAGATATTATAATCTATATGGCATTATAATTGGGTTTTCTAAAAGCTATTCCACCTTTCTATCTAGCCAGCTGCTTCAGGATTATGGAGAATATTGTAAGAGCACTGAATTCCATGACCATAGGCTTATTTTTAAATTCATTTGCTGTGAAGTGAATTCCTTGGGCATAACCAATACTGCATGGAGTACTGTGATAGTGAATATTGTGTCCTGTTAGTTTGTGGATGAAAGTTTTGGCAGAATCATTAAGAGCAGCAATCACAACACTGTATCCAGACTAAATGTCTCTTCCATTAAAAAAAAAAAAAAATGCTTCCCCTTCTATGATGAAGGTGTTCCAATGTAATTAACCTTCCACAAAATAGCCGACTGATTATGCTGAGGAATGGTGTTCAATGTTGTTCCATAATGCAAACAAATTAGGTACTCTGCAAGTGACTTCATCCAGCTCAGCCTTGGTGAGTAAAAGACCATGTTGCTGATCCTATGCCTAACCTTTATTTCCACTACTATGGCTTCTTTGTTCATAAGTCCATTGGACAATAATGGAAGAGGCTTGAGAAAGAGGCTATCTGGTGTGTACAAACTAAGTCATCCTATTTCCCTGATTATTTAAATTGTCTTTACTCCTTAGGTCATCTTTTGGTGAGCATTCACATGGTATGCAAATATCTTCACAATCTATACCCATTCAGAGACATCTCTCAACATACATTTTCTCAGGACCTCCTTGTATCAATTTCCCAATTGTGTTCCTACTAATGCCATAACCATCTAGCCAAACCATTGGCCACGACATACAGATTGGCATAGATTTGTACTTGTTTATCTTTATTTTCAAGAAAAAATGAATAACTGGAGAGACTGCTTGAAACTTTGTTCTTTTTGATAATTTTTTATTATTATTATTTTTCAGAACTGTTTCACAGTGGCATGAAGTATCACTACAACTGCCTACACTCAGGTGGTACCTGCACATCATGAAGAATGATCAATTAATCCAATTTAAATTTTTCTTTCTTCAGTATTAGGGAATAGGGAACTATAGTTATTGATGAGAGAGACAAAAGGCAGTATTTCAGAAATAGGGGTCACTTCCTCATGCAACTTCCTTATATATTCATGGTTGGAGCCCAATCCTATATATACTGCTTCATTAGATGACAAAGTTCTTCTATGCATGCTCAGCCTTATGACATGGTGTGTCAGACAACACCCAGTTCATGATGAGCAGTTCAAATTACATGGTAACCCTGTTGTCCATGGTCAAGCAATCAGTCTCTCCTAAGACCCTAGTCACAAGCCAAAATCTTGTGACTTTCAAAAGGAGAATAACTATCTACATATAGTGTTTATAGTTTTGCTCCAGTATTCTAAGGGTCTATGCTGTGATATACCTTTACAGTCCTGCCATAGGTTCCAAAAGTATCTCTACAAGCCCCACAGGAAATCAGGCAATGCCTTCAACACTTCTCTTGAAGTTCTCCTTTATTATGTACCAACTTTGTCACTTACAACTTCTGTTTTCCATGTGACTGCAGGAAGCAATTTTCTAAGTTTTCTGTTACTACATAACAATAATATTTCTCCTTCCAATAGTATAGTTTTCAAAATTTTTCTCACTTTCTTTTAAGCCATCATCAGCAGAGTCCTTGAAGTCTAGATTTTTTTACTAGCAGTCAATTTGAAACAATTTACGTTTTTTATCATGCCCCTCAACATTTTTTTAGCCTTTACTCTTACTTTCTGGTCTGGCATATAAGGAGCTTAGAAGTCACCACTCTGTACTAAAATCAAGTACAAAGCTAAACAAACTGAAAAATCAATAACTCTTCTTAGATTCATAATAGAAAAGAGGTCATTGGGAAAATTACAGTCTCAAAAATTGGAAAGAAATAGGTAGAGCCAGAGAATCAAAACTTACTAGAGCAGAAAAACTAATGAACAAAAATCTTTATGAGAAGTATTGCTGGGGTAAGAAAACCTAACTATAATTGACAAATTTCTGGAGGTTTAGTGTAAACAAATCTGAGAGTTAAAAATACCAAGGACTCAGTCACAGGGTAGACATCTACAATTTTATAAAGTTTACTTTTAGGAACTCCATCAGGTCCTCACAGTGAATACTGGAGAAAAATCTCCTTATGTTTCTGGCAGAGGGAGGAAAAAAAGGAACTATTTTAATATACTCCAGAGAATTCTGTTCTTAACAGGATCTGCTTTCAGGAGAAACTATTTTACCAGAGCTTGATCTGCTGAGGTTTCATGAGAGCCTAACATACCTGAGGGAAGGGAAACATCCAAATACTGACCCATCTAGACATGTTCTCTGATCTCAGAGGGTGATAGAAAATGTGAATCACTGGTGAAGTTCACAGTTCAGGGGTATGTTCTCACCAAGAGATTGATATCTAGTCACAACACTGTAGAACAATTTCTCTCCTCATAAACTTTACCACCACATTACTAAAGGCCTACTTACTACTATTCCTTGTAGACCCACATCATGTCTCCCATTTAACAAAGAATTGAAAGGCATTTTAGTATTTAGTACTAAAAGGCAAAACCAAAACCAAACCAAAACAAAACCAAACTACCCACAGTTTAAAGAGACTGAGCATCTGAACCAGAGTCATATACAAAAAGAAAGCTAAAATTATCAGATCAGAAATTTGAAAAAGAAAACAAACAAGCAAGCAAACTATGAATAATATGCTAGTGATTTAAGGTAATTGGTTGAGAACAGACGAATAATGTAGGGAGAGATATGGAAATTCTATGAAAGAATAAAAAAGAAATGCTAGAGATTGTAAATAATACGAAGTGAAGAATTCCTTTGATGACATTATTAGTAGACTGGACATGGCTGATGATAGAATCTATGAGCTTAAGAATATGACAATAGAAACTTACAAAACTGAAAAGCAAAGAGAAAATAAAACTGAAAAATAACCCTGACAAAATAGCCCAGAACTGTGGGACAATTGAAAAAGGCACAATATATGTATAAGGGAACACCAAAAGGAGAAGAAATAGAGAATAAAGGACACGGGAATGCCAAACAAATAAAATACAAACAAACAAAAAACCCTATACTTAGGTATATCATAGTTGAATACCAAAACATCCAAGATAAAGAAAAAACTTGAAAGAAGTCAGTGGGGAAGGATCACCTTACCTATAGTGGAGCAATAATAGGAATTATACCTGACTTCTCCACAGAAACATGCAATAAAGAAAAAAAAAAGAAATGAACTATTTAAAATGGTGAGGAAAAGAAACAAAACAAAACACCAACGCCGAATTATGTACCCTGCAAAATTTTTCTTCAAAAGTAGAGAAAAAATAAATACTTTCATGGACAAACAAAAATTGAGGAAGATTGTTGCCAGTAGGCTTACCTTGCAAGGAATGTTAGGAGAATTTCTTTTAATATTCCTTTCTATCTCTCTAAAGAACTTCTTCTAACATTCCTTGCAAATTACATCTGCTGACAACGAATGTCCTCAATTTTTGTTCGTTTAAGAGAGTATGCTTCCTTTACTTTTGAAGAGTAATTTTACAGGGTGCAGAATTTGAGGTTGGTGGGTTTTTAAAAGATATTTCTCAACTTCGGCAAAGTGTCAGGATACAAAATCAATGTGCAAAACTCACAAGCATTTCTATACACAAATAAAAGACAAGCAGAGAGCCAAATCATGAGTGAACTCCCATTCACAATTGCTACAAAGGAAATAAAATACCTAGGAATACAACTTACAAGGAACGTGAAGTGCCTCTTCAAGGATAACTACAAACCACTGCTCAAGGAAATAAGAAAGGACACAAATAGAAAAACATTCCATGCTTATGGATAGGAAGAATCAATATTGTGAAAATGGCCATAAGCAAAAAAACAAAGCTGGAGGTATCATGCTACCTGACTTCAAACTATACTACAAAACTACAGTAACCAAAACAGCATGGTACTAGTACCAAAACAGATACACAGACCAATGGAACACAACAGAGACCTCAGAAATAACACCACACATCTACAACCATCTGATCTTCAAACCTGACAAAAATAAGCAATGGGGAAAGGCTACCATATTTAATAAATGGTGCTGGGAAAACTGACTAGCTATATGCAGAAAACAGAAACTGGACTCCTTCCTTACACTTTATACAAAAATTAAGTCAAGATAGATTAAAGACTTTAATGTAAAACCTAAAACTATAAAAAAGCTATAATAAAACCTAGGCAATACCATTCAGAACATAGACATGGGCAAAGACTTCATGACTAAAACACCAAAAGCAATGGTGACTAAAGCGAAAACTGACAACTTGGGTCTAATTAAAGTAAAGAGCTTCTGCTCTGCAAAATAAACTATCATCGGGGTGAACAAGCAACCTACAGAATGGGAGAAAAATTTTGCAGTCAATCCATCTGACAAACGGCTAATATTCAGAATCTACAAGGAACTTAAATAAATTTACAACAAAAAAACCATCAAAAAGTAGGCAAAATATATGAACAGACACTTCTCAAAAGAAGACATTTATGCAGGCAACAAACATATGAAAAAAAGCTCATCATCACTGGTCATTAGAGAAATGCAAATCAAAACCACAGTGAGATACTATCTCACACCAGTTAGAATGGTGATCATTAAAAAGTCTGGAAACAACAGATGCTTGTGAGGATGCAGAGAAATAGGAACACTTTTACACTGTTTGTGTGATTGTAAATTAGTTCAACCATTGTGGAAGACAATGTGGCAATTCCTCAAGAATATAGAACCAGAAATACCCATTTGACCCAGCAATCCCGTTACTGGATATATACCCAAAGGAATATAAATCATTCTACTATAAAGATGCATGCACATGTATGTTTATTGCAGCACTATTTACAGTAGCAAAGACTAGGAACCAACCCAAATGCCCATCAATGATAGACTGGATAAAGAAAATGTGGCACATACACACCATGGAATACTATGTAGCCATAAAAAAAGAATGAGTTCATGCCCTTTGCAGGGACAAGGATGAAGCTGAAAACCATCATCCTCAGCAAACTAACACAGGAACAGAAAAACAAACACTATACGTTCTCTCTCACTCATAAGTGGGAACTGAACAATGAGAACACATGGACACAGGGAGGGGAACATTTTGCACCAGTGTCTGTCAGGTGGTGTGGAAAAGGGGAGGGAGGGAATTACGACAAATACCTAATGCACGTGGACTTTAAAACCTTGATAATGGGCTGATAGGTGCAGCAAACTACCATGGCACGTGTAAACCTATGTAACAAACCTGCACGTTCAACACATATATCCCAGAATTTAAAGTAAAATTAAAATAAAAAATAAAATAAAAAAGAAAATGATGTAAGTCAGAAACGTGGAAGTAGATTAAGAAAGAACATCAGAGAATATGTTAGGGTAAAATAAAAATTTTATTTTATTTATTGTTAATTGATCTAACAAATAATTTTGTTCAAAATATTAATAGCAACAATATACTTGATTATGTGTTGTCATGTAGGTATTTATATAGTGTGTTATGTGTATGTTTATGTTTATATATGTTACGTTTATATGTTTACATGTAAGTGAAATAAATGACAGCACTGGTACAAGGCATAGGTAGGGAGGAATTAAGATTATTGCATTATGATAAGGTATTGTACGACAAATGAAACAGTAGAGTGTTATATGAAAGTCAATTTTGATTAGTTTAAATGCATACTGCAAATGTTAAGGCAACCACTATATACATTACAAAGAAACAAGTATAATTAATATGCTGAGAAAGGAGAGAAAATTGATTCATATAAAATGGTCAATAAAAACCACAAAAGGCAGAAAATATGTGGAAGACAAAAATAGAAACAAATAAGGGCAGCAAATAGAAAACTAAAAAATTTGATAGATATTTTAATATAACTATACCCATAATCACCTTACATGAAAATAGTTGAAATTCATGAATTAAAATACAGATATTGTCAGAATGGATCAAAAAACAAAACTCACTTGTATGTTTCTACAAGAAACTTAGTTTAAATTTAAAGGTACATATACATTTAAAGTAAAGAATGGAGAAAGATATACTATGTTAACACTAATCAAAATAAAGCAAAATAAGCTATATTAATTTCAGACAGATCAAATTTCAAAGCAAGGAAAGTTATCAGTGATCAAAAGTGGTATTGCATGTTGATAAAGGTACCAATACTTTAAGGAGATATAGCAATCCTTGATGTGTATGTGCTTAACAACAGAGTGTCAAACTACTTGAGGAAAATACTGATAAAACAACAAGGAGAAATAGACAAATCCTATTACAGTTGGATACATCAACTCCCCTCTATCAGAAATGGAGATAGCCAGTAGACAGGAGACAAGTAAGGACATAATTGAACTCAATAGCACCATCAAACCACTGCATTTAATTGACATGTAAATGCTACTTTTTTCAATCACTACAGCCTATACATTCTTTTCAAGCTCACATGCTGCAATAACAAAGATAGATCATATTCAGGATTATAAAATGCACCTTAGCAAACATAAAGAATACAAATTATACAGTGTCTTCTTTCAGACCACAATAAAATTAAACTAGAAATCAAGAACAGAAATAGATTGGGAAAATCCTCCAATACTTGGAGATTAATTATATAATTCTAAATAACAAAGGAGTAAAAAAAGAAATCCCAAGATAAATTTAAAAATAATTTGAACTAAATGAAAATAAAAAATACAACTTACAGAATATGTGAGATAGAGCATAATCAGTGCTTAGAGGAAAATGTAAAAGCATTGAAAACATTTATTAAGGAAAAAAATACTAAAGTCAATCATCTAAGCTTCCACATTGAAAAACTAGTAAAAGAAAATCAAATAAAATCTAAGTGGAAGAAAATACATAATAAAAATTGTAACTGAAATAAATGAAATTGAAAACAGAAAATCAATAGAGAGAAACAATAAAAACCAAAGCTTGTTCTTTGAAAAGAGCAATGAAATTGACAAACTTCTAGCAAGACTAATGAAGTAAAACATACAAAAGACACAAATTGCTAATATAAGAAAAGAAACAGGACACAAGTACAAATTCCATGAATATTACATAATAAAGGAATATTATTAGTAACTATGACAAAAATGTGATAACAGATGAAATCGATGCATTTCTTGAAAGACACAACCAGCCAAAACTCACACAAGACAAAACAGACAACCTCAACAGACCCATTAAAGAAATTGAGCCAATAATTAAAAACCTTCCAAAACAGAAAGCACCAGGCCCAGATGGGTTCACTGGTAAATGCCACCATTTAAGGAAAAAATTATACCAAATATCTACAATATCCTCCAGAAGATAAAAACAGCGGGAATACTTCCTAATTCATTCTATTAGGCCAGCATTCCTCTAATATCAAAACTAGACACAGGCATTAAAATAAAGGTACAGACCAATATCTCTTAAGAACATAGATGAAAAATCCTCAACAAAATGTTAGCAAATTGAATCTAACAATGTATAAAAATAATTTACACTTTGACCAAGTGGGAATTATCCCAGGTATACTAGGCTGGTTCAACATTTGAAAATTCATTAGTGTAATCAATCATAATAACAGGCTAAAGAAGGAACCTTACATGAGCGTATTAATAGATGCAGAAAAAGCATTCAACAAAATGAACACTGACTTATGATAAAAAATTCTAAGCAAAGTAGTTATAAAGGCAAATTTTCTTCTAGTTAAAGAACATTTACAAAAATCCTACAGCTAATATTATTCTTAATGGTGAGAAACTCAGTTTTGACCCTAAGTTCAGGAATAAGACAAGCATATCCTCTCTTACCTGATTTCATGCCAAACTTTTATACCAAGGTGAACTTCATCAAAATTAAAATTTCTACTTGGTGGAAAAAAAATGTCAAGAGAATGAGAATACTGGGAGAAAAGATTTGAAAGAGACATAACAGAAAAGGGATTGATATCCAAAATGTACAAATAATTTTTAAAACTCAAAAGTAAGAAAATGGACAACCTGATTATAAAATAGGCAAAAGACCTCAACAGAAAACTCAGCAAAGGATATATACACAAATGGCAAGTAAGCGCATAACACAATATTTAATATATGTCGTTAGGAAATTACAAATTAAATAAACAAAGAGATGCCATACATACCTACTAGAATGATGACAATCCAAATACTGACAACACCAAATGATGGCAAGGGTGTAAACCAAGAGAAATTCTTATTCATTGCTGGTGGACATGCAAAATGGTACAACCAGTTTGGTGGTTTCTTTGGTGGTTCATATATATGAACACTACTATCATATGGGAGTGTATATATAAATGTGTGTGTGTATAAATACATATACATTCCTATATGATCCAGCAATTGCACCCCTTGAATTCATTACCCAAATAAATTAAAAACTTACATACACATAAAAACCTTTGCACAGATATTTATAGCAGCTATATTCCTAATTGTCTAAACTTGGAAATAGCTAAATGTCCCTTAGTAACAGAATGGATAAAGAAACTGTGGTACATCCAGACAATGAAAGATTATTTAGTGCTAAAATGAGTGAGTTGTCAAGCCATGAAAAGACATGGCATAAAAGCATATTTTTAAATGAAATAAGCCAATCTACAAAATCCACATGATAAATATTTCCAACTACATTACATTACGGAAAAGTCAACTATGAGAACAATAATAAAAGAAAAAAGGTCAGTGGTTGTCAGGGGTTGAAGAGAGAAGAGAGGGATGAATAGGCGGAGCACCGGGATTTTTAGGCCAGTAGAACTATTCTGGATGATACTATTAAAAACACTGCATGTGTGTCATTATACATTTGTCAAAATCCATAGAATGCAAAATACCAAGAATGAACCACACAGTAAACTATGGACATTGGGTGATAGTCATATCTCAGTGTAGATTCATTGATTGTAAAAGAAATACTACTGTGATACAGGATACTGAGGTTAATATTAGATCACTTTTGCCATACTTAGGAATAACATTCCGTCATCTTTACTTTATTCTATTATGAAGGAATAAATTATAGGTTGAGTCCACATTCAAAGGAGAAGATGATACAAGGGTTGTGAATACCAGAATGTGGGAAGCATAAAGGCCACCTTAAACTCTGCCTGTTGAATGTAGTATTGTCAGTTTTTATTCTGGAAGAGAAGCCCTTTCCTGCAAAAATCTGGAAATTGAAGAATATCTAAAACATAGAATAAAATTAGCTTGTATTCTGTATAGATTCCTCAAAAGAAAAAGAAAAAAAAAGTCAAATAAAGGGATATCATGCACAGGACAACCAACCTTGCAATGGAAGGCAATGTAGAAGCCCTTTTCCTGAAAAAGTCTGGAAATTGAAGAATATCAAAAACATAGAATAAAATTATCTTATATTCCATATAGATTCCTCCAAAAAAAAAGGTCAAACAAAGGGATCTCATGCACAGTACAACAAACCTTGCAATTTTAGGCAATGTAGAAACACCTACAGAACTGCTCATGTACTGCCTAGGAGCAGCCTGAAGGAAAACACAGCAAAGTATATTATGATAGTCATGAGATGAGTCAGAGGAGTTTCGAAAAGATACTCTTTAACCTGGGCCTCGATTTAAAAATGACATTAAAATAATGATTTCTGTCTGTGAATGGGTGAATTCAGAATGTTAAGCATGAAAAGCCAAGCTTTTCGTGATAGGAAAGTCCCTTGTGAAATATGTACAACCGTTGAGTGGAAAATTCAAAACTGCCTCTAGCTTGTTAGCAAGTCAGTAAAATTACTTATTTTGTTCTAATTTGAATCATATTATTTTGAATATGTAGCATAGTATATTAATCCATCAGGAGTAAAGTTTATAAAATATTAAATGAGTTAGCAATAACTTTGATAGAATATGAATCTGTGAATTAATCAAATTTGTGTTCAATAAATGTTTGCTAAGTTAAAGACAGCATTCCCTAAATGATAAGTGAGACTTTTTTCAATAATTTTTTAAACTTTGTAGTCACAATAATGGTAAAATTTGTATTAATATTTATTGAATGATGTAATAAAATAACTAATGGAAAAAGTATACAAAATTGAATGTTGGGATTAGAGAAAATAGATTAATATATCCGACTATTGCCTCCCTATTCCTGGTAATTAAAGAGTTACTATTTTACTTTCACTTTATTAGACATTAAAGATAGGCCCATGCTGTTTTGCATGTCATCAAAGCACTTTTAAATATAATTTTTTAAATCATTATAATTTACATTACAATTTGTAACTGTTGGAGAAATGCTTGTGTGATTGAAGGAAAAACAGATGACTCAAACTCGTTAGGATAGTACCTCATGGCCTGAATGCTATTCCCTACTTTTATTTCTAATGAAAAAAAATAAGTAAGTATCCTCTTCAATACATAAGAAGAGTACAGGACCCAGCTGAATAATTGTAAAGTAAGTATTATATTGCTTTAATATCAATTGAATAAGAATACTAAGAATACTTTCTTAAAGCAAAAGAAATTATGCCAGTTTTATGTCAAAAGCTTTAAAAAGCAAAACTATGCTTCCTAAGAAGCAGTGAGACTTTATTATATTGTCTCATCTCTGAAGAATATTTGTCTTTTTCACGCATTATTTTCTCCTTTAGTTGTTTGCTGGCAGTTATTTGGCTTTTCTTTGTTTCAACCTTCTTTGTAGTTCATAAGGTAATCTGTTACATAAAACCAAAGGGAAACTAAAGGACAACCTGCCATCCTGGGTACAGAAGTGACCTTTTTAGTTAAATCAGGATATCTTGTGTCTTTCAACAACCTTATCTTTAGAAGGAGAACATTCAATTTGGAGGATGTGTTAAGGTTTATGTAACACCGAATAACTGATATATAATTAAGAGAAAACACTTTAAAAGTTGTCAGATTCTCTCCATGAACCCCATGCCTGCCATTTTTGTGCAAGCTATTTCTAATGCTTTATGGTTTTCGACTTCGAGCTTTTGTTCTCCCCATTCCTTCACAGTGGACCAAAATATGGTCAGTATCATGATGTTTGGTAAGGTATTCCAATGTTAAGTTCCAGAAATATTTGCTGTGTCTCACTTAAATCTCTGAAGACTCTAGGTGAAGATACAATTCTATTCAGATAAATTGTACACTTTGTTTTCCATATGTAGTCACATCACCTCTACCACCACCACTTTCTCCACCAATGTTACCTACTATGAACAGCTTTTGGGTTGTTAAAGAAATACTTATATTTTTGTGGATCCACTTGGGAAGCTATTACTGCATGCTACTTTTGATTATGCTTAAATGTTTGCTAGTCTAATGACATAACTTGGCATAAGTGTAAGTGAGTTCATATTTTTCCACTCTCTTTACTCATAGACCTTTTGGATTTTGTATATCATAGAGAACAATCCTACCTAAAAAAAAGATAAATTTAAAATAATAGCTAACTTTTCTTGAATGTGCTGCAATCTGTGAATACAATAATTATTTATTTATTTTTACTATGAACTTATGAGATGGCACCGTAATTATCCCTAGCATAGAACTACAGAAACTGAGGCTTCAAAAAGCCACAAAATTTGTCCAAGATACCCTGGCAAACAGTCTATTATATTGAATTCAAGCCAAGGTCTACTAATATTAAGCAATCCTAACCACAATACTGTCCTGTTCTGAATTGTTTTCATTTAGAATCTGATGAGATTTAGCATGGGATAAGTGGAGTGTGGAGAGAGTAAACACCGCTCTTTTGCTTCCAGGAGTCTCAATGTGAAGTATACTTCTTACAGAGTAATTCGTAGTAGGTCACCAAAAAGTCTACATTGTATGTAAAGGAAAACATAAGCATAGGCCACAGGGACCTAACGTTCTCACGGGATATTTGGGTAATTTTATCAATTCCCCATATTATGAATGCTGTAAAAGTATATTATTTGTTTTAAAAGATTAAATAAAGAATAATAAGAAAGTGTTACATGCCTGCTTCAAATATCTAATGACGATTATGCCTTTAAGATGATAAGTGGAGAAAAACAAAGGTGTGTTGAAATGTGGATGGTGGTCTGTTATCCAATTTTCTGTATTAGTGAGGAGGCTTAGTCTTATCCCCCAGGTTTGGGAGAATATTGTTAAAAATGTGTGCTTCGCCTACACCCTCAAACAGCTGAAATCACTACCGTCAAATCAGAACTGCCAAGAATCTCTTGAATGACCTTCAGGCACCCGTAAAGCCCAGCAGACCAACTAAAGTTTCTGGTCAATACATGCAGTCTAAATGAATCACAAAAATAGTTTGTGTGATGGAATACGTAGGGTGGTATATGAGGTGCATCATGGGCCACGCATTGCTGAAAGTCTCAACCACTGCATCAACTTTTTTCAGTAAGCTACTGTTAAGTAGCTTTTGTTTGGTTAAGAACATGAATAGATTATTTGACAGGTACTGACATCGATAACTATTTTAACCTGAAGATAGTTAAATTCAAAGTTACTTACTTGATTTGAATTATTCTTAACAATTTCTGTGTGAATTTCATGAGCTTGTAGTCAGTGTTTTCATAATATTTCAGACATCACTTAAAATTTGTTAACTTTATGCTTCAAGAAAAAAAATCAAAAGCCATTTCAGGGTGAAATACATTGAGGGAAACCACATATTGTTAGTGCTTTTTAATCTTGTAAATCCATTCTCTCATTTGATAAACAGGCATTTTTCATACCTACGTTCATATTAATTTGAAACTTTATAATAAAATATACCACAAAACAAGTACAAAGTAAACCAAAGCAATAATTATTTTAGAACATGTTTTTCTAAATTACCTAAACTTCTGGAAATATATATATAATATATATGTATACATATATATAATATTTGTTTTATTAATTATACATATATATTATATAATATGTATATATATATTATATATATGTATATACATATATATGATATAATATGTATATATATTATATATATGTATATACATATATATGTGTATATATATGTATAATTAATAAAATGTATACATATATACACACGTACATATATACATATATATATAACTTCTTATGGGACAATCTTTGAGTTTCATGTCTAGTATTGGTTTATCTCTTTCTCCATTTAAGCATTTAGAAGTATTAAAATTTATAAACATTTAAAATCAATTACCTTAACCCTACAGAGAAGTTGAAGGTAGAATGAGGAAAGAGATACGTCACAGGCAATATGAGAAACTTTAAATATTTCTAAAGTCAGATGTGGTTGAGATAACTACATTTGAGAAATAGGACAGATAAGCAGCAGCAAGAGGGCACTAGGTTACAGTGAGCAGGAAGCATGTCAACAGTGATGTAGGATGTGTAAAGGAAAGAAACATAAAAATACAGGCCGGGTGCGGTGGCTCACACCTGTAATCTTAGGACTTTGGGAGGCCGAGGTGGGTGGATTGCATGAGCTGAGTTCAAAACCAGCCTGGGGAACACGGTGAAAACCCGTCTCTACTAAAATAGAAAAGAAATTAGCTGAGAATGGCAGCGTGTGCGTGTAGTCCCAGCTACTCAGGAGGCTGAGCCACCAGAATTGCTTGAACCCAGGAGGCGGAGGTTGCAGTGAGCCGAGATCACGCCACTGCACTCCAGCCTGGGCAACAGAGTGAGACCCTGTCTCTATAAATAAGTAAATAAATGAATAAATAAACACATACACATTCAAAACAACGTGGAACTTGGTGGCTGAAAAGTTGTTTTCAATCACTATAGAGGCAAAATAATAGTATTTGAACATGCATTAAAGCTTGACTAGACAATGTGATAGCAGTATATCCTGGGTTTAATCAATACGCAACTCCCAATTCATGCCCACTGAATGGAGTCATATTTGGAAATAAGGTCTTTGCAGACGTAATCAAATTTTGATGAGATCATACTGCATTATGGTGAGCCCTAAATTAAACATGACTTGTATCTTTATAAGAAGAGGGAAATGTGGACACGGAGACACAGACACAGAGAGAATCAGGTCATTTGAAAAGAGAGAGAGACATATATTGACAACAATCACGACAACCTAGGAAAAGAAGGGAAGAAATTTTTCCTAGGGACTTGAAAGAAAGCACATAACCCTTCCAACAGTGATTTTAAACTTCTAGCCCTGAGAACTGTGAGAAAATAAATCTCTGTTGCTTTAAGTTATCAAGTTTGTGACCATTTATTACAGCAGCCCTACCAAACTCATACAGCATATGTGAAGATACAGAAAAAAAACCCATTAACTTGCCATCTAAAGATGATACAACTTTGACTACTAAAGGCAGAAATTAATTAGTATTCGTTGAGCACTGACCAAGTGGGAACCTAATTCAAATTTCAAAAATTTTATTCCCTTGAAAAGATTTTCACTGTAATAAAACAAAGATTCTCTGGTAAGTTTAGCCTAAATACTTTCTTTTTCTCTTGTCTTTAAAAAAATCATTTTAAGTTCAAGGGACATTTGTAGCTTTGTTATATAGTCAAATTTGTGTCATTGGGGGTTTGCTGTGAAGATTATTTTGTCATCCAGATATTAAGCCTAATACCTGTAAGTTATTTTTCCTGATCCTCTCCCTCCTCCCACCCTCTACCCTTAGTACCCAGTGTCTGTTGTTCCCCAATCTGTGTCCCTGTGTTCTCATCATTTAGCTCCCACTTACAAGTGAGAAATTGCAGTATTTGTTTTCCTGTTCCTACATTAGTTTGCTAAGGATAATGGTCTCCAGCTCTGTCCATGTCCCTCCAAAGGACATGATCTCATTGTTTTTATGGCTGCATAGTATTCCATATTGTATATGTACTATATTTTCTTTATTCAGTCTGCCATTAATGGACATTTAAGTTAATTCCATGTCTTTGCTATTGTGAACAGTGCTGCAATAAACTCTGATAAAGGTCTAATATCCAGCATCTATAAGGAACTTAAACAAATTTAAAAGAGTTTTGGTTAGAGCATTTGTATTTCTTTTGCTCTAACTCTGCACTATCTATAGTAGTACATTTTCAGATTATAATTTGGCTCCTTGTTCATCTCTGTTATAGGAAAGAGATTTCTTTAATCACTTAAATTTTACAGTTTCCATGCAATCATGCCTCACCAAAAACCAGTAATTTGAGAGTCATGATTGTCAAAGATTTGCATAATCACCCCTGAACGTTTTAAAAGCAATAAACCTGAAGAGACCTATAGCAGGATTGTATGACCTTGATCACTTCCTCTAAATGCCTATAGTCTTGTTTCTAGAACTTGCCCATCACCATATAGGACCCTATGTACAAAAATAATAATGTAAAATTATATCTGTGTTCGAAAATTGTTATAAGTCACTCAGTTACATTTCTACATTAGTGGAACTCCAATGGTTCAAAGGAGCTCTAGAGGTGGTTCTCCAGAAGTGCCTCAGGTGGCTTCACTCCTGCTCGCATTTGAGGTCCAGCTTTTATGATCAACCTGTAGACTGGACTAGATATTCTTCCAATCCAACTTTCTTCAGTGGAATTACTAAAAATGGGAACTGCCCTGTTCCTAAAGCCCTACAAGATGAAATTATATACGTTTTAAGAGACAAGTTTCATGTCTGGCATATGGGTCACACAGACAGTTTATCAAACCACTCAATGCCATAACCAGACGCATTCAAACGGTAAACGAGGATGAAAAGTTGGTGACTTTATGCTATATTCAGCTTTCCCCAAGACATCGAAACAAGATTTGATAGCATAATAAGACTCGTACCTCCCTTAATGCTGCTGTTTTCATTTGGCAGGATAATGGTATAATCAAAATTTTACAACCGGCCACTTCTGCTGGTAACTTGACAGAACCTGGCCTAGGAGATCCTTTAGTCCACCTAGAAGGTGACTTTGACAACATCCCTAGTATAACTGTTGCTTACACTCTGCTTTAATTTAATCCAGTCATAGAACTCTAGATAACAAAATTGCTCTATATTATCTATTGGTTAAATAAGGAAATGGCTATGCTATTATTAATAATACATGCTATACCTGGATAAATTTCTCTGAGAAAGTTGAAACCCATATACACAAAAAAAGAAATCAAGTAACATGTTTACAAGTTTTACCCAATTTTCCATGTTCATTTGAATCATTCAGTTGGTTGTCTTCAAGCTTAGGTTTGTGGCTTAAAACTACTGTATAAATTGTCATATTGCTCTTAACTTTAATTTGTAATTTTTTTGTAAATTTTTTACTGGTTACTTGCTAAAATTTCACAGAAATACAACTCTTAACAAAATAATGCTGGCCCACCGCTTTGAGATGATAGCCAACAGTTTATGAAATAGACAAAAACAACAATGAACTCCAGGTCAACTTATTATGAAAGTCACTTTCTCCAAACCTCCCTTGTTGTTTAAATTTGGCTAAAGAGTTTTGACATTGACTACAAAGTTACAAATCATTTCCCTCTCCTGTAAAGCTAGACCAAAATGAGACAGACCCATCTCAACATCAAGAAACAATCAACAGCTAACGACAAGATAACTGACCAATGATACTTTTGGGTAAATATCTTGATCAGAAGGAGAAAATGTTAAATTGTCAGAATCAAAATGAAGTCACCTGTGTTAAGCACCCTGACAAATAGAACCAAGGATGGCCGTAATGGGTGGGTTCTCATAGGTGAATGCCTAATAACAAGAGCCATCACAAAAGACTGAAAAACTTACAACTTTGCACAAAGCTAGGACAACTTTCCATGCAAAAAAATAATTTTGCGAAAGCCTCTGCCCAGCAACAGTTATCCAACTTTAGACTCTTGTTATTGATCTTGCATCCAAAGATAATTATCTCAAAACAATTATGTATTCCTCATTTTTCCTTTAAAATCTTCTGTCTTCTTTTATCTCTCTGAATACAACGATAGCTTACTATGATGTATTCCCATTACAGTGCCTATTCACAAACAAACATCATTTTCTTTTAGACAGTGTTCTCTGTTTGTTATTTAGGTTGACAGATAAAAACCATAACTTTTAAAGAAAAACACAGACTACTCTCATGACTTGAGTGTAAAAAATGTTTTATTGGGTATATCATGTAAATAATCACAAAAAGTTGATAATGAATATCATCAAAATTTAAATTTTCTGTTTATCTGATAATTCATTATAGAAATAAATAAGCAGAAAATAGATGTTTTAAAAAATCACAAAGTATATATCTGACAAAAAACATGTATCCAGGATATAAAAGGTAGTCTTACAATGTAATAAATAAAACCTATACAATTAGGTAAATAATTGAGTAATTATCTCAAAAAGAAGATATATCAAGAACCAATAAACACATAGAAAAAATGCTCAACAATGTTGGTCATACAATAATATTTAAATTAAAACAAGATAATACTACACAGGCAGTCGAATGTCTAAAATTAAAAAGTCTGGCAACTACAAGTATTGGCAAGCATGTGGAAAAAATGGAAATCTCAAATATTTTCAGAATATAAATTGTTACAATTACTTTGGAAAAATGCCAAAATAAATAAATAAATAAATAGACAAACCTCCCTTCTAGCCCTGCAAATGTACTTATAGGCATTAATCCAAGAGAAATGAAAATATGTTCACAAAAAAGAAACGTGTTCATGAAAGTTCTTAGCAGCTTTATTCAGAAAGCTGAAGACTGGTTTTATCAATAGGAAAATCATTCATCAACTTGATCTAACCCTAAAACATAACGGTAGTCTGCAACACGAAAGTAACAGACTACTAATAATCACACAACACCAATGAAGCTCAAAAACATTATACTGAAGGGAAAATAGCCTTACACTATATGGTAGTAAGATATAATTTATAGGAATTCTAGAATACAAACATTTTTAGTTTTATGGGAAAGCTAAGGCAGTGGTTTCTTGTCGGTAGGTGCAGGAATTAACTGGGAAGAAAACCGAAGGAAATTTCATGATTGGAGTAATTCTATACATTCTGCTAGAGGTTTGGGTTTATTTGTGTATATGCATTCATCAAAACTCCGCAAAACACATACAGGACTTGGATATTTCATTTTATGTAAATTGTACATGAATCCCCCAAAATATAATATAGCCAATAATATGTATGCAAAATGTTTTGGTGGAAGCATACTGATAATAGAGATGGGAAAATAGTTATACATATAATAAAACAGTGTAATACAATTTAAATGATAAAATTTGTGTGGTCAGTATATGAATATTTACCAAATCTTTCAATTTTGCTATGTTTACATTTTTTTCTTAAAAATGATTAGGAAAAAACACATTAGTCAGATAATAAATATTTTATTGTTACAGTAGACTTAATGATGCACCATTTACAGCTCCTCTTCAATGAAGGGCTTGTTTTCCACCTTGGCTGGAGGACACTTGCTTGGAGTTGCAACAGCCTTCAGCTCTTCACCGCTTAGGAACTGCCCCAGCTGCTCCTCATTCAAGCGAATAGGAATTGCCCCAGCTGTTCCTCATTCAAGCTAACCTTTCTGTGGTCAATCTCGTAACTGATGGAGGAATATGAAAGCCAAACCGCTTGACAGGTATTTCAAAACCAGTACTTTCCCTCTTTTTCACAGGTATTGTTCTCAAAGATACATCTGCACATTCAAATCTATCTAGAGTCTTTCTCAGAGTCAGATTCTTAGAGAACTCAACTGGTGACGGGTAATTAATTGAGTTGATTCTAAATGTTTTATACTTTAAAAATTTATTTGCTAGAAAGCGTTCCAAGTTAAAGTTAAGCCAGTCATAGAATGCCACTTCATTTTCTTAGCTCTTTACAATTCAGGGTTATCTTCCATGTGTACATAATTTTCTTTCAATTATTTTAAAACTCTTTTTTTTAATTTTATTTTTATTTCCTTAGTAATTTTCATTTCTCAATCCTTCATTAGGTTTTCAGAAAGATTTATTGTCTTGTGTGCATATTATGTTGTCTTTGGTAATAATTTTGTAACTTTATTTTCTCAAGTTCCTTTTTCTCTAGTGCATTTCCATTGTGATTTTTCTTGAATTTATAATAGGACCTTATTTTTACATGAAGTGTTACTATACAATGTTCTTTTGATTTGTGGTTGTTTATTGGTGAGTGTCTATCAGTTGTTTTAACTGATTATCTCTATTGCTATTAATTTACATTTTGTTTTATTTTCATAGAAACTTTGTATAAATATCATCTTCCTCTTACACATGTATTAATCTTTAGGACCAGCAACATCAACAGTTATATTTTTAGTTCAAAACATCTCTATTGCCATGCATAGTGTGTTAAGAACTGTTTAAAACCTGATATTTTACCACACTTGCAAATTAGCCATCAAGTCAGCCAAAATTTTAAAGATGTTAGCAGAATACTTTAATAATAAATTTTATTACTCAAAACAAAGCCAGGCAACAAATTCCTCATGGCCACGTCAGTTTCACTGCCTCCCCAAGTCCCTTGGGGGTAACACTGAAGAGTACAGGTGGGTGTTGAGCATCCTGTGGGTTTATACATCTGTGGAACAATACCTTAGGAAAGCCACGTCTTTGAAAACAGGCTTCAAACAAGCCTACCCAACCATTTCTTAGAGGATGACATTTTTCTCCATCTTCCAAGGTTGCTTGCTGTGCAACCTTCTTTAAAACGTCAGGAAAAAAAAAAAAAAAAAAAAAAAAAAAAAAAAAAAAGCCATCAGTTGCTTATTTCCAAAAACATAAACAGAAAAAAAAAAAAAAAAAAAAACACTTGGAAAATTGCTTTCCATATAGTGAATTACAGTTTCTTTAATAAATTGTGCTTTTTTGTGGGAGGTGGCTTATTTTCTGATTTTATTATTTTATTTTGTTTCTGTTAGATCATTAACTTCTGTAACTTACTTCTTTCTCTTTTTTTACTTCTAAGTATCTAAAAGGTGCCTCTCTGTTGTAAGTCAGCACTCCCCTCTTAGAAACAATGCCATGCAAGACTGGCATATCTGTTTCTATGAACATGCAAGCTTTGCCTTTGTTTCTCCATTAAACTATTTTCTGATAGAATCAGTCTCTGATTTATTTCAAGCACTTCCTCACACGGCAGAATTCTTGCCTTTGCTAAATATGATTTTACCTCTTTTCAGCTATTGGTAGCACGTCACTGCCCTCTTTCATTTTCTTTGCCTGATTTCTCATGTGGATTCCAGCACTGGCTATAATGGATTCAGAATTTCTATTTCCCTACATACATGGTATTGACATTTTTAGTATTCTTGTTCCATTAAGTTATGAGTGGTTTTATATGCTCTCCATGTTGGATTTAATGGCTTTTGCAGAATGTGTAAAAAGATTAATATTTAGAAGGATTTAATTATCCAATGTGTGAACAGTAGAATTTTGATTGAAACCGGATTAATTTTACAGATTACCTAGAAGAGATTGAATATCTTTACAATATTGGAGTTTTGCATCCAGAAACATATTATGGATTTTTCATTTATTCAGTTTTTTTCTACTCTCCTATGAATTTTTGTCTTTTCAAAAGAAAAATATTAAGCCTTATTTAATTTTTTTTGTTAAGGT
The DNA here is from genome assembly GCF_024542745.1 of Macaca thibetana thibetana. NCBI lineage: Eukaryota > Metazoa > Chordata > Mammalia > Primates > Cercopithecidae > Macaca > Macaca thibetana. Next base: position 67,047,364 of record NC_065585.1, read on the forward strand.
GTTTTATTATTGTTATTTTTATTACAAATCGTACCCTTTACACTGCTTTAGCACAATTTTTGTAAATATTCTGCAATGTAATTTAATTCTGTGTGTTATTTTTTATTTTTATTTTACTTAAAGTTCTGGGATGCATGTGCAGAATGTGCACGTTTGTTTGTTACATAGGTCTATGTGTACCACGGTGGTTTGCTGCACCTATCAACCTACCATCTAGGTTCGCTCCCCTCACTCGCACCCCCAGCAGTCCCCAGTGTGTGTCATTCCCCTCCCTGTGTCCATGTGTTCTCATTGTTCAACTCCCACGTATGAGTGAGAACATGCAGTGTTTGATTTTCTATTCCCGTGTTAGTTTGCTGAGGGTGATGGCTTCTGGTTTCATCGATGTCCCTGACAAGGACATAATCTCATTCCTTTCTATGACTGCATAGTATTCCATGTTATATATGTACCACATTTTCTTTATCCATTCTATCATTGATGGGCATTTGGGTTGGTTCCATGTCTTTGGTATTGTAAATAGTGCTGCAATAAACATACATGTGCATGTGTCTTTATAGTAGAATGATTTATGTTCCTTTGAGTATATACCCAGTAATGGAATTCCTGGATCAAATGGTATTTCTGCCTCTAGATCCTTGAGAAATCACCACACTGTCTTCCATAATAGTTGAACTAATTTACATTCCCACAAACAGTGTAAAAGTGTTCCTATTTCTCCACAGCCTCGCCAATACCTCGCCAGCATCTCACTGTGGTTTTGATTTTCATTTCTCTAATGATCAGTGATGTGGAGCTTTTTTCATGTTTGTTGGTCACCTAAACATCTTCTTTTGAGAAGTGTCTGTTCATATCCTTTGCCCACTTTTTAATGGGGTTGTTTGTTTTCTTCTTGTAAATTTGTTTAAGTTCTTTGTAGATTTTGGATATTAGAACTTTGACAGATGGATAGATTGCAAAAATTTTCTCGCATTCTCTAGGTTGCCTGTTCACTCTGATGATAGTTTCCTTTGCTGTGCAGAAGCTCTTTAGTTTCATTACATCCCATTTGTCAATTTTGGCTTTTGTTGCAATCACTTTTGATGTTTTTCTCATGCAATCTTTGTCCATGCCTGTGTCCTGAATGGTATTGCCTAGGTTTTCTTCTTGGATTTTTATGGTTTTGGGTTTAACATTTAAGTCTTTAATCTACTTTGGATTAATTTTTGTATAATATGTAAAGAATGGGTCCAGTTTCAGTTTTCTGCATATGGCTAGCCAATTTTCCTAGCACCATTTATTAAATATGGTATTCTTTTCCCATTGCTTGTTTTTATCAGGTTTGTTGAAGATCAGATGGTTGTGCATGTGTGGTGTAAATACTGAGGTCTCTGTTCTGTTCCATTGGTCTATATGTCTGTTTTGGTACCAGTACCATGCTGTTTTGGTTACTGTAGCCTCGTAATATTGTTTGAAGTCAGGTAGCATGAAGCCTCCAGCTCTGTTCTTTTTGCTTAGGATTGTCTTGGTTATATGGACTCTTTGTTTGGTTCCATATCAAATTAAAGTAGTTTTTTTTTTTTTAATTCTGTGAGCAATGTCCATGATATTTTGATGGGAATAACACTGAATCTGTAAATTACTTTGGGCAGTATGGCAATTTTCATGATACTGATTCTTTCCATCCATGAGGATGGAATGTTTTTCCATTTGTTTGTGTCCTCTCTTAATTCCTCAAGCAGTAGTTTGTCATTCTCCTTGAAGAACTCCTTCACATCCCTTGTTAACTGTATTGCTAGGTATTTTATTCTCTTTGTAGCAATTGTGAATGGGAGTTCATTCATGATTTGACTCTCTGCTTATCAATTATTAGTGTATAGAAATGCTTGTGATTTTTGCACATTGATTTTTTATCCTGAGACTTTGCTGAATTTGCTTATCAGCTTCAGGACTTTTGTGACTGAGATGGTGGGGTTTTCTAAATATAGAATTGTGTCGCCAGCAAACAGACAATTTGACTTGCTCTCTTCCTATTTGAATACTCTTTATTTCTTTTTCTTGCATGATTGTCCTGGCCAGAACTTCCAGTACTATTGAATAGGAGTGGTGAGAGGTGGCCTCCTTGTTCTGTGCTGGTTTTCAAAGGGAATGCTTCCAGTTTTGCCCATTTGATAGGATATTGGCTGTGGGTTTGTCATAAATGGCTCTTACTATTTTGAGATATGTTCCATCAATACCTAGTTTATTGAGAGTTTTCAATACAAAGAGATGTTGAATTTTAAGGAAAGCCCCTTTCTGCATCTACTGAGATAATCATGTGGTTTTTGTCATTGGTTCTATTTATGTGATGGATTGAATTTATTGATTTGCCTATGTTGAACCAGCCTTGCATCCCAGGGATGAAGCCAACTTGATTGTGGTAAATAAGCTTCTTTATGTGCTGCTGGATTCAGTTTGCCAGCGTTTTATTGAGGATTTTTGCATCAATGTTCATCAGGGATATTGGCCTGAAATTTTCTTTTTTTGTTGTTTCTCTGCCAGGTTTTGGTATCAGGATGATGCTGGCCTCATAAAATGAGTTAGAGGGGAGTCCTTCTTTCCAATTGTTTGAGTGGTTTCACAAGGAATAGAACCAGCTCCTCCCTGTACTTCTGGTAGTATTTGGCTGTGAAACTGTCTGGTCCTGGGCTTTTTTTTTTTTTTTTTTGGTTGGTAGGCTATTAATTACTGCCTCAATTTCAGAACTTGTTATTGGTCTATTTAGGGATTTAATTTCTTCCTGGTTTAGTCTTAGGAGTGTGTATTTGTCCAGGAATTAACCATATCTTCTTGATTTTCTAGTTTATTTGCATAGAGGGTTTTCATGTCTCTATCTCTTTCAGTTCTGCTCTGATCTTAGTTCTTTCTTGTCTTCTGCTAGCTTTTTGATTTATTACTCTTGCTTTTCTAGTTCTTTTAGTTGTAATGATAGGGTGTCAATTTGAGATCTTTCTAGCTTTCTGATGTGGGCATTTAGTGCTATAAATTTTCCTCTTAACACTCATTTAGCTGTGTCCCAGAGATTCCAGTATGTTGTCTCTTTGTTCTCATTGGTTTCAAAGAACTTCTTGATTTCTACTTTAATTGTATTATTTACCCAGGAGTCATTCAGGAGCAGGTTGTTTAATTTCCATGTAATTGTGTGGTTTTGAGTGAGTTTCTTAACCCTGAATTCTTATTTGATTGCACTGTCTAAGAGACTGTTTGCTATGATTTCATTTCTTTTGCATTTGCTGAGGAGTATTTTACTTCCACTTACGTGGTCGATTTTAGAATAAGTGCCATATGGCACTGAGAAGAATGTATACTCTGTTGATTTGGGGTGGAGAGTTCTGTAGATGTCTATTAGGCACACTTGATCCAGAGCTGAGTTTAAGTCCTGAATATCCTTGTTAATTTTAAGTCTCATTGATCTGTCTAATATTGATAGTGGGATGTTCAAGTCTCCCACTATTGTTGTGTGGGAGTGTAAGTCTCTTTGTAGGTCTCTAATAACTTGTTATATAAATCTGGGTATTTCTATATTGGATTCATACATATTTAGGTTAGTTAACTCTTCTTGTTGAATTGATGTCTTTACCATTATGTAATGCCCTTCTTTGTCTTTCTTGATCTTTGTTGGTTTTAAGTCTGTTTTGTCCAAGACTAGAATTGTAATCCCTGTTTTTTTTTTCTTTTTTTTTTTTTTCTTTCCATTTGCTTGGTAAATTTTCTTCCATCCCCTTATTTTGAGCCTCTGTGGTTTTGCATGTGAGATGGGTCTCCTGATTACATCTCACCAATGAGACTTGACTCTTTATCCAATTTGCCAATCAGTGTCTTTTAATTGGGGCACTTAGCCCATTTACATTTAAGGTTCATGTTGTTATGTGTGAATTTGACCCTGTCATGATGATGCTATCTGGTTATTTTACACACTAGTTGATGCAGTTTCTTCATAGTGTCATTGGTCTTTATATTTTGGTGTGTTTTTGCAGTGACTGGTACTGTTTTTTCCTTTTCATATTTGGTGTTTCCTTCAGCAACTCTTGCAAGGCAGGTCTGGTAGTGGCAAAAATCCATCAGCATTTGCTTGTCTTAAAAAGATTTTCTTTCTCCTTTGCTTATGAAGCTTAGTTTGGCTAAATATGAAAATTTGGGTTGAAAATTCTTTTACTTAAGAATGTTGAATATTGGCCCTTACTCTCTTCTGACTTGTAGGGTTCCTGATGGGGATCTGCTGTTAGTCTGATAGGCTTCCCTTTGTAAGTGACCTAACCTTTATTTCTGGATGCCCTTACCATTTTTTTTTCCTTCATTTCATCCTTAAAAAATCTAATAACTATGTGCCTGGCGGTTGATCTTTTCATGGAGTATTTTAGTGGTGTTCTCTGTATTTCCTGAATTTGAATGTTGGCCTGTCTTGCGAGATTGGGGAAGTTCTCTGGGATAATATCCCGAAGTGTGTTTTCCAACTTGATACCATTCTCCCCATCTCTTTCAGGTATTCCAATCAATTTTAGGTTCGGCCTTTTTACATAGTCTCTTATTTCTTGGAGGTTTTGTTTTTCATTTTCATTCTTTTTTTCTCTAATCTTGTCTGCAATCCTTATTTCAGCAAGATGGTCTTCGAACTCCGATATCCTTTCTTCTACTTGATACATTCAGCTATTGATATTTGTATGTGCTTCACGAAGTTCTCATGCGCTGCTTTTCAGCTCCATCATGTCACTTATGTTCCTCTCTAAACTGGTTATCTAGTTAGCAGCTCCTGTAACCTTTTATAAAGGTTCTTAGCTTCTTTACATTGGGTTAGAACATGCTCCTTTAGCTCAGTGGAGTTTGTTATTGCCCACCTTCTGAAGGCTACTTCTGTCAGTTCGTCCACCTCATCCTCCGTCCAGTTCTGCGTCCTTGCTGGAGGGGTGCTACTATCATTTGGAGGAGAAGAGGCACTTTGGCCTTTTGGGTTTTCGGCATTTTTTCATCGATTTTTTTTCTCATCTTTATGAGTTTGTTTAGTTTTGATCTTTGAGGCTGCTGACCCTTGGATGACTCTTTTTGTTGCTGCTGCTGTTGTTGCTTTCTGTTTGTTTTTCTTTCAACGGGCAGGTCCCTCTTCTGTAAGGCTGCTGTGGTTTGCCGAAGGTTAACTTCATGCCCTATTCATCTGCTTCGCTCCCACGCTTGGAGAGGTCACTTGAGGAGACTGGGGAACAGCAAAGATGGGTGCCTGTTTCTTCCTTTGGGATCTTTGACCTTGAGTGGCACCGAACTGATGCCAGTATGAACATTCCTGTATAGGGTGTCTGACAACCCCTGTTGGAGGGTCTCACCCAGTTGGATAGTATGGGGAGAAGGACCCATTTACCAAAGCACTTTGACTGTCCCTTGATGGAGGGGGTGTGCTTTGCTGGGGGAAACCCACTCATCGGGGCTGCCTGGATTCCTCAGAAGTAGCAGGAGGAAAGAATATCTGCTGGTCCATGGAAACTGTGGCCACTTCTCCCCCTAGGGTCAGGCCCAGGGAGATCAGAGTTCTGTCATGGAGCCTCTGGCTGGAGTTGTTGGAGTTCCTTCAGGGAGGTCCCACCCTGTGAGGAGGGATGGGTCAGGGTCAGGCCTGAAGAGGCACTCTGGCCACAGTCGGCGGCAGCCGGTGTATTGGGCTGTGGGGAATACCTCTTGGGACCAAGCTCTCCAGCCTCCCTGGCTGCCGCAGGGGAAAAGCAGAGCCTGCAGCTATAGAGATGGCTGTCACCCTTCCCCGACCCTGGGAGCTTAGTGTGTTTAGGCAGCTAGCAGTCCCAGTGTTGGCTGCTGCCCCTCCCCCAAGGAGCTCAAAAGGCTTAGGCTTAGACAGCAGGCAGTTGCAGCTGTGGTGCTTGCCATCCCTCCCCCTGGGACTCAGCAGGCTTAAGCAGATTCTAGCTGAGTGGATTCTAGTTGAGAATCTGCACAGTTCCGTGGTTAGGACCCTAGGCCCCAAGGGTGTGGGCTCATGAGTGGGATCTTCCAGTCATGGATTGTACAGTTGTCTGGAGAAAACAGTTTCACAGTCTGGATAGCATGCTCACTTGCTGCCTTTTTTGGCTGGGAGGTGGGAGTTCTCCTGCCCGATGTGGCTCTCAGGTGGGCAGTCACATCACACTGCTCTTCCTTCCTCTCCATGGGTCATGCCAGCTGCCTAGTTAGTTCTGATGACAGAACCAAGATACCTCAGCATGTTGTTATGGTTGTTTTTGATGAGAGTCTCTGATTGCCACTGCTTCTAGTTGGTCATCTTAAGTCCTCACTCTTGCATATTTATTTAATGAAAGAAAAGTGTACTAAAAATGATGGTTTCCAGCTGCATCCATGTCCCTACAAAGGACGCAAACTCATCCTTTTTGATGGCTGCATAGTATTCCATGGTGTATATGTGCCACATTTTCTTAATCCAATCTGTCACTGATGGACATTTGGGTCGATTCCAAGTCTTTGCTATTGTGAATAGTGCTGCAATAAACATACGTGTGCATGTGTCTTTATAGCAGCATAATTTATAATCCTTTGGGTATATACCCAGTAATGGGATGGCTGGGTCATATGGTATATCTAGTTCTAGATCCTTGAGGAATCGCCATACTGTTTTCCATAATGGTTGAACTAGTTTACAATCCCACCAACAGTGTAAAAGTGTTCCTATTTCTCCACATCCTCTCCAGCACCTGTTGTTTCCTGACTTTTTAATGATCGCCATTCTAACTGGTGTGAGATGGTATCTCATTGTGGTTTTGATTTGCATTTCTCTGATGGCCAGTGATGATGAGCATTTTTTCATGTGTCTGTTGGCTGTATGAATGTCTTCTTTTGAGAAATGTCTGTTCATATCCTTTGCCCACTTTTTGATGGGGTTGTTTGTTTTTTTCTTGTAAATTTGTTTGAGTTCTTTGTAGGTTCTGGATATTAGCCCTTTGTCAGATGAGTAGACTGCAAAAATTTTCTCCCATTCTGTAGGTTGCCTGTTCACTCTGATGGTAGTTTCTTTTGCTGTGCAGAAGCTCTTTAGTTTAATGAGATCCCATTTGTCAATTTTGGCTTTTGCTGCCGTTGCTTTTGGTGTTTTAGACATGAAGTCTTTGCCCATGCCTATGTCCTGAATGGTACTACCTAGGTTTTCCTCTAGGATTTTTATGGTATTAGCTCTAACATTAAAGTCTCTAATCCATCTTGAATTAATTTTCGTATAAGGAGTAAGGAAAGGATCCAGTTTCAGCTTTCTACTTAGGGCTAGCCAATTTTCCCAGCACCATTTATTAAATAGGGAATCCTTTCCCCATTTCTTGTTTCTCTCAGGTTTGTCAAAGATCAGATGGCTGTAGATGTGTGGTATTATTTCTGAGGACTCTGTTCTGTTCCATTGGTCTATATCTCTGTTTTGGTACCAGTACCATGCTGTTTTGGTTACTGTAGCCTTGTAGTATAGTTTGAAGTCAGGTAGCGTGATGCCTCCAGCTTTGTTCTTTTGACTTAGGATTGTCTTGGAGATGCGGGCTCTTTTTTGGTTCCATATGAACTTTAAAGCAGTTTTTTCCAATTCTGTGAAGAAACTCATTGGTAGCTTGATGGGGATGGCATTGAATCTATAAATTACCTTGGGCAGTATGGCCATTTTCACGATATTGATTCTTCCTATCCATGAGCATGGTATGTTCTTCCATTTGTTTGTGTCCTCTTTTATTTCACTGAGCAGTGGTTTGTAGTTCTCCTTGAAGAGGTCCTTTACGTCCCTTGGAAGTTGGATTCCTAGGTATTTTATTCTCTTTGAAGCAATTGTGAATGGAAGTTCATTGATGATTTGGCTCTCTGTTTGTCTGTTACTGGTGTATAAGAATGCTTGTGATTTTTGCACATTAATTTTGTATCCTGAGACTTTGCTGAAGTTGCCACCGCATGTTCTCACTCATAGGTGGGAACTGAACAATGAGATCACTTGGACTCAGGAAGGGGAACATCACACACCGGGGCCTATCATGGGGAGGGGGGAGGGGGGAGGGATTGTATTGGGAGTTATACCTGATGTAAATGACGAGTTGATGGGTGCAGCACACCAACATGGCACAAGTATACATATGTAACAAACCTGCACGTTATGCACATGTACCCTACAACTTAAAGTATAATAATAATAAATAAATTAAAAAAAAAAAAAAGAAAAGTGTACTAAATTCTGAGGAGAGCTTTAATATTTTTAGGTTTTTTTTTGTTCTTTCTCCCAAGAAAACATGCAACTAATAAAAATGTATTTTCCTCCTTTCTAATTTTTGTAACTCATGTTTTATCTTCTGATTCCTTTAGATAAACCTTTCAAATTCAAAACAGGAATAAATTATAGTTGGGAGATTAGATTATAATTTATTATAAATTTTAATAAATTTATAATATTAGGGAGATTAAATTATAGTTGGGAGATTTAAAACATCTTTGTTTTAAAACTCATTATAATGGCAATTACCCTCACAACTGTTGTACATGTTTACTAAAGTACATATATGCTTTATAGTGATAGAAAATTATCTTATTTTTGTTTCTATAGTTGCTTCATAAGTGAAGCCTTAATTCAATCAAATAACTTGTTAGCACGTATAAAATATTACTATATAGGTAATCATCTACAATTTTGGGACAGAAGAGAAATGGAAATCTTGTCTGAAGCCAATATCACAGACTAGAAAGAATTCTTAGAGACTCTTATAAATAACTGTATGATAAAAAATTGAAAAAAAACCTAGATAAAACATAAATTCCTTAACAAATGAAACCTACCCAGATTGGACCAGGATAAATAGAAATCCTGAACAGACCCATAATCAAGATTGAATCAGTAATAAAAAACCTTTCAACAAAAGAAAAGCCCAGAACAATATGACTATACTGATGAATTCTACCAAACTTATAAAGAATAATGAACAAAATACTCCACATGTTTCCAAAAATTAAAAAAGAGGGAATATTTTCTAACTGATTCTGTGAAGTCAGCATTACCTTCCTACCCAAACCAGGGAAGGATACAACAGAAAATAAAAACTATAGGCCAATAACCCTGATCAATATAGACAAAAAAATCTTCAACAAAAGACTGTAAACTGAATCCAACAACACATCAAAATGGTAATACACCATGATCAAGTGGGATTTATCTCAGGGATGTAAGAATGTTTTGACAAATGCAAATCAATAAATGTAATACATCACATCAATAAAATAAAGCACAAAAAATATGATCTCAATAGACACAGAGAAAACATTTGATAAAATTCAGCATCACTTTATAATAAAAACTCTCAATAAATTAGAAATAGAAGAAATATGTTCAACTTAATAAAGTTTGTAATGACAGATTAACAGTTACATCATACTTCATGAGGAAAAGCCTTTGCTCTAAGAACTCTGACAAGACACAGATACTCATTTTCACCACTCCTATTCAACATAGTACTGAATTAGTCAGAATAATTAAGCAGGAGAAAGAAAGGCATCCAAATTGGATGAGGGAAGTCAAATTATTCCTCTTTGCATATGACATTATCTTACATATAGTAAAAGTCTACAATCTCTTAAAACTGATGAATAATTTAGTGAAGTTGCAGGAGAGAAAATCAACAGATAAAAACCATAATGTTTATATTTCCCAATAATAAACTAGATGACAAGTAAGTCAACATGGCTATCCTTTTTTCAATAGTTATAAAATATATAATAATATACCTAGTTATAAATCTAACCAAAGTGATAAAATACCGCTACAATGAAAATAATAAAACGCTGATGACAAATATTGAGGAGGATACAAATAAATGAAAAGACATCCCGTGCTCATGGATCAGAAAAATTAATATTGTTAAAATGACCACACTACCCAAGACAACCTACATATTAAATGCAATCCCTATCATAATATAATGACATTCTTCAAATAAGTAAAAAAAAAAAAAAAAAAAAAAAAAAAAAAAAAAAAAAAAAAAAAAAAAAAATCTTAACATTTTTATGAACCCACAGAAGATCCCAAATAGCAAAAGCAATACTGGGTAAGAAAGAACAAAGTTGTAGGCATCACACTGCCTGACTTCAAAATATGCTACAAAGCTATCATACCTAACACAGCATAGTACTGGCATAAAGAAACAGTCACGGCCGGGCGCGGTGGCTCAAGCCTGTAATCCCAGCACTTTGGGAGGCCGAGACGGGCGGATCACGAGTTCAGGAGATCGAGACCATCCTGGCTAACACGGTGAAACCCCGTCTCTACTAAAATACAAAAAAAATTAGCCGGGCGAGGTGGTGGGCGCCTGTACTCCCAGCTACTTGGGAGGCTGAGGCAGGAGAATGGCGTGAACCCGGGAGGCAGGGCTTGCAGTGAGCTGAGATCTGGCCACTGCACTCCAGCCTGGGCAACAGAGCTAGACTCCGTCTCAAAAAAAAAAAAAAAAAAAAAAAAAGAAACAGTCACTTAGACCAATGGAACTGAATAGAAATTTCAGAAATAAATTCACATATTTAAGTCAACTGATTTTTGACAAAGGTGCCAAAAGCATCCATTGGGGAAAGGACAGCCTCTTTAATAAGTGGTGCTAGGTAAATTGAATATCCATATGCCAAATAATAAAACCAGATACCTATCTCTTCCCATGTACGAATTTCAACTCAAAATGGATTACATATCTAAACCTAATACTTCAAGTTATAAACTACTAGAAGAAACAATAGGGGAAATGCTTTGGGACATTGATCTGGGCAAAGGTTTTATAGCTGAGACCTCAAAAGCATAGGCAACAAAAACAAAAATAGACAAATGGGTCTACATTAGACTACAAAGCTCTGCACAGCAAATGAAACAATTGTTAGAGTAAAAAGACACCCTGTAAAATGAAAGAAAATATGTGCAAACTTAGTCACCTGACAAGAGAATATTCACAATATACCCAAGAATATTCAGAAGGAATTCAAGCAACTCAATAGCAAATCATAATATTATTAAAAACAGGCAAAGGATATTAATAGACATATCTTTAAAAAGCCTACAAATGGACAACAGGTATATGAAAAAAATGAAAACCACAATGAGATATCATTGTACCCCAGCTAGAATGACTATTATCAAAAATAAGACATCCTGTATGGAGATATGGAGAAAAAAAAAACTCTTATACACTATTGATGGAAATGTAAATCAGTATAGGTACTATTGAAAACAGCATGGAGGATTCTCAAAACTAAAAATAGAACTACTATCTGATCTAACATTCTCACTACTGGCTATTTATCCAAAGGAAAGGAAATCAGTATGTCAAAAGAATAGCTACAATCTCATGTTTGTCACAACAGTGTTCACTATAGCCTAGATATGGAATTAATGTAAGTGTCCATCGACAGATATGTGCATAAGGAAAATGTGGTGTATATACAAAATGGAATACGATTCAGTCATAAAAAATAAAATTATGTCATTTGCAGGAACATGGACGGAACTAGATGTCATTATGCTAAGTGCAAGAAGCCAGGCAAAGAAAATGATCCTATGTTCTCACTCATATGAGGGAGCTAAAAAAGTTCATCTCTTGGAGGTAGAAAGTAGAATGATGGTTACCAAATTCTGAGAAAGGTGATGGTCATGGGGTGGTGATGAAGTCAGTTTGATTAAAGGGTAAAAACATACAGTTAGATAGAATAAATACATTTTAATTTTTGGTAGTGCAGTAGGGTGACTATACTTAACCATAGTTTATTGCACATTTTTAAAAAGCCAGATAACTAGAAATGTTGCCCATATATATAAGTGATAAATGTATGAGGTGATGAATATCTTAAACACCCTGATTTGATCATTGCTCATTGTATGCAGATATCAAAATATCGCACATACTTCATAGATAGGTACAGTTAGTATGTATTAATTAAGAAACTGTAGGGGGGGGGCCCAGTCTCAGAAAGACCCTCTAGTTTTTGTTAGTTGTTTTCCTTCATGAGCCGTATTAACTTCTCACAATAAAGATACAAGAAAAATTTTGATAGTTCTGTAAACCAAATACTTATCTGAGATAAGTCTCAATAAATTTAGAGATTTATTTTGCCAAGGTTGAGGGTATTGACCCAGGACACAGCCTCAAGAGGTCCTGAGACGATATGCTCAAGGTAATTGGTTTTGTGTGTTTTAGGGCAACATAAGACATCAATCAATATATGTAAGGTTTACACTGGTTCAGTCTGGAAAGGGAGGATGACTCGAAGCAGGAGCTTACACCTTTTAGGTGGATTCAAAGATTTCTGATTGTCAATTGGTTGAAAGAGTTAAGTTATATAAATGTCTGGAATAAGTAGAAATAAATTTCTGGGTTAAGATAAGGGGTTGTGAAGGCCAAGGCTCTTGTTATGTAGATGAAGTCTGATAAGTGGCCATCCTTAGAGGCAATAGGTAGCAAATGTTTCCTTTTCAGACCTTTAAAAGGTGATAGACTCTAAGCTAATCCCTTCAATCAGAAAAAGTTCTGGAAAGGAAAGAGGATTCTCTACAAAATGTAAATTTACCCCATAGGAGAGAGCTTTCCAAGGACATTTCAAAATATGTAAAAGAAATATATTTGTTAGCCTCAAAGCCCAGCACTTTGGGAGACTGAGGTGGGCAGATTGCTTGAGTTCAGGAGTTCACAACTAGCCTGGGCAACTTGTTGAAACCCCATCTCTACAAAAAAATATGACAAAAAAAAAAATTAGTCAGGCATGGTGGTACACACCTGTAGTCCCAGCTACTTGGCGGGGCTGAGGTGGGAGAATTGCCTGAGCCCAGGAGGTCAAGGCTTCAGTGAGCTGTGTTCACACCACTTCACTCCAGCCTGGGTGGAACAGCTCCAGTCTGCAGCTCCCAACGTGAACAATGCAGAAGATGGGTGATTTCTGCATTTCCAACTGAAGTATTGGGTTCATCTCAGTGGGGCTTGCCAGACAAGTAGGTGCAGCCCACAGAGCAGGGTGAGGCATCCCTTCACCGGGGAAGCACAAAGGGTTGGTGAATTCCCTTTCCTAGCAAAGGGAAGCCATGACAGATGGCACCTGGAAAATCAGGACACTCCCACCCTAATACTGCACTTTTCCAATGGCCTTAGCAAATGGCACACCAGGAGATTATATCCCATGCCTGGCTTGGAGGGTTCCATGCCCACGGATCCTCCCTCACAGCAATCTGAGATCAAACTGCAAGGCGGCAGCAAGGCTGCAGGAGGGGTGTCCTCCATTGCTGAGGCTTGAGTAGGTAAACAAAGAGGCTGGGAAGCCCAAACTGGGTGGAGCCCACCACAGCTCAAACCTGCTCTGTAGACTCCACGTCTAGCGGCAAGGCATATCAGAACAAAAGGCAGCAGAAAGTTCAACAGACTTAAACGTCCCTGTCTGACAGCTTTGAGGAGAGTAGTGGTTCTCCTGGGATGAAGTGTGAGATCTGAGAACGGACAGACTGCCTCCTCAAATGGGTCACTAACCCCCAAGTAGCCTAACAGGGAGACACTTCCCAGTAGGGGGGCAACTGACACCTCATAAGGCCAGGTGGCCCTCTGAGATGAATCATCCAGAGGATGGAGTAGGCAGCAACATTTGCTGTTCTGCAGCCTCTGCTGGTGATACCCAGGCAAACAGGGTCTGGAGTGAACCTCCAGCAAACTCCAACAGACCTGTAGCTGAGGGTACTGACTGTTAGAAGGAAACCTAACAAACAGAAAGGACATTCACACCAAAACCCCATCTGTACATCACCATCATCAAAGACCAAAGGTAGATAAAACCACGAAGATAGGAAGAGACCGGAGCAAAAAAAGCTGAAAAATCTAAAAATCAGAGCACCTCTTCTCCAAAGGAATGCAGCTCATCACCAGCAACAGAACAAAGCTGGACAGAGAATGACTTTGATGAGTAGAAAGAAGAATGCTTCAGATGATTGGTGATAAAAAACTTCTCCAAGCTAAAGGAGGATGTTTGAACGCATCACAAAGAAGCTAAAAACCTTGAAAAAAGAGTAGACAAATGGCTAACTAGAATAAAAAGTGTAGAGAAGTCCTTAAATGACCTGATGGAGCTGAAAACCATGGCACAAGAACTACATGACACACGCACAAGCTTCAGTAGCAGATTTGATCAAATGCAAGAAAGGGTATCAGTGATTGAAGATCAAATGAATGAAATGAAGTGAGAAGAGAAGTTTAGAGGAAAAAGAGTAAAAAGAAATGAAAAAAGCCTCCAAGAAATATGGGACTACATGAAAAGACCAAATCTACGTCTGATTGGTGTACCTGAAAGTGACAGGGAGAATGGAACCAAGTTGGAAAACACTCTTCAGGATATCATCCGGGAGAATTTCCCCAATATAGCGAGGCAGGCCAACGTTCAAATTCAGGAAATACAGAGAACGCCACAAAGATACTCCTCAAGAAGAGCAACTCCAAGACACATAATTGTCAGATTCACTAAGTTGAAACAAAGGAAAAAAAAATGCTAAGGGCAGCCAGAGAGAAAGATCAGGTTACCCACAAAGGGAAGGCCATCAGACTAACAGCAGATCACTTGGCAGAAACTCTACAAGCCAGAAGAGAGTGAGGACCTATATTCAACAGCTTTAAAGAAAAGAATTTTCAACCCAGAATTTCATATCCAGCCAAACTAAGCTTCCTAAGTGTTGGAGAAATAAAATACTTTACAGACAAACAGATACTGAGAGATTTTGTCACCACCAGACCTATCTTACAAGAGCTCCTGAAGCAGACACTTAACATGGAAAGGAACAACAAGTAACAGTCACTGCAAAAACATGTCAAATAAGACCATCAGTACTAGGAAGAAACTGCATTAACTAATGAGCAAAATAACCAGCTAATATCATAAAGATAGGATCAAATTCACATATAACAATATTAACCTCAAATGTAAATGGGCTAAATGCTCCAATTAAAAGACACAGACTGGCAAATTGAATAAAGAGTCAAGATCCATCAGTGTGCTGTATTCAGGAGACCCATCTTACATGCAGAGACACACATATGCTCAAAGTAAAGGGATGGAAGAAGATCTATCAAGCAAATGGAAAAAAAAAAAAAAAAGCAGGGTTTGCAATCCTGGTCTCTGATAAAACAGACTTTAAACCAACAAAGATCAAAAGAGACAGAGAAGGCCATTACATTATGGGAAAGGGATCAATTCAATAAGAAGAGCTAACTATCCTAAATATATATGCACCCAATATAGGAACACCCAGATTCATAAAGCAAGTCCTGAGAGACCTAAAAAGAGACTTAGACTCCCACACAATAATAATGGGAGACTTTAACACCCCACTGTCAACATTAGACAGATCGACAAGACAGAAACTTAACAAAGATATCCAGGAATTGAACTCAACTCTGCACCAAGTCAACATAATAGACATCTACAGAACTCAACACCCCTAAACAACATAATATGCATTCTTCTCAGCACCACATCACACTTATTCCAAAACTTACCACATAGTTGGAGGTAAAGCACTCCTCAGCAAATGTAAAAGAACAGAAAATATAACAAACTGTCTCACAGACCACGTGGCAATCAAACTAGAACTCAGGATTAAGAAACTCACTCAAAACTGCTCAACTACATGGAAACTGAACAACCTGCCCCTGAATGACTACTGGGTAAATAAATAAATGAAGGCAGAAATAAAGATGCTCTTTGAAACCAATGAGAACAAAGATATAACATACCAGAATCTCTGGGACACATTTAAAGCAGTGTGTAAAGGGAAATTTATAGCATTAAATGAACACAAGAGAAAGCTGGAGAGACCTATAATTGACACCCTAACACCACAATTAAAAGAACTAGGGAAGCAAGAGAAAACACATTCAAAAGCTAGCAGAAGGGAAGAAATAACTAAGATCAGAGCAGGACTGAAGGAGATAGAGACACAAAAAACCCTTCAAAAAATCAACGAATCCAGGAGCTGTTTTTTTAAAAAGATCAACAAAATTGATAGACTACTAGCAAGACTAATAAAGAAGAAAACAGAGAAGAATGAAATAGACGCAATAAAAAATGATAAAGGGAATATCACCACTGATCCCACAGAAACACAAACTACCATCAGAGAATACTATAAACACCTCTATGCAAATAAACTCGAAAATCTACAAGAAATGGATAAATTCCTGTACACAAAAATCCTCCCAAGACTAAAACCAGGAAGAAATTTAATCCCTGAATAGAACAATAACAGGTTCTGAAATTGAAGCAATAATTAGTAGCCTACCAACCAAAAAAAGTCCAAGACCAGACGGATTCACAGCTGAATTATACCAGAAGTACAAAGAGGAGCTGATTGCATTCCTTCTGAAACTATTCTAATCAATAGAAAAAGAGGTAATCCTCCTAATTCATTTTATAAGGTCAACATCATCCTAATACCAAAGCCTGGCAGAGACACTGCAAAAAAGTAAATTCTAGAGCAATATCCCTGATGGACATCGATGCAAAAGTCCTCAATAAAATACTGGCAAATCGAATCCAGCAGCACATCAAAAAGCTTATCCACCATGATCAAGTTGGCTTCATCGCTGGAATGCAAGGCTGGTTCAACATATGCAAATCAATAAACGTAATCCATCATATAAACAGAACCAAAGATAAAAACCACATGATTATTTCAATAGATGCAGAAAAGGCCTTTGACAAAATTCAACAGCCCTTCATGCTAAAAGCTCTCAATAAACGAGGTATTGATGGAGTGTATCTCAAAATAGTAAGAGCTGTTTATGACAAACCCACAGCCAATATCATACTGAATGGGCAAAACCTGGAAGCATTCCCTCTGAAAACTGGCACAAGACAGGGATGCCCTCTCTCACCACTCCTATTCAACATAGTGTTGGAAGTTCTGGCTAGGGCAATCAGGCAAGAGAAAGAAATCAAGGGTATTCAGTTAGGAAAAGAAGTAGTCAAATTGTCCCTGTTTGCAGATGACATGATTGTATATTTAGAAAACCCCATCATCTCAGCCCAAAATCTCCTTAAGCTGATAAGAAACTTCAGCAAAGTCTCAGTATACAAAATCAATGTACAAAAATCACAAGCATTCCTATACACCAATAACAGACAGCCAAATCATGAGTGAACTCCCATTCACAATTGCTACAAAGAGAATAAAATACCTAGGAATCCAACTTACAAGGGATGTGAAGGACCTCTTCAAGGAGAACTACAAACCACTGCTCAGTGAAATAAAAAGGGACACAAACAAATAGAAGAACATTGCATGCTCATGGATGGGAAAATCAGTATCATGAAAAGAAATTTATAGATTCAATGCCATCCTCATCAAGATACCAATGACTTTCTTCACAGAATTGGAAAAAACAACTTTAAAGTTCATATGGAACCAAAAAAGAGCCCACATTGCCAAGACAATCCTAAGCCAAAAGAACAAAGCTGGAGGCATCACGCTACCTGACTTCAAACTATACTACAAGGCTACAGTAATCAAACAGCATGGAACTGGTACCAAAACAGAGATATAGACCAATGGAACAGAATAGAGCCCTTAGAAATAATACCACACATCTACAACCATCTGATCTTTGCAAACCTGACAAAAACAAGAAATGGGGAAAGAATTCCCTATTTAATAAACGTTGCTGGGAAAACTGACTAGCCATATGTAGAAAGCTGAAACTGGATCCTTTCATTACACATTATACAAAATCAATTCAAGATGGACTAACTACTTAAATGTTAGGCCAAAAACCATAAAAACCCTAGAAGAAAACCTAGGCAATACCATTCAGGCCATAGGCATGGGCATGGACTTCATGAATAAAACACCAAAAGCAATAGCAACAAAAAGCAAAATTGACAAATGGGATCTAATTAAACTAAAGAGCTTCTGCACAGCAAAAGAAACTGCCATCAGAGTGAACAGGCAACCTACAGAATGGGAGAAAAGTTTTACAATCTACCCATCTGATGAAGGGCTAATATCCAGAATCTATAAAGAACTTAAACAAATTTACAAGAAAAAATCAAATAACCCCATCAAAAAGTGGGCGAAGGATATGAACAGTCACTTCTCAAAACAAGACATTTATGCAGCCAACAGACATGTGAAAAAAATGCTCATCATCACTGACCATCAGAGAAATGCAAATTAAAACCACAATGAGATACCATCTCACACCAGTTAGAATGGCGATCATTAAAAAGTCGGGAAACAACAGGTGCTAGAGAGGACGTGGAGAAATAGGAACAGTTTTACACTGTTGGTGGGACTGTAAACTAGTTCAACCTTTGTGGAAGACAGTGTGGTGATTCCTCAAGGATCTAGAACTAGAAATACCATTTGATCCAATCATCCCATTACTGGGCATATATCCAAAGGATTATAAATCATGCTGCTATAAAGACACATGCACACGTATGTTTATTGTGGCACTATTCACAATAGCAAAGACTTGGAACTAACCTAAATTTCCATCAATGACAGACTGGATTAAGAAAATGTGGCACATATACACCATGGAATTCTATGCAACCATAAAAGAGGATGAGTTCTTGTCCTTTATAGGGACATGGATGAAGCTGGAAACCATTATTCTGAGCAAACTATCGCAAGGAGAGAAAACAAAACACCGCATGTTCTCATTCATAGGTGGGAGCTGAACAATAAGAACACATGGACACAGGGTGGGGCCTGCTGGGCGATGGGTGGGGGGAAGGGATAGCATTAGGTGATATACCTAATGTAAATGACGAGTTCATAGGTGCAGCACACCAACATGGCATATGTATACATATGTAACAAACCTGCACATTGTACACATGTACCCTACAACTTAAAGTAAAAACAAAACAAAACAAAACAAAAAAAGAACAAAAAGAAAATGTAATATGATTAGGCATAATGTGAAAGTGACTAGATGAGTCCCCTGCCTAGGATCACGAGAGAACTCCATAATGAAAAAGTGACATTTGAGATGGCATTTAAATGAATAGAAATGTCAGGAATGTGAGTATTTGGGAGACTTTCCAATCGGAAAACAAATAAACAAATAAACACCATAAATTTTAAAAAAAGTTGCAAATATCCTGGAAGACATTCGTATTGTTTGTATTTTTATGAGATACAGGAAATTGTATGTTGGGCAAGGAATATATGTACATATATTTGGTCATGTAAAATTCAGAAGCCAAATATTTTGATACTTGCATTGTAGAAGATTATGAGAAATTTGGGATTGTTTTAATTGCCATCTGTCTTTTTTGAGAGGATGGAATTAATTTACTATTTTATGCTTTAAAAATCTTACTACAATTGCTCTATGTAAAGAGAACTGGAAAACAAGAATGCAGGTAGAGATATTATTTTGGAGACTACAGTTAGAGTGATCATAGATTACAAAAGGATTACAGTCCCAGACAGTATGAGAACTACCAAAAAAAAAAAAAAAAAACAGGGAAGATTTCAGACCTGAGCATATATCAGAAATAATGTGGTCTATGATCCAGTAGTTTCACTTCTGTGCATATACCCAAAAGAATTGAAAGCAGGGTCTTGAAGAGATATTTGTAAAACCAATGTTCACAGCCGTATTACTTACAGTAGCTAAAATGTGGAAGCAGTTCGTGTCTGTTGACAGATGATTGCATAACAAAGTATGAACTATAAATACAATGAAATAGTATTCAATCTAAAAAGGAAGGCAATTCTAACATATGCAACAACAAGGATAAACATTGAGATCATTATGCTAAGTGGTATAAGCCAGTCACAAGAAGACAAATACTATATAATTCCACTTCCACGAAATAGAGTAGTCAATATCATGGAGACAGAAATTAGAATGATGGTTGCCAAAGGCAAAGGTAGAAGAGGAGAGGGGCATGAGAAGTTATTGCTTAATGAAGACAGTTTTCATTTTACAAGATGAAAAGTTACAGAGACGGATAGTGCTGACGGCTGGACAACATTATGGATGTCTTTGATACGGCTGAACTGAACACTTGAAACTGTTAAAATGGTAAATATTATGTTGTATGTATATACCCACGGTAAAAAAGTAATTTACAAATGAGTTCAAGGTGTGAATGGTGTAATAATTTACATAAATAGGGAAGACTTTTAAAAAGGAAAATAATTGTTGTGGGGAAGAGCAGGAGTAATAAAAAACTTTGTTTTGGCTTAGCCTTGTTAATTTTGAGTGATGACTGTCATGCTATCTTGAGGTAGGCGCTCAACAGCTCTTCTTGATTAAATAAATAAATAAATAAATAAATAAAGTTCCTATAAAAATAAGAATAATAATTTTAAAAAGAAATATATATCAGACTAACATACTTTGATTTCCTTTAGAGCCTGTTATCTGTCATGTGATAACACACTAGAGTCATATTGGAATTTTGTATCTTATATCTATAGAGAATCTGTTTTGTCAGTCCTAAGATCTCTGTTTTAATGCTAATGCTGGTCAGTTGTGCCTAAACTTCAAAAGGGTGAGTGTATAATGAGGCATGCCCACATCCTCTTTCTCATCATGGCCTAAACTAATTTTTCAGATTTCTTTGGAATCCCCTTGACCAAGAGTGGAGGTATATTCAATCTTTTGTGGAAGTTTAGAATTTTATTTTTGGTTTATACTTCAAACATTGGGATTAGGAAGTAACCACGTGAAAACACATGCAGGGGATTCTGTTCTTAACAATACCTGGCTTCAAGAGAAACTATTTTCCTAGCATCTATCCAACATGTCTTTTACCAGAGTCTAACTGACCTGAAGGAAGGGAAATACACAGCTGTATTATACTATGTTTCATGAAGCATTTCAGCCACATCCAATAAGTTGAAGGCCTGACTAGATCAAATAGACAAGCCTTCCCCAGAAAGAAGAAATTCTCCAGTGGATTACTTAAGAACTAAATCTGCGCTATCAGCTCTCTTGGGTCTCTGCCTGCCTGCCTGCCTTAAGAATAGAACTGTACCATCAACTCTCCTAAGTCCCCAGCCTACTGGAGCACACTGCAGATTTTTGACTCACCAGTATCTATAATCATGTGAACTGATTCATTATAATATATCTGTATATGTACATATACACACGTACATAGAAACATACCTGTTTCTCTAGAGAACCCTAACACAAACTTTTGGTACCAAGAATGTTTCTAGAGGGAAATAAAATTAAGGATGAATTTTCTGGATTGATTCTGAGGTTTCTGGAATTAACTCACTAATGGAAGTTTTGTTTTTTTTTTTCTTTTTCTTTTTGAGATGGAGTTTCACTCTTCTCACCCAGGCTGAAGTACAGAGGCATGATCTCAGCTCACTGCAACCTCAACCTCCCAGATTCAAATGGTTCTTCTGCCTTAGCTTCCCGAGTAGCTGGGATTACAGGCACAGTTAATGTTTTACATTAACCACGCCTGGTTAATGTTTTACATTTTTAGAAGAGATGGGGTTTCGCCATGTTGAGCAGGCGGGTCTTGAAATCCTGACCTCGGCTGATCCATCTGTCTTGGCCTCCCAAAGTGCTAGAATTACAGGCATGAGTCACTGCTCCTGGCCTAATCTGATAAGTTTTAAAGATACTACTAATGCTATTTCCAGTAGTAAAGAGAATGCTTATAGTACATGGCATGGTCTGGCAATAGAGTTATGCAAAACATTGCCATTAGATCCCCCTAATCAAATACTTATGAGAAGCAAAGATCTGAGTGACCACGTATGTGATACTTTCAAACATTTCTGTCAAACTAATGAGTATGATAAGACTGACTGGCTGCTTCTAACATTGCTGGACAAAGTGGGGAATAAAATAATGAGCTTAAGGATATAAATTTCTAGCTCAGCACCATGTAAATGACCTGAAGGCATCTATGTCTACCCTAAATGAGACCCTTATCTCTGATAATGGCAGGGAAGAGACTGCTAAAAACCAAACCCAGAATGTCATTCTGCAGATGATTGACTTATAAAACATACTGAGTTCCCATACTGACAAGGTGTCTACTGTTAAAGTGAGTCATTGATAATGGCATCCTGAAAGATTGAATTGAGAAGTATCAAAAGACTCTAATGAAGCTGGGACACTGAGACTCAAAATTCTAGTGAGTTTTCTTTGCCAGTAGAAGCAGCTTCTCCACCTACATTTGAGAGGATTAATCCTGGATTGCTTGAGGAAACTGTAATGGCCTCTCCTGAGGCAATTGCATTTCAAAAAAAATGCTGAGTCTTCCTGGGACTCACCACCCACCACCTCATTTTGCTTTTATCCTTGTAACTGAACTCAAATTCCAGTAGACCCTTAAAAGTGGGGTACAAATTGTAATTCAAAAAAAATTACACTCCAAAAGAATTACTTGTGTTTTCTTATTTTTGCATATAAAAATTCAGACAATATGTGTGGGGATGGATATTATGAGTGTGGAATAATGGTGGAAGGCAAAAAAAAATGTTGGATCAGGCTGGATTAATTCATCTGGACCCACTAAGCACAGATTCTACATTAAATGTTGTTGCTCAGAGAGTTAAAAAAGACTCCAACAGTTTTTGTAGTTTGTTGGCTAAAACATGGACCAAAAGATGGAACACAGTATGTGAACATGAAATTCCAGACTTGCCTTGGTTTACTATAAAGGAATAGTTCAAAGGTGTTGGAATGTGAGAGTGGATTTTTCATCTAAGATCTACTCCCTCAACCTGGGAGGGTCCAGAAGACTCAACTTTTGCCATGACTGTGAGAAATAAATTTGGGTGGGAAGCCCCAGAATTTTTGAAGAGCTCTGGGACCAGTCTTTTACAGAGGCCAACGAAAACTGTGGTCACTAAGCTAAATTCAATTAGGTTGTAATTGGGAGTAATTAGATCCTGAGGTGGCAAGGACCAAATGATGGAACCCAACCACCAGTAGTGAGCTGGTTGTGATTATAGTAATTAATAGCAGAATCAAAGCAGAAATCAGAGTAGTCTAACTCATGCAGATCTACAGCATTGGCCGTTTGATCATAGTATTTCTATAAGTAAAATAGGAAGACTATAAAATTTTTAGTTGATTTGTATAAGCAGAAAAGTTTTAGGTAAAATGAATGAAAGTCTAGCCTAAATCATAAATACAAAAAATTACAGTCTCTTAGTCAATTCCCAGATTTTAACTAGTTTATAGACCCAGAACCACTTGAATGAAGGGGAGGTTAGGTCCCCTTGAGGAAGGACCCTAACCCACTGACAAAAACTTATACTGTTAATCTTTCTCTTAGCCTTCCCTAAAGGGACCTAGAGCCTTTTACTAGAGTAACTGCTTTGAAGAAAAGGAAATAATCAAACATGTCAGGGAATATTAGACACTGGCTCTGAACTGACACATTTCAGGGGACCCTAAGCATCACTGCAGTCTACCAGTCAACATAGAAGCTCATGGGCATGACATGTTCCATGGAGTTGTGGCTCAGATTCATCTCACAGTGGGTAAAATGGGTCCCTGAGCCTACCCTGTGGTTATTTCCCCAGTGCTGGAATGCATAATTGAAATAGATATACTCAGCAACTGGCAGAATTCCCACACTGGTTCCCTGTCCTGTAGAATGAGGACTATTATGGTGGAAAAGCCATACGGAAGTTGTTAGAACTGCCTCTACCTAGAAAAATAGAAGCCCAAAAGCTCTACCACTTTCCTGAAGACACTGCAGCGCTTAGTGCCACCATCAAGGATTTGAAAGACGTTAAATATGCAGGGTGGTTGTTCTCATCACATTCCCATTCAACTCTTCTATTTGGCCTGAGCAGAGACAGATGGATCTTAAAGAATTACAATGGATTATTGTAAGCTTAACCAGATGGTCACTTCAATTGCAGCTGTCATACTAGATATGGTTTCATTGCTTCAGCAAATTAACACATCCCCTGATACCTAGTATGCAACTATTAATCTGGAAAATATATTTTTTTCTCCATGCCTGTTAAAAAAGATCTCCAGAAGCATTTTTCCTACAGGTGGCAAGTCCAGCAATAGATCTTCAGTGTCCTACTTCAGGGGTATATCAACTCTCTAACCCTATGGCACTGTTTAGTTCACAGTTACCATGATCACTTTTCCCACACATGAGATACTACACCCTTCCATTACATTGATGACACTATGCTGATTGCATGTAGTGAGCCAGTAGCAGCAACCACTCTAGTCTTATTGATAAGACATTTGTGTCAAGGGGAAGGAAAAAATCTGACAAAAATTGACAGGACTTCTGCCTCAGTGAAATTACTAGAGACTTGTGATGTGAGACATGTCAAGATATTTCTTCTAAGGTGAAAGATAAGTTGCTGCATGTGACCTCTCCTACAACCAAAAAATAAACACAATGCCCAGTGGGCCTTTTGGATTTGGGTAGCAACATATTTTTATTAGCTTGTGTTATTTTGGCTTTTTTACCAAGTGATCTAAAGAGGAAATAGTTTTGAGTAGGATCCCACAATAAAAGAAGGCTCTGCAACAGGTCAAGGCTGCTGTGTAAGCTGCTTTGCCACTTGGGTCATATGATCCAGAAGATCCAAGGAAACTTGAGGTGTCAATTGCAGATAGACATGTTGTTTGAAGACTTTGGCAAACCCCTATAAGTGAATTACAGTAACAGTACAGGCCTTCAGGATTTTGGAGCAAGGCCCTACCATCACCTGCAGACAAGTTCTCTCCATTTTTTTTTTTTTTTTTTTTTTTTTTTTTGAGACGGAGTCTTGCTCTGTAGCCCGGGCTGGAGTGCAGTGGCCGGATCTCAGCTCACTGCAAGCTCCGCCTCCCGGGTTCGCGCCATTCTCCTGCCTCAGCCTCCTGAGTAGCTGGGACTACAGGCGCCCGCCACCTCGCCCGGCTAGTTTTTTGTATTTTTTTTAGTAGAGACGGGGTTTCACCGTGTTAGCCAGGATGGTCTCGATCTCCTGACCTCGTGATCCGCCCGTCTCGGCCTCCCAAAGTGCTGGGATTACAGGCTTGAGCCACCGCGCCCGGCCAAGTTCTCTCCTTTTAAGAAACAGCTCTTGGCCTGCTGGGTCTCAGTAAAGACTGAATGTTTAACTATGAGTCACCAGGTTATTATACAACCTGAGCTACCCATCACAAACTAAAGTCATCCTACCCATCAAACCATAAAGTTGGACATGTACAGCAGAACACCCATTACCTAATGCAAGTGGTATATATGAAATCAGTTGATGGAGGCTCTGAAGGCAGAAATACGTTACATAAGGAAGTGGTCCAAATGCCCATGGCCTCCACTCCCACTGCACTGCCTTCTTTTTACTAGCCTTAACCTATAGTCTCATGAGGAGGAACTTCTCACCATCAATTGACAGGGGAACAGAAAAATTGGGCCTGGTTTACATGATTCTGCATGATATACATGCATCATCTGAAAGTGGACAGCTTTAGCACTGCAGCTCCTTTATGAGATATCCCTGAGGATGGTGGTGAAGAAAAATTCCACCAGTTGTCAGAACTGTCAGCAATGCACCTGGTCACTCATTTTGCTTGGAAGGAGAAATGTTCAGATGTGTGATTTTGTACTGCTTCATGGTCTGTGGCAAATGGTTTGGCTGGATGGTTAGGAAGTTGGGACAAATATGATTGAAAAATTGATGAGAATAAAGTCTGGGAGTTATGTGGATACATTTCTCCATATGGACAAAAATAGCAAACATATTTGTTTCCCATATGAAAGCTCATGAAAGGACAACCTCTGCCAAGAAGAATTTTGAAAGGTGTCTGGGATTATTGATCCTGACTACCAGTGAGGAAATTGGAGTGCTACTTCATCATGGTAGTATGAAAGAGTATGTCTGGAATACAGGAGATCTCCTAGGATACATCTAAGATTTACCATTTCGTGTGAAAACAACTACAGCAACCCAACCCAGACAGAGCTACCGATGGCCCAGACCCTTCATGAATGAAGATTCAGGACACTTTGCCAGGTAAGAAACCACAACAACCTGAGGTGTTTGCTAAAGGCAGAGGTAACAAATAATGGTTAAAAAAAAGTAGTTATGGATCCCAGCTATGACTAAATGACTACATGACCAGTTATAGAAATGAGGACTGTAATTGTCCTGAGTATATTGTGCAAATATATTTGTTCTTTCTTACATACTTATTATGTAACATAAGATCTATTGACTTTATATTACAGAATTTAAGTATTGTTAGCTTTACATCATAGTATTTGAATTATAGAATATCAAAAAGTATAAACATCATATAGGGATTTTACATCTTTTTCTGGGAAAGTATTAGTGTGTTTTTAGTAGTGCATAGGCTAGCCCTGTCATATTACTTGGATGTATGACTTTGTTATTGTCTTTATTTGGAATTAACTGTGGATTTAAGATGTGCATAGGTGCCGATTTGAAAAAAAGGTAGAATTCTAATGGTTAATATTATATGTCAACTTGGAGTGTGATATTGGATGAGGTTAATATTTAAATCAATTAACTTTGAATAAGCAGATGTCCTCCATTACTTAGATGGGCCTTATTCAATCAGAGAACAAAAGGAACAGATTCCTCGGGCAAGAGGGCATTCTCTAGCAAATTGCCTGTGTGTGTGTGTGTGTGTGTGTGTGTACACACACATTCTATGTGTTTGGTTTTGCTGAAGAACCCTGAATAATAAAGGAACCAAGACCTCTAATCTTGCAGAGTTTTATAGATGGGAAGCACAAAAGGCTCTAGTTGGTCACTGAAAATGATGATAAGTGAGACCTTTTCAATTTTGATGACTTATTTTCCATACCTATATATTCTTCCTAATGGGAATACAGTGACATATAAAGGAACTTAATTTAATTTGTATCCTCATCTTAAAAGATAAAAATCTAATCTCTTACCACTTCTAACCTAATGCTTTAACTGAACTTCGGCAGACCATTTCAACCCTCCGTTCAGGACAGTAGGTTCTATATGGTGTGGTATGGAATATGACCACTAGATTCATGGCTGTGAGTCTGCAATCATACCTTGCTTGCTGTAAAGTTGTCCATTTCATTTAATGCAAAATGTTCTGATTCTTTTTTGTGACTAAATTATAAAAAATATATTTACCAAATCAATAGGTGCATTTCATGTAGCTGAGTTCATTTTAATCTGCTCTACCAAAGATACGACATGTGTTACAGTGGTTAAAATTGAAACTACTACAATGTCAGTTTGTGGTCATCTACTTTCATTTTCCAGAATTTACCTGGTTTCTGGGATACCAGATTGGTAAATTAAACAGACATCATGGGGACTATTATCCTTGCATCTTTTAGGTCTTTAAGGCTGGCACTAATTTTGCCTACTCCTAGAATGAAACATTGTTTTATATTCCCTCTCTTGTCTGGATGAGGAACAGTTCCAGAGGCTTCCACTGCACTTCACTATAATGGTTAATTTTATGTGTCAATTTATCTGGCTTATGGATTTCCAGACATTTGTAAAACAGTATTTGAGTGTGTCTGTGAGAGTGCTGCTGGGTGAGATTAACATTCGTTTCAGCAGTCTGAGTAAAGCAGATTACCCTCTCCAATGTAGGTGGGCCTTGTCCAATCAGTTGAATGCCTGTATAGAACAAAATGGCTGACCCTCTTGCAAGTACAAGAAACTCCTTCAACCTTGACTGTCACTCTGGTCTTGCAGCTTATTATGATCATTGCCCATCCTCATAGCTTCTAGTGTTTAAGTGTAGCAGCCTGGCTTCCATTGTTTAGGGTGCTATCATTGTTACTGCTATTAGTGAGTCTGTACTACTATCAAGCCCCCTTACAGAGGAGAATTTAGCAAATTTTTCAGTACTACTGGGGGCCCTCTCAATAATGCGTTCCAATGGCTTTGGTAATGGGATATCCTTTGTGCTCTCCATGGTGGGCATTCCTGCCCTATATAGTTCATTCACTTCAGCATGCTCATATTTCTGAGCCTTTTAATCTTATTTTCTGCAGTCTGACATGCAATTCTGGCATTTTAACTTCAATCAGCTCACCCATTCATTTGTTCATGCTTCAAGGTACCAGTCTAGTGACTTCCCTACATTACATGAATAAATGAAAATTCCAAATGAATAAAGGCTTTCTGATCCAATTTTATCTTCTAGTCCCTTGAATCAAGTACTCTTAGAATCTAGTCTCATGTATTTTTCCCCAGCTCTTGCTGGTATGTGTTGGCTAGGTCTAGTCACTTTGAGGGAGTAATTTCTTTTCCTTATTAGACTCAGTATACCCCAACTAAGTTATGCCATGACTTAATCATAGTTGTAAACTTAATGGGAGGAGAAGAAATCGAGGCAGATTTTGTCTTGCTTAGAGGGTTCTCTTAAGAGTAAGGGATGTGCCATATTTCAGACTCAAAGTATTTGTAAAAAACCATTAGCTTCAAAATTTACATTGATATCCAGTTGTCATGTTCATGTCATCTGTCAGGGTCACGTCAGGGTCATGTTTGTTCCCAATCAGGACATTGTTGTAGGCATTACAGACAAGCTGTGGTTGGGAATTGAACTTTCTCTGAAGCTGGAATAGCTTTTGGCCTAATCATCCCCTGCCTTCTCCATTTTTGAAGCATAAGATGACAGCGTCTTTGTAAACTTCTAGGGAGGTCATCTGGCTTTTACACTTGGTTCTCAATTATTTGTTAATAACTGGGAATTTATATTTATCCTTCAATAGGATTTTAGTAATAGTATTCTAATCCTTTTGTTTTTTTTTTTTTTTTTTTTTTTTTTTTTTTTTTGAGACAGAGTCTCACTCTGTCACCCAGGCTGGAGTGCAGTGATGCAATCTCGGCTCAGTGCAACCTCTGCCTCCCGGGTTCAAGTGATTCTCCTGTCTCAGCCTCCTGAGTAGCTGGGAGTACAGGTGCACGCCACTCTGCCTGGCTAATTTTTTGTATTTTTAGTAGAGACGGGGTTTCACCATGTTAGCCAGGATGGTCTCAATCTCTTGACTTCATGATCCACTGGCCTTGGCCTCCCAAAGTGCTGGAATTACAGGCGTGAGCCACCGTGCTCGGCCTAGTCATGTAATCTTTATTATCCTTAGAGTTACTCTTTTCTTCAAACTTTTCCACTGACTGCTAAATCACTATAGTTAATATATTTGCTTCTTTTTTTCTGTTTCTAGATTTAGGGGATACGAGTGCAGTTTTGTTACGTGGATATATTACTTAGTGGTGAAGTCTGGGCTTTTAGTATCACCATCACCCAAATACTGTATGTTGTACCAAATATGAAATATCTCACCCCTTATCCTCCTCCCACTCTCCCACCATTTTGAGTCTCCAGTGACTATTTTTTCACACTCTATGTCCATGTGTACACATTATTTAGCTTTCACTACAAGTGAAAACGTGATATCTGACTTTCTGTTTCTGAGTTATTTCATTTAAGATAATGGCATTAGATTCCATCCATGTAGCTAAAAAGACATGATTTTATTCTTTCTTATGGCTAAGTAGTATATATCACATATACAATATATATCACATTTTCTCTATCCAATCATTCATTGATGGGCACTTAGGTTGATTCCATAACTTTGCTGTTGTAAATAGTGCTGCAATAAACATATGAATCCAGGTATCTTTTTAATATAATGATTTCTTTTCTTTTAGGTAGACACCCAGTAGTGGGATTGCTGGATGGAATGGCAGTTCTATTTTCAGTTCTTTGAGAAATCTCCAAACTGTTTTCCATAGAGCTTGTGCTAATTTACATTCCTGCCAACGGTGTATAAGCATTCACTTTTCTCCACATCCTTACCAACAACTGCTGTTTTTTTGTCTTTTTAACCGTAGTCATTTGACTGATGTAAGATGATATCTCGTTGTGGTTTTAATTTGCATTTCTCTGATGGTTACGGATGTTGGACATTTTTTATATGCTTGCTGGTCATTTTTGTCTTCTTTAAAAAAAATGTCTATGTCCATTGCCCATGTTTTAATGAAATCATTTATTTATTTATTTATTTTAGTTGTTTGAGTTCTTTGTAAATTCTGTATATTAGTCCTCTGTGAGATGGATAGTTGGCAGATATTTTCTTCCATTCTGCAGGTTGTCTGCTCACTCTGTTGATTATTTTTTGGCTATGCAGAAGTTTTTTGGTTTAAGTCCCATTTGTCTGTATTTATTATTGCAGTTTGTGCTTTTGAGGTGTCAGTTATAAATTGTTTGCCTAGATCAAGGTCCAGAAGAGTTTTACCTAGGTTTTCTTCCAGTTTTTTCTATAGTTTTAAGTCTTACATTTAACTTTTTAATCCATCTTGAGTTGATTTTTGTTTGATTTGAGAGGTACATTTTTTTTCTTCTGAATATGGCAATCCAATTTTTCCAGCCGCATTTATTGAAAAGGCTGTTATTTCCCCAATGTATGATCTTGTCAGTTGTGTCAAGGATCAGTTGGCTGTACATATGTGGCTTTCCTTCTGGACTCTTTATTTCTGAGTTCTATATTCTATTCCATTGACCCAGGTGTCTATTTTCATACCAACACCATGCTGTTTTATTTGCTATAGCCTTGCTGTGTGATTTGAAGTCAGGTATTGTGATCCCTCCAGGTTTGTCTTTTTTGCTTCAGATTGCTTTGGTAATTTAAGCTTTTTTTGGTCTCATATAAATTTTAGATTTCGTTTTCTTATTCTATGGTATCTCGATAGCAATCTGTAGATTGCTTTGGGCAATATGGTCATTTTAACAACATTAATTCTTCTGATCCATTATCATGGTATGTTTTCCAATTTGTTTGTGACGATTACTTTCATTTGTTACTAGTGAGAGCTTAAAATATTGGATCACCATCTTGTATCAGAAGCTGTCTGTACTACATCTACTGCAAGTTTTTGTGATCCTCATCACCAACTAGGTGGTGTGGGATACAGCTCCAAAATTCCACTGTCACCTGCTTTCTAGGATCAGTCTTGCTACCAAATATCAGAGGTTGATTTATTTAGAAGCAGACCAGCTGTGGAGGTGAAATTTGATGTGAGGGGTGTTTGCAAGGAGTTGACAACTGTAAAAGAAAGAGAAGGGGAGATAAAGAATTAGGTGCAGGGAGGACTCACACTACAACCCCAAACCAGCAAATCTTTACCCCATAGGGAGTTACAAAGCACATATGAAATTGTCCCTCAACTCCTGCAGAGGCCAAGCTCTCTTATTCCTACCTAAATAGCCAGTTGGACATGGATCATTCCAGGAAGGGAATGCTTTTGTGTAACCTGGCTTTCCATGACTGCAGCAAACAATAAAAATACTGACAAAAGGAAGTTGGGGGTTTTATTGATGACTTGGGTAACAAGTTCTTGCTTGGAAAAAAAAAAAGTATTTAGTCAGTGCATCTCTGTGTCTACCACAGCGTTCAACTTATAATGCCAATGTACACGGTTAGTTAATTTTTGTGTACATATGTCTTAACCCTCTAATTATATGCTTCCTGGAGATAAGATGTGTATATTCTTTGTGTTACTAGAGTAAATAAAGAAGTACCTGTGGAATTATTTATATAGAGTCTGTGTAGACCAAAAATTTGATAAGAGTAAGAATCATTCTCTTCTTCTATCTATAGGTCAGTGTTGAAACTTCACCAACCAAGATAATGCTTGCTAAATAATAAGAAAGCAATAAATTATTGAAATATATAAATGCCCAATTAAGTACATAGTAGATATTCATGAAATATTTTAATGAGTTGTTGAATGAATGATTTATTAATGATTCAAAAGCTCACAGCCAATATTTAATTTTCAGCAACAGAATTTAAAAATAAAATAGAACTTAGCACCTAATAAAACTGAAGTCCTTCCAAAGTTAAAATTAGTCTATTTTGTTTATCTCTGTTGTTACCCACTGACACAATATTACAGCAGTAAAAGAAGTTATAGTAATGAGCATTAGTGCCCAAATTAATAAAATTCACTTTTTAATTTATGTACTTATATATTTTAGGTTCTAATGAGTCTTTTGAGGTATCATAATGATGATTTATAATACAATTAAAATTGTGTTTGACTAGCAGTTATTATTACCACTTCTCACTACATCTCAATGAAAAACCAAAATGGCTCATAACAACACAAGCTTTGCTGGAAATCGCCCTAACTTTAGAAACGGAAAGAAATCCACACTGATTCGTAACCGACTCGATCAACTGGAAGAAAGAGTATCTGCGATTGAGGATCCATGAATGAAATGAAGCGAGAAGAGAAACCAAAAGAAAAAAGAAGAAAAAGAAATGAACAAAGCCTGCAAGAAGTATGGGATTATGTAAAAAGACCAAATCTACGTCTGATTGGGGTGCCTGAAAGTGAGGGGGAAAATGGAACCAAGTTGGAAAACACTCTTCAGGATATCATCCAGGAGAACTTCCCCAACCTAGTAGGGCAGGCCAACATTCAAATCCAGGAAATATAGAGAACGCCACAAAGATACTCCTCGAGAAGAGCAACTCCAAGACACATAATTGCCAGATTCACCAAAGTTGAAATGAAGGAAAAAATCTTAAGGGCAGCCAGAGAGAAACGTCGGGTTACCCACAAAGGGAAGCCCATCAGACTAACAGCAGATCTCTCGGCAGAAACTCTCCAAGCCAGAAGAGAGTGGGGGCCAATATTCAACATTCTTAAAGAAAAGAATTTTAAACCCAGAATTTCATATCCAGCCAAACTAAGATTCATAAGTGAAGGAGAAATAAAATCCTTTACAGATAAGCAAATGCTTAGAGATTTTGTCACCACTAGGCCTGCCTTACAAGAGACCCTGAAGGAAGCACTAAACATGGAAAGGAACAACCGGTACCAGCCATTGCAAAAACATGCCAAAATGTAAAGACCATCGAGGCTACGAAGAAACTGCATCAACTAACGAGCAAAATAACCAGTTAATATCATAATGGCAGGATCAAGTTCACACATAACAATCTTAACCTTAAATGTAAATGGACTAAATGCTCCAATTAAAAGACACAGACTGGCAAACTGGATAAAGAGTCAAGACCCATCAGTCTGCTGTATTCAGGAGACCCATCTCACATGCAGAGACATACATAGGCTCAAAATAAAGGGATGGAGGAAGATTTACCAAGCAAATGGAGAACAAAAAAAAGTGGGGGTTGCAATACTAGTCTCTGATAAAACAGACTTTAAACCATCAAAGATCAAAAGAGACAAAGAAGGCCATTACATAATGGTAAAGGGATCAATTCAACAGGAAGAGCTAACTATCCTAAATATATATGCACCCAATACAGGAGCACCCAGATTCATAAAGCAAGTCCTTAGAGACTTACAAAGAGACTTAGACTCCCATACAATAATAATGGGAGACTTCAACACTCCACTGTCAACATTAGACAGATCAACGAGACAGAAAGTTAACAAGGATATCCAGGAATTGAACTCATCTCTGCAGCAAGCAGACCTAATAGACATCTATAGAACTCTCCACCCCAAATCAACAGAATATACATTCTTCTCAGCACCACATCGTACTTACTCCAAAATCGACCACGTAATTGGAAGTAAAGCACTCCTCAGCAAAGGTACAAGAACAGAAATTATAACAAACTGTTTCTCAGACCACAGTGCAATCAAACTAGAACTCAGGACTAAGAAACTCAATCAAAACCGCTCAACTACATGGAAACTGAACAACCTGCTCCTGAATGACTACTGGGTACATAACAAAATGAAGGCAGAAATAAAGATGTTCCTTGAAACCAATGAGAACAAAGATACAACATACCA
Source organism: Macaca thibetana thibetana (assembly GCF_024542745.1). Taxonomy (NCBI): domain Eukaryota; kingdom Metazoa; phylum Chordata; class Mammalia; order Primates; family Cercopithecidae; genus Macaca; species Macaca thibetana. Next base: position 67,081,157 of record NC_065585.1, read on the forward strand.
GAATCTCTGGGACACATTTAAAGCAGTATGTAGAGGGAAATTTATAGCACTAAATGCCCACAAGAGAAAGCAGGAAAGATCTAAAATTGACACTCTAACATCACAATTAAAAGAACTAAAGAAGCAAGAGCAAACACATTCGAAAGCTAGCAGAAGGCTAGAAATAACTAAGATCAGAGCAGAACTGAAGGAGATAGAGACACAAAAAACTCTCCAAAAAATCAATGAATCCAGGAGTTGGTTTTTTGAAAAGATCAACAAAATTGACAGACCACTAGCAAGACTAATAAAGAAGAAAAGAGAGAAGAATCAAATCGACGCAATTAAAAATGATAAAGGGGGTATCACCACCGACCCCACAGAAATACAAACTACCATCAGAGAATACTATAAACACCTCTATGCAAATAAACTGGAAAATCTAGAAGAAATGGATAATTTCCTGGACACTTACACTCTTCCAAGACTAAACCAGGAAGAAGTTGAATCCCTGAATAGACCAATAGCAGGCTCTGAAATTGAGGCAATAATTAATAGCCTACCAACCAAAAAAAGGCCAGGACCAGATGGATTCACAGCTGAATTCTACCAGAGGTACAAGGAGGAGTTGGTACCATTCCTTCTGAAACTATTCCAATCAATAGAAAAAGAGGGAATCCTCCCTAACTCATTTTATGAGGCCAACATCATCCTGATACCAAAGCCTGGCAGAGACACAACAAAAAAAGAGAATTTTAGACCAATATCCCTGATGAACATCGATGCAAAAATCCGCAATAAAATACTGGCAAACCGGATTCAGCAACACATCAAAAAAGCTTATCCACCATGATCAAGTGGGCTTCATCCCTGGGATGCAAGGCTGGTTCAACATTCGCAAATCAATAAACATAATCCAGCATATAAACAGAACCAAAGACAAGAACCACATGATTATCTCAATAGATGCAGAAAAGGCTTTTGACAAAATTCAACAGCCCTTCATGCTAAAAACGCTCAATAAATTCGGTATTGATGGAACGTACCTCAAAATAATAAGAGCTATTTATGACAAACCCACAGCCAATATCATACTGAATGGGCAAAAACTGGAAAAATTCCCTTTGAAAACTGGCACAAGACAGGGATGCCCTCTCTCACCACTCCTATTCAACATAGTGTTGGAAGTTCTGGCTAGGGCAATTAGGCAAGAGAAAGAAATCAAGGGTATTCAGTTAGGAAAAGAAGAAGTCAAACTGTCCCTGTTTGCAGATGACATGATTGTATATTTAGAAAACCCCATTTCTCAGCCCAAAATCTTCTTAAGCTGATAAGCAACTTCAGCAAAGTCTCAGGATACAAAATTAATGTGCAAAAATCACAAGCATTCTTATACACCAGTAACAGACAAACAGAGAGCCAAATCAGGAATGAACTTCCATTCACAGTTGCTTCAAAGAGAATAAAATACCTAGGAATCCAACTTACAAGGGACGTAAAGGACCTCTTCAAGGAGAACTACAAACCACTGCTCAGTGAAATAAAAGAGGACACAAACAAATGGAAGAACATAGCATGCTCATGGATAGGAAGAATCAATATCGTGAAAATGGCCATACTGCCCAAGGTAATTTATAGATTCAATGCCATCCCCATCAAGCTACCAATGAGTTTCTTCACAGAATTGGAAAAAACTGCTTTAAAGTTCATATGGAACCAAAAAAGAGCCCGCATCTCCAAGACAATCCTAAGTCAAAAGAACAAAGCTGGAGGCATCACGCTACCTGACTTCAAACTATACTACAAGGCTACAGTAACCAAAACAGCATGGTACTGGTACCAAAACAGAGATATAGACCAATGGAACAGAACAGAGTCCTCAGAAATAATACCACACATCTACAGCCATCTGATCTTTGACAAACCTGAGAGAAACAAGAAATGGGGAAAAGATTCCCTATTTAATAAATGGTGCTGGGAAAATTGGCTAGCCATAAGTAGAAAGCTGAAACTGGATCCTTTCCTTACTCCTTATACGAAAATTAATTCAAGATGGATTAGAGACTTTAATGTTAGAGCTAATACCATAAAAATCCTAGAGGAAAACCTAGGTAGTACCATTCAGGACATAGGCATGGGCAAAGACTTCATGTCTAAAACACCAAAAGCAACGGCAGCAAAAGCCAAAATTGACAAATGGGATCTCATTAAACTAAAGAGCTTCTGCACAGCAAAAGAAACTACCATCAGAGTGAACAGGCAACCTACAGAATGGGAGAAAATTTTTGCAATCTACTCATCTGACAAAGGGCTAATATCCAGAACCTACAAAGAACTCAAACAAATTTACAAGAAAAAAACAAACAACCCCATCAAAAAGTGGGCAAAGGATATGAACAGACATTTCTCAAAAGAAGACATTCATACAGCCAACAGACACATGAAAAAATGCTCATCATCACTGGCCATCAGAGAAATGCAAATCAAAACCACAATGAGATACCATCTCACACCAGTTAGAATGGCGATCATTAAAAAGTCAGGAAACAACAGGTGCTGGAGAGGATGTGGAGAAATAGGAACACTTTTACACTGTTGGTGGGATTGTAAACTAGTTCAACCATTATGGAAAACAGTATGGCGATTCCTCAAGGATCTAGAACTAGATGTACCATATGACCCAGCCATCCCATTACTGGGTATATACCCAAAGGATTATAAATTATGCTGCTATAAAGACACATGCACACGTATGTTTATTGCAGCACTATTCACAATAGCAAAGACTTGGAATCAACCCAAATCCATCATCAGTGACAGATTGGATTAAGAAAATGTGGCACATATACACCATGGAATACTATGCAGCCATCAAAAAGGATGAGTTTGCGTCCTTTGTAGGGACATGGATGCAGCTGGAAACCATCATTCTTAGCAAACTATCACAGGAACAGAAAACCAAACCCCGCATGTTCTCACTCATAGGTGGGAACTGAACAATAAGATCACTTGGACTCAGGAAGGGGAACATCGCACACAGGGGCCTATCATGGGGAGGGGGGAGGGGGGAGGGATTGCATTGGGAGATTTGCATTATACCTGATGTAAATGATGAGTTGATGGGTGCAGAACACCAACATGGCACAAGTATACATATGTAACAAACCTGCACGTTATGCACATGTACCCTACAACTTAAAGTATAATAATAATAAATAATTATTGACAGTAAAAAAAAAAAAAAAAAAAAAAAAAGAATTTCATTAAAAAAAAAAAGAAATCCACACTGATTCTAAAGCAATGCGTGGGAACAAAATGGAAAGAAAATTATACTTTTCTTTGTCTTACAGCATTTTCAGGCTTTCTATAGCTCAAGAAATAGATACAATCTAACAAAAAAATAAAGAATTATAGTATTTTTTTAATCTTCCTCTACTGTTTGTACACTGAAAACAATTTTTCTTCAATGTGTTTTAAAGTTTGGGGTCCTCTGACACAAAGACTGCTCTTTTCAGTTGGAATGCAGACATGTAAGCTTCTATACTTAGTTTGTTTCCTACTATTATTATTTTTCATACATTTTTAGTTGCTTCATACTTGACCTACACTAATCTCAAAGGTAGTTTTATGTAAGGATTTTTCTGTTGCCTAATGTTCTGTTTCATCTGAGCAAAGTCTATGTAGGGATTGACAGGAACTCTTAGTTCTTTCCTGGGCTGGGAAAGACAGGATATGTATAAACATTCTTGGTGGGCCATAGGACCTGTAAGTATGCAGTGACCCAATATTCTTATGCAAAGAAGGAAAAGTGGTAAGGGATAAGATAAATAAAACACTTTAATTTTTAAAATAATATGGTAATCTTGGTCACATAATACTGCATTAAAATATTTCTTCACTTCTTTCAACACTAATTTAGGATTTACATATTACACTTATTTTAGTCTGCCTACTTGGCTTTACAGAGTCTGAAATTAATCACTTTTTGTTCCTTCTTTGAAAAAAATACATATACCTTAGAATATGTCGATTTAACAGGGCTAAGGAATGCATGGACAGCTGGTAATTATTTCTAGTTGTGTCATTGAGGCCATTTCTGGAAGAGATTAGCATCTGAATTGGTAGACTGAGTAAAGAAGATTGCCCTCACCAATTCTGGTGGGCATCATTAATCCAATCCATTGAAGACGTATATACAAGAAAAAGGCAATGGAAGGCAAATTTGCTTCTCATTTGAGCAGGGACGTTTTTCTTCCCTTTCTTCTAGATATCAGAGCTCTTGTTTCTTGGGCTTTGGACTTGGATTGAATTACACCACCCTCTGGATTTCCTGGTTCTCTACCTTGCAGATGACAGATTATGGGACTTCTCAGCCTCCAAAGTCACATGAGCCAAGTTCCATAATAAATTTTCTCATATCTATGTATCTCCTGTCAGTTCTGTTTCACTGGATAACTATGACTAATACAATACTAGTCAATTTCCTCTCTCGTTCTCTATTCCCTTTTTTTAGCTGACACATAATAATTGTACATTTTGGAGAGTACATAGTTATGTTTCAATACATATAATACATAGTGATCAGATCAGGGTAATTAGCATATCCATCATCTCAAACATTTATCATTTCTTTGTGTTGGGAACATTCAATATCTTCCTTCTAGTTATTTGAAAACTACATAACATATTATTGTTAACTATAATCATCCTACAGCACTATAGAAAACTAGAACTTGCTCCTCCTAACTAGATGTAATTTTGTGTCATTTAACACATTTCCTTAATTTCCCCTTTCCCCCTATGGTTCCCAGCTTTCAATATATTCTGCTTTACTTTTTACTTCAGTTAAATCCATATTTTTTAACTTCTACCTATGAGTGAGAACATGGGATGTTTAGCTTTCTGTTCCTGGCTTATTTCACTTAATATAAAGTACTCTAGTTCTACCTATGCTGCTGTGAATGACAGAATTTCATTCTTTCATATGACTTTATAATATTCAACTGTGTACAACCACATTTTCTTTATCCAATCATCTGCTGTTGGGCATCTAGTTTGATTCCATATCTTGGCTATTGTGAATAGTGCTGCAGTAAACATAGAGATGTAGATTTCTCTTCGATATACTTTTTCCTTTCCTTTGGATAAATGCCAAGTGGAGGAATTGCTGGATCATATGATAGTTCCATTTGTAGTTTTTAAAGAAACTTTCATACTGTTCTCTAAGCAACTGTTCTAGTTTACATTCACATCAACAGCATACAAAAGTCCTCTTTACTCCACATACTTAATTGTATTTCTTATTATATTTTTGTTAATATCCATACTAACTGTGGTGAGATATTATTTCTTTGTGGTTTTGAATTGCATTTTCCCAATGATTAGTGTTATTGAGCAATTTTTTGTATATTTGCTGGTCATTTGTATGTCTTCTTTGAAAAATATCTGTTCAGGTTATTTGCACATTTTTAAAATCTTTCCTTTTTTTCAATGAAGATATTTGAGTTTCTTCCATATTCTGGACATTAATCTTCGATCGGTTGCCTTTTTACATTGTTGATTGCTTTCTGTGCAGAAACTTTTTAATTTGATATAAATCCACTTATTATTGCTTTTATTGTCAATCTTTAAAAAAAAACTTCAACTTTTATTTTAGATACAGGGTATAGATGTGCAGATTAATCATATGGAAATTGCAATACAGATCCCATCGCCTAGGTAGTGAGCAGAGTACCTGATAGGTATTTTTTTTTTAATTTAAATTTATTTTATTTTTTTTTACCATCACCCCTACCTCCACTCTTTTAGTCCATGGTGTCTATTGTTTCCATATTTATGTCCATGTGTGCTCAATATTTAGCTCTCTACCCCAGTAATTGAGAATACGTAGTATTTAATTTCCTGTACCTTCATTACTTGCTTAGGATTACAGCCTCCAGCTCCATCCGTATTTCTGCAATGGCCATACTTTTATTATGCTTTTATGTCTGTGTAGTATTTCATGGTGTACAAACCACATTTTTTATCCAATCTACTCTTGAGCACTTGGGTTGATTCCATGTCTTTGCCATTATGAAGAGCACAACAATGAACATACCTGTGCATGTGTCATTTTGGTAGAATAATTTATTTTCTTTTGAGTATATACACAGTAATCAATCGCTTGGTCAAATGGTAGCTCTGTATTAAATTCTTTGAGAAATCTCTGGACTGCTTTCCACAGTGACTGGACTAATTTACATTCCCTCCAACAGTGTATAGAGCATTCTCTTTTCTCCACAGCCTCACCAGCATCTGCTGTTTTTTGAATTTTTAATAATAGCCATCTGACTGGTGTGAGATGGTGTCTCATTGTGGCTTTGATTTGTGTTTCTTTGATGATCAGTGATACTGAGCATTTTTTCATGTTTTTTGGCCACTTGTATATCTTTTTTTGAAAAGTGTCTGTTCATGTTCTTTGCTAACTTTTAGGGTGTTGTTTTTTCCTTGTTGATTTGTTTAATGTCTCTATAGGTTCTGGATATTAGGCCTTTGTCAGATACATAGTTTGTGAATATCTTCTCCCATTCTCTGGGTCGTCAGTTTGCTCTGTTGGTAGTTTCTTTTGTTGTGTAGAAGTTCTTTAGTTTAATTAGTTCCCACTTGTCTATTTTTGTTATTGTTGCAACTGCTTTTGGGGACTTAACTAAAATAGTTTTTGCCAAGGCCAATGTCTAGAAAAGTATTTTCTAGATTGTCTTACAGGATTTTCGTAGTGTGAGGTCTTACATTTAAATATTTAATCCATCTTGAGCTTATTTTTGAATATGGTGAAATGTAGGGGTCCAGCTTCAATCTTCTGCATATAACTAGACAGCTGTCCTATCACCATTTATTGAATAAGAACTCCTTTTTCTGTTGCTTGTTTTTGTCAGCCTTGTTGAAGATCAGATGGCTGTAGGTATGCATCTTTATTTCTGAGATTTCAATTCCATTCCATTGGTCAATATGCATGCGTTTGTAACAGTACCAAACTCTTTTGGTGACTGTGACTTGTACTATAGTTTGAAGTTGGGTGGTGGTGTTTTTTGCTTAGGATTGCTTTGTTCATTTGGGCTCTTTTGTGCTTCCATATGAATTTTAGAATACTTTTTATTTTCTCAAATTCTGTGAATAATGACTTTGGTAGTTTATAAGAAAAGCACTGAATCTGTAAATGGCTTTGGGAATTATGGCCATTTATTTGATATTGATTATTCCAATCCATGAGCATGGAATGATTTTCCATTTATTTGTGTCAGCTCTGATTGTCTTCAGTAGTATTTTGCACTTCTCCTTGTGGAGATAATTCACTTTCTTGGTTACCTGTATTCCCGGTTATTTCAGTTTCTTTGTGACTATTGGATCCCAGATATCTGTAGTGAGAGTGACCAGACCCCCGTCCATTCATGCACCCCTTCTGCAGGCACCATTCGAGGCAGGGAACAAGTTGTAGCATGTAGGCAACCCCATGCAGGGTTCCCACCTTCCTCCTCCTTTTACCTCAGTGACTACATATTTTCTCTATCCATTCCAATGTTTTCTCTCAGAAAATCTGTTCAAATCATAATGTAGTCAAAATCGCAGTCCCTTTCTGTGGGAGTGGTACTTTCCAGCTCTATTTCATGGCCATCTTGGAAAAAGTCCATGTTGCCAGTATTTTTGAGGTCTTATTCATAAAATCTTTTCCCAGATCAATGTCCTAAAGTATTTTCCTCATGTCTTATTCTAATAATTTTGTAGCTTCCATTCTTACATATAAGCCTTTGATCAATTTTGAGTTGATTTTTATGTACAGGAAAGATATGGGTTTAGTTTTATTCTTTTGCATGCTGATATCCACTTTTCTCAGTATCATTTATTAAAGAGACTCTCTTTTCCCCAGTGAGTGTTCTTGGCACCTTTGTCAAAAATCAATGGGATATAGATGTATAGATTGATTTCTGGATCCTCTGTTCTGTTGGTCTGTGTGTTTATTTTTATGTCAGTACCATGACATTTGTATTACTGTAGCTCTGTAGTAATTTTTGAAGTCAGATGGTGTGATGCCTCCAGCTTTGTTTATTTTCCTCAGTATTGCTTTGGCTATTCAGGGTCTTTTGTGGTTTCATTAAAAATTTAAGTTTTTTCTCTATTACTATGAAGAATGTCATCAATATTTCAATATTGCACTTAATCTAAAGATTGCCTTGAATAGAATGTCATTTAACACTATTAATTATTCCAATCACTGAGCAAGGTCTTTCCCTTTTTTTTGTGTCCTCTTCAATTTCATACCATGTTTTATAGTTTTCTCTGTAGAGAACTTTCAACTCCTTGGTTAAACTAATTCCTAGGCATTTCACTTATTTTTTTGTAGCTGTTTTAAATGGGGTTGCCTTTTTAATTTCTTTTTCAGTTAGTCTATTGTTTGTGCACAGAAACACTCTTGATATTTGTCTTTCGATTTTTTTATTCTGCACCTACCTAAATTTGTTTATCAGGTCTAAGAGTTTTTTGGTAGAGTCTTCAAATTTTTCTATATATATGATGATGTTGTCTGAAACAGGAGCAATGTAACTTACTATTTTCCAATGTAGATGCCTTTATTTATTTCTCTTGCCTAATTGCTCTGGCTAGGACTTCTAGTACCATGTTGAATAAGAGATGAGAGTGGACATCTTTGTCTTCTTTCAGTTCTTAGGGTAAAATATTTCAGCTTTTGCCATTTAATATGATGTTAACTGTGGATTTGCCATATATGGTCTGTTTTACATTTTTTCTATACTTAATTTGTTGAGAGTCCTCATCATAAAGGTATATTTAATTTTATCAAATGATTTTTCTGTATTTCTTGAGATGATCACATGATTTTTGTTCTTCATTCTGTTGATAAAGCATATTATGTTTATTGATTTTGTATGTTGAACCATCCTTTCATTCCTGAGATAAATCTCTCTTAATCATGGTGTTTTATCTTTTTGATATATTGTTGGATTTAGTTTGCTAGTATTTTGTTGACAAACTTTGTGTTTACATTCATCAGGAATATTGGCCTGTAGTTTTCATTTTTTGTTGTGTCATTGTCTGATTTTGATATCAGGGTTATGTTGTCCTTTTAGAATAATTTAGAAAGAGCTCCCTTCACTTCCATCTTTGGGAATAGTTTGTGAAGAATTATTATTAAGTGTTCTTTAAATGTTTGGTAGAGTTCAATAGTGAAGCCATCTGGTCCTGGATATTTTTTAGGTTTTGTTTTGTTTCAGATTCAATATCCTTACTTGTTATTGGTCTTTTCAGAAATGTGATTTGTTTGTAGAGCAATCTTGGTAGGTTGTATGTATCCAGGAATTCATTTATTTCCTCTAGTTTTTCAAATTTATTGGTATATAGTTTTTAATAATAATTTCTAATGACTCTTTGTATTTCTGTGGTATTTGTTATTTCAGTTTCTTTGGGTAGATATACCAAGGAGCATGATTACCTGATCATTGGGGAAGAGTATGCTTAGTTTTATAAGAAACTTTCAAACTGTCTTCCAATGTGACTGTACCGTTTTGCAATTTCACCAGCAAACAATGAGAGGTTTTTTGCTTTATATCTTTGCTAGAATTTGACATTATCAGTGTTTTGAATTCTTATCACCCTAGTAGGTGTGTAGTGGTATAGCATTGTTTAATTTGCAATTCTCTGATAGTATATAATATTGAGCAGTATTTTATATGCATATTTATCATGAGTATATGTTCTTTGGTGAGATATTCATTTTTTATACGATTTTTAATCAGATTGTTTATTTTCTTACTGTTGAATTTTAACAGTTCTTTATGCATTTTGAATAACAATCCTTAATCAGATACAAGTTCTGTAAAGATTTTCTTAGTGTCTGTGGCTTTTCTTCTCATTTCCTTTACAGTGTCTTTCACAGAGCAGAAGTTTTTCATTTTAATGAAGTCCATTTCATCAATTGTTTCATGGATCATGCCTTTGTTGTTGTAGCTAAAATTTATCACCAATCTCAAGTTCATTTAGAATGTTTGCTAAGTTTTCTTCTAGGAGTCTTGAATGTTTTTCACTTTATATTTAAGTGTATGATTCATTTACAATTAATTTTTGTTGACATGTAAGGTCTCTGTTTAGATTCATTGTTTTGTATGTGGATGACTATTTGTTCCAATACCATTAGTTAAAATAAAAATCTTTACTCCATTGTGCTGGCATTTGCTGTCTTGTCAAAAATAAGTTGACTGTATTTGTGTCGGTATATTTCTAGATTCTGGATTCTGTCTCATTGCATATTTGTCTGTTGTTTGGCCCATATCACACTGTCTTGATTACTTTAGCTTTACAGAAATGCCTAAACATGTATAGTGTCAGTTTTCTGCCTTCATTTTTCTCATTCAATATTGTAAATTAGGATCCTGCCACTTATGTGAAGATTCCACCTCCTATCAGATCAGCAGTGGTATTAGATTCTCTTAGGAACATGAACCCTACTGTGAACTGTACATGCAAGGTATGTAGGTTGCATGGTCCTTAGGAGTATCGAATGCCTTATGATCTGAGGTAGAGCTGAGGTGATGATTCTAGCACTAAGGAGCAGTTGGAAGTACAGATTTACATTAGCAGAGAGGTTTTGATGGCACAGAGACCATAATAAATTAATTGCTTATAGACTAATATCAAAACCCTATCAGTGATTGGCAAGTGACAATTAAGCTGTATCTGGTGGCAGGCTTTATAATGCCCGGTGAGTTGATGTACTTCAATTGTACAGATGTATTGGTGGCAGGCTTTAAGTCACAATTCGATACTTATTTTAGTCTGTGCATGGCCTGCCCATTCTTTAATTTACCACTTCCAACTGTGCCTCTTTATCACACTTTGCACTTGTCTCAGTCAATTTTGGTAAGCCCACAAGCTAACCCTAGCCAAAATGAGTAAAAAAACAAATGTCACTGGAGAGTTCTTTGAAAAGGGAGACAGGCCCAATGATGAGGCAGCAGAATACTTGAAGACTGCAAACAAAAAGAAAGCTGCATTTAAAAGAAAATACCGAGAGTTCTACTTAAATTATGAGTTCATTGCAATAGGTTACTCACATTCTCCAAGCCCACTTTGTATACTATGTGATGACCAGCTATGCGACTAAGCCATGAAAACTTCCAAATTGTTTAGCCATGTGGAAACCAAGCACCCTGCATTAAAAGACAAGCCTTTGAGCTGGGCATGAGAGCTCACACCTATAATCCCAGCATTTTGGGAATCCAAGGTGGGTGGATCACTTGAGGTCAGGAGTTCAAGACCAGCATGGCCAAAATGATGAAACTCCATCTCTCCTAAAAATACAAAATATATATATATGTATATATATAAATATATATAAGTGTGTGTGTGTGTGTGTGTGTGTGTATATATATATATATGGGTGTGGTGGTACATGCCTATAATCCCAGCTACTGGAGAGGCTGAGGCAGGAGAATAACTTGAATCTGGGAGGTGGAGGTTGCAGTGAGCCGAGATCACGCCATTGCACTCCAGCCTGTGTGACAATGAGACTCCATCTCAAAAAAAAAAAAAAAAAAAAAAAAAAAAAATCTGGAGTTTTTTGAAAAACATGAATGCAAAGAACAGAAGTAATTATTGTAGGTCATCATTTCATCAAATGTGTCTGCACTGAGAGCATTAGTTTTAGTGGCTAACCACATTGCTAAAGCTAAGAATCCCTTTACTATTGGTGAAGAGTTGATCCTGCTTGCTCCTGAGAACATTTGTCATAAACTTTTAGGAGAGGCTGCAGTTCAAAAGGTGGCACATGTTCCTCTTTTGTCTAGCAGCATGACTAGATGATTTGATGAAATAGCAGAAGATATTGAGACACAATTGTTAGAAAGGATTAGTGAGTCACCTTGGTGCACAATCCAGGCTGATGAGTCTACTGATGTTGGCAACAAAGCAACAATGCTTGTCTTTGTGTGATATGATGTTTTAGGAGGATGGGCATGAGAATATGTTGTGTGCACTTTTGTTGCCAAACGACACCACAGCTGTAGAACTATTCAAGTCTTTGAATGATTACATATCAGGAAAACTAATTTGGTCATTTTGTGTTGGTATATCATGAATGGAGTGGCTGCCATGACTGAATGGCTTTTTGGTTTCCATACTTGGGTCAAAGAGGTCACTTCTGAATGTGAGTCTACTCACTGTGGCATCCATATGGAATACTGGCTACCTGAAAAATACCACATGGACTTAATGCTGTTTTACACGATGTGATTAAAATTACCAGCCACATTAAAGTACATGCCCTTAACTCAGGTCTGTTCGTGCAGCTCTGTGAAGAAATGGACACAAAGCACACACATCCTCTTTATAGACAGAAATAAGGTGGCTTTTTAAAGGTAGATCACTGGCTAGAGCTTTTGAGTTACCAGGGCCATTTCAGAGATTTCTTTTAGAAAAACAGTTACCACTGGCAGCAAATTTCAGTGACACAGAATGGGTCACAAAACTGTTTACTTGTGTGACATATTTAACCTGCTCAACAAACTCAATCTGTCACTTCAGAGAACAACTGTGTTCAAGTTGGCAGATAAAATGGCTGCATTCAATTCCAAACTGGAATTATGGGGGTGACAAGTGAACATTGGGATTTTTGTCATATTTCAAACCTTAGCAGACATTTTTGAAAAGACTGAGCCAGGGCTTTCTTTCTCCCAGCCAGTGCATGATCATCTATCTTAGCTTTCAAAAGAGTTTCAGCATTACTCCCCAACCACGAAAGACTCCAAAACTAAGAAGGAAGGGATCCATGCTCCATCTGTGAATAAGCCAGGTGAATCGACTTTGTCTGTGCTAGAAAAGAATCAACTGTTTGAGATAGCACATGATAGTGGCCTTAAAAGTATGTTTGCAACAACTTCAAGTCTCCATAAGTTCTGAATTAAAATCAAGGGATAAAAGCACCAAAAAGCCTACTTCTACTTGCAACATCCTATCTTTCTGAAGCAGGGTTTCCTGAAGTGACCACAACCAAAATGAGATTACGGAGTACACTGGACGTAAGCAACACACTTCGGGTGTCACTGTCTCCCATCACCCCCATATAGGACTGTCTAGTTGCAGGAAAACAAGCTCAGGGCTCTCATTGGTTCTACATTATGGTGATTTGTATAATTATTTGACTATGTATTACAATTTAATAACAATAGACATAAGGTGCACAAGAAATATAATGCTCTTGAATCATCCTGAAACCATCCCCCACCAACTCTGGTCTGTGGAAAAATTGTCTTCTACTAAGTGGGTACCTGCTATCAAAAAGGTCAGGGACCACGGTTCTATGCAGTCGTTTATCTGCTTTTATACATCCGTACGTAACTTCTGGCAAAATTTGCTATTTTTTCCCCTACAGTTTTCAAAGTCACTTTCACTCTCAAATAGTGCACACCATTCAGAAATGGGGATTGAAGGTGCTTGAGAAACAGTGAAGCACTCATTCCTACGGGGTACAGACACAGTAGAAACTTTCTCAGGTTACTTATGTTAAAAAAAAAGAAAAGAAAAGAAAAGGGACTCGAACAACTACTGTATTTTATAACATATTTAAACTTAAGGTCTTTTTGCTGCATTTTAGCACGTGTGCCCAAGTCTTGGCTTAGGAGAAAATTACAAACATCTGGTTTCAGAGTAACAAGATTTGATAGTTGTTAAGGGTTGTTAGTAAAAAAGAGAAATTCTTCAGCTAGGCATCAATGTATTTTCAAAGACAGTATTGAATGTATTGTTGTAACTTGTCTTAAAGGCTTAACTGGAAAATTAAAAACATAATAGTTCTCTATTATGGATTGTGTAACTAATTATTTAATTAATCTTTTCAGCAAATTTCAGAACAAAAAAAATTTCCTAAAGGAATAGCAATAAAAGAGAAGATCAAGTGGACAATAGAGGAAGAAAAGCAAGACATTGAGGGGTGGGACGAAACACTGGCGTCACAAGTAGACAGAAATAAATTGCAGAATCTCTACTGAATAAGCCTCTGGAGATGGCAATTTAATAATAACATGCATTTTTAAACATTTAACACATAAAAACAAACATCAAAAATATTTTTAATAATAAAAGTTAGTTTGTTTCAAGATCTATTATGGCTAATGTGTAATTCTCTTACATAAATTCCTGGTCCTTATATTTTAATTAAGTTTCATTTCAATAATGATAACCTAGCAAAAACACAAATCAACAGGAAATCACGGTATGTAGTTCTTGCTTCTTTGGGTGGAGAATATGTATGTATTTTTTATATGGGGTGTGTGTGTGAGAGAGTGTGTATGTGTTTACTGATAGAAATAGTTTCATAGACTCTAATCACATAAATATAAGATCACAAATATAAATTCTGAGCTTTATATAATACGAAATGGCATGCATTTCATCTTTTCAGCAGGTGTAAAATTTTAAAGAAAATGCATATAAATATATTTTAAACTGTCTATTGATTTGAATTGTCTGGCCTGAGAGAAAGTTAGATAGATTCAGATTAAATCAAACCACACAAAGGATACTTTAAAGTACTTCTTTTCACTTTGATATTTCTCGTAACATAAAATGTGGGGAAGAAAATTAGAAATGTAAAGTAAAATCTCATTAAAAATTTCTAAGAATTGTCAACTTGCCAGCAAAATTGAAATTCATCTTGTGTATGAAAAACATGCCTTTATGATCAAGAAACTAAGATGTGCATTATGACAAAACATTATATTCAGCAAGTATATTTATTTATAAAAAATACAAAATTATATTTAGTGGTATGTAAATTTCCTTAGAACCTATACCTATTGTCTCTAGTTGTATGATATACAGGGTGATACCAATCTACAGGGAAACAATATCAAACTAAGCCAAATAAAAAAGAAAAACCGTGCATTACTGGTTGCTAAGTATTAAAGCTGATGAGATCACTTAGGAGCAGTGCACAACTCAGCTGTATCCTGACTTCCTCTTAAGTCTCAATATCTTGATATAAAAAGTATGTTCAGGCAGAGGGATCAAAATGGCTGACTAGATACAAGAAGTATGTGCCTGCTACCTGGAGAGAAATCAGAGTAAAAGTAGATACATTTTGAACAGATCATCTAAAAGAAAATGCAAGGATTCACTAGAGAAAAGGCAGAAAGTACTAGAATCAAGTAAGGAGAGGGTTTGAGGCAGCTTGCCTGGCCAGAGACTGACTGAGAGTCAAGAGAGGCTGGATATGGGAAGCTGTAAGATAGAAACTCCCAGGGCACCACACTATGAAAATGGCTTTTACAATCTTGACTATAGGAGAAACCTTCCACCCACTAGGGCCTCAGGCCTTACAAATGGAGGTGCCTAAAGATTGCACAGCGATGTTGCTCCAGAAAGGAACCCATACCATATCCCATAGGCATCTGACTCTGGATTAGCCTTAGCTGCTAGCCTTAGCTATACATTTTCAGACTGTACATACCAGGGATCCATAGACACAACTACTGCCACTGCACTACTCCAAAGAGGGAGAGGGTCCCTGAGAGGGTCCTTACCACCCTGCTGTTAAGAATGAAACCTGAGCATTTCCCACAGCTTCCTGCCCAGGTTGCTTTCCTGGGAGGGGTCTAATATGGTTTGGCTCTGTAGACCCACCCAAATCTCATCTTAAATTGTAATCTCCACGTGTTGAGGGAGAGACCTGGTAGGAGGTGACTGGATCATGGGAGCAGTTTCCCCCATGCTGTTCTTGTGATAGTGACTGAGTTCTCACAAGATCTGGTTGTTTTTGTAAGTGTGTGGCTCTTCCCCTTCACTATCTATCTCTCTCCTGCCACCTTGGGAAGAGGAATCCTACTTCCCCTTCACCTTCCACCTTGATTTTAAGTTTCCTGAAGCCTCCCCAGCCATACAGAAATGTGAGTCAATTACACTTCTTTTGTTCATTAAATTACGCAGTCTCAGATACTCTTTATAGCAGTGTGAGAACAAATGAATACAGGATCCTGCCCTCTCTGGTCCCAGGCCCAAGGTGCCATTTTGAGAGTTTAACGCTGAGCTGCACCTCACCTTTGGGCTGATCTTGGGCTGATGTAGTTGCAGCCACTGCCTAGCCAATGAAGGACAGATAGTTTTTCTCTACTTATTTTACTACATTTTATTTTAATGTATTGTTATTTTTTCTATTCAACTTCTATTTTAGGTGTAGGGGTACATATGCGGGTTCGCTACATGTGTAAATTGTGTGTTGCAGCCATTTAGCGTAGAGATAATTTTGTCACCCAGGTGATGAGCATAGTATCTTATAGGTTTTCAAACTTCACCCTCCTGCCACCCTCCACCCTCAAGTAGGTCACAATGTCTATTGTTCCCTTCTTTTGTGCCATGTGAACTCCATGTGAAACAGACTTGAGAAAAAAATTTTTTAAAAAAGGTCATTGTATAATGATAAAGGTATTAATTTAGAAAGAGGATATAACAAACCTAAGTAGATATGCAGCCAACATTGAAGAACCCAAATTCATAAAACAAAAACTACTAGACCTAAAAAACAAAGAGACAAACAGTAACACAATAATAGTATAGGAGTTAAATACTCAGCACTAGGCAGATCATTGAGACAAAATTAAACAATAAATATTGGACTTAAATTGGACTTAGACCAAATAGGCGTAATCAACAATTACAGAACATTCTACCCAACAACTACAGAACATATATTCCAACAACTACAGAACATATATTGTTTCCATCAACACGTGGAACCTTCTCTGAAATAGGCTGAATGTTAGGCCACAAAGTAAATTTTAACAAGTTTTTAAAAATCAAAAAATAATATTATATATCTTCTCAGATTGTAAAAGTTAGAAATTAGTACAAGGAAAAGCTTTGGAGGCTATACAAGTACATGCAAATTAAAAAGCATGCTCCTGAATGATCACTGGTTTAAGACAAAAATTCAGACAAAAACTATAAAACATTTTGAAATGAATGAAAATAAAAAATACAACATACCCAAATCTGTAGGATACAGCAAAAGAGGGAAGCTTATAGCATTAGATATCTCCACCAAAGAATCAAAATGTAACAAATTAATAACGTAACATTGTACCTCATGGAACTAGGCAAATAAAATCAAACTGAACCCACAGTTAGCAGAAGAAAAAAATAACAGAGATCAGAGCAGAACTAAATTATATAGAGACCAAAACAAAAATGCAAGAGATCAAGGACCCACAACTTGGTTCTTTCAAAGGATAAACAGAGTTAATAAACCACCAGTTAGACTAACCAATAAAAGAGAGAAGATTCAAATAAACACAATCAGAAATGAAAAAGGAGACATTTCAAATGATAACACACAAATACAAAAGATTATTAGAGACTATTATAAACAACTTTACACTAATAAACTAGAAATTAAGGAAATTGGTTAAGTTCCCAGAAATGTACAACATCCCAAGATTTCACCAAGAAGAAATAAAACTCCTGAACATGCCATTAATGAGAAGTGGGAATTAATTCATAATAAAACTTCTCCTTCAGGACAAAATAGATTAACAGCCAAATCCTACTAAACATTCAAAGAAGAACTAATAACAATTATTCTAAAACTATTCTAAAAATTAAGGTGGAAATAATTTTTTTCTAGCTAATTATATGAGGCCAGTATCATCTGATACCAAAACCAGACAAAAAAGGATACAACAACAAAACACGAAAACTACAGACCAACACCTTTTATGAACATAGTTGCAAAGATCCTCAACAAAATACTAGCAGATGAAATCCAGCAGTGTGTCAAAAAGATGAAATACCATGATTAGGTGGGATGTACCCCAGGAATGCAAAGACAGTTTAACATGAACAATCGATACATCACAACAACAGACTTAAAAATATAAATAATATGATCCACCCAATAGATGCAGAAAAAACATTCAATGAAATTAAGGATTAAAAAAAGTATCCAAATTGGAAAAGAGAAAGTCAAATGATATTTGATCATGGATAATATGATCTTACATCTCAAAAACCCAAAAGACTCCACCAAAGACTCTTCGATTTGATAAATGAATTAGTGAAGTTTCAGGATACAAAATTAACTTACAGCAATTATTAATGTTTCTATACATTAATAACAATCTAGCCAAAGATCCAAACAAGAAAGCAACCTCATTTACAATAGCTACCTAAAAAAATGCCTGGGAATATATTTAACAAAGGAGATGAAAGACCTTTATAAGAATAACTACAAAACACTAATGAAACAAATGGTATATGAAATACAAAAATAGAAAACTTGCCGGGCGCGGTGGCTCAAGCCTGTAATCCCAGCACTTTGGGAGGCTGAGACGGGCGGATCACGAGGTCACAAGATCAAGACCATCCTAGCTAACATGGTGAAACCCCGTCTCTACTAAAAAAATACAAAAAACTAGCCGGGCGAGGTGGCGGGCGCCTGTAGTCCCAGCTACTCGGGAGGCTGAGGCAGGAGAATGGCGTGAACCCAGGAGGCAGAGCTTGCAGTGAGCTGAGATCTGGCCACTGCACTCCAGCTCGGGCGACAGAGCAAGACTCCGTCTCAAAAAAAAAAAAAAAAAAAAAAAAAAAAAAAAAAAAAAAAAAAAAATTGAAAACCTCCCACACTCATGTGTTGGAAGAATTAATATTGTTAAAATGACTATCCTGCCCAAAGCATCCTACACATTCAATACAATCTCTATCAAAATAGTAATGCTATTTTTTACATAATTTGGAAAAATAATCTTAACTTCATATGGAAACAGGAAAGATCCCAAATAGCCAAGGAAATCCTAAGCAAAAGTAATAAAAACTGGGGTCATCACATTACTTGAGTTTAAATTATATTACAAGTAACTACAAGTAAATTACTACAAATAATCAAAACAGTGTGGTACTAGTATAAAAATAGACACATAGATCAATGAAACAGAATAGAGAACCCACAAATAAAGCCACATATCTATAACCAACTGATCGTTGACAAAGTTGACCAAAATACAGAATGGAAAAATGACACAACATTCAGCAAGTGGTACTGGAAAAATTGGATAGCCAAATGCAGAAGAGTGAAACTAGACCAATATCTTTCACTTAAGTCATATTAATGACTTAAATATAAGACATGAAACTATAAAAATCCTAAAAAGAAAACCAAGGAAAATGTCTTCTAGACATTACGCTAGACAAATAATTTATGATCAAGTCCTCAAAAGCACATGCAACAAAACCAAAAATAGACAAATGGACTTAAACTAAAAAACTTCTGCACAGAAAAACAGACCATCAACAGAGTAGAGACAATCTACAGAATGGGAAAAATATTTGCAGGCTATGCATCTAGTATTTAGAATCTGCAAGGAACTCAAATAACTCAACAAAAAAAGAAGCCCATTAAAATGTGGGCAAATGCCGGGCGCGGTGGCTCAAGTCTGTAATCCCAGCACTTTGGGAGGCCGAGACGGGCGGATCACGAGGTCAGGAGATCGAGACTATCCTGGCTAACACGGTGAAACCCCGTCTCCACTAAAAAATACAAAAAACTAGCCGGGCGAGGTGGCGGGTGTCTGTAGTCCCAGCTAC
Source organism: Macaca thibetana thibetana (assembly GCF_024542745.1). Lineage (NCBI taxonomy): Eukaryota > Metazoa > Chordata > Mammalia > Primates > Cercopithecidae > Macaca > Macaca thibetana. The sequence continues at coordinate 67,100,750 of NC_065585.1, forward strand.
TTGGGAGGCTGAGGCAGGAGAATGGCCTGAACCCGGGAGGCGGAGCTTGCAGTGACCTGAGATCCGGCCACTGCGCTCCAGCCTGGGTGACAGAGCGAGACTCCGTCTCAAAAAAAAAAAAAAAAAAAAAAAAAAGAAAGAAAGAAAAGAAAAAGTGGGCAAAATACATGAACATTTTTTAAAGGAAGACATATAAGCAGTTAAGAAACCTGAAAACATGTTCAACATCACGTCATCAAAGTATGAATAAGACCATAATAAGACACCATCTTACACCAATCAGAATGGCTATCATTAAAGTGTTTAACCACAATAGATGTTGGCAAGGATGTAAAGACAAGGGAATACTTATACACTGTTGGTAGGAATATAAATTAGTGCAACTTTTATGAAAAACAATAGGTAGAATTATCAAAGAATTAAAAATCGGACTACTTTTTTTTTTCTTTTGAGATGGAGTTTCCCTCTTTGTTGCCCAGGCTGGAGTGCAGTGGCATGATCTCGGCTCACTGCAACCTCTGCTTCCTGGGTTCAAGTGATTCTCCTGTCTCAGCCTCCTGAGTAGCTGGGATTACAGGTGCGTGCCACCATGCCTGGGTAATTTATTTTTAGTAGAGACGGGGTTTCATCATGTTGGCCAGGCTGATCTCAAACTCACTACCATTTTAACCAGCAATTCCGCTACCGGCTATTTACCTAAAGAAAAAGAAATCATTATGTCAAAAAGATACCTGCACTTGCATGTGTACTGCAGCACTACTCAAATAGTAAAGGTATGGAATCAGTGTTAAGTTTCCATCAATAGAGGATCGGTTGAAGAAAATGTATATATACACTATGAAATACTACTCAGCCATAACAAAAAATGAAATCATGTTTTGTTTTTGTTTTTGTTTTGCAGCAACATGGATAGAACTACAAACCATTATTCTAAGTGAAATAACTCAGAAATATAAAGTCAAATACCATATATTCTCACTTATAAGTGGGAGTTAAATAATGAGTACACACAGACATACAGAGTAGAATAATAGACATTGGAGTATACAAAATGAGGAAGGTGGGAGGCAGGTGAGAGTTTAAACATAACCTATTAGGTACAAAGTTCACTATTCAGGTCATCAGTTCTAAAAGCCCAGATGTCACCACTACCCCAATATATGCACATAAGAAATCTACACTTGTGCCCTCTACATATGTTAATATTATTTTTTTCTAAATAAAAAAGTATGTGTACATATCCAAGCTTAAAGTTATAATCTGTACATACACCTTAAAGTTTTGTTCTTGATATTTAAAGATAAAAAATTTAAATTTTGGCCAGATGCGTTGGCTCACACCTGTAATCCTAGCACTTTGGAAGGCTGAGGTGGGCGGATCACTTGAGGTCAGGAGTTTGAGACAAGCCGGGCCAACATGGTGAAACGCCATCTCTACTAAAAACACAAAACATTAGCCAGGTGTAGTGCTGTATGCCTCTAATCCCAGCCAGCCACATGGGAGGTTGAGACAAGAGAATCACTTGAACCCGGGAGGTGGAGATTGCAGGAAGTGGAGATCACCCCACTGCACTCCAGTCTGGGTGACAGAGTGAGCCTCCATCTAAAAATAAATAAATAAATAAGTTTTGACAATTTAGATATTAGTCACATTTTGCACAATCCATGCATTTACACGATATAGTTCAATTTTTATTATATTCATAGAGTTGTGCTATTATAAAAGAAATGATTATTTCATGATGCTTGTTAAAGCACTAAGGAAGACTGTATTAAGGAACATAACAATAGATATAAAGACCACTACAATGAATTTCTCACTGTGGGACAGAATGACAGAGCTCAACTGTGACTACAGTGTGGGTAAATGAGGATTTATATAGCCAAGGAGAAAGGTGGGGGATGGTGAATGGAAATTTGCAATAGGATATCTTAGGAGTAAGGGTGATTCTGGCTAAATTCACCTAAAAAGATTCTTGGTGAAGACAGGCCAGGGCAATCAGATATTCCCTGGGGGAAGCTGGAGGATGAAGAGCCTGATCAAATATCTAGGATAATTAGATGTTGAGGATGAAGAGGTCTTTGTTGAATTGACTTAGCTGAGTTCTTTGCAAAAACTGAATTTTATAAGAAAGTAAATAAGTGGACCTAGGGGAAGTTTCAGGAGACTGACTAAGGCGTGCTCAAGCAGAGAATTTTTGTAACTATTATGATCACAGTCATTTGAGAACATTTTCATTAATCTACCAAAAAACAAACAAACAAACAAACAAAAAAAAACTATATAAGAATCAGCAATTACTCCCCAGATCCCTAACTCACAAGCCCCTTAAGCTACCACTAGTCTACTTTCCGTCTCCATAGATTTGCTAACTCTGGAAATATCGTGCAAATTAAATTATGCAATCTGTGATGTTTTCTGACTGGTTTATTTTATGTAGCATCATGTTTTCAAGGCTCACCCATGTTGTAGCATGTATTCATAATCCATTTTTTATTTCAAAATAATATTCCAATGTATGAATATATCACATTTTATTTATTCATTCAGAGGTTGATGAACATTTTGCTCACTTCCAATCTTTGGCTACTGTAAAAATGGCACCGTAAATTATCATGTGCAAATTTTTACATGGATATGTGTTTTTATTTATTGAGTATATACCTAGAAGTGAAATTTCTGGGTCACATGGTTGTCTCACGTTTAACATTTGATGAACTGCCAAACTGTTTTCTAAAGGAGCTGCACACCTTTACATCCCCATCAGCAATTTATAGGCTTCTATTTTCTCCACATCTCAACAATGCTTGTTATAGCTTCCTTTTTCTGTACCCAATCAAATGAGGGGGAAGTACTATTTCATTGTGTTTTGCATCTTCCTAATTGCTAATGAAATTAAGTGTCATTTCATCTCTTATTGGCTAGAGATGGAGTGGGGACAGTTGCTAACTTTTCTTTGAGGGGTAATGTTGCTGTATAAGTGAGTTACTAGTCAGGAAAGATGGCCTTAGGTCTTTTGGGTTTCCTTCTCCTTGTGTGGAACTTCCACCTTATGAGTGAGCTGAGGTAAGAGGTCCTGGGGCCTAGGATTCTCAGCAGAACTTCTGTCCTATGAGAGGAGGGTGAACTGAGGAAGGGAATCTAAGATTTTTCAGCCTCTCTTGCTTGGATAGCATTCCTGCGAGATAGAGGTGAGGTTTTGATATATGGTGGCAGCTTGTCTCTTCTGGGGAAGATTTTGTAGCCCTAAACTGGGAATTGGTAGAGAGGAAAACTGTTTTCTTGGCTGCAGCAGAGCACCCATATCACTGATTTGGGAAGAAGGGAAAAGAGTGAGGGGATTATGGCTCAAATGAAAGAAGTTGCTGTTCCTATGAAGATTTGGTAGGTTTCTCTTGAATAATCATCTCCATATTTGGGGTATGTCCTTAGGAACGTTGCAATAAATGTTTGTTTGTTTTTAAAACTATTTTAAACAGTTGCAGTTATTTTACTAAAAAGAAGGTCACAGATCTCTTCACACTTCAAGTTATTCCAAACTTGCCTTTCTCAGAATATCTTGAATTTTGAAAGTCCTCCTCTGCTTTGAAAAACATGAGATTTCAAATGATTCTTTGAAAATAAATGTATAACTTGAGAAGCAATTGAGTGCAATAAATCCTACAATTTAGTGCAATAAGTCCTTCTCTCAACTGTATCCATATTCTTCTTGAATAAATGAGTTAAAAATTATATAGTGGTAGGGGAAGCCAAGGGTTGACTGGAAATAAGTGATTTTAGAAGTGAAAATATTCCCCAGCATTACCCTGGATACATTTCACATTTGAGTCATAACTTTGATAAAGTTTTTTATTTTTCTCAGAATATATAATTGCTCTTGTAAATTTAATCTATTATGTGTGTTTATTTTACCCTGAAGTTTTCCCATTGTCCTCATTATACTATTTTATGGCATCTTTCTTTCCCAAATAATTCCCATTCTAGAGTCTTTCTTCCTCTTGTTTCAGTCTTGACCATTTGATCTCTAAACCTACAATATAGCTGTGAAGCAGAAGGTTTTCAGCTTGGTTCCACTGCTTCCTGGATCCAATCTTTCTTTCTTGATGAATGTCTTCTCTTAGCCAGAGGGCATCCTCAAAGTACTCAAGAAAAAAAAATGGTATCTTTCTATATCCTTGTACCATGGAACATGTCTTAATTTTACCCATATTTTGATTAACACAATAATCAGATTGAAAGTAAGTTCCTCAGTAGGCTGATAAGCATATTGCCAGTCTAATTTGGGTATTTTGAACACGGTAATTTTTTTTCCATGTCTAGAATATTTGGAGTTTAAAAAAATCCTTTTTGCAGGATTTGAATTCAATCCTTGCTATAGCACAAGTCTTAGCAGAAGGCCTTCACTGTTGAAGTCATTTTCATCCTACCCATCCTGTTTATAAATTCCTAATTACATAAAATGTACTTCTCTATACTCCTTCCACCCTCTTCTTAAAGCTTATAATTTCACAATGGTCATGCATTTTCAATTAGTTATTTTGTTTTCTGATATTATTTTTTAAACTTTTTGCTACTTATTGAGCACTGGTCTTGGAAGATTGTCCAATTTCATACAAACCTGCTGTTTCTGAAGTCTATCCCTATGCCTCCTTTATATTTTAGCCTGACTGGTTTCCTGTGTTCAATGTATGGTAGCTGCACAGGTCAACATTCAGACAATTCATGCATATTTAACTTGGCCTCAAATTCTGGGATCAATCACGATCCTCATACTTAACAGTCATTAACAGAATTCACATAAGTAGATTGGTGGCTTACAACCAGGTTGGTTTACTATGTGACCTCATTGTGAGCTTGTAGCCAGATGTTAGTAAATAGAAACAGACTTTCATCTGTTATCAAGCTCTTGTCTTTATATCTCAATTATTCTAACTCCTATTTTCCCATCTTTAGCACCCTAATCAAAGATCCATTTTATCCTTATGCATTTAGAATTCTCCCATTGCCTAAATGACTACCCTGAAACACTTATCATCTGACAGTCTTTAATATTTATTTCCAGAACACTCAACAGTGTTTATTTTTTTTTATTTCCAGAAATACAAATGGTCCCTGACAGACAAATTTACATTTAAATTGGTAAGACCCACATAATTCACATGAGACAATTAAATAACAATTATCCTAAAGGATTGTATTACCTTGTCTATCAGTTCAAAGAAGTTCATTAAAAAAATAGAAGATTTGAACAGGGGCTGCCTCATTGTAGGAGTTAGAATTTGAGTTGGATCTAAATATCTACCATTTATTAAATAATGATGTGTCACTGTATTTAGCCATCTTATTTGTAATATTTGCAAATTTATTTCAATATATTAATTTTTGTTATTTTATACAACAGACTATCAAGTTTTAGAAACAAGTTACACTCAAATTCAGTTGGCTATTATTAACATTGTTTAATTTGGATGCAAATTCAGATCTGTCTTATTCTAAAGCCAATGACATCTTACTGAGTGACTCTACCTTTAAGATAAAAATAGGGCCAGGCGAGGTGGCTCATGCCTGTAATCCGAGCACTTTGGGAGGCTGAGGTGGGCATATCACCTGAGGTCAGGAGTTCAAGACCAGCCTGGCCAATATGGTGAAACCCAATCTCTACTAAAAATTCAAAAGTTAGCCAGGTGTGATAGCACATGCCTGTAATCCCAGCCACTCAGGAGGCTGAGGCAGGAGAATAGCTTGAACTCGGGAAGCGGAGGTTGCGGTGAGCCAAGATCGCGCCACTGCACTCCAGCCTGAGAGACAGAGCTAGACACAGTCTCTGGAAAATAAAAAAAAAAAAAAAAAAAGAAAGAAAGAAAAGAGGTAAAGAGTGGCTTTTAGACCATATGATAAAGCTTCAGTGGAAGAAGCAAAAGAGCACAAAGTAAAGGAGCATACATTAAAATGTCACGCTGCAGGCAGGTTGTGCTAAGACTGGGCACATTTCAGGATTTGAGGTTAGAGTGTTAAGGAGGTAGTAGTACTAGGGGACATTCAAAGTCGCTTGGAAGCTCGTAGGGCATGGTCGTCTGGCAATGGAATGATAGTAATAGTGGCAGCAGTAGCAGCAGTAAAGTTGCAGTAATTTATGATTCTGCTGTGTCTACAAAGTATGCAACTGAGAAAGTACTATCCCTTCAGAGCTCACCTCACTTTTAAGTGCCCTAAAACTACTAAGGTAAATGTAATTTTGGGGTTTCTATAACATTGCAGAAGCATTGTGTCAATAATCTCTATTCAATTTTATCACACATATTTTCCTGATTCATGCAATTCCTAAAGCAGGGCACAAAGGCTTTTATTCTGTTATTTCAGACAAAAGTTTAAAATGCAAAAGCTAGTATGAGAGGTAACGATTGTGAAATCAATGACAGATGTCTTCTTGTTTTGAAAAATACATAAATAGGAACTTAAGTGGGGAGAAGAGGTCATTAGTAAGAGGCTAGGGATGTGTACAAAAATGTCAGCCCTACCTTGCATTTGGCCTTATACCAAAGTCTCTTGATTTGTTCTGAGGTAACTTGTGAAATAACTACATACATTTGACCAGATACCTAATGCGGGTACCACTCTTTAAGGGTGAATGTTTTATCTTTTTTGCCCTCACTACACAATTAAATTTTACCATTATAATTATCAATTTGGTCGCTCTAAAGGAATTATGTTAACTTTGTATTTTAATGATGATAGTGAATGACTCATTTGACAAATGTTAAGCATATATTAAAGAGTAAGGTTATTGTAATTACTTCCTTATACTAAATACCTACAAAGAAACAAACATACTAAATTTGGCTGTTAATTTATATTCTTTTTTTTTTTTTTTTAAGGAATTAGTGAAGTACTGAACCAGGCATGGTTAAGGACAATATGAGGACTTTTTTGTCTCCTATTGTGTCATCCAGTCTTCCATCTGGACACAAAGGTGAGGTGATGTTTCTGGAGAAATATGATATCCCTTAATGCTCTGAGTATTTCTTTGCATCTAGTCTAATGTACTAATTGCAGGGAATCCTCAGTCTCTGTGTGCATTCATTATACTTGTCCAGGAGCGATGGCTCACACCTGCAGGCTTTTGCAGGCTGACGCAGGAGGATTGCTTGACCCTGGGAGTTTGAGGCCTGCCTGGGCACATAGTGAGACCTATGTTTCTGAAGAAACAAACAAACAAAAAAAGAAATAAAAGAGGGATGACCAAGATGGCTGACTAGAAGCAGCTAGTGTGCATGGTTTACGTGGAAAGGAATGAAAGAGGGAGTAAATACACCTTCAACTGAAACATCCAGGTACTCACACTGGGACTAATCAAGAGAACAACTTGAAGAAAACCCAGACAGGATGAAGGCCTGCCCAGGAGCAACATAGAGCTAGGGGAACCTATTCTGCTCAGAAAAGTGGTGAGTGAATGTGTGACCCTGGGAAACCATGTTTCTCCCATGAATCTTTGCAACTCTTGGGTCAGGAGATCTTTTTGTGAACCCACTCCAACAGGGCTTTCAGTCCGACAGAGCTACATGGAGTTTCTGCAGAGCAGCCACTCAGGCACACACGGAAACCCTGAAGCCTTAGATACCGGGGCTATCTGGCAAAAGTAACTGTAGCTCCTGCAAAGTGGGAGGCTAGTTGCCTGCCTGTAAATACCCCTAGGAAAGAGGCTGAATCCAGCGGGCTGAGCAGAGACAACCTGCTGGCCCCACTTCCTTAGCACCAGACAGGGTAAGATCCATTGGCTTGGAATTCCTGCCCGCCACCAATAGCAACATTGTACCTCCTTAAGAAGGTGCTCCTGGGGTGAGGGGCGGGCCACCATCATTGCTGCTCCAGCAGCTTAGCTACTGCAGCCTTCAGGCTTTGGATTGTCTGAACCGACTAGCGATGAAAGGGATCCCCCGGCACACAGCTAGCTGCTCTATCAAAATGTGGCCGGATTGTTGCTTTAAGAGGGTGCTGGATCGCGTTCCTCCTCACTGGGCGGGACCTCCAAACTGGGGTCCGTAGCCACCCCTGCTGGTGTTCTCCAGCCAACAAACATTTGAATTCTCCATGGGATAGCGCTCCCAGATGGAGGGGCAAGCCATCATCTTTGCTCTTTGGGCAACATAGCCATTTCAGCCTTCAGCCATTGGAGAGTCCAGGCCAACCAGGAGCAGATGGGATCCCTCAGCATAGCATAACAGCTCTACCAAAATATGGACAGGCTGATTCTTTTTTTTTTTTCTTTTTTATTATACTTTAAGTTCTAGGGTACATGTGCACAACGTGCAGGTTTGTTACATATGTATACTTGTGCCATGTTGGTGTGCTGCACCCATCAACTTGTCAGCTCCCATCAACTCATCATTTACATCAGGTATAACTCCCAATGCCATCCCTCCTGCCTGCCCCCTCCCCATAATAGGCCCCGGTGTGTGATGTTCCCCTTCCCGAGTCCAAGTGATCTCATTGTTCAATTCCCACCTATGAGTGAGAACATGCAGTGATTGGTTTTCTGTTCTTGCCATAGTTTGCTGAGAATGATGGTTTCCAGCTGCATCCATGTCCCTACAAAGGACACAAACTCATCCTTTTTTATGGCTGCATAGTATTCCATGGTGTATATGTGCCACATTTTCTTAATTCCAGTCTCTTACTGATGGACATTTGGGTTGATTCCAAGTCTTTGCTATTGTGAATAGTGCCACAATGAACATACAAATGCATGTGTCTTTATAGCAGCATGATTTATAATCCTTTGGGTATATACCCAGTAATGGGATGGCTGGGTCATATGGTACTTCTAGTTTCTAGATCCTTGAGGAATCGCCATACTGTTTTCCATAATGGTTGAACTAGTTAACAATCCCACCAACAGTGTAAAAGTGTTCCTATTTCTCCACATCCTCTCCAGCACCTGTTGTTTCCTGACTTTTAATGATTGCCATTCTAACTGGTGTGAGATGGTATCTCATTGTGGTTTTGATTTGCATTTCTCTGATGGCCAGTGATGATGAGCATTTTTTCATGTGTCTGTTGGCTGTATGCATGTCTTCTTTTGAGAAATGTCTGTTCATATCCTTTGCCCACTTTTTGATAGGGTTGTTTGTTTTTTTCTCATAAATTTGTTTGAGTTCTTTGTAGGTTCTGGATATTAGCCCTTTGTCAGATGAGTAGACTGCAAAAATTTTCTCCCATTCTGTAGGTTGCCTGTTCACTCTGATGGTAGTTTCTTTTGCTGTGCAGAAGTTCTTTAGTTTAATTAGATCCCATTTGTCAATTTTGGCTTTTGTTGTCGTTGTTTTTGGTGTTTTAGACATGAAGTCCTTGCCCATGCCTATGTCTTGAATGGTATTACCTAGGTTTTATTCTGGGGTTTTTATGGTTTTAGGTCTAACATTTAATTCTCTAATCCATCTTGAATTAATTTTCATATAAGGAGTAAGGAAAGGATCCAGTTTCAGCTTTTTGCTTATGGCTAGCCAATTTTCCCAGCACCATTTATTAAATAAGGAATCCTTTCCCCATTTCTTGTTTTTCTCAGGTCTGTCAAAGATCAGATGGCTGTAGATGTGTGGTATTATTTCTGAGGGCTCTGTTCTGTTCCATTGGTCTATATCTCTGGTTTGGTACCAGTACCATGCTGTTTTGGATACTGTAGCCTTGTAGTCAGGTGGCGTGATGCCTCCAGCTTTGTTCTTTTGACTTAGAATTGTCTTGGAGATACGGGCTCTTTTTTGGTTCCATATGAACTTTAAAGCAGGTTTTTCCAATTCTGTGAAGAAAGTCATTGGTTGCTTGATGGGAATGGCATTGAATCTATAAAGTACCTTGGGCAGTATGGCCATTTTCACGATATTGATTCTTCCTATCCATGAGCATGGTATGTTCTTCCATTTGTTTGTGTCCTCTTTTATTTCACTGAGCAGTGGTTTGTAGTTCTCCTTGAAGAGGTCCTTTACATCCCTTGTAAGTTGGATTCCTAGGTATTTTATTCTCTTTGAAGCAATTGTGAATGGAAGTTCATTCATGATTTGGCTCTCTGTTTGTCTATTACTGGTGTATAAGAATGCTTGTGATTTTTGCAAATTAATTTTGTATCCTGAGACTTTGCTGAAGTTGCTTATCAGCTTAAGGAGATTTTGGGTGAGATGATGGAATTTTCGAAATATACAATCATATCATCTGCAAACATGGACAATTTGACTTCTTCTTTTCCTAACTGAATACCCTTGATTTCTTTCTCTTGCCCAATTGCCCTAGCCAGAATTTCCAACACTATGTTGAATAGGAGTGGTGAGAGAGGGCATCCCTGTCTTGTGCCAGTTTTCAGAAGGAATGCTTCCAGTTTTTACCCATTCAGTATGATACTGGCTGTGGGTTTGTCATTAATAGTTCTTATTATTTTGAGATAGGTTCCATCAATACTGAATTTATTGAGAGTTTTTAGCATGAAGGGCAGTTGAATTTTGTCAAAAGCCTTTTCTGCATCGATTGAGATAATCATGTGGTTTTTGTCTTTGGTTCTGTTTATATGCTGGATTATGTTTATTGATTTGCGAATGTTGAACCAGCCTTGCATCCCAGGGATGAAGCCCACTTGATCATGGTGGATAAGCTTTTTGATGTGCTGCTGGATTCGGTTTGCCAGTATTTTATTGAGGATTTTTGGATCGATGTTCATCAGGGATATTGGTCTAAAATTCTCTTTTTTTGTGTGTGTGTCTCTGCCAGGCTTTGGTATCAGGATGATGTTGGCCTCATAAAATGAGTTAGAGAGGATTCCCTCTTTTTCTATTGATTGGAATAGTTTCAGAAGGAATGGTACCAGCTCCTCCTTGTATCTCCGGTAGAATTCTGCTGTGAATCCGTCTGGTTCTGGACTTTTTTTGGTTGGTAGGCTATTAATTACTGCCTCAATTTCAGAGCCTGCTATTGGCCTATTCAGATATTCAACTTTTTCCTGGTTTAGTCTTGGAAGAGTGTAAGTGTACAGGAAATTATCCATTTCTTCTAGGTTTTGTAGTTTATTTGCGTAGAGGTGTTTATAGTATTCTCTGATGGTAATTTGTATTTCTGTGGTGTCGGTGGTGATATCCCCTTTATCATTTTTAATTGCGTCTATTTGATTCTTCTCTCTTTTCTTCTTTATTAGTCTTGCTAGCGGTCTATCATTTTTGTTGATCTTTTCAAAAAACCAACTCCTGGATTCATTGATTTTTTGGAGGGTTTTTTGTGTCTCTATCTCCTTCAGTTCTGCTCTGATCTTAGTTATTCCTTGCCTTCTGCTACCTTTTGAATGTGTTTACTCTTGCTTCTCTAGTTATTTTAATTGTGATGTTAGGGTGTCAATTTTAGATCTTTCCAGCTTTCTCTTGTGGGCATTTAGTGCTATAAATTTCCCTCTACACACTGCTTTAAATGTGTCCCAGAGATTCTGGTATGTTGTATCTTTGTTCTCTTTGGTTTCAAAGAGCATCTTTATTTCTGCCTTCATTTTGTTATGTACCCAGTAGTCATTCAGGAGCAGGTTGTTCAGTTTCTATGTAGTTTAGCAGTTTTGATTGAGTTTCTTAATCCTGAGTTCTAGTTTGATTGCACTGTGGTCTGAGAGACAGTTTGTTATAATTTGTATTCTTTTACATTTGCTGAGGAGTGCTTTACTTCCAACTATGTGGTCAATTTTGGAATAAGTGCGATGTGGTGCTGAGAAGAATGTATATTCTGTTGATTTGGGGTGGAGAGTTCTATAGATGTCTCTACTTCTGCTTGGTGCAGAGTTGAGTTCAATACCTGGATATCCTTGTTAACTTTCTGTCTTGTTGATCTGTCTAATGTTGACAGCGGGGTGTTGAAGTCTCCCATTATTATTGTATGGGAGTATAAGTCTCTTTGTAAGTCTCTAAGGACTTGCTTTATGAATCTGGGTGCTCCTGTATTGGGCGCATATATATTTAGGATAGTTAGCTCTTCCTGTTGAATTGATCCCTTTACCATTATGTAATGGTCTTCTTTGTCTCTTTTGATCTTTGATGGTTTAAAGTCTGTTTTATCAGAAACTAGGATTGCAACCCCTGCTTTTTTTGTGCTTCATTTGCTTGGTAGATCTTCCTCCATCCCTTTATTTTCAGCCTGTGTGTGTCTCTGCATGTGAGATGGGTCTCCTGAATACAGCAAACTGATGGGTCTTGACTCTTTATCCAATTTACCAGTCTGTGTCTTCTAATTGGACCATTTAGTCCATTTACATTTGAGGTTAAGATTGTTATGTGTGAACTTGATCCTGTCATTGTGATATTAGCTGGTTATTTTGCTCGTTAGTTGATGCAGTTTCTTCGTAGCCTCGATGGTCTTTACATTTTGGCATGTTTTTGCAATGGCTGGTACCGGTTGTTCCTTTCCATGTTGAGTGCTTCCTTCAGGATCTCTTGTAGGGCAGGCCTGGTGGTGACAAAATCTCTAAGCATTTGCTTGTCTGTAAAGGATTTTATTTCTCCTTCACTTATGAATCTTAGTTTGGCTGGATATGAAATTCTGGGTTGAAAAGTCTTTTCTTTAAGAATGTTGAATATTGGCCCCCACTCTCTTCTGGCTTGGAGAGTTTCTACTGAGAGATCTGCTGTTAGTCTGATGGGCTTCCCTTTGTGGGTAACCCGACCTTTCTCTCTGGCTGCCCTTAAGATTTTTTCCTTTATTTCAACTTTGGTGAATCTGGCAATTATGTGTCTTGGAGTTGCTCTTCTTGAGGAGTATCTTTGTGGCATTCTTTGTATTTCCTGAATTTGAATGTTGGCCTGCCTTACTAAGTTGGGGAATTTCTCCTGGATGATATCCTGAAGAGTGTTTTCCAACTTGGTTCCATTTTCCCCCTCACTTTCAGGCACACCAATCAGATATAGATTTGGTCTTTTCACATAATCCCATATTTCTTGGAGGCTTTGTTCATTTCTTTTTCTTTTTTTTTTCTCTAGACTTCTCTTCTCACTTCATTTCATTCATTTGATCTTAAATCATTGATACTCTTTCTTCCCGTTGATCGAGTCGGTTACTGAAGCTTGTGCATTTGTCACGTATTTCTCGTGTCATGGTTTTTATCGCTGTCAGTTTATTTATGGCCTTCTCTGCATTGATTATTCTAGTTATCCATTCTTCCATTATTTTTTCAAGATTTTTAGTTTCTTTGCGCTGGGTACGTAGATCCTCCTTTAGCTCTAAGAAGTTTGATCGACTGAAGCTTTCTCATCCCAACTCATCAAAGTCATTCTCCATCCAGCTTTGATTCATTGCTGGTGATGAGCTGCATTTCTTTGGAGGGGGAGATGTGCTCTGAATTTTTGAATTTCCAGCTTTTCTGCCCTACTTTTCCCCCATATTTGTGGTTTTATCTGCCTTTGGTCTTTGATACTGGTGACATACTGATGGGGTTTTGGTGTGGGTGTCCTTTCTGTTTGTTAGTTTTCCTTCTAACAGTCAGGACCCTCAGCTGTAGGTCTGTTGGAGATTGCTTGAGGTCCACTCCAGACACTGTTTGCCTGGGTATCAGCAGCAAAGGCTGCAGAAGATAGAATATTGCTGAACAGCGAGTGCTGCTGTCTGATTCTTGCTCTGGAAGCTTCATCTCAGGGGTGTACCCTACCGTGTGAAGTGTGAGGTGTTGTTCTGCATCTAGTGGGGGATGTCTCCCAGTTAGCCTGGTCAGGGGTCTGGGACCCACTTGAGCAGGCAGTCTATCTGTTCTCAGATCTCAACCTCCATGCTGGGCGATCCACTGCTCTCTTCAAAGTTGTCAGACAGCTGTCAGACTCCACCCAGAGGTGGAGTCTACAGAGACAGGCAGATCTCCTTGAGCTGTGGTGGGCTCCACCCAGTTCGAGCTTCACAGAGGCTTTGTTTACCTACTTAAGCCTCAGCAATGGCGGGCACCCCTCCCCCAGCCTTGCTACTGCCTTGCAGTTAGATCTCAGACTGCTGTGCTAGCAATGAGGGAGGCTCCATGGGCGTGGGACCCTCTGGGCCAGGTGTGGGATATAATCTCCAGGTGTGCCGTTTGCTAAGACCCTTGGTAAAGCGCAGTAATAGGGTGTGAGTTACCCGATTTTCCAGGTGTTGTGTGTCTCAGTTTCCCTTGGCTAGGAAAAGGGATTCCTTTCCCCCTTGTGCTTCCCAGGTGAGGTGATGTCTCGCCCTGCTTCAGCTGTAGCTGGTCGGGCTGCACCAGCTGACCAGCACCAATTGTCTGGCACTCCCCAGTGAGAAGAAGCCGGTACCTCAGTTGAAAATGCAGAAATTACCCGTCCTCTATGTCGCTCACACTGGGAGCTGGAGGCTGGAGTTGTTCCTATTCGGCCATCTTGCTTGCATCCCCGGCCAGGCTGATTCTTAAAGCAGGTTCCCAATCCTATTTATCTTTCCTGGGTAGGGCCTCCTACCCCTCCCTCTGAATGCCCACCCCTCCCTCTGAATTCCAAAAGCTGGGTTGGCCAAATTGCCCAAACAGCAAAGATAGTGCCACCCCTGTACCAGTTGACAGAGATTTGAATTATTTCAGTGATGGAGTTCCAAGAGGGAGGGGTGGGCACTATCTTTGCTGTTTGGGCAATTTGGCCAATCCAGCTTTTGGAATTCAGAGTATCTGAGGTAGCCAGGGTCTGAAGTGAACCCCCAGTACAGCACAGCTGCTTTACCAAAATATGGCCCAATGGCTTTTTAAAGTAGGCCCCAAACCTGTTTCTCTTCACTGGGTTAGATCTCCTAACCAGAGTCTCCAGCCACCACCTACAGGTGCCTTTGACCTGAACAGGCCCATATCTCCCTGGGACAAAGCTCCCAGAGGGAGGGTAAGGTCACCACTTTTGCTGTTTCTCAGCCTTCACTGGAGATACCTCCTGATACTAGAAAATATGAGATGGCTAGGGACTGCAGCAGGTCCCAGCATAATGTAGTAGCCCTACAGAAAAGGGGACAGAACTGTTACGTGGGTGCCCATTCCCATGTCTCCTCACCATGCAGGTCCCCCATGTCTGAGTCTTGAGCCATCCCCCAGTGCCAGAGATACCAAACCTGAAGCAACTTGGCAAGGCCCTGTTCAAAGCCTCCAGGGACAATTAAAAGCCTCTCTGCTATGGCCTCTGCAACAGAACTGCTCTTCCCACCCTCAGGCTAATGAAGGAGTTTTATCTGAAAATAATCTTATTTCTGATTTACTTAGGAAGCTTAGTTTGACTGCACATGAAGTTCTTGGTTGAAAATTTTTTCTTTAAGATGCTATCCCTATTCACACCTCCAACAAGTTGTACATGACCCGAGGAAAGGAGGCCAGTCTACCTTCCATGGGTCCCACCCAATCTTCCCTGCAATACCGTACTACTCATCACCAAACAGGGAACTCCTGTCTTGGGCACACAGCACAGACCCTCCGTCCTGGGCTGATTGCACTTAGTTATTACTGTCCTGTACCTCTCGGGGTTGGAGTCCCCAGGAGGAAAGCAAACAACACTTGACCACAACCACTACGAAGGTCTCTTCCTCTGCTGTCTCCAAGTTGGAGAAGGAACATAAACACTGAGTTTTCCCCAGAGCTGCAGTGGACAGCACAGGAGTGCCAAGTTATGATCTATAGCCAGCACTCAAGGGGAGAAAAAACTACACTTTCAAAGCATTATGAGGGGAAATGGCTACAACTGTGAGGAAACATAAAGGAGCCACACAACTGAGCAAGAGTCAAACAACTGACCAATAATTCTAAGTGCCGTCTACTGGATCACACACCAAAGCTTCAACACCAAAAAATACCTCACTAACATAACCCCCGCTGAAACCAGAGACAAGACATTAGCTTCAAATAAAGACCTCACACAAAGCCTCGAATTGGTAAAGACATCCAGAAAAGAAGTCTGTCAGCTGTACTCAATCTACATTGCAGTTAAAGGAACGTGCTCACACAGAAATCAGAAAGAACCAATGTGAGAACTCTAGTAACTCAAATGGCCAGTGTCACATGTCCCCCGAATAATGGCACCAGTTCTCCAACAAGAGTTCTTCACCAGGCTGAACTGGCTAGAATGACAGCAATAGAATTCAAAATATGAATAAGAGTGAAGAGCATTGAGATTCAGGAGGATGGAAAAACACAAGCAAAATAAAAATCATAATATAGCAACATAGCAGCTGAGGATGAAAAAGCCAGCATAAAAAAGGTTCTGACAGAGCTGAAAAACACAATACAAGAATTTCACAATGCAATCACAAGTATTGGCAGCAAGGTAGACCATGCCATGCATAGGAAAGCATCTCAGAAAGTGAAGACTGATATAAATGAAATAGAACAGTCAGACAAAAATAAAGAAAAAAAAAAAAAAAAAAAAAGGAATGAGCAAAACCTCCAAGAAGTATGTGGTTATATAAAAAGGCAATGTCTATGAATCTTTGGCATCCCTGAAAAGGAGGGGAAGAAAGCGAGCAACGTGGAAAACATATTTCAGGACATAATTCATAAAAATGTCCCCAACTTTGCTAGAGAGGCCAACATTGAAATTCAGGAAATACAGACAACTCTTACAAGATTCTATACAGGAAGATCATTTCCAAGACATGTAACCTTCAGATTTTCCAAGGTCAAAATGAAAGAAAGAATGCTAAGGCAGATAGAAAGGGCAAGTTAGCTACAACGTTATCCCCATCAGACTAAGAGTGGACCTCTCAGCTGAAACCCTGCAAGCCAGAAGAGATTGGGGGCCTATATTCAACATTCTTAGAAGAAAACATTTTCAACAAAGAACTTCATGTGCAGCAAAACCAAGCTTCCTAAGTAAATCAGAAATAAGATTCTTTTCAGATAAAACAAATATTGACGAAATTCATTATCACCAGACCTGACGTACAAAAGATCCTGAAAGAAGCACTAAATATAGAAAGGAAAGCTAACACAAAATCACACTTAAACACACAAACCAGTGACACTATAAATACTATTTTTGAATGTAAATGGACTAAATGCCCCAGTTAAAAGTCACAGAGTGGCAAACTCAATACTAACATTTAGCCCCAGTTAAAAGGCACAGAGTGGCAAGCTGTTTAAAAAACCTACACCAAAGGAGTATGCTATCTTCAAAAGACCATTTCACATGTAATGACACTCATACACTGAAAATGAGGGGGTGGAGGAAAATCTACCAAGTGAATGGAGAACAGAAAAAAGCAGAGGTTGCAATCCTAATTTCAGGCAAAATAGACTTTAAGCCAACAAAGATAAAAAACGACAAAGAAGAACATTATATAGTGGTAAAGAGTTCAATTCAACAAGAAGACACAATTATCCTAAATATATATACACCCAACACTGGAGCACCCAGATTCATAAAACAACTTCTTAGAGACCTACAATGAGATGTGAACTCCCACATAATAATAGTGGGAGACTTAAACACTCAACTGACATTGTTTGACAGATCATCAAAGCAGGAAATTAACAAAAATACTCAAAACCTGAACTTAATATTGTATCAAATAGATCTGATAAACCTCTGCAGAACTCCGACCCCAAAACAAAAGAATACAAGTTTTTCTTATTGCCAGGTGGCACATACTCTAAAATTAACCACATAATCAAACATAAAACAATCCTCAGACAATTCAAAAAACCGAAGTCATAGGAAAAATACTACTGGATAATAGAACAATAAAAATAGAACTCAAGACTAAGAAAATTTCTCAAAACCACATAATTACATGGAAATTAAACAACATGCTCCTTAATGAGTTTTTGGTAAATAAGAACATTGAAGCAGAAATCCAGAAGTTCTTTAAAACTAATAAGAACAAAAATACAACATATTATAATCTCTGGCACACAGCTAAGCATGTTAAGATGGAAATTCATAGCACTAAGGGCCCACATCAAAAAGTTATAATGATCTCAAATTAACAACCTGATAAAGAATTAGAGAGTCAAGAACAAATCAACTCCAAAGCTAGCACAAGACAGGAAATAATCAAAATCAAAGCTGAACTAAAGGAAATTGAGACACAAAAAACCATTCAAAGCATTAACAAATTCAGGAACTTGATTTTTAGAAAAATTAATAAAATCAATAGGCCACTAGCTAGACAAATAAAGATGGAAGGAGAGAAGATACAAATGCACACAATTAGAAATGGTGAAAGGGATGTTACCAGTGACTCCACAGAAATAGATATAACCATCAGAAACTTCTATGAACACCTTTATGTACATAAACTAGAAAACCTAGAAGAGGTGGATAAATTCCTAGACACACACATCCTCTAAAGATTGAGCCAGGAAGAAATTCATTTCCTGAACAGAACAAGGTTGAGCTATTAAATTGAATCAATAATAAAGAGCCTACCAACCAAAAAGAAAAACTATCCTGGAACTAGATGGATTCATCACTGAATTCTACTATATGTACGAAAAATAGCTGCTAACATTCCTACTGAAAATTTTCAAAAAATATGAGGAGGAAAATGTCTGCCCTAACTGATTCTATGAGACCACCCTCATAATGGTCATCTGGAAGTAACTAATTTACCAAAACCTGGCATGCTTACAACACAAAAAGAGAAAACCTCAAGCCTATATCCTTAATGAACATTGATGCAAAATTCCTCAACATAATACTTCCAAACTGAATTCAGCAGCACATACAGGCAGAGGTTGGAACAGTTTGGAGGGCTCAGAAGAAGACAGAAAGATTTGAGACAGTTTGGAACTTCCTAGAGACTTGTTGAATGACCTTAACCAAAATACTGATATTGATATGGACGATAAAGTCTAGGCTGAGGTGGTCTCAGATGGAGATGAAGAACTTCTTGGCAACAGGCCCAAATATGACTCTTGTTATGCTTTAGAAAGAGATTGGTGGTATTTTGCCCCTGCCCTAGTGACCTGTGAAACTTTGAACTTGAGAGAAATGATTTAGGGTATCTGGTGGTAGAAATTTCTAAGTGACAAAGCATTCCACAATAAACAGAGCATAAAAGTTTGGAAAATTTGAAGCCTGATGATAGGATAGGAAAAAAAAAAAAAAAAAGAAAAAGAAAAGAAAAATTCTGGAGAGAAATTCAAGCCTGCTGCAGAAATTTGCATAAGTAACGAGGAGCTAAATGTTAGTCACCAAGACAATGGAGAAAATGTCTCCAGGGTATGTCAGAGACCTTCAAGACAGCTCCTCCCACCACAGGCCCAGAGGCCTAGGAGGAAAACATGTTTTCATGGGCTGAGTCCAGGACCCTCCTGCTCTCATTGTCCTCCTGCTCTGGACAATGGTACCTTGCATCCCAGTTGCTTCAGCTCCATCTGTGGCTAAAAGGGCCAAGTTACACTTTAGGCCATTGTTTCAGAGGGTGCAAGCCCTAAGCCTTGGCAGCTACCATGTGGTGGTGAGCCTGTGGGTGCAAGTAAGTCAAGAATTGAGTTTTGGAAACCTCCACCAAGATTTCAGAAGATGTATGGTAATACCTGGATGTCCAGGCAGAAGTATGCTGAAGGGAAGAGCTCTCATGCAGAACGTCTGCTAGGGCAGTGCATAAGGGAAATGTGGAGTTGGAGCCCCCACACAGAGTCCATACTGGGGAACTGCCTAGTGGAGCTGTGAGAACAGGGCCACTATCCTCCAGACCCCAGAGTGGTAGATTCACCAACAGCTTGCACTATGTGCCTGGAAAAGGCACACACTCAATACCAGCTTGTGAAAGCAGTCAGGAGGAGAGCTATACACCCTGCAAAGCCACAGGGGTGGAGCTGCCCAAGGCCTCTACCTCCTGTTGTATCAGCGTGACCTGGATGTGAGACATAAAGTCAAAGGAGATCATTTTGGAACTTTAAGGTTTAATGACTGCCATATTGGATTTTGAACTTGCATGGGGCCTGTATCCCCTTTGTTTTGGCTAATTTCTCCCATTTGGAATGGGCGTATTTACCCAATGCCTGTAGCCACAGTGTACCTAGGAAGTAACTAACTTGCTTTCAATTTTACAGTATCATAAGCGGAAGGGATTTGCCATGTCTCAGATGAGACTTTGGACTTGATATTTTGGGTTAATGCTGGAATGAGCTAACACTTTGGGGGACTGTTGGAAAGACATGATTGGTTTTGAAATGTGAGGATGTGCGATTTGGGAGGGGCCAGGGTGGAATGGAATGGTATGGTTTGGCTGTGTTCCCACTCAAATCTCATCTTGAATTGTACATGGGAATCATGATGCCAATGTGTCATGGGAGGGATATGGTGGGAGGTAATTGAATTATGGAGGCAGTTACCCCTATGCTGCTGTTCTTGTGATAGTGAGTGAGTTCTCACAAGATCTGATGGTTTTATAAGGGGCTTTTCTCCCTTTGCTTGTCATTTCTCTTTCCTGCTGTCATGTGAAAAAGGATGTGTTTGCTTCCTCTTCCACCCCACCAAGATTGCAAGTTTCCTGAGGCCTCTCAAGCCCTGAAGAACTGTGTGCCAATTAAAACTCTATACTTAATAGATTACCCTATCTTGGGCAGTTCTTTATAGCAGCATGAGAATGAATTAATACAATGCAGAAAAGGCTTTCAGTAAAATTAAATATCTTTAATGTTAAGAAATCTCAATAAATTAGGTATTATAGGAACTTACCTCAAAATAATAAGAGCCATTTATGACAAATCCACAGTCAACAACATACTAAATGGGCAAAACCTGGAAACATTCTCCTTGAAAACCAGCACAAGACAAAGATGCACTCTATCATCACTTTTATTCAATAAAGTGTCAAAAGTCTTAGCTGAAGCAATCAGGCAAGTGAAAGAAATAAGGGGAATCTAAATAGAAAGAGAAGAAATCAAACTATCCCTGATTGCAGACATCATGATTCTATATTTAGAAAACCCAATAGTCGCAGCTCAAAAGCTCCTTCAACCAACAAGCAACTTCAGTTCAGTAAAGCTTCAGGATACAAAATCAATGTATCCTGAAAAATCACCAATGTATCCTGAAAAAATCACCAGCATTCCTATACACCAAAAACAGCCAAACTGTGAGCCACATCAGGAACACAATCCCATCACAATTGCCACAAAAAGAATAAAATACCTAGGAATACAGCTAACCAAGGCAGTGAAAAATCGCTACAAAGAGAATTACAAAACACTCTTCAAAAAAATCAGAAAAGACACACATAAAGAAGAAAACACCCCATGTTAATGGATATGAAGAATCAGTATCATTAAAATACCCATACTTCCCAAAGTACTTTATGGATTCAAAGCTATTCTTATGAAATTACCAATGACATTCTTCATAGAACTAGAAAAAATATTTTAAAATTCATATGGGACCAAAAAAGAGCCTGCATACACAAGATAATCCTAAGGAAAAAGAACAAAGCTGGATGCATCACATTAGCCCACTTCAAACTATACTACAGGGCTACAGTATCCAAAACAGCATGGTACTTGTACAAAAACAGGCACATAAACCAATAAAACAGAATAGAGACCCCAGAAATAAAACTGCACATCTATGACCATCTGATCTTTGACAAAGCTGACAAAAACAAGCAATGGGAAAAAATCCATATTCAATAAATTCTGCTGTGATAACTGGCTAACCATATGCAGAAGATTAAACCTGGACCTTTTTCTTATACCATATACAAAAATAAACTTGAGATGAATTACAGACTTAAACATAAAACTCAAAATTGTAAAAACCCTGGAAGACAATCTAGGCAACACCATCATGGACATAAGAATGGGTAATGATTTCTTGACAAAGACACAAAAAGCAATCACAATAAAAGCAAAAGCTGACAACTGAAATCTAATCTTAAGAGCTTCTGCATAACAAAAGAAACTATCAACAGAGTAAACAGACAAACTACAGAATGGGAGAAAATATTTGCAAACTGTGCATCTGACAAATGTCCAATATATGACATTAACAAGGAACTGAATCAAATTTACAAGAGCAACACAAACAGTCCCATTAAAAAGTGAGGAAAGGACATGAGCAGACACTTCTCAAAAGAAGACATACATATGAAACATATGAAACGTATGAACAAGCATATGAAAGAAAGCTCAATATCACTGAACATTAGAAAAATGCAAATCAAAACCATAATAATATACCATCTCATACCTGTCAGAATGGCTATTGTTAAAAAGTAAAAAAATAACAGGTGCTGGTGTGGTTGTGGAGAAAAGGGAACACTTATACACTGTTGGTGGGAGTGTAAGTTAGTTCAACAAGTATGGAAAGCAGTGTGGCAGTTTCTCAAAGAGCTAAAAGCAGAACTACCATCTGATCCAGCAATCCCATTACTGGGTATATACCCAGGAAAATATAAATTATTCTACCATAAAGTCACACGCATGTGAATGTTCATTGCAGCACTATTCACAATAGCAAAGACATGGAATTTACCTAAACGCCCATCAATGACAGATTAGATGAAGAAAATGTGATATACATATATACCATGGAATATTATTCAGCCATAAAAAAGAACTAGATTATGTCTTTTGCAGGAACATAGATGGAGCTAGATGCTATTATCCTTAGCAAACTAATGCAGGAGGAGAAAACCAAATGCTACATGTTTTCACTTATAAGTGAGAGCCAAATGATAAGAACTTATTAACACAGGGAAATAACAGACACTGGGGACTCCTTGAGGATGGAGGTTGGAAAGAGGGAGAGGAGCAGAAAGGATAACTATTGGGTACTGGGACTAATACCTGGGTGATGAAATAATCTGTACAACAGACCCCCATGACACTTGTTTACATATATAACATACCTTCACATATACCCCCGAACCTAAAAGAAAAGTTTAAAATCATAGACTGTAAGTAGAGGTTTTATCAATTTTTCTGCTTAAATATCTATGTTATAAGATGTATTATGTTAATTTCACTTGTTTGTTAATATATTTGTTTTCTTATTATATTGTTGTTGGTCTACTTTCTTCTGTGAAACTCTTCATATCTTGCTGGGTATACTAAGCAATGCCCTCAATGGTGTTTACTTGACAATTTCTCAGATGTGTGTTGCAGAGACAAAATCTGAAGGATGAGGTGACGTTTTGCTCTGAAACAATGGGCAACTTTAAATATCCTCCATAAAATCGTGATTACCTCAAGTTGTGTTCCTCTACTGTGATATAAACCCTCTGTGTGCATCTTCTCTATCTATCCACATCATCCTTGTGGATTTTCTGGGGCTGAAGAGCTGACACAAACATGAGTCCCTGGTGCTTTCTGTGCTGTGAATAGTAAAGTCTCCTTGTCCCTCTCTTCTTACAAATTCCAAGAAAACAAAAATAAGTAACTTTTTACTTCTAAAATAGGGTAAAATAAAATTCTACACTCTTATACCTATCAGTCCCCTATGGATGTGGGGGATTCTTTTTAATTTGTTTTTCTTTCTACAGTTACTTAAAAATTATCTGGCATGTAAAGATGTTTCAATACTTTTTAAATGATGAATGGGTTTTGTTGTTGTAGCACTAACACACAAGTTCTCTAAATTGAAAAATTATTAATCCTTACAAGTTGGAAACTTAAAGAAGTTCATTATCTTCCAATACTATGTTGATAAATTGATATACTGCTGCTCAGCATAATGGTTCTCTCAGTGTCAGTGCAATGATAAAGGAAATTGTAATGACTATTCCAGCCTTTAGTGGAAGAAAGATAACTTACCTGTTTACTAATACCTGGAAAATTGCTAAAAAAAAAAAAAAAAAAAAAAAAAAAAAAGCTCTCAAAATTTATTTCCTTGTTATTTCCTAAATCTCACTATCAATCATACCACCTCTACCATGATCTGTAGTGGAAGGGCAAGATATAACATAATTACTTCATTCTTATGCATAGCTTAATAAAGACAGTTATCTAAAGGAATTTTGCTATTTTGTGTCTTTGCCCATATATACCATAATAGACATTGTGCATTTAAGATGACTTTACTTTCCTAATCATGTCCAGGTAATAGATACGCTCCATATCTATCCTTGATTCTCCAATGATAAGTCATTCTAAGCAGCCAGATCCCCTTCAAGACTGAGGAATTTCAGCTGCATAAAATGTTGACTGTTGAGAGCCAACAGCTGTTTTTCTCCAGAAATTCCACTGACCAAAAGGAACCACCTCAGCCAAAGTAGTGTCCCTTCCCTGGGATAGTAGACATCCAAAACCAGATTAATGCTGGAGTAAGCAATCTGGCCTTGTTGTCTCAACTCAGAACATTTTCAAAGGGCCATCCCAACATCAAAGCTCCACAGAGACTTGGCATTGCAGTTCACATTCTCACTTTGCCTAATATTATTTGCCTCTTAACTGCCGGTCTCCCTCAGAGTTTGTTTCCAGGAAAGCTAAATTATGACATTTGGTACCAGGACAGGTTGCAAGCAATAGGCACCTAAATAGATTTTTGAGGAAAAGTTTGATAGCCCCTGGCAAACTACAGAAATGTTTTTATAAACATTTTCAGTACTTCAGTGGCAAACTGGATAGTATACCAGTGAAAAAGTATGCACTGAATCATTCAGTATTTATTTCTGGCATTTGAAAGTTTCATAAAATATAGACATTATAAGGACACTGGAATCAGATGTTATTGCTGGGTGTCTTCAAGGTACAAACAAAAGTCAGAGAAAGTCTGATGGTGACTAATTCTATTTAAGGCAGAATGTAAAAGTCAGTGGGCCTCCTCTATAGCATATAAAGAAATTTTCAACTCCTTTAAGCTGAGGGCAGAAAAAGAAAGAAATAAGGGCAGACTTAGTTGGAAGAAATCAGAACTGTAGAAACTTTTGACTTCTTAACCCAGAAACTCTGCTTTAATAAGGTTGAGTATTTTATAACAAGGTCATGGTTGTAATTGAGAATGAGTGGAATTCTAGGATTGTGATGAAAGTCTCTGTGATAATATGTTCAGAAATCCAAAACCCCCAATTCCCCTAAACTCTCTGGGACTGAAAAAGTACCCACAATTTTCTGTTAAAGTCTAGTGTCCCTTCCTTTCTCACAGGTAGTGCAAATACATCTGTCCCACAAGACAAAATGCATCCATTTCAGGACCTAAAACCATTTCCCACACTTGTGCAGATTAATAACTAAGGTAAATCACAGTATAAACTTTTTGGGGAAGTGTTGAGCCTGCTAAAGGAGGAAAAGGATCATATCCTGAAGAAGTGTCAGGACCTATTTTACATATCCCGGTAGGAGCCAGCAAAGTATATATGATGTATGGGTATCAAATCCTGATGATGCCTAATTATGGGGATGGAATATAGACACAAGGTTTAAAAGGTTGAATTTGTCAATATGAAAACACGCTCAGATGATCCAGGATTTAACATCTGTATGCAAGGGTATCAGGTGCCATTGCTTGTAGGATAGTCTCTGGAAGTTTGAAAAACTAGTGGTTCACACCAAATGAAGTAGATAAGCCAACATTGCCACAGCAGATGATGGAAGAAGAGATCAAAAGGCATGGTCATGCTGTGGTGTATAAACAATGCTAGACTGATAAACATACCAGCAACTATAACCTATAGAGGGTCCTGGATGAACTTACATTCACCAGAGGAGTAATGCATGCTCTGTCACAGAGCTTCAAGCATCAATGTAAACCTCAGCAATGACTGTCTTTTTTCAGGGCTAATAGTAAGGTCTAATAGTAAAGGCAGGGCTAATAGCAAGAGATGTCACAGACTAGATTTCTTGAGAGCAATGGAGTTGACAAATGATGAACACAATTAATCAGTGCTTAATTGTCAAAAGCAAGGTGGAAAAATTGTGATATGCACAAAGGTTAGAGTGTCAGGTAAAAGATTTTGACTTTGATAGTGCTGTGAAGTGGTTATTAGGATATGGCATCCATAAGGGCAAAATAAATAGGCAATAAATTGCTCAGTACATTCAATCAAATGAAAACAAGGATATAAAAGACTACAATAAAAAATCACAAACACTTGCCAAGTTTCAGAACCTGAGCCTCTTCCCAATTCAGAACCCATTCATTGAATGAGAAGCTGGATGAAAGACTGCCATTCTATAGCATGTATATCCAACAACGATTTCCTCAAGCCTCCCTCAAAGATCATGTACTCAAGTAGCCAAATGCTTGGAGTTTAGGGTAAGTCTCAGCAGGAAAATTACAGCATACACTATAGAACCCTTGAATTTTGGTACAAGGCCCCACCAGCTGCACCAGAAGACTTTATTTCATTTGAAAAATGATTTCTGAAGTGCTACTGGACCCTAGTAGGGATAGATTACCTGAGTGTAATCATGGGACCAGAGTTGCCCATCATGAGCTGGTTTTTGTCACAGCCAGCAAATCACAAGATCACACAGGTCTAGCAATAATAAATTCATCATATGATGAAAGTGATGTCTCTGGAATTGGAGAAGAGCAGGGCAAACGTGCATAATAGGCTGCATGAACAGGCAGCCTAGACCTTGATGTGATCCACCATTATTATTACACTGACACCTCTTCCTCAAATCACTCTTATGTTATCATGGGATGTTGTTGCTTATGATCAGATGACAGAAAAAGAAACAGACCAGTCTTGCTGCCTGGTACATTGGCTTAGTTCTCAAGTTGAAGCTAAAAATGACTCCTGTTGAATTATGACTCAACTAAATGGTGTTTTGAAAGAGTGGTGAAGAGATAGCCTTCTGATGCACAAATCACATTGCAGGGACCTGGTGTTCCACATTGCATGGAAAGAAACATGGCCAGAAATAAGAATGTATAAAAATTAATGGGCAGAAATAAATATCTTGGATAGGGCAAAGAAGTATATGTTTGATGCCCAGGTGATTCACTGGTTTATCACTTGGCATGCCCTTCCTCAATTAATGATAAATTAACAAGTGCAGCAGCTGTTTTCTGACAATGGTGTGATGATCAATGGCTTGTTTTTTTCTACCAAATTTCTTATAATTTTCCCCCAAAGACTTACCACGGTGCTGGAAAGCTTTCCCAGATGGGTTAAATTTACACACAAAGCACATGGATCTAAGTGGTACATGGGTCAGATGGCAGTGAGTGCTGTTATGCACCACTAAGAACCCTCTTCAGGGCCAAGGCATTCATTCTCCCAACCACTGGGAGTGTTGATTGCTCAGAGCTCACAGCTGGGCTTCTCTCTGACTATTAGCCTCAGCTTAAGGAGCTACATCACCAAAGTCATTCATCTTCCTCAGGAGCAGCTTGCATCAAATGATGCAGCAATGCTAGGTAAGGCTCAAGACTTGGGTCTCAAGACTTTGAGATAGCTTTTAAGTTTCATCCCAAACTTCAGGGCATTTTGTGGCATTGCGTGAAATATCAGTTGCAACCACATCAGAGTACAATTTCTCCCTTTGACCAATCCTCGTTTCCTCATTACTTTAGTGGTGTGGTTGCTAATGGTACTCATCTTAATAAATTTGCATAAAAATCTCCATCTTGGAACCTATTTCTGGGAAACCAACTTCCTCCTGCTTCACTCATGTTTTACTTATCCCCAAAGCAAATTCCCCACTTGCCATGAAAAAGTCATGGGTAACCAAGTGTATGACATCGCTCAGTACCACTCATAAATGTCTACTATTTGGATAGCTGTCCTCTCATCTATTTCTTGCCTGCACATAATTGTTTATAACATTTCCTTTTCCTATAGGCTCTTCTTCTCTTTCCTGTCTCCTTATATACTAATTTGACTTTAAAGAATTATTTTAGTCTTAACTCACCGTATTGTCCAAGTAATGTATGCTCTCTATGTTCTTAAAAATACTTGTACCATGAATACAACCATTAACATATTCTATATTGAATTATTTTTGTTTTGTCTGTGTATTGAGCTATGGAAGAAGTGCTCTGTTGATAAAGAACTTGGGTAATATTTCCAAATTACAATTTACTACATAAATTAATGCAACCCATGAAAGTATAAGTTAAAAATGGCTTTTGGAGTCAGAATATTTGGATTTCAAATTGCAACTCTCTCATTGTAGTGAGCAACTTATTTAACCTCACCAAAACCCAATTTTCTCTCTCATCTGTAAGCATAATATTTTTATTAATAAAAAATATATTTTTAAAAACCTTTGTATTCCTAAGCCTGATCTTTGAATAAGATAGGTGTCCATTGCATATTATTGACATAACTTAAATTAGATGAATAACTTAAATTAGATGAATATTCTCTAATTTGTTTGTTTGTTTGAGACAGAATCTTGCTCTGTCACCAGGCTGGAGTGCAGTGGTGTGATCTTGTCTCACTGCCACCACTGCCTCCCATGTTCAAGTAAATCTCCTGCCTCAGCCTCCCAAGTAGCTGGTACTACAGGTGTGCATTGCCACGCCCAGCTAATTTTTGTATTTTTAGTACGTGGTTTCACCATGTTGGCCAGGATGGTCTTGATCTCTTGACCTTGTGATCTGCCCGCCTCGGCCTCTCAAAGTGCTGGGATTACAGGAGTGAGCCACTGTGGCCAGACTAATATTTGTCTAGAAAGACAACAGTCAGAATAGTAACAGCAGATTTCTAAAATGGGTTTGCCCCTGGTGTTTTTTGATAGCAACTGTGTTAGAAATGTAAAGTCTGGAAATACAGGGTTCTCTATACTCTAACCATGGAATTATACTTTCATTATTCGAAACTTATCCTGCTTAATGTTAGCAGGAGATTTTTAAACACAGATACAACCAAATGAGTTCTCTGAAAAAACTATTTGCTCTACTGTATTCTTTCAAAGACCCATCCCAAACATATATCCTTTTCCTTAAAAAAATTAAAGTCCACATAGGAACACATCATCTTATTAATTATTAATATTAATGTAGTGCTTACAAAAATTCATGTTTAGTTCTGGGCAATGTTAATAAAATACAACATAAATACCTTGGAAACATTTCAAAAAGGGCATACAAATGATTTAATTTATATGGGAAATTTTATATCTTAGGAAATTTATAAATCTGTGCTAATTTAGATAAAAAGGTATGCTAATAAGAACTTTTAGGCATACGAAATTTTGAAGAAAATCATGTATTGCTTTTTGAACTCCAAATATAGTCATTATAAAATTCTTTAAAACTACAGAAATATTTATACTAAATAATGAAAGTCTCCTTTCATTGTTTTAGTCCTCTCTCCAGAGGTAACCACTATTTACAGTTTGTATATATATTTTATATCTTTATATCTGTGTTTTTCACATATCCATGTTAAAGGTATATGATTCATATTTGCATGATATGATAAGCATCTTTATTTCCACTGAGAAACTGTTGAAGCAAACAAGTGAAAGCATGTGGAAAAATGTTCTCTAATTAGTGAATTATTTCCTAGAATCTCAAATGTGGTTCAAATATGATTTCTGAGAACACTAAGAAGGAAGGCAGGAGTCTAGAAATGAGAACTGTCTTTTCACCTTGGCTTTCACATGCTATTATCCATCACTACTCAAACCTGCCAGTTCCTTCTCTTCTTTAATCTTGCCAGTGTTCCATGGAGATAAAGTGTTAATACACATTTTTAAAAAGCTTGAAGATTTGTGTTTTTAAAAGAGTTATATGGTTGAAATCTGTATCATGGTTATGAAAGCACTCTTTACGAGGTCTCATGTTTAAAGTGTGGGTCTCTCAAAGTTCTTTGCATATTCAAATGTGGTATAATTCTGTAGTTCTTTAAAAATAGAAGAAAAGATAAGAAAACAACAACAAAAAACTGTTCTAGTTAGTCCCATTTCTTTTGTCATCCTATTTCTTTCTTGGCCACTGCTGTCAATCAAGTATAATTGTGAAATTGCCTAGTAGATGGATATAAATTGAGACTAGTTTGAAACTCATTTTCTCTTTTAGCCCAGTTGGACAATTTAGCTCCATGCCATTTTTTGGACATACAATGGATAACAACCCTTTATTTAAAGGACATCTGGTCATCAATATAATTTGATTCTCATCTACAGGAGGCTATGTGTGTGTGTCTATGGGTGTATGTGTTCAGATTAATATTGAAGACCTAAAATATGAATGATCATCAGCAGGAAGAGTAAAAGAAGTTTAATGAGAAGATTATAATCAGAAAATGCAGTAATGGGAAACTTGCTTAATGAGGACATTGGTGCCAAACTACATTATTCATAGGGCATTCTGATTAGAGACAAATGCAAAATTCCTTAGTGGAAATCTTCATTTACATTTCAAATAAATACTATTACTGTAACCTTTGGGTAAGAAAATGAGCTTTCATTCTGAATAACTAAAGACTCCCCCAAAGATAATGGTGTACCAAATATATTGTTAAAGAATAAATTGAGTATTGAGTTACATTTTCTTGATTTTAAGAGTCATGTTTCATTGTAGATCCAGTACAAGGCACATTTTTTTATCCCACTAATACATCTACTGAATTCAGGATCTTTGTTCATAAAATAATATATGGCTATAAATAGATTTACACATTTTTTCTCATTTCATTATATTCTTAAAGCTCCCCCGTTCTCTTTTTAGGAGTAAATCAGCTTAACTGATTGAAGCAAAGTGATAATAAAATGTGGATTACAAATTATTCCTTTCTAAGTGGATTTCTTGACATAAAATGGAGCATTATTCCTAATGAGTGTGTTTATATATCGATAAGTAAGTTTATCATGATCACCTGTAGAAATTTTTTTCCATTATAGAGTCTTTTGGGAATGGGGAATATGAGTTGGGATCACCATTATAAATTGAGAGAGACTCTGAGCTGAGAACCACTGGTAGAGAAGAAATTGTCAAAGTAAAACTCCAAGCATTGATTATACTTGTATACAATTGTGTACTGAGTAGAAACTATAAACAAATAACACATATTTTAAATGAAGCATAAATTGATGGGTCTGATTTATCAGTCCAATCACTCTGATTGGACATTGATTACCTTACTTTGTGTGAAGAAAAGCTTAGGCCAGGAACTCACTTTTTGGATAAAACACAGAGAAACTAACAGACAAAATACCCTTTAAACTTTAAGAACAACAAATAGACTTTGTGAGTTTAGATTTCTTGGTAATTTTTAGCTTGTCAGTAACTAATGTAAAATTTTATCTAGAAAAAGAAACAAAAAGTCCCAGATACTCAGGAAGCTGAGGCAGTAGGACCGCTTGACCCCAGGAGTTCCAGGCTGCAGTGGGCCATGATTGCATCACTTCATTCCAGCCTGAGTGACAGAGCAAGACCCCGTTCCTTGAAAAAAAATAATAGTAACAGCAAAAAACAGTAAAGAATTTATAAATAACTACCAATTGTCAGCGATTGAGGGGAAAAAAAAAAGAATATGGACTAATAGTCTTGACCTAGGAGACTAAGTGGTTATAAAAGACAGGCATCTGAGGGCAGTTTGAGAAGCATGTCAATGCCACCCTAACCCTTTCAATTGACCTGTAGAGAGAGAGGTTCCAATGCAGGTGAGGTGGTACATAGATTAATATCCACACAAATGCTATATCTTACATAATATCACACTTCACTAAGGATGCACACAATCAAGAGGTACACATAGGCAGCAAGATGTTTGGACCACCCTATGTGACTCTGGATTTTTCTTTCCTGTAAGAGTCTTGTACTCTCTGACTGAGTGTACATCGTGTTGCTATGCAGGTTAGTTCATACCCCGGTTAGGATGAATTTAGGTTATGAAAATCCCTATTTCATACCTCAGAGCTTACATAACATTCTCTAGAGAACCATGCTTCATAAACCAATAGATCATATATTTGTTTATTGTAAGCAATTCTCAACCAAGATCATCTCACAAAAAGCATTCCATGTATTAGGACTCTCATAGCAAATATCATTAGTCTATATACCTGGAGGTCAGCTATCAGCATGATTACAAGGATATTAGTCCTGTTATCTGCTTCTTTTCTTCCCACAGGAGCACCTCTTCAATTAAAAGAGGAATATTTCACAGGACAATTGTTGTAATTCCTTGTGCTGCAGAATTCAAAGTTCTAGTGAATCAATTTTTCAGTTGAATCACGAAGGGAAGGATATATTAGCATTTTCCACACTTACTGTGCCATTAAGCCTGTTTTACATTCTGTCATGTTACACTTTGTATTGTTACACTTTGAAGCTCAGAAGGACTGTAATATATGTAAGATATTGCAAAGCAGTTGAGATATTCCCCAAATGGTAAGTACTTGGTGCTCTTCTGAGTTTTTTTTTTTTTTTTTTTTTTTTTTTTTTTTTTTTTGAGACGGAGTCTCGCTCTGTCGCCCAGGCTGGAGTGCAGTGGCCGGATCTCAGCTCACTGCAAGCTCCGCCTCCCGGGTTCACGCCATTCTCCTGCCTCAGCCTCCCGAGCAGCTAGGACTACAGGCGCCCGCCACCTCGCCCGGCTAGTTTTTTGTATTTTTTAGTAGAGACGGGGTTTCACCGTGTTTGCCAGGATGGTCTCGATCTCCTGACCTCGTGATCCGCCCATCTCGGCCTCCCAAAGTGCTGGGATTACAGGCTTGAGCCACCGCGCCCGGCCTCTTCTGAGTTTGAAGAGGATAGAATAGTGCAAGTTATACAGTATTTTGATTTCTCATAGAAGCTATAGACAGCAGACTCATCTCTTCTGGTTACCTTTGAAGATTTTAATTCTGTGTCTTCTTTTTGGTTGTAAGACTAGATAAATTAAATATACCTTTGGATTGTTGGGTGAATGCCAAATATATTTATTGCAATATACATATTTGCATATACATATTCTTTCTGCCCCACACTCAAAATATGACTGTTTTGTGTCTCGTGTTCTTAAGGTCAGGCTCTCCTTTAACAGCATAATTTGGTTTATTAATATGTTAATGACTGAAGCCATTTAGTGTTTACATTTCTCAGATAACAATTTCCAGGACTATAGATAATACAGTAATTTAATAAGATTTTTGTTTCAGAGTGGGTAGATCTATTTTACCTAATAGTCTATTTTTCTGTGAATTGTTTAACTACTGATTCTAAATGACTACAAATTGCATTTATCTCTTAGTATACAAATAGTAAATTCATTCTTGACAAAGCAAGCTATAAAAATGTGACATTTGTCTTTATCTATGCAAATGTAGTTTTTCTTTTCATAATTATTTATTTTCTCAATCATCCAGCAGATGAGAAAGCTGCTTTCTTGGATTGCAGCTATGTTGAAAATGATGCTAGTATTTCATGCATATTATATTTTAATACTTCAGAGCAAGATATAAGTGGAATTGAAATGAACATTTATTCTTCCAGTCATTTCCTAGAACACACAATACCCACAGCCATAACTTGATATGAATAATGGTGATATTAATTATCAGTGCTGTTGTTTTAATTGAATAGAGAGTATGATGGCATTTATTCAAATGTTCATCAACTGCACATAATAATTGTTTGGCAACATGATATAATAAGTGACAGAATTACTATTACTTACTTTGGTACTCATTTTTAGAATACGAATAATACTGAATTGTTTTGGTATTCATGTGGATGTAAAATATTACTCCACAGGAGTCCTATTGTAATTTGCCAGAGCACTAATTAACACTACTGCATTAATATGAACAGATAAGTTACATACAGAAATGAAACAAGGAAAGCCATAAATGGCTTTATACCATTTACCATCTTGATGGGTATTTGTTTTCATATATGAGAAAATACCTGCCAAGTACAAGTGGTGGCCCAATAAATCAATACATACCTGTGATACTCAATGAGTTATTGGAGAATCTTAAACCTAGTCACACCAGGATTAATGAGAATTTCAGGAAGTTTATGTCATCAGAAGGTGCTTGCCTCATAAACATTTAGAGGTCTCTGTTTTATATACCTCAAGGAAATAGCTATCTTGCAACCTTCCATGTACAGGCAAGAGACATCCTCATGACATAAATCACTGTGCTCAAGTGACTACAATTAATTAGGTAAATATTGTCAAGTCACATAACTTATAATGAGATACGCAATTATAACCATATGAGGAAGACATTTTCTAGTTTAGGATATAGGCATTATTGAGCTCAGCATGGTGTTGCAGGGATGCAGATGACTGTGCATTTGACTTCTCCATTTGCTGACTATATAAACTTTGGCAATTTGGTTAACCTCTCTATTATCATGGATATGCTCTGTAAAATACATACATATCACAGACACACACTACACAGAACACACATGGACACACAACATGCCACCTCTCCCCACACACGTACTCTTCTTTTGTGGCTATATTTTCTTGGCTTCTAACACCACCGTTTACTCTTATCTCTATTTTCTTCCTAAAGAGCATGTTTCCATTTTTGACCGTGCATAATTCTACACTGTATTTACTTATATAATGAATGATTTATTTATTTTTATTTCTTAATACAGGACAGACTGCCATAGGAGTGGAGTCACTGGGACAATATATGTGTACATGTATTATTGTAACAGATGTACGATATGTAACAAACTACATTTCTACCAGCAATGTGTGAGGATACTGTTTTCTAAATTCCTGCTAACATAAGATATTATCACACTTTTCCTTTGCCTTCCTAATAGTTATAAAATAATATCTCCTTGTTATTTTAGTTTTTATGACCCTGTCTAACTAGTGAGTTTGAACAGCTCTTCATGTAGTTGTTAAATTTGGGGGTCATAATTGCTTATTCCTATCTTTGATATCTTTCCCTTGAGTTGTCTGGCTTTCTGTTAACTATGCTTCTAAGTTCTTTCATACACTATAGAGAACTATACTGGTTTTTCAATTCATTCTAAACCTATTAATTCATTAGATCCTACTCTGAATTTTAATGCTTATAATCATGGAAAGTATTATTTATAATTAATCATTATTATATTATTTTTATACTCTGTAATTTTGTATAAAGTGGCAGCTGATGTTTGTTTTTTGACATTTAATGATTATTTTCTACTTTAGATTTTGACATGGTGAATTATAATATTAGATGTTTTAATATTTAAACATCATGGTTCAACATTATTTAATAGTGCAATATTATTATATTATTTATTACTCTGTAAACCAAATGGTCTTATATATCATTACTACTGATATAATATAGAATTATTGCTAATATATTCTATTAATACATATACAAATTGCGTTTTGTAATATTCAAGAAAGAGGTTTAGTTTTAGCACCAGTAATCAAAATTAAGAGTGGTTTATTGTTTATTTTGGAGCTCTTTTTAGCTTGCATTAACTGAACTTCATACCCATCAAACAATGCTGACTTTTCACTCCACTCAGCCTCGGACAACCATTTTGCTCTCTATCTCTATGAATTTCACTGTACTAGTTAACTCACATAAATGAAATTTTACAGTATGTGTCTTTTTTAAAGTGTCTGTTTTATTTAGCAGGATGTTCTGAAGGTTCATGTTACAGCATGTCATAGAATGTTCCTCTATATTAAGGATAAATAATGTCCCATTCTATGTTATACTCCATTTTGTTTATTCATTCGCCTGTAGATAGACACTTGTGTTCTATCTTTTGGCTAATTTGAAAAATGCTGCTCTGAACATGAGTATGTAAATATCTCTTCAAGATCATACTTTCAGTTATTTTTTGCTACATATTCAGAAGTGGAATTGCTGGATATTATGATAAATCTTTTTATTATTTTGAGGAACCACTGTACTGTTTATCATAGCAGCTACATGATTTTACATTGCCACCTGTAGTGCACGATAGTTCCAGTTTCTCCACAACCTCACCAACACTTGTTATTTTCTGTTTGTTTGTTTTTGGTAAAAGCCATTCTAATGAGTGTGAATTTGTAGTATTTCATTGTGATTTTGATTTGCATAGCCCTAATGACTAGTGAGGTTAAGTTTACAGGTCATTTGAGCATTTGTTTTGGAGAAATGTCTATTCAAATTCTTTGCTCAGTTTTTAAATGGGTTGTTTGCTTTGTTGTTGTTGTTGGGTTGTAGAAGTTCTTTATTTATTCTGCATCTTAACCCCTTGTTAGATATATGATTTTCAATTGTTTTTTCAGTTTTTGGTTGCTTTTTTACTCTGTTGATTTTGTCTTTTGATGCATAGAAGTATTTAATGTTGGTGTAGCCTGATTTATCTATTTTCTTTCTTTTGTTTCTTTTACTCTGGTGTAAAATGCAAAAAAATCACTGCCAAATCCAGTGTCATTAAGTATTTCCTCTGTGCTTATTCTAAGTGTTTTACAGATTCACCTCCTACTTTTAGGTCTTTGATCCATTTTGACTTTATTTTTGTAGGTTATGTTAGGTAAGATTCCAACTTTATTCTTTTGCATGTGGATATCCTGTTTTCCCCCCAAAAATGTTCTTTCCTTGTGAACGATCTTGGGCACTCTTGTTGAAATTCATTTGACCACATATGTGAGAATGTACTTTTAGGCTGACTATTCTATTCCATTGGTATGTATATCTGTCTGTATGGCATTATCACACTTTTTATTACTGTAGCTTTGTAATTAGATTTGAAATCAGAAAGTCAGTACCCCAGCTTCTTTCTTTCTTTCTTTCTTTCTTTCTTTCTTTCTTTCTTTCTTTCTTTCTTTCTTTCTTTCTTTCTTTCTTTCTTTCTTTCTTTCTTTTTCCTTTTTAAGATTGTTTTGGTTCTTTAATATCCCTTTGGATTCCAAATTAATTTTAGTATGAATTTTTCTATTTTGGAAAAAAATAATGCCATTGAGATTTCAATAGAAATTGCATTGAATCTGTAGCATAGTTTGAACAGTATTGACATCTTAACAATATTAAGTTTTTTAATCCAGGTACATGAGATGTCTTCTTTAATTTTTTTTTAGCAACGTTTTGTAGTTTCCACTGCATGAGTCTTTCACCTCCGTGGTTACTTTTATTCCTAGGTATTTTATTATTTTTTATGTAATTATAAATTGATAGTCTTTTTGAATCTCTCATTGTTAATGTATAGAAACATAATAGAATTTTGTATTGATTTTGTATCCTGTGACTTTGCCGAATTCATTTGTTTATTCTAATATGTTTTGTGTATTTGTGTGTGTGTGGGATCGTTAGGGTTTTCTGCATATAAGATCTGTCATCTGCAAACACAAATAATTTTATTTCTACCTTCCCAGTTTAGATGCCTTTTATTTATTTTTCTTGTCTAATTGCTCTGATTAGGACTTCTAGTACCAAGTTAAATAGAGGTAGAGAAAGTAAAATTCTTTGTCTTGTTCCTGATCTTAGAGGAAAAGATTTTAATCTTTCAACATTGAATATAATGTTTGGAGTTGGTTATAAAGTTATGTTGAATTCAGAAAAATTAGTTTAGAGCTCTCTATATTTCAACAACTTGGAATGGATTCTTTAGAAATGAGGCAGAATTCAACTGCAAAATTTTATAGTTCTGTTTACTTTTTCATTGGTAGGTACTTTATCATATTTTCTTTCTTATGATAATTGGTTTTTTAACATTTTTCACTTCATTTTGGGTAAATTTTGGTATTTACATTGAAGAGGTATTTGGCTGTACCCTCTAGGATTGTAATTATTTTCTATAGAATTACCTACATTTTCTTAAAAATATTTGGTATTTTATGTGTTTTTCACCTAATTCTTAATATTATGAATTTTAATATTTTATTTTTCCATTATGAGACTCATATTATGTTTATATGTCTAGATATTTTGCAATGCATTAAAAAAATTTAGATATTAATTTCAACTTAAAATTAATGAATTTCCACTTTTTATCATTGGTTTAATATCTTATTAAGTTTAAAATTTTGTTCCCATTATTGTTTCTCTTCATAGTGATATATTTCATGGATACAAATCTCTACTGAAGATTGCTTACATAAGCTATATTGTCATATAGGTTTGTTTTAAAATGTTCTACTTTGCATTGTTTTTCATATAGTTGATAATATCAGTATTGATTTTTAATATGGTCTAAGATGTATGTAGAAGTGTTGATTTCTTGGTAGTTAAGGCTTGGTGGAGATAAATCACCTTGTTGTTACCAATATCTAAATATACTGGTTTAAGATTAAATATTGACTAAACCATAGGTGTTGAATTTGTTGATGTTTTTCTTTGAGCCAATTTATGATCAGTACATATATATTTTTAATGTTTGGGGCTTTAAAAAGGAATAGTAAAAAGAATTTTAGCCTCCGTATATCAATAAACTAAGTTTGTTGATTGAATTAAATGCTCTATATTTTTATTTTTTATTCTATAGGAGCTGTTTTGAAAGAAACATATGAAAATATTTTATAATAAATCAATTTTCTTTACAATCCTAATATTTCAGAGAGTACATATTTATCAGCAACTTAGGTGTTACATGTTAATGATTATAGCATTTTCTTTATATGTTGGGACTTTTATTTTTACTTAATATTTTCTTTTCTCATGTTAAATGCTTTTAATCTTATATTTCACTCATCTGATATTAAATGGGCCTCTACATTTTCTTTTTGGTTGCATTTGCTTCATTTTTTCCTGCCCAAGTTTTTATTTCTAACTTACTTTGTGTTATATATTTAGTATCTTTGTTATATGCATCTTTCTACTTTCTATTGTCACAATAATGTGCCACAAAGAACCACAAAACCCCAGCGGTTTGCAATAATAATCATTTATTTATAGCAAACTAATTTTGTGGCAGAATTCAGCTGTACTGACCTATGGCTGGCTGATTTTTAGCTATATTTATTTATCTGTCTGCAGTGAACTGCATATGAATGAGAGTTCTTCAGATTTTCATCAGGTTTCTCTCATTTACCTGAAAGTCTGCTATCTGTTAGCTGATCTAGGAAGGTCTCTACTGGGACAACTTGGGCAACTTAGTTTGCATCATGTGTCTCATTCTGGAGCTGACTATCCCAAGCATGTTGCTTTAGCCAGGACAGTGGACCAATAGCAATGCAACATGCACCCTTTTCAAGACTTAGCTTCTTACCTCGGTACACTGGTACTTCTAAATCAAATGACAGATCCAAGCAATGAAATGACTCTGCTTCCTTTGTAAAAAGGACTGTATTTATATTAGAAAAGGTGTGGATTCAAGAAGTAGCAAAGAACTTGAATCATTTCTCCAATCTAAAACAACCATAAAAGTTTACTTCTTCTTAACTCAATTTGACAAGCTGTTTCTTTTAATGGAAGAATTAAGCTCATTTTACTTCTTCCAATTTTTTAGTTTATAACATTTGTTTTTCTCTTTCATATTTTTATTATATTTTCTGATGTGAACACAGCAATATTCGTCATTTATTTTTCTCTTTATAATGTATAAACTATGCTATATTGAACTATTGTTTTAGTTTTACTCTCCTTATAATGGTGTTCATAATCAAACACTTGTCTTCAGTTTTATATGAAAATAAAATACTAATTTCCCCACCAAAACATTCTGATTTTCAAAGCTATCCCTCTATCTTTCTACCCAAATTTTTCTCCCTTTTTTATATTAATTAATTTGGTTTGACACTTTCACTTTTTTCCTCAGTAATTTAAATATATTTTAAATTATTATGGATACATAATTAAATTACTATGAATACATACTAGATATATATTTATGGGGGTACAAGTGATATACATATTTTGAGGGTACATGTGATGTTTTCATATAGGCATATCATGCGTAATAAGGATAGCAAGGTAAATGAGGTATCCATCACCTCCAATATTTATCATTTCTTTGTGTGAGAAACATTCCAGTTTCATTTTAGTTATTTTAAAATACACAATAAATTATTGTTGCCTGTAGTCACCCTCTTGTACTGTCAATTAGTAAGATCAAACACTAGATCTTCTTCATTCTATTTCACTGTATTTTTGCACCCAATAACTACCCTCACTTCCCACACATATTACCCTTCCCAGCCTCTGGTAGCCATCATTCTGCTCTCTATCACCATGAGTTTAATTGTTTTAATTTTTAGTTCCCACATAAGAGTGAGAATATGTGAAATTTGTCTTTCTGTTCCTGTCTTAATTCACTTAAAAAAATCCTCCAGTTCCATCCATGTTTCTGGAAATGACAGAATTTAATTCTTTTTTGTGGTTGAATAATATTGCATTGTGTATATGTACCACATTTTCTTTATCCATTCACCCACTGATGGACACTCAGATTGATTGCAGATTTTGACTATTGTTAATAATGCTTCAATAAACATGGGAGTGCAGATATCTTTACAATATACTGATTTCTTTTCTTGTGGGTATATATATAGTAGTAGGATTGCTAGATTATATGATAGTTCTATTTTTAGATTTTTGAGAACCATACATACTATTCTTAACAGTGGCTGTACTAATTTATATTCCTACCAACAGTGTACAAGGGTTCTCTTTTCTCCACATGCTCACCAATATTTGCATAGCTTGTCTTTTGGATAAAAACCATTTTAACGTGGGTGAGATGATATCTAATTGTAGTTTTGATTTGCATTTCTCTAATGATTAATGATGTTGAGAATTTTTATGCATCTGTTGGTCATTTATATCTGTTCCTTTGTGAATTGTCTACTCAAATCTTTTGCTCATTTTAAATCAGATTATTGATTTTTTTCCTGTGGGGTTGTTTGAGCATATAATATATTCCAATTGTCTAGTCTTAAATTTGTTTTCCTATCCTGTGTATTGTCTTTTCACTTTGTTGATTGTTTACTTTGCTGTGCAGAAGTGTTTTTTAAAAAATTTTATGTGATTTCATTTGTCCATTTTTTTCCTTTGGTTGCCTGTGATTTTGAGGTATTACTCAAGGAATCTTTACTGAGATCAAGATTCTGGAGAGTTATCCTAATATTTCCTCTGGTAGTGTCACAGTTTGAGGTCTTAGATATGTCTCTAATCCATTTTGATTTGATTTTTGTATACAGCGAGAGAGAGGGGTCTAGTTTCATTTTGCTGCATATGGATATCCAGTATCTCCAGCACCATCTATTGAACAGACTTTGTTTTTTTTTTTTTTCCCTAATGTATGTTCTTGGCATTTTTGTTAAAAATTAGTTCACTTTATATGTGTGGATCTTTTTTTCTGGGATCTCTATTCTGTTCCATTGGTCTACATGTTTGTTTTTATTCCAGTATAATGCTATTTTGGTAACTATAGCTACATAGTATAATTTGAAGTCACATAATATGATTCCTCCAGTTTTGCTATTTTTGTTCAGGATGGCTTTGGCTATCTATCACAGGTATTTTTTGCTTCCAAATAAAATTCAGGATTTTTAAAATTTCTGTAAAAATGTCATTGCTGTTTTAATAGGGATTGCATTAAATCTGTTGATTGTTTTCGGTAGTAGACTACAGAGTGACTGTATGCCAATAAATTGAAACTCTATGATAAATGGATAAATTTCTAAACAAGTACAACCTACCGAGATTGAACAACAAAGAAATTCTCAACCTGAATAAACCAATAACAAGTAGCCAGATCAATACCATAATAAAATATTTCCTTTCAAAGGAAACCCCAGGACCTGTGGCTTCACTGCTGAATTTTGCCAAACATTTGAAGAAGAACTAATACTATTTATACTTAAACTATTCCAAAAGAATAGAGGAGGGAGAAACACTTCCAAACTCATTCTACAAAGCCAGTATTACCCTGGTACCAAGTCCAAAGACACAACAAAAAAGACAACTGCAGGCCCTCTGAACATTAATGCAAAAATCCTCAGCCAATACTAGCAAAACCAATTTAACAGCACATTAAAAAGATCATTTATCATGACCAAGTGGGATATATCTCAGGGATATAAAAACGGTTTAACATACACAAATTAACCAATGTGATACCTCATACGACTACTGAAGGACAAAAACCATATGATCATTTCAATTGATGCTGAAACAGCATTCAGTAAAATTTAACATACCTTTATGGTTAAAAACTCTTTAAAGAACCAGGTATGAAAGGAACATATCTCAATACAATAAAAGCTATATACAACAGATTCACAGCCAGTATCATAATAAATGAGAAAAAAATGTAAGTCTTTTCTCTAAGTCTGGAACACAACAGGGATGTTCATTTTGACTGCCTTTATTCCACACAGTACTCAGGATGCTAGGTAGAGCAGAACAAGAGAAAGAAATAAAAGACACTCACATTGGAATGGAAACAGTAAAATTATCCTGGTTTGCAGATGATATTTGGAGGAACCTAAAAATTCCACCCAAAGCTATTAGAACTGATAAACAAATTCTGTAAATTTTCAGTATAAAAAATTAACATACAAAAATCAGTAGCATTTCTATATGCCAATAGTGAACAATCTGAAAAGGAAATCAAGACAAGTAACCCCATTTACAATAGTTACAAATAAAATAAAATTATTAATAACATACTTAACCAAGGAAGCAAAACACCTCTACAATAAAAACTATAAAACTTTGATGAAAGAAATTGAAGAGGTCATTAAAAAATGGAAAAAATTCCATGTTCATGGATTAGAAGAATCAATATTGTTAAAGTTTCCATACTTTCACTTCTGACCCTTAAATTTTTCTTTGCATCTTGGCCTTTCAATTTCAAGAAATGAATGTAATAACTATTATCTATGTTTTATATTCTATCTTGCTTATTATTTTTGGTAGAATATATAGTTAGTTAGAAAAGGTTAAAAGCAAAGAATAGGCAAACAGCAATGCAACAACATATCAAAGTTTTTGTTGCATTCCTGTTTTCCCTCCTTTTCTTATTTACCTTCTGATATGTTTTTATTTGCTGTCTGTGTAGTCTACTTTAGGGATTATATTTTTCTTAATTTTCAATATATTCTCTTATTTAATGTATATCTCCTTATAGTTGAATGATATAATTTTTGACTTCGTGTCTTCTCTCCTAATAGCCTGTAGATATTATCCCACCATCTTCAATCCTAAAATGTTGCAGATGTAAGGCCAGGCGTGGTGACTCACACCTGTAATCCCAGCACTTTGGGAGGCTGAGGCGGGAGGATCACCTGAGGTCAGGAGTTCGAGATCAATCTGGCCAACATGGTGAAACCCCATCTCTACTAAAAATACAAAAATTAGCCAGGCACAGTGGCTGTAATCCTAGCTACTCGGGAGGCTGAGGCAGAAGAATTGCTTGAACCCGGGAGGCTGAGGTTGTAGTGAGCTGAGACGGCACCACTGCACTCCAGCCTGGAGGACAAGAGCAAGACTTTGTCTCAAAAAAAGAAAAAAAAAGTTACAGATGTAACATCTACGTAAATCTACTTCTTTTTCTTGAATAAGTCATTTTTATTTTAATTTGAAAGCTTGTGATATTTTATTTCCTTGATTTTGGAATTCAAGAATTTTAGCACTAAATGCCTAAGTGTGTGAAACTTGTGGAACTTGCTAAGAAAATTCAGTCTGAGATTAAATTTTTTCTTTAGTTTAGGATAATTTTTTCATTCTTTGCCTCTTTAAACTGAATAAGTCAGATCTCATTATCTTCTTTTCTTTCAATTTTCTACCAAAAATGTTTACTTGAAAATCCCTTTTTTCCAATCCACAGAGTTTTTCTTTCTTTCTTGTGTGTCCTCTACATGAATCTCCTTAAATACTAGAATCATCATTGTTATTGAAGTCTACAGTTGCTCCCTCTATCAGACCAGGCCTACTTTTTGAGAAACTGTCCGTGTGTGTGTGTGTGTGTGTGTGTGTGTGTGTGTGTGTTTATATATTTTGTTATTACTCTCTCTGCCTTCTGGACCCCATCCTTTGTTATTTCTTTCGATTAGTTCAGTGATTCCAGATCAAGCTACTAGAGAACATTAAATAAAGTTTTTATCAAGAATGGGGGAGTCAGGCTGGTAGTATAACAGCAGGTAATCATTATTCCCCTATACGGATAGTAGAAAGAGGCTTCTGGGTTTCTCTCAGACTGAAGTATAGACAAGACTCAGATCATATATTCAGACCATCTTCAATTCTCTGAGAAGTAATAAGTAAAGAGAAGTCTTATTAAGATGATCTATATCAGCCTTTCCTTGGAGGGTCCTATCCTGTCCATTGACCAAAGTCTAACCATAACTTACTCCAGATAGGTTTTTGTTTTAGTGTTCTCTTGCACTGGTGTCCAGAGACTCAGGTGTTTCAGAGTAGAGATACTGCAATAATTGTCTTGATTGTTCCCTTTATGTCCTAGCTATTTACCTGTCCCAGTGTCTGCTTGGCTTACAAGAGGAGACTTGCTTATAGCTGAAATAGGGGAAGGAGAAGCAAGATACTTTTAGGTACCTCCTGGGAATATCCTTCACTTAAGCTGATCTCCTGCCATAATAATTCCAAAACTTCATGTCCTACAATATAAATAGAACCTAATCAGTATGGCATTCAAATTCTTCTAATTCCTTATTTGCCCCTAACCTTTTCTGGATGTGTCTGTCTATTCTCTCTTCTCGGAGGCTCAATTTCTACCGGACAGAACTTTGCCTTATGTTACCATGG
Source organism: Macaca thibetana thibetana (assembly GCF_024542745.1). Taxonomy (NCBI): domain Eukaryota; kingdom Metazoa; phylum Chordata; class Mammalia; order Primates; family Cercopithecidae; genus Macaca; species Macaca thibetana. The sequence goes on from NC_065585.1 coordinate 67,145,205, forward strand.
TACATTCAAGCTTAGTAAAGTATCTCTTTGATTCTTAAAATATTTAATATATAACATTGGAATAAACAGATGAATGAGGTAATACTTAAATACTTAACTCTGTGCTCTTCCTTGCCTGTTTGCGATAGCAAAAAATAATGTATTGCCCTGTTGGAGAGTATAAATCTAAGGCATTCATTTTTACTTCATTTCACCAATTAGAATAGATGTTTACATATGTCAATCATTATGCTTTTATTCTTTTGGTAATCTTCTTCACAACAATAACAACATATTGGTAATTACTAAATGCTTGTCCACTGATTTACCTTATGAAATAAAGCATAAGAGAATATTTGTGTTACCTATTAGCAAATAGCATTTAAGAAAAACCCTGAGAATTAACTTATCTTGTTGGCTATGCCTGCCTGCTTTCAAAATCTGGTTCTACGCATTTTGGGTTTCATTATCCCTAAGCATAATCCAATAACATTAATTAATCATGCAGGCAAAATTATCACACCAGTGCTTAACAAAAAACATTTGCTCAAAAATGTTATTATCATTATTCTATTAGCCAAAAATATAAGCATATTTATTACTTACCAAAAATTCATTAAATAAACACAAATATTGAACACCATTCTTCCTCTGCATTCTATATAAAACATGTATATGAATAAACAAAAATTACTTAAGGTGCACATATGCATAGATTCAGGAGAAGACTATACCCCATATCCAAGTAATTATCACAATTACATGACTTTAAAGCCATATTCACACTCATCTTAACTGAAAGAAAATGGCTATTGTGTGATTTGCCTCTAGAGACTAATATACTCTAAAGTGTAATAACAGCTAAAAGCTGTAAAGAGCCATTGATTATTCGAGAGAAGACACAAGTAAGCATGGGTGAATATCATTGTTGGATCATACCTACACACACACATGCAGAAACACATATACATGCACACTCCACCACTGTCATACATCAAAGATGGGTAGTAAAACCATTTTGTGAGTACCATGGCAGCATTAGCAGTGAAATCTTGATTTGAATTTTTTTCAGTACAGCTTTAAAATTCTATTAACTTTCATTTCTTTTTTTTTTTTTTTTTTTTTTGAGACAGAGTCTTGCTCTGTCGCCCAGGCTGGGGTGCAGTGGCCAGATCTCAGCTCACTGCAAGCTCCGCCTCCCGGGTTTAGACCATTCTCCTGCCTCAGCCTCCCGAGTAGCTGGGACTACAGGCGCCCGCCACCTCGCCCGGCTAGTTTTTTGTATTTTTTAGTAGAGACGGGGTTTCACGGTGTTAGCCAGGATGGTCTCGATCTCCTGACCTCGTGATCCGCCCGTCTCGGCCTCCCAAAGTGCTGAGATTACAGGCTTGAGCCACCGCGCCCGGCCAACTTTCATTTCTAATATCAAATTTTTAAGAAAGAAGAGAAAAGAGCAGCTAAGTATAAAAAAGGTCAAATGAAGAATTATCTTAAAATGACATTTTTATGATTATAGCCATGTTTAATAACTTCAAATGAAGAATTATCCCCCATTTGATGTTTTTAAGACCAAGACCATATAAAAACGTCATTTTAAAATGATGTTTTTACAATCAAAGCAATCTGTAAAAATGTCAGGTGAACAACTCAATGAATTAAATGTTTCTAAGGATATAAAATAGGTTAAAATGTTCAGTGGAGCATTTCATTGACATTTGATTTTTTAAAAAGAAATATTAATCATAAAAATGTGGGACTTAGTATGTTACTATCTTTAATTTTTCAGTTGTCTGATCTGTGGAAATAACTAATAAGTAAACGTTCTTCTGATCTAATATTAAAATGATAGATGAAAATGAACCAGCATCAAAATATTGAAATATATGGAGTGTCTTAAAATTAACTTTTCAAGACAGAATTAATTGTTAAAAACAAATTATGTACAAATATGCCATTTTTACTATTTAAAATATTTTTTAATTTGTATATGCTATTTTATACTCAAGAATAAAATATAAAGTTGATATCAGATATTTCTCACAGAAAATCAAAGTTCACAAATTCTCAGTATAGCTAAAAATTATATACAGAACATCCTCCTTTTCTGAAATATGGAGACTTGATGAGGATATGCAAATGAGATAAAACTTTCTGGGTGTTGGTCCAATATTATTTCAAGTAGCTCTCTATAGCAATTTTCTTTAGTAAAACTTTTGACAGTGTTGGAAATTTCTATATCTGCACCCTCCAGTGTAGTAATCACTAACTGTGGCTACTGAGCATGTGAAGTATGCTTTATATGATAGAGAAATTAAAGTTTAATTTAATTTAATTCTAATTTGCATTTAAAAATTCACATGCACAGATATCTAGGACCTAATTTTTAGTATGTTACACTATTTGCATTGGGATATGGTTCAATTCTAAACTTTCTGACTGTGACTAAACTTTCTGACTAGGTCAGAACAAACTTTTACTACGTAAAAATATAGTAAGCATTGTTTTGTAAGTCACATATAGTTTGATTTAAATGTAGGGCCATTAAAATAAATTGAATGCCTAAACATAGACTGTCAGATTAAGCCTGTATAATACAATGTTTTCAAAGGTAATTCTAATAACATATTCATTTATTTTTAATAAATAAAAAAGAGTATATGGATTTATTTGCAATGCCATAAACAATAAAAAATCCTAAGCTTATCATAAATAGGCCTAACCAGATATGTTTATAGGCAAATATTTGTGTGCACACTCACACACACACACGCATACACACACACAAATAATCATGTGGATATATATACTTATAACAAAAGTTACCATTTAAGCTTTCTCTGAAGCTTTAAAAGTTTGAATTTCAACTTATTAGAAATAATTTGTCATTCAAAATAGTTCTTTATTAGTCCAGTATCCATGATATATTTCCATTAAGAATCTTGAGGTAACTAACAATGCTCACTTACGTAAAATGTTTTAGATTTTAGAAAACATTTCTCCTTGCTTTATTGCTTTTAAAACTTATAATGCAAAGGGCAGGTCTTGCAACTATGTCCTTTTTCTTCACGTGAAGATCTCAAGGCCTGAAGAAATTAAGGTATAGATAGATACCACAGAGAAAAAAATCACAACGATGATGATGATAATGGTAATGCCTGGCACTTACAGGACCTTCCAATCTGTAATCATATCTAATGACCATGCTGTTCCATGAGATTGAGCTATCTTGATTACCACTCCTATTTCATAGGTAAGAGGCATACATACTCTCATCCAAGTCACCGTTAGTTGAAGCTAAAATCCACGTCTCATGACTTCCTGCCTAGTGGTGCTTCTAAGAACTGGATGGACATCATGTGGAGATATACAGTGCTAGAAAATAAAAAAAAAAGCAGGTTTGGCTGATTGATTGCAAATGAGTTGCAAAGGATTTCTATAAATCAAATATGACTGAAAGATCAATGCTTTGATAAGTGGAAGAGATGAGAGGAGTGTCAGTGATAATGGAAAATTTAGCACAGGGGAGTACTTAGGGAGCATATAAGAATTCTGCCTATGTCATCTTGAATTGTAGTTATGTCAAGTCATCGAGTATTTTATGCCCTGTAAATGCATTGTGACCCTTATTCTGTCCACCTTGCAAAGGCTGGACAATCTTAAAGAACATTGTTTGTGCCATCTTTTGCATGGTTTTGACATTTTCTGCTTTCTCCTCTATCCCATCTGTTCTCTCTTACATTTCTCTTTTATTATGCTTCTCTGATATTGTAGGCCAGCTACATTTCTTTAAGTTTTTACCACCCACCAATAATTGTGTCTGAAGCACTTTACATTCACTATTTAATGTATTCCCTCCAACAACTCTATGAATAGGATTTTATTATATACATTATACAGATCAATAAACTAAGGAATATAAATGACCCTTCCCAGAGACAACTAACCAGTGACTTTTGAAACCAGAATACAAACATAGATATGTCTATCTACAAAGTCCCTCCATGTTCATAAGAATTACGCTCTAAGTAGCATGGTGTTAAGCTGGGAGTAGCTCCTTGATTAACCCATATTCTCCCTAGTTTTACACGTCTCTAGGATAAACTCAGTAGAAATCTATCAGAATTTAAAAAATGATACCGTTTGATAACAGAGTAGGATGACTATAGCTAACAACATATTGTATTTCAACATGGCTGGAAGAAATAATTTGAAATGTTCCCAAAACAAAGAAATGATAAAACACTGGAGGTAATGCACACCCCAATATACCAACTTGATTATTAGATAGTCAATGTATGTAACAAAATATTGCATGTACCCCACATATATGCACAGATATCATATGTTAATAAACATAAAATAGATAATATTGAGGAGTAAATAATGAACAAAATCTCTGTGAGAGACCTGAGGATAGCAGTCAAGTCAGGGTTTTTCAAAGGCATTATATCCACTGCAGAAACTTTACTGAAAATTAGACAAATATTAGATGATCCATAACTTACAGAGAAGAATGTTTCCTTTCCCTCTCTGACATTTGTACGAGTGCCAATTAAAACTTATACTACTGCTTATGTGTTTCCCACCATGCACTGCCTAACACACGCAAGGGCATATAACGGGATAAGATTTGCAGAAAAATGCTCTTTAAGTTTATATATGATGGAAAAAAATTATATTACCTCTTAGTTATGTTGAAGCAGGACTTCTTTTTTGACCTTTAGGATACAAGCAGCCACAATTTCATGGCTAGTTAAGTTGGAATGAACTAAGTGCTGGATGCAAAGCAGCATTTTATAGATAATGTGAAGATTTTCAATTTGTGGAATGTTTATGGAAACAAATGAGTTTGGAGTTTGAGGTAAAAATCAGTAGTGCTACCAAATCTACACATTTATTTTACAAGATGAATATGAATAAGCTTGGGATGTTTTCAGTTTCCAATAATTATCAAAATATTCTAAAACAGCTGACATTTACTGAGCAATTAGTGGGCCAGTTAGAGTGCTGTTAATCAACGTATAATATCTCATTTACTGCTCGCATTCTTATTAGGTCATTCCTATTTTTTTCCTCTTTAGTAGATGTGAAAACTGAAGTTTAGCAACTTGAATATTTTCCTAAGTCAAAGAGTTTCTATGTGGTAAAGGAATAAGTAAAGCCTAGATCTACATTGCTCCAAAGCAGCATTTTTTTATGACTGGAAGTTTAGTTTTCTGAATCAGAAGCTACAATGCTTACTCTAACTGATTTCATGGACAGAATATGTGAGTGTACTAATTTCTACAAGGATAGAAGAAATAGCGTTCAGTAACAGGGATATGTTTCACTCTATTCTTAGATTTTACCTATTTGCTTAATGAAAATTAGCATTGTCTACTCATATGTCACAAGCGTATTACGAAATATAAAGAATTCCTTTTCATTTATCCATTGAACTTCATCAAAATAATTCAAACTGTCAATATATTGAGTTAAAATTGATATGTTTAGAATGACCTAAGCACAGAGACTTACGGTACCAATTTTAATTAGCCTAAACAATATAGAAGAAACACAGTATCTTAAAGAAGTCAACTTTTTGGAAACTGCACTTTTGGGTCAAGACCAGAGTTCAGGGTATGAAATAGTCTAGTCAGATTATGTTTCAAATTTTCTGTCTGAATTAACACCGAGTATTTATAGATATAGAAAGCATTATAAAAATAAAGTTTACAGCAACATAATAAAAGTCAGAAAAATTAATATGGTTTAGGTAGTTCTTGATTTGGAAATAACTTCTCAGCAAGACAGAAGAGAATTATTAATAGACTGTTGTGAAAAATATATTGTGGGCAAATTTTGAGTGGTATTTGCATGAAATAGTGAATTATAAAACTATAAATGCAGGATAAGTGTGTACTAATAGGCTCATTCTTATTATATTAATACTACTTACCCTAAACACCTTTAAATCATCTAGAAATTTTGAAACTAAAAGAAATTTAAGATAATCTGTACTAACATCATAATTTTAAAGATTAAATTATTGAAGCATGAGAGATTAAATAAGAAAGCTGTAGCATATGCTCTCATGGTGAGATTTAAGATGAGAACCTATATCTTCTAGCTCCTGGCCCATCATGCCTTCTTCATGTTATTTTTAAAATTCAGCTAAAATATAACTATGTAAATCTAAAATCAAAATCAGCTATTTGCAATCTGTTAGGAAAAGATATCCTAATTAGAAAGAAAAGTAGAGATTAATCAACAAAACTCTTCTCTCTATTCTGTCCAATTTTCTTCATAATGACAAGAAATACTACAATTGTAAAGATCTTCAATTGGTTTGGAAAATAAAAACATTACTTTAATTTCAAAATAGCTTGTTTGTGTTTAATTAAAAAAAAATTTGTTGACTGGATCCAGAATTTGTAAAAATTTACTCTGTACATTAATGGGTAAATTGAATAACACAAAAATGTTGGCAATCTTTTTACTAGTGAATCTTGAAGTTTAGATAATTCCTCACTGAAATCTACGTGAGAAACCAAATACATTCTTTGAATTTTAGCAATTAAATGAACGGGTAAATAAGATATGATGAAGATATGATGGTCCTTCTTTCATTGTCTCTTTGTTTCCTATTCTATGATAATTCCCTCCACCATTCACTAACTGCCCCCAACCCCAGAAAAGGACATTAAAAGTAGACACAGCGGTTCTCTGCTACCATCCAAGATGGAAGACAATGAACAGATTTGCCCTCCCACCTAAAACAATTATAAAGGTATATTATATATATATACACACATATATATGTGTATATATACATATGTGTATATATACCTTTGCAATTGTTTGTATATATTGATTGTATATATACACCTTTGCAATATAAATATATAAAATATGTATTTTATATGTATTTACATTATATATTTTATATATATATAGCCATTCTCACAAATCAGATTTGAAAAAAATAAAATACATATATATATATACACAACCCCAAGACACTGAATAGAAGCAAGAAAGAACAGTATGTGCTAGAGACAGAAAACAAGTGAAGGAAGTCCTATGATTTCCTGAGCTTATTGACTTGAGAGAATTTCCAGTCTCATCACAGAGGATGGTCCCAAATAGAGCCCAGCAGACAATTGCTTAACATCACAGCTGACTGAGAGAGTAATGCCAATTGAGGCCAAAAAGATGACCAGAAAATGTATATAAAAAATCACCTTTGGTGTGATATTTCCATAGGAGGAATTAAGGACATATGACAGATTTCTGGATATACAGAAGATTGATTACATTTGAAAGGCTGTGGATAAACCCAAAGAAAGACTTGACAAGGCTCTAATTGATCACCTCTGGATGATGTTGAATATATGCCTCCACATGTGCAAAGAATCTCTTGACAAAAGGTGAAAGGATTATTGGCTAAGGAATCTGAACAAGTTTCTGTCTAAATACTAAAGTAACTTTCTTCAGTGGCTACACACAACAAAGAATAAAAAATTAACAGAATTCATCCTAAAAAGTCTAAATAGTTTAGGAACATTAAAACAAAACAAGCAAAACAAAAAATAAAAGGCAGCAGCAATCATGAAAACAGAAAGAACAAACAACAAGAGACAGTTGGGGTGAAGAGTGAATTGTATTCCCAGAATGGAAACATCAAATTATATTAATGCCAATTTATACAAATAATAACAAAATCTTCAAGTAAATATAAAGGTATGATTCATACACATTTTTAAAAAGCAGTCAATTAAAAAAAATGCATCCCTAAGGAAGCACACATGTTAAACTTACTAAAAAGCTGTATTTTTTAATTCCTGAAATTTGATGTAAAACATTAATATATACATCCAAATAGCTCAACAAATTACAAGTAGAATAAGCATAGAGCTTTACACTTAGGCATATCATAATCAAAATATCAAAAGGTAGAGGCAAATTATCTATCCAGAATTAAACTAGAAAAAAATGACACATCACATAGAAATAATCTTTAATATAACTAACAGATGACATTGCATTAGTACTGAAAACCAGAAGGCATAGGATTAACTATACAGTGTTCAAAGAAAAACAAAATCAACCGAAAATTTTATATCCAGAAAACTATTTTTCAAAAAACAAAAAAGACATTTTTAGATTGTTAAAAATTTTCAAAAGTGAGATAGTTAGGTCTTATAAAGTTCTTCAAAAAATACCAAAAGGAATCCTTCATACTAAAAATAAAGGACACTAAATAATAACTCAAATCCACAGAAAGAAACAAAAAGCTTCAGTAGCCTGTAGTCCCAGCACTTTGGGATGCCAAGGCTGGTGGATCACCTGAGGTCAGGAGTTCAAGACCAGCGTGGCCAACATGGTGAAGCTCCGTTTCTACTAAAAAATACAAAAATCAGCTGGGTGTGGTGGCGGGTGCCTGTAATCCCAGCTACTCAGGTAAATACAAAGAGAGTATAAAATATTTATGTTGTAAAAATTTTTTAACTGATTTAAATTATTATAAAAAGGTATGGATAGTCTTACGATGTATAAAGATTTAATCTATTTGCCAAAATAAAAAAAAATGAGAAGAGATAATCCAATATTATAGTATATTGCAGCAAAGATTTTATATTCTGATGAACTGAAATTTATAGTAATTCAAATTAGGATATTTCAAGCTAAGATGTTAATTGCATTTCCCAAGTAAATGATTATAAAAACAGCTTTAAAATTAGTAAAAAACAAAAACCAAGCAAATGAAAAAATGAATTTAAAATGGAAGATTATAAAAAATATTTTCACACAATAAATCAATAATTAAGGTATAGGAGAAAGAAAAAATGGCATAAATATATAGAAAAATAGCAGTATGGAAGGTATACATCATACATTGTCCACAAGACATTAAATATAAATGGATTAAACACTTCAATCAAAAAGCAGAGATTGAGAGAATGGATTAAAAACAGCATGATATCAAGCTACCAATGAGTTTCTTCACAGAATTGGAAAAAACTGCTTTAAAGTTCATATGGAACCAAAAAAGAGCCCGCATCTCCAAGACAATCCTAAGTCAAAAGAACAAAGCTGGAGGCATCACGCTACCTGACTTCAAACTATACTACAAAGCTACAGTAACCAAAACAGCATGGTACTGGTACCAAAACAGAGATATAGACCAATGGAACAGAACAGAGTCCTCAGAAATAATACCACACATCTACAGCCATCTGATCTTTGACAAACCTGAGAGAAACAAGAAATGGGGAAAGGATTCCCTATTTAATAAATGGTGCTGGGAAAATTGGCTAGCCGTAAGTAGAAAGCTGAAACTGGATCCTTTCCTTACTCCTTATACGAAAATTAATTCAAGATGGATTAGAGACTTAAATGTTAGACCTAATACCATAAAAATCCTAGAGGAAAACCTAGGTAGTACCATTCAGGACATAGGCATGGGCAAAGACTTCATGTCTAAAACACCAAAAGCAACGGCAGCAAAAGCCAAAATTGACAAATGGGATCTCATTAAACTAAAGAGCTTCTGCACAGCAAAAGAAACTACCATCAGAGTGAACAGGCAACCTACAGAATGGGAGAAAATTTTTGCAATCTACTCATCTGACAAAGGGCTAATATCCAGAACCTACAAAGAACTCAAACAAATTTACAAGAAAAAAACAAACAACCCCATCAAAAAGTGGGCAAAGGATATGAACAGACATTTCTCAAAAGAAGACATTCATACAGCCAACAGACACATGAAAAAATGCTCATCATCACTGGCCATCAGAGAAATGCAAATCAAAACCACAATGAGATACCATCTCACACCAGTTAGAATGGCGATCATTAAAAAGTCAGGAAACAACAGGTGCTGGAGAGGATGTGGAGAAATAGGAACACTTTTACACTGTTGGTGGGATTGTAAACTAGTTCAACCATTATGGAAAACAGTATGGCGATTCCTCAAGGATCTAGAACTAGATGTACCATATGACCCAGCCATCCCATTACTGGGTATATACCCAAAGGATTATAAATTATGCTGCTATAAAGACACATGCACACGTATGTTTATTGCGGCACTATTCACAATAGCAAAGACTTGGAATCAACCCAAATGTCCATCAGTGACAGATTGGATTAAGAAAATGTGGCACATATACACCATGGAATACTATGCAGCCATCAAAAAGGATGAGTTTGTGTCCTTTGTAGGGACATGGATGCAGATGGAAACCATCATTCTTAGCAAACTATCACAAGAACAGAAAACCAAACACCGCATGTTCTCACTCATAGGTGGGAACTGAACAATGAGATCACTCGGACTCGGGAAGGGGAACATCGCACACCGGGGCCTATCATGGGGAGGGGGGAGGGGGGAGGGATTGCATTGGGAGTTATACCTGATGTAAATGACGAGTTGATGGGTGCAGCACACCAACAAGGCACAAGTATACATATGTAACAAACCTGCACATTATGCACATGTACCCTACAACTTAAAGTATAATAATAATAAATAAAAAAAAAAAAAAAAAAAAAAACAGCATGATAAAATTACATTATCTCTACAAGATACATAGTTTAGATGCAAAGAAACAACCAGATAGAAAGTAAAAGTGGGCAAAGCACATACCATGCAAATCTTAACCAAAAAAAGAAAAACAGCTGGACTGGGTATACTGATATTAGAGCCAAAATAGACTTTAATTGAAACACTGAAGTTACACAAAAATTAGTACATTTTACAATAATAAAAGGGGGAAATAATAAGACACATATAAAATTATAAATATCCATCTAACTAAAGAACTTCAAAATAAATAATAATAGACATAATTGACGAACATAAACAACAGTAATAGTTGGAGATTCTGCTACTTCACCTTTAATATTGAATAGAACAATAAGCAGGAGATCAACAATTTAATAGAAGACTTAAACATTATAAGTCAACCAAATGAACATCTCTGGAACACTTTACCAAAAGCACACATTTTTCTCAAGTACACATGAAAAATTCTCTGGGATAGGCCACATGCTATATATGCTATGCCAAAAACATTAAAAGAGAGACACAAAGAATTTAAGGTTGAAATCATACAAAGTATATTCCTGACTGCAATGAAATTAAATTAGAAAGCAGTAACAGAAGAAAATTTGGGAAAATCATAAATATGTATAAGATAAACAATAAATTGCTTTTGACCGATAGGCTAAAGAAGAAATCATAAGTGAAATTAGAAAATAGTTTTTAATGAATGAAAACAAAACACAATGTACCAAAATATATATGCAATGAAAGAAATGCTCAGATGAAAATCCATAAATGTAAGTGCCTAAATTTCAATGAAATAAACATCTCAATTTTGTAATTTAACCTTCAACCTCAAGAAACTATGAAAAGAGTAGACACTAAACACAAAGAAACCAGAAGGCCATAAATAATAAATATGAATTGAAATAATAAAAAAGAGTAGAAATCATAGAGAACACATTTAAAAAACACAAAATTGATTTTTGGATGGAATTAAAATTTTTAAAATTTTCAGCTAGACTGAACCAAAATATGAGAGAATATTCAAATTATTTAAATCAAAAATGAAAGGGAAATAATCATGACTGCTTTTAAAGAAACAAAAAGATTATAAGAGAAGACTGTAAGAAACTCTATGTCAACAAATTTGATAACCTAGATGAAATGGATGTTTCTACAAACCACAGAACTCAACTAGAAACATTAACTGAAAACAAAATCTAAAGAGACCTGTAACACTAGAGACGTTGCATTACTAATCAACACACTTAAAACATTGAAAAGCCCAACACTCAATGATTTCCACAGAACACTTAAAGAATAATTAATGTGAAATGTTAATAAACTTTTAAAAACTTAAAGAGGATGCAACAAACTCAATTCACTCTAAAAAGCCAGTTTAAAAACACACATTGGAAAAGGTCATCCAAGAATATGTAGATAAACTAAGTGGCTTTATATCTTTTAAATATACTGAATTTGTAAGAAAAAATAAATCTGCCCACAAAAAGTATCCAGGCCCAGATGACTTAACTGGAGTATTTACAAATAGTATCAATTCTACACAAAGTTTTTCAGAAAATAAAGACCAGGGAACACTTCCTAATTAATTCTATGAAACCACTATAATAGTGATACCAAAAGCAGATGAAGACATTGAGAAAAACAAAACAAAAAAGAATTGCAGAGCAATATCCTTCATAAAAATACAACACTTTAACAACACTTACTAAATTAAATCCAACTATATCAACTATATACAAAAGGGATAATATATTATGAACAGAGTTTATCCCAGGATTCCTAGGTTGGTTTAACATTCAAAAACCAATTTGTGTAATTCATCATATTAATAAATAAGAAAGAAAAAAACTATGATTATCATTCTAAATATATGAAAAAAGCCTGTCAAAATTCAACATTCATTTCTTATAAATACTATGAGTAGATAATACTTCCTCAACCTAATAATTGGCATGTTTCAAAAACCTACATTTAATATTAAAGTCAGATAAAGTACACTATTTTACCACTCCATTTATATTTAACTTTATAGAAAAAGCAAATTAATCTATATCATCAGAAAGCAGAGCAGTGGTAGTCAGGAGATGGAATGGAGAGTTCCAGGGACAGGCAAGAGATAAAGGTTACAAAGAGACCCACGGAAACTTTAGAAATAAATCTATATTAGTTGACGTCATCGTGGTTATGGTACAGTGACATATACATATTTCAAAACTTATCAAATTGTACATTTTTTCTAAGTATAGTATATTGTATATTAATTACGCCTCAAGAAAAGCATTAACATAGTATGTGCTTTGGTTTCATCAGAAATAACTCTTGTAAAGGCAATTTTGCCAAATCTTTGCATAAAACAAATTCAATCTAATTCAATAGGATCACAAACATTTTCTCTTGAGGAAACAAGAGCTTGAAATATGAACAATTTTTGGAAAGGAGTAAAGTTCAGTGAGGCTTAATTACCTAAATATAAGTTAAAGGTTAAAAAAATGGAATTATATTTTTTTCTCTACTAACAAAAAAAAAGTTTCATCATGAAAATTACTGGTGAATATCTTTATTGTATTTGACAAGTGAATAAAGTATGTGGCATATACATTCTGTCCATAAAATAATTTAAAAATTTTAAAAATATATTTAGTTTTTTTTAAAAAACTAAATATTTTGCCATCTGTGGCTATGCATACAAAAGTTGCATGTATATCTTATTTTCTTCCTGAATACTGTACCATCATATCTTTGCTTCCTTTCTCTTTGAAGGCCAGAAGATGTTGCACATTTCAAACAGACAAGTCAAGCTATAGAACAATGTTTCTTGAAGGATTCAACCAAATAAAGAATATTTAAAGTTGCACGCCTCATTGTAAAGGAAGTATATTAAACACACACTCCGACAAGATGAACACAGCAAAATTGCACTTACATTGTATAATCACTACACAAAAAGCCAATAATCACTTTGTTCAAAAGAGATAATGCCGCATAATATAAGTAGTAGTTTAAGCAATTATCCAGTAGAACAGTTAATCATCACCCTCAGTTCACAGCCTTTTGTTTCTCACGAATACACATGTCAGATTGTAATTAAATGCACTCACACTGTTCAGGGCAGAATGAGAGTCCTGGGTTGAAATGTGGGAACCAACTGAAAAGCACAAAGAAGACAAGTTTAAACAGTTTTTTAAGTGTATCTGCCTGGCATAGGGTCTTGGTTGACAAATTGGCTATACAATGGTGAAACCACAGTGGGTACCTTATTTATAGAAAAAAAATAATTTATGCCTATAGAAAAATTATGTTATTCCGTTTATAAATTTTCTAAGCATTGAGTTTCTGAGTGAATTATTTGCCAGATATGTTTTTTTGAAATTAGATTTATAAGAAAAGAAAGATTTTAGTTGCACTGGTTTGTTCAAACTGTTTTATAATAAATGTTTTAGAAATCTAAACAACTCATCTGGATCTCCATATCTTCTCTTTCACTTCTAATAAATAATAATATAGGGATCCATTTCGCAGTTACAGTAGCAAAGTATGCTACAGTATAATTTTGCTATTTGATTATTGTGTTTCTATCCCCTGAAACACAATAATCAAATAGCAAAATTATATTCACTTCTGTTGAAATTTGCTTTTTACAACTTCATAATTTGTGGTAGAAAAATCATGATTTATAAATATAGAAAATAAAAATATTCAGAATCAAATGCAATCTATTACGGTAATGAAATGGATGGTGAAGTTTTCATTCTTTCAATATAATCACAGTTTGATGATTACTATGGCTTTGTTCAATAATGTGACATTGACTTCCATGTCCTTAACTCTGACTCAACTTTCCTACTGAGCTCTGGACCCATGTATCTATCAATCTACTGAAGCAGTACCCTCAAACTTTAATGTGCATACAAATAACCTGGAGATCTTTCTAAAAATGCAGATTCTGACTCAGTTGTACAGGTATGGGGGCTGCAAATTTACATTTCTAACAAGCCCATAGGTGATCTTAATACTGTTGGATCACACTTTTGTCCAAGTTCCTAGGTAAACCCCACGTAGGTTTCTGGTAGGCATTTGAAACTCAAAGGATACAAAAAGGTATTCAGCCTTGCTCTTTAAACTCCAAACTTGGTCCTCTTTAGTGTTCTTCAAGTTTATTTGGTTCACTATATATTTGGTGATAAGGCTGAAGCATATCAATCAGGTCAGATTTCTTCCTATTTTTCAGACGTTGCATCCAACTTACAAACTAAGTCTCTGATATGACCTCACACACATTTTGTGGTTTCTTTTTATTTTTAATGTTTGTAAATTTATAATAGGCATATATGTTTATAAAGTGCATGAAAGATTTTGATACAGGCATACAATGTGTAATAATCACATCAGGGTAAATGAAGTATCCATCATCTCAAACATTTATTCTTTCTTTATATTAGAAAAATCTAATTACATTCTCTTAGGGTTTTTAAAATATACAATAAATTATTATTGACTGTAGTCACCATATTATGCTATCAAAAGCTAGATCTTATTTATTTAATTTAACTACACACACACACACACACACACACACACACACACACACTACCCTTCTCAGCCTCTGGTAACCATTGTTCTACTCTCTATCTTCATGAGTTTTAATTTTTAGCTCCCACAAATAAATGAGAATATGCAAAGTTGTCTTTCTGTTCCTAACTTATTTCATTTACAATAATGGCCTCCAGGTTCATCCATATTGTTGCAAATGACAGAATTTCATTCATTCTTTTTTTTTTTTTTTTTTTTTTTTTTTTTTTTACTGTTGAAGAATGTTCTGTTTTTTATATGTACCACAATTTCTTTATCCATTCCCTGTTGATAGTCACTGAGGTTGATTCCAAATCTTGGCTATTGGGAATACTGTTGCAATAAATATGGAGTGCAGCCATCTCTTTGATATGCTGATTTCTTTTTTTGAATACATGCCTAGTAGTGGCATTGCTGTATCATATGGTAACTCTATTTTTAGATTTTTTTAAGGAACCTCTAAACTGTTCTCCATAGTGGTTGTACTAATTTACATTCCCACTGACAGTATAGGAGGGTTCCTTTTCTCCACATCCTTCCCAGCATTTATTGTCACCTGTCCTTTGGATAAAATCCATTTTAAACTTACTATAGTTTTGATGTGCATTTTTCTGATAATCAGTGATACTGAGCACATTTACATACACCTGTTTGACATATGTCTTCTTTTGAAAAATGTCTTTTCAGATTTTCGCCCATTTTTGAATCAGATTATAAGAGTTTTCCCTATAGAGTTGTTTTAGCTTCTTATATATTCTGATTGTTAATCCCTTGTCAGATGTACATTTTGCAAATATTTTCTCCCATTCTTTGGATTTTCTCCCCACTTTGTTGATTGTTTCCTCTGTGTGCAAAAGTTTTTAGCTCGATGTGATCCCATTTGTCCATTTTTGCTTTGTTTGCCTGTGCTTACGGAGTATTACTCAAGAAAAGTTTGTTCACTCCAACACCCTGGAGAGTTTTCTTTCAGTAATTTCATAGTTTCAAATAATAGGTTTAAGTCTTTAATCAATTTTGATTGGATTTTTGTATATGGTGAGGATTAGTGCTTAGTTTTATGCTTCTGCATATAGATATATATTTTTCCCTAGCACCATTTGTGGAAGAGACTCTTTTTCCTCAGTGTATGTTCCTGTCACCTTTGTTGAAAATGAGTTCACTGTAGATTATAGCTTTGTTTCTGTTTTCTCTACTCTGTAGTATTGGTATGTGTTTCTGTTTTTACTCCAGTACCATGCTGTTTGAGTTACTATAGCTCTATGGTAAAAATTGAAGTTAAATAATGTGACTCTTCCAGTTTTGTTATTCTTGCTCAGAATGGCTTTGGCTACTATGGGTCTTTTGTGGTTCCATACAAATTTTAAGACTGTTTTTCCATTTCTGTGAAGAATGTCATTGATATTTTGATAGGGACTGCATTCGACCTGTAGAATACTCTAGATAATATAGACATTTTAACCATATTGATTCTTGCAATCCACAAACATGAAAAATCTTACCAT
Organism: Macaca thibetana thibetana; assembly: GCF_024542745.1. Classification (NCBI taxonomy): domain Eukaryota; kingdom Metazoa; phylum Chordata; class Mammalia; order Primates; family Cercopithecidae; genus Macaca; species Macaca thibetana. The sequence continues at coordinate 67,161,813 of NC_065585.1, forward strand.
TTTTTAGTAGCCTCCTCAATTTCTTTCATCAATATTCTGTAGTACTCATTGTGGAGATCTTTCACTTTTTTAGTAAGTTAATTCCTAAGTATTTAATTTAATTGTAGATGTTGTAAATGAAATTACTTTCTTGATTTCTTTTTCAGATTGTTTGCTGTTGGCATATATAAATGCTACTGATTTTCGTATGTTGAATTTGTATCCTACAACTTTAATGAACTTGCTTGTCAGTTCTAAATTTTTCTGGAATATTTGTTTATTCAAATATAAAATCATGTCTCCTGCAAACAAGAATAGCTAGACTCCTTCCTTTCTCTTTGCATTTACTTCCTTGTCTTGTCTGATTGCTCTATCTACGACTTCCAGTACTAAATTGAGGAACAGTGGTGAAAGTGGACATCTGGTCGTGTTCCAGATCTTAGAGGAAAGTTCTTAGAGGAAATATTTTTTCCCTATTTAGTATGATGCCAGATGTGGGTATGTTTTATATGGCTTTTCTTATATTGAGGTATATTCCTTCTATGCCAAGTTTTTTAAAGAGATTTATTTTTTAATCAGGAAAGAATGTTAAATTGTACTGAAAGCATTTTAAGCATCAATTGAAATGATCATATGATTCTGTCCTTCATTCTGCTGGTATGATGTGTGTGATGGTTAATATTAGGTGTCTACTTGTTGGATTGAAGGATGCCTAGATGGATGCTAAAGTGTTGGTTCCAGGAGTGTCTGTGAGGGTGTTGCCAGAGGAGCTTGACATTTGAGTCAGTGGACTGGGAGAGGAAGATCCATCCTCAGTGTGGTTGGGCACCATCCAATCAGCTGCCAGCACAGCAAAAACAAAGTGGGCAGAAGAAGGTGGTGTAACGTTGCGTGCTGGATCTTCTGACCTCATACAATAAATTTGGAAATATTTCATCTTCCTCTATTTTTGGAATAGTTTTAGTAGGATTGGTATTTCATCTTCTATACATGTTTGGTAACATTCAATATTAAAACTATCGGGTCCCAGGTTTTCCTTTGCTGGGAGAGTTTTTCTTATAGCTTTGATCTCATTAGTTGTTATTAGTCTTCTGGCTTTCTGCTTTTTCTTATGCTGAATTCTTCCTCCTAATCCTCCTGCCCTTGGACATCAGACTCAAAGATGTTTGGCCTTTGAACTCTTGTACTTACACCCGTGATTTTGGGGGGTTCTTGGGCTTAGGGGAAGGCTACACTGTCAGGTTCCCCGGTTTTGAGGCTTTTGAGCATGGACTGAGCCACTACTGGCTTCTTCCTCAGCTTTCAGACAGCCTATTGTGGGACTTCACCTTGTGATCATGTGAGCCAATTCTCTCTAATAATCTCCTTTTCATAGACACATATATCTTATTAATTCTCTCCCTCTGGAGATACCTAACTAATACAATGTATTACACTGATCGATTTGAATATGTTATATCACCCTGGCGTCCCTGTGATAAATCTCACTTGGTCATGATGAATAATCTCGTTAATGTGTTGAATTCAGTTTGCTAATATTTTGTTGATTTTTCCATCAATGCTTATCAGGGATTTTGGCCTATAGTTTTCTTTTTTGTTGTGTCTTTTTCTGGTTTTGGTATGAGAGAAATACTGGCCTTATATGATACATTTGGAAGTATTCTCTCCTCTTTTATTGTTGGAAAGTTTTAGTAGGATTGGTATTAGTTCTTCTTTAAATGTTTGGTGTAATTCAACAGTGAAGCTTTTGGGTGCTAGGTTTTTCTTTGCTGAGAGAGTATTTATTATGGCTTTGATATTATTACTTGTTTTTGGTCTGTTCACATTTTGGATTTTTTAATGCTTCAGTCTTGGAAAGGTAAATTTCTGCATGTATTCTAGGCTTCTCAATTTATTGGTATTTATTTGCTCAATAGTAGCCTCTAAGGATTCTTGAATGTCTGTAGTATTGGTTTTAATGTCTCTTTTTCCATTTCTGATTTTATTTATTTGGTCTTCTCTCTCTCTCTCTTTTTTTTTTTTTTTCTTAGCCTTGCTAATAGTTTGTCAATTTTATTTGTCTTTTCAAAATACCAACGTTTTATTTCATCGATCTTTTGTATTGATTTCTAGTTTTATTCTACTGTGGTCAGTGAAGATACTGGATATATTTCAATTATTTTTTCAATTTTTTAAGACTTCTTTTATGGCCCAACATATGGCTTACCCTTGAGAATAATCCATCTGCTAAGGAGAAGAATGTGTATTCTGTAGCTGCTGGATGAAATGTTCTATAAATATCTATTAGGTCTTTTTGTTGTATAGTGTAGATTAAGTTTGGTGTTTCTTTGTTGATTTTCTATCTGGATTATTTTTCTAATGCTGTAAGTGGATTGTTGAAGTTATCAGCTATTATTGATTTGTGTTTTTCTGTCTCTTCGGCTTTATTATATGCTTTACATATCTGGGTGCTCCAGTGTTGGGTGCCTATATGTTTATGATTTTTATATCCTCTGGCTAAATTGATCTCTTTTTCATAATATAATGAACTTGTTTGTCTCTTTTTATAGTGTGTCTTAAAGTCTATTCTACTGATATAAGTATAGCCATTCATTTTTTGTTTTCATTTGTATGAAATATATTTTTCCAAGCCTTTATTTTAATTAACATTTTTCCTTCCTTCCTTCCCTTCCTTCCCTTCCTTCCCTTCCTTCCCTTCCTTCCCTTCCTTCCCTTCCTTCCCTTCCTTCCCTTCCTTCCCTTCCTTCCCTTCCTTCCCTTCCTTCCCTTCCTTCCCTTCCTTCCCTTCCTTCCCTTCCTTCCCTTCCTTTTCTTTCTTTCTCTTTCTTTCTTTCTTTCTTTCTTTCTTTCTTTCTTTCTTTCTTTCTTTCTTTCTTTCTTTCTTTCTTTCTTTCTTTCTTTCTTTCTTTCTTTCTTTCTTTCTTACTTACTTTCTTTCTTTCTTTTTTATAGATTTTTTCTCTGTTTCCCAGGCTGGAGTGCAGTGGTGCAATCTCGGCTCACTGCAACCTCCACCTCCCAGGATCAAGTGATTCTACTGCCTCAGCCTCCCGAGTAGCTGGGATTAAAGGTGCCTGCCACCATGGCCAGCTTTTTTTTTTTTTTTTTTTTTTTTTTTTTTTTTGTATTTTTAGTAGCGAGGGATTTCATCATGTTTGCCAGGCTGATCTCAAACTCCTGGCCTCAAGTGATCTGCCCACCTTGGTCTCACAAAGTGCTGGAGTTACAGACGTGAGCCACTGCTCCTGCCTAAACCTTTATTTTCATGCTATATGTGTCTTTACACGTGAATTTCTTTTTGTACTCAACAGATCACTGTTTTTGTTTTTTGTTTTTTTTTTTCCATCCAGCCACTATATGCTTTTCAATTGGAGGGTTTCTTCTATTCTATTTATATTCAATATTATTATTGAGAAGTAAGGACTTCCTCTTGCCATTTTGTTACTTGTTTTCTGATTGTTTTGTGTGTATGTGTGTGTTTTTTCCTTCTTTGTTCCTGGCTTCCCTTTAGTAAAGGCAATTTTCACAGGTGATATGTTCTAATTTCTTGCTTTTTTTTTTTAATTTTTGCATCCATTCTATGTTTCCAATTTGAGATTACCATGAGGCTTTCAAACACTATCTTATAACCCATTATTTTAAATGATGACCATTTAACCCATTGCATAAATAAACTAACAAACAAGTGTTGAGAAAGCTAATAAAAGCTATACACTTTAACTCAGTTTTCCCACTTTTCAACATTTTATTCTACTTATTTATTATTTTACTGTGTCTTGAAAAGTTATTGTATTTATTATTTTTGATTGGCTCATCTTTTAATCTTTTTATCCACAATTTGAGAAGTTTACACAACACAGTTATAGTGGTATAATTTTTGGTGTTTGTCTGGGTACATGCTAGAACTAGTGAGTTTTGCACGATGGTTTCTTATTGCTCCTTAACATTCTTTTCTTTCAGATTGAAAAACTCCTTTACCATTTTTTGTATGACATGCCTGTTGTTGATGAAATCCCTCAGCTTGTGTTTTATTTTATCTTATTATATTTTTAACTCATATTTTAGATTAGGTGTTTGTTATATATGTAAACTTGTGTCATGGGATTTCGTTGTACAGAGTACTTCATTACCCAGGTATTAAGCCCAGTACCCAGTTGTAATTTTTTATTCTCCTCTCCCTCGTCCCACCCTCCACCTTCAAGTAGACACCAACGTGTGTTGTTTCCTTCTTTGTTTTCATGAGTTCACATTATTTAGGTCTAACTTATAAGTAACAACATGCAGTATTTGACTTTCTGTTCCTGTATGAATGTGATAAGAATCATAGCCTCCAGCTTCATCCATGTTCCCACAAAAGACATTATCTTGTTCTTTATTATGGCTGCATAGTATTGCATGGTATATATGTACCACATTTTCTTTATCCGATCTGTCACTGATGGACATCTAGGTGGATTCCATGTCTCTGCTATTGTGAACAGTGCTACAGTGAACATTCACATGCATGTCTCTCAGTGGTAGAATAATTTATATTTCTTTGGGTATATATCCAGTAATGGGATTGCTGGGTCTAGTGGTAGTTCTGTTTTTAGCTTTTTAAGAAATTGCCAAACTTCTTTCCACAATGGTTGAATTAACTTTTACTCCCCCCAACAGTGTATAAGTATTCTCTTTTCTTCACAAATTTGACAGCATCTGTTATTTTTTTGACTTTTTAATAGCCATTCTAACTAGTGTGAAATGGTATCTCATTGTAGTTTTGATTTACATTTTTCAAATGTTCAATGATGTTGATCTTTATTCAAAAACTTGGTGTTGGGTGCATGTATGTCTTCTTTTGAAAGGTGTCTGTTCATGTCCTTTGCCCACTTTTAATTTTTTTCTTTTCTTTTAAATTAATGTAAGCTGTTTATAAATGCTGGACCTTCAAGATGTTAGACCTTTGTCAGATGCATAGTTTGCAAATATTCTCTCCCATTTTTTTTATCTTTTCATACCGTTGATGGTTTTCTTTTTTTTTTTTTTTGTTGTTGTTGTTGTTGTTGTTGTTTTTGTTATGCAGAGCTCTTAAGTTTAATTAGATCTCATTTGTCAATTTTTGCTTTTGTTGCAATTGCTTCATGTGTCTTTGTCATAAAATCTTTGACTATTCCTATGTTAAGAATGGTATTGCCTAGGTTATTCTCCAGAATTTTTATAGTTTTGGGTTTTACATTTAAGTCTTTAATCCAGAGTCGATTTTTGTATATGGTATAAAGAAGAGATCCAGTTTCAGTCTTCTCCATAGGGGTAGCCTGTTATTCTAGCACATTTATTGAATATGGATTATTTTCTCCATTGCCCATTTTTGTCAGCTTTATAAAAGATCACAGTTTTAGGTATGTGGCCTTATTGCTGGGATCTTGATTCTGTTCCATTGGTCTATGTGTCTGTTTTTGTACCAGTGCCATGTTGTTTTGGTTACAGTAGCCCTGTAGTATAGTTTGAAGTCAGGTAGCATGATGCCTCCACCTTTGTTACTTTGCTTAAGATTGTGGTTTTAATATGCATTTCTCTAATAATCAGTAATACCGAGGGGTTTTTTTATATATATACTTGAAGATAGAGTTGGATATAGTTATCCAGTCTCTTTTTTGGTTCCACATGAATTTTAAAATAGTTTTCTCTAGTTCTGTGAATAATGATGTTGGTAGTTTCAAAAGAATAGCATTGAATCTGTAAAGCATTTTGGGCATTATAGCCATTTTAATAATATTGATTCTTTCTATCCAAGAGCACGGGGTGTTTTTATCAGTTGTTTGTGTCTTTTTTGATTGTTTTGAACACTGTCTTGTAATTATCTTTCTAGAGATATTTCACCTCCCTGGTTAGCTGTATTCCCATGCATTTTTTATTCTTTTTGTGGCAATTGTAAATGGGATTGTGTTCCTGATTTGGCTCTTGGTTTGGTTGTTGTAGGTGTGTAAGAATGCTAGCAATTTTTGTACATTGAATTTGTATCCCGAAGCTGTACTGAAGTTGTTTGTGAGCTGAAGAAACTTTTGGGCTGAGATTACTGAATTTTCTAGATATAGAATCACGATGTCTGCAATCAGGAAAGTTTGACTTTTTCTCTTCTTATTTGGGTGTGCTTTATTCCTTTTTCTTGCCTGATTGCTCTAGATAGGACTCTTAATGCTATATTGAAAAGGAGTGGGGAGAGGGCATCCTTGTCTTGTGCTGGTTTTCAAGAGGAATAGTTCCAGATTTTGCCAATTCAGTATGTTGTTGGCTGTGGGATTATCATTGATAGCTCTTATTATTTTGAGGTATGTTCCTTCAATATGTATTTCATTGAGTTTTTAACATAAACCCTTGAATTTTACAGAAGATTTTTCTGTACTTATTGAGATAATCATGTGGTTTTTGATTTTAGTCTCATTTGTGTGATGAATCACATTTATTGATTTGCATATGTTGAACCAACCTTGCATCCTGGGGATGAAGGCTACTTGATTGTGGTGGTTTAGCTTTTTGATGTGCTGCTGGATTCAGTTTGCAAGTGTTTTGTTGAGGATTTTTGCAACAATGTTCATCAAGTGTATTTGCCTGAAGCTTTCTTTTTTATTGTATCTCTGCCAGGTTTTGGTATCAGGATGATGCTGGCCTCATAGAAAGAGTTGGAGTGGAGTCCTTTCTCCTCAAATTTTGGAAAAGATTCAGTAGCAATGGTACCAGCTCTTCCTTGTAGATCTGACAAAATTCAGCTGTGAGACCATCTGGTTCTTGGCTTTGTTTTGGCTGGTGGTCTCTTTATTACTGATTCAATTTCAAAGCTCATAACTAATCTGTTTAGGGAATGAATTTCTTCCTGGTTTAGTCTTTGGAGGGTATATGTGTCCAGGCATTTATTCACTTCTTATTGGTTTTCTAGTTTGTGTGGATAGGAGTGTATGTAGTAGATTCTGATGATTATTTTTATTTCTTGGGGTCAGTGGTAACATCCCCTTTGTCATTTCTAACTGTGTGTATTTGAATCTTCTATCTTTTCTTCTTTATTCACTTAGCTAGCAACCCATCTATCTTACTATTTAAAAATAAAAGCTCCTGGATTTGTTAATGTTGTGAATCGTTTTTTGGTGTCTCAGTTTCCTTCAGTTCGGCTCTAATTTTGGTCATTTCCTGTCTTCTGCTAGCTATGCAGTTGATTTGTTCTTGACTCGGTAATTCTTTCAGTCTTGATGCTAGGTTAGTAATTTGAGGTCTTTATAACTTTATGATGTGGACATTGAGTGGTATGAATTTTTATCTTAACACTGCCTTAGCTTTGTCCCAGAGATTATGGCATGTTGTAACTTTGTTCTCATTAGTTTTAAAGAACTTCTTCATTTCTACCTTAATGTTATTATTTACCCAAAATTCATTCAGGAGCATGTTTTTTAATTTCCATACGTTGCATGGTTTTGAGCAATTCCTTAGTCTTGAATTCTATTTTTTTTGTGTGTGTGTGTGCTGCAATCCAACAGTATGTTTGGTATGATTTCAGTTATTTGGATTTGCTGAAAATCATTTTATGTCTGATTATGTGGTCAGCCTTAGAGTATGTGCCATGTGGCAAAGAGAAAAATGTATATTCTGTTGTTTTGTGTGGAGAGTTTTTAGAAGTTTATCAGAACCATTTAGTCCAGTGTTGAGTTCAGTTCCTGAATATCTTTGTTCATTTTCTGCCTCCGTGATCTGTCTAATACTATCAGTGGAGTGCTTAAGTCTCCCACTATTATTGTGTGGGAGAATATATCTCTTTGTAGGTCTCTAAGAAGTTGCTTTATGAATCTGGGTGTCCTGTGTTGGGTGCATATGTATTTAAGATAGCTATGTCTTCTTGTTGAATTGAATTCTTTACCATTATGTAAAGCCCATTTTTGTCTTTTTTTGATCTTTTTTAGTTTAAAATCTATTTTGTCTGACATTAGGATTGCAATGCCTGCTTTTTTCTGTTTTCCATTTGCTTGGTAGATTTTCCTCCATCCCTTTATTTTTACCAATGAGTCATTACATGTGCGATGACTCTCTTGAAGACAGCATATCATTTTCTCTCTCTCTCTCTCTTTTTTTTTTTTTTTTTTCCAGCTTGCCACTCTGATTCTTTTAATTGGGTCAGATAGTCCATTTACATGTAAGGTTAGTATTGGTATGTGTGAATCTGATTATGTCATTGTGTTGTTAGCTAGTTATTATGCTGGCTTGTTTGTGTGGTTGCTTTACAGTGCCACTGGTCTGTGCATATAAGTGTGTTTTTGTATTAGCTTATAGCAGTCTTTTCTTTCTATATTAGTACACCTTTCAAGATCTCTTGTAAGCAGGTCTGGTATTAATGAACTCCCTCAACATTTGCTTATCTGTAAAGTATCTTATTAGTATAGGAAGCTGAGTTTGGCTGGATATAAAGTTCTTGGTTCAAATTTTTTTTTTTTTTTATTTAAGAATGTTAAATATAGCCCCCCCTCCCAATCTTTTCTGGCTTTTAGGCTTTCGTCTGAGAGGTCTGCTGTTAGTCTGATGGGGTTCCCTTTGTAGTTGACCTGCCATTTTTCTCTGTCCACCATTAACTTTTGTCTTTCATTTTGACTTTGGGAAATCTAATGACTATGTGTCCTGGGTATAATTTACTTGTAAAGAATCTTGTAGGAGTTCTCCATACTTCCTGAATTTGACTATTGGTCTGTCTAGTAAGCTTGAGAAAGTTTTTATGGACAGTATCTTGAAATATGTTTTCTATGTTGTTTGCTTTCTGCCCCTGTTTTTCAGGGATGCCAATGATTTGGAGATTTGAGCTCTTTACATAATCTCATACTTTTTGAATTTCTTGTATATTCTTTTTCATTCTGATTTTATTTATTTATTTATTTATTTATTCATTCATTCATTCATTCATTTATTTTGGTCTGACTGTCTTATTTCAGATTCCATTCTTCAAGTTCTGTGATTTTTTTTTTTCTCAGCCTGATCTATGCTGCCATTAATACTTGTGATTACATTGTAAAATTCTTGTATTGTGTCTTTTAGCTCTGTAAGACCCATTAGGTTATTTTCTATACCAGTCATTTCATCCTTCAGCTCCTGGATCATTTTATTGTGATTCTTAGTTTCCTTGCGTTGGGTTTTGCTGTTCTTATGTATCTTGATGACCTTCATTTTAATCCATATTCTGAATTATATTTCTTTCACTTTAGCTAAGAACTCATGTTGGAGAACTTGTGTTGTCATTTGAAGGATATACAACACTCTAGCCATTTGTGTACCAAAGTTCTTGCATTGGTTCTGTTTCACCTTTGTGTATGGGTTTTCCTTTAACTGCAGTGTAGATTGAGTATAGTCATTAGATTTCCTTTTTGGATGTTACAGGACCAAGGGTTTTTTGTTTGTTTGTTTTGTTGTTGTTGTTGTTGTTTTCAAGACAGAGTCTTGCTCTGCTGCCCAGGCTGGAGTGCGGTCATGTGATCTTGGCTCACTGAAACCTCTGCCTCCTGGGTTCAAGCAATTCTACTGCCTCAGCAGCCCCTAGTAGTTGTAATTACAAACACATGCCATCACACCCAGCTAATTTTTGTACTTTTTTAGTAGAGAGAGAGTTTTGCCATGTTGGCCAGGCTGGTCCCAAACTCTTGACTTCAGGTGATCCACCTGCCTCAGCTTCCCAAAGTGCTGGGATTACAGGTATGAGCCACCGTGCCTGGCTGGAGCCAAGGGTTTAGAAGGTTAGTTATTTGAAGCCAACTTGTTGTCTTTAGTTTCACTGGGGTGTATGTTAGTGAGGTATTTTGGTGTTGAAATTTTGGGGTATGATTTAGTAGTTGGCACTTACCTTTACTGGTCAGTTGGTAGACTCTTGTTCCATTGTTTGGCTCCCCTATGCTTCCTTTCAGTTGCAGCTGTGTTTCCTCTCAATGCACTGAAAGTGTGGGGTCCTCTCCCCATGAGGGTTGACTGTAGGTTGCATCTTGGCACTCCTGGGCTGCCTACTGAAGCTCTGGTGCAATCTCAGGGTTTATGTTCCTTTCCCAACTTGGAGGCACCAGAGAAAGGGACATTTGTAGTGATTGTGGCCAATGGTTGGTTGCTTGTCTCCTGGGGGCTCCACCCTGGAGAGATGCAAGTCAGAATCGCTCAGTGCAATCAGCCCAGCATGGAGGTTCTGTGCTGTGGGCCCAAGCCAGGAGTTCTTTGATGATGAGCATCAGGGCTTGGTAGGACCCATGGGAAACAGACTGCCTTCCTCTTTTTCTGTCAACTGCAGCTTGCTAGAGGTATGGATAAGACACTTAGGGTCTTTGCTCCTCTGTTAGTCTGAGCGTAGCAAGGGCAGTTCCATTGCAGAAGTAATGTAGAGAGGCTTTCAGTTGCCCCTGGAGGCTCTGTTTAGGGAGTTGCAAAGCTGCTACCAATTCAAGTGCCCCCCCTTGGGGGCCCAAGGTTGGAGGACCTGCCTGGTGAGGAGATAGGGGAATGGGCACCCACATAATAGTCTGGTCATTATTCCATAGGGCTGCTGCAGTATGCCGGGGACCTGCTCCAGTTCTTAGTCTCCTCAGATTTTTCCAGTACATTGAAGGTCTCAACAGTGAAGGCTGTGGAACAGCAAAAATAGCAGCCTGTCCCTCCCTCTGGGATCTCTATTCCATGGAGATATAAACCTGTTGACAGCTTGAATATACCTATAGTAGGTGGGTGTAGACTCCAGTTCAGAGGTTCTTCCCAGTGAGGAGGAACAGAATTGGGGACCTGCTTTACAAAGCAATCTAGCCACATTTTTGTTGAGCAGCATTGCTGTGCTTGGGGTCTGCTTCAGTCTCTGGTTGCCTTGGACTCTCCAACTCATGAAGGTCAGAATGGCTAAGTTGCCAAACATTAAAGATGGCGGCCCATTCCTCCCTCTGGGAGCTCTATTCTAGAGATTTGAAACCTCTATCAAGCCAGAAAACACCAGCCAGAATAGCTGGAGGCCCTGCTCAGGAGGTCCCATCAATCAGGGGGAATGGGATCTGGGATGGGGTGCACATTTATAACAGCAGTCTGACAATGTTTTTGTAGAGCAGCTGTGCTGTTTTGGGGATCTGCTTTAGTCTCTTGTTGCCTCAGAGTCTCCAAAGCCTGAAGGCTAGAAAGCTACATTGCCCAAATAGAAAAGATGGCAACCCACCTCTTCCTCTGGAAGCTTCATTCCAGGAAGGTTTGAAACCTCTCTAAGCAGGATAACACCAATGGGGTTAGCTGGAGACCCCAGTTGAGAGATCCCACCCAGTGAGGAGAAACAAGACTGGGGACTGATTTTAAATAGCAGTCTGGCCACATTTTTGTGGAGCAGCTATTCTATGCTGGGAGTCTGCTTCAGCTGCCAGCTTCCAGTCACCAAGCTTTTTCTTTTTTGTTTTTTTTTTGAAAGTGTTTATTTCTCTTTCATGTTTGAAGGATATTTTTGCTAGACATAGTATTCTAGGATAAAAGTTTTTCCTTTGGCATTTTAAATATGTTATGTCACTCTCTCGGCCTGTGAGGTTTCCAATGACAAGTCTGCTGTTAGACATGTTTGACCTCCATTGTAATTGTTTGCCTTTTCCTTGTTGCTTTCTCGAGGATTCTTTCTTTACCCTTGACCTTTAACAGTTTGACTGTCAAATGTCTTGAGGTAGTCTTCTGTGAGTTAAATCTGCTTAGTATTCTATAACCTTCTTGTACTTGAAAATTTGTATCTATTTCAGGTTTGGGAAGTTCTCTATTATTATACCTCTGAGTAAACTTTCTGCTTTTATCTCTTTCTATACCTTCTCTTTAAGGCCAATAACTCTTAGATTTTCCATTTTTAGACTATTTTCTATATCTTGTAGGTATACTTTCTTCTTCTTCCTTTTTTCTTTTGTCTCCTCTTACTGTGTGATTTCAAATAGCCTGTCTTCAAGCTCACAAATTCTTTCATTTGTTTGATCAATTCCGCTGGTAAGTTAATTCTGATGTATACTTCAGTATGTTAATTTTCTTTTTCAACTCCAGAATTTCTGCTTGAATATTTTCAGTTATTTCAATCTCTTTGTTAAATTTACCTGATAGAATTCTGAATTTCTTCTCTGTGTTAGTTTGAATTTCACGGAGATTCCTCTGAACTGCTATTTAGAATTCTCTTCCTCCACGGTCACATTTCTCTGTTTTCCGAAGATTGGTCCCTGATGCCTTATTTAGTTCATTTGGTAAGGTCATGTTTGCCTGGATGGCCTTGATGCTTGTGGGTATTTGTTGATGTCTGGGCATTGCAAAGTTAAATATTTATTGTACCTTTTGCAGTCTGTCTATTTGTACATATTCTTTTTAGAAAGGCTTTCCAGGTATTAGAAAGAGCTTGGGTGCTGTAATCTAAATTTTTGGTCATCACAGTTATGTCCACATCGGGGGCACTCCAAACGTAGTGATGCTTGTCTCTTGCAAACTCACATACGTACTGCCTTGGTGGTCCTGGATAAGACCCGGAAGAATTATCTGAATTACCAAGCAGAGATTCTTGTTCTTTTTCCTTACTTTACCCAAATGAACAAAATCCCTCTCTTTATGCTGAGCTGTCTAGAACTGAGAGAAAAGTAACATAAGCATCTCTACGTCCACCACCATTGGGACTGTGTTGCATCAGATCTGAAGACAGCATGGTACTTGCTCTCACCCAAGACATGTGGTAACCACTGCCTGACTACCACCTATATGTACTCAAGACCTTAGGGATGTCTCCTGTCCTTCAATTTGGCCAGCCAACCTCTGGCCCCAGTCAGGTCTAGGGATGCCATCTGGCAGCCAAAGCCTAGAGTTGGAAACCTTAGCAACCTATTTGTTTCTCTATTCTGCTGTGGCTGAGCTGACCCCCAGCCCATAAGACAAAGTTCATCCTACTCCTCTTTCCCCTTTCCACAAGGAGAGGAGTCTCACCTGATAGCCACCATAGCCCCACACCCACAGTAGACACTACCTGGTCACTGCTGATGTTGACACCAGCCAGTTCTGAGTCCCTCCCTATAGGGCAGTGGGCTCCCCTATGGCCCAGGAAAGGTCAAAAAATGCCATCCAAGAGCCAAGGCCTGGAATCACAACATGGTTGGTGCCCTACCCAACTGTGGCTGAGCTGGTAACCAAGCTGCAAAACAAATTCTCATTTACTCTTCCCTCTCCTTTCCTCAGGCAGAAGGAATACCTCCCTTTGGCCACCACATGCAAATGTGCTGGATCACTTCTAAAGCCAGTGTGTCCGGAATTGGTGGGTTCTTGGTTTCACTGATTTCAAGAATGAAGCGGCAGAACCTCACGGTGAGTGTTACAGTTCTTAAAGATGGTGTGTCCGGAGTTTGTTCCTTCAGACATTCAGATGTGTCTGGAGCTTCTTCCTTCTGGTGGGTTCCTGGTCTCACTGTCAGGAGTGAAACTGCACACCTTCGCGGTGAGTGTTACAGCTCTCAAAGGCAGCACCTCTGGAGTTGTTCGTTCTTCCCGGTGGGTTTATGGTCTCATTGGCTTCAGGAGCGAAGCTGCAGACCTTCCCGATGACTGTTACAGCTCATAAAGGCAGCGTAGACCCAAAGGGTGCGCAGCAGCAAGATTTATTGCAAAGAGTAAAAGAACAAAGCTTCCACACTGTGGAAGAGGACACCAGCCAGTTACCACTGGCCGGCTCAGGCAGCCTGCTTTTATTCCCTTGTCTGACCCCACCCACATCCTGCTGATTGGTCTATTTTACAGAGCGCTGATTGGTCCATTTTGACAGAGTGTTGATTGGTGCGTTTACAATCCTTAAGCTAGACAGAGTCACAGAGTGTTAGCTAGATACAGAGTTGGCTAGAAACAGAGTACTGATTGGTGTATTTACAAACCCTCAACTAGACACAGAGTGCTGATTGGTACATATATAATCCTTGAGCTAGACACAGAGTGCTAGATGGAAAAGTTCTCCAAGTCTCTATGAGACTCTGTGTCTAGGTTAGCTAGACACAGAGTTAGCTAGATACAGAGTACAATTGGTGTATTTACAAACCTTGAGCTAGACACAGAGTGCTGATTAGTGTATTTATGATTCTCTAGCTATACATAAAAGTTCTCCAAGTCCCCACCAGATTAGCTAGATACAGAGTGCTGATTGGTGCACATACAATCCTCCAGCTAGATATAAAAGTTCTCCAGGTCCCCATCTGCTCAGGAGCCCAGCTGGCTTCACCTATTGAATCCTGCTCAGGGGCTGCAGGTGGAGCTGCCCGCCAGTCCAGAGCCGAGCCTGCACTCCTCAGCCCTTGGGCTGTGATGCGATCAGGCGTCAGGGAGCAGGGGATGGCGCCCTTCCTGGAGGCTTGGGTGGCACAGGAGCCCACCTCAGCGGGGAGCTCAGACTTGGAGTTGCCTGGAGGTAGCTAAGGCCCAGCAAGAATTTGAGCACAGCACCACAGGCTGGCACTGCTGGGGGACCCGGAGCAACCTCCGCAGCTGCTGGCCCCGGAGCTAAGCCTTTCACTGCCCTGGGCCTGCGACGCCTGCTGGCCCGCTCAGTGTGCGGGCCCTCCTAGTCCATGCCCACTTCCACTGGAACTCGCACTGGCCAGGGAGCACGGCAGGCAGCCCCAGGTCCCGCCGGTGTCTCTCCCTCCACACCCCCGGGCAAGCAGAGGGAGGCAGCTGCGGCCTCAACCAGCCCAGAGAGGGGCTCCCATGGTGCCCTGACAGGCTGAAGGGCTCCTCAAGTGCAGCCAGAGTGGAGGCCAAGGCCGAGGAGGCGCTGAGAGTAAGGGCTGCTAGCACATTTGTCACCTCTCACCAGCACATTTGTGAGTCTCACCCAAGGCCCATAGTGAGTACTGCTGGGTATCACTGATGATTATTTAGAGCCCAAAAGGTCTTTATTAGGATAGGCCCCAAGGATTCTTTAGTTTCCTGCCCAAACTGGGTTGTTTCCTTCAAGGCTTCAGGTTGTTTTCTGGCTAAAAGTGTGTCTAGAGGTTTCATTCAGGAGCTAGCCTGGAATAGGGACTAAGGACTCTGCCAACTGCCCTATCCTACTGTGACTGAGCTGGTATCCAAGTTATAAGACAAAGTCCTCTTTACTCTTCCCTCGCCTTTTCTCAAGCAAAGAAAAGTAGTTTCCTCTGGAGCTGTGGGCTGCACAGCCTGAGATTTGGGGAGGGGGTGGCACAAGCAGTCTGTGGTTGCCCCAGCTGGTATTTCATTGAGTCATGGAACCACCAAATCCACTGGCTCCAAGCCCAGCACAGCATGAGGACTTGCCCAATAATTGCAATCCTTAAGGGCTAGCATGTCTTTCAAGTTTGTTTACTAACCCAGAGTACTTTTGCCCATGGTGGCAAGGCTTGCTGAAACTCAGGTTCTGAGTACTGGGATGGACAATTGCTCTGGTTAGAGCTAAGGCTCCTTTTCTCTGCTTGAAGAGAGGAGAGGAAATAGTAAAGAAGACTTTGTCTTGCAACTTAGATACCAATTCAGTCACAGTAGGATAGGGCAGTGGGCAGAGTTCTGAGGTCCCCATTCCAGACCACTAAATGCTCCCTCTGTGAGTTCCAGATAAATTCTGCCTAATGCTGTTTTCCACTGTGATAGAACTGCATGGAGCTTCAATGCAAAGTCCTCCAATTTCCGTACTCTACTTTTTCTAAGCCCAGAGATTCTCTCTGTGTGCCATGCAGCCATTGCTTGAGGATTGGGGAGGGGAGGCACTGGCAATTCAAGACACTTTTCTACCCTTTTCAGTGCCTTTTCCTGAGACATGAAGTTAAAACCAAGGACTGTGATTTCTCACCCGATTTTGGTCTTTATAAAGATACCTTTTGTGTGTGTGTGTGGATAGTTGTTCAATTTGGTATTCCTGTGGGGAGGAAGAACTTCTAGTGAAGTTCTATTCTCTAGAAGGCTTCTATCTAGACATTTTCCTCCACATTTTTTTAAAACTATTATTCTCTTCATCTCCTCTGTCCTATTTTAGTTCAGAACACTGCCATCTCTCAAGTCTTGTTATAGCAGCCTTTTAATTGATCTACCTTAATTTTCGTAACCTAGCCCATCTTTCATTTGCAGCCAAAATATATTTGTCACTGTAATTCTGATTACATCAACCTCTTTCTTAAAATTCATCACAACCTTTAACATTGTCTACAAGACAATTTCATTGTCATGTCTACAAGACCATTTCTTTGTCATAACGAACCACTCACTATCTACTGTCCATGCTCAAGCTACACCAGATGTCTTTATGTTGCTTGACCCCCTCCGTTATTTATTTCTTCCAGGAACTTCCACATTCTATTTCCTTTTTTAAAACTCTCTTATTTTTCCATCAATTCAATATATCCGAAGTAAATCATGTAATAACCCTCCTCCCAACTTATTCTCCTGAATTTTCCATCCTAGTTATGAGAATGTCTATTTACTGGGAGCAATCCTAGATTTTTCTCATTACCACATTTCACAATTTTTTTGGAAAATGTGTCCCTTTAAGTTCTACACTCAAAATATTTATGCATGTTATCTTCTCTCTTTCTCACTGATTTTTAGATCAGTTTTATTCATATATAATTAACATAACATACAAGTCCACATTTAAAGTATACATTTTAAATTATTTTAGCATATTCACAGAACTGTACAATCATCACTACAATCAAAAGAGTGTGTTTTTGAAACAATATTTTCTTAACACCAAAAAGAAATTCTGCACCTAACAGTAATTTCTCCCCATTTCTTCCCAACGTCACCTGTCCTAAAAATATTTCTTATGATTTGGTAGAACATCTAAGATATCTGTTGCCTAAATCAAGTTAGCAAAGCTTTAGATCCATATTTTCTTATACAAGTTTTAGCTATTGCATTACATTTTAGTAAATGTAATGTCTTTGAGAAATCACCACACTGATTTCTACAATGGCTGAACTAATTTACACTCTCACCAACAGTATATAAATGTTTCTGTTTTCTTCTCTACAGCCTCACAGTGCCAGCATCTGTTACTTTTTGACTTTTTAGTAATAGCTATTCTGACTGGTGTGGTATCTCATTGTGGTTTAATGTTTTAATTTAATTTTTATAAGTGGCATAAGTTAGGGTCCAATTATTATTTTTTGCATGTAGATATCCAGTTGTTCCAGCATCAATTTTTGAAGACATTATTTTTTCCCCATTGAATAGTTTTGATGCTCTTTACAAAATTCAGTTGACAATAAATGTGAGAACTTATTTCTGGACTTTAAATTCTCTACTATAGGTTTTGTTGATCTTTATGTCATTAACACACTCTCCTGATTATTGAAGTTTTAAATATTATAGGAGCCTTCGAAATTGGAAAATGTGTCTTCCAAATTTGTTCTTCATATTCAATATTTATTTGGCTACTCTGGGCCCTTTGATTTGTGCATGTGAATTTCATAATCTAACTATCAATTTCTGTAAAGAAACCAGTTGGTATTTTGATAAAGCTAGCACTGAGTTTGAAGATAAATTTACAGAATATTTCCATCTTAACAATATTAAGTCATCTGCTTCTTAAAATGGATATCTTTCTATTTATTTGGAGCTGCTCACATTTCTTATGATATATTGAAGTTTTCAGATAATAAGATTTGCATTTATTTTGTTAAATGTATTGTTCGTTTTTGTGCTGTAATAAATTGTATTGTTTTCTTTTTCCTTCCTTCCTTCCTTCCTTCCTTCCTTCCTTCCTTCCTTCCTTCCTTCCTTCCTTCCTTCCTTCCTTCCTTCCTTCTTCTCTTCTCTTCTCTTCTCTTCTCTTCTCTTCTCTTCTCTTCTCTTCTCTTCTCTTCTCTTCTCTTCTCTTCTCTTCTTTTTCTTGGAGACAGATTCTCCCCCTTTGTCACCTAGGCTAGAGTGATGTGGCACGATTTCAGCTCACTGCAACCTCCACCTCCCAGGTTCAAGTGATTCTCGTGCCTCAGCCTCCCAAGTAGCTGAGACTACAGGCGTGCACCATCATGTGCAGGTAAAGTTTGCGTGTGTGTATTTTTAGTAGAGACAGGGTTTCACCATGTTGCCGAGGCTGGTCTTGAACTCCTGAGCTGAGGCAATCCACACTCCTTGGCCCCCCAAAGTGCTAGGACTATAGGCTTGAGCCACGACACCTGACCGGTATTGTTTTCTTAATTGCACTTTCAGATTGTACATGGCGATTATAGAAACTGTTTCTGTATAATTTTACAAGTATTTAAAATATTGTATATTACATAAAAACACAATCATTTTATACATTTTTCTTGGATCCTGCAAACTAGCTGAACTCATTCATTAGGTCTAATAGTTTTTCATAAAATCCTCAGGATTTTGTATGTACAAGATGAGGTCATTTGTGAATAGTTTTATTTTTTTTTAATTTTCCAATTTGAATACTTTTTAAGAGTTGCTAATTATCTTGGTTAGAACCCCTAGTGTAACATTTACTAGAAATGTAGCAAATTGACACATTTATCTTGTTCCTAACCTTAGGAGGAAAGCTTCCGGTCTTTCACCATCAAGTGTGATTTTATCTGTGAGTTTTCAAGGTGCACTATTATATTCAGGATGTTTTCTCTTATTCCTGATTGGTTCAGTGATTTTTAAAATGATAAAATGTGTTGAATTTTGCCAAAGTCTTACTCTGTGCCTATTGAGATAATCATGCCGTTTTTGTCTTCTATTTATTGATATGGTGCATTTCAATAATTCATTTAAGTTAAGCTGATGTTGCATTGCTGAAATACATTCCACTTGGTCATATTGTGTAATCCTTTTCATATTCTTCTAGATTCTATGTAGTAATATTTTTTGAGGATTTTTGCATCACTGTTCATAAAATATTAATCTATAGCTTTCTTCTCAGGATAACAGTGGCCTCATAAAAATAGCAGGGTTTTTTTTGTTTGTTTTTGTTTTTGGAAGGGTTTGCAAAGAAGTTATACTGATTCTTAATAAAATATTTGGTAGAATTTACAATGAAACTATCTGGGCAATGAGCTTTCCAGTGGAATGTTGTAAAATTGCTAATTCAATTGAATTTTTGTTACAGATCTATTTCTATTTTACATCATTTATTGAGTCAAATTCTGTATTTTGTGTCTATGAATTTATTGATTTAATCTAAGTTTTCTAAATTTTGGCATAGTTTTTCTCTGAGTATCTTCTTAGTATCCCTTTTCACCCTTGTAAGGTTGGTAATAATATATGATCTTTCATTTCTGATTTTAGAAATTTGAATTTTCACTTTCTTTATAAGTCTAATTTAAATTTGCCAAATTTATGCATAAATTTGTTATATATATATATAACAAATTCATAAATTTGTTACATATATAAACTTATATATAGTTATATATATAAACAATCATCCATTTCATTAATTTTCACTCTAATCTTCATTTATTGTACCATCTGCTTTCTAATAATTTAGCTTGTCTTATATTTCTAGTTCATTAAGATTGTTTTAAAACCTTTTTTATTTTTTAAAATAGCTTTTTTACCATTTTCAATTTTCCTCTAATCTCTATTTTAACTACATCCTATATCTTGATCTGTTTTGTTTTCATTGTCATTCATCCCAGGTATTTTATAATTTACATTATGTTTTTTCCTTTTGTAACTTAGGAATATGATTTTTTTTTATTGCCAACGTATTTGTGGATTTTGGAAATTTCTTTCATTTAATTATCTCTGATTTTATTCCACTGTGATCAGGGTAACACTTTTGTATGATACCAACTTTTTAAATTTTATTGAGACTTATTGTTTGGCCAGTGTATTGCATATTTCTGTAGAACAACGTTGCATGTACATTTGAGAGAAGGTATATTCTGCAATTGTTAGGTGGTGTTCCATATATATTATTGAGTTCTAGTTGGTTTGTAGTGTTGTTGAAGTCATCTGTTATTTTGTTGATCATCTGCCTAGTTGTTTTATTAACGAAGGTAGGGTTTTGAAGTCTTCAACTACTATTGTACTCTTCCTTCAATTCTGTTAGTTTTTGCATCCTATATTTTGGAGTTTTCCTTTGTTGTTTGGTGCATATATTTTTTTACACCTTTCTGATGGATTGACTATTTCATCATTATAGAATGTACTTCTTTTGCTCTAGTTAAAATGTTTGACTTAAAGTCTATCTTATCTGCCACTAGTATAAGCACTGCAGCTTTCTTATGGTTGCTGTTTACATAATATCTATTTTTCTATCCCTTTGCATTCCACTTCTGGTGTTTTTATTCTAAAGGATGTCTCTTGTAAAGAGCATATAATTGAATTCTCTTTTTATAATCCTATTTGGCAATGTTAGTCTTTTGATTCTATTTTTTTATCCTTTGACTGTAATGTTATTATTGATACAGTTGGATTTACTTTTTGTCCTTTTGCTTTTATTTTCTCTATACCTGATACCATCTTTTTTTCTGTTCTTTTTATTACTTTCTTTGGCATAGCAAATATTTTCTAGTGTAACATTTTACTTCTTTATATATATATGTTGTTATTTTCTTAGTTCTCTCAGACTTACCATATATATCTAGATTTTCAGAATCTACAAATCTCTGCTATTGTAATTGCAGTAAAATAAAGAAATGTAACTCCTATGAACCTCTTCTTCATCTTCCCTGTTTTTCTGCTATTACATCATAAAGAGTGCATCTATGCATGCTGTGTTTCAAATAAAGGCAGTTTCTTTAGGAAACACTTCAGAACTCTTTGGTCTTATAACTTGCATATACTCTCGGGGGAAAAAAATCTCTGGGCTACTTTTCCAGAGCTGGGATTAGGTAAAGTGACCCACTACTATTGATGTGATGCCAACGCTTCATGAGTAGCATTTTAGAGGGACGGTAATCCCTGGTCTTCTTGGCTTTCATCTAGTGTGAAACCTCTACCCTATGAGCAATTTGGGATATGACCAATCAATGTCACAATATTCTCAATCTACCATTGTGAGGGCTAGAACCTCTGCTCTAGAAGTGGGTATTTGGTGGAGAAATGAAGTCCAGCCTCTTAGCAGCACTCATCTAAAATTCAGCCTCTGAAACACTGTAGCTGCAAGAGAACAAATGAAAAATTCTGGGGGCCTGCCCTTCCTAGCGAGATAACACAACCCTTGACTGAGAAATGGTGAGAAAGGGAGCTTCGTCATTTTGTCCACCCTGCTTGTTCTGCAGTTTCCATAAATTCTCAGCATAAGCATAAGCTGAAAGGCTTTGAACAGGTTGTGTTGTATCCAATATTCCACTGACTCTCATTGTTATTACTATTTATACTAATTAGAACTCTAATTGGACTAATTCTGTTATTTTTTCTCACCTTAGATTCCTATTATCTTCCCCATACTGTAATATCGTTTTCTAAATGTAGATTTGTTATTATCCCATTCATTAATCTTTTGCTTTATCCTGAAATATTATTTCCTTTGAACTACAATAACATGCATCTATACTCCTTCAGAAGTAATGTAATTTCACCATTTTGATGATTATTTATACAAGCAGAAATTGTTTTCTTCACTATGGGCTCCCCCAAAAATATTATTTTAGTATTAAACTTATTAGGATGTCTGTGAATAATTTATAAAAATGTCTGTCTTCCATCTTAACTATAAATTCTTATAGTTTGTTATATAATAACTTGAATTTATAAATATTAAAAATAGTATGAAGTAATCATACTCCATAGCTATTTACTTTTTTTCCCATATATTCACCAAAAAGCACAGTGTATGCATTCAATAAATGTTTACTGAAAAAATAATTGAAAGTCAGTCAAGAGACAAGGTAGTGAAGAAAATATTTACGTATTTAAAATAATGTATTTTTATCTCATTTTTTCAGAATCATAAAATTTAAAGAATATAAGAGGCTTCAAATATCAAGCAGGCTCCAATCAGCTTACTAACATTTCTTACTTTGTGAACTTCTTAACTGTACACAATGAGAAATGTATTTCCACTTATGAAGGGCATTCCAGATTTTGGAATCCTAATTACTCAGAAGTTCTGTTGTTAAACGATAATCTGTCTTCATATAGCTACAGTTCATTGATATTTGTTTCACTTACTGAAGACACTATAATATGCTAGATTTTAAATTTATGTAATTTATTGTAGCAAGTTTATAATTTATTGTAGCAAGATCCCTATTGAAGCTGTTTTTTGACAATTTTTGTACATCTATTTAGTGACTTAGAAACAACACCAAAGCCATTATTTATGAAAAAAATATTTGAAAAATTGGATCTTATTATCTGTTCTGTAAAATTTCAGAGAAAAGAAACTGTTCTGTATAATACCTACAAAATTTACAGTGCTGAGAGCAAATCTTAAGTAAATTATGGACTGAATGGTAATAATGGATAAGTGTTGGTTAATCTGTGGTAAAAATATACTCCTCTGTTGCATGATATGGTCATTGAAGAGGCTGTGGAAGTGTGTATAATACAGTTTTTTAAAAATGAAACTAACTTTGAGGTAAGAAAACCAACACGTATATATGATAGTGCTTTTCAGGATTATATGTTATTGACTGAAGTAGAGATTCAGATTTGGATAAAGAGTAAATAACATTTTATTTTAAGCTTCTTGAGTTTCTCAACACATTGTTCTATTTTATGTTTGGTATAATTGTCTACTCTAATCTTCTTAAAATACTACTACTCCAACATTTGCACTCCTCTTGAAATTTTACATACTTAATGAAGATTCTTTCCAAAAAAGAAAAGTACAATTATAATTATTATTCTTAAATTATTGGGTACAGTTTGTGAAACATGACTTTTTATTTTTATTTTTCTATTCAAAAATGCATAGTAATCTAACCTTGAAAAATTTACATGTATACCACAGTGTACCTAATATTCAGTTTTGCCTTTTTATTATGTTAACTAATTATAATTTTATATTATTTTCCCTGAGTTTCAAAAAAGAAACTCTTTGATTGTTACTTTATCAAGTCAATGTTCTTTCTGCAGGATTACATTACAATACAATATAAGAGCATGAGATAGGCTTTCATTCCTGCTCAGAAACTGAAATCAAAATCTAGGCAAACTATTAGTCACCTTGTTATCATATTTGTTTTCCAACATTCCCTCATGAGAGGTATTGAGCACTGTCACAAATTATAAATGTTTAACCATTACTAATAATTTTAATACACATTTCAGTTTTGAGAAGGAGTCTTAGATTAGGTCATGGCCAAATTTAAATGTATTCTATATCAGTTTTAAAGAAGTTCACAGCATCTGCTAGAGCAATCTGGAAGAAAGGAAATTTAAAAATAATACTGGTAACAACAAGAACATTCAAAAATATACAGATAGAAACTAAAAGTCTAATAAGACTTTCTATGTAGTTGTCTGCAATCATACATAAAACTTTCACAGATAATAATTTAGTAATTCATTAATTCACCAGAAAAACAGAGTCTCCTAAAGACAGCATCAAAGGCAGGCCAATCTGTGAGGATTTTTGTTTCCTCTGAAATGGACTTCATATGAAGTTAATTCTGAGACATCTAGGACTAGATAGAAAACATATACATGTACATTATATATACATATTATGTGTATCTCTCTATATAAGATATTGTGTATGTATGTATTATATATGCATATACATATATACGTTAAATATATATAGTCTATGAGAAAATAATTATACATCTCTTTCATAATATTTGACATTTTTTGTGTCTACGGTTACTGTATGTCAAAGGCACACATACAAATCAAACTAGTGCTCTGACATCCTTCCAATTAAAGAGAAACACTAATTAGAAATTCAGCACTCTATTATAGAATAGGTTGAAAATGAAAAGTAATTTTAACCTGAAAAATTAATTTGGATCTCCTGTATATTTTAATGAATATACGATGCAATATATTTGAGCACCTTTTTTCTTAATTATTGTATTAGTCTGGGTTCTCCAGAGAAATAGAATCATTAGAGAGAGAGACAGAGATTATAAGAACTTGGCTCACATAATATTCAAACTTGGGTAGTCCGTTATCTACAGGCTGTGCCAGCAGGCTACTGATGGGCACTTTTCTCTTGCTTAGGGAGCTGGTGTTTTGCTCCATTCATGCCTTCCACTGATTGGATGAAGCTCACCCACATCATGAAGGGAACTCTGCTTTGCCCAAAGGTCACAATTTAATTATTAATCTCATCCGAAAATACCTTTTCAATTGACACATACATTTAATCATCATAATTATATACATAAAAGACAAACTTTATAAAAGGTCACTATTGGTATTTCTTTCTCACCACTATTAAATTAAGTAACAATTAACTCCTGCTTAAGGTAAATCTTACGGGAGAAGAGCAAACATTTAACAGTGATTCACAGATAGCAAGATATCATGTGGATTTTTTTTTTAATCTGCTTTGTACTAAAAATATGATCAAGGTCCTAAGCTGGGGAAAACAAGCATCAAAGAAAGCAATCATTAGATGGGGCAAACAGCTTCTCCAAAGGATTTGCAGAAACCTATGAGTATAAATGTGGATGTTCAAATAAGACTGGCACAAGAGTTGTGAGAGTTGTCACTCTTTTGTAGAGTAATTTAATTGAGAAGATGAATATTCTCTCCCCAAATCCAAGGAGTGGGGTTCCGAGAATCAATCCTAGAAATTATGGGTGTTTGTAAGATAGAAACACTCACATCTCAGTACCTCCAGCATAATAAAGCATGTGAGAAGAGAGTTCTCTGGGGAGCCTAACGAATTGAAGTGTTTATTGTTAGTCCTACTCCTCGAATATGGTGAAGAAGGGAGACATATTCTTTTCCTCTGAAATTTGACGGCATTCTTGAGTATAGAAAGGAGCCTGCCTCTGGTCTTTGGGTAGTTGAAAAAAATGGTATCTGAAAGAGTAGCTCATCCCAGCAGGCCCTGAAGGGACTATGTTGTAATGGACCTGGGAACATGATGCACAAAACTCCCTTTGTAGCCCCATAAAGTGGCAGAGGAGGATCCCAGTGCTTCTCGTGATACCACAGGAATAAACGTGTAGGATAGAAAAGAAGCAGGCTCTGCCATACTCTGCTGAAGGCTTCTCTACCAAATGAGGGTAAGGAATCCTAAAAAGGGTCAGGGTGACCTATTCCTGGTAGGGTCAGAGCAAAGTATGGTGTCTTTTTGGAAAGGTTTTCTTAGGAGCAGAGAAGGCTGAAGGGTGCTTAATTCAGCCTAGCAAAACACCACAACACAATTTACCTGAAACCACCAAATTAACAGAGATTCACAGCATCAAGAAAAAAAAAAAATAGGCAGAACCATAACAAGACCAACGGTCTATTCCCCAGTGAAAAGGAGGCAATAAGATAAAGAGACTTCCATCTGTTTTACTCTTCCTTCGTATCCCTAACCCCTGAGAATAACCCACCTACAAAAAAAAAAGAGTGGATGGTCTTAGAGAAAGAACATGTCACCCTCTCCTCTAATCCAAGCAATGGTTGTTCAAGGTCTAACAACTTTGGATCGAGTTTGAGGTCAAAACTTTAACACAAACTAGGATTAGCTTCAATTCATGTCATCAGATTGCATTAGTCGTTTAAGATTTATGAAATTTTTGTAATTGCAGTCAGCCCCAGAGGAAAAATGAGATCCAATAGAGTTGAAGGTAGAGATTGAAGCCAAATGGTGAAACAAACAAACAAACAAAACCAAAAACTGTCTGCTGTGTTAGAGCACGTGCAAGTTAGTTGCCAAGACCGATATTATACAAAGCATTTACGTATAACTTAGAAGTTACTGCTGAAAAGAAATAGGCAGAATAATAACGAATATAAATAGAACTTAACACAAGGTTTTCCATGGGTTGTAACACATAGAGCCTAATCAAGAACTCTAGAGACGTACCAAATTCAAGCCACATAATAATTTTAGGATTTATTTTTGGCCTTTTAAACAGTAATACTAGGTCCTTAACCTATTTCGTAAAATTACAGCAGTGGTTCTCAGTGGCTGTGTCAGGGTTGGTGAAAATTGTGTCCCCTACGGGATATTTGGAAGTGTCCGGAGATATACGTGTTTCACACAATAGGCCCAGGGTGGTTAACATAGTGCTACTGGCACCAAATAGGTAGATACTCGAAATGTCGCTAGGTATCCTGTGATGGGAAGGGTAGCTGCCTACAATTAAGAATGATCTGAATTAAATATCAACAGTGCCAAGGTAGAGAGATTCATATAAATGATGCACAATAAATATGGGAACAGGTGAGCCATACGAGTTGGGTGGGTTTAGGGAGATGATTCAGTTGCCATCTCAAAGTCTGATTAGACTTTCTAATCAGAAGATAATTTTTGATACGTTGTATTGTGAACCTTAAAAACCAATATAAACCATTACATTTCTTTCCTATAGATGCTGATAAACATCCTTGATAAATTAATCTAATTCAGCTGGGTTTATGGTAACCCTGAAGAACCACTAACAACACACACAAACTAGTTGGACCACTGGGACACAGGTTTTTGCTTAATTCTTTGTAAAGCTATTGGTTTAAGTTGGTATTCATTATAAATATTTATTCAAACATATTTTTGAAAATCATTTATGTGCTAAACATTAAGTAAGACTTTAGGTAGACAAAAATAAACCAAAAAATGGTCCCCACTTTCAAGAAGTTTAGAGATCAGCAGAACTGAAAACTAAGGATTATTTTTAAAAAAGAAACAGCAAAAAAACAAGATTAATCACCTTTCACTTTTAATTTTTTGCTTTCCTGAATAAAGAATGTATGCCTTAGGTTAAACCAGAATGTTGTGATAAGTACCAGAAACAATGTATCTTAATTTGATTGAGAATATTGAAGAATTTTGTAGAAAAGCAAGAACAGGGCTGGGAGCAGTGGCTCACACCCGTAATCCCGGCACTTTGGGAGGCCGAGGCGGGAGCAAGGTCGGGAGATTGAGACCATCCTGGACAATATGGTGAAACCCTGTCTCTACTAAATACAAAAATTAGCTGGGCGTGGTGGCACATGCCTGTAATCTCAGCTACTCGGGAGCCTGAGGCAGGAGAATCTCTTGAACCAGGGAGTTGAAGGTTGCAATGAGCCAAGATTGTGCCACTGCACTCCAGCCTGGCAACAGAGTGAGACTCTGTCAAAAAAAAAAAAAAAAAATGAAAAGCAAGAACAAATTTAAAAGGCCACATGTTTACATTAATAATTCTATAGCTTCCATGGAAATATAATTGATATGGCAAAGTTTAGAATAAGAATTGTTTAAATTGTAAATATTTTGCATGCTTTTATCTCATTTTAACGTGAAATATATTACTGTATAATTAAAACCAGTGATAAAATGATATTAAACTTCATTTTTTTCTGAAGAAAATTTTATCATAATGTACATTGTAATTTGAAGGAGTTATCTTCAGAGACAATATCTAAAGGAAACCTGGATTATTTTGGAAATGAAGTATGAAAAAGCAAACAAATATTCTACAAAAAATTAAGTCATTTACTCCCATATATAAGCATATTAAACTTGGCATTAATGCAACGAGAATAATTTTTTATTCTTCTTTTTAAGAAAAATTAAAATGTTAAAAATATCAAGAGCAGAAAAATTATCAATGTTTTAATTTTGCAATGATCTCTCTTTTGGTATGTGTGTGCATCTAGAGTATATATTATTATTTTTAAATTCTTAACGTGTTTAGTGGCTTACTTGCTGTTTTATGCTATGATTATACATTACAGTTTCCTCCATGTTGAAAAGAGAATTGGTCCTCAGTTATTAGCAAGACTAAAGTATCATTTAAATATAGCAAGAAAAAAATTAGAAACAATATGTTTTATATTACATATGCTGAATTTAAAAGCCCGCCAGCATATATATCTGATTTCATTCTTGTATTTAAAACTATTTCCTGTATATAAACCATGCAATACATGGAAGAGAAATATAAAACCTATAAATTATATAGCCTAAGAAGGAAGTGGCGATACATTTTTCACAGATGAAATTATTCAGAAAATTAATATTTCAAAATATTTCATTTACCCAAGTATGCAGCTTTCATCTTAATCATTTTCAGCTTAGATATTAAGGATCATTATGAACAATTTTTATGACTTTCTGATTTTTATTATGTGTTTTAGATTTCTGTAGTAATTCAGGATAAATTTCTTAATTATATAATTATACACAGAATTGACGGAGCTAGAGATACCCTCATTGGAAATGTTGCATCTGCTATAACAAGTGAGGACTAATGGGAAAATCTAAAATGAAGGTCTGGCAACTTCTCCCACATATCAAATCTTTATGGATTCTTTATATAAGTTATTTTTTCCAAGCTAAATAAAATGTTTTCTTCATCTTTTTCTTAAATGTTTTTGGATTGATTCAAATTCTGTATTTGTTCATTAAGTGTTCTGTACAATTTATTTTCACAGACATTTTAATTCTGTCTACATGCATGTGTTTGGTTAGACTGTCTCTATGTATATGCCTATAGTTTTATATATTATATATTTATATTTATATTTATTTATATACATATTCTGGTGACTGTATCTCCAAATGGGTAGCATAAGGCATTCAGGAAATACAGACCTGCAATATATGTTGACGTAAGACATATACTTTTTCTTTTATGTAAAAGGCTATAATACTACAGGTGACAATCTTTCTAAGAATTCAGTGTTTCAAGTCTGTGGTGAAAATAGAAATGGAGCATAGGCATCTCTATTGCATCTAAGGGTAAAGACAATCAGGGAAAAGCAGTAAAGGCAGTGCAGTTTACAGTGGTCTTTTTAGTAGCTGCATATAAGCAATTAATTTGATCTACAGTCTATGAAGCATTTTATAATTAATTTCTCAGCATTTACTACATACAAGCCATCACTTTAAAGTGCTATGTCATTAACAAAATCCCATTTTTTTTTCCATAAAGAAGAGGCATACTGATCTACATGTTTCCATGCTGCCAAGGCAGAATGGACTCGAGGGATATTATCTTATTCAGAAAGAACCTTTCAAGGTTGAATAAAAGAAATGGTGCAGGGTCCCTGGGAGAGGGAAGTGATCATCATTTTCACCTTCAACTCCTCTTTGATGTGGCAGAGTCAATTTTTAATCAGCAGCCATCAGACTGGGCTTCATTTCGCCTTACAAAGTCCTATTACTCTGCCACTTTCTGGAAGGAGGTGATAAGGACAATGCTCTTCTTTTTCTCTTCATAGAACCCTGCATATGATGAGTCCCTTTGGAGAGGTTTGATAAAAAAAATAATAAAATAAAATAAAAACAGAGTGAGTATGTAGGGATAAAGGTCACCTCTCTGTCAGAATTAACTCTTCAAGACAACAAACTTTGATTTTCCCGTGTTTGTTTTTAGGAACTCTCCTATTGTCTTTGGAGGCAATGGCGCTAATAAGCTGATGTGAGGCAAATAGCTAAAATGCACACAGCTTTTGATGAAAATGATATTAAGGCTTATTAGTCTTACCCAGATAAACAGCATAGTGGATGTAATGCTAATGAACATTATAGATATTAGTGACATGTAGGGAAAGCACACAATTAAAGTCTACTTCTTTTAGTACACCTCAAAGAAATCATTTATTATTAGACTGCACGTAAGTGCTGCACAGACACAGTAAGAGAAAATCGCTTCTATGGATTCAGCTAAATTGAAAAATGAAAAGAAAAAAGAACCTACATTTTTCCCCTCTGGAAGTGTTTTTCTATGTTAAGTAAATCTAAATTATTTTTTAAACTATGCACTCATGCAGAAAAACCTCTATAATCTCTTAGTATCATTTATTGTAGTCAGCAGTCTTAATTGCCTCACTGAAATGGATCAGAGTTCTGGGAATTACCTAGTAAAATGATGTTACTACTCTCCAGCCTTCACATCCTTTGATATAATCTCATTAAAAATATCAGGCCTCTAGGTGAGGGAATACATATGGATAGTAAATGCATGTTAAGCAGGAGCACCCAAACTGATGACCTAGTTATTACAGAACAGAGCAGCAGACGATGAATTTTAATTTTGAAGTACAGCAGTTTCTTTCTTGGTTAATACCATAATTATTAACATATTTTTGGAATGAATCTGCTTGTTACCCTTGAAAAAGATAATAATATTGAACCAACCAAAATACTGAAATGACATTTTTTGGAATAAAATAAACTCTTATTTTCCAGAAGACCACACAAGTGAAAAAACACACGTAGTTTCATTAACTATAATTACTGAGAGGAGATGGGAAAAGATGTGTGCCAAATCCCTTTTTGTGTGTGTGTTCTCAAAATGTAGCTGGGTTGAAAAAATATAAACCTCCAGAGGAAATACACTCATCACCCAGCCAAATAAAGGGGGAAACAGTGGAGGGGAGAGTCATGCTGAGTCCACCATGTGAAATAATTAGATTTTTATAGAATTGGATTTCCTGTTGTAAATTGGAAAGTATAGTTCTGCAAAGGGTGAGTGTATAGAGCATAAAACTACCCTGTGCTATGCAGTCCGACGTATTGCAGTAACAAACCGTTCTCTCTTTGGTAGTGAATAATGTGACAGACGAAAGTAACATTGTATAGACAAAGATTTTTTGTTTACTTTTTAAAATAAAATTTGAATATTTACTTACTAATAACTAATCATTTCAAAGGCGCAAAAAGCTCAGGTTTCCAAAATCCAGGGAGTCAGTGAAATGTGGATAAAATGGGCTGTTTATGTAGTAAATGCTGCTGAAGTAGACAGTTATGAAATGATGCTATAGATAACTTCTTCCCAATTTTAGCACAATTTTTGGAGTGAAGGCCTATTTTTTTTTAACTCAATCCTGTCTTTCTTTTTGTTGTTGTTGTTCTTGCCTCCTGCATCCTAAATGCAGCTATTATTTTGCAGTACTGAAATTTGCTTTGAGAATAATATGTAGCAATGTTCTTTTTAATTTAACATATTGGTCAAAAGTTGACTGGCTAGTAGATAAAAATCAAGAAATGTATCTAGCAATATGCAGGTTAATATGTTCTAATGTAATGCTGATGGGTAAAATGAGAAAAACATTATCATTTGGTCATAACTCACTAAAATGAGGGACTTGATTTGTTTATGTCACACCATTTCCCAGAGATTAATAGGACTTATTATGATTTTGCCAGTAATATATGTTCTTAGTAGAGACCAAATTATTTTAAGAGGCAGACTTTACAAAATAAATAAGTAAAACAGCACCAGTGTTCCATGGTCAAAACATGAAGGTGAGACAGGAGTAGAAAGGCTGGGGAGGGATGATTCTATTAGGACATTTATTTATTTCAGGCCTGCATTTCAATGCATGGAACACAAACTTTGTACTCAAATAGACCTTCCCTAGACCCATGAGTCACATTGTTTCCAACTCTAGACATCCTTCTGTATCCTTCTTTAAGGTGATTTATCCTTCAAATCACCATGTCTATTGTTCAAGCCCTATATTAAGAATAGTATCCCAAAGTTGTGTGTGTGTGTGTGTGTGTGTGTGTGTGTGTGTATGTGTGTGTGTGTTTCCTCCCTTGCTCCACGTAATCCTCTTTCTTTTTTGCTCCCACTATTGACGAGGCCTATCCCTGGTAATCTTACCCTGTTACCCCTCCAAGGCTCTATCTTCTGTCTCTGGCTGTATGCTTTCCTAGTGCATTATGGATGCAGAGCTGAATAGCAGAAACTCTGAGGAGGACTCTGCATTTCAGAAACATCTACCATAATTTTTTTCTTCACATTCAAATTTTAATTATTGATTTATGAACAATTCTAAGTATAGAGATTAGAATTTCATAAGGTCATTTTTCTCCTTTATTACATCCATTCTGAAGTGAAGATATGCATTGCCAAGATATAAACGTCAAATTAATTTGGCAATCAAGAAAAGTGAAAATATAGCTTTACTGAGTATTCCATAATAGTTTATTTAAAATATTTTACAGATTAATGATATTTATCAAGGTGGCAAAAATCAGCATGGCATCAATATGCCTAAACAGATCAGTGGCTAGGGCATATTTAAAACAAGTAAGTAATGTTATGTAGGTATTTCGTAAATATATTAGAGTTTTACTTTTACTTCTTCTAGAACCCTTCATATTTTCTTCCCCAATGAGAGTAAATTGACTGACCATTATGTCTTCCTGTTGCTTTAATCTCAAAATTCACAGTCACTCTTTTCAGAGAAATTACTGTATTATACTTTATTTATTTATTTATTTATTTATTATTTTTTATTATTATACTTTAAGTTCTAGGGTACATGTGCATAACGTGCAGGTTTGTTACGTATGTATACTTGTGCCATGTTGGTGTGTTGCGCCCATCAACTCGTCAGCACCCATCAACTCGTCATTTACATCAGGTATAACTCCCAATGCAATCCCTCCCCCCTCCCCCCTCCCCATGATAGGCCCCGGTGTGTGATGTTCCCCTTCCCGAGTCCAAGTGATCTCATTGTTCAGTTCCCACCTATGAGTGAGAACATGCGGTGTTTGGCTTTCTGTTCCTGTGATAGTTTGCTAAGAATGATGGTTTCCAGCTGCATCCATGTCCCTACAAAGGACACAAACTCATCCTTTTTTATGGCTGCATAGTATTCCATGGTGTGTATGTGCCACATTTTCTTAATCCAGTCTGTCACTGATGGACATTTGGGTTGATTCCAAGTCTTTGCTATTGTGAACAGTGCCGCAATAAACATACGTGTGCATGTGTCTTTATAGCATCATGATTTATAATCCTTTTTAAATGCGTATTTGTATATATTTAGCATATATTTTCTATACTAAAACCAGGTCATGTGGTGGTGGAGTGAGGACAGGGATTTTCAGCAGGATCGTTTTACTCCAGCCTCAGAACCAAGTGCATTTCAAATTTTGTAGGATTTCTACAGCAAATGATAAAGGAAGACAGAACAAGGCATTGTTATAACAAAAGTTGAACTTTATTACAATCTAGTGACCACTCGTAGTGGGCAAGATAAGATTCATCCAAGATCCAAAAGGGAAACAGACTGGAGGGAGGCTCCTGGGCTGGGTCTGCTCTACTCTGGCTTGAGTATTTTTTTTTTTTTTTTAGACAGAGTCTTGCTATGTCGCCCAGGCTGGAGTGCAGTGACACGATCTCAGCTCACTGCCACCTCCGCCTCCTGAATTCAAGCAATTCTCGTGCTTCAGCCTCCCAAGTAGCTGGGATTACAGGCGCACACCACCACTCCTGGCTAATTTGCTGTATTTTTAGTAGAGACGGGGTTTTGCCATGTTGCCCAGGTTGGTTTCCAACTCCTGAGCTCAGGCACTCTGTCCGCCTTGGCCTCCCGAAGTGCTAGGATTACAGGAATGAGCCACCGCATCTGGCCTTGGCTTGAGTATTATACACCTCAGGCATTTCATGCCTTTAAAGTCAGTGTATGTTTACATACAGTGTTATCCTACCTGGAATACCATTCTGAAATTTTCTACCTGGTAAGCATTTATTCATTCTTCAAGAGCCAAATAAATCCTGACCCCCAAGATTTCTCTTCTTTACTCTAATCTGACATTTATCTTTTTATCTCGAAAGTGTCATTGTCACATTAGCTACTTGGGGGAATTTTTTTTTTGTCTCTAAATTGCTATTAGTTAGACAAGTCCTCAATACTCTGGCATTGCTTTTATAACAACTGTAATTATTTTTTCTTCACTTGTTTGTCTATGTCTATATATTCTAATGTTGGTAAAAAGAGAAAGAGGGAGGGATGAAGGAGGAGCAGCAGCAGGAGAAACAGAAAAGGTCTTTTGGCTGGGAAGAGATTCATAAGAGTGGTAGAAAACTGTGCTAAGATATTGACAGCATATAATACCTCAGCTGGCCCACTTAATTTTGCTTCAGAGCAAGCATTGAATGGTCAGCATCAGCATCCCATTGTAATGCATAAATTTTGGGAGTGACTTTTGGTAGGCACCATATAAAGTCTTGTTGTATACAAATTTATGTACTTTTATGTATATCAAGCGTAGTCCTTCATTCTGTGTTACCTCTTTTAGGAAAACAAAAATTCTCTAAGTTTAGTAATCACCAAATAAAACAGAATTTCTTTCAGTGAAGGATATATCCTTTCCTAGCTTCTTAATACATAGTTGACATTTTCATTTAGCTTTGAGAAAATGTTAGTTTTCATGTTAAATTATGTGATTTATCACAATGCATCAGTTTCAGTATTTATCATACTTTTCCAATTCAATATTTTTAACCTCTTTTGAATATTCTATTGAATATTAGAGGTACTGGTCAAATAGGACAATACAGTAGTTCTCCCTGTTTCCTCTTTGGAGTCATCTTCTATGATGTTAGCAAATATTAAGTTGAAATAACTATGGCAGGACTGATTTTTTTTTTCTTTTTTAAAGTAAGAACCTGAAAAGCACAGTTACAGATTTTTTTTCTTAATACAAAGTAAAAACATTTGTGAACCTAGCTTTCTTGCCAATATTTCCCATGATTTTAGACTATCACCTTATAAAATACTATACATAGACAATAGAATCTCTGTGACTACATAACCTTTAAACAGTTAGATGTAGAATATAAAATCTAAGATGTTTTGCTTTGATTAAAAACATTATTGTATTTTTAACCAGAAATATGTACAGATATATCATAGAGTATTTTAAGCACTAAGTCCTGTTTAACCTCATTTAAATTCAGGATCATTTCAAGTGATAGCAAAAGTAATCTTTCAGTAGAGAAGAGTGTTATGAGAAATAATCCTTCCTGTGTGAATCTTTCCACCAGTATTAGTTTTCATGACATATAGAAAATAAATTTAATTACCTATATAGAGAAATAGAAACCTTTTGGCCATTGTGTATTTTTACATCACAAAGGGAGAAAGTCATATTCAATTAAATTACTTTGAATAGGTAAAACCTTCCTAAGACATATACATTTGATTTTTTTAACTAAAGGAAAGATTGTATCTAAAAAATCAATTTAGGCCTATTTTGTTGTATTTATTTTTGAGAACTTCAATAAAATTTCCTCCTAAAACCAAAAAATATTACATTTATTGAGCATTTACTATGTGCCAGGTCTTTACTGAGTGATTTTCCTGCTTTAGCTCATCTGCTTCTCCTAACAATTTTGTGAGGTGATATTTAACCCTGTTATATAGCCAAGGTTTAGAGAAAGTAAATGATGGACCCTAAATCAAATAAAGAATAGATGGCACAATTTTTATTTGGGTAATCTGACCTGACAGCCTGCATACTTAATAATTGACCATAAAATACGTTTTCTAATTCTTTTCTGGGAAGGAAGAGAGAAAAATAATTGATAATTGAGTGGAACGAGAACATGTTCTGTTTGCTATAAGAAGACTTATGAATTGAAATATAAAAGGATTTACCTCTACATATTTAAATATGTATGCTAAGTCACTAAGCCTACACGAAACATACTTAATTTTCCTATCCACTTGACTCTAAGTAATTTCATACAAAATATTACTGTCATATTACTGTCATATTACTGTCATTCTAAAAAATATGTTTGAATAAATGGAATGGTCAATTGCATAATTGGTCTCAGTCCTTACCCCATCCTGCATTCACACCTTCATTATGGACTTAACATGAATGTAGTTTATTTCCCTATCTACTGATATTGAGCTTGGTTAATATCAAGCTCAATATCTTTCTATGACTGAAGACATATGTATGCATGAATCACAGTATTATCATGGTATCACGTAAAAGGTTAATAGAGTTCAGGAAGGAGCTGTACATTACACTTCTAAGTCTGCTCTTACTGTATAACTTTAGAAAAGTCTTTTCATCTTTCTGATCTTCATTTTTGTCATTGAAAAGTAAGAATTAATAATGGATTATATATATTATATATATAATGTATATATTTCTGTTTATACTATAGTACTCCATATGTCTTGGTATAAATAGATTCTCTTCTTTCTCTCCATTTCATAAATATGTACAAAAATAATTATAAATTATATAATAAATCATTATTATCTTTATTGAAGCAGTTAACAGAACTGAAGAATTATGGATACTGCAGACAAATCTTTCTTTTTTCTTTCTTTCTTTCTTTCTTTCTTTCTTTCTTTCTTTCTTTCTTTCTTTCTTTCTTTCTTTCTTTCTTTCTTTCTTTTCTTTTTCTTTCTTTTTGTTATGGAGTCTCATTCTGTTGCTCTGTCCCCCAGTTTGGAGTGCAGTCGTGGAATCTGGACTCACTGGAAAGAGAGAAGTAAATATCCATTGGATCCTGATACAATTTCTTGAGTTTCAAGATATCCAACATTTTACCTGTATCTGCTGTACATCAATCAGAAAATGTAGGCCGTTTTTTCCACTATAGTATGGAATGTTACATAAAACTCAGAAGTCTTTCTAATAGGCTCAGATTTGGTTCAAATAATGTTTACCCGGTTTTGATCTTTACAAATGACTTCACATCTAGAAGTCATCTTAGACCTCATCTTCTCCCTTTCCTGTCACATTGAAACACGTGCCAGACCTCATAGATTTTTTAAAATATGACTTATCTTTTTCTTCCATTTGTCTCTATCAACAGTAGCCTAATTTAAGATCTAATCATATTGACTATGGTAATAATATCTTAATAAAGTTTTCCTATTGACATTAATTCATCACTACAACTAATTAAAGGGTTATTGTGAGAATTAATTAAAATAATAGATGTGGGTGCTTAGCATATACCGTATACTCATAACATTGGACACGATGTGTACCAAGAGCAATACTGACAGCAATAATCATTTTTTGAAAATATGATTCTCTTAAATATATCAAGGCAATCAATGCTTTTATCGAAAGCAAATAAGTAATTCAGTACCATTTCAGTGGTTGTAGAAATATCTCCAGTACAAGGAAATTTGTTTAGATCACCAGCTTTACCTGAAACACTTACTTTGTTCAAAAGGACTATCATGGAATATTTTTGTTTAGATTTGGAAGTTGTTAAGCTCTGTTGATGCTATATTCTTAAAGATCATCTAAATACCACTTAGATTGTTCATCCTTGGTGCTTCTCTGCATGTTGCTTGTGCCTACATGTTAACTGCATGAATCTAAATACAGCTACATTGCATGTCAATTAACAACAGAAATACTTTCTGAGAAATGCATCATTAGGCAATTTTATCTGTGCAAACAGCATAAAGTGTACTTATACAAACCTATATAGTATTGCGTACCACACACATAGGTTATATGGTGTGGCCTATTTTCCTAGGCTGCAAACCTTTACAGCATGTTTTTGTACTGAATACAGTAAGCAATTGTAACACAATGGTAAGTCTTTGTACATCTAAACGTATCTAAACATAGAAAAGGTATAGTAAAAGTAAGATATAATCTTTTTTTTTTTTTTTTTTCTTTTTTTTGAGACGGAGTCTCGCTCTGTCGCCCGGGCTGGAGTGCAGTGGCCAGATCTCAGCTCACTGCAAGCTCTGCCTCCCCGGTTTACGCCATTCTCCTGCCTCAGCCTCCCGAGTAGCTGGCACTACAGGCGCCCGCCAACTCACCCGGCTAGTTTTTGTATTTTTTTTTTTTAGTAGAGACGGGGTTTCACCGTGTAAGCCAGGATGGTCTCGATCTCCTGACCTCGTGATCCACCCGTCTCGGCCTCCCAAAGTGCTGGGATTACAGGCTTGAGCCACCGCGCCCGGCCCCGTAAGACATAATCTTATGCAAACACCTTCGTATATGCGATCAACATTGATCAAAATGTCATTATGTGGCACATAACTAGATTTTCATCAAAATCCTCAAAAGTGAACAGGTGATTATCATATTCAATATTTATTTGAAAAATGTTACAAAAAGTGGAAAGATTTAATCACTTATTAAGTCTTGGAGCAAACTGCTCAAAAGTAAACATTTTTTCAATACAAAAATAATCATTAACACTTTTCCCTGTTTTGACAAAGTAAATGCTTTATTCAAATATTATCCAAGTAATATTTTATAAATCTAACTGCACTTTTAATATCAACACTTTAATGAATGACATTTTTTCTTACTACAAATATAAAGGGTGCTGATAGTTGATATATTTAATTCTCAATTTGACAAGAACGTTGTCTTGGGTAGTATCATAGTTATTTCTGGGTTACGGTCATGACTCCAATGAGGCTGCATTTAAAACAACACAGAGAGAGAGAGAGAGAGAGAGAGAGAGAGAGATGGGTGGAGATACCAGGCATCCATTTCTTTGATGATCTGGCAAAGAAAGTTCCTTTGAAAATTCATATTATAATTTTAAAGCTAATGTATACTACATTGAATTATAGAAACAAGACGGTATGATGAAGAAAGAGCATCTTTACCTGGGAAACCTTGCAAAATTTTTAAACATTATGGAAACTATGAAAGGGAGATGAATTACCTATTGCTTTTAAATATCAACTGACACTATAAGAAGCAAGTTGTGTAAGAAATAGCCATTTTTAATCAGTGGAAAGTAATCTAGCAATCTGCTAAAGTGATAAGCAGAGAAAGAAAATGTTGCAGTATTCTATCATCAATGTCAATAAAACAATTAAATGCAGTGCAATGACTCATAGCCTAAGAATAAATGTATCATGGAAATAGCTTTTTTTTTTTTTTTTTTTTTTTTTTTTTTTTTTTTTTAAATGTAAAATGTTGCCTTAGTCTCCTGGAAAAATTAGTTAAACGTAAATGCATATTTTCATCACACCTAAAGTAAGTGCCACAACCTCAAGGTAGAATGTAATAACCTGATTGAAGCCTGCTACATAAAGTGGACTTAATCACGTATGATACCTGGCCATACTGGCTCTCATTCCCTAGCGTAATCTGTGAGATTTAAGTGTCTGTGTGTATCCGTGTGAGAGAGAAAAAGAGAAACAAATAAACCACTTGTGGAATTGAACACACACATGCACACCCATACAATCTTCAGACACTGCTTTTATGTGCTTTGCAATTTTGGATCAATGGTTGAAAGCTTTACTACCTAGAAACACAATCAGCACTTTTGAAACAGACAAAAAGAAAGCCATATTCAAATGTAGACAATACGTTTTCTAAAGAACAACTCCTAACAAAGTAATCAACTGCCTTCAGAGAAAATGCTACGGATGATGATCAAAAGCAAGGCAGCCATGTGAACAGAAGACAGGATGAGCTTGAAGTCATGTTGTATCAACCTAGTCTATTCTTGTGGTGTCACACAGACCATATTTTTGTAACACCCTAGTCTCGGATTTGTGTAATTTGTTCTACTTACTGAAATTGTAAAGACAATTTTGAAATTAAAATAGAAAAAATAGAGTTTTTTTTAGTAACAAGGTTATGATATACTCTCCTTCTAATAACCGTTATGTCAGTATCAAAAATGAAAAATCAAAAATTAATGAAAATGTTTACAACAAATATTCTTTCATTAGCACAACAAAATGTAACACATTTCTAATTACAATGAGTTGCCGAAGTGGAAGATTAATTATCTGAAATAAAATGAGCTACAAATGCTTAATTAGTTAAGACAGTGCTTTTATTCTCTTGCATTTCATTATAGTTCACTCATTTACGTTACTTTATTTTGCCATTTTCTTGCTCTACTGTCAAATAGTTCACTTACTTAAATAGTGCAAAATGCAAGTTTTGTGTAGTGTTAAAACCATGTTAACTTGAAATTCTTTGTCAATTTGTATTAATATATGTATGAGTCTAATTTTTAATAGAAAAGAGACACTTTTCAAAAAAAGACACTTATGCAGTCAACAGACATATATAAAAAAAAGCTCATCATCGCTGGTCATTAGAGAAATGCCAATCAAAACCACAATGCGGTGCCATCTTATGCCAGTTGGAATGGTGATCATTAAAAAGTCAGGAAACCACAGATGCTGGAGAGGATGTGGAGAAATAGGAACTCTTTTACACTGTTGGTGGGGGTGTAAATTAGTTCAACCATTGTGGAAGACAGTGTGGTGATGCCTGAAGTATCTAGAACCTGAAATACCATTTGATCCAGCAATCCCATTACTGAGTATATAACAAAAGGATTATAAATCATTCTACTATAAAGGCACATGCACACATATGTTTATTGCAGCACTATTCACAATAGCAAAGACTTGGAACCAACCCAAATGCTCATCAGTGATAGACTGGATAAAGAAAATGCGACACATATACACCATGGAATACTATGGAGCCATAAAAAAGGATGAGTTCATGTCTTTGCAGGGACATGGATGAAGCTGGAAACCATCATTCTCAGCAAACTAACACAGGAACAAAAAACCAAATACCACATGTTCTCACTCATAAGTGGGAGTTGAATAATGAGAACATGTGGGTACAGGGAAGGGAACATCACACACCGGGGCCTGTTAGAGGGTAGGGGGTAAGGGGTGGGATAGCATTAGGAGAAATACCTAATGTAGATAACAGGTTAATGGGTGCAGCAAACCACCATGGCACATGTATACTTATGTAACAAGCTTGCACCTTTTGCACATGTATCCCAGCACTTAAGTATAAAATAAAAAAGAAATGAGATGATCTGCATGCATGACCAACACAAAATAACTTAGTGCTCTTTGCTTATGAGAACATAGAAAACACGGCTGTGGGTGACAGCTAATTTCCTCTCTCCTCCTTCTGACCTGTAGCTAGTAATGCATAGTGATACTCAAATATTATTTAGAAAAATTAGTCATAAACATGAAAAGAACAAAAAATAACCAAGTTATCAATTGTAAGCTAATTAAAGGAATTGGACATTCATTTCTGCTATTGAAGAAGAAGAGTGTAATGGTGGCCTACCCATTTTGTATGAAAAACATTTACACACCCAAAAATGTGTTATAAAATATATATGTTTTCCGAGATTAGAAAAATAAATTTTGCTTTTAGCATATGTAAGCATACCATATGGAATTCATTTTCATCACTTTGATGCTTTTAAAAAATGTTTCTTGAACAAATACTTGGGGAGTTTGATATGGAGATGTAAAAATCTTGAATGTATGTTTTTATTCTTTAGTATTAAAAGAGTCCAAAGTAATTTAGAAACTTAATACTGAACAGTGTAGTTAGGAACTAAGACCATGTAATATATAAAATTTCCCCATTTTTTCATGAATATAGGTCTTTTTACAACTTTTGTTCCATGTAAAGCCTCATGTGTATATCAATTAACTCTCACATTTTAGTTGATATGTTCTTTTCTTTTTCATGACTATTCTTAGTTTACTTCCATAACTTTGAAATTCCCAAAAATCCCTATAGCCCACCCTTAGACTTCTCTTTCATTTTCATAAATTTTTTCCTTAATTTTTTTTAATACTCTAAATGGTGGCATTCTCTTAAATATGTATTAGAAAAAATGTATTAAGCCAAGAATCAGATATGGAGAAATATAAATGTGCTTATATTTTTCCCTTATTTATTGTTATAGTCATTTAAATAACTTTAATTTTCTATATATTAGGATAATTAGAATTGTTCCAGTTATTTCATCGAATTTCATTATTTTTAAATGTTTAAAATCTTTACATGTGTATTTTTCCTTTGCCATTTTCTCTTGTAATTATCCGGTAAGTCATCTTTCTCCCATGTTATACAAAGAGTTTTTCTTTTTTTACTGAATGAAAATTTCAAAAAATAGTTGGAAAAGACTGTTTATTGTTAGTTGCATTAATAAAGAAAATCACCTTTTTCTATGCTTTTTTCCAAAATATATTTGTGTGATAAAAGTGTGTCAAGCCCTTAGACGTGGATCATTGGTTCACGCTTTTTATACTGCAAAAATATCACCGTGGGCCAGGCACAGTGGCCCACGCCTGTAATTGCAGCACTTTGGGAGGCTGAGGCAGGTGGATCACCCAAGGTCGGGAGTTTGAGACCAGCCTGATCAACATGGAAAAACCTCGTCTCTACTAAAAATAATAATAATAATTAAAAAAGTAACTGGCATGGTGGCTCATGCTTGTAGTCCCAGCTACTCGGGAGGCTGAGGCAGAGGAATCACTTGAACCCAAGAGGCCAAGTTTGTGGTGAGCCGAGATTGCACTATTGCACTACAACCGGGGCAACAAAAGCAAAACTCTGTCTCAAAAAAAAAAAAAAAAAAAAAAACCTTCCTCCCTTCCTAAAAATGCTTCCAGATCTACTCTCTATAAATTCCAATTCAATATAATGAACTAGAACCAATGAACCTGCATTTTTGAAGAGTACATATGTGATTATGATCAATGCCACTTGAACCACACTGTGAAAATCAATGAAATAAAAGAAAATGTTGCACTGTTAAGCTTACATTTTCCTCTCTTCCAGGCTTTTTCTGTTGTGTACATTAGTAGTATCCCTAAAACACAGAACAATTACCTCAAAAGGTAAATCAGTATATAATTAATGATTCATTCATGTAGATGATACTGAGAATATTTATACACGTTGATTTCTGTACCTGTATAGAAATGACATAATACTCTTCTCTGCTCATACTGTGACTTTTCAAAGATAGGATCTAGTGCAATGAAAATTGCACTAAAGCTTAAATCTTAGTTTTTAATGTTCAGATAGTTAAGTTTGGTAATGGATTTCATTGGGTATACTCAATGGAAATATGAAGGGATTATAACCCTCAGTCATACCTACAATTTCAACTATTTAACATTGGAAAGACAGGTCCATATACGGTGAAGGTTGATTATCCTGTCAGCTTTTGCTCTATTCCTTTGGAAATTCTGCTTCT
Source organism: Macaca thibetana thibetana (assembly GCF_024542745.1). Lineage (NCBI taxonomy): Eukaryota > Metazoa > Chordata > Mammalia > Primates > Cercopithecidae > Macaca > Macaca thibetana. Next base: position 67,204,553 of record NC_065585.1, read on the forward strand.
CCTTAGGGTTTTCTTGTTTGGATTATGATAACAACCAGAGACTAAATCTCATAGATCACAGCTTCTTCTTCCAAGGATCTGATTAAGCACAGATTATACATAAAGTGAAATATAAAGCAAATTAATAATACTATAAATAACTCATATTGTGTCCTGGGTTATTTCTTATGCAAACAATGCTGACACTGTTCTATGGTAAAATATTGGTCTTTCTCATAGGTTGCAATCTAGGACAGGTGTGCCTTAAGAGTCCTGGTTTACACAAGTGTGATTACTAATGGTAGTTCTTTTCAATCTCAAACATCCTAGTTAAGATGATCAATATATGATTTCTCTACCTATGTATTTCTTTGAACCTACTTTCTATTATATATCTCCTAGTGTTTTTTCTTTTATATTTCCCAGTAGGCCTGTATGTGGAAGAAACAATTTTATTCCCATGGCTCATCAATCATAGAGTTTTAGTCCCTTTGAAACTAAGACTAACAGAGCAATTTAGCCTCTGTGACAATCCTAATATCTTGTCCACGCAGTTCACTTTCTCTTACATGATAAATAGAAATCTAATTATTGACTTTAGAGAATGACTTAGATTGATAATTAGCTAATAGAAAATGAATATCTTGTGTGCACAATAAATAAAATATCTGCATAATATAAAGATAAAGTGGCTGAAGCATAATAGCCAGTGGAAGAAAAAGAAGTAAAAGAGGGTAGAGAGGTGATCAAGAGCCAGGTCATAGAAGGTTTTTAAATCTAGTAGAGTTAGATTTTATTGTGCTGGGAACCCACAAAAAGACTGGAAGATAATACAATCTCATTTACACTTTATAATGATTACTCAGAAGAATAGATTGCAGAGAATGAAAAAATTAACTAGGAACCAATGGCGTTAATTTAGATTACAGAAGATGGTAGTTTAAACTGTTGTGGTTTTCATAAAAAACAAGGAGAAATAAATAACAAATAGGTTCAAAGCCATTTCGAAGCTAGAGTTATTGAGGTTTGTGAAGGCATGGGTACAGAAAAAGCATCTAAAGAGGTAAATCAGCAGAAGCCCCTGTAAGATGGTTAGGATAGAGGAGAAATTAGAAGTTCTGTTTTGCTTTCATTAGTTTTGATATACCTATTAGAGATCATAAGGCTATAAATTCAAAAACACTGTTTAATATATAAATCTGCTGTTCTAGAGATAAATTAGGGCTAAGAGATACTTATATGTCATTAGTGTATCAGTGTTAATTTCTGGAATCCGTTCCAGGATTGGCCCTAGCATTCAGTCATTATAGATTGTGCAGAAAGTGCCCATGCTTCTGAAATATTCTTCACCTAATCGTTGTTTCTTTAAACTTACCTATTTTATGTCTCACTATCCTGAAGCTTTCTTTTCACTAATACACTAAATACAAATAAATACCATGCTAAATAATAAAGACATACATGTTAATTACCTTAAGTAGATGGTCTTTTGACTAACCCCAATGTAATAGACTTGCTGGTTCATCAAACATTTTCTGCTTCCTTTTTGTGTATACTGACTGGTGGTTGTGGCATGCTTCATGCTCTCAACATGTTGTCTACTACTTGTTTGCACAGGCAAAATGAAACTTAATGCCTACTGAAACTTGGTTGTATTTGCTATATTTCTTATGGCAGCTTCACTGGCTACCTAATTGTATAGTTGAATTAAACATTTAGACGTGATATAAATATGAAAATAGTGTTGCATGTTTGAAACTTCAGTTGAATAATATACAAGTATTCAACAATGGTAATTTAAAAATTATTACGGTCAAATTAGATATGGGCCAAAACATCAATAAAAGGCTGGAACATTTTTAAAATACTAAAATTGTTCTGTATTTAAAATCTTTTATAAGTGTCTAAATTTTTGTTCCACTTTAAAGAAAGTGATGCTAATACTCATAAAAATACTCATAGTACTATGATACTCACTACGTCATAGTACTATGAGTATCACTATGTCAAAGAAAGTATCTTTGATACTTAGTATCAACGAAAGTGATACTAATACTCATAGTCATTATATCATTGGCTATTTATGCAAAACCAACAGTTTACAAATGAGGATAAGCAGAACTACATTAAAAGATTGGTCTTATATCAAAGGTTGACAAATCAACACATGTTTATGTGTTTTAAATTAAAACAACCTGTTTAACATATTCTGGTATTATTTGTATAATTTGCTGCCTCGACTGACTTTGTAAAACCAACCACTGCTTGAATAACATCAAATAATAGGGCTTTTATTATACTTCAAAAGATGTTCAGTTGGGTCTACTAATTCCTAAAATTTAAGAGACTTTTAAAATACTGTAAAGAGAAAAATGTTTTAAAAGATAGGCCTTTCAGATAACATATGTATAGATATATATATACACACACTATCTATTTAGCATGAGTGCCTAATCTAACAATTCCACATTTGGATACGTTTGTCCACATTTGCTGACTTCATGTCATCCTCTCCCACTCACCGTGAAACTTATTTGAATCATCAACTATGTGAATGCTCTTAAGAGCACCAATTGTACTTTCAATTTTTATCTATCGATAACATGACCTCTATCACATGAGACTGTGGTGCATTCTTCCCTTGAAACATTATCTGTCCTCATTTTCTGTAACAATCTTACTTTTGCTTTTCTTCCTACCTTCTGGATATACATTAAGGATTTTCTTCCTGCTCCTTAAATGTTAGTAATCAATAGGGTCTTATAAGAGACCTTCTTGCTTCTTTTCTCTCTCCACATACCTCATTCTTCAAGTCTCATGGTTTCAAGTGATCTCTATATATTTAATGTCTCTTACTCTAAACAAGGATAGATTAACATCCTGGGCAATAGTCTTGACCATCCTACTGCTAACTTAACATGGTATATGGATGTCCTATGGGCACCTGAAAGGAAAATTTAAGGGAAAATAAATCTGGTCAAGGATAATAAAAACATTCCTAAAAAGAATATAAAATTAAAACATCATAACATAAATTCAACATAGGTTTTCAACATATGAAAACATTCATAACATAAATACAAAGTAAAAACATTCCTAAAAAGAGTACAAGGGTGTTTTTTTAACCTGGTAATATGATGTATTTTAATGGTATAGCTATTGGAGGGAATGACATTGGTTAAAAGAGAGATGGGTAAACTAGTGGAGCAGAAGAGGGTGCAGAAACAGATCCACAACATATATACACATATGATTTATAGAAATGGTAATACTCAAGATTTTCTTAATAACTTTTTCTGAGTTTATTGAATATGAGGAAAATAAAACTTGATCTTTACATCACATCATAGATAAAACAATAAATAACTCCACATACACTTTGGATTTGAATGTAAATATATATATATATGTGTGTGTGTGTATATATATATATATATAATTACAGCTTTTAGAGTAAATCATAGTAGCAAATCTTTGTGATATTAAGATAAACAAAGATGTTATAAAGACAACACAAAATACTGGCCATAAAGTATAAAATGGTTAGAATCATGAATTAATGAAGAAACTTTCGAAACCAACACTTTCATCACTTAGTAGTTTTCAATCAAGAGTTTACAAAATAAAGTTATCTACTGAGAAATGTGGGCTACTTGAAGTCCTTTCATTCATTCAACAAATATTTATTTAGGCTATATTATGTATCAGGCACTGTTCTATTGAATGCATGATAAGAATAGTTAATAAGATAAAAATCTCTGCTCTCACATAATTTAGATCTTATATGGAAAGACTGTGAATAGAAAATAAAAATTGTATAAATATAATATGTACATATATTACATATTATGATGCATTTGATCTCATATATGCAGATATAAAAATATGCATATGTGTTTATGTATACATATACACATAGTGATGCTTGCTAGGGAGAAGATAAAGGGATGTAATTTGAATAGAGGTGTTATTATGGACTGAATTTTTGTCTCCACCTCAAATTCATATGTTAATGCTCTAACTTCCAACATGATGATATTGGAAGTGGGTCGTTTGGGAATTAATTAGGTTTCGATGAAGTCACAAAAGTAGGACCTCCATTGTGGGATTAGTGTCTTTATAAGAAGAGAAAAAGAGACCAGAGTTCGTTTCTCTCTCTCTCTCTCTCTCTCTCTCTCTCTCTCTCCCCCTCTCTCTCTTCATCATGTGAGGAAAGAACAAGAAAGTGGCCATGTGCAAGTCAGGAAGAGAACCTTCACCAGAAATGAATCTGCCAGCACCTTGATCTTGGACTTCCTAGGTTTCTAAACTATGAGAAATAGAACTATTCCAGGAAGAGGGAGTAGAAAATTCAAAGGTCCTGAGGCAAGTGTTTGACAAGTATATTCAAAAACTTACCAGGAAGTCAGATTGACTGGAGGGAGTGAGCAGAGATAAGAATAGAATAATGTTAGGTGTCAGAGGTAACTGGGTAGTTAGGTCACATAGAGCCATATAGGCCCTTGTAAGGACATCAAACATTGGAGTGTTTTGATAGCAGTGATGGTATGTTTGTTTGTATTTTAACTTGATTGTTCTGACAGCTGTGTAGAGAATAAACTAAGGGTGGTAATCATAGAATCAGGAAGAATAGTACGGGAGCAATTATAAAAATCTACGCAAGATAAGAAGCATATGAAAAAACGTTTGACATCACTAATCATCAGAGAAATGCAAATTAAAACCTCAGTGAGACATTACCTTACACCAGTCAGAATGACTATTATTAAAAAATCAAAATGTAACAGATGTTGGCAAGGATGCGGACGAAAGGAACGTTTACACACTGTTGGTGGGAATATAAATTAGTAAAACCTCTATAAAAAACAGTATAAAGATTTCTCAAATAACTAAAAACAGAACTATCATAGATCCAGCAACCCCACTACTGGGTATCCATACAAAGAAATAAACTATTAAATAAAAAATACTCTTGCACTTGTATGTTTTTCACAGCCTATTCACAATAGCAAATATATGGAATCCACATAAGTTCCCATCAGGAGAGGACTAAATAAAGAAAATATGGTGTATATATACAAAGAAATACTACTCAGTCATAAAAAAAGAATGAAATAATGTATTTTGCAGTAACATGGATGAAACTGAAAGCCATTATCTTGAGTGAAATATCTCAGAAAACAAAGTCAAATATCACACTTTCTTACTTATATGTGGGAGTTAAATAACGTGTACACGTGGACATAGAGTGTGGGATAATAGTCACTGGAGACTCAGAATGGTAGGAGGATGGAAAGGGGGTGGAGGATGATAAATTTATGAGTACAGTGTAATTTATTCTGGTGATGGTTCTACTAAAAGCCCAGACTTCACCACCATGCAATATATACATGTAACAAAACTGCACTTGTACCCCCAAAATCTTAAAAAAAAATGCAGGCAAGAGATGATGATGTTTTGGAGCAGTAATCATGGAGGTGGTTTGATGTAGGCAGTTTAGGGATATATTGTGATGATGGAGCTCTGGTACTGTTCATGTATAAAATGTATAGTTGGAAAAACTGAGGAGTTCATCATGATTCTTATGACTCGGGGCCTGAAAATTTGAAAGAACAGTGTTACGTACTGAGATAATGCAGAGAGAAAAGCAAGGTTTTTAATGAATAGTTAAGAGAAAAATTAGAAATTCGGTTTTGATATGTTCAATTTGAGATGTGTATTACACAGTAAGATAAACAAATTGAGAGTTCACAGGAAAGATTGGGGTGGAAATAAATTTTGGGAATTGCATGCCCAAACAACACTTAAAGTTGTAAGACTTTGTGCAATCCACAAAATAAAAAGATATGGAGAGAGAAAAAATAATAAGAGCTGTAAGGACTGAGTCCTTGGGCACAACATGTAGTGTTCAGGGTGAGGAAGAAACAGTGAAGAGGAACAGAATCCAAAATGGCCCAACAGAAGGAAAAACGTTAAAACATAAAGCCCAGTGAGAAAATGTGCCAAGGAAGACTGGGTACTCAATAAGATTAAATACTGCTAAGAAATAAGAATTTACCATTGGACTTAGTAGTATGAAGTTCACTGGTGACTTTGTTAACGACCAGTGAACTGGCGGGGATTACAGTTTGATTGCAGTGAGTTCAAGAAAATGGAAGAAGATGCTCCAGAGACAGCAATGACTGACAACTTCTGGGAGGTTTTCTATAAAAAGAAGCGGAATGGTTAGGTAGTTGTTCAGATGGGCAGGAGACAAATGCACAGGGTAAGAGCAATAACAGAATAGAGCAGTAGACAGGAAAAGTTGATGAATAGAAGAAATCTTAAATATTTGAGGGTATAAGTGTGATGGAGCTAAAATGTTGCTGCTTGTGCAATCTCGTATATAAGAAAGACATGAGAGCTCATTGAAATTATTGCTGGTGTTTACAATTTGATATTTTCAAGATACTCAAAACAAAAACCCCGGGCAAAACAAAGAAAAAAACACCTCATGTTTGAGGTTTTGAAATATAAAGATATTGCATTATATATCAACTTTATGCTTAGTTGTTCAAAATTTTGAAAAAAATGTTTCTTTTATGATGTTGAAAACCACATTTGCAACTCTCATCTCTCTCCACACACCAGGAGTCTCTCCCAAATGCAGACCTTCCATTGACTTCAAAGAAATAATTTCACATGGAATCAGTAGGACGGGGTTAAGAACTGAACCCAAATAAAATGCAGATATTGCAGGTATATTGAGAGATGTGGCAGACCATATATAGTAGACTTTTGCAAATGTATAGGAAGTTCATTCTGAAAATATATCTTTTGATAAACAAGTTGAAATTGTTATTGAAAATTTTACCAAAATGCATGCATGCACTATTTATTTTTACAATAAGCCAATACATCTGTGTTATTCGATATCAAGCAAAATCAGAATTTTACTCCCTTCTTATATAGATACATTCAGATTTTTCATTATTTAAAATGTTATAAAATTTATTTAAAATATATATAAATATTTCTAGATTTCTGTGTATATGCATTATCAAACATATTAAAATATTTTGAAATTTAATTCTCTTTAGTTATTTAAAATAATTTTAACTGTTACATATTAAATTCAAAAATTATATTTTTAATTATATTTTTAATTTTTAAATTTTATTTATTTATTTATTTTGACACGGAGTCTCGCTCCTTCACCAGGCTGAAGTGCAGCGGCTTGATCTCGGTTCACTGCAACCTCTGCTTCCCGGGTTCAAGCAGTTCTTCTGCCTCAGCCTCCCGAGTAGGTGGGATTACAGGCGTGCGCCACCACGCCCAGCTAATTTTTGTATTTGTAGTAGGGACAGGGTTTCACCATGTTGATGAGGCTTGTCTCTATCTCGTGGCCTCATGATCTGCCCTCCTCGGCCTCCCAAAGTGCTGGGATTACAGGCGTGAGCCACTGCACCCAGCCTAATTATTTTATTATTACTGAACACAAGGCAATGTACCAGAAGCTATCAAAACTCACATATAAACATGACTACTAGTAGGACAGAAAGGTAATTATGAACAGTGGAGAGTTATGTAGTATTGAAAAATGTACATATACAATAATGCTAATATTTATATATAACCAAAATATACATGTAAGTTTAAAAGCTGGGTAAAATAAAGTATAATTTATAATTTCTTTACTGATGACATTCATTTTTCTAGAAAGACAAATTAAAATTTGAAAAGAAATAGTAGGAGTTTTATAATTCTTACCTTTAGGCTCAAAAATATATATCACAAAGATAGAATTATTTCACAAAATGGCTTTAATTTCATTCTTACCATCCATTTTATAGCTTACTGAATAATTCTAATTCATATAAACTACAGATCCTTTATGTAGAAAGCACATACCATTAAGACAAACAATAACTAAAAACAAATCTAGCTAGTGTGGTTTGTATCTGTTAAAACGTTGACTCTCAAATGTTAAAAATAAAAATGAAATGTTCATGCTCTTCCAAATTTATTCCCTTTTCTCTCTATCTCTGTCTCTATTTTTCTTTCTCTCTTACCTTAGCTTTGTTAACTTGATTGTTATGGATCCATACCAAAAATATATTACTGTCCATTCAATTACATATTTATCCTGAGAACAAAATATTATTTTCACAAAGAATAATGCTATGCAAAATAACAGGAAACATACTATGAATAAAGTCTCTTTTTATTTGCATAATTTTTTTTTATACTTTTAAGTCTTGGGATACATGTGTAGCACGTGCAGGTTTGTTACATAGGTATACACATGCCATGCTGGTTTGCTGCACCCATCAACCCATCATCTACATTAGGTATTTCTCCTAATGCTATCCCTCCTCTAGCCACCCACCCCGCAAGAGACTCCCACGTGTGATGTTCTTCTCCCTGTGTCCATGTGTTCTCTTTGTTCAACTCCCACTTATGAATGAGAACATGCAGTGTTTGGTTTTCTGTTCCTGTGTTAGCTTGCTGAGAATGATGGTTTCCATCTTCATCCCTGTCCCTGCAAAGGACATAACCTCATCCTTTTTTATGGCTGCATAGTATTCCATGGTGTGTATGTGCTACATTTTCTTTATCCAGTCTATTATTGATGAGCATTTGGGTTGGTTCCAAGTCTTTGCTATTGTGAATAATGCTGCAACAAACATATGTGTGTATGTGCCTTTATAGTAGAATGATTTATAATATTTTGAGTATATACCTAGTAATGGGATTGCTGGATCAAATGGTATTTCTTGTTCTAGATCTTTGAGGAATCACCACACTGTCTTCCACAATGGCTGAACTAATTTACATTCCCACCAACAGTGTAAAAGCGTTCCTATTTCTCTACATCCTCTCCAGCATCTGTGGTTTCCTGACTTTTTAATGATCACCATTCTAACTGGCATGAGATGATATCTCATTGTGGTTTTGATTTGCATTTCTCTAATGAGCAGTGATTATGACCTATTTTTCATACGTTTGTTGGCCACATAGATATCTTCTTTTAAGAAGTTTCTGTTAATATCCTTTGTCTACTTTTTGATGGGATTGTTTCTTTTTTTCTTGTAAATTTAAGTTCTTTGTGGATTTTGGATATTAACCCTTTGTCAGATGGATAGATTGCAAAAATTTTCTTCCATTCTGTAGGTTGCCTGTTCACTCTGATGATAGTTTCTCTTGCTGTGCGGAAGCTCTTTAGAAAAATTTAGTGCTGTTACCAAAACATTGGTTTTGTGTATGAAAACCTAAATAGCCATAAAGAATGACATCTTAACAGTTTGTGAATCTGTCAAATATATTTGTGAGCACTTTATTAATTTTCAAGGTAAATATTTCCTTAAGAAAAAAATTTCAAGTTTATGGTTTGAGAAATACATTAAAAGTTCATGGATTATAATTTTACCCGGTGTCAAAAATATTGAAAGTAATTATTAGTACACATATAATTTCTGTTTTTTAATTTTTACTTTTAAGTGGCATAAGGTTATTATCTAAAAGTTATGCCAAATTTGTAACGTAATGGTTATATTCTAGAAGGAATACATGGGAAAGAAATCTACAGCTGTAAAACAGTAGTCTACAATATTTTATTTGTTCAAACATATTATGTTGTTGTTTGTTTTTACAACTTTCACTCCTTTTTATTCATGTGTAATGCCTGTACATAATAGGACAAAATAAATAACTCCCAGATTTTTAGACTTTTAAGTTAAATTCTCCATTAGTTTATTTAACTTATTATTAAAAATCAGATTCTTGTGAATTTGTACCAGTTTTGTGCAACATAAAAAGATAAAGAAACTATCTGTAGCTATATTTTTATAATGTATACATTTGTATAGTAATATAAATTATGTAAAATTGTGCCAAGACCAGCTCAGTTGAGGAGACCCTAACCCAGGGGAACTAGAGAAATTAAAGACACACACACAGAAATATAAAGGTGTGAAGTGGGGAATCAGGGGTCTCACAGCCTTCAGAGCTGACAGCCCCAGACAGAGACTTACCCACATATTTATTAACAGCAAACCAATCATTAGCATTGTTTCTATAGATATTAAATTAATTAAAAGTATCCCTTATGGGAAATGAAGAGATGGTCCAAATTAAACGAATAGGTTGGGCTAGTTAACTGCCACAAAAACACTCCCTTAAGATACAGTTCGCTCATGCTAGTTATTTGTAGCTTAGGCATCATGCTACCTGACTTGAAACTATACTACAAGGCTACAGTAACCAAAACAGCATGGTACTGGTACCAAAACAGAGATATACACCAATGGAACAGAACAGAGTCCTCAGAAATAATACCACACATCAACATCCATCTGATCTTTGACAAACCTGAGAAAAACAAGAAATGGGGAAAGGATTCCTTATATAATAAATGGTGCTGGGAAAATTGGCTAGCCATAAGTAGAAAGCTGAAACTGGATCCTTTCCTTGCTCCTTATACAAAAATTAATTCAAGATGGATTAGAGACTTAAATGTTAGACCTAATACCATAAAAACCCTAGAAGAATACCTAGGTAATACCATTCAGGACATAGGCATGGGCAAGGACTTCATGTCTAAAACACCAAAAGCAACGGCAACAAAAGCCAAAATTGACAAATGGGATCTAATTAAACTAAAGAGCTTCTGCACAGCAAAAGAAACTACCATCAGAGTGAGCAGGCAACCTACAGAATGGGAGAAAATTTTTGCAATCTACTCATCTAACAAAGGGCTAATATACAGAACCTACAAAGAACTCAAACAAATTTACAAGAAAAAAAAACCCCATCAAAAAGTGGGCAAAGGATATGAACAGACATTTCTCAAAAGAAGACATGCATACAGCCAACAGACATATGAAAAAATGCTCATCGTCACTGGCTATCAGAGAAATGCAAATCAAAACCACAATGAGATACCATCTCACACCAGTTAGAATGGCGATCATTCAAAAGTCAGGAAACAACAGGTGCTGGAGAGGATGTGGAGAAATAGGAAAACTTTTACACTGTTGGTGGGATTGTAAACTAGTTCAACCATTATGGAAAACAGTATGGCGATTCCTCAAGGATCTAGAAACTAGAAGTACCATGTGACCCAGTCATCCCATTACTGGGTATATACCCAAAGGATTATAAATCATGCTGCTATAAAGACACATGCACACGTATGTTTATTGCGGCACTATTCACAATAGCAAAGACTTGGAATCAACCCAAATGTCCATCAGTGACAGACTGGATTAAGAAAATGTGGCACATATACACCATGGAATACTATGCAGCCATAAAAAGGATGAGTTTATGTCCTTTGTAGGGACATGGATGCAGCTGGAAACCATCATTCTCAGCAAACTATCGCAAGAACAGAAAACCAAACACCGCATGTTCTCACTCATAGGTGGGAACTGAACAATGAGATCACTTGGACTAGGGAAGAGGAACATCACACACCAGGGCCTATCATGGGGAGGGGTGAGAGGGGAGGGATTGCATTGGGAGTTATACCTGATGTAAATGACAAGTTGATGGGTGCTGACGAGTTGATGGGAGCAGCACACCAACATGGTACAAGTATACATATGTAACATACCTGCACATTATGCACATGTACCCTAGAACTTAAAGTATAATAATAACAATAATAATAATAATAATAAAAAAGAGGGAAATCTATAGCAGTAACTGCCCACATCAGAAACCTAGAAAGATAAAAAATCCACAACTTAACATCGTAATTAAAAGAGCTAGAGAGACAAGAGCAAACTAATCCAAAAGTTAACAGAAAACAAGATAAAAGAATTTAAGTAGATACGATATGAAAAAATCCTCCAAAAAATCAACGAATCCAGGAGCTATTTTTTTTTAATTAACAAAATAGACTACTAGCTAGACTAATAAGAAGAGATAGAAGAATCAAATAGCCCCCACAGAAAATGATAAAGGGAATATCACCAGACCCCACAGAAATACAAACTACTATCAGACAATACTATAAATACCACTACCCAAATAAACTAGAAAATCTAGGATAAATTGATAAATTCCTGACTGCAAACACCCTAAGAAGACTAACCCAAGAAGAAGTTGAATTCTTGAATAGACCTATAACAAGCTCTGAAATTGAGGCAGTATTTAGTAGTCTACCAACCAAAAAAAGCCTAGAACCAGATGGATTCAAAGCTGAATTCTACCAGAAATACAAAGAGGAGTTCATAGCATTCCTTTGGAAACTATCCCAAACAATTGAAATGGAGAGACTCCTTCCTAACTCATTTTACGAAACAAACATCATCCTGATACTAAAACTGGGAAGGGACAAAACAAAGAAAGAAAACTTCCGACCAACATCCCTGATGAACATCAATGCAAAAATCTTCAATAAAATACTGGCAAACTGAATCCAGAAGCACATCAAAAAATTTATCCACCACAATAAAGACGGCTTCATAAGTGGGATGCAAGGCTGGTTCAACATATGCTAATCAATAAATGTAATCCATCACTAAACAGAACCAATGACAAAAGCTACGTGATTATTTTGATGGATGCAGAAAAGACCTTTGATACAATTCAACATCCTTTCACGTAAAAAACTCTCAATAAAGGCCAGGCGCGGTGGCTCATGCCTGTAATCCCAGCACTTTGGGAGGACAAGGCAGGTGGATCACGAGGTCAGGATATCGAGACTGTCCTGGCTAACACGGTGAAACCCCATCTCTACTAAAAATGCAAAAAATTAGCTGGGCGTGGTGGCCAGCGCCTGTAGTCCCAGCTACTTGGGAGGTCGAGGCAGGAGAATGGGATGAACCCGGGAAGGGGAGCTTGCAGTGAGCTGAGATGGTGCCACTGAACTCCAGTCAGGAAGGCAGCGAGACTCTGTCAAAAAAAAAAAAAAAAAAAAAAAAAAAAAAAACAACAAAAAAACTCTCAATAAACTAGATATTGATTGATCATATCTCAAAACAATAAGAGCTATTTATGACAAACGCACAGCCAATGTCATATTGAAGTGCAAAAGCTGGAAGCATTCCTTTTGAAAACCAGTACAAGACAAAAATGCCATCTCTCAACACTCTTTTTTAACATAGTATTGGAAGTTCTGGCCAGGGCAATCACGTAATACAAAGAAATAAAGGATACTCAAATAGGAAGAGAGGAAGTCAAGTTGTCTCTGTTTGTAGATGACATGATTTTATATTTAGAAAACCCCATCATCTGAGCCCCAAAACTTATTGAACTAGTAAGCAACTTCAACAAAGTCTCAGGATAAAAATCAATGTGCAAAAATCATAAGCATTCCTTTACACCAACAATAGGAAAGCAGATAACCAAATCATGAATAAACTTCCATTCACAATTGCTACAAAGAGAATAAAATACCTAGGAATATAAGTTACAAGGGATTTGAAGGACCTCCTCAAGGAGAACTACTATCCACTGCTCAAGGACTTAAGAGAGGACACAAACAAATGGAAAAACATTCTATCCTCATGGATAGGAAGAATAAATATTGTGAAAATGGCCATACTGCCCCAAAGTAATTTATAGATTCAATGCTATTCACTTCAAACTACCATTGATATTTTTCACAGAATTAGAAAAAAATGATTTTAAATCTCATATAAAAATCAAAGAAGATCCCATATAGCCAAGACAATCCTAAGTAAAAAGAACAAACCTGGAGGCATCACACTACCTGACTTCAAACTATATCACAAGGCTACAGTAAACAAAACATCATAATACTGGGACCAAAGCAGACTTATAGACCAATGGAGCAAAACAGAAACCTCAGAAAGAGCACCACACATCTGCAACCATCTGATCTTCGACAAACCTGGCAAAAACAAACAATGGGGAAAGGATCTCCTATTCAGTAAATGATGCTGAGAAAACTGGCTAGCCATATGCAGAATAATGAAACTGTACCCCTTTCTTACACCTTATACAAAAATTAAATTAATATGGATTAAAGACTTAAATGTAATGCCCCAAAACATAAAAACCCTAGAAGAAAACATAGGCAATACCATTCAGGCATAGGCATGGGCAAAGACTTCATGACAAAAATGCCAAAAGCAATTGCAACGAAAGCCAAAATTGACAAATGGGATCTAATTAAATTAAAGAGCTTCTGCCAGTAAAAGAAACTATTATCAGAATGGGTGAAAATTTTTGTAATTGATCCATATGATAAAGATCTAATATCCAGAATTTACAAGGAACTTAAACATATTTACAACAACAACAACAAAACCATCAAAAAGTGGACAAAGGATGTGAGCAGATACTTCTCAAAAGAAGACATTTACATGGTCAACAAACATATGACAAAAAGCTTAACATCACTGATCATCAGAGAAATGCAAATCAAAACCACAATAAGATACCATATCACACCAGTTAGAATGGCGATTATTAAAAAGTCAGGAAACAATAGATGCTGACTGGACTGTGGAGAAATAGGAATGCTTTTAAACTGTTTGTGGGAATATAAATTAGCTCAACCATTGTGGAAGACAGTGTGACAATTCCTCAAGGATCTAGAACCGGAAATACCATTTGACCCAGTAATCCCATTACTGGGTATATACCCAAAGGAATATAAATCTTTCTACTATAAGGACACATACACATGTATGTTTATTGCAACACTATTTACAATAGCAAAGACATGGAACCAACCCAAATGCCCATCAAATATAGGTTGGATAAAAAAAAGAAAATTTGGCACATATACACCATGGAATACTATGCAGCCATAAAAAGGAATGAGATCATGTCCTTTGTAGGGACATGGATGAAGCTGGAAGTTATCATTCTCAGAAAACTAACACAGGAACAGAAAACCAAACACCGCATGTTCTCACTCATAAGTGGGTGCTGAACATTGAGAACAAAGACAATGAGAGGGGAACAACACACACCAGGGTCTATTGGGAGGTGGGGCCTGAGGGGAGATAACTTAGAGGACGGATCAATTGGTGTAGCAAACCGCCATGGCACACATAAACCTATGTAACAAACCTGCACATTGTGCATATGTAACCTAATTTTCTTTTAAGAATAAATACATAAAAGAAAAAAAAAATAGATCAACTTACTTCTCTATAAAGAACACACATGTGGCAACCAAGAAAAAAGGCAGGGAAGCCAGTAAGACTACTGCCTCACCAGAGGAGACATAATGTGGCTTGGACAAGTATGGACCAGTGGAGGTAGTGAGACCTGGCTGCATTTTACATTTATTTTGAAAATGAAACTGATAGGATTTGCAGATAATGGGCCTGTGAGGAAAAATTTGATGATGATCATAGGGGTTTTGACCTTAGTAACTGAGTCAACAATGATACCTTTGGCTGAAATGAAGAAAGGAGGATGGAGAGGAAATCATGTTTCAGTTATTTTAAGATGAAGATTCTTATTAAACATTCAAGTGGAAATCCTATAAAAATCTGAGGGATATATCAGGCAAATGCTGAAGGGAAAGGTAGCAAAGATAGGAAGGCATAGCTAGAGGTAGAATAAAACCCATGTAAATATAGTGTCCTGAAAGTTAGCAAGGAAAGATTTTGAGAAAGAAGGTGATCGAGTTCTGAAGAATGGAGTAAAATGAATACTGAGACTCGGATATTGGATTTGGCAAGAAGGAGGTTGTTGTTGGCTACAATGAGAAGAGTGGTTTCGGTGGTTTAGAAAAAAGTGGGAGGTATAAACATGATCATTTTAGCTTAAGCAATACATTATCCCATATCATCATGAATATTGTGAGCATGAGTTATCATTTCCTTTCTTCCCCAGAGACATTATTTGCTTTCTGGTGTCAAAGCCACATGGTTGTCTTACACCAATGATTCCCTTTCCTTTCTGCTACCCTCTGCACATTCTTGGAGCATATTGCTTATGTGCCAGTGACCAGAGTTAAACAAAATAAATCTATATTGCTTGTACTCATTTTTCCTGTTTTTTTTTTTTTAATCTTTCCTTCTTCTTCCTACCTTTTTCTTCCATTTTCTTCATTTTTTTTTCCCTTCCCTATGTTAAAGACATAGGTTAAGGACAGTTCTATGTATCAGAATCTAAACTCCAATTAGGATGCTTTTTTTGTTCCGGCGATAACTTTCTTATTTATTTAAACCATCATTCTGTCTTCCTTTAGTATGGTTTTCCTCCTGGAACACTTTGTATCACTCATTCTGAATTGACTCTTGCTGAGCTAGCTCCACAAATTTCTTTTCAATGTCTAAATTTGCTTGAATAAACACCAGAAGTATAATACATTGGAAGTCTATGATTGAACTGTGGTCCATTGAACAGACTCATCACTGTAACTTTTATTATGCTTTTGATATTCATGGGATCAATAGTTATGACTCCTGGATTACTACCATCGGTAATAATTTGAATATTCTCTCTTTTCTTTCTGGTTAGACTTCCAATTTTATTGATCATTTCAAATAACCACATTTTGGTTTTGTTGATGTTCCCCTAGATTTCCTGTTTTCAATTTAATTGATTTTTTGCTCTATTTTAATGTTTTGGTTTTTTTCTCTCTCTCTCTTTGCTTTAGGCTTACATTGCTCTAAATTCCTAAAGTGGAAGTTTAGGTTTTGATATTAGATTGTTTTATCTCTTCTAATGTACACATTCAATCTTTTTTTTAACTTTTCCTTAGGTTATTGGGGATAGAGGTGGTATTAGGCTACACGAGTACCTTATTTAGTGGTGATTTGTGAGGCTTTGGTGCACCCATCACCTGAACAGTATACACTGCACCCAATTTGTAGTGTTTTATCCCTTGGACCCCTCCCACCCTGCCCTCCAAGTCCCCAAAGTCCCTTGTACCATTCTTATGTCTTTGCATCCTCACAGCTTGGCTCCCACATGCCACTGAGAACAAATGATGTCTGGGTTTCCATTCGTGAGTTACTTCACTTAGAATAATAGTCTCCAATCTCACCCAGATCACTGAAAATGCCATTAATTCATTCCTTTTTATGGCTGCATAGTGTTCCATTGTGCATGCATATACCACAGTTTATCAACTCGTTGATTGATGGGCATTTGGGTTGGTTCCACTATTTTGCAATTGTAAATTGTGCTTCTATAAACATGTGCGTGCAAGTATCTTTTTCACTTAATGACTTCTTTTCCTCTGGGTAGATACCCAGTAGTGGGATTACTGGATTAAATGGTAGTTCTTTTAATTCTTTAAGGAATCTCCACACAGCTTTCCATAGTGGTTGTACTAGTTTACATTCCCATCAGCAGTGTAGAAGTGTTTCCCAATCACCAACCACATCCACATCAACGTCTACTGTTTTATGGATTTTTTATTATGGCCATTCTTGCAGGAGTAAGGGCATATCACATTGTGGTTTTGATTTGCATTTCCCTGATCATTAGTGATGTTGAGTGTTTTTTCCAATATGTTTGTTGGCCATTTGCATATCTTCTTTTGACAATTGTCTATTCATGTCCTTAGCTTACTTTTTGATGGTATTGTTTTTTTTTTTTTTTTCTTACTTACTTGTTTGAGTTCATTGTAGATTCTGGATATTAGTCCTTTGCCAGATATATAGATTGTGAAACTTTTCTCCCATTCTGTGGGTTGTCTATTTACTTGGCTGACTGTTTTTTGTTGTTGTTGTTGTTTGCTATGCAAAAGCTCTTTAGTTTAATTAAGTCCCAACTATTTATCTTTGGTTTTATTGCATTTGCTTTTGGGTTCTTTGTCATGAAATCCTTGCCTAAGCCAATTTCTAGAAGGGTTTTTCCAGTGTTATTCTTTTATTATCAGAAGAAGTATTCTACACAGGTAATTTAGATCAAGTTAATGGAACTGTTCAGGTCAACTATATCCTTACAAATATTCTATTTGCTTAACCTGTTAATTACTAAATTAGGATACTGAATTTTCCAACTAAAATCTTGAATTTGTCTCTTGTTCCTTTCAATTCTGTCAGTTTTTGCATCACATATTTTGACAGTGTGTTAACTGCACACACATTTAGGAATATTGTTTCTTCTTAGATAATTGATCCCTTTATCATTATGTAAAGCCCTTCTGTATCCCTGATAATATTCTTTATTCTGAAGTTTGCTTTGTCTGAAATTAATATAGCTACTCTAGCTTTCTTTTTATTTGTGTTATAATCTTCAACCATTCTTTAGTTCCTTTTTTCTTTTCTTTTTTTTTTTTTTTTTTTTTTTTTTTTTTTGATGAAGTTTTGCTCTTGTTGCCCAAGCTGGAGGGCAATGGGTGATGTCAGCTCACTGCAACCTCTGCCTCCTGGGTTCAAGCAATTCTCCTGCCTCAGTCTCCGAGTAGCTGGGATTACAGGCATTTGCCACCACACTTGGCTAATTTTTTGTACTTTTAGTAGAAACGGGGTTTCACCATGTTGGCCAGGCTGGTCTCGAGCTACTTACCTCGGGTGATTCACCCACCTCAGCCTCCCAAGGTGCTGGGATTACAGGGGTGAGCCACTGTGCTCAACCTGATCCTTTAGTTTCTAAAAGTACTCACAGTTAAACTAAATTTCTTAAGACAGCACACCGTTAGTGTTGTGTTTTTTTTTTTTTTTTGAAATCTACCCTGTTAACCTTTTTAACCTATTTTTTTTCTCTTAAACTCTTTCTTTAAATTGGTATATTTAGATAATAGATATTTAAAGTAATTACTGATATAGCTAGATTAATATACACCAGGTTTGTAACTGTTTCTTCTTATTTTGATAACTTGTTTTCTGTCATCCCACTTTTTTTCTGTTTCCAATTGAACATTAATAATTCCTGTTTATCTCATCTCTTAGCATAGTGAACATTTCTTTAGTGTTTGCCCTAGAGTTTTGTGTGTGAAGAAAGCCAAATTCTGTAAAATATTTGAAGAGGTTTATTCTGGGCCAAACATGAGGACCATGGCCCATGACACAATCACAGGAGGTCCTGAGAACATGTGCCCATGGTGGTTTGAGTTACAGCCTGGCTTTATAGATTTTACGGAGACAAAGATCACTCACAAAGACGTAACTAAATACAGGTAAGGCATACATTGGTTCGGCCTGAAAAGGTAGGACATCTCAAAACCAGGGTGTCCAGTTCATACATGGATTCAAAGATTTTCTGAAGGCCAATTGAGTGAAACAGTTGAGGTTTGCCTGAAGAGTTGAGTCTGCATAAAGAAATGTTTGAGTTAAGATAAGGAGGGTTATTGGAAGCCAAGGTTGTTGTCATGTACATGAAGCATCAAAGTAAGGCTTCACAGAGAATAGATGGTAAATATGTTTTACCAGAACTTAAAGGGTGTCACATTCTCTGGAGAAGAACTAGCAAGGGAAAGAGATTCTCTACAGAATGCAAACTTCCTCCACAAAGTACTACTTTGAAGGGCCATTCCAAAATGTACCAAATAGCTATATTTTGGGATAAAATATTTCTATTTCCTTTAGGGCCTGATATCTGTCCTGTTACGATATACTGGAGTCAGTTTAGCATTTGGTACCTTATTGCTACAAAGAGTTTGTTTTTTCAGTCTTATAATCTCCATTTTTATGCTAATATTGGTCACTTGTACCTACACTCCCAAAGACAGAGGGTATAATGAGGCATGTTTGACCTGACTTCCCATTATGGATTTCTTTGGGATTCCCTTGGCCAAGAGGGAGTTCCATTCAGTATGTTGGGGAGCTTAGGATTTTATTTTTGATTCAAATTTCAATATAAATTCTAACTGCTGTATGTTCACCTTTAAATTACTATATCTCTTCCTGTCATAGCACAGAAAAGTTATGACAGAGTATCGATAATTACTCTCTTTCATTTCCTTGTAATATTACTGTTATTTATTTCACATATTTTTATGCAATTGATGCTTTATGATCAATTAAGAGAACAAAACAATTTGAGTTCCATTTTTTTTTCTTTTCCGATCTGCTTTTTACTTACTTTATTTTCCTTCTCCCTAAAGAACTTCGTTTAACATTTACTGCAAGGCAGGTCTACTGCTGAAAGAAGTCCCCATGTTTGTGTGGACTCTTTACCTTTTACTTTACTTTTAAAGGTCATTTCACTGAATATGGAAATCTAGGTTTTTCTTCTTTCAACACTAAATGTCTCAATCTACTTTATCCTTGTTTGCGTGTTTACTGATAAGATGTTATATTAGTCCATTCTCCCATTGCTATAAAGAAATACCTGAGACTGGGTAATTTAGAAGAAAAAGAGGTTTAATTGGCTTACTGTTCTGCAAGCTGTACAGAAAGCATGGTTGGGGAGACCTCAAGAAACTTTCTTTTTTTTTTTTTTTTGAGACGGAGTCTTGCTCTGTCTCCCAGGCTGGAGTGCGGTGGCGTGATCTTGGCTCACTGCAAGCTCCACCTCCCGGGTTCATGCCATTCTCCTGCTTCAGCCACCCTAGTAGCTGGGTCTACAGGTGCCTGCCACCATGCCTGGCTGATTTTTTTTTGTATTTTTAGTAGAGATGGGGTTTCATCATGTTAGTCAGGATGGTCTCGATCTCCTGACCTCATGAACCACCTGCCTTGGCCTCCCAAACTGCTGGGATTACAGGCATGAGCCACCGCGGCTGGCCAGGAAACTTTCAATCATGGTGAAAGGTGAAGGGGAAGCAGGCTTGTTTCACATGGCCAGAACAGAAAGTGGTGGGAGAAAGGTGTCACACAAATTTAAACAACCAGATTCCCTGAGAACTCACTTACTATTATGACCAAGGGTGATGGTGCTAAACCATTCATGAGAACTCTACCCCCTTAATCCAGTCACCTCCACCAGGTCCCACTTTCAACACTGAGTACTACTATTCCAAATGAGATCTGGTGGGAACACAGACTCAAACTATATCATTCCACCTCAGGAACTTCCAAATCTTATTTCCTTCTTGCATTCCAAAAGATAATCATCCCTTCTCAACTGTTCCCCAAGTCTTAGCTTATTCCAGCCTTAACTCAAAAGTCCAAAGTCCAAAATGTCATCTGACACAAGGCAATTCCCTCCACCTATGAGCCTGTAAAATCAAAAACACATTAGTTACTCCCAAGATACAATGGGGGTAAAAGCATTAGGTAAATACTCCCATTCCAAAAGAGAAGTCAGCCAGTAGAAAGGGGCTACAGGCCCCATCAAAGTCCAAAGCTCAACAGGGCAGTCATTAAATCTTAAAGCTCCAAAATAATCTCATTTGACTCCATGTCTCACATCCAGGGCATACTGGTGCAAGAGGTGAGTTCCTAAGGCTTTGGGCAGCCCTTCCCCTGTGGCTTTGCAGAGGTCAGCTCCCACTGCTGCTCTCATGGGCTGGTGTTGAGTGCCTGCAGCCTTTTCATGAGCAGGGTATAAACTGTTAGTGTATCTACCATTCTGGGGTCTGGAGGATGGTGGCTGTTTTCTCACAGCCCTAGCTGGGACTCTGTATGGGGACTCCAACCCCACATTTATCTTCCTCACTGCCCTGGTAGAGATTCTCCACAAGGCCTCCACCCATGCAACAGGCTACTCCTGCCTGGACATCCAGGCTTCTTCATACATCCTCTGAAATCTAGATGGAGTCTCCCAAGCCTCAACTCTTGCTGTCTGCACATCCACAGGCTTAACACCATGTGGAAGACACCAAGGCTTACAGCTTGTGCCCTCTGAAGCAGCAGCATGAGTACCTGGGCCCTTTTGAGCCATGGCTAGAGCTGGAGTGTCCAGGAAGCAAGGAGCTGTCTCCAAGGCTGCACAGTGTAGTGGGGCCCTGGGCCTCACCCACAAAAACATTCTCTCTTAGGCCTCTTTGCCTGTGATGGGAAGGTTGCCATGAGGGTCTCTAAAATGGCTTCAGGGCCTTTTTCCCCAGTGTCTTGGCTTTTAGTACTTGCCTTTCTTTTAATTATGCAAATTTCTTCAGCTGGTTTGAATTCCTACCCCAGATAATGTTTATATATATATGTTATATATAACATTATTCCTACCCCAGATAATGTTTGTATATGTGTGTATGTATGTATATAGTTATATATATATATAATGTGTGTATGTATGTATATAGTTTTATATATATATATAGTTGTTGTTGTTGTTGTTACTGCATAGCCAGCCTACACATTTTCCAAACTTTTATACTTTGCTTTCCTTTTAAATATAAGTTACAATTTCAGGATATTTCTTTCCTCATACATATGAGAACAGGATTTTAGAAGGAGCCAGGCTACACTGGATGCTTTGCTGCTGAGAAATTTCATCCTCTGGATACCCTAAATCATCACTCTGAAGTTCAAAATTCCACAGATCCCTAGAGCAAGGGGACAATGTAGCCAACATTTTGCTAATGCATAACAAAAGTAACCTTTGCTCTAGTTCCCAATAAATTCTTCATCTCCATCTAAGACCTCAGATGATCATATGATAGTGATATGATCATTATGATAGTGATATGGCCATCTCTGTCCATATCACTATCAGAATTTTGGTCAAAACCATTCAATAAATCTCTAGTTCTAAATTTTCAAAACTTCCCTCATCTTTCCTCTCTTCTAAGACTTCTCAACTGTTCCAGCCCATTACCCAATTCCAATTTCACTTCCACATTTTTAGGTATCTTTATAGCAATGTTTCACTCCTTGGTACAAATTTTCTATATATGTTCATTCTTACGTTGCTGTAAAGAAATGCCTGAGTCTGGGTTATGAAGAAAAGTGGTTTGATTGGCTCACAGTTCTGCAGGCTGTACAGAAAGAATGGCTGGGGAGGCCTCAGGAAACTTTCAGTCATGGTGGAAATTGAAGGAGAAGCAGACTTGTCTTACATAGCCAGAGCAAGAAGAGAGAGACAGTGGCGTTGCCACACACTTTTAAACAACCAGATATTGTGAGAACTCAGTATCATGAGCAAGGGGGATGTGCTAAACCACTTGTGAGAACTCTTCCACCATTATCTAGTCACCTCCCACCATACTACACCTCCAACACAGGGGAATACAATTTGGCATGAGGTTTGGTGGGAACACAGATCCAAACACTGTCAGACTTTTACTGTAATTCTTATTCTTGTTCCTCCACACAGCTCCGCTACCCAACAGATTCTTTCAAGATTTTGTCTTTGTCTGTGGTTTTCTGCAGGTTGAATATATAATTAAAGGAATTATTTTTGGTATTTATTTTTATGTGTTCTCTCAGTTTCCTGGATCTATGGTTTCATGTTTGTCATTAATTTTGGAAAGTTTTTGGGCATTATTCCTTCAAATATGTCTTCCCCTCTATTCTTTATTTCTACTTTTTATTACAATGATGCTTATGTTACATCTTTTGAAATTGCCTCCACAGTTATTTGATGTCTTGTTCTATTTTTTAATTTGTTATATTTTTTCTCTCTGTATTTCAGTTTAAGAAGTTTGCATTAACCTATTTTTGAACTCATTTGTTCTTTATTCTGCCATGACCAGTCTACATATGATGCCACAAGAAATTTTCTTCATTTCTGTTACAATTTTTTAAATTTCTAGCATTTTTAGTACTTTTATTTCTCTGCTTTTATTTCCCAATGGGTTTTGCTGTCTATTTTTTCCACTGAAGCTGCTAACATATTACTCATAGTCATTTTACATTTCAGATTCAAAAATTCTAACATACAAGTTATATCTGAGTATGATTCTGATGCTTCCTTTGGTTTTCACATTTTATTTCTTTCTTTCTTTTTGGCATGCCTTACAATTCTTTTGTTGAAATGGTAACTGTTGTTTTAGATATTAGGAACTGAGGTACATCAGAGTGAAGATTCATGTGAATCTTGTTAGTAGTTGTGTTGTGTTTAATATCTTCTGTAGCTGTAGATGTCAACGGCTTTACCCTCATATAGTGTTCTTGTTCTTGTATCCCCCCGTGAGGTACACTTCACTAGATTATGAGAAAATATGTAAATATGTTGCTAATCTCAAAACAGAGATAAAACTGTTAGGTGCCAAAATCGGAATGAAACTGAAACCTAGAGGAGTCAATGTCAAAAAAACTAATGGGGGCTGCATAACCAGATGTATCTCTATCTGGATTTTTAGTGCCTAGACAAGGCCAGAAGTAGAGTCCTATATGCAAAAGCAGTGAGGAACTGAGCTCCTTCTCACACGGAGTATATGTCTTGCAATTATTTAAGTTATAATTCACCCTCTTTATTTTAGAGTCCTGTTGGGGTGATAGTAAGATGCAGGGAGAAGGAAAGAGCTATAATCTTAAATTTAAATGTCTATTTTTTCTGGGTCTGCGTTTATGGACATTAAAATTCACAAATGTTTCTTCTGTGGTACAGGATTTCTACTGCCCTTTAGTAAGATAGAAAGACAAGCGAGGATGGAATGGAAGCAGTGCCCTTCTGTGAGCTAGGATAAGGTTCTGATAGGGATTTTTTCTTGGAGAGTGGGCTTTACTTTTGGAGGATGTTCTGGTAGCATTTTACAGAGAATTGTCTTTGCTCCAGGCTAGGGCCACCAAGGATATGTTTTTGGATCTTCATACATGAACCTAGTGCAGCTAGTGTAAACAAACCTCAAAAATATGTGGGGATCTCAATGAGACTGAATCCTCCATGAGCTCTCTAATGCTGGCTCACACCCAGTCTCCACCAATTTATCAAAAGTACAATTTAAGTGTTCTTAGATTATGGCTCCAGTGTCTTCTGCTCCAGGTGTGTAGATGCCAACTCTCACTCTCTGAGTACACATGACTTCTTAGACTTGGGAAAGGGAGCTTCTCCTGCATCCTCAGTCTTCTGGATGATCCAAGTAAAACCATTTTATTGGTTTTTGTAATTTCCACGGTGTTTCGGTTTGTTAGCTTTTTCTGTTTAGGATGGTAGAGATGACATCAGAGCTCTTTACATGTCAGAGCTAAAACTATAAGTCTCCACTTAATATCTTCATTGTTTAAAAATATTAAAAGTCACTTTATGAATCTTCAGAATGGATTCCATTCAAAATTACTAGCAGTGGTCCTAGTATCTGTATATTTTCACAATATTCAAGTAAATTTTCTGAAAGATTATTTACACTTTTTACTTCTTTGTATAACTTAAGTTATTGTGTCTATGTCATATTATCTTTAAATTGACATTTTTTCTCATGTCTAACTCATATAGCCCAATAGAACATATGGTAAGTCTATAAGCATAAAAATCACAATGTGGACCATTCCATTTGCAATGAGGTTCAGGTATTAGATATTAATTAGACGATGTCAAACTAAAACTAAATAATGATATAGCATTGGCCCAAGAAATCTCACAGAGCTGAAATGTATTTTCTGTCTATTTGTATAGTTTACATAGTCCCTCTAACTGCAAATTCTGGTTTCTAACTGAATTCTATTCCTGTGTTTATTTATGATAGCCATTCATCAGATTTATAAATGCATAGCCATTGCATAACTCTTTAGGTATGTGCACATAAAATAAATGAAAACAAATGCTTTCATTAACACAGCTGTTCTATAATATTTGGTTCAAATAATTCTATACTTACTTCCCACAGACAAAAGAATTGGGAAAGGAAAAGGAAGTTAATATAAAAATACAAATGTACCTCTCCTTTTAGTCAAAAAACCAGAAGTAGGGGAACTGATACTAACACTCTAAAAGCACATAGAGGGTAGATACTAATGACAAATAGCATAAATGTAAATGCTAAAAGCATCACTCTTACAGTGCCATCCAAACATGTGCTATAGTTTGAGTTCCAAGGTTCTCAACTAAGCATATTTTAAATAGACTGTAAGCTATACCCTTGCTAAATATGCTTCAGGTTTGTTTTAAGGCATTGAGAAAATTAAGACGTTTCACTGCAAGAGCAAACCATTTTAGATCACCAAGGGAAAAAAAGTCAAGAAAATATCATTTTGTTCCCATCTGAGAGAAATTAAGCCACATTCATGGATTAAAATGTACTTGCCCAAGGTAATATATTTATTTTTAATTTAGAGGTGTCCAGTCAGGATACGTGATTAGTGGACAGTGGAGAGAAAGTTGATTGGAGGTTTACCTATATGTCATGGTCCAGCATAATATACATATAAATCCTGAACTGAATACAACAAAGAAAAATAGAAATGTATCCTTGGTCTCAAAACAAAGATGACACTGGTAGATGCCATAATCAAAGGGGAAATTCAAGCCTAATATAGTGAGAGTGAGTTGAAGCCAAAACAACCCATGGGAGATGCATGACTAGGTATTTCTATGTTTGGATTTTTAATGCCCAAAGTCAAAAATATAATCTTATGTACTTCAGTAGGTTAGACCTAAGCTCCCTATGTAAAACCAGAAACCGTAAGGGAGCTATTTTCCAGAACATTATTTGTCACTGTATTCATTTACTAGGGCTGCCATAATGAATTATTACAGATTCAGTGGCTTCAAAAAATAAAAATAGAAGTGTATTCTCTCACAGTTTTGAAGGTTAAAAGTCCAAAATACAGGTGTTTGTAGGTCCATGCTTCCTCTGAAGGCACTAAGGAAGAATCCTTTCTTCCCTCTTCCTACCTTCTGAGACCTCCCAGCAATTCTTGGCATTCCCTTGGCTTGTAGGAATGTATCACTTCTGTCTATGTGTACATTGTTAAATGGTTTCTGTTTTTGCATCCTCTCCCTTTTCTTGAAATACACCAGTCATTGGATTTAGAATCCATCCTAAATCCAGTGTGATTTTATCTTAAGTTACTTAACTAATTACATATGCAAAAATTTTATTTCTAAATGAGGTCACATTCTGAGTTCCTGGACTGACATAAATTCTCGAAAGTCAGTTTTTAACCTACAATATTCACTATCCCAAAAATCTAGCATTGGAGTTGGACATTCACCTTGAGTATGGTTTCAAGGGGAGCTACCAATGAGAAATTGTAAAGCCGAATTTGGCGTGTTACCTGAATTTACCTCACCTTGTACCATAGAACATCACAACAGTAGGTCTTAATATAAAATCTTCTCCAGGTCAAATAAATTTACAATACCTTGTCAGATACAAGGGAGCTTTCACTACTCATAGCCCATTGAATATTAGAAACTAATTTAAATTTGCTCTATTGGTGATCACTAAAGCATTACAAAATGCCTAAGTAACTTGTTTGCTTTACATATTTCATTAGCTTTTTATGTTGAATTGGACATAGAAGACAAAGGGTATGAGCAATGCACAATAAGTGAAATTGTTTTTGTTCTCAGCTTTGACAATAATCAGCTAGCTGATCTGGTGGAACCTCAGTTTCTCATAAATAAAATTGAGATTACCGTAATATTTCTGCTTACAAAACAAATTATTGTGAGGACAATTCAGAACAATGAATTTGAAAATATGCTAAAATCTGGAAGATGCTATGCAGATGAATACAAAGGATTACGAGGTTTCCGAAAATGTCTATCATGAATGCAAAATAAGTCTGAATATCCAATGTTTAAATGTTAATGGAGCCAAAAAAAAAAATTAAAGTGTACGTAGAAAACTCCCAAAGGTGGCTAAATGTTTTCTCAAAAGAACAAATAATTTCAATCAATTTCCTCTACTTAAATTGCATGGTTTAAAATGAAAGTAAAATTTAAAAAATGAACAAAGTCAAGCATGTTCTTTAGCTAACTAGACCCAACTATCAACAAACCGTGCTTAAACATTTATATACAGGTTTATCCTTAACTATGAGGCAAAATCTGCAGTGAATTTCTCTGTTGCCTTTCTAGGTGGTTTCACTGATTCTAAGTCCCACTGGGCAAAAAACAACAACTTGCATTGATACTAAAATTAAGATCCTAGGGAAGATTAGTGGAGCATGGTGGTGTGCGTTTGTAGTCGTATCTACTCAGAAGGCCAAGGTGAGAGGAGCACTTGAGCCCAGGAGTTCGAGGCTGTAGTGAGTTGTGATCCCGCAACTGCACTGCACTCTAGCCTGTGTGACAGAGCAGCAACCTATATCTTAAAAAATAAAATACTAGTGTAAAAGAAAAAGGTTGCTTTTATGAGCTCAGTTCAGAGTTTACTTCGTGCAACAAGCATTGCGCACTATATCCCACATGCCAAAATATCACTATTGGAATTTTATTTTCTTACTGGCATTAAAAAACAAATTGCAAGATTTCTCCTATGCTGTGCAACCTTGTTTGGCTGTCACTGTTATCTTGCCTGCAATGTGCTAAAGAAGCCCAAGAAATAAAGATAGTAAATTTCTAACCCTGAAAAATTCTCACTTTATTTAGCCAACGAAGGGGCCAAATCAACCAGAGATTGACCACGTTCTACTAATCACCAAGACCATAGCTCTCAATTCCGGGTTGAGATAGTTCACTCTGTCATTTCACTAAACCAATTCTGTATTCATTCTCTGCAATCAGGAATAGACCTAATTAATCAGAAGGCTGTCTGGGAATGTTTAGAATAATATGCATCTTTTGTTTCATCTTTCTCACATCTTATGCCTGAGGTAAATGACACGATCTTTAGCATACAATCAAAAGTACATACTGGCTACCACATTCTTTCTATCCAGCTCTTAAAACATCAAGCAAGATTGCTTCCTCTAGTGTGCATACATTAGTGAAATTGAGTATGCCACTTTAGAAAACATCTATGATGTCCGGTTGTTGGAGGACTTTATAACTCCCTTTCTGATACAGTGGGAAGAAGCAAATTCTCAATGGAAAACACATGTGGACATATTCCCACTCAGGTCCGTTTGCTACCTTCTATTTGAGAACTCTTTTTTCTGAGTTTGCTTTCTCCATTTTTCTTCCCTTTGCTATATATTTTCCGACCTGCCAAACTCCTCCAAAAAAATAAAATAAATAAAATAAAATAAAATTCTGCCTAGACTTACTATTGAATAACCTGGAATTTGTCTCTCTTATTTTCTTCACCTTGTTCTTGAATTATACACTAAAGACCTACAGGAGGCAAGCATCAGAGACACTACTACTAAGCTGGCGTTCTCCACTCCAGGCTCCCTTTCTTCTTATAAGAAACTTATGATCTGTCAGGCAGTATATTAGGACTAAAGATTAAAATAATAGAAAGATAATTTCTGCCTTGATAGGCTCTCAGTGATGTTCACTTGATTTCGGGAGAGACATGAGAACATATAATTCTAACACCTTAAAATGGTGATGTTTCCTCCTGAAAACTGTGAGAAAAGAAATGATAAAATATTAGTTTTTTTAAATGGGTAAAGAGTTGGATAAGTAATATGACCTTTTCTTTGAACCGTATATAAGGGATCCCATGGCTGGGAGGCTATACATTCAGATTGATGTATATCAAGGAAAGAAATGGCATTATCATATGCAGCAGATAAGAATGAGAAACTAAGATTATGTGGAAAACAAGAGAGGGATGTTGTTACTGCTGTGACCTTGAATAGTGTTACTTTACTACACAATTAGAAAAAAGAAATTATAATTTAAAATAAAATTTGCAATTACAGTTTCTGCTTATGTCTACCCCAGTACTATATAGTATGGTGCATTTGGGGAATAATTCCTAAATTCCAGAAATGTTTGTACTACCTTCAAAATTTTGTAATATTTGTTAATTGTCTACACTGTTATTTTTTTTTTAAGTTATGTATATATATATATTTAAAGTTTTACTTTATTTTGAAAGGACAAATAATAACTATGCATTTAAGGAGTACAATGTGATGTTTTGATGCATAAATACATTGTGAAATCATCAAATCAGGGTAATTAGCATATCCATCACCTCAAATATTTATCATTTCTTTGTAGTGAGGACATTTAAAATAATCTCTTAGCTATTTTGAAATATACAATGCTCTATTATTAACTGTAGTCGCTTTGTTGTGCAATAGAGCACCAGGATTTATTCCTCCTATCAAAATGCAACTTTGTAGAAATTTACCATTGTTTCCTTTTCTCTGTCTACCTACCTTAATCACCACCCGACACCCTACCTCCTGCCCCCAGTGGCCATCATTCTACTTGCTACTTCTATAAGTTGAACTTTTTATAGATTCCACATGTAAGTGAGATTATACAGTATTTTTTGGTACAGTAATGGATTGCTCCATTATATGAAAATTCTATTTTTAGCTTTTTGAGAACCCTGTGTCTTATTTTTCAAAATGGCTATACTAATGTAGAATACCACTAATGGTATGTATGGGTTTTCTTTTCTTCACGTCCTCACCAACACTTGTTCTCTTTCTTTTTTTTTTTTTTTTTTTTTTTTTTTTTTTTTTTTTTTGATAATAGCAATCTAACAGGTGTGAGGTGAAATGTCATTGTGGTTTTAATCTACATTTCTCTGCTTATTAATAATGTTAAGCATTTTCTAACATATCATTTGGTTATTTATATGTCTTCTGATATGTGTCTATTCAATTTATTTACTTATTTTTTAATGGGGTTTTTTTTTCCTGTTATCGAGTAGTTGGAGCTCCTTGTATATTTTGGATATTAGCCCCTTATCCATTGTATGGTTAGGAAATATTTTCTCTCAATCTCTAAGTTGTCTCTTCACTTTATTAGTTGTTTTCTTTGCCATGCAGAAGCTTTTTACTTTGATGCAATCTTATTGTCATTTTTTTTTTTTTTTTTTTTTTTTTTGCTTTTGTTTCCTGTGTTTTGGGGGTCATGTCAAGGAAATCTCTGCCCAGACCAATGATATTAAATTTCCTCCTATGGTTTTTTCTAGTAGTTCTACAGTTTCAGGTTTTAAATCTTTAATCAATTTTGAATTGATTCTTCTAAAAGGGGTGAGATACATGTTCATTTTTGTTCTTCTGTGTATAGATACTCAATTTTCCCAATGTCATTTAATAAAGAGACTATCTTTTCTGCATTGTATGTTCTTGACATTACTGTCCAAAGCCAATTGATTACAGTTGGATGTATTTATTTCTTGGATCTCTATTGTATTCCATTAGCTCATGTGCTTGTTTTTATGCCAGTACTATGTTGTTTTGCTTACTATAACTTTGTAATATATTTTGAAATCCAGTGGTGTATTCTTTGCTGTTTTGGTTTTGTTTTTGTTTTTGTTGTTGTTTTGTTTTGCCAATATTAGTTTACTAGAGCTCTTTTGTGATTTTCATACCAATATTAGGATTTTTTTTCTATTTCTCTACAAAATAATGTTAAAATTTGTATAGAGGATACATTGAACACTCTTTTTTCTTCTCCTTTCAACCTGCTTAATGGAAAGGTGACAAGGATGAAAACCTTCATGATGATCCAGTTCCACTTAGTGAACTGTAAGTATATTTTCCTTATGATTTTTTAAAAATAATGTTTTATTTTCTCTAGCTTACTTTATTGTATAGAGTATACAACACATACACAAAATGTGTTAATCAACTCTTTATATTATGGTTTTTGGTCAACAGTAGACTCTTAGTTTAGTTTTTGGGGAAGCAAAAGTTAGACACAGATTTTCAACTGCACAAGGTTCAGTGAATCAACCTTCATGTTGCCTATGGTTCAACTATATATTTTTTTAAGAATGTTTGCATCTATTTTCATCAGTAATATTGGCCTGTAGTTTGATTTTTTTTTTTTTTTTTTTTTTGGTCTGGCTTTGATATCAGGGTGATGCTGGTCTCCTAAAATCAGTTTTTATGTATTCTTTCCAAATTTTTTAGAAACATTTTAGCAAGATTAGCATTTTTATGTTTTCTAGAGTTCATCAGTACAGCCATTTCGCCTTAGACTTTTATCTGATGAAAGACTTTGATTACTAATTCAATCTCCTTACTCATTACCAGTCCTTTCAGATTTCCAGTAACTTCTTGGTTCAGTCTTGGTAGTTCATACGTTTATAGTAGTTTAACCATTTCTTCTGAGTTATCCAATTTGTTGGTTTATAATCCTACTTTCTTACTTTGTGATTTGATAACTTTCTGTAGTGGTATACTTTGGATCTTTTCATCTTTTGTATATCTATTATAGACTTTCACTTTGGGGTTACCCTGAGAATTACATAAAATATATTTTCTTTATAACAGGAAACTTGGAGTTTTTAACAACTTGATTTTAATCACATATGCAAACTTCACTTTTGATTACCCATCTTTAAACACTTTGTTTTCTTTGTCATACATTGAGTATTATGGTTTGTATCTATTAAAAATTTTTTTAGTTTTGGTTGGTTTTAATCATTTTGCCTTTTAACCATCTTACTAGAGATATAATTGA
This sequence comes from Macaca thibetana thibetana, assembly GCF_024542745.1. Taxonomy (NCBI): domain Eukaryota; kingdom Metazoa; phylum Chordata; class Mammalia; order Primates; family Cercopithecidae; genus Macaca; species Macaca thibetana. The sequence continues at coordinate 67,236,713 of NC_065585.1, forward strand.
TTTACCCACTGCAATTACAGTATTAGAGTGTTTTGTGTTTGACAATGTACTTTTACCAGTGAGTTTTGTACTTTCATATATTTTCATAATAATTTGCATCTTCTTTCTGTTTAAAGAACTCTCTTTAGCATTCCTTATAAGGCAGGTCTAGTGGTAATAAACTCTATCTGTTTCTATTTGTCTGAGAAAGCTTTTATCACCCCTTTGTTCTAAAAGACAAGATTTCTGTGTATAGTATTTTTCTTTTGCAGTTTTTTGTTTAATTTCAGAATTTTAAAAGTATTTTAATATTCGCTTTTGGCCTACAAGTTTTCTCCTGAGAAATTCACTGATGGGGGTTTCTTTATATGTAATGATTCACTTTTCCCTTGCTGCTTGCAAAGCTCTCACTTTGTCTTCAACTTTTGATAATTTGATTACGATGTGTATTGATGTGAGTCTCTTTAGTGTCATCTTATTTTGTGTCTACTGTGCTTCCTGGATCTGGCTTTCTATTTTCTTCCAGAGAATGAGGCGATTTTCTGACATTACTTATTTGAATATGTTTTCTGTCCCATTCTCTCTTTTATTTTTACTTCTGACATGCTGACAATTCATAAGTTGCTCTGCTTGATGGTGTGCAGTAACTCTCATAAGCTGTCTTTATTCATTTGTATTCTTTTTAGTTTTTGCACCTCAAATTGGCTGTCTTTGAGTTTACTGCTTGATCTAGTCTGCTGTTGAACCCTTCAACTGAAATTTTCAGTTCAGCTTTAATATTCTTCTGGTCTATGGTATATGTTTAGTTCTTGTTTATACTTTATATCTCTTTGTTGAAGTTCCCAGTTTGTTCTGGTATTGTTCTCTTGACCTCAGTGAACATCTTTGTGGCCACTGTTTTGAATTCTCTATTGGGTAAATCACAAACAGCTACTTCACTAAAACTGGTTTCTGAAGATTTATTATTTTCTTTTGTTTGAAATATATTACCCTGTTTCTTCATTTTGCTTGACCCTCTGTATTGATTTCTGCACATTAGATGAGACAATGTTCTCAGTCTTTTCAGCTTGGCCTCGTGTACGAGAAGAATATCAGTAATCCATCTGGCCAAAGATTTTAGGGTGTCTCTCAAGTGTTTATGTTTGTTCAGACTGCTGTCTCTGTTTTGGTTGTCCCTTGGACCTTAGGATATGACATATCCCATCAGTATACTGAGACTAGAAAGCCAGACTTTCTAGATATAGATGGAAAGATTGCAGTGCCAGCTGTGCATTTTAGTTTTTTCCATCCTCTCAATGAAGTTAAATGTGGGTGTTTATTTCCTACTGTCTCTCGCTTAAGCTGGGTAGAGGACTTGTTGCAAATGCCAGTGCTCACATTTAGGCTGCACCTTTTAATCCTGGGGAGATAGCTGCTAGCAGCAAGCCCATTACACATTCATCTGTTTGTTTTCTATGGTCTAAGGCACTCAGGAATGTAACGACCCATAGACTTCCAGAACTAGTTTGTTAAGGAGGTTGTCCCTTGGGTGGGAGCTATAGTTGTGACCCTTGGTGCATGGGCAAATTCCTTCCAGGATAATCGATAAGCCGAAATTTATCAGTGAGGTGAGCCAGAGAAAAGGGTCGTAAAATGCCAAGCTCTGGCTATGGCTGCTGAAGGGCTATTGTTTGTCTCATTAGCTCCCTGATGCATATTCATCAGAAGCCAGGCGATATGGCTAGGCTTTGTGTTCCCACCCAAATCTCATCTCGAATTGTAATCCCGAGATATTTAGGGAGATACCTGGTAGGAGGTAATTGGATCAAGGGGGAAGTTTCCCCCATGCTGTTCTTGTGATAGCAAGTTCTTCTGAGATCTGATGGTTTTACAAGTGTTTGACATTTCCTCTTACGCACATTCTGTCTCTCACCTGCCACCATGTAAGACATGCCTGCTTCCCCTTCTACCATGATTGTAAGTTTCCCAATGCCTCTCCAGCCATGTGGAACCGTGAGTCAATTAAACCTCTTGTCTTTATACGTTATCCAGTCTCAGGCAGTTCTTTATAATAATGTGAGAATGAACTAATACACCGGGCCATCAAGTGGCCAACTAGGAGTTTGTGTTGTACCATTCTGGTGTTAAAACAAGAGGTACACATCACTCTTTCCTTTCTGTACTTCTCCAAGAGAGTGTAACCCCTCAAAGCTTTTGAACAACTGTTTAAGTCCATGTCTGTGTTCTATTAAAAGGTAAAAAGGCTTGTATACGCCTAGTCTTTTATGCTGCTACAGCTAAGAGGTTTAGGATGAAGTCCTCTGTGAGGCAGCTATAAAAGTTGGGCCACTTAATGCATGGAATAAACCACTTCCAAGAAGAAACAGGGAGCTGCATTTTTAAGCCCTTTCTCAGTACCGATCCTGGAGCATAAGTCCCTGCTAGTGCTTACACGCCCATATAAAACTGCCACTTTTACTGTCATCTAGATAGACTTGCATCTATTTTATTCCCTTTGCTCCCAGAGCTAGAATGTTTAAATGCAGACACTCAAGTGGAAGTGGTAAAAGTTAGTATGCTTGCTGTTTGGACAAACTCCTTCCAAGAAGAATTAACAGACCTGAAGTTTTCACTGGGGCAAGCTGTGAAAGCAGGCTCAGAGTTACAATTTATTTCTCAGGCTGCTGGCTGGGCTCATATTTGTCTATCCCTTTAACTCTCTGATGCAAGTTACTTTGAAGCCAGACCACTAAGCAACCGCTGGAAGGGTGTATCATAAGACTCTCCTGGGAAGAAACCAGAAGCTGCATTTTAAGTCCCTTCTCTCTGCTGCTCCTAGGGGATGAGGCCCTGGGAAGCCCTAGAGAGTCCATATCAAACTGATGTTTTCTTCTTATTGTCCAGAGAGACTTGTGTGTGTCCAATTCCTTTCACTTACCAGAGTTGGTGAATTAAAAGCCAAAGTATGAGGATGCTTAGGGTTAGGATGCTGTATGTGAGGGCAAAACTCTTCTCTTTACAGGCAGAAGCTGGGTATTAGAAATCTCTTTCCTGACTGTGTGTCACAGTCCCTGGGGTAAGGTTCATGCCTGAATGTTCCTCAGCTATTCCAAGCTGTGCAATGTGAGTGTTTTCTCAGTTGTCTGATGGGTAGGAGTTTTGCAACTAGTCTCTTAACTTTGTTTCAGAGGAAAACAGATCCATGAATAGATGTTCATTAGGTGTGTTCTTAGGTGGAGGGAGGGTCAACACTTCCTAGTCCACCATTTTGCTGATGTCACCTCTATGTACTTTTTGGTTTTGTTTTACTTAGCCTACCCTTCAGTAGTGTTAACTTTAAAGTCCTGTATTTGACATGCTATTAAAATAAATATATAACTGCTAAATACAAGAAAAATGTTATAGATAACCCAAGTATAAATAATCTTGCCTACTTTGGAACTCAGACCACAGTTTGGAAGACTGCGGCCTATAGGTCTATAAAGGCGATATCTGTCTCAAAGTAAACGCATACAATAATTCATTCCTACAGTGATTCTCATTTTCATCATGTTGACCTTTTATTCTAGGAATACTGAGTGTTAAAAGCTTGAGTTTCAATACTGAATACACTACTAACCAGTGAGGTGGTTTGGGAAAATTTACTTAGCCTCTATAGGAAAATGATACCTACCTCTAAGAATTTTTTTTAGGGTTGAATGAGACAATGTACTTAAAGGCTTAGGCATGGTCTTTGGCACACACTAAGCAAATTATGAATTATATTTTTTGATATGTTTTTATTATCTTACAAAATGGAAAAATTATCTCCAGAAAACAGCTGTTACATTTCAGTTGGATTATGCAGAAAGCATTCTTAGATCCTTTTCCATTGATTATTCTGAAGCAGAATTAGGGAGTTTTTTTCTTATATAGTAAGTTCTTGAAATTAGGAGAACTAGCAAAAGCTTATAAACAGTAACTTATCTGAGTGATAGGGAATCAAATAAGGGCATGAGAATACAAGAACAGCCTAAGATGATTTCTTATATTAGCTGTCATTTAATTACCATTTAGAGTCCCAAATGTATATGGTGTCCCACTTAATTCTTTCAATAATTTTATAAGTCATGCACCTTAGTAGATGATAAAATCAACATTCAGAGGGTTAAAGTAACTGCCCAAAAGCAAAGGCACAATGTAGAAGCAGATACTGTAAATCATGTACATCCGACTGCAGTGCACATGGTGCTTATTGTGTCTTCTGAGGAGATACAAGACCCACACAAAAGGAGAGGAGAACTAAAGGCAAGCTTTATTGTATAGACAGTTTTGCTTAGGAGTATCATGGCGTACAAATTCAAATAATATATCCTATAACAAAATAAGAAAGAACAAAGGCAATTTTTGAGTAGCAAAAAAGTCTATCAGGAAAAACTAATCTCCTTTTCCTTGCACATATTTTCAAAGTAGTCTGATAGGCATGTCAACTTAAATGGAATAATTAGCATAAGAGCTTCAATATTAGATGCAACATGATGGTGAGATTAGTCTCAGGCATTTGATGAAATACCATCTTCTCTTTAACCAAAAGTCTGACAGCCTAGTGACAGTACGTATCTGTTCTGCAGGCCATTTAATTAAGAACTAACATTGTAGAAACCTATTTTGTTCACCAAATTAAAAGATTCTTTTTTAAATCAAGATATTCACGTGGTATGGTCTTGAAGTCAAGGATATTGCTTGCCATACTTAAAAGTGACCTTAAGTCATTTTTGTATTGAGTTATGACTAAAGTACTCCCAATTTCTCATTTTAAACTCACTTCATTATCCTACTTTAATCTTAAGTATTGCTTCTTTTTACTTTAAATTTAATTTAATTTTAAGTTCCAGAATAAATGTGTAGGACATGCGCATTTGTTACATAGGTAAACACGTGCCATGATGGTTTGCTGCACCTATCAACCCATCACTTATATATTAAGCACCACAAGCATTAGCTATTTATCCTCATGCTCTCCCTACCCTTCGTGCCTCAACAGGCCCCAGTGTGTGTTGTTCCCCTCCCTGTTTCCATGTGTTCTCATTGTTCAGCTCCCACTTATAAGTGAGAATACATGGTGTATTAGCCCATTTTCATGCTGCTGATGAAGACATACCTGAGACTGGGAAGAAAAGGAGTTTAATGGACTTACAGTTCCATGTGGCTGGGGACACCTCAAAATCATGGTGGAAGGTGAAAGGCACATCTCACTTTGCAGCAGAAAAGAGAAGAGAGCTTGTGTAGAGGAACTCCTCGTTTTTAAACCATCAGGTATCATGAGACTCATTCACTATTATGAGAACAGCACAGGAAAGACCCGCCCCCACAATTCAATCACCTCCCACCAGGTCCCTCCTACAACACCTGGGAATTAAAGATGAGATTTGGGTGGGGACATACTCAAACCATATCATGTGGTGTCTGGTTTTCTGTTCCTGCATTAGTTTGCTTAGGATAATGCTTCAAGCTCCATCCATGTCCCTACAAAGGACATGATTTTGTTCCTTTTATGGTTGCATAGTATTCCATGGTGTATATGTACCTTATTTTCCTTGTCCAGTCTATCATTAATGGGCATTTGGGTTGATTCTATGACTTTGTTATTGTGAATAGTGCTTCAGTGAGCATATGCATGCATGTATATTTATAACAGAATGATTTCCATTCCTTTGGGCATATACTCAATAAAGGGATTGCAGGGTCAAATGGTATTTCTGGTTCTAAGTCTTTGAGGAATCACCACATTATCTTCTCCAGTGGCTGAACTAATTTACATTAGTTCATTCCTAAAAGCATTCCTATTTCTCCCCAATCATGCCAGCAGCTATTGTTTCTTGACTTTTTAATAATCACCATTCTGACTGTCATGAGATGGTATCTCATTGTGGTTTTGATTTCCATTTCGCTAATGGTCAGTGATGTTTAGGTTTTTTCATATGTTTCTTGGCCACGTAAATGTTTCTTTTGAGAAGTGTCTGTTCATGTCCTTTGTCCACTTTTTAATGGAATCATTTGCTTTTTTCTTGTAATTTTTTTAAGTTTCTTGTAGATTCAGGATATAAGACTTTTGTCAGATGGATAGATTGCAATAATTTTCTCCCATTTTGTAGGTTGTCTGTTCACTCTTCTGATAGTTTCTTTTGCTGTGCAGAGGCTCCTTGGTTTAATTACATATCATGTGTCAATTTTGGCCTTTGTTACAATTGCTTTTGCCATTTTAGTCATTAAATCTTTTCCCGTGCCTATGTCCTAAATAGTATTGCGTAGATTTTCTTCTAGGGTTTTGTTAGCTTTGGGTTTTACATTTAAGTCTTGAATCCATCTTGAGTTAATTTTTGTATAAGGTGTAAGGAAGGGATCCAATTTCAATTTTCTGCATATGACTAGCCAGTTCTTTTAGCATCATTTATTCAATAGGGAATCCTTTCCCCATTTCTTGCTTTTGTTAGGTTTATTGAGGATCATATGGTGTAGATGTGCAGTCTTATTTTTGAGATCTTCATTCTATTCCATTGATCTACCTGTCTGTTTTTGTACCAGTACCATGCTGTTTTTGTTATGTAGCTTTGTCGTATAGTTTCATTTTAATCCATTTAAAAGTTTTATCTTCACCAATGAGAAAACAAATGTGTTTTTTACAATATACAAGTAAGTGCTACTTCTATGTAACTACTGTTTCTGTTTACATTATGAAAACAGATATGGTTGTTTTAGTAAAAAATTAAGTAATTATATAATCTGAACTTTCAAATGGGACACATGGCACACAGAGTTTTCTAAGAATGAGAGGAAGATTAGAATAGAAAATGTTAATTTTTTGGTATTGGGCTTTTCTTTGGACTCAGAAATGCTTGATCCATGCTTCCCAAAGCAATACATTTTCATCACATTTTATGTAATTATGCTGGTTATTTTCCCTCAATTATAGTTTTTGTAAATATTTGAAAAATTTGGAAAAATTAAAACTATCTATACGTTTTATAATTTGATCCTGGAAGTAAGCTGAAGGTAAACACACACAAAAAAGATGGAAACCCAATAGTTATGGTATTTACATTACAGTTATGTTAAAGCTATTTGAAGATAGAGTGCAGTGTAGCCATCTGTTGTTCCCATTATCTATGGAGTCTGGTTCCAATCTAGTATCCATTAAGAAACACCAAGTTTGCATTGACAATATTTTTGTACTAAGTCTTTAGTTTTAAAATGTATCACAGTCTTTAAATTTTTCAAATTGCAGTTTTTAAAACATTTTTATAGCTGTTATCTCATTTTTATCCTCATATATCTAGTAAAGGATGCACAAATATTAATATATTACTAATTTTAAAGTGCAGAAAATTAAACTCTAAGGAGCTCTGGGACCAGTATGGGTGCTACAGTGATAGTCCAGCAGGACCTTTGGGAAAAGAAGGGCCTTCTTAGGCCTAAAATCCTTACTGGGCACTCAACATTTGAAACCTATTTTATAAAATAGCAACCAATCCTCCAGGAAAGTATTTGATTTGACACAGAAATGTATATGCAATCAAATTCTTATTTATAAATAATTTTATTCTGAGCAGATAAATCACTTTTGGTAACATCGTAGATGTTTTCTTAATAAGCCCCAAAAATAACTACCTTAAAAAAGTAAAGCAGAGAAATTCACATGTTGTTCCCATATCATAAGTAACAAACTGATTACCTAAAATGTTAAAAAGCAGTTGCAGAATTCCAAACTACTTTACAAATTGCTTTCTGATTTATTTAAATTCTCCTTTCAGAATTGTTTAATTTTTTAAAGCTATTAATATCTGATATTAGAGAGAAATTATCCTCCCAATATTTACAACATATATAATATCCTTTTCCTGTATTCCACATAATTAAATTGCAAACGTTTTTGCATGAGGAACATATTTTTGTGCTGAAGCATCTGTTATTTTGTCCAAATATTCTGAAGCTGGACCCATACATCATATTCATGTAAAAATAATCATCTCTTTTTAAAGAGTAGACTCTTTACTGTGTACTTCCCGCCCAAGCTTTTAACAAGCATATGGACATTTTAATAGATCATACTTTTCACTGACTTGTTTGAAATCAACCACATAGTTTCTCAATACTAGCCGATTCAGCAATAGTAGTCTGGTTTGGCAGACAAGATAACGAATAATATCCAATTCATTCCCAGTGTGTAAATGGTGAATTTAATGATTACTACTTTCTCATTAAGAATATGTTCAATTATGCCGCAGATAGAACACCATTTGGTTTAATAAGGAATTAAAATGAATGGAATTAGATTTAAACTAAAATCCCATGAGCATTAATGCAGTGATTAAAGTGGGTGTGGAAAATCTTTTTAAAAATTATTTATTTCTAGTTCCAATAAAGAAGCTTCATCCCCAGCAAATCCTAAGAAAAATTAAATCTTACAGATTTTTTAACTGAAACTGCCACTTGCATCAACTTTTTTCTCTTTGATTCACAAAATAATATGTGTAACTAAAATACACTGATTCTCATTGTTAAAATATTATATTGTTCCTTTTTAAACTTGTTCTATAAAAACTCAAACTTATATAATAATTGTTAAACAGTTATTAGATACTCATTATGATCTAGATAATGAGTTAAATGCCTTTATATATTACCTCTCGGTAATCCTCACAACCATCGGATTAAATAGACATTCCCGTTATATTTACAGGGAAATAAACTTTGAGAGATTAAATGACTTATACAAAGTCACAGAGTGTAGCAGGCAGAATTTTAATATGATTTCCAAGATCAATATATCATGATACACATACCCTGCATAATCCCTGAATCTGTGCCTATGATAGATTTCACTTTCTGAGATTGTTATTTGACACAGTAAATTTTAATAAAGATAGATCATCTTTAGTCAGTCTGACTTAATGAGGTGTGTCCTTCCAAGTCTTCTTCTGGAGCCAAAGACTTAAAGTCAGAGGGAGTAGATTCATGAAGCATTCGCCAGGAGAGAAAAAAATTCTCCTCTGTTGGCTTTGAACATGGAAGGTGTCATGTAGCAAGCATTCTAGAGTATCCTCTGTGAACTGAGAGTGATCCACAGTAGATAGCTAGCAAGTAAATGGGGATCTCAGTCCTACAACCACAAGGAACTGAATTTTGCCAATAAGTTGATTTAATTCAGAAGTGGACTATTCCTAGGAGACTGCAGACAAAAACTGAGTCCTGCTGACACCTTGATTGCAGGCTAAAGGAAGCTGAGCAGAGTTCAGTCATGTTGTGCCTAGACTACTGACTTTATATAACTTGAGCTAATGGATTAATGTTTTTAAGCCATTATGTGATAGTTTGTTACAGAGCATAGAAAAAATACAAAGAGTAAGTCAGAATTTACATGCAGGAAGTCAGACTCTATTTTCTCTATCCTTCCACTCTACTTCTACAAGCAGTCTGGACACTGCTTCATGGAAACACAGATTTATTTATTGCTCCTGGTTGAGCACGCCCTTCCACAGTCCTCTGTGAATCAACATGATTTAATTGAAAGAGAACTGGAATTGGAGTCAATAACTTTTACCTCATAAATAAAATGATGCTATTTATTTATTTGGAAATTGTTTTGGAAACAAACTGGCATATTAGTAAGTGTTAAATAAATTTAGTTTTTTATCTGACTCATAAGTGATACCCAAATGATAAAACAAGAAAGTTGCCAAATTGTAGCATATCTATACATTATATGTAAGAAGTTACTTCTATTTCTAATACCTCTCCTGGTTTTACATAATCTATGATGAAGGAAAAAATTACTACCCACTTTCCAAATTTACCATATGTTTGAGTACCTCCCTAATCTCCTAAAAAGAAGTGGAAGCTTTTTAATGAATTCTGATTATAAGTGATACTCACTATATACATGCAAATAAACTGTTGTTTTTGTAAGCAAGTTTAATGTTTTATAAATGTTAATATTATAAGCACATAGCACAGGAGTGTATATGTAAGACACTCAGTAAATGTTTGACAAATGAATTGAAATGATCTTCTGAGAAAGATAGGTACTTTAGAATAAATGCTTTTCTCAAAATCTGTAGAATAAGTTACACGATTACTATTAAAAAAGATATCTATCTCATTGATAAATCTTGGCATAGTTGCCTTAGAATAACATTTTGAGTATTAAATTGATTCTTTAATATTCCCTTCACTAACTAAACATGGATAAAATATCTCTTTTGTTCAATAGAATGAGCACTGGTTTACAGATAATAGAATTTATAGAGTTTTTTTTTTAAGTATTTATTTTAGGGAAGCCATTAAAAGTAGATATTGGAAAATATGTTTTTCCAAATTAAACCTACTCAAGCTATGAGGTGTCAGATTTTTTTGCTTATTTCAAATCTGTTAAAGTTTAAGTTGGTTTTCCTTTTGGAAAATGTAGCTTCTTATTAGTAGGGGGAAAAAAAGTCTAAAAAAAGTCTCAAATATTTATTGAACATAAAATTATTCCTAACAAATAATAACTTTGATTAGTCTGGTGAATTGATTTATAGGAATACAGACCTTCTCATTTTATTTTATTATTATTGACACACAAATTATATATCTACACATTAGAAGTTCAACACATTTTATAATTATTGCTTTATGCAGTTGTTTTTTGCTATCAGATAAAAGAAAAGAGTGATGTACCAAAATACTTTTATATGCAGAACATAATCTAGAAGAAGTGAGTACACAAGAAATTACTCTTTACAATTTGTCAACCTGACTATGAGAAATACAAAATTGTGCTCCAGATTGTTTTCTATAGGTTTGTGAATGGATATTTAATAGCCGATTTAAATTCTTTATATAGTAAATTCAATACCTGTGCCCTCAGGGTCATTTTTGATTTTTTTTTTCCAGTATGTGGGTTACATATTGTTGTGTTTTTATCTACCTCATATTTTTTTGTGTGGAAAAAACAACATTTTAGAAAAAATAATGTTACAACTCTGGAAAGCATATCTTCTCCATCTACGGAGTTTGTTGGAATTTTTAAAACTGACTTTCCTATACTAACCATGCAATTTCTGCTAACTGATAAAACTGCTAAAAATTACAGGAGACCTTGTCTTAAAGATACTTGATAACTAAGTCTCCCCACATTTCACTTCATTCAAAAAAATCTTTCAAAAGAATAATTGTTTAAAAAAAAAAGTTATGCTCTACTTACATAAAAAAGCAAAATTCTACAGTTTAAACTGCATAAAAGAATGGGTGGAAATCCATTTCTATAAACAGTCATTTTGAGTAATTATAACAAAACATTTATGCACAAAGCCTCAAATTAATATAAAAATTAGTATAAATTTTATGTCCATGTGGGACCAGATAACAAATCAAAATTTTCCTGCAGTTTGATATTTATGTCAGGCAGATAAATTCATCTTAGTTTATCATAATTTGTTTACTTAACTGATAAAATACACAGAATTTTGAAAATTCTTGTGAAGGAAAAGAAACTTAGAAATTAAACACAGATGTTTATTTTAAAGTATTTAGAAAAATACCATATATAAGTGCTTAAGAAATGTTCGATTACATAAAAGGGGATCTGTGTGTTTATGTTCTTAAATTTTCATGCTAATAACTAGTAAATGTGATCCAAAATGTCCAACAACCTTAAAATAATAGTGATAATTCAGAAACAAAGCAAATATTCTGAATAATTTATTATCTGGAAATAATAAATAGCAGGATTCTTTTGGGCAAAGCCCATGAGTGGATTTGAATGACTCAGTGAAACCCTAGTTAGCGCACAAAATGTAGTGTGTAGTTGCTTTTCTCTAGTGAGAAATCAGTGGCTTTCATTGGATTATCACAGAGAGCCGACAGCTAGATAGTCCTTCCCATTTGGATTCAAGAGGTGAAGCCTTAACTTTCTTGCTACCCTAAGATCTATGCCAAGTTGTGCATTAGAATGCCCATGTGAATATCGCAGGATATTATCAGGTCTCACTCTTTATGTCTTTGTTTGCTCTTATTCTGTCTCACAAGATCACATGCTATTCAGACAATTGCAACACTTGCTGAATAAGGCCTCTTTAAATATGTGTATTAAGTAACTGAATAAATGTCTGTGCTGCAAACATTTTGGCCTTTTTTTTTTTGTTTGTTTGTTTGTTTGTTTGTTTGTTTTGTAGCAGTTAGTTTCCTGAAAAGGAAAATTTTGGACTCTTCCAGTTCATTGTGCAACAATATCAACATGACAAAAGGATTGTTATATTTAATACTGATTCTAAATAAAATTGTGAATTAAATTATTTTGTCTATCATTTTCTCCTCATAACTAAGGACTTGTCCTCATAGACATCTGTGGAATCAGATTTCCAATTTCCTAGTTTAGTAAATTATTTACTTCTGTCTTATATCTGTTAATCTCTTCTGTTAGCTGTCATATTAAAAAAAAATACTATGAATCTGTGATTTTCCATATGAAAAGCTTATAAAACCTACATGAATCCAAAACAAAAAAAACACAACACATTAACAAACACATGGTGGCTGGATCGTATTTCCAGAGACTCTGATTCAGTGGTCTGAGCATGGCCTTTCAACTAAGTTACCTTGAGAAAATTAAACCCAAGTGCCCCAAGGCATGCACTGTATGTAATAAATTAATTTCTTTCCCACACATCTAGAATTGCATCATTCTTGGGATAACTGAGATATGTTACTCAAATCAGTTTTTTAAAAAATTTTGTAGTTCAGTTGAAGATCCAGGGTTGAAAAGACCAGAAAGTGATGGCAAGGCATTGAATGTGCAGCCAGATTTAACATAATTGAAATTATATTATTTTTCTGTCAATTGATGGGAATTTTGCAAAAATATTCACCTTCCTATGTATAGCTCTACTCCAAAATTATTTAAATATAGCATTAATCATTAAGTTTTAGAACCTCTAAACACCGCATGTTCTCACTCATAGGTGGGAACTGAACAATGAGATCTCTTGGACTCGGGAAGGGGAACATCACACACTGGGGCCTATCATGGGGAGGGGGGAGGGGGGAGGGGGGAAGGATTGCATTGGGAGTTATACCTGATGTAAATGACGAGTTGATGGGTGCAGCACACCAACATGGCACAAGTATACATATGTAACAAACCCGCACGTTATGCACATGTACCCTAGAACTTAAAGTATAATAATAATAATAATAATAAAAAGAAAGAAAATGAATGAGCAGAAAAAAAAAAAGAAAGAAAATGTGGCACATATCCACCATGGAATACTGTGCAGCCATAAAAAAGGATGAGTTTGTGTCCTTTGCAGGGACATGGATGCAGCTGGAAACCATCTTTCTCAGCAAACTATCGCAAGAACAGAAAACCAAACACTGCATGTTCTCACTCATAGGTGGGAATTGAACAATGAGATCACTTGGACAAAGGAAGGGGAACATCACACACTGGGGCCTGTAGTGGAGTGGGGAAGGGGGGAGGGATAGCATTAGGAGATACACCTAATGTAAATGGTGAGTTAATGGGTGCAGCACACCAACATGGAACATGTATACATATGTAACAAACCTGCACGTTGTGCACATGTACCCTAGAACTTAAAGTATAATAAAAATAAATAAATAAATAAATAAATAAATAAAGAACCTCTAAATATAGTTTATCAACTAGCTATTTAATTTATAACAACTAAATGCCTTTTACTCTCAAGTTCATGAGTTATCTCTCTTCCTTATGAAACTGGTATTTCCTTTGAGTTTTTTTGTTGTTTATTGAAATGTTGTTTACTTACACTTGAGATTAAAATTTTTAAATTTCAGTTTACTTAACTGTGAAGTTTAATAAGGTTTAAGTAAAAATTATGAAAATATGCACAGTGCATTATTTGCCCGTGAATACTCAGAGCATAATTACTTTTTCTCATTGGTTATTGAAACAGCTACCATTTATGAAGCAATAATTCAGAATTATACCACATATTTGACATACACTTTATATTTGTAGAAGCTTATTTGTTTTTTGGAGAAAGTTGCTTCTCCAGTTGTTTCTTGTTTCTCTCTTTCGAATGATAATTTCACTAGATATGGAATTCTATGTTTGTTTTTCTTTGAATACATTCAATATTTTATTCCACTCTCTTCCTGCTTGCATGATTTCTGAAAAGAAGCCTAATGTAATACTTATTTTTATTTCTCTATCGGTAAGGTGTTTTTATTCTGGTTTCTTTAAAGATTTTCTCTTTGCCTCTAATTTTCTTCAGTTTGAATATAATATGTTTTGGTATAAATTGTTTTTCCTCTGTTTACTTCTGTCCCTTCTTCTGGTTCCTTTTACCTATATGTTATACCTTTTTTAATTGTCCCACAATTCTTTGATATTCAGTTTCATCTTTTTTATTTTTTATTATTTTTGCATTTCAGTTTTGAAAATTTCTGTTGATATTTATTCAAGCTCACTGATTCTTTCCCCAGCTGTGTTCAGTCTACTGGTGAGCCCATCAAAAGCATTCTTTATTTCTATCACAGTGTTTTTGATTTATAGCAGTTCCTTTTAAGCCTTTTTTAGACTTTTTTTTTTTTTTTTTTTTAGCATTTCCATGTCTCTTTTAATCTACTTATTCTCTTGTATGTTATTTACTTTTTCCATTGGAGCCCTTAGCATATTAATCATAGTTATTCTAAATTCTCTGTTTAATAATATCAACATTTCTCCCATACAAGTCTGGTCCTGATGCTTACTTTATCTCTTTAAACTGTGGGATTTTTTTTTGTCTTTTATCATGACTTGTAATTTTTTGTGGAAAGGTAAACATGATGTATTGTGTAAAAGAAAGTGAGGTAAATATTTCTTTAGTGTGAGGTTTTCTGTTTATTTGGCTAAGAGTTAGACTGTGCTCAATGTGTGCTGTAGCTGTAGTATTAGAAGCTAAAATTTCCTCTTCTGTATTTGTTTCTGTCTTCTCTGTTGTCTTTGGATTTTCCTTGAACCTCCTTAAAGAGACTCCAGTATTTCAGTTCTTTTTACCTGTAATTCCCTGCTATTATATAAGAGCCCTGTTGGGTTGATCTGGTATAGGCGGAGGTAAAATCTTCTATACTTGTGTAATTAGGTCTCACTCTTTTAGTGAGTCTGAGTTGGTATATCTCTTTCTTCATGTTAGTGGGGCTTGAGTAGCATCCTAGTCATTTAGGCATTAGGTAAAATAGTTTCTCTTGAGGGCAGGCTTTGTCAAAGAGAACAGATAGCTCTGGGTATATTCAGAAATGATTAGTCACCAACCCTCCATCCCCCCACACCAGAATTGCAAGAAGTTTGTCTCTGATCTTTAGTGGAAAGACTCTAGTTGGGTCACTGGAAGAAAACTCAGAACTAAGTGTGAAGGACTCCCTAAAACTAGAGCCTCTCACAGTTTTTAACTCTCAGGTCCTCCACACTGATCCTCTAGCAGCTCATCATTACAATTAAAAGTGTCTTTACAGATGAAGTGGGATTCTGTCCTTGGTAAACTGTGATTCTCCCTATATGCCTGTCTGTTTCTCCAGTTCACATGGCAGCAATTTTCCCCATGACTTCAATTCTCTAATGGGCCTAAGAAGAGTTGCTGATTTTCAATGTGTTACATTTCTGTTGTAGGAATAGGAGTAACAACTTTTAACCTCTTTACATTTGGGAATGCAAACGAAGTCTAGAAGCTTGTTTGAAGCTCTAACAACACGATAAATTACCAATTCACATCCTCATTTTAGGATTATGGAACTGATGCATAGAGATTAACTCACCCAATCCACTTCCCACAGTGTGAAAAGTTATAGAGCTGGGATTAGATTCCAGATATGCTGACAGCAAAAGACTGCTTTTCAATAGCATCCGATCATACTTATCTTTGCTAAGATTAGAAAGACTGTAAAATACAGTTTCACATATTTCAAATGAACATAAAAACTTAAATATGGTGAAGATATACTGTTCATCTACATCAAATCTGAGTTAAGGATCCATTGTGACTAACTGCAAGTTGTATAAGCAGGCAGAAGCTCAGAAGCAAGGGCAGGCTTCTATAGTTTAAGATACAAGTTTGCACATGGATCTCTGTAATTAGCAAATACTTAGATGGGAGGGAGAAGAAAAGCTCATGTGTTTATAGTCCTAAGCCTTATCCTTTTCTGCCCTTGAGGTACAATGGTGTAATTTGAAAGTTAGACCATCTATTCTGGCCTCAATTCTTATTATCCCACCTGTGAAATATGTCATTTCAAAGCTAGCTGGAAAGTCTTCGTTTTTCAGATTTTTATGGATGTCTTGTTAAATCACGTTGCATTTCCTCAAAAATTCACCATTTTACCCATAAATTCAGGGAAAGAGCATGAGACTTTCCTCCAAATGATATATACTAACCCTTTAAAAAGTCTTTTTGTAAATGCCCAATGGGTTCATCTTGCCCACTGCCCAGATAGAGCCGATTTATCAAGACAGAGGAATCACGACAGAGAAAGAGTTTAATAGATGTAAAGCCAGCTAAACAGGATACCAGATTTATAGTAAGATCTGCCTCAATTTAGTTTCCTCAAAAATTCAGATGCTTTTTTTTTTTTTTTTTTTTTTTTTAAGACAGCTTGGCATGTAAGGGACTAGTGGATGCTGATTGGTTGGGTTAGGAATGGAATCACAGGGATTTGAAGCTGTCCTCTCGTCCTGAGTCAATTCCTGGGAGGCGGCCACAGGAACAGATGAGCCAGTGTACTGATCAGGGAGGTACCAGCTGATCCATTAGAATATAGGTTCGAAAAAATACCACAAACAACAGTCTTAGGTTTTCACAACAGTGATGCTATCCACAGGAGTAATTGTGGAGGTTAGGAATCTTGTGGCCTCTTCCTGCATGACTCCTGAGCCATAATTTCTAATCTCATGGCTACTTTGTTGGCTTTAAAAAGGTGGTACCCAAACAAGGAAGGTGTTTCCTTTGAGGAGGGGCTGTTATCATCTTTGTTTCAAAGTTAACCTGCAAATTCAATTCTTCCCAAATTTAGTTCAACCTACGACATATACAGATATGTAACAGAATTGAAGAAGGGCAGTTTGGAGGTAAAAGCAAGATAGAGTCAATTAATTCAGATCTCTTTCCTGTCATAATTTTCTCACTGTTATAAACTTTGCAAAAGTGGTTTCAGTTTCACTTCCTTAAATATTTTAAACTTACAGATTATTTCTAACAGTATAATATATCTTAATAAAAATAAGTCTCTGTATCTGCAGCGTTTTACTTAAAAGAAAATAAACATCTGCATTTGGGGAAATATTCAGAAAATTATCTCTTTAAAGTTAATTAGGCTGGGTTTTCCAATTTTATCCTGATATTTAATATGGGTTTGCAATAATCCAGACTCATAAAAATCCTAAAATGGAAAAAACAATATGAAAGATAATATACAGATATGTAACATAATATGTTTTACAGTACAATAAATAAGAATCTTCAGGAAATTATTTACAAGAATTTGCAGCACTAATTATGCATTATTTACCTGACAGGTCATAACAGTTTTCTTTTATAAAAAAGTGTCTAATGTAAGCTCTGTTAAAAACACATTTGTCACAAAAAATTTCAAGAAGCCCTTCTGAGTACTGTGTTGACATCAGTTTGTGAAAAAACAAGCACCACATTCTATTTATTTCTGAAAGTGTTTCTGGCCCATTTTGTTTCACCATAGCCTGATTTTATACTATATTAAGTGCCTAGCTGAAATAGCTCAAGGTTAGCTATTGCACAAATATTTTATTTTTATACATTATTCAACATTGTCTTCTTATAAACATTACCCAAAAATCAAATGGGAATTACTCTGTGAATTATAATTTGAGGAGATTCACATAATATAGTATATTCATTGGTTCCCAGATGAAGAAATGGTGATTTTTTTCTATTGATGATGATTCACATTTTTGAGTATTTAGTTCACTTGTTCATCTGAAAAACACTAAACAATAGGTATGATCATTACTTCTATTTTACAGAGAATGATATCGAGTTGCAGATAGTTTCCCCCAATCACATAGCTAATAACTGATGGTGCCAGGAATCTAATACAGATATTTGGACTCGAAGAACCAAACGTGTTTACTACTCTGATAATAGGAGGAAAATGGAGGGTGTGGAAATTTCCTTTTAATGAAAATATAGCTATTAAATATTCTCGGGTTCAATTTGAATCCTGAGCATAATGGAGTCTCAGGTGGGTCCTTTGTTCAGTAGAGTGACGCCATTTTTTTCTTTCTTTCTTTATTTTTGTTTTTTTCCTTTAACTGCTTGTACCGTTAAGCACTCACTAAGGTTGTTTTGTTTTAATTCACTATATAACCCTAAGAGACTGTGCGCAATAGACGTCGTTTTCTAGAAGTTCCTCTCTGTCACGCTTTTGTCACCACCAACAGCAATTTGATCATGGAAAGGAAGCCACTTGCCATAGTTTGATCCACATCTTACAGCAGCTCTCCACTGATTATGGTTTTTTTTGTTTGTTTGTTTAATGGCTAATTATTCATTCTCTTTACCATGTGTTGCATCTACAACTCTCCTCCTTGTCTTTAATTTCAGTTTGACAAAGAGTGTGCTGCCTACAGATTACGTCTATAATAGCCTCAAACCTTATCAGGGCTCAACTGTAGTTAAATTCAGTTTAATATAATTTAGATTTAGTTATACTTCTCTTTGCTAAACTGGCTAGTCATTTATTATAATATAGCCTCTTTGTTCCGAAAATTGTTATTTTAAAACTTCAAAGTGTTCCTCTATCCAATGAAATTCTATATAAGTGATTTTATTATTATTAAAGAAAGTAATTATTTGGCCTGCTTGATAATAAATAATCCATGTCAGTGGCATTATAAATATTAGCAATCTTAATTATATTTAAGTTGTAATATACAGATTATACTACTAAAATTTTATTTTCAGTTATGGTTACTTTTAATGTAACCATTAAAAATAACAATATATTTCTTTATTATGTAGTACAAAACTTTAGCAAAGAAGTTGTTGGAATTATCTTTACATTTATACTTAAGTTACTTAACTCATTATTTCAAACATGTTGGTCTGAATCAATATCAGTAATGATTCATTCTTTTGATTAAGAAGTGACTCTGTCTGTAGATGTCAGATAATTACCAAGATGACCTGTAATGAGAACATTTCACAACTCTCTGACTTAAGTTTCTTATTCCCTCAACGGCATAATGACTTCCTTCTAGATCTTTTTATAGTGTCTCCATGCTCCTGGGGATTCTTTTTATGATCAGTCACTATCAAGGGTTGTTCCTATCATCTGTTTTTAGACAAAGAAATGTGGCTCTATACAATAAAATTGTGTTTTGTCTAGATATTTTAGAATTCTGGCATGTTTTCTTTCATTTTTTTTTTTAAAGAAAGGTTTGTCCTACACATCTGTAGATAAATTGCATGTAACTGCAACAGTAAAAGACGATACAGGATATCCTTTATTATTCTGTTAAGTGCTCTGGGGGGAATTAAAGTGGTTTCTTTTATATAAAATATTAAGATTAGAAATGCAAGATGTTCTTCTGATCCTGCCCCTTAGGAATATGGTATTTAAAAGTAAGTAAGGGAAAATGGTAACATCTTGATGACACTCACTATGAGTATTGAAATTCACAGCAATGCCAATATACAAAGAGCATTTCATAGATGAAATAATAAATTTGTTGTTAAATCACTTGATTCTTTCTTAAACAATTTCTAAGAATAGAAATTTTTTATTGTTTTTAAGAAATTGAAATTGTTTATTGCACCAAATTTCTAAGAAATTGAAATTGTTTATTGCAACAACCTTGTAATTTTTCTTTAGAATTCATAGTAGATTCTGAAAATTCAGGTACAGCTGCTAATGTTAAAATTTATTGTGTGTTAGGAACATTGTATACTTTTTTTCTCATGCTAAAAAATGTAATTAACTTTTTTATTGACCTTTAAACTGATTGGCAGATTTTCCATAGCTGTCAGCTTTGGGGCTTAGTTCTTTTCTAGTTCATGTCTAGTGAAGGCAAGGAAGTGACCTTGTTTGTATTCTGTGTCTTTGTTAAAGTAACATGAATGGAAGACTAATGCTTATATATGTTAAACATATTTGAGGTTGTTCTTGACTCTTAAAAACAGTTTTATGTTTCAAGACAAACTTTGGTGAGGAATGTAAACCCTATTAATATCTCGATTCTGTCTTAAGTACTGAAGCCCCAAATTGGTTAATTAATGGTCTTCATTATTTTCGTAATATTTGCATTTGTGTTAGGTATAAAAGTTGTTTAAATAATTGGAACTCTAGAAATAATGATGACTCAAATGATACATTCATGTTTATTTCCCAGAACCTACAAAGGAAAGGAGAAGAATTTTTCTTCTAAGTTAATAAAACTATGATTTGTCAGGGGAAAATCAGATCATAACACAAAAACAACCCCCCACAAAACAACACAGGTACATTTTCATTAAAACATCTCAGTTTTCTGTACTTTGTAACTAATATTCCTCTTAATCTGAGATCTTACATTAAAATTATAAGCAAAAGTACCTACAAATTAAATCCAGACCACTTAAGAGGTTTCCACCTTCTAGTTATGGAAGTCAATCCAAAGAATGTTGTGTGCTTGAAAGAGAATGAGAATCACGACCATCTCTTTCTCCAATTTGACATGTTGGAGAGTTTCCATTTTTTCATCTAAAAAATTATAGGCTTTGTAGTTAATTTCGTATATCCTTCCAATCACATAATTCTTCAAAACTTTACAAGTCTAAGAAGAAAGCGATAAATGCAAAATCAATGTGTTTAGATTTAAAATCTCAACCTGTTATATATTCTAAGGGAAAAAAAACATATTCAAAGAAACATGATTTTAAAACTCTGGATCCTTCAATTAGCACCTAAAAATAGAATAACGATGACATAGAAGTATTTCTTTCAACTTTGTATGTAGCATAATAAATGGCTTAATTCAAATAATATTTGATAAACATGACTAAATGCCTCTTTTTTGCACAATAGTGGAAATATATATGAAGCTAGTATACAAAAATATATTCTTCCTCAAAATTATGTTACTAGTTTTGATTCTATCACTAGTCTGGTAGATGGCAAGGATATAGGAAACTCAAACTTTAGCTTTGCAGTGACTTTGGTAATTGTATTAGTTATCTGGGACTGCCATAACAAAGTACCACAAACTGAGTAGCTTAAAACAACAGAAATTTATTTTATCACAGTTCTGGAGACTAAAGTCTGAAATCAAAGTGTTAGCTATGTCAGCTTCTTCTGAAGGCACTGAAGGAGAATCAGTTTCATGCCTCCTTCCCAGTTTCTGGTAGTTTTTGGAAATCCTTAACTTCCCTTTACTTGTAGGCTCATCACTCCAATCATTGGCTCCATCTTCATATAGTCGACTCATGTGTATGTGTGTGTGTGTGTGTGTGTGTGCATGCGTGTGTGTATCTGTGCTTCTTCACTTCTTATAAGGACTTTGGTGGTATTGGATCAGAGCCCACCAGAATCCAAAATGACCACATTCTTATATGATCACATCTTCAAAGGTCCTACTTTAAAATAAGGTTCAATTCACAGTTACCAGAGATTAGGATTTCAACGTATCTCTTTGAGATCACAATTCAACCCACAACAGTAACTAGTCTGACTCTAAGCCCTAGTCTCCTCATCAATAATACAAAAAGGAGAAAAAAATACCTGCATTTCGGAAATAAATGAGAGACTATTTATAAAAGTAATTATTCAACAACTGTATAATAAAGACTTTTATAAAGAACACAGTGTCTGGAACAAGAAAGGGTATATTAAAGTGAAAGAAAATTACAGCATTTGAGTTAAAACTTCATATTTTAATAATCAGTTTTAAAGATATTCAAAGATATTTTATAAATTAAATAAGATATCAAATATATAGACATTTGCAGTGTATCTATTATTTTACTATCATGGAAAACAATTTCAAAGTTGCATATGTCTTTGTAATTGAAGGTCAAATTGGGATGAAAGCTTAAATGTTCTTCTTTCCAGGCTTGCCCTTATCTACTCAAATATGTTCCTGTGGCTTTTAATGTACTTTTATATAGGCTTACAACTAGATGTACTATCTTATTTTATCTCAAATCTGTGGTTATACCTTTCAAACATAAAAGGACATAAACATCATCCAAGAATTTGCTAGAAAAATGAGGAATTAACACATAATTATTTTGAAGTTTAAAAGCATACAAATTTTTTTGGATGCATATGAGAAAGTGGCCACTCAGGCAATCTCAACTAATTCATATTCATTACAGATACATGTTTCATGGTAGATGAATCTTATATTGTTGAAATTTTCTGTTGAATGGTATTAGTTTAGAGTCTGAGATGGAAGAGTTCCCTTGACACCCTTGAGGGACTTGAGATGGAGTGGCTCAAACCCTTTCTGGAAGGGTGAACATGCAGTTGAGCAGGTGGAGGAGCTGGGGCGAATGCCTTTGGGCGACGGTAGAAACAAACCTTATACCAGCCGTGGCAGCATCTAGGGATTGCACATGACCTCTGAAGCCCCAGAAGGCAAGTGTTACAAACAATGTTTTTTAGCATTTTCTGTCCATGGACAGCTAAGTGTTAACCAGCTCAGTGGAGGGTCAGAGTGACATCCTTTTACTCCCTGCCCTCTGGTAACCAGGTTCTTGTCTAGCATCCAGGAAGAATCAGGTCACATGAACCTGAAGGATGGTGAATGCAGAGATTTATTGAGTGGTGGAAGTGGCTCTCAGCAGGTTGGGGAGCTGGAAAGGGGATGGAGTGGGAAAATAATCTTGCCCTGGAGTTCAGTCATCCCTGGATGAAATTCTCTCTGACCATCCCCAGAGGAACTCCTTTCTGACTGTAGTCTCTGGTGTTCAGTTGCCTCTTCTCCTGTCAATTTTCAGATGCTTCTTCTCTTCTCTCCTTCTCTGCCATGCTACTCTGTTCCTCTGCCAGTGGAACTTGGGGTTTATATGTTTACAGGGTGGGGAGTGTGGAAGGTACAAAGGCAACATTTGGGCAGGAAAACAGGGATGTGAAGTTCTCATTTAGGGCCACAAATCCAGACTTGAGGGTGGAACCCTCACCAGGGACCCTGCCCTTTTCTACCTGGGATTTCCTTACCCGCCTGTCCATATCAAATCCATGTCCATGAAATCATAGAGTTAAAGGAATTCTGGGAGTTGTCGAATTTATACTTTCATATACAAGTTCACTTTCTGATGCTGAAAAAATTACGTAAGAAGAGATGTTCAAGTTCCTCAGCAGTTTATTCTTTTAACTATTTATGAAAGTAGTAATTTAAATTTCTCAGCAGTGATCTCTGGATATTCTAATTTACTTGGATCAATCTCGCTGTTGTTCTGCTGAACACCATACAAAACTGACTTTATGAGTAAAAGTATGAGGTAGCAGAATAAATGTGGCACAAGAGAGTCAAAGCTTTCACCTAGGCATCAGTTTAGGTCAGAAAGAAAATTTAAAAAGAAGTGGTAGAGAGCGGGGAAGAGAGAAAGAATGAGAGAGAGAAGATCTAGTCACCATCTATAGAAGAGAGCGAAGCCATATTCATACTCAACAAAGGACTTTTGGCTGATGAATGCTGTGCTCAGATAGACTTCTGGGAACTTTAGGAGTTTCTGTTGCCTACTCATCATGTGAGTAGTGAGCTACTGAGAAGTGGTTTCCCTCTCAGGGGTGACTCTCCAGGCTTAGTCTCCCCTTGACCTTGCCCATCAGCATCTCATGGTCAGTTAACCCCCCGCCAACCTGCAAACCAAAAACTTGATTTCTTCTTGGTTGGAGAAGAACATTTGTTCTTTCTTCAAAAACTACATTTTCATATTTCATTTGTCAAATTCTCAATCCCCAGAATAGAAAGAAGGAAAAACTAAGGAAAGAATACAGTGGGAAGGGGAAAATGGGAGGGGAATAGTGAGAAGGAAGGCCCCTGTGAGTATCTATACTTACAAAGACAAGAAAGAAAAAAAGGCACAAGTTGAGTATTCATATTAAACAAATAAAAAGAGACTATTTCAATACACCTGGCTATTACTCCACACTGTTGAGTAAAATTCCTTAGACATCTTCCTTGTTATGCTGCCTTTAAAATGTAGAAAATGTTTGCCATTGACCTAAAATGAAGTACCCATAGAATGGTGGAGTTACTCGTCATCTTTTCTATCTCTGATAAACAACATCTATTCTTTAAACTTTCCACATAGGTAGTCTTTGCAGTATTTTAACAACCTTTAAATTTTAATCCGACAATCTGTGTAGTTTTCAAATTTTTATTTACTTTTTGTGAAAGTAAACTTTGGGAAAAATACACTGATCCACTGCTGTGTATCTACATGAAATGGAAAGAAAGAAATGAGAGGGATAGACGCTAAAGAGAGAATAAAATAACAGAGGAAAAATAAAATGAGTAATACTCATTAAAAAAACCTTTTGGGGGCTTCATTCATCTCTCATTAGACAGATTTCCTTTTAGTTTAAAGATGGAATTTAATTTTCTGATCTCTCAATTTCTCAACTCCACTGTTGGTATATATGATATCTCTCTCTCTCTCTCACACACACACACACACACACACACACACACCTCTCTTTCTCTCTCTCTTTTTCCCTCTCTGTGTCTCCTGATCCAACTTAAATTGTTAACTCAGAGAGGGGTGGGACTAGATATACAAATCTCTCTATAACGTTCCAAGTAATATAGCATCTGACACTAGTAGCATAAAATTGAAATTGAAAAATATGTATTTTGGATTTTTTTAAGATAGTGATACTAGCTTATATTACTTAAATACACTGTTTTACTTATGGTCCTAACATGTTTTATTGCTTTGTTTTTATGTCAGTCTCACTTAAACCTTGTTTAAGAAAATGAAAGAGCTAAATACCAAGGTATTAAAGAGCTGCTTTGCTCTGTTTTACTTCATGCTTCTCATTGTGACACACACTTAAGAAGGGTCTGTAAAGCAGAGAGTTCTATCTTGTATATTGCCTACTGCTTGGTTATATACCAAGGCTGAAAAGAGAAGCTAGCATATGAGAGAAATCTGCATGAGATCCTTTATCCCAAGGGATTAGTGGGGACCCACAGACGTGCCTTAACCACCTTGAATTCAGCACAGACTTCTTGGGAACAAAAGAGACAACACTTGCCTGCTTTCCATCTAAATGGTTGGACTTTAATAAGAACTTTATTGTTTTCTATAGGAAGCTATAAAATCTGAAAAATTTCTCAAAACTTCACACGTGGGTAACTCCACTGCCTCTCATTGAGATTTCTACGGTCTCTCAGGGCATATTTCAATTTCACTAGGCTTAGCACACTTTTAGGATATGGCCCAACAATGAGCAAAAGAAAAATATATTTCTGTCAAGCTAGACTAATTGTTGCTTCTCGTCTTTTTCATTTAAAAAAAAATCAGTCTCCGTATAATTCTCTAGTTGCTCACTCAAAAAAAGAGTGTTGTGGGAAACTTGCTATGCACTAATGGTAAAGGGTCAGGTATAACTAAGGAGTTATGTAGTCATCTTGGGTGGTCAAGAATATTGTGGGTTGAAAAAGTTTTCTTCAAACACTTCTGGCAATAAAAAAAAAAAAAAAAAAAAAGCCTCTATTGAATCCATGTTACTCTTCCTTTGCTTTTCTAGCTCAGAAATATTTTACAAATCAATATAAAATTTTGAAATTAAATTATGAGCTAGTGTTCCAGTGGATACATAGTCTCAGTTAAAATGTTATGTGGCAAGCACATCCCTTTTTTCATAAACACTCTCTGATGCATTATCTGTATATCACACCAACATTAGGTGAGTCTTTAACTGCTTCCTTCTTGTAAAGTATCCTTAGCCTTGCTTCTACACAGAAATACTCATAGCTTTTACACAAAGGAAGCCTGTATGTTTCCCTGGTGCAAACTCACTACCAGCAAAGCCAAAGCATTTCCATCTGTCATTATGTACCAACATAGATAAGATTACTTAATTAGAGAATCATGTTGATAAAATGACTCAGACAACCCCATTTTTCATTTCATAGGTAGATGTGAAAATGCATTTTATGCATTTTACTAAGCAGAAGAGAAAAATGGTTGCATTTTTTTTCTTTTAAAAGTGGGTACTTTTGAACTATATTAAAAAATAATTTATCTTAAAATACAAAATTCCTTTTAACATTGCAGCTTCTTTTGTTTTGGGAATACATATTATTTATAAAATGCTTTAGAATTTTTTTTTTGCTTTATTCTTTCATAATAAATGTGACAATTGGATTGAATGTGACAGTTTTTAGTTTATGTGAGTGTGTGTATATACAGATCCAATTGTCATTATTTTTGGATTCTGTTTTTGTGAATTTTTGCCTACTTGCTAAAATATATTCATAATTCCAAAATCAGTATTGGTGGTGCTGCAATGGTTATTCAGAGCAAAAAAGTGAAATGATTCCATGTACACATTTCCAGCTGAATTCAAATAAGAAGATGCTCTGTTTAGTGCCAGATTTTTCATATTTTTGTGCTTTCTCTTGCTGATTCCACTGTTGAAAATGGCCCTACGTATAGTGTTGAATTGCTATCATGTTTCTCAGCACAAGAAGGTTGTGATGTGCCTTATGGAGAAAATACATTTGTTAGATGAGTTTCATATAATCATAGTTTTCTTGGTTGTAATTTCAATGTTAACAGATCAACAATATGTATTTAAAAAGGTGTTTTTATACAGAAACATACCTAACAATATTTCTCAGTTGATGAAAATGTTATGACCAGAGACTTGCAAGAAGCTCACCCTGCCTTTCCCCTAGTTGCAATGGTTCACTAATTCAGTGTTCATGCTGACTTTGTAGAATACAACTACTGCAAATAACAAAAAATCAACTGTATATTTTCAAAATAATGAAAACATTTGTTTCATATATATTTGAGTTGAACATACATAAAATGTTTCATTGAACTTCTTAATGAAAAATTCAGGAAAATTTCCAAAAGATAATTCAAGAAATAGAGATTTCTATGGTCAGTCATATGAATACTGGAAGGAATTTACATAGCTGGTTAATTTCTTTGAGGCAATTAACCATAATATCTGGAGTTATTTTTCTATCAGAGAGAAATTATTTGAATCTTTTTATTACAAAAATCTATAACTTATCATATAACTTCACTAAGTTCATGATCTTTAATCAATGGTTACTAAATATGTTCTCTTAACATATTTCTCTATAACAAAAATAATATTAAAGCACGCTTTTATGCAATCTGATAATGCGATAGTCTGAAGGAAATAATTCTTTTACTTAAAATTGGTTTTGAATGAAGTCTATAGTTTTACGCACTATGCAACTTAAAAATATTATCCAATGGCATTTCATCATTCTCTCAAAAATATACGTACAACTCATTGATAAATCCAGACTATAGTATAATATTTATAATAGGGAAAAAGCTAGTTGCATTTCATGCACATGGTTATAGTTGCATATGCTATTTTGAAGCATATTATTTACCTTAGTCCAAACCATTATGTTGTTAAATATAAGTAGGTGAGATTAAGAGGAGCCCTGGATGAAGTTTTGGATGAAGTTTTTTAAGATATGACCTAAAACCCACATAACTATATAGTAGGACAATATTTAGAAATAAACCCAGTGGTATTTATTTTCAACTTTAGATAGAATCTCATAGACATGGTGGTAAAATTACTTCAAACATAGCAATCCTAGATGCAGCCTAGACGAATTATAGACAATTTAAAGAACACTCCATGTGTTCAGCATGGAGCCTTTGCTGAGGAACAGGAATGACTGAGCCTAGTGTCCAGGCAAATGGCCTTAGTTAATAATCTTTCACTTCTCTTGACTACTCCCCCAGCAAAGAAAATCCAGTAGCACTAAACTCTGCAGTGGAAAGTACCTTAAAAAGCAGTTGGTGCTTACTTATCATAACTGGGGGAGTATGACAAGACTATAAGGAAAGCAAAAAATCAAAACAAAAAGTGACTGGATATTGCCAGTCAACCTCAAAAGACTGGCAGTGCTAGGGAGATCCAAACTAAGGGCTAGTTACGCAACAAGGATTCAATATACCAGATCACTGGAAGACCAAGCAAGGACCTGAGGACAGGCTAACTGTCACACCAGTCTACCCATGCCTGCAGGATGTGTGTGCTTTTCCCTGTATGCAGATACCATCTTGAAAGTTAGAAGAAGTGGAAAATCCTTAAGTAATCACCTGAAAGAGACCACGTTAAGCAAAAACAGAGAGAGATTTCATTGAGAATTGGAGCATTTTTTCCTCTATCTGGGGGAATGGTCTTTGAAAGAAAGTTGATCGGATATATGGAAAATTGCACAATATTTTACAAAATATGGTAGAGAATACATGTGGTCATAAGTCAATTAGAATTATTTACTTAAGCAAAAAAATATAGTATTGCCAAGAAGTTGGTAATTTAAAAAATTTTTTAAAAATTCATTTTATTAACTTATTGCTTGGTATTTGGGGTTTAGCCCAATAT
Source organism: Macaca thibetana thibetana (assembly GCF_024542745.1). Classification (NCBI taxonomy): domain Eukaryota; kingdom Metazoa; phylum Chordata; class Mammalia; order Primates; family Cercopithecidae; genus Macaca; species Macaca thibetana. Next base: position 67,265,279 of record NC_065585.1, read on the forward strand.
ACCATTTACTGTAATCACAGTGAAACCACTGAATTATACCATGAGTAAAACTATACACTAGAGAGGTTTAAAGTGCATTCCAAGGCCCAAAGGGTAATATCCCTGTAACAAATTGAAATGTTTATGGACTGAACAAGTAGCAATAGCTACTGGTATGTTGCAAGAGAATGAGACCTTTTCATTAATGCAATTTGTGCAGGTATGACTCCTCTGTCAGACAGGAAACCAAACCACACTAATAAAAATTCAAAAAAAGTTTAGGATCATAGCAATAACATAGTAGGACATTGACTAATTCATCCCTCTTCTCCACCCTCCAGCATAAACAGACTTTTGAAACAAACATTTAGAGTAATAGAAACAGCTTCCATATTGTTATTCCATCAAGATTTCTCTTTTTCCAGTTATTAATATAATACTCTCCCCAGTGTTCTTCAGTTCTTTTGCCACTCCCATCTAAAATTTATCACTTTCTCTAGGAGTAAAATACGGTCTCTGTAAATGAACAATTGATGAAAGAAAACAGTGTCAACACAAATCCTTTATAACAATGTTTTAATTACTGGCCATACATTTCAGCACTTTTAAACTACCACTGAAGTATTATAGTGCCTTAAGTGAGGGAGGATAATGCAAGTTACTTAAATAAATTATACTTGCCATGCAGAATATGTGAAATTTTTACTAATATAACACAAATTAAATTATAAAAGTCAATAAGAAATCATGCCAAGTTTGCAGAAGTTTTGCATTAAATAAGCTTTCCTTTAATTCTCATCTTCAGAATTAAAAGTGTATCAACAGGTTCTCATTGTAACTACAAAGAGAAAGATACCATCTCTCTGTCTATTTATGCTGAAATTGGCAAACCACAAAGAATCACTTATCCACAACAGCCACATATAGGTTGTGTCTTTTGGATAAGAGAAATTCACACATAACACCCTGAGTCTATTATAATAAACTCACTTTTCTCTAGCTACTCTTTCCCTCTAGTTACCACAGAGCTTGTTGAAAGAATTGTGTATACTCTCTCCTAGTTTCTAATTCTTCATCTCTCATCGACAACTGAACTTGGTGTGCTTCTGTGTCCATCGTAACACACATCACTAAGGTTAAATGTGAACTTGCAATACCCAAATCAAGTAAATATTTCTCAGTTCTTATCTTACCAGATTTGCCTATCTGTTGGCATGATTCCCATACCATTTTTCAGAAACATAAATTGTTAACTACTTCCTTCAAACTCAGAAGATATAAGTGCAAACTTCAAAAAACACCATTTATCATAAAAACCTATGTTCCAGTATTTCAGATCATGATTGCATCACACCCCATCTTCTGAATATTCTACATTACTTAAGTTGCTCATCCAGAAACTACTGTTCCTATTTAGGGAAAGAGAGGTTGGCTCTGAACCCATGGCTGAGAGAGATTTATAACCTGATGAAACTTCAGATCAGCTGTGTGATATTTGATAAACGACTCAACATCTATTAATCTATTTCATCTTGTGAAAATGAAAATATTAATACCAACAAACAACTAAAATGTGATGGGAGTTGTCCTTGTGTTTAGCAGCATTGCTAAGTGCTCTACCTGTATTGACTCTTTCAATTCTCAAAACAAATTTATAAGAAGTATGTCATTATAATCTTCCTTTCTGATATTTAGAAAGGGAAGTTTCACAATTTTGAAGGACTCCCCTTAGGTCACAGAGATAGTGAGTGGGGCAACTAAGATCCAGCCTTTGTCCATTTACTCAAAAAATACCAAACTCACAACATTGTTATGGTATAAAAATATCTATTACTATGTCCAGCATATAATTATTACTCATTAGGTGACATCTGCAATCAAAAAATATTGAAATTGTTTAATAATATTTCAAAATGTAAACATTTCTGAATATATCCTTTTTATCTTTTCAAGATTATTGGCAAAAATATGTACTAGCCAAGAATAAAAATTAAGAACAAATTTCTTTTGTTTTATTTTGCTTAAAAAAGGCATCTAGCACAGAGAATATGGGAATATTCACAAATGGATTAAAATGCACAGACAAAAAAACCAAAAGTGAAATGAAAGAAAAGTGGCGTCCAGGAGGATAAGAAAACTCAAAGAATATCCCAATGTGACTGTGTCTGAAATAGCTTCAAAAGTTTCAGTCAGCTTGAATACACAGGCCAGCTAGAGGTGAACTGGTGCTCTGGAATAATTATTTCCATTCCTACCTTTTTGACATATAAACCAAAATAGTGCCAGTATTCCTCTTTGTCTTATGAGATGAATGTCATTTGTTAGTCCTCTTATATTTTTGTAGAAATTGTATTTTAAAAAGTAAAGTAAGCCTATTTGTAGAACAAACACAAAGGAAATAAATTCCTTTATAATAAATTATTGTCACATTAAACATGCATTCTGCTTAATTATAAAATACTTTCAGATAAGCACAATATCTTTTCCAGTTCACAGTATTTAATTTTCTTAAATCTTCCTACACAAGTCATATAGATTTTTATCTCAGAAAGCACATGAAAAAATAACAAAATTTACTATTAGATCCTGTGGATAAGTGAAAGAATGCTATTGTCCAGGGTGGGCTAAATGAAGTGAACACACTTGAAATTTTGATAATTAATTGAAAACATGTTAAATGATGTCATTAGTGATTATGTGAACAAAAGCAAATAAAAAAATTGAGTAGAATCTGCAAAATTTTGTGTATTTATTATTACATAAATCTTGTGAAGTAGTAGCTATTGTTAAAAATTAGTGTTCAGACACTGACTTGCCTTGCTTGTTGTCACCATTAAGAATTTTCAGTTTATCTCTAGAGCTTTTTTTTTTTTTTTTTCCTATCCTGTGTACTCTCCCTAGAATTTGGACCCAGAGTTCCTTCTATATGGATTCATATATTTGTTTCTGGCCTTCCCACTATTTAGGAAGAAAAACTTTGCCCTCTTTCGCTCTGAGGAAAAATAATAATGCATATCTTCTCACAGCTTTACATATCAGCACAAATACAAAAATATGAGACCCTATATTTTCCCTTATATAAGAAAAAGTGAAAGTAAATTGAGAAGTAAAAATTAAATTTAGACATTAAAAATCAAGTGCATCATAACTTAAGAAAACAAATTTGCATATATACAAGACTAATAACAAGGATAATGTAACTATAGATAATCTGAAGATTAGTGAATAAAAATAATATATGAACAATCCTGAGAAAATAGTGATTTCTCTACCCATAAATAAACTGTACATATATATGTGTGTGTGTGTGTGTGTGTTTGTATATGGCTAGAAAATCACTATTATATATGCATGTATAAATATATCTATATGTATATAAATAATTTTGTAGTCATATATAATAGCCATATGTAAAGCATAAACCCTATAAGAAAAGAAACATTATAAAAAAGAAGGAACAATATTTACAAAGCATAAATGTTTCAATTATTCTTTCAAAACCTAAGAAAAATGTAATATGAACTGCATCTTATATTTGAAGTAATTTTTCAAATCATTAAGCATTTTCTCATAAAATATTTTATGTTTGCATAATAATCAGTTATAATCAATTACAAAGAAGGATTTGCAAGTTTAAAAGTATTTAAGTGATTTCCAACCACACAGAGGTATATTAATCCACCCAAACATGAACTTCAAAATTATTCCAAGAAAAGTGTAATTTTCAAAACTATATAATGCTACAAAAAAGAAAGATTATCAAAAATAATCAACAATATTTACAAAGACTAAAGGTTTTAATTGCTTTTTCAAAACCTGAGAGAAACGTAATTCTCATAATAGAAATTTTTTAAAGAATATTAGAAAGATGGAAAGCTACCAAATTCATTTAGTGAAGCCAACATAACATTAACAAGCATTCTTGAGAAACGAGTGAAATAAAGGAACTTGTGGACTCTTTCCGTTTAGGACCTCTGAGAAGAAGATTCAGTGAGTGCAAGGAATTAATTCAGAAAATACATGTGGAAGGTTGGGAAGAGCGAACAAGAAGAGTCAGGGAACCCCTTCAGACTAGGAAGCTAGTAGTATACCAATGGAAGGAGAAGGGGAAGGGAGAAAAAGATTGAGGAGAAAGATCCTGAGAGAGGTGTGAGCCTGAGTCTTGTCCAGCTTCATGGGAAGTCTCAACATGTAACGTGACTGAAGAAGAGTCTGAGATTGGGTAGATATGGCCAGGCTGTAGGAATGCTAACCGCCTTAGACTTTGGCTGGAGCTGCCAAGGAAGAATGTGCTCTGAGCTTGAATGCTGCAGAGAGAAACAAAGGCACTGCTGCTACAGGGAGGCGACTGTACACTTTACATATAAATACTCTCTTGATAAAACTGCCACACATGCCATGTACCATGTAACTGTCCCACAGATCTATATTACTAATTAAATATAGATCCCACATTTCTAAATGTAACAGCAGAACATTTTACTAGTATTGTAATAAAAGAGTAATATATTATAATTTATGCTATACATGTTATTTTATATTATAAATAACCATTATATTTTACTACTAGTATTAGTAAGAGTTTATATTATAAATAAGAAATTATATATATATGCATTTACCTATTATATAATTTTTTAATGTAGAAATGCAAACCAGTCAGGAAAATATAATTTTCATGTTTGGTTAGTTGCTTTAAAAATTCAAAGATTCAAATTTTATACTTAACACAACTAATTATATCCATTTATATAAAAAGTTAAATGTAAAATAAAAGAATTAAAAGAAAGTACAGACCAGTGTCTAATATAGACAAAAGTCTTCTTAAAAAAATTGTAAATACTGGTAAGTTTGACATTTAAAAGTAAATTTATAAAAAATAACAAAATAAATTATGAAGTCAAATACATTTTGGCAAATATATTGAGAAAAAATTACAAAAAAGTGGCTAAGAGCTATAATTTATGAATAGCCATTATACATTAAAAAATTATATAAACTTCTCAACTAAACAATTGCCAAAATTTTTTTTAAGTTTAATCCTTGATGTTGTGATGCTGTAGATGAGCAGATACTACATACATTAGTGAATGCACATATATATCTCTATATATTTTTATATGTATTATATATGTATTTCAGAGCATTTCTGGATTGCCATTTTGCAATATATATACTGAAAGATTATATTTATTATTTCCTTTAGAGTGATTTTTCTCCTAAAACCTTTTGAAAAATTTAAAGATACATGGAACATTATATAAGATACATAATATAATATTTATTGATATGCCCTTATTTTAAAAGTTTTAAAACAACCTGAGTCCTCCGCAGTTGGAAATCACTTAAATAAATACTTTTAAATTAGAAATCACTTTTTGTAATTGATTATGGCTGCTTATTATGCACACATAAACTATGTTATGAGAAAATGCTTAATGAAGTGAAAAATTATTACAATGTATGACAGAAAGAGTTTTAAAATACAATTGTACATCACTTAACAACAGGTATATCTTATGAGATGTGTTTTTAGGTCATTTTGCTGTGCAAACATCATAAAGTGTACTTACAGGAATCTAGATGGTAGAACCTGCTCCACACATAGGCTGTATGGTGTAGCCTGTTGCTCCCAGGCTACAAACCTGTACAGCACATTACTGTACTGAATACTGTAGGCAATTGAAAAACAATGATAATGATTTATGTATCTAAACATGTCTAAATATAAGAATAGTACAGTAAGAATACCATATAAAAGACTAAAAATGGTACCCCTGAGTAGGGCACATACCATAAGGGGAGCCTCAGGGACTGAAAGTTGCTCTGGGAGAGTCAGTGAGTGAGTGGTAAGTCAAGGTGCAGGCTAGGACATCACTGTACATTTAGATTACACTAAAAAGTATTTTTTCTTTCCTCAATAACAAATTAATTTTAGCTTTCTGTCACATTTTTCATTTAAAACCTTAAGAAAAAAAAAGACGCGATCTCTTTGTATTGTTCAGGTTAGAGTGCAGTGGCACAAACTCCTGGGCTGAAGCATCCCCACCCAAAAGAGCCTCCCCAATAGCTGGGAATACAGGCATGAACCACCATGCCTGGCTTCCCTCACACACTTTTTAATCTTTTTGACTCTTTTGTAATAACACAGGTTAAAATAAACATTGTCCATCTGTACAAAAAATATTTTCTTTCTTTTTATTTTTATTCATAGGCTTATTTTTTATATTTATTTATTTATTTATTTTTTACTTTTTAAACTTTTTTGTTAAAAAATTAAGATGCAAACACACACTTGAGCCTAGGCCTACACAGGATCAGGATGATAGATATCATTGTCTTCCATCTTCACGCGCTGTTCCACTGGAAGACGGTCAGGGGCAATAACACATATGGAACTGTCATCTTCTATGATAATAATGTCTTCTGGAACACCTCTTGGAGGTCCCGCCTGTAGCTAAGCTACAGTTAACTTTTTTTGTTGTTAATAAGCAGAATGAGTATACTCTAAAATTGATTAAAAATAGAGTACAGTAAACACATAAACCACTAGCATAATTGTTTATTATCATTATCATGTATTATTTACTATATATAATTGTATGTGCCAGACTTTTATTCAACTGGCAGTACAGTAGGTTTGTTTGCACCAGCATCAGCACAAACACATTAGTAATGCATTGCTTTATGCTGTTATGATGGCTAAAATGTCACTAGGTGACAGGAATTTTTCTGCTCCAACATTACACGTTGGGCCCAGTTGAAGCATGTGTGACTGAATTATATTCCAAAATAATTGTTCTAAGCATCAACTAAAAGCAAAATATCAATTACGGAGTTAATTGTACATGAACAGGAATAGAATTGTACAAAACACACAACAGAAAATAAGTTTGATACTGAAACAATAGACATATACCTTTAAAATGTTTTCAATAAAATCTATTAGTGCAATAGCATGAAAGGACTAATGTTAATAATACTATGATCTTATTAATTTTCCATTGTGAAATAAAACAAAGTTTTTATAAATTTTAGGCTGTTTTATAGGGAGAGAGGCTCCCAAAACTTTTATTATCTGAGTCATACACTCAAGATCCATGGTGAAATAAAAATTTTAATATTTGTAAGCAGAAAAAACAGAACTAGAGTGTGAGAGTTGGAAATAACCAGTTGGATGCTATTTGGGGGCTAGAAGTTCTGAAAAGTAGGGAATCAAAAAATAGATGAGATTTAGTTATGAGACGAGGATTCCTGAACCAAGCACAATGGGCATTGTCTCACCATCTTGGAGACCTCAGTGGAAATCCAGGGGCTTCTACTTGGGCTCAGTGTATGGTTTTCAGATGGCCTAGAGAAACAAACAGAGCAAGAGGAAAGGAAAAGAAGGAAAGAGACGAAAGAAAGAAAGTGGCTACTGAAGAACAAATGTTATTCTCAATTATTATAGAAGACAACACAAAACACAGAAATGGGTTGTTGGTACTTAACATTGATCATAGTGCGTGCTTCCTGTCATCACACTGAAATTCCATCACCTGCATTTTCTCTCTAGTCCTTTCTCTTTATAAAGAAGATTTAGGTGATGGAATGCTGTCAATTCACCTGTCAAATAGTCTCCATGCTATTTCAGCTCTATCAGGACAAATACTGTTCTTTCATTCAGGCCATATGGAAACCATTGTATTTTTTTTTTTTTTTTCTTATTTCAGCCTGTTTAGATTTCATCAGGAAAGATTTTTTTTCCTATTTTCCTTAATATTTTTCTGTCCACACAATTGCTACTAAATCTGAAATGCTGGCTATCTTCTACCCCAACTGATTCATTTTCTGTTTGCAGGAAAACCTCTTATGGACCTTTCATGTGGGTGTGAAAGAGCAGTAACCTCAGTGGATATACACACAGAAAATTCATTTTAAAATATTTATTTTTATGAATTTTCATTTTCATAAAAATTCCTCATAGTATCCCCACAGCCAATTTTTCCCAGAGTAGAAAATCATATCAGGAAGCCCCTGAAAATATCAATAAAATACCAACCTTTGGATAATCTAAACGAAAATCATGTCAAGGACTGGATTTGCAGTTTGGGTCCTCCTTATCACTTCAGGAAACATCACTGATGAGAGTTTAATCCCAAGTAAGAGAGAAAACAAAACAAAAACACCTTGAACCAGGCAGGGCAGGAAGAATATCGGGAATCTTAGGGGCTCTTCTCATTAGTGCATGGAGATAGGCAAGTATGGCATCTGGCTGAGTCTTTTGGAACTGGAAGAATGAAAAGTGGTGGAAAAGACCTTCTTAATGCAGGATTCTAATCTAAGACATACAGAGTTAATGAAATTCCCATTTATTGTATTCTCAGTGTATTGATAATACTTACATTGTTACTTATCCTTGAGATCTAAGCAGCAAAATGGGCTAAGAGTCATCCCTATCTTTGAGCTAGTCAATACTATACTCCAGATAAATGTTACTTATGTTTCTACAAATATGTAGCTCAACATTAGAAAGGATTATTCTGGCTATGAAGCACCTACAGATGCACTAGGCTGAGTTTTTGTACTCCCTCTCCTCTCCCTTTTCCCTTTTCGTCCTTCAGTTCTCTTATTCTACCCTTACTTTCAAAGGACTTTGGGCTCTACAATACAAAATCTATTTATATTTTAAGAAATAACCATGAAGCAATATAAAGGGCAAAGTTGGTAAGAAAAATACATCCTCTGACTTCTGTTTAACAACAACAACAACAAAACAAAAGCAAAGCCCTCAAAATGTAATTTGGGGGCACTTGCAAAGGCTTGTTCAGAAAGAACATTAGACAGGATTTTCGTTAGACCTGCCCTTATATATTAGAATTATATACAGTTGTTGTTACATTAATCAAAACAGTGGATGAACAAGCTGTCTAGAACTAGAAGTTACTAACATATCCTATTCTAAAAAAAAAAAAAAAAAAAAAAAAAAAAAAAAAAAAAAAAAAAAAAAAAAAAAAAAAGAAAAGAAAAGAAAAAGGAAAAAAACCCAGCTTGAATGTATATGTAACAAATATTGCTCACAAAAGAAGCAACCACACTCTCTCCAAAATACAAAGAAGTCTCACATACACCAACCTGCCAGGGGAAGATATTTGGCTTGCAAAACAATCAGTTTTATCCCCAGAAAATAGGTCTAATTTACTGACAGCTATAAACTGAATAGTAAATTGACTCTTTATTATACCATCTCTCCTAGTATTACACCATGAGCCCGGTTCAAGAATCATTGTCCAGCTGCTCCATGAAAGCCTGCATAAAGATACATGGACCCTGAAAATAATCTATTTCCCAGTTCTTTGTGGCCCTGGAAAGGCACAGAATTTATGGGACTTGTTAGAGAAGCCAGGCTAATAAAAACAGAAAGATACCCGAGTGTTCTTGGCAGTACCTTGTTCCTATAGACGTAAAAGTGTTCAAGCTTCTCTGTCCAAGATAATGTTCTTGCCATCCAGTGAATGAAATCATAGGAGATGCTAGCCAATAATGTTCAACAATGCATTCTATTTATTGTACCTAGTAATAATTAAATCTGTGCAATGAAAAATGGCATTTTGTTTAAAACAGGTCCTATTCCCTTATTATCGTTTCTTTTGCCCTAAAAACGCAATTATCTTATCTATAGCACTGACAGTCGTAAAGATTCTCTGAGGAACACAGTGATAAGTATGGCATAGAAGGGTTGATAAAACGTTAGTAATAAAATGATGTTTTTCACTCTTTTTAAACCTTTTGTCATTCTCTTTTCTAGAGCCAAATCTTCTATTAAACAAGGAAAGAAACTGATATAAAGAGGTAATTGCTTTTTATGATTGTTTTTGAAGAATCAGGGAATTTAGACAATCAAAAATATCAGACGTATTCATGTGTTCAATGACCAAAATTTATTTGAAAAAGAATAATATGGGTAATGGTAGGCAGGGCTGTTATGATTCTCTGTATACTTATTACTTCTTCCTGCATATTTCATTTAAAACAGTGTAATTTTGTAAGACATAAGTGGAGTGAGGTATTGAAAGCAGTGGATATGAGGAAAACCTTATGTTTCTGAAAAATGGTATACTCAGACCATACTTAAATACCATGCACAAAGAATCATCTTTATATTTACCAGTATAGAATGGAAAGAAAGAAATCAAAGTAACACACGGACTGGACTTGAGAAGAAAAAGCAGTAAAGTCAAGTAATTGTTCTGATTTTTTTTTTGAGAGCTGTTCTGTCTGATATAGCAACCACAGACATGTACAAGTATTTAAATTTAAGTTTAAGTTTAAATTAATTTTAAGTAAATAACATTAAAAATACAATGTCTCAGTGTCACTTGCCACATTTCAAGAACTCAGTAGCTGCAAGTGGCTAATGATTACAGAATTGGGTCAAAAAACATATAGAACATTTCCATTAAAGTAGAAATTGCGATTGGGCAGTGTTATTCCAGAGAACACTCATTATCATCTCTACAGACCTTCCATATTCCTGGAGTGTTTTCTGTAGTCTATGGAAAGCACAAAGAAGTAACAAAAGAGAAGCAAAACATTTACTGTATAACATTTATTGTACTTATCTTGACCCTGCAAGAAATTAGAATGACTCTTATTTAAACAAACATATGAGTAAATAGATTCTCAATATTGTTGTGATAGCTAATGGTCAAGCCCATTTTAGTTGTAACACAGTGTGGAACCTATCAATCAAGAAGTATGTATTTTGGGGTGCTATTATCCACCAAGCACTGTTCTACACACATGGAATATAAGAGCAAACAGAAAAGAAATCTTTGCATTCAAAGATCAGCATTCAGATTTTGCTTTAGTACCTTCTATAATTATCTGGCACTGCCCTGAAACTTTACTGGGTATTAAGAGTCCTACAACCCTTTCCAGATATTATTTGCACTCAATAAAACTAGTTATAAGCTATTAGTAAATGGGGATTTAAATGATATCTGGTTTTAGTAGAGTCTTTTTTCTCAACATGTATTTGCTATCTTTATTTCTTTTACTTTTAAAATTGCCTAGTTTTTTTTTTTGTTTTTTTTTTTTTTTTAGTTTACTGTCTGTGCAGGCTGTCTCAGAGGCAAGAGATATAACTAATATGCCAGATCTTAAATATGAACATCTTTCTATAGTAAATACTGAATAATAATGGCAAGTCTGATAAATCTGACAGAAATATAAAAACACATTAAAAGACTGATGTTTGTTTTCAGTAACATTTTCAAAATTCTAAATTGATCAAATTATTGTAAAAAACTTCCCTTTATTATCTCTATTGATTAAAAAATAAATGTACAACCCTGTTTTTCAAAAAGACCTACTGCCAATTTTTCTCTAAGTCTGTTTTGCTCTAACCTTATTTCATCATTAATTCCATTTCCTGCCACGGCCTTTACGTTTCTAACCCTATTCTTCACAAGAAATGAATTTGAACAAGAAAACTTATTTTGGAAGAAAAAATGTCAACAAAAGCTGTTAACCATAAATATTCTTACACTGTCATACCCCTATAATTTATACTGAAATCACAGAACTCGAATTATGTGTGCAATTGTGTACTAGGCACAATTTCTTCCCATGTACACACATATACACATACCTAAGTGCAAAGTTTAAATACATATATATTTTATTATACTTTAAGTTCTGGGATACATGTGCAGGACGTGCAGTTTTGTTACATAGGCATACACGTGCCATGGTGGTTTGCTGCACTCATCAACCCACAATCTACAGTACGTGTTTCTCCTAATGCTACTCTTCCCCTAGCCCTCCACCCCCGCACAGGCTCCAGTGTGTGTTGTTCCCCTCCCTGTGTTCATGTGTTTTCATTGTTCAACGCCTACTTATACGTGAGAGCATGTGATGTTTGGTTTTCTCTTCCTGTGTTAGTTTGCTGAGAATGATGGTTTACAGATTCATCCATCTCCCTGCAGAGGACATGAACTCATCTTTGTTGTTGTTGCTGTTGTTGTTTTGTTTTGTTTTGTTTTTTGAGACGGAGTCTCACTCAGTCACCAGACTAGAGTGCAGTCGCATGATCTCGGCTCACTGCAACCTACAACTCCCTGGTTCAAGTGATTCTCCTGCCTCAGCCTCCTGAGTAGCTAGGATTACAGGCACGTGCCACCACACCCAAGTAATTTTTGTATTTTTAGTAGAGACGGGGTTTCACCATGTTGGCCAGATGGTCTTAATCTCCTGACCTCATGATCTGCCTGCCTCAGCCTCCCAAAGTGCTGGGATTACAGGCATGAGTCACTGCACCCGACTGACCTCATCCTTTTTTATGGCTGCATAGTATTCCATGATCTATATGTGCCATATTTTCTTTATCCAGTCTATCACTGATGGGCATTTGGGTTGGTTCCAAGTCTTTGCTATTGTGAATAGTGCTGCAATAAACGTGTGTGTGCTTGTGTCTTTATAGTAGAATGATTTACAATCCTTCGGGTATATACCCAGTAATGGAATTGCTAGGTCAATAGGCATAGGCAAAGACATCATGACTAAAACACCAAAAGCAATGGCAACAAAAGCCAAAATTGACAAATGGGATCAAATTAAACTAAAGAGCTTCTGCACAGCAAAAGAAACTATCATCAGAGTGAACAGGCAACCTACAGAATAGGAGAAAAATTTTGCAATTTATCCATCTGACAAAGGGCTAATATCCAGAATCTCCAAGGAACTTAAACAAATTTACAAGAAAAAAGCAAACAACCCCATCAAAAAGTGGGCAATGTATATGAACAGACACTTCTTAAAAGAAGACATTTATGCTGCCAAAAATCATTAAAAAAGAGCTCATCATCACTGGTCATTAGAGGAAAGCAAATCAAAACCACAATGAGATACCGTCTCAGGCTAGTTAGAAAGGTGATCAATAAAATGTCAGGAAACAACAGATCCTGGAGAGAATGTGGAGAAATAGGAATGCTTTTACACTGTTGATGGGAGTTTAAATTAGTTCAGTCATTGTAGAAGTCAGTGTGGCGACTCCTCAAGGATCTAGAACCAGTTTAAACATGTTTTAAAGTGAGGGCTTAAGTTATTATAAGTCTGGTTATTCTAAATGAATAGCAAGACTCTGTCTTTATCCCATTCACTAAAATATTACAGCAGAGTATCAAAACCTATCCAACCACTGTGCAAAGATGAGAAGTAAAGTAGACGAAATTTATTGATGGATTTTTACAGTATGTTAAAATTGTATTCAAACATTAGGTAAATATTCACTTAAATTTTAAACTGTTAAAACAAAATGTGGAAACCACAGACTTTCTTCTTGCAGGATGTCACTAATTTTGAGTGTGCACTTTTACTTTCAGAAAAGGGTGATGGGCAGGAATTCAATGAGTGTTAACGCCAGTTTTAGGTGAAATTTAGGATATGTGTTAACGTACTAGTTCCACAAAGATTTAGTGAGTGCTCACATGTGTCAGGCCCTTTACCAAGCATTGACAGAGGTGAGAAGAATAACACACTCATCCTCACACTCTAGCTAGTGAGTAAAAGATGCCCAAATAACTATCTGTAAGCCAGGGTGATAATTCCCACAAAGAAAATATTCATGAACTAGAGTTGGGACCCAAAAGAGAGAGTGATGCATTACAGAATATTTCATATTCATTTTAGACTAATGATTATATTAATGTAAAATGACACTTAATGAACACAGTTGCAAACAATCTATAATAGGTATTATAAATATGTATTAATACTCTCGTTATTGTCATGTCCAAAATGACATTTTTTTAAATGAAGCCCTGTAAATGTAAACCTTGAATAAGAATAAACTTTCACATTTTGCAGAAAATACAGGTATTTACTTATGAGGCGTCACACTTTAGAAACAGTGTTTTAGACATAACAAAACATGTATTTTGGCAAAAAAAAAAAAAGGCTGGGGTATATATTTTTTGTACTTGAGAAATCTTCTGGAAAATGGAGGGATTTCTATATCTTAGGTGTTCTAGGAGAGAAATGGATGTATAAGTTAGTTCAACATGAGTTTTGGATTCTTTTCCAGTCCCCAAGGCCTAAAGAATGAACATTTCCTTAATGCAATTCCTTTCTAGCATTGTGTAGTAAGAACTAAGCCATATTCCAAGGGTGAAGCAAATGTAGGAACCCAGTGATCTAGCTCATAACAATCCCCTTTGAAGGAGTAAGTCATCATTTTTCTATTACAGAACCAACGACCCAGAGAGTGAGATAAAATCACCACACTCAGGTTAACAACCTCTTCTCTGTAAAGTTCTTCTTTGGCTTTCAGAACAAGTCAGTTGTAGATTTGTCTAAGCATTCAATGTTCCAAACATGTCTCAACTGGAGCTCTCAGAAAATGAGTTACCAACATAATACTAAGGTTGGGATTGCTTGGTTTGTACATGAATCCTGTCCTATTACCACTTCAAAGTCCAATGACATTTTGGTACTCAAAAAAAAAAAAAAAAAATAGGGATAGCTATCTATCTATGTATCTAGATAGATAGATGTTAAATGGACTGAATAAATACTGGCCATACAAACTTACCTGAAGATTAATTAGCTAGGTAAGACAATATTCCATCCATTAAACTAACTCATTTATACAAATGATAAAATATGTAGTAATGTTATATTTCTTGTAATTTCTAATTACTACAGTATTTTGAAAATATATTCAAATGCTACATGATTAGTTTCTCTCTTTCGAAACACGTATTTCAGGCAGATGAAATTAATTAACAGCATCAATCTGGTCCAAGGGTCCAAATTCCTCATTTATTACTGGAGTTGGTGGTTTGTGGAATGAAGTGTGTGTGTTTGTGCATGTATGCATGCCTTATTGAGGCACTCATTTTGTAACCACAAACTTACTCACCCAGAATCAAAGAGCGAGATTTCAAATACAGTAATTTATTTTACATAGCCCATTAATTACATTAGTTTTCTGCATATATCCAGATGTGCACATAAACATTCACTGGAGAATATGCAATCTTTCTGCTCTAAAATAGTTCACAGCACAGCAAACACAGGCATCCATTTTCCCGAGGGATAGGTCTCATAACATCAATTTAAATAGACATAGGCTGAAATTTTAAGTTTGTTTTAGAACTTGAGCTTTCACAGTCTTAGCCTTACACTGGACCTTAGTTCATTCTTCCTGGGGAGTTTTTAATGGCATCTCAATCTCCTAAACAGTGTGCAGTACATTCTGCTTTTTACATTACCATTCTTAATGTGTCCTTGAAATACCTGGGGTACTGGGGATTGTTCAGCCACAATGCACAAGTCTTGTGTTATGTAGCTGGAAGAATACTTAGAAGCACTAGTAAAAAAATGACTATAAATAGTTTTTAACAATTTATTTAAAAATTTTAAAAAATATATTTGAAATGTTCTGACATCACTATTCAAATACCTGTATCTTCTATGCAATTAGATTTTTAAAATCTTTTAAGATTCTTCTTGACACATGATTTCATCCTCTCTAAGAGGCATAGAAAAAAAATCTTGTATAGCAGGAGCAATTATGACTTTTAGAAGGTGTTATTCTTTGAGTCTTGGTAGTCTCTCCTTGTGTAAGACTCATTATTGACGATTTCCTTTCAGTTCCAAAGAATGACAGCTGACAAAGGTTCTCATAAATCTAGCATCTGCTCTTCAATTTGTCCTTGTAGGTATAATATTTCCTCAATGGACATATCATGCTTCTTATTTGGAGGAATATACTTATTAAATACAAAATCTGTTCAAATTTTTCATAAGAACTGATTTTTAAAACACCGAAGACTGTATAGTCGTGTCATTTGGTCTTTAGCTGAATGCTATTAGCTTTACTACCAACACACATAAATAAATAGGAGAGAAAATTTTGGCTGAATATGAAACTTGAAATTTACGCATTTTTATGGATTTTATGAAATGTTGCGAATTTTATGGATTTATGATCTTTTGGGGATTACAGTTCACTAACTAATGATAAAATGCAGCTTCTTAGAACAGGAAGGAAAGAGAGACTTATTTAAAAGATTCTCACAAACTTTCCTGGGCATGAGATGACTTTCATGAACAATAATATGACAAGTTAAGTGCAAATGAATCAGAACATATGGATTAAATTTCTCTTGAAATATACATGGTTTTGTAAATCATGAGCACAAAAAAAGGAATGGGAAAATGCAGTTTCAACTTTGCCAAACCCAAGACATTTGAACAATTCTTCAAGAAAGTGTTCCAGACCATATTTTCCCATTTTAAATCCACCTAATATAAGAAGAAATACTTTGAACTTATATAGCCAGTTCTTTCTCAGTAACTCAAAGTTCTTTTGGAATTTCCTCATGTCTTCCTCATACTAGCCTTGCAAACAAATTTTAGACATAATATTGCTATTCTACACATGTGTGATAATGGGAAAAGTTTAAAAATTATGTGCTTTGTAAACAAGGAAGACCCAGGTGTTACAACTTACATTAAATGAAAGCCAATGTATTAGATTTCCCCCCAAACTCTATGAATATACTACTCTCAGCAACATTATAAAAATAAATGTAGAATCCTAGTATGAATTGATGATAGAAGTATGTATTCTCAGGCAAGACAATTTTCCATAAATACATTATACCCAATATCAATCAAAAACGATTTGATTATCTTCCAATTTATTTTTACAATTATTTTACTGTACAAAGAAGATGATTTCCTTTAAAAATAAATCAGATAGAGTGGAAGTGATGGCTCAGACTTTGTAATTCTGGCACGTTGAGAGGCCAACCTGGGAGTATAGGCTGAGGTCAAGAGTTTGAGACCAGCCTGGGCAACATAGTAAGATCCCTGTCTCGACAAAATAAAAATCAGAAAATTAACCAGGCGTGGTGACATATACCTGTAGTCTCAGCTGGGGAATGCTGAAGCAGGATGTTTTCTTGAGTCCAGATGGTTGAGGCTACAGTGAGCCATGAATGTACCACTGCACTCTAGCCTGGGACACAGCGTAAGGCACTGTCTCTGAATTTCTTTTTGAAATCAGAAATGAGAGATACACCTTAAGGGGATGAAAACCAAAAATAACATCTATTGCTAACATTTTAGGGTATATTTTCTACATTTCTCCTTGAGTGTAACTACATGCATATACTATTTATAATATACATACCGTAGTATAAATTTTATGTTTTTTATTCTAATGGATTTTAGACATATATAGTATATATGTACATTATATGCATATATTTTATACATTTTTATAATTGCTATTAAAATTAGACTATACTGTACACATTATTTTTCAATCTAAATGTCTCCATTAATTTATTATTTTATTTTAATGTATCTATATATCAATATCATTGATATAATATTTTCTAAGTCACACTGGTTATATGCACTTATAGGATGAATGTTTTTCATATATATATTTTAAATTTTTAGTATTAATTTTCTAGAGATAGGGTCTCGCTCTGTTGCCCAGGCTGGAATGCAGAAGTGTGAACATAGCTCACTTCAGCCTTCAATTCCTGAGCTCAAAGCATCCTCCCACTCCCAGCCTCTCAAGTATCAGGTGTGTGTTATCATTCCTCATGCCTGACTAATATTTTCTTCTTCTTCTTTTTGTTTAGTGTTTTTTTGTTTTTGTTTTTGTTTTTTTTTTTTTGTAGAGGTGAGGTCCTGCTATGTTACCCATCCTGGTCTCAAACTCCTGAATTCAAGTCATCTTCCCACCTCAGTTTCCACCTCAGCCTCTGAAAGCTCTGGGATGGCAGGCATGAGCAACAGCTGTGCCCAGCTGATGTTTTCCATATTGTCAAAAAATAGGCAGAGGCAAATTTTTAAGTTATCAATATATGGAGCTCATACACTTCAAAAGGATCACACTGCTCCTGGTCAAACACATTTCAGTTCTATATTCCTGTAGACCTCACAAGGGATCGGAATCTTATGTCTTTGATTCACTGCTAGATGACCTGGGCTTAGCACAGTGCGGTACATAAGAGGGATTCAGTGCAAAAATGAATGAATGCATACTTCTGCCATACCATCCCTTATGTACCCCACTCTCTCTGAATATCACTCTGATCTGCTAGACACTTTTTAGTCTCTACCAGCATGAGGTAGAATGCTACTACTCTTCCTCTTATTTAAGTCTCTATATTCATCCTACTGACAATGTTCGTGGTTTATTTTTGTGGTCAGTTTACTTGATTTTGTTATTGAGATGAACATGCATTTTTTCATTACAGAACCCAACCTAAAAATGGAAACTTTGGGCCGGGCGCGGTGGCTCAAGCCTGTAATCCCAGCACTTTGGGAGGCCGAGACGTGCGGATCGCGAGGTCAGGAGATCAAGACCATCCTGGCTAACACGGTGAAACCCCGTCTATACGAAAAAACAAACAAACAAACAAACTAGCCTGGCGAGGTGGCGGGCGCCTGTAGTCCCAGCTACTCGGAAGGGTGAGGCAGGAGAATGGCGTGAACCCGGGAGGCGGAGCTTGCAGTGAGCCGAGATCCGTCCACTGCACTCCAGCCTGGGCAACAGAGCGAGACTCTGTTTCAAAAAAAAAAAAAAAAAAAAAAGAAAACTTTGTTTGATATATTAAGTCACAGGATCTGTATTAACTTGAAAACTACAGATACAAATTGGCAGAAGCTAGTAAGAGACACAGAGAAATTTCCATAGGGAATCCTTTGCATCTACTCTTCCCCTCCTGATATTGATCTGTCTATCTATCTATCTATCTATCTATCTATCTATCTATCTATCTATCTATCTATCTACTATCTATCTATAATATTAATATTGATTGATACGTAAAATTCATATATGTATATTAATTTTAATCTCTCCCCAACTCCACTACCTCTGGCATCATTTTCACTAAGTGACTAATACTTGAGGTGCTTACTCTATCCTGCTCAGCAGCAGCATCTGAATTTCTTTTCTATCACTCTTTGTCTTATCCAATGACTTTCTTTCTATTCCCTTTTAACTCTACATGAAGCAAAAATAATAGGTTTTCTTTGCCAATAGATTTTAATTAAGTACAGGTTTATAGGCATTACAATTGTTACACATCATGCATTTTCTTTTCTTTTTCTTTTTCTTTTTTTTTTTTTTTTTTTTTTTTTTTTGAGATGGAGTCTGGCTCTTCGCCCAGCTTGGAGTGCAGCGGTGCGATCTTGGCTCCCTGCAAGCTCCGTCTCCCAGGTTCACGCCATTCTCCTGCCTCAGCCTCCCTAGTAGCTGGGACTACAGGTGCCCGCCACTACGCCCGGCTAATTTCTTTTGCATTTTTAGTAGAACGCGGTTTCACTGTGTTAGCCAGGATGGTCTCGATATCCTGACCT
Source organism: Macaca thibetana thibetana (assembly GCF_024542745.1). Taxonomy (NCBI): domain Eukaryota; kingdom Metazoa; phylum Chordata; class Mammalia; order Primates; family Cercopithecidae; genus Macaca; species Macaca thibetana. The sequence continues at coordinate 67,284,632 of NC_065585.1, forward strand.
TGTCATCCGCCCGCCTCGGCCTCCCAAAGTGCTGAGATTGCAGGCGTGAGCCACCGTGCCCGGCCATGAATTTCTTAAAACAAAAGGCATTATTAGAAAATTCAGCCAATCTAATTACCATAATCAATTGTCATATGCCCATTTGCCCAGCACTGTGTCTTGTACTAGTATGTTCAACAAATGATGATTAAATGCCTTCCATGTATTAGGCACCATGATGAATTTAATCCTATGTCATGCACAGAAAGCGGTGTTAAATTTATTGTATTTAGTGAAAAAGAAACAAACAAAAGCTAAAACAAGAGACTATGTGATAGGTGATATGACAAGGAAAACAGAAATTTGTGGGAACAAACACAAAAACCTATAACTCTATTGGACAGAGGGCAAAAAATACTACATAGCAGAGTTAAAGTTAGGAATTATTATTACATAGGGGACAAATTTTAAAAATATTTAGAATGCAGCATCAGTAGGGTTTGGTGAGCAATTGGATACTGATAGGGATGGAAAATGGATTTCATTTTTGATTTCTTGCTTAGATGACAAAGTAGACTTCTGATAAAGGAAGGGATGTGCAAATGCATTGAAGATCCAACCATAGATAAAAATTTGGTTAGATATTGTTCAGAGGAGGAGTGGCATGTATATAGCTGGGATTTTGATATAGGCCAGATCTTGAAGGACACTGAATGTTCTCAAGAAATGTATTCAAATGCTTTAAGGATATTACAATAATCTTTATGATTTTCCTGAATATAAAACATGTATTCTCTAAAATTCAAATAATGCAAAAGAAATATATTTTAAAAAACAATAACTGACTATAAAAGTATTATGAGTAAGTCACGTAGCTTGATGAAAAGTTAGATGAGCTAGATTATTTATGTCTCACGGTTTACATATCACGTATTTTTTTATTTTAAAAACAAGTCAAGCCAGGTGCAATGACTCATGCCTGTAATCCCAATGACTTGGAAGGATGAGACAGAAGAATCATTTGAGGCCAGGAGTTTGAAAGCAACCTAGGTAACATAGTAAGACCCTGTCTCTCCAAAATACGAACAAACAAACAAAGTAGCCAGATACGGTGGTGCATGCTTGTATTCCCAGCAACTCAGGAGGCTGAAGCAGGAGGCTCACTTGAGTCCTGAGTTCAAGGTTGCAGTGAGCTATAATGGTATCTTTACACTCCAACCTGGATGACAGAGACTGTATATCCAAATATTTCTTTTAATGAATCATGATAAATATAATAATTTGTGGCTTACTTTTTTTGTTGTTAACATACCACGAACCTATTTTCACCACAGTTTATATAAATCTATAAGTCTATCTAATACCATATAGCAGTCCATTATATGGGAATAAAACAATGTCCAATAAGATGTTGAACAGATAAATACTAGTGCATCATGTTAAGACTTACAAACAGCAAATTACATGATCACAATTTTGTATTAGAAAGACTCTGCAGGACATTTTAGGAGTCATATAAGAGAAAAAACATACCTCTATTTTATTCTATGTAAGACAAAATGAATTGAAAACATTGCAAATACTAAATAAATTTCACAAAGAATGTCAGTTATAAAGGTACTGGAAGTATCAAATGCATAGAATGGAGAAATTTTATTTAAAGATATTTAGTTTGCAGAATCTCCATAATATATGTGTTTGAAAGAAGCAATAAAAATTGAATTGAGAATTTTACTTGATGGCAATTTTCATTGCTGAGAACTGAAGGAGATCCACCTGTGGGAACTGAGACAAAATCAGTTTTGATTTTGCCTTGGAAGAACTTGTGGGAGATTTTGGAGACTGTGCTTGTAGTTTAGCAGACACTTAGTGACTGAAAGTCTATCAACATGCATCTTGATGCCATTTCTAATGCCTTCTGCAGAGGTGATAATTGTAGTCTATAACAAAGATAAGATTGTTCAGGAATAGGGTGCACAATGAGAAGGGTTGAGAGCAGAATGCTACCCAATAAACCCGAGGACCCAGGGAAGGAGGCATGGAGAAGAGAGAGCCTTCAGAGCATTGTGGCAGAGATGGAGTCAGATGTTACTTTGAGATCAATGATGTGAAGTATCAAATTGTGTTCAACAGTTTTTACAAATAAGATGATATAAAATTACTTTATGGAAAGTATACTAGTTAAGACATGAGATGCTATCCTCTCTGTGAAGGAATGTAAACCTTTATCAGGGAACTGTTGGAAATTGAATTATCAAAACCAGAATTTGTCATGTTTTTCTTACACATGGCCTATTTTATTCTCTTCGTTGATTCTCTGAAATGAATTCAAAGTTCTGGTGGAGGTATCCTTTTTACTGTTAAAATACTTCACTGAGGGATGAAAAACGGAAGCATTGCTTTAAGAAACTCTTCTATAGGAAATAAATTTAGAAATCACAACTGTCCCACATTTTGTTATCAAAGAGAGATTTAAATGAGTTCAGGTTCAACCATACAGTTTTGAAGCAGAAAGCAGCCCAGTTTTTTTTCAGAACAGAAATTGGTCAACTCATGAACTTTGATTAGAGAACTTTCAAATAAAACTGTCTATTTGACTCTAATTTGTCAAATACTCAACTTGCTCTTACTTCCAAAATCTTGAACCCCGATGTTTACACTTAGTGACTGAAAGTCTTCAACATGCATCTCTCTTGATGCCATTTCTCTTGCTTCTGTTCAGATACTTACATGAGATTCCTCTCTGTAAGGTTATCTATAAGTTATTGATAAAACCAGTGTCTTTTTCTTAATTTTATTCTCTATTGATTCTCTGAAATGTTCAAACTTCCGGGTATCCTTTACTACCCTAGATACAAGCATTGCTTTTAAACTCTTCTATAGGATAAATTTAGAAATCACAACGTTGTTATCTGGGTTCACCAACATTCCCGTTTTCAGAACAGAAATTGGAACTCATGAACTGATTAGAGAACTTTAAAAAATTATAATGATGTTATATATGAAATATGTAAGGGTATAACATTGATAATACAGTTAAATTCCACATTAAAAGATATCATTAAATAATGTTTTTTAAAAATAATATGTCTCAAAAACTTGGTATTGTTCTGGAAAATCCTGGGAGTATCCAACTACAAAGTAGCAAAGTCATTTATGATGAATGATTCAGGCTTAAATATAATAAATTCTACTGGAGGATAACAACCTTAATTCACAATACTAATAACTCAATTCAGTAAAATAATTTTAAATATCTCTCTGATTCCCTATTCAAATAAGGAGAAAAGTACAAAACAAAAAGTACGACACATCCAAACTACATTGTAGTCAAAAATGTTCTTTATCATATATTATCATGAAGGTAAAAATTTAATAATAACTTAAAAAGTCTCCTAAATGACTATTTTTTTTTTCACTTGGAAGGGGCTCTATTTTTCTGGTTTAACCTCAATGGTTCTAATTGTACCAGCATCCTTGGTTTGTGCCAGACACGAACAAGTAGCAGGTGCTGGGGATATAGAGGTGACCAAAAAAGTTTCTGGGGAACTTTCAGTCTGCTGAGGGAGATAGTTGTTAGTCAAATTATTACATAAATAAAGATAAATTCACCACTAAATTAAAGTTCCAGTAAGGAAGGGCATGATTCTGTTAGATTTGAAGATGAAAATGTTTCCTGGAGGAAGTGATATTTGAACTGATATCTGAAAGAGGACTGGGACAGATGGGTGTGGACAGTGAGACTGCAAGACAGCACAGATAATTCGAGGAGGTAAGAACACTATGCATGGGTAACAGAGCAGGAGAAAATAGGGTCAGCATAAAGAAAAAGTCTGTTTGCCTGCAATGAAGCTACAATGGATGACTGAGTGAAGCGAGGGTGCTAGAGAGAGGGGTACAAAGTCTTGTTTACCAGACCATCCCAAAGCTTTAAAACTATACTTAGCTCTGAGAGAATGCTCAATTCATGTTTGAGGTAAGAATAAATACATGTTACTTTAAAAATGTTGAAAAGATACCACTTTGGAAATTAAACAAGGGAAGAAACGGTCCCCCATGATTTCCAACAGGATTGGAATTTAAGAAATATTTGAACGTGCAGTAAAAACAGAAAAACAGTGACACATTTAAATCAGGGCAGGCAACAACAAAGGTGCTTGAACACTGTGCCATTACAAAGCACCAAGAAACAGAGAAAATTTACTACCTCTAAATTCACACACACCCCAAGGATTATTGACAATAGCAGTAATTCCAGATTCATATAGCAATGTTGCCAGATTCTAGGATTTGGTATTGTTGATTTAACTCTATAGTGCTTGTTGCTGGCCAGTAATGCAAGCAAATATTGTATTCCTAATTAAACATCTTCATAAAAACAATATTCATGAAAGATTTACTCTAAACTTTCCAAATTACTTTTTCTATTTAGATGCTTTCTCCATTACCATGTGGCAGAGGTTTCTATAACTAGACTTTTTTTTAAAAAAAAACTGGCATTTCTTGTATCTGAAAATCAAATCTTAAGAATGTATAATACTCTGCTACTTATATGAATGCCTTATAAAACTTCTTTTTGGTATGCCATGGCAAGAACTTTGATACTGAGAGTTATTGACCATAAACTTCATCTGTTTACATAGTCTAACAATCAGTGGCAATTTTTGTACTAATTTTTCTTACTGAGAAAAGTAAAATAACATTGTCCTGCATAATTTAAAGACAATATTCCAGTTTAAGAACTGTAGAAAATGTAACATAAAAACTAATAATAACTCCAAAGTGCCAAATGTTATTTTCCATTAATAAATATTTTAATTTTTCAATGCAAAACAGAAATCTTCATTTGTCTTCATAATGATCTGTTTCAAAGGTACTCCTGCTCTTTGATTCTTCTCTAAATCAAATTCTATTATTGCCTATTAAGTTGGTTTTGATATCCATGGTGGAAGAATCATATAGAAAATTTGTGGTGTTTTATTAAATATTTATTTTAAATTTAATTTTTTGAAATCTAATGATGTCCAATTTAGCAATTTCAAATATTGGGAGAACTTTGAAACCTCTATATCTTTTAGTGTTGATTTTTGACATCATCTTTACATGATACTTATAATAACATCAATCATTTTTCTAACTGAAATCCATTTACACAGATATTTTTGGGAATTTTACAAGCCTTCAGATACTTGGATATCTAAAATTCTATAATAAAGTCAAAATTTAAAAATAATTCTCTAGGTCCATCCATGTTGTCACTCTTAAGGCAAGATTTTCTTTTTCTGAAGGCTCAATAATATTCCTTTTTAATGTATAGACTACATTTTCTTCCTCCATTCTTCTGTTGATGGACTGTTAGGTTGTTTCCATATCTTGACTATTGTGAATAATCCCATAATCAACATGGAGTGCAGATACCTTCAAAATTCTGATTTTACTTCTTTTAGGAGGACATTATGCTAATTGTAATAAACCAGTCATAGAAGGACAAATACTGTATGATTCTACTTTCTGAGGTATTAAAGGTGTAACATCGCTGGAATAGGGAGTGAGGTAACTACCAGGATCTGGAGGGAGGGGTAAACATACTGTTCAGTGGATATACAGTTTCAGTTACACAGAATAAAAAAGTTCTAGAGGTCTGCTGTACAACATTGTGCCTATAGTTAACAATATTGTATTGTGCACTTAAAAATTTGTTAAGACAATACATCTCATGTTAAGTGTCCTTAAAGAAAATAACGATACATAGATGTTTTGCAAATGACAATATGCAAATTCATTTAAAAGAGACACTTAAAATACAATGGTTGTATAGAGATAATGGATATATAAAACAAACACCATAATACTGCTTTTTCCCCATTTATTAAATAAATGTTATCATAACCCCACAATAAGGTAGACATGTTTAAATAAAGAGCGAGCAGAAATAATGTCCTGTCTGTTACACAATGGAAAAAAATATATTTTATATTTTCACTTCAATTTATACAACAAATGTGTATTCTTTTACATATGAGAAGTGTTCTTAAAAATCACTCTGTATTAACCCTTTCATTTGATATTAATAATCGTTGTGATAATAATTATAATATTAATTATAATAATTTCACATTGTATTACATATTAACATTAATATAATATAATGTTATCAATAATACTACATTAATTTCAATTGTATTAATTGTTAGGTATATCATTATTTATTATACTAATAATTAAAATTTTAAATAATAGAGGTTTCTTTGTAATTTCATATACTAGCTTATAAACTTCATGAAGTCCAAGACCTTATTTATATTAATTCATCTGAGTAGCTTTGGTTTGTATGAAAGATATGTGCCTGAAGAATTTAGAGAGACAAGAGCTATATTGGGTGTGTGGGGTAGGAGTGACAGGCCAATTTTTTACATTATTTAAAAAAAATAGAGAACACTCATTTTCTGAACATTTTTTACTTGAAGAAATAAGACATTTTAATTCATACACAAATTAGAAGCTACAGAAATGGCTAAATTAGTCACTCTAGTCATGCTCTTCTTTTCCATACTCTTAGATAACAATTCACAGACATACAAACAATAAAAATGTAAACATATATACTTTTATACATAATGTTTAAATTTAAATTCAGAAAACTGGAAAATTATTTATGGTGACCATTTGCCAAAAATCACATGTGTCAAAATAATAATTACATTATCAACTGCTGGTGGTAAAACAATTGAGTAAAAAATGTAAAACTTCAACCTTTTATAAAAGATTTTGATCTAGACTTTCCTTTTTATTATTCAACTATTATTAGGTCGCTAAGAAAATATAAATTGCTTCTTTAAATGGCACTTTTTAATTTAGAAGAGCCAGGTCTCCAGCTATACAGTGGTGAGGATAGTTTGTTCTGAAAAGATTAAGGCTAGACCAAAAGAGAATGGAATTCTATAAGATTCTCAAAGATAAGAACAATCTCAGCCGGGCGCGGTGGCTCAAGCCTGTAATCCCAGCACTTTGGGAGGCCGAGACGGGCGGATAACGAGGTCAGGAGATCGAGACCATCCTGGCTAACACTGTGAAACCCCGTCTCTACTAAGAAATACAAAAAACTAGCTGGGCGAGGTGGCAGGCGCCTGTAGTCCCAGCTACTCGGGAGGCTGAGGCAGGAGAATGGCGTAAACCCGGGAGGCGGAGCTTGCAGTGAGCTGAGATCCGGCCACTGCACTCCAGCCTGGGCGACAGAGCGAGACTCCGCCACAAAAAAAAAAAAAAGAACAATCTGTAGTCTGTAGATCCATTTATTAGAGCTTGGGCAATGAGAAGCACTGTAATTCATGATAAAAGGAGTAGAGGAAATCAAAAAGTGTAATTCTGATCAAATGTAGTTATTTTTAAATCTTTTTCCACAATTCTAAAATAAAGCCTGACAATCTAAGAAATTAAAAAGTCTGGAAACAACATAGGAGCAAAATCAACTTTCCCTCTGTCATCCTTATCCCACTTGCTGTAAAAATACTGATGTGTTTCATCAGAAGGTGCTGCCCCAGACTCTGTTGTGATGTTCTTTATGCTATTGTAGTATTTTCATTTTAAAATGTGAAATATTGATTTCCAACATTTGTTCCCAAGGGTTGCAGATTGGATAGTGTGGACTTCTGTAATACTGTAACAACAAATTTCATCCTCTGATCCTTGATATCCTTAACTTCCACTCATCCACAGCCTTGAGACTTTTCTTTCTTTAGACATCCTACCTTCCACCAAATCTATCCCTTTTTGTAAAAGTTTACCCCCAAATCTAGTGTGTATATATGAGAAGTGTGTAGCTAGGGGTTTTGGGACTTATTTTATATAAAGACATATTTATTTTTCTAGAATGTGTTTCTTAGAATGTATTTTAGATCTTGTAATCAGCAATGTAGTGGGGGAAATGCAGTGTTTCTTATCTGAATAATGGGATTTTCCCCCTTGGTCAACACTGTGTATATATGGGGTTCTCTGATGTAAACTTTTTAAAAAGATGTTGTGAAAACCTGGTATTTTCCTGACATATTCTTCTAAATCCATGAAACTATCACAAAGGTAAATGAAAAAGTTCATTAAGATAACCTTCCAGTGTAGTAGCTCTTCTCATATATCCAGAGGATTCTAATTTTTTAAGTCTACCATAGAATTTGTTTAAGTACAGAAGCGTCTGAAAATGCCAACAGCTGTGAAACTACTTTCTAGCATCTATAATAGGCTGACACTGTAATTTCTTACAAGTATCAATATGGAAGCGGTCCTAAAAATGTTATGGTCTTACTTCCATGTGCTTTCATATATTTAGAAAACTAAGAGTCAAAGAATCAGTCTCTACTTTCCCTTCTTAACTCCTCAAGATTCAGTATAGAATGCTTGCTCTTCTTTCTAATGCCTCAGTGTCCTCATTTTTAATACAGATATAATAATAGTATCTGATGATAGGGTAGTTTGGAAGACCAAACCTTTCAAAGGAGGGTCAGGCATGTAGTAAACATTCAATAATTATTAGCATTTATTACGTTATGGTTGGAGCTTTTATTGCTTCATTGGCTAGTAGAAAAGACTATTATTGGTAGGTGGTGTATAAGAACGTGATAGCAGCAGAAGACAGACAAATTCCTAGGCAGGCAAGGGTGGGTCCCTGGTGAAACCTGACCTTCAAGCCAAAGACAGCCTGAAGCCTGAAAAGCGAGCTGCCTTTTCCGGGTAGAGTCCACCACCAGAGGGAGAACTTCCTCCATGCCTTTTAGCCAATCGAATGGTGCTTTTTCCAGGCCTACCCAGGAACCACACAGCACACATACCCCCATTCTGATCCCATAAAAACCCTGGACTCAGTCTCACAAATGACTACTCGTTTGGGGGCTTCCTCTGACAAAGAGGGTTACCTACTTTGGGTCCACTCTCATCGTGGAGAGCTTTTCTGTCAGTCAATAAAATTCTTCTCCACTTCACTCACTTTCTGGTGTCTGTGTACCTCATTCCTCTTGGTCGCTGGACAATAACCCAACACCCACTGAACGACAGGTGTGAAAAGAGCTGTAACACGCGTTTCTGCTGGCGGAGCAACAGGAGTGAAAAAACCGCTGGGCACCACAGGACCCCGTTTGCAGAGCTGTGGGTGACCGGAACAAACAAGAACCATAACACTTCCTGGGGATTCAGACCTCTAGAATTCCCAAGCAAAAGCTGTAACACCCCTTATGGCTCTGCATTTGCTGGCTTCTCCATGTTTTCGGACGCCATCGCATCCCCCTCGTCCAGATGTCGGCACTCAAGGAAGAAGCCAGCAGCATGGCCGGACCAGCTGCAGGCTGAGGGCAGAGCTGCAATGGGCAGGGAATCCAGGTCAGTAGTGTGAGCTGAGCGCAGCCTGCCGCTGAGTGGGCGGAACGAGCCCACTGGCGATTTTCAGCCGGTGAAGTGGCACCGAAAGAATCCTGTATCAAATGCATCCAAATGGGAGTGGAGGGGGAAGGTGAAATTGATAGTTTTAGTATTTTGAAGGCTTGGGGCGTTCATACTTTCATCTTATGAAGCTTGCAAACCAGCAGATAAGACAGATGTAAAGTAATAATAATGATGTAAGCTGAACGTTCTTGATTTGGTTTGGCTCTGTGTCCCCATCCAAATCTTAAGTCGAATTGTAATCCCCAAATGTCAACGGAGAGACCTGGTGGCACGTGATTGGATCATGGGGCCAGATTTCCCCGTTGCTGTTCTTGTGATAGTATCATCTCACGAGATCTGGTTGTTTGAAAGTATGTGGCGGCCGGGCGCGGTGGCTCACGCCTCTAATCCCAGCACTTTAGGAGGCAGAGGCGGGCGGATCACGAGGTCAGGATATCGAGACCATCCTGGCTAACACAGTGAAACCCTGTCTCTACTGAAAATACAAAAGCATTACCCAGGCGTGGTGGCGGGCGCCTGTAGTCACAGCTACTCCGGAGGCTGAGGCAGGAGAACGGCGTGAACCCAGGAGGCGGAGCTTGCAGTGAGACGAGATCGCGCCACTGCACTCCAGCCTGGGCGACAGAGCAAGACTCCGTCTAAAAAAAAAAAAAAAGTATGTGACGTTTCCCCCTCTTCATTATCTTTCTCTTCTGCTCCATAATGGTCAGACATATTTGCTTGCCCTTTACACACCACCATGATTGTAAGCCTCCTAGCCATGGTTCCTATACAGTCTGTGGAACTGTGAGTCAATTAAACCTCTTTTCTTCACAAATCATGCAATCTCAGGTAGGTCTTTATAGCAGTGTGAGAACAGACTAATACAGTTCTGATAATAAATAATATACCTGAGAAATATACACGGATTTAATTTTACTTTAGCTAAAGGTATTTATGTAAATAGAAATATAATTGAATGGAAAGATGGCTAGAAACACAGATGATAGATATGAAATTATATTTAGACATATAATTATTCAGGTATAAAAAAGAGTATCTGATAAGTTAATAAAAAAAGTGCATGTTAAAATCAGTAAGCATGAATGCAATAAACTCCATTTGCTATGATTACAGTTCTTATTGTCAGTATGCAGGAATTACCAACATCTTTATATTGTGCCTGCTACAAGTTCTCAATATTGAGCAAAATAAATAAAAGCCAATATATTTCTTTAAAAAGTTAACTGTATCCAACATTGCTAAACACTACAGAGCACCACCTTACAGGGGTAACATTCAAGTTCATTAATATAATATTTTCTCTCACAAGTGGAATCATGTCACTATAATTCAAGGATAGTGATGAAGAAGTAATGGCCAAAGTGAAATTTTTGACAACTGGCAATATAGCCATATCATATAGATCATTTCTGTTATGTTTTGTCAAAGAATCTTAAATTTTTTCCTATCTAAACTTTCACCAACATAAATAATAGATCTCTTTCTATATTCTCTGCAATAACATTTGCAGTAAATTTAATTTATAATACTGTACCATGTATCCAGTGCTATACTGTCATTGAGATTATTGAAATGATAGTTCTGCTAGATAATCTATCAATCCAAATGGCAGAACTTGGACCAATCTCGTCTATATTAAAATTACCTTCCCTGTAAGAAACCTATAATTCTTTTCTTCTCTTTCACAACTTTGCCTCTGTTTTGAGTTTTATGAATAATTGCATTTCAACTGATCAAAAACAAATTCTAGTATACTAGATACACTGTCATTGATCACTATAAGCACTAATGTATGAATAAAAATATGTTTATGTTTCAAACTAAAACTGACATCTCTGTAATAAGAAATCATACACAATCTAGCACATTACCATCCTTCTACCTGGGGAGGGAGACAACTTGAGCTTTATAAGAGTCAAGATTTGATCTAATAAAATACTGATGAGTTGCATGCCTATCATTCTCTCAATGTCCTACATGCTTCCTCTTTTGTTAATATAATACATTGAAGGCATTGCTATCAATTAGCACAGTGTCACAGAATGCGAAACCAGGACAAAAATTCTCCAGCTGAATATCATCCTGTTCGCAGTCTTGAATAGTACTGTGGGTACAGTTTGTCTAGGATGGATAAGGGTAAAATAATATAGAACACTTAAAAATTATTTTTATTGTGATTTAAAAATGGTTACTTGTTTCAACTCTGGAAACTGGATTCACAGTTTTTTCCTCTAAAGGGGAATTAGTTGGGTCCAATCTTATTAAGTACTTACTAAGCAAGAGAAAAACCATGCACAGGAATCTCCAAACTGGAACTTCTTTTCAGAATATTTTGCAATGCTAGAAGACCAACACCTAAAATAAAAATGTAGCTGCAGCACTTAAGCAACTAACTTTGTGGACTAAACTTATTGATATCCTAACTAAATTAGTTGCTTATTTGCTGTAACATGATCCTAGGAATTGGAAATTCTAAGTCAAATCCTCAGTGTCCATGTCCTTTAACTTCACAGATACTTGAAAAAAATAGGGAGTCTTTCTTTAAAATGGAGAGAAAGGTTATTCCTTGAGAAGACATTTGAAACAAACAGAAAAAAAAAAAAAAAAAAAAAAACATAATTGACAATGAAAATTGGCAATATCTCTCAAACAATACCCTGGCTGAAAATATCAATCAATTAAAAACCTTGCATTTTAAAAACTGAAAAAGGAAATCGTAGTGTACACTTAGTGGTGCCATTTATGAAAGTATAAGGAGAAAACCTCTTAGTGGTCTGGGTTCTGATGTAAGCCTACTGAATTTTGAGAGAAGAAATCCAAAGATGAATGCCAATGAAAAGTAATAGGTTCTCTCAATTATGTTTCATATTTAGATAGTATCAGCAACACGAAAACATTCAAATAGGTCAGCTGAGTAGAAAAATAATTAGTTTTATTTCGCATTGACTAGATAAAGCAACTTGTTTAACTGCTTTTATTTCATTTGGTAACCTGTTAGTATTACATAATATAAACATAGCTGTATTTTAAAAACAGTAAGCCAAAGTTTTATTACAGAATAAGACAAAATATATAGCTCTGAGTGTTAGGGTTTTAATAAAGAAATTGATTGTCATTTTTTTCAGTTTATTTCAAAGCAGCTGAGTCAGTCATTAGAGGAATCATTTATAGAAGAAAGATGCATTAATTCCTATTAGGTAAAAGGCTCGATCTCTGGTTATGCATAGGGTTAAAAAAAATAATGCTCAAGAAATGAGTCCAATGAAGTTTGTATATACTTACATTTCATTGTTCTTACTCAATTTAAAAGTATTAATCAAATAATTTACTATCCCTAGGTGGGGAAAAATAAATCAGCCAGCCAAAGATCTGATTCTTGTTGTTTGTTTTGTTGTAATTTAATTGTATTTTTCAAATATGTAGTTCAATCATATGGTGCAAAGTCAAAACAATATTAAAAGACAAAAATTAAGAAGTTCTCTTTTGTTCCTGTCATTAGCCAAACCATTCATACCCACAAAGCCCTATCACTCTAATTAGTTTCTAGGATAGCCTCCCGATATTTCTGTATATAGATAAAGAACATATAACATGACTAGACACACAGAATCTATATGTATATATTCTTATTTTAAAAATTATTTTCTTTTAAGAATTTTAAAATTATCTTTTAAGAATAAGAATGTAAATATATTTTTTTAAAATTGAAAGTAAAATTTACTTTCTTTTGTGGTATAGTTCTATGAGTTTTAACAGAATATAGATAGAACTACCTCCAAACTCAGAAGAAAGATGAGTTCCATCATTCCCCAAATCTCCCATTGTACTTCTCTGTGATTATACTCTCTCTCCATCCCAAACCCCTGACAGCCATTCATCTGTTCTCCCTCGTTAAAGTTTTATCTTTATAAGTATGCCATATACATGGAATTACACACACACACACACACACATGTGTAACCTTTTATGATTGGCTGCTTTTGCTTAACATAATGTATTTAAGATGCATCTAAATTCATGTATCTCATCAGCAACATGTGGGAGCACCTGTTCCTCCAAAGTGTCATTAATAAAGCATTTTGTCAAACTTGGCTCTTTTGTTTCTTCTAGTTGTTTAGAGTTATCTGTAAGACACTAAAAAACAATCATTCTGGGTAAACACAATTCCTTGTTTTTTATTCCAATTTGATAAAGAATACATACATACAAACAGTCAGGTTGTCATAAAACAAGGCAAGAACTCTGGTGCTTAATCACTCAACGTGGACCACTTTGTCTAGAAAATTGCTTTAAAAGACAAAAAAAAGTTTCAAACAGTAATATGAATATGAATATGGTTTATAAAGTGTGTCTGATCTCATTTTATGAATTTAATACCTTCACCTGTTTTATGCATCCCTTCCTTTCCCAATGTTCTGTTTTATTTTATTGAATATGTGCACATTCTTTTTAAACACAAAACCAGAAACATTTTCTCCCAAATATTATGGACATTTCAACAGAATTATATTTGTTTACTTGATTTTTATTGAATTATGTTGCTAACTATCTTCATTTCCCATTTTAGTTTGCCAAAGTAAAGCAAAAGTTCTTAGGAGGAAAATTCCAACTAAGACTAGTTTTTTTCTAACACACGGACTTCTAAATGTGGTCTTGGTTTAAGTACTGGGACTCATAGTTATTGCAACAACTGTATCCAATATTTAACATTGAATTTTTCTCATTAACCTTGAAACTTATTACTAATTATTCAGTTACTTTCTCATATTCATCTTAATCATAGAAAGTTTGTTGTCATTTCCTATCATATTTTAATTCAGTATTTATGAAAATAGTAGTTTCAATTTGCCTTTAAGCATTAACTCTAGATTTTTCAGGATTTTCTGTTTCTTTTAAGTGTTGGTTCTATAGTTGAAATGACTATTTAAGGGTCACTATTCTCTTATAAACATATATTTTGGGGGCTTTTAGAAACAAATTATATAAAAATATAATTATGGGACTTATTAGTTAAAAGAGAAGTATTTATTTTTGACCTAGGCTACTATGTGGGAAATATTATACTTTGTAAATGAAATGAGAATAGCATACCCAGTATTAGAAAAATATTTAAGGCTAACTCCAATTATAGTATCAAAATATAATCAACATAATAACTCTAATTACAATAAATTATTTAAAAACAGGTATAAATCAGACCAATATTTATGTGAGCTTTAAATAGTCTGAAATAGTCTTATTGCAATTAAACTTCATGAATCACTCAAGTTTCTAGTCAAATAAAAATATTTTATTTGCCTACTATTGCTAATTTTATACTTTAGCATAACTTGAAGGTCATAGCAAAAATATATACACTAAGAAAACCCTTTCAATTTGTTTTTAATTGTCTAGTTTATTGTTTCCTTATTAAAAATTTATTTTGTGATAATCTAATATAGATTTGTCCTGTAGATGAATTATAAAAATAAAAATTTCTAACTCAATTATTGCAATCAAAGAATATGTACAGGTAAAAATTACTTCTTTTAGCAATTTTTAAAGGGGTTATACTACACATATGTGCTTCATATGTTCAGTGTTGAATGGTATGTTTTCAGTGGAACTTTGATAAAATTGATTGTATCCTGAGAAGAATGATCCAAATGTAATAAATTATCTAAAATGGTTAAATCAGTTATGTTTAGTCATTTCACATATTTATATAGTGCATTTATATAGTTGCCTGCCAACTATGTGCCAATCCTGTTCCAGGTGCTGATGATCTATCTTTGAACAAGGCTATCTGAATCCATGCTGAAATGGCAGGGGAAGTTTCACCTGAAAGCAAAGATAACACTTTGAAAACTTGTAACAGTTTGGGACAGAAAAAATTCCAAACTTGAAGCAATATGGCCAACCAATGTTAGGCATTTACTATGTTGTAATTACTGTGTGTCTTGCTGAAGATGCACATATCATCCACATTCCCTACCCCTGAGTGGATCATAGCAGAGTGCAATTTCAGAGGCAGAAAAATGGCTGCAAAAGACAAGAAGCCATATTTGGTTGAATATAAAGTATGTATTAATGATTATATCATTTTATTACAAGGCAGCCCCAAATAGAAATATGCTGACTTATAATGAGCTCCTTGTCACTCAGAAGCTGAATTATTACTTTTCAAACTGTTGAAGTAATTCTGTGGAAGACAGTACAGTGCAAAGAATATAGCATTTGAAATAGAAGTGGTTTCTGTTTCCCACTTGACCACTTTGTGGAGATATTAAAAGGGAAAAGTGACTCACTGAGTCTAAATTTTGCTATTATCCTGTAAAAGGATAATGGGACTTGCTTTTTTGAGCTATTTCATGAATGATCTAAGATAATACATGTTACAGTATTTTGTGATCTATAAATGTATGTGTAAATATAAGAATTTAGTGTGCTGGCAAGATGACTAACAGACTGGGATGTAAAAGGCTAGATCAAATTAGATTTTCTTCTAAAACTAAAGCCCTGTAATTCTAGAGCTGAAAAAGATCTTATTTTATCAAGTTTTCATGTTGTAAACATTGAAATTACAGACATATGAAACTATAGATATCAAACTATACATATACTAGCTAATGGCCAAGAAGACCCTAGAAGTTTCTTTATCTTGTCTTCTCCCTGAAATACTGTAATATCTCAAAATTTATTTTCTGTTTCTAAAAGTATTTTAGTATTTTAACTTTTTTTTTCTATCATGGTCTTCTAGATTCCTTGTAATCAGAACAGATACGATGTAGTAAAGTATAACAATTCTGAAAATTTGCACCTAGTTACATGGTATTTCATAATTATTATTTTGTGTTTTCTTAATTTTAATAGGATTCTAAAAGATGGACAATAAAAGTAGAAAATACAGTGCTAAAGTATTTGTCATATATATTATAATTGTCATGTATTACAAAAGCAGTATTTGTTATATGTGTAAGAAGGTATTTTTATGACTGCTGAGTTCAAGTAATCCTACATTTCTTTAATATTTTATAGTTTTCAAAGCATTTTAGGTAGCCTATAAATAATGACATATAACTCATTTGTTCAAAATGAAACATCAAATTACAAATCCTAACTTTAAAATAAGTTAAAGCTCAGCAAAGTCAGAATACATAAACTGATAATCTTGTGAAATCATGGACCAACATACATTTCATGACTCTGAAAAATTTAAGGAACAATAGTTTCTTATAAAAAATATTTTTGCTACTACCTTGTTTATGGCATTTGATTGGTTTCAGATGTGGGGGTGGGACTCATTAAAATTATGCAATTTAACAAATTATAATCAATTTTAATAATTAATTTCAAAGAAGTTAACTTTATATAAGACCATTAGTATGACAACAAACATTACAACAAATATAAACTGATATATTTAGCTGAACTAATAGTGACTAGAATTACAACTTTATTGTAATTGTATGTAGTTCTTAAAGGCTAAAAAGGCAATACGATTAATGGCCTAAGAGCAAAATATAGATTTTAGTACACAATTTTTTTTTGCAATTTGTTATGCAACTTTTTTAGAAATAAAAGAAAATATTGGAATACTCACTCTCTTTAGGGCATACATTTTGAGTCCACAAGACTGATTAACTGAGTTTATAATTTCTTGTTTGGCCCTGTTTCGTGCTGTTTTGAGGACACCTTTCAGAGCAATTTATTACAGACTTAAAATATGTTAGTACTCTAGAACTATTACTAAATAAAAATTTCAGTAAAAGTAACTTCATGAGGCATTTTTTAAAAAATACACTTCTGTCATTGCAACAAAATGAAGTTGGATGATTTATGCAACTGATGCTCTTGTCTCATTAACAAAGTCTTTAACCAACCAGCATAAACAGCTTTTGGTTACTTGTTTGTTTAAAAATATATGTCGTCCTAGCAAAATACTCACTATGAATAGCTGGTAGATTTTAATTTC
The DNA here is from genome assembly GCF_024542745.1 of Macaca thibetana thibetana. NCBI lineage: Eukaryota > Metazoa > Chordata > Mammalia > Primates > Cercopithecidae > Macaca > Macaca thibetana. The sequence goes on from NC_065585.1 coordinate 67,301,997, forward strand.
ATTAAATAGTCTCTTTTCTTGGTCTTTGCTCTTGTGTACAGACAAACACCAAAGAGAGGGGAGAATTTAATTATCTAGATAAGTTTGAGTAACAAGACATTTTCATCAAAATCTTTCAGGGTATTTAGGAAAATAGTATTTTTGGAAATTTTCCAGACATTATAGGATTGGTGGCTATGTGCTAAAATTAACTAGGTGAATGCCACAATTTTTCAATTTATTTTTAATTTGTATAGAAAATCTAAATAGTCACTTAAATTATATTAAAAAATAGCTGCAATGCAAAATTTTCTGTGCAAGAACAAGAAGTATGTTGAAGTTATTTTATTAATACATCTTAATGGGAAACAAATGGGAAAGGTTTTGTTAGTTTCTGAATTGCATTTTCTTTTCTTAACTACATTATATTACAAAAGCAGTAAAAACAAGGAGAAGTATATGTTGAACCTACACTTTTAAAAATATACAATCTCATGTTTATTTTACTTTTCATTTCATAAACCAAATGAAACATGCATATAATTTTAGAAATCGCGTAAGTGAAAGAGAAGTCAAAATCATGCTCAAATATACCCAAAATAATCATCAGGCTGGAAAGCATGTCCAACTTATTTTAAAGGTGCATTATTGCCTGATTTAAAGGCAGACAGGGGCTGTGGGGCCACATTCCATGACAGAAAGCCTCTTGAGACATCTTTGATCATTCTTTGTGATGCATAAAATATGTCACAGTTGTACTATAAAAGATATCAGCCATCAGGTAAGGCTGTCATTTGCTCTTGTAGTATTATATTGGAAAAATACGACTTTTCTCTTCAGTATTTGTATGGGATTTCTGCTCATGAAAACACGGCCTATTTAGTCTGTGCGCAACCATTATCATACTCCTGGTTTCTTTCAAAAGAAAGTAGTCATAAATAAACATGCTAAAGAGAATAGATCTGGTTGATATTTTGTTTCAACATTCACCCATTTCTTAAGTTGTTATAAGCTGTGAATATGTTAAGTACTGGTCTACAGTAAAGCTGGGTTCTACAAAAGGATTGCATATTTCTCCAGAGACTAGTTGCTTTCATTTGATTTCTGTTATGCATACATCTTAGTTTACTTCAAAATCTGAACCTATGTCACAAATAATATTTATAACAAAAGAACAATAGCAGTAAACTATTTCAAAATGCTGTAGACTTTTCAACCCCTCACATATTTTTAAAATTATACTGTATGTGTGTGTATGTGTATGTGAGAGAGAAAATTGGCTTTGCTAACATAGTTAAGATAAAACAAACTACAGTTTTGTGTATGTATGATAGCAGTATCTATCCATTAGATTTGTCTCTCAAGTATTAACATACATAAATCATTTTACCTTTTATATAAATTACTTTCCTCAAATTTTATTTAAATGACAGTGAGACTGATTTAATATTTATTTGGGAAAAATATTTTTCAAATTGCATACAAAACCTGGAAATATTTTAATATGAAATGCAATGAAAAAGCATTTTTTACCATTAAAAATTCTAATTACTGAAGCATTTATCAAGTTTAATTGCTTAATTGACTCCAAGAATATTGGCAAAATTTACTAGTTTCTGAAGAGTATAATTCTGTCTTCTGAAAGCATTTGGCTACTAAACCAACAAAAACCCAAACAAATAAGATATGTAAGCACTATTGAATGTGCTAAATCTGAAAAGCTGACAAGTTTTGCTCAATGAATAGAAGTTTCAGATAGCTTTTATCTCTTGAAAAATCTGTTGCCTTTTGAAAATATTCACAATTTATAATTTCTATATTGCAAAAGTACTTCTGCTTGTATTTAAAAATTTAGCAATTTATTTAATTTATAAGTTGGGAAAGAGGAACTCCTTTTAATGGAGAAATACGGTATAACAGCCCGGATCGATTAAAGGCCTCCATCTGGTGCAGGTCTACAAAAGTTGCTGCCATATGTTTGAACAGTACAGCAAAACTAACTGTTTTATACTGTCACCACCTCCAGATCTGTTTTATAAATTGCATTTTGTTTTAATATAATGCATATATATAAACATTAGGTATAGTTTCATTTATGTCTGTTTGCTTAATTGGAAAACAGACACTGTATAAAAATTTTAAAAGGCTCCTGGTCTTCATGCATGGTTCACTGTGAAAGGCAGTTGACAGGTCTAAATAAGAGAAAAAGAGAGACACACATAGACTGCTGTAAATTAAACAATTTACAGTAATCAGCAATCTTTAAATCTTAAATGATTTTAGAATATTCTATTATATTCATCTTTGAGAAATGATCATTCATCTTTGAGGATTACTAAAAATATAGAATAATAATAGAATAATAATAAAAACATCTTAAGAGAGAAAACTCTATAAAATTCATGTAAATATTAAAGACTGCTAATATCAAAAATGTATTCAGTAGTCTTGTTTATTTAAGGTAAAATTTCATAAAGATAGATTTAAAAATCATAATATATATGTTGCTGTTGGAAAAATAACATATCAGGTTCAAATGAAATTTAGGAATGTTAATCTCTTTTGCAGCTGCTATTTTTGTTTTATGGTATTTTTACAGCTGTTTTTAATTTCTTTTAAGAAATACTAAACCTTTAGGAGGATTCCCATGTGAATAACCGCAGTACAGATAATTGGTTTCATTGCAATTCAGATTATGAACATCATTTTTCAGTTGTTACTTTCAAACTATATACATAGCTAAATCTGTAAGCCATTTTCTTTATTCAGCTACTATCAAAAGAGGAAAAATCAGTTTAAAGCATCACAAAGCCTTATTCTTTACCTGATAGGTTGGGATGTTTAAAAATATTTACCTTCCTCAGTAGAACATTAATATAGCCTATAGAGTAGGTGCAGATGTGAGCTATAGTTTTTATTTAGAAAACAGAACAACATAAATTATGAAAATTGTTTCAGAACTATGATGATTTTAATAAAGTTCAGAAGTGACATTATCATGTGATTCTGTTTCTATACCTAACATCTTCTTTGATTAATTGTTACTACAGATTGTATATCTTCATTTAGAAGCATCCTTGATTAGCAGCCACACCTATACCATGCAGGCTTTAATGGAAGCCACCCGTCCTATGCAAGCCGCAGGGGAAAGTAATTAAATTTAATAGAAGCCGTCTTTGTTTTATAGCAACCCTCAATTTAAAGCCACAGGGGTAAGTAATTAAATTTAATAGAAGCCATAGCTTCTAAACAAAGATATACAGTATCAGTTAGGTATGCAGAGGTATAGAAATAAGACATACTCTACCTTGGGAGTTGTGAAAAGTGTAGGTTTATATGAAGCAAATGTTAAAAAATGTAAAACTTCACAAAATACTTTTTCTACATTATTCAAAATGGGCAGAGAAACTATAGTTGTCACCCTGCGTTTTCTTAAAGGGCTGTAAGAGAGGCGGAGCTGTTAGATGTCCTTGCTAAACCACAGTGGCTTGGGCAATTGCCTGCTATGAGCACTGGATGCTTCTTTCCTTCTAATATCAGTTGGACATGTCGAACATAAAATGCCTTAAGTGGGTTAGCAGCAATTCATGGGGGCATAAGAAGGTTGATGTCTGTATTTATTCTAGATATGAGCTATTAAATTTTTGTTTGGTGTATTTTTTTGTTTCCTTGTTTTTTTTTTTGTTTTTGTTTTTGTTTTTGTTTTTACATTATAGTGAACATAAGTCCTCAATTAGTTAATCCTGCCTATAGCCAATGACTTGCAAAACCTGGATCAAGACTAGAAGCACCATTTGGGTGGCTAATTTCAGCTCCGTTCTAGAGAATGTTTGGCAGGCTGTCTCACCACAGCATCTAAGCATTTTGATGGGCATATATAAAAGGCTTATGAGGAAGTAATCTAGAATTCACATTGGCCATATGACAATTTTTGAGGCCCTTTCCTCAAAGTAGTATGTGCCATGTAATGAGGTTTCATTCTTAAATTTTATTTTGAGCTTTAATACTGCTTTTAAAAATACCAAATCTTCGAATCATCAGGAACATGTTTAATCTACTCTTTGCCATAAATGGCACTTTAAAAATCCATAAGACTCATATAGGGAAAAGAAATCCTAAGTGGAAACTAAGCAGCTGGTAGCATATCCAGTGATATTCTAAGATCATTGCCTTTAAAAGATAGTTAATAGTTATTTAAAAAAAAATAAAAAATAAACAAAAAGCAGGAGAGGAGAGTCTCTGAGAATCAGCAGCCCAGATGGTAAAAGACAATAAGGGCTGCCTGTGGGCATATGGTGCACAGAGAATGGACCAAGCATGTATTAATAAGAAAATTAAAACTTGTATTTTAAGCAGCATGTGAGTACAATATGGATCATGACTAGGAGGGATGAAAATAAGGTCCTAAGAAATTATTTATGTAAGAGAAATATAAACATAGGAATATAAAAAATTTTATAACATGTAAATTTAATGATCAAATATCTGTGTACACTTAGAAGTTGTTGATAAGGTGTGTGTTCTTAACATACATACATATTCATAAACATATAGATAGAATGATTTACCAGTAGAAATGAAGTTTTGTGGTTAGTAACTGTGAAACTACTTCAAAGAATACAAGTCCTATGTGTGTATAATAATACGTTTTTTTAAATGAATTGCTTTGCCTGTGACACTGTTTAGTGGCAACTAACAAATGTGGAGTCTTTTCAATTGGAAACAAATATGGAGTTTTTTTCAGTTGGAAGGAATTAAGAACATCTCTTTAACCTGCAACAGCAACTCTTCTTTAATTAAAACAAACAAAAAAAAAACATAGAATATCAATGTGGCATTTATTTTCAAGTTTGTGATTATCTCATTAAATATTTATAGCGTTTTTTTTTTTTTTGGTCCAAGTTTCAAAATATGAAGGTTTAACATATTCAGTGTTAAATGTGCATGACCATATCAGGCTTTCCTATTATCATTGCAACTTAACTGAGATATTGTTTCATACATGTATTCCCCTTTCCCTTTTAATCATTAAAAAAATCACACTCAGAAATGACTCTATCTACTTTTCTCTCTATCAATTTCTTTCCATTAGGGTTTTTCTCTTGTTTGGATTACTGAAATAATTTCACAGGTTTTTCCTATTATCTTGTCCTTGAGGCAAAGCAATAATTCTTTCTTCTTTTAAAGGGGATTCTAATGTTATCGGAGCAGAAAAAAAATTATAAAGTCTCAGTTCCCTGTCATTGTTGTCAAAAAGGCTATTTTTTCCCAGCTTGACTTTACCATGTGTGGCTCAGGTAAATCATTGATCTCACACAAATTAACTTATTTAAATGATGCAATCACAGTTATTTGGAACTGCTTGTATTGAATCATATAACCCACCAACTGCAAAACATAAAGCAAATTATTGTATTTTTACATTCTCAGGGAGCTAGAAGTAATAAAATTCCTATTTTATTTTCATATCCATTGACATGCACCTGGAATGTTCTGGCAGTTTCTGGTGAATGTAATGAGAGGAAGGGCATTTAAGGTCACTTGAAACCCAGCTTTAATATGGCAAGTGGTTACTACCTCTGATGAATAAAATGTCTGATATGTTTGTCCCAATTTTTTCTGTTTTTACTAAATCCACCTATTATTATGTAATTTTACTCTTTAAAATTTAAAAAAAAAAGTTCTGAATGGAAAACAATTTTATTCTTATTAATAACATTAGAAGAATATTACAAATACAAAAAAAAAAAAGGAGCAGGATGGTTAGAAATTTGAGTATCAAGACATGTCCCAACCCAATTTCTTCTATTATACACACATACACACATGCCTATACATATGCACACACACAGCACATTAAAAATTGATTTCTTCAAATGGAGATTGTGAGAGAAAGAAAAGTTGTAACTCCATGCAATTCGTGATTATGTCAACACACGAAGCACTAAAGGAAGTTAAAATATATCGTTAAAATGACTTTATCCAAAAGAATATGACACAGCTCTACTATAATTATCATAATATCAGCTCAGGAGAAAGGACAGAAAAATGAATCAAAACTAAACTAGCAGATTCGAAGTGGAAATGTTTTACAAAAACTATGTACTCACCTCTTCCTCCGTTAGAGAAGGTGACAAGAAGCCCACGGTCTCTCTCTCTCTCTCTCTCTCTCTCTCTCTCTCTCTCTCTCTCTCTCTCTCTCTCTCTCTCTCTTTTTCCACCGTGATAAAGCTCAAATGGAAAAAGCAGCAAGGTAAGAGAACAGATATTCCTATGGCTATCTGGTCACCTGACTCGTGGCAGCAATGCTCAGATGGTGACTTGGTTCTTAATAAATAAGGCATACAGGATGAGGACCTGGTGCCCCTACCCTCAAGACCTCGGCGCATCCCAAGGCCATCTCTTTCCCCACCACTCCCCATCAAGGTGGAAGCCTCCACTCCTTACCGGGTTACCCAAGGGCAAGCTGGCTCTCTCTTTCTCTTAAGTGCCACCTACTGGAATGAAGAATGAACTGCACCAACAAATAAAAAACTGCCAGAGGAGCAAGTTGCTAGTGAAAGAAATAAGCTTCCAGAGACCTCTGGATTCTCAGCCCCAAAAGAGATCGTGGTCGTCTCATAGGTCAAATATATTGTTACAATAAGCAACATCTGAGGAAGTCATCACGCAAAAGGTATCCAAAACCGAAGAACCCATAGAGTGTGCTGACCCCTTGAAAGTACCTAGAAACAAAACTAAATGATGATACACAACATACATCACAGTCATATCCTTAAGGAAAAAATAATACAACATTAAAAAATTTCCATCCAAACAACATCACGTTAAAAAAAAAGAAGCGATATATTATTTAGATGAGAATGAATCAGCAGAGTAAATCCAGCGGTACAAAAAGATAGTTTTGACACTTCTGAAGTATTACACCAGCTCTCTAGCAATGGGTCCTAACTGAAATAAAAGTTCTTAAATGACAGATAAAGAATTGTAAATATAGATTGAGAGGAAATTCAAGGAAATACAACAGAAAGCTGAAAAACAACACAGAAACCAGAAATATGATTCAGAATATAAAAGATGAGATAACTATATTTAAAAACAAACAAAAAAAAAGCTGACAAAATAGAACTCTGGAATTGAATAACAAAGAATTCCAAAACACTGTTAAAACCTTCAACAATAAACTAGACCAAGCAAAAGAGGAACGAATTTCAGAGCTTGAAGAGCAGTGTTGCAAATTAACTCACATGATAATGAAGAAAAAAGAATTCTAAAACATTAACAAAGCCTTTGAGAGATATGAGATTATGTAAAGCAACCAAATATATTATTTATAGGCATTTCTGAGAGAGAAGAACAAAATGTAAGCAATTTGGAAAACAGATTTAAGGGAACAATTCAGGAAAATGTTTCTAATACTGCTAGAGAGGTAGACACTTACAATACATTTAGAGAATACTTGCTAGATACTACACAAGACAAATATTACCAAGACATATAGTCATCAGAATATCCAAGGTCAACACTAAAGAAAAAAATATGAAAGGCAGCTAGAGAAAAGGGTCAAATAGAATCCCATCTGACTAACGGTAGACTTCGTAGCATTGTGTTGCTTTATCTTTTCTGTCAAGGGAATTTAGGTTGTTCCACCTGTTGGCTACTGTGAATAATGCTTCAATCAATATAGGAGTGCAAATATTCTTTTAGATCCTAACTTCATTTTTTTAAACAAATACCCAGAAGTAGAATTGTTGGATCATATAATTCTATTTTTAATTTTTGAGTAACATCCTATTGTTTTATACAGTGGCTGTATCAATTCAGAAACTCCACCAAAAGTATACCCTAGGGTTTTAATTTCTATGCATTCTTACCAACATTTGCACATTGTTCTCTGTTTTGTTTTGTTTTTAATAATGGTCATCAATTGGCAGATGTGGGGTGATATTTACTTTAGTTTTGGTATGGATTTTCATTTCTCTGAGGATTAGTGATCATGAGTATCTTTTCACAAACATTTGACTATTTGTATCTTTTTTGAAGAGATACCGATTCAGCTTCTTTGCCCATTTTTAAATCAAGTGATTAAACCTTTTTCTGAGTTGTAGGAGTTCCTTATACATTTTGAACAATAACCCCTTATCAGATATTTGGTTTGCAAATATTTTCTCCCATTACATAAGTTGTCTCTTTACCCTGTTTTATTTGTTGTGGAGAAGCTTTTTAGTTTGATGTGGTCTCATTTGTCTAATTTTGCCTGTGTTGTCTCTGCTTTTGGTCTCATAGCCAACAAATCATTGCCAAGATCAATGTCATGAAGTGTTGCCTCCTATGTTTTTTTCTAGGAGTTTTACAGTTTCATGTCGTATGTTTAGGTCTTTAATCCTTTTTGAGTTGATGTTTTTGTGTATGACCTAAGGGTCTAGTTTAATTTCTCTGCATGTGAATATCAGTTTTCCCACAGCATTTATTAAAGAGACTATTATTTTTCCACTGTGTAAGCTTATCTCTGGGCTCTCTATTCTGTTTCATTGATCTTTATGCATGTCTTTATGCCAGCACCATACTGTTTTGCTCACTGTAGGATTGTAATATGTTTTGAAATTAGAAGTTATGAGATCTCCAGCTTTGCTCTCCTTCTCAAAAGTGTTTTAAATATTCAGGGTATTTGTGGTTCTACATAAATTTTAGAATTTCTGTTTCTACTTCTGTAAGACATGACATTGGAATTTTGATAGTGATGGCACTGAAACTGTAGATCACATTGGGAAGTATGGATATTTTAACAATATTAATTCTTTAAATTTATTAGAATAAAATATTTTTCAATTTATTTGTGTCTTCCTTAGTGGCCTCAATATTTTGAAGTTCTCATGTACAAGTATTTCACCTCCTTGGTTAAGTTTCTTCTGATGTATCTTATTCTTTTTGATGGTATTATAAATGGGGTTGTTTTCTTGTGTTTTTTTTTTTTTTTCTTGGAGAAAACACAACTGAATTTTCTATGTTAATTTGTGCCCACCAAATGTACTGAATTTGCTTATTAGTTCTAAGAGATTTTTGGTAGAACATTTAGATTTTTTTACATATAAAATCATATCATCTGTTAACAGGTACAATTTTACTTCTTTCTGTCTGAGACGAATGCCTTTTTTTTTTTTTTTCTTACCTGATTGTTCTGCCTATGACTTTTAGTACTGTGTTGAATATAAATGACAAGTAGGCATTCTTATGTTGTTTCTAACCTTAGAGAAAAATCTTTCAGCTTTTCATCATTGAGTATAACATTAGCTGTTGGCTTCTCAGATATATCCTTTATTATAGTGAAGTAATTTTGTTCTATACCTAGTTTGTTGATAGTTTTTATCATGAAAGTATATTAAATTTTGTCAAATGCTTTTTCTGCATCTTTTGGGGTGATCAAATAGTTTTTATCCTCTATTCTGTTAATATGGTTTATCACATTGATTGATTTCATAATTCATCTTTGCATTTTTGGTATAAGTCCCATGTAGTCATGATGTATGATATTTTTAATGTGCTTTTAATTTGATGTGCTAATATTTTGCTAAGAATTTTTGCATTTTTAATCGCCAGAGATGTTAACCTACAGTTTTATGTCTTTGGTTTTTTATTAGGGTAATGCTAGCCTCATAAAATGAGTTTGAAAGTGTTCTTCAATTATTTTGGAAGAGTTTGTAAAGGACTGGCATTAATTATTCTTGATATAGTTGGTAGAAGCCACCAATGGATCTATCTGGTCCTATCTTATTTTTGTTGGTAAATATTTTATGACTTGTTTAATCTCATGACTACAATTTATCTGATCAGATTTTCTATTTCCTCATGATTCAGTTGTGATTAAATGAAAATTTCTAGGATTTTATCTATTTCTTATAGCATAATTAATTTTTTTCATATAATTGTCCATAGTGTTATCTTTTAAATTTTTTTGTTTCTGTCATATCAGTTGTAGTGTCTCCCCTTTCATTTTTGGTTTTATTTGAATTGCGTTTCTTTTTTTTTCTTAATCTAGCTAATAATTTATTGATTTAGTTGCTCTTTTCAAGGAGCAACTCTTAATTTCATTGATTTTTTGTTTGTTTGTTTATACTGTTCCACTTATTTCTGGTCTGACTTTTGTTTTTTCATTTGATCTGTTAACTTTAGGTTTAGTTTCCCTTCTTTTTCTATGTCCTTGGTGTGCAGAGTTACATTTTTTTATTAAAGATTTTTCTTTACCGTACATGTAGGTATTTATTACTATAAAGTTTATATGTCTCTTAGGGACATTTGTTCCATAATGTTGTTCAATCATCTGCTTCATGGTTATATATCTGGGTTTTCTATTCATTATTGAAAGTTGAGTATTTACCTCTGACTGTTATTATAGGATTGTTGTCTATTTCTCCCTTTCATTTTGTACATGTTTGCCTCATATGTTTGGGTGCATCTGTACTTAAATTGTTATATCTCTCTGGTAAATTGACCTTTTTATTATATAATATCCTTTTTTTGTCTCTTGTGACAGTTTTTGATTTAAAGTTCATTTTTTCTGCTCTAAGCGTGGCCACACCTATTTTTTATTGCAGCTTACATGCAATAATCATTTTCCATTATTTTACTTTCAGCCTATGTGTGTCCTTCAACCTAGAGTAAGTTTCTTATAGACAGTATATTGTCAGATTTTTTTTTTGTTCATTTTATCCCTTTATTCACTGTATGTCTTCTGATTGGGAAATCTAACCCATTTATATTTAAAGTACTGATGGGAAAGAACTTATATCATCATTTTGTTTCTTTTTCTGCCTTTCTTGTACTTATTTTGTCCCTCTTTTTTTTCTTTCTTTCTTCCTTTGTGTTTTATTGATTTGTTTTGAAGTTATATGCCTTAGTTTATTTTTAATGTATCCTGTTGTGTCTTATATAGGTACTATATTTGTGATTAACATGAGGCTTACATAATACATCTTATAATTATGACAGTTTATTTTAAGCTTAATTCCAATCACCTGCAAAAACACTACACTGTTACTCATCTCCATTTACATTGTATATTATTGATTTCACAAATTGCATATTTTATAGTATATTCATTAATATATTTATACTCATAGTTGTTTTCAATACTCTGCCTTTTCACTTCTACCAGAATTAAGAAACAATCAATGTGCCAGAGTTACAGTATTATAATATTCTGTACTTGTGTATATCTTTACTTTTACCAACTAGCTTTATACTTCATTATGGTTTTGTGATGCTCTGGTATCTTTTCCTGTCAACTTGAAAGACTTCCTTTAACAGTTTTTATAATGAAGTCTAGTGATGATGATTCCTTTAAATTTCATCTAGGAAAGTATCTATCTCTCCTTCACTTTTGAAGGATGGTTTTACCAAATGTAGTTGTCTTGATTGGCATTTTTTTTTTCTTTCAATACTTTGAATATATTATAGCATTCCCTTCTGGACTGCAAGGTTTCTGCTGACATTTCTGCTGACAGTTTAATAAAGATTCTTTTGTATATAACAAGTTGTCATCGTCTTTCTGCATTCAAAATTCACTTTGTCTTTGACTTTTGGCAATTTGATTATATAATATGTCTCACTGTAGACTTGTTTGATTTATCCTAGTTGTGATTCATTGGTCATCTTGGATGCCCATTTTCTGTCCTAACTTTGAACCGCTTGGGCCTTCATTTTTTAAAATAAGCTTTCTCTTCCTTACTTTATCTCTCTTCTCCTTCTGAAACTTCCATAATGGATATATTTTCTGCTAAATGGTATATAGTAAGTCTCTTAGGCTTTCTTCACTCTTTCTCATTCTTTTTTTTAGTCCTATGACAATAATTTCAAGTGACTTCCCATTGATTTAGTCTGCTGTTGAAACTTTCTAGTAAATTTCTTAATTCTGGTATTGCATTTCCCAGTTTCAAAGTTTATGTTTGTGTCCTTTTTATATATTTCTTGTCTCTGTTGAAATTCTATTTTTGTTCAGGCATCAGTTTCCTGAGCTCACTAAGCATCTTTTCAGTGGTTATTTTGAATTCTTTGTTGGGTAACTCAAATACCTTTATTTCTTTAAAGTAATTTTCTGGAGATATTTTGCTATTTTTGGTAGTTTCCTGTTTTTTTAATGCTACTTATACCTTTTGTGTTGGTATTTATATATTTGGGAAAAAAAAAAAAAAGAAAAAACAGCTTTCTCTCTCATTCTTTACGGATTGGCTTCATACAAAGAAACACGTTCACCGATCAGCTCAACTAGAGATTCTGGGAGGCTTTCTAACCTTTTTCTGTGTACATATCCCCTCTGGAGGCTTTCTAAGCTTTTTCTGTGTACATATCCTCTCTGGAGTTATGTGTGTTAATTCTATAGTAGAAAGCTTTTCCAGTTTTGTGTTTTCAGAAGCTGGTAAACTCTTAGCTCTTTGTGGTGCCTCTATGCTATACCTGGTTCCTTTAAGCAACAACATTCTTCCAAGCTCTTTTTTTGCTGTGAGTGGCTCCTACACATCTAGAGTTCCTGGGTGTCATCAGTGCTTTGAAATAGGCAAGACAAAACTCTTCTGTTGGTCAAAGGCCTGAAGAGCTGGAAAGTAGAATCAAGGCTCAACTCTTTTTTTCTCTCTGACGGAGAAGCTGCCAACCTATGTTGACCTCTGTCTGCTGGAACAGCAGCATGCCATATCATTCTTTTGCTGTCAGCAGCCCCTAGGCATCTAGAGTATGCCACGTCCTGTCAGCATCCTAGACAGCTGATACAGAAGCTACAGGCCAGTTTCTCAGGTAGGCCTCCACCACCCAAAAAGTCAGAAAGTTGGATATAGTACTCAGTCTTCTTGTTTCTTCCTCAGGGGAAACTTGGGAGATGGGAGAGTACTACTAATATAGCACTGTGCCAGTGAGAGGGGCCGTGAAAGAAAGCTCCACATATTTTTTCTACGAATACATCTGATTTTATGCTTTCCTGGGGGCACAGGAGCTTTTTTTTTCTGGATTTCTCATCAAGGAAAGTGATTATATATTGCTGCTGAATTTGGTATTTCTGTGGGAGACAAAAGGTTTTGGATCTACCTGTCTTACCATTTTCTCTCCTTTTACTTATCTTAATATTAGAAATCATAATACCTTTTTGGTGAATCTTAAACAATTTAAATTGATGAGAATAGATATTATTAAAAATAAGCAGTAATGTAAAATATTATGCATGTCTTAAAGTGCTTTATTTTTAATAAAATGGTTTTAAACATAAATAAATTTTATGCTTACATCAAATCAAGAAATGTGAATCATCTTTTGTGCAATATATGAATATTTTAATATGTATGAATGTATGTAAATACAATTTTAAATATCACAGTATAAATATAACATCTGACAATAGAAAATTAGGTATGTAGCTAAACAATTTATACTATTTAAAAGTTTGTTATAACTAATATAAATTTGCATTTCATGAATTTATTTTGTTGCTTATAGTACTTTTAACAATGTTCAACATAATAGACATGTGAAATGTAACAATGTTAACTATGAAACACAAAATTTGTATTCTCATAGGGAAACTTTTTAAAAATTTAGAACTCTATTATATAACTTTAAGGATAATTTAGCTATAATAGTCTCTAAACAAGGGAATATTAATGAATACTATCTAATGTAAAAAGAATCCTAGAAAAAAAAAAAAAAACTACTTTCTTCTTCAATAATATGAACTATTAACCATAAAATCACTGAGGCCTTAAAGCTATAAAAACTGGGAGAAAAAAGTATGAAAAAATATTGAAAACCAAAAGTATTTCTAAGTTGAATATAAATTTAAAATACTGCAGAGAAAACTGCCTCAAGTTGATGAGTTAAAATTCCAGGGGAAATTCTTGCCTCTTTAGTTCTATCACATTATCTTAAGATTTATGTGGTCTGAGTTACCATTCCTTAGAAAGACAATAGGAAAATATAATTTTCTTATGATTTCGGGCACAGGAAAATTCTTCAAAGATGATGTGCTCAATTGTATCTTCATACATTTCCTTCTTTTGTTTTATGTTTGTTAAGGATGTAGCTAAAGTGTTAGAAAAGACTATGCTAAAAATATATGATGTAAGTAATCAATGAGCTCATGCAGATTTAGTGTCCCTGGAACTCATTTATGCCAATTTAATAGGATTTCTACTGAAGCAAGTAAAATTTTCCTATCTATTGCTGTCGAATACAAACACAAATTATTTTAATCATTAGGAAAGAATTTCTGTAATAAGTAATCAGAGTAGGTGTGTAGGACAACAAAAGCTGGCATGATTAATCTTAACCAGGGGGATGAAAATTCAATCAAGCAGTGTATTAGTTAAGAATTCAATTGAAAACTAAAAAGACACCAATGCTGTATTCAAGTATGTAAACTGAGATTGCAACCTAATGTCATTTTATAATCTAAATAAAAAACAAAACCCTGCCTTAGGTTTCAAAAAAAGACATTTGACTTAATTTTCTAGATAATTTAGTTGAAGGTACACAATTTTAATCCAAACATCCTAGATTAAGGCTTTAGTTTTCCATTTCACCTCTTTGTGTTGGAAACGTTTTATGTACTTCATGTAGTATTAGGTGAGGAATAGAAGTCAGAGCCACTACTACTGAGTCAAGAGGGTACGGTGAACCTATTTGAGGCAGCAATCTGTAGGGAACTTTGGACATTTCACTAACAATGTATCCCATGACAATCTGGTCAAATTTTCACAGATTATGATATAGCTACAGGTAGATTTTATCAGCCTGCCTGCTTCTCTTTGCCCACAAGAACTAGCATGTTTGGATATTAAATGAGAGGCAGAATTAAGTTTGCATTTAGTTTTGCGTAATTCCTGGAAAAGTGTTTTATAGCTTCATCAGATATAAACAAATATAGATTTATTTTCTGGTATATTATAATATTCTAAGGACACTAGAGCATTTAAAGATGAAGATATTAATGAAAATGACAAATATGATTCTTGGCAATGTTTCATCTTCCTTTAGGAGATGAACTATGGAAAATACAGAGATATTTCTAATCATAATTTAATGGTTAAAAGTGTCTTACCTATTTCATGAAGATATATTTAATTTATCTATAATGAAGGTCTTACCTGTATATACATATGAGATAAACTTCAAGTGAGAGAGTTGTAGATCTTATTCAAGTGGAACCTAGAAAATTATTACAAATCTGATAGCGACATGGTAGAAGGCACAAGGGTGAGAAGAACACAATAAGAAAAAAAAATGATGAAGATATAGAGCACATTATGTAATGATAGTAGAGATGTGAGATATTGACAGTAATTTAGACTGGGATATTTGTATAAAAACCTTAAACCATCCACTCTATGCCTGCATCTATGTAGCTAAATGCTACATACATTTTATGTGGATAAAAACAAAAAATCATCCTGACTGGTCTTAATTTAAAATTATATACTTCTTTTTAAATCAATGGCTATAGTACTGCCCACAAAAAAACTAATACATTTATCAAGTCCAGTTTTCTACCCCTCTTGTTTGTGCTCAAATTTTTAACATCTTCTTCCCCATCCTGGCCTTTAGCTCCTCACGTTGCTCCTAATGAAAATATGAAGAATCAGAAGGGAAAATCCACAGACTCCCAACATGCCATCTATTTACATACCTGCATTTAGGCCTATGTATTCCACCTAAGTTGTCCATGTTTCAATCTAAGAGCACTAGAACTCATTTCTTGTACTCAAATGCTTCACTTCTTTGTACACATTCTTCCAACAATTATCTTTTTCTCGGATTCTTGAATATTTTCTTTCTACTGATTCATTGCTCTCAGAACACAAATTGTATCAGAATGTTAATTATAACATTAATGAATACTAACAGTATGTTCTGTGTCACTCAAGATACCTGGCCTAGCCAGTCTCAGGATTTTGACTACTTGTTCCAATCTTAGCCGCCACTGGGTTTACAAACATGATATGGGTTCCAATAACTTACCTTCTGCGTTACATCTATGCACTATTTTCCTCTCACCCAGGTTGTCCATTTTTATGTTAAAGCATGGGGCACCATAGGATACTCTGGGTGCTAAGCACGTGGAATCCAAAAATGCAGAGGAATTAATACTACAGGGAAAATTTGACTATGGGAAAGAGGAACTTTCTACCCCTAATGGGAAAGAGGACCTTTCCCATTTCCCTTGATAAAATTTCCCGTGATACCCTTAACAGAAAGTCTTGAGAAGTCGTCCTTCTTTTGGCTTCTGGAATGACAATACTATGAGATCCAGCTATCGGTCACATTTAATAACAAGAGGTAATAAAACCCATCCTGAATTTCTTCCCTTCCCTGCTTCAACCCCATTTTCTTCACTTTGCTCTCTGGAATTCTATTCTCTATATAAAGCAATGGCATACTTCAACAAAACTTTCTCAGAGTTCAACATGGTTGATTTTGGTCATTAATAAACACACATACATACACACATGCACCCTTTATTGACTTATGCTATTTATTTGTTTTCATTCATCAATAAATGTCTTAAAATATATTTTTAATATTTCCTGTCTACAATTCCTCAGTTTCCATTTCTAATTTTCATTCCTTGTAACTCCCCTAAGCTTCCATCAAAATTTCTCTGTCAAGATCTCCTTCATGTTGTTAAATCTAATGAGCAACACATATTTCTTACGTTAGCCAACTATAATGTTTGACAAAATTGATCCTGTTCCTCACCCAAAAATACCTCCACTGGCTGCCGGCAAGGCATAGTTTCCTGGTTTTCCTCGTGTTTCCTTCTCCGGCCTTTTCATTGATTCTTCCTCTTCTACTGGAATGTTCCAGAGTCTGAGTTCTTTGATTTATTCTCTTCTGTATATGCTCAATTGATGATCTCACCTTGCCTCTTCGCTTTAAATGTGATAGAGCTGAGAACTCCCAAGTATATATCTAGAGTGCGATCATCTATGTTCTCAAGTTGTAGCTAATTGCTCGTTTGACATCACTATATGGGTATCTAATCACCTTAAAATTAAAATGATCAAAACAGAGCTTCTGATTTTCTCCTTTAAGCCTGTTACTGCTCATTCGATCTCAGCTTTCTGACTGGAAATTCTACCTTTCTAGTCATGCAGGCCAAACCTGTAATCATCTTTGCCCCTTCTCCTTCATGCCCCATCTCCAATCAGTCATCTAATACTTTTGATTCTATATTTGTAATATATACACATTTTTACCTCTTTTTGCCACCTCCACTACTACTGCCCCAAATCATATCTCCATTTTCCTACTCTTGGATTACTGTAATAGATTGTGGTTATTCCAGTTATTGTCTCTCTGTTCTATTGTTTCCCCCCATAGTTTATTTTCAACACAGATGCTTTTTCTTCATTTTCACTCTTAAAAATATGTCTGATAACGTCTCATCTTAGCAGAAAACTTCCAAAGGCTTTCTGTCTCACTCATAGTCAAAGCCTCAGTGCTCTTAAATCTCTGAGGCCTAATTTTATCTAAGCCCACATTTCTTGCCACTCTTCACATTGTTCACGCTTTTCCAGTCACATTTGCCAATTAACTGTCCATGGATTCTTTCAGGCATTCTTTTGTATTTCCTGTTTCCTCTGCCTAGAATGTTCTTCTCAAGATATCCAGTGGCTTGCCCTGCATCTTCTCCAGGTCTTGTCTAAACCCACTATTTCAATGAGGTCTAAACTGAAAACCTTATTTAAAATATGAATACTTCCTCCCCTGCACCTCATATCCTACCGTTATGCCTTCTTTTCTTTTTTTTTTTTTATTTTCTTTATTATTATACTTTAAGTTCTAGGGTACATGTGCACAACGTGAGGGTTTGTTACATATGTATATATGTGCCATGTTGGTGCGCTGCACCCATTAACTCGTCATTTACATTAGATATATCTCCTAATGATATCCCTCCCCCTACCCCCACCCCATGACAGGCCCTGCTGTGTGATGTTCCCCACCCTGTGCCCAAGTGTTCTCATTGTTCAATTCTCACCTATCAGTGAGAACATGCGGTGTTTTGTTTTCTCTCCTTGCGATAGTTTGCTCAGAATAATGGTGTCCAGCTTCATCCATGTCCCTACAAAAGACATGAACTCGTCCTTTTTATGGCTGCATAGTATTCCATGGTGTATATGTGCCACATTTTCTTAATCCAATCTATCATTGATGGACATTTGGGTTGGTTCCAATTCTTTGCTATTGTGAATAGTGCCACAATAAACATGTGTGTGCATATGTCTTTAAGGTAGCATGACTTACAATCCTTTGGGTATATATACTCAGTAATGGGATGGCTGGGCCAAATGGGATTTCTGGTTCTAGATCCTTGAGGAATCGCCACACTGTTTTCCACAATGGTTGAGCTAGTTTACAGTCCCACTGACAGTGTAGAAGTGTTCCTATTTCTCCACACCCTCTCCAGCACCTGTTGTTTCCTGATTTTTTAATGATTGCCGTTCTAACTGGTGTGAGATGGTATCTCATTGTGGTTTTGATTTTCATTTCTCTGGTGGCCAGTGATGATGAGCATTTTTTCATGTGTCTGTTGGCTGCATAAATGTCTTGTTTTGAGAAGTGTATGTTCATATCCTTCGCCCACTTTTTGATGGGGTTGTTTGTTTTTTTCTTGTAAATTTGTTTGAGCTCTTTGTAGATCCTGGATATTAGCCCTTTGTCAGATGGGTAGGTTGAAAACATTTTCTCCCATTCTGTAGGTTGCCTATTCACTCTGATGGTAGTTTCTTTTGCTGTGCAGAAGCTCTTTAGTTTAATTAGATCCCATTTCTCAATTTTGGCTTTTGTTGCCATTGCTTTTGGTGTTTTAGACATTAAGTCTTTGCCCATGCCTAAGTCCTAAATGGTATTGCCTACATTTTCTCCTACGGTTTTTATGGATTTAGGTGTGACATTGCTAACCATCTGTAGAAAGCTGAAACTGGATCCTTTCTTTACACATTAGGCCTTATTTTCTATGTAATGCATTGCAATTATATATATATATATCTCTCATTAATTTATTTATTGTATATTTCTCCCATGAGGATGTAAATTTCATGGTGCAGTGATGTTTGATTTTTTTTTCTTCATTGCTGCATTCCTATTAATATAAATGGGCCTGTCCCTAAATACATTCATTAGGAGAATGAATACATTCTCCTAAAATGAATGTATTCATTCATCAGGTAGGGAGCAGACATATACATGCTTGCATAAAACAGTATTTGAAACTACATAAAATCGAATTATATGTACTGTTCAAATGAAAATAAAACTTCGCTTTTATTAAGATTATGTATTTGATGATCTAGCACTTCCAAACATTTTCTACTATAAAGTTGTGCTTAGAATACTTTTGAAAGTTCTCAGAGAAACTAATTTCAAAGTTGATTTTTCTTAAATAAGAACAGACTCTAAAATTATTTTTACCATTTTGTGATGGTTTTCACATTGTGTCTAGAAAGACTGGGGATATGTGTAAATAAAAATATAGACTATAATTAAAATAAGCTGCACAAGATAAAATTAATGAAGTTACTCTTTATAGTGACAAGTATTACATGAAACATTATTTGAAATATATCTATGCAAAAAGATAAAGCTATTCAAAATGCAGAATCTCAAAAACCAATCCTCAATAGGATAAAAATTAAGTATTTCATAAGGATCTACTGGGGCTCTATGATTAAATATAGTTTGCTTACAAATTTTAGGAAACATAGAAACCCACACTTCTTTGCAGATAAACATTAAATCCAAAGTTCTACTAGCTATTAAAAGAGCAGTTCATATTGAAGTAATCTACTAAACAAAACTGAAGTAAAGTAAACCTTACTTTAGGCAAAACATACCTTAGTAAAATTATATATCCAAATAAACTAGCTTGTCAATTTTTTCTTCTTAGAACTACAATATGACTTCTGAAATTCACTAAATTATAATTGTTTCAATTTTTGATAGCAGCATTTTGTCTATGTTACTTAAGGCTTGGAAAATATACTAAGTGACATCTACTGAAGTACTTTTGAATGCAAAAGATCACTCCTTAATTTATGATATGTTCATTGTTTCAAATTGGTGATACTTTAGTTTTCTAGGAAAACTATATTTATTCTTCTTAAGTATGTTATATTTGCAATCCACAAATATATATAGTAAACTCTATCTAAATATGACAAAGTAAATTATATTTCATAGAGCCAGCTTTGTGGGATCTTAGAGTAAGAGCACAAAATAGATAGATACTATTTAGATTTTAGTTGAATAATTAGTAGACAACTTAAAACGTAGGTTCCTGGAAGAATCTGACTTGTGCCTTGAAGTAATAGCAATAGCTAGGCAGTAAATATTGCGCTTTGTGCAATGACCCTCAGTTAAGCAGCTTAAGAGCAGAGATGGAGTCCTGCCATATTTGCAATCACAAATGCACACGCAGAGCCCAACATGTACTCAATAAGTATCTGAATGAATGGAAGGAAAAAATGTTCTGACTAATTAACTCATTATGAACCCATGATAAGTGGCCAAATAACCTCCCTTAATGGGATCTCTTCCAAAAAACTACCCATTTAAATTTCAACCTTACTGGTGTGAAATCAGTTTCCATCTTGTCTCTTGTTTGTGAATTTGGCCATCAGTATTTTTAGTGGAAGCAGGGATGTTAGAGCAGTCAGGATGGCTTAAGAAGAGCACGTTGTCATTCCTTTGTGATAACTAAGAAAAGAGGTATAAAATGTAGCTTGCTTTTATCAAAATTTATGTAAAATTTTATATTTAATTTATTGTAGGTTTAATAAAACTTGAATAAACTAGTTTAAACTATTCCCTTATGCCCATTATCCAGCTTCCCAGTGTTAACATTTTATCACATTTACTTTTTTTTCTCCCTCTCTCTCTATTCCCAATCCTGCCCAAGTACTTTGGTTTCCTGGACTGTTTCTGATATTTGTTTCCTGAAAACTATTTGCATGTATAATGACCCTTTGCCCCTAAATACATCGATGTGTATTTATAAAAACTTTGATAATCTTTTATAGAACCACATCATAATTATTAATTATTAAAACCCAAGAATTAATATTAATATAATACTAATATGTTATAGATATAATACTATTGTACATTATATTTTACTATATAGTACATAATATTGATATAATACTTATATATTATATATCAATTATATCAATAATATATCAGTGTATTATATCAATAGTATAGTATTTGATACATAGTATATTATATTGAACTATATCAGTGTATTATATCAATAGCATCATATACTGATATATGATATAATATTGATGTAACACTATTATATAAGCTACACACTTTTATTCAAATAGAAGTCACCATTTCTCTCATTCCTGGTCTGCACTTCTACCCAGAATTACTTGATGCATTTAGTTGTCATGTCTCTTTAATCTTCTTAAATCTGGATGAGTTTCTCAATATTTCCATTAAAATGTATGTTTTTAGATCTTTTATGACCTTAACATTTTGAAGAGCACAGGCCATTTGTTTTCTAGAATTTCTCTCAATTTGGGTTTGTCTGATGTTTTCTCATTGCTAGATTCAGGGTATGCATTTTTGGCAGAAAAACCACAAAAGTGATACTGGGTTCTTTTCGGTGACCCATTTATGAAGCATGTGACAGGCATCAATAGTTATTAAGCAAGGCCACATAAAGCACTCTGCAACATAAGACTTTCTCCCTGTATCCCAAAAGCACATTTATTTGTGTACTTAAGAAAGGTATTTATAGAACTCTAGCTATGTTCCAGGCTTCATGTATGTGATAAATTGCTAGAAAAGTTCCAGAATAGGTAGGCAAACATTAGCTTCATTGAGAAAACCCTCACAGAAACTTTAATAAGACCCTGAGCTATGGAAGGATGAAAAGTAGGATGATGGAGGGCATTCCAGACAAGAAAACCTAGGAGGATGGAATTCATCACTTTGCAAAGTTAGTTACCTAAGCTTGGCCCATTCTGAAATCTTATGTAGTAGTTATGTTTCACATGAAATCATTTTTTTTTAATCACTCATACTATAAACCACAATTAACAAAACTATTTTCAGCGGGAATTAGTTTTCAGAAACCCAGGGTGCCTTTTGTTGTTCATAATGGTGCACTAAGTCTAGAGAATATATTCTTGTTAGCCCGTCTATTCAAAATAGACCATTTTAGTGTTGTTTTGCTTCCAGGTCCTTAAATATGATTGACTATATATAGTTGCTGTACATTTTTGTTGCTATTATGATTTATTTATTTGTCTCTCAATTGGTTGAAGCTCATGAACTCTGAATTATCTCCCAAGTGAGCTTATCTGTTTCTTCTTATTTCAAATGTAAGATACCAGGTTTTACACTAAAGGAGCCCTTAAGTAAATTGAAACACATATAAAAGAGCAAGTAAGTACTTTAACATTCCATTAATTTAAGTATTCAAGGACTTGGCAGTATAGGTCTGAATAAGAAACATATTGTATGCTCAAAATCTGGTAATATTGTTCATAGAGAATCTCTCCTTTTTTTTTTGAGAGTGTCTTTTTATAGTATAATTATCTCTCATTAGTTCTAAAGCTTGAAATAAAAGAGCAACACAATCCTGCAATTAGGGTACAATTGTACCTGAAATCTTGTAAGTTCAAAGTCAGAGCATTGAAACTTATGACTTATAACTACCAGAATGTGAATGTTCCATGTGCATTTGGTTAATCTATAACACATTATTCTATTCTTAATAGATATGTGAGCTGCAACTGATACGCATAGTTCAGTAACTAAGGTTAAACTTAAAAGAAAAAAACTCTCTTTTAAGGCATAAGTTTCAAAATTACAAAGGTGAAAAGGTTTTGATGTATTTAATTTCCTTTTCTGCCTTGAAAAGAAAGAATAGGAAATAGAGAAAATACTGGATACATTTTATTAATCACATAGTCCAGGTCAATGCATTACATACACAAGAATGTGAAATGCCAGAGTCAATTAAACGAGTGTCTGTAAAATAAACCATTTCACCACATGAGCATATTTAAGTCATAACACAGTTAGTGTACTAAACATTCAAATAAACATGTGTGGCTACTTAATTATTGAAATAAAGACATTGATTTCCATGTGTGATTATGCAGACAGACCATGTCTTCTTATAAATATTCATTTCTGGCTTTTGACTTATAATATATTTTTCAAAAGTGGGCACATACAGCAGCAAGTAGCATGATTTCTTCATATACTCTCAACACTGCAGTTTTTCCGGTACCTCAGTTGATGTGGGAAGTTAAATCAGCGGTAGCAAACATTCAAAAGCAACATGTGCTTCAATATTTAAGATAATAGAAATATTAACTCTTTAGATCAAAATTGGTGATGTTTCAAGGCCTTCATATCTACTATTATAAATATATACATATACATCATAAGCATTTTTAAAGAATTAACTATTTCTTGTAAGTATAATAACAGTAGTAGGCAACATATATTGAGTGCCTGCTCTATGCTAAACAATAACAAAGTTTTTACAAACAGCTCTAAACCTCTCCCAAATCCTGCCTGGTCATCGTTAGAGTTCCTTTCTTAACAGATAAATAATCTTCCTCAAATGGACTAAATAAGTTGTCCAACACTGTCGAAGACTATGGTTCATTGGGTTTTCAGATTAGATATGTTGAATTTCAGTGTAAATTATTCTAGTATTCCATATACTGAGAATCAGTCAGTTAATTGACATTGCATGGATTATTTTTTTGCACGCCTATGGCCGAAATTTTATTGTGCTTCTCCTATCACATGATTTTTGTTGTAAGTTGGATTTGTAATTTTATTTACATTTTAAAATATTTTTCTGATGATAAAGATATCCCTGTTGAAGAAAATATTTAAATAAAATTAAAATTAAAATAACAAAATTCCACAATTCTATAACCTAGATATAAACAGTGATAACTTTTTTACATATTTCCTGACAGTCTGTCAAAAGGATATTTATGAATATGTAATACCCAATAGCCTGCAAACATTTATTTGAATTGCTAACAACTCAAATATTGATTGGATGCCTACTATGTATCACTGCCTAAGATGAAGAGATGAATCCAATAGAAAAAATGCTTGGTTTCTTATTGTGTATACACACACAAATACATTTGTATATATCTTAGACATTATCAACTATAAAACAAACTAATTTAAATACAAAAATTGAATATAAAAATGAATACTTTTCTACTTTACATAATACCAATAAACAGTTTTTCAATTCTAACCATTGTAAGATACAATATTTAATACATATTACAAGGTAGCTAAGTGGACAGATCATGTTTTTTTTTAAATCTAGGTTCAAATTTCAAACTTGCCCCTATGTATTCCCTCGACCTAGTGTTCTAACTTTAACATCTATTTCTTGAACTGTAAAATGAAGTTAAAAATTAGTATGTATCAACAGGACTGTGTGAGAATAATTTTTATTTTTTTTTTTGAGACAAAGTCTCAGTCTGTCACTCAGGTTGGAGTGCAACGGCACAGTCTCAGCTTACTGCAATCTCTGCCTCCCAGGTTCAAGTGATTTTCCTGCCTCAGCCTCCCCAGTAGCTGGGACTACAGGTGCCCGCCACCACGCCCAGCTAATATTTTGTGTTTTTAGTAGAGGTGGGATTTCACCATGTTGGCCCGGCTGGTCTAGATTGGTTTAGATTGTTTACTCTTGGTATATAGACATGCTACTGATTCTTGTATGTCGATTTTGTATCCTGAAACATTCTTGAATCTGTTTATGAGTTGTAATAGTTTTTTTTTATGGTGTCTTTAGCTTTTCCAAATATACAATCATATCATCTGCAAATAAGGATAATTTTATTTTTTCTTTCCAGTTTGGCCCTTTAGTTTTTTCGCTTGTCTGATTGCTCTATCTAGGACTTCCAGTACTATGTTGAATAACACTGGTGGAAACTGGAATCCTTGTTTTCCATACCTTAGAGGTAAGGATTTTACTTTTTCCCCATTCAGTATGATACTAGCTGTGGGTCTGTCTTACACAGCGTTTATCATGTTAACATATGTTCCCTCTACCCCTTTTTTTTTAGGAGGAGGGGCAGGGGATTATCATGAAGGAATATTAAATTGTACTGACAGTTTTTCCAGCATCTATTGAAATGATCATATGTTGTTTTTGAGGATTTTTGTACCAATCTTAATCAGGGATATTGACTTATAGTTTTTATTTTTATTTTTATTTTTTTTACATGTATTTGTCTGGATTTAGTATCAGGGTAATACTGGCTTTGTAGAATGACTTTGTAAGTATAATCTCCTTCTTTATTTTTTGGAATAGCTCAAGTTAAACCAGCATTATTTCTTCATTAAATGTTTGTTAAAACTCAGGAGTGAAGCCATCAGGTCCCGGGCTTTTCTTTGCTGAGAGACTCTTATTATGGCTTCAATCTTATTACTTGTTATTGGTCTGTTCAATACTTGTTGGCTTCAATCTTTACTTGCTATTGGTGTGTTCAAGGTTTTGTATTTCTTCATGGTTCAATCTTTGTAGGTCATATCTCTCTGGAAATTTATCCATTTCCTCTAGGTTTTCCAACTGATTGGCATATAGTTGCTCACAAATAATCTCTAAAGATCCATTAAATCCCTCAGTATCAGCTACAGTGTCTTCTTTTTCATTTCTGATTTCATTTACTTGGGTCTTCTCTTTTTTTTATTAGTCTGACTAAAGATCTTTTATAAATTTTGTCTTTCAAAATCAACTTTTATTTCATTGATCTCATGCATTATTTTCTTCATTTAAATTTTATTTATTTCTGCTCTGATTTTTAGTATGCTAATTTTGTGTTTGGCTTCTTCTTGCTTTTCTAATTCCTATCTTTCTAATTTTTGATGTAGTTACTCATAGATATAAACTTCCCTCTTAGTACTGCTTTTGCTGTATTACATAGTTTTGATATATTGTGTTTTCATTTTCATTTGTTTCAAGAGGTTTTTAATTTTCTTCTTAATTTCTCATTGACCCACTGGTCATTCAGAAACATATTGTGTAACTTCCATGTGTTTGTATAGTTTCCAAATTTCTAGTTTTATTACATTGTGGTCAGAGAAGACACTTGATATTATTTCAACTTATCTGAATGCTTTGTGACTTGTTTTGTTACCTCACATATGGTATATCCTTGAGAATGATTCAAGTGCTGGGAAGAAGTATGTGTATTTTGCAGCTGTTGGATTAAATGTTCTGTAGATATCTATTATGTCAATTTGGTCTATAGTGCATGTTAATTCCAATGTTTCTTTGTTGATTTACTGTTTAGATCATCTCTCTAATGCTCAAAGTGAGGTGTTGAAGTCTTTAGCTATTATGGTATTGGGGTCTATCTCCTTCTTTTGTGCTAATAATATTTGTTTTATATTTCTGGGTGCTTCGGTGCTGGGTGCATATACATTTACAATTATTATATTATCTTGCTGAATTGTCCTCTTTGTCAATATATAACAAACCTCTTTGTCTCTTTTTATAGTTTTTGTCTTGAAATTTATATTGTCTAAGTACAGCTAGCTACTTTTGCTGTTTATTGATCTCATTTGCTTTTTATGCCTTTATTTTTAGTCTATTTGTGTCTTTATAGGTCAAGTGTGTTTCCTGTAGGCAACAGATTATTAGATCTTTCTTTTTAAATCCATTCAGCCCTCTGTCTTTCAACTGTAGAGTTTAGTCTATTCACATGTAATGTTATTACTGATGAATAAGGACGTACTCCTGAAATTTTGTTATTTGTTTTTTGATTGCTTTGTGGTTTGCTCTTCCTTCTTTTCTTCCTTCTTGCCTTCCTTTTACTAAACGTGATTTTCACTGGTGTATGTTTTAATTTCTTGCATTTATTTTTTGTGTATATGTTGAACTTTTTTGATTTGAGGTTACCATGAGACTTTCAAATAATATCTTTTATCTCACTATTTTAAACTTATGAGAACTTAACACTGATTGAATAAACTAACTAACCAACAAACAAAGAAAAAACTAATACAACCTCTTTCCTTTACCTCTACGCCCACCCCCACTTTTAAACTTTTTTTGTTTCTATTTATTTATTATTGTCCTGCCTATGTCTTTAAAGGTTGTTGTAGTTCTTTAAATTATGCATTATTGCCGGGCGCGGTGGCTCAAGCCTGTAATCCCAGCACTTTGGGAGGCCGAGACGGGCGGATCACAAGGTCAGGAGATCGAGACCATCCTGGCTAACCCAGTGAAACCACGTCTCTACTAAAAAATACAAAAAACTAGCCCGGCTAGGTGGCGGGCACCTGTAGTCCCAGCTACTCGGGAGGCTGAGGCAGGAGAATGGTGTAAACCCAGGAGGCGGAGCTTGCAGTGAGCTGAGACCCGGCCACTGCACTCCAGCCTGGGCGACAGAGCGAGACTCCGTCTCAAAAAAAAAAAATGCATTATTATCTTTCAACTCAAGAATAAGTAGTTACCCACCACAATTACAGTGTTCTAATATTCTGTATTTTTCTGTCTTATTATTACCAGCAAATTTTGTACCCTCAGATGATTTCCTATTGGTCATTAATGTCCTTTTATTTCATATTGAAGAACTCCCATTAGCATTTCTTATAAGACAGACAAATTAAATCCCTTAGCTATTGCTTATCTGAAAAAGTCTT
This sequence comes from Macaca thibetana thibetana, assembly GCF_024542745.1. Taxonomy (NCBI): domain Eukaryota; kingdom Metazoa; phylum Chordata; class Mammalia; order Primates; family Cercopithecidae; genus Macaca; species Macaca thibetana. The sequence continues at coordinate 67,329,672 of NC_065585.1, forward strand.
TATCTTTCATGTCTGCAGAATATTTTCATGGGACATACCATTCTAAGACAAAAGATTTTTTTTCCTTCAGTACTTTAAATATATCATGCCACTCTCTTTTGTTCTTTAAGGAATCCAGTGAGAAGTCTGCTGCCAAATGTATTAGAGCTTCATTGTATCCTATTTCTTTCTTTTCTCTTGCTGTATTTATTATCCTTTCTTTATCTTTGACCTTTGGAAGTTTAATTATTAAATACCTTGAGATATTCTTATTTGGGTTAAATTTGCTTGTTGTTTTATAACTTTCTTCTACTTGTATATTGATATTTTTCTCTAGGTTTGGGAAGTTTCTTTGTTATTATCACTTTAATTAATCTTTCTACCCCTGTCTCTCTCTCTACCCCCAATTTAAGGACAATAACTCCTATATTTGCCCTTTTGAGGCTATTTTCTATGTCTTGTAGGTGTGCTTTATTCTTTTTTCTTCTTTTGTCTTTCATTTCTTATTTATATTTTTAAATAGTTAGTCTTCAAGCTCACTAATTCTTTTTTCCGCTTGATCCATTCAGTTGGTAAGAGACTCTGATACATTATTCTTACACATTCTTCTTGGCAAGGTTTTCCAGATATATTAAAAGTGACTTAGGTGTTGTAATCTAAATTTTTTGTCAGTACAGCCACATCTGCGTTAGGGGTACCATTAGCTGAGTAATGCTATGGCTCTTGCGGATTCATAGAAGTGCTGACTTGGTGGTCTTGGATAGATATGGCAGAATTTTCTTGATTACCAGGCACAGACTCTTATTCTCTTCCCCACATTTTCCCAAACAAACCAAGTCTTTCGCTCTGTGTTGAGCTGCCTGGAACTGTGGGAGAGGTGACATAATTATCCCTGCGGCCACCACCACTGGGACTGTGTTGGGTCAGACCTGAAGTCAGAACAGCATTGGGTCTCACACAAGGCCTATGACAACCACTGCCTGGCTACTGCCTATGTTCACTCAAGGTCCTAAGGCTCTACAATCAACATTTTGTAAAGACAGCCAGGCTTGTTTCCTGTCTTTCAGGGTGGTAAGTTTCCCCCAGTACTTCATGGGTCCAGAGATGCCGTCTGAGAGCCAGGGCCTGGAGTTGGAAACCTTAGGTATCTACCTGATTCTCTAGTATGCTGCAGCTGGGCTGTTATTCAAGCCAGAAGACAAAGTTCTTTCCCCTCTTCCTTCCCATTTTTACAATCATAGGAGCCTCTCCCTATGAGCACCTCCACCCCAGGCCCACAGTAAGTATTGCTTGGCTACTACCAACGTTCTTTCAAGGCCTAAGTGCTCTTTAGTCAGCTTGTAGTGAATGTTGCCAGGCCTTGGACTCTCCCTTTAGGGCAGTGGGTTGGTTCCCCCTCTGGCTCAGGGAAGGTCTAGAAATGCCATCCAAAAGCCAAGGTCTGCAATCAGGGCCTCCAAAAGTCTGCTTGGTGCTCTACCCCCATGTGGCCAACTTGGTATGTAAACTAAAAGGCAAAGTCTTTCGTTTTCTCAAGCAAAAGGAGTATCTCCACCACAACTTGGAATGTGCTGGGTCACACATAAAGCCAGCAACTCCGTTGTCTAGGGTTGGGGTAGGAGTGACTCAAGGACTCTCTTGGCCTCCTTCTCTGGTGTCTCACTCCGTCATGTGCCACTCAAATCCACTGACTCCAAGTCCAGCACAGCACCAGGACTTTTCTAGGAATTTCAGTTTTTGTGGCCTAGACTGCCTTTCAAGTTTATTTAGAATTCCAGAGCACTTTGGCCCACAGTAGTGAGGCTTGCCAAAACTCAGGTTCTGACTGCTGGGATGGGTGATTTCCCTCCGGCTAGGGCTGTTCTAATTATTCCCTTTGTGGGTGCTGTCTGAGTTCTGCTCCTTGTTGTATTCTGCTTTGACAGAGCAATAGTGAATTCCATTGCAAACTCCCACAATCATTTTGCTCTCCTTCCCCTAAAACCACAGATTATCCATGCTACATGGCTGCTGCCAGGGGATGGAGGAAATGTAGAATCAGCAATTCAGAAATGTCTTTACTACCCTCTTCAGTTCCTCTTTCAGCGATAAGAGGTTAAAACCACGTACTGTGATTACTCACCTGATTTTTGGTTCTTATGAAGGTATTTTTTTGTGTAGATAGTTGTTCAATTTGGTGTTCCTGCAGGGAAGCAAATCAGTGGAAGCTTCTATTTGGCTATCTTGCTCTGCCTCCTCTCAAAACAAACCGAATTGCATATATTTATGAGGTCCAGTTTGATGTTTTGATATATGTATACATTGTGTAATGGCTAAAACAATAATTTAAATTCATGACCTCATACACGTGTTAATATTTGTATAAATATTAATTTATATTTATATATTAATATATAAATTTAATATATATAATTTATATTTATAAATTAATATATAAATATAAATTTATATTAATTTATATTAATATATAAATGTGAGAGCATTTAAAACTTACTCATTTAGCATTTTAAAATATACATTATTAAAAACTATCATCAACATGCTGTGCAATAGATCACTAAAACTTATTCCTTCTGTTTAATTGAAAAGTTGTACCCTCTGAACAACATCCACCCTTTCATCATACCCCTGACCCTCAGTCTTTGGTAACTACCATTCTACTCTCTACTTCTAGGAATTTGACTTTTTCAGATTCTGCATATGAGTGAGATCATACAGTATTTGTCTATCTGTACCTACCTTATTTCAGTTAGCATAATGTATGCTAGGTTAATCCATATTTTTGCAAATGGGAGAATTTCCTCCTTTTTAAGGCTGATTAGTTGTCCATTGTTCATATAGGCCATTTTATTTATTTATTTATTTATTTTAGAGAGAGAGGATCTCACTCTTTTACGCAGGCTAGAGTACAGTAGACTGATCATAGCTAACTGCAGTCCCAAACTCTGAGGCTCAAATGATCCTCCTACCTCAGCCTCCTGAGTAGCTGGGACTACAGGCATGTGCCACCATGCCTGGCTAAGTTTTTCTTATTTTTTGTACAGACTGAGTCTTACTATATTGATCAGGCTGATCTTTAACTTCTGGCCTCAAGTTATCCTCTCACTTCAGCCACTCAAAATGCTGGAATTACAGGTGTGAGTTACTATGCCCAGCCCCACATTTTCTTTGTCCATTCATCTGTTAATAGACAATCAGTTTGATTCAATATCTTGACTATCTTGAAAAAAGCTACAATGAACGTAAGAATGTAGCTATCTCATCAACATACTAATTTCAATTCCTGATATGGTTTGGCTGTGTCTCCACCCGAATCTCATCTTGAATTGTAGCTCCCATAATCCCCATATGTTGTGGGAGGGAACTGGTGGGAAATAATTGAATCATGGGGGCGGGTTTATACCATCCTGTTCTCATGATAATGAGTAAGTCTCACGAGTTGTGATGGTTTTATAAAGGGCAGTTCTGCACATGCTCTTTTTCCTGCCATCATATAAGACATGCCATTGATCCTTCATTACTTTTCATTATGTTTGTGAGACCTCCTCAGCCATGTGAAACTGTGAGTTCATTAAACCTCTTTTTCCTTATAAATTACCCAGACTCAGGTATTTCTCTATATGAGTATGAAAATGGACTAATGCAATTCCTTTGACATATTCAGTAGTTGAATTGCTGGATCATATGACAATTCTGTTTTTAGCTTTTTGAGGAACTTTCTTATTTTACATAATGGCTTTACTAATTTATATACCCGCCAACAGTGTACAAGAGTTTCATTTTCTCTACTTCTTCACCAAAACTTATATTCCTATTTTTTGATAATAGTGATTCCAGCATGTGTGAGATAATGCCATATATAAAATCCACTCAAAACAGATACAAGACTTAAACAAAATAATAATTTTAATTATCAACTTTTAGAATTTATATTTTGTAACTTATGTTCAAAGTGAAATTTTCTAAAGAGTTCTATATAGAACAGGTGAAATTCTAGTGTTATTCTGAAAAAAAATAAAAGGCAGAGAAAAAATATCTCTTAAAATATTTACTATAATAAGAAAAGGTTGGTTTTATTAATTATAATTAACAAACTACATTAAAATTTGAAAATGAAAATAACTTAAGTGTTCAAAGTATGGTATTCTGTATTTGAGGGAAAAACAGCATAAATTTGTTGAAAAATCATGAAAACTCTTGGCATTTACATCATTGTATTTAATAAACATATTTGGGTTTTTCAATACAATCAGATAACATTTATACAATGTTTTGAAATATCTGTTTGCTCATTTCAATGTATAAATTTAAAGATTTAGTTTATGTTAATCCTTTAAGTTTTTTTAGGTTTTTATGTACATGTTGCTGATGTTAATTGATGTAAGCAAATATGAAGAGGACATTAATTTTGTAAAAATGCTTGCTGTATACAAAAGAAAAAATATACTTTAATTATTTTGTATATAATTAATTCCTTTGTTTTTCAGTATTTCTAAAGAAGCATTTAGTAAATGTCCACTATGGGCTAACTATATTTCATTGATACATAGGTAAGTTAATTAATAGGAAAAAATGTAGGCTCTGAAGAAAATATAAAGGCAATGATAAAAATTTTCAAAAGCCTCTGTTTTTTATGATGTTTTTAAAAAGCTGTTTTGAAAACGTTTCCACATTGTTGCTACCTGTAACTGATATAGTTTGGCTCTGTGTCTCAACCCAAATCTCGTCTCAAATTATAATCCCCACATGTCATGGGAGGAACCTAGTGGAGGTGATTGGATCATGGGAGTAGTATCGCTCATACTGTACTTGTGATAGTGAGTGTGTTTTCATGAAATCTGATGGTTTCAAAGTATGGTCCTTTTCCTTTCTCTCTCTCCTGATGCCATGTAAGGCCTTGCTTCCCCTTTGCCTTCTGCCATGATGATAAGCTTCCTGAGGCCACCCCAGCCATGTGGAACTGTGAGTTAATTAAACCTCTTTTCTTTATAAGTTACCCAGTTTTAGGTAGTTCTTTATAGCAGTGTGAAAACAGACTAATACAGAAAGTTAATACCAGGCGTTTAGGAAACTACTATAAAGATACCTGAAAATATGGAAGCAACTTCAGAATTGGGTAACAGGCAGAGATTGAAACAGTTTGGAGAGATCAGAATAAGATAGCAAGATGAGGAAAAATTGGGGACTTCCTGGAGACTTGTTAAATGGTTGTGACCAAAATGCTGATAGTGTTACAGACAATGAAGTCCAGGCTGAGGCAGTCTCTGATGTAGATGAAAAGTTTATTGGGAATTTAAGAAAAGAGCACTCTTGCTATGCTTTAGCAAACAAACTGGCAGCATTTTGCCCTTGTCCTAGAGATCAATGGAACTTTGAACTTCAATGATTACTTAGGGTATCTGGTGGAAAAAAATTATATGCAGCAAAACTTTCAAGGTTCACCTGGCTTTTTCTGAAAGTCTACAGCCATATGCATTCACAAAGAGATGTTCTGAAATTGGAACTTATGTTTAAAAAGGAAACACAGCATAGAAGTTTGGAAAATTTGCAGCCTGACCATGTGGTAGAAAAGAAAAACCTATTTTCAGGAAAGAAATTCAAGGCCAAGCCAGCTGCAGAAATTTGCATAAGTACAGAGGAGGTAAATGTTAATAGCCAAGACAATGGGAAAAATGCCTCCAGGGCATTTCAGAAATCTTTGTGGGAGCCCTTCCCATCAAAGGCTTGGAGGCCTAAGAGGAAAAAAATGATTTTGTTGGCTGAGCCCAGGGCCCAGTTGCTCTGTGTAGTCTTGGGACATGGCATCCTGTGTCACAGCCACTCCAGCTCCAGTTATGGCTACAAGGGGTCAAGGTATAGCTCTATAGCTCAGGCTGTTGCTACGGGGGTGGGGGGGGCAGTAAGCCCCAGTCATTGGTGGCTCCCATGTGGTGTTGGGCCTGCAATGTAGACAAGAGTTGAGGTTTGGAAACCTAGATTTCAGAGAATGTATGGAAATACCTGGATGTCTGGGCAACAGTCTGGTGCAGGGGCAGAGCCCTCATGGAGAACCTCTACTAAGGCAATACAGAGGGGAAATGTGGGGTTGGAGCCCCCACACAGAGAATCTCCACGAGGGCATTGCCTAGTGGAGCTATGAGAAGAGGGCCACTATCCTACAGACTCCAGAATAGTAGATCCATTTACAGCTTTCACTGTGAGACTGGAAAGGCCACAGGCACTCAGTGCCATCCTTTGAAAGGAGCTTCAGAAGCTGTAACCTGGAAGATCCACAGGGGTGGAACTGCCCAAACCTAAGGGAGCCCACCTCTTACATTAGCATGCCCTGGGTGTGAGACATGGAGTCAAGTGAGATTATTTTGGGACTTTAAGATTTAATTAGTGCCTTGCTAGGTTTCAGACTTGCATGTGAACTGTGGCCCCTTTATTTTGGCCAATTTCTCTCATTTTGAACAGAAATATTTACCCAATGCCTGTACCTGCATTGTATCTTGGAAGTAATTAAGTTGTTTTTCATTTCACAGGCTCATAGACAGAAAGGACTTGCCTTGTCTCAAATTAGACTTTGGACTTGGACTTTTGAATTAATGCTGGAGTGAGTTAAGACCTTGGGGGACCATTGAGAAGGCATGATTGGTTTTGAATTCTAAAAGGGGCATGAGATTTTGGAGGTGCCAACAGTGGAATGATGTGACTTGGCTCTGTGTCCCCACTCAAATCTCATCTTGAATTTGAATCCCCACATGTCCAGGGAGGGACCTGGTGGGAGGTGATTGGATAATGGGGGCAGTTTTCCCCGTGCTGTTCTTGTGATAGTGAGTGAGTTCTCATGAGATCTGATGGTTTGAAAGTTTGGCAATTCCCCCCGTTGCCACCTCCTGCCACTACGTAAGACATGCCTTGCTTCCCATTTGCCTTCTGCCATGATTTTAGGTTCCTGAGGCCTTCCTAGCCATTCAGAACTGTGAGTCAATTAAACCTCTTTTGCTTTTAAATTACCCAGTCTCAGGCAGTTCTTTATAGCAGTGTGAAAACAAACTAATACAGTAACAAATCTAAAATTAACTATTAAGGGAAATAGTCATCCCATAAAACAAGCTGAAAAATTATCATTATAGTCAATATTATGAAGATACATATAATATTTCCAGTTTTTTATTTGAAATTATGTGAATAGCAAGTACAAATATATATATATATATATTCTAATGTTAAAATATCAGACTATCTCAAAACCAAGAGCTACTTTGAATATTTCAAATGCTGTCAGCTACAGAGATATAGATAGATATAGATATAATTGCTTCAATATTTATATAGTGATAAAGAAATTTCATCTAATTTTGTCACTCAAGACTATGGATAAACACCAAAGATATATTATTGTTATAACAAGTGCAACTCTAGCTATGTTTAGTGACTATAAATGTTACACGCTTACACATGAGTAATCTATCTCATTACTCTTTTTTAGCATCTGGATCAGATTAGTTGAACAGTAAGCAGAAAGTGCAATGTAAACTGTTCTCTCAAAATAACAATAATGTTATCCTTTGCAACTACCTGTTTGGGTGGATCACAATGATCTTACTAATGGGCAAATAATGCACACACAAAAAACACAGAAATTGAAGGCTGAGCTTTAAAAAAAATCACAATCATCTTTCTTTAACACCTGATTTCAATTTAGTATTCACAAAACTTTGTCATCATTTTTATTGTTGATTTATTTGTTAGTAAATATGTGTATAAAGTCACTCAGATTTACTGACAAATAGTGCAGTAGCACTCACCAAAGCGTAGATCAGTGCTTTTTGCAACATTCCATTTGTAAAAAAACAAAAGCATTCCTCTGCTAAAAAAAAAAAAAGTTTGAAAACAACTGTTACACATTTCAGATTTGTAGCAGTCGTCGTTTTCTATCATTAAGGGCAAAAACAACCAATTTTGTTTTCTGAGCAGTTTCATAAACTATTAAAAACAAGTCAATAATATATGACGTTATTTAAAAAGTTTCTTTAATATTTTTTGTTTTCTCTTACTTAAGTCTAGTTAAGATATGCCATACTACTCCAGAAACTTTTTAATACATGTGTAGTGAAACAGCAAATAATCCCACTTTAATTCATTCTAATTAGAAAAGAAATGTTGCTGTCAGTTTTACCTGCTGTCTGCAAGTTTGACAGTGCTTTGGTCATAATTCATAAAGCCTCAGGATCCAGGAAATTTGTTAGACTTAAAATATGAAAAGAATTGCATAATTTTTATTTCTTAAATAAAATAAAGGCTGATTTAGAATACAGATGTTTTCATCTTTGATGTTTGAATGTCCTCGGTAAACATATTAATGAGACTCAGCTGTATTAGCTTAGCTCAGGTAGATTGAAGCTTTATGATCTTGTGAGTTTAAAAGAATAATTGTGTTTTTGTTATAATGCTTTTTGTAGATCATCTTAAAACCAAATAAATAAATAAATTCAATAAGGCAGAGACTTTTCTATCCCATATGGCATGCTCTTTTGAATAGCAGTAATAATAATATTGACAATATTTATTGTAAGTTTGCATCAGTGAAGATTTTTCTTTATTGAAGAGTAGTTTGGTAGAAATGCTTAAGTTACTCAAAAAATTCTAAATAAGTAGAATAGTAGACATATTTTCCACGATTGGCCGTTTTCCATGCAATGGGGTGTGTTTTAAAAAAACACATTCTTGGCCTTTATCGAAAAACCACAGATAGCTATAATTTGGGTAACTTTTACAGATAATTTATGACTTTGCACTCAACTTAATGGCCCATAAAAACTCAAACAGCAGTGTTAGGACATTGCTTTAGCATTTAAAAGGATTCTGAGGACTGCGAGGGTTTTTAAAAAGGGATGTCTGTCAAGTAGAATTTTTGAATTGTACTTAAAAGTATGTTACTTGATTCAAAAATTGTCTGTGTCAAAGTTACACCCTGGCTACACTGATTCTTGCCAGTATTTGTGATAATAATGCTAAGGAAAACAATTGGTCTGTTTTTTAGGTTATCTTCTCATTTTAATATACTGACATGATACAAACTACTGTTAGAAAATGAATGCAAACCTGTTTGTGACAATTTAGTTCTCTTGAAGTGACTGTATGTATTTCAACCATGGCAACTGACGTCTGTGATTTTTTTTTCCTCCATGGCTTTTAAACAGTTAACATCACCTGCTGCTGTTTGTGATGAAACCCCACAGGAAATGAATGCCAAAGGTACAAGATGAAAGAGAAAGTAATTTTCTGGGAGGGGAGGTAAGAGTAATTTTGCACTTTGAGGTGAAAGGGTGAGAAACCAAAAGATGTGTGAGGAATTACTTATGAAACTGGAAATGAAGGTAAAAGTTGGAGGCAAAGGGAGCAAATATAGAAAAGAGAGAAAGAAGAAAACTCCTAGAGTCATAGAGAAAAATAAAGGGACAATAGGTTGAAATATATACCTAGAAGATGCCACCAAGAAAATGTCATTGTCATATAGAGGAAAATCTCAAACCTACTAAAATATTATATACAAACTCAGTATGTTTGAAGGGTAAAAAAAAATCGCAAACAAGTATTCTTAAGTCTTTTCTCCCTCACACTCCACCATTAGGGATAATTCTATCATTGCTTTTTTATTTTTCTGATTTTTCTGGTGAAAAATCGAGGGAACGTTAAATAAGAAAGAGTAGAGGATGCCAGGGAGGCTACAGTTATTATTTGAAATGAGAAAGATTATAAGGAGCAAATAATACTATATATAGATATAATAAGAAAGAGAAAACTACAAAACTCAATATAGACTGAGCTGAGGAGTGAGAGGAGAGGTATTTGCAGACAGTTACTGGGTAACAGACAGATGAGGAAAGAAAGGATAAAATTACCAAACCGTTACTATATATTTTCAGCTGGAGACTTCAGGGGATATTTTTACATGTTTCAGTAAATCAGTGGTGATTGAAACTGTGTTTATTTGAATGCAGCACTCTTTTAAGCCTGGAGCACAAGGTAGTTTCCTCCTATGCGGCTGATATGTGAAAGTAAGCACCAACAAAATATTAAAAGTGATTCTTCTCATTTAAAATCATTATTAACAAACATTTATTACTGGTTCCACTACCCATACGCAGCACGTAAGTCAGCACCATTACTATTCTCTTCTGGATGTCATCCAAAGATAAAAACAAAGAATAATGGAGAGAATCACTGATAACTTCAATTAGCATTAATTTAAAACAGAGATATATTCCTTTTTTAACTTTTATTTTAAGATAAAGAATAAACTGCAGGTTAATTATATAAGTTAACTTGTGTCACAGGAGTTTGTTGCTCAGATTCTTTCCTCACCCGGGTATAAAGTACCCATTAGTTATTTTTAGTTATTTTATCTGATCTTCTCCCTCCTTCCACCTTCTATTAGGCCCCAGTGTGTTTCATTCCCCTCTATGTGTTCATATGTTCTCATCATTTAGCTCCCATTTATAAATAAGAACATGCAATATTTGGTTTTCTGTTCCTTTGTTAGTTTGCTAAGGATAATGCATCCAGCTTCAATCATGTCCCTACAAAGGACATAATCTCATTTTGTATGGCTGCATAGTATTCCATGGTGGGTATGTACCACATTTTCTTTACCCAGTCTATCATTGATGGGCATTTAGGTTGATTCCATTGTATTTGTTGTTGTGAATAGTGCTACAATAAACATATTCATGCATGTGTCTTTAAAATATAAAAATTTATATTTATTTGGGTATATACCCAGTAAAGGGATTGCTGGGACAAATGATATTTCTATCTTTAGGTTTTTGAAAAATTGCCACACTGTCTTCCAAGATGGCTGAAGTAATTTACACTCCCACTAACAGTGTAAAGGATTCCCTTTTCTCCACAACCTTGTCAGCATCTGTTACTTTTTGACTTTTTAATAACTATTCTGTTTGCTGTTAGATGGTGTCTAATTGTGGTTTAAATTTGCATTTCTTTAATGATCAATGATGTTGAGCATTTTTTTATATGCTTGTTGGCCTCATGTATATCTTCTTTTGAAAAGTGCCTGTTCATGTCCATTGCCCACTTTTTTATGGAGTTAAGTTTTTTCTTGTAAATTTCTTTATGTTCCTCATACATGGTGAATATTAGACCTTTGTCGAATGCATAGTTTGCAAAAATTTTCTCCCATTCTGTAGGTTGTCTGTTTACTCTGTTGATCGTTTCTTTACTGTACAGAAACCCTTTAGTTTAATTAGATCCTATATATAAATGTGTTTGTTGCAATTACTTTTGACATCTTTGCCATGAAATCTTTGCATGTGCCTATGTCTTGAATGGTGTTGCCTACATTTTCTTCCAGAATTTTTATAATTTTGGGTTGCACATTTAAGTCTTTAATCCATTCTGAGTTAATTTTTGTATATGGTGTAGAGAAAGGGTCAAGTTTTAATCTTCTGCATTTGGCTAACCTTATCCCAGCACCATTTATTGGATAGGGGATCCTTTCCCATTGCTTGTTTTAGTAAGCCTTGTTGAAGCTAACATAGTTGTAGGTGTGTGGTCTTATTTCTGGGTTCTCTATTCTGTTCCATTGGTCCATGTGTCTTTTTTTGTACCAGTACCATGCTGTTTTGTTACTGCATCCTGTAGTATAGTTTAAAGTCAGGTAGCATGATGCCTCCAGATTTGTCCTTTTTTGCTTAGGATTGCCTTGGCAATTCAGGCTACTTTGGGTTCCATATGAATTTTAAAGTAGTTTTCTCTGGTTCTTTGAAGAATGACAATGGTAATTTAATAGAAATAGTATTGAATCTATAAATTGCTTTGGGTAGTCTGGCCATTTTAATATAGATTCTTCCTATTCATGAGCATGGAATGTTTTTCAATGATAAACCAAATCTAGCAGCACATCAGAAAGCTTATCCACCACAATCAAGTGAGTTTCATGCCTGGGATGCAAAGTTGGTTCAATGTATGCAAATCAATAAATGTGATTCATCACATAAACAGAATTAAAGACAAAAACCACATTATTATCTCAATAGATGCAGAAAAGTCTTCTGATAAAAATCAACATCCCTTTTTGCTAAAACCCTCAATAAACTAGGTATTGAAGAAACATACCTCAAAGTAATAAGAGTCATACATGACAAACCCACAGCCAACATCATACTGAATGGGCAAAAGCTGGAAGCATTCCCCCTGAAAACTGGCACAAGAAAAGGACACCCTCTCTCAACATAGTGTTGGAAAGTTCTGGCCAGGGCAATCAGGCAAGAGAAAGAGATAAAGGACATGCAAATAGAAAGAGAGGAAGTTAAGCTATCCCTCTTTGTAGATGACATGACCCTGTATCTAGAAAACCCCATAGTCTCAGGCCAGATGCTTCTCAAGCTGATAAACAACTTCAGCAATGTCTCAGGACACAAAACCAATGTGCAAAAATCATTAACTTTTGTAGACTGACAACAGTCAAGCCAAGAGTCAAATCAGGAAGGCACTACCATTCACAATTGCCACACACACACACACACACACAAACAAAACAAAACAAAACAAAACAAAAAAACTAGAAATACAGCTAACTAGATAAGTGAACGATCTCTACAAGGAGAGCTACAAACCATTGTTTAAAGAAGACAGAGACGGCCGGGCGCGGTGGCTCAAGCCTGTAATCCCAGCACTTTGGGAGGCCGAGACGGGCGGATCACGAGGCCAGGAGATCGAGAGACGATCCCGGCTAACACGGTGAAACCCCGTCTCTACTAAAAAAATACAAAAAAACTAGCCGGGCGAGGTGGCGGGCGCCTGTAGTCCCAGCTACTCGGGAGGCTGAGGCAGGAGAACGGTGTAAACCCGGGAGACGGAGCTTGCAGTGAGCTGAGATCCGGCCACTGCACTCCAGCCTGGGCGACAGAGCGAGACTCCGTCTCAAAAAAAAAAAAAAAAAAAAAAAAAAAGAAGACAGAGACATATTCTATAAGGACAATCCAAATCAGTCAAAATTGGTAAAAATGAATGAAAAGTTCCACAAAATGAAGTAAAGAAATGAGGGTACACCACGCATGGTGGCTCACACCTGTAATCGGAGCCCTTTGAGAGGCAGAGGTGAGCAGATTACTTGAGGGCAAGAGTTAGTTCAAAATCAGCCTGTGCAATATAGAGAGAACCGCCCCCTATCTCTACCAAAACAAACAGCTAGGTGTGGTGACATGTGCCTGTAGTTCCAGCTACTGGGGAGGCTAAGGTAGGAGGATCTGCGGTATTGGAAGACCTAGCCAGAGATATCAGGCAGGAGAATGAAGTAAAAGGCATCCAAATAGAAAGAGAAGTCAAACTATGTCTGTTTACAGGTGATGATATTGGCTTTTTTCATGTAGTCATGTGCATTTGTTTCCTCTGTATCTCTTCATGACTTAATTGCTGATTTGTTTTTAGCAGTGAATATTTCATCGAATAGATGTACTACAGATTATTTGTCCATTCACTTACTGAAGGACATCTTAGTTGATTCCAAGTTCTTGCGATTATGAATAAAGCTGCTATAAACATATGTGTGCAGGTTTTTATGTTGCCATGTTTTCAAATTCTTTGGGTAAATACCAAAAAGCACGATGGGGGGATCATAATATCACAGTATGCTTAGTTTTGTAAGAAACCAAAAAAATTTATTTCCAAAGTGGCTGTAACATTTTGCATTTCTAGTAGTAATGAATGAATATACTTTTTACATGTTATTTTTTATGTGTGAACTATGTAGATGCATCCTATGAATATATTTAATAAATGAGTTTTTAAATCATAAATGATATTCTTTAAAATATAAAATATTTTAGAACATTTAAATGTTTGCTTAAAGATGATTGATAACTGGACTAGACAATATAAAAATGTAACTCACTATATATCAATTATGTTAGAGTTAAGGTTTACAGTATACTTATAGAGAAAAGAAACAAACAATATTATAGTATACACTATGGTGACTTCTTCTGAGTGTGAGCACGTGTAAATCTGAATTGGAGAGGAATGAAAAGATCACCCTAGCACACTGTAGCTGCCCTTCCGCAGGCATATTTTGTTGTTTCCTCCCAGAGAGTTTTGTCTTTTTCTAGTTTTCTTCTATTTTGTGAGACCAACGAACTGCAGCTACACAAAGAGGATTCCCTAGTTTTCCTCTATTTTAAAAGTTTCTATCTTGAACATTCTTTTATGTGTTCAGGATAAAGTAATTAATATATTCTCTAAATGGATCTTCTCTAATATTAAGTAAAGAATGACACAGTCATTTAAAATCTTCCTTATAGAAGATAAAGAAATTAGGTTATTACTTATACTAATTTCTTTTCTAATTTTTGTGGATTAAATCTGTAAATTGACCTCCAAATCTGTCTCTCTTTTTCTAATGCTTTTACTGATGAAGTCATTCCTTTCAAATCCAATTTAGAATGCTATTGAAAACATATTGCTTCTTTTCTATTTACCTAATTGTTTTTAGTATACACTGCCAGCTCTTTATACATTTAAGTTTCTCATTTTTGAGTTTTTCATCTTTGTTTACACCTATCAGTAAATAAAATAAAGAAATTATAACTTGTTTTAATTTTTCTCCTTTTTTTCCTCTCTGGATTATTTCAAAATTTTTTTTAATCTTTGGTTTTCTGAAATCTGGATATGACATGCTTATATGTATTTTTGTTTTTGTTTTTTGCTTGGGAGTTATTCTGCTTGTGATCTCTGAACTTCTTGGATCTGTAGTTTGATGTCTAACATTAATTTGGGGAAATTTTTCAGACTTTGCTGCTTCAAATATTGTTCTATTCTCTCTTTCTTTTCCTTTTTCTAAACTATTACACACGTTACATCTTTTGTAATCCTGCATTGGATACATCCCACAGATCTTGGATATTCTCTTCTGTTTCTTTCAGTCCTTTTCTTTCAAACTTTGCTGTTAAGTTTTGGAAGTTTTTATTGACATTTTGACATGTTGAAATTTTGACATATTCTCATGCTCTGGAATTCTTTCCTCAGCCATACCCAATCTACTAATGAGCCCATTAGAAACATTCTTCATATCTATTATAGTGTTTTTTTTATCTCTGGCATTTCCATCTCGTTTTCTTAGATTTTTTATTTCTCTGTTTATATAGTCCACTAGTTCTTGTGTATTTTTTACTTTTTTAAAAAAAATTAAAGTTCTTAGTATATTTTTATAGTTGTTGTTGATTTTTTGTTGTAGTTGTTTGTTTGTTTTTAATTCCTGTTTTGATAATTCCAACATTCCTGCTATTTCTGACTCTGGTTCTGACTCTTGTTCAATCATTTCAAACTTATTTTTAAAATTTTGTGTTTGTATGCCTTGAAATTCTATTTAAAAGTGGACATGATATACTGTATAAAAAGAATTGCAATAGTTAGGTATTTAGTAATGTAGTGGCAAGGTGTAGGGGGAGGGAAAGTGATTAAGTCTTACTCTTTTGGCAAGCCCATGCACCTGAACTATGAACTTCACCAGTACTTCTCACTCTTCCTCCACCTTAGGTAGAAGAGGATGCTTAGAGTTTGATATTTCCCCTCCGCCCATATAGAAAACCAGAGGGAGTTACATTTGGACGTTGCACTTCCTCCAGGTCTATTAGGCTCTGATAAGTCCCCCATAGGTTAGATTCTTGTAAGATAGTTTCTCCTCAGGGAAACTCTTATTAAGGAGAACAAAATATTCTGGAGTATTTCTAAATGGTTGCTTTTCCCGTTGCTGCTACTGGAAGCAGAAGATTTTTCTTTGACATTCACTGTGAGAACCTGTTGGAGCACCTGGAGGTCAAATTTGTAAAAGTGTGGGGCCCTCCCAAATGACAGGATCCTTTTGGAATTTTTAATCTCATATATTTGTGCACACTGAGTCTCTAGCAATTTTCCAACTACAGCTGAGATTTTCCTTCCCTAGCACTGATAGCCATGAATGTTCCTACTCACGGTTTCTGATTTGGTATGTTGTGATTGTCTGCATCTGACTGTCTCTCCAGTTTAGGTGGCAGCAGTTTGTCCTGTGGCCTCACTTCTTCCAGGGATCTAAGATGAGTTGTTGATTTTTTATTTTGTTCAGCTTTTTCTTTATTGGTAAGATGGAGTGGCAACTTCTAAATTCCTTACATGTTGGATTAGAAACTGGGGTCCATTCGTTTTTTAACTTTAATTTTTTATCATTTTTGTTTATTTTTATTTATAATTGACCATAATAATTGTACATATTTATGGAGTACAATGTGGTGTTTAAATACAGGCATACATAACATAATGATCAAACTGGGCTAATTACTATAGTCATCACTTTAATTATTTCTTATTTCTTAGTGGTATCGAAATTTAAAATCTTTTCTAGTTAATTTGAAATACACATATACTACATTGTTATTGGTTGTGGTCATCCCACTGTGTAATAGAACACCAAATTTTATTTTTCCTGTGTAACTTTGTACCTGTTGACCAACTGTTCTGTTCTCTTTTCCCCCTGTCCTCCACAGCCTCTGCTAACCAATAATTATACTCTCTACTTCTATAAAATTAAGTTTTTAAGTGTCCACATATGAGTAAGATTATGTG
Organism: Macaca thibetana thibetana; assembly: GCF_024542745.1. Taxonomy (NCBI): domain Eukaryota; kingdom Metazoa; phylum Chordata; class Mammalia; order Primates; family Cercopithecidae; genus Macaca; species Macaca thibetana. The sequence continues at coordinate 67,346,253 of NC_065585.1, forward strand.
GAGTGTTTGTCTTTCTGTGATTGGCTTATTTCACTTAACTTAATGTACTCTAGGGTCATCCATATTGCCATATGATATGGTTTGGCTGTGTCTCCACCCAAATCTCACCTTGAATTGTACTAATCCCCATGGGTCAAGGATGAGGCCAATCAGAGAAAATTGAATCATGGGGGTCCCCCATACTGTTCTCATGGTAGTGAATATGTCTCACAACATCTGATGGTTTTATAAATGAGAGTTCCCCTGAACAAGCTATTTTGCTGGCAACCATGTAAAATGTGACTTTCCTCCTCATTCACCTTCCACCATAATTTGAGGCTCCCCAGCCATGTGGAACTGTGAATCAATTAAACCTCTATCCTTTATAAATTACCCATCTTGGGTATGTCTTTATTAGCAGCATGAGAACAGCCTAATATATCACAAATGATAGAATTTAATTCTGCTTTATGGGTGAATAGTATCCTGTTGTGTATATATATAACATTTTCTTTACCCATTAATCTGTGAATGAACATTTAGGTTGATTTCATATCTTGACTGTTGTGAATAAAGCTGCAATAAACATGGGTATCTCTTCGATATACTGTTTTTTCTTTGGAAACATACCCAGTAGTGGGATTGCTGGATCGTATGGTGGTTCTATTTTTAGTTTTTGAGAAACCTCTATGATGTTTTCTAATGGATGTACTAGTTTGCATTTATGCCAACTTTGTATAAGAGTTCTCTTTACATTGTATCCTCACTAGCATGTATTATTTTTTGGCTTTCTGATAGTGGCCATTCTAAATGTGATGGAATGATATCTCATTGTGTTTTTTTTGCTGACTAATGACATTGAACATTTTTTCATATCTGTTGCCCTTATATATGTCTCCTTTGGGAATATGTCTATTCAGGCCATGTATGCATTTTTAGCCAGATTATCTGATTTTTGCTTTTGAGTTTTTTTAATTTTTTATATATGTGAATATTAACCTGTTGTCGGATGCATAATTTTCAAATACTTTCTCCCATCCCGTAGGTTGTCACTACACCTTATTTATTTATTTATTTTTCCTGAGCATAAGCTTTTTAGTTTAATAAAATCCCATTTGTCTACTTTTGCTTGTGTTGACTGTGCTTTCAAGGCCTTATTTTAAAATCTTTGCTCAGTTTAATTTTATGAAGCATTTTCTCTATATTTTCTTCTGGTAGTTTCATAATTTTGGGTCTAACATTTAAGTCATTAATACACTTAAAGATAGTTTTGGTATATAGTGAGAGATAGAGGTATAATTTCATTCTTGTGCATGTGGGTTACAGTTTTCCAAACACTATTTATTGAAGAGACTGTTGTTTTCCCAGTAAATATTATTGGCAATTAGCCAGACGTGGTGAGGGGCGCCTGTAGTCCCAGCTACATGGGAGGCTGAGGCAGGAGAATGGCATGAACCCTGGAGGTGGAGTTTGCAGTGAGCCAAGATCGCGCCACTGCACTCCAGCCTGGGTGATAGAGCGAGACTCCATCTCATTATTAATTAATTAATTAATTAATTAAATTAAAGAATATTATTGACAGCTTCCAAACAATCAGTTGCTTGTAAATTCATGGATTTATTTCTGGGTTCTCTATTCTTTTCCATTGGTCTATGTATCTGTTTTTATGCCATCTCCATGCTATTGTTGTTACTATAGCTTTGTAGTATATTTTGAAGTCGAAGAATGCAATGCCTTTTACATTTTCATATAAATTTTAAGATTGTTTCCCTATTTCTGTGAAAAATGTCATGGGTAGTTTGATAAATTTGCATTTAATCTGTAGATCACTTTGGGTAATATGGACATTTTAAAAATATTAGTTCTACAGTATTTCTTTTCATTTATTTGTGGTCTTTTAAATTTCTTTCATCAATGTATTGTAGTTTTTCTGGTGTAGCTCTTTCAGATTTTTGGTTAAGTTTATTCATAGTTATTTTAATCTTTTTGTAACTATTGTAAATGAAATTGATTGCTTGATTTCTTTTGTAGATAGTTCACTATCAGCATATAAAAAGATACCTGGTTTTTATATGCTGATTTTGTATCCTGAAACTTTATTAAATTCCTTTATTTGTTCCTCATTTCCAGAAATACTAACCTCCCAAGAAAGCTAAGATCTTGAGAAATTTTATCTTTCACTAATACAGATGTATAAAGAGAAAAAAACCTTTCATTTATTGAGGAAATTTCAACATTTTTACATACACACACACAATGCCTAAAAGTCAAAGCACTTTTATGAAGTCAAATTTGCCAAACATGCATAAAACAGATTAGAACTCTCCAAAAATGTTTACAAATTCACATTTCCAGTATTGGAAAAGATATAAAGATGAAATACATTATCATAGTGAATTTTGAAAAAATTATGCTGACAATTTAAAATAGTGAATTTAAATAAACTCAAAAAAGGAAAAATAACTAAAAAGAAAATAAAGCATATGAAATGATGTTTTGCAGGAATAGATTGTGGGCAATTGCACAGAAATAATCCATAAGAGCTGATGATTCTTGCAATCATTCACTATGTTTTGAAGTCTTGCAGCATGATAAATAGCTGCTTTTTCTTCTTTTAGCACATAACTCTCCTTGGAGAATATGTTCATATTCATCTTCTACATGGCACTGCTCTTTATTAAATTATTTGATACAATATACACTGACTTGAGCATTCCCTATTAAATTATCCCATCTTCTGTGCCATGCTTCTATGTTGTTTGGGGTATCTGAAAATTCATTTCTCATGCACTCATACAAAGCCAGAAACAATACTGGTGATTGAACAGCAACACCATTGTGTCAGTTAATTCTTATCCTACTTTGGACATAATTATTTCAAATTAGTCAATAACTTCACTGGTTCTTCAGGACAATGTGGCTTTAATTCATCAAAAGCTCATGGAATGTCATGAGCTGAAAGGAATGCCAATGCAGGCAAATGATGTTTTTCAACTGAAGTTTTCATTATAACCATGTTTTGTGGCCAATTTATTCATTTAAATAATCTTCCAAATGCATTGGGTGAATGGAAAATGCAAATTTTATTGGTGAGACCTTGAATTTTACATTAAGAAGCTTTGATTACACTTAATTCCAAATCTGACATTATGGTTTGAGGATTCAAATGAAATCTATTTTCCTCTGCATGAAGACAAAAACAGTGTAATACTTTTGTCTAACATAATGCAGGTAGCCTGTGATTGTGATTTTCAGGATTTTGGATGTTATGGATTTTGATCTTTAAGAACTTTGATCTTTCAGAGATTCAGCATTCAGCATTTTGTCATTTGGGATTGTGTCTTTTGGGATTGTGATTCTAATACATTGCTTCTATACTAAATTTCTTGAGAGTTTTTAATCATGAGGGAATATTACATTTTGCAGAACAATATTTCAACATCTGTTAAAATTATCATATGGTCTTTGATTTTGTTAATGTAACACATCATATTTATTGATCTACTTATGTTGAACTATCCTTGCATCCCTGGAACGAATCTCACTAGATCACAGTGAATAATCTTTTTAATGTTTTGTTGAATTAAGTTTGCTAGTATTTTGTTGAGGGGTTTTGCACCAATGTTCATTAGAGATATAGGCCTATAATTCTTTTGTTGTTCATTCTTCTCTGATCTTGATATGGAAGCATGCTGGCCATGTAGAATGAGTTTTAAAGTATCCCTTCTTTTCAATTTTTTGAAATTGTTTGAGTAGAATTGGTACTCACTCTTCTTTAAATGCTATTTAATTTCTATATATTTGAACAGTTTCCAAATTTTCTTCTGTTATTGATTTCTAGTTTTATTACATTGTGATCAGAAGAAAAGACTTGATATCATTTCAATTTTTAAAAACTTAAGATTTGTTTTGTGGCCTACATTGGGTGGAATTCACCAGTAAAGGCATCAGTTCCTGGGCTTTCCTTGATAGGAGGCATTTTATTACTGTTCAATCTTGTTATTCATTCTTGGTTTGTTCAGGTTGTGTATTCCTCTATGTTTCAATCTTGGTAAGTTGTATGGGTCCAGGAATTTATCTTTTTCTTTTGTTTTCAAATTAATGAACTATAGTTGTTCACGACTATCTCTTATGATCTATTGTATTTCTGTGGTATCAGTTGTAATGTCTTCATTTTTATTTCTGATTTTATTTATTTGAGTTTTCTTTCTTTCTTCTTAGTCTACCTACTGGTTTGTTGATTCTGTTTGTTTTTTAAAAAGCATCTCTTTGTTTCATTGATCTTTTGTATCCTTTTTAAACTCTCTACTTAGTTTATTTCTGCTCTGACATTTATAATTTCTTTTTATATACTCTATTTAGGTTTAGATAGTTCTTGTTATTCTAGTTTCTTGAGGTATAATTTTACATTGTTTATTTGAAATCTAAGTGTTTGATATGAGAATTTATTGCTATAAATTTCCTTCTTAAGATTGCTTTTGCTGTATCCCATGGGTTTGGGTGCTATATGTTTTCCGTTTCATTGGTTTCTAGCAATTTTTAGATTCCTTATTAATTTATTTTTAATTTCCCTTAATTTATTCATTAACCTATTGTTTGATATTGAAATGCTATTTAATTTCTATATATTTGAACAGTTTCCAAATTTTCTCCTGTTATTGATTTCTAGTTTTATTACATTGTGATCAGAAAAAAAGACTTGATATCATTTCAATTTTTAAAAACTTAAGATTTGTTTTGTGGCCTACATATATTCCATCCTGAAGAATATTCCATGTGCTGTTGACAAAAGAATATTTGTTCTGCATCTGTTCACTGGAAGATTTTCTAACTGTCTGTTAGGTCCATTTGGTGTAGAGGGTGATTTAGCTTTGATGTTTGATGATTTATTGTCTGGATGATCTGCCCATTGCTGAACGTTGTTAACGTTCTCTAGCACTATTGTGTTGCAGTCAATTTCACCCTTGTGGCTGTTAATATTTGCACTGTATACTTACATTCTCCTGTATTAGGTGCATATATGTTCACAATTGTTATAACCTTCTGCTCTTTTGAGCCATTTTTATTATATAATAACTTTGTCTTTAAGATCATTTTTGACTTAAAGTCTATTTTATATGATATAACTATAGTTACTATTGCTTTTATTTGGTTTATGTTTGCATGGAATATTTACTCCCATCTCTTCACTTTTAGTTAATGCATGCCTTTATAAGTATTTGTTAGGTATGGTATTATTAGGAATTAGGTAATATTAGACATTTAATTTAGGCAGTATAGAGGTGGACCTTGCATTTTTATTCAGTCAGCCACTCTATGTCCTTTAATTTGAAAATTTGTATCGAACATTATTATCCATAGGTAAGGAGTTATTATTGCCATACTCTTACTTTATTTCTGGGTGCTTCATAACAACCCTCTTTCTTTCTTAATATATTCCTTTGCAGTTAAGTGATTTTTCTCTAATAGTGTATTTTAATTACTTGCTTTTGATTTTTAGGGTATCTATTATAGGTTTTTGATTTGTGGTTACCATAATGCTCTAAAAAATCTTATAGGCATAACGTGTAATTTTAAACTGATGACAACTTTACTTAGATTGCAAAGAAAAGAATGTAAACAAACAAACCAAAACCTAAACAACTCTATATTTAAACACCAAATTCTCCTACATTTGTACTTCTGAATGTTTCAATTTACATCTTTTTATCTGTCTCTTATCAAATTGTTTTTTGTTATTATTTTAATTGCTTTATCTTTCATTCTTCATACTAAAGATATGATTGGTTTACACATCATAATTACAGTATTAAAGTATTCTAAATGTGTCTGTATACTTATTTTTATCTGATTTTTATAACTTCATATGTTTTCTTATTACAAATTGGTGTCTTATTTCTTCATATTGAAGAACTCCATTTAGCATTTCTTGTAAGATAGTTCTGGTGGTGATGAATTGCCTGAGATTTTATTTGGAAAATCTCTCTCTTTTTCATGTTTGAAGGATATCTTTCCTGTGTACAATATTCTCAGTTGGAAGTTGCATTTTGTTGTTGTTGCCATTCTTTCAGAACTTTGAATACGCTACTCAACTCTTCTGGCTTGTAAAGTTTCCACCGAGAGGTCTGTTGTTAGAGGTACCGAAGCCCCATTATGTGCTCTGGGGCTTCTTTTTTCCTGGTTCTTTTAATATTCTCCCTTTGTCCTTGACCTTCCAGAGTTTGATTATATGCCTTGGAGTAGTCTTACTTGCATGGCGTTTGCTTGGTGATTTTTTACCTTCCTCTGCCTAGATGTTTATGTCTTTCTCTAGGTTGGGAACACTTTCTATTATTATTACTTTGATTTAGGTTTTTAGCCATTTTTCTTATTCTATTCTTTCTTTAAGGCCAATGACCCTTACATTTTCTCTTTTTATACTACCCCATGTATCTCATTGGTATTGGCATATATTGTTCCTATTTGTTTATTTATTTATTATTTTTACTTTTTCTCTCCTGTTTATTTTCAAATAGCCTATCTTTGAGTGCACTGATTCTTTCCCTTGTTTTATCAATTTTGCTGTTTTATCAAAATTGCATTAGAGCAATTTTGCTCTAATGCAACTTTCACTTTCTGTGTTGTATTTTTCCACTTCAGGATTTCTGTTTGATTTTGTAAAATTATTTCAATCTTTTTGTTAAATTTCTCTGATAAATTTCTTAAGTGATTCTTTGTGATATTCCTAGAGTTTATTGACTTTTCTCAAACAGAAATTTTGAATTCACTCTCTGAGATACCACATACATCCATCTTTCTGGGGTTGGTAACTGGTACCTAATTTTGTCTATTTGATGAAGTCTTATTGCCCTGAATATTCTTGATGCTCCTGGATGTTCACCAGTGTCAGAGAATCGAAGATTTGGGTATTTATTCCAGTCTTTACAGTCAAGGCTTGATTGCACCTGTCCTTCTTCAGAGTGTCTTCTAGGAATTTAAAGTAGAATGACTTGAATTCCCTAAGCCTGTGGTCACAGAAAAAATATTAGCACAAGAGGGCACCTTATATCCAGTTGCACTGCAACTCTTTTTTTTTTTTTTTTTTTAGCCTTTTTTTATTTATTTTTATTTTTTATTTTTTTAATTTATTTATTATGATTATACTTTAAGTTGTAGGGTACATGTGCATAACGTGCAGGTTTGTTACATATGTATACTTGTGCCATGTTGCTGTGCTGCACCCATCAACTCGTCATTTACATCAGGTATAACTCCCAATGCAATCCCTCCCCCCTCCCCCCTCCCCATGATAGGCCCCGGTGTGTGATGTTCCCCTTCCTGAGTCCGAGTGATCTCATTGTTCAGTTCCCACCTATGAGTGAGAACATGCAGTGTTTGGTTTTCTGTTCTTGTGATAGTTTGCTAAGAATGATGGATTCCAGCTGCATCCAAGTCCCTAAAAGGACTCAAACTCATCCTTTTTTATGGCTGCATAGTATTCCATGGTGTATATGTGCCACATTTTCTTAATCCAATCTGTCACTGATGGACATTTGGGTTGATTCCAAGTCTTTGCTATTGTGAATAGTGCTGCAATAAACATACGTGTGCATGTGTCTTTATAGCAGCATAATTTATAATCCTTTGGGTATATACCCAGTAATGGGATGGCTGGGTCATATGGTACATCTAGTTCTAGATCCTTGAGGAATCGCCATACTGTTTTCCATAATGGTTGAACTAGTTTACAATCCCACCAACAGTGTAAAAGTGTTCCTATTTCTCCACATCCTCTCCAGCACCTCCAGTCAGGAAAAGTTGTTTCCTGACTTTTTAATGATTGCCATTCTAACTGGTGTGAGATGGTATCTCATTGTGGTTTTGATTTGCATTTCTCTGATGGCCAGTGATGATGAGCATTTTTTCATGTGTCTGTTGGCTGTATGAATGTCTTCTTTTGAGAAATGTCTGTTCATATCCTTTGCCCACTTTTTGATGGGGTTGTTTGTTTTTTTCTTGTAAATTTGTTTGAGTTCTTTGTAGGTTCTGGATATTAGCCCTTTGTCAGATGAGTAGATTGCAAAAATTTTCTCCCATTCTGTAGATTGCCTGTTCACTCTGATGGTAGTGTCTTTTGCTGTGCAGAAGCTCTTTAGTTTAATGAGATCCCATTTGTCAATTTTGGCTTTTGCTGCCGTTGCTTTGGTGTTTTAGACATGAAATCTTTGCCCATGCCTATGTCCTGAATGGTACCACCTAGGTTTTCCTCCAGGATTTTTATGGTATTAGGTCTAACATTTAAGTCTCTAATCCATCTTGAATTAATTTTCGTATAAGGAATAAGGAAAGGATCCAGTTTCAGCTTTCTACTTATGGCTAGCCAATTTTCCCAGCACCATTTATTAAATAGGGAATCCTTTCCCCATTTCTTGTTTCTCTCAGGTTTGTCAAAGATCAAATGGCTGTAGATGTGTGGTATTATTTCTGAGGACTCTGTTCTGTTCCATTGGTCTATATCTCTGTTTTGGTACCAGTACCATGCTGTTTTGGTTACTGTAGCCTTGTAGTATAGTTTGAAGTCAGGTAGCATGATGCCTCCACTTACACTCTTCCAAGACTAAACCAGGAAGAAGTTGAATCCCTGAATAGACCAATAGCAGGCTCTGAAATTGAGGCAACAATTAATAGCCTACCAACCAAAAAAAGTCCAGGACCAGATGGATTCACAGCTGAATTCTACCAGAGGTACAAGGAGGAGTTAGTACCATTCCTTCTGAAACTATTCCAATCAATAGAAAAAGAGGGAATCCTCCCTAACTCAGTTTATGAGGCCAATATCATCCTGATACCAAAGCCTGGCAAGGACACAACAAAAAAAGAGAATTTTAGACCAATATCCCTGATGAACATCGATGCAAAAATCCTCAATAAAATACTGACAAACCGGATTCAGCAACACATCACAAAGCTTATCCACCATGATCAAGTGGGCTTCATCCCTGGGATGCAAGGCTGGTTCAACATTCGCAAATCAATAAACATAATCCAGCATATAAACAGAACCAAAGACAAGAACCACATGATTATCTCAATTGATGCAGAAAAGGCTTTTGACAAAATTCAACAGCCCTTCATGCTAAAAACGCTCAATAAATTCGGTATTGATGGAACGTACCTCAAAATAATAAGAGCTATTTACGACAAACCCACAGCCAATATCATACTGAATGGGCAAAAACTGGAAAAACTCCCTTTGAAAACTGGCACAAGACAGGGATGCCCTCTCTCACCACTCCTATTCAACATAGTGTTGGAAGTTCTGGCTAGGGCAATCAGGCAAGAGAAAGAAATCAAGGGTATTCAGTTAGGAAAAGAAGAAGTCAAATTGTCCCTGTTTGCAGATGACATGATTGTATATTTAGAAAACCCCATTGTCTCAGCCCAAAATCTCCTTAAGCTGATAAGCAACTTCAGCAAAGTCTCAGGATACAAAATTAATGTGCAAAAATCACAAGCATTCTTATACACCAGTAACAGACAAACAGAGAGCCAAATCATGAATGAACTTCCATTCACAATTGCTTCAAAGAGAATCAAATACCTAGGAATCCAACTTACAAGGGATGTAAAGGACCTCTTCAAGGAGAACTACAAACCACTGCTCAGTGAAATAAAAGAGGACACAAACAAATGGAAGAACATACCATGCTCATGGATAGGAAGAATCAATATCGTGAAAATGGCCATACTGCCCAAGGTAATTTATAGATTCAATGCCATCCCCATCAAGCTACCAATGAGTTTCTTCACAGAATTGGAAAAAACTGCTTTAAAGTTCATATGGAACCAAAAAAGAGCCCGCATCTCCAAGACAATCCTAAGTCAAACTCTTAAAGACTACTGTGTTGTCAGCCCTAATGAATTTAGAGAAGATCAAAGTGTTTCCTGAGATTTAATAAGCAGAAGTCTCTCCTCGCTGCACTTCCTTGAGTTGGAGGAAGTGTGACACAGTTAATTTCATGGCTACCACAGCTGGCAGCATGCTGGACTACATCCTAAACCCAGGACCTCTCAGACCAGTGAAGAAAAGGAGCTAGCCTAAGGCCTGTGGCTACTGCTGATTGACTGCCACAGCTATTTAATCACTGCCTGAAGCAGTTTAGTCAGCTAGTGACAATCCTGGCCAAGATTTGCGTCCATTATATCAGGGCACTGGATTTCGCCTGGCCTAGGTTGGGTCTAGAAGTCCCATCCAGGGCTACCTGCCTGTAATTAGGTTATTACAGACTTTTTTTTTTGCTGTGTTTTCTGATGAGGCTGGTACTTGGTTCTAAGGCAAAATCTGCTGATCTTTTCCCTCTCCTTCCCCCAGGCACAAGGAGTCTCTCTTGGTGCTGCACTATATGGAATTGAGGAAAGGGTGATGCAGACATTTCCATGGTCACCACAGTTGATGTGATGCTTAGTTGTATTCCAAGCCCATAGCCTTCTGGATCAGCACAGTGCCAGGACTTTCTTGAGAACTGCAGTTACTACAACCTTCCCGCCAGTGAAATTTATTAAAGGCCTGAAGCCACTTTAGTCACCATTTGGTGAAGCAGGTGGAGACAGGATTTTCTTCCAATGGGGCTGTAGATTCCCTTCTGGCATAGAATGGGCCCAAATTCTTACTTCATGGATAATGGCCTGGCATCAATGGCTATGAGTTTCTTCCAAGTGCTGTGTTGTAATGTGGTGTAGCTGGTACTATGTTCCAATTCAAAGTCTTACCTACATGTCTCTCGTTACCCCCTACACACATAGATTTTCTTTTTGCACTGTGCTGCCTGGGGTTGTGAGACAGGAGCTATAGACAATAAGGCTTTATCCTTCCTACTCCCTTCAATGCCTCTTTCCTTGATACTATTATAAAACCAGGTACTCTGATCTACCGTCAATTTCTTTATCTCTTGTAAAAGTGTAGGCTTGTATGGAAACACTTCAATTCGACGTTTCTATCAGGGCATAATCTCAGGAGTGTTGTATTCTGCCATCTTGCTTTGTCTCTCCTCTCACAACCCCATTTTGTTTTTAGATTTTTTTTTTTATTTGGACTTTTTTCCTTAGTAAGAAAAATTAAGAATAAAATTTTTATTTTAAAAAAATACAAATGAAATAAATAGAGGAGAACATTTAGAGATAAATGACTTCCCCACTTGTAAGCTTTCTCAATATTAAAATGAATGAAATTTTTAAAATATTGTTTTTAGATTTTCTATCAATTTTTAAATGTACATGGTGATTATTTTTTCAAAGACGGGTGATTAGGAGCTTTTAGCATGCCTCAGCCACTTGAAAATAGCAAGATAGTGCATAAAGATCAATTCAGTGACCTTTAATTTAAAAAGGAAAATGGGAATCCACTGGAATCATGAAGCACTCCCCAGAACCTGTGGAAGAAAATCCTCACAAATGGCTCCTGTGATGGTGTCTAGCCAATAAAAGTGAGTAAAGATGCAGTATATGAAAGAGACAGAGAGTCTCCCTCTGTGACTCACCTTTACATTGGGCATTTCAACAACTCATGTTGAGGGAGACAACTTTCATTCTCTCAAGTCTTGGAACTGACTTGGAGACTCAGAGACGCTGTGAGGGAAAGACACCAGGAAAAGCTGCAGGCAATTTCCCAGACCCAGGACTGGGAGCAGGATGTTATTTCCAATCTTGGCAAAAACGAAGTCAACCATTCTTTGGCAACCCAGAAGTGTGGCCACATAGGCATTTTAGTCTTGGGACAGAGATTGGAGAACCTGCTCTGAAGCTGAGTAGGGGCCTCCGAATCCAAAACTTTGGAAAGCACCTCAATAGTAGAAAATGAAATTGTGCTCTCCCCTGTTGCAAATCTGGATTGGTAGGAGAACTGCTACTGCTGCAGTTTCACCTTTGTGGTGAGACATCCAGCCAGGGCCAGCTTGATGACTTGGAACCAGTCTGCTAGTGCACTTGCTGGGTTCCTTAGCCTGCTCCTCTGAGATCATGATGCTGTGGGGTCCTCTCTGCTCCATGTGCAGGTAGATCTGTAGGCATTCAGAGCATCCACTCAACTGAGTCACAACCTAACTTCCCCCAACCCTTCCTGTGTGGAAATCCTGGTGCAGGGAGGCCCTCTCTACTCCATGTCCAGGGATATCTCCAGGCATTGAGAGCACCCATTTGCCTTGTTCAGCAGCCTGAGCCACCTCAGTTTTCCAGGGTGTAGATCACGGTGCAACAGGGCCCTCTCAAATACATGTCCAGGCAGATCTTGAGGTATTCGGATAATTTGCTTGCCTGGTTCAGCAGCCTGAGTTGTCTTACTCCTCCTTTGTGGATATCTTGGTACAGGAGAGCCCTCTCTGCTCCATACCCAGACTAATCACCAGGCATCCCTGGTGATTTCAAGTACCCTCTCCTGAGTTAGGAGTTAAGACCACTCCCATACTCTTGCAGAGAACTTAGAGATGAGAAGGTTTTCCAGCTCCATGACTAGGCACACCTTTGGATGCCTGCTGGCTGCTGAGTGGATTATTCCTTAGCACTAGTGCTTGTGACTGCCATCAAGCAACCTGTAGGCAGACCTCCCCACTCCAGCTCCATGCATCTTGGCTCTTTCCTGCCCAGGGCTGAGCAGGGAGCTCTGACCACTGTGCCCTCTATGAATCAGCCCATTGCCTGAGGCAAAATAGAGCTTCTCCCGGTAAACAAAGATCAGGTATGTACCAGGTCATGTTGGTCATAGTCATATATATAAGTGATAGCTACTGTCTTCTAGGCGTAACTGCACAGGCCAGTATAAAACATACTGATAGAAATGCATAGGGCTGTAGAAGTTAAGCCAAAAGACTCTACCCAGCATTCTCTGTAGCTCCCCCTTTGGGGATGGGGGAAAGGGAAAGAGAAAGGAAATAACACAACAATATAGTAGATTAAGAAATAAAAAGAAATTCGATGTGCCAGCGTCTCCAGATAAGAAGGAACAAGAATTCTGGCAGCATAAAAATCTGAATGCAATGACACCAACAAAGGATCACACTAGCTATCTAGTAATGGTCCTAAACAAAATGGAAATTCAGAAATGACAGATAAAGAATTCAAAGCATGGATTGCAAGGAAGATCGACAAGATTCAAGATGAGGTTGCCAATCAATATAAAGAAACTTCTAAAGCAATCCAAGAAATAAAGGATGAGATAAATATCCTAATATGAAATCAGTCAGAGCTTCTGAAAGTATAAGATTCATTTAAAATATTTCAAAATATAATTGAAGCACTATCTATAGATTTATCAAAGGAGAAGATTTTCAGAACTTGAAGGCCAGTCTTGTGAACAAATCCAGTCAGATAAAAAAGGAATTTGAAAAAATAAACACTCTTTGAAAAAATATGGTATTATGTAAAGCAACCAAACCTATGAATTATTGACATTCCTAAGGAAGAAGAAGGAAAACTAAACAACAGAGAAAACATATCTGAGGAATGATTCAAGAAAAATGTGCTAATCATGCTAGAGATGTTGACATCCAGGTATCCAAAAATCCAGAGAACATCTGTGAGATGCTATAAAAAAAATACACTAACAAGACATGTATTTACCAGATTGTTCAAGGTCAGTGCTAAACTAGAAATCTTAAAGGCAGGCAGGAAAAAAGGCTAGATCACATACAGAGGGAAACCTCATCAGGCTAACAGTGGACTTGTCAGCAGAAATTTCATAAGCCACAAGTCATTGGGGGGCTATTTTCAGCATTCTTAAAGAAAAGAAATTTTAACAAAGAAATTCCAAACAAAAATCTAAACCAAATTTAGTTTTTTCCTGCCAAACTAAGCTTCGTAAGTGAAGGAGAAATGAAATATTTTCCAGACAAGTCAACACTAAGGGAATTTGTTACCACTAGACCAGCTTTACAAGAGATCCTTAAAGGAGTTTTAAACAGAAAAACTAAATAACAATACCTGCTACCAAAACAGCCCACACTTAAGTGCATAGCTCACAGATTCTAAAAAGGAACCACACAATAGAAACTACAAAGTAACCACTAACAACTTCACAATAGGATCAAAACCTCACATATCAATATTAACTTTGAATGTAAATGGTCTAAATGTCCCATTTAAAAGACACAGAGTGGCAAGTTGGAACAAGACCCATCTGTCTTCTGTCTTCAAGAAACCCATCTCATGAGTAATGAAACATATAGACTCAACTAAATGGTGGTATAAAGATCTACCACAGAAACAAAAAACAAAAAAGAGCAGGAGTAGTTATTCTTATATCAGATAAAATAGACTTCAAACCAACCACAGTAAAAAAGGACAAAGAAGGGCATTACATAATGATAAAGGGTTCAACTAAAAGAGGAAGACTTAAATATCCTAAATATATACATGCTCTACATTGGAGTGCCCAGGTGCATAAAACAAATACTTGTAGACCTAGTAAAAACTCAGACTGCCACATAGTAGTGGCAGGGAACTTCAAAACCCCACTGGTGGTGTTAGACAGACCATAGAGGCAGAAAACTAAATTCAACAGTTTACCAACTGGAACTAGTAGACATCTACAGAATACCCATCAACCACATAATATATATTATTTTCATCTGCACAAGGAAAATACTCCAAGATCAACCATATACTCAGCCATAAAGCAAATCTCAATTAATTAAAATAAAATTAGAAATCATACCAACTATAATCTCACACCACAGTGGAATAAAAATAAAAATCAGTTCTAAGAATAGCTCTCAAAACTGCATGATTACATGAAAATTAAACAACTGGCTCCTAATTTATTTTTGATTAAACACAAAAATTAAGGCAGAAATTAAGAAATTCTTTGAAATAAATGGGAACAGAGACACAACACACCAAAATCTCTGGGATACAGCAAAAGCAGTGTTAAAGGAGTTTATAACACTAAATGCCTACCTAAACAAGTTAAAAAGGTCTCAAATTAATGATCTAGATTACATCCAGAGGAAATAGAAAAAGAAGAGCAGAGTATCCCCAAAGCTAGCAGAAAAACATAAATAAAGAAAATGAGAGCATAACTCAATGAAGTTGAGTTCAAAAATCCACACAATGAATCAATAAAACCAAAAGTTGGCTCTTTGAATAATATATTAATCTTATGTATTAATAAACCATTAACTAAATTAACAAGAAAAAAATGACAGATTTAAATAAGCATAATCAGAAATGGCAAAGTTAACAACACCACTAATCCCACAGAATACAGAAGATCCTCAGAAACTAGTATGAATGCCTCTATGCACACAAAATAGAAAATCTAGAGGAAATGGATACATTCTTGGAAACACACAACCTCCAATGATTGAATCAGACAGAAATAGAAGCCCTGAATAGACAAATATTAAGTTCCAAAATTGAATTCATAATAAAAACCCTACTAACCAATAAAAGCCCTGGACAAGAGAAATTCACCACAAAAATCTGCCAGATGTACAAAAGAGATAGTAACAATGCTACTGAAACTATTCAAAAAAATTTTAGAGGAGGACTCCTCCTAACTCATTCTACAAAGCCAGCTTCACCCTGAAACCAAAACTTGGCAAGACACAACAACAACAAAAAAAGGAAACTACAGGATAATATTCCTGATAAACAGACACAAAAATCCTCAAGAAAATACTAGTAAACCTAATTCAACAGCACATCAAAAAGGTAATTCACCATGATCAAGTAGACTTTTTTCTTGGGATGCAAGGTTGGTTCAATATATGCAAATAAACAAATGTAATTAGTACATAAACATTAAAAACCATATGATCATCTTAATATGCAAAGAAATAGCTTTGATAAAATACAACATAGCTTCATGATAAAAGCCCTCAAGAAATGGGGATCAAAGAAACATATCTCAAAATTATAAGAGACAACTATGACAAACTAACAGCCAACATTACACTGAAAGGTCAAAAACTAGGAGCAATCTTCTTGAGAACTGAAACAAGACAAGGATGCTGACCCTCACCACTCCTATTCAGCATAGTACTGAAATAGATAGCCAAAGCAATCGGAAAGAAAACAAAATAAACAACATACAAATAGGAAAAAAAGTCAAACTATCTATCCTCTACAAGTAATATGATTTGATACCTAGAAAACCCCAGAGATTCCACCAAAAGGCTCTTGGAGCTGACAAATTACTTCAGTAAAGTTTCAGGTTCCAAAATCAATGTTCAAAAATCAGTAGCATTTCTATACAACAATAACATTCAAGCTCAGAACCAAATCAAGAATGCAATCCCATTTACAACAGCTACAAAAAGATAAAATACCCAGAAGATGAAAAATGTCTACAAGGAGAAATAGGAAACAGTGCTAAAATAAATCATAGATGACACAAATAAATGGAAAAATATTCCTTGCTCATGGATTGGAAGAATCAGTATCATTTTCATGGTCATACTGATAAAAACAACCTGCAGATTTAACTGTATTTTTATCAAACTACCAAAGCCATTCTTTACAAAACTTGGAAAAAAAAAAAAAAACTATTTGAAAACTCATATGGAATCAAAAAAGAGCGCATCTAGTTAAAGCAAGAAGTGCAAACTCAGAGGCATCACAATACTTGACTTCAAACTATATTATAAGGCTACAGTAACCAAAACAGCATGATATTGCTACAAAAACAGACACATAGATAAGTGGAACAAAGAACAGAAATAAAGTTGCACACTTACTGTCATCTTGTTTTTGACAGACTTGACAAAAATAAGCAACAAAGAGAGGACTCCCTCTTTAACAAATGGTTCTAGAATAGCTAGCTATTCAGGAGAATGAAACTGGACCCTTGATTTTCACAATATACAGAAATTAACTGAAGATGGATTAAAGACTGAAATGTAAAACTTACAACAACTATAAAATCCCTGAAAGATAACCTAGGAAATATCATTCTACACATCAGCCTTGGAAAATAATTTGACTAAGTTCTGAAAAGCAAATGTAATTTAAAAATATTGACATGTGGGACCTAATTAAAAAGTCTCTGCAGCAAAAGAAGCTGTCAACAGAGTAAACAGATAACCTATAGAATGGGAGAAAATATTCACAAACTATTCATCCAATAAAGATCTAACACTGGGAATCTATAAGGATCTTAAACACCTTAACAAACATAAACCCAAATAATCCCATTTTTAAAAGTGGGAAAAAGACATGAACAGGTATTTCTCAAAAGAAGGCATACAAGTAGCCAACAAACATAGGACAAAATGCTCAACATCACCAATCATCGCAGAAATGCAAATCAAAACCACAATTAAATACTATCTTGTACAAGTCATGATGGCTACTAGTAAAAAACTGAAAAAACAATAGAGGCTGGCAAACCACTGGAGAAAGGGGAATGCTTATACACTGCTGGTGGGAATGTAAATTAGTTCAGCCACTGTAGAAAGCAGTTTAAAGATTTCTCAAACAACTTAAAAGTGACACAACAAACCCATTACTGGGTATATAGCTGAAAGAAAACAAACTGTTTTATCAAAAAGACTCATGCATTTGCCTGTTTATTGCAGCACTATTGACAATAGCAAAGTCATGGAATTAATCTAGGTGCCCATCAATGCTGTATAGGATAAAGAAAATGTTGTATGTATATGCCGCATAATTTGACACAGCCATAAAGAGAAAGACATCATGTTATTTGCAGCAACATGATAGCAGCTGGAGGCCATTAAGTTAAGTGAATTAATACAGGCACAGAAAACCAAATACTGCATGTTCTCACTTATAAGTGGGAGCTGAACCCTGAGTACTTGCAAATATAAAAATGGCAGCAATAGAAACTGGGGAATATTAGAGAGGGGAGAAGAGAGGGACAAGTACTGAAAACCTAACTATTGGGTACTATGCTAAGAACTTCGGGGATGAGATCATTTGTACCTCAAGCCTCAGTTTTACACAAAATATGAAGGTAACAAATCTGCACTTGTGCTCCTTGAGTCCAGCATAAAAGTTGAGAAAAATGTACAGTAATCGAGATTTGTTATATGATTGGTAGCTAAATGTATAAAACTTGCAATATCACATGAAAATATATTGAGTTGTAGTATTGCTACAGCTTTAAAACCTTGAAATATAAAATTTGAAAAACTTCTTTTTTGATGTGATTCTCTCAATAAAGAATAAAATGTTTTGTGTATATATATGTGTATGTTAATTATGTATATTGCTGATCGAAAATTGCCTCCATATTGACTGAACTTGTATGAGAACCAAATCTCGTACTTAAGATTTAATATGTCTGTTATGTAGAACAAATTTCTGTAGACTAACTTTTGACTATGTACATTTCAAATATTATTTCTTCAACACTGCCAACACGCTTCTGGTAGCAGATCCCACATGACATATTCATGTTGACATATGGCTTCTTTCATTGCATATTTGGTCCATGACATAAGTGAGTAGAAAAGTATTTCTATACTGGGACAATTATTAGTAATTAACTAGTAAAAGTGAATACAAACCATATACATATATCCCACTAAAACAGAACAAAATATACCCTCAAATAAAATCACCTAGATTTCAAAATTGCCATTCCTATGGCCATCTAAATTCCCTCGACAGGACAAAATGTGTAATGAAGAAAAATTTGCATGTAAGGGGTCTGAATCTTAAACTTTATTAGCTTTGTTGTGAATCAGCTTCTCAGCAGGACATACTTTAATAACCCTCGATGGGCCTATATTCTCAAGAAAGGCTTCTATGAAGGTTGACCTCCAGGAACCCGATAACTCATATGTTTTTTCTATCAAATATAAAAGACATTAACAAACTTCTGTAGCAAGGATGGTCTGAACTAGAAATGTAAAGAATAAGCTTTCCTAGGAGATAAAAAGTAGAAACCCTGGGAGGTACAGAAAAGTGTGTATTTTCTTTCTTTCAAGTGTTTTCTATAGAATAAGAGAGAGATAAATGTATTAATAAATTATTACGTCAAATTGTCATTAACATTTTAGAGATTAAAAACAGTTTGAAGGTCAGATATTTTGAACTGATTTATGTAAAATTTCACAATTACTGTGTGTCAGAACATGAACTAGAACTCAGTTTCTTGCCATGAAACTCAGTGGTTTTGTTTACTGCACTTCACTACCATCTCTCTATTTTTAAAAAGCCACATCTTCATGTACTACAGATGTATACTGAGGTTTCCTCATAATATAAAGATACATGTTTGAATCTGAAAACACACCTGATTCCTATTCCTAATCAGAAATACATCCCACTATTTATATTGAGCTAAATTATATGAAATTGCAACACTAGTGGACCAAAAATAGTCAAGTGTTGGCATTTTCACATCATTCAACTAATGTGCACCATATGAAGGTTTTTTAATTGTGTGTCATATTCTGCTTTTTCTTATTTACTCAGGCATCCTACCTCTTCACTCTACCCAGAAACACTTCTCAACGTTTCCATCCTTTAAGTGAACAAATTGTTGTACTGTAGTATATATCTAAAAATGATTAAATGCAGGTAATTTTACATTGTTCATTCTAACATTTCAGATGTTTGGAATAGGGTGGCATGCTCTCCCATTCATTATAAATTCAAGGCTTTAGAATTTAGGCTTTAGAATATTCATAACTCATGGGTGAAGTAAGATCCTAAACAGCACCTTAAAAAATATTAAATTAACATTAGTTAACCTCAATTGGGGAAAAAAAAAGAAAACAAGTACAGAACTATGCTTAAATTATATTTTGCTCATTTGAAAATATTCTACTTGTGGCAACATTAATAATTTATCTGTCTTTAATCATTTTCTATGACTGCCTAGCCAATAATTTAATTTTAGTATATTCAAATTGGTCAGAATGCTTATTTCTAAGAAACAATCCTCAGTAAATTATCAGATCTATTGTATAAAACTTAAAACTTTTGTTTTGAATACATTATAATTTATGTATCAAACTAATAAGCCTATCATAATTACATTTTCTTTCATAAAAGCAAAAACCTACCATATATGTAGGTAGACTGGTATGCAACTGCTTTTTGCCTCTAAAAATGATAGTTTCATGTAGTAAACTAATACGAATTTAAAAATTTAATCATCCAAATATACTTATTTTGGAAGATTGGATACACACATTTTAATATCCTATGAGTGTTTAGTTTTATAAGCATAAGAGAAAAATGTATGTAGTGTTCAGAGATACAGAATACTTCATCAAGATAAAATGGCCAAGTTTTCTTTGCCTTATTATTTTACTTTACTTATTATTCACTTATTATTTTACCTTTGCTATCATTACTATGAAGAATGAACAACAAAGGGTTAAAGTTTCCGCAAATAACGTCTGCCATATGTCACTGAGCAATGGGTATGTATTCTGAGAAATGTGTCTTTAAGTGATTTTGTGTTGTGTATATCATAGAGTGTACTTACATAAACTAAAATGACACAGCCAGGTTGTGATACACCTAGGTTATATGAAGTAGCCTACTGCTTTAAGGCTACAAATGTGGACTGATTACCTTAGGCAAGTGTAACACAAAGATAGTATTTGTTTATCTTAACATATATAAATAAAGAATAAAGTATAGTACACATATGGCATAAAAGATATTAAAAATTAGTACTCCTAAAATAAAGGGCACTTGCTATGTATGGAGCTTGCAGGACTGGAAGGTGCTCTGGGTGAGTCAGTGCATGAATGGTGAGTGAATGTGAAGGCCCAGGACATTACTGCACACTACTATAGATTTTATAAGCACTGTACACTTAAGCTACACTAAATTTGTTAAAAATTTTGATTCAGTAATAAATTAACCTCAGCTTATGTAATGTTTTATTTTACATTATAAACTTTTTAATTTTTAAAACTTTTTTACTCTTTTGGATTAAGGCTTTACTTAAAACACAAACACATTGTATAGTTATACAAAATATTTTCTTTCTTATACCCTTATTCTAAATTTTTTTCTATTTTTAATTTTTATTTTTTTACTTTATAAACTTTTTTGTTCTAAATTAACACACAAATACGCACCTTAGCCTAGGCCTATGCAGGGCCAGGATAATTATTATAACTGTTATTCATCTCTAAATCTTGTCCACTGGAATGTCACTAGGACATTATCATGTATAGAGCTGTCACCTTCTAGTGATGACAGTTTCTTCTTCAGGAATATCTCATGAAAGCCTTTCCTTGCCTACAGTTAAATTTTAAAAAATAAGTACAATTAGGACGCCCTAAAATAATGTTAAAAACTATGGTATAATAAATATATAAATGGTAACAGTCATTTATTTTCATTATCAAGTATTATGTAGTATACATAATTGTGTGTGGTATACTTTTACAGCTATGATGTCACTAGGTAATAGGAATTTTTCAACTCCATTATAACGTTATGGGACCACTGTCATATATGAAGTCCATTATGACCTGTGCACATGACTTTAGCTCACTGTACTGATATGCAGAATAGCTAAATATGTAAGCAATGTTTTCTTCCTGTACAACACATTTGTAAAACACTCAATTGAAATACAAGGTTTAATTTAAATCATACATATATTAACTAACATGATATATATACAACATCAAATTAAAACTTTAGCTAGTGTTGCTAGCTGGTTTATAAACCTGGCAAACCCTGCTTATAAAGAAGGTATCAGTGAACTGTCGGGGCTGCTCCTTCTAGGGGTCACTTTTTTATGGGTAACTTTTCAAATAACATAAATAAATAACATGATAACTAAAGGGTGCCTATCTATTGTAGAAACTGATATACAGATTGTCACAAAGAAGAAGAAAACCACCTATAGTCACATCCAACAAAGAAAAACGTAGTTAACTTTAAGTAGATTTATTTCTAACTTATTTACTGCACTGTTTCTTCTGCCACTGATGCTTTTGAATTCCAACTGCACGTCTCATCCAGAGTCCTCCTTGGCTCTACCTTTCAACCCCATTGGTAGTCCTGCAGGTCTTGGGACTTGCACAACTATTTTCTCACCAACTTAGGTTTTTCAGAATGTAATAGGTTATGTTAACCATTTTAAGTTTTATTGAAGAATAGGTGATGATTTCATTTTTAGCACCTTTATGTTATTTCTTGCTGCCAATATTTTTTCTACTCATCTTTGAAAATCCTCTTCCATCAGTGTCCAACCTATCCCTGCTTTGTAATACTTCAAGCCTCATGGTTCTGAGCTGTGGTTAAACCCTCAGCTCTTTTTCATGACTACTGTTGCACATGCCATCTTTAAAGTACATTATGTTTGTTTGTTTTTCCTTTTCACTATTTGAATATACTTTTTGGGGGGTAAAATTCTTACTTTGACAAAGGAATTCTGTATGTTCTTTAAAATGTTTATTCTCCACCTTTGATAACTTTCCTTTTGGTATAAGAGTTGTTTAAACCAATCACCCTACAGAAGCATTCTGAGGACCCTTAAAAACAGTGTAAACTACCATGTTAGAAAAAGTAGTGAAGAAAATCTGCAATGGAAAAAAAAATACCTTAGAAAGCATTGTGTAAATAATCCAGAGTTAAAGGAAATCAAAATAAAAAGGAAAGATGGTTTTTCATATACCTTGTCTTGCTTTTAAAACTATTTCCCACTGAGTGCAAAATGGGAAGTAATATCTTTATTAAACATTTTGAATCAGTAACCTTTAGTCTAAGTGTGTGCAAGAAAATAATTTTCCACAGTAAAATTTCATTTTCTACAGTAAGTGGTATGTATCTGCATATTTGTAGTATTAAGGTAAACAGGCAATTTATAAAATGCATTTGGAGATGCTAGAGCCAAGAATCAGAGAACTTCCAGCAGCTTATCTGATTCTGTTAATCAAACTCCCCAGCTTCAAGGGGCTAATGCAGTATTACCACATACTCCATAAGAGCAGCACTTCCAAGCATCAAGATGATATAATGATTACAGACACAAGAGAAAGATTTCAATTAAGGGTAGCATAACTGCGTGCTACATACTAAAGGTGCACAGCATCACGCTAATTAAAGTGCAATAAGCCAACAAAAGTCATCAAACATTATACTACCAGGGGCTGATGAACCATAGCAATTGTTTTGTTTTTAAAATCAAAGTGCCGATATGATACTGACCAGTAAGTTATGAATAAATATGGGACTTTACGGAATGCAATCTTATGAAAATTTTAATCTTAAAGCAGTTATTTAATCGATGTCTAAGAAGCAGAATTGTGAATCATTAAATATGCCCCCAGTTGTGTAGTGTATGTATACATTTGTGTATACATATGTAACATACACGCACAATTTTATTCTATTAAAATTAACGCTTAACATTACTGAACAAATATCTTCATTGAACAGCTAATGTGAGAAAAGCAGTGAGTTAACTAAATTATTATACATTCTTATTCATATCATGAAATAGTCTCCTTGAAATTAAAGCATGTTTATGCACTAACATTTTTTCTTTGTGCATAAAACTACATTGTCTCTGAAGGAAATGTGGTATTATATCAGTGATTGCTAGGCTGAAAGCAATAGACAAGTCAAATAATTATACATCATAATAAGAAATTGTAGAAGTCAATTAAATGTTAATTTAATATATAGGCGTATACTTTTCTCTAAAATTAAAAACAAAATTTTCACCAGAAGTCATAATCACTGAATAGACATAAACAACTGAAGGAAATTATTTTATAATAATCAAAAGCATTTTAACTTTGTGGTGATGTAATTTGGGTTTGTAGTCTGTGGTTTGAGAGCACCATGCACATCAAAACATGTAAGACGGGTCCAAAATATTTTGAAGAGATACAATGAGTATAATTACAAATATCATGATGGGTGCTCAAAGGAATTATTTGGAAGATCCTGAATAAACAGGACATTAATGAGAATGTTGCGATAAAACTGTAGACTGAGCTACAATTCTCAGTTGTATAATGTGAATTACAACATATAATTATAGCATTTACAATCCAAGTTATGAAATCAGCTAGTATTTATGGCCAATGTCCACACATGCTGTTGTTAGTGGCTGGCAAATATACACAGCAATCACTGCACTATAATGAAACTCCAGTTTTCATCTTTTGTCTTTCAAATTTTACATTTAAGTTAATGCTTCCACAAAATGTTTAAATAAACAAATCTCAACAATATTTTTAAGTGAAAAAAAAGATGTGATTTTTTTTTGTGGGAGACCAGAACATGCCACCCCAAAATATGAATTGTTGATCTGAAGATGATTAAGAAAAAGCAGATGCAGAATATCTGTCTGTCCTCCCTCTATTTGTCAAAAAGCAGCACATATATTTACAAAAGCAAATGGTATGCCCCACCCCCTCCAGCCCTCCTGCCACACCGGGACATCCCCTTTCTCCCAACCCCCACCCCCATCACTACTTTGCACCTTTATGGACCTGGAAGATTCTGCCACAGGAACCTGTATTAACAAGTTTTACTATCCTTAATCTGGCATTTATTTGCTTCCCCCTGATTGCACCCCTAGAGACTCAAAGTTCTTTCACTTTGTTTTGTCATTTCTCTAAACATTTACTGTTCTTTGTTGAACATGCTATATAATCTGGAATTCAAAGCCATCTCATAGAGAGGGAATGACTTATTTCTTGGGTATATTCATGTATATATGAAATATACATGTTAGTAAACTTCTGTTTTTCTCTTGTTAATTTGCCTCTTGTTACTTGGTTTCCTTCCAACTAAGAACTATGTCAAATAAAAATGTGTTATTTTTCCCCTGCAGTCTCAATAAGTGATTGCTAAGCAATTAAGTTAGCGTGTGATAACTCTGTCACTACAGAGCAACTAAACAGGACTGTTTCCAATCATATCAAACACCAAAAATTGTAAAATATTTCAGCCAATGTTGAGAGATGCATATTCAGAGGCCATAGAGATATCTTAGATTTAGTGACTCTTTTGTGAGTTGGAAAGCACTGTAGATTTTACAAAATATAAAACAACAAAAAGGAATTTTCTGTCTCCAATATTTTTATCTGCAAAAAATATATATTACCTTTAATCGGATGAAACTTTT
The DNA here is from genome assembly GCF_024542745.1 of Macaca thibetana thibetana. Classification (NCBI taxonomy): domain Eukaryota; kingdom Metazoa; phylum Chordata; class Mammalia; order Primates; family Cercopithecidae; genus Macaca; species Macaca thibetana. The sequence goes on from NC_065585.1 coordinate 67,371,289, forward strand.
TGATCACATACTAGAAACAATAAGAGGATGTACATCTCAAAATATGGGTTATACATCTATATGTTTGCTTTAAAAAATAGAGTTTGAAAGGCAGAATTCAAAGGAACCTGCTATTCTGAAGACGTACAAAGGAAATGGTTTCCTTAGCAACAGGAAACAGGTGAAAGCTCTCAGGAGTGATCCTTCCACCCATGTTCCTTTTGAGTTTGGTAATGTTTCCAAGCTCATGTAGGAAAGATAGAGTGAATTTATCATGAAGAAACAATACTGCTAGTTAGGCAGCTTTCACCGCATTTATGAGTTAGCAAATGCCTTGTTGTTTGATGTTGTTGGCATAACAGTAGCCGTCACAATAGAGACAAGGTTTATTTTTTTCCCCTTCTTTATATTCCCCAGATGTATAAGCTCTTAAATCTATGTTGTGAATTCTTAATACCTTATAAGGCCCATCCTGATAAAATAGTCACACATAGAAATAACATCACAGGTTTTTGTACAAATCTAGTTATTCCATCAATTTCTGAACTCATCTACATGTGTGGGTTAAATTCTGCCTTTTGTGGGTTTTTTTTTGTTTGTTTGTTTGTTTTGTTTTGTTTTGTTTTGTTTTTTTACAGAGAAATGGAAGCATTGATTACAAAGAAAGTAATTTTAAAATTTTCAGGGGAAAATTTTATTTATTAATTTATACAATAGACACTTCAATAATAATAACAAAACTTAGCCACATGGCATTTTATTTTTGATATTTTAACTTATATTCCATCTTTCACTTTGGCACAATGAAGATGTTTAAGGCATGTTTTGGAAATGAATGAATTGCTTCACTTTTGACATGCCTTTTTCTCTGAATCATCAAATCTTATTTTGCTGTAAGGAACCATAGAAATTAGAACTTTCTTGGCTAATTCTATTTAAATACTTAATTTATCATGCACAATGCTAGAGGCTGAGAATATAAAGATGAATAATGAAGAGCCCTGGCCCCCAAAAGACCTGCAATCATTTTCACTATGTAACTTGAAGAATTTGAAATAACTTAGTAATTAGACCCATTGTTCTCTAATAGTTTATGATACTGTACATAAATGAATCCTCTTCTATCAGGTATGAATTTCATAATTATAATGTTTGACAATAATAAAGAACAGAAGAGAAGAATGATCCCGTAGAATTTACATATCTACAGAAAAAGTTTTCAGTAGAAATTGATGGACTTAGATGTTTTGAAAACAATTTTAAAGTGAAAAGTTGAATGAGACAAACCAGATAACATAAACAAGTTTTACATAGAAAAGGCTTAAATATCGAAGTGGCAATGACTGAAGAAAATTGAGTCTTGATTCAAATGAAATCTTACAATTATGCGGCATTCCAAAGCATATCTCAACAGTCATTTGTCTCAAAATTAAAATAGCTTTTATTTCTGAACAATTTTGTGCAGTTATACAATGCAGAATAGCTCATCAAAGTACTCAGAAGATACAGGTCATCCCTTCACCCACCTTATCTTATTCTAGAAAATAAATGGAAACAATAATTCTAGTAGTAAATCTTTATTAAGCTCTTAATCTGTGCCTTCTGTTGTGTATTCATCTCATTATTTTATACTTGTCAAAGAAAAATAGGTAATATTAATACCCTGAATTTATAGATGATGATACCAAGGCAACGTAGAAATTAATATCATGCCCAATGTCAAGCAGCTAGAGAATAGAGTAATAGGGATGGCTATAAAATTGTATAGCTATATTGTTGTCTTTCTTGCTCTCTTTTTTCAAAGAAAGTGGTATCATATAAACTATGCTATTCTAATTCACAATTTTATTCTTATTCATTTACTACAAATGCAAATTGTAGTATTGCAGATATATCTGTAAGTGGTATTACCAAATTATCTTGTTTAGTTTATTTCTTTTGCAGTAATGAAGATTTAAAAGGAATGAAAATAACAGAAATGAATGAACATTCATTTTCTACAATATCAACATGTTCTTTCTCAATTGCTGTGCAAACCCATGTTTACATTATTTTTTCAACCTTCCACGGTAATTGCAAAGGACTAGGATGGAAGACGTTGGTTTCAGCACTGTGACTTAATTTAATTCAGCCCTTGAATAAAAAATATTTATCAAACATTGTGCTATTTTTAAAAACTTAATAGGTTCTGCAGATGTAGCAATGAGTAAGAAATTAATTGTATTGTGAACCATACCTTGTAGATGGTCCCTAAGATCTGACAGAAAAGTTGAAAGGAAGTGTTATGACTTTTGATGAATTCAGAGAGCACAGGAAGCCAAGGAAAGGTTTTGCAATCCTTGGTAAATATTTTGTTAGTGAGAATCCTAATTTCCCTAGTTCTTGCCTCTTTGGTTTTCTCTTATACAAGAATTGGCAGTCGTCTTCCTTTTTTTTTTTTTTTTTCCCTGAAAAATTCCTTACCTTTCTTCCACTTTTCTTCCATGTTGTGATGTTATCAAGCTTCAAAAGTGCCAAGCTTTGCTATTCTCAGGAAGATTTAAGAAGGTTGCATATTTAAATGTTTGTATCATTGCACACATTTGCAGAGTGAGAGATTTGGTTTTATTCTATTTTCGATGTTAATTTTGTGACCAAGTACAATTCCTTGTTTTAATATAGTTTTTCTTATACTTAAAAATATTATCTTTTGTATTGCTATTCATAACATTATTTGAGGTAAGGAAGTATTTAATAATAAAAATGTAAGGTAATCAAGGCATTAGAGAGCCTAATGATTCCAAGTAAGGAGTTAATGCTGATAAAGCCGAGAGAAAAATTTGACTGTTCCACACTCAATCTCTACTTACCATTTATGTGGTCTCTTTGGATCCTGATAAATTTGTTACAAACAAGCACATATTCACTTATTCAAGAGTCAGATTTGTAAGGATGAAGCACAGTGATTAGTGATATTAATTACTAATAAATATAAATTTAAATATATATTGTAAAAAATCAAAATGAGTCATGACCATTTCTTTTTGGATAGGTCATTTCAAGATTCCCCCCAAAAACAGAGAGTTGCTTGATTAATACAGAATCATTTTATGAAAACTGAGAAATTTTACGAAGTTAAATCTATCAACCATGATAGCCTAATGAGTTATACTAAAATTTGGGGGGTACTTCTGATTATTTGGAATTAGAGTATACTCATCCTAAGGACTATGCTCAAAATACTATGTTCTTATTTCCTCAACTCCTGTTTTCCCCTTGTGCCCCAGGCTCTTTGATGATCATTGAGTTTGTACCTGTTATTATATCATTCTTTCTCATTTCAACATACTCCCTTTTCATATTAAAATTTAAAAATTTCCTTCTTCATTTACATGTATTAATGACTTCTGGGAGGCACCTTAATCATATCAGTAATGAGTTGTTAGCTTCAATTAAAGAAGGTAGCCCTTCTCTAACCTGGTTGTCCTTTTCATGATCTTTATCTATCAGATTTTACAGGTTAACTCTCTAAGCCTGTCTGTCCACTGATTGTAAGAACCAGTTTTCCACAGTCTTATTCATGTGACATTGACTTCTTCCCATCTCTTTTTGAGATTGAAAATAAAGTGAAAATGAGGATATGTGTTGTGTAGATGCATAATTATGGCATACAGAAAAAAAAGTACATAAAAACAATGACTTCTGACGTAAGAAACAAGTAACATTCTTGTGACAGATATTTTGTGTGTGTGTGTGTGTGTGTGTGTGTGTGTGTAAAGTGTAGATATTGATCATTCATGTGAGAGAGGGTAAAAGAGAATCATTATCTCATTTTCAGTTAGACCATTAAGACTTGATGAGTACATATGTTGTCAGAATGTCCTTAAAGAACAGAAACCAGGGGTGGCAGGAAAATGAAAGGAAATGGAAAAGTGATCAGCAATGTATTCTCAAAAATGCACATGAGTTGGCAGAAGATTTCAAAACATTCAAATTCTGCCTCTTATTATGCTATTAATCATGAATGACCTTGGATATGGTAGACTGATAAAACCCTATCTACAGCATACTGAATAACCAAGTGTCTGCCTTAAAATTTAGACAGCATAAATCTGTAAAGTTGCATGATAGATCTATTGCTGTTGAATGAAGTGAGTGATGGGAATCACTCACAGACAGTATATCAAAACCTGCTATTAGCTAATAGGACACTTGTGAAAACAAAAGTGAATGGATAATTCAAATTAAGTTAAGTAATTCTATTTTCTATGTGATGGGCTCACTCTGCATTTTTAACGTTCTCACTTAGCATTCTATGTGAGGTTAGGCTTTCTGATAGAACAGTCCACCTTGCATTTTAAGATTCTTTCTGGGTAAGGTATTTACAATAAGGACTAAGCCCTTCCAACCACTGCAATAATCCAAGCATTGGAGAGAACTCCACCTCTTCATCTCACATTATTTTCAAAATTACATATTTTCAGGGAGATATAATCACAGCAGTAGGCACAATGACTTCTTCTAAAAGAAGGTGGAGAAGAAATCTAGGCAAACTTTGAGGAAGAAAAGGTCACTAATGAGAAACACTGAATAAAATAAGGCAGCAGTACAAAACGTGAGGAATATAAGAATTTGAAAAATATCCGTGAAAAAAATATATATCACATACTTTGGGTAAGAAGGAATTAAGACCGTTTAAAAAAATTAAAATACTAAAATTAAATGATAATTACAGAGAGAAAAGTTAAGCAGTATGTCAATGAAGAAGAAAAAAACAGTAAAATACATAAAAATTACACACGGAACAAAAAAAGTCTACAATCAAATTTTCCTTGAATAGTTGCAGGGCTAGAAGTTTCATTATCAATGTAAAACAATAGGATATTAAGAGGCATTGAAAATCAATTTCTATAATATGAATTAGTAAGTTGACAAAGTGCTTTTGTCCTGATTAAGGGACATAAGAAGATGTTTAATGAACTCCATCTCTCTCATTCTTATTGCTCTTAGATTTTATCATTTTACTGTTCAAGGAAAAGAAAATAATGGTTTTGAGCTTTAAGATTTGGCTTATGTGACAATATTTTAGGATTTAAGATAGTATAGGCAATCAAAGAGTAATTGCCATAATTTCAGTTTAAAGGGTGCAATTTCAATTTTGTTTTCTTCTTCTACTAAAACATACAAATATAAATATGTGCATGTGTGTGTGTATATATGTGTGTGTATATATATATAAATATATATATATATATAATTAAGTGTTTTGAGTGACAACTACATTAAAAAATGGTACAGAATGGAAAAGATAGCTTAACAAAATAGCATTTTAGAAAAAGAACACTTCCCCACTTATGAGCAAATTTTGTTGTAAATACTTTATAAAATGTGTATTGAAATATTGTTTTAACCTAACTTGAAAAACAATGATGAAAAATGTAATGAAAAAGGTTAACAGTCTCATAAAGCCTTTAGCCAAGTTTTCATAAAGTAAAATAATTATATTACAGCATATCATATCAGTTAAAATGATATGCTGTAATATAATTATTTTCTTTATAACTTTGGCTATAATGTGATTCCACCTGAATCATCAGTTAATCAGTTTGGATAACCTGCATCTGGAGATACTGGGCAGATTGATCATTAAGAATTGCTCACACTAGCTCTGCTGTGTAGCATATGCATTATATGTCTGACACTTTCATATGGGGCTAATTCAACTCAAATCAAAAGAATCTATTAAACATCGGCTAAATAGCTAACCTGGAGAAATGGAAAGAAAAAAATTAAGTAAAGAAATTTTAAAAACACATTTTCCATTGTCAAGGTATTTAGAGGTAGTAGAAGAGGAAAGAAAAAAGGGCCACACAAAAGAGCCAGTGGAAAATCATTTTCATTAAGCCAATAGAAAGTCCTGCTAAACATTATTGGTGAGCAGCCAAATCAGGCCAAAGAAAAAGACTAAATTCTAATACAGTCTACAATAACTAAATGTATATAGTGACTAAAGTGCAAGAAGTATGCAGAACCCAGTCTAAGTGAAACAACAGAAGCCAAGAATAGTAAAGAAAGATCCCCCGAGTAAAGAAAAAGACAGCTGTCAAATTATTGTCCAGTGAAATGCTCATCGGTTACTTTATTTCACTAGGAGACTTAGAAACCTCTCAATCTCATTCTCCTTACAAATACGTTAGTACTAAATCTCTCAATAAAAGAGTTATTTTCCCTCTAGCATTTCTAAAATGTTTGCTTCACCAATTGCTTCAGAGTTTGAAACATTTCTTTGAGCAATATTTACTATATATTTTTGCTTCTTTTTAAATTTCTGTCATATAGTATCTGTCACAGCTTTTAAAAATAGATATTCTGAAGTCTAAATTTAAGTAAAACGGCTTTGCATATATGCATTTGATATAAACTGAGCATGTGAATTTACTGTTGGATTTATTTACAAGTAGAACCATTAGATGTACAGACCATTTAAAGCGTCGTAGTTTTCCGGGACACCAAATTGTCTAGGGAACGAGAGAATTGTTTTGTGCATAAGAAATAGTATCCTGCAATGCCAAGTAATCTGAATTTTTCTCAAATTTTATCTTGGTGATCAGACAGGGAAGGGGAGGCAGAGAGAAAGAAAGTGAGAGAGAGAGAGATTTAAAATTAATACAGCGACTTCAATGTTTTGGAAATACAGCATCAGAAAAGAAGTCTTAATATGCCTACAAAGTTTTGAGGTTTATAAATTATCTTGAAAACTCAAACTCAATTTAAATAACTCAAAGTCATACTTCATATCTGATGAATGATATCTATATTTCTATCATTGTATGCACACTCCTGACTCTAAATTCTTTGCACATTTTCCAAACTTTAAATTCATATTCAATGGATAAATATCTGCTGCAATGTATACTACTTGCTCAAGTTTCACTCGAGACCAGTTTGCAAAATATGGGAAATAATTTCTTTGTTTTCCAAGTCCTTCCTTCTCTCTTGTAATAATAAATTATCAACTGCGTAGCTGCGCAGTCACATTTCACATATGTTAGAGTTTGATGATCAGCCTCTAACTAATGATCATTAATGATGAGCCTCTAAATCAAGTATGGTTGGTTTTCATTTACAGATTTACTTTACTACCAAAAAATAAAAATAAATGTTCTTGCATTCACTAAAGTTTTCTTTAAAAATTAGGAAAAAATTAATGTAAGGTTATATACTCAATTTATGCTGAACAGGAATCTTTTTGGCTTTGAAATAGCTGGTTAATTCTTAGAATTTGGACATTCTATATTAGTATTTTTGTTGTTTTTGTCCTAATAGTATAGATTTGGATGAGACTAAATTCTCACATGTATTTTTAGGAATTAAATATAGAACAATTGAATAATTCACAATGTACCAAGTAATTTTAGTTAAAAATAATTGATGATTTTACAAATGAGATTTATCAAATACCAGTATTTATCAAACTCCACTTCCTATAATATAGGATCCATATTTGTATTTTGCAATACAGATGTTGGAGTTAAATGTAAATGTTTTACTGGTTATACAGCTTTACAGAATTGTTCATCAACAAAGTAGTTATAGGTTTGGCCAAACCTAGAGAAAAAAAGAGTGTTTCCTTTTCCTGAACCATCTATTATTGTATGCAGTCAGCCAGTTTCAAATATGGAAAGCTGAATATTTTTGTGGCTGTAGAAGTTACATTGAGTATCTTTCATTTTTCATGGGAGATGCTGATATCATCATGATGCCAAAACTCAAGCAGCTACCCTAATTTCAAGCTCCATTAGCAACATGGGAAATATTACATTGCTTACATTTATAGAACTGAAGAAATACAGACCCTCAGACACAAAACAAAGTAAAGGCTAATACTGTTCAGTTCCTGAAATATAAGGTCTCTATCTAAAGTAATTTGCCTTTTCATTTTTATATTTACAGTCAAAAATTAAGTAAAAGCTCTCTTCAGAATTACTTTTTAAACATTTTTCTGTACTCATCATACTTCAAATCCTAGTATTTTTAGTAATCATTCTGTTTTAGTACATAACCATTATTTGAAAATAAAAATTCAGGAGTTTAATAAATAATTATTTGCATACGCATGACTAAGACCAAATAATATATTCTAAAGTGAAAAAAAGGTTAGAACTAAATTGTAAAAGTTAAAATTTTTCTAAATATATTTATTAACAAAGTTTATTCATTCTTGAGCTGAATGCTTCCAATTTTGTATCTTGGATACTCCAAACTTAAACTCTCAATAGAAGACGAGATTTTAATAGACAATTTGTAACTAGTCATTCCTAAATATATATCTAATTTAATACGACTAAACAGAATTCTTTTTTTTTTTTTTTTTTTTTTTGAGACGGAGTCTCGCTCTGTCGCCCAGGCTGGAGTTCAGTGGCCGGATCTCAGCTCACTGCAAGCTCCGCCTCCCGGGTTCACGCCATTCTCCGGCCTCAGCCTCCCGAGTAGCTGGGACTACAGGCGCCCGCCACCTCGCCCGGCTAGTTTTTTGTATTTCTTAATAGAGACGGAGTTTCACCGTGTTAGCCAGGATGGTTTCGATCTCCTGACCTCGTGATCCGCCCGTCTCGGCCTCCCAAAGTGCTGGGATTACAGGCTTGAGCCACCGCGCCCGGCCACGACTAAACAGAATTCTTGACATCTCTATTCCACTTATTTCAAATAATATCACATGTTGCTCAGTTAAAACTCCTGAAGCAAAATTAGAATCTCCTGTGCCAGTGTTTTAGTTTTATCCCAATTATCCAATGACTTCTTAATAGTTACACTATTTATTACCTAAGTTCAAATCAACATCATTCCTCCACTAGACCACAGCAATGTTTCCTAAGTGCTTCCATTTTGTGTCACCCACTCTCAAAAGTACCTTCAAGTTTATTTTCCATAGAGCAGCCCAAGGGATCTTTTCAAGCCTAAATCAGAATATTCTCACTTCTGCTTAACACTGTACAGTGGCATCTCATGCAATTAGAGTATAATTTAAACCTCTCATTATGGCTTAGCTTTAGGAAACTGAAAATTGATGGTTCATGTTTATTTTTCTAATGCGATACAATTTTCATTTTATTTAGTACATTTTGACCACCTTCACCAGCTTTCCAGTCCTTTAACACTCTGAGTAAATCTTGCCATAGGGTCTTGGCATTTACTCCTTTCCTTGCCCAGAATTTTTTTTTCCTGTTTGGGTGTGTGTGTGTGTGTGTGTGTGTGTGTGTGTGTGTGTGTGTGTGTTTTGTAAATTCACAGTTCTTAACTCTAGCTTAACTTCTCCATTCCTTTACCATGTTTTGATTTCTTTATAATCATCACAAGTTAAAATTGAGTTTTGTCCATGGTCATTCCTGTCACCCAGCATATTTCTTCCAAGAGGACCAGAAATGGGATTTTCTTGTCTTCTTCACTTGTGTATCCATCATATCTGGTGCAAAGCTTATCACATAATTGGTTCTCAATAAGAAATTTTAATGAATTAATTGTAATAAAATTGTCATTTTACCATGAGGTCCAAGCTACCACACCTGTGATTTAAAAATGAGACCTGATTATTATTTCTTCAAGATAGGTAAAATTAAAAGAATCTTCAGATTAATGAAGAATCCTGTTTCTCTTTGACTGTTGTTTATATCACCTCACAGTCTGGCTGCTGAGAATAAGCGTTTCTGCTGCTCTGGCATAGTTTTTTTCTTATTGCTTAATGATTTTCAATGATAGAGGAATGCACTGCAGCTGAGCCATAGAGACTTGAAAGCTATCTGCTGTTCCCGACATAGAAATCCCTCTCATTATCAAGACGCTGTACTGGAACTGGTTCTGCCTTAATTGTTTAGATCTCACAATGAGGATGTACAGAGGGAAGAGCAACTCTTTCCATCAGTGTCATCAACTTTGTCAGTCCATATTCCATAGTTTTATGTTTCCCTCTTATGACTCAGAACTCTTATCAGTTTCAAAGCTTCTGTCTTAGGGCAAAAATAAAAAAAAATGTACAGTCATGCTCTACATAACACATTTTTGTCTATAACAGATTTTATATATAATGGTGGTCCCATAGGATTATAATGGAGCTGAAAAATTCCTATCACCTATAGATGTCATAGCTACAGTACCGACATAGCTCAACAGATTACTCATGTGTTGGTGGTGACGCTGGTGTAAACAAATTTAATGCTCTGCCAGTTGTATAAAAGGAAAGCACATACAATTATGTACAGTATATTATACTTGATAATGATAATGGCTATGTTTCTGGTTTACGTATTTACTATACTATACTTTTTATTGTTATTTTAAACAGTGGTGGTGGGTGCCTGTAATCCCAGCTATGTGGGAAACTGAAGCAGAAGAATCTCTTGAACCCAGGAGGCAGAGGTTGCAGTGAACCGAGATTGTGCCACTGTACTGTAGCCTGGGCAACATGAGTGAAATTCCGTCTCAAAAAAAAAAAAAAGTTACGTGTAAAACAGTCTCAGGCAGGTTTTTCGGCAGGTTTTCCAGAAGAAGGCATTGTGATCATAGGAGATGATGGCTGCACGTATGTTACAGCTCCTGAAGACCTTCCAGTGGCATAATTTTATGGTAATCAGTGATATTGATCACTGTATCAATGAAGACAGCGTTGCTGATAATTCTGACCCTGTGTAGCCCTACGCTAATGTGTGTGTTTGTGTCTTAGTTTTTGACAGAAAGTTTGAAAAGTAAAAAGAAAATTAAAACTAATAAAGTGCTTAAAGAATATGAATATAAAGAACAAAACAAACGATATTGTTCTATTGGCCAGAGGTGGATCGCTTGTCTATGCCCTAATTATAATGATTAAAAATGAGTTTCTGACATCTTCATTCTTTATAGTGGATGCTCAGGTCTAGCCTTAAGGAAAAAGAAGATGCAACTATGTTTGCCTCCGAACCGTTTTGTTTGCTATAGATATGAAGTCATTTTCCCAAAGTCATGACAAGATACTAGAATGAGTCAGAAAGTAGGATTTTCTGTGTTAAACACAAAGTGCTCCCTAAGCCATCTCCTTCCACTCCATTTCCATTCTCTGAAAGAGAGATTTGTCTTTTACTAGAAAGCCCCACATAAATATAGCTGAAATAGAGAGGAGACTAATATTCAGGGTAAGTACCGAACACGTACTACTTGTGGTCAACCTGTAAAGGTGGTGATATCACTCACAAACGCAGGGTATGTGAAGGAAAAATCAGAGTTGTTTGGGCATTTTAGTCAGAAAAAAATGAATATACAAGTTTTTTTTTCTCATAAAATATGTAAGTACTAGAATTGTGAGCTTGATATGATCATGGATGTACAAGCAGTTATTTAGTATGTAAACAGAAAGTGTTTTAACACTCTGAAAAAGAGTACCAGGATAGGTACAAGGCATACCAAGATGTGCCTTGTTTGACAAATAAAGGGCTTAGAACTGAACCTGCAGAAAATGCAAAATGAGATGAGAAAAGGTGAACATAAAAGTGGTATGATTATATCCTTATTAACTTAATTCATTATTAACCTTTATTAACTCTTGCTTAGACTACTAAGTTTCTGATAATTGGTCTCCCTTCTAATGTTTCTTCATATTAATCCTACTAAGTCAAATTTCCCCATGAAATAACCCAGAATCACTTGCCTTCTCCCTGACGGAGAACATTCCTACACCCTGAAGAAGTCCTCTGGCTGCCCCATTTCTCACTCTGCAAGAGCTATGACTTTCTTTGATGTAAAAATCCAAATATCAAAAAAAAAAAAAAAAAAGTCATGTCATTTTTTGACAGGATAAGATAGATGGAAAATTTAAATATTTATACATTTAAAATGTATAAATAACAATAAATTTTGTTATTTGATACTATATATAATTTATCTGGTGAAGTCATGATATCATTGGTGTTTCAAATTTTTCAGACTGGAAAATGCTGGTGTCATTAAAAATTATTGGGGAGCACCAAAATAGTAGTTTCAGGACATAATTTCAGGAAAAAATACAGAAAACAGGTGTAAATTATTAAGGATTTGATAAGACAATAAGATATTGAATACAAACAATTCATCACAGGACCACTGGATAATGGAAAGAAGATAAATCAGAGGATAGATTTGAAGACTCAAAGAAGATAATTGATCTTAGAATATATGGAAAGTTTTGACATTAAGAGAGTAAAAATGAAAAGAAAAATATTTTGTGGAGTAAATCTTTGGAAGATGAAAAAATACTTCTTTTGCTAGAAAATGGCTTAATAAGTAAGCAGGAAAAGATTGAGGGAGCTTGAATTGAAAGAAATGTGGTGGCAGGCGCCTGTAGTCCCAGCTACTCAGGAGGTTGAGGCAGGAGAATGGCGTGAACCCAGGAGGAGGAGCTTGCAGTGAGCCGAGATCGCGTCACTGCACTCTAGCCTGGGCGACAGAGCAAGACTCCTTCCCCCCCCCCCAAAAAAAAAAAAAAAAAAAAAAGAATTGTATGACTGTAATGTAATTTAGTTTAAGTTGCATGCTCATGGGAGCGGGCTTGAAGATAAAAACATCGTTTAGAGTAGCATCTAAACAAAAGCCTTAAACAAGAACAGCTACGTCAAAAAGAGGACTGGCGTTGACTGGCGTGCATGTCTAGGAAAATTAGTGCTGTTTTACACCTTCTCCAGCTGAGCAATGATTAGCATCCAGGAAGAGAAACAGGAAAAGTTAATGTTTTCAGAATCCTGATTTGATATTGGCAGGGAAGAATTGTGAAAGAATACAGGGCAATGGGACCAAAAATGTCAGTAAGATAATAACTGAAAGAATAGAAATTGAAGTCCAGGAAAGTGTACATGTGGTCAGAGGGAGCTGGTGAAAAGGACAGTGAGGAGATGGGGAAATGGAAGTAGATATATTAAGGATGAGAAGTTTGGAAAGGTAGAAAGACAGTAGCTTCTGTTTAGAGATTGAATATTTGAAGTGCAAAACATATAGAGAGTTCTTCTAGGGAATAAACAGTTGTGGTGATGTCAAAAATAGATGACGTCAAGTGGAAAAGAAAGTTAAAAGAATGACAGCCTCAAGGAATTGAGAGTTTGGCATGTACCTATCTAGTTTTTGGCGGCCTATCACCCATTCACTCTTCTTTTAGCAAGAATAACCCAATTTTTCTTAAGGAAATATTCCTCCAATATTATAAGTTCATGTGATTCAGGTGTAATCTGCCGTTAAATACTCCAGCCCATGGGTGGTTATGAAACCCATGTCGGCAATCAAAGCAACATGAACATGGCCATAATAGTTAGTTCAGGACTGTCTAAACATATAATACAAACCAGTCCAGTTCGAGGACTTCAAAAAATATTTGCGGTCACTCAAAGTTTAAAATGTAAGCCTGAAAGTGCTTTTAAGTAAAATGATATCTCAAGGGGATAAACTGCCTTAGAATGAAGCCAGATTCAGGGAAAAGCATAGAATAAATGGAAAAAGGAAACTTAAGACCTATGATATAAGAGCCCCTTGATGCTGCCACACCTGAAACTAGAGTCTATAACTGGACTTTCCAGTTAAATTCTACTTAAATGCCTTTATTCAGTACATACTATTTAAATTGAACTTCTGTTGTTTGCAACCACAAAAGTTTCTAATTTTAAGTAACAACCACCACGTTTTTCCTTTCTTAAGGAACAAGGATAGGAAGAAAATACGATAACAGAAGCTCAGCAGCAGACTATTCCTGGTAAATATTTTCCTGTCATTTATTATTCTTGTTTATCTCTCTTCATTTTACACAAATCTTAACTGCTCTGATGAGGTTATTAAATTAATTAGTTCTAATCACATTCAATGTAATGTTTTTCAGCCAATAAGACTAAATTTAAAAAAAAAGAAATAACAGAAATCTTTTAGCTTCTTAGGAAAAAGACGGATGTGTTAATAAGAATAACTTCTAATCTGAACAGTTTTCATTTTCTTTTGTGAAAATGTGTGTTATTTAGAAACTAGTTCTCTACAGTACCAGGTTACCCCTGAAAAAGGTTGGAAGTACTATCACCTAAGTAAATAATGTAGTAAGTCCAACAGGAAATAAATTAATATTTAGTGTAAAAATGGATGTTTTATTTCAGGGATTTGGGTAGAAAAGATACAATTATGGAGCTTTCAAAGATGATAGCATAATGATACAGTTCTTTATCTGATTTACGGAGCATGCTGCCATTTGAAACAAAGGAAACAGAGTAACTAGGACAGAACAAGCTCAAATTAAACGACCATGATACTGAGATTTTTTTCCGCTCTTAGATAAGAAGATATCATTTGACTGAAAGAATGAAGAGAAAAATAGATGGACTCTATGGTTTAGGTGACAGCAAATGGAATACCTTTCACCTCTAATTGACTGACTGAAATGGAGGCAGTCTCCATAGAGACTGAAATTCTTCCCTGAGAGATGGCAGTTTGGTAGAGAGACTGCAGATGGAGGGCTGCATCTCCATTCCTAAGGGAGAAGAAGTATGACTTTAGGACTAGAATCACCAGTTTCCATAGCTGATCTGAGCTGTATCAATCCCCCATATTTTAAAATATAGTGCTTCTGAAAAAAATTTGATTTAAAGAAGTATAGCTAATTATGGTAAGACATTAAGAAATGGGGAAGTGTTTGAGTCAATCTTGTGCTTAAACTACTGCTAAAGCTATTAAGCTTCATGTTTTCTATATGATTATGCTCTGAAATCCTATGATTATATTGTCACAAATAAATGTTATGATTGAAAGATTCATGTACAGTGCCTTTCAGATATAGGCTAAATGTTAATAATAAAATAAAACATTTTAAGAATCAAATAGAAAAGGAGAGCTTTTGTTAATCACTGTCTTCCTATAGCATCTTTCTTCAGCCTGTGTCCACCATCCCGTTTTCTACTGGTTTTTCATCTACTTCATTGACTACATGTCACCTTTTAATATTTCTTCTCTGAACTGCTCTTGGTATTCTATGTGGATTATAAGTGCTATGTTTCATCGGGATTGCCTTCGAGCCATTATCATATCTGCAATGAACATCCTTCTAAACGGCCTTCTGTTTCCCTCAGACTCCCATCTATGGACTCTCCCATCTTCTACTGAGAGAGGGGTATCTTTTTCTCTTAACCTAAATGAGATGGTGAATTCCTTTCATGGCTTTCTGTTGCGGATAGAATAAAATTCAAAACTCTTTGCAAGGTTCTGCATTAAGTGCTTCTTATTCTGTATCACTGCCTGGCGTTCTTCTCTGTAGTCAATATACTTCAGCCATAGTTTTTCTCAATTCCTCAACAATGCTGAATCTATTTCCTGTAGTTAAATTCTTTCTACAGCTCTTCAGATGACTGTCTTTCTCTTTTCCTTTGGTCTGATTTTAAGTGCAATTTCTCCAAAGAAATCTTTCCAGATGATTCACTTGAAATAAATTCCCCAATATTAATCCCAATATGAACCCTCAGTATGCCTCTTTCAAATACATAGTATAATCTGTATTTATTTTCTTGATTGGGCTATTTGCTTATGATTTTTCTTTCTTTACCACTAGAATACAAGCTCCATGAAGCCCATGACTTTCTGTATTCCCTGCCACTGAATCATCACAGCTAATATTGTGCTGAATAAATATTTGTTATTGGATTATAATTTGACACATAAATATTTTTATGATTTTTTAAAATCAATCTTCCCTCATTCCCTCAAGTTTTGCATGATTGGAACCTTGTTGAGACATTCCAAACCACAGCCTTCTTTCTATTTCCCTCCAGAACATTTATCACAATCTAGTGTAGAACGCAGTCAAATTAGTTATTTATTGTCTCTACGCTCTGTAAACTTCATGCAACATTTTAAGACTTTTCATCCAATTGCCATTGTTTATTGTTTCTCCACTGATATAGCCTCAGTTCATGATAAATTTTCATTGAATATTTGATGTTTCAGGTTGAGCATAGAGAAGGATTTCTTGGTCAAATGATTTTGTCAAACAAGACATTGTATACTATTATCTTAAACATTTACACCATTCATACAATATAAAAAAGTTCCTGATAAATACTTCCATTATAAAACATGCTAACTTTGTTTAACTTAGTCTTTTATCAGGGTATTTACTCATAGAGCTGCTATTAACATTTGTATAACTAATGTCCTAGGGATCACATTTTTTGTTAGAAAAAAAAGTTTTCAATCCCCTGTAGCAAGGTGGGCAAGGCATTTATTCATTTCACAACCCAGGGAGGGGTCCTATTTATTTACAGTGTGGCTAATGAGTTTCACTTCATTAGGCTAAACTCAGCCATAGTTATTGGAATAATGAAGAAAAACTTTTACTAGTTTCAATGGCTCCATTCTTGTTTGAATACAAATCATTGTTCATATAACAGCAGTGATCTTCATATGGCTGCAGTGATCCTCCTAGAAAACAATTACAATTATGCCACTACTTCACTTAACATCTTTAATGACCCTCTCTTCACCAAGGTTTCTCATTATTGCCTTTGGAGTGCATTTTAAATTTTTATAAGTGTGCAAAGCCCACAGTTTCTTACAGGTCACATCCCTAGCCCTTCTCAATGGCCAAAACAAAGAATACATTTTTAAGGCCTTGAACTCTTGGTTGCTTTCACCTGGAACACCTCTTTTGACCATCCCTTCCACCTTCCACCACACACATACACTGGCTAACCCATTCTTACCTGACTGACTAGCTCCTACTCATAATTCAGGTTACAGCTTAGCCAGCCCTTCCAAGGTTCTGTTGAGTTTCCTTATGTATTCCATAAACTTACCTTTATCGTAAGTCTTAACCAGTCATTATAATCTCTTGAAAGGTAATAAAATAATGCCTTTTTCTTTACCACATTTCCAGTGTCTGTTTCAGTACATGGCACATAGTAAGCACCCTAGAGATTATGGAAGGATAATGAAAGATAAGCCATCTATCCGTGACTGCCTCTTGGAGATGTAGACCTCATGCAGTTGCATATTTGAGCTCGTCAGTGTTTTCCTGTTTTTCTTTTGAGAGCTTTAAGTATATTCCTACCTTTCAAATTAGCCAATATAAAGGTTTTATCTGTATTAACTTTTAGCACTTCTTTTTTATGTCTCTATTTTCTCAGATGATTTTTTGTGTATTCTGTTGACAAGGCATTTTATTTGGAATAGTATGAACTTCTTAGAAAACACTAATATCTATAGAAATAATAATTTTTCTCCCTACAATTATACATTGCTGCTCACTGGTAAAAACTGCTGCTTGAACAAGTCACATGTTACAAGCTCCTAACACCAACTACCCAACTGTACAACAGTGAGTTCTTCACATCAACTACCTAACAGTATTTACAACAATAATATTTATATTATGTATAGTGTTTGTATCATATTAATTTTTAAAATAAAACTTATTTTGTGAATTTTTTATGTTAAATATTATTTTAAATTATAGCATTTGATTGTTTTTACAACTGTATAATGTAGGCATTAATATTATCACCCCTTCATACTTGGAACTAATAATCATAGGTATTGTTCTGCATACAACTATTGAGTGTCTTCTTGAAATTGGGGTCTGTATTTATTCTTCTTTGAATGGTCATCACTTGAGTCAGTGCCAAGAAGCTCCCTGAATGCATTCAAGATTAGAACTGGAGCTCAAAATTTCCATCTGAAGTTCTATGTTTTGTTGTTTTACTTTATCAGTCTATATCAAACTCAGCAATCTTGAAGAAAATATGAGGCAAGAGTTCTCATCAACAAATATTGTAAAAGGTACCTTTACGTATTACTGAGGCAAATCACCGTACTCAGCTTCAACTTCATACTTACTTACACAAAATATATTCTGCAAATACTGGCACCTCCCAAAGTACCTCCCCCTACTCCTATCACATAAGGATAAGATCTCTGGGAAATAGATTCTGAGACAGTGAGCTTTCTTCAGTTTTAAAAATTCACTAGATGCTCTCTATGAATTGGCATGTGTAAGGGAATGAAGGAAGCAGGACTGGGCAGAGGGAAAGGTGAGCTGCATTGTAGTTGCAACAAACACCTTGTCGATCAAAGAGCCATCACCTTCTAAAACTGAAATGCAATCTCAACTGTTTCACTTAAAGCAAGGGAGCTGATACGGTTTGGCTCCGTATCCCCACACTAATCTCATGTTGAGTTGTAATCTCCAGTGCTGGAGAGGGACCTGGTGGGAGATGACTGGGTCGTGGGGACAGATTTCCCCCTTCCTGTTCTCATGATAGTGAGTTCTCATGAGATCTGGCTGTTTAAAAGCACATAGCATATCCCCGTTTATTCTCTCTCTCTCCTGCTCTGGTATGTGAAGATTGTGCCTGCTTCCACTTCACCTTCCTTCATGATTGTAACTTTTCTGAGGTCTCCCCAGCCATGTCTCATGTACAGCCTGTGGAACAGTGAGTCAATTAAACCTCTTTTCTCCATAAATAACCTAGTCTTATGTAGGTCTTTATAGCAATGCTAGAATGGACTTATTCAGAAAATTGGTACCAGAAAAGTGGGGCATTGCTATAAAGATACCTGAAAATGTGGACATGACTTTGGAACTTTGGTAATGGGCAGTGGTTGGAAAATTTGGAGCTCTCAAAAGAAGATGGAAACATGAGGGAAAGTTTGGAATTTCCCAAAGAGTTGTTGAATGCTTGTGACTAAAATGCTGATACTGATATGGACGGTGAAGTTCGGGCTGAGGTGGTCTCAGATGGAGATTAGTAACTTAGTGGGAACTGGAGTAAAAGTCACTCTTGATATGATTTAGCAAAGATATTGGTGGCATTGTGCCCCTGCTCTAGAGATGTGTGGAATGTTGAACCTGGGAGATATGATACAGGGTATCTGATGAATGTTGAACCTGGGAGATATGATACAGGGTATCTGATGGAAGAAATTTCTAAGTAGCAAAGCATACGAGATATGAGCTGGCTGCTTCTAAAAGCCTATGCTCATTTGCATAAACAAAGAAATGACCTGAAACTAGAACTTATATTTAAAAGGGAACCATAATATAAAAGTTTGGAAAATTCACACCCTAATCATGTGGTAGAAAAAAAAATCATATTCTAGGGAGAAATTCAAGGCTGCAGAAATTTGAAAAAATAAAGAAGAACCAGATGTTAATAGCCAAGACAACAGACATTTAGTTAATGCTGGAATGAGTTAAGACCTTGGGGGACTGTTTGGAAGGCATGATTGGTTTTGAAATATGAGAAGGACATGAGATTTGGGAGAGGCCAGGGCAGAATGATACGGTTTGGCTCTGTGTTACCAACCAAATCTCATGCTGAATTGTAATTCTCAGTGTTCGAAGAGGGACCTCTTAGGAGGTGACTGGATTACAGGGTGGATTGCCCCCTTGCTGTTCTCCTGACAGTGAATGAGTTCTCATGAGATCTGGTTGTTTTAAAGTGTGTAGCATTTCACCCTTCTCTTTCTCTCTCTCTCTGCCTCTCTCTCTCTCTCTCTCTCACTCTCCTGTTCTGGTATGTGAAGAGTATGCCTGCTTCACCTTCATCTTCTGCCATGATTGAAGATTTCCTGGGGCTTCCCTAGCCATGCCTTTTGTACAGCCTGTGGAACTGTGAGTTAATTAAACCTCTTTTCTCCATAAATTACCCACTCTCAGGTATGTCCTTATGGCGGTGTGAGAACCGACTAGTACAGGAGCTAAGCCATTGTATACACACTTCTACCAGTCACTGTTTACAAGCTGCCTTGGAAGAAGGACAATAACCTTGGGCTTGGAAGTTCCGTTTTTGAAGGCAATTCCTTGAAAAATGAGTTTACTGTGAGCCATCAGCAGCCAGGTAACTGAGGGAATGAACTTCTCAATCCCAAAGAGGAGTTCTGAGTAGCAGACTATAGTCTCCAATTAATCTACATATTTAATGGACACTAAATGTGATATAATGTCAAGGTAACACTTTTTTAAAAAATATTTTTTTAAAATAGCCAAGTTAACTTTATTTCAGGATGTATTTGTTAGCATAGCTATTCTTTGGTTTTGATTGAAATTCTTAATTGATATATACGTACGTATTGTTGTTTTCTTTTTTCCTTTTTCTTTTTTTTTTTTTTAGACGGAGTCTTGCTCTGTTGCCCAAGCTGGAGTGCAGTGGCGCATCTCAGCTCACTGCAATCTCTGCCTCTCAGGTTCATGCCATTCTCCTGCCTCAGCCTCCCGAGTAGCTGGGACTGCAGGCGCCCGCCACCACTCCCAGCTAATTTTTTTTGTATTTTTAGTAGAGATGGGGTTTCACCATGTTAGCCAGGATGGCCTTGATTTCCTGACCTCGTGATCCGCCTGACTTGGCCTCCCAAAGTGCTGGGATTACAGGCATGAGCCACCACGCCCGGCCTTGTTGTTTTCTATTTATATTCTATCTCTCTTACTGTATGGGAACCATATAGACAAAAATTTGAGGCTCTTGTATACCTTTGCAACTTCAGTACCTAGAACATTATCTGGCTAATAGTAAGAATTCAGTAAGATGTGATGCATAAATGATTAGATGGAGTGAGAATCTGCACAGCGATCACAAATTGTTAAAGTTAATGTACTAGCTTCTGTAGCCTTAACAGATATTTTATTTAGGTCTGAACTGACTCAGAATTAATGATGTTATTTTGTATTTTGTTGACACAAATATCAAGAGGTATCTGCTTCAAATATGGACATTTTTTATTACTAAATGTTTATCCTTTTATTTATGTGTTGTGACTTACTCTCACTAAATAAGACAATAAAAATATCAATTGTGGTTGAGACAAAAGTTATACTTAGTGGTTTTATGCACTGCATGCATAAAACAAACATAACAATCTGTTCATTGGAGCACTGAGAAGAATACTGTGTATCTGATATATTAGAAGTTTTACTCTTTCTGAGCAACTAATTTTGTTTATGCAATTAATGAATCTGGAAATCAGATTATCTACTAAATTGTTTTGTTTTTAACACTCATATAAGGCTTAAACTGCAATTCCAGATGTAACGTACTATTAAAAGCCCCCAGAATAGAAATAGTAGGCTTTGTTGTTATTCAGGCCTTTTCTTTTAGTTTCTTCACTGTAAAAACCTTTCAGACATGTGTATCTGAAAGCAAGGTTACCAAAAACAAATGTTTCAGTGCGTAATGTGTCTATATGCAGTGTCTGCTCGGTGTTTTAGGTAGAGGTAGTATTCAACTCTATACTGATAATGAAAGAGAGTGGAGTTTCATTGCCATTTTCAACAGTCTTCTTCTCATTGTCAGGAAATAAGGTGTTTTAGAAATTGATGAAATTATAAACACGAAAAAAGAACAAGGCAAACAAAACTTATTTATCACTGAAGAACCTCTGTTGCTATTTAAGCTATATGCAAGGGACATCTAATTATTTCCTAATTAGGGCTGGCTCTTATAAAAATCATCCAACTGAGAAAAAAGTGCCTCCTTTTAATTTACATATATATGTATGCATATGTGTGTGTGTGTGTATTTATACACATTTCAATTCTTTAAAATTTCCCTTTTAAAGAATTCATTAACTTGCTTGTATAAAGTTGTATGAGTAACTCTGGTTTACTAGAATTTGCATTTTTAAAGTCCCCAATGAGATATTCATATTGTAAGAATTGACATATACATCCTTTCAAAAATTTTCTCTCTTCATGTCCCGTCCTGTTAACTTTACCTCCAAGTTATCATGTGTTATGTGTTCACATTACTAGCTCACATTACTAGTTCACATTACTTCTCCTCATTCGAACTGGTAGAAAGTGATTTGGATTATTTTTGTTTTACAATTAACCTGTTTTTCTTTTAGATGAATCTCATTTATATAGGCCTGAGACAGCCCGATGAGTCCAAACTATGGAATTGGGACTCAATTTTTCCAGACCCCAGGTTTCCATTTTCACTGGCTGTTTTCTCCAAGCTCCTCTCTCATTTTCATTCTTCAACCATGTTCAATGATTTCTCAACCTAATGCTCTCTCAACTCTTCCAAATGCAATCTCAATGAGAACCTGAAGATCATCTTGAAGATAATCTTGAATTTAAAACTCTTCATTTTCCTAGGTTGAACCAAATGTAACTGCATATTTTGTGAGTAAAACACAATTGAATACTAGCAATATTTTGTATTTTAAAGGTTATACATGAGAAAGCTGAAGTTTAAAGGGCTTAAATAATTTGCCCAAAAGTCAAATGTTGGGTTAAACTGGGAGGCTAGTCCAGAAACCAGATATTTATTTTTCCATATACTCACTATTACATTCCACTGGGCTACTTTACACATATGTGTTATTTTCCTTACTCCCAAATACATTGACTTGGGGATTCCAGGTAGGCAGCCACCTATTGCAATAACTCAAAATATTTATCCTGTTTCATACTGTAGAAATGCAAAACTGACTTTCTAACATAGTAGTAATGTAAAAGAGACAGTAGAATCTTTTACGTCTTAATTTCAATGAACGATGCAGTGAACAATCCTAGTGCCTCCCCTTTTAAATATCACCCTCAAGAGCTACATTTCAAAAATGTTGACTCTGACAACCACCTTTGCATCTCCCACAGTATAATGTTTCACAAAGGTTTGTTGAATTGAATATAATGGAATTGAGTGAAACATGAAACCCCCAGTTCCTACGGATTTTTGTCAAACACATACTCCCTGGTTGTATTTCTCAGTTCTCAAGGTTTCAAGTTTCCATCCTCATTGTTCTTGCAAGTTATTTTACTGATGCCACAAATTTAGTACTAAAACTATTTTTCATTCATAAGGTCACAGTTTAAAATTAAAAATAAAAAATATTAGAGGTTACCTATTTTGTGAGTTTTTTTTTCATAATGTAATATAATAAACCTTAAAATAAAAATATACGTTAAGGAAATTAATTTTATCCCTGACTAGACATTTGGAAATCTTATTCTCTGATTATAAGAAGAGTCATTAAATATCTATTGGCTCGCCTCATTCAAATCAATTGTTTCCAGTGAATTCAAATAAGAAAGTCACTGAAATAAATCACCAACTTGAATATGCAAGGCTAAACTACTATCTGTCAGTTAATAATTTGAATTCCTAAAATCAATTTCTGTATATGTTAAGAATTAATCACTTTGGTAAATTAATTAATATTGAATAGTTCTGTAATATTCTCATTAAAAAATTCAGTATTAGGCATTTTCCCTCTTTGTTTTTAAGTTTTATGTGTTTCTTCTAATAGGTTTGTTTTATACTTAGAGGAAGCTCCTATGTCAAAACATAAAATATTTGCACCTAATCTTTCACAATGTCTCAAATGAGATTCACTAAAATATCAATATATGTAAGGGCTGATTTTAAGCTTTTTAATGCAATTAAACGTGTTTTCATACATACTACTGTCTGTTATGACTGTTCCTGAAATGTCAACACATTCAATATGTTCTGTGTATTAGATAATTAGGATGATTCCCCCAAAGCAATGATATTAACTAAGGTTGACACTCAGGGACTAATGAGAAAGAAAAAATAAAATTGCAGAGAAAATTGCAGGAGAAAATATTTTTAATATAAAGGTCAGCAATGGAAATATAGGGTATTAGTACTTAACTTAACCCAAAACAGATAATAGAAAAAAATGCGAAGGTCTTTTTAATTATGGGAAATACTGATTGAAAGTATATATGAAAATAATCAACTAAATTCATATATGTGTTAAATAACCAGTTGCAAATATTCAAGTCAGCAAATTGAAAACTGCAAGCATCTGTGGCTATCCCCAGTTTTCTTTCCTTCAACACTTTCAGTAATTTAGCGACACAAGTGAAACTTTATGGCAGTCACAAAAGCAGGTAGCTTAAAGATAAACTTTCGATAGTTCCTGTTCCTTTCAGGATACGTCATACATCACACACATACCGAAACAAATACTCGGTGAATGCATCCATTGATCGATAACAGTTTGCAGGTTGGTCATCATATTTTTATTTATTCAACTTTTGTCTTTGCTTTTTTCTGTTCTTTTCAAGCAGGGTCAAACACAGTCTTTCTGATCCGTTACAATCAGGTGCTCTCTGTACAACTCTCCCTTTCTTCTTCAGTAGGGGATGCATTCACCACACTGATGCATGGCTTTTGATGATCCGAAAAACGTGGGTGTTCCTCAAGAGCTACTGATCTAGATGTCTTCATTGCTAGAAATAGATCAAAGGAGACCTTCTCCAAAACGGTAGAATGATATCACAAAGAAAACCCAAGATGATTAAAGTTTTACTGTCAAATTATATTCTCACCACTAAGCAAATCCTGTACCTCTTTTAACATTTAGTAGAAAGACCGAAGAAACTACCTATATTAACATGTTATACTTATACTCAATAACTCATTCTTTTTTCTGAAAAAGTGGGTAAATGATCATAATTCTTTAGGTCAAATGATGAAGCCTGTGCCTACCGGAATCAGCAGTGCATTTCAGAATTAACTTATCTATGTTGCTAGGAGTTACTGAGACATTTGAGACTCTTGATGTATCACAATTTTAGGGAAATAAAGTAAAAATACTTACCTGTTTGGATTTTGGTTGCATCAACTTTGAAAGGGAGAAATAATTGAACTGACAAGTAAACATAAGGGTATTTTGCAAGTATACATCTTAAAGCTAAATGCTACAAATGTATAATAAATTTACTTTGGCAAAATTGTGTACTACACAGTTTGTAGAAAACAGTTTGATAAATGTGATAACTTAACATCTTTATTTTTTGTGATAATGATGGTTATAGCAAATTTCAAAATCATCCAGGGTGCCTACACTATAAATTAATGCCACTTTCAAAACAGAGATGGGAAGTTTTACTGTAATAATTTTTTTTTAAATGTAAACTTAATTTTAAGGTTTTTTAAATAAAATGTAACTTAATTTTTACAAACTGTATTTTACCAATTTTGTAGCCTAAAGAAGAATGCATTCTACCAGAAACCATAAGCTAAATGGCTTTTTGATTCTTGGAGGCCATTCTCACTTTCTCTGATATCCAGTTACTTATTTTTGCCATATGCACAACCAAGACAAAATTACTCAACGTTCCTCTTAAGGGGCAAAAGTCACTCCCCTTACCTTACTCTTCTGAGCACCGCAGCTGACATTCAATTCTTATATTGGCATTTCATTATCTGTATAATGAAGAGAATCAAATTTATATAATAAAAATAAAATTAATGGACCTGGAACATAAATCATATTTTAAAAGGCTTGATATTTGAGAGAAACAACGATAAATACAAACTATGTACAAAAAATACTGAATCAAGTTTGAAGAATTAGGAATTATTTGGTAGATCATGGATCTAGTCACCTACCAGATGTAGAAGCTGTTGCAAATTAACTGAAAAGGAGCCAGGAGTTGAAGAGGAGACAGAAATATCACAAAGAGCTTTTAGTGAGAGCTTAATATTTATAGTAGTTTTAGGCAAGGTGAGATTAGTCAAACTTGTCTAAATTGGATTCAAAGTGATACCATGTGGGTTAGATTCTGGATTGGCGAAGCTTTAACACTGCTCTACTGAAATAATTGTCTTTAAAGTAAGTAACAGATTGCCTTTTTATGTGCTGTTGAAATTTATACAACGTGAAGGTAATCTATGAAAGAGTAAGGATAAATTTGAAATTAAAGATCCTTAAAATCAATTAACCGATCAAATTATATAACCTTTTAAAATATTTCATACTAACATTTATCTATTACTGACAGAGAAACCAAAGAAAGCAAAAATTCAGAATGTAAATTTTTTTATAAACCTGTGTCCCAATTTTTTACTGTAGTGCTTAAACTGTCATATCCTTGGCAATTAATTCTGCTGTAACTTTATTCTCTTTTTATAGTTTTTAACACTCAAATTAAGAACATAGTCTAATGTAAACCTAGCTGAATTGAAAACAGAAAATGTATGTAAATATATATGAGAACATGTATATAAAAATATGCATTTTTTAAAGGTACCTTTAAAAGTCTTTCATATTATATCTCACACACACACACACGATGTGAAGATCAGAAGATCACTTGTAACCACCCAATATGAGCGAGTATATTTTTAAGAAATATAGTGTTCAAATATTGTTTTATCTCCTACAAGAGCAATTTATGGCTGTTTTATGGTTTTCATTTGGCTATGTCACTCTAAACCTACTTTGCTAACAAAGGGTAAACACGGTAGGGAATGAAATATCTTTTAACAAATAAGAAACACAGCAACAGCATGTATGTGATAGGAAAAATTAAAAGTTCCTGAGTAAATAAGTATACATGAATTGACTTCAATCTGAAGTGCTTTGTTATCCCTGAAAATTAGCTTAAATTCATTGAAGATTATTAGGACCCATTTAAATGGTTCACCTACTTGGATTGGGTGTCTTTTTAGTATCAGAACTGAATGATATCTATTAGATTGAATATTTTACACTCACAAGAGGTTTAAAAAACTAATCAACAGAAGTAGACTGTATGCTAACTAATCACTGAGAGACTCTTGATCAGAATTGCGCATTGCCAAGAGGCTCTCAAACAGGAGCGAACATGCCCTTTCTTAAGAGGACCCTGCTGCATAGCTGTGTTACAGTTTCTTCAATAAAGGAGAACTCTAAAAAAAACACACACTATGAATGCCTAATGTAGCTGTCCAGTTCATCGCAAGGTCAAACTGTAAAACTTTAAAATCCAGTTAAGACACTTATAAGTACATCCTGTGAAAGAATTCTTATTCTATTGAATGTCATGGTAATGTTAAATCTAAAATGCTAAATCAAAGCATTATTTCACTGGGATCCAATTTATTATATAAAATAATAATCAAAATGTTAGACTTGATATGAAGTATGACTTATATTTATTTTCTCCTTCTTCTCCTACTTCTTCTTCTTCTTCCCCCTTTCATTTGCTCCATTCTCTTAAAATCTATGGTCTTTTGAATAAATTTATTTTAGTTCCCCATCCTTAGCCTCAAAACTAATCTGTCTTTTCTTAGAATACTTAAAATTTGACTGTATGTATTCTGTTACTGTGTGTGGGTTGCATTTATTTTCCCCTCTCTGTTCTTTGCAAAAAGTATTTCTTCTTTCTAGAATGTGTTTGCATAGATTAGAACACATTGTACGCAGAGGTAAACACTAGAATGTTTACCTCTGTGGTTCTCAGTGTGAGCTGCATATTTGGGTTACCTAAAGGACCTTGACAACCATCTTTGAGGACTGCAGATTTATTTTATTATTTCATTGCTTAGGGATAGGTCGGGAATTGTTTTCAAGTTCACTAATTATAATGTTTAGTCAAAGTTATGAACCACTAGAAACCCGCCTTAAACACTCTTGGAGATACAGGACAAGTGACACCTGTAGGTTTGTTGCTTTCTATAACACACCTTCAGAAAAAAAAATAATTTTCCTTTCAACCGTTAGCACTTACGCACCATCTTACTCATATAGTTGTCAATATACTGTTGAAGAGCCTCTTAAATAGTGATTTAAGACTTTGGTTATTTTGGGGCATATTATATTGCCATATTTTTCTTCCTTTCTTATAGATTCTTATGGTCAGACATTATGGTTTATACATCTTTGTTTGGTGCTGTGCCTTGTGTACTTCATATGCTAAGTAAAGTTTTGTTACGTTAGTGTAAACTAATGTATTATCCACAACTAAATATATTCTGATCCCATAAAATTAAATATACTTGTTCTACAATCTTCACATATAATTTATCAGGAATTGTTAATCAAATAAAGGGTGTACTCTTAAATACATACACATAAGTATTAATATTTAGAGATGTGTGTGTATCAACTTCCAAGGAAGAATTAACAATAAAAGTTTTAAAAATAAAAGAAGAAACAAATCCAAGATGATATTACTATTTGTTTTCTATATTAAAAAATAAAAAATGAAAAATGATGTATCATATTCTAACCTTACTAAAGGTTATATGTGATTTTCTTTTTCTCTGAATTTCCATGCTTTGAATAGTACGTTGGTCAATATAAATGCTTGACAGCATTTTATGGATTTAAAGAATTAAATAATGAATCTATTTTTATGTATCCTATAAAATAAACAGAAGTAATTATAGAATCATAAATTTGGACTGAATCAAATAAATTTTTCGTTGTAAGAATTAGGGACTGGTACAATAAAACAAGCATACAGATTATAACAACTTCCCTGACAAGGAGTCCCAGCTATCTGCGAAGGATTTGTATAGAATACTTTAGGTATGGTCTTTTTGGTTAGAATATTTGAACATTGGACTATATGTTTTTTTCAAGATAATAAATTGTAATAGACCAGCTATGATTTGGAGAAGATAATTCTCAATAAAAATAAGATAACTTGGCTTCAACCTATAATGTGTGCCAAACACTTTGTTGAAGTGGTTTTCTTTCCTGGAGTAGAATAAGTTTTATACCAGGCTTATGTTGAGGTGTTGCTATGGTAACTATGTATGTCTTGCAAACTGTAAACAATTGTGTAAAGTGGTCAAATAGAGCACATGTTTATAGCTGGACTAGTTCAGTTCAAATATATACATTCAATTTTTAATATTATCTTTACAAAGAAATATTTATTCACTTCAGATGGATGTTCAGAACCCTATTCCAAAAGATTACAGCCATTTGTGTGTGGGTACATGTATGTAATTGGGGGGAAAGTGACATTTCTTTCCATTTTCCAAATCATAAAGTGAGGTGATTATAATACAGACAACTAGAATTCACAGTTCATCTATATAATTATTATGAGTAGTCTCTGAAAACATGCCAAAAGCTTTTCTAAGAATTAGGCCCTCAGGTATAAAGATTAGCATGGTTAAATTGACTGCTGGCGATTTGAACAACCTCTAAAGGCTCTGCATAAAATCCATTGACAATGAAAATTTTCATTTGAAAAATGTGCTGCCATGGGCAATCTATGCTAACCAATTTATAGTCTCCATTTTTATGGGAGTTTGGAAGAAAATGCTTTTAAATCAGCCAAACAAAACTCCCTGAATATGTTATAGATTCATACGTGATGACTTTGCCACCATGAAAAAGATAGAAATTATAAAAAGTCAGAGGGCATGCATCTTCTACATGCATCTAACTCTGCTATGGGTTTGAAACAGGCAGTGATGTTTCTATGCTGTCCTCTATGCTAAATCCCTGAATGAGACAGTGGAATGTAAGACTAAGGTTCTTGTCTAATAACATTTATTCCCAAGGAAAATGTAACTTTGAAAAGCACTTATAATATACAGAAGGTAATTATTAGTAGCAACACCACAGCCATACTCAATATTCATATATTTTCAATGTCATATGGAAAGAGTAACAATTTAGATTCACTCATTCAACTGATAAACACATTTTCTAATTAGTAGTATATAACTATTGTCACATTTGGGGTGTCCTACAGATTTTGAAAACTACTGTTAACCAAGGAAATGAAGAGCATTTTCTATCTCCAGATTGGTCCTAAATCTGGGGATAGAAAAATAAAATTTAAAAAAATGTGCTCGACTTTGACTTATCTTCTGTGTTATTTTATTTTCCTATTTTCTGGAAATATGTTGCATTTATCCATTTGAAAGATGTAATGTTAGCAAATTCAGAGAAGTAAATATAATTAAAAATTAAGTGTGTGAGACAAAAGTCCAGACAACAGATTTTTATAGCTAGAATGAGAAAATGAGAATATGAGAAATTATGTGTTATGCTGTTACTTTAAGGAATGATACACTTTGTGACTAAATGTATTAATTATCCAGGATATTTTCTCATTATTGTCATGTGAAAGATGAAATTTCATTATTCTCAAAAAATGTTGACTTTGTTTTATCCATCTTTCAAATATCAACACAGAATAGAAATTACAGAAAAAAGTAAATTTAAGAGAAAATTATGATGTCATCTATCTGCTTAAAAACTCAAAGAAAATCTTCACAACTTTCCAAGGCAGATACCAAGGGTCGGCCATTACATTAAGCAGTACAATAATGGGACAAATGCTTCTGGATTTTCACTCCTTAGGAAATGCATTCAATTTCTTCCTATTTTGACACTAATATTAGGTCAGCCCACCTCTGAAAACATTGTGTTGAAATGGCTGTCTTCATATATTCCTCATTGTGGTTCTTTGGTGAAATTGTCACTTTAGAGTCAAATTAGGGATCATTCAACGAGAGCCACAGCAGCATTGGTAATCAGCCTCAGGTTATTTCTTCCACATGAGAATTTTCAAGGCAGTCACTCATAGTTCATATCACACTTTTCCAAAGCATGAATGTCTATTGGTTGCATCGTGTAATGAGTCTGAATTTAAGTTTATAATTGTATAAATTTATGGATTCTGGTTGGTAGTATTTGGTTTTTGCATTTGACTCCAGGTTTTCTTTGTTACCAAAATATTATTTTTCTTTTTAATATTTTCATATCAAATTTTATTGCATCAATTTATATTAATAACTTATAGCCTATTGTTTTAGGTCATGTTTCTTCCTTAATTTAGGAAAAGTTCCTAATAAAATTTACCATCATGTAGGCAAGGATCCTACGTATTAATTAAATAAACACTATGCTTTTTTTGTGCATTCTATAATGTAAAAGAGCTAAAAGACCCTGACAAAAGACACACTTCTTTGAAATGTGTTAACAATTTTAACAATGAAGTTACCACAGTGTTAACAATGAAGGGGAACATATTGAGTTCAAAGAGTAATTTTTTTCAGATATTTCTCTTTTTCTGAATCTCAGACAACTACATTTTAAAATTTGAAGAATTTAACTACGAAGAATCATTCACAATTTTAATCTCATATATGCTTTACCTTTTAATATTTGTACAAAACTGAGCTGTTTTAAGTCTTCAATGACACTTTAGATAATCATTCTATAAACAGAGCAGAATCCACCCTCATAGAAATACATATTTTTGGTCATTTGAAATTCTGAATGTGAAGAGATAAATAGTATCATTTTAGTTTAACAGCTTGATCTTTGAAGTTTACATATATTGACTAATTTTATTCTGACAATAGCATTGAATATGGTGAATTGATCACAGTATGGTGCATCAAATTGATAATTCATAATCTATAGTTCATTAATCTGTAAATACTTAAGAAACCAAAATATCTGTCCCAGTGGGTAAATAGTTAAAAACTAACTTGTGAGTATCTGTGCACCATTTTTTCTCTCTTTGCTTCTGGCCTCATATTTTTCCATACTCAGCAGGGATTTCATGGCTGACCACATTGTTGCTTTCACAGCACTCTCCTGCATACTTGTCACCAAACCCCCAGGTCAATCTCAAGTTTACTCTTGAAGAAATGGAGTAGAAGATGAAATAGAAAATAATTAGGTAAGGCCTCTCTAGAGAGGGTGGTTACAAATTACCACAAAACATATCGACTTAAAATAACACACATTTCTTACCTTACAATTTCTGGGAGTCAGCAATCTGAGTTTGACTTAACTAGGTGCTCTGCCTAAGGGTCTCTCACAGGATGGCAATCAAGGTGTCATACATGACTCTCATCTGAAGGTCCAGTTGCTGATGGATCTACTTCCAAGTTTAGTGGTTGTTGGCAAGAATCAGTTCCCCGTTGACTTTTGACTAGAAATCTTCCACAGTTCTTTGTTAATTTGGGTCTCTCCATCAAAATGTGCAAGTCAAAAAAGCAATGGAGAGGATGGTTTAGCAATATGGAATTCATAAACTTTTGTAAGTTATTACATGATTGACATCTCATCAACTTACTGTAGTTTATTGATCTCTAGGATTAGTTTATACTTGCAAGGAGTGGAATACACAAGGGCATGAATACCAGAAAGTGAGGTTTATTGGGAACTAAGTTTGAAGTCTTCATAACATAGTCAAACAAAAAATTGTTGTTTTCCCTAGTAGTCAGATCTCTAAAGAGCCATTTTAATACAAAAATGTGTTAATTCCATTTCACTTTCATTAAAACAATGAAACCATGTCACCCAACTACTACTTTGTAACAAATGTTTCCCAAGAGCATTGGAAACTTGTAGTCTAACCAGATGTATACCCTAACGTGGTTTCACAATCCCTTGAGAGAAAGAAAGTAGAAATCTGAAAGAAGAGGGAAAACAGTTATACAAATGGCAAGTGTTTAAATTTTTTGTAATCTGGATAATATGAACAATGTTACTGGAATTGCAGATGGATAAAGAAAGGGAAAAAGGTAAAGGGATGAATAAGAAAGCCAGAGTAATATTTCTTAAAACTAGTATCAAATCATGTTACTTGTCTTCCTTTAAGCCGTCAGTAGCGTCTCTGAGCCTTGGGGCTTAAACCTATCAGTTCCCCATACTCTGCATGGTCTCAAAGTGATTTCACTCCCACCTAACTCTGACCTCATGTCCTGACTCCTCTATTCCACTCCTGCCTCTCCCATAGTTCAATTGAGTCATTTTTAAGTCCTCATGAACTGCAAAACTTTTGCAACCTTGGGTATACTTACTTTTCCCTTTGCCTGAAAGTTTTTATTTCACATTTCACATAATGAATCCTTCCCTAGATTCTGTGTTCACTAATAACAAGTCATGACCACTCTTTTATCTGAAAATTACTTTGAGCCAAGCAAGAGCCTCCTCTATCTGGCAGCTATTTCCTTCTACTGAGCTATACTCTCCCTCAGACTTGAATCCATAACTTGTTGACTAGGATACAAAAGGAATAATTGTCTCTCCTTCTAAAATGCATGAATTGTGCTCATTGTTTCTTTATAGTAGGCATTACTGTTTATAATTATTTTATTCATTTTTTTGCTCATATTTGTCTATTGCCCCTATTTGGATGAAAGCTCGCAAAAGGAGGCAGGATATGTCTTTTTTCTTGATCACTGTCAAAACTTCCACAATTAGGAAAGTGTCCAGATTATGGTAAGCTCTCAATAAATATATTTTGTTTTTAATAAAATATTGTGAATTAATTATTTATTTGATCAGAACTGAAGTGTGTTATTTTGGCCCTATTTGAATTTAAACAATGGCATGTCTTGTCTGTCTTGGCTGCAGCTATTGCTTGGATATGATTTGTCTGTCCCCACTTAAGCTCTTGTTTTAAATTAATACCCACCTCCAGGTAAGGTGGTGTTGGAAGGTGGGGCTCAGTGGGAGGTGTTTGGGATGTTGGAGCAGATCTCTCATGAATAACTTGCTCCTCTTCTAGGTAGTTAATGAGTTACTGCTCTCATGAAGCTGGACTAGTTCCCTTGGGAATGGATAAGTTCCAATGAGAAGGAGCTGGTATAAAGCCAAGACATCCCCCAGGTCCTCTCTTCACACATGTCTACTTCCCTTTTGACCCTCTCAGCCATGTCATGACTCAGCATGAAAGCTCTCACCAGAAGCAAGTGTCATGCCCTTGAACTTCTCAGCCTGCAGAACCACGAGCTAAATAAACCACTTTTCTTTGTAAGTTACCTAGTCTCAGGTATTCTTTTATAGCAACACAAAATCTAGTAAGCTCTTTTATGTCTAGAATTAAAGTAGTATATTATAGTGCCCCCAAGTAGTCACAGTTCATATTTTGGTGCCTATGTAATTATTAATACCACTCCCTTTATTCTCAAGATATCCTGGTTGGACTGATACATTAAATGGCTACTGTATTTGTGTCTCCTAAAACCTCTCTCTTCCAATCCTTTATTACCTTTTTTAATGAGCTTTTTACAAAGAAATATCTTTATAAGAGTAAAATTTCATCTCTCTCGGGTGTAAGACCTTGAATAAGTCAAATGTTTTTCAATGTATATTTACTATCTTTTAAGGGTATTACTCATACCCACATTGTAGAGTTGTCATGATTTGTAAATGGCACAATGCTCATAGAGAGTCAGATATTAGGCATTTAAATGATAGTTCCCCTCACCAAAGATAACCATGAGGACCAAGCTCCCAGGAGTTTAATATATATATACACACGCACACACACACACACACACACACACACACATTATATATGTACATATTATATATATATATAAAATACTGGGTTAAGTACATACTTTATTTTCTTGATCTATTGCACTTGGATATGTAAAATATTTAAATGGAGCTGCAGAAAAAATAAAGTTAGCATATAATATACTTTCTGAAATTTAGTCCTCTTCAAAGCAGTCACCCACTTTGATGACCAAGCATTAAAATGTTTATAAATAGTGCATTTAAGATTGAATAAAATACATTAAACTTGTGCATTTAAATAGGGAATGAATGGCATCTTTCAACATATATTTATAACCTAAATTACAATTATTAATGTAAATAATTAAAAAGGAATGATCACTACTTTTAGTTATGCTAATGTTTTCTTTTTTCTTGAGGAACATAGAGAATCTATGTCAGTATTATCTGAAAATTAAGTTTTTACTTTTATGCTGCCAGTAAGTAACACTTTGGGTACATGCATTTAAAAATTAATACTTAGAATGTTTATTTATCCCAATTTACTTATCAAAGCAAAGGAAGCCCTAAAAATATGAGAAGGTAATTAGAAAATCAAGTAAGCTACCTAACCACAGCTTTAAAAGTATGTGAGTTAGAAAGCCAAAATTCTTCTATTTGAAAGTCAACAACTCAAATCAATGTAAAGGAATGTTGTTTTCCGTAAAGATTACTAAAGTCAGATTGCAATGACATCCTCTCCCTCCAAACTGTCAAGCAAATAAACAAAAGCTACTTTAAGTCTCTAGTTATATACATAAAATTATAGGAGGAATGAGTCAAAGCAAGAATCACTCAAGCCTTAAAAATATTGAAAATTTTATTGTTTATTAAGAAAGTAAAGGAATAAAAGAAAGGCTACTCCATAGGCAGAGCCGCCTGAAATATGTTATAATTGAGAACTTCTACTCTGCTGCCTTGATTGAGGGCCTTTTTATTAATAATTTTTGAAACGATCAAGTAGAGAAAAATGTTAGTAGGCCAGGATGTGGGACTTTCGGTGTCTTCAGCAGCTACTGTTGACCAGCCTTTTCTTTTCTCTACAATAGCAAGTAGTAGCAATGATAGGAAATGAGAAACGATTTGACCAGGGTGAGTGATAGAGCAGAAGGTTATCTCATATCTTTCAGAAGTCTTGGAACATCTGGAATTGTTCAGTTTATTTCACATGGGCGATAAAATGGAAAAGCTGGTGTATAGTAATTTAGTGGCTTCCCACTTCATCATGCATTCTTTGTATTTTTGCAATAGATTTGATGTGTGTTTTTATTTTTGAATGCTAAATGGTGTTCATTATATAAACGAAATGAGCCACTTGGTGACTATGGAGACATTGTTTCTACAATCTGCCAAAAATTAACTGAACAACTGCCATGAGTGATGATGGGGAACTAAGTCTTTGCATATGCTGAAAAAATATAAAAAATAAATTCCATGTGTATTGCATATCCTTCAATTCACAGCTGGTTAAGCCATTAAAAGTACCACATTTTTTTCCAATTTGCTTCACACTGAATGGAATTTATGAGTCTATTTGCAAAATTAACATTCATTCTCCCCTATTATTAAGATTCTGATTATCTTGTTTTCAATTTCCAAGACTACAGCCTCAACTCTTTCTCCCTTTAGTCCTCTGTTTTACACTACTTTTTTCATTATTTGTTACTAAGTCAGGTGATGGTCTGGCAAAGTGGAGAAATAGTGAAACTAATGGATCTAACAATTTATTAAAAGCCTTGATGAATTTGGAGGTTGATGGGTATTTAGATAATAGCGTGATGGGTGAAAAGACAGATGAGAGACAGAGACATTTCTTTCTTTCTCTCTCTCTCTTTCACACACACACACACACACACACACACACACACAGACCCCACCCTCCCACCCCCCCACACACATTTATATATGTGAATACCATCAACAAGTCTTGCATAGGGCAGGGACCTTTTCTTACTTCCCGACTCTGCTCATATGTTAGTTTTATAAAGTTTAACTTTCAATGCTCTATTTATATTGAACTGGTTGGTTTTATTATTAATATTTATGAGTCTCTTGCTGCCTTTCATGATCATTAAACTGCTTTCATTTCTTCTCCAGTGATCAATTTTACCCATTTCTTAAATTTTACTCTTAAAAGATCAGGGTTCAAGTTCATTTAATGGCTCCTCATTTAATAACTACATAACCTCAGATAAAATTAACTTTTTTGAATCTCAATATCCTCATCAAAAAATAAGGTTATCATGACTCATTTATTTCACTAGAAGTTTGTAATAATGAATAATAGTAAATGTGAAAATTTTGGTACAGTATAAAGTATATTTAAAATTAAATAAATTATTAAAGACTAAGACAACATACAAGCCACATTGTGGAGCAAGTCATTTCAGTCTATTTAATGAGCCACATGTTACAGTCAGGCAAAGGGTAATGTCATAATTTTCTTTTGTTTCCTTTGTTTGCCAAACATAATTTTTTACATGTATTAAAATGTGGAAAAAATAAACCAAGCATCTCTTAATGACTAAGTGCTTCAATGATGGCTTTTCTACCAGTTTTGTTAGAAAAAAATTCTTAAGGCATTCATATGATAATTACAGTTTTGTTTCAGCTGTTATGATTATAATAAAATGTGATTATTTTTGTAGTTTTTTAAAAATTACAGGTTGTAGCCATCTCAGTGCAAAGCTTAAATATGGTATATACAAAGTTAATTTATAACAACATATACATAAAACTGATTTTTACAAAATAACTTTGTGGAAATACAAACAATACAAGTGAACAATACAGTATTAATTAATTCAGGCAGTGCTATCTTTTGAAAATGTATTTTTCTAAGACACTTAAGCATAAATGATATATTATTAAGTTTCTCTTCTTAAAAATGCAGATCCTAAGTTTGAACAAACTGTAATAGGATTCTGAATATGAAAAAAAGGGGAAAATGACCCTGATGCTAATTTACTTCGATAACAAACCAAGGTTTACAGTGTTATCCATATATTAAATAAATAAGTAGGCATTTGAGAAATAGGGGGAAAAGGAGAACCTTAATACTTTGAGACCTAAGACATTTGCATATTTTCACAAGTGTTTTGAGAATAACAAAGACCCCTACATGATTTTTATATTAAGAACAATTTCTGTTGCCAATAGGAATATCTTAATTTCCATACTCTCACTGGTATTGTAAAGTTTCTTGGAAGAAACAGAAATAATCATTCTGCCTCTTTTAACAATTATAAAAGCCATTGGATGCAACATATCCTTCTGAACATTTTTCTAAAAATGTCTTTTCTAAATTAAGTTTACAAATATTCCTATAACCAAAGTTGAGAATTTGAAGCATTACAAATCTGTGTACTTTTGCTACTTCCTAGAAAAAAGTAAAAGAAGCTAGTGTTATTATGCTAGCTATCTAGTAAGTATATTAAACAGTAAAAATAGAAAGACTATGTAGAAACTAATCTGCTATTGAGGTCAAATTAGTATAAATTTGCTTTTCAGTGAAGAGGAAATCCTCATATATACAGGTCTTGGTGATAAGAGGAAAAATATTTCTGTCAAATATTTCTCTGCTTGGTGAATTAACTAACACTGTTTCCCTCTTTTTTATTATTACATAATTTATTTTCATCTCATAAAAAATTAGGATTCCTTGAGACAGTTGGAAAAATCTTTTGTTTTAAGTCTGTAGGACAAAAGATATGTGTGCTACCATGAAAGTCTTCAAAAATTTTCCTGAGAGATGATCTGGCTCAAACAATTGGTTGTCAGTTTTTTTCTATTGCAAGAATGTTAAAAAAAAAAAAAAAAAAAAAAAAGTGTACAACTTCTATAGCACATTGCTAAGAAATATTTGTCCTAATACATTTGGAAACTCCCTTAATAATATTCACAGAATCAATTCTGATTCCAAATTATGCTTGTCAGTATTGTGTCCAAAGTTCAGAATGACAACATTTCCAAGGTTTTTGTGACTCATGGGGCAGATTGCCATAATATGGGCTGGTGACATTTAGTGTCACTGAATGAAGACATAAGTGCAAATTGTTTCCTCAGAATGTTTTAAAAGTGGTCTCTATGCAAGAACTCATCCAAAGAAAAAAAATTCAAGGAATTCATGACCTAAAACTGAATCTGGAGAATTTGGCTGTATTTTTAAACAATATATAGAGGTAGAATTTTGTCTCCACATCAAAAAATGAAATAAACCTGGAAAAGGCTATGCAAAAATCTTTGAATATTACTTTGGGTCTTTATAGTTCATGTCCCTTGGATGAACATGAACAAGATGGTTCTGGGAAACAAAGTTTACAAAGCTCAAAAAGAGGTGTTCATGGAATAAGGTTCTGTCTTGAAAGCTTTCCTAGGTGTCCCACCCAGCTTAGTGAAACTGTGTCCTCATTTGATGTAGTTTCCATTCACAGCTGTCATAGTCTACAGTGCAGTTCTTTTCACCCCGAAATATGTGTGGTTTTGACAAATGTTCTCTCTAAAATAACTCAGAATACGTGATAAAATTATCAATAGGAATGCTCCTAATAGACAATGTCATTAATTTTAACACTTGGTCATTCAAAACTCTAGAAATACTGATACAAAAATATGATGGCTACTAAACTAATTTAGGGAGAAAAAATGACCATAAAAATAACAACACTGTATTTATGGCACTAATAGTATCATTAGAATTATTAATTGGCAATATGCACTAAAAACACAAAATTAAAAACTACTCAACTGTAGTAATCAATACTAAAATAATGCTACCAATGTATTAGAAGTCCTTGGTAGATTATTTATCCTTAGGAAAAATAGGCTAGACTCGGGTAACTACTCATTTATTCAACCTAGTCAAATCTCTCAGGGCATTGGAGGTTTAAAAACAAGATTCCAGAAAAATTGTTAATTCTGTTGTTGTTGTTGTTGTTGTTGTTGTTATTGTTTTGAGACAGAGTCTCACTCTATCACTCTGTCACCCAGGTTGGAGTGCAGTGACGTGGTCTCAGCACTGCAACCTCCACCTCCAGGGTTCAAGTGATTCTTTTGCTTCAACCTCCCGAGTAGCTGGGATTACAGGCACAGAACAGAGCAAAGATTGAAACTCAAAACTCTGTTTAATGTGGGATAGTTTACAAAAATGTCCATCCAGTCTTTCCCTCTCATTAAGAAGTAGAGCCTATTTTTCCATGCCTTGTATATGTGGCGGCCTAATGTTAATTGCTTTCGACCACTGTTACATTAACAACCATGCAAGTAGATGCTTTAAAAATGTGTGTGAATTGAGGCTTGCTCTCTTGCTGCTCTTGGAACCCTGGTAAGAATAGGATAACACGCATGATGATTAGAGTCATGTATCCCAAATGTCTTTATCACCTTGGCCAATAGCCTGCTAAACACCTCATGTATGAGTGAGCATAGTCTACATCATTCGGCCAATAATCAACATTCCATCTACTCACAGCTGTGTTTGTATGCATAAGAGCCAGCCAAGCCAGTATCAAACAAGTTAACCTGGAAAATAATATATATCCAGCAGAACAATAGAATCATCAGGTAAACAAATCATTGTTGCTGAAAGATACTACATTTTGGAATGATATGTTACACAGAAAAGCAAACTGATACAAATAAATTTTCAACTTCAGTATTTAATAAGTAAGATTTTCACAAATCATCTTTCAGAGTAACCCCAAAAAGCAAATCTCCCATGTATATCATGTTGATAAAATCAAAGGCAAATGAGAATCTGCTGCTTAAAACTTGTTGGAACTACCCTAAATCTACTGAAAAGTCTTCTAAGAGACCACTGCTAAGACAAATAATTTCCATTAAACATGATAAAATACTTTCTTTTATCAAATATGTGCAAGAATTTCAAATTACAAAATAAGGGACCCCAAATAAAAGTGACTAAGAAGGCAGTTTGATAACCTGGAGACATCAGATAGAAGAGAAAAGCAAATAATAATGATGTTAACAAAATATGGTCACCCTCAATGATTTAAAAATATATAATAACAATTCAGAATTCCAAGAATCTTAAAGGGGTTAGGCATATTGGAATAAATTTTTTATTACTCAATTGTGTATTCTCAGAAGAAAAAACAGAGCTAAAACTTAGCCCAATTAACTGATTTAGGGGATATTTAAATTATCTTTAAGTCTGTCATTTTATTGATAAAAATATAAAGTCAATGTGATGCACTAGTCACAGCAAAACAAATGGCATAAATACATATATATCTATAATTGATAATAAATTAAATGAATGATTAGTGGAAAGCTCTGAGGTACTGATTTCAGTGACATATAATTTTGGGGGGCAAAATATTTCCCAGAGAGTTTAGACATTAAGGCTTCTAAACAATTGGAGTTTAACTCTCTTGGAATGCTAGGATGGTTTGGTTAAATGGTAGCTAACTGATCACGGTGCTTTGATTCTGAGACAAGGCAGAATTATATTCTCTACATTCACGAATTTGAGAATTCGAAAGGATGAAGGTAACACTAAAGCACATTATTCTTTTCAATAATGCATTCTTACATTTCAAATTTTCATCTTAAATTTTAAGTAATCAAGCTAACATTAAAATGAACACTGAAACATAATTAAAGGTATAATGTCCATTACACAAAGTGCCATAATGTATCACCACTAGAAATTAGTCTCTATTTTTATGTGCTTAATAACAAACATGACAAATTTCAAATGCTATAGGTTAGAGGATATTAATACTTCTTGTATAGATAAGGCTAGTTCTCCAAGAAATGAAATATTTATCAAGATATTTGAAGCAATGCAGGTGAAAAACCTTGGGAAATACAACGTATTGCATATGTGAAGACAATTGTGGAGGAAGACGTACAGAAGGGCAGAGTGTAAGAATCATAGTAGGAGGAAGTGGAGTAATATTTGTGAAGGATGATTTCTAAAATATCTTCTGTGAATTTGAGCAAGTCAATTAATTGCAGTAATGTTTCCTTAATTTTTCAATAAAAAATTTAAAGTTACCCATGTTCAGCTTAATATGTGGTCATTTTAACTTGATTACCATCATGAATTATTGGAGTGCTGCATGCAAAGGCATGGAATTTTAAAGAAAGGCGATTTTCATTCTTTTTCTGTTCAAATTGTCAAAACATAGATTATCTGACTTCACCAAATTCTCTGTACTGCTGTTACAGCATGTTTTTGCCATTCACCATGAAATACTTTTTATTATAAAAACCAGCTTTCAACTACTTAAATAGAATGAATATTCTGTGGAAGAGGAATTAATTTCATCTGCAAAACTATAGAACTACAGCACATTTTAGAAACTCTATTGGTCTTGACCATATTTTTTTGTATATAGAATTTTATGCAGGAGAAAAATTAGAATCTGAAAATCAGGTAGTTCTGAAAGTGCATGTCTGGAGACATAAGAATTAAGATAAACAGGTTAGTTCCTTGTTTTGGCTTGTTTGCCTTGGTATCATTGTCATTGTCAGATGTTTGATGATCCAAACCAGTATATTTCTAATTCAGTTATGTACTTGTTGTGTCTATTATTTAAGAGTTTTTACTCACATTGTGAAGGGATGTGTGTGTGTGTTTGTGTAGTATGGCATGGGTGTATGTGTCTGGTACATGTATTAAAATTATATGTATATTTTAAACAACTTTTTGATCTTTCTGATCATTTGAAACACTGTTTATTGTTTAAGCTAAAAGACAAATTTTCAAATGGAATAAAAGAAGAAGAGAGAAAGTGAGAGAGAGAGGGAAAGGAGAAAAGGAAGGAGAGAGGGAAGGAGGGAGGGAGGGAGGAAGGGAGGGAGGAAGGGAGTGAGGAAGGAAGGAAGGAAGGGAGGAAGGGAGGGAGGGAGGGAGGGAGGCCGCCCAAGGAGTAGTAGGTAAGAAGTATGGAATAAGTTGGGAAAAATTTATGAATGTTTTAATTGTTTAGGTCTATAGGATATGAAACCAGATTTTTAAAAGGACCCAATTTTATCCCATTTTATGCTTTGATCCACTGATTAACATTTGCAACCACTAACTCACTTTCCTGATGGAGCCAACTGTCAGATCGTGCTGCTTCCAGGGCCCAGTACAAAGTTTCCAGCTGTGGATGTAGACAGATCAAAGCATATGATGGACTCTCTACAACACAGTCTATCTGGAATACTAATAATAGTCTGTACTACATGTAAAGAATCAAGTCATTTTTCTCCACTCCTTCAAATAATCAGGGTTTCCTTGTACATGCTATTAATTGATTCAATATGCAGAAGGAATGTCTGAACTTTTCCCACGCCTTATACTTACTCGTTTTTTATAATATACATTAGTCCACCTCCAGAGGTTGTTTTAATTCAAATCAGGTTGTTATTTTTTTCATAAAAATGGAGTGGGTAAAACTCGTTATGTTTAGCTTTATATGCTATGCATTTTCTTATGTTTTATAATTGTTTGTGTATGTGCAGGTGTCTACCCTATGCAATTTTGATACTGCTTAACTTGTTTTTGGTAGAATTTCATTATGTACTTTTATAAATATTGAAAGTTTTACCATGAATACTTTATGAAGATTGCTTGGTCCTATGAGAACCTACTTGAGATTTTGAAACCTCTAGTTCAAAGAACTCTCCAATAACTGGTAATTGTGTTTAAGCTTATCACACTATGAAAAACTGAGGTCTTTTTGTTTGTTTGTTTTATATGGGACAGTAGATGTTTGTTTTTATTTTATTCCAGATTCACCTTTTGCCTCTCAATGGCTTATTCTCTAGTCAGGGAACTTTGGACATTTTTTACCCAGGCAATAGTTTCTATAGCTTGATTGTTTTAAGACTCTGGAGCATGGAAGATGCACGCACAGTCAAGATGCATTCCTTATGTCTTCTGAAGGTAAAAACATAAGGACCAACACTTCCAATTTCTAGCCAAATAAGCATGTATTGTATACTTCAGATGTATAAAAGCTGTATGATAATGATACAGGCAGTACATAAAATAAAATATGTATAACAACAAAATCTCTTTCCTCACATAGTTGACTTCACTTTTCTCAGGTGGTTTGTAAAGCTGCTCAAAAGTCCCTATGTGATCATTATTTATATACACTCAGAGTAGACAGAATAGTGTCCTTTAAATTTTCTATATGCCATTAAGTGAAGGGAAGCTTCTGTCTTGGGCATTACAAAGATTCTATTCTTGACCAAACATTTTTTTTTTAACAAGGCCTGGACTTTGGACCTTGTCTTTGGCTTGCTTAGTCCAGTTTAGCAAGAATTCTGGTGAGTCAATTTAGTGGAAAAACTCCACCTTTAGTAT
Source organism: Macaca thibetana thibetana (assembly GCF_024542745.1). NCBI lineage: Eukaryota > Metazoa > Chordata > Mammalia > Primates > Cercopithecidae > Macaca > Macaca thibetana. Next base: position 67,414,598 of record NC_065585.1, read on the forward strand.
CTAGTCACCCTCTACATCTGATCGAATTTCTCATCCTCATTCTCAATATTTTATCATCATGGCCTGCCTACAGCAAATATCCTGTTGAGCCTTTATATTTTCTCTTCATAACTTTCCATTCACTGACCCCTAACTCTACTCCTTGACTATAAATCTCCACTTGTCATTGTTGTATTAAGATTGAATCTACTGCAAAGCCCCTCTTGCAGTAGTCTCTCTTGAATAAAGTCTTCGTTACCATCTTTAACAAGTGTTACAAGTAATTTCTTTTTCTTTAACAGTTTTGATGTCTATGACATAAAGAATAAGATTCAGCATTCAAGTGTGCACCTTTGTCTTTGCTCCTGGATGATTGATCAGAGATCTATTTTTAAGGCCAACTCCTGATTCTATGCTCACAAGAACAGTCCTTGAAGAATGGCAGGGACAGATTTTGATTCTTATGATTTTAAATACACTCTCTGAAGCTGGGTTGGAGTCTCAGGCTTCTTTTGAAAGGTACCTCCTGTGCTGGAAGTGCTTCCTGGCTTCTTGTTTTGAATGGAATTAATTCCCAGACTCCTAGAATGGAAATGATTTTTCTATTTCTTTCTATTTGACTTCTCTCTATTTGACTCTACTTCTCCCATGAGAACCCCTCTGTCAACTGAAACTCTCCTCCTCAAACTCCTTTTAACTATATTTTAACGTTACCCATATTCAGCTTAATATGTAGTCATTTTAGTAGTTAGTGACTATATGTCACCACAACAATAACTTTGTTGGTCTCTTTCATTGATGGCATGACTCTACTAAGGGTAATTTGAACTTCAATGGCTTATTTGGGAAATGCAAGATCCCTAAACTGGCTCTATTAAGACCTCTCCCTTCCATTACCTCCTGTATTCATCCGTTTTCACACTACTATAAAGAACTAACTGTTCTTGTGGTAGTTTGCTGAAAATGATGGTTTCCAGCTGCATCCATGTACCCTAGAACATAAAGTATAATAATAATAAAAAAAGAGCTACCTGAGATTGGGTAATTTATAAAGAAAGGAGGTTTAATTGACTCAGTTCTGCATGGCTAGGGAGGCCTTAAGAAACTTACCGTCATGACCGAAGGTAAAGGGGAAGCAAGGCACATTTTACATGGTGGCAGGAGAGAGAGGATGGGAGAAATTGCCACACATTTAAGCAAACAGATCTTGTGAGAACTCACTCACTGTCACAAGAACAGCATGGGGTAAACCATCTCTTTGATCCAATCACTTCTCACATGGCACCTCCCCTGATGGAAGGGGATTACAATTCAAGATGATATTTGGGTGGGGACACAAAGTCAAACCATATTATCTCTGCTCCTTCCACCTCCTCCCACCACCTTCAGTCTACCTTTCAACTCTTGAATTATTTGTTCAGGTGTTATGAACAACTGTAGCTTAGAGGTCTAACAAATTTATATGCCATGAAAAATGCAATGAGAAAATCTTACTTCATCATTTCTAATGATGTTGACTCTTCTCACTACAAATTTCTCATTTCCAGCTCTGAGGCTTTAGTTGACAGACAGAGTTTGACTCCAGAATGCTATCTACTTGGTTAGCATTTAATTATGACAATATGTGTGTTTTTTCTTTTGTTTTGCTATAAAATGTTGAGTATGTTAGAAAGAAATAACATACAATTAACTCAAAAGTTTAAAATAATCCTTAAAATAACATCAATTTGGCAGATGGGAACACTTTACACCAAAATGCAAGTCTACCTATGATGTTTAACTTGAGAGTAAAAGAGCTACAATTCTGGAGTCTGAATGATTTTCATTCATTATGCCACTATTCTGAAAGGATGCAATGCAAATTTGCTATTTTTGTTATTCTGCAACCGAAAAGAAATAGGGACCCACGTTGCATATTTCTCTGTTGGACATCACAAGATCAATATGAAAGAAACAAAATACAACAATCCTCACTTTGTGGCTAGGATGTGAGAGAGGAATCTATCCATGATTAAGCATGATCATGGTGCAATGAAGAACAGAGAGACCTTTTAAATGTAATTTTTTCTAAATTACTCTAAATCTTTAAATGCATATGTGTATAAATGCAGATATAGTACATTTTTACTAGTTTAGATCCCAGAATATTAAGAAATTGACAAAAAAAGTTAAGCAAGCATTTACCTTTCAATTTGTAAAAAATAATAACTGTACTGGAGGAATAAAAGATTAATACTAGTATGTCTTCAGTATTGTCTTTCTATTTGTAGATCTTTAAGAACAATGAACATGTCATACTTTTCAAACAATGAACATGTCATATTTTTGAAATAATGCTGTGGACTTTGAAACTGCGTATTTTTATTTTTTTAATTTTTTGAGACAGTTTTGCTCTTGTTGCCCAGACTGGAGGGCAGTGGCGCGATCTTGGCTCACCACCACCTCTGCCTCCCAGGTTCAAATGATTCTCCCGCCTCAGCCTCCCGAGTAGCTGGGACCACAGGCATATGCCATCACACCCGGCTAGTTTTATATTTTTAGTAGAGATAGGCTTTCTCCATTTTGGTCAAGCTGGTCTTGAACTCCCAACCTCAGGTGATCCACCAGCCTCGGCCTCCCAAAGTGCTGGGATTGCAGGCGTGAGCCACCATGCCTGGCCTAAACCACAGATATTTGAAGAAAAATTATGGGCCGGTATAGGAAGAGGTTGGTTAATGGATACAAAGTTACAACTAGATGGATGGAATAAGTTATAGTGTTCTGTAGCATTTTCAGGTGAATATGGTTAACATAATTTAGTGTATGTTTTCAAAAAGCTGGAAAAGTGGATCTTGAATGTTCACAACAAAGAAATGATAAATGTTTGAGATGATGAATATACTAATCAATCTGATTTGATCATTACACATTGTATGCATGCTTCAAAATCTCACTCTGTAACCCATAAATATGTACAAACATAATTTGTCTGTTAAAAGTGAAAGAAAAGCATAATAATAAGCGTTTCACCACCCTGGAGAAACTGTGACAAAATTAGTACAAAAATTCACCATTCTATAAAACTGTATGACCCCCCAACACAAAATAAACTACCCACACTAGGCGCAGTGGCTTACGCCTGTCATCCCAGCACTTTGGGAGGCCAAGGCAGGTGGATCACTTGAGGTCAGGAGGTCGAAACCAGCCTGCCCAAATGGTGAAACCCCGTCTCTAGTGAAAATATAAAAATTAGCCAGGTGTGGTGGCATGTGCCTGTAATCCCAGCTACTCGGGAGGCTGAAGCAGAATTGCTTGAGCCCGGGAGGCGGAGCTTGCAGTGAGTGGAGATCACACCACTGCATTTCAGCCCGAGCGACAGAACAACACGCTGTCTCAATAAATAAATAAATACATACATACATACATACATACATACATACATACATAAATACATAAATAAAAAATAAACTACCCAAATGGTAAATACATAAAATACAAAAAATGATTTGTCACAGAACTATCTACAATGGTGAAAATTTGGAAATAAGTTGTCAGCTAAGAAGATAAATATGTATATTGTGGAAGACGAATGAGATGTTACATAGTCACTGAAGGGAAAGATATGCTAAAGAAACAAATGGGTCATACCAAATGGAAAATAAGAAGTGTTTGATTTTGTTAAAGTCACAGAAAGCAATACATTTATATATCTAAGAAAGTTGGAAGAAAATACACAAACTTAAAATATTTATAAAGAGAAAATAGGTGATTTCATGTTTATTAGAAAAATTATATTTTATTCGATTTCAATGTTATTCTTATAATTTTAAATATTAGAAATTATAACATAAAATGAATAAACTAATAATTGATTTCCCTTTTAGTATATAGAGAATAACTTATTCTTTATATCATCATCAGTACTAAATTCATTACTAGAGTACCTCAAGGAGGAAAAGAGGTTCTACTAGCGGAGCTGAGGGGTGAGGGATGGAGAATCAGTGTTACCTAACACAGATGGGCTGAGTGGAAGGAGGGTAGATCATCTAAACCCAAACCACAAACTGGTTACCATAAAAGGAAGATGTGATGATTGTGGCAAAACAATAAATATCCACAATGTCTGGTGCTTCACACAGTGTAATGCACAAAGGTATCAACATATACTTATGGAATGGAAGAATGAATGATGACGCCAAGAAAACTGTGCATGTAAAATTCCACTGACACTTGGTACATTCAATACTTTGAAATTAAAGATGTAGTGAATGTACAATGAAAAATATCAAAGAAAAAATCAAAAAGAAAGCAAAAAAGTTAACAACTATTCATATTCATAAATGCTATAAAATACTATTTATTAAACTACAGAAGAAAAACAGACAATATTTGGCTTTCAAACAAACTTTATACATAAAGTTAAAATATGAAAATATTTTCTAGTACTTGAAAAACTCTTCTACAATAATTGAAAATTATATAGTCTTTTCTTTTTATGACATTGGTTGTATGATATTGGTTGTATTAATGATATTGGTTGTATTAATAAAAACTGGAATGTGATAGGGATGAAAACCAAAAATGTAATTTCTTCACTTTTTTTTTTTTTTTTTTTTTTTTTTTTTGAGACGGAGTCTCGCTCTGTCGCCCAGGCTGAAGTGCAGTGGCCGGATCTCAGCTCACTGCAAGCTCCGCCTCCCGGGTTCACGCCATTCTCCTGCCTCAGCCTCCCGAGTAGCTGGGACTACAGGCGCCCGCCACCTCGCCCGGCTAGTTTTTTTTTTTTTTTTTTTTTTTGTATTTTTAGTAGAGACGGGGTTTCACCGTGTTAGCCAGGATGGTCTCGATTTCCTGACCTCGTGATCCACCCGTCTCGGCCTCCCAAAGTGCTGGGATTACAGGCTTGAGCCACCGCGCCCGGCCTCTTCATTTTTTTTTTTGGCCATTTGTATATCTTCTTTTGAGAATTGTCAAAAAATATACTACAGTCTTTCTGAAGAGGAAAAGGTAATAGGTAAGAGGAGACAGAAAACTTTTGATATAGTTATTCCACTTTGGTTACATTTACCAAGATTGTTTAATTTTGTTTTATTTTCATAAGTTCTTGAGGAACAGGTAGTGCTTGGCTACATGACTAAGTTCTTTAATGGTGATTTGAGAGATTTTGGTGCACCCATCACCTGAGCAGTATACACTGAACCCAATCCATAGTCTTTTATCCCTCACCCCCTTCCCACACTTTCTTCCTGTGTCCCCAAATTCATTGTGCCATTCTTATAACTTTGCATCTTCAAAGCTTTCATAGCTTAGCTCCCACTTATGAGTGACAACATATGATGTTTAGTTCTCCATTCCTGAGTTACTTCACTTAGAATAATAGTCTCCAATTCCATCCAGGTTGCTGCGAATGCCATTAATTCATTCCTTTTATGGCTGAGTAGTAGTCCATCATATCTACATATCTATATACATATATATAGATATGCCATTGATACCTGGTACATTCAAGTGTGTGTGTGTGTGTATATAGATAGATAGATAGATAGATAGATAGATAGATAGATAGATAGATGTCTATATGCTCATTTCTTTATCAATTAGTGGTACATTTGAGTATATAAATGTATATTATATATGCTTGTTTCTTTATCAACAACTGAATATATATGTGTGTGTGTATATATATATACACACACACTATATATATATACACACCACAGTTTCTTTATCCACTCATTGACTGATGGGCGTTTGGGCTGGTTCCACATTTTTTGCAATTGCAAATTATGCTGCCATAACATGCATGTGCAAGTATCTTTTATGTATAATGACTTCTTTTCTTCTAGATAAATACCCAGTACTGGATCACTGGATCAAATGGTAATTCTACTTTTAGTTATTTAAGGAATCTCCACACTGTTTTCTATAGTGGTTGTACTAGTTTACATTCCTACCAAAAGTGTAGAAGTGTTCCCTTTTCACTGCATCCATGTCAACATCTGTTATTTTTTATCTGTCGATTATGGCCATTCTTGCAGGCCTAAGGTGGTGTTGCACTGTGGTTTTAGTTTGCATTTCCCTGATCATTAGTGATGTTGAACATTTTAAGTGTTTGTTGGCCATTTGTATATCTTCTTTTGAGAATTGTCTATTTATGTCCTTAGCCCACTATTTGATGACATTTTTTTTTTTTTCTTGCTGATTTGTTCACGTTAGTTGTAGAGTCTGGATATTAGTCCTTTGTCAGATGTACAGATTGTGAAGATTGTCTCCCACTCTGCGGGTTGTCTATTTACACTGTTGACTGTTCCTTTTGCTGTGCAGTTCTTTAGTTTAATTAAGTCCAAGATATTTATCTGTTTTGATTGCATTTGCTTTTGGGTTTTTAGTCATGAAATCCTTACAAGATTATAAATCTAAATGAAAAAAGAATTATTTGTTACCAAATAAGGAATTAAAGGCAAAAAAGAGGACATATGTCAATATATTAATATTCTTAAAAATTAAGGTGAAATAAATTATTGAAATGTGCTTTTCCTTTTAAATAATAATGAATAAATTAGTGGAGATTTTTATGTTAAATAAAACCATGTTAAAGCACAAAAGCATATGTTCAATTTAATAACAATTTCATAGCAATTCTGCCTGAGATGATTAAAATCAGGAGACTGTTTAGGTTATGGTAAACGTCTGATGACATGGGAAAAGTAGTCTTTAATATTTTCTTTTTATGCTAGGCATGGTGGCTCACATCTGTAATCCTAGCACTTTGGCAGACCAAGGCTGGTGGATCATCTCAGTTCAGGGGTTCAAGACCAGCCTGGCCAACATGGCAAAACCTTGTCTCTACTAAAAATACAAAAATTAGCTGGGCATTGTGGTGCATGCCTGTAGTCCCAGCTACTCAGGACGCTGAGACAGAAGAATCACTTGATCCCAGGAGTCAGAGGTTGCCTGGGTGACAGAGTGAGACTCCATCTCAAAAGAAAAAAAAAGGAAAAAAGTTTCTTTTTCAGTGTTGTTAATATTTATGATAATGTTCATATAATACACATTATAATTATATGGTACATAATACATTTAAAGTGGCTCAATAATCACATGTGCATTCATAGGACACTTCAGCAAGTTTCTGTTGTATCTTTTTGCTTTGTAGGTCTTGGGACAAGTTACAGATGCATGGTATTTTTGGCCTAGGCCCAGGGTATTAACATCAGTCTTACTCTCACTAATAGTCTGTCACATCTAAGAACTGGGAATCTTAGAAAATAAGATTTCCTTTTCTCAGCTTCTTGCCTTTAGCTGGAAGTCTCTTTGCTTCCACATCAGAGTAAATATTACTAATAAAAACAGAAATGATTTCAATTCAAAAATTACATTAAAAATTTTTGGTTTTTTCCCTGACACATTCCAGTTTTTCTCAACATAACCAATATCATTTTCCCTGTCATAAAAAGAAAAGACTATATCATTTTCAATTTTGTAAAAGAGTTTTTCAAGTAGTAGAAAATATTTTCATATTTTCCCATACATCTAAATTTCCCTAATGTTCAGCCAACCATAGAAACGCAGCAGATTGAATGCAGACTTCACTTTAATTATCTGTGGTCATGAAGAACTGAGATAGCACTGGTATACATAATCTGAAAACCTCATATAACCTGTAATGTAAAGCCTTTCCCATACTCTGTCATTTCTGAGACTTAATAGGGTGTTAGCCAAGCTGAGTGACCCAAAGGCCATCTTCTCATTTCCCTTTTGGCTGTCTGCAGGGAATGCAAATGAGGGTGAATGGCCATTACAGCAAGCAGGAGAAAGAGAGAAAGAGAATCACTTCTCTTGATATTTAGTCTGTACATGATCCAGAAATAGCGATGTTTTGATCACACTGGAACCAGAATCTGAGAATACAAAATTAGAGAGTTCATGTTGATTTATGGTAAGTTTTAACTTACTGATTGTTTACTGTATGCCTGAGACAAAATGGGCGTTGGAGTCAAAGTGAGAAAGGGAGGAAGAGCTTTGTCTTCAGAGACTAGAAATCTATCTTTATTATTCCTCTACAAATAACAATGTAACAGAAAGTAATTGTAATTTGGTTGAATTACATCATGCTAATTTTGTGTACTACAGTTCATCTTCACTAGCATCCAGTTTGTTACAATGAAAAGACAAACACAATTCTAATGGACTTTGGATGGAAGCAGATGTGTCTACAACTTAAAGAATAATGACAATGTGTCCTTCCTCTACTTCTTGAAGTTAGAAAAGCTTGGCCAGGTGTGGTATCTCACTCCTGTAATCCCAGCACTCTGGGAGGCCGAGGTGGGTGGATCACTTGAGGCCAGAAGTTTGAGAGCAGCCTGGTCAACATGGTAAAAACCCATTTCTACTAAAAATACAAAAATTACTCAGGCATGATGACACAGGCCTATAGTCCCAGCTACTTGGGAAGCCAAGTCACGAGAATCACATGAACCCGGGAAGCGGAGGTTGTAGTGAGCCAAGATCATGCCATTGCACTCCAGCCAGGGTGACGAGACTGTCTCAAAAACAAACAAAACAAAACAAAATACACTTGCTCTGACTGAATTTATGATGTTCAATGTAAAACTTAATGCTGGTATTTTCCATAAAATTTAATAGAGGAAAACGTTTGTACCAGAAAGCGTTTGCGTTTTTAATAATAACTATATAGTTTGAAAAAAGAATTTGTTCATTAAATGTTTAAACTATATATGACGTTATAGCTATTGACATTGAAGTTAGACAAATCTATTGGAGAAATAATTGATTAAAAAATATCTCTATTAGGAAATGATAAAACAGTATACTTGAAGAACCCTTGAGAATCAAACATATAAATAGGTATAGGTGTGTGGTGTATGGTTTAGAATACATTCATGAATGTCCTAGTATTATCCTCTGAAGAAGGCCTAGAAGTAATACACTCAGCAGGAATGAGTACATCTAGAATTCACATCTTTATTTCTTGTCTTCCATTTTTGTAAAAAAATCATATTAAATTCCCAGTTTAGATCAGTGTACAATTGTTATGCTGGTGAAAAGTGTATTTAAAAATCTGTGAATTTTTGCCACTTTTCTTGTTATTATATTTAACTAGCAAAAACAAAAAGCCTTCCTAGAGAAAATATATAAAATACACAATTATATTTGTTTTGATGATATATTTGAAAAAGCAATTGATAAGCATGTATTATGGCTCAAACTCTATTTCCTAATTGTTATACAACTAATTGCAAGACAATTACTTAAATTAAATAACGGATAACATACTTGTAAATAATATGCAATAGTTTTTGTTTAAACATCATAATCTCTAGTTTTAATTCTATAAAATATTAACAAATTCTTGTGAGATGTGATCCTGCTCTTAAGGATCTCATGGAACCTAGTAATCACATTTGATTTATTTTTGAAATATTTATAAAATATTTTAGAAAATGTATTTTAAAATATTGAATGTTGGCTTATGGAATTTTTATAATAATTTATGTAGATATTTAGTATATCTTATTGAAACAGAAATGTCAATTAAAGACTAATTTCTATGGATTGCTTTCAGAACAGTAGAGACTGAAAAAAAATTTTTTTCAATGAAGTTAAAATCTTTTTCTATTAAATCTGTATATATGTTTCAGCACTTCAAATATTTAACTACATACTAACTGCATAATTGCTATTTCAATATTTGGGTAAATGTAAATCTAAAAGAAAAACATTCCCCCCTCCCTCTTCATATATCTTTTCCACACATTCCTTCTATCTACATAATATCCAGCCTATCATTAATTAATCTGATTCTCTAAAGTTAATCTAGTTCATACCTATATTTTGTTTGGTAATTAAGAAATCAGGCCAGGCGTGGTGGCTCATGCCTGTAATCCTAACATTTTAGGAGGCCGAGGTAGGCGGATTGCTTGAGGTCAGGAGTTCGAGTCCAGCCTGGACAGCGTGGTGAAACCCCATATCTACTAAAAATACAAAAATTAGCCTAGAGTCATGGTCTGCGCTTGTAATCCCAGCTACTTGGGAGGCTGAGACATGAGAATAGCTTGAACTCAAGAGCTGGAGGCTGCGGTGAGCCAAGATCGCACCACTGCCCTCCAGCCTGGATGACAGAGTGAGATCCTGTCTCAAAAAAAGAAAAAGAAAAAAAATATTGAACTAGGTTGGCTAATCATTTTTTTTAACTTATTTGTTGCACTGAGAAAAATTATTCAGAATCCACCACTTCCAACATATTTTGCCATTACTGGTATTCATTAATTCATATTATTTAGTATGAAATACTAAACTATTTTCATAGAAGCAATTTGCTATAATAGAAAATTATATCACAAACTTAACACTGTCTCTTGTATATTCATATGCTTATAAAGTGTAGATAACTAAAGGATTAAGTGGAATTAGGATCTTTGTTTTAACATATTTTAAGTTGTAGTTTGAAGCCACATTCATGGCTACTAACTTTGTTTTTTAATAGTTTCTGCCCTTAAAATTTCAAAGTATTTGTAGATATTTCCCAAGGTGGCAACGAAAAAGAAAACTATCCTCATTTAAGGTGTTGCTTTTGTAAATGTAGTTTAGTGGGAGTTTTTCTTTCCATTAAATTGAAGATGAGAATATCTGCAAGAATATATACAAGGTTTGAATAAAGTTTCTTTAGGAAACTAAATTTAAAAATGTTTTATTTAACTGAATTCTAAAATGGCACTTAAAAACAAAACTTTAATCAAACAAAAAGTTATGCAAAATATTTCCTTCAGGTGACATTGTCAAATGCCAACTGAACAACAAAAAAAAATGGGCTTCTAAGAAGCAGCTCAGGAAATATGTTAAATTGAAAAAAGCACATCAAAACTAGGTAAAAACAAGTCAATTCCAACAGTTAACTTTAGGAGCTAAAAAGACATCACATATCCAATGCCTGGGAGATAGAGTTTGTAACTTTTTTAGTTGATAACATTGCTTTTATGACACCATGATACCCACTTGTATTGAATCCATATATATATAATTCTTAAACCTATCAATCAAATTTAAAAGTCTAGCCCCAAATCCCACAGGCTCAATGTTAAATTTCCCCACATTTGTCAAGCCCGCTTATATTGAATTTCCACTTACATCAACCTATTAGTTTCACCAGCTATGCTGTGTTTTTATAGGGCTTTATACCACTTCCTGGTACCACAGAGAGGAAGCGGAAAAATGAAGCAGTAGCCAATGTGCTTTCCTACATATATTGTATTACTTTGTTTTATTGAAATTTCTGTCTAATCTGGAAATGATATATATATATATATATAGAGAGAGAGAGAGAGAGAGAGAGTAAGCTTGTTTCACTTTCTATAGAGTTAGATCAAACTTGAATGAAATTGTGAAGATACTAAAGCTTGATGAAATATGTAACTCTTTTTATCTGTCACATCCTAATTTTGAGATTATAGTTTAAAGTAGACATTCAGGTGTTTCCGGCTAATTGTTCTGTTTTAGAACAAAATGATGAATTTATTTTTCTTTTAGGCTGTAAATGTGGTTTGTTTCTAACATATTGGACATAAATCTTAGAGAGTCTATCTTCGGGTTATATTTGGCACTGTAGATCACAGTGGCTGTAAAGACAACGTCTTTTAAAAGAGGGGACATTGATATCACAATATTTGTTTTTTGTTCAACCATTCTACGGTAGGCAAACTTACGTTTACTTTTATCGCACTTACGAAAAATTTCTTGCCATTACATTTTGCCTGAATAGAAGAAAAACATTTTAATAAACGTTCCTATAGCTTTCATGCTTTGAGGAAACTGTTGCAATCAGACTGAATTTATTGAATATCATTTCAATTTTCCTTTGACTTCTATAAAAATTTTTAGTACAAATCTGTTTTAAGGATAAATTTGTTTTATTAATATAGAAGAAAATGCATTATATGAAGAAAATAATTATCTATTTGTTTTAGATAAATAAATAGGAAGTGAACAATCCAGTTTATTCTGAATACGGTTATATTCCAAATGAATGACTTTTGAAAAAGGAAGAGTAAAACGATTTCAGGATGACATGCTGTTTTTATCCAATATTTTCCAAACTGCATCTTACGAGGTACTCATTACTGTCCTGTGGAAAGGGGGTTTCTAAACTGTTTAGATACTAAAATGGAAATTTCTGCTATACATTGAGGAAAAAAATTAGAATTATTCTTTAGTTATAAAAATTAATAGTTCCATTGAACATCATTTATCATTAAGCGTTCTAGAGATAGAAAGTTTCCTGAAGTTGCTTATCCCAACTTCCTAAAACCTCATCAATTGAAACTGGTCTGAGAGAGGATTTGCTAGAGCAATCGAAAGAATAAAAGGATATCTATACATTTTTGTGTCAATTCAGAATTCTGGTTTCAATCCTGTTTCTATCTCTTGAGCTAAGTCTGTAATCTTAAGGGATGTAAGTTTTTTTTTTTTTTTTTTTTTTTTTTCTGCATAATGGTGGTAAAATTACCTATTACATATTTGTTCTAAAAATTGTGATGAATGTAAAGAATATAGAGTACTAATTGAAATTAGTGAGAAATTAATAAACATTAAATAACACACACATGCACGTGCACACATTTTCTTACTTGTACTTTATGTAGTTATGCCATATTCTCTTCAGGTAAATATTTAATATATGAAAATATATTACTCATATAATTTTTGTTCAGAGTTACAAGATTGCAAAGAGTAGCAAAACTAGTCATTATAAAATCATTTTTACTAACAGGATTTTTATAAGATTGGTCATTTAGAATTTGCTGTCTTTTTAAAATAACTTACTGCATCCATTATAATTAAGTCATTATATTTGCCAGACAATATGTCCAGAAACTCTAGGAATACAGTATAAAGACAGTGTATTAGGAATACACTTATAAAGACAATGTATTAGGAATACACTTAAAAAGAGTGTATTCCTAAAGTTTCTGGAGACGATGTCCAGCAATTTAAATCATAAACCTTGAAAATGTTGTAGAACTTCTTGCAGGTGATGAATAATGTTGGAAGGGATGTTCAATTTACAGATTAAATCATTCACAAATAAAAATCTGACCTATTTATACTGGTCAACATACAATAAAATTAGGACAAGGATGATGATAAGAGATAACTCTCAAAGGAGATAATTGAGGAAATGAATAAAGCCCTTTAACATTCTTTAAATGACCTTATTTATTATTATCTTCAGCACACTCAAATCAAAAATAAAGTGAAAGAGGCTATATAGTACTTTATACAATTTAATTAGGAAAGACGTATATATTTTCAAACCACTGTCTTATTAATTCTTTTTCCTAAGATTTAGCATTGAAAATTTTTGTTAAATAAAGGCTAAGTAAACTCATTTTTATAATTTTGATTTTATTTTTTAAAACCAGTTTCCAATTCAACTTTTTATTTTTCAGTATTTACTAGAAAATTTTTGATGTTCATCGAGTGGCTTTTACATTTTTCTGATGCAAATTGCAATCTGGTAGTAAAGACTTTCAGAAAATTTCAACTCAGCTCAGAAAATGTTAACTGATAGTATGGTAAATTTCATGAATGGGTGAGTATGACAGATTTTGCATTAATTGTTTAACTGACTGTTTCTAAATTCATTGATTCATAATCACACAACAAACACTCATGAAGTGCCAGCTACTGCCTATAATAGAACTAAGTGCAATAATGGGAAAATAAGAATAAATAAAGCACAGTGCTGCACTTGTGGCATTTTATAGCATGTAGCAGAGATTGACATATAAATTACACTTTTATTCAAGCTATCAGAAGAAATGTACAAATTACCATGTGAGCAATAAAAAGGATAGCTCATTCCTGATCAAAAAAATAATAATAATGTTCTCTTACATAATTCAAAGAGCCAATCCCATTCTTACCCTATGGTTGACTCCATATGCAATTTATTCCATTCATTTATTTACTCAATCAACAATTTGGGAATCTTTTGTGTATGGGAGACACACATACAAACATATTACAATACACTATGCAAATTTTAAGAATATAGAGAGTTAACTCACTGCCTGTGGCTATAGAAAGAGGACTCTGAAGTGACATTTGAACAGTCGCTGAAAAACAAGTAATTTTCCACCTTGGTGGTAGAGTCCGGAGGAGAGGATGGACTAAGAATACATTTTGTGCCAACTAGGAGCAACATGTGCAAGGAAAGAATGTGAAAGATCAGGTGTTTAGGAAAGTTCTAACAAACTTTAAAAACTGGTATCATTTTCAAGAAAGTGCTACCTAAGCAAAATGTATGCCTTTCAGGTTCCCACCCAAATTACAAATCCCAAATTAAAGAAGTACTAGAGATGGGATGTAAGCACAGTCACCTATTTATCATGGAATATGTATATTTTTGAAATGGAATTAAATGGGTGACTTTTTCTTTTTAAAATGAAATACAGCATACGTAAATCATGTGAATATTAAATTTTCACCTCAATGATAAAAAAAAACTTACATCGTCACTCATGTAACTATGAACCAGATTATATGCACGAAATTTCCAGCACGTTCACCTCTTATGCCCCCTCTTCCACTCAATTACCACCTACCCAGTGTAATCATTATTCTGACTTGTATCGTAATAAATTAGTTGGTGGTGTTTCTGAAGGTAACTTAAATAAATACATATGACATCTATTCTGTTGTGTCTAGTTTCCATCAATAAAAATTGTATTTCTTGTACATTTTAAATTAACTAAAAGAGTATAATTGAATCACTTGTAACACAAGGAAAGGATAAATGCTTGGGGCAATTGACACCCCATTTACCCTGATGTGACTATTACACATTGTATGCCTATATCAAAATATCTCATGTACCCCATAAATACACATACCTACTATTACCCACAAAAGTTAAAAATTTAAAAAACAATCTATTTTGAGATTCATTCTGTTTCTTGCATGTATCAGCTTTTGTTTTTCCATTAGAGCTGTGTTATATTCCACTGTGTGAATATACCACAATTTATTTTTCCTGTTTCATGATGGGCATGTCAGCTGTTTCCAGTTTGGTGTTATTATGAGTAAAGCTGGTATGAATATATTTATAGTGAATATCAGCATATATTTTTCTTAGGTATATGCCCAAGAATGAAATCCTGGGCCATATTTAGCTTTAGTGGATACTAGATATCATTATTTAAAAAAATAAATTTGGCTTGACACCGTAGAGTATATAAAAAGACAAATAATACTGATAGTGGTTGTATTTATTTGCTAGGGCTGCCATAGAATTCCACACACTGGGTGACATAAACAACAGAAATTTATTTTCACACAGTCCTGAAGGCTGAAAGTCCATGATTGTGTTAGCAGATTTGGTTTCTTCTGAGGCCTCTCTTTGGCTTACAGATGGCCACCTTCTTGCTGTGTCTTCATGTGATGTTTTTCTCTGTGCATGGTACTCCTGGTGTCTCTTGATGTCCTAATCTCCTCTTCCTGTAAGGACACCAGTTATGTTGACTTGGGGCCAAGCCTAATGGCCTCATTTTAACTTAATTATCTCTAAAGGTCCTATTTTGAAATACAGTCACAATCTGAAATATGGAAGTTAAGGCTTCAATATATGAGTTTTTGGGGAGCACAGTTCAGTTCATAACAGTAGCTAAGTCAGATAATCTGACTGCCAAACTTTTTTTAATGTCTGCAAAAATCCATTGACTCAGACAAGAAAGATTCCCTAAATATTAGTCCACAAATCTAAATAGATGTAGTATTTCTTAAAATATTTCAGAAAATAACTTAAGTGCAGTGCGTATTTGACTAAGTGACCAATAAGAAGAGTATAATTTCTTTAGATACATATATCTATAAATATGTGTAAAGATGTTTCCAATTCTAAAGAACTTTTATACACTGCTATATAAAATTATAGGTGTTGTTTTATTTCCTACAGTATAAAGTCAATAAATGTTTTCTGATTTTAAAGTAGCTTAGAAAAAATACATTTTAAAAGAAAAAAAGAGCTTAAATAAATAAACTCCATCTACAGTGTGCTGATATGGTCTAGATGTTTGTCCCCCGCAAATCTCATGTTGAAATGTGATTACCAGTGTTGGAGATGGGGCCTGGCAGGTGATGGGGCCTGGTGATTGAATCATGAGGGCAGATTCCTCAAGAACGACTTAGTATCATCCCTTCAGTGATAAGTGGTTCTAGCTCAACTTAGTTCATGCAAGGTTTGGTTGTTAAAAATCCCCTTCTTAGCTCTCCTGCGCCTGCTCTCAACCCTGTAATGTGCCTGCCTCTGCTTTGCCTTCCTTCATGATTGTGAACTTCCTGAGGCCCTTACCCAATCTGCTGAAGCCCAGCAAATGCTGGAGCTATGCTTGTACAGCCTGCAGAGCTGTGAGCCAATTAGACCTCTTTTCATTATAAATTACCCAAACTCAGGCATTTCTTTATAGTGATGAAGAAATGGCCTAATACATGTACATACATTATTTTGTATTAAATGTCAGAACACTAAGCGATATAAGTGTTATTACCCCCATTTTACCAATGTGAGAACTGGGGACCAGATGAGTTAAGTGGTCTAGCCTCAGGTGGCAACATCTTTCCCAATAAGCCTAGCAATCTTTTAAGAATATCTAAGTTTTTACTCAAATATATATTCCATAAGATATTGACTGTCATCTACAACCAATAGGCCATGCACTTTTCATTCATTCATCATCACCTATTTATCCAAGCCTATAATATGTATTCATTCATTGTGCCAAAGATTGTACTGAGTTCTGAAGGTAGATGCATAAGAGAGACAAAGTTCCTATCTTTACAGAGTTTACAGTGTACCATGGAGTTAAATAATTTTAAAGAGCCAAAAAAATGTATTCGATAAACCTATATTATAACAAAGTAACCCTATTATCATCTTCTATTTGAATTTCAATTGTATTATGGCCCCTAATTTATTAGTGGAAACATTTTCTCTGAGGATTTACCCAAGTTTTGGAGATTGCTCGGCACCAGACCCGGACATGGCGGCCAACATCATTGACATAGTGGTGATGATAACAAAGGTTCTTCATAATTTATGCCCACCTTTGCTGAAAATTGTTTGAAACCTACCCGCAGTTTTCTAGGACTGCAAAGAAGTCTGATGTTTCAGAGTCAAACATCAAGAAACATCATTGGGCCTTTTCTCCTGCTTACACAACACTCTGCAGGGTGAGATACTTTAGGATTTGACTACTTCTGCGACTTTGTCTATGGACCTAGTAGGTTTCTTAAGCTCCGAAATTTCCTAAACTCTTACGTTCCCAAACTTTGTGCTCTTCCTGTTGCCTGCTCTCCCCACCTACCTTCTCTGTGGGAACCAATACGTTCTGTGCTCTCTTGTTTCCTCTAGGATTCCCCCTCTCCCCACTCCAGTCTAGGAGAGCTTTGTATAGTCATGGGTAATTGGAGGGGGTGTAATGATGCTTGCTGTAACTCATCATATGCTTTCTATGTGGAAAACTCATTCTGTTAATATATTAAAATACTACCTCACAGTAAAACTAATAACAAGGAAAAATTAAGAAGTGGGTATTATAGAGCAGTGCTGACTTGAGCAGGAGCCATCATGGATTGTCAGGAAGATTCATAGAAATTGAATTTAGAAGATGGATCTAAAGTGCAAGTGGGAATTAACTGGAGAGAAGGGTTGCAGGTGTATGTGATTGTCCTAAAGTAGGGAGAAGGTCGATGGTTTCTGAGTACCTTAAAGAGGACAATGTGTGACCGGAAGGCAAAAGCAGTGGGAAAAATTATGAGGATGAAGCTGGTTGAGGAAGGCAGGACCATGTTAGGCAGGACCTTAAAGAATATGTTAAGGATTTTTGGTCTGTGACCTAAAAGTAATTGAAAATTCTTCAGGGTTTTAATTACAGAAGGGACTTAATCAGGTGTGATTTTTCTAAATGACCTAAATAACTGTTAAATAAGGAAAATCGATTGAAGTGGGTCCAAGGTGCATGCTGAGAAACCAGAGACTATTTAGAAAATGAGCTCCTTTTCAGCAACAGAAAATACCCAGTAATAATTAAGCTGTTGATAGATGAGATCGAAGTGCTTACCAGGTGCCAAACGCCTAATACTTTTATGTATTATCCCACTGAAATATCGCAAAATAATTAGCCTTGTTTTAAAGGCAGGGAAAATGAGAAATTAGAAAGTTTAAACCTAGGCAATGTGCATAGCTCACATGCTCAGTAAATGCACTATTTTGAATTAGGTAAAAGAAAAATCACTGCAATGTAAACTTTTACTCTCTCACATCCTTGTAATCAACAACAGGCATTTGCAAGTTGGCTATGAAGAATTAAACAAAGAAGCTAGAGAAGTAATTTGTTTCATATAAATACAAAAGTATCCGTAATGCAACCTAATTAGACCCAATGGAAAATTAACATAAGTTCCAGAAATTGTTTTAAAATGTTCATTAGTAATGATTCATGTTTGTAATATAGAATTTTAAAAAATGTTTCTAATGTTCAAATTACTAAATTTGAATATTTTTCATATTTGTTTATTAATTATATTAATGAACTATATTTTGAGAATCTTACTATGTGTGCAATACTAAAAGTTAATCATATCCATATGTTTTATTGAACATTTACCTCTCTGAAAATGAAATCATTTACTTTTCACAAAATTCTGTGTCACAGAACGTTTATTAATTTTCATCGCAGTACAGGATAAGGGGATAGTATTCTTTCGAGTCAAAATAAATAAAATATTAGAGGATACCTAACATTTTGTGAGGAAAATGATTCTCTGCGATAAATGCCTTCTATCCTACAATATTTAGAAGTACAATACCAGAATATACCATCTTACCATTTCAATTGTGATACATAAACACAGACTGTGGAATCTCGGAGGTGTTCTTGTTTAGTATCAACAACCGAAAAGTGAACCACAACATCTGTTGTTTGTGAGTTTTCTCCCCATTATGTTTATGTCAGTTTCCAAAATTGGAGAGGGGGGAGTGTTTTTATTTTAAGAGGTATCTTGTTTCCATTCTTTGCATTTGGGCTGTGTAATGCTATAATTTTATATTTGACTATGGAAACTAGCAGAAGGAAAATTATTTTTCATTGAGAGAAGTTAATAATAGAGTTTAGTAAAATATTTCACTAAGAGCCAAGCATATTACAATTGATCTAATAGTTCTAGTAGCAACCTAGCTCTGTAGCATAATGACTCAAAATCTGGGAGAGTTCCCAACCCAATTTTCACACACCCATACACACAAACACACAATTTCATAATCTCTTCAAAAAGATAAAATAATGTAGAAAAGAACATAGCATAACACACCCACAAAGAAGAAATAAAACTATTCTGTTACAGTTGCATCTTATTATTTTATATATTTTTGAGAAACAAATCAATATAAATAATATTGTAATCATCTGTGTTCCTCTTTCCAGTGTTATGCCCCAGTAACATTAATTATAATTACTTTTGAAGCTATGAATGCTTTTATATTTAGTACAGTATATATGTGTATATATATATAGTGCAACATTTTTTCTTTTTAATTGACATAAAATATTTTCAAAACTGTATAATATATATACACTTTGCTTGTTGACTCAATGTTATGTCTGTTCACCAATCTATGTTGATTTATACAGTTCTAGTTTATATAGTTGGCAGTTGTATAATATTCCATTGTTCAGGTATGCTAACTTGTATTGTTCCATTTCTCTTCTGCTAGATAGTGAGTTGCAATGGTTTAATAAAAATTCTAATGTAAGTGTTTTGGGGATATATGATAAAATTTATAACATTTTCTTATGTCCATGGGTGGACATTTTAAGTCATTGGGCATACATATTTTCAGCTATATACACAGTAGTAAATTGCTCTTGGGATTATTTGTAGCAATTTTACCAGTTCTCCTTTTCTTTTCTTGTCAACATCTTCCTATTTTTTTTTTCTTGAGATGTCGTTGTCTAGTTTTGTCTACTAAGTTTTTTATATATATATATATGTATGTGCGTGTGTATGTGTGCGTGTATTACAGCTGCAACATATAGAAAGGAAGTAACAAGCACTATGTATATTTTTTAATAAAGAATTGCATATTTATCTATCAGGAACTGCATATTTCATGGGGTGATCTCATTTAGTTTACTGGTTTTAAATACAATCTATATTCTAATGACTTTCAAATGTGTATCTTAAACCTGGGCTTCTGGGCTGCCACATTGATTCTAGCCTTGTATAAACAATTGCCTACTATTAATAGAGTGTCCAAAACACAGTTCCAAATGTTTTCTCCCCAAACCTTCTGCTCTAACAGTCATCTCCGTCACAGTCAATGACCACCTCATCCTTCCAATCTCGTCTCCTGCCCACCTTGACTCACTCCTCTTTTTCTCTTATATTCCATATCACACTGTATATCAAACCCTGTTGGCTCTGCTATCAAAATACTATATCAGCCACTTCCTAATATCTGTCACATCCACTGTCATCACCACTGTCACAATCCACTGTTCAAGAAAACATCACCTCTTCCCTAATTGTTGCAATGGGCTCCCAAATGATCTGGCTGCCACCACCCTTGCCCACTTACGATCTGTTCTAACCAGAGTCATCTGCTGAAACCTAGTTCACATCATTTCACTCCTCTGCTCAAAATCCTCCAACTCACTCTATTTAAAATCCAAAGTTATTGTATGGCCTTCAAGGTCCTACCTGATCTTGACCTCATAACTGACCTGATTTTGACCTCACTCCCCTAATCAAAATCCTCCAACTCACTCTATTTAAAATTCAAAACTATTGTATGGTCATCAAGGTCTTACCTGATCTTGACCTCATAACTGTCAGAAATCTCCTATAACTTCCTTCACTGTTTTTCATTAAGCTACAGTGATGTTGGTCTCCTCATTGTTCACAGAACACAATGGAGACGTTCCTGTGTGTCAGCCTTGGATGGGAACACTCTAACTACCAATACCTGTAATGTCCACTTTTTTAAGCCCCATAGCTCTTTACTCAAAAGTCACTTCAGAGATGCTTTCTAGCCTCCATATAAAAAATTTCAACAACCCACCACATACAACACACTCAAAGTATTATAATCTCCTTCTCTGCATTTAACTCTTATCAATAAAAATATGTACTATATTTCAATTTCACTGTCTTCTCAGTCCTTAGCACAGCACCTGCTCCCTGGAAGGCGCAGACAGTGAATATTTCTTCATTTAATAAAACATATATTCTAGTGAAAGTTACAGGTTTATGGTAAGTTATAAACCACACCACATTTACACTTAAATTGTACAAATTAAAATTAATTCACCTGTTTATAAAAGTTAACTTAATTTGGAAGTGAGTATCTGAAGAAATTTCTTTATATTTGTAATGAAGTATGACTTTTAATACAATTTCTATTTACGTTGATAAATATCAGAAGCTTTGATATTTTATAATCATTGAAATATCAGTGTTAAATATAAGATTTAATCATCTTCCTGTTTGGCTATTATTAAATGTTTTGCATACTAAAGTGAATATTTAACTATATAGGCATTCAAACCTTCTAAAATGTTCGTTGACAATATCTCACTGTAGCAGGTGTGTCTGTGATATTGTATGTAAAAAAAATCTCTCATGATGTAAATAAGACATGTATTATCACAGTTCTTTTGCTTTCCAAAAAAAGTATGCTTATTCAAATATATTTTACTTTATAGTTACATAATACAAATTTAGCAATACTAGCAACTTTTTTTTCTAGCTAAAATGTTGCCAATGGAATCTATATATATGTATGTGTATGTGTGTGTGCATTTTACACACACACATACGTATCAAGCCTTTGAATGCATCAAGTAAATTCAAAACAGATTACAAGAAAATACACACAAGTTGAATTTATTTGGAAATGAAATAACTTAAAATGCCTGCTGTGAAACAATCATTAGAGTATTTTGAGCTGTATTCTTTGGTTCAGTTTTGCTCACAATACCTAACTCACTATAAATTTACTCACATTTCCTTTAATTTAGTAACATTTACTCATCCCCATCATCCCCTGCCTTTGAAATAAGTGAACCACAAACTTTTGATTATAATCTTGTAGCCATAGAAAATTTGGAAAATATAATCTCAATTTAAAATTAACTCTTTCTCTTTACATTGAAAAAAAAAAATGTTTGAGTTGCATACCTTCTCTGAACCACAGGTGATATTTCATAAGTTTAAAGCACATTTTTTTAAAAAAGAGTACTTTTTCAAATAATTTTCCATGCCTTCATTCAGCAGGTAACCCAAACCTTCATAATCCCCAAATGCTGCACTTCAAAGTTTTGCTCAGGAAAAAATATTGAAAAGAACAGCCTCTCTTTCCAGTTGATTTAAAACATCACTAGCTTATTTTCAGTACACATATGGAGTTACTTTTAAAAAGAAATCTTGGAATATTGCCAGACTACATCCAGGAAAGGCTTTTCTCCAGAGAGAGCTAAAATTCATTATCTGAGGTTTGGGACACCCATGTTCCTTCAAAATTTGGACACATCTTTGTTCCTTCGTGATTAGTGATAGTAGTTTAAGTTAAAATGAGAAAGTACTCAATGTGTGATGATAGTCTCAAGAAACCAAATTATTATATTGTTTGAACTGATGCTTATTAACAGTTACCTACATAAATAAAACATCACTTTGCATGATGATCATTTTAGAATATCCTTTAAATCTGATATTATTTATGAAATATAACAGTCCTTATTTGTTTATAAGAAGTATTAAAGTTAAATTTAGGCTCTTTGTTATATCTCTCTTTTCCTTAAATGGTTAGCTTCCCTCATTTAAATCTATCTGAAATTTTTATTTCAGGAAAAAAAATCATTAAATCCAAATAATTTGAGGGTAATATAATTATGTTATTATTGTTTTTAGTGAGCATTTCATAATGATAATGTTTAAACATTTTAAACCTTCTTTTTTTATTTTTTATTTTTCTGAGAGGGAGTCTTGCTCTGTCATCCAGGCTGAGATGTAGTGGTGCGATCTTGGCTCGCTGCAACCTCCCCATCCCGGGTTCAAGCGATTCTCCAGCCTCAGCCACATGAATAGTTAGGATTACAGGAGCAGGCCCACAGGCCTGGCTAATTTTTGAATTTTTAGTAGAGAGAGGGTTTCGCCAGGTTGGCCAGGCTGGTCTCAAACTTCTGGGCTCAAATGATCTACCCACCTCGACCTCCCAAAATGCTGGGATTTCAGGCATGATCCACCACACAGGACCCTTTAACCTTGCTTTTGATGCACAAAATGAAGCTAACAAAGGTGGAAACATTGTTATACATTAAGAAAAATATTAATATCAGCATAATTTCAGTAATCAAATAACATTTCACTGTGAAATACTACAAAGTGGTAATTATTTTTAGATTTATTACATATTTTTCCCACAGTATATAACACATATTATGGGTTTTTCTGAAAAGGTAGAAACAAAATTCTCATAACTGATGATAAACAGCCTATGAATGTAAGACAAAATTAATATATAGTAATATAAAACAGATTAAGTAAATACAGACCCTGCTCTAAGAGATAAAAGTCTAACATGTGCAGTGAATCCACAAAATTGAATAGAGACTAAGAATATGATTTTTTAGATATCGATTTTATACATACCAAAGAATAAGTGTACTTTGTTATATGCTAAGTAAAGAAGCTAAGGGACTTTATTATCCTCATTTTTAATTAGTCAGGAAAGAAATATGTGGAATTACGAAAACCACATCAGTGAAGGAAGAGAAAGCTTCGGCAGATTGGAGGTACATTTTATATCACACATAAGCATTACTTATCATGGGAGTTTTTACTTACTTTGTTTTTGTCCACAAAATAGGCATGGACACCTTTTGTATCTGCATAATTTGATAAAATCAGGTATTATGAACTTAACAATGAGTTATTTCAAATGGAACCAAAGCGTAAGCTCTACTTTAAAGAGTAATGGTCGAGCTGGGCAGGATTACTTCTGCAAAATGAATTAGAACACTATGAACTGTAATATATCAGCAATAAGTCTAGCATATTTCAAAACCACAGCTATTGGAGAAATGAGTCTGAATCACTTGAGCATCACAAATCCTAGGCCATATTTTTATTTCCAGCCTAACCCTTTGTGCTGCTTCCAAGTACGCGGCTCCAGTTGATTTCAAAGGCAGTCGATGAGAGATAAAGAGGAGCAAGGATTGTTCTACCTCAGCAATTCATGATCCCTCTAAGGCCATTGATTTTGAAAGAATATGGAGACCTTGGCATCTCAGCAGAATAGATCCAGCTACTCTTTTCTATCTACTCCCATGAGGTAGCACAAGCATTTAGCCAGTTTACCATAGCAAATGATTCTCCATGTCCCGAAAATTACAACACTCTTCCTCTCTTCACTCTGGGGAGTCATAAAACCTAAATTAAACATGACTGTCCAAAGAATTATTTTCCGTAATGTTAACATTTCAACAAGAGAAATAAATGGAGCATTGTGATTTGAGTATTATCATAATATTAAATATAATAATGTAATATAACATTTAAACATCCTTAATTTAACATTATTCATTTAAATATTTACTTATTAAATTATTAATTTTAAATTATTTAAATTATTAATATTAAAGTTGTGGTTAAAAAATATTTTATGGGCATAGGGTAAAGTTGTATAGTATATTACTTAAACATGTGTGCTTATAATTCTCAAAATACTTACAGCTTTCTAAGTGATATTTCTTAGACATAAATATGTCCCTTATACATGAATACCTTTTTTTCTTTGAATATTTTCTTCATTTCCATGTAAATAGTGTATGTATGTGCATTTACTTATAAGCCTCATGCAATTATAATGTTCTAGTAATGTGTTTTGGTGTCCAAAATATTTTCAACTAACTTATATAGCTGTGCTAAGATTTGTCAAAATGAACAAATACTCAAAAGACAGCTTTATAAAGCATATTAATTAATGTATCACATCCTTCAAAAGAAGTGACTAAAACAGCTGAAAGGAATAAATTAAGTTAAAAACTTTGTATATATGTAGTAGAAATATCTAACATTAAAATATTGGCTGACTTCAGTCACTATACTAAATTACATACATTACTTTATTTAATTGATGCAAAATCTTTGTGAAATAAGCAGTATTTTGCTCCATTTTACATACTTTAAAATGGAGTAACGGTTAGAGGGGCTTAGAATTATCCAGTTTTAAAGATGGGACAAAGCTGGAACATGGACCCAGGTCTATCTGAATTGAGAATCCTATGGTCTTAAATATTTATATATTTTATCACCTTTCTGTTCTGGTGACATAGTGTCTATGACTAGGAGAATCTTAAGATAAGATATCTAGATAAAGAGTGTGTATTTTAGGATTGCATTTTTGTTTTCAAAAAATGCTTGTTCAATTGAATTTATAAAATATATTATGTTCTG
The DNA here is from genome assembly GCF_024542745.1 of Macaca thibetana thibetana. Lineage (NCBI taxonomy): Eukaryota > Metazoa > Chordata > Mammalia > Primates > Cercopithecidae > Macaca > Macaca thibetana. Next base: position 67,440,089 of record NC_065585.1, read on the forward strand.
AAATTATTGAGTTCCATTGGTGTCGGCCATGTTCTGAAGGCTAACAAGGATGGCAAAGATGCGGTCAAGGTCCTTGGAGAGCTAGCCCTACAGAGGAGAGGTCAGAAACTTTTTTTGTATGGAGCCAGAGAGTAAATACTTTTCTGGGTCATAGAGTTTCCCAAAACTAATTAGCTCTCTTGTTTTTAGCAAGAAATTTGGCACAGAAAATATGTAAATAAATGATCATGGCTATGCCCCAAGAAATCTTTATTTACAGATACAAAAAATTAAATTTCATGTAATTACCAGGTGTCGATAAACACTATTCCTATTATGATTGTTTCAACCACTTAAAAACGTAAAAATTCTTCTTAGCTTCCAAGCCATATCAAAACAGGTATTGGGCTGGACTTGGCCAGTGAACCTGTGAACCAAGTTTGGCCAACTCCTGTGCAGAATTGCCCTGGCCACTGAGCACTTAAATTTGGCTAGTCCAAATTGAGATGTGCTATAAGTATAAAATATACACCAGATTTTAAAGATTTAGTCTAAAAGATTTCAATGTCTCATTTATAATTTTTATGTTGGTTATGTTTTAAAATAACCAGCTTTTGATACTTTGGGTTAAATATCTTATTACAATAAGGTTCACTTGCTTAGTTTTTTTCCTTTTTGCTCACACACTATCTACACATATTTTTTTTTTCTTAAATTGTGCTTAAATTCTTCCCTTCCTCTACCTTTTCTGCCACCACTCTCTTATTTCATAATTGATCTCATAGCCTTCATTGTCTCTCCAACACAGATCTTATTTTTTGTTTTTTTCATGTTTTAAGTCTTCTGGTTCTTCATCACATGACCTTTAGGAGAAGTTTTTGAAAATGAGTTTTTCATATCCAGTGCTTTCTGTCGGGGCACTCTAAGACAGGGAGTTAGAGGAGGGAAAACGTTCTGGCTTCTGAGCTTACTGACTCTACTTCAGTGAGTAACATTCTTCTTATTTTATTTTTTGGACATGGAAGTAAGATTTCCTTTGAAATACTTTCAATCCTTAGAAACTTGGCCAAATATTTCATTCTGGCTTCAAAGTACTTACCAACACAATTTCCCTCCTCTTTCACACCTCCTACAATGAAGCTGTAACAGACGGTAAAATAGGCAATTCTGTGAAGAGAAAAAATACGTAGTCAATTTAGGCTTTGCATAATTGCCCACTTAGTAAATGGGACTATTGGCCAGATCAGGGAAATAAGAAAAAGTTATTGTTGAGAGTGAGAAATATGAAGGAACACTTTTAGAGAGAAATGAAGAATGCTGCTATTCTCCTCTCAACAATTGGAAGCAGTCAAGGGTACTATATCTTTTACCTTAATGCCTTGTTTATTAGTTAGGGTTTTCCTCAGAAACTGAATCAATAGGATAGATAGATAGATAGATAGATAGATAGATAGATAGATAGATAGACAGATAGATAGACAGACAGATAGATAGATAGGTAAACAGATATAGATATAAAATATAAACCCTAACTCATATATATTTCTAATATACATAATGTGTGTGTATATATACATCAATTTAAAACTGAAAAAATAGGATATATATATTAGAACCCTAATACATATATTTCATATATACACATGTAGTACGTGTGTGTGTATGTGTGTATTAAACTGAAACTGAACCAATATATGTATATATTTGTATGAATATATATCTGTGAACCCACACACATATATATGAACCCTAACTATTACATATATATAGTGTGTATATATATGTGTATATATACACATATGTATGATTATATATATATACAAAAGAATAATTTTATTAAGAAATTTAGTAAGAGAATTGGCTTATGCAATTGTGGAGGCCAAGAAGCATCATGATCTGCAACCTGCAAGCTGGAGAACCAGAAAGGCTGGTGGTGTAATTCAATCTGAGTTCGAAGGCTCAAGATTTAGGAGCACCTATGTGTTAGGGCAGGAGAAGATGACTATCCAGGCTAACAAAGAGAAAGACTTAATTCACTTTTTTTCTGCCTTTTTTTTTTTCTATTCAGCCTTCATTGTGTTAGATGATGTCCACTCACAATGATGAGGGAAAAATCTTCTTTCCAAAGCCTATTGATCTATTGATTCAAATGCTAATTGCTTCTGGAAAAATGCTCAAGACATACCTAGAAATAATGTTTTACCAGCCACCTGGGAATTCCTGAGCCCAGTCAAGTTGGCACACAAAATTAATTATCGCACCCTGTGAGGGGGTGTCTTCAGGCTTGTGGAAAATACCTGGTAAGTGCTCTCTAAAACTAAGTGGATCCAGGAAAAGTGGACTGGTGCCCGACTCACCCCAGAGAAAGCAGTAAGATAGAGGCGGTGGCATTAATGGCCCATACTCTACACTTATGTTCTTCCTTGGAAGAAAGCCTAGGCTATGAAGAGAATTGCAAAGTAAACCAAGAGTGAAACTGAGTTACAGGCAAGAGTGTTGCAGAGCGTGTTCCTTAGAGATGGGCTCTGAATTTCCCACAAATGCCCTCATAAAGGGACAGGTCACATTAACCAAGTCTTAGTCTCAGGGAGTATGAAATCACCCAGAAAATAAAACCATCTGTTCTATCCCTCAACCTCTCCTGCCTTCTGCCACTTCAACCCTGCTACAAAAAACAAAAGAAGTAAATGGGGAGCATGGACAGGAATACCCTATCTTCTTCCAGGAACACACTTCCATTTACAGAACTTATCATGGCTTAGAGGGAGAAAAAGCTTTATGTTAAGAATAAATATATTGATTGATATCTTGGACTTAACAAATTCTAATTTCTGAATTGGGGCTTTATTTTAGAACTTAAGATCCTTTTATGATTATCTTTTGCTGAAGACCGAGTAACAAATTCAAAGAACATTGTATTTTGATCATAGCTCATAAGCCATGTATTTCATATATCATTTATCCAAAATGTGCTTCTGTCACACACATTCATATTCACATATCTCTCACCTTTTAACCAAACACCGCATGTTCTCACTCATAGGTGGGAACTGAACAATGAGATCACTTGGACTCAGGAAGGGGAACATCACACACCGGGGCCTATCATGGGGACGGGGGAGGGGGGAGGGATTGCACTGGGAGTTATACCTGATGTAAATGACGAGTTGATGGGTGCTGATGAGTTGATGGGTGCAGCACAGCAACATGGCACAAGTATACATATGTAACAAACCTGCACATTATGCACATGTACCCTAGAACTTACAGTATAATAATAATAATAAATAAATAAAAAAAGAAAATACATAATGCATTTCTATTCTTTCTACCACTGTCCTCCAATATATACTCTTTACTGACTTCAGAGAAGATCTCTTATGGTGTCAGAGTGCTTCCAAAACCCATCTGTATCCTCACTTCCCTTATGAGGAACCTTTACTTTCCATAAGGCTTAGTCTCTGTGTCATGAGCATTCACTGAAAACTTGGAGCATGGCTACACCAAAGCCTTTACTTCATTAGGATGCTGAAAGGAGTAATACATGGTCTTCTCCTCCAAGAGACTCACAGTGAAATGGGAGATGCTTGTAAAATAAAAATCAAAGAGGCTCAGGAGAAGAAAGCATTCAATTTTAACTTTTTGATTTTGCAATTTCCCCCAAAATGGGTAACCAAAATATCTAGGAAAAACAAAGCCATACTATGGCTTTGTTTAACTTCATTTCATTGTGGTTATTTGTATTGGAATTTTTTTTTCTCCTCTCAAACATACATGAACCAAAAAAAAAAAAAAAAATTAAGCTCAATTTCTCACAAAAGATCGAGGTAGAATAAAATTAAGACACGTCTAACATAGCTGAAAAATCCATATTATTATCCCACTTCCTGAAAAATCTTCTAAAATATTGTTTAGCTCCAATAACAATTTAAGTTCCAATAGGAATTTTTCCTCGAAGAGTTAAATCACTTTGGCAGTTAGTGATAAGCAAAATCGAGATCTAAAAGCACTATGACAAGATCCTTGGTTTTGATTGCTTATACTTTAATTTTATTCTAAATTTTGCATACTCGCAAATTTCCTTGGATGTTCATAGATTAATTAAATTGATTACAGATATTTTAGGAATTCATATGATGCCTACTTTCCAAATTGAGAATAATAATGCTCTAACCAATATAAGTATACATATTTATTATGTCAGTTTTCCTAAAACAATGTTAATCAAAATATGTTTGTACACAGAAACAATAATAGGAATTTCTCAAAATTAAGGAAGAATTACCTGAACCAGTCCATCATAGGCATTTTAGGTTAAGATCCATCAGCCTCTCTTGCTTTCACTGAGCCTATGGGCATTTATATGACTTATAGTTTTTGTTTTTGTTTTCTTTTTTAATTCACAGAAATGTTCTTAAGCAAATAAATAGAACTTCAAGATGTTGCTTCTGTTATAAGGAGCTATCAGTTCAGGTGCTGAGATAGTCTGGAAAATTCTGAACTAAATTATCTGAGATGTCTAAATTTCCAAACCATAAATATTAAATATTAGAAAACTGACCTACAAGTATTTTAGTGTTTTGCTTACTAGCTGCTCCCTGAGGCTTACCCTGGGTCTTAAAGATAGAAATGGAATATGGTAGAAGACACATTATTTCTAAGTCTTCCCCAGAATATCTGTTTTCTAATTAATAATAATTAACATTAAACAAAAATTTTAACAATAATACAATTAAAATTATAAAGGAAATAATGTTCAGTATTTTCTTTGATTGCAAAGATATTTATTTTTTTATTGACACATATTATGAGAATTGTAACTGCTCAGTATATCTTCTGGAAATGACTTCAAAGGCTTTTCAGTTTCACTCTTTTAAAAATGACTAATATAAAAGTATTATAACCAACATAAAACTTAAAGGTGCTCCTACAGAAAAAGTAAGATTTTTCTCTTTGAGCAAATTTTTTATAGAATATTATTCTTCAAAAGCACTGATCTCTTTCCATACCACACACACAAGTTCTATGTATGAGAAGTGCATCGCTAAGGAGATTTTATGTCACATTACTTGCCGTGGAATTAAAACTTTTTTTGACTAACAGAGTATTATAAAGAATATCTTCAGAAATATTGAAATATTATCAAACCACTTATTTTCTTAATTCACTTATCAAATACTTACTGAGCAACCAGTATGTACCCTGAATAATTCCTAGTTACAAGGAATTTAACAGTGAAAAAAGAAAAAAACAAAATTACTGGTCTTCATGGAACTTATATTCTCGCCAAGAATTACAATAATACTCCTTAAGGGAAAACAGTAGCATGACTACACTAAAAAGCATATATTATACATTTTATAATGAAGTTTTCTATTAATATAATATTAGTGTTCTCAGAATGTCAAAAGCTACTTTTAATCATTAGTTACCTTTTTACCTAGTATCTGAAAAAAAAGATCTTAGAAACAAACATTGATCTTTGTTATGCATGTCCTACTCTAACGAAAACCAAAGGAAAGTTTTACAATAATTTAAAGTACATGAAAAGTTAACTTTTCATAGGCTCAATAATATAAGTTGAAATACTGCTGTGCTGGCGGGCATTCCTGTAATACAATTTCTTTGACTTCACTTTGAGAAAAAGAAACCCTTTTTTTTCCTAAGCACTTCATGTAGCACGTTAATTCAGCATTAATTATAGAACATGTCAAACTGTATTTCAGTCAAAGCTCCCTGTAAGTCTCCAGAGCTTTCTTAATGACAGTAATTATAGGTCATGAAAAGAGTCGTCTAAAATTAACATTTCTCTCATGTCTTGATAGGAAAATGTAAATGGCTGCACAGTACAGATGTTTTGATTAGTAAAATTTACACTTCCTTTTTCGTTTCAATGCTTGTCAAACTTCACAGTGTTAAACGTAAAGTGCCGCATTTCTCATCTCTCTGAGTAGATAAAGGTGCATCAAAGTGGTTGTAGAAATTCTTAAAATACTTTACCTTATTATTTTGTACTGCAATTAAAAATAAATCAACAATTTCTCCTTCAGTAAAGGATGAGCAAAACAAATTATTAGCTTTTAGAAAAATCTGCAAAAAAGTTTAAAGAATTGTATTTAATGGAAATTTATAAAACCGATTTATTAGAATGTAGAAAAACATCACGCAACTTATATGCTGACTTAAATCTGGTAAACTGTATTTTATCATATAGTATCAGAACATGCACATAAAGCCTGCTCTGTTCAGAACTGTCAAAATTTACTTACTACAAAATGAGAATGGAAACATTCTGGTTTAAACAATGTTAATATCATCAAACATCCAGGGAAATATAACAAATTAAAAGAGAATCACTTCAAAGAATAAAAGGCCTACACCTTAAGTAATAATAAATCTAATACTTGACATTCATCTCCCTGGAAAATAAAATTAGATAAACTTTTGCAAGGGCATTCAGAACAGCCAATCCAGTTTATTAATAATTTCCTGTTTTCATATTGGAAGCTCATATTATCTGGCCCCAGCCACAGTAGACCTCCACAGATATTTAATAAAGCTGCCGTCAGTAATCCTCTCTGATTACCTATAACCTTCCAGCTATAACACACACTGTGCTGCAGCTCCACAGAAGGACAGCACACTGTCACCTGCTATGATGTTTGACAGCTTATTCTGCGACATCAAGCCAGCACAAAATTACTTTTTCCAAATCCACCCCTGGTTAATAACCAAAAGCAATAATGGTATTCAGCATGCGTAATACTCTGAAAAGGCAAAATGAGGCAACAGAGAAAAAAAAAGATTAAAGAGTGACTGTTACGGTGGTGAGATCAAAAATGGAATCTTGTAACACACAACAATGTTTCAATTATAACACCAAGCTGAGAGTTCTACATATCACTCTACAAAATCCACACTGCAGGGATAGAAACATGGAAAAGGTTTCCTATTGTATTTACACTAGGTGCATGATTATTCTAGTTCATCCCACACAACATTTGAGAATTTTCTTTCTAAATTACTCTTAGACATTCTCTTGGGAAACTAGAAATGACTTACCTTTAGTGGAACTGTCTGGCTAATGGAAATGCATTGCTTTGATCTCACCTTATGGTTTGCAAGAGTAATAAGGTATTTTGTTTATAGAATAGATCAGACTAAACTTAATCCAAATTTACAAGCACACCAAATTCAATTTAACAGATGTTTTTAAAGATGAAACACCAAATTAAAAGTCTCAACCCTCAGTTGAAAAATAGTTGTTTATATGATATAGGAAGGATACAGTATTTTACATTTGTCTTCATTATAAACAAGTGAATGACCTTGGCATAAGGTTGAATCTTACTGTGACAATTAATGGAGAAAAAATGAACAAATGTTTTCTTTCTTTCTTTCCTCTATTAAATCTTCTCACTTTATTTTTCTCTTATTTTCTCTTTACATGTCTCCCTTTATTCTTTTTTCTTCTTGTCCTACAATCTTGATCAGTAAGACTTTATATACTTTTCATTTTATAGGAGACTAACAATAATTACACAATGCTTTTATATTCTGAATTGTTATATATATAAGAAAGTCATAAGCTAAATACATTATCAGAAACTCAGAAGATACATTACATGTTTATATTTAATATGTTTACACAGATTAAGTATAATCTGTGCTTCTCCCTGATAATACAGTCACGTGTGGCATAACATTTCAGTCAAAGACAGACTGAATATACAATGGTCATCCCATGAGATAACAGTACCGTATTTTTACTGTACCTTTTCCATACTTAGATATGTTTAGATACATAAATGTTTACCATTGTGTTACAATTGCCTACACTATTCAGTACAATAATGTCCTATACAGGTTTGTAGCCTAGGAGCAATAGCATCTAGCCTAGCTGTGTAGTAGGCCGCACCATCTAGGTTTATGTAAGTCCATTCTATGATGTTCACACAAGACAAAAATCACCTAACAATGCATTTTTTAGACATATCCATATGGTTGCATATGGCTGAGTGGCACATATCTGTATTTGTAGTATATATTTGACATAATGAGGATAAATCATTGAAACTTTCACCTCCAAACCTACTTTCCTTTCTGTGGTCCACATCTCCATAACATGATTTTATACCCAGGGGTTTATGACAGAAATGAGACTGTTATCTTGACACCTCTCCCTCCTTTCTGCTCCACCTCTAATTATTCACTTGGTTCTCTTTTTAAATATCTTTTTAATTCAACTGTTTACTTATGGCCACCTCTACTGTCACCCATCATCCAAGACCCCTATCATTATTCACCTGGACTGTACGTAGACCTACTAAAATCACCTCCTGATCTTGCTCCTCTCCAGACTGAACTGGAACTTGAAGCAATCAGTTAAAATGCAAATATAATGTGTTTTTTTCTCCTTCCTCAAACTCTTTAATTCTTCTAATGGTTTTTGGTATAAAGTAGAAACTGTTACTGTGACGTACAAGGACATGTATGATTTGGCACTTGCTCACCTTCCCACCTTTTTTGGGTGACTATTCTAGATTTCCTCATTGTAAGTTACTCAGAAGTGCTCATTATACTCCAGCCAAGCTGACATTTTTTCCTGCCTCTGGACCTTTCCCCTGAACTTCTCCCTCTTATGAGGAAATGCTCCCACACTACTTAGCTGGTTTTCACCTGTTCATCTTCAAAATTCAGCTTAAATATCATTTCTTTGTGTATGATTTCTCTGACTACCTAATACAGTTCGCCCCTCCCCTATCTTTGTTTTCATGAGTCTTTAACTTTCCCTTCACAAAAATATTCACATCTCGAATTAAGTATATTATACATTTAATATTTGTGTCTACTAGTAGACTATAGGCTCCATGAAGGTAGGGAGAAGACTTTGTCTCTTCTATGTTCAAAGTTCCTATTCCAATGCTTGACACCCAATAGCTTCTCAATAAATCTTTTTTTTTATGTTTGTGGTTTTATTTTTATGTTGTGATTTTTCTTTTCATGTTGCATGCCTGTTCGAGCAATGCACAATGGTCCCTTAAACATAGCTCACTACCCTAAGGATATAATGGGTCTCAGTTGGATTAATGGGATATCTCTGATGAATAAAATACTATCTACCTGGGCCATTCTGTACCACATAGCACAAGAGAAATTATGTGAGCAGCCAAATGAAGCTCAAACATAAAATAAATTAGATAAAGGGTAATTTAAAGATTCTAAATATACAATACTTAATCTCCAATTAATATAACCTGGGTTATATTATTATATCTGAAACCAGCGAACTCTAAGGATTTTGTATCTATTCCAAATTTGATTACTTTTTATATGCTATTCTATTAGAGCTGTTTCATAGAAGCAGGTTAGTTCTGGGTATATACACTCTTAGTATGTATATATATTTTTGAGGTACATGAGATGTTTTGATATAAGCATGCAATGTGAAAAAAATCACATCACAGAGAATGGGGTATTCATTACCTCAACCATTCATCCTTTGTGTTACAAATTATATAATTACACTCTTAGTTATTTTAATTTGTACAATTAAGTTATTATTGGCTATAGTCAAAAGAAAAGGATTCCATAAATCAAAGAGATATCTGAACCTCCAGGTTTGTTGCAGCTCTGTTCTTAATAGGTAAGATTTGGAAGCAACCTAAATGTTCATCAACAGATGAATGGATAAAGAAAATATGGCACATAGATACAATAAATGTATTTTTAATGAATTCACTGAATATAGACATTTTCTCTCAGCAAACAGATTATTTATTGGACAACTCTAAAATAAACTAATTTTTGTGCAGAAGTCTTTTTGCACATTATCTTCCTCATGTTGGATTCCCCAGAAATGGGTTTGAGATAATTTGTATGAAAGTTACGAATTAAGGAAATGTTTTCAGGAGAAACTGGTAAGAAATAAAGAGAACCAGAATAAAGAAAGAAAAAGAAAAACAAGCAAGAAAGTGACTTCAGGCCAATCATTCCTTTAACCTAATCTTACAAGGAATCTGTGAAGTGCAAATTATCCCTAAGCATTGTCCATTGTCCCATCTTCAGGCAAGTGAGCTTGAATGAAGAGATGAAAACTCAGACACATCCAGTTCTCTGCAAATGTATGGAAAGTGACTCCAGTTGAAGGAGGGCAGTTCTTCCAAAGAGGAGTAGAATTATGGACTATTAGTATCCAGAACCATGAGAAAGGGACAGAGAAATGGCCAAAGACAACTGAAGTATAGCATCACTAGTAGCTGTTACTGAATACAAATACTTAGAATATTTTGGATTCTTTTTATAAAAGATATAAACTGAAATTCCATTGCCTTGGTGAAAAGTTAATCACATACTTTCTGTTAAACTTTGTAGAACACGTGTCCCATCATTTTATGCCTAAACTTGTCTTTCACCTATTTTGGGAGGGAAAATTGTTCTGATTCCATATGCTTCTCTATAAACATTGAAGCGCAATTTTAATACAAAATCCGTGCAGACTACTGCAAAAACCTAAGTTCCATTTGTGAACTGAGGAGCCATGCCAGGTCTGCTGGTGCAGATTCAAAATAATATTATTTTGTATTTTGTTTCCATCAACATTTAGGACTTCAGCAAATTTTATGCACCATGGTACCTCTCTTCTTTATTTCTCTTAATTTGAGCAATGCACAATGGTCCCTTAAACTTGACTCACTACCCTAGGGATTAAATGGGTTTCATTTGGATTAATGTGATATTACTGATGGATAAAATACTATCTACCTGGGCCATTCTGTTCCACATAGCACAAGGGAAATTATATGAGCAGGGGAATGGAACTCAAACATAAACTAAATTAGGCAAAGGATAATTTAAAGAATCCAAGTACACAATACTTAATCTCTCATTAATATAACTTGGCATGTATTATTATGTCTGAAACCAGTGAACTCTAAGGATTTTGCATATGTTCCAAATTTGATTACTTTTTATACTCTGTTCCATTAGAGCTGTTACATAGAAGCGGGTTAGTTCTGAGTTTTTAATCTCATTCTTCATATAGCAAGTAGTGTGCTAATATCATTCTGGGTTTTTAGAATATTTCTTTAAACAACTACCACTGTATTTTGTTCATTAGATGTAATCATTGGTTTGTAGACTGAGGAAACTGTCTAACAGTGTCTTCCTGTAGATACCTTTACACAAAGTAAATGTTAATTAACTAAAAACTAGACAGATCATATACTAGTTTTGGGTTTAGTGAACTACTAAGCCTCTATCTGTGGAAAGGAGAAAAAAGGAAAAGACATGCTGGATTGTTTTTTGAATGGCATCCACTTTTATATCTTCTATTTTTTTTATTTTTCTATTTCTTCTGTATCTTTTTTGGAATTAAAACCACTTACCCTTACTTGCATAGAATTTAAGTTACATGCCAAAATTCAGTTTGGGGGACACAAAGCAATATTTATTATGTCATTACTATGTACTGGGTACTGTGTTAGGGACTGGAGATGTAAAAATGAATAAGAGATACCCTGGCTTCAAATAGACCACTGTTTTTAAAATATAAAATAGATATTATAACATAAGTAACTGACAATTATTAGGTGTTGGTTACTTCACATAGAAATTTTACTTATTTTCAAGGATTTAAGAGTGATTTGAAAAGTGTCTAGTGCCACCCACACTTTCCTCCCAACCTACAAAAATCTCTGTGCAGAACACAAGGTATTTATCACAACAATTGAACAGATGAGAAAAGTGAGGCTCGGAAATACGGTGACTTGTTACCCTCACGTCTGTGGCCAAGACTCCTGTGAGGTATCGATGCCTATCATTTCTCACCTCCTGCTTGCCTTTCAACCCAATGAAACCTGAGTTCTATGCCCAGGACTCTAGCAACTTCTCTCACTAGTAAATTCTACCTCCTCTTTGTTACTAAATTAGTGTTTCCCTTTCAGTCCTTGTCTGCCTCATTGTCTGCAATATTTTACAGAACTGACTGCTCTCTCTTCTCCAGACTTTTGTAGCTTAACGTTCTCTCAGGCTTTCTTTTATCTTTGGTCTTATTGATTGATTGATTTTTCTTGTCGTTCTTTTGTTAGTCTTTAAAATGGATTTACAAGAAACTTCTTGTCTTCCTATCTTCTTATAAATTATTTTACTTGATTGGTTTAATATATTTTTGCAGCATTAAAGATTACTTAATTGATTAGTTGAATCATTATAACTACTATCTAGATATTTTTGTGAGAATAAGTTTGGTCTTACCTCTTAAATATAAATAAAAGAGATATAAAAAGAGATAAAGGAGTCTAGGACTTTCTTGAGTTTTTCAAAGAGGGAGCTGGAGAGTTGTTAATGGAAATCACTCAGGTGAGGGAATATAAGATGGGGAAAAGGTTTGCAGATGGAGATTATATGTGGAGTTTAATTTGGGGCTTACTAAATATGACAGCCTAGTGGGCCATCTTAATGGTGATGGCTACACCATACACAAAATATATGAGAAGGAGATAGTAGATTTAGGAGCAATTAGTAAATAGTGGATCAATGAAGCATAAATAATTAATAGGATAACTGAAAAAGCACAGTCTTAGAGAAAAACTGATTTGAAATATGATTAACAGTTCAATTAGAGATATATCCATGTCATCCAAATGTAGATCTCCAGGAGTACAATTATTTTTACATTTTGGCCCTCAAATCCCAGAAGTTCCTCAGATATCAATGTGAGCTCTCAGGAAAAGTAACAAGAACAGAACTTTAGGGGTTTGAGGCTTTGAACTCCCCCACTCATGGATTCAATCAAAGAAGCTATAGTATTGCTGATAATTTTATTCATTCATTGACTGCTGTCATAAAAGTTTGAGAACTGACAAAGAAAACACATATTTATTTGGATGACAAAACTGAGACTACAGAAAATTTAAGCTATTTGATGAAATTTACATAGCTTATAAGGAACCAAGAATAATGTTGGGTGTTTCTCCCAAACATTGTTTCATCAGTAGCTTGTACTGTCTTCTCCATTTGGCTGGCATTCATAGCATCTTTCAGTCCCATGCTTTGCTTTTGAGTCTCACTCATACTTCTTTGATTAATACTATCTTTATCTATCTCATAAATTACAGAGACAATTGTCCCTACACTTGCCTAACACCACACTACTCTACCTTGCTCAATCCTTTTCCAAATGAAGTAATCTTTCTGAAAGGCAAATTGGATGATATCAACCCATCGCTTAAAACCACTCAGAACACTCAATTGTCCACAAGATAAAGTGCTAACAAACAAGTTATAAAAACTCTCCCTTATTTACTTTCTATTTTCATGTTATATAAATCCATTCACTAAATATTTCTGTACATGTTATGTTCCAAGTATTTTTCAATGATAAATAAACCTTCATTCAGTTTAATGCATGATAGAGTAGACAGATATATTAAAATTTAATATACATAGTATTTAATGAATACAAATTGTGATGACTTAAGAAAATAACAAGATACTATGAAAGAATTTAAGAACAAGGGTCTAATTTTATTGTATTTTCAGAAAATATTTTTCTAAAGATACATGAGGTAAATAGGAGTTAGTCAAACATTCAGGAGAAGAGATTTCTGGCAGGAGAGACAACATTTGAGAAGGTCCTGCAACAGAAAACAGATTGGTTTCTTGGGGGAACTGAGAGTGCTAGTTGTGGTTGGATTCCAGTAAACGAGAGGAAAGTAGGAAGGAGTTTAATATGGGTATAGAGAGACTGCTTATTGCAGTTGCTGAAATAGGTCATCTCTCTCTCTCTCTCTCTCTCTCTCTCTCTCTCTCTCTCTCTGTCTCTCTCCCCCCCCATTCTCTATCTCTTTCTATCTCTCTCCTCTTGCCTACTATACTTGCTACTCCCTCTGTCTTAAACTATATATTCTGCTTCTACACATGTTATTTATATATCTTTTGAATAATTCTTTTCATTTTATAGACCACAGAGTAAATGTTGCCCTATTTGGAATGTGTATTAGTTACAACGCTGTAACAAACAACCCCAAGATGTCAGTGATTAACATAATGAAGTCACCCAACATATATGCTCCAGATTAGACAGTTCTTCTGGAAGACTCTTTGTGTGTGGTGACTTGCTGACCTACTTCATTCCAAATAGTGATTCTAATACCCACTGAACTCACAGGTTCAGTCAGTGTGTGGGAAGAGAGAGAGATTATTTATGGGTCAGACTTGGAAGTGTCCAGCCTAAGAATAACTTAACCCAGATTGAAAGGGCCAAAATTCTGTCCATGGCCACTCCCATCTGTAAGAAAGGCTATGAGACAGAAAGGGCAATGGGCATAGTAAACAAGTCATCATTCTCTGCCACATTCCTCTTTTTTGGCACCAAGTATCAGAAATGTCTCGAATTTCTCCCGTGTAAAGAATGCAACCAGCCTCTTCCTGAGACACAGAACCTCAATTCCCGTCCAGTCACTGTATCCAGCTCAAAGTTCAGGATCTCTAAGAAAGGCATGGTCCGTGGCATTATGTCTAAATGTGTCTCTTCATAGCTCTTCACCCCATGAACCAAAAAGACTAGTTGTTTTCAACGCAACTTTAAACAATCATGGGACAGCTGACTGCTTAGAGATGTATCAAAATAAAACACATGTGGAGTCATCTGATGATAGCAAAGGTGAAATCCTACCAGAAAGCAAGGAAGGAATGAAAGAAGAACCTAGAACACCACTTACAGTATTAGAAATTGAGCATCATGGCTGAGGCAGGAGAATCATTGAACCCAGGAGACGGAGGTTGCAGTGAGCCGAGATTGCGCCAGTGATCTCCAGCCTGGGTGACAGTGTGAGACTCCATCTCAAGGAAGAAAAAAAAAAAAAGAAGAAAGAAAGAAATTGAACATCATAAAGATAATGAGAATTGTTTATGTCAGACACTAGGCTAAGTGTACATTTTTTTTTCTTTAAATTCTCAAAGCAACAATTTGGGTTGGGCATTATCATTAGCCCCATTTTACTGATAAAGAAACTTAAATTCAGAAAGGTTAAGAAACTTGCCTCAGTTTACACAGATACTAAATTGTTGGAATTAGATTTTAAGATTTTCTGGAAAAAAAAAGGTTGTCCGAATTAAGAATTAAAAATCTTAATCATTATTATATACTATCTTTCATATCTTAATTTAAATAGCTAAGGAGCCAATTAATGTATTTTTAGATTATTATTGCAAATTATATACCAGGGGAAAATTCACTAAAATTTCAGAATAGCAACCACTATAATATATAGATTTATATTAGAAGGGTTTTGAAAGTATTTACAAATAAAATAATGATACTTAAATACAAAATTATTTAACTTTGAACCTAATAATTTACACTAGCTCATTGCATTTGAACAATAATTTCAAATTCTCCAATCTTTAATAACTCAGATGCCTTTGGCATCAGCTCCGTTACTCTAATTTTTTTTTTTTTTTTTTTTTTTTTTTGAGATGGAATCTCTCTGTCGCCCAGGCTCAAGTGCAGTGGCAGGATCTCAGCTCACTGAAACTTCTGCCTCCCAGGTTCAAGCAATTCTCTACCTCAGCCTCCTAAGTAGCTGGGACTACAGGCACACACCACCATGCCTGACTAATTTTTGTATTTTTTTTTAATAGAGATGGAGTTTCGCCATGTGGGCAAGAATAGTCTTGAACTCCTGACTCAGGTGATCCACCCGCCACAGCCTCCCAAAGAGCTGGGATTACAGGCGTGAGCCACAGCTCCAAACCTAAAATTTTAATAATAATGAATATATCAGAATAAGGCAATACTTCATTTTAAGATTTATTTTCTTGAGAAATTGCTTGTAATTAATAAATTCATCATAGTTCACTTCAAATTCACATAATCCAAATAAGGAAATTGTTCTTCATCCAAAATTTCCCCATAGAAATATGAACAGGATTTCTGGATAAATGTAAATGTAAAGGTACATATTTATTTTCATGGAAAGAATTGTAAAGTTTTCTAGTCTTACTATGATAATTTAGACAATACACTGAAACAGCTAGATGTACTACCTTGTTTAGTAGAGCACTATTTTCCCTAAATGTCAGCAGAGACTGTTTAAAATGGCTTTCTGCCATGTATCTTTCAGGAAGAACTTTTACATAGGCAAGATATTTTTGACAGTAGTTGCATTTTATGAATTGAAATGATAAGGTATCCTTTAAATTTCCCACTCTGATAAAGAATTATGTTCCTATTCTGTAACACTTTTATTCAATAGAATGTCTTCTTTTTCAATAAGCAGAGACTTTTTCCTACTGAACTTCCAGTGATATCTGAAAAACATAACTACAGTTCTGTTATCACACACAATTTTTATTTTTTAAAAAATAACACACAGAGTTCCAATAATGTTTCTCGTTCATACATGTTTTCTCTGTAAAGCATTTATTCAATTGGCTAGCGGCTTTCTTCAGACTTTGAATTTATAATTTTCAAAAGGCAAATATAGCAATTAAGAGCCTGGAAGAAATCCCTCATCAAATTAGAATCAACTGGCAAATTTGGACCTTAGCTAATTAACTATACTCTTAAAAATTTTGCTGAGAAATGAACTCAATTTAAACTTAAATTAATTAAATTAAATATATTCTAATACTTGATAACTCAAAACCCATTCATTTCAGTTTAGTGTGTTCAATACAACCAAGTCTTGTCTTCTGACCTGATATACGTCTCACCCCAAGAAGTTATGCAGTTAACATTACAAAGTACAAGGATTATGCACTAAACAGTGTCAGATACCATTAACATGGCCTAATAAAATTATATGTAACGCTGTTACAACTGAAGCATAAATAAAAGTGAAAAAACAAAGTAGTTCTTTTGTTTCTATAGTGTCATTTAATTGAATTAGTAAAAAAAAATAATAATAACCTTCATTTTCTCAAGCACTGAATTGTTTCCCTTGCAATTATTCACTAAACTGGTCCCTACTAGCAATTTTATTGTGGTGTGTTTTTGAGATTTTTTGTTTTAATGTTCCACAATTCTCCTCTGCACAAATTCTTGTTTGGCACTTTTCAAAAACGCAAGGAATTAAAAGACCTATTTAATTCAATTATTTTCAAAATGTTTTTTGTTATTATGTGAAAGATTTTAAGTTCAAGGGATCTATTGTAAAAAAGGGCGAATATAGTCAATTCCAATGTCATGTATTCTTCAAGATTACTAAGACCGTGGATTTTGACTGTTCTTACCACAAAATGATAAGTATGTGATGCAATTGTGTGTCAGAACTTTGTTGTACATAATAAATATATACAGTCATGTCAATTAAAAATAAATTATTTTTCTAAAAAGTTCAAAAAGATGAAAATATTTATAAAATGACAAAACCAAATGTTTCTATTGAGAAACATTTGAGTGAGATAAAGACAGTGCTATACTAATTAGTAGGAACTTTAAGCAATTATGTATAGGTAACTTTTGCATAAACAAAGGCTATCAGGTGATATGCAGTTGAGAGGGTGGTTATTTTATTTATACCTCATAATAACCATTATTGCTGGGATAAAAATAAGACATTATTTTCCCAGTAAAAAAATATTGTTATGCCTGTTATTCTAGTGTACTTATTAATTATTGACAGTGCCTTGCTTGGAATATAACATTATATAGTTGGTTAATTATTAGATCCCTTTTGTGTGGAATGGGTACCAAGATTTAGAGAAGTATGTTGAGGTAATGAAGGTAAAATATTGTGAGTGAGAGGAAACTCTGAGTCCTCATAGAATTTCTAGACACGCAGAAATAGAATGACTGGTTTTTGAAGTGCAAAGGGAATTGTATTTATTTATTTACAGTTTTCTGGAAGATCTGTCACTGGGCTAAGTGGGGATTTAGACGACATGTGTACAGGAAGACCTGACTGGTCTTATTAATCTAGCATAGTCATCTACTAAGCAAAGTCAGCAAAACCTAGTTCATTTATGTTGATTTTATCTTCATTTTTCCATGTCTTTTTGTTTATGTTTCATACTGTATATAATTTAATAGTTTCATAGTGCTCTATAGGTTTTAAGTTTAAAATATATATATGTTGAAGACCTGATTGCAATATCTGTACTGATGGGGCTTGGCAAACAAATTGATTTTGGCAACCATCCTCTAACATATGCTGAGTGTTTGTTAGGCACTATTAATAGTCTGGAGACTAAGACAATATAATCTTCTCATAGTCTGTGATTTAAAGACCCAAAAACAGTGCCTAAAATATTTTGACTATTTTTTTTATATTGAGTCTTGCCCTATAGCCCAGGCTGGATGCTATTAATATTATGTAACAATGAAAATAGCGTCACGTGTACAACTTTTTTCCAGTATTTGTTTTTGGTGCTATACATAATATTATCAGTTAAAAAGTCACATAAACAGAGTTTCCTTGTAATAATACTCAAATTTTCTTCCTGCGATCTACTGAAATACTAAAATGAGAAAATGGAGATGAGTAGTCATTTAGGAAAATATCACATTAAGTGCTTAAAATGTCATTAGAGAAACAACTAAAACTTTGCAAAAAAAAAAAAAAAACCATTAGTATGTAACATTACATCAACACATGAAACAATGTGGTTTAGTATATTATGTAAGTCCTTGGCATAGTAGATTTTTAAACATTACATGGAAAGCATTACAAATTTAATTTTAAAATATTCATATTCCTGGCTATCTTGAAATTTAAGCCAGATTATATGAGATACATCATGCATTTTCTAACATACCTTTCAGGATAATTATTCTTTATTCTTCTCTCTTTGAAATAGATAGTGAGACTATAATGTTCATGTATATTTAATTTCTGGCTCGCTTAATAGGGAGAAACTACAAATTTGCAATATCTGATTCATGGCAATTTTTCAGCATGGAAACTTTCTATTTTCACTTATAAGGATATATAAGCTGTAACTTTCTAACACGTTTACTACAGAAATGGTTTTTTACTTTCAATTTATCAGGCTAAAGTATTTAAACATCAACAGAAAGCTAGCATATGGAAAAGAGAATGCAAGTGCATACTAACTTATTCTCTATTGTCAATTTCGTACCAACTACTAAAAACAAAGCAAATAAAATCACATGAACCAAATTTAAGAACCCACAATTTAGGGCCTACCACTACAGGATGAGTTTATGTAGTTGCAAAATTAAGCCTAAATATAATTGTCAGAGTCAATGAAGGAAGTTTTTTGTGAAAGTGACAAAGCTCTGAGACGAGGCCCTATATAGGAAGAGTGAGGTAAGTTAAACAAGTATAAACAAGTCAAATTCCTCATAACATCATGTGTAACTGACCCAGTTATCCTAAGAATCTTTACATTTCCATGTTAAAGGCTAAAAGGAAGTCTCCAAATCTTTGAATGAAAAACTGAATTAAAATGTTCTGAGTAATTTATGTCCATTTTAGACCTACTTTACCTGTGTCAATGAAATATGCATACAAAAAAAATCAATATTTTGCTCAAATAAACATAGCTTCATATACAATTTTTAAATAATTGTAATAAAAATATATCATTTGTAATCAAAATGTCATTATTACAATTAGTTAAAATAGAAAGATCATTAGCACAATTAATGTTATATGGTGCTACTGTAAATAAGTCATTTTAAAAGCAAAAGTATTTATCATTTGAGAAAAGATAAGAGAATGATTGTTATTCTAAACTTACTTGTGTTTTGCTACAACCAAAGACTGTCAATAGAAAATGGTTTTATTATGTACTAAGAGTATAAGTTGGATAAAAAGTCTGCAGTCTATGATGTTACAAAGGTAAATATCCAGACAAATTCATAGACACTCATTTTCTGGACAAGCACACTTAATTTATTTTTTAAGAAAAAACAAATAAACTAAAATGCAATAGTAGTAAACATATTTACTACAGTAAGCCTCAAAAATATTAAAATATTTAAAAAGATAATCTTTGAATTGTGAAAATATGGTATATCTTTTTATGTTTACTTGGGTCTCTTTTTCAGACGGTCCTTATGTATAATGTACATTTGGACAGATAAGTAAACTATTAGTTTCTAGTATGTACAGTACAAAATAACATAGAATCATATATTTTATGACTTACTGTTAATCTGTTCAAGTTTAACAAAGAGCCATAGGTTCAGACGCTGGGTTGCCACTGTCTGCGTGCTTGCCCTTTTAAACAGTAGGTCATTTGCCTCTTTTGAGGAGCAGTTTCTAGTCCATCCTGAATGAGCTGTAAAATCTCAGTGCTATCTGCAAATTGGGAAAGAGTGGAAGTGACAGAATTTTTGGCTAGATTTTCTTCTTTGGGAGTGAATCAAGCTAATTTTCTGAAGGAGTCGTCTGGCAGGCACAGCACTATATCTGGCCATAAATAAGTTCATGGTCATGGTAACTAGAAGGAGATGAGGGCTTTTTGCTGGGGCTATCGGAGTGGGGGAACTGGAGCACAGAGAAGAGGCACGGCACACAAGAAAACAAAAGAGACGAAGACATACACTCTAAACCAAGTAGACATTCAGCCATGCTGAAGGATGAGTTAATAACAGCAGGAGGCAAGGAACAACTTGTTTACTGTTACTGGGAAGAGAACAGAAAGTGCATGCTGAGGTGGAAATCCACTTTAGGCCTAAAAGCAACTTCTAACTCAAATATGCATTCTCTCCCACTGATATATTTTCTAATTTAACTCCTAGCATATAGCAAAAATTAGATATGTAATTTATGATTTGATTTCAAATGAATGAAATAAACAGTATGTTGTGTTTTGGGGAGAGAGTAAAACACAGCATTGGTGTGCAAGCTCTGAATCTATCCTGCTTAGCTATGGTACTAACCTCAAAATTTACAAGTTCTTGTGAAATAGGATGAGTTAATTAAACTTCATATTTCTCACCTGAAAATAAGGATTAAACTGACACAATAATGTCACTCTGTAGAGTAAATAAAATAATCTTGTCAAATAATTTAACCCAATAATCTGCACATATTAAATGCCTTTTAAGACATTTTTATTATTTCCAAAAATAATTGTTTAACAACTTCACAATCCTAACTAATTTCAAAAATAGAGTTAAAGGTACTGAAATAGGTATAGTGGAAATCAAAGATGAACACATCTCTGCCCACCAAGAATACACGGATTTTTGGCAAAGAGTTTTCAACTGAAATTTTGCTGTTATTATTTAGCCACTCTGGAACAGAGAGCTAGGAGAGAAGTCCAGCATTTCTAGAATTCAAGTAGAAACTCCTATTAATATCTAGTGCTATTCAGGAGCATTGGTCAAAGGACACACGATGATACTTGCATAGGAGGAATAAGTTCAAGAGACAGATTGTAGAGTATGGTGACTATAGTTAATGATGATATATTGAGTTCTTGAGAAATGTTAAGAGAATGAATATTGTATTCTCACTACAAAAATGCTAATTATGAGAGGTAATCCATTTGTTAATATACCTAGATTTAACCATCCCACAGTGTATATGTAATTGAAAATATTATGCCAGCATGATGAATACATAGAATTCTAGGTTAATTTAAAACTTATTAAATTTGATGAGAGAAGCATTATTTGTCAAGTGGTTTCTTTGCAGCTGCTAACAATTTTTATATGAACTGCTATTTTAGTTTTGAGTCAAAATAAAATAATTGGTGAATTGCTTCATTTGGATTCAAAACTGAAATAACAGTTTATATATACACACACACACACACACAAATGTGTATATATACATACATATATATACCATAAATATGTACCATAATTCTGTATACCTACCTGTATACCCAGTATATCCATTTATGTAAGAGTGTGTGTGTGTGTATTTATGAAGGCATATATATATATCCGTTTATGTAGGTGTGTGTGAATATATATATGGTAGGCATAAATATATAGGTATGTATGTAGTTAGGTAATGTAGGTATGTGTACATATCTACATATATATCTACCTATGTACATATATATCTACCTATATACATACACACATCTGCATATATACACACCTACCTATATAGAGATATATACATTTATGGTGTGTATATATAGGTATACAGGTATATACATTTATGTAGGTGTATATATACCCTGCTAAATATATAGGTAGGTGTATGTACATACATATATATGCCATAAGTGTATACTTACATAAATATTTTTCTAAATATATAAATATTTTTTATTTCATTATCTCTTCATTCCATTCATTCAAGAAAGAAGCATAAAAATTTAAAAGCATTTTGTACTCAGGAAAAGTGCAAACATGTGTCAAAATTTGGGGAATACAATTATAGCCAAATTTAGAGGGAGATTTATAGCACTAAATAGCTATGTTAGAAAAAAATGTTCTCAGATCAGTTACCTCATTTTCTATCTTAAGAACTAGAAAAAGAAGAGTAAATGCAAGTGTAAATAATTGGAAGAAAGAAGATTATAAAAGCAGAACAGACATCAACAAACTAGAAAGTAGAGAGAAACAAGAAATGGGGAAAGGATTCCCTATTTAATAAACGGTGCTGGGAAAATTGGCTAGCCATAAGTAGAAAGCTGAAACTGGATCCTTTCCTTACTCCTTATACGAACATTAATTCAAGATGGATTAGAGACTTAAATGTTAGACCTAATACCATAAAAACCCTATAGGAAAACCTAGGTAGTACCATTCAGGACATAGGCATGGGCAAAGACTTCATGTCTAAAACACCAAAAGCAACCGCAACAAAAGCCAAAATTGACAAATGGGATCTAATTAAACTAAAGAGCTTCTGCACAGCAAAAGAAACTACCATCAGAGTGAACAGGCAACCTACAGAATGAGAGAAAATTTTTGCAATCTACTCATCTGACAAAGGGCTAATATCCAGAACCTACAAAGAACTCAAACAAATTTACAAGAAAAAAACAAACAACCCCATCAAAAAGTGGGCAAAGGATATGAACAGACATTTCTCAAAAGAAGACATTCATACAGCCAACAGACACATGAAAAAATGCTCATCATCACTGGCCATCAGAGAAATGCAAATCAAAACCACAATGAGATACCATCTCACACCAGTTAGAATGGCAATCATTAAAAAGTCAGGAAACAACAGGTGCTGGAGAGGATGTGGAGAAATAGGAACACTTTTACACTGTTGGTGGGATTGTAAACTAGTTCAACCATTATGGAAAACAGTATGGCGATTCCTCAAGGATCTAGACTAGATGTACCATATGACCCAGCCATCCCATTACTGGGTATATACCCAAAGGATTATAAATCATGCTGCTATAAAGACACATGCACACGTATGTTTATTGCAGCACTATTCACAATAGCAAAGACTTGGGATCAACCCAAATGTCCATCAGTGACAGACTGGATTAAGAAAATGTGGCACATATACACCATGGAATATTATGCAGCCATAAAAAAGAATGAGTTTGTGTCCTTTGTAGGGACATGGATGCAGCTGGAAACATCATTCTCAGCAAACTATCACAAGAACAGAAAACCAAACACCGCATGTTCTCACTCATAGGTGGGAACTGAACAATGAGATCACTTGGACTGGGGAAGGGGAACATCATACACCGGGGCCTATCATGGGGAGGGGGGAGGGGAGAGGGATTGCATTGGGAGTTACACCTGATGTAAATGACGAGTTGATGGGTGCTGACGAGTTGATGGGCGCAGCACACCAACATGGCACAAGTATACATACATAACAAACCTGCATGTTATGCACATGTACCCTAGAACTTAAAGTATAATAATAATAATAAAAATAAATAAATAAAGTAAAAACAAGAGAGAAAAATCAATAAAAGTGAAATACAATTATTTGAGATCAATAAAATTAACAAACTTCTAGCCAGACTGATAAGAAAAATAGAGAGAAGATAAATTACCTGACCATGAATCTTAAAAGTGATACCTGTGGAGAGTCTACAGATACTTAAAGGAAAGTAAGAAATTAGTATAGAAAATGTTGTGCCAATAAATTCAAAAATTTAGAAGAAATAAGAAAATTTGTTGAAAGACATGCACTACCAAAGTTCCTTCGAGAAAATATAGATAACCTGTACAGCCTTATATGTATCTATTAAATGAAATTGTTGAAATATTTGTCAAACAAACCAACAAAAGAACTTATAAGTGGCTTCCTTAATAAAATGTACTTAATTAAAAATGAAACTATATCAATTCTACAAAACTCTTCCAGAAAAACTGAAGGAGAAATACTTCATAATTTATATTTCTGAGGCCAGCATTAACCTGATACCAAACTGATGATATTACAAATACGGAAAACCACAGACCACTGTTTCCCATGAAATTTGACACAAAAACTTCTAACAAAATGTTGGCAACTTATTTGTATAAAGTGACTGCACATTAATACTAAGTTGGATTTACTCCAGTAGTGCAAGTTTAGTTTAACATTTGAAAATAATAGAAAAAAAAAAAACTCTTAAAATTCATATGGAAATACAAAGGCCCCAGATTGCCAAAGCAGTTTTGAGAATAAAGAATAAAGGTGGAGGAATCACACTATTTGATGTCAAAATATGTGAAAAAGCTATAGCAACCAAAACTGCATGTCACTGGCATAAAAACAGACATGCAGACCAATAGAAGAGAATAGAGAAGCTAGAAATAAATCTATGCATTTACAGCCAACTGAATTTTCACAAAGATGTCATAAACATACATGGCGGAAAGGACAATCTCTCATATAATCAAGGCTGAGCAAACTGGATATTCACATGTAGGAGAATAAAGCTAGATTCCTTTTTCTCATTTTACACAAAGGTCAGTGATTTAAGACTTAAATATAAGACCCAGAACTATGAAACTACTAGGAGACTACATAGGGGAAGTGTTTCATGAAATTAGACTGGGCAAGAATATTTTTAAATAAGATCTCAGAATCACAAAAAACAGAAGCAAAAATAGACAAATAGGATTACATCAAACTAAAAAGTTTCTGCACACAGCAAAGGAAACGTTCAATAAACAGATAATATACAGTATGAGGGAATGTATTTGCTAACTATGCATCTGAAAACGGTCAACATCCAGAATGTATAAGGAACTCAAGCAACTCAATAGTAAATACACAACCAAATTTTTAAAAACTTAGGAAAATATCTGAATAGACGTTTCTAAAAAGTTGATATACAAATGGCCAACAGATGTAGGAAAATATGTTCAACACCATCAATAATCAGGGAAATGCAAATCAAACCCAAAGCGAGATATCACCTACTCTGTTAAAATTACTATTATCAAAAAGACAAAAAATAACAAATGTCTGTAAGGATATACAGAAAGATATGCACTCTTGATGAAAATGTAAATTAGTACAGGCATTATAGAAAGGGGTGTGGATGTTTCTAAAATAATTAAAAATGGAACCACTATAGGACCCAGAAATCCTATTGCCAGGTATATATCCAAAGGAAATATCCAAAGGAAATAAATCAGTATGTTCAAGAGATATCTGCGTTCTCATGTTTAATGCATCACTAGTACTAAAGTGATTAATACAGAAAATTACACACACACACACCCCCACGTACAGACAGACAGAGAATGGAATACTACTCAGTCAGAAAACAGAATGAAATTCTGTCATTTGCCACGACATGTATGGAACTGGAGAAAATCATGTTAAATGAAATGTCAGACACAGAAAGACAAATATTGCATGATCTCACTCATTTGTATAATTTTTAAAAGCTGATCTCATGGAAGGAGAGAGTAGAATGATAGTTACCAGGAGTTCAGAACGTTAGAGGAGAAGAGGGCAGGAGGGTAAATTGGTCAACAGGAACACAATTACAGATAGGTTAGAGGAATCAGTTCAGTGTTATATTTTACAGTAGAATAGCTATAGTTAACAATATAATTACATTTTAAAATAACTATATTAAAAAGAAAGAGGGTTTTTATGCTTTCATCATAAAAATCCGTAAATGTTTTAGGATTTAATCATAACAGAATGTGTACATGTATTAAAACATTATCCTTTAAATATGAACAATTATTATATGTCAAAATAAAATGCAAAGAATTATAAAACTGCAGTAATGAAAACATTGTAATATTGGACTAAAGACAAACATAAAGAATTCCAAAACTGTAGTAATAGAAACATTATAATATTGGACTAAAGACACAGACAATGGATTAATGGACATGAACATATGTGTGTGTGTGTATGTGTGCGCGCGCGCGTGTGTGTGTGCGTACGATCAATTGGTTTTGAGAAAATTGCAAGGGCAATTCAATGGAGAAAATTAAAATTTCTTTAACATTAAAATTATCTTTAACATGATGCTGGAACAAGTGGTTGTCTATTAAGTAAAAGAAACCTCTCACACCATATACAAAAATTATTTAAAATAAAAATAAACCTAAAGATGAAACTTATGAAACACGTAGAAAAAAATTTTTACGAATTTGGTTTTCCAGAAGCGTAAGGCACAAAAGAAAAAAGTAATATACTGGAGTTTATCAAAATTAAGATGTTCTGCTCTCAAAAGACATTCGTATCAAGATAAAAAGACATGACACACAGCAGGAAAAAATATTTGCACAGCATACATTATATAAAGGATTTGTATTCAGAACATGTAAACTCTTGACAGTTTAGTAATAAATATACAAACCCAATAAAATTAGGCAAAATAATTCAATATGCATTTTACCATAAAATGGATACTGATGATTAGTAAGTACATACAAATATTCTTACCACTAGTCAGTAGGGAATTGCAAAATAAAAACACAATTACTACTACATACATTAGAATACCTAAAATTGTAAAGTTACCTAACACCAAATACTGTTGCACATGTGAAAGAAACAGAACACTCATATACTACTGATGTTATTGTAAAAGTGGTACAACCACTTTGCGAAACAGTTTGGCAGGTATTTTATTTAAGTTAAATATACACCTGCCATAGAACTCAGTTATTCTGTGCCTAGTTATTTACCCAAGATAAATGAAACTATCAGCTATGCAAAGATTTGTGCTCAAATGTTCAGAACATCTCTATTATAACAGCCCAAAACTACACCTAAGGGGCCATTAACAGATGAATGGATAAAGAATCTGGTATTTTAATTCTACACTAATCCACAATAATACAGAATGAATCAGTGATGCATGATACAATGTAAATAAATCTCAAAAGGTTATGCGGAAAAAATAAGCCATACAGAAAAGTACATCCTATATGATTTTATTTATATAAAATTCAAAAAAATTCACATTAATCTCTAGTGACATGAAACAGATTAGCGGTTGTAGAGGCATGGTCGAAGCATGGGAAGAAACATCAGGTAGGAATTATGATGTAAGATCATAAGGAAACTCTTGATTCAATGATGGTTTCACAGGTATATATATATATATATATATGTATGTCAAAACTTACACGTTTATACAATTTAACTCTATGTTGTTTATTGTATGTCACTTATACTTTCATACAACTGTTAAAAAATTGAGCAAGATAGACCAATAGGAAAAATTAAGAAACAAAAATTAAAGGAGGAGAGTTCGGAGAGAGATAAGACTTAAGAAATCAAGTCAATATATATTTAAGCAATATAAAAACAAGAAGAGAAGAAAGATAACTGTGAAGTTCATACTGAACTCCATCAAGTTTTAAAAGTTTAGGAACACTTACTTTTATTAAAAATGAGCCAAATAAATGCATAATGGTTAAATCTCAAAGTTATTATAAGATAAAAGAGAACAAGAACAAAAATTATACCCCCATGGACAACAAAAGCACATCAGAAGAACATGCTTTTAAAACAGATTTTAGAACTTTTGCTCCAGAACAACTGCAGGAATACATTAGAAAACTGAGGGAACCCACAGATCCTCTGAAGGAAGTGGGTTGCTCCTGCAGGACCCGGGAGACACACTGAATACTATGCTGGGTATCCATGACTGAGAGACCGCAGATGGTTCACATCACAGGACTCTGTGCAGACAACCCCCAGTGCCAGCCTAGGGCCTGATAGATTTGCTGGGAGGTTACATCCAGAAGAGAGATAATAATCACTACAGCTTGGCTCTCAGGAAGCCACATCCCTAGGAAAAGGGATCGGGGCTCTATCTTCAGTACTACATCAAGGGAACAGCTCATGGGACAAAAGAATCTGAACAACAGCCTTGAACCCTCAACCTTCCCTCTGACAGAGCCTATCCAAATGAGAAGGAACTAGAAACCTAACTCTGATAATGTGACAAAACAAAGTTTTTTAACACCTCCAAAACATCACACTAGCTCACCAGCAATGGGTAAAAACCTAAAAGAAATCCCTGATTAACCAGAGAAATAATTTAGAAGGTTAATTATTAAGCTAATCAAGGAGACAACAGAGAAAGGTGAAGCCCAATATAAGGAAATTTAAAAAATAATGATACAAGAAGTGAAGGGAGAAATCTTCAGTGAAGGAGGTAGCATAAATACAAAAAACAATCAAACTTCAGGAAATAATGGATGCACTTAAAAAATGTAAACTACTCTGGAAAGTCTCAGCAATAGAATTGAACAAGCAGAAGAATGAAATTCAGACCTCAAAGACGAGGTTTTTAAATTAAGCCAATTAAACAAAGGCAAAGAAAGAAGAATAAGAAAATATGAACAAAGCCTCCAAGAAGACTAGGATTATGTTAAATGACCAAACCTAAGAATAATCAGTGTTCCTGAGGAAGAAGATAAATCTAAAAGTTTGAAAAACATATTTGGGAAATTATCAAGGAAAACTTCCCCAGCCTTGCTAGAGACCTAGACATCCAAATACAGGAAGCTCAAAAAACACCTGGGAAATTCATTGCAAAAAGATCATCACTTGGACACATTGTCATCAGGTTATATAAAGTTAAGATGAAGGAAAGAATCCTAAAAGCTGTGAGGCAAAAGCACCAGGTAACCTATTAAAAAACAAAAACAAAAACAAAAACAAAAAAACTGTCAGATTAACAGCAGATTTCTCAGAAGAAACCCTACAAGCTAAAAGGGATTGGAGCCCTATCTTCAGTCTCCTCAGACAAAACAATTATCAGCCAAAAATTTTGTATCCAGCAAAATGAAGCTTTATAAATGAAGGAAAGATAGTCTTTTTCAGATAAACAAATGCTGAGAGAATTCTTCACTACCAAGCCAGCAACACAAGAACTGCTAAATGGAGCTCTAAATCTTGAAACAAATCCTAGAAACACATCTAAACAGAACCTCTTTAAAGCATAAATCTCACAGGACCTATAAAACAAAAATCCAAAAAAAAAAAAAAGAAAGAAAAAGAAAAAAGGCCAAAGTATACAGGTATACAGGCAACAAATAGCAACAGTTGTTTTTCTTATATCAGACAAAACAAACTTTAAAGTAAC
The DNA here is from genome assembly GCF_024542745.1 of Macaca thibetana thibetana. Lineage (NCBI taxonomy): Eukaryota > Metazoa > Chordata > Mammalia > Primates > Cercopithecidae > Macaca > Macaca thibetana. The sequence goes on from NC_065585.1 coordinate 67,469,498, forward strand.
AGTAGTTAAAAAGACAAAGCGGGACATTATATAATGATAAAAGACTTTGTCCAACAGGAAAATATCACAATTCTAAATATATATGCACCTAACACTGGAGCTCCCAAATTTATAACACTGGAGCTCTCAAATTTATAAAACAATTACTAATAGTCCTAAGAAATGAGATAGACCCCACCACAATAATAGTGAGGGACTCCAATATTCCACTGACAGTACTACACAGGTCATCAAGACAGAAAGTCAACAAAGAAACAATGGATTGAAACTACACCCTGGAACAAATGGACTCAACAGATATTTACAGAACATTCTACCCAACAACCACAGAATATGCTTTCTGTTTGACAGTGCATGGAACTTTCTCTAAGACAGATCATATGATAGGACACAGAACGAGCCTCAATAAATTTAAGAAAATTGAAATTATATTAAGCACTCTCTCAGACCACAGAGGAATAAAACAGAAAACCAACTCAGAAAAATAAAAAATAAAAAAACTTCAAAATAATGCAAATACATGGAAATTAAATAACCTGCTCCTGAATGATCATTGGGTCAAAAATGAAATGAAGATTAAAATTAAAAACTTTTTTGAACTAAACGACAGCAGTGACACAACCTATCAAAACCTCTGGGGTACAGCAAATGTGGTGCTAAGAGGAAAGTTGGTAGCCCTAAATGCCTGCATTAAAAAGACTGAAAGAGCACAAACAGACAACCTAAGGTCACATCTGAAGGAACTAGAGAAATAAGAGCAAACAAAACCCAAATCCAGCAGAAGAAAGGAAATAACCACAGCCAAAGAACTAATTGAAATTGAAATAAACAAACAAAACAATGCAAAAGACAAATGAAACACAAAATGTAGTTGTTTGAAAAGATAAATAAAATTGATAGACCATTAGTAAGATTAACCAAGAAAAGAAGATAGAAAATTTAAATAAGCTCAATTAGAAATGAAACAAGAGATATTACAATTGACACCACAGAAATACAAAAGATTACTCAAGGCTACTATGAATACCTTTATGTGCATAAACTAAAAAACCAAGAGGAGATGGATTAAATTCCTGGAAAGATACAACCCTCCTAGCTTAAGACAGGAAGAATTAGATACCCTGAGCAGACCAACCAATAACAAGCAGCTACATTGAAATGGGAATTTTAAAATTACCAGCAAAGTCCAGGAGCAGAAGGATCCTCAGCAGAATTCTACCAGACATTCAAAAAAGAATTGGTACCAATGCTATTGACACTATTCCACAAGATAGAGAAAGACAGAATCCTCCCTAAATTATTCTATGAAGATATCACCCTAATACCCAAACCAGGAAAGAACATAACCAAAATAATAATAATAATAATAATAATAACTACAGACCAATATCCCTGATGAACATAGATGCTAAAATATTTAAGAAAATATTAACTAACCAAATTCAACAACATATCAAAAAGATAATTCACTATGATCAAGTGGGTTTCATACCAACGATGCAAGGATGGTTTGACATACATGAGTCAACAAATGTGATAAAACAAATAAACAGAATTAATAACAAAAATCACACAACCATCTCAATAGATGCAGAAGTATTCGACAAAATCTAGCATTGCTTTATAATTAAAATTCTCAGCAAAATTGGGATATAAGGGACATACCTCAATGTAATAAAAGCCTTCTATGACAAACCCACAGCCAACATAATATTGAATAGGGAAAAGTTGAAAGCATTCCCTCTGAGAACTGGAACAAGACAAGGATGCCCACTCTCACCACTCCTCTTCAACATGGTACTGGAAGTCCTAGACAGAGCAATCAGACAAGGGAAACAAATAAAGGGCATCCAAATTGGTAAAAAGGGAGTTAAATTGTCACTGTTTGCTGATGATATGATCGTTTACCTAGAAAACCCTAAAGACTCCTCCAGAAAGCTCTTAGAACTGATAAAAAAAATTCAACAAAGTTTTCAGATACAAATTTAGTGTATACAAATCAGTAGCTCTTTCATACACCGACAGTAACCAAGTTGAGAATCAAAACAAGAACTCAACCCCTTTAACAATAGCTGCAAAAAAAAAGAAAGAAAGAAAAAAGAAAAAACCTTAGGAATATATCTAACCAATGAGCTGAAAGACCTCTACAAGGAAAACTACAACACACTGCTAAAAGAAATCATAGATGACACAAACAAATGGAAACACATCCCATGCTCATGGATGGGTAGAATCAATACTGTGAAAATCACCATACTACCAAAAGCAGTCTACAAATTAAATGCAAATTCCATTAAAATGCCACCACAATTCTTCACAGAATTAGAAAAAACAATCTTAAAATTCATACAGAACTAAAAAAGAGCCTACATAATCAAAGCAAGACTAAGCAAAAAGAACAAATCTGGAGGCATCACATTACCCAACTTCAAAATATAATATAAAGCCATAGTCACCTAAACAGCATGGTACAGGTATAAAAATAGGCCCAGAAATCAATAGAAAACCCAGAAATAAACCCAAATACTTACTGATCTTCAATAAAGAAACTGATCTTCAATGAAGCAAACAACTTTATTGCTCTTGATCTTCAATACAGCAACTGATCTTCAATAAAGCAAACAAAAACATAAAGTGAGGAAAGGACGCCCTAGTCAACAAATGATGTCTGGGTAATTGGCAAGTCACATGTAGGAGAATAAAACTAGATCCTCATCTCTCACCTATACAAAAAGTCAGCTGAAGATGGATCAAGGACTTAAATCTAAGACCTGAAATTATAAAAATTCTAGAAGATAACATTGGAAAACCCTTCTAGACAATGGCTTAGGCAAGGATACCATGACCAAGAATCCCAAAGCAAATGCTATAAAAACAGAGTTGGCTGGAGGCAGTTGGTGGCTCATGCCTGTAATCCCAGCACTTTAGGAGGCCAAGGAGGGTGGATCATGAGGTCAGGAGATCGAGACCATCCTGGCTAACATGGTGAAACCCCATCTCTACTAAAAATACAAAAAAATTAGCCGGGCGTGGTGGTGGGCACCTGTAGTAACAGCTACTTGGGAGACTGAGGCAGGAGAATGGCATGAACCCGGGCGTCAGAGCTTGCAGTGAGCAGAGATGGTGCCACTGCACTCCAGCCTGGGCTACAGAGCAAGACTCCGTCTCAAACAAACAAACAAATAAACAACAACAACAACAACAAAAAAAAACAAAGAATAATAGCTGGGACTTAATTAAACTAAAGAGCTTTTGCATGGCTAAAGGAACAGTCAGCAGAGTAAACAGACAACCCACAGAGTGGGAGAAAATCTTCACAATCTATACATCTGACAAAGGAATAATATGCAGAATCTACAACAAACTCAAACAAATTGCCAGGAAAGAAACAAACAATCCCATTATAAATGGGCTAAGGACATGAATAGACAATTCTCAAAAGAAGATATACAAATGGCCAAAAAACATATGAAAAAATGATCAGCATCATTAATGATCAGTGAAATGCAAATCAAAACCTCAACACAATACCACTTTACGCCTGCAAGAATGGCCATAATCAAAAAATTAAAAAAAAAAAAAAATAGATACTTGTGTGGATGCAGTGAAAAGGGAACATGTCTACACTGTTGGTGGGAATGTAAACTAGTACAACCAATATGGACAATGTGTGGAGATACCTTAAAGAAATAAAAGTAGAACTACCATTTGATCCAGCAGTCCCACTACTGGGTATCTACCCAGAGGAAAATAAGTCACTATACAAAAAAAATACTTGCACACACATGTTTATAGCAGCACAACTCGCAACTGCCAATATGTGGAATCCACTCAAAAGCACATAAATCAATGCATGGATAAAGAAATTGTGGTATATTTATATGATGAAATACTACTCAGCCATAAAAAGGAATGAGTTAATGCCATTTACAGCGGCCTGGATGAGATTGGAGACTATTATTCTAAGTGAAGTAACTCAGGAATGGAAAACCAAACATCATATATTCTAACTCATAAGTGGAAGCTAAGCTATGGGGATGCAAAGGCATAAGAATGACACAATGGACTTTGGGGACTTAGGGGGAAAGCATGGGAAGAGGGTGAGGGATAAAACTCTACAAATTGGGGGCAATGTATACAGCTAGAATGATGGTTACACCAAAAGCTCACAAATTACTGCTAAAGAACTTACTCATGTAAACAAACACCACCTGTTCCCCAATAACCTATGGAAATAAAAAAATTAAAAAAAAATAAACTAGCTATTTCCGTTTTCTCATACAAAGTAAAACAGATTTTAAAATGGTAAACTATTTTTCCAAAACCAATAAAAAGGCTAAGATAGTGCTATAAGAAAGAAATAACATAAACCAAAACCAGAAAAAGCCCAAAATATGATAATATAACTTAAAATTTATGTTATAGAATTATAAAGAATTATAATTTTATAAGAATTAAAATTAAAGAAATATAACTTTATAAGAGTTGTAAAGGAAAAAAGAGAAAAAATCAGTAATGAAAATTAAACTAGAAGGAAACTAAGAACAAAAAACATAACTGACAATGCTTTAATGGTAATAACCCATAAAAACAAGTCACAATTTAAAATTCATAAGAAATGAAGAAAAAGATAAAATATTTGACAGAAGTTAACATATATAAGACAGAGAAAAAGAAGATCCAACAGTCATTAGTTTGCTGTCTGTGTAAAACAAAACGACTAATGCAATGACATTCTAAATCTATTGTTCTCTCCACCTATAAAACCAATATTCACAATGTTCAAGGGAAGAAATACTGATGTAACATAGTATGTTAGTATATTGTATAACATTTATTATGTAAATAATAGTATTCACATTTATTATATAAATCAATTTAGTTCTGAGTTAAAATTGGAAATATCTTCATAAACTTATAATGCAATATATTTATGTATGTATATATACACACACAGATATATTTGTGTATTATATATAACCATATGCATGTGTGTCTATGTGTATTCATTCCATCAGTAGCTAGTTTTATCCAAGAGACCAGTTATCTGTTCCCCAGTGATGATACAGGGAGGGATAGATACTCTCATTCAAAGATAGGGAGAATGGGAGGCACATTATACTTCACCAATATAGAGTAATTCTGAAATCCAGTTACCTGTTGCCTTGCCTTAATTAGTATTCAATTCTACTCCGTTTAAGTTTGCTTCTGTGTCTGCCCTTTGGTCTACTGGTGCCTTTTTATGAGTTGAGCTTTCTTTATTATAAAAAGTAGCCCATACTGGGGATGCAGGGGCTGGAGCAAGAGCATCTTTCACAAACTGTGGCTGCCCAGAGCAAGTCATCAAAATAGCCACTGGCCTCCTCCACAAAGAAAGACCAAAACAATAAGTAGATAATCACATGCCAAACAGAGTACTAAGAGAGAACACAGGAATTCAGCTAGAAACTGATAAAGATCCTCTAAATCATAGAGATGGTAGCATAGAAGCATAGACAAAGAAGAAAAAAGGCTAGCTGTGATTGCCTTAGAGCCAAGAGAGACTCCCCATTGTATTGATTTCTTTTCTTATAAGGGTACAATTCTCATCACGAGATCTTCACTTTCATAGTCTTATCTAAATCTAATTACCTCCCAAAGGCCTCATCTCCAAATACCATTACGTTGGAGGTGAGTTGAGGGGGTAACACTATTTAACCCATAGAAAGTGAATAATAATAAAGATATGTCATGTCAAAATATGTCAAAGGTAGTTCTCTAAAGAAAATGTGTAATATATACTAGAAAAGAGGAAAGTTAAAAATAATAAAAGCTTGAAAATAATAAAAGTTTGAAAACAATAAGACTATAAAGAGAATAGAAACTTAAATACAGAAGAAAGAATGAAAAAATATTTAATACAGGAACAAGAATAAATAACTTTTTAAACTTGCAATAGAAAAAATCAGCACAGAGGATTTTCTATGAAAAAATAAATCAATAAATTCTAGCAAGAAAAAGTAAGAAAAAGTTTGAAAGAGAAAATACAAATTAAATTACGAGTATGAATAAAATTAGCAATGAATTATAATTAGAGGTTTATTAAAGGACATGAAACTATAGCTAGACAGGAGGAATAAATTCTAGTGTTCCATACCAATATAGAATGACTATAGTTAACGATGATCTATTATATAGTTTTAAATAGCTAAAAGTAAGACATTGGATATTTCAAACACAAAAAATAATAAATATTTGAGATTATAAATATGCTAATTACATTGATCTGATCACTGTACATTATATGTATTGAAACATCACTATGCACCTCATAAATATGTACAATTATTATATGTCAATTTTTTTAATAAAATAAAATAGAAATAGAAATCAGAAGTTTCTGCAGATACTAAGAACATTTTAAATGATCCTAGGGAATTCGGGATGAACCCCCAGTTGAAATTGTAAAATTACTAGAAAAAACAGAAAAGAAAAGCTCTATGACATTTGTTTGGGAAACTAATTTCAGAATATGGCACCAAAAAGCAAGCAACAAAAGCAAAAATTGGCAAATAAGATTATATCAAGCTAAAAAGCCTTTGCACAGCAAAGTAAACAATCCGCAGAGTGAAAAGACAGCCTATCACATGGGAGAAAATATTTACAAATGACACATCCAATAAAGGTTTAATATCCAAAATACATAAGAAACTCAAACAACTCATTATCAAGAATACGCATAACATAATTTTAAAATGAGCAATGGGTCTGAATAGGCATTTCTCTAAAGAATGCATACAATGACCAACTGGTATATGACAAAGGAGCTTAATATCACTAGTCATCAGAAATATGCAAATTAAAAGCACAATCTGATTTCACTATATCATCTTAATTAGAATGGCTATAATAAAAATATAGAAAATAACAAATGCCGGTAAGGATGTGAAGAAAGGGAAACAGTCATGCAATGCTGATGAGAATATATCTTGGTTCAGCTATTATGAAAAACAGTATAGAGATTCCTTATAAATTAAAAGTAGAATTACCATAGGATCCAGTCATCACACTACTGGGTATATGTCCAAAGGAAATGAAACCAGCATCTTGAGGAAACATCTGTACTTCCATGTTTATTGCAGCAGTATTCACAAGAGCCAAGATATGAAATCAACCTAAGTGTCCATGAATGAATGAATGGATATTATACACAATAAAGTATTATTCCACCTTAATAAAGGAATTATTGTCATTTGCAGTAGCATGGATGAACCTGGAGGACATTATGGTAAGTGCAGTAATCCATGAAGAGAAAGACAAATACCTCATGATCTCACTTATGTGTGGAGTCTAAAAAAGCTGTACACAGAACTGAAGAGTAGAATGCTAGGTACTAGAGGCTATCAGGAATTTGGGGATCCCCATATCAGGGATTTGGCAGGGGTGCTGGTCAAGGAATACCAAATCTTAGTTAAATAGGAGAAATAATTTTAGATAATACTATGTTAATTAGCTCAAACGAGCAATTTCATAATGTATACATATGTCAAATCATGTTGTACATGATAAATATAACAATTTTTACTTGACGAAAAGACCACATTTATTGTAATATTGTCTCCATACTCATAAAATAATTGATTAAGTTATAATTATTCATGTCCAAAGTTAATTGGTAAAGTTAGTAAATAAATAAAAAATAAGAACAGTCATGGCCACTTAACAATGTTTCTATCAACTATGGATCAGATATACAACATGGTCCCATGAAATTATAATACCATATTTTTACTATACCTTTTCTATGTTTAAATATGTTTAGATATACTTACAGTTACCATTGTGTTACAATTGTCTACTGTATTCAGTACAATAACATGCTGTACAAGTTTTTAGCCTAGGAGCAATAGGCTGTACCTATAACATAGGTGTGTAGGAGGCTATATCCCCTAGGTTTTTGTATGGCAATCTATGATATTCACACAATGATAAAATCACATAACAACACATTTCTCAGAATGTATAACAATTGTTAAGGGCCACGTAACAGTATCCATTAAATAAATAAATAAAACATCTTAAGAAGATACAATACTACAAATAATAAATAATTTGATCTGAGAAATCTAATATTTAGGTGAAGGAAACAAAATCATAGTTAGACAAGAGGAATAAGTTCTTATGGAAAGAATTTATTTCCTCTTACAGAAGTATTTCTTAAAAAATAAATTGATAAAAACAGAGGGAAGGAGAGGAACTAAAGAGTCCTATGTGTCTAAAAATAATTCATAATAAAAATACCTTCCAAGAAAAATTCTACTCCCAGGTGAAATTCACCCAAAGTCCACCAAATATTAAAAAACAAAACATACAAATTATTTTAGAGAATAGGAACAAATAAAAATCTTCCCAATTTCTTTTATGAAGACTTCAGATTTTGATAGCAATACGTGGTAGGACCATTCAGGAAAATCAAATATAAGTCAATATCTATTATGTAAAATTCCTGAACAACATATCAGTAAATTATACCTAGTGATATATGAAAAGTTTGGCTTAACAATGATGTTATTAACTATATTATTATTATTGATTATTATTATTTTGAGATGGAATCTCACTCTGTTTCCCAGGTGGAGTGCAGTGGCATGATCTCAGCTCACTGCAACCTCCATCTGCCAGGTTCAAGTGATTCTCCTGCCTCAGCCTCCTGAGCTGGAATTACAGGCATGCTGCAACATGTCCAGCTAATTTTTGTATTTCTACTAGAAACAGGGTTTCACCATGTTGGCCGTGCTGGTCTCGAACTGCTGACCTCATGTGATCCACCTAGCTTGCCTCACAAAATGATGAGATTACAGGCATGAGCCACCACACCTGGCAGTTATTGACTATATTAAAGCGAATAAAGACAGGCAATACAATCTTATCAATAGACTATAAATAACCATTTAATAAAACTCAAAATGTATTTATGACACATTTATCAATTAAAAAGAAACAAAAAGCCATTAATATGATAAGTAGTGTCAAAAATACAACCAGAGAAAAATTATAATTAATCAAATGCTTTGTATGTCAGTTTGAGATGAGATAGCAATGATTACAATTGCCTTAGGAATTCTATCCAGTGCAATAAGGCAAGAAAAAGTAACAGAAATTATGAATATTGGGATGGAAAAGTAAAACTGCCATTATTTTTAAAAAGCATGTGATTGTATAAAAACATCTGAATGAATTATCAGGTAAATTACTCCAATTAATAAGAAAATTTAGCTAGATAGCTCTATGTATACCAATGTAGAAAAATTAATTTTATTCCTATGTAACTAGGAAAAAAAAAACAAGAATATTAAGTTAAAAACAATGCCATTTACATTCACATCAATAATCTCCATGTAACAATGAATAATTTTAACAAAAGATGCATAAAATTTCGACAGAGAAAACTAATAAATTAAATGACTTAAGTAAATGTATAGCAATGTCTTTAGATTGGAAGTCTCAATTATTAAGAAGTTGATTGTCACAAAATTCTATTTTAACTTCAATGAAATTCCAATATCACTCCAGTGGATTTTAAAAATATATTGGCAAACTGGTTTCAACATGCATGTTAAAATTCAAAAGACCTAGAGTCTATAACGGGAAAGTAATCTCAAAAAGTACAAACTGGATTATTTACACTACGAGTTACGGAACTTATTTTTAAAATATAGCAGTTTGTACATTGTGATATGGGCACAAAGATAAATAAATATTTCAATGGCAGGGAATACAGATTTCAGAACAGACACAAATATATACAGTAACCTGATTTATGACAAAGCCACTTCCATAATTCAGTGGGGGAAATGATTGTTTTTTCAATAAATGATGGTGGCTCAATTAAATAACCATATGGAAAACATGGACCTTGACCCTACATCACACCATATACAGAAATTAATTCCAGATGCATCATATCATAGAAATAAATGCAAAATCTAAACCAATAAAACTTAAAAAAAAGAAACAAAATATTTTATGAACTTAATGCATTAAGCAGTATAACACCACAAATAACAAACAAAAACTAATGACTGTTTTTGTACTTCATGAAAATTTAAAACTATAAAATAATACATTAAGAGGGAAAAATAAGCCACAAATTTAGTGAATATATTAGCAAAATATATATTCAACTAATGATTCACTCTAGACTATATAAAAAGCCTTATAATTTTAAAAAAAAGACCTAATACAATTACGGGTAAAATATTGAAAAGTCACTTTTGAAAGAAGGATATTCAAATGCTAATAATCACATATGAAAAGATACTTTAAAATGTTAGTTATCAGTGAAATGGAAAGTGCAACCATAATGTGATGTCACTACAGACTTAGCAGAATGGCAACCAGAATATCAAGTATTTCCGAGGTTGTGAAGCAACTGAAACTGTCATAAATTTCTGCTAAGTGTATAGATTAGTAGCCACTTTGAAAAAGCTGGTATAGAGAGTATCTATTAAACATGTACTATTTTATGATATAGCAATTTCACCCTTAGGTAAAATCTGAAAAGAAAGTAGTGTAAATCTTCATTCCATAAAGTTTTTATTCTTAATAGCATGAAACTGGAAATAATAAAAATGTACCTCGAGAGTATAATGGATAAATACGTTTTGAAAATGACATAAATTATATTTCATTCTCCCTTTACTGCTCTTGAGTATCTCATTTATATAATGGGGTGGGAGAACTGTATGTGCGGAACATAGATGAGTCTTATAGACACAATAGTTAGGAAAAGATGCTACATCCAAAAGAGTGAGTTGATATCTGTGCAGTTCAAGAACATAAATATATAGTGATAGAAATCAGAATTGTTTTCTCAGGGAATGGGTTAATAGTGGCCTTCTGCAATATTGGAACTATTCTATACCTTGTTTTGGGTGGTGATTACAAAGTTTTATATATATATACACACACACATATATACATAAAACTTCAATGTCTATAAAACTTTGTGTATCTATATAATTATACACACATATATAAAAAAATATACTAGAATGGTCAAAGTACACGTAAATATTTACCAACAGAAAAAGAGAATACCTTGCTGCATAATTTTGAAATGTGCTATGAACATAACTATTAATAAATGAGAGTTTTTTGTACCTAAGAAGGTATGGACCCCAAAGATGTAAGGTTAGAAGGTGAAGAAGGATACTTGTACCACTTGTGATGCACTTATATTAATATATTATGCAAATTAGAACCAAAAGATACGGAGTTACATACTTATAAAGGAAAAATATAAAGTACTAAAAGTGAGCACCAGAATCAGACCTATGTTTTAGAAAGCTATTTTGTAGAAATTTAGAGAATGGATTGGATAAGAGAGATTACTAAAAGAGAACTAGGAAAGAGATATTGATCTGTTCTGGAAAAATGTTATGAGAAAAAAATTAATAATAATTATTCCAAGAGACTGGAAAGAAAGAAAAGACTCATAAAATATTTCAGCCACAGATCAAAAGGATATGTTAATCTATTTGAAAGGAGAGGGAAAAAAAAATGAGTTGCTGTGTATTTATGAAGCATATATGTTTTATATGCCCAGCACTCTGTCAGGTGTTTTACATGTTACACCATTTAATCCTGGTAATAGCCTTGTGTGATACACATATTTGTTTCTATTTTACAAATAGAAAATAGAACTCTTGCAGGTTATTTAATTTGCCCAAGGTCAAATGGCAAGGAAATGGAGATGCCCTATTTGAAGCCAGGTGTGTTCGATTCCAAGGTCATACTCTTTGCATTTGAGAATGAATCCTAATACAACTCATAGTGCTTGAACGTTTGTTTTGGTGCATGGTGATACCATTAACTGAAAAAGGAAATTCAGATCAGTAGTATGTTCTATATAGTAGCATAGACTTGGTTTTTGAACATGCTTTAACTTTGCTAACATAATGTCTGGTAAGAAGTTAAAAATAAGTTCTGTTCTGGTGAATTTAAGATTCTTATAGATGCTGGATAGTAAACCTCTGTCAGATGCATAGTTTCAAATATTTTCTACCATTCTGTAATCTGTCTTTTTATTCTGTTAATAGTTTATTTTGCTGTGCAGAAACTCTTTAATTCAATCTGATCTCAATTGTCAATTTTTGTTTTTGTTGCAGTTGCTTTTGGTGTTTTTGTCAAAATCTTTGCCACTTCCTATGCCCAGAATGATATTGCCTATGTTGTCTTGCAGGGGTTTTACAGTTTTAGGTTTTACATTTAAGTCTTTAATCTATATTGAGTTTATTTTTGTATGCATTTAAAGGAAGGAGTCCAATTTTAATCTGTTATTAAAAAGTAAAAAAGTAACCAATGCTGAAGAGGTTGCAGAGAAAAGGGAATGCTTATACACTCTTATTGCGAGTGTAAATTAGTTCAACAGTTGTGGAAAACAATGTGATGACTATCCAAATTGCTAAAGACAGAACTACTATTCGAGGCAGCAATCCCCTTACTGGGTATATACCCAGAGGAATGTAAATCATTATGTCATAAAGACTCATGAACATGTATTTTCATTGTAGCACTATTCACAATAGCAAAACATGGAATCAACCTAAATGCCCATCAGTGGTAGAATGGTGTATTAATTTGTTGTCACACTGCTATAAAGAATTATTTGAGTCTGGGTAATTTATAAAGAAAAGAGGTTTAATTGATTCACAATTCCACAGGCTTAACAGGAATTATGACTGGGAGGCCTCAGAAAAGTTACAATCATGACGGAAGGCAAAGGGGAAGTAAGTATGTGTTATAGATGGTGGAACAGGAGAAAGAGAGAGAAAGAGCAAAGGCGGATGTGCTGTACACATTTAAACAACCAGATCTCATGAGAACTAACTCACTATCACAAGAAAAACGAGAGGAAAATCCACCACCATGAGTCAATCACCTCCCAATAGCTCCAGTCCCTGACAGTTGGGGATTACAGTTCAACATGAGGTTTGGGTGGGAACACAAAGCCAAAGCATATAATTCTGCCTTTGACCCTCCCAAATCTCATGTCCTTCTTTTTTCAAAACAAATCATACTTTCTCAATAGTCCCCCAAAGGCTTAACTCATTCCAGCATTAACTCTAAAGTTCAAGTCCAAAGTCTCATCTAAGACAAGGCAAGTCCCTTCTGCCTATGAGCCTGTAAAATCAAAAGCAAGTTAGTTACTTCCAAGTTACAATGGAGGTACAGGCATTGGATAAGTAATCCTATTCCAAAAGGGAGAAATCAGCCAGAACGAAGGGGCTACAGGCCCCATGCAAGTCCAAAACCTAGCAGAGCAGTTATTAAGTCTTCAAGCTCCAAAACCAGTCTTCTTTGACTTGATGTCTCACATCACATCCAGGTCACGCTGATGCACGGGGTGGGCTCCCAAGGCCTCAGGCAGCTCTTTTCCATGCCTCTGCATGATATATTCCCCCACAGCTGCTTTCATGGGCTGGCCTTGAGTGCCTACAGCTTTTCCAGGAGCATGGGAAGCTGTTGGTCCATCTACCATCCTGGGGTCTGGAGGATGGTGGCTCTCTTCTCACAGTTCCACTAGGCAGTACATCAGTGGAGATTCTGTGTGGCAACCCCACACTGTATTCCCCTAAAAGAAGTTCTCCATGAGAGCTCTGCCCCTGCAGGAGATTTCTGCCTGGACATTCAGGTGTTTCCATACATCCTCTGAAATGTACACGGATAATCCCAAAGCTCAACTCTTGTCTTCTGTGCATCCATAGGACCAACACCGTGTGGAAACCACCAAGGCTTAGGGCTTGCACCCTCTGAAGCAACGGGCCTGAGATTTATGTCGGCACCTTTTAGTAGGGCTGGAGCTAGAGGGACTGGGACTGCAAGGCACCATGTCTCAAAGCTGCACAGAGCAGCAGGGCCCTAGGCCTGGCCCATGAAACCATATTTCCCTCCTAGTTCTCTGGGCCTGTGATGGGAGGGACTGCTGTGAATTCTCTGAAATGCCCTGCAGGCATTTTTCCTATTGTTTTGACTGTTAACATTTGGCTCCTCTTTACTCATGCAAATTTCTGTAGCTGGCTTGAATTTCTCCACAGAAAATGCTTTTTTTTTTTTTTTTTTTTTTTCTCTCTACCACATAATCAGGCTGCAAATTTCCCAAACTTTTATGCTATGCCTCATTTATAAATATAGGTTCCCTTTGGTAATGCTAATGAGCATAGAATTTTATGAACAGCCAGGACACCTTTTCAACACTTTGCTGCTTAGAAATGTCTTCCACCAGATACCCTAAATTATGCCTCTCAAGTTCAAAGCTCTACAGATCCTTAGAGCAGGGGCGCAATGCCACCAGTCTCCCTGCTAAAGCGTAGCAAGAGTGACCTTTACTCCAGTTCCTAATAAATTCTTCCTCTCCATCTGAGACCATCTCAGCCTGAACTTCATTTTCCATATTACGATCAGCATTTTCGTCAAAACCATTCAACAAGTCTCTAGAAAGTTCCAAACTTTCCTGCATCTTTCTGTCTTCTCCTGAGCCCTCCAAATTGTTCCAATCTCTGCCTGTTACCCAGTTCCAAAGTTGCCTCCATACTTTCCGTTATCTTCATAGGAGAGCCCCACTTCCGGTACCAATTTTCTGTATTAGTCCGTTTTCACACTGCATTTTGAATCCGGAGAACTTAATGTGAGTGCACAAAATGAGAATTTAAAAAGAGCTACCTGAGACCAGGTAATTTATGACATTAATCTAGTAATTAATGTCTCGGGGATCAAATGTTTACAAATGATCTCATTGCAACCCTTCATTTTATAAATGAGATATAAGATTTAAATAACTGTGTGCCCTGTTGAAAAATTATACAGATAGTTGTTGCTCTGTCAATCTGAGTCCCTGGGTGACACTTGTAAGCAAAGTCCTATGCCAACATATGGTAAACTAGCAAATGATAGTTATGTGCTAGGAAAAGGCATGCTCTGAACTATGTGTAAGAGGTGATTGTTGCTAACAAATACTGCTTTTTTATTGTTGTTTTCTTAACATGATCAAGAAAGTTAGAATATAAGACTAAGGCAAATGGGGATTATATTTTAAAAACTCATACTTAAAAATAATGAATTTCAGTGAAATTAAGAAAAATTTTGGAAAAAAGTGGATCATGGCTATCGTGAGAAATGTTGCAATGAACATGAGAGTACAAAGGTACTCAGCATCACCGATCATCAGGAAAATCCAAATCAAAACCACAATGAGATATTACTGCACACCTGCTACCAAAAAATATAAAAAAAACAAGTGTTGGCAAGAATGTAAAGGAACGGGGATCCTTGTGTGCTGTTGTTGAAAATGTAAAAGGTTGCAGTTGCTAAGAAAAGCGGTAGGAGTGGTCCTCAAAAAATTAAGAGGAGAACAACCATATAATCCAGCAATTCCACTTCTGGGTATTTACCAAAATAATTGAAAACTGGATATCAAAGAGATACTTGCACTCCCATGGTTCATTAAAATGAATTTGATTTTATCTTAAAAATCAGTTTAAAAAGCAGAAGTCATACTTCCTAAAACTGATAACAAGGAATCTTGAAGACAGTGAAGAAGTTAATTGGATGTGAGTTTTAATGAACATTATTTTATTTCATGTCAATGAAATCACACTGAATAATAAGTTAATTCTAAAATTAAAAAATAAGTAATAACTTTATAAAAACCTCCATGGATTAAAGAGAGTCACATCAGAATTTACAAAATATTTTGAACTGGATAATAAAGATAAAACATGCAAAAACTTACAAGATATAGCAATAGTAATGACGAGAGATTTGTCTACCTGAATCTATCTGCTCTTGTTCCTATGTATCAGAAGGTGGCAAACCACAGCTCATGCCGTTTCAGTCTCTGTTTTTGTATGATCCACAAGCTAAGAAGATTTTACAAACAAACATTTGTAATCATTTAGTAATAGAGAACACTAACTTTGAACCCCAATTAATGAAAATATCATCTCAAAATCCTCCATTCTCATTAGTTGACCTATCTTACAAAAAAAAAAAAAAAAACTCATGCATTACTGTTGTTATATTTTGAGTGTCATCAATAAGAATATTGTCAAAATCTATTTCTCTTCTGTTATATAAAAACCTCCATAATATTCTTGATTTTGCTTCTTGGCCTACAAAGTCTAAAATATTTATAATTTGGCTTCTACTAAGTGTGCGAACTGCTAACCCAAGAAAATGCAGTCCCTACCCCTGCAGAGTATACAGTGTGATATTAATTACTGAATTCAACTTTTTTTTTTTTTTTTTTTTTTTTTTGAGACGGAGTCTCGCTCTGTCGCCCAGGCTGGAGTGCAGTGGCGCGATCTCGGCTCACTGCAAGCTCCGCCTCCCGGGTTCACCCCATTCTCCTGCCTCAGCCTCCCGAGTAGCTGGGACTACAGGCGCCCACAACCGCGCCCGGCTAATTTTTTGTATTTTTAGTAGAGACGGGGTTTCACCATGGTCTCGATCTCCTGACCTTGTGATCCGCCCGCCTCGGCCTCCCAAAGTGCTGGGATTACAGGCGTGAGCCACCGCGCCCGGCCCTGAATTCAACTTTGAAAAGTGTTCTCAATATGACCCTCAAAGGCATTCTCTAAGGTAAAGATAAAAAACTCTATACTCTTTTCAATATTCTGAAAAGAATGCAAATATATCTGACATTTTAAATTGATGTAAAATAACCATAATACCAAGGTTGTATTTAATTCAGTGTACTTATGTTGGTTTATCATATCATGACCAAATCAGTATACTTATGTTGATTTATCATACCATGACCAAAAGCTCTGGTGAATAATAATGTTTTAACATAGGAAAAATATTTTGAATTAATTGAAATTGGTTTCAAGAAAAAATATTGAAAAAATCTAATGAAAATGGATGAGAAACAAAGAAAAATATCATAGTGGAAGAGTGTTAAACTAAGAAATAATTTCATTGAGCTATGTTATGGTAATTACAGATTAAAAAATAAATGTTGTAGCCAAATTGCACTGTAAATTTTCCCAAAGAAGGGTGTGTTATGTGGCAAATTCTTAATTATCAAGTTTAAACAGAATAGTTATACCAATTTCTCTGAGGATAAACTTCTTTATCTGGACACTATCTCCCCAAGGTAGACTTAAAGCCTAGCATACAAGATTGAGACAATAAATGGAATCTGATTTTGAGATATGTTGATTAAAGAAAAATACCATTACCCCATTAGGCTACACTTTCATTTTATTCATTTATTCACTCATTTACAAATTATTAATCAAATACTATTATCTTTCAAGTAGGTACTGTATACTAAGTGAACAAATAGATCTGCATTTTGAATTCATAGAACTTAATGTCAGTGCACAAAATGAAAAAATTAAAAGCACAGATAAATTCTTATAGAATAATCTTGCAATATAAAATTTATAGATGAATTCTCTAAGTTAAAACAATAGCAAGAACCTACTAACCTTAATATATCTGAGTCTCACCACATGTCCTGGTGCTTTGCAGTTTGTTAATAATATTTGTTGTGAAATTTGAAACTTATTAATACATTTTGGCAAACAATTTTTCCCTGTTTATATATTGGCCACAAATATACCATAAAATTTCTCATAAAACTCTATGTACATAAAATACAGGTAATGTGGAAATGTTTTCCAGTAGAAGTTCCACAGAGTATGTTTTCATTTAATAGAGACAGAGACAATAATCTGAAATTCATAACTCTAACTTTGTTCTCATTTGAGTTGTGGTAGAACTGATAAGTTTATGTGTTTATATGCTAATTTTATTTTGCTTGGTATAAATTTGATCAATGTATCAGGAAATAAATGTTAATCAAATACATCCTTGACAAAAGACTTTAGATTTCACATAATCAGTATATCAAAAAGTTTTGCACTCTCTTAATCCAGTCTCCAATAAGCAAGTAAAGTAATATTTTAAAATGAATTATCAAATTATATTATTTCTGTGCTTAAGTCCAATGTCTTCTCTTTGGAATTGGAATGCAAAACATACTCTTTTTTTCTCAAATGGTCCACAAAATTCAACCTGATTTGGCCTTTGTTTACTTCCCAAGTTACATCTCCAGCACTAGCCTCTTATTCAAAAAGTCCCAACCATTCAATCAAACTTTCCTATGACATCGACCTCATCCCCATATAAAGAAGTTGTACTTGCTTCCTCTTTCTAGAGTGTACTTCCCATAGAACTCTGAATGGTTGGCCAGTTCTCATCACTTGGGTCCAATTGAACTTTTCAGAGGGAAAATAAAGTACTTCCTCAGCCCACTCTATTTTGTCGCTTTTTGTCCATCGAAGCAGGGATCCCCAAACTTTTTGGCACCAGGGACCAGTTTCATGGAAGATAATATTGGTGAGGGGTGTGGTTTGGGGATGAAACTGTTTTACATCAAATCGTCAGGCATTAGATTCTCATAAGTGGCACACAACCTACATCCCTCGCATGCCCAGTTCACAATAGGGTTCCCACTCCTATGAGAATCTAATGCTGCTGCTGATCTGACAGCAGGTGGAGCTCAGGTGATAATGCTCTCTTGCCCACTGCTCACCTCCTACTGTGTGGCCTGGTTCCTAACAGGCTACGGGCCAGTAATGGACAACAGTGTTTGTGGACTCCTGTTTCAAAGCCCTTTCTACCATCTCAAATCATCACACGAGCTAGCTTCTCTATTTCTATTTTTATCACTAGGATGTAAATTCTATGAGAAGAGAAAGTGGTACTCCTTTTTTTAATCACTGTTTTTCCAATGCGTATAACAGCCAGTGTTACCTAGCAGATACAAATAGCAGTTGTTAGCATTTTGAAGCCTATGATAATAATCAGTTTACTGCTAACTGGATATAACTGTCTTTAAGAATTTGGGACGGAAAAATTTATTGATTTTGAAAAAAATCAAACTTAATGTGAAATTTTAATATTATCTAGTTGATATTAAGGCATTTTTAAAATATTGATAGATTTAGATTTCATGGTTTGCACATTTAAGCTGAATATGCATTCATTAAAAATGTGTTCACATTCAACAGGTTAAAACAGACTACCTACAAACTTAGAGACTTGGCTCCTGATACAACTGGCCCTGCCTCTGCCTCAATACTACGTATCAAAGGAAATTAATACTTCCCATGGTTATCTGATATCAAAATACATGATTTATTCAAGTTCCTGTCGCTTACCTTGGTTAAGTCACCTTATTTTCTTGTGCTTCAATGTCTTCATTATAAAAATGGAAATTACTGTATAAATTCTGTATTTTGTTTGAGTACCAAATGAAATAATATTTTATTAAGTGAAAGCACTTTATGAAATTGTCTGCTCCTTCGAATTTTAGCTATTATGCTATCAGTTTTGTCCATTTAGCATGTTTTATTTCTTAAATATGAATTTCCTAAGTTGTTTTATTACTAATAGGTGAGAGTATTTAATAG
Source organism: Macaca thibetana thibetana (assembly GCF_024542745.1). Taxonomy (NCBI): domain Eukaryota; kingdom Metazoa; phylum Chordata; class Mammalia; order Primates; family Cercopithecidae; genus Macaca; species Macaca thibetana. Next base: position 67,488,961 of record NC_065585.1, read on the forward strand.
TTAACATTTTTAGACAAATCTTTTCATGGTAGAAATCTAAGTAAATGAGACATGAACTTTGAAGATTAAAAAAAAAGTTGATACGTGCAATGTATTTGCATTTGAAGTGACAGAATTTCCTCTAAATTAGATTTTATATTTCATAATGGCATGCGATTATAGAGAAGAATGTAGTGCTCCACCAAATCCCCTCTGCAGGGATCAGCATCCATCCTCCAGCTGCTAGGAATATTTATAAATGGCTGACATCTCCCAGTTGAGACTCCTCACTGGGAATTGTGTAAGATTACTACCCCTTTCAGGAGCCAATGCCTGGCTGACATGGAGCTATAATGGCTGGGTCTCTTTTCCTCAATTTGAGACAACTCCAGAGCTCCTCTAGGATCAGTTGATTCTTTTGTAGCATCAAGATTACAGTTAGCTGGACTCACCCCTCCCCAGTCCCACGTTCCTGTATTTCCCAAGAACACTCCCTACAGACTTACACACAACTCTCTATTTCAGAATCCAATTTAAGACAACTGTTTTTTTTTTTGTTTGTTTGTTTGTTTTTTTTTTGAGACGGAGTCTCACTCTGTCGCCCAGGCTGGAGTGCAGTGGCGCGATCTCGGCTCACTGCAAGCTCCGCCTCCTGGGTTTACGCCATTCTCCTGCCTCAGCCTCCTGAGTAGCTGGGACTACAGGCGCCCGCCACCGCGCCCGGCTAATTTTTTGTATTTTTTTAGTAGAGACGGAGTTTCACCATGGTCTCGATCTCCTGACCTTGTGATCCGCCCGCCTCGGCCTCCCAAAGTGCTGGGATTACAGGCGTGAGCCACCGCGCCCGGCCAAGACAACTGTTTTTGCAAAGATACCATCATGGGTAATACACTTTAATCTGGTTTCAAAATACAATGTCATTAAGTCATTTGAAAAATAAAAACTGATAAAATGTTTATTCTACATACTAGTCACATGCAAATTTTGGTAGTATTTCCTCTGCATAATCAGTACATGTGAAGGCTATATATAGTTTTTCTGGTTAGAGTGATGTTGACTCATATGGTTAATACATCAGTTTTTCATATGCTTTATTTATTCAAAAGATGAGAAGACCTATCTGACCATGTTTCTTAATGAACATTCATGAGCTTTTCTTAGATATTTCTTGCCATTTGTGTTAATACTCTTTGGTCTACACTTGCAAATCTGTACAGAATCCACATGCCGAGGCTAATACTTATTTTCCTATGGAAAAAAGAGAGGGATTTGAAAGTCACTTTTACAATCTCCAACATGGGATATTATGCAGTTTATTTTTAAAAACAGATATCTAAACATTTGTCAGGGATGTGAGACAATAACCCTCAAACAACTTCCAAACAAAAAAGAAATATTCATTCTAGCAGTATTCAGGATGACCCCTGAAGAAACAGCACTTCTTGTACTTTATATCTGAATTATTATTACTTTTCCTTTAAATTAAAGGAGACTCTCCAGTCAAGTTTAAGCTCTTTTTATATGGACTTTTACTACACAACATGCTTTTCCCTTGAAAAATTCATCACATATGGAAATACATAATTTTATATTGTATCTTTCTCTTTAGTTTGATGTAAGCTCCATAAGGAAAAGAAAAATTTGCCTGTTTAGTTTTCTGCTACATCCCTCTATGATCTTCGAAGGTACTGCTACATAGCAAGAGGCAATAAATATTTGCAGATACTCTTTTAGGAAGCCTAGCTCTTACCAACATATATATTTCTGGTCTTTATTTGATTGGGATGCTATGATTTATCTAATAATGTCAACAGCCCAGTAGCATATGTATTTCCTACATGTATTTAGATAAACAGATGCAACTATGTTTATATGGTTATCAACTGTGAGACAAAATTGTTGTGAATAAGCTACTTTTAAGAATGTATCTAATTCATCTGAATTTGTAGAAAAATCCAATCTCCTGAAATATCATCAGAAAGAATTTTCCTTTTTCTCAAAGTCGAAGGCACTTGCATTTAGCAGTTTATGCATGAACTGAATTCTTTTATAATTATCAGGATCTATGGTATCTTCGGGTGGATGTTAGACCCATCTGTCCTAAAAGCTTCTCAGTGATTTACTAGTATACTGAAAAGTAATGCTATGAGGAATTTATATAATGAATATATTTTGTAAAAATTAAAGATTACCTTGTCAGTTGTTTCCTTAGATTTTTTTTTTCTGTAAAGTTATTGTGAGTTTTAGTTTTCTAATTTTCCATTTCATAGATTCTACTACATACAACACTATAGTACATAGAATACAGGACAAAGAATAAACATTCTTCATTATTTATCAGACTGTCACAAGTCTTACTATAGCTTTATTAATATTTTTAATTTGACCTCTACATGTAAAGAAAGAAATATGAAATTATAATTCACAAGAAAAATTTCATGACTGGTGTTACTATTTCTTAGAGTAAGTCCAATATATTTGGCTGAAGTATATCCTGGGTGAGATCATTTAAAAAGAGAAAAAAAAAAAAAAACCCTGATATATTAAAATGAAACAGAAACAGGAAACTACAATAGAATGAATAAGCACTTCTATTTCTGGAAAAAGTAGACATATTAGATATGCCTGATGGGACAACAATCAGAAATTTGTCGTATATTTGGTTTGAAGAATTGTCTCTGTCCATTTGAGTAAACAGTTCCCCATGCCTAATTATGCAGAACACTGTATTAGATGCTGAGAATATACAGAGAGAAAAAAGTAATGGTCTCTGTCCTTGGGGAGTTTAATAACAATATGGATAATTGGTTTTAGCCATTGAGACAGATTACCAAGATTAATGAAGAATATACCAGTTTTATTTTTTTTAATATTCAATTGAATCTTATACATGCATACCCCAGAGATAGTGTGGGTTTGGTCCAGACTACCACAAGAAAGCAAATGTTTTATAAAAGCAAGTCACATAAATGTTTTGATTTCCCAATGCCTATAAAAATTATGTTTACACTATACTTCAGTAAAAGTTATGTTTACATTATACTTCAGTCTATTAAGTGTAGACAATGTTATGTCTAAAAATACAAGGTATGTATCGCAAATTTAAAAATACTTGATTGCTAAAAATTGCTAACTTTCATCTCAGCCTTCAGTGAGTCTTAGTTTTTTTGCTGGTAGTGGGCTTTGCCTCCAGGTTAATGGTTGCAGACTGATCAGAAAGGTGATTGCTGAACTTTGGGGTGGCTGTGGCAATGACTTAAAATAAGACAACAATGAAGTTTCCCTCATCAATGAGCTCTTCCTTTCATGAAAAATTTCTCTGTAGCACATGATGCTGTCTGAGATCATTTTGTCCACAGTAGAACTTTTTCCAAAATTGAAGTCAATACTCTCAGATCTGCCTGATTTAGCAACTAAATTTATGGGATATCCTAAATCCTTTGTTGTCATTTCAGCAATATTCACAGTGTCTTCACCAGGAGCGGATTTCATCTCAGAAACCACTTTATTTGCTCAATCATGAGAAGCAAGTCCTCATTTGTTCAAATTGTATCATGAGATTGCAGCAATTCAGTCTTATCTTGAGGCTCCACTCCTAATTCTAATTCTCTTGCTATTTCCAACACATTTGCAGTGCTTTCTCTATTGAAGTTTTGAACCCATTAAAGTCATCCATGAGGGTTAGAATCAACTTCTTTCAAACTCCTGTTCATATTAATATTTTGACTTCATCCCATGAATCATAATATCCTTAATGACATTTAGAATGGTGAATCCTTTCCAGAAGGTTTTCAATTGATTTTGCCCAGTTCCATCAGAGAAATTCCTATCTCTGGCAGCTATAGTCTCATGAAATGTAGTTCTTAAATAAGAAGAATTGAAAGTTTAGATTACTCCTTAATCTATAGGCTGCAGAATAGATGTTGTATTATCAGGCATGAAAACAACAGTATTCTCCTTGCACATTTCTATCAGAGCACTTAGGTGACCAGATTTATTGTCAAGAAGCAGTAATATTTTGAAAAGAATGTTTGTTTGTTTTGAGATGGAGTCTCATTCTGTCACTCAGGCTGGAGTACAATGGCACGATCTTGGCTCACTGCGACTTTCACCTCCCAGGTTCAAGCAATTCTCCTGCCTCAGCCTCCTGAGTAGCTGGAACGACAGGCTCATGCCACCATGCCCAGGTAATTTTTGTACTTTTAGTAGAGATGGGGTTTCACCATGTTGGCCAGGCTGGTCTCAAACTCCTGAATTCAAGTGATCCGCCCGCCTTGGCCTCCCATGTTGGAATTACAGGCGTGAGCCACTATACTTGGCCAGAACCTTTTTATTTTTATAAGCAGTAGTTCTCAAACATGGGCTTAAAATATTCAGTAAACCATGCTGTAAATGCACATACTATCACTCAGGCTTTGTTGTTGCATTTCCAGAGCACAGACAGAGTAGAGTGAGCAAAATTCTTAAGAGCCTTAGGATTTTGAGATTGGTAAATTAGCATTGGCTTCCACTTACCGTAATAACCAGATCATTAGCACCTTACAAGAGAATCAGCTTTGAAGCTAGCTATTAATTTATCCTCTCTAGCTTTGAAAGTCCTAGATTGCATCTTCTTTCAATATAAGACTGTTTTATCTACATTAAAAATCTGCTCTGTAATGTAACCACCTTCACCAATGATCTTAACTGGATTTCTGGATAGCTTGCTGCCGCTTCTACATCAGCACTTACTGCTTCACCTTTTACTTTCATGTTATGGAGACAACTTTCTGCCTTAAACTCATGAACCAATCTCTGACAGTTTCACACTTTTCCTTCTGCAGTTTCCATGCCTCTCAGCCTTCATAGAACTGAAGAGAGTTAGGGCTTTGCTCTGGATTAGGCTTTAGCATAAGGGAATGTTGTAGCTGCTTGGATCTATGCAGACCACTCAAACTTTCTTTATATCAATAATGAAGCTGTTTCACTGTTTTATTATTCATGTATTCACTGGAATATCACTTTTAATTTCATTGAAGAGCTTTTCTTTTGCATTCACAACTCAGATACTTGACACAAGAGGCCTGGCTTTTGGGCGATCACAGCTTTTGACATATCTTCCTCACTAAGCATAATTATTTCTAAATTTTGATTTAAAGTGAGAGATATTTGACTCTGTCTTTCAGTTGAACACTTGGGGTCTATTGTAGCATTATTAGTAGGCCTAATTTTAATAATATTGTGTCTCAGAAAATAGAAAGCCTGGAAAGGATAAGAGAGGGACAGGAAAAGCACTGGTTGGTAGCAGTCACAACACCATCCATTAAACATTTGTTGACTAAGCCCTCCATCACACATGTGTGTGGTTCCTGGTGCCCCCAAACAATTACAATAACAACATCTAAGACTACTAATGAAAGATCACTATAGCTGATTTAATAATAACAAAAAATTGAAATACAGTGAAGATTACCCAAATGTGCCAGACACATGATTTGAGTGCAAGCTGTTGGAAAAATGGCACTGATAGATTTGCTCAATGCAGCATTGCCATATAACTTCAATTTATTAAAAAATGCAAATCTTTAAAGCATAATAAAAATAAAGTATAATATAAAGAGATATGTCATAATATTATAAAATTCAAACATCACAAAATTGGATAAATGCTGCTTTTGCAGTTAGAAATCCTGGATTTAAAATTCTAACCTGAGGTTTATCAGCTATGTGACATTAGCAGAGTTGAATCATCTCTCTGAAACTTCAGTTTCATTGTAAGACGCTGACATTAAGATTGTGTTATATGATGTATGAAAGTTTCCAATAGCATTCTGTTAAGACATATTAGATAGTTATGTTAATACACGTTCAATGTTGTATATTTAAAATGTTACCACTGATTCTAGAAATATAATAGATAAATGTTCAAAATAAATAAAATATAATAGATGAAAATAATATTCAGAATCAATCAGTTAAAAATGAGTCTAAATCGATTTTGCCCTTTGTAAGTCTTAGGTTTATGATTCTGTTCTGAGGTATGATGATTCATCTCTTGTACTAATCTTTTCATTAAGGTTTTCTATGCTAAACGGTTAAGAAAAAATAGGTTGCTAAGTTCCTTATTAAAGATTTGATTTCTAAAGAGAAGAGAAACTAGAGTCTTCAACTAAATGCACTAACCTCAAAAATAGAGCTGCTTCCAAGAGTTAAACCTCCCCAAGCCTTCTAACTCCAATTTATGATAGAATATACATATTATTGAATATGATGCGAATACCACCTTGGTGGTTTTCTAGGGAATAGGATAACATTGCAAGATAACTTAAACTCACTACGTTAACATGAAGATGGAATCTTATCTTGAATTTAGTTTTAACATAAGTAATATTTCTTTAAATGGCATATTGTTTATTATATATCTTCATTTAATAACTATTCACATTGACATTTTGGTAGTTAAACATAACACAGCCTGAATGGTTTTTTTTCTTCAAAGTCTTCATTCATGCATCTGAGTAAAATACAGTCCAAGACCAAGTGAAAGGGGCAAAGTTTGAACAATAGTGCTTAAATAATTCAACCATTTGTCACTAGATGACAAACATCACACTTCATATGGAGGCAGTAACTCATACCTATTTCAGGAAATTATTAGGAAAAGCCTAAACCATAGAACTGCATGCTTAAAAAACATGAAGCACCTATCCTGATATACATATGTGTATATATGTATAGACACACACACACGTTATGTATATACACACATACACACACACATATATATAATGAGACTAGTATGTATATCTGTAAACTTTAATTTCTAACTCTTCTCTTCCTGTACTATTTTATGATTGGCCTAAAATGCAGACTCAGACTCAGAAAAGAATAGAGCAGTGTAGAGTAGGGAAATTAGATTGTAAGTAGAACCATGTTCAGAATAGAAAGCAGATGCATCCTCTGAGAAAAACAAAAAGAATGTAACTGTCAGTAACAAATTAATCAATCTCTTTTTTTCTTACAGGGATTATGTTAAAACTATGCATAATGTAGTTTGAAAAATACTAAATTTGTAGAGACTGCAAATTTAAAGGGAATACTTCCAGACAATCCCCCCAAAACAAATTTTTCTTTTCTCTACAGACACTAATAATATTCCAGATATGATGCTGTTGAGCTTTGGAGGAAATCCTCTGTATTCTTGAGGGCTGGAGCCAGGCAATAACCCATGTGCTGTTGAAACTTACCACAAAAATCTCCCTTTGGTAGTTGCCGGGTACTACTTTATATCCATTTATCAAGGCACAAATAAGGGCAATATTCTCTAAATATATTAACCTGTTTCATCTTGTATCCATCATGTCCCAAAACAGAGGGTAATGGTGGAGTTGTTGTTATTAGAAAATTTGTAGCATCCTTTATGTGACAATAAAAAATGTCTAGGTTGATAATGTCTACCAATTATTGAGAACCATAACGTGTCAGGCAGAGTGCATGCCCTCTACAAAATTGTCTGCCCTCTCCTAACATCCCTAGAAGGAAGACATTATTATCTCCAAATTACAGATGAAAATACTGAGTCTTAGAAGTAAAATAATTTGTTCAAGGTGGCAATAGTTTATAAGGATTCAAACTCAGGTCTGTCTGCCTCAGCAGCCCATCGAGAGGTGTTGCTCAATTAGAAGAGTGCTTACTCCATGGTTTTTAAAGAAAACAAACTGGTTTTTCAATATTAAAATTTTAAATCTTTTTAATAAACTGAATTTTATGTGGAGATAACCATACATATTGTTTACAAGTATATACAATGAAATATACTTTTATTTTCACCACATTTACAAATTATAACTGTAGCATTATGATCTGCTTACTGGTATAATCTATAGCTGTTGAAATAATTTACATGGTCTGATATTAAGAATAGGTCCTGTATTACTATTGAAAAGAACACTTTGTTCATCTGTAGTCTACTTCCTATGTAAATAAAGTGTTCTGTTCATTTATCTGATGCAGTCAAATCCAACTAAGAACATTTGAGCCTACTTATCTAAAAGCTTCTTTTGTGCAGAGCAGCATTTCTCCTGAGCCCTGCCAAGCTCAGTTTTGAGTGTTACAGTGTAATTTACATGGTCTGATATTTAAAAAGGGGAAAATAAATTAACTATGTGATACCATTTGACTAAAGAGGTTTTTATTTCAGAAAAAAAATGAATATGTTTTGGATAAACAAATCTACATTAACAAGTGCTTTATCATACTACTCAGCAATTTTGATCCCTCAAGGCCACTTACTAATTATAGGAAGAAAAATAATACACTACATTTTACCTAAGCAAAATTTATTTCTTGTATGAGCAAAAATTTACTTTAACCTAAAGCACAGAAAAGCATACATGAAATATTCACCGGGGGGTAAGAATCGTTTTGCACGTTACATTTCTTGCTGCTTATCTGCTGAACCTCAATTCTCACGTTCATACTGAGTTATGTGAAATGGAAATATGGAATCGTTTTCTAAAGACACTTTTATAAAACTCAGATTTCATTCAATAGAACTCTTAATTACAAGAATACCCAGGTTAGTCAGGAAATCAATATTCCTGTTCCAGATCTACCACTATACTTGTAGTTCACAGACTTTCTCTATTTTCAATGTGATCTCCTGCAAGCCTAGAATATTGATATATATTCCTATTCTGTTTGGATAATCCAAACTAAAATTTCAATGGATATAGGAGGCAAAAAAGCAATAGAAATACAAGTTGGCATTTTTGTTTGATTTTTTTCCAGCCTTACTTCCTCCTTTTCTTCCTTTTGTGCCCATTTGTTACATACTACTGTAAGTTCCCTTTAACATTGGGCTTAGTACCGTGGCACATTTACTTTTCTAGAGTTATACAGTTGAGTTTAAAAGTAGCCATAGGCTTCCAGACTCATCAGGGAAAAAATTAAGTTGTTTCATGCAAAATACTGTTTTCCCAAAGTATCTCCTCTTTGCCACACCAGGCTAATGTGATTGTCTCACTAGCAAAAAGAATCTTGAAGGTCAGAGGGCAATAGAGACTTCATGAAGAGGAGAAATCCATTTGTTCCAACAGGGGAGATTTTATTTCAAAATTTTCTTTTTGTTTCTTGACACAATGCTTCCAGAGTGGGAAATTAGACCTGAAATCCTGACTAAATTCATCTTTATTTAAGTGCATGGTTTGAGACTAAAAGCAAGTTTACCTAAAAACACCTTTACAGAACAAACTAACCCAGCTGTGTAAGGTCATAAAGGAAGCACAACTCTACTTGAACTTCAAGGATATAAAGATCTACTTACTTGTTTTCTCCAAAATAATTAAGGCTGATATTTTGACACAATTATTCAGGGTTCTTAAATTTCTCTCTGTGGCTCTTTCTGACAGTTGAGTTCCTATTTTTTCCAAAACAGGTCATGTATTCACTGCTCCCTCAGAAGTACCCTTTCTGATCAGCATGGTGGAACAGGATGAGTCTCTCCTCTTAAAGTTTTTCCCATTTTAATATTCCAAGTTCTCCTTGGGTCCCTTCTCAAAGTAAAAATCTAGCATATATAATTCAATAATCAGCTACACTGCATTTCATTCCAAGTATTAATTTACTGATGCCAGATGCTCAAATGCAGAGATTTCCATAGCCAGCTTCACTCATAATTACTGTGCTTTCTTTCTACTTGTGCCTTGTTCTTTTTGTTTTGTTGTCATTTATTTCTACTGGAAAAAGTGAGTTTAAATTTCCAATCATCCTCAATCCTTCTTTGGATTTACCAAACAAATGAATTAACGTAAGTTTTATGTTTTGAAAACACATTTGTGAACATTACTTCACTCACTTCACACGCATTTGTGAACATCACTTCACTGAAGGTGAATATTCAGAATTTTCTTCAAAGCACCATAGAGTACTTATTTCTGTTAAATATCAAGTAAATATATAGAGAACTACTTCTACTATCAAGGAAAATTTGTTATTTTGCAGTTTTTAAAATTGCACTAGTTCCCCTATTAAAATTATATTATTTTGGTTGTATGAGGTATGCATGTTTACATTTAATAATAGTTATTGTTTATAAATATATCAAGCAAGTTGGATTATTTCATCATTATGGTTCAAAACATTTTTAATTATATCACAATCTGGCCCATTGGTCAGAAACTTGATCTGTTGTTAAGGCTTTCTTCTAGAATATTTTTAATAGACATGCTATAATTTTCTATTTATGTTTAAGGCTTATTTTGTATAATTTCATTATTTATTTATCGCCACATTTACAAATTATAACTGTAGCATTATGATCTGCTTACTGATATAATCTATAGCTGTTGAAATTAGTGCTCTCACTCCAAAATCTATTTAAATAGACACTCTGAATCTTCTCCCTCAATCAACTAAGGTTTTTTTCCATGCATATTTTAGCTTTAAATTTATATAGTTTATTTAATAGCTGAGTATATAGATTTCAGGGCCTAGCTACGCAGGAGGTTAAATCTTAGATACCGATATAACAGAAAATTCTCTAATCTCTACAGTCCTTAGCTTCCTTATCTAATAACCAATCACAATAATATTGATTTTGATCAGTTGATGTGAGTACTCAATGAAACAATGTAGGTAACCAATCAGTATAAAGCCTGGCACACATTGAGTCCTCACTAAATGAGAAGCCATATATTTCATTATTATGCTATTTTGAATTCTCATTAGAGTCTCTCTTTTTCTAATAATTTCACATTAGTTCAGGCTTCAGTGAGATATAGCCTCTCTTACAATATTTGATTATTTGATTACTCAAGTGTCATCACCATATTTCTTGTCTCCACACTTGGATTTGCCATTGAGTATCACAAGACTTTCAAGTTTACGTGGCAGTAAGCTGTGGAGAGTTCATTTATTCATTCTTGTAGTTTCCAACATCTATTTTGTAGAAACGAGACATCTGTGATGCTCTGGATAAAGGTGTTCAGTTATGTATGAGTTTGACCTTCACTTACATTTGAAGCATATGAATATTTACAGTGTTTGGAGGTCTCCCGCCCAGGTGGGGAGGTAATCAGATAATGTTCAATTAAGTGAATGATTGGATGAAATCGGGAACATATCCAAGGTCATAAAAAAGGACACATCAGGCTCTAGAGTGAGGAGGATAAAGCAAACTCAACACAAGCAAACAGAAACAAATTTCTCCATCAGCAGTCAGTATATTAGCAACTAAAAAAATGACTTCAATTAGGTAGATGGGTAACGCAATATGTCATAGTAACAATCTTTACTTTGGACTGTGATAATTCAGTCTAAAGTCTTTCTCAGGTCTGTATTTGTACTTGCTTTAGTCTTTTAAATATGTTTTTCTTTAAAAAATTAAATTAATTCATCTCTGAGTGTATACTTCCAAATTCTTTTGAGGTGTTGTCCAGTTAATTATGCTACATAAGCCTGGGCTTCCCTTTTACCTTAACTGAAATCAAGAATAGCTCAGATGTCTGGAAGTCACCACCAGTTTGAATCCACCTCTGCTAAGTGTTATTGGAATAAAGTGAAAATGGCCAGATGGCATGGCAGTGGAAGAGACACTAACTCAACTTCATGCCTGCAGGAAAGTAGAGAGATTCAACGGCAACCTCGATAAAGGATAGACTAATTTTAACATATACATTAGATTAATTTTACTTTTCCAGGAGCAGAACAAACATGGGAGGGAGTGGATCTTTGCTGCCTATATTAGATAGCTCAATGACTTTCCCACTTCATTCATTCCTGTAAGTGAAGCGGTGAATGTGATCAAGAGTCAAGAGGAGGGCCAAAAGAAAAGACCCAAGACAAAACTCAAAGTTAAAAGAAGAGAAAGAATGTAAGGTATCTGAAAGGAAAAGTGCAACTGTAATTTGGACATGTATTTTAGTAATATTGTCATTCATTGTTATAAAGTTCCCAGAGTTCTTATCACAGGCATTAAAATGTCCCCTTCTCCAGTCTTCAGAAAGCAGGCAAATCATAAAAAGAGAACGGATTCCAGAACAAAAAATGTTCTCAGACCTGGAGAAAGCTGTGGCATCCAAGTGCTTTCACATTTTTGATAGCCAAGTCTCTTAATATGATGAAAAAATGATAAAATCTATGAAAGATGTAGCCTATACTAATGTATATGTGTAGATATATTATTTAAGTATAACACGTATAATTTATGTAACACAATATATGATTTGTATATTTAACTATAACATATTTTTCATATATATATATATTTATTTATCTGACTGCCCACTAGAATGTAACCTCCTTGAGGGCAGGAACTTTGTTGTTTTATGTGATGTTCATACATAGGGGTTAGATCAGCCTTAGGCACAGAGTAGGACCTAAATAAATAGTTGTTAAATGAATTTAACATTTTCAAATTCATTTTAAGCTGGTTATCTTTGTCCAATAAATGCTCAACATATTGAGAATGTAATTTTCCTTAAGCATAACTTAGTAATGCTGCCTTCTCATCTTTCCCTCAACAGTTTTACCAGTTTTTGACAATCCTGCTCAAAGTACTCCAAATCCCTATCTTACTAGTTTTATTAGAAGATTTTATTTCAGATGACATTCTGATTTTCCTGACATGCCCTCAAGTTTTTCCCACATCCCTATCACCCACCCTTGCCTGTTCTCAAATGTAAAGGATATCCCTCTAAGTATCTGTCTTTACATATCATACATATCTGCTACATCTTTTAATTTCTTGCTCTATCAATTACCTAGTTTACTTCTTGCCCATGCCCACTAGCTCTTTATCTTCTGTATACCCTCAAGTTCAAGTCTACATTACATAAGGACCTAGTCTTCTCTCACCCCTTTTAGTATTGTATGTATTATGGGGTACAAAGTGTTGCTATAATATATGTATACAATGTGGGATGATTAAATCAACCTAATTAACATGTCTATTGCCTCAAATATTTATCATTTTTGTGGTAAGAACATTTGAAATTTACTCTCTTAGCAATTTAGAAAGTATAATCATTATAACTAACTATAGTCACCATGCCATGCAATAAATCTCAAAAGATTTTTGAGATCTCACGCCTTTTCATTTACTACTATACTCTATCTCTCTTCCTTTTTTCTCCCACCAAATACTGAAAACAGAATTGTAAGCACACTTATTTCAGAATTTTTTGCCATCTAGCATGTCTGGCTACCTCAATAAAGCTTCCATTTACCCAATCCATTTCTCCCACTCATAGAAGCATTGTCTGAAACTATTCTCAAAAGATGCTAGGGGTCAGGCCAGCATTTCAGTATGTTTTACAGTGATTAGAAACAGATTGGACCAGACACAGAGCTAAATTCATTCTCTTCATACTCTACTAATCTAACTTCTAAGAAAAGATGTCAGTGCCTACAATGGTTCAGGCAGATAATAATGAACTCAAAACCATGCAGTGGGGGAAATGGGCTTTATTATTATACCAGTAGGCATAGAAAGGTGGGATACACACTATATAATAGAGCATTCATTTGGTGCCATGCAAGCACGGAGTATGTGAGATAATAGTTCATTCTGGAATGGGTGAGGAGTCAGGCACAGGGGGGAGCCAAACCAACAGTCAATTTCTAAGGATGATTGGGAAAAAGCCAGGTGAAATGTTTGGGAAAAAGAGAAAGTAAGATTGTTTCTTCTCTAGAATTACTATGCTCATATATGCTTCCATGCTCATGACTCTTCATAATCTCTCCATTACATCTAAGCAAAATATAAATTCCTAAATCTCCTATAGAAGACTCCCTCTATTGTGGTTTCAACTTGCCTGTCTAGTCATTTAAATATTCTCTAGGAAATGATCTACCATTTTCTAGAGCAAAAAAGAGATACTTTCTCATCATTGTGATTTTGCTCTTTAGCCTTTTGTCCATGTAAAATACTCTGTCAAATATTTACCCATTTTGAAAATATAATTCCCAATTATTTCTTCTTTAATAATCATTCTGAAAGGAAGATGTCACTCATTGTTTTATACATGATTTTCTTTTATGCTTAAATAACATATTGCATATTATTCAGTTTTGTAATATTATCCATATTACATATTATCCACTTTTTCCATGAAATTTTCCCTACTAGTTTATGAGCACTTCATGGTAAAGAACCATATCTGAGTTATCTTTTGTGTTTCTCACAACCTAAGAAATCAATATCTTTAAAATATTACCTTTTCAATAAACTGTGAACCAATATATAGCCTGATTAATAAATTTTCCTAAGAAATATAGATCTGGTCATTTTTTTTTAGTGAAGAAAGTAATTCAAAATTTTAGCCTTGTACTTCCATGATTTTATATAATTCTTAGTTATCTAATTAATTTATCACATAGCATGACCCCCAAAACAAGCTGAAAAGCTAGATTCACTACAAAAGCCAAGGGCTTGCAATGAATCTCATATAATGATCTCATAGGATTTTTGCAAATGAATGCAAAATGTGCCATCATGGAAAATATCATGAATCACTCTAGAAAGCAAAGTCCCAAATTACTCAAGGTAAAAACTTCTTTCTCTTGAAAGAGCTCCAAGTATTTGAAAAAGAGATGAAAAGGAAAAAAGTTCACTAAATTTATATTCCACTAGATATATTCAGAAATAGGCCTTTTTTTTTTTATTTTTGAGACAGTCTCACTCTGTCACCCACGTTGCAGTGCAGTGGCGTGATCTCAACTCAGTGCAACTTCCGCCTCCCAAGTTCAAGCAATTCCCCTGTCTCATCTCCCTGAGTAGCTGGGATTACAGGTGCAAGCCACCACACCCAGCTAATTTTTGTATTTTTTTTAGTAGAGACAGGGTTTCACCATACTGGCCAGCCTGGTCTCGATCTCCTGATCTCAGGTGATCCACCCACCTCAGCCTCCCAAAGTGCTGAGATTACAGGCATGAGCCACTGTAACCAGCCGAGAAATAGATTTTTATGGTCATAGTTGAGAAAAAATATTTAAAAGTTTGGAGAAGGGCGCATTGTATTTTTTAATCCTAGGCATCATTTCTTAGATAATGTTTAATCTATAAAATATATTAGCAACCCAGATTTATACTCTTTTCTTGATGACCTTTCATAAGCTCTTTTCATAAAGCCTACGAACTTCTAATAGTAGTAATGAGTTTATATACTTTACTTTTAGATTATTACAGTGGCATCAAAAGGCCTCTGTTTGATATTGTATTTCCCATAAATGCTGATTCAACACTTCATTGCTCACCACTGGCCAGGAAGTGGGTTTCTATTAAATGCTACTCATCTAAAAAACAATAGGAGAGTTTATAGAATTTTAATGTTAGAAATGTCACAATAGGCAGATGTTTCCATTCATGAAGTATGTCTTGAACACACAAAAATTACCTTTTATCATCTGACTACCCCATTTTGAAATTATTCTCTGCTGTTAATTAAAAGTAGCTACAATTTGATGAAACTCAAACATGTGTCACATACAAAAACTATGCGTGATGTTCATGGAAAGAAGCCAAATATATACTTAGATCTGAAACTCTCATTTGTGGGATATGTTTCTTCACCCTGAGAATTCACCTGATTCTGGTCTCTGTTTTGTTTTTTATTTAACTCTTTTGGCAAAAAGTCTCCCAAGCCTGCAAACTCACTGTAGACAAATATACAAAGACTTAGCTTAGAGAAGGAAAGTTTCAACTAACAAGGAGAAAATGTCTCTTTTGCTTAATTTAAATTATCATTATTAATATATGTGCTAAAATACTTATTTTTCAAGGTGCTAATTAAATTGCCACAAATGCTAAGCCTTTAACTAGGTTATAAAAAAAATTGTATGATGAAGTAGTTGTGATTTAAGAAAGAATGATTCCATTTAGGTATTTTCTGTTCAACTTTCTAACAAAAAGTGTTTTTCTTTCTTATTACACAGCCCACAGTAATAAGTGAAATATAATCCTAATTAATTTTTCCTCCAGCTGTATATAAATCAATAGCTGCACCATCCCAAAGGAAACACACACTGCACGGTCCTCCAGGTTTCTAATGAATGCAAATGGAATGACCTTTTTCTGACAACTATGAATATTGTTTCACAATTTTACCATTAAAATCGCTGCTATCAGCATTTCATACAGTAAACATGGAGACTACAATAGTTGTAAATAACTATTCATTACGGTAAGAAGGGAATGGAAAAAAACTAAGCCTAAGTTATACAACTTCTTTTTTTTTTTTTTTTTTTTTTTTTTTGAGGCAGAGTCTCACTGTCGCCCAGGCTGGAGTGCAGTGACGTGATCTTGGCTCACTGCAACCTCTGACTCTCAGGTTCAAGCGATTCTCCTGCCTCAGCCTCCCGAGTAGCTGGGACTACAGGTGTGCGCCACCACACCTGGCTAATTTTTTGTATTTTTAGTAGAGATGGGGTTTCACCATGTTAGCCAGGATGGTCTCAATCTCCTGACCTTATGATCCACCTGCCTCGGCCTCCCAAAGGGCTGGGATTACAGGCATGAGCCACCGTGCCTGGCCAGATTATACAACTTTTAAGCCCCAATTCTGATTTTTGTATTTTCTTTTGCTATAGAAATTCTGTCTTAAATGTAACCAATCTCCATTTTGTTTCTTTCTTCCCTGGTCTAGAAGGAAACAGATTAAAATAATTCAATGTTTTAAATTAGGTCATTTAATTAAGAAGTTACACTTAGAGAGGTTTTTGTAAATAAAGTAAAATCTCCCAATCCGTAATATTGTAAAGATTGAAATTACCAGGAGACTATGGTTATATTCCATTGGAAAGGTATGTGTGGGAAATCCTCTTGTCAAGACACAATACTGTTTGTTTAATTAGTATGTACATAAATTTAGAAGCTATGAAAACAGATAATGACATGAAGATGACACCTATGGCACCCTGAAAAAAGGAAAGGAGTAATTAAATCACAATATTGTCCATTGTGTCCAAAGAATCAATTTGTTCTAAAATATAACATAATAAAACTACAAGTATTTATGCTAAATTATGTTGTTTCCCACAAAACTTCATTATAGTCATGAAGATGTCTCATCAAGTAGAAGTTAAATTCAAACTTTGTAAGAAAAGAAATTAAAAATGTTAAAACTAATTCTGCTGGTCATAAATCCACATACTGAAAACTCCCACTGGAATTCACTAAAGCCAAGAATATAAAGTGAGCCAGTAGAATTCAAATACTTTCATTAAATTAGAACTCCCCAAATTCCAACAAGTTTTAAAAAGGAGTCACAACAGAAGTGTATTCTCTTCCTATAACATTCCAAAAAGTGATCTTTCCATCACCTGTTTTATAATTAAGTTTTATACTTCTGCAGTGAATACCATCACATAATTATTTGACATCCTAAACAACTATTAGTGATATAATTTTGTGTAAAATATATTGATGGAGAGATATTAATTTATTTTGGTAATATTTGCATTACTATTTTAATATAAAGTAAACTTTCACATGCTAGGCCTGTCTTAAACCCATTTAAACAATTTATTGAAATAATTAAGAAAGCATTTCTACTACTGTTATTTGGCAGTATCATGCATAGATGGCACTTTTTAGCTGCATTAAACAATCTCCACCTGATGACATTTCCTGACGATGTCTATACTCTCACACCTGTAATGCTTGCAGGTTCAAAATGAATCCCTGCTACATCTCACTCAATATTGATCTTGAAGGCATTTCTCCCAATCTTTTCCCAGTGTGGTCACTGAACAGTATCCGAGTTCAATAGGAAGATCAGCTGCTCATCCACTTTTTGCTAAAGCAATTTGTATTATGGATTTATTTTAGCAGTCTACAGTGGCAGTTGCTGTTTTTACTATTTAAATGCTTTGATTATCTGACCTTGCTTACTTTATCTTTCTAAGTGCTATGTATGGGCTTTAAAATTGATCAATAAGTGGGGATTCCTCTACAGTATTACGCTGAAATCAATCTCAATTCAGACTTTTGTATTTTATGCTTATTATTTGATCTGTCTTAATTGTGTTTCTTATTCTGATAAATAAGGTCAAAACATACTTCATTATGCAAGTAAGAATCTTCTATTAAAAAGCCACGTAAGTTATGAAAATACCTATATTATTTATATATTATTTTATTCATTCTTTTAATGTGAAGAAGGAAATAATCAATTTCGAAATATTTTATTCAGTCTTTTTGGCTTTATGTAAAAAAATATGTATTCCATTAGGGTAAAAAACATATTTACATATATGCAAGTAACTAATTTTGCAACACATCAGTGTGCTCCATTAATTATAGTAGCTGTGGAACTTCAACAACTGCTGTCTTTACATATAGATTGTACATAAAGGTGCTGATAATACTTATTATACAATAAATTAAAGCTCTACGGATGAAAAATCACAGCACATTCTCTATAGTTGTATCTTTGAAAATATATACACAACCAACTACAAAAGTATTAAATATTATAAAAGTTATTCAATGAAGTGAGAAAATATATCAGTTTCACATTTTTACTAATAAGAAAGAATATTTTACTCAATTTATCATTTTCAATTAAATGAACAATAAATTACTAACTTAAAATGCTTTGAATACTTTTTAAATTATGAATTTTAGAATCGAAATTCTACTTTAATTATCAATCTTAAATAAAAATAAACTGAAATTACCTAAATCAGGTATAAACTTTATAGAATATAAATTGCCTTACTTAACTGTTAAAACTTGTTGTTAAATTTGGTATCATTTAATTGTATTTTATCTCTTCTAGACTTGTGTAGTAATATGAAGCTGCTAGACTTTTCAAAGCCAGAAATATAAGATATTCAGAGATATGAGTTTTTAAAAAGGAATTGATGTAACATTTTTAAAAATTCCATTTTCAAACCTAATTTAATGTCTATTTGTCATCAGCTCTTATATGAAATCTTTTCCATATACATAGGTATAAAAATCTGCCATTTGTTCTAGTGACCAAAAATGCAAAGTAGTAAAGAACTTGAGATAAATAAACATGATTATACACAAAATATTTGCAATATGTTTATCTGTGCAAATGCAACATACTTTGCTTAGATAAATAAAGAAAACTTTCACTGAATTATAGAAATACCACATATATTCAATATGTATATATTCACATTTCATACTTTGAAATGTTGGCCAAAATGATTTAGTATTTAATAGTTTTCATTTCATACTAAATTATAGACTATTATAATCATAATTTTTCTCTTGCTGCTCATATTAAATAAAATATAACATATAAATGATTAAAAACAAAGCCAGCACAAAATAATTCATTTTGATGGTTACATGCAAGAATTTGAAATAGAAAAATTAAGATCCTTAAGCAAGAAAAGAATGAGAAAAATATGAAGAAATTTAATTACCAAATAGCAGCCATAATGATATTTCCAAAACTGTTATAACCAGATAGTTTCTTTTTACTATTTTTGGTAGAGTATCACTTTAGAGAAATCATTTCCCAGAAAGTTACACACCTCTGCAGAATACAACCCTGGCAAGACATGTCCATACTTTTTTCCTCAAGTGGGTAAATGTTAAAGGAGAAGAATCCAAGTTTCATGATGCAGCAACACAAAGCTGGGAAGTGAAAATTATGTTGCAGCGGAGTCTTGAAAATATGACTGTAAAAGTTAATCAATAAAATGTCTATTCCTGTCTATTCACTGGAGGCCCCAGCTGCATAGCTTCACTCAATCGATACTACAAATTATTACGATTTCCAGGTTCCCACTGGACATTCAGAACAAATCTTTCAAGTGTAACAGGCTTATACTGAGTGTATGGTGTGTGTTCTCTACATTTAGTTCAAAAAGCGGAGGGAAAAATAAAACCTAAATCCAATGTGTTCTTCAAAATTCAACTTTATGGAACCAAAAACTTGAGGGTCACATTTTAATAACTCAAATGTCTTCCTTTTGATTACCAATTTTTTTTACATGTTTCTTTTTGAACTTTATATTTAGTTAAGAAATTACAGCCTAGTAATAGATATTGGTGGTATAGAAACACGGGTGTTTCTGAATGACTACTTCAAAGTCAATGAATGAAGGAAATTATTTTGAGGTAATTATTTTCCCCAAAAAAATTCCTAAGACTCATTACCATTATTAGGAAAATACATGTAGAAACCTGCATATATTTTAAGTTATAGTAGATCCCTTAAAATACAAATTATGCTTCTTATTTTTATGACTAATTCCAACACATTTAAAAAATCATATTTCAGTTTCTGTATTCTTTTTTGCTTAAATAAAAAAAATTCATAAATGTGTTTCTCATATTTGAAAAAACAATTGCCCCAGAGTGTTATTTTCTAGTGAGATCCTCTTATCTCTGCAGCAAAATTCTATTATCATTGCAAACCCTTAAACTACTGAAGTCTTTGACCATACCTTTATGCTTTATACATATCACCCCGCAACGCTTTGTCAAACTCCAGTCTTTGCCAAACAAGGCAGTATTGGTTAAGGGAAATAACTATAATGCTTTAATGTCTTATGATATGTGGCTTGTCTTTTTACCGACTGGTGAACACCATAGTATCTGGCACTGCCCAGTACCTAGTCAATTGGTTAATTTGACCAATTCATGCCACCTGCCTATTCAGAGGAGAAAAATAAACAAAAGGAAATCTATTTTTAGGCCAGAAAGAATTTGACTTTGTTTCACACTTACACAGTAGCGTATTTTTTCATGTTTAGATACAAACATCTTGCATGTAAGCATATCCTACAACAATATGATGTTAAGGCTATTTTTTAAAGGAAAAGTGATCTTGCTTCTCTAAAGAAATCATCATTTTGATTATGATCATTATTCAGTCTATTTAACAGTCAGTAACATTTTCTGATAACAGGGCATATTAATATTTTTAATTTATGACTTTTGACATATTTGTTAAACTGCTGCAAATAGACTTAAAAATACTGTTGCAATTCTACCCTTCTTAAATTGTAGCTGATATTTGTATACCTCACCAATGCTTTCACATTGAAAAAGAATATCCTACTTAATTTCATACTCAAGCAATATTGGAAAATAAAATAGATAAATATAGATAAAGCACATAAAGCTGAAGTTTGATCACTCTGTGCATTTTAACTGGATGAATCACAACATGATTTTCTTATAAAATCAAATCCTAGAAGCAGGTCATTACATGCCGGTTTCCAGATCAAAAATAAACATTTTTGTGAGTGTACTAAAAATGTGCCTTTAAGTTGACATCTAAGTTTTTTAAAAAGTGTCATTATTTTATAACATTAACTTAACATCACACACTATAATTAGCTTTAGATATTTATAATCATTTTTATACATTTCTTGTTCTCTGTATTGTAAGCATCTAATTCCCCAATATAATTTAGCTATTTTTAAAAATCATAATATTTATAACAGTAGTACATTACCTTAGTAATTCAGTAAGAAACTTCACCTGATATGCTTTTAATTCTTAATATCAATTTCTACTTTTAATATTTGCTAAAGGTAGCTTTTTTGTTGTCTGAATTAAGGCATCTGGCTGAAGGTACATGAAGAGCAAACAGTTTATCTGAGTGTTTATCTTTATTTAGAAGCATGTAAAGTGTCAGTCTAGTCTGTAGAACTATTTTTAATGCCTGTAATATTAAAACTTTGGATTGAAAAACAGAAATAAATTAGTCAAATATAAAAATATATTTCAACATAATTTTATAAATTATAAATCACAAGGCTACTTAAACATTCATCATATGTAATATATTGAAATGATATTGATAGACAATATCAACATATTCTGTAAGTCATGTAAGTTTAAAATTTCATTTCCAAAGATGAGTTAATAGCAAATGCACATTTTAGTTCTGACCTCAGGACTGTGTTCAAAGGTATGAGTGACAGGAGAAAAAAAAGTTTAGATGTGTATGCTTTTTCTGACTGTGATTACTAAATTTAACCAAAGTTCAATGAGCAAAGTGTAATTCTTGACAAATAGAGTAAAAGGGAAAGACAGAGTGGGGCCGACATAGGTATTCATGTTGACTATATTATTTTCATTATTTTTTTAATAGTAGACTAAGAAAACCAAGAGAAGGACAGAAAGTATAGAAGATTTAATGACAACACTCAAAATGGAAATTCTCTAACATTTATTTGAAAAATAATAAAATTTAAAAGCATTGTATTAGGTATGATCATTACATAAATACCTAGATGATCAAAGCAGAAATTCAATACTAGAAGATGTTTCACTAAGAAGTTTCCATGGATATTTCAAAATTAGCATAGATTTTTATTGCTTTCTTCACAGTTTCTTACATGCCTTGATGGTCTGACCAAAAATTCTACTCTAAATGTCTCTCAATTTAATAGTGTCTTGCTTAGAGCAGATACTTTTACAAAAAAGAAAGCCAACCAGAGCCATATGTAACCTTTGGACTCCAAAAGGAGAAAGATGAGAATGCCATTGGCAGATAGGTGTTACAGAAACACAGTGTATTCTTTCTCTTGTACATCTACCTTGAACATTTCTTGACAGTTTAAAACAAAGTTGACCACGACATCATTATTTAGAATCTGGAATAGAACTGTTACAATTTTTAACATGTGCCATTTTAGATAAGTCTGTATCGTATTTTGGAGCCAATAATTTATTATGCAAGCTAGCACATACACTCATAACCTTTTGCAAGACAGAGAGAGTTAAACATTTAGCAACTAAAGTCAAAAGGACTGACTTGATCTCAGTATGTAAAGTAAAACTTTCTGAAATACTAAAAAACAACTCACTTGTAATCATTTTTTTCTTCTTCAGAAGCAATAATCCCTTCTGTCACTGTCTTCAGCTCTGCCTGGGGTTTTCTACTCTTCTGTTCTTGGCGAACTGTTTCTGCTATTTGCTCAGTTAGCTGCTCTTGAGTAGCTTTCAAGCTGGATTACATTAGAAGAAGTTTTTCATCTTGACTGGCAAGTTCTGGGGCTGAAAGATAAAACAAGAACATTGCATTTTTAAAAAACCAAGCTAATGTGTCTTGTTTTCCTTTTGTTTTTAGTTTAAATGTAATGCAATGTAACTTTGAGAAAGATTTAAACAGATCCTTGTTGTCAAAATACAAGCTCAAGAGTCCAATTCTCAGATTCCTTTATTTAAATCACAAGTAAACAAAAGTATGTATGAGTGATATGGGATGCATGTCAGTGATCTCAAGTTTATAAAACATTTGAATTAAAAAATTACATGTCTTAATCAGAAAATTTGCTGAGTTTTTGAGACTTCTATTGCTGCATAAATGTACTATAAAATAACAACATTGATGGGCAGATTCTTCTTCTTTTCTTAGCATAAGATTCAGGTAACTTATACACTCACATAGACAAAGACTGATACAATTATAAATTTTTCCAAAATAACTGTTCTCCACTGATTTATTTTCCCATACAACATTTATGAAATTTAAGTACTTTTTCAAGGTCATCCAATAGATGGCACTCTTTCATTAGACCAAAGCAGACGTGGGATGTTCAAGCTCTCAAAAAAATAAGTGATTTAAGACAAAGACATTTTTCCTTTGTTCTCTGTTGACCATATTCCTAGAGAGATATATCTGTACATTTTGTTCAAATATTTCTCCTTTATAAAAGTGTTTATCACTTTTCTATGGCCTCTAATATATACCGTCGAATGGGAATGCTATCAGGCATTTTATTTTTTTAATCATATGCCTTAATATATATTTATTCACATTGTCTTATACAGTCAATTGTTGGAGGGGTTTTGAAGTTAAATTGTATATCTAGTCGATTGCATTAAATAAAATGATATTTTGTGAAAATCATTAATTTCAATTTAACAATACAAAATGAAGAAAAAAATAAATACTTGTATGATTCTCAAATCAACAGAAACAGCAAAAGGGAAGGGCATATTTTCATAAAAAGCTTATCTTCCCTTTTAATGATTCTCATTTTATATCCAAGAAATTGTGTTAATGTTAGCTTCAATAAAGTTGTTAACCAAGATATTATAGTCTTACATCAAAGGTTACTTTTATAGGCAGTCTCATAAAGAAGTAACTTTGTATAAATATTCTGCATCTGTCACTCATCTTTAAAGTTTATTGATGTCTCCCTTAAAAAATTAGATATAGATTTATCTGATTATCAGCTTCTCATGTATAGATGTTAAGCACAGAGCTTATTTTTCAATAAATATATGCTGCATGTATATTTGCATTGTTTTCTTGCAAGTATTCAAAGTGACCAGTTTTGCCCCAGAAGAAATTAAAGCATCTACCATTTTTATAGTTTAAATCTTCTATATATTAACAGTTTAAATTTTTGCCTCAGGAAACCACAGAACTAACACAAACAGCTAAATATTTAACAGGGAAGAATGCATCATCCAGGGCTCATCTGTATTAAATTCTAAATACATCGGAATCTCACTTGAATAAATGAATTAGACATCTTACAATTTCAACACATGCTGAAATGTAGAAAGAAATCCAATACTGATCTTACAGATTTGCTTTCAAAGTTAAAAAATATATATATATTTTGGCCAGATGCAGTGACTCACGCCTGTAATCCCAGCACTTTGGGAGGCAGAGGTGGGTGGATCACAAGGTCAGGAGTTCAAGACCAGCCTGGCCGACATGGTGAAACCCTGTCTCTACTAAAAACACAAAAATTAGCCGAGCATGGTGGCGTGCACCTGTAATCCCAGCTACTCAGGAGGCTGAGGCAGGAGAATTGCTTGAACCTGGGAGACGGAGGGTTGCAGTGAGCCGAGATCACACCACTGCACTCCAGCATGGTGACAGAGTGAGACTCTGTCTCAAAAAAGAAAAAAAAAAATTCAAGCTTAAGAAATGTGTAAAGGCACTAATGCCTTCGCTTCTCTTAACCAATAAGAAAATGTAAACAAATAAAGTAAATTAATATTTTATGGTCATATTGTTTTAGCATTGTTAATAGGGCTACATAAACAAGTGCAATTTAAACACTTTTTCACCTTTCACAATCTGTATTTCTTCTAAAAGAAGAAAACTACACTAAAACTTTTTGAATGAGTTTTGAAGAGAAGTTTTAGACACTGAAACTGAGAGGTTAATGATCTTTAAAGAACCTTGAGCAATAATGTACCATACAAACCATTATGGACAGCAGAATGTTCCAGGAAGTTTAGTTTTTGAAGACTCTACTTATACCAATAGACTGACTTCAAGATTACTTGAGACAACTTGTGGCACATACACAAAAAGATCTTTTATCAGCTACATATGATGTGAATTTTCTATGAAGTTTGCCATTTCGAAATGACTAAGAGATTTATGCATCACAGTTCTCCTCAGAGTCTACTCTAATTCATTGCGTGTTGCTTAAAAAGGGGTAAATTATTTTAAGTTTACCTATGCCTTGGACTTGAGCCTGAGTTGATCCCAAGCCAGAGGCGCTCACAGCTGCATGCTTTATTTACAATCCCTTTGTCAGACTTACAACTGCCCCAGGCTATAACATAGTGTACCTAATGTTCAAACTGGCAGGTAATCTTATGTCAAACATACTTCTTTGATTTAAAGTGATCAATAGATTCTTGTAAAGAGGTAATTTCTCTGATGTTTCCACCTTGCCTTTCTTACAGGTGATTCACACAAAAGCCTACTTATATGATGTACGAACAATAAACAGAAAGCTATAATCATGTTTTTTCAGATGTTTCCGGTGCACAACGATTTTGGATCGATACCCTGTGTAATACAATTATCTGCAATGATCTGGTTGTATTGAAAAAGAATTTGCAGGAGACCTCTAGGGGGTTTTATCCAGAAACACGTATCTGGCAACGTTGTGAATAGAGGAAGAAAAAATTAACGGGTTGACAAAGGCCGTCTATTATGCATCCAGTGATTTCATTAATATTTTATTTCACAAAAGTATTACACTACAAAGTTTAGTCAAACAATAGCTCAAAGATAATAATAATGTCCATGGCTTTATGCCATTTATTTGTTGTTTAAAAAACCTTGAGAAACATATGGATATAAACAATAGAAATTCAATGTTGGATGAATATTATGTACCACAAATTATAGGCAATATTGATTATTTATTTATGTTATGAAAACAATTCTCCTTTTATTTTATCTAAGCTGTGTAAACACTGTTGTCTCCGAAATACTTTAATATCTTCAACTACTTTTATTTACTTTTTTACTAGAATGGTAAAATTCTAGATTGGATATGAGTTTGAACTGTTCAACCCGCTATACAATAAGCCTTTTCTTTCGAGCATTTTTTAAAATAAAATGAAGATTTGCAACATCAAGGAAAGAGCTAACATATGCAGTTCTGTACCCAAAAAACATTAAAAACATTTTCTGCTAAGATCTTTGTGTGTGGAAACAACTCACAGTTTTGTTTTTATGGTTCTCCTAAAGATGCTGACTCTTTGCAGCATCTTCCTCAAAGCTTGAAAAGACCCACATTTCCTATTTTGAGCCTTTAATCATATATCCCTAATGTGAAATTCTCTTCTGTAAGGCAAGCACAGATTCACATCCTAATTCCCAATCTGGGCTGCACTATCACCTCTCCCAAAGCCCTGCTCCATGCAGATTCTGCAAGTCTCCTTCTGGCTGCTCTGATGATGCCGATTGCTTGTCAGGTGCTTTTTTCCCTGTGTATACTGGATACTTGCTTCAGTCTCTTGACCACACCATCAAGGTGCTTCACCTTAAACACTTTGATTTTGATGGTTTTGTGTACCTGCAAAAGACCAGCTTCAGACTTTCTCAGAAAGTTGTGTCTTTTGCATTTTGCCTGTGAAGACAAAAAGTATTCCACTAGTGACTTTCATGATGTACTTTTTGTATTGCATCCTGCTATTTTGAACAATCAGATACTACAGATTATATAGCCCTTCATTAGCAAGTGGATCAAGTATCCACATGTCTTCCAGGATCCAAACCTTAAGGAGACTTTCTAAAGAAAAAAAAAGTCAGTTGAAGAGAAGATTCACCATTAACCTAAATATAGTGTTAATCAATACATAAAGGTTCAAAAGCAGAATAAAATATTTTCCATAATTCTTAGGGAATGAAAAAAGGGACAGATTGGATCGAAATGAATTCTTTTTCTTGAAAATATACAAGAGAATGTAATGAATACATAAACTGTGTTTAATCTCTTTAAGTTAACACCTTTATAGTTCTTTCATTCAGGTTTAAAGCAAGCTACATAAATATGACACACAGGGAAATCCCTCCACCATAAAGAAAATTAGGATATTCACCTAATGACTTCTCCACACCACTTAATTAACTTTATGAGAATACTATGTTTGTCACTTTCTTTTTCAATTTTATTATCTTTCTAAAACACCATCTCTCAATGTTAAATTTGAGCAAGGTGAGACATTAAATATAATAAAAGACCAAAATGATTAATGAAAGTGCTTCTCTAAAAGAAAACTCGCTCGGCTTTGCTGGTGATGTTTTCATATCCATCAATATGGTATTCCTGACCTTTTTAAAAATTGGCTCCATGCCACACCTTGACTCTCTATCATGCTCTATCATGCTTCTTTTAATCTGAATATTTAGTGTTCTTTCATGTCTTAATTATAGCAAATTGCGGCACAGTTGGCACCATTTCTTGAAATTAATCCCAGAGTACTTTGTTTCTGTCAAGCAGTCAAAGCCTTGGAGAATAATAGTAAATGTTATTGCAGATCTAAATTTAAATGACTGTCTATGTATTTAACTTAAGCCTTTAATTATTCGTGCTGAACTGTTTTTGGTTAAAATGTTAAACACTATTAATTGAGAATGTAAAATTGCTTAGACAACTTAAAAACTGCAGATATATTTGACTATAATTCTATCACAACAATTATTTATATTATCATATTTTTCTCAGGTGTGCAAAACTTAGTAAATGGTATGTACCTTCTTATGGATATGTATTACGATGAGTTCTACTACTCCTGTCATTATTAACATAAGGTATGAATTCAGGCCTATTCAATTCCAAATGACTTTTTGCTAACAAATTGCTAAAATGTAATTCAGACTCAAGAATGCCTTGATATTGCTATAGTAAATTGTCTTTAGATAAGTCAGAGATAATGAAGTACTCCCAAAGTTCTTGTAAAAGTAAGAATTAGAGTTTTTTGTGTGTGTGTTTTTCCACAGAAAACTTAAAGGCCCTAAATTCTCAACAGCCAATTCTTTAATTCTCCTGTTCTGAGCAGACTCTACAAATATTCAGATTCAAAAAGAAAGAAAGCACTATTACTCTTTCTTTTTTTCTTCTTTTTTAAGAGACAGGGTCTTACTCTGTTGCCCAGGCTGGAGTGCAGTGGGGCACGATTATCTCCCACTGCTTACTGTAAGCTCAAATTCCCAGCCTAAAGCGATCCTGTTACCTTTGACTGCCAAAGAGCTGGGATTGGAGGCATGAGCCACCATGTTGGGCCAAGAAAGTACTGCTTTACAAAATAATACGAGTTTGAAAAGTACAAATTAGTAGAATTCACCATTCACAGCTTATGAATATATATTTAAAGGAACAGAAATTGGGAAACTTGAGTACAAAGATTATAAACTTGAACAGATTTCAAACTATTGGATTTTTTTAAATTTTTATTTATTTATTATTATTATTATATTATAAGTTCTAGGGTACATGTGCACAAGGTGCAGGTTTGTTACATATGTATACATGTGCCATGTTGTGTGCTGCACCCACTAACTCATCATTTACTTTAGGTATATCTCCTAACGCTATCCCTCCCTGCTTCCCCCACCCCATGACAGACCCTGGTGTGTGATGTTCCCCATCCTGTGTCCAAGTGTTCTCATTGTTCAATTCCCACCTATGAGTGAGAACATGCAGTGTTTGGTTTTCTGCCCTTGTGATAGTTTGCTCAGAATGATGGTTTCCAGCTTCATCCATGTCCCTATAAGGACATGAACTCATCCTTTTTTATGGCTGCATAGTATTCCATGGTGTATATGTGCCTCATTTTCAAAATCCAGTCTATCATTGATGGACATTTGGTTAGATTCCAAGTCTTTGCTATTGTGAATAGTGCCTCAGTAAACATACGTGTGCATGTGTCTTTATAGCAGCATAATTTATAATCCTTTGGGTATATACCCAGTAATGGGATGGCTGTGTCAAATGGTATTTCTAGTTCTAGATCCTTGAGGAATTGTCGCACTGTCTTCCACAATGGTTGAACTAGTTTACACTCCCACCATCAGTGTAAAAGTATTCCTATTTCTCCACATCCTCTCCAGCACCTGTTGTTTCCTGAGTTTTTAATGATCACCATTCTAACTGGTGTGAGATGGTATCTCATTGTGGTTTTGATTTGCATTTTTCTGATGACCAGCGATGATGAGAATTTATTCATGTGTCTGTTGGCTGCAAAAATGTCTTATTTTGAGAAGTGTCGGTTCATATACTTCACCCACTTTTTGATGGGTTTTTTTTCTTGTAAATTTGTTTGAGTTCTTTGTAGGTTCTGGATATTAGCCTTTGTCAGATGGGTAGATGCAAAACTTTTCTCCCATTCTGTATGTTGCCTGTTTACTCTGATGGTAGTTTCTTTTGCTGTGCAGAAGCTCTTTAGTTTAATTAGATCCCATTTCTCAATTTTGGCTTTTGTTGCCATTGCTTTTGGTGTTTTTGACATGAAGTCCTTGCCCATGCCTATGTCCTGAATGGTATTGCCTAGGTTTTCTTCTAGGGTTTTTATGGTTTTAGGTCTACCATTTAAGTCTTTAATCCACCTTGAATTAATTTTTGCATAAGGTGTAAGGAAGGGATCCAGTTTCAGCTTTCTACATATGGCTAGCCAGTTTTCCCAGTACCATTTATTAAATAGGGAATCCTTTCCCCATTTCTTGTTTTTGTCAGGGTTGTCAAAGATCAGATGGTTGTAGATGTGTGGTATTATTTCTGAGGGCTCTGTTCTGTTCCATTGGTCTATATCTCTGTTTTGGTACCAGTACCATGCTGTTTTGGTTACTGAAGCCTTGTTGTATAGTTTGAAGTCAGGTAGCGTGATGCCTCCAGCTTTGTTCTTTTGGCTTAGGATTATCTTGGCAATGTGGGCTCTTTTTTGGTTCTATATGAACTTTAAAGTAGTTTTTTCCAATTCTGTAAAGAAAGTTATTGGTAGCTTGATGGGGATGGCATTGAATCTATATATTACCTTGGGCAGTATGGCCGTTTTCACAATATTGATTCTTCCTATCCATGAGCATGGAATGTTCTGCCATTTGTTTGTGTTCTCTTTTATTTCACTGACCAGCGGTTTGTAGTTCTTCTTGAAGAGTTCTTTCACATCCCTTGTAGTTGGATTCCTAGGTATTTTATTCTCTTTGAAGCAATTGCGAATGGGAGTTCACTTATGATTTGGCTCTCTGTCTGTTATTGGTGTATAGGAATGTTTCTTATTTTTGTCATTGATTTTGTATCCTGAGACTTTGCTGAAGTTGCTTAACAGCTTAAGGAGATTTTTGGACTGAGACGATGGGGTTTTCTATATATACAATCATGTCATCTGCAAACAGGGACAATTTGACTTCCTCTTTTCCTAATCGAATACCCTTTATTTCTTTCTCTTGCCTGATTGCCCTGGCCAGAACTTCCAACGCTATGTTGAATAGGAGTGGTGAGAGAGGGCATCACTGCCTTGTGCCAGTTTTCAAAGGGAATGCTTCCTGTTTTTGCTCCTTCAGTATGATATTGGCTGTGGGTTTGTCATAAATAGCTCTTATTATTTTGAGATATGTGCCATCAATACCGAATTTATTGAGAGTTTTTAGCATGAAGGGCTGTTGAATTTTGTTGAAGGCCTTTTCTGCATCTATTAAGATAATCATGTGGTTTTTGTCTTTGGTTCTGTTTATATGATGGATTGCATTTATTGATTTGCATATGTTGGACAAGACTTGCATCCCAGGGATGAAGCCCACTTGATCATGGTGGATAAGCTTTTTTGATATGCTGCTGGATTCCCTTTGCCAGTATTTTATTGAGGATTTTTGCTATTTTTTTAGAAGGCAAATCACTTTTTTGTTTGCATGAACAATAAAAATTACATACCTTTAAAAGCAGATATAAATTACATACCGTTAAAAGCGGATATATATACTTTGCAGTAAACCACATAGTTGGAACGTATGTATCATCATCATCCTCTCTGTTAATCCTACCAGGATATGAGTTTTACGTAGACAAGGACGTTGTCCTATTTATTCATCTGTGTGTTACCAGTATCTTGTGCAGAGTCCTATAGGTAGCACTTTCTATACAGTAAAGCTTCAGTGAACTGAATTGAGTAGATGTTGCTAATTTCACCTGTCAGATATGTGTCATTTTCCCTACTAGGAAAAATGTGCCACTTGCTTTGCCTCTGAAATACAAAATAAATAAGGAAGGATTTACACTTACAGTTTTGGCAGATTTATCTTCAAACCATCCACAGGCGTAATTGGATAAATACTACAATTTTATTTAGTTTTAATCTCTATCTAAATGAAACTTGATAGCATTTGTATAGCCAACACTTACAGTATATATTGAATTTATAGACAAACAGTGAGAGAGATGAAGTCAAAAATTTTATAGTAAAATAGATACTCCTCAATAATTCAGAAAAAGATGGGCAAAGTGTTAAGTTTCCAGCTCCCTTTCCTTTTCAACAGCTATGTGATTTTTGAATAGATATGTTTCCCCATTTTCTCACAATCTCAAGGGTGTAGCTGATCTTTCTGACTACAAAATTTCTTAGCAGCTGTAAAGATCCTTTCAGGCTGTGTTATGTGCTGTTCTAGATGAACAAGTTCCACTTTGTGGTTCTGTTTGGGAGCTATTACATCCAAATGCAATGACCGCAAGATCTCTTCTAGCTTTTCAATTGCAAGAACAGCTTTCTCCCTCATGTATGCATCACATATTAGCTGTTTTGACTTTTTTCTTCTTCTGTGCTCTCTTCACATTCTTATACTTTTATCAGTTGTACTGCATTTAAGGTCATGGTTAAAATGAGAAATTAATGTGCATGATACCAGACATATTCCATTCATTACATTATCTAAACATTATTATAGACCCACTTACAAAAAAATAAACAAGCATATCTTTCTGGTAGTACACTTAACATAAATGTAGAAACTGAGGGATATCAAAGTGAAACCAATTTTCTCAGCATGGGGTAGTTTCGCATATGCTATTTTTACATCTGAGAGAATCAAGGAGCTATCATATTCTTGCAACAAACCTAAAAGGAGGACTTCCACACACTTGTTTCATATAACCAAGGTATCTCTTTTCTTTTTTTTTTTTTTTCAGACAGGGTCTCACTCTGTTACCCAAGCTGGAGTACAGTGGTGTGATCACAGCTTGCTACAACCTTGCCCTCCCGGGATCAAGTAATCCTACTAGCTCAGCCTCCTGAGTAGCTGGGACTACAGGTGTGTGTCACTTTCCTCGCTAAGTTTTTAATTTTTTGTAGAAATGGAGTCTCATTACATTGCCCAGGTTGACCTCAAACTCCTGGGCTCAAGTGATCCTCCAGCCTCAGCCTCCTGAGTAGCTGGGACTACAGGTGTGTGTCACTTTCCTCGCTAAGTTTTTAATTTTTTGTAGAAATGGAGTCTCATTACATTGCCCAGGTTGACCTCAAACTCCTGGGCTCAAGTGATCCTCCAGCCTCAGCCTCCCAGAGTGCTGGGATTACAGGCATGAGCTATCACACCCAGCCTAACCAAGATATTTCCCAGGTAAGAATTACTCCAATGTACTTAAGTAATTTAATTTCTTATTTTTGTAATAAACTACCTGCTACTTAATTAAATTTAAAAATCCTATTGCATTATACAAAATCACTTAATATGAATGATTTTATTTTTATCCATAACGTAAGCTAATATTACTATCTCATTTCATGGACAAACTAAGCTTTCAATCCTTCACTTTCTACTATCCCATGCTATTGCTTTTTAGCATTGCTATGGAAAGATTTGGGTTTTATGGTACACAGTACTAGGTTAATAAACTAACATTTAAATTGAAAGTTTGAATTTATATTACAATAATCATAATATATATGATGACAGTGATACTATTATACTCAATATAAATCACACATTAGAACGAATTATGTCACTTAGTCCATTTTCTGTTGCTAAGAAAATGGACTAAGGTTCAACATCACAAATCAAAAAATCTAAAATTCAAAAGTTTTTGTGTGCATATTTGAAGCTCATAGGAATAATTACTGGAGCATTTTGGATTGCAGATTTTCAGATTTGGGCTGCCCAACTAGTAAGTATAATACGAAATTCTTAAGTCAAAAAAAAATAATAAAGCATTTCAGATAAGGAATATTCAGTCCATACCAGATACCGGATAATTTATAAATAAAAGAAATTTATGTAGCTCACAGTTCCGGAGTCTGGGAAGCCCAAGAGAATGGCACCAGCATCTGATGAGGGACTTCTGTCAACATCATAACATGGCAAAGGACATCACATGGCAAGAGGGCAAGAGCATGCGTGTCAGTTCAGGTCTTTCTTCATTTTCTTACAAAGTCACTAATCCGCTCCCAAAGGCCCCACCTCCAAACAACATATGAATTTGTGGACTAAGTTTCCAATACAAGAAATTTGGGCAACACTTTCAAACATATATCTGAATGAAGCTATCTCTTAAGTTTTAGCATCGTGATTTGAACTCTGTACTGTTCTCAAGTCCACTTATTTTTGGTGAAAATTACAATATTTAGCAATGGCAAACGAGTCTCTCTCTCTCTCTTTCTCTCTCTCTTTTCTCTTTCCCTTTCTCTCTCTTTCTCTTTCTTGGTGCCATATTTTTTCTGTTCCATCCAGAGAAGCCAGTTATGCACAGTGGGGGATTTCCTCAGTACCAGAAATGCAATTATTATCAAATACTAGATAACATCATTAGTTACTAATGATTAGTTAGAACATATTGTGTTGGTGTTGTTATAGAGTCGAGATAAGTAGAAGTGGAAATGTCCTTAATAGCAGAGAAAAATTCAAAGTGACTTGAAGAATTGGCACTACAACGTTGTGAGCCATCAGCCTTGTGTATCAAAAAGTAGAATCAGGGAATCTACAGACAGGACAAAGATTTTAAGGCAGAATCCTAGGATGGAGAAACACCAAAGATACAAGTTAAAATTAAAGGATAGGCTGGGCATGGTGA
Organism: Macaca thibetana thibetana; assembly: GCF_024542745.1. Classification (NCBI taxonomy): domain Eukaryota; kingdom Metazoa; phylum Chordata; class Mammalia; order Primates; family Cercopithecidae; genus Macaca; species Macaca thibetana. The sequence goes on from NC_065585.1 coordinate 67,523,183, forward strand.
TTCATGCCTGTAATCCTAACACATTAGGAGGCTGAGGCGGGCCACTTGCTTGAGCCCAGGAGTTCAAGACCAGCTTGGACAACATGGTGAGACTCCTGTCTCTACTAAAAGTACAAAAATTAGCCAGGTATGGTGGCACATGCCTGTGGTCCCAGCTACCTGGGAGGGCTTAAGTGGGAAGATTGCTTGAACCTTGGAGGTGGAGGCTGCAGTGAGTCGAGATCCCGCCACAGCACAACAGCCTGAGTGACAGAGTGAGACCCTATCTAAAAAAAAAAAAAAATTAAGAGATACTGGATCATAGGTAGTGAACACCAAATATGATAAGGTACAGAGAAAAGGAATTTTTTTAAATTCATTGTATAGAGAGCCCTATTTGAAACCCGTTGCTACTCAATGAATAATAAAATTAGAAAATTACTTGGTCAGTCGTATCAGTAGCTTAGCACATCAATATTAATTATTGAGATTCAGAAAATTCCCGTTTGTAACTGTTACTTTGTACGATGTATTAGAATTAGGCCATTACTTTGTTGACACCAGGGACTATCTTGTATGTTTTGTGTTCAATGGCCTTAGCCCTGCTCCTGGTGTACAATATGCATTTGTGAGCACCTACTGTACTATAATTATTATTAAGCATCAATAATAATAATTATAGTAACACATTAAATACACATCAAATTCTTAACTTTGGAGAAAAATATCCATAAGTAGAGTGTATTAAAAAAACTAATAAATTCAGTAAATTTGAATTTTTTGTAATAAATATTAAACAATAAATTACTCATAAATGTATGTTGGATTGAACTAAGAACTTAAGAAATGATAATAATAATTATAGTGACACCTTAAATGCACATTAAATTTATAAATTTGGAAAAAAATCCGTAAGTAGAGCATATTAAGAAAACTGACAAATTCACTAAGTTGGAATTTCATGTAATAAATATTTAGTAATAAATTACTTATAGTTTCCAAAACTGAAAAATGAGTTCACAAAGTGAGTCACTATTTTACAGTTATACTTTGTAGTGTTCTTTCTTACATATACAGGAAATTTTGTGAGAATAAATGACTACCTTAATTCTGAGGAACAAATTAATTACATATATATCACAAAGAATATAAAAGTCCTTTAAAAGCAAATGGAAAACCACATACCCAGCTTAGTTTAGATGTTCAAAACTTACATTTTTCATGTGTTTTTAAAAAAAAATTCTGTTATTTATAATTAAGGCATAAGACAATCATCTTCAGCAGTATTAATTATCATTGGAATTTATGAGTCATTTTAGTGGCTTTTGGAATATCATATCATAAAGTATTCAAAATTCTATCTATGCCAGAAGTTAAAATATCATCATATTGAACTAGAATCCAGAGTAGGATATGCAAACAGATTAAAGTTTCTATCAAAGTTTCACCACTTATTAACTGTGTAAACTTAGTTGAACCATTACTCCTTCCTGAGTCTCAGTTTGCTCATATGTAAAATGGGAATATAGTAGCTATCTCATAGAGATGTTGTAAGATGCAAAATGAACACACATTGGTTATACATGTAACACAGTAGGCACCTAATTAAAAAGATTAATGTGATTAGAATGGATTGTACTTTTTATCTTAAAAGTTTATTTAAATTTAAGAAATTCTGAAAATTATGAAGAGCCACCATGTGTAAATATCACTATATATGTATTCTTGATACATTGTATCTCTACATATGTATAGGGTATGTGTGAAATTTTGTTACATGTATAGAATGTGTGATTATCAAGTCATGTTGTGTAAAATATTCATCACCTGATAATTTATCATCTCTATGTGTTAGGGACATTTCTTCTCTTCTAGCTATTTACTTATTTTTATTTATTTATTATTATTATTTATTTGGTTTTTTTTTTTAGAAATAGACTGCTGCCCTGTCGCCCAGGCTGAAGTACAATGGTGTGATCTCAGCTCACTGCAACCTCCGCCTCCTGGGTTCTAGTAATTCTCCTGCCTCAGCCTCAACTTTAATAAAAACCAGTTAATAAAGCCCATAAACTTATCTATTAAACATGTCTCAGAGTGTTTGAAGGGCACATGCTTATCTCTAAGCCCTGCATAGAGAGGGTAAGTTAAGCAGATATCTCAAGGGTAATCAACTGGCCACAGTTAAGAAGGAGCCGCTAGTTATTGGCATTTCCTTCCTTTGTGGGTATTCTCCCTTCTTTTATTTTATTTTATTTTTTTTCTGTATTTCCCTCAGCCTGGGATTGTGGGTCCCTGCCACCACTCCCAGCCAATTATTTTTTATTTTATTTTTTTTTTTGTATTTTTAGTAGAGATGGATTTTCACCATGTTGGCAAGGCTGGTCTTGAACTCCTTACTTCCAGGTGATCCATTTGCCTTGCCCTCCCAAAGTTCTGGAATTGCAGGCATGAGCCACCACACGCATCCTCTTCTAGCTATTTAGAAAATACAATACACTGTTATTAACTATAGTCATGCTATTTGGCTATCAAACATTAGGACTTATTTCTTCAATCTCACTATATTTTTGTACCCATTAACCAACCTGTGTCTATCCCCCTCCCTAACCATGTACACCTCCCAGTCTCTCATATGTATTATTCCACTGTCTACCTCCATGACAAATCACCATATTTTTAAATCTCACTATTTTTCAAAGATGACTTTTTCCTTATGTTTTTCAATCATGTATTTAAGTGTCTCTCTGCCTTAGTCCATTCAGGCTGCTATAACAAAATACCATAAACTGAGTAGTTTATAGAAGGCTTTTTTTCACAGTCCTCGAGGCTGGGAAGTTCAAGATCAAGGTGACTGAAGATTTGGAGTTGGTGAGGGCTTACTTCTTAGTTCATAGAGGACCATCTTTTTGCTATGCCCTTATCTGGCAGAAGAGGAGAGGAATCTCTTAGGAGCGTTTTTCACAAGAGCACTCATTTCATTCATGAAGGCTTTGCCGTCATGGTCCAATCACCTCCTGAACGTGTCACCTCCTAATACTATGACCTTAGGGGTTAGGATTTCAACATATGAATTTTGGGGAGACATGAACATTCAGATCATTGCACTCCTTACCATGTTTTCTTATAATGACAAATCAAGTCCAGACAAATAAATCTGTGGAATTTTTTTAAAAGTCTACCTTGTTAGATTAACAAGAAATAAATCAAAATTCAATTGTAACAATTACCTTTGATGGAATGGAGGTGTCATTATTATTTTGTAATTATTTTGAAATAGAAGGTTCTGGTGATTTCTCTCTGGTACTTGAAGGATTTATCCTGGTAAGTACATGTTAACCCCACACTGATCTAATCTAGAGGTCAGAGGTTAAGGAGTAGATGTAGGCCAATAAAACTGTCAGGTCAGAATTTGGTTTTCAAGTCAGATTTAACAGCATAGAGGCTAGTGTACTTTCTAGAGAGAGTGAGGAAAGAATGAGAGAGATAAATATTATATGTGATATACATTTGAAGGGTTCTTGGAAAGTTTGAAGAGAATTTGGGGTGAATGAGAAAGAAATAGAGAAAAAAAAAAGGCAGAATACCCACAAAGGCAGGAAATGCCAACAACTAGCTGCTCCTTCTAAACTGTCTCTAGTGGATTACCCTTGAGATATCTGCCTAACTTACCCTCTCTTTGCAGGGCTTAGAGATAAGCATGTGCCCTTCAAACACTCTGAGACATGTTTAATAGATTAGTTTCTGGGCTTTATTAATTGGTTTCTATTAAAGTTGAGTTTGCTTATCTGACATGTGGAACTACGTGATATATTCAGAATGCTTAATAACACTTGGTTTATTTAAGTGCCCATGAGCCTATTAGCGATAGAGAGGAGGAGATGGGGCCAGAAGATAAACAGAAAAATAAATGTTAGAAATAGTAAATAAATTCACATACTACTAGAGGACGTTTCATTAAAAGCATTTGACAAGACAAGCATACAGAACAATCAGCTTAAACTAGGAAAGTGAATAAATTTCTTTTCTCTCTCTTTCCCCCAGGATGTAACAGTGGACATCTGTGGACACACAGCTTGTGGGGACACTGAAGTATAACCTATAAGTAGTGTTACTTCTGCTTGCTCCCCTAGGACACTTTAGGTGGACTTTGAGGAAATTTTGTGTAAGTAGTAGATATTACTCTAAATTGGTGTATTTTCTCATTGGCCAGGCGCTATTCTAAGTGTAATTTTATTTGTTTCACTTAGTTTAAGAAAATTAACATCCTGCAGGAGAAATTCTATATATATGGTGGCAAGAAAGTAATGATCAATTTAATTGTTCTTCAGAAAATGAGACAATAAAATGTTGAAGATGTTACAAGTCACTAAAAGGTCACTGGGAAGACTTGTTGCTAGTAGCTGCCTCTATCACAAAGAGAAGAAACTTGGTGGTACCTGCTTTTGGTGAGAACCATTGATATTGTTAGGCTCTGTCCCCACTAAAATCTCATCTTGAATTGTAGCTCCCATAATTCCCATGTGTCTTGGGAAGGACCCAGTGGGAGGTAATTGAATCATAGGGTCAGGTATTTCCTATGCTGTTCTCATGATAGTGAATAAGTCTCACAAGATCTGATAGTTCGATAAAGGATAGTTCCCTACACACATCCTCTTGCCTGCTGCCATGTAAGACGTGCCTTTCTCCTTCATCTTCTGCCATGATTGTGAGGCATCCCCAGCCATGTAGAACTGTGAGGTCATTAAACCTTTTTTTAAAATAAACTACCCAGTCTTGGATATGTCTTTATTAGTAGTGTGAGAACTAACACAGCCATGAATGAGAATCCCGATGTCACCCAATTGTTTTAAACACTGCAAAAAAGAAGGTGCTTTGGGAAGGACAAACAGTAGTCAATATTTTCACCATAATACTGTCCAATTTTAAACATGGCAGCAGCTTCACGCTGTCATTATTAAAAGTTTAAAATTTTAAAGGTCTTTCACGCCCTATATATTCCAAAAGATTAACTTTTCCTATTACACACCAAATTCCCATTGTGCTTGTTTTCTTTTAGTTATTAGAGTGCCCTAAACTGCTTTTCTCCTGTGTCAGGGCCTGGTTCATGTTGTCCCTTTACCTTTGAATTCACTTCCTCCACCCTTACTTGCTACCACCACCTCAAACCTTGCTACTTCCTTCATTTTTCATTATCAACTTAAATTACACTTTCTCAAAAAGCACCCCCTACTCCATCCACTAAACAAGGTAAGTTTCTTTTGACATATACCCTCAGGGGTCCCATTCATTTTTATAAGATTTAGAATAATTATAAATAAATACACATTTGTATCATTATTTATCTATCACTAGTTTCTCTAACCACAGTTTGGGTTCTCTGCATGAATTGGCAATTCTGTCATGGTCACTATTGTATTCCCTGTGCCTAGCTTACTACCTGGCAAGAGCTTCCAATCATGTGCCTGGTAGATAGTAGACAAACAAAAGAATGAATAAATAAACTCCCACTGATAAAAACTACCATTTGAATAGTGTTAAGCTGATAAGCCTGTATATGATTCAACTATGATGTACAAATGAAAGGTTAAAGTTATTATTTTCCTTTCTCCTTGGAGAACTTCCTTTAGCCATTTTTTAAAGGTAGACTGCCTGGTGACAAATTCTTTTAGTTTTCCTTGATCTCAGCATATTCATTTATGAAGGTTTTTTTTTGATAAAAAAATAAAGATAAATCATTTTATTTTCTTTTAAGCACTTGAAAAATGCTGTGTGCTTCCTTCTGACTCCATAGGTTCAGATGAGAAATCTGCTCCTCTCGTTCTCCTATGGGTGATGTCATTTGTCTTCAACTGCCTCGATGATTTTTCTTTGTCTTTAGTTTTGAAAAGTTTCATTATAGTAGATATTAGTGTTAATGTATTTCAGTTTATTCTGTTTGTGATTTTCTCAGCATCTTGAAACTGTATGTATTTAAACAAACTTGAAAAATTTTGTCATTATTTCTTTGAATAATTTTCCATGCTATGCTTTTTTAAGAATTGTATTTTGTATTTCAATAGTTTGGAGGAAACAGGTAGTGTTTGGTGGCATGAAAAAGTTCTTTAGTGGTGATTTCTGAGCTTTTGATTCACTCATCACCTGAGCAGTGTATGCTGTATCCATTGTGTAGTCTTTTATCCCTCACTCCCCTCCCACACTTCCCCACTGAGTCCCCAGAGTCTATTATATCATTCTAATAGTATGAATGATATATGAGGAGCTTTGTGTCCTTATCACTTAGCTCCCACATGTACGTAAGAACACACGATATTTCGTATTTCCATTCCTGAGTTACTTCATTTAGAATAACGGTCTCCAATTCCATCCAGGTTACTGGAATAGAATGCCATTATTTTATTCCTTTTTATGGCTGAGTAGTATTCCATGGTGTGTATTATGTATCATATTTTCTTTATCCACTTGTTAGTTGATGGGCATTTAGGCTGGTTCTATATTTTTGCAATTGTGAATTGTGCTGCTATAAACATGCACGTGCAAGTATCTTTTTCATATAATGACTTCTTTTCCTTTGGGTAGATACCCAGTCGAGGGATTGCTGAATCAAACAGTAGCTCTACTTTTAGTTCATTAAGATATCTCAATACTGTTTTCCATAATGGTTGTACTAGCTTACATTCCCACCAGGAATGTAAAAGTGTTCCCTTTTCACCACATCCATTCCGACATCTGTTATTTTTGATTTTTTGATTATGGCCATTTTTGCAGGAGTAAGGTGGTATCTCTTTGTGGTTTTGATTTGCATTCCCCCGATAACAAGTGATGTTGAGCATTTTTCATATGTTTGTTGGCCATCTGTATATCTTCTTTTGGGAATTGTCTATTAATTTTCTTTGCCTACTATGTTATGAGATCATTTGTTTTCCTGGGTTGTTTGCTGTTTGTGATTTTTTTTTTTTTGACTGATTTAAGTTCCTTATAGATTCTGGATATTAGTTATTTGCCAGATGCATAGTTTGTAAGTATTTTCTCCCACTCCATGGGTTTTCTGTTTACTCTGCTGATTGTTTCTTTTGCTGTGCAGAAGCTTTTTAGTATAATTAGATCCCATCTATTTATCTTTGTTTTCGTTTCATTTGCTTTTGGGTTCTTGGTCATGAACTCTCTGCTTAAGCCAATGTCTGGAAGGGCTTTTCTGATGTTATCTTCCAGAATTTTTATGGTTTCAGGTCTTAGATGTAAGCCCTTAAGGCATCTTGAGTTGATTTTTGTATAAGGTGATAAGTGAGGATCAAGCTTCATTCTTCTGCATATGACTTGCCAACTATGCCAGCACCATTTGCTGAATAGGGTGACCTTTCCCCACTTGATGTCTTTGCTTGCTTTGTGAAAGATCATTTGGATATATGTATTTGGGTTTATTTCTGGGTTCTTTATTCTGTTTCATTGGTCTACATGCCTATTTTTATACCAGTACCATGCTGTTTTGGTAACTATAGCCTTGCAGTGCACCCTATGCTTTTTATTCTTATCCTTCTGATATTCTAATGAGATGGGTATTAGATCTTTTGATTTGGGCCCACAGATCTCTAAAGCTCTGTTAGCTTTTTTTTTCTCCAGATTAGGTAATTTATATTTCCCCTATCATCAAGTTCATGATTATTTCTTCTATTATCTCCAATCTACTGTTGATATACATATATATACACACACACACACATATGTGTCTGTGTATATATGTATTTACCTATAAAGTGTGTGTATATGTGTGTGTGTGTGTATACCAAACATCCAGGTCTGGGTGAAGATGAAAGTTCAGCTTTCCACTGGGCCTGCTGACACTGCTTCTGATAAAACAGAGCACAGAATTGCACCACCTCCTTACTGTTGGGTGAAGAGGGAAGCTCAGCTCCCTGCTGATCCCCACAGGGAAAGTGTAGTGCTAACTAGCACTGCCCCATGCCACCTCATTCTGCCTCATTGCTGACAGTGGGGCTGGAGGTTCATCACTCTACTGGGCCTCACTTACACTGAGGAAGATACGGCAGTAGCATGTTTAATAGCACCACCTTGTAGTGACTTATTCAGCCATATTTCTGTCTTATAGGATGAAGTTTTGGTCCTTGCTTGGCCCCACTGAGAACAATTTGGTGGGGTAATCAGAGCACTGCCTGTTGCTGCCAAGTAGAGGATGGAAATGTCCAGCTCCACTGATATCAGTGTTAGGGAGCAGCAGTGTTTCTACTAATACTGGCTGGATTAGGGTGTCAAAAAGTTTGCTACTGTACAAGGTCACCATTTTTCTGGTTTTTGGTTGGAGGAAGCAAGTTTTTCTTGTGTCTTTTTTGTCTGTTTCTTTAGATAGTTCCAGGTTGCAGTCCTCTCCCATTCTGGATATATGAGAGGCAAAAATAAAATTTGGGGAGCTCACCATTTTTTCATTCCTCAAGTGCCATGTGTTTTTTTTGTTTTTTTTTTGTTGTTTTTTTTTTGTTGTTGTTTTTTGTTTTGCCATCATTGTTTTCTTTTCATCATTCAGGTTCTCTCTAGATTTACTTGTTTTATTATGTCCAAGTTTTTGAGTTACAAGGAAGAATACTATGGAAGAAATAGACTGTTTCATTTCAGTGTAAACCAAAAGCGTCCAAAAATTAGTTTAACTTTAACCTATATGTCTAAGTTCTTATATTATAGTATTTTCTCATTAGAAAATTTGGTAGTGTTACGTGATTAAGATCCAGGGAAAGTGGTTTTATTATTACTCAGCGCTAGATTCCTGGTCATAAATAAGGCCTAGAGAAAGAGATTTGTTTCTAAGGAGAAAAAAAGAGTTTGAAAACTTACTTAATTTCTGACTCGCTTACATTCATATTCATTATATAATGTACTTTAGTAATAATATATATTTTATGCAACACATATGCAGCCATATTTTACATATTATGTATCAGGCATTATTTTTTGCCGAAGACTAAGAGAAATAATAAAACAAACAAAAAATGGAAATTTAAATATAATGATATGATTAGCAAATGAAACTATACATCATGTTAATAACTAGGAAAAACAGGTTACTAAGTAGTTGAGAGAAACTTCCAAATTGCTCAACTGTTGAGTGACATTAACAAGAAAACAATTTAGTTAACCACGATTGTATTTTTAAGTTGTTTCTATTTTAATAATATAGCATTCTGTGTCAGATAAGTCAGTGTCGAAACCACAGTTGCTATCTTCTGAACTGTCATGCTGGGTGGGAGGATACCACCTCATACCATGCTTTATCAGCTTGTCAGCCTTAGAAAATTGCTATTTCCATACCTTCTGTAATAGGTTTTTACTCCTATCAATTTTCAAGAGGCGTTCCCTATTACCAGAAAAATTTCTATGTTCCTAGGAAAGAATTTTATTCTTTGAGTCTGTCTCTGCCTCTTTCTCTCTTTCTCTCTCTCTCCATCTATCTACCTGTCTACCAACATACGCATATATTTCTGAGAAAAAGTAGATTATAAGTTTACTGATGAGGCAAGCTGGACCCAAGATTTTAATCATGGATATTAAAGAAAGACTAGTACTCTTAAATCCAAAAGGTTTGTACCAAGCAGCTCGACAGCTCCATGACCCTTCCAGTGTTTGTCTGCTTTTTACAGAAACCTCTTTCTGAATGGAATTGGAACTGCTGAGGTAGTAAGTGAAGATGGATATGATTGAGCAGCCCCAAGGAACTATCAGCTAATATTATATCTACAACAAATAGCTATATAGTAACATTGCATATATGTGCATGCATATATCATGCACATATCCTTACATATATTGATTACATATAAATCTATATCTCTCATATCTATATGTTATCTATCTCTATATCCCTCTATTTCATATTCCTATATATACAACACATACAGTGTGGCATTCTAAATATATATATGTATATATATTTGTTTAGAATGTGCCAGTAACTATCACTATAAATGACTTATATTCATAAGCAGCTTTTCCCTTTAATTTAGTGAATGGTAAAGGATCTGTGTATGTGTAAGCTTAAATTGGCAAACCAGTAGTTGTTGATGTTTTAAAAAATGAGAATCAATTTCAGAGATTTTATCTATCAAATTAACTCTTTATTAGCAAAAGGATTCTACATTGCATAATGAAAATGAGTATGCTAGGAATCTACTTCATGAGTATTCATACTTCCATTACCACTCATTAGTTGACTAACTCTAAGCAAGTTAGAAAATCTCCCTGAGTGTCACGTTTCTTACTTGGAAATGTTTTTGTGGGTATGTGGTGGAATAAATTATTTCTACAGTCCTTTCTAGCTTTGAATATTTTGAAAACATAACTTTAAACTTCGCATATTAATTATTTCTGGATACCAGAAATGAAATATTACTTAAGTCCATTAAAAACAATCAGAAGTACCTTTGGAAATGAAAATAATGCATGTTTAACACTCACCTAGTAAATTTTACTTTTCTTGATGACACTATTATTTATAATAAACTTTCTTCCTTGGTCCTAGCCTTCTATGTCAGCCACAGCTGCTTCTTCTCTGAGCTCCCTCTGCTGGGGTAGGTGTCCTGCTGTTTTGCTTTGGGAGGTCTCAGATACGCTTTTGCTAACACTTAAGACCTATCTCTCAAACTTCAGCCTTATCTATCTAATGAATGCCTGTTCACCATCAGAGCTAAGTGCCCAGGGAGAATCAAATCTCTTGATCCTTGCTTTATGAACATCTACTTACTGGATCTCAGGGTCAGAAGCTCTGTGATGTAGTCACTCTGGTATTGTACTCTCCCCAGGAATCTAGGGTTCAAACGCTCCTGTGGCCACTAACTGCTATGGTGATAGATGGCCTCAAGCTGGTCTGACTGTTCCAGACGCCAGGTATATGAATTCCTGTAAGTCCGAACTTGCTACTTCACTGCTCTACAGCCCTGGCATCTCTTCTGCTCCCTCTGGGCTGCCTACCTTTAATTAGATGCTTCCCCAACACCTTATCTCACACCTTATTTAGGCCTCTTTATGCTTCTTCAGGCAAGGCCCAAGGAAAATTAGCTTATATCTAGTTCCATCTACAGCCCTTCTTCCAATCTTATTCCTTCTTTCAAGGAGAATAGAAAATGTACAATACTGTGGCATTTTTCTCTCAATCAGGACAGGCATTTGCCTCTATTGGTAAGGTAATCAGGTGCTGCCTATTGTTCTTAGAAAGTAATCTGAAAGTACAGCTAATCCTGAAAGCATTTTAAAGTCTGAGAGCAGAATTTTAAAGAAATTCTAGGAAATGATTGGATAATAGCCCTATAGAAAGAGTTGAATGTAATAAATTGATTAAGATAGGAAAGAGGAAGAAGACGACAAATGAAAGAGAGTTGTCTGCCTTAGATATGTCAGTTTTAGTTACCATACTCTGGATTTGGCCACTAATCCAATCAGCTTTTCAAAAAAAATCCTTCTTCAAGTATTAAAAATGTTACATTTAAATATTACATTGGCATTTTGCTTGAGTTTGTCGTTTTAATCCAAAACTGCCTATGTATATATTGCATCATCATAAACTATCACCATATTCCTAATTGACCAAATAAGTTATATATATATATGTAAAACTAAATACATAGTGTCATATTATAGGACCTAATGGTTATTTCTGGTTTAGAAAAGCTTCTGCCGTTTCTCATAAACATAAAACAAAGCAGAGGTGAACTGTTAAGACAGAATGCAAAGGAAAATAAGGCCTACGTAGGGGAGTCCTGAGGATCCCTGAAAGAAGACCTGGAGAATCAGTCATTTATTTGAAGTCATTTACTGAAGACAAACAGTAATGCAAGGCAGCTAAGAGTTATCTGCACACAGTAGACACTCCATGACCATCAGTGAATAAATGTTAAATACCATTAAATAATATCTAAATGCTAAAATGTAGATGCTGGTACTAGAGCAATCAGATTCAGACAGATAGCAGAACAAGTGCATCCATGGAATATGACTCAGTCTTGATTCATACGCTTCTAGGTAATGTGTGTTAATATTTTATTTAATGTCTTTATAAATTGGAATTCATGGGTGAAATTGGGCTGGAATTCTCTATATTTTGGAAGAGAGCATAACAGATGAAGTTTATCTTTTATCATTGTTTTGGTTTAATATTTTGCCACCTTCATAAAAAAATTGAAAGATCTCTTCATTCTATGTTTTAGATGCTTTCAAATAGTTTTGGAATTAACTGATTCTTAATGAATTGTTGTTAGAAACAGTTCTTTTTTTAGCGTAGTTCTTTTTATCAAAAAAAAAAAAAAAAAATCTGTTTCCAGCAGCCGCGGTGGCTCACGCCTGTGATCCCAGCACTTGGCGGGGCCAAGATGGGTGGATCACGAGGTCAGGAGATCGAGACCACCCTGGCTAACACGGTGAAACCGTCTCTACTAAAAAAATACAAAAAAAAAAAAATCAGCCAGACGTGGCGGTGGGCGTGGTGGCGGGCGCCTTTAGTCCCAGCTACTCAGGAGACTGAGGCAGGAGAATGGTGTGAACCCAGGAGGCAGAGCTTGCAGTGAGCCCAGATCATGCCACTGCACTCCAACCTGGACGTCATATGGAGACTCCATCAAAAAAAAAAAAAAAAAAAAAAAAGAAAGAAAGAAACTGTTTCCTTGACTATGTATATCGGATTACCTATCTGTCTGTTGTTGGTTGTGGCAGGTTATATTTTCTTATATATTTCATCCAGGCTTCAAATATATTGGAATACAGTGGGAAAAAATAGTCTTCTATGATTTAGTTAATAATCTCTGTATCTATGATTTTTTCTGTTATCGGTGTGTATGTCATATGTCTGTATGTTATCAATTTTTCTTTGATTAGTTTAGAAAATGATTTCCATATTTCATTGTCTTGATATTTCCCCAGAACAGATCATTAGGTAATTCATTAGGTCTACGAATTAATTTTTTTCTAATTTATTGACCTATGTCTACATTTTTCCAGTTTTTCTTATTTTAATTTTGTAATTTCTAATTTGTTGGGTTGGATTATTAATTTACTTATTTTCATTGGTTTTTTTTTTTACTCATGCGTGTTTCTTAGGCCATGAATTTTCTTCCTTAAAAGTTATAGCTTTATTCCTTAAATTCAGACAGAAAAATGTCAATTATTTTTCACTTATTACTTATATACACACAATAGTTATGCATAATATATGTATATATGATATGTCATGTATTTTTGTTAAATGTGTGTATATAAAATCTCAAAATGGACAAAATATATTAACAGACATTTCACCAAAGAGGATATACAAATGGCTAACAAGTACAGGACTATGGGTCATTTGGAAAATGCAAATTAAAACTATAATGAAATATCATTTCCACCCACTGGATTAGCTATATGAAATAAGACCGAAGATAACAAATGTTAGCCCTAAGTGGGACCTCCATGCTTTACTGGGAGAATGTAAGTGGTATAGACACTTTGAAAATCAGTTTGGCAGTTTCTCAAAAGATTAAACATAAAATAACCATAAGATCCCGCATTCCTATGTATATACTCAGGATGAAGGAAAGCATATATCTGCACAATGATTTGCACACAAATGTTCACAGAAGCATTATTTCAAATAGCCAAAACGTGGAAACAAATTAAATGTCCATTAGCTGGTGAATGGATATACAAAATGCAACATATCCATACAATATCCATACAATAGAATTTTACTCAGCAATGTAAAAGGAGGAACGGCTGGTCATTAAGTCATGGCTTAATCTCAAGAACATTATTCTAAGGGTAAGAAGCTAGACAAAAGATACTATATGTTGCATGAGCCTATCTATATAAAATGTCTGACAAAGGCAATTTACAAAGAAATAAAGTAGATTAGTCAATGCCTAGGACTGGAAGTGGGAAATAGGGATAAACTGAAAATGGGAAGGAGAAATCATATTGGGAGATAAAAAGTTTTAAAACTGATTTATGGTCATTGTGGCACATTGTAAAAATAAAGTTATCAAAAACCATTAAGTTGTGTACTTGAAAAAGGTTAATTTTATGATATTTAAAATCCATCTCAAGAAATATATGTGTATGCATGCATATAAATACAGGTGTACATATTCAGGCATTCTGCATTTTTATTGTGCCTCATTTTATTATGCTTCACAGATATCATATGCTTTAGAAATTGCAAATTTGTGGCAACCATATATTTAGCAAGCCTGTCAGTGCCATTGTTCCAACACTACATGTTCACTTTGTGTCTGTGTGTCACATTTTGGTAATTCTCACAATATTTCAAAAACTTTTTTTTTTTTGAGACAGTCTCGCTCTGTCGCCAGCCTGGAGTGTAGTGGCACAATCTCAGCTCACTGCAACCTCTGCCTCCCAGCTTCAAGTGATTCTCCTGCCTCAGCCTCCTGAGTAGCTGGGATTACAGGTGTGCACCACCACAACCAGCTAATTTTTGTATTTTTAGTAGAGATGGGGTTTTTCCACGTTGACCTCGATCTCCTGACCTCATGATCCACCCGCCTCGGCCTCCCACAGTGCTGGGATTACAGGCGTGAGCCACTGCGCCTGGCCTCAAACCACTTTCATTATTATTTTATCTATTATGGTGATCTATGATCAGTTGATATTTCATATTACTATTGCAATTTTGTGGAGGGCTAGGAATCGTGACCATATAAGATGGTGAACTTAGTTGATAAATGTTTGTTCTGACTGCTCCACTGACAAGTCATTCCTCCACATTTCTCCCTCATCTCAGACATATATTCCCTGGGACACAACAATACTGAAATTAGGCAAATTAATAAACCTACAATGGCCTTTAAGTGTTCACCTGAAAGTACTGGGCTCAGGGAGTTTGAGAGGTATATGGCGATATGTGGTGGGATGGGAGGATGGGATGTGTTTGTACTGGGCTCAGAGAGTTTTAGCCCGGGGCTGAGGAATGTGCCCAGCTCCTTTCAAAAGGAAGATTAACTATTTTCTCACTTTGTGTCTCTCAAAGGCTAGCAATGATTAAGCATTGTGGAGAAAGAATGTTGAAAGTCAAGATAGGCCAAAAGCTAGGCCTTTTGTGCCAGTTAACCAAGTTGTGAATGCAAAGGAAAAGTTATTAAAGAAAATTAGATTTGCTACTCTAGTGAACACGTGAATGATAAGAAAGCAAAACAGCCTTACGACTGCTATAGATAAAGTTTGAATGGTCTAGATAAAGAACAAATGAGCCACAATGTTTCCTTATGTCAAAGCCTAATCTAGAGCAAGGCACTAACTCTCTTCAGTTCTATGAAGGCTGAGAGCTGTGAGGAAGCTGCAGAAGAAAAGTTTGAAGCTAGCAGAAGTTAGTTCATGTGACTTAAAAAAGGAAGCCATCTTCATATCATAAAAGTTCAAGGTGAGGCAGCAAGTGCTGATGTCGAAGCTGCAGCAAGTTATCCAGGATATCTAGCTAAGATCATTCATGCAAAGGAAAATAAAGCATAGGAGAGTCCTGAGGATCCCTGAAAGAAGACCTGGAGAATCAGTCTTTTATCTTGAAGTCATTTACTGAAGACAAACAGTAATGCAAGACACCTACGAGTTACCTGCACACGTTAGACACCAATGAAGGTGGCTACACTAAGCAACAGATTTTTAATATAGATGGAACACACTTATATTGGAAAAAGAAGACACACATGGATTCCCTCTCTAGGAAGGAGAAGTCAATGCCTAGCTTCAAAGATTCAAGGAATAAGCTAACACTCTTAGTAGGAGCTAATGTAGCTGGTGACTTCAAGTTGAAGCCAGGGCTCACTTACCAATCTGCATATCCTAGGACCTTAAAAATTCTGCTCAATCTACTCTGCCAGCACTCTAGAAATGGAAAAAGAAAGCCTGGATGACAGCACATCTGTTTACAGCATGGCTTATGAAATATTTTAAGCCCATTGTTGAGACCTACTGCTCAGAAAAAAAAAGTCTTTCATTAACATATTACTGCTCATTCACAATGGACCTGGTCAACTAAAAGCTTTGATTGAAATGTACAAGAAAATTACTGTAGTTTTCATGCCTGCTAACACAACATCCATTCTATGCCCAAGGTCAAGGAATAAACCCAACTTCTAAGTCTTCTTAGTTAAGAAATACATTTCATAAGGATACAGTTGCTAGAGATAGTATTTCCTCTGATGGATCTGGGTAAAATCAATTGAAAACTTTCTGGAAAGGATAGAGTATTCTAGATGTTGTTGAGCATATTCATGATTCAGGAGAGGTTGTCAAAATATCAACATGAACAAGAGTTTGAAAAAAGTTGATTCTAACACTCATGGACGACTTTGAGTGGTTTAAGGTTTCAGTGGAAGGAGTATCTGCTGATGTCATGAAAAAAGCCAGAGAACTAGAATTACAGGTGGAGCCTGAATATGTGACTGAATTGCTGCAATTTAATGATAAAACTTAAACCAATGAAGACTTGCTTTTTAAGAATAAGCAAATAAAGTAGTTTCTTGAAATTGAATCTCCTCTTGGTGAAAATGCTGTAAACATTGTCGAAATGGCAACAAAGGATTTAGAATATTCTATAAACTTAGTTGATAAAGCAGCAGCGGAATTGACTCCAATTTTGAAATAAGTTCTATCAGGAGTAGAATGTGTTAAGACAGTGTCACATCCTACAGAGGAATTTTTTATGAGAAGAGTCAATCAATGCAGAAAACCATATGTTGTCTTATTTTAAGCAATTGCCACAGCAACCCCAATCTTCAGTAGATACATTTATGATCAGTCAGCAGTCATCAACACTGAGGCAAAAAGATTATGACTTGATAAAGGTTGAGATGACTATTAGCAATTTTTACCAATAAAATAATTTTTAAATATGATATATGTCTCAGGTTTTTACACTTAGTACTATTGCACACTTAATAGACTATAATGTAGTGTAAACATTGCTCTTATATGCACTGGGAAACCAAAAAATTCTTGTTATTTACTTTATTTTGATAATCACTTTATTGTGGTGGTGGAACTGAACCCACAATATTTCTGAAGTATGCTTGTACATATAGTTTTTAAATTTATACATTGTTTTCATATTTTTCTACTACTTTTGTGTTTCTTTGAATTATAACAGACAATAGAGTCTATTAGTTCAACTTTTTAGAGCTGGTTGAAGTGTTTTGACACATAAAAGATGACCAATTTTAGAGAAGTTTATGACATTTAAAAAGAGTATTTCCTATTATCAGTGTATATAATTTTTAAAATTATAACCATGTATGAATACTATTTACATCACTTACATATTTACTTTTTTGTTCAGTTTAACCTAAAATGAAAAAAATGTATCTGCTACAAATGTGTTTCTCTTTCTTGTATTTCCTGATGTTTGGGCTGTGTGACTGTATCAGTTTGTTCTCACATTGCTATAAAGAACGACCTGAGACTGGGTAATTTATAAAGGAAAGAATATTTAGTTGACTCACAGTTCTGCAGGCCAAATAGGAAGCATAGCTGGGAGGCCTCAGGAAACTTACAATCACGACAGAAGGATGAAGGGGAAGCAAGTGTCTTCTTCACATGGAGGCAGGAGAAAGCTCTCTCTAGAAGGGGGAAGTGCTACACACTTTCAAACAACCAGATCCCATGAGAACTCTATCATGAGAACAGAAAGGAGCATGTCTAATCTCATGATTCAATCACCTCCCACCAGGCCCCTCCTTCAACACACGGGGATTACAATTTGACATGAGATCTGGTTGGGGACACAAATCCAAACAATATCATTCATCCATGGCCACTCCCAAATCTCATGTCCTTTTCACATTTCAAAATGCAATCATGTCTTCTCAACCTTTCCCCAAAGTCTTAACTCATTCCAGCATTAACTGAAAAGTCCAAGTCCAAAGTCTCATCTGAGACAAGACAAGTCCCTTGTGCCTATGAGACTGTAAAATCAAAAACAGTGTAGTTACTTCCAAAATACAATGAAGATATGGGCATAGGGTAAATGCTTTCATTCCAAATGGGAGAAATTTGCCAAAAGAAACAGTCCACACACCCCATGCAAGTCTAAAACCCAGCAAGGCAGTCATTAAATCTTAGAGCTTCAAAATAATCTCCTTTGACTTCATGTCTCACATCCAGTCCACACTTTTGCAAGGAATGTGCTCCAAAGACCTTGGTTAGCTCTTCCCCTATGATGCTGTAAGGTACAGCCACTGCAGCTGCTTTAGTGGACTGGCATTGAGTAACTGTGGCCTTCCCAGGTGCATGGTGCAAGCGGTCAGTGAATCTACCATTCTAGGGTCTGAAGGATGGTGGCCTTCTTCTCACTAGGCAGTGCCCCAGTGGGAACTCTATGTGGGACTCCAACCCCACATTTCCCCTCCACACTGCCCTAGTAGAGGTTCTCCATGAGGATTCTGCCCCTGCAGCAGACTTCTGCCTGGACATCCAGGCATTTCCATACATTTTCTGAAATCTAGGTGGAGGCTTCCAAGCCTCAACTCTTGCTGTCTGCACAATCACAGGTTTAACATCATTTTGAAGCCACCAAGGTTTGGGGCTTGCACCATCTGAAGCGATGGCCCAAACTCTACTTTGGCCCCTATAAGCCACAGCTGGAGTTGAAGCAGCTGGGATGCAGGTCATCATGTCCTGTGGCTTCACAGAGCAGTGGGGTCCTGGGCCTGGCCCAGGAAACCACTCTTCAGTACTAGGCCTTCAGGTGTATGATGGGAGGGGCTGCCACAAAGGTCTCTGAAGTGCATTTGATGCCTCCTCCTCATTGTCTTGGAACATTCGGCTCTTCTTTACTTAAGCAAATTTCTGTAGCCAGCTTGAATTTCTTCCTAGAAAATGGGTTTTTCTTTTCTACCGCATGACCAGGCTGCATATTTTCTAAACTTTTATGCTCTGATTTTATTTTAAATATAAGTTCCAGTTTCAAATAATCTCTGTGTCCATGCATATGAGAATACATTTTTACAAACAGCCAGATTACCTCTTGTTTTGCTGCTTAGAAATTTCTTGTGACAGATACCCTACATCATCTCTCTCAAGTTCAAAGTTCCACAGATCTCTAGGACAGGCATGTTGCCACCAGTCTCTTTGCTAAAGTATAGCAAGAGTGACCTTTATTCCAGTTCTCAATAAGTTTCTCATCTTTATCTGAGACCACCTTAGCCTGGATTTCATTATTTATATCACTATCAGCATTTTGGTCGCAACCATTCAACAAATCTCTATGAAGTTCCAAACTTTCCAACATTTTCCTGTCTTCTTCTGAGTCCCTAAACAGTTCCAACCTCTGCCTGTTACCCAATTCAAAGGTGGCGCCCACATTTTCATGTATCTTCATAGCAATACCCCACTCCTGGTAGGTACAAATTTTCTGTATTAGTCTATTCTCATACTGCTATAAAGAACTACCTGAGACTGTAATTTATGAAGAAAAGAGGTTTAATTGACTTAAGTTCTGCAGGCTGTACAGAAAGTATGGCTGAGGAGGGCTCAAGAAACTTGCAATCATGGCAAAAGAGTGAAGGGGAAGCAAGCACATCTTTACATGGTGGCAGGAGAGAGAGAGAAAAGGGAGAAGTGCTATACTGTTTCAAACAACCAGATCTCTTGAAAACTCTATCGTGAGAACAGCAAAGGGAACATCTAAACCCATGATTCAATCACCTCTCACCAGATTGTTCCTTCAAGTCATGGGGATTATAATTCAACATGAAATTTGGGTGAGGACATGGAACCAAATCATATCAGTGACTATACTACATTCTTTGGTACATGAAATTTTCTTTGATCTTCAATGCAAATTGTATTATTATTTTAATTATTTTTGTCCTGAATTTAAATTTTTCTGATTATAAAATGGGCAGTTTCACCTTTCATCTTTTGTTAATTTGCTTATGTCTGGAATGATTATACCCCTTTTTTTTAAATATTTGGCTTTTCTGAGCTAATTTGTAATAAGTGTGTTTTACCATGGAGTATATTATTAGATTTTTATTTGATTTTAATAGACAGTCTTTCACTTTAAATTCTGAAGTCCTTCTACATTTATTCTAATGACACACATGCTTCTTTAATTATGTCATTTATATTTTCCCTTTGCTTCTTTTTGTTCTTTCACTAGATAAACAATGTTCGTGTTCTTTTATGTATGTTTATGAGTAGTTTTTTCTTAATAATTTGGAACATTCATACGTTTTCTAGTGTTTTTAACATACTATTACATTTAGTAGTGTACTTAATTATGTAAACCTTCTGTTGACTTCCTTTTCTACTTATTTCATAGTCACTGCTTATTTTGCTCCAGTCAGAAAAGACAAGTTTATATTAAAGTTAAAAAAGAACACAATATTTCAGTGACTTATTACAACAAAGTCTTTATATTTCTTTCTCATTCAAAGACCCCTGCAGTCTGAGCTTCTCTTCAAAGCAGCTGTTCTCCATGTGGCAGCTCAAGATCCAAGGCTGCTTCAATCTTGTGGCACCTACTTCTCAACACAAGTGCTCCACAGTTCACCAAGCAGGAGAGGGTAGCATGGAGAACACTGCATCAGAAGTTAAATGTGTCAGCCTGGAGGTGACATCAGTCCTTTCTGCTGACATTCTTTGACCATAAACTGAGTCATAGAGTAAGAAAGGATATTCCTTGTAGGTGGCAAGAAGTAGAAGAGCATGAGATGTGAGTAAATGTTTATAATATCTACTACATAATTTCAACTCTATTATTTATATCTTGAAATATATAGTATATTTACTTTACATCTTCAGGTAAATAGTCCTTGCATTAATTCATTTATCACTTCAATATTTCACAATCAATTATGAAATGGTTGATTACTGATTATAAAAAATCCCTCAGTGTCTTTTCAAATGCAAAGTCTGTATTTTAATCCCACAACCTCTTCACAGACATACTTGTAATATAAAACAATATTAATATTTTAATGTTTTGTTCTTCCAATATAAAAAAAATACAATTAAAGCACAATGGAACTGATTAGATGCTATATCTATTGGAATTTGCTGTTTAAATTTGCCATTTGAATTTGCTATTCAATTTGCTTTTTGACTTATAATCACTTCATCTTACTTTCATATTCACATTGTAAGCTCTTTATGTTAGAAAGAGAAGTGACTTACTTTTCTATAGCATCTAGCAAACAGTTGAGGCACAAAAATATTTTTCCAATTAAAAAAAAATCAATAGGATCTTCAATTCTGAATCTTCTTCTAGAGGAAATTCCCATAAGACCAGTGGGTGAAGCTATCGCTAAAATGTGGTATCTGAAGGAAGGTATAATCTTAAATTTAATTTAGATGACTTTACTATCACTATATAGAATCAGAATGGGAATTAAAATATAAAATTATACATTCTGTTTTAAATCAATTTTACTCTATTTTTGTCAAATGTGCTGTTCAAATTGGAGATGTATTAAATTAATAGAATAAAATTGTGGAAAATGTTGTTAGATCAGAGCAATAATACATCAGCCATATGATAGTAAATTACCCTCACTGAGATAGTAGAAGGAAATGTTATTCCAGAGGTTTCATTAACCAGTAACAGAGTATATATGTGTTTTACACACACACACGCGCATGTGCGCGCACACACACACACATGCACAGAGTCGTGCACCATCTAATGGTGTTTTGGTTAACAACAGGCCACATATACAAAGGTAAGATTATAATACCATATTTTTGCTGTATTTTTTTCTATGTTTAGATATGTTTACATACATATATACTTACCATTGTGTTACAACTGTTTACAATACTCAGTACAGTAACTTGCCATATAGATTTGCACCCTAAGGAGCCATAGGCTATACTATATAACCTAAGTATATAGAAGGTTATGCCAACTAGGTTTGCATAAGTATATTCTGTGATGTTCACGCAATGACAAAATTGCCTAAAGACATATTTCTCAGAACATGCCCCTATCATTAAGCAATACATGACTGTATGTACTTATACACCAACCATGAAGAAAGTGATTCCAAGGCTAAATGGTACACATTCACTTGTTATTATTTTTGAGATATTTGTTGCAGGAAGTCAGGGACCCCGAATGGAGGGACTGGCTGAAGCCATGGCAGAAGAACATAAATTGTGAAGATTTCATGGACATTTATTAGTTCCCCAAATTAATACTTTTATAATTTCTAAACCTGTCTATAATGCAGTCTCTGAACATAAATTGTGAAGATTTCATGGACACTTATCACTTCCCCAATCAATACCCTTGTGATTTCCTATGCCTGTCTTTACTTTAATCTCTTAATCCCGTCATCTTCGTAAGCTGAGGAGGATGAATGTTGCCTCAGGGCCCTGTAATGATTGCATTAAATGCACACATTTTTTGTAGAGCATGTGTGTTTGAACAATATGAAATCTGGGCATCTTGAAAAAAGAACAGGATAACAGCAATCTTCAGGGAACAAGGGAGATGGCCTTGGACTCTGACTGCTGGTGAGCCAGAAAGAACAGAGCCATATTTCTCTTCTTTCAAAAGCAAATAGGAGAACTAACTCTCAATTCTTTTTCTCTGCAAGGAACATCCCTGAGAAAAAGAATGCGCCCTGAGGGTAGGTCTGTAGACGGCCCCCTTAAGGTGGCTGCCTTTTACGGTCAAAACCGAAGGGATGAAATAAGCCCCATCTCCTGTAGTGCTCCCAGGCTTGTTAGGATGAGGAAATTTCCGCCTAACAAATTTTAGTCAGACAGGTTGTCTGCTCTCAAACCCTTTCTCCTGATAAGATGTTATCAATGGCAATGCATGCCCGAAAATTCATTAGCAATTTTAATTTAGCCCCATCCTGTGGTCCTGTGATCTTGCCCTGCCTCCACTTGCTTTGTGATATTTTATTACCTTGTGAAGTATGTGATCTCTGTGACCCACACCCTATTCATGCACTCCCTTCCCTTTTGAAAATTGCTAATAAAAACTTGCTGGTTTTACGGCTCAGGGAGCATCACGGAACCTGCTGACGTGTGTTGTCTCCCCTGAACACCCAGCTTTAAAATTTTTCTCTCTTGTACTCTTTCCCTTTATTTCTCAAACCAGCCAAGATGCCTAGGGAAATAGAAAAGAACCCATGATAAACATTGCGGGTGGGGTTTCCCCTGATATCTGGCACACCAACGTGGTCTTTCTTTTTCCCTAAGTGCATGTGGGAACCTGATTCCCTTTGGCAGGTGCACTGAAACGACATCTGCCTGGGTCACAGTGTTTTGGTTAACAACAGGCCACATATACAAAGGTAAGATTATAATACCATATTTTTGCTGTATTTTTTTCTATGTGTAGATATGTTTACATACATATATACTTAACATTGTATTACAACTGCTTACAATACTCAGTACAGTAACTTGCCATATAAATTTGTACCCTAAGGAGCCATAGGCTATACTATATAACCTAGATATGTAGAAGGCTATGCCATCTTGGTTTGCATAAGTATATTCTATGATTTTCACACAAAATTGCCTAAAGACGCATTTCTCAGAACATGTTCTTATCATTAAGGAATACATGACTATATGTACTTATACACCAACCATGAAGAAAGTGATCCCAAAACTAAATGGGACACATTCACTGGTTATTATTTTTCAGATATTGGATGTTGGTTATCCACATTATAAGACCTCCAAATTTAATACACAAAGTAGTACTTTCCAGTTATACTATCAGATGACACTAAAACTTACTATTTTCCATGTCAGATATTAACAATAGAAAACATTATACAGTAGATTTCAAAATCTATACAGCTATGTCCAATATAATATTTGAGGTTAAAAATAAAACTTCTGGGCCAGGCGAGGTGGCTCATCATGCCTGTAATCCCAGCACTTTGGGAGGTTGAGGCGGGCAGATCACAAAGTCAGGAGATCAAGACCATCCTGGCTGACATGGTGAAACCCCGTCTCTACTAAAAATACAAAAAATTAGCTTGGCATGGTGGTGGGCGCCTGTAGTCCCAGCTACTCAGGAGGCTGAGGCAGGAGAATGGCATGAACCTGGAAGGCAGAGCTTGCAGTGAGCAGAGATCACGCCATTGCATTCCAGCCTGGGCGACAAAGCGAGACTCTGTCTCAAAAATAAATAAACCAATAAACAAATAAATAAATAATACTTCTGAATTTAATAAATGACATTGAATGAATGATAGTGGAAAGTTTCCAAATGCTAATAAATGGAGATGTTGTCTATATTATTTCAAAACAATCCACTAGGCCATTTATAAAAATACAAATATAAAGCCATAGATACTGCTTTTTTATTTCAGTGATGAGCAAATATTTTTCATTAGAAAATGAGAGATCATAGAACTTATATTTTAACAAATTTCATATTGAATTTTATTAAATCTCTGTATTAACAGACTAAAAAAAGGGAAAAATTCATAAATGCAAAGCTCAATGGATTTTTAAGAAATAAACACATCATGTAAAACAGTCCCAAGATCAAGAAAGACAAAAATCACCAAAATCCCAGAAGCTCCCTGGTGACCCCTCCAAGACACTACTACCTTTACTCAAAGGTGGCCACAATCCTAACCAGTATCTCCATTAAGTCACAGAATTCAATTTGGGTCTGACTTCTTTAGTTGAATATGATTGTGAGATTTTTCACATTGTTGCATGTACAGTTTCACTGCTGTATGGTATTCCATTTCATGCATATACTTTAATTGTTTTATTCATTTTATGGACTGACATTTGTTGTTGTTGTTGTTTGCTGTTAAAAATAAATAATAGATGTATAAATGAATAAATAATAAATAATAATAAATAAATATATAATAAAATTTGTATATTCTCCTTTATTATAAAAAGTTTAGAAATTTTACTTATGAATTATATTGATCTCTTTTGTTTTATATATAGGTAACATTTAATGAGGGATTGCTATGTGTTAATTTTCTTCAGCACTTTAATATGTTGCTTCTTTTTATTTTCATGATAATTTTAACAGATAAAATATCACTTCTCTTTTTTACATAGAGTGTGGGAAGTAAGGGACAAGGTCACGCAATTGTGAAACTGTGATCACACTTCCCCAGATGTTTCCACCAAGAAGCATTTATACTTACTCTAAGCCAGCAATATTTTCTACCCTATAGTGTAGTAGAAAGTGGCAGAGGGATAACACCATTCCATGTTTCTTGAAACAGGTATCCAGTAGCATAAAACTGCCACTTGAGTTTTTATCAGGAAAGTTCCTATATGTACTCTGCTTACATGGCTATTTGTGTATGTCCCTGAGCTTTCTAGTGGATTGACACACACAGAGAAAAACCACTGAAAAACATTAAGTGGCAATGGGGATCCTTTAATAGATCCTGGTGATAAGAGAGCCATTGCTAGAAGAGGCCATTATTCTTGACAGCAGCCATATTCAGAGCTGCAGAAGGCTTCTAAGAGTCAATAATAGTAAGACTTAAGCCCAAAAATAAAACTGCCATATACATTAGTGGGAGTTTCTAGTATTACTGATGATGTAGGGGACAAACTGTGTCTCCTCTTTGTCCTCTGTCTCCAAACTTTTTAGGAAGGGATCTGATATTAGATGGTGAAAACTTGGTTTGCTTAACTTTTGTCTTTCAGTGTGTTTGCATTTAAATAAATTTTCTTTCATGATGGTGTATGTGGGGAAATTGGTCATTCTGGAACAGTGAAAAATTGGGAATAGTGAATCAGCAAATTGGGAAGTCTGTTTTTTAAAATCACTCTGCTCAGAAGTGATCCCTAATACTAATTTCTCCTCACTCTAACTCACTATATGAGGACTAATGAGTCTTCCTAATGTTACAATATATCATAAGCTATTACTGAAAAAATTATAGAATGTTTCCTTCTTCAGAAGACTCATGGCATTTTGCTTACTCATTTCATATGCCATTGTACTACTTTATTAGACTAACTTTAACCTACTAGGTAATGAAACACATAACCTTCCATAGAAACTTGATTGGATATTTGGGAGAGCAATTGTCTCTCTCACTTTATATGTATTGGGTGACTGGTCACAGTCATTAGAATCTTAGAGTGTAAAATAAGCTAAGGATTGGGTTAACATTTCTTTATTTATTTATTCATAAACCATAGGTTTATTGAGTACTTTCTCTGTAGTAGGCATTATGATAGTTGAAGAACAGAGCAAACACGGGCCTAAAGAGCTCATAGTTTATTCGGAAAAGCATGATTAAACAGTTCCAGAAAATGTACATTCAAATAGAAGTATTTTGATGTACCAGACAGGCATAAAAATGTGGGAACCCTTAATTCTTCCCTGGAAAAGAAGAGCTCAGAAAACTACTGTAGAGGTGGCACAAAACAACATATAACTTAAGATGTCAGGTTAACAGATTAGCTTAACTATGTCAGTTTGTTCTTTTTTTATTTGTTTGTTTTGTTTCTTTGTTTTAGATGGAGTCTTGCTTTGTCATGCAGGCTGGAGTCCAATGGCATGACGTCTGCTCAACACAACCTCTGCCTCCCAGGTTCAAGTGATTCTCCTGCCTCAGCCTCCCAAGTAGCTACGATTACAGGTGCCCATCACTACGCCCGACTAATTTTTGTATTTTTAGTAGAGAAAGGGTTTCACCATATTGGCCCAGCTGGTCTTGAACTCCTCACTTCGCGATCTGCCCACCTTGGCCTCCCAATATGCTGGCATTACAGATGTAAGCCACCATGCCTGGCTGGGTTTGTTCTTTAAAACGTTGACATTTGTAAACAAAATATGTTTATAAACCAAAGATAAGATATATAAATATCCAAAATCACAGAGAATAAAATAGTTACAAAAATTTCTCTTATGAGAATATCTAAATCTTGACACTTAATTTAACTAAGTGACAAAGTATATTGTATTTGAATGGCTAATCTGTGTAGGTTCATAAAGTTTACATTTTACACTGTATAAAAGCATGGGTCATAATGAAAAACTTAAAAAAAGTTTTTCTCTACTTTTAAGGTTTATTGAAATAGAAAAAAATTAAAATATAGCAGTAGAAAATGGGAACAATTTTATCAGTGGGTAAGATACTTTACAAATTTTTATCAGCAGAAAAGAACACTACCGTGAGCTCCATAGATATGTGTGAAAACAATTAGACACAGTTGAAGAAAGGATTAGTTAAATAGAAAATAGTGCACTGGAAAATACTCATTAGCAAATTATTAATAGGAGACACAGAAACAAAATCATTTAAAGTGAGAAAAAATAAAAGAGACCCAGTGAATATTTCAAATAAACATGTAATTCAAATTCTACAAAGAAAAGAGAGAGAAGAATAGAACATTTATTTGAAGAAATAATGGCTAAGAATTTGCCAAACACTGGTGCAGATGTCAATCTATATAATTAAGGATCTCTATAAATTACACAGGATACTCAAAGTGCTATTAAAAAAAGTACTAATTAGAAAGTGTTAAGAACAAACAAAACAAGATCAAACATACATTAACTGGAAAAGAGCAAAATAAGGCCTGAGTACTGATATGGCAACAAAAGTAATGAAAAACCAAAAATCAATGGAGTGACATCAATAAATTGCTTGAGGAAATAACTGGCAACCTAGAGACACAGATGAAGTCCTCTCCTGTGGTGTCAACAGTGGCCAAGCGAGGTACCTGAAATTTGGCCTTCACCTGGCAATAATAAGGTAGAAATGCCCTTCTTCTGCCAGAGAGGTGTTGGAGAAAGCCAGCTAAAACCAAAAGATTTAAATAAAATCCAGAATCTCATAAAATAATGAAAATGCCCAGGTTTCAATAAAAAGTCAGTCATCATACCAAAAACCAGACTGACTAAATGAAAAAAAAACAAGATAACCAATAGATGCCAACTCTGAGATGACAGAGAAATAAGAAATATCTGAAAAAGATTTTTTACAATCCAGCATAAAAATGCTACAAAAAGCACCTATGAACTAATTTCACACAAATATAAAAATATATACACATAAAAGGCCCCAGCAAAGAAACAGAAGATATAAGCAAAGAACCATATGAAAGCTTTAGAAATGAAAAATGTTGTGATTGAAATGACAAGCTGAGTGGATGTACTCAACATCAGAATGGAGGGAACAGAGGGAAGAATTGGTGAGCTGCAATACAGAACAACTGGAAATTACTCAATGTGAACAACAGGAAGAAAATTGTCTGAAAAAGCAAATGAGGTCTCAGCTGCATGAAATAGTATAACAAAAGAAAGAACATATCTATTATCTGAGTCACAGAAAAAGAATAGAAAGAGGATAGGGGTAAACAAAAAAAGTGTGATTTCCCAAAGTTGAGAAGAGACATAAGCCTATCGGTTAAAAAAGATGAGCAAACTCCAATTCGGATAAGCTCTAAACTCAAATAAATTTATTACACGACACATCATAATTGAACTGGGAAATAAAGACCAAAATAAATTATAACAGTTAAACAAACAAACAAACAAAAGACAGCCAGAGAGTTTACAGGGAAAAATAAGTTGAATAACAAGAGATTTCTCATCAAAAATTATGAAGGCCCACAGGAAGTGACACAGCAGATTTCAGGAGTTTAAAGAAAAGGACTTTTATCCCTGCTTCCTATATTCAGAGACAATAATATCCTATAGAAATGAAAAAAATCAAGGTATTCTCAAATGACAGAAAAACTGAGAGAACTGCTCACTGCTTAGCAGATATAAAAGCATGGTTAAAGGAAGTTATCTAAATATAAAGGATATACAATTTTTAAAAAGAAACATTTGAACATCAGGAAAAAGAAATAACATGGTAAGTAAAAATAGAAGGAAATACAATAGGCTTTACTTCTCTTTTTGAGTTTCCTAAATTGTGTTTGACAGTTTAAACAAAATTACTGCACTGAATGATTTGGTTCTAAATATATATAGAGGAAATATTTAAAGCAATTATAGTGGGGAATGGTAGAGAGGTGTAAAAGGAATTAAGGCTCTTTACCTCATCAAACTCCTTAACAATAACAACAGTAAACTGCTGCTAGGAGGCTGAGGTTTCATGGTGCTTGGCAAAGTAGGAGTTTGCTTCTAGCCAGAGCTCTTAAGCCTTACAGAGCCATCCAGAAAGGTCACAACCTAGAAATAGGGGACAAATAATAAAATAGTATAATGTGATATTTTAACATATTTGACAGTAATTCAGAAATTACAAAATGTTTTGAAAGTAGTCATAATTCAAATATGAGAAATCAAACTTGTATGATGATTGATATTAAAGCTATTCTTTGAGGATAATTTAAGAACTTAAATGCATGCATTAAAAGAAGGCTAGAAAATAAATTTTAACATATAACAACCATGTAAATAAGTTATAAAAAGAATGTCATCATGTACATAATGAACACATTACAACATAAAAATTTAGGAAAATGAATACAAACAAAAGAAAATAGCGACTAGAATATATATTTGTACATAAAAATATGTGGATATACTTATATCTAGATATATATTTTATATATAAATTGATAAAGATATAAGTTTATAATATAAACAATGTAGAATAGAGAAACAGTTACAAAAAGTAACGGTTATTCTTTGGCAAGAACAATCCAGTTGTTACACACCTACTAAAACTGATGAAAAGAAGAACAATGTTACAAATTTCCAATATCAACAATTTAAAAAACACTATTTAGATCCACAGACACTAAACCAATTGTAAGAGGGTACCTGAACAACTTTACAGCAAAAACTAAAAATTTTAATAAAGTTTAAAAAGATTCTCAGAAAGTGTCATGATTGACTGAACAAAAGAAGACATAGAAAATCTGTATAGTCCTTTATCTACTAAATAAATTGGATCTTATTTCAAATGTTACCCTGAAATAAAAATTCAGCTCTATCCAGCTTCAAAATTCTTCACAGTATTTAAGAATAAAATAACACTACATTTACCAATTGCTCTAAAACAAAGAAAGGAAGGAAATTTTCTCAACTTCATTATGACAGTAACAGAATATTCACGCCAAAAGCTGATAAGAAATAATGGTATACGTTTCAATTTTTCTTATGAACTTAGAAAAAAAAAACTGTAACCAAAGTGTTAACTCAAAAGAGCAGTATAGAAATTTAAATATTTTTCAGAAATAAAAGGTTGAATTAAATAAGAAAATGAGTAAATGGATTTATACACAATAAAAAATTAATAAAAATTAATCTACATTGATGCAGAAAAATGATTTTGTAAAATCTAATATTTATTCACAATTTTAAAAATAAAACTTTAATCAAATTAGTAATGTGTGAACTTCCATAATCTGATAAAGAATATCTCTGTAAAAATAAGTAGGAAATATTATAATGAATAGAAAAATAGTAAAAACTTTTTCCCTAAGATTAATAATAAGATGAGAATGTCTGCTATCACCAATTCTACTTGTCACTGGACTAGTAGGCATAGACTTGCATTAAGAACAAAAGAAACAAATAAAAATGATACAGTTATTTGAAGCATAGACATAATTTTTTTATTATTTGTCAATATTGTGATTATAGGTCTAGGACTATCAACCTGCCAATTATTATATTTAATAATAAATTTAACAATTTTGCTTTATATGAAGTAAATTTACAAAATGTATTAAAACGTATTTTCTCTTTTGTGAATAAAAGCTAGAAAATAAAATGTTTAGAAAGTTATTTGCAGTAACATGAAAATCTAATGCTTAAGAAAAAAACATTTAAAATATGTGCTAAATATTTATAAGGAAAAGTTATTAAACACCTCTGAGATAAATTGAAAAATATGTAAATAATATAGAAATATGTAATTATTTGAATTGGAAGTCCCAATTCTGCAAAAATATCATTTATGTCTTAGGAGATATTCTAATACAATGCTAATCATAATCTATATGTGTGTTTAAAAATGAAAATTGATTAAATGATTGTGAAGTTTATAAGGAACTAGAAAGGACTGAATATATAAAAGGAAATCTTACAGACGAAAAAATGTGTATGATGTCTACTAGCAAATATTAAGGCCTATGATATGACAGTGTGATATTGTTGCAAGGATAGACATACAGAGCAAGGAACCAAATAGCTCTTTCAGAAATAGGCTATCACACATCAGCTTATTCAATCTTTGACAAAATTATATTTCTCAGCAGTGGGTCCAAGAGAGTCTCTTCAGTAAGTGACACTAGATCATTTTATCCACCGGGGAAAAAAATAAATCTTTATTCCTACCTGATACCACACATAAAAATAAATTCCACATAGACTGTAGATCTAAAAGTGAAATTTGAAAAAAATAACATATAGTAGTTATGATAGAAGAATAAATGCATTTAATTTATTCTTTTTTAAGATAATATATCTTAAACATCGATTCAAAAGCAACAGGCATAGAGAAAATATTGATAAATTAGATTACATTAACATTCGGATTTATTTTTGTCAAAAGACACTTCTAAAAGAGTGAGAAACCAAGTCACAGAATAAGGGAAGATAATGGCAATCATATATCTCACAAATAATTTAGATATAGTATCAAAGTGCTATAAACTGAATGTATTCTTCCAAAATGTACATGTTACAACATAACCTCCAGTGTGACGATATGTGGAGGTAGACACTTTGGAACGTCATTAGGACTTCAGGCTAGAGCCGTGATTAATGGGATTAGTGCCCTTGTGAAAGAGGCTCCAGAGTCTGTCACCCTTCTACTCGCAGGATACAGGGAGAATATGGCCCTTTATGGACTGAAAAGTGAGCACTCACTAGATACAAATCTGCTGACACTTTGATCTTAAACTTTTCAGGTTCCAGAACTGTGAGAAATAAATTCTTGTTTGTTTGTAAGACACTCTGTCTATGATACTTCTGTTATAGTTGTCCAGACATACCAAAAAAATAAAAAAATAAAAAAAAAAAAACACCCAGGAAAAAACCGACAGCAATATTGGTACAATAGGCATTTCCAAAAAAAAAAAAAGGAGGTTGTATGCAAACACACACACACACCACCCCCCCACACACACATAAAGTTGATATATTTGTTTTGTATTAGTAACTGACAAATTACTATGAATTGAGAAGTTTATCTTCTCACAGTTTTTCTGGGTCAAGAGTCTAGAAAGAGCTTAGCTGGACCCTCTGCTCAGTGTCTCACCAGCTGCAATGTAGGTATTGGCTAGAGCTGTGGTGTCCTCTGAAGCTTGAGGTCCTGTTCCAACCACACATGGCTGTGGGCAGAATTCATTTACTTTGAGCTGTATAAATTATAACAGTTTACTTCTTCAGGGCCAGCAGACTAGAGAGAGATACTCTGCTCATTCAAGTCTGATCTCTCTGCCATCTTTAAATATTCATCTAATAAGGTCTGGTTCACCTAGGGAAATCTTCCACTTGATTAACTCAAAGTCAACTGATTAGGGATCTTAATTACATGTGTGTAATTCCTTCAGCTTTACAATATTACTATAACCTAATCATAGGAGCAAGATTCATTATATTCATAAGTCTCATCACACTCAAGGAGAGATTTTTGGGAGGTGTGTACCTTAGAAGGCAGGGTTGTTGTGTGGGTGTATTGGAAGTGGGCACCTCAGAATCATTCTTACCATATTTACTCAACTTCATTAGTCATTAGGTGAGTGCAAATTAAACCATATCAAAATTCTACTCTTTACTCACAGGAAAAGTATAATTTTGAACTACTTTTGTATAATATTTTGCCAATATTATAAAGAAAATCAATTTGTATATATTGACAATAGGTTAAATTGCTAGAAACACCTAGAATACTGCTTAGCAGTATCTAGTGAAGCAACACACATGCATATGCTATATGTTGTGACCTTAGGTAGAAGTTTGAATCCTGGGTATTATTTTTATATAGCAAAATGTCACCTGAAACTCAAAGATTAGAAGTTGAACAGACATCTGCATCTGTTTAAAAGTTGTCTTAGTCCATTTGTGGTGTTATTTTGAAAATGCCTGAGACTGGGTATTTCGTAAACAACATAAATTTATTTCTCACAGTTCTGGAGGCTGGTAAGTTCCAGATCAAGATACTGGTAGATTCATTGTCTGATGAGGGCCTGGTTTCTGCTTCCAATATGGAGCCTTGAACTCTGTGTCCTCCAGAACAGAGAAATGCTGTGTCCTCACATGGTGGAAGATGCAAGGGCATAAGGCATGGTAGGGCAAAAAAAAAAAAAAAAAAAAGCCTCACTAGCTCCCTCCAGCTCATTTACAAGGTGTTAATCCTGTCCAAGAGGGTGAAACAATCATGGCCTACTCACTCCCTGAAAGCTCTGCTTTTTAATACTATTGCATTAGGAATTACGTGTCAAGTAAATTTGAGAGGGTACATAAGCACTCAACCCCCCACAGCAATATTTAAGTACATTACCCTCTTATGTGTCTACAATCCAAAGGAAAACAAGTATAGGTTTTCAAAGTATAGGTGATATTATGTGAATTTCAAGTAATTTCTTCTTTTTAGTCTGAGGAAATCATGTAGTCCAAACTGTCTTCAATTTCCCAAATCAGGGTCCCCCAAACTCCATCTCTGGCCTGTGATTATTGTTTGAAGTTTTTGTTTTGTTTTGTTTGTTTTTGTTTTTGTTTTTGTTTTGTTTTAAGTTTATCCCTTCTTTCATACACACACAAAAGACCCCCACTTCTCATTACTCTGATAGCTCAGTATCAACGTTCTGGGTTGAAAATAGTTTAGAATGAGTTGCTTATTCTTACTAGGAGAATCACTCCATCGTGAGCCATAGAAAGGCTAAATAACACGTCTAAGTTTTCAAAGACAGGAAGTAGTAGAGCCTATATGTGAAAGAGGCGGTGTGGCTAGAGAGGGAGCGTTCTAAGGTTTTGTACTGTTCCGTGTCTTTCAGTAGGTGGAGCCCAAGCAAGTTGCCATAAATATTAAAAGGATGGTTGGAGAAAAAATATTATAAACAAAAATATTGGTGTCAAGGCCTACATTCTTAGGAAAAACAGTATCTATAAGTAAAAATTTTAAAAAGTTTAATTCTAAAATCATACAAATATTTTAGATTTACCCTTTAGAGGTAAATTATTCAAAGGATTCAACATAAATTCTACTCCATTTATATTCTGCTTCTATTTATTATACTTATTTAAAATAAATTATTTACATTAATTATCAAGTAACTATCTGACCAATATTTGTGATTATGACTTGTTTATGGTTTCACTTTTACAAAGTATATTATCCATATTTTGCCACTTAAATGTGGGATCTTGATTCAGCTCATCAGGTGACCATTGCCAATCACGTGTGGCTTAACTGACAAATGTGATCATCTGTCCCCGGTGACGCAGTGAGACTCTGTTTCAAAAAAAAAGAAAGAAAGAAAGAAAGAAAGAAAGCAAAACAAAACAAAAAAATTTATAATGAACAAAATTGCTATTTGTATATGAAGGGAATTAAAACACATTCTAACTGGGAAAGGACTAGTAAACATGTTGCTGACGTTACCCCACCAATAATTGCTTTTTAAATTAAAGATATGTTCACTGTTATGTATCGAATTGTGCCACCCTCAAAATTAATATATTGAAGTTCTAAGCCCCAGCACTTCAGAATGTAAGTTTATTTGTAAATGAGGTCATTGCATATGTAATTATGTAAGACAAAGTCATACTAAATTGGGCCGCTTATTCGAAGTGACTGCTGTCCTTATAAAAGGACATACAGGCAGAATGGCACATGAAGATAAAGTGATACAGAGGAAGGGAAGGAATGCCAGAGAGATTTCCCACAAATCAAAAACTAGGAGAGAGGCATGAGACAGATCCTTCACAGCACTCAGAAGCAACCAACCATGTCAACATCTTGATCTTAGACTTTTAGCCTTCAGAACTGCATGACAATGTTGCTGTTGTTTAAGACACCCAGTTTCAGTACTTTGTTACAACATCCCTAGCAAACTAATATATTTGGTCAATTGAGATAGTAATAAAATAATCAACAAGTGAAAAAAATCCATTACATGAAAGGACTGATCATGAATATTGAAACCAGCTAAACATAGAAATACTGTCTAAATGATTACCGTAAATACGGTTAGACAACAGAATGAAAATGTCAAAATGTTGTCTTGAAAGAGAAGTAATAATGTAATAATGTAAGACAAAATATGAATGCATGCATGCAAATGATAACTCAAATACCTTTATCAACTCCAATTTCCTTTGAAATGTTTGCCCTTAACTCAGAAAAGGAATCTTCTTGCATAATTATATAAACATAGAAATGTAAATATTTCTTTTATAAAACCTGAATGTATCCATACACAAAACTGAAATAGCATTTACTTGGTAATAAAGCTCATGGTCACTGGAAATGAATTTTGATTAAAGAAAAACCGTAAGAAATTAATAGGTTGGACATGTGACCTTTATGATCTTTGGTACTACTTCAGAACTCTAAAGGTAAAGCCTTAAAATTTAAATACTGGGCTTTGAAAATATTTGCAAAGGGTAATGTATAACCAAATGCACAAGCATTTTATTCATCCTCGCTTTATAGAGTAGATTTAACATTTAATCAACAAAGCTTTGCATATAATAATGAGTATACTTTCTATCTTTAAAAGCTTACCAAATTCCACCTAAAGAAAAAAAAAGGTGTTGAAAATTAACTACAATTTTTAGTTCATTTTGTACTATGTATTACTCTGACTAACGTAATCTTTATTCAAATTGGAAAAAAACATTTTGTGAGCATCATACAAATATTTTGGTTTATGTATGTATTTAATATAAAAAATAAAGAAAAACATGAAGGCCAAATTATTTTTTCTTACATATATATTTTTTTTTTCATGAAGCGGTTTATTTTTTGTTCAGGTTTTGGTTCAACTTTGAGTTTCATTTGTTTGATATTCCTTCAAATGTAAGTAGATTCTCCTGGTGTTCCCCAATGACAGAGTAACTTATTTCTGCAGTAGCAATACT
The DNA here is from genome assembly GCF_024542745.1 of Macaca thibetana thibetana. Lineage (NCBI taxonomy): Eukaryota > Metazoa > Chordata > Mammalia > Primates > Cercopithecidae > Macaca > Macaca thibetana. Next base: position 67,559,166 of record NC_065585.1, read on the forward strand.
TTGTTATTCTACCAAGCTCAGGCAGTAACCTGAAACTATTCAACTAAGTCTGTTCTAAATATAAGTGCCGCATAACTTCCAACTTTTTATAAGCCTAAAAGGTTCAGAATTTTTTTTGCCTCTTGTAGCCCCTGAGGAAGTCTAAAAACCTGAAACTTACAATTACTTTATACTTTAAGAACTTGGCAGGTATTTCATAATGTTGGCAAAACAAAATTTTAAAATGTAGTCTCCACAAGTTTTGCTCAAGACTAGCTGAGAACAGAAAATAAATTTAAAAACATTTCTTTTTTTTTTTGCTAATTAATCATTATTTTCATTTTCAAAAAGTTTGTACAACTTCAGTAGGTAAAAGATTTAATTGTGCTCATATGAACACTATATGCTAAAGATCTGTTTCCGTGCAAGGTAACATTTATTTGGGGGCTTCTATTAAAAGAAAACCCAATCATGCCTTTGTCCCCAGGTTTATCATTCTTACATAATGAAATAACAATTATTATATTTCAGAGATTATCAAATTTTAAGTGTGAATGTAACAAAGTTACTTTCTGTGTGGATGAGAAAGAATTTGTTTTTAAATGAAGTCCTCTTTTTTAAAGGTGGTTTTTTTCTTTTTTAAAAGAAACATCCCTATTTGGTATTCATACACAACAGGAAAATTGAATTTTTCAGGAACACTGTTACTCCACAATGTATTTATTTTTCCATTCTGTAGCTCCAGGAGTATTTGTCTTCTGAGTTGCGAGGCTGTTACTCTAGTTTGTAATTTTTTAGTAATGTGTATAATAATGACTGAATCAATAATCAGGGTTACTATTTCCATTTTACTGAGGTAAAATCCAGAAACAGAATACTCATATTCTGCCTATTAAAATTAAATTATTTTAAAAATATTTTTATCATATTATCCTTCTGTTTCCACTTTTTGTTTTATTTTAGTTATACTGAATCCTTTAAGAGTATTATTTTCATTTATTCACTAATGGCTAGACTTACCTTGCCCAGACCAACCATTTAGATCCATTCAGGACCTTCAGAATCATTAACGATTTAATGTGATATGAAAGGAAAAAAGAGTTAACTATTTTCATTTTTATTATCATTTTTCTATTATTTTATGCCTCAATGCTGTCAAAACAAAGTTCTCACAAAATAACCACAGTTTTTTGAAAATGTTTATTTCTTTTAAACACATAAGAAAAATGTGTATTATACAGAAATAAAATAGAAACCATTAATGGAAAAAAGGAGAAGAAATCAGTGTGAGCGGATGTACGTATTTTTTCCTTATCTTCTGATAGAAGATAACCACAGGCAATATTTTGATGTGTAGGTTCCTATTTTTTTTTTCTTTTTCCTGTAACAACTAAAGCAAAAGACCTAAAACTTTCAAAAATTTGATTGTGTAATTCATTGTACTTATACAAACTAAAGATAATTGTGTAAGTCATGACTAATAATTCCACTAAAATTTTAAAAATTCAGTTATTTTTGAATGACCAATTGTGACTTTATTTATAATATTAAAATGTATCTATGTTCATTTATTCATGAACATGTATCTGCTTCTTATATATTGCCATTATTTTTAAAATTATTTGCCTGCGCATGCAACTTCATGAGCCCTGATGAACTTAAATTCATGTAACTTTAGAAAAATCACCAAACATTTTCAACATGAGTATTTTTCTTATGTATCTCACATCCTCGGTAACTATTTACTTATATTGTTTTATAAACACGAACATTTTCTGAGGGAAGGCTGTGAAGATTTCATCTGTTTTTAATTTAATCCTTACCTAAAGCAACAGCACAATACTCTATTTGTAATATCAAGGCAGTTGGTTGATGTAAAAAAGGACTGATATTAATTATAGAAAATTGTCATCAAATGGAAAGAAAAATGAATAGTCTTATGGAGGCTTAAACCTGATTACAGCTTAAAATTGCTCTCTCCATTAGCACCATTAACACACCCAACTAGCAAATTTTATAGCACAACCAGTAACCAGATAGTTTATATGGAAGATCTTTTTTAACATTTTAATTTTTTTATTTCTTTTTTTCTGCTACTGTAACAATTGTTAATGTTTAAGTTCTGGTGTAAAAATTCATTTTAATAGTATCAAGAGTAAAAATCTACCTACTTGTTAACATTTTCATTTTTTTACTATGCATATGTCCAGTGGCTGTAAAACAACGACTACACAAATGCACTAACACGAATATTTTAAATATAAATGTTACATGAAAAGATGGTATTAGCCAATGTAAATAGTCACTAGACCTACACATTTTAGCCATGTGAATTGGATTAACTTCAAAAGATAGGAATGGCATTTGATAAATAATCACTTCCAGTACATTAGTGCACTAGAACCTTCATATTTTGGGAAGAGATAACTCACTCCATTTTAGTAAACAATTTTCTCATTATAGAGTTGAATTACTGTACAATCAAATCCAGTACTCCATATTTGTGGGAAACCTGGTTGGAGAAAGTTAACGTTCTTCAAAAACATTATTTCAGTTACCCACACAACTCCATATACTGCATCAGTCACTAGTCCATTCTGTCATCTATTCATTAATTCACTTTATACTAAATTACCACGATGGGCAAGCCAGGATCTGAATTTTCACAAACCGAATGTAAAATTCGATCCTTGCAAGGTATCACACAGTATCAACGCATCTATTTACCCTTATACCCTAAGTTTTCTATAGAAAACAGATTTATAAAACACAACTCTAATATTGCTGGAGAAGGCAATGCAAGTTTTGAAAGATTTTTTTAATCAGCAAGAAAATAATAAATTATGATCATTTAAAAATAGTTTTGTATTCTCTAAGATCATCAAGTAGTTAATGTTTTGTATTGAATATTAAGTTTTCAACTTACAATCATTGAGCTTCAATCTCTTTACTCAATAGGTTCAAGGCATTTACTTGAACCTTGAACCATCTCAATGTTACTAGTTTCAGCTGAGAATATGATCGAGAATTAATCAAGGAGAAAGATGATTATTAGAGAAAATGATATCCAAGTACAAGCCTTTTTGACATTCTTCTTCCACGTCAACAGTTATTTCCACAGTTACTGGAACTCTAATGCCTTTGCTCATACATGGTGTTTTCTTTTTTCTTTTTTTTTTTTTTTTTTTTTTTTTTGGTGGAGGGAGGGTTTGGTATAATTTTTATTGAAATATAATTTACATGCCATGAAACATACCTGTTTCAAATGTATAATTCTATGAATTTTATTATATTCCAAGAGTTGTAAACTATTACTACAGACTAATTTTAGGACATTTTTATAACCCTGAAAAGAAACTTTGGGCCCATTTAGAGTCACTCATCATCTCTACTGTTAGCATGAGGAAATCACATATTCATTTGATCTCTGTAGATTTTCCTTGTCTGGACATTTCATGTAAATGAAACCATGCAATATGTGTTCTTTCACAGCCAGCTTCTTTAACTCAGCATATATATATATATACATTTTTTTTTCTTTTTTTTTTTTTTTTGAGATGGAGTCTAGCTCTGCTGCTTAGGCTGGAGTGCAGTGGCATGATCTTGGCTCACTGCAACCTCCTCCTCCCGGGTTCAAGCAATTCTCCTGCCTCAGCCTCCCAAGTAGCTGAGATTACAGGCACCCTCCACCATGCCCAGCTAATTTTTGTATTTTTAGTAGAGATGGGGTTTCACTGTATTGGCCAGGCTGGTCTCGAACTCCTGACCTCATGATATGCCTCCCTGGTCTCCCAATCAGCATAATGTTTATGAGGTCCATGCATATTATAGCAGTTATCAGCACTTCACTCCTCTTTATTTGTTCATATGGTTTTTAACACAACTTGAATACTTTTGTTTCCAGTGAAAATAGTGTTATATACAGACATCTAAATTTTCCTTCCTGGTTCAATTTTTTAATGGAACTATTGAACTGAGAAAGATACAACTTAAAATTTTAATAACTTTTGAAACAAAAAAAGTTAAAGCATTATGATAAGGATGTAAAAAGAGATCAATAAAATTAGAAATCCACTTATATTTTTTCATGTAAAAGAAAAAAATATATTGCAACTATTACTATGTAATTTAGACCAACTTATTTCACTTAAAGTTTCCAGCAACTGATCAATAAAGTGGCAGTAATTAGTATATTCTTAATTGCAAATTTTATCTTTTTGGTAATTCCTTTAATGTTTTAACTTGGATTAGTTTAAAGCTTTTGATATCTGATATTAGGCATTAAAAATTCTAATATTATAGAGCAGGTAGTGGGGGAGTAGTAGGTGCTTGCTTTAAATTTAATTTTAAATAAGTATTTTTATGAATATTTTCTAAGATTAAGAGTACTGTAGTTATTATTAATTGTAAGTAAAATTGTGTGTACTGGTTTTTAAAAATTATTTTTATTTTTACTTTATTTTAGTATTATTTTTTATTTCTATAGGTTTTGGGGAAACAAGAGTGGTTTTGATTTACACCTTCAATGGCAAAGTCTAATCCTTTCCCCTTTATTTAAAAGTTGCATGTTTTTAGACCCTCAAATTAAACAGGAACTGTGTAATCTGAAAAGATATATAATGTCACGGGGAAAAATGTTTGAAATGTTTACAGATCTGGAGCAAATTTGCAGATATCATAAAGAATGTATTTATATTAAAAATATGTAAATGTTTGTACATTAAAAGAATAAAGTTTATAAATAATATAGTGTTATCAGGACTGTGGAAGATTGGTATTTCAGCTCATGGGAGGGATTATGGGAAGAAGAGTGAGTTGTTTGTGTTAGTTTACATATAGGCAAACTTTAAATAGGGCATAAAAATATCAAGAATGAAATGTATTCATTTGTAATAATTGAATTTAAAATAGATTTGGAAAGTGGGTGAAACAGACAGTGTAAGGCCATTACATATTTGTGGGAAAAAAAAATTACTACTGGTATTAATAGGCAATAAACAAAGACTTCCATGAGAAGCAGAAACCATTTTGCACAGAAAAAAATGTTTAATTTAATGTTTTCATGGAATAAATACAAATATTGAATTTGTTAAAGTAAATAAAAGTTATCACAAAAAGGTTTTGATTGCCTGTAAGACTTGTTTTAGTTGTCTCTAAATGATGTCAACAATTGGTACAAATTTTGTAGAGGATACGTAGAATTTGCATCTTGCAAATTTTGGCTAGATTATGTAAAGTATGCAACGGTAAATAGTTTAATATTAAAATAAATAGAAAAACCATTTTCAGGTAAAAATCTCTGTATTACTTTTTCCATGGAAAATATGTACATACACACATATAATATATATCAGATATATATTATATGTATATATACTTGTATACATATAATTATATATAATTTTATTTTACTGTGGTAGCAACATTTAACATGAAATCTATAACTACACTTAACAAATTGTAAGTGTATAATACATTATTTTATATATTTTTAAACACATTTAAAAATATTTTAACTTGAGTATCTTACGTTACCCATCCAGGGGGCATTGGACTCAAAACGCTTCATATTGTCCAATTCCTTTTTCTGTCAATTATATATCTTATATATCTATGAGGAGCTAAAAAGAATACCTGAAGTCATTTTGTTGCAGAAATTCTAAATTATATTATTTTTAAAAACTTCTCTTTCTGGTATTTGTTATGACAACGGACTTGACCTTAGATTTACCATCCTGTTATAACAAATTATTTCAGCACCTACTCTGTGCCACACACTATTTAAGGTCTGTGATTACTTTGGGAAGTAATATAAAGTATCCTCCCTGAGTGAGGAAATGTAATGTCGTACTTACAGACACAGGTTCTGGGGAAAGATTTTCTGGCTCCAAAATCTAAGTTTGCTACTCATTAACCTTATGTTACTTTTTTAGTAACTTTAATTTTCAGTTTTCATAGCCATGAAGTGATACTTTCTTCTTCTTGCTATAAAATTGATTAAAAGAAGTAATATAGACAAAATAGCACATTGTCTGACATATACAAAATACCCAATAGTGTGTAGAAAAAAAATCTCACTTACTCACCAATGATGTATCTTAGTCTAACCAGGTCTGATATTTATATTCATTCAGGAATAAACCTAAAACAAGGAAAATGACATCCATAATTCCATAAAGAATGAATTGCAAATTTCTAAAATAAGTTCCCTCTGTAATTAATAGGCCAAATTTATTTGTATGCAATAATCAGAATATAAGAAGCACAGTCATCAAGAACTAAATCAGGGAAGATTTAATCAGGAAATAGTTCGTTGAAAATCACTAAAAACTGTTGTCAAGGATGTGAAGAAGAAAAGCCCCAAAAGGACATATAATCTTGAGATATGTTTACCAAAATTTAAACTACATATTATTTATTATTTATTTATTTATTTATTTATTCAATGTATATCTATTTATTGCCTACTATGCACTAGACATTCTGTCAGACATTGGAAATACAAAGATAAACATGTATAAAATAAGGAGGTATAAAATTTTTGCAATATTAAAACTTGCTAGGGGTCACTTTCCATGATAATTTTATTTTCCCAAGAATTAACTATATATTTATTCATAAAACATATTTTTAAATGATGGAAAAATTAAATACAATATTCAGAAAGGGTGCTTCAAAATAAATAATTCTGTGCTTACAATTACATATCAGAAACTATGTAAATTCATTGTCTTATATGTATTGCAAATATTCTGTGTATACACTTAATCTCTGCAAATGAGTGAAAAAAGCTTACTTAAAAGTATTATTATTGAGTCTAGCTTTATGTTTATCAATCCACTCCATATGCTTCATAAGGAATAAAGTAATCAAATTTTAGGTCAGACCTTCATGGATAGTAAATATTGCCCTGAATATAAACTAAGGCCATTCAGGAACTATGTCATTGATGATTGGGTTGTCTTGAAAAGATAATACACTTTGAACAATATCTCATTTGCATTCTGAATAAAGTTAACTTATTTAAGAGGTTCTGTTCCAAAGGCTTTGTAATATAACAACTTTTAAAGAAATTCAGAAAAATTTGTACAAAGGCACAAAGGAGAAAAAAGAGAGGTAGATTATACATCCATAGCAATGTATTTGATTGCTTAGACAGGGAAGAAGTAAATAAAACCTAAAACTATAAAATCCCTGGAAGATAACCTAGGAAATACCATTCTAAACACAGGCGCCTGCAAAGCTTTCATGATAAAGATGCCAAAACCAATTGCAAAAAGAATAAAAAATTGACAAATAGGGCCTAATAAAACTAAAAATCTTCTGCACAGCAAGAGAAATTATCAATGGAGTAAACAGACAACCTACAGAACAGGAGAAAATATTTACGAACTATGCATCCAACAAAGGTCTAATATCCAGACTCTATAAAGAACTTAAACAAATAAATGAGCAAAAAACAAAAACCTTATTAAAAAGTTGTCAAAGACATGAAGAAATACTGTTCAAAAGCAGACATACATGTAGCCCACAAGCATATGACAAAATGCGCATTAACCTTTAAATGCTAGGGAAATTCTGCTAAAATAAACAAAATTTAAATTGTTTTAGCAGAATTTCCTTGAACTTTTAAAGGTTAATGCACAGTATAAATTTCTAAGAGGGAGCTATAAAATATCACATTTTCTGAAATTATTTGACCAGTGAAACAATATCTCCTTAAGAATCTTGAGATAATATTTTACTTATAAGACAATTTAGAAAATTCAGCATGTCCTAGTAAGTCAATCACAGTGTAGACATTATTGAAGATGGATACAACCACCATGATAAAAGTGTGTCTATCTAAATGGACCTTGAAAGATAGCTATCTCAGTTTTTTAATGTCATTAAGCCATGACTGAAAATAAATGAACTTTCTGGGAAAAAAAAAAAAAAAAAAAAGAAAGAAATATAGCTATCTCAAGTATGAATTTTTAAATTTATTTTCATCTTTTTTTTTAAATCTAGGGTTCATTTATCTAGTTTTTTTTTTCTTCTTCTAATAGGTTAAAATATTCCTCAAGTTTAAATTAAGGTATTGGTATGCTTCACAGTTTCAACCAGGGAGAGAGTATTGTAAAAACTAATCAATTTGCAATGTGCACAGAGCAATATTATTACAATGGAATAGTTATCCCCAGAGAGTAATCAAACAACAATTTGTCAGTGTGGCTCCAGTACCATTTTGAATACAAAGTATCATGATCTGTATGTCTAGCCAATTAATCGAGTTCTCATAATATTTTTCTGCCTTCCTCTAAAAAAAGTACTTTTAGAAACCATATTAACTTCAATCTGTACATCTGCAGAGCCTAGGTTTCCACTAAATAATGTAGGGGACTTCCCATGAAAATGATCCCTTCTAATTATTACTGCTATTTATTCCTACAATTGCATATTAATTTTCTTTCCAATTCAAACATAGTTTTCTCTTGGATTCGGTGAAAGTTAGTCGATTTTGGGAGTCTAATTACTTCAAAATAAAGTGCTGAACTCAAGATTCTGAATGCAATAAAGGTCTTGCTAACCGAAATTTAGCAACTAAATATTTCTAAACTATATATTGCAGTACAAAGCATCAAATAATCAACATCTTTGTAGCTTATTTTATATTTGTTCTATTAATTCTGAGTTTAAACTGATGGCAATTGAAACAAATTTGCAAAGTCTATTAAAAATGGCTCTCAAGATATTGAACATCTGTCAACAGAGGACAATGATTCTTTGAGATATGTAAAACCAATAAAGTGGATCACAAAATAGTACTAGATTATGCCTAATAAAGACTCTAATCTGGAAAGCAGGGAGGAGATAATCAAGCAGAGTCCCATAGTCACCCTGAGTGGAGGAAACAGAACTGGGAGTCTGCAAAGCCAAGGCAGCTTGGATTGGCAGGTACCAAAAAGGAGAGAGCTGCACAGTGAGATTGCCCCAGAGAGCTTCAGGTCTCACTGAAATATGCATTTGAGTTCTAACAGTTGTAGGCATGTGAGAATACTACTGGGAGCTGAAGGAAGGACTACCTGAAAAGATTAAAAGAAGCAATACCTAAGGCTCACTAGGAGCTAGGAATGGTGCTTGTTTCCAAATCCAAAGTCAAGACCTTTATAATTCACAGGACATTGGTAAGAGTACTAAGATGGTTCTTGCCTTAGTACTAAGGAAAAACAGAAAACAGAAAGATGTTGGATTTAATTCCAAACATGTAGATAATCATATGGAGAAAAATAGCCTAAATACACTACCAAAGGCTGAGATTGAAAAATTTTATAAAAGAGCAAGACTCTAAATGCAGCTTATGATAGCAATGAAAATGGCAACAATGACAACAAAAGGTAAAGATAAGCAAAAAAATAAAATGTGTAAAATAAACTTTTGTTCTGTCAAGATAGGCTAAGTTATTCTACAGTAAAATGCTACCCCCAAAATGAGTGATGAACAAAAGAGATGTTTATTTTTATTCAGACTACACATCCACTTTGGGACAACTGTGGTTCAATTTCATAATGTCTTCACTTTGGATTCAAGTTAATGCAACAGAAGGAAAGAGAGATGGGAAAGTATGTGATATCTCACAGAGGTAATACATGTTACTTCTGCTTATATTTTATTCAATGATGAAAATAAATCTAATTATTTTCATGGAATAACTGAGTTCCACAAAACAGGGAGCAATAATCCACGCACAGGGAGGGAAAAAGAATATTTGTCAATATCACATTCTCCAAATCTTTTACAGTAAAAATTGTAAAATTTTATTAAAAGGCATTAAAGGAGATCTAAAAATGAAAAAAGTGAGTATTTTAATAGATGGGAATATTCTCTATTTTGATTGTCAACATAAATTGCTGTGGTGTTCATAAAATTAAAGATATGATACTGTATTAGTTCATTCTTGCATTGTTATAAAGAACTACCCGAGACTGGATAATTTATAAAGAAAGAGATTTAATTGACTCACAGATTCACAGGCTTTCAGGAAACATGACTGGGAGGCCTCAGGAAACTTATAATTATGGTGGAAGGTGATAGGGAAGGAGGCACTTCTTACATGCACAGAGTAGGAGGAAGAGAGCAAAGGGAAAGTGCTACACACTTTTAAACAACCAAATCTCCTGAGAACTCACTCACTAACACAGGAACAGCAAGGGAGAAGTCTGCCCCCATGATCCAATCACCTCCCACCAGGCCCCTCCTCCATCACTGGTGATTCAAATTTGACATGAGATTTGGGCAGAGTCACAAATCCAAATCATATGATTCCACCCAGCTCCTCCCAAGTCTCATATATTTTTCACATTGCAAAATACAATCATTAGCATTAATTCAAAAGTTCAAAGTCCAAGTCTCATCTGAAATCTGAAATAAGGCAATCCCATTCAACCTATGAGCCTGTAAAAAAAAAAGAAAAAAAAAAAAGTAGTTACTTACAAGATACAGTGAGGGTATAGGCATTGGGTAAATTCTCCCATTCTAAAATGGAGAAATCAGCCAAAACAAAGGGTCTACAGGCCCCATGCAAGACTGAAACCCAGCAGGGCAGTCATTAAATCTCAAAGCTCCAAAATAATCTCCTTTGCCTCCAAGTCTCACACTCTGGCCACAATGATGCAAGGAGTGGTCCCCAAAGGCCTTAGACCGTTCCTCCCCTGTGGCTCTGCAGGGTAAAGCCCCTTGGGCTGCTTTCATGGGCTGGCATTGAGTGCCTGTGGCTTATCCAAGTGCACAGTGCAAGTTGTCAATGGCATCTGGGGGAACTTTCTGGGGTCTGGAGGATAGTGGTCTTCTTCTCGCAGCTCCACGAGGCAGTGTCCCAGTGGGGACTCTGTGTGGGGGCTCCAACCACATATTTCCCCTCCAAACTGCCCTAGTAGAGGTTCTCCATGAGGGCTCTGCCCCTTCAGAAAACTTCCACCTGGACATTCAGGTGTTTCCATATATCCTCTGAAATCTAGTCAGAGGTTCCCAAGCCTCAATTCTTGACATCTGTGCACCCACAGGCTTAACACCACATGAAATTGCCAAGGCTTATGTTTTGCCCTCTCTGGAGCAGCAGCCTGAGACATATCTGGGGCCCTTTTAGCCACAGCTGGAGCTAGAGCACCGGGTACACAGGGAGCAGTATTCTGAGATTTCACAGGGCAGTGGGTCCTGGGGTCCTGCCCATGAAACCATTCTTTCCTCCTAAGCCTCTGGGCTTGTGATGGGAGGGGCTGATGTAAATATCTCTAAAATACCTTCAAGACATTTTTTTCAATTGTCTTGGCTATTAACATCAGTTCCTCTTTACTTATGCAGATTTCTATAGCCGGTTTGAATTTCTCCCCAGAAAATGGTTTCTTCTTTCTACCACATGATCAGGCTGCAAATTTTTCTGTCTTTAATGCTCTGCTTCCCTTTTAAATGTAAGTTTCAGTTTCAGATCATCTCTTCTCATTCATATGACCATATGCTGTTAGAAGCAGTGAGGTCATATGTTGAAGGCTTTGCTGCTTGGAAATTTCTTTCATTAGATACCCTAAATTATCTCTCTCAAGTTCAGAGTTCCTCAGATCTATAGGGCAGAGTCACAATGCCTCCAACTTCTTTGCTAACTCACAACAAAATTGACCTTTGTTCCAGTTCCATTAAGTTCCTCATTTCCATCTGAGACCACCTCAGCCTGTACTTCAATGTCCATACCACTATCAGCATTTAGTTAAATATTTAGTTGAATGGTCACAACCATTCAACAAATCTCTAAGAAGTTCCAAATATTCCCTCATCTTCCTATCTTCTTCTGAGCCCTGCAAACTGTTCCAACCTCTGCCTGTTACCCAGTTCAAAAATTGCTTCCACATTTTCAGGTATTTTTATAGCGATGCCCCACTCCTTGGTACCAATTTTTCTGTTTTAGTCTGTTCTTGCATTGTTATAAAGAACTACCAGAGACTTGGTAATTTATGAAGTAAAGAGATTTAATTGACTCACATTTCCACAGGCTGTACAGGAAGCATGGCTGGGGAGGCCTCAGGAGACTAACAATCATGTCTGGAGGTAAAGGGTAAGTAGGTACATTTTACGTGCCTGGAGGAGGAGAGAGTTGGGGGTGGGGGTGCTACAAACTTTTGAAGAACCAGAGCTGTGAGAACTCACTCATTATCATTAGAATAGTAATGGGGGAATATGTCCTCATGATCCAATTACTTCACCCCAGGCCTCTCCCTCAACACTGCAGATTACAATTCAACACAAGATTTGGGTGGAGACACAAATCCAAACCATGTCACATACTCATAATTTTACCAATTTTTTGGAGGAGTGTGGAATATAGATTATAAAATCTGTGTAAGTCGATTTTTTATAAGAATATAGATTATAAATCTATACAAGTTAGCCACAGTACATTCAAAGAAAGAAGAAAAGTGTGTTAATACATTATAAGTTATGGAAATTACAACAGTGAAATTTTGGAGCAACAATAGACAAATCAAGAATCTCAGAAAGCCTAGCACCAAACCTTCATACATAAGTAAATACGATATATGTAAAGAATGGAATGGCAAATAGCATGGGAAATTATGGGTTTCTTAATGAAGAGTGTAGCATGATTGAGTCTATAAATGTCAAAAAATAAAAACTGAATATCTATCTCACTTTCATATCATATGTAAAACAAATTTTGCATGAACTAAAGATGTAGAAAGTAAAACTATGAAACTTTTAAGGATGAGAAGTATGAATGCACAAGCATAGTAAAATGTTTATTGTTTTAAAACATGCCAAAAACACAAACAATAAAGGATAAGTTATATATATAACTATATTAAAATCCATAACTTTTATTTATCAAAAAGAAAACCATAAAGAAAGTGAAAACTAAGTCCAAATTCAGGAAGGTAATTCTAATAAAAATAACTTATATTTAGATCTGGTATTAGTCCATTTTCACACTGCTTATAAAGATACTACATGAGACTGGATAATTTATAAACAAAAAAGTTTAATTGACTCACAGTTCTGCATAACTGTAGAGGTCTCAAAAGACTTACAATCAGGGTAGAAGACAAAGAGGAAGCAGGGCACATCTTCCATGGCAGCAGCAGAGAAAGAGAGAACTAAGGTGGGAACTGCCAAACACTTTTAAACCATCAGGTCTTATGTTAATATCCTGATAATAGCATTAAGGAAAACATGATCCAATCACCTCCCACCAGGTCCTTTGGAAGAATTGTCATTGGTCAATCCATTGGCTTATCTTCTTAATAAATGCTGATACATAACTGTCAACATTTAAAACATAATGTGTTGACTCTCAAATGATAGATTCAGGCATTTATTACTGAGTTATATCTCTTGGATGTAATCTCATAGAAATGGAATTTCCTGGCAATATCAATGTCATAAAGCAATGTTCATATTTTATCCATTTTCCTATCTAGTTTGAGAATTTTTCACCAGACGAATACTTCAAAATAAAAAATCAAAATCTTGAACTCAATAGAAGCTGAAAAAATATACTTACATTATTTGCGACTGGAACTTAGTCCATTTTTTATATGCTATGTTTATTATTTATTTTAACACTACAACCAAACTAAAAAGCTCTATTGGTGTTTCCAAATGTTCTGTTAGGAGGGCAATTTGGGGACTTCATTTAGGAGCAGACACTTTGTTAGTGGTTGCTGCTCCATTAGAACTGATTCTGAGTAACTTTCTTGGTCAACATTATGATTTCAGACAAGAAACAATATTAATATTTCTATTTTTTATTTATTTAGACATGGCATCTCGCTCTGTCACTAATACTGGTGTGCAATGGCACAATTGCAATCCTAGCTCACTGAAGCTTTGAACTCCTGGGCTCAAGTGATTCTCCTGTCTCAACCTTCAAGTAGCTGGGGTTACAAGAGGGAAACACTGTGTCTGGCAGTAAAATATAATTATTAATAATTAAGTATGCCTTTACCAAAATAAGAAACAGGAAAACCCCTTTTACATCATGATGTTTCAGTTATAACAGAACAAAATTTCATTCTCCCATATTTTTTCCATATATTTTTGCAAATTGCTAAGACAGCCTCATACTCTGTACATTAGCGGAGTCATTTGACTGCAGTGATAGTTATCTACCAACCCATCCATTTGGTAGTCAGTTTTCTTCAGCTATGTATGCCACTTGTACTATGCACTGTGCAACTCTGTTACTTGATAGATTTTTGCCAATATTAATACACCTTGCTTTCTGAGCATATTTGCCATATAATTTACATGAGCTTAAGCTTCTCAGAAATAGTGCATCTGTCTTTGCTACAAAAAGTGCAACTTAGAATGATATTACTATAATTTTGATCTTTTTTTCCTTCCTAGCCAATATTTATTTAATATAGAAAAGCATTATTTGCCATTATTCCAATGTGTTTCAATCAGATTACCAGAAAGTGTACTCTGAAGATAAAGTTGTAGCTAACAAAACAAGAAACAATTGACCAAAACACACTGAACACTAAAATTAAATAATTAGCTAAATTAAATATAGTATTTTGACACTAAGTTCAAGTTTTCTATTTGCACTTTGTTTGTCTTTCAACTGCTTGTGAAAATAATCACAATCTTATGTTCATTATACCAGCATCCTGAAGGTTCAAAATCTCTAGCTCTATTTAAGTCTGTTTGAATTTGAGTATATAATATTGTTCTAAGTTTTTTATGATTGTATTTTTATTTTTACTATTCATATTATATTTCATGTAATGACATTAGAATCAACCTGTTACTATTAACGTAACCTCTACAACACAATAGCAACATAAAAATCAAACTTAGTAAATGTAAACAATAGGATACAAATGATGTCAGAATAAGTTAACTGAGTATAATTGTATTTTGGTACCAGTGTATAAAAACAGAAAAAGTGATTAAGTGTTACAGCACAATCACAACTCATAAGACTGAAATGATTATTAAGGTGATGCTATTTTTGAAGTCAGTTGCTTCTCAGAGTTTTACAAATGTTATTTAATTCTTGCAACAATATTATGAAGAGAGTATAATTATATTCCCCAACTTATAGTAGAAAGAATGGAAGCAAGTAGAGGTTGGTTAAGTTTTCCAACATCACATAGGTGAAAAGAGTAAAGCCAGGTTTTAACCCAGGTGGTGTGACTGCAGATAAATTGGTTAAATAAATCCTTAACCAATACATGTGCTCTCTTTCTTGGGTTCTTATTCAACTACACGTAAATGTAGCTAAAGGAAATTATTATTTCCTTTTTACTTTTCTTTGATTTTAAGCTGAATATAGGGGGGAAGTAATGAAACTAAAGTTTCTAGGAATTATTGTAATGATTTTGTTGCAATGATCCATTAGAAAGGATCTTTATTTGGAGATGGAGCTAGGATTTTCTGCTTAGGAGCAAGGGGAGGAGTAGAACAAGGTTTCTGCTACCCTCTCACAGATGTCTCCTGGTGGACATGCTCCTCACTAGCTCAGGTTAAGGTGGCTTCTCTACCAAAGTATGTTAACCTGAAATGAGTAATTTGAAATGAGCATAGCATATTTGCTTATGAGAAATAAACGGTTAAACATTTATTTTTCATTTTATTGCCTAGCTGGAGAGGGCATAAGGATGATGACTCAGGGATGGAGAAAATTTGACACAGCCAAATATTCTAAAAAGGTTAATAATAGACCTCATGGTAAAAGAAGATTTGCTATTGGCTAACAGAAAAATCCGTATTGGTGGATATGCTAGGATATAACTGTTAGGTATTGCTGATGGTGAGCAAATTTGGAATTGCCAATTCACGTAGCATGAATCCATGTGGATTCCTGGAAAAATGTTACATTAGCTATGTAACTGAGTGTAAAATGGAGACGTTTCATAACCAAAATGGCTCCTTCCATGTAAGTAATGTGGCAACAGGCATCATTAAAAATCTCACTAGTTAAGCTGAGTCAGAGTGAATATGATAGTTAGACAGAAGCAGGTAAGAGTCTGGTGATCTCAGACCTCTTTGTGCTTTGCTTGTGCCTCATGATTTCTATCTTTGAATTCAATAGAAAAGCATGACACTTAGGTCTCTGATTCTCATGAATCTGATTTGACAATAGAATATTTTACATCTCATCTTACAACATGCAAAAATCAAAGCCATTATTGGTAAAAATTAAATGAATTCCATCCTATAAAGAGTAAACTACTTTTTCCTGTTAAAAATAGAAGATCTTGCCACAATTAAGTTCTAGTCCTAAAGTGTATTATTTTACTTAACTAGGTTTAATTTGCCATTGAAAGCTTAAGTGTTTGCTCTTAGGTGAGGCAAGTAACAGTACAGCATTTATACTTCTGCAAAACCTTCAGATCAACTAACATGAACCCAACCACACTCTGAGTAGAACTAATCGTGACTTATTGTAAACTCATTTTATCTGAATTAAATGTCAAAGTTCTATTAAATGTTTTAATAACAACATCATCAGGACATTTTATTCTTTTTGTTTTCTGCTTTGTCAATTCTCTTTGGGTTGTCGTCAGTTGTCTGTATCTGTGTATGGCCAACAAAAACTATTATCTGCCTCCTGTAAGTAAGCCTGTAATATTACATAGAAATTCAGGAATGGAGGACAAAGTTTCCATGTAATATTAAACAAAAGACCATTAAAATGCAATGTAACCTCTTTTGTATAATGTATGATGGAACTTTGGATAATTTTATAATAAATTCCCTAAAAATTCTTTAATTTACAAAAAACAAAGACAACATTTAGAAAATGAAAAAGTTCATCTGTAATATTAACTTCTACCAAAATTAAACATATAACATTATTCTAAAAAATACTGATTTATTTATAGTTATATTGCAGGCAATATAAGACATTTAAACAGATTAGTACATTCTGTGATTTTTCTATATGATTAGTCAATGATTGACAACCACCTTTCTCTTTAAGAAGAATAAATAATAAGTATAGGTAAAAATCGCTATGAATGGTTCAACTGGAGAAATGACTTAGGGAAGAATGCAATCAGTGACCATAGCTTTAATCAATTACTGGCTAAGTGTCTCATATTTGTTTCTCAATTCCAATACCTTCAGGCAAAAGTACATACTTTATTCAAAGGTTCCCTGATCACAATGTGTAAAATACACTTCTCTGCTTCAACTTAACCTAATGTAACCCATTACTCTGTCTTATTTCTCCAGTGGATTTAACAATATTGGGATTATATCATTTATTTATTTGCTTTTATGTTTATTCATCTTTCCGCAGTGGAAACTCCACAAGGGCAGGAGTATTGTCTGTCTTGTTCCTTTGCTGTATTACTAGTGCTAGAGCTGACCCTTAGACATTGCAGAGACTCATTATTTTTATGTTAAATAATTAAATAAATAAATAACACAATGCCTTACTCTTTGAATAGTGTCAGATGCATTTTAACACTTATAATTTTATAACTCCCTGTCACAATGCACTTATTCACAAATATGGTATAAATCTTGTGTTATCTTAAACTAACTATAAATGTAATTTTAACCAGTAGCTGTTTCACTATATATTTCATAAATTGATGACAATTTGATTACTGTGATCTTTTATATGAAAATTTAAGAAAAAGTAAGTGTTGTAAAAATCTTAATTCATTAGAACAAGAAGAGTCTTAGTTCTGAAGTGAACATTTTTCTCATGTGTTCTAATTGTTATCCAAGATAACTACTTTTAAGAATATCAGGTAGGAAAAAATCAGAAATTAAAATCTTGCTTCTATCCTTCTTATTGTTTTTCTCATGTAAATGTGAAACTTGTGGATTATTTATCAGAAGTTAAAAATTACTCAAGTATTTTAGAGGAGGTATTGTCATTCTCTAATTGACAAATGTTAGGTTTTAAAAGGCTTGAGTGAAAGTTATTCTGGAAGTAGAACAATTTCTGATAGATAACATAAAATTGATATTTTTTTCTAGATCAGGTGGCTAATGCAAATAAGATCACAGCCTCTATAAGCTTTGGGAATGAACAGTCTGTCCAAGAGAGTCAACAGAAGTGAACCTCCTGCAATAGGAAAGGTTTCAATTTTGCCATTTTCTAAACACAGAAAAATGTATCCCTCCAATTCAGAATATTGAATGTCTTATGGAAAGCGAAAGGTCATTTGTAACTGTCCAAAGGATTGATGGAGTTGAGATACCTCCTTGACCTTCACCCTGCACTCATAAAGAACAGTTTCAGATGACAGAGCATCAGGCAAGTTTTCAGAAAATGTCTTTTCTTTTTTATATATTTCATAGCAAGATTGTTACCTGATATTTTCCATCATAATTTTATGTCAAGATTTAATTATCTCGTGTCTTCCCTCATTAAAAGTTAACTATCATCTAATGCTGCTGAGCAATGTCTATGATTTGGACTAATTCAAGCAGTTCTTTCTGATTTTTGCCATTGCTTTTCATCTCAGTTTTTTCAGTAATTGCTTTGGAGGCCTCACAAACCATGTCAAGGTCATCCTTTAAAAATACTAACAACTACCCCTCAACACATACATACCCCAATTAATTATTGTCTATTAAGGACACATGTTATAAAAAACACTAACTTTACTATAACTAAGGAAATTTTTATCCGTAAACTTAAAAAAACTAATAAAAATCTTAGTTTAGCTCTTAAAAGTGTGATAAAATTGTGACATAACACTAAACAAACATCTATTGAATTTGTGTGTGTGTGTGTGTGTGTGTGTATGTTTGCTTACATTTGTCAATTGTGAAATTTCTATGACCTATAGTATTTATGGTCACTAATCTTATAATTTGCACAATAGAAAATGTAATGATACTGTGCAACACTTTCTGTGCAAAATGATGATACCGAGACACTGTATGGAGGATGTGTGCTTCCAGCTGTTTTACCCATAATAAAGATGAATTTGAGCTGATTTTACTGCCATTGTTGTCATTTAAGCTCCTTTCATATTTCAGCTTACACAGGCAGCAGCTTTCTAACTGTTCTTGTGTCTCCAGTGTTATTCAACTCGAATTTGTAATCCATATTTCCTATATAATAAAGAGTATGATAAGAAAAGACGCAACTATTCTAGAGAAAATTAGGGAATGCAAAAATAGAAGACCACTAGAAACCCAGAAAAAATGTACAATAAAATAAGTAAATATGAGTACTTGGCTTTGAAATATAAAATAGTCATAATAATACAAGCACATTTGTAGATTTTCAGTTTTTTGAATGAATTAATAGAAAAAGCATAAAGGTAATTTTAACACCAATGCAGATATTTAAGATGTAATAGTAAATGTAAATATGGTTAAGTTTATTTTATTTAGCAATGAGGGAGATAAAGGTAGTTGTTATTGTCTTCAAACACCAAAGTTGAGAATGAAACACTAATAACTATAGCTGAAGAAATAAAAAATAACTGTTTAGATATACAGTGTTTAAGTTAAAATGTTTTCCAATTGAGAAATCAAAAAACTTGATTACTGTGACCTTTTACATGAGAACTTAAGAAAAAGTAAGTGTTGTAAAAATCTTAATTCATTAGAGCAAGAAGAGTCTCAGTTCTGAAATGAACATTTTCATCATGCATTTTAATTGTTATCCAAAATAACTACTTTTTAAGAATATCAGGTAGGAAAAAATCAGAAATTAAAATCTTGCTTCTATCCTTATTAGGTTTCTCATGTAAATGCGAAACTCATGGATTATTTCTCAGAAGCTAAAAGTTACTCAATTATTTTAGAGGAGGTATGGTCATTCTTTTATTGGCCAATGTTAGGTTTTAAAAGGCTTGAGTGAAAGTTTGGGGTAGAATGGGACAAGGAGCGGGAGTTGGTGAAGTAAGCTAAATCTTATCTTGTCCAGGTATCAATTGATCAACATTTAAAGTTGTTAAATTTAAAAATAGTGGGGATGAGATTAAAGATGGCTGACAAGAAGCATCACATGGCCTCCTCCTCCACTTAAAAATATAAAAAGAGTATAGAAACAAGGACACTTAAAATGCATTATCAAAGAAAGAATATTGAATTTCAATAGAAGAGTGACAGGAAACACCCAAAGCAAGGATGGAGAAGGAAAGTTGCAGTCTATTTGGTTGGGATTGGGTGGAAGTTGGAAATGAGTTTTTAACACAGGGAATGATAAGTGAGACTTCCAGTGGCCCACATCCCCACAGTGGAACTGTGCAATCCTGCCAATGGGAGAGCCCCTTGAACCTCCTAGTCCCTGAAACAAACATAGGAAGTTTCCAGGGTACTGTGAGACGAAACTGCTCTAGGGAGGGTGCTTGTACTGTGTCCCACACCCTTTCTGAGATCTAAGCAGCTACAACAAGATATCATTTTCCAACCTAGCCTTTGGCAGACTGCACACTCTCTTGGGGCCCAACAGTATTGGGTCTGAAGTGTCTGGGAAAATTATGCTGTTGCTTCTGAGACTGGTGTGCAAGCTGGGAACCAGGGTTAAGAAATGAGAGAGGCATGGTCTGCAGCTGCTGATGCTAAGAAGCAAGCACTGACAGGTCTGAAACTGGGATACAAGTGGGATAAAGTTGCTGCTGGAACTTAGTTGTGTGCTGGGTGGGGTCAGCTGCAGCTAGGGTTTGGGGGCAAGCCCTATCAGCATTGCAACATGAGGGGGACATGCATTCCCTACATGCCAGCTTAGCCTGTGGCCGCCAAGGCCAGCCCTACTCACTTCAGTGAGTAGACCCTCAGTGTGGCCGCTACTGCCCCTTATCCCAGCACTCTGCTTGGGGCCCGAGGATCAACCTGCCCCTGTTCACTATGGCTAAGGCCCACTCTCACCATTTAGAAGCTGGAAAACAAGCATGTTCAGCCCTGCTTTGTGCCCCTCCTCTGAGACAGAGTACATTGCCCAGGGTCCTGGGGATTGCCCAACCCAGTCCACTACCTTGGGCATCTGAGCATGCATAACAAGAGCCTGAAGTTGGACCTAAATTTTTTGATTCTACCACCTCATCTAGCACCTATCTGCAAGTACTACTTGAGGGCCTAGAGACTAGCCAGCCCAGTTTATCACAGCCATCACTAATACCAACACACACTGCTCTGGACTTAAAGAATTTTCCCACCACTGCTTACTGCCATTGCCCACGCCACACCAGTTGCCCAGAGGCCTGAAAATCCACCCACCTGTCCAGTTCACCACTGCCTCTATTGGCATTCGAGAAAGCCACCTAGAAGCCCAATAAACAGCTTGCTGGTAACTGCCAACATTATTGCCAACAAAAACCATCCTGGGGTTCAGGATAGACATGCTCAGCCCACCACAGACACCAATGGTGACTAGATTTTAATCAAAAAGAAATCTTCAAAATCTCAGGTAAAGAATTCAAAATATTGATTTTAAAGAAACTCAGCAAAGTACAAAAAAATTCTGAAAAATAATGCAAAAAAACAGAAAAACAATTCAGGATATGAATGAAAATTTTACCAAGGAGATAGATATTTTAAATAAGAATGAAATGAAAATTTTGAAATTTAATAATTCATTGAAGGAAATACAAAATACATTTGAAAGCTTCAACAATAGACTATATAAAGCAAAATAAAGAATCTCTGAACTTAACAAAAGATATTTGGAAATAATCTAGTCAGAGAAAAAGAAAGAAAGAAAGAATAAAAAAGAATGAGCAAAGCCTTTATGACATTTGGGACAACTTAAAGTGACCAAATATTTGAATTATTGGTATCCAAGAGAGTAAAGAGAAAATGAAAAAATTAGAAAACCCGTTTAACAAAACAATAAATGAAAACTTCCCAAGTCTAGAAAGATATTTAGACATTCATATGCATGAGGATCAGTGATCCCCAGGAAGATATAATGTAAAAAAGTTCTTTCCACAACATATTATAGACAGACTATCTAAAGTCAAAAATAGTGAATTCTATAAACAACAAAAGAAAAGTGCTAGTGAATTATAAAGGAAATCCCATAAGACTAAAATCAGATTTATCAGCAGAAACTTTACAAGGGCAAAAGAGAATGGTACAATATATTTGAAGTTCTGAAAGAAAAAAATTGTTGTATTCAGAAAAATTATCCTTTATAAATGAAAAAGGAGTAAAGTCTTTCTCAGACAACAAAATGCTCAGGAAACTTGTGACCACTAGACCAGTCATACTAACAACGCTCAGTGAGTCCTAAACCTGGAAGTAAAAGAATGGCGTTTGCCTCCAGGAAAACACATGGAAGTATAAAACTCACTTGTAAAACAATCACACAAAAAATGAAGAATAAGCCATTGCCCAGACCACACCAGTTGCCCAGAGGCCTGAAATCCAAATGTATTACTACAGAAATTCGCCAAACCATAATGACAAAGAAAAAAACAAAGCCTCAGATGTTGAACTTTAATGAAATGGACTTAATGAAAAGATATAGAATGGCTGAATAGATTTAAAAAATATAATCCAGCTAAGTTGCTTCCAAGAAACTTGGCTTATCAGTAAAGACATAGAAACCAAAAGTAAAGAGATGGAAAAAGACGTTCCACATGAACAGAAACTGAAAGCAGGCAGATGTAGCTATAATACATCGATAAAACAGATTCTAAGTTAAGAAAAAAAATCCAAAGAAAGTCATTATATAATTGTAAAAATATCAATACAGCAAGAGGATATAAAAATCCTAAATATACATGTACCCAACACTGGAGCACTCATAATCATTAAACAAATATTACCAGACCTAGAGAGAGACAGAGAGATTGCAAAGCATGGAGGTCTTTTATATTAGACAGGTCATCTAAACAGAAAACTAACAAAGAAACTTCTGGAGTAAACTGGACTTTAGACCAAATGGAACTAAAAGACATTTATAAAATATCTGAAGAATATAAATTATTCTCATTAGCACCTGAAACATTCTTCAGATAGACCATATGCTAGGAAAAAACAAGTTCAATAAAATTTTAAAAAATCAAAATAATATGAAATATCTTCTCAGACCACTTTAGGATAAAACCAGAAGTAAACACCAATAAATTATCCAAATACATGGAAATTAAATAGCATGCTCTTAAATAATGATTGGATAAAAATAATAAATTAAAATATAAATTTAAAATATCTTAAAAAATAAAAATGCAAACATAGCATATGAAAACCTGTGTGATAGAGCAAAAATTGTGCTAAAAGGGAAGTTTCTAGCAATAAATGTCTGCATCAAAAATGTAGAAAGATTACAAATAACTATCTAACAATGCACGTTAAAGAAGCAGAAAAGCAAAAACCAGCCAAATCCAAATAGCAGAAGAAAATAGATAATAAAAAGAAGAGAAGAACTAAATGAAATAGAGACTACAAAAAAAATACAAAGGATTAACAATTGAAAAGTTGATTCTTCAAAAAGAAAAACAAAGTTGATAAACTGCTGGTAGACTAACCAAGAAAAGTAGAAAAAACCTGTATTAGTCTGTTTTCACACCACTATAAAGATACTACCTAAGACTGGGTAGCTTATGAAAAAAAAGAGGTTTAATTGATTCAGTTTCACAGGACTAGGGAGGTCTCAGGAAACTTACAATCATGGTGGAAGGGGAAGCAAGGCACATCGTACATGACAGCAAGAGACAGAGAGTGCAGGGTACACTGCCACTTTTAAACCATCATCAGATGTCATGAGAACTTTCTCACTATCATGAGAACAGCATGAGGGAAATTGCTCTCATTATCCAATCACCTCTCACCATGTCCCTCCCTTGACATTTAGGGATTACAATTAGAGATGAGATTTGAGTGGGGACACAGAGCCAAACTGTATCAAGACCCAAATAATCAAAATCAGAAATGAAAAAGGAGGCATTACAACTGATACCACAGAAATACAACAGGTCATCAGAGACTGTTATGAAAAGCTGTAAACTGACAAATGGCAAAACCTAGATAAATGGATAAACTTCTGGAAATCTATAACCTACCAAGATTGAATAAAGAAGAAATATAAAACCAGAATAGACCAGTAGTGAGCAGCAAGAGTGAATCAGTAATAAAACTAATCTTAACAAAGAAAATTCCCAGATCAGATAGATTCACAGCTGCATTCTACTAAACTTACTGAGATCTAATACCAATCCTTTTGAAACTATTTCCAAAAAATCAAAGGGTAGAATTCTCCTTAACTCATTCTACAAGTCCATTACCACGATACCAAAATAAAACAAGAACACACAGACACAAGAAAATTACAGGCCATTATCCCTGATGAACATAGACACAAAATTCTAAACAATACACCAGAAAACTGAATCCAACAGCACATCAAAAAGATAATAAACTACAGTCAAGTGTACTTTATGCTAGGGATGCAAGGATGGTTCAACATACACAAATCGAAACACATGATATATTATATCAACGGAGTAAAGGATACAAACAATTTGATCATCTCAATAGATACAGAAAAAGCATTTGATAAAGTTTTAAATCTTTAATCATGAAAATATTCAACAAACTAGGCATAGAATGAACATATCTCAAAAGAATAAAGACCACATATGACAAACCCACAACTAATATCATACTGAATGGGAAAAAGTTGAAAGTTTTTCCTCTAAGAACTAGAATAAGACACTTTCATCACTTCTATTCAGCATAGTACTGGAAGTCCTAGCCAGAAAATTCAGGCAATAGAAGAAGATAAAAGGTATCCAAATTGGAAAAGAGGTAGTCAAATTGTTCCCCTTTTCTGATAATACGAACTTATGTCTCAAAAAAACTAAGAATTCTACAAAACTTCTTAAATTTAATAAATGAATTCAGTAAAGTGGCACAGTACAAAATCCATGTACAAAAATCAGTAGTGTTTCTGTACACCAATTATGGGCTAGCTGAGAAAGAAATCAAAAGTCAATTCTGTTTACAATGGATACAAAAACACACACACACATAGGAATACATTTATCTAAGGAGATGAGAGACCTCTTCAAGGAAAACTGCAAAACTGATGAAAGCAATTGAAGATGACACAAATAAGTGGTTTATAACATTGAACATCTTTAAAATACTGTTCAACTATGTGTGTCCTCACACCTACTATGATGGCTAATTTTATACCAACTTGACTGAACTATGAGATGCTCAGATACCTGGTTAAATATTATTTCTGGATGTGTCTGTAATGGTATTTACAAGAGACTAGCATGTGAGTTGATGAACTGAGTAAAGTCTATGGTCTTCCTCATTGTTAGTGGGCATGATCCAATCTGTTCAGAGCCCAGTAAAATAAAAAGGCAGAAGAAAGTTGAATTTATTGTTTGCCTGACTGCTCCCATTATCACAAAAATCTTCTCTTGCCCTCGGCACTCTTGATTCTCAGGCCTTCAGACTCAGACTGACTAAAAATTTGGACTTCTAATTTCCAGAATTGTGAAACAAATAAGCATCAGTAGCTGTCCTATGTAGATGCTAGAAATACACCTGTACTTCTAGCCCTCGGACTAGAAATATGATGGCTATTCGGCATAGCCCTCACAATTGGCTTTGTAACTGTTTGAACAGATTGTAGACAACTGGTTAAATAGAAATACACCTGTATTTCTAGCATCTGCTTAGGACAGATACTGATGTTTACCTGGTATTTTTTTTAATTTGAATGAACAAATAATTTCACATTTATTTCCTCTCAGTCTTGTTGGCAAGAACTATGTGCTCAGCAGCTGTCAATGGCAGACATATAATGCTTCTCAAATAATATTTATAACATTATTTATGCATTCAATGTAGTTGTTGAGTGCCTATAATATGCTGGACACTATGCTTAGTTCTGGGGGCATTTCTATGAGTTAAACCAATAAAATCTTTGCATCTTGAAAATTAAACCTTCTAAAGTGACATAAAAGATATGTAAATTAATATATAAATAAGACAAGTAGCAATTATTCTAAGTACAATGAAACTAGTAGCTTAGTGATATTATATAGAGTAACTGGCCAGGACTGGGCTTATAGGCACTCCATAAATATTTGTTAAATTAGTAAAGAATGGCCATAGGCAGTGTGGTAAATATAGGGTCCTTTGAAGAGATAACATTTAAATCCACAGCTGAGAAATTAAGCTCACATACAAAGTCATTCTTGCAGAGAGTGAGGGAAACAGCATTCAGGCAAAGGGAAAGACAAGTTTATAAGTGCTAAAGTAGAAAAAAAATTGGGTTTGTGCAAGCAATAGAAAGGGAGCCAGTGAAGCTGAATCCAGGTTGTATAGTGTGAATTTGGAAAATTAAGTAGCAGTCAGATCACCTATGGCCCCGTAAGTCATTGGTAGAGAGCCTAGAATTCACTGTCAATGCACTGGTAATCATGGGAGGGTTTTAAAACTGCAACGTAATGTGACTTTTATGTTTTTTCAAAAGATTACTCTACGTTTGTGCTGAATAGAGTGTAAGGGGCCAGAAATTGCAGGAGAGACTATTATAGTTAGGAGGCCGTTCTCTAGTATCTTGATGAAATATAATGCTACTTTAACTTAGGTGGTAGAAATTGAAATAGAAATAAGACTAATTCATTTGGAATTTAGAGCCAATGGAATTTGGCCAAGAATTACCTGTTGAGCTTAAGCAAATGTCAGTAATCAAGGTTGAGTTCAGTCCCAAAGTTCTCCTCTTTCTATACGTTCTTGATCTAATTGAAATACATCAACTGTGCTAGGAGTATAACCTGTGACTATGAAAGTTGATTAAATTAAACATTTGAGCTTTGAACACAGGCTAACCAAGTAAAATTAACTCTGAAGACAAAGTAATCTCTTTTTCAACTTCACATCTCCTGTATTGAATTTGGCATGTAGCTTGTGTTCGATAAATGTTTGTCAATGAATACCTGCATGTTAGATATGAGAAATGTTCAAATAGAAAATGTTGATTCAATAGTTGAATTTGGCTTGGGAACTCATTTTTATACTATGTAAGTTTAAAATCTAATTCAGTTATGAAATAAACATTTTCCAGAGTTCTGTTCTCTTTCACAGAGAGCATATTCTTTGTTGAATATATCTGCTAACATTTCAGTATAGATATGTAATTTTAACATGTACATGTGGAAGGTGAAGCTTTGAAGAACTAAGTTACTTGCCAGTAAGTGACAAGGGTGGTCTGTAGTCATAGGTCTTGTGAATCCTAAGTCATTGTGTATTTCACTCTACCATGGTCCTTCCATATATACTTGGGCTAATAGAAACGTGTTGCAGTGGAAAGACCACTGACCTAGTTTTCAGGCAATCATCCTCAGCATAGCCCTCACAATTGGTGTGTAACTGTTTGGACATATTGTAGACAACTGGTTAAATAGAAATATCATTTAAACTTTCTGAAGTTTACTTGTCTGGTCTGTTACTTTGGAAAGTTAGAATTGGTGAGTTTGAAGGCCATTTCCAAAGAAAAAAATGAAGTGTGTTCAATGGAATAACCAATGGGGAGAAATTATGAAACTGCTCTCTCTTCCCATTGTGTCTTCTGCACACATATTTTACAGTATCCCTTGTTTCTAATTTATTTACTTCATTATTTTATTACTATAAATTAATTGAGAATTTATTGATTCCAAGAAAGTACCAAAAACATTCTGAAAAAACAAATACAATTATTTTATATCAGAGATGTATGTCACAGAAACTTTGTGCAATGAACATGACTTGGAACTGGCAATACATTGGTGAAAAAATATAGATCTAATTGCTGTCTTTATTTTTCCAGTGTTATGAGGTAAACATATCTTCAAGCTCTTTAAAGAACAGTAAAATATGACATAAGAATTTTTATCATGCTTACTCCTACATTTCAAACAACATAGTCCAATGCTTGAACCAAATTTAATAACACAATTACTTGAGTATTTTTTTGTCTTTGTTTTTACCTCTATTGTATATAAAAAAGGTATAGGTTTGTAGCTGTGTGCATTTTCCCATATATAAAACACTAAGATTTAAAAAGAGTTTCCGGCAGGTAAATTCAGGCTAGGCAATAGATATTTATGGTTTTAGCTCAGAAAATGATCATAGAGGAAATAACTGCAGGAGGACTAACTCTACAGAAAATAAGCAAATCAATAAGTACTTACAATTTTTCAGTCTGAAAATAATCTGAAGTCAACCTATTGCCATTTATTTCATCAAAGATATGTATTATGTGTATTTAATATAGAATTTGAATAACAAAATAGGTGTACATACATAATTCTTCAGTTACAAAAAACATATATAAAGTTGTAAGTGCTTTAGGTTCAGAGTTCAATGGCAGAGTAAAATGAATCATATGTGCTATGTTTGAAATTTTAATAAAGAAGAGATTAAAATAGTAAGGAAACAAAAAGAGGAGAACATGAAGACAAAAAGGAGGGGGAAAAACAAAAAGGACAAGGTTGCAGGTTGTAAAAGGGAAAGAGAGTACTGACTTCGACATAGTTTGAAAATGACTGCAAAAATCTCTCTAGCCCTATGCACAAAAAAAGTGTTTGCCACAGTTTGCAGATGTTTCAGCCAAGTGTAAATTTATACATATTGTATTGAATCAAATTTTATCAGTTTGTAACAGCTGCTGATGAGAGCTGTGATTATTCGGTAATTATTTGGCAAGTTTAACTAATTAGTTATCAGTCATTCCTTTGAAAATGCCCTTGTTATTTATGCATTGAAAATATAATTTATCTGCAATCACCTATTCCTGATCTTTTGTAGCCTATGTAAAACTGTAAGGTGCATTGATATTGGATATATAAGTCTAATATCACAGAAATGTATTCCTATGTAGAATTTTATATTAATATAATAAAAATAAGAATGAAATTGACTACCTATTTCATTATATATGAAAATGTATTTACCTTAGAAAATTATATTGTCTTGCCCTGAATGGGCCAGTGGTGGAAAATATATTTGTTGTTTTCAATAAAGTAATTCATTTGAATATGAGATGAAAAATAAAGAGTTACTAAATGCTGTTAATGACAGAAAATATTTAAAAAAAAATAAAAACCTGGAAAAAGAAGGATTTGGCGAAATGGAATCAACATGAAGAACGGCCAAGTAATTGTCCACTTTACTTGATAGTCCAATGTCCAGATTACCAGCATCTGGTATAAGTAAGGTGTACTGCTCTATATACTCCTTTGTAAACATTGTGATTTAACTTGTAAATTTATCTACCCTAGTTCTAAAATTACTGCAATTCCCAAATTGTTTAGAATGTGCAATCCCTGAGATAAACAAACGCGAAGCACAAATTCAACACACACGGGATTTTTTTCTTTTTTGGATTAAAACTGTTAGATTTGTTTCCTACCCCCACGTCCAATCTCTGCTCATCATAAAAAATTTCCCATAGCCACAGCCAAATGTTTAAATTTATAGAACATTCTACATTTTGCCACTGGCAATGAAATCACAACTAATAAGTTCTGCAGACTGCAATGAAGCCCTAGAGAGAAGTACATGCAATCTGTCAAGCATATAATTTTAAAGTTTAATAATGCATAATATGTATATACAATTTATCAAAGCACATCTTTTTTAAAAGAAAGAAAAAAGATACTTAAAAATAGTTATTCCTTACAGCATTGCTTTTTAAATGAGCTGTTATTCTTAATTGCTAAATAATTGAAACTTACATTTAAAGCAATGATTAATCTGTTTGTTCATTTAATTTAGACCTATCATCAAAAACGTTAACAATATCATGGTTTTAATAATCATAAAGAGAAGTAAGTACCAGTCTTAAGCAACGTAAGATAAATTTGACCGGGTGTGGTGGCTCACGCCTGTAATCCCAGCACTTTGGGAGGCCTAGGAGGACAGATCATGAGGTCAGGAGATTGAGACCATCCTGGCTAACACAGTGAAACCCCATCTCTACTAAAAATACAAAATATTAGCCTGGCGTGGTGGGGGCACCTGTGGCCTCAGCTACTTGGGAGGCTGAGGCAGGAGAATGGCTTGAACCCGGGAGGCGAAGCTTGCAGTGAGCCGAGATTGCTTCACTGCACTCCAGGATGCCTGACAGAGCAAGACTTCGTCTCAAAAAAAAAGAAAAAAAGAAAAGTAAGAGAAATTTCCCAAATAGATGTAATTTTGTATAATTTGGTATATGTCCTTGTTTACCACCTACTGAAAATTTTGTTATTTTTCATAAATATTCATGCTTAAATCCTGAGAATGTCTGAGTTTTTAGAATATTCTAATGTTTTTTGTAAAATATGACCATATTCTACCTTGTGGTATTATTAACATTGAGAGACAAGAGGGTATTTTTAATCGTATACCTCTATGGTCTGAGTGAAGATCAAGAATTTTTTGTTTGTTTGTTTGTTTGTTTCCTTAATACAGATACTAGTCACTGCCAGGATGCCTGCATAGGTGGTATGACCTGGGCAGGACAAGGAAAAATTCCTATTCTATATAAAATTCATTAGAAAATAGGTAGATAATAACTAGAGGTTACTACAAATCTATTTCCCAGATATCTGTATTAATTGGAATTCTTACCATCAAATTCCTGTTTATTTTAATAATTTGTAAACTACCTAAGCTGATAGATTTAAATGATTTCCCACTATCTCACATGTTAGGCTTCTTCTTGGGCCTTTTGGCTTATAAACTTCTAGAGACTTAAGTTGGAAAGTAATGTGATATTTTAGATTGATATGTGACTTTAGAAAAAGAGCATGTTGAAATTTAAAAAAATAAATAAAAATTAAGGAAAAGTATTTGTTGGGATTTTCCCAATGGGGTCATTCATAAGCAATAAGAGATGGGAAAGAACAACCATATGTAACTAATAAGGAATGGCAGAGTACCTGTGTCTCCTCAAAACTTTCACTCTCTTCATTCTCCTTCTAGTTGTAAAATATAAAGAATGTATGAATAGAGAATGGAATCTGCTAAGGATAAAATTAGAAAATCAATAATCTCAACTTTCCAATAAAAGATTAAAGCATATACTGAGGGTGTGGATCTATTAAGCATATCTTTCACATGGATGATGAAATCTTTTGATATTTTCATTTTGTTTATTTAAAATCTCTCTGTTCTTCATCAAAGAAAACTAAAGGCTATCCAACACACACACATACACACACACACACGCGCGTGCACATAAATGCAGACACACACATACTATTCTATTGTTGGACTGTTTTGTATGTCTAGACTCCTAGATACATATTATTTGCTCTATACAAAAGGAATCACACAAAGCATGGTCTCTAGAATCAGGCACAACAGAGAGCCAATGGTAACATTATAATTTATTAATAAAGTGAATTTGCATATGTGATGTATTTCCTCAAAGCTTCAGTTTCCTTGTATGTTGATTGGGATTACATTCACCTTCCATATATTTATTAGGAGGGTCAAGTGAGAAGATGCATACAAAGCAATCAACAAATAACCAAGTTCTCAATAAAGTAGGCTCCATACTTATTCATTCATTAACTTGCTAAGAAAAATATAGAACATTCTAGAAGACTTCAAAATTTGGCCCTCTGAGTTTGCAAAAATGTTTAAGGTAGATTTAGCTAACTAGGGCTTTCCTTTCTAACTTTATTCCAGTTCTCCAACCATGCCTCAAAATCATCTCAAATAAACATGATTATTGCTCATTTCCAGGCTTTTGCTACCTATCCTCAATGCTAATACAAATATCATTTCATTTCAATTTATATGTTCTATAGCTAAAGAGAGGTTTTGCACATTGGGTAGAATCCACCATTTGTACAAATTATGGTTTTCATTTGTACCAAAGAAAAAATATGGGTATTGTGGCTGTGTTGTTAATATTTCATTAAAATATGTTTTATAAAGGAAATCTCAATATCAAAATAACATCCCAGCTAATGGCCCACTAATTTGATATTCAAAAATTGCAATTATCTAGTGAGCACAAGCATGTGTATTTTTCTGTTAGTTTTATTGCAAAGATGTGTACTCTATAGGAGTCTCAGTAGAAGAGATACGAAGCTGGATTTGCTTACATCCAAATGATTAAAAGAATGAAAAGATTTTTCTGCTAAGTAGTAAAAATGCAAGCCTTGTGCTCAATTTCTGAATTTTGCTATTTGCTTCAAAAATACATATGAGTCCAATGTGACATGAGCTGTATTTGAGGAGGATCTCAGTGAGGCTTATTTCAATATCAGAGTCAATGAAAATAAAACTTATTTATTATTTGATGAAAGTTGCTACTGTTAGTTTACTATTACTGATGGTAATGATCTTCTGGTAAAAAGGGACAACTGTATTTTATTAGTAAATTTTAAAATTGTATTCAAATTTCATAGGTATCCACATTATGACAATTTAAGATTTTATAGAAATGTAACATAATGGTGGCTTTGTTATTGTTGTGCATTGCTTGGACATTTTATGTAATTGTGGTCTCCATAATGTTTACATCGTGTAGCTACAGGATGAAGATGCAATCAGTCATGTAGAGAGTCAAGTGTATTCCATTACTTTGAGAATGCATTTGCTGGATTCTGGCATGGGAATAAATTTAAAGTTTCTTAATCATTTTGGTCATTTCTAACCATCACTATTTTCAGAGATGCCTGCTATTTTAAAATAAAACTTCACAAAGATAAACATTTAAATATCAGAGCTTATTTTTAGAGCTAAATTATAGTTACATATGTATAAATGATGGCACTGTTGAATTTATGTAAGCAATGAGTATTTATTTTTCAAGAAAAGATGCAAAAATACATATGCACACGTATGTACACATACACACACTTTATACATACATAAAATTTATTGAAAAAACGTTTGGATAATACGAAGTAAAACAGAGAACAATCAAAGCATCTATAATCTAACAACATAATCTTATTTTCTTTTTCTACAATTTTCTCCAATTTTTATTTATGCATATGCATTACCTTGTTTGGTTTCAATTTTTCATCACTAAAAATAATGTTGCAATAAACTTTTTGACTAAAATATTTTTTAAATGCTTAGGTTTTGTTGAAATAAAAATATCAAAATGAGATTTGATATCTACTTCTCCTAGAAATAAACACTAGAAAGGTGATTACCAGAGGCTGGAGTAATTGTGGGGAGAAGGAATTGAGGAGATATTGGTCAAACGTTAGATAGGAAGAGTAAATTCAGGAGACCAATTGTAGAGCCTAGTGACTACAATTAATGAAAAATACGTTGTGTTCTTAAAAAATGCTAAGAGAATGGATGTTAAGTGTCCTCACCACGAAAATGATAACTATGTGAGGTAATGCATTCATTAACTAGCTACATTCACCACTCCACAATATATATATTCTAAGACAGCATGTTATAATAATACATATAATTTCATTTGTAATTTTTAATAATGAATACATTTTAATTGTGAATATTTCTACAGAAGTTCAACTACATTATTCATTTCTATAATTTAAAAGCATTTATTGTGCCCCTCTTTTCTGTAATTTTAAACAGCTTACTTTGTTCTAAACAATTTATAATTGTATACATTGAGGTTATTATAATCCCCAGCATAATGGTCAAAAAGAATATACTTTATTTATATATAAAATTTTGTATATGTGTAATAAAAACTTTGACAATTTGACCTTTTTTTTAGGTAAAAGAGCATATCCTGTCAACGAGTTATGCAACTGAGCAGAAAATCCTTGACTGAAACACTGTTGGGCAAAAATATCAAGAAGACAAGCACAATGGGGTGATTATAGCCTAGAATAATTTAATTTGCATTTTAAGATAACTAAAGGAGCATAATTGGATTGTTTATAAAACAAAGGGTGAATTCTTGGGTGATGGAAAACCCATTTTCCATTATGTAATTATTATGCATTGCGTACGTGTGTCAAAACATCTCATGTACCCCATAAGTATATACAATACCTATACACTGACAAAAAAACCCATATATATATATATTTATATATATATGTATTTATTTTTTTTAAAGCAGACAAGCAAGTTCCTTGGAGGCAAGAAAGTGTGATGAGAGGTGGATTAATCGACTTGGTTTACCATAAAAAAAAAAATACCATAAATTGGTTGACTTAAACAACAGAATTTTATTTTCTCACAGTTCTAGTGGCTGGAAAGTCCACAATTAGGATACCAGAGGGTTTAGTTTTTGATGAGAGTGCTCTTCCTAATTTGCAGATGACAGCTTTCACAGTGTGTCTTCACACAGCAAAGAGTGATAGTAAAAATCTTACTCTCTTTCTCTTCTTACAAGTCCACAAATCCAGATTTGGATCTCACCTGTATGAGTTCATTTAATCTTAACTGATTTTTATAAGTCCTTTCTCTAAATATAGTCGCATTCTGAGTTAGGGCTTCAACATATGAACTTGAGGATGGAGACAAAAGGTCAGTGATTTCTTTTTTTCTATTGCAAACTAATAATTTTTAAAGATAGCACCAATGAATTCTCAATGCTAAATGTTTAACTTACCAGGAATATCACTCAGATTTTTAAAGAATTTTAACATAAACTCCAACAAACCAAAATCTTTAGGATCTAGGATCTAAAGATGTATTTCACCAACAGTGGATATTCAGGCTAGTCTCTGTAGATATCCAAATCCAGAATGAAGCTAACCCTTTCAGGGAAAAAATCCTGCCAAATAGAAAATAATACTCTAGAGGCATTTGTTAATATCAACTGACAAGATTAATGAATCCTATAATACAATCAGTCCAGTAGTGTTTAAACATTGCTTGATATAAAATAGATCCACTGAGCTAGACTTATGAAGAAATTGATGATAGAAGAATATCTAATAAGATTCTGGATAGCAAGCTTAAGTCACAGGAAGCAGGGCAGTCAGAAGAAATGTTATAAAAACTTGCTGAAATATAACTTTGAGCAATACATCATTCCTGGAGGGCACTGGGTAGCACTGGCACTGGGGAGATGAACGTGGCTACAGGAATAAGAGGCATATTAGATTTTTAGAGCCCTTTGGTTACAAGCACAAGGGAAAAGACAGAAAAATCTCTATGTTCACAAACAACAGAACTTTGAGGATGGACAGTGATGATTAGTACTGCCTATGATTCCTTACCAGGCCCTTCATATTTGGGTTACATTGAGAAATGAATCATGGACAATGTAGAGAAAATGTGGAAATATAATTATTACTATTGTTGATTACCAGGTACTATGCAAAACATGCTAAGTAAATTAGTTAATTTAATGCCTTTTTCATTATTGCAATGCATTTTTGTAATTTTGTCTACATTTTATAATTGAAAAAGCTTAGGTTTAGAGAAGTGAAATAATTTACCCAAGGGCATGTAACTATTCTCAGAGAACAAAGTCTTATTAGCCAAAAAGCCCAAGCTTTTAGCCCTAATACCTTAACCTATCCTAACTATTGCCACACAAGTTTAATACTAGGAAGAGTACTGCTACATGATTTGATATCATATAATATTATTTAATATAGTTCAATATAATGTTTTATCTGCTTTCATTTGGTGCTTGAATATGACTTACAGAAATGTTTGATCAAGCATCTTGCTTTAGTCCTTAGTCTTGCATTTTCTATTGTCTGGAAGGCATTTTATTAAAAAAAAAAAAATAGATGAAACCATCTAAACTGTTGCCTGATTTGAAAAACATGAATGTGACGCAAATGTTACATTTAGCTATATTTAACTTTAGGCAAGGTGTTCTATAGAAAGCAGTATATTAAATGTGACTGACTGGCAAATTTTAGTTTTTACAAACTATCTGTGCCTTTAGGACTAAATGTACTTTTCATCATAAGATTTTATTCTGAGGATGTTACCATTGAAAATCAGAATTACTGGAGATTTGCACATGACACTCACTGAAAAGTAATCTAACAACCTAACCTCATAGGAAGGTTGGAAGATTCCATGTATCTATAATGCAGGTCTCATTTTCAGACAAGTGGATGCGACTGCATAAATGTCTATCATTTAGGTACTATTGATTCAATATTTTGGGGAGTAGTTTTTTCTTTAAAAGTAGGCTGAAATACACTTTAAAATACAATGAAAGTTCTAGCATCTAACAATGATTTGACATTTAAAAATGATACCTTAGAAATGAAATGAAATAATTTAATCACTTCCTTACTCAACCTGACACTAAAGCTCAAAATCCAAATGAAAGTCAGAGCCTCCTGCCAATACTGTTCAGGATAACCATCATTGACTGGAACCCTGACTGAAACTTAAGGAGAATCTATTTTAATAAAAAATAATCAGTCCAAAGTAAAGAACAAGAGTAGAAAATCTGTTTTGTCCCATGAATCTACATGGCTCCACCTGCGTCAGGAAAAGTGGAGGTAAGAGATCTGTCTGGAATGAGAAAATTCATGTATCAAATAAATCAAATTTGCTGACAATTTGGTCACTGCTATTATGTTTTGTGAAAATACATTTCAGGAAATCCTCAAATTCAAATGAGCTACATTCCAAATCTGTATATGAAAATCAACTGACAGGAATTGAGACAGGTAACTTTTTTTCTTTCTTCTTTCCTTCCTTTCTTTCTTCCTTTCTAATTTTTTTTTCTCCAAAAATGCAATGTGATATGTTATTTGTGTGTGTATAGTGGCACCACATTGTTTTTCTCTGGAGAGACACTTGTGGTGACTTTCCTAGATTTATCTGCTGAGGATTGTTTCATTCACAATATTTAGTAGAGGAAGAAAAGAAACAGGAGGATAAAGTAGTAGGAAAAGGATGTTAAGAAGTGAAGAGTCGCTCTCAAACATGTCATAAAATGTTGCAATTTTACATTATTTGTGTGATTATATATTGTCAATTTCCCTCACTAGATTTTAATCTTAGTAACAACACAGCCAAAGTCAGCATTAATTTACTCATAAAATTCCAGTGCCTACCATAACACCCTGCATGTACTAGGTGCTCAATGACTACTTATGGACTGAATAAATAAAGTATGGATAGGAGAGCAAAATAAAGAAGCTAAATTTATCTTTCTTCATCATAGGCTCCTATTATGCCTTAGAGTATCTTATACCCAGAGATGAGGGATTTCACACAAGGAAGTTCCAATCTCATGGGAACCATGTTGAGCTGGGACGCAGAAATAAGAATGCACAGCAGCAAACATGCAATATTGGCCAGTAGATTACCACGTGGGCATCACTGTTTCCAGTACAAGAGTATAAATTGTGTGTGTGTGTGTGTGTGTGTCCAAATTCCAGATTCTCAGAGGGTATTATTACTTAATCCTGTAGCTTTCAAACTATGAGAAGTTACATATTAGTGATTTGTGAAATATCTTTAATGTGCAGACTACAATAAAACAGAAATAAATAGCCTGAAAAGGAAAAATATCAGAATGCATTGGGAAAGTTTAAAATCAAATTGTCTTACATATGAAACAATCCACCATCCCTGGTAGATGACTGTAGTGCCTTTATTATGTTTTATTTTGTTGTGTTTTATCCACCCAGTTTTGTTCTTTTTGCTCACGATTGTTTTGGCTATTTTAAGTCTTTTGTGGTTTTCTATGAATTTTAACATTGTTTTTCTATTTATTTGAAAAATGTGCATGAAATGTTGATCAGGATTTCATTGTCTCTGTAAATCAGAGTAGTATGGACATGCTAACCATATTAATTTTTCCAATCTATGAACAGATTGTCTTTTCATTTATTTGAGTCTTCTTCAATTTCTTTCACCAATATTTTATAGTTTTTCACTGCACAGATGTTTATCCTCTTATTTAAACTTATTCCTAAATATTCTATTTTTTGAAGTTATTATATATGGGCTTGTTTTCTTAATTTATCTTTTGGATAGTTTGTTGTTGGCAGACGAAAATAAAATGAATTTTTATATGTTGATTTTGTATCATGCAATTGTACTGAGTATGTTTATTCTAATAATTTTTGGATGGAGTTTCTAGGGTTTTCTATATATAAGATTTTATATAGCTGTGAATACAATTTGATTTCCTCCTTTTTTATTTGGATGGCTTTTATTTCTTCTCTTGTCTAACTGCTCTGGCTAGCATTTCCAGTACTATGTTGAATAGATGTAGTGAATGGACATTCTCATCTTGTTCTGGATCTTGGAAGAAAATATTTCAGCTTGTACTATTAAGTATAATGTTAGTTTGGTACTTGTTATATATGGCCTTTATTAAGTTGAAGTCCATTTCTTCTATACCTAGTTTGTTGAGAATGTTTACCAAAAAGGATGTTGAATTGTAATCCCCCTTCTGGGTATATATTTCCAAAGAAATTAAAATCAGTATTTCAAAGCCATATTTGGACTCTCATCTCATTGCAGCATTATTCACGATAGCCAAGATCTGTGTCCATTGATAGACGAAAAAGAAAAAGAAAATGTGGTATATATACACAATAAAATACTATTCAGCCATAAGAATAAAATCCTGTCATTTGCAGCAACATAGATGTGACTGGAGGACATTACATTAGGTGAAATCAGTCAGGCACAAAAAGACAAATGTCGCATGTTCTCACTTAACATGTGGAATCTTACAAAGTCAAACTCAGGGAAGTATATAATAGACTGGTATTGCCAGGGAGTGAGGGGTGAAGGAAATGAAGAAATGCTTGTCAACAAGATTTAGTTATGCAAGATGAATAAATTCTGAACACTGATGTACACTATGGTGACTCTAGTTAATACTATATCATATTCTTGAAATTTGCTGAGTAGATTTTAAATATTCTCACCTCAAAAAAAGGCAACTATGTGAGATGGCAGGTATATTAGTTATCTTGCTTGTGGTCATTATCATTATTTTACAATGTATAAGCATACAAAAACATCTGTACATTGCAAATATATACAATTTTTATTTGTCAACTATACCTCAATAAAGCTGGAAACATTTTTATTTTTTTCAAATATTTGTTCTTAAAAAGAAACATGAAAGAAGTCATTGTTTAACAGGAAACTACATCTAAAGAAGTCAATAATTAGTAATAACTAAACATAGCAAGTATTTTTAAATTAATTGAATATAATCTATGAATGAATCCTCCTTTGTGTGAAAGATTATCTTTCAATGAATTAGTAACGCACACGTAAAATCAAATTTTTATTGTAGAAAAAAGAGTGGGAAGACAATATGCAATATTATTAAACTGTGTAGAATATTTGCAATTCTTTCTTGTTTGGCCTTCTGACAAGTCATACAGGGACTAAGAAATCAATTTAACCACAAATTACCAGAGAAGTCATCAGAAATTGCATGTATGTAACTACAAGAGCTTTTGATGTTATGCTGATATCAATAACTGGAGCTATACTTACCACTAAGGAGAAGATCTTGACTCAAGCAGAGATTCATGGTGAGCTGTAAGAAACACTCATCCACTTCCCTGAAATGTGGGGTGAGATCCAGTGAGAGTCCCAAAGCTAAGTAAATTTGGATTTGGGAACTAATTACTAAGTTATCATTTTCTCTAAGGCGTAATTTTGAGTAATATGTTTATATACAGTTATCGATAACACTGACTAAACTAAGTATTACTAATCATGTATATAGTATATATAATATAATTTTAGAAATGTAAAAATTGTTGAGAATAATTCAGGTGCAAAGCATACGTATGCCATACCTATGACAAAGACCATTGTTGTGGGCTAAATTCTGTCCCCATAAAAAGAAACACTGAAGCCCTTACCCCTAGTACCTCAGAATTTTATCTTATTTGGCAGTAAGGCCTTTACAAAGGCAATGGAGTTAACATGAAGTCATCAGAATGAACCCTAATCCAATGTAAATTGTGTACTTATAAAAAAGAGAAATTTTTGAAATAGAGACGCGTACACAGGGAGAGTGCCATGTGAAGATGGAAGTTTTGCTGTCAGAAGCCAAGGAACTGCCAGAAGCCAGTAGAGATCCTACCGTAGTTACTTCCAGGGGGAGTGTGACCTGGCTGACACGGATTTCAGACTCTGGCCTCTAAAACTGTACATAATACATTTCTATTGTTCTAAGCCATCCAGTGTGTGGTACTTGGTTATGGCAACACTAGCAAAGTAATACAGTCATAATTTCATTATTTCCTGAACTAGAACACACTGCAACCAAGAAAGTAGTTATTCCTTTAGGTAGTGGAATTCTGATTAAATATTAACCTACCAAATGCTGTCATTTCAAACTCAAACCTTAAAACTTAAACTCATTTTATTCATAGATTATAATATGCAAATGCAAATTGAAAACATTAGGTATCTCGAGCCTTCTAGGTAGCCTGTTATTAAACACTGAATCAACTGTATAGCTGAATGACCCACTGCAAATTTTGGCTTTCAGTGGGATGTTGTGGTAAATGGATTCTAAATTATTATTCCAAATTTTTAGAAATAAAAAAACTTGTATGTTAAAAAAATTCCAAACTGGTGGCACTGCAAATGATTTAAAACTGACTTTTAAATAACTTGTTTTTCTAACTTTTAATGAGTGTTTTTTTATCTGTCTTAGTTAATCAGTGCAAAACGTCCTCCATGGCTGGGCTAGTAAAGTTTATGTACTAAGATATTTTGTGGAATGGAAGTGAGGCTTGCTCTGTGTTGCTGCTCTATCATTAAGTCATCTGGAGTATGTTGAGTTAAAACAAATGTATTATAATTTGTATCATTATTACTGTATAGTTATTATTTCTTTAGGCAACGAAAGTGCAGAAATAGTTACTTTTATGGCTTAAATGCCAAATTATTTAATCTTTTAATGTTATTTGCAAAATGTGTGGCCTCGAATGGAAATTTTCACTAACTTTGTTAATGCGGGGTATTTTTAACCACTTCTACTCATATACCAAACCCTACACAAAATAAGATGATGAATTAGGAAGGAAATGCTGTTAAGAGAATTACTATAAACATGAGGAAACTATTAGACCAGAGTTTTCAGTAGTCTAAAATTCTGAGATTTGATTTTTAAATGATGAAACATCCAATAAGCCAAATGACTCTGCATAAACATGTACATGGAATAAATTATTCCAAATGAAAGCATGGATATTATTTGTTCAGCTGTTTTAGTGGTTGGAACGTTAGGAACAAAAGCTATTATTGTTCAATGTATTTTTTCACAGGAAATAGACAGTGGCAAACATACAGTAGTTCAACACATGAGATCAGAGACATGGTTTTTATAGTAAACCAAGAACAGATGTTGGAAAGATTCAAGACCTTTACAGAAATTATTAGTTATGTTTGCCTTTGAAAGCAAAGAAAGTTTACAGAGACTCACATATCTGATTATATTAAGAAGCAGACAGGTTTTCAAATCCAAAAGCTTTAATTCATTCAAGCTAAAAGTTTCTGCTGCATAAATTCTGAATGTGCTACTCAACACTATTGCAAATAATTACCATAGGTTCCATGTTACCCTAGTGCTTTCAAAAGCATGCTTATTTTTGAAAGATACAAAAATTACTGATTCCTCACATGCAATCCAAGTAGCCCTATTCAGCAAAAAATCATGCAGAAGTAGGACTTATGCCTCAGGTAAAAATCACGATTTAGTTAGAATCATTGAAATCAATTGATTCACAGACATTAAGAAAATGAAATTCTGCAGCTAACTGGAAGACATATTTTTTAAGGTTGAACTAAAAGTCACCAAGTCACCTTTTTCCCATTTATGAAAGGCCTGTATGAAATATTTTGATGGCATCAGGATCTCTAAGTTATTGACTCCAAGCTTTTCATTGATCCTCCCCTGCTTCAGGATCTCAGTGCCTTTTTACTCAGTTTAAATTCCATGGAACATCATTATAATCCCTCCTTAGGAGACATTCTCAGTTTTTTTTTTTTTTTAATTTTCAAATCTATTTATTTATTGTTACTTTAAATAGACGGATAATATTGTTTGTGTTTATTGTGATGTTTTGGGGTATATACACATTGCAGAATAGTTAAACCAAGCTAATTAAAATATGCATGACCTCACATAGTTATCACTTTTGCAGTGAGAACATTTAACATCCACATTCTTAGCATTTTTCAATGATACATTATATCCTCGTTAACTATAGCCATCATGCTGTACAATACATATGGTGAATTTAATCTTCCCGTCTAGCTGTAATTTTATATCTTTTGACCAACATCTCCCCAACATCCCCAGCCTCTTGTAACCACCATTCCACTCTGCTTTTGAGACTGACTTCTTTATTTTCCACATCGACCAGATCATGCAGTGTCTTTTTGTGGCTGATTTTTTCACTTACTCTAATGTCCTTAGCTTCTGTCCTCCTCCTTGCCCACTTCTTGGGCAAAGTCATACCTAGATTAACACCTGGTCAAATCTAATTCAGTTCCTACTTGAACATACTCCTATACCTCTAAATGTGATTAGAGAAATTGTCCAACTGTGCTGATTAACGTTATTTTAAGTTCATGACTTCTAATTTCAGATGGAAACTTGGCGCTATCTAGCCATCATTTTCTTAATTAGTTCATTCTCTCAAGGAGTATTTCTTATTGTCTTCTCTCTAGTCAAATTTCCAGAGACCCTACCCCATCAACACACAGACACTTACACCTTTAGTTGATGACCTTGCTTTAAGCTTCACTGAGAAAATGAAACCAATCAGTAGAGGCTTTACAAAAACTCCACCATCAACTATACCCACTGACCTGCATCTCTACCTACATGTGCTACCTTCCTTTCTATTATAAGAAGGTACATTGTCTTTCCTCTTAGATAAAGCTAATCTCTCAACTTCTGCCCTGTATACTATCTCCTCTACTGCACACACTTTTGAGTTTTGCTCTTTGCATGTTTTTCTGTTCTGTATAAATGTCTTGGTTCATTCCCATCATCATATACATACTGAAATCTCTCCCATCTTAAAAACAAATTAATTAATTTATTAAATTTAGAAATCTACCTCCCTCCACCTCATATTATAGTCCAGCTGCTTCTCCAATTTACAGCAACACTCCCATTTACATCAACACTCAAAAATACTGTCTACATTATGATGTAGAAAATACACTTTGACAAAGTTTTTTAAAAATAGAACAGTTGCCTAAACTTGCTGTCAACATATTGATTTCATCCCACCTAATTCTACCTCTCCTCTGAACTCCACTTGTTAGTCATCAAGATCTTCATATAGCCAAATCCAATGGACACTTTCCAACAATTTTAAAATTATGTCAGCATATCGTTTCCTCTTCTTTAAAATACTTTTGTAATTTTTATCAAAAGTACACCATTCTCTTTTTGATTATCCTTCTACCTTGCTGGAAACTCCTTCATAGTCTCTTGTGGGTTGCTTCCTGCTCATCTTCTCTTTCTCTAAAGGGTAAGATGGTGACCCAGCTCTCAGTTCTTGGGCGTCTTTTTTTTTTTTTTTTTTGTCATATGTACACTCAATTACAATGGATCTCACCATATTTTATGGCTTTAAATACAGTACTACCTACTGATGACTCAAAAGTGTACCTGAAGTACAAATTCTGATTCATATATCTGACTGCCTACTTGAAATATGTACATATTTAATAGATACTTGTAACTCAACATGACC
Organism: Macaca thibetana thibetana; assembly: GCF_024542745.1. NCBI lineage: Eukaryota > Metazoa > Chordata > Mammalia > Primates > Cercopithecidae > Macaca > Macaca thibetana. The sequence continues at coordinate 67,602,698 of NC_065585.1, forward strand.
TAAACTAAATAATTTTCTCTTCTAAACTTGATTCTACTACAATCTTTCTCATCTGAATAAATGGCTTCTCTATTCACTCTTCTGCTCAAGCCTATGACTGTAGAGCCATACCCGAATTCTGTCTATCTTTAACACCCACATATCAGCAAATCTTCTTGGGTCTATCATCAAAGCATAACTAAACCAGTATAACTTAACTACCCCCACTAACATCACTCTGGTCCAAGCCCACCATTATTGCTTGTCTGGACTATTATAATAGACTAACTTAACATTCCCTGTTTACACCCTTACTCCTCTAGACTCCATTTGCCGCAAAACAGTAAGAGTATTTCACTTAAAATAAAAGGGAATTATAAACATTTATCTCATCAAGATGCTCCTGTGCCTTACATATCACTCTGGGTAAAAACCCAAGTCTTTTAATAGCCTGTTGATTTGATGGTTTACAAAGAAACATAATCTGGCCACTGCCTGCATCCTGACTTAGTCTTTTATCAGCTCCTGCTTTACAGGCCTCCTTGCTGTTCTTCAAGCATGTCAAACATGGGCACACATCAGGATTGCATGAGTTTTCTCCTGTTTGGATTGTTCATGCTCTAGATGGATTCATGGCCCCCTCTTTCACCTCCTTCAGTTATCTGCTCCTATGTCACCTTGTTAGAGAATACCTCATTACCCTTCCAGACCTCCTTTTTAAAAGGCAGCCTCCAAATGTATTTTTCTATATTTTTACTCAACATTGGTTTCTTCATGGCATTTATCACTATCTGGCATATATATTAGATATAGATATAGATACATATACAGATAAAGTTTAGTGTCTATTTCTAACTTTAAGATAGTAAGTTTATGTGAGAAAATGTTTTGTACTATTTTGGTTAATGTTGTGTCTTTAACATTGAGTGTACTAGTGTCTGGCACATAACATTTATATATTAAATAGCTGAGTAAAATAAATGAAATTGAAATATTACCATGAAAATAGGTTTCTTTTTGAACTGTTGGTAACAGATTGATTTTGCTTAATCTACACATGTGAATAGAAAATTACTATCATTTTCTAGCTGTGAGACTCATTTTCTTTACTAATTTCTATGTAAAACAGAAAATACTACTACTGTACTTACTAACAAGACTGAGCTAATTATTTTTATTTACATTAGTTTGTTTAAGAAAAAAACTCTGAGAATAGTGCCTGCAAAACAGAAAGCACTTCATAAATGCTGGTTTCTAGCCTTGCTACTACTATTAAGCACATTAAGAATAAATCATTCCAAAGTTCAACTAAATAATTGTTTCAGTCAATATTCTCCATGCTGACAATGCAATTGATTGGATTTTTCAGAATCTTCCCATATAACTTCTAGACATAAATACTCTTGATAAAAGTATATCTTGCAATAGAAAAGATGCAGTTACAAAATCCTAACAATGAAAAATGATGTAATTGATAAATCGCTGCTTGGTTACAAATTAGTAAATAATGTGAAATAAGACAAGTGCATGGCAATGCACTATATTTTCTTGTAAGCATTAGGAAATGCAGCAGACTTTCCTTCAGCAACTCTATCATTATTCGAATAATTCAAGCTGAATGAATTATAATTTAATACTTTACAATAATCACTGCTAACAGCAAGATGAAGTCTGCACATTAAATAAAATTACGTGAGTTTTTTCCTTTTGTTACCAACACTTTAGAATAACTTATTTATGTGTCTATGTAGATAAACATATATATTTATATAAATGTGTATATTTGCTTGTATATACATATACATGCAAATATGCATACCTATTAATAAAATATTATCAAAAAATACTAAAATGAATTAAATATGTCAAAATTATGTTTTATTTTCCCATATTATTGTCAAAATACAAATTAGGAGATGGGAAAATAGGCTTTAGAGTTAGACTTAGTCTCATATACCAGCTCTATCCTTACTAGCTGTCACTTACTTTCACTTACTCAGATAAGATACAGTAGCTACATGATCCTTAATTTCCTAATCTGTAAAAGTATCTTATTAAACTATCCCACACATAGTAGGATTATTTAATGATGTAAAGCTTGTATTTAAAATAGTAGTACCTTGTATGTAACAAGAAGACAGTGCATATAAAGAAAAGTAATTCAATGAACACAAAGAGATAAGCCATTTTCAAGAAACATATTTGAATAGAAGAAACAATTAGTTTAACACTGAGTTACAGTTCTATTAATTAGTCAACTTTTTAAAAAATCTGCCTTTATTTTTTTTAAAAAGTAAGTTAGCCAGTATCTCTCAATAAATATATTGAGTAATGTTTTTTATTAGGCTTCTATTCAATACATTTGTCGAAAGATCTGGCTAACTTACTGATGAATTTTTTGCAATGTTCTGATGATCTGCAAAATTATCTCAGCATTAGAAAGCCTGATAAAAGTTATCTTGAGGTAATTTACAATTACTATTGTAATTGAAGAGTTAAAAGTGCCATATTTTAGAATCTAGGAAAAGCACATTACTTGTAACAGAATGAAGCAGTTTATAAATAACTTTCTCTTATTAAAAAAGTTAATCAATTGAATGTTTAAGAGTATTTAATTTTAGTGTAATAATAATTTAATCTTGGCAAACTACATATTCATTACATTTTACTTTTTTAATTTTGAAAAGATTGATAAAATTAATTGGCATGTAAAAGATCTAGAATACTATCAATAATTACAATTATAAAAGAATTTGAATATTTTGGAAAAATTATGTACTATTTATGAAAAAGTGCAATAAAGCATGGAAGCAAGAGGGGGAAAAGAAAACAAGGGGAGGGAAGAACCAGTAGGGAATGAAATGAAGAAAAGAAAGAAATAGGAAAGAAAGAACTGACAGATGAAGAAAAGGTCAACTTCCTTAGGCAAAATAACATTTTAAATTAGTGGAATCACAATTAATGATATTTATCATATCTAACAAATTTTCCAAATCAATAAATAAGCAACATGGAGGAACATGGAGAAGGATGCGTTAATAAATAGCTAATACTCAAGTGTGACACAGTTTTCAAGCACACCTGCTTATCTGCATGTGACCCCTTAGACATGTTCATTTATCAAAACCAAAGATATTTTCCAAGACTGTGCTATTGTACTTTATGTGATACACCATGGGAGTGTAGAATGACCTAGAAATATGTTTGTTCTTAGTAAGTACGAAAAACACAGTCATGTGACCTTTAGAATGACTGTTATAAACAACTGACATAACAAGTAAGTTTAACATTTTAAGGCTTTACTTTTCTGCGTTTTTTCATATAAACACCTAAAAACAATGCATAAAGGAAAAGGATTTCATTTCTAAAACTGTTGTAGTAAGCTTATAAATTTCTGCTCTGCACAGCTTTCATGCCTCCCAAATTAACACCACGGGTGTCTGGTTTTGGTTTTTCTTCCAGTTTCAGAAAATTGTATGCTTTGGTATCTAGTTTAAGTTTCAAAATACGAATTTGGGGGAACACAAACATGGAGACCATAACACTCTCTACCTAATTTCTGCAGTTCATACAAGGAAGCAATGTTGCTAACGATGTACATAATGGGACTCAGTGCATGAGTCAGGGAACCAGTGTGAAAAATTCTGCCTATTGCTGAGAATGTCTATTTTACTTATTACTCAAGAACAGAGGAAATAATCACTGGGCGATTCTGATTCTTGGGATTTGAACATAGACTAAAACTCCTTTTATTACATAGTTGCCATAAACATCCATTTTCATAATTCTAACATAATACGGCCCTCCATAGAAGAAGTAAATAATAGTATCATAATGAATAATAATATTCAGAAAGTGCTTTCAGAAAATGCTTTCAGAAAGTGCGGCAATGTATCAACCTAAACAACATGATTATGTTTATTTGAAATTTATGTATTTCTATTTTAAATATGAAATAAGAACAATATTATTGTTTGTTTACTATACAAGTCATTTGATTTTTCTTTTCTATGAAAGGAAAAATTTGTCTTATAATGAGTTTCAAACTCTAAAATTTGATTATCAAATACAATTTTCAGTGGATATGTCAATTAATCTTCTTTAAATTATATTGGAGTTGATACTGGAGAAAGTGATGCTATTCAGGCAAAAATTGCATTGTATTGACAAATTATTGAAGACAGAAAAAAACAAAGTTATCTCTTCCAAAATTAATTGTGAGAAACATGTAATATAAAAAACCTGGAGTGTCACTTTAAAAATTATTTGAGTTTCTTAATACAATAACATCAAGAAAATTTAAATTATGACTGAAAAAATTAGAATTTACATTTTCATATAATATAAATAATGTCTTAATCATTCTAACATTATTTTAAGTAATATTATCTGGTTCAATGAGGTCTCACTCTAAGAATATACTTCATATCAAATTTTGTATGGTAAAAGTACAGATAAGTTAGAAAATCTAGAAATAATCTAATTCAAAATCTGAACATAAAACATATTCTGAGGCTAGAAGTATTTTAAGTGTTCATTATAGATATAAATTTGAATTAAAATTTTAATATCTATTAATTTATAAACAATATTAACAAGAAATTATCAAAAATGATACTAATCTCTGTAGACAACTATCAATTATTCAGCTTGACCTTTCCATACATATTATTTACATCTGTAAAATGTTATATGTAGAATCAATAATATTTTCCCAGGTATCATCATTTCAATTATGGAAACACATGTTATGGAAAAACAAAATTTAATTGAATGATAATGAATGCAATACTTAAAAATTATTAATGCTATTTATGAAATTTCGTACATGCTATGAACACTCCACAGTTTAAATAAATATGGAAAGATTAAAATAAAATATTATAATGTAGTATTCAGTATCCACTAGAAACATGTAAGCAAAATTTATTGTTTTTAATGTATTGAGCAACATATTTTCTATATTTATCATATAATAATTATAGTTGCATTCATCAGCCTTAAATATAATTTATATTAACCTTGGGTATCTTAAGATATAAATAAAATGGAATATTATTGTGCTTATTTTTCTTTCTACTTTTTACTAATACTAACTATAAGACAAATGCTTACATACAGACGTATATATTAAGGAGGCAGTGTTTAAGTCATAAAGCCAGATGGTTTCTGAGAAAAATATAGCAATCATGCCAACCACATAAAAGAAAAGTTAGCTCCTGAGTATTTTGTAACCAGTTAGAGCGAAGTTGGCAGAATTTTTCTGAAAAGAGCCAGATAATAAATATTTTAGGCTTTGTAGGCCACATAGTTTCTTTTGCAACTACTCAACTCTGCTATTATAGGGAGGTAAGAGCCACAGACAAATGGACAAGACTCTGTTCCAATAAGACTCTATTTCCAAAACAGGATATGAGCCAGATTTGCCCTGTGGGACATAATTTGCAACCTCTGGCTTAGAATAACAAGAAGCATGTTTACAGCTTTTGGAAGATTTAAAAGTTGTTATGAAGTTCAACAAAAAGAGTGGTCAGTAAAAAAAGAAGTAAGTAAATAATATTACAACACAGTATTTCTTTCTCTCTCGCTCTCTCTTATTTTTCTTTTTTCTTTCTTTTTTTTTTTTTTTTTTTTTTTTTTTTTTTAGACAGTCTGTCTCTGTCACTCAGGCTGTAGTGCAGTGACATGATCACAGCTCACCACATCCCCGATCTCCTGGGCTCAAGCCATCCTCCCACCTCAGCCTTCTGAGTAGCTGGCACTACAGATATGTGCCACCATCCCAACTAATTTTTAAAATTTTTTTGGTAGAGACATGGTCTTACTATGTTGACCAGGCTGGTCTGGAACTCCTGGCCTCCAGCAATCCTCCCACCTGTATTTATTTCTATTATAAAGTTTGGAACCTAAACTTGTGGTAACCATACTGTTCATGCTTTTTGTTATAATGTGTAATATCTCAATCTTCACTGAAATAATCAAACCATTTCAAAGTTATAGAACCAGGCTTGCTTGGGTTTTTACTGAGCATATATGTGAATGAGTATCAATCAAGGAGGCATGGACAAAGGTAAGCCTTTCTGAAACCCTTTGGCTCTTCATTATATTTTTCCAGTCTATGCTTCATGAATGAAAGTGAGCTCGAGAAAGTCTCATGCTTGATGGAAAACTATTTTTACAGGATATCTTTGTCCAGAAACAAAAAATATACCAGAAATGTTTACCTTCAGGTGAGTGAAGCTTTTAAAATTTGTTCTCCTCTGTAAAGCAGAACTGGTGAGTTAGCACCATGGACACCACACAAAGGTACATACTAAACAGTCAGGAATAGACAGTAATTGAATGATAGCATCTTAAAATATATAGAAGCTCAATTTCATCCTTACCTTGTGAAGGACATTTCTAAGAAGATTTTGAAAACCTTTCAAGTGAAATTTTAACAGGCAATTATAGTGTCCCAGAACATCTGATCATCTGATTCACAGGACCTTTAAATAATAACTGTAAACATACCAGCAATTATATATATAATAAATAAATTTATATGAATTTATATAATTTATATATAATTTTAATTTATAAATATGTTTATAAATTTATTTATAAATGTATTTATAAATATATTATTTATATAAATTATTTATATAAATAAATTGTGTGTATATATATATTTCTCCATATATATATTTGGGGAAAAAACTATAAAATAGAAGTTTTATGAAACCAATGAAACATTAAAATCCATACTTTTAAATAAACATTCAGAAAATTATTAAAATATCTTCTGATATCCTAATGAGCTATCAAAAGATACGGGTGCAATGAACACAAGGAGCCAAATTCTTCCTTAAATATTTTCATAGGAATAAGAAGATAAGAGATATCATAAGTTATTTTTAGAAAACATATTATTTATTAAAAGTCAACCCAAAAATTTTAAATCTATATATGATAAAAAAATAATAAACTACATAAAAATATAAAATAATAAACTACATAAAAATAATAATAATAAACTACATAAAAATACATAAAAATATAAAAATATTTTACCACTGCTCCAACAAATAGAATTAGAATGATTCAAAGTTATATGCCAAACAATAGCAACTCACTAGAAGTGGCATAACTATAACAAAAATTAGTGTAAGCCAAAAAAGAAAAGGAAGGTGGTTGAATTTGTGACTACGAAATCCGATGCTTGACCAAAGATTGGTTTGGTTCATCAAGCATCTCTCTGACTCTCTCCAATCTTTAGTTCTGCTTTCCTATGCAATAGTTCCATTCTCCAGAAAATGTCCCATGCATGGTAAATCGTCTTTTATAGCTTCAGGCTCATTGAATCCTTTTAGTTTGTGATCTTAAAAAAGAGAGACTCTTTTCTACTAGCACCTACTGCAATACACGCAAAAGGAATATGTTTCATCCTACTTGAGTAAATGCCCATTTATAGAAAAGTATTCTGTCCAGAGAAATTGGGATATTTAGGTCAGCTGACTAAGGTCATTTTTTCTACATACAATCTATTAAATTCATTTGGGTGGAGATACAAACTCACTGTAATATATTTTCTTTCTTTCCTGCTTCTCTATCGAGCTTTCACCTTCAGTTTCTCCTACTTCTACTATTCCTGTTTTGGTCCATTTTTTTCTTTCTTTTTTTTTTTTTTGAAGCATTTCAGATTTGATTTTGCTACTTTGCCTGGAGTGGTCTTCTTTAGATATGACTGTTCAGACATATTTGTGTGTTTTCCCAAACCTGTCTGGCAAGAACATAACTTTGGATTGTCCCTTATTCATCCCCTCAGCTTTAAGTGAGATCCACCCCACATGTGACCCACACCCAGGCCATGGGCCATGTCCCTGCCTACCCAAGAAGGAATCCTGGGCATTTGTTCAGTTTTCTCTTCTGATTTTGCTGCCCCCACCTCCACTACTTCCTTGTGTAAGACACTATTAACACCAAGCTGTATCAGGTTTAGTAAGGAAATAAGTTAATTTTGTTACCCAGAATAAGTCTATTGTCACTCCACCACATGGTTGATGACAACTATACTCCTCTTCCTCTTGTCCAAAATCTTGTTGTCAAGGTGAAGGATTCCCACAAAAATGAATGGCAAAGGTATTTTTGTCAATGAATTAATCAGACTTTTAAAAAATACTCTTAATAAAAGTAGAAAACATTAAATATATATATATATAAAATCAGTTTTATTGCTGAAAATTTGAAGAATTGATTTTCTCTGTTCTTCTTCTACATGACACTATGCAACCAGGAACTACTGTATAGTAAAATGCTTTTTTCTCCTTAACACTGAATTTAGAAATTTTTTGGAAATCATTTTATGCCCATATGTTAATATAATTACATATTGGCCTATGTACTATGTACTGAGGAAATTCTTCACTATTCAGCAGTATCTATTTGTGATCAAAATTCAAATACTCTGAAGGTTACAACTACTCATATTCATGGTTATTATGCCCTCTTGGTTGATTGATGTGTAATGAAAGAACTTTCTCTGATAAGAAAGTGAGGCAGGTGAGGGTTTAAATGGTCTTTGAGAATTAAGACCTGCCTTGGAGATTGTAATACTGAAAATCAAATTACACTGGATACTTCATTTTTCTCTCCTTTTGCTTCCTCAAATATGCATGTATACCTGAATGAATGGATGGATGAGCATATAGAACATAAATGAGAGAAATATTTCACAAAGGATAAAGGCTAGAGATAGATATGCAGTTTTCTAAATCTATAGTCATTTTATTATTTATTCATTCCAGAATAGTCATTTTATTCCAGAATAGTCATTTTATTATTTATTCATTCAATAAATTGGTATTTGAGTACCCACCAGGTCCTGGTGATATTCTAGTCCATCAATTGGTTACAAATACCATAGACATGGTCTATAATCTCAAGCTTCTTCCATTCTCATGAGAAAGATAGTAAATAAAGAAGTAACTACACAAAACAAGCAAAATAATTTTAAAGAGTGACAAGTATTCAGACAAATAAAACAATTGAGATAGAGATCTTTTGGAGCAAGGGAGTATTTTTAGATTAAGTGTTCAGAGAAAGCTTTTCAAAGGAGGTAATATTTCTACTGAGATTGGAATGACAATAACAAAGTATTTGTGTTAAGATCTAGAGTTGAAAATCCACTGTTTCAAGTGTACAGTCCTTCATTATTTTGTCCTTCATATATATCAACCTCAATCAAAGCTCAGAGTCACTTTGCCAGTGATTTTCTCTGCCTAACATTGCAGTTCATTCAGGAGATCAGGTGTCTTAGGAGAGAATGAAATTAGTAGATGTGGAAAGAAGTAGGTAGAGAAAAAATGATATTAAATATAGAAAAATATATTAAGCAGCATTGCTGGAAAATGCTGTAACAGTGTTGGAGCTACAGAGGAATCAAGGATTGCTCTTAGTTTTCTGGAAAAAGAAATGGATGTTGCTATGTAGTGACATGAGAAATTATTGAAGTCAGTTGTGGGGTTTCTTATGGAATAGTAGAATTGCAATAGAAATTTAGTTCTCTTTGAGAGTTTTTAATTTAAGATATCTATTATATATCTTACCTTCCTACTGTCTCTCTTATCTAACCACTGTTCTTAAATTAATTATTATGAATTCCCATCTTATTTCACCCTACCACAATTGATCTAGACATGGGCAAGTGACGTAAACTGGACCAATCAGGCCAAGAGACTAGACATGTATTTCATGATTGGAGGGAAATGAATCTTAGAATGCTCTAATATTGTGGATGACAGACCATAGAGCAGGGGGAGAAAGTGGTCCTTGAAAGCAGGGGGAGAAAGTGGTCCTTGATGAGCTGAGTCAGCTAACTCTGATTCATACCACCACTGGATCTGTGTGTAAAATATAAATCTTCTCTAATGTTTAATCCAGTTTGGATGAGGAATTCTGTTACCTGCAGCCAAAAGCTCCAAACTGATACAAAACCCAAGATATGAAAGGACTCTGCCGCTGTGGCTATCATTCAGCTGTGTCTCCAAAGGTCAAATGTGTAGGGTTCTTATCAACAAATTATATAAATATATATATATATTTGAGACTGAGTCTCGCTCTGTCACCCAGACTGGAGTGCAGTGGCACGATCTCTGCTCACTACAACCTCTGCTCCCAGCTAAGCCATTAGCGTGCCTCAGCCTACCGAGTAGCTGTGATTACAGACACCTGCCACCACGCCCAGCTGTTTTTTTTTTTTTTTTAATTTTTAATACAGACGAGGTTTCACCAGAGACTGGCCAGGCCAGTTTCGAGCTGCTGACCTCAAGTGATCTGCCGCCTCGTCCTCCCAAAGTGCTGGGATTACAGGAATAAACCACCATTCCTGCCCAAGATTTTGTTTTTAATTGCACTAAAAATGCAAACATGGATATAAAAATTGTCATTTATTCCTAGGACCTAGAATATTTCCTTTGGTTTGCAAGATACTTATTTCTCTAGATTAAGGTTTCTCATCCTTAACCTACTGATGTTTCAGGCTGAATAATTCCTTGTTGTGGCAGACTATCCTGTGCCTAGTGAGATATTTAGCAGAATTATCTGCTTCCACCCAGCAAAAGCCAGTGGGAAGTCTCCCCTTTCCTCATTTAGTTGTGACAACCAAAATTTATCCAGATATTATCCATAAACCCTGGGTGGCATAATTGCCCACTACTCTAGATTGATCCAGAAGCATCCCAAGAGTGAGTGACTGGTAATAAATTCTGATTTTTGTTTTCCTTTGTGCTTCCTAACATTTTAACATATGCCCCTTTTTGGAATATTTTTAAAAATCACCCTATAGAATTGTGTGAACAGGGATAGAAAATACCAGCTCTACTTGTTTGATCCTACTACTGTTAAAGTAGATTATGGTCTGACTAAGCATATACGAGGAGCCAGTCTGATTAAGATAACAAGGTAGCAGTGAAAATCACACCCTCCACTTCACATGTTTGTCCCTGAACTTGATATTTTTCAAATTCAAGTCTCAGGGCAGTCACACTTGTTCAAAAAACTAAAGGAACAATTAAATGCCAGGTCCATTTACACCATAGGTATAGTCCCTAGGGGGAGAACTGTTTTAAGAGTTACTTTTGTGTAATGCATTTGTAATTATACAATTTGAGGACAACACCACCAACAACATAAAAAATCATATCTATAAAAATGCAGACTTTTGTAGGTTATTTAAAAAATATAATGCTTAACTACTTGCATATAAAATATGTAAACAATTGGTATTAGTTTTTTTTTTTTTTTTTTTTTTTTTAATTTATTTATTATTATTATACTTTAAGTTCTAGGGTACATGTGCATAACGTGCAGGTTTGTTACATATGTATACTTGTGCCATGTTGCAGGGCTGCACCCATCAACTCGTCATTTACATCAGGTATAACTCCCAATGCAATCCCTCCCCCCTCCCCCCTCCCCATGATAGGCCCCGGTGTGTGATGTTCCCCTTCCTGAGTCCGAGTGATCTCATTGTTCAGTTCCCACCTATGAGTGAGAACATGCGGTGTTTGGTTTTCTGTTCTTGTGATAGTTTGCTAAGAATGATGGATTCCAGCTGCATCCAAGTCCCTACAAAGGACTCAAACTCATCCTTTTTTATGGCTGCATAGTATTCCATGGTGTATATGTGCCACATTTTCTTAATCCAATCTGTCACTGATGGACATTTGGGTTGATTCCAAGTCTTTGCTATTGTGAATAGTGCTGCAATAAACATACGTGTGCATGTGTCTTTATAGCAGCATAATTTATAATCCTTTGGGTATATACCCAGTAATGGGATGGCTGGGTCATATGGTACATCTAGTTCTAGATCCTTGAGGAATCGCCATACTGTTTTCCATAATGGTTGAACTAGTTTACAATCCCACCAACAGTGTAAAAGTGTTCCTATTTCTCCACATCCTCTCCAACACCTGTTGTTTCCTGACTTTTTAATGATTGCCATTCTAACTGGTGTGAGATGGTATCTCATTGTGGTTTTGATTTGCATTTCTCTGATGGCCAGTGATGATGAGCATTTTTTCATGTGTCTGTTGGCTGTATGAATGTCTTCTTTTGAGAAATGTCTGTTCATGTCCTTTGCCCACTTTTTGATGGGGTTGTTTGTTTTTTTCTTGTAAATTTGTTTGAGTTCTTTGTAGGTTCTGGATATTAGCCCTTTGTCAGATGAGTAGATTGCAAAAATTTTCTCCCATTCTGTAGGTTGCCTGTTCACTCTGATGGTAGTGTCTTTTGCTGTGCAGAAGCTCTTTAGTTTAATGAGATCCCATTTGTCAATTTTGGCTTTTGCTGCCGTTGCTTTTGGTGTTTTAGACATGAAATCTTTGCCCATGCCTATGTCCTGAATGGTACTACCTAGGTTTTCCTCTAGGATTTTTATGGTATTAGGTCTAACATTTAAGTCTCTAATCCATCTTGAATTAATTTTCGTATAAGGAGTAAGGAAAGGATCCAGTTTCAGCTTTCTACTTATGGCTAGCCAATTTTCCCAGCACCATTTATTAAATAGGGAATCCTTTCCCCATTTCTTGTTTCTCTCAGGTTTGTCAAAGATCAGATGGCTGTAGATGTGTGGTATTATTTCTGAGGACTCTGTTCTGTTCCATTGGTCTATTATCTCTGTTTTGGTACCAGTACCATGCTGTTTTGGTTACTGTAGCCTTGTAGTACAGTTTGAAGTCAGGTAGTGTGATGCCTCCAGCTTTGTTCTTTTGACTTAGGATTGTCTTGGAGATGCGGGCTCTTTTTTGGTTCCATATGAACTTTAAAGCAGTTTTTTCCAATTCTGTGAAGAAACTCATTGGTAGCTTGATGGGGATGGCATTGAATCTATAAATTACCTTGGGCAGTATGGCCATTTTCACAATATTGATTCTTCCTATCCATGAGCATGGTATGTTCTTCCATTTGTTTGTGTCCTCTTTTATTTCACTGAGCAGTGGTTTGTAGTTCTCCTTGAAGAGGTCCTTTACATCCCTTGTAAGTTGGATTCCTAGGTATTTTATTCTCTTTGAAGCAATTGTGAATGGAAGTTCATTCCTGATTTGGCTCTCTGTTTGTCTGTTACTGGTGTATAAGAATGCTTGTGATTTTTGCACATTAATTTTGTATCCTGAGACTTTGCTGAAGTTGCTTATCAGCTTAAGGAGATTTTGGGCTGAGACAATGGGGTTTTCTAAATATACAATCATGTCATCTGCAAACAGGGACAATTTGACTTCTTCTTTTCCTAACTGAATACCCTTGATTTCTTTCTCTTGCCTGATTGCCCTAGCCAGAACTTCCAACACTATGTTGAATAGGAGTGGTGAGAGAGGGCATCCCTGTCTTGTGCCAGTTTTCAAAGGGAATTTTTCCAGTTTTTGCCCATTCAGTATGATATTGGCTGTGGGTTTGTCATAAATAGCTCTTATTATTTTGAGGTACGTTCCATCAATACCGAATTTATTGAGCGTTTTTAGCATGAAGGGCTGTTGAATTTTGTCAAAAGCCTTTTCTGCATCAATTGAGATAATCATGTGGTTCTTGTCTTTGGTTCTGTTTATATGCTGGATTATGTTTATTGATTTGCGAATGTTGAACCAGCCTTGCATCCCAGGGATGAAGCCCACTTGATCATGGTGGATAAGCTTTTTGATGTGTTGTTGAATCCGGTTTGCCAGTATTTTATTGAGGATTTTTGCATCGATGTTCATCAGGGATATTGGTCTAAAATTCTCTTTTTTTGTTGTGTCTCTGCCAGGCTTTGGTATCAGGATGATGTTGGCCTCATAAAATGAGTTAGGGAGGATTCCCTCTTTTTCTATTGATTGGAATAGTTTCAGAAGGAATGGTACCAACTCCTCCTTGTACCTCTGGTAGAATTCAGCTGTGAATCCATCTGGTCCTGGACTTTTTTTGGTTGGTAGGCTATTAATTGTTGCCTCAATTTCAGAGCCTGCTATTGGTCTATTCAGGGATTCAGCTTCTTCCTGGTTTAGTCTTGGAAGAGTGTAAGTGTCCAGGAAATTATCCATTTCTTCTAGATTTTCCAGTTTATTTGCGTAGAGGTGTTTATAGTATTCTCTGATGGTAGTTTGTATTTCTGTGGGGTCGGTGGTGATATCCCCTTGATCATTTTTAATTGCGTCGATTTGATTCTTCTCTCTTTTCTTCTTTATTAGTCTGGCTAGTGGTCTGTCAATTTTGTTGATCTTTTCAAAAAACCAACTCCTGGATTCATTGATTTTTTGGAGGGTTTTTTGTGTCTCTATCTCCTTCAGTTCTGCTCTGATCTTAGTTATTTCTTGCCTTCTGCTAGCTTTCGAATGTGTTTGCTCTTGCTTCTCTAGTTCTTTTAATTGCGATGTTAGAGTGTCAATTTTACATCTTTCCTGCTTTCTCTTGTGGGCATTTAGTGCTATAAATTTCCCTCTACACACTGCTTTAAATGTGTCCCAGAGATTCTGGTATGTTGTATCTTTGTTCTCATTGGTTTCAAAGAACATCTTTATTTCTGCCTTCATTTCGTTATGTACCCAGTAGTCATTCAGGAGCAGGTTGTTCAGTTTCCATGTAGTTGAGCGGTTTTGAGTGAGTTTCTTAGTCCTGAGTTCTAGTTTGATTGCACTGTGGTCTGAGAGACAGTTTGTTATAATTTCTGTTCTTGTACATTTGCTGAGGAGTGCTTTACTTCCAATTACGTGGTCAATTTTGGAGTAAGTATGATGTGGTGCTGAGAAGAATGTATATTCTGTTGATTTGGGGTGGAGAGTTCTATAGATGTCTATTAGGTCTGCTTGCTGCAGAGATGAGTTCAATTCCTGGATATCCTTGTTAACTTTCTGTCTCGTTGATCTGTCTAATGTTGACAGTGGAGTGTTGAAGTCTCCCATTATTATTGTATGGGAGTCTAAGTCTCTTTGTAAGTCTCTAAGGACTTGCTTGATGAATCTGGGTGCTCCTGTATTGGGTGCATATATATTTAGGATAGTTAGCTCTTCCTGTTGAATTGATCCCTTTACCATTATGTAATGGCCTTCTTTGTCTCTTTTGATCTTTGATGGTTTAAAGTCTGTTTTATCAGAGACTAGTATTGCAACCCCTGCTTTTTTTTTTGTTCTCCATTTGCTTGGTAAATCTTCCTCCATCCCTTTATTTTGAGCCTATGTATGTCTCTGCGTGTGAGATGGGTCTCCTGAATACAGCAGACTGATGGGTCTTGACTCTTTATCCAGTTTGCCAGTCTGTGTCTTTTAATTGGAGCATTTAGTCCATTTACATTTAAGGTTAATATTGTTATGTGTGAACTTGATCCTGCCATTATGATATTCACTGGTTATTTTGCTCATTAGTTGATGCAGTTTCTTCCTAGCCTCAATGGTCTTTACATTTTGGCATGTTTTTGCAATGGCTGGTACCGGTTGTTCCTTTCCATGTTTAGTGCTTCCTTCAGGATCTCTTGTAAGGCAGGCCTAGTGGTGACAAAATCTCTAAGCATTTGCTTATCTGTAAAGGATTTTATTTCTCCTTCACTTATGAAACTTAGTTTGGCTGGATATGAAATTCTGGGTTTAAAGTTCTTTTCTTTAAGAATGTTGAGGGCCGGGCGCGGTGGCTCAAGCCTGTAATCCCAGCACTTTGGGAGGCCGAGGCGGGCGGATCACAAGGTCAGGAGATCGAGACCACAGTGAAACCCCGTCTCTACTAAAAATACAAAAAAAAATTAGCCGGGCGCGGTGGCGGGCGCCTGTAGTCCCAGCTACTCAGGAGGCTGAGGCAGGAGAATGGCGGGAACCCGGGAGGCGGAGCTTGCAGTGAGCCGAGATCGCGCCACTGCACTCCAGCCTGGGCAACAGCGTGAGACTCCGTCTCAAAAAAAAAAAAAAAAAAAAAAAAAAAAAAAAAAAAAAAAAAGAATGTTGAATATTGGCCCCCACTCTCTTCTGGCTTGGAGAGTTTCTGCTGAGAGATCTGCTGTTAGTCTGATGGGCTTCCCTTTGTGGGTAACCCAACCTTTCTCTCTGGCTGCCCTTAAGATTTTTTCCTTCATTTCAACTTTGGTGAATCTGGCAATTATGTGTCTTGGAGTTGCTCTTCTCGAGGAGTATCTTTGTGGCGTTCTCTGTATTTCCTGGATTTGAATGTTGGCCTGCCCTACTAGGTTGGGGAAGTTCTCCTGGATGATATCCTGAAGAGTGTTTTCCAACTTGGTTCCATTTTCCCCCTCACTTTCAGGCACCCCAATCAGACGTAGATTTGGTCTTTTTACATAATCCCATACTTCTTGCAGGCTTTGTTCGTTTCTTTTTCTTCTTTTTTCTTTTGGTTTCTCTTCTCGCTTCGTTTCATTCATTTGATCCTCAATCGCTGATACTCTTTCTTCCAGTTGATCGAGTCGGTTACTGAAGCTTGTGCATTTGTCACGTATTTCTCGTGTCATGGTTTTCATCTCTTTCATTTCGTTTAGGACCTTCTCTGCATTAATTACTCTAGCCATCAATTCTTCCACTTTTTTTTCAAGATTTTTAGTTTCTTTGCGCTGGGTACGTAATTCCTCCTTTAGCTCTGAGAAATTTGATGGACTGAAGCCTTCTTCTCTCATCTCATCAAAGTCATTCTCCGTCCAGCTTTGATCCGTTGCTGGCGATGAGCTGCGCTCCTTTGCCGGGGGAGATGCGCTCTTATTTTTTGAGTTTCCAGCTTTTCTGCCCTGCTTTTTCCCCATCTTTGTGGTTTTATCTGCCTCTGGTCTTTGATGATGGTGATGTACTGATGGGGTTTTGGTGTAGGTGTCCTTCCTGTTTGATAGTTTTCCTTCTAACAGTCAGGACCTTCAGCTGTAGGTCTGTTGGAGATTGCTTGAGGTCCACTCCAGACCCTGTTTGCCTGGGTATCAGCAGCAGAGG
Source organism: Macaca thibetana thibetana (assembly GCF_024542745.1). NCBI lineage: Eukaryota > Metazoa > Chordata > Mammalia > Primates > Cercopithecidae > Macaca > Macaca thibetana. The sequence continues at coordinate 67,619,605 of NC_065585.1, forward strand.
CTGCAGAAGATAGAATATTTCTGAACAGCGAGTGTACCTGTCTGATTCTTGCTTTGGAAGCTTCCTCTCAGGGGTGTACTCCTCCCTGTGAGGTGTGGGGTGTCAGACTGCCCCTAGTGGGGGATGTCTCCCAGTTAGGCTACTCAGGGGTCAGGGACCCGCTTGAGCAGGGAGTCTGTCCCTTCTCAGATCTCAACCTCCGTGTTGGGAGATCCACTGCTCTCTTCAAAGCTGTCAGACAGAGTCGTTTGCGTCTGTGCAGAGGTGTCTGTGTGTCTTAGTTTACTGTGCCCTGTCCCCAGAGGTGGAGTCTACAGAGACAGGCAGGTTTCCTTGAGCTGCTGTGAGCTCCACCCAGTTCGAGCTTCCCAGCAGCTTTGTTTACCTACTTAAGCCTCAGCAATGGCGGGCGCCCCTCCCCCAGCCTCGCTGCTGCCTTGCCGGTAGATCACAGACTGCTGCGCTAGCAACGAGGGAGGCTCCGTGGGTGTGGGACCCTCCCGGCCAGGTGTGGGATATGATCTCCTGGTGTGCCTGTTTCCTAAAGCGCAGTATTGGGGTGGGAGTTACCCGATTTTCCAGGTGTTGTGTGTCTCAGTTCCCCTGGCTAGGAAAAGGGACTCCCTTCCCCCTTGCGCTTCCCAGGTGAGGCAATGCCTCGCCCTGCTTCAGCTCTCGCTGGTCGGGCTGCAGCAGCTGACCAGCTCCGATCGTCGGGCACTCCCCAGTGAGATGAATCCAGTACCTCAGTTGAAAATGCAGAAATCACCGGTCTTCTGTGTCGCTGGCGCTGGGAGTTGGAGACTGGAGCTGCTCCTATTCGGCCATCTTGCTCCGCCCCCGGTATTAGTTTTCTAAAAATGATTTCTTATAGCTATATATTGAATGACAAAAATTCCAATTAGTGATCTAGTTAATTCTCTTATCATACTAGGTTATGGCAATAAAGACCTAATTAATATAAATAATTGGACTATTTAAATTGAAAGCAAAGTGATACAAATAACAATTACTTAAATCTAGGGACTTGCATGTGTAGATACAGACAACCCCATTTTCACAATCAATTTGTTCTATTTTTACCTTATGAATTACATCCTTTTTATAAGAGATCTGCAAGGTCACAAAATGAAAATGAAAGTCTACTTCTGTGAAATCAGCTCAGAAATTTTACAAAAGGCCTTAAAGTAATAAATCATGACTCACAGAATATCAGGAAATTGAAGAAGTATACACCTCATTTGAAACATCTTGTTCATTCTGAGAAGTTATAACAAAGCTTTCAGTTCTGGCTTAAAATTGACTATTTTTTGCCTTCATTTCTTAGTATAGTTGTCATAGAGTTGTTTAATTATGTTCCTCTTATTTCTATTATAACAGCAAACTCTTTTAGTAATAACTTGCTAAATATTAAAAGCAGTCAATAACTATATTGTGGTGTTAAAAATAGCATGGTCCTATTTTTTAAAAATTCATTCAACAGAAGGAAATCTGATAAGCATAGCTTCAAGATCTGCAAAACAACTTTATGGAAAAGAGTTCATTACATTTTTGTGGTTATTATATTTTGAATATCCAATCTGAATTTTTAAAATTCTTAACAAGCTTTTAAAATTATACTTAGTTTAAATATATTGAATTCCTGTCTTTCTCTTACTTATCATTTTATATAAAGCCTATGTTTTCCCCAATTAACTATACGGTAAAGAATGATAGGTACAAGGAAAAGGATCAGTAAAATTAAGAAAATATTATGAGGCTGGAGTGCCCTTTGAAAAAAGCATGACATAATTTCTATTATTTACTCAGTGTCTATAATGGCATATTAAAATGAGCAAAACATTGAAGGGAGTCATCAACAAAAAAGTACAATTTCAACTTATTCTCGAAGGATTTTAAGATTTTAATAGTTCAGTAGTCCCTTCTTAATCTACAAATGATACATTCCAAGAGCCCCCACCTCCAGTGGATACCTGAAACTGTGAATAGTACCAAACCTTATCTATCTGTCTGTCTATCTATCTATCTATCTATCTATCTATCATCTATCAATCTATCTGTATATCTATACACATTATGTTTTCTCCTATGCATACATACTCATAATAAAGTTTAATTGGCAGATGAAACCTCTTCAATAATCTCATATTTTTCTGGGCGAACTTATTTCTGAATCTGCATAACCATTTCCTTGCTTGCAATAAATGGCTAAAGTCTTCATATAGGCTCAATGTCTTCTGGCACAACCATTGCCATAACTGGAACACATTTCTGTTCATGTCTTTCACCCACAAATTTAATGCTTTCTCCACCTTAACTAAGCACTTATCACATGCTGTGGCCATAACTTTTGCAGTTTTAGGTGCAACAGCAAAACTAAAACAAATTTATTTCTCCTTCCCAATTTCATAGGCAGATTTTTTTCTTCCTGTAGATATTAGCAACCTCAGCATATCATTTTTCTTCCTTTTTCATTAAGTCAAAAACTTTTACCTCTTCACTTAAAGGATGAGCTTTATGGCTTCTCTTTAGTATATCAGAATTGCCAGGTTCACTACACTTGCACTTTGGGGCCATTAAGTAAAATAATGGTGGCTTGAATACAGCACTGCCTTACCATGACAGTCTGCCTGATAACCAAGCCGGCTACTAAGTGATGAAGAGCGGGTAGCATAGACAGTGAGCAGACCTGGTCAAAGGAAGGATTCACCTCCCTGGCAGGATGCAGCCAAAGAGCGAGAGACTTCATCACTGTACTCAGAATGGCATGCAATTGGAAACGTAGGAATTGTTCATTTTTGGTATTTTTCATTTAATGTTTCAGACTGCAAGTGACTGTGGATAACTAAAAACCAAAGAAAGCAAAATCACCCATAATGAGGGACTGCTGTAAAAGTAAGATTTTAATAGTAAGAGATGTGTGTGTGTGTGTGTCCTGCGCGCGCACGCACAATGGGTATGGATATGTGAGGGGGCTACTGTAGAAGAGGTGGGGAGTAAAAATAAAGTTCTGCTTGTGAAGTCAGATTGAAGAAAATATTTCCAAATTACCCAACAATAGCAGTTATTAGGAAAAGTTAGTGGAATTTGATGACTGAATGCATATATCGATGAGTTGAAGGGGAATATACAAGGTTTCAGAATCAGTTCACTTTTGTTTTGATTCTGAAAACAAGAGTAGAAGAAACACATTTGCAGGGGATATGTGTGGTTTGTTTGTTTTAGATTTCTTGGATTTGGGGGATTTAGACAACAGTGAAACATTGAATGATCACAGTTAAGGGATGGTTGTAGATAAAGAATAAAAACAATTAAAACTTTAAAAGATTTGTTACATTTAAACAGATGTTAAAAGGTATAAATGAAGCTGTTAAAAGGTATAAATGAAGAAAGAATGTCTCTTAAAAGTTCTGCTTCTTCATCAACCTAATATCAGAAGATAAAACAAGTTGTGATATATCTGCTTCTTTAAGAGAGGAAATAATATAAATAATAGATACATGACTAGTAGCATCATACAAGTCTATTGTTGCTTAATATGTATTTTGAAGTGGAAGCTTTTTATTACTGCTTAATACTGATTATGCCATAGAAGAGTGTTCAATATTATATTGCTTTAACAGCTAAGGAAGGTATACATTAATGAAGGTACATCCTACATTTAAAAATAAATTTGCTCTCATTCCAAGAAAAATATATAGCATTAGTTTTTGTCCTTTCAAATTTATTCTCTAATTTGAGAAACTAACTTGAGTTTATGGAACACATATCAAGATTGGCTGGAAATTTCAGTGTTAGTCCTGTGGAAGTAAAAGGCCTCATGCATGTTTTCTTGAATTCTTTGGTAGGAAAAATAGACTCAGATTCTCAGGTCACCTATAAAAAATTACCTCAGGGATCCTGGTTCTATATATGCTTGTTGCTGTGAAATTTACTCTCTAATCTTATTTCCCCAATAAAATAAGAATCAATGAGGGTATACATGAATGTAGTAGATTTTACTGAGTATGTTGAGTATACAGAGAAGAGAAGTTTATGTTATAATTGTAAACAGCTTCAGAAACAACTTCGATAACAAATTATGTTCTTAAAATGCCTTTTGACTGTATCATACCAAAAAGAGAGTTTAATATGGGCCTTTATATTATGTAAAAACCACCTTTTATACCATCTTGCTGATTGCTTTATTTTTCATCTGCTCCCTTTCAATAATAATAAAATTAATATATTTTTTAAAATTCTCCTGTAATGATTTCTATTTGAACCATTTAATTATATCTATGTTAGTCTCATTTTCCAGCCCAATGGGGTTATTTCAATTTTTCTTTGTCTTTTTTTTTTTTTTCCCCCACAGTGTCTTGCTCTATTGCCAGGCTGGAGTGCAGTGGTGCAACCTCAGCTCACTGCAACTTCTGCCTCCTGGGTTGAAGCGAGTCTCCTGCCTCAGCCTCCCGAGTAGCTGGGACTATAGGCACAAACCACCATGCCCGGCTAGTCATTTCATTTATTCTATACAAAAATTCTATTGCCTACAAGATATATATGGACTACCAATAAAGTGAAAATATATACAAATAAAATCTTCTAATAAAATGTGAAGGCATCTTTGAATGTTGTGTCAACACTTACTTAGAAATGTTTAATTGAATGTCTATTAAATGAACCTCAAAGGGTTTCATGTTTGCAGTAGAATCCTGGGCCCCTCCCGCTAAATTCTAGTAGCACCTTCAATGATGTGATAATCAAAAAAGCCTAAAAATGTATACAAGGCATCATGCAGTGGGTAATACCTTGCCTTTGAGAATCATTTGTTTAAGACAAACATAAGACAGCTTGTACGGAATCCCCATTCCCCCAGAATGCTTGGGAGGTTGCCTTGAAAGAAAAGGAAAAAAGGGGACCTTCCCAGAGGGCAAATCCAGAAAAGGCAGAATGTCAAACACAAAATTTTTCTCCAATGGTAGGAAGTAAGATATTAATTATATTTGTTATAAACTAGGTATCTGGTTCTTCTTATTTTAAAGTGGGAGTGTTTATTATTGGTATAAGGCCTCGTCTGTACTCTCATAGATATAGAATATGTATATGTTCTTCTAATATATAGAAGGCATAGAATAGAAGGTAATTTCACTTAAATTTATCAACCAGGTGTTAGGCAATAAAAGATTACATCTGTACATGACTGAAAAGAATACACGGTCACCAAGAGACCCTAGAGTTGCAAGTTAATCAGAAAATAGAGATTTTAGGTTGCATTATTTTGGGTAAGGTGTCAGTGCATTTTGGATCCGAAAATGAAATTGTGCATGCATTTCTATAAGAAAAACAATTTGTATAGATGTTGGGTACTTAAAGGGGTGGACCCATATATGTGTTTCCTAGCAAGCACTTTCCATTTATTTCAATAACAATAGCTGGGGTTTGCTCTGACGTAGCTCTGCCTTATTCATTTTCCATTATATCATTTGAAGTGGATTAAACTCCAGCAGACACAGAGTTATGCAAATAAACCTGGATATAAGGCTGTGCAGATAAATTAGTGAGACCCAGTGGTAGAAGAGGAGATGTATATTATGGCACCTGAATTAGATAAAACAATTCTATATTTTTCAGATATCCTAGAAGCTACTGTGAAAACCTACTTCAGTTGAATTGGGTTGTGTAGATGTGAAGATTGGAAAGGCTTTAGCCACTTTCAAACCAGATAGAAAGAGTTAGCAACTCTTTGAGGGGAGCTATGGAGCTCCCACATGCATTCATGAAGCAAACCTAAGAAAGTTGGAATATAGAGCTGGAGAGAAAGTAGGCTCCTGGTACCCTGAAAGGGCAGGAAAGTTAAGCCACCTTTGAAACCCATTTTATTTCTGAGATTTCAGTTACATTAGCTAGTAAGTCCCTCTTTAAAATCTGAGTCATTTTGAATGTGATTTTGGTCACTTGCGACTAAAAGAATTTCAACTGATTCAAGCTGCTCTTAGATCTTCCAGGGGTAGGAAGAGTAGAAATGTTTGGGAAAGCAGAGCTGTCATGGCTGGGACTCAATGCTCTTTTCAATGAGAATAATGCGCAAGTTACTTGACTTACCTTCTCTTCCCCCAACAAGGCTTCATAGAAAGTAACTCATAAGCTCAGACCTCACCCTCCTTCACCACTCCCCTGCTCCTAACCTTCAAAATCTAACTGAGCGGAGATGGGATGGTGCTGGTGTGTATGGGGACTAGCAGGGTTGGGGGAGGGTGTCAGACATGAGCCTAAATTCTGTAATCTCTAATGGTCAAAGTAATTGTATTTTTATATCTCTATACATTACATATTTCAGTAAAATTTATTTGAAGAAAAATAATATTGAGTTACTTAAAAAATATAAGAGATGCAACCTTTTAAAAACTACAGTATCCTATTCTGTAACTCAGAGATGTTCATTTTTATGCCAAAGACACACATCTGTATGCTTGAAAGCAACAAAACAGGACACCCAAAATGAACTAAGATGATGATGTCTTTGGACATGTTGGGATACGGGACATGTTGGGATATGGATGGGGAATTACACAAGTGTGAGCTCAGGCTTTAGTGACAGAGTATGCACTTACTGCTCTCACTGGCTCACGCTTTGGGATTATTAACTGCCACATAAGGAAATTTCCTCTTACACATAATTAATCAATTGAGAACCAACTTGAGGATACTTGTTGGGGAGACACTTGAATCAATGCAATAGCTTTAACACATCATGATTATCCTCTCCATAGATCTCCTCTCAATACTGAATTAGAATGGATTTTGGAAAATTCAATTTAGCATTCACTATTGAGGCACTGCACTAAAACTGTAAAGATAAAACCTCAGTGAAGCTATGGAATCTACGTAAACCTTTATTGAAATTTAAATACACCAAATAAATTTTTTAAAAAAAACTGAAGTTAAAAAAAATATGTCCCTATGTCTGAATCCTTGGATTAACTACCCTTGCTTCCTAAGTGCTCTATGGCCTTCCAGGGTCTGCTAAGATCCTCACAGTGCCCACACATGGGTACCAATGGCTTAGTCTGTGTAGTTCAGTGCTAAGCACTGCAGCTGCCACAAATAGCCTGTGAGCCATTAGTTCAAACTCACTGACTGATCTTTGTTTTTGCTGAGTTCCTTGATCATTGACATTTCTTGATAACCTAGGACTGTACCTTTCCTATGACCCAAGGGACTAGCAACAAGGTTGAAACCCTCCCAAGCCTTTGCTTAATATCAGCCCCTGGTTGAGTCTCTGGTGCCCTATCTTAAGAACAGGACTTTTTTAAAGTCCTAAAAACTTTAATTAATGTTTGTTAAGTGTAACCCTTCAGCTAAAGAAACAGGAAAGCATCTATCCTGAAATAGATCCTCATCTGTGCCAAAGCCCTCGCTGTAGCCTAAACAATATAATGCCTAATGCTTAAACCAGCTAAAATACCAGCCCAAATCTCACATTTGTCAAGGGCAGGCCAGGTGTGGAGCAGTGAGGGAGTGTGTGAGCAAATAAGTGTGAGGTCTAGCTACCGTGCACAGCCAGGCATGCTGGCCATGGTGGGGCAGGCAGCTCCAAACACCAGCATAGGCACTGGCTCCTTGTGAGGCTGCAATTGGACCAGGTGTACTGCAAGCAGCTTCCATGGCTGGCACCATGGAACCCAGTGGAACCTGAAAGCTTGGAGATGCCAGAAACTGCAGAGCCCCAGAGAGGGTTCATAGCCCTGGCTCAGGGAGCTCCTAAGTCTGGGATCCCCAAAGGGCCACAGCTCTTCTCTCCTTTTCTCTTCTTTCCTTCTTGTTGCCTGCAATGTGGTGAGTAAAGGGCCTCTTTCAGCCCTGTTTGTGATACAGCTCTTTTAGCCCCACCATTTGGCAGGTCCTGAATTAGTGTCCAGTGTCCAGGAAGAACGAGGTATGTGGACAAGTGGAGGATAAGAGCAAGGCAAAGAGAAGCTTTATTGAGTGAGAGAACAGCTCAGACAAGACCCGCAGTGAGTAGCTCCTCTCTGCAGGAAGGGTATCACAATGAGTACTCAGCTCTCAGCAGAGATGAGGTCCACAGTGGGTAGCTCCTCTCCACAGGCAGGTCATCCTGACAAGTTTTCAGCTCTCACCAAAGAAGTTACCCTGGAACGCGTAGTTCCTCTCCACAGCTGGTAGTCCCTGAGTCTCAGCAGAGAGGAGACCCTGGAGTGGGGAGTTTCTCACCACAGCTGGTAGTTCCGACATCTGTCCAGCACTCAGCAGAAAGGAGACCCTGGACTAGGTAACTCTTCTCTGCAGCTGGTAGTCACAATGTCTGCCCAGCTCTCAGCAGAGAGGATATCCTGGAGTGGTTAGCTCCTCTCCACAGGCAGGTCATCTGCTTGTCTCCTCAAGTCTGGCTGAGTCTGGGGTTCTTATGGACTTCAGAGGGGAGGAAGTGTATGCTGATTGGTTCATGGGTAGCCATGGACAGGCTTGGATAAAGCATCATAAATTCTTTCCCAATTTCTCATAAATTCCCATTCCATTCAGCAGGGCTGGAAGCCCAGTCCCCAGGCTTCAGGTCTTCCCCACCTTGAAGATGGGGCTTAACTGAGGACCCACCCTTTTCTGCCCAGGAGCCTGCCTGCCTCCTTCTGCTGTTTATGGCGCCAAGGCTGTTTGTGCCAAGGGGTGCCTGCAGACCAGTGCTGAACCACCCTCAGCCCCTCTCAGCCTTCCTTCCATCCTCATCAGCAGCCAAAGTCCAGAAAGGGCTGAAGCACCAGTGGGCTGGCGTGTTGATGCCACTCTAAGTGTGCACACACCTGGCTGGCTGGGTTGCAACAGTGCCTGGACTTGGCCTCAGCTTTGCTCCAAGATTGGAACAGGTGTGGGAGTGGGGAAAGGCCAAGCAGTGGAGCAGGTACTTCCTAATCTGTGGGCGCAGGAGGGGACTTTCTGGGTCCCCAAGGGTGCAGAGATGCCTACATCTGCCTCAGTTTGGCAGCTGTGCCCAGGAGGGTGGAGCTCCTGCCTGCTCCAGGCCCCCAAAGCACAGGGATTCCTGGGTCTACAGCCATGGCTTTAGTAGCTGAAGTTGCACCCAGGAGGATGGTTCTCCTGAATGCTCCCAGTTTTCCCTGGATCCATGGAGCAAGCAGCCCAGGCTGTGCCTTCCCCACTGCAGCTGGCATCATGACAGCAACCACTCCACATGGGCTGCCACTGCCATCACTAACACCTCTCATCCTCCAATGCTCACAATTTTCCCCACAAGCAGAGTTAGTGTCAGATATGTAAGAGTTACACATGGATAAATAAGAAAGACATTCTCCCATAAGGTAGTAAGTTTCCAAGAGATGGAAAGGAAGGGGACTGTGTGTGCATACTCAGATTCTCCTTCCAAACCCACCAATCCTTCTTCCCTGGAAACATGTGTGGGAGACATGGGACGAGTTCAGAAATGTTAGCTCTTGGGAACAAAAGCTTGTAGAAAACTACTTTTCTACAGGTAGGGCATTGTACAATTAGTTTTACATTCTTTCATCCTTACATCTTGATAGTTTAGTATATAACTAATGTAATGTTATAAGGAAGTTTGTCAAAAATTAATAACTCATATATTTTTAAATCAATAGTTTACATATAACAGGAAAATACACAAAGACCAAGAAATCATTCAAAATTCAACTGTTCTTTATAAGGATATATGTCTGTGTCTGGATAGTGAGATTGCAAGGTTTTGTTTTTTTTTTCTTCTATCCATGTTCATCAATTCAAAGGCATTATATAGATAAAATTTTCTCATTAGAAACCAAGAGTTATTTTGAAATTATTTTCCCAAACTTCTTAGAACTGCCAACGTACTAGAGTATTTTAAATGAAACTTACTAAATGAGTGTTAAGAGGGTAAATAACTCCACAGCCTTTCCTGTAGCTCTGTGTGTTCACATATTTCTTTTGCTTACTGTGATTTACTTTCTCACTTATGACATTGAACCTCAGGGTGTGCCAACACAATTTAAAATATATAATTAAAAACAACGCTGTTGAAAGTGTTACTTATATTGATGAATCTCCTCTTAACTCTCAAAACCATATTAACAAACAGGCAATATAAGAAATATTTGGTTCACTGCCAGAGAAAAATTCCAGTGGGCTTACATTTATTACTACGTGATTGTATAATATGCAGTCAAATATGGCTTAATAATGAGGATATATCCTGAGAAATGCATCATTAGGAGATTGTATTGTTGTGTGAACATCATAGTGTTCTTACACAAACCTAGATGGTAAACCTATGACACACCTAAGCTGTATGGTGTAGCCTATTGCTCCAAGGCTGCAAACCTCTACATCATGTTACTATAATGAATAGCGTAGGAAATTGTAACATCATTGGAAGGATTTGTGTATCTAAACATGTCTAAACATAGAAATGGTACAGTAAAAATATATTATGATATTATGGGACAACCATAATATATGCAGTCTGTCATTGACCAAAAAAAATCACTATGCCATGCATCACACATTTCACTGAACAATACACAATGGAAGCCCAAACACAATGCTATAGAATTTCTTTGAACTATCTCTCTCAAATACTACGGAATCAAAGTATTTTCAGGCATATATTGGGTGGTATACTTTTTAGTAGCCTCATTCTTGACCTCTTATTTCATAAGTATGCCACTTTCAAAGATAAGACAATGAAATTATATACATTGGCATGCATACAAAGCCAATGATGAGTAGCAGATATAGTAAAGATAGCTTCAAGTTATTACTCCTACCACTGAAAAATGTTTCAAATTCCCTTTGTCTTGAACCCAGGCTGACTTTAATGACATCCTGGACAAATAGAATGTGAAGAAAGTAACATTGTAAGACCTAGAACACTATTTCTAGGTCTCCTGAACTTTCATAAAAGAGATATGATTACCCTGAGCCTGCCATGTTGGAGAGGCCACATTTGTAGGTAAACTCAATGGCCCACTGGAGTCTAGTCTTCCAGTCATTTCTGCTAAGGCATAAGACTTGTGGGAAAAGCCATCTTGGACCCTCCAGTTCAGCCTGTCTATCACTAGGACGTCACTGAGTAGCCTTTATTGATGTTACAGGAAACAAGAATTTCCCAGTTGAGTTCTGCCTGAATTCCAATATAATGAAATATAATAAGATGACTGCTGTGTTAAACCAGTGTATTTTTGTGTAGTTTGTTATTTAGCTATGAATAACTGGCACAGATGCATAGATACGATCCTTTACAAAAAAGCATGTAAATTGTGTTTATTATAAATAAAATTGTCTAAAATAGCTTTTGCCTTTCTTGATCCTTGACTCTAAATTAGTAGTTCCCAAGCTTATTTTCCTACTCTGACATGGTATAATTAATGGATAATTTTCACCTGCTCAGAATACTTCCAGGAGCATCATTCTTGTTTGGATTGTCTCATATTTAATTTAGACTGTGGTTTGTTTATAAGTCCCAATGCACTTTTTATAGTTAAGTTCCTTTCCCTTCTCTTGAGTCATGAAAACTATTGCATCCCAACCATTGTTGATAAACCTCTATAATAAGCTATAAAAAAATTTCAAAGACATTCATAGAAATTAAAATAAGGTCACTTCTGCAACCTGCTTCAAATGTCACAGCTTCTAGCCTTGGGAAAATTAGAAGTAAGATACATAAACATGAATAATTAATATGATCTATCAACATATTTTATATATTATTTATCTATAACTATAAATAGTTATATATAACTACATATATTATAGATTATATATCAAATATCTATTATATATAGATATCTATTTATATTTATACAGATATATAAATATATCTGTATAAATATAAATAGATATATAAATAAATATATATAAATATAAATAGATATGTAGATATATTTAGATAGATATTTATATGTAGATATATAGATATTTCTATATCTATATATTATCTATATGTATCTATTTATATAATATCTATATAATACATATATTGTCTATAACTATTTACATTTTACTTATGTTAATACAGATATCTGCCTTATATATTAAAAAAATCTTCTGTTTGGCATTAGAAATCTTTCTTGGTTGAGCTGTTCACCACTATAGGCACCACTGGCTCTCAAAATTGATATATTTAATTTTACTTCTTGTTTTAGTTTTTCAGCATCTGGTGCAACAGAAGAGATTAATGGATTCTAACTTTTCAGATGACACCTCAAATTTTGAGAAGTCCCAATCTCTCAAAATTCTGATCATACATACCACTAAATACACATAATTCCACCCATGCCAGAATAATTGCTGTTTGCCAACGGCATATGGTTGCTCCCACCTCCTGGTCTTTATTTATGCTAGACCTTCTGTTTAAATTAACTTTTATGTTCTTTTCCATGAAAGTTTGCTACCTAAAATAGACTCAGTTTAGCAATAACCTCTTCCTCTGATCACCATAACTCAAGGTATTTAGACATATCTTCACATCCCATATATTTTATTCTTTTTCTCTATAAAATGAGTATAGCAGTATATCATAATTTATAAATTGATGTTAATATTAGATGAGATGAAGTATGTTGAGTTTTTATAAGTTTTATTCTTAGAACAAGACATATTGGCTATAAATTCTCTCAAAATACATATTCCCTGATACATTATCAAACACACCAACATGCGCAGTAGCTAATTAAATGTAAGTACTATTGAGATGCTATAAATACTGTAGTTTTTACAACCGTAGGAAAACAGAAGAAGGTTGAGAGTCATTAAAGCATTTTAAAGCAAAAAAAGCAAAAACCTCAAAAGTATAACATTTGGGTTAAGGGCAATTACATGTTTTAAAAAAGCAATAAAAAGTCACAAATTTATTATGCATTGTCTTACACAACTGTAAAGTTAAAACACTTTTACAAGGTGAATATAAACAAAGCTGTAAAATCAGTACCATCAACATTAAAACAAATGTAATGTTGCACATGGCATTGTTTAACTGAAGCTAAATGTCTATAAAGATCACACTGATGGTGTAAATCTGATTAGTCAGGGTTTTCTAAAGAAACAGAACCAATCGTGTGTGTGTGTGTGCGTGTGTTTGTCTGTGTTTGTGTGTAGAGAGACAGAAAGAGACGGAGAAAGACAGAGAGATTTACTGTAAGGAATTGGCTCATATAGGTATCAAAGACTTACAGGATCCCCAACTGGCAAGCTAGAGACTCAGGAGAGCCTGTGGAATAGTTTCAGTTTCAAAGTCAGCAGGGTTGAGATACAAGCACAAGAACAACTAATTTGTCAGTTTGAGTTACAAAGCAGGAAAGGGACCAATGACATAGCTCAAACTGTCAGCCAGAAGCATCTTCATTTTTATTTCGTCTTTGACTTTAGATACAGTATGCACATGTGCAGATTCATTACATGGGAATATTTCTGATGCTGAAGTTTGGAGTATAGAATACTATGCAGTCATAATAAAGAATGAAATTGTATCCTTTGCAGTAATATGGATGGAACCAGAGGCCATAATCTCTAACAAATTAATACAGAGAGAAGTACCACTTTACTCAAGATTTTTGTTCTATTCAGATCTTCAGTTGCTTGGATTAGTCCCATTCATATTAGGAAAGGCAATCTGCTTTACTCAGTTTAGCTATTTAAATGTTAATGTTATCCAGACACACTTTTATAAACATAATTAGGATGTTTGACCACATGTCTGGACATTCTATGTCCCAGTCAAGTCAACATACAAAATTAACCATAGCATACTCTTACCACTATTCCATATTCAAACTATTTTAGAAATCTTTGTATATCATAATAGCATTTTCTTTCACTTACTGTCATTTATACATTAACTTTGCTACAGGTTTTTTCAATTTGTCATTAACTGTTGGAGTAAAACTAATTATTGCCAAAAAGATCAATTTCACTGCCCCTATTTTTATTTGGGTGTTCAATATGAGAACATTCTACTATCAAAACAGCATCCAACTGATCCAGCATATGCTTACATTTTTTTATCTGTATAATATAATATAAATGAAAGAAGAAAATGAAAAAAAAAAATCACAAAACAGTTACTTAGAATGTATACTCCAAATACAAGAGATACACAGACTACAACTCAACAAATATGTTTTTAATATTCCTCTGGAAAAAAGAAATTACTGACATGATAAAACAAATAAGCATGATAAAATGAAAAAGGGTTTCTCTATAGAAGGAAATTTGCAAAAATAAATAAATGCTTTTATTACAAAATTGTTGTAGTAATAAAGAAAAATATTTTTCATCAGTTTCTCCTTATCTTCACATTACTTTGTCCTTTGCCAAATATTCGACACAATAAAAACTTTGTTTCTTATAAATCAATGCTCAACATTAATTCATCTCATGATATTTTTACTTTCTATATATTTTCATAGTATGTATCTGTACTTATATATGTATGTATTTCACTAAAGAAGATGGATAGCTAAAGATAGACACATAGATAGATAGATAGATAGATAGATAGATAGATAGATAGATAATAAATTTCGAATAAACAGAATTTCCTTCAATAATTGTTTAGGGGTATTTTATGGAAGAAATGGCAGAATAAGGAATTTACTATTTTATTTCAGAGGTTGTTAGAACTAGTAAATTTCTAGCTCCTAATCAAATTCCTATCTTCCAGGTCAAAGACTTTCTCCTTTCCTCTTTAATCTGTTTCCCAATAGGATATACCAGTTCAATTATCACTGCCCTCATCACTATTTTCCAAGTTGATTTGATCCATGTCTGTGCCAGTTATGGAGCCTCTCGGCACTAAATGTGTCCCTTTTGACTGCTCTGTGAAAATGAATGTGAGCCCCTTAAACATTTATCTTTTGCTAGTTGGCACTAAAGCTTTGTCATTAGAGGGTCTGGAGAGGAAAGGGTTTTGCTTTCTGGTTTCAATGTGCTCACTTGTCTGGTTCCTGCAGTGCAGAGCTGCCAGATGCACCCAGCAGCCAGCTGCTTTCCCCAGCAAACCCCTTCAGTAGGTTTTATAGCAGACTTCTGCCAGTGAAACAGCTTTCTCCTGCAACCCAGAATGCAGATTTCTAGCAATTTCAAAGGTCAACTTCTGATCAGTTCCACCAGCAGGACACCACAGCAACATTTTTACCATCCAGTGAATGACAGGCAGATATTCTACACCAGGGTCTGGGCTTCGGCCTTAGTAAGGGAGTGATACTTATGAGAGTTTTCTGTCCCAGGTCTCGAGTTAGTGGCTAGTTTATTATAATACATCTACAGCCATCTGATTTTTGACAAACCTTAGAAAAACAAGAAATGGGGAAAGGATTCCCTACTTAATAAATGGTGCTGGGAAAATTGGCTAGCCATAAGTAGAAAGCTGAAACTGGATCCTTTCCTTACTCCTTATACGAAAATTAATTCAAGATGGATTAGAGACTTAAATGTTAGACCTAATACCATAAAAACCCTAGAAGAATACCTAGGTAATACCATTCAGGATATAGGCATGGGCAAGGACTTCATGTTTAAAACACCAAAAGCAACGGCAACAAAAGCCAAAATTGACAAATGGGATCTAATTAAACTAAAGAGCTTCTGCACAGCAAAAGAAACTACCATCAGAGTGAACAGGCAACCTACAGAATGGGAGAAAATTTTTGCAATCTACTCATCTGACAAAGGGCTAATATCCAGAACCTACAAAGAACTCAAACAAATTTACAAGAAAAAAACAAACAACCCCATCAAAAAGTGGGCAAAAGATATGAACAGACACTTCTCAAAAGAAGACATGCATACAGCCTACAGACACATGAAAAAATGTTCATCATCACTGGCCATCAGAGAAATGCAAATCAAAACCACAATGAGATACCATCTCACACCATTTAGAATGGTGATCATTAAAAAGTCAGGAAACAACAGGTGCTGGAGAGGATGTGGAGAAATAGGGAAACTTTTACACTGTTGGTGGGATTGTAAACTAGTTCAACCATTATGGAAAACAGTATGGCGATTCCTCAAGGATCTAGAACTAGAAGTACCATATGATCCAGCCATCCTATTACTGGGTATATACCCAAAGGATTATAAATCATGCTGCTATAAAGACACATGCACACGTATGTTCATTGCAGCACTATTCACAATAGCAAAGACTTGGAATCAACCCAAAGGTCCATCAGTGACAGACTGGATTAAGAAAATGTGACACATATACACCATGGAATACTATGCAGCCATCAAGAAGGATGAGTTTGCCGGGTGCGGTGGCTCAAGCCTGTAATCCCAGCACTTTGGGAGGCCGAGACGGGCGGATCACGAGGTCAGGAGATCGAGACCATCCTGGCTAATATGGTGAAACCCCGTCTCTACTAAAAATACAAAAAACTAGCCGGGCGAGGCGGTGGGCGCCTGTAGTCCCAGCTACTCGGGAGGCTGAGGCAGGAGAATGGCGTAAACCCGGGAGGCGGAGCTTGCAGTGAGCTGAGATCCGGCCACTGCACTCCAGCCTGGGCGACAAAGCGAGACTCCGTCTAAAAAAAAAAAAAAAAAAAAGAAGGATGAGTTTGTGTCCTTTGTAGGGACATGGAAGAAGCTGGAAACCATCATTCTCAGCAAACTATCGCAAGAACAGAAAACCAAACACCACATGTTCTCACTCATAGGTGGGAACTGAACAATGAGATCACTTGGACTCGGGAAGGGGAACATCACACACCAGGGCCTATTATGGGGAGGGGGGAAGGGGGAGGGATTGCATTGGGAGTTATACCTGATGTAAATGACGAGTTAATGGGTGCTGACGAGTTGATGGGTGCAGCACACCAACATGGCACAAATATACATATGTAACAAACCTGCACATTATGCACATGTACCCTAGAACTTAAAGTATAATAATAATAAAATAATAATAATACATCATGTTAAATTACATCATCTCGTATTATATTTATCATGTCATAGTATAGTATAGTATAGTATAGTATAGTATAGTATAGTATAGTATAGTATAGTATAGTTATGGGCTAAATCTTGTTCCTCCATAATTCACATGTTGAATCTATAACTCGCAGTACTTCAGGATATGACGATATTTTGGAGACACGGCCTTTCGAGAGGTGATTAAGTTAAAGAAGGCCATTAGGGTGGGCCCTGATCCAATCTGATTGGTACCCTTTATAAGAAGAGGCAGTTTGGACATACAAAGAGACAGAGGGATTTGTACAGATGAAGTAAAGGCCATGTGAGAACATGGCCAGAAGGTGGCTATCTGCAAGCCAAGGGGAGAGGTCTCAGAAGAGATGAAGCCTGACAGCACCTTCATATTGAATATCTAGCCTCCAGAACTGTGAGGAAAAAAAAAAAACTGTTGTTTAAGCCACTTAGTCTGTGGTATTTTGTTATCTTAGCCATAGCAATCTAGTGCATATAGTATGTGCTATTATATCATATATCTGCTATTGCTGTGCTCATTAGAGTTCTTATGAGCCAATTGCTCCATAGTCCAATATCTTGTTATAATTTAATAATTTTCTATATTGTTCGTGCAAACTACTCTGTGACTTCTCTCCCTCTTTTTAACTTTAAGTTCAGGGTTACATGTGCAGGTTTCTTATATAGCTAAACTTGTGTCATGGGGTTAGATGTACAGATTATTTTATTTTACAGAATATACCTAGGTATTAAGCCTACTACCTTTTAGTTATTTTTCCTGATTCTCTCCCTCTTCCTACCCTGTACTCTCTGATAAGTCCTAGTATATGTTTTTCCCCTCTAAGCATCCCTGTGTTGTCATCATTAGCTCCCACTTATAAGGGAGAACAATGTGGTATGGGTTTTCTGTTCCTGCACTAGTTTACCAAGGATAATGGCCTCCAGCTTCATCCATGTTCCTGCAAAGGACATGATCTCACTTTTTTTTTTTTTTTCTTTTTTGGTTACATAGTGTTCCATGCTGTATATGAACCACATTGTCTTTATCCAGTCTACCATTGCTGGGCACTTAGGTTGATTCCATGTCTTTGCTATTGTGAATGGTGCTGCAATTAATGTATGCCTGCATGTTTCTTTATGATAGAATGATTTATATTCCATTGGATATATACCCAGTAATGAGATTACTGGATTCAATGGCAATCCTGTTTTTAGGTATCACTAGGACCACAGCACAAGAAAATTAGAAATCAAAAGTAGGAAAATCACTCAAAAGCATACAATTACATAGACATTGAATAACCTGCTCCTGAATTACTTTTGGGTAAATAATGAAATTAAGGCAAAAGTCAAGTTCTTCGAAACTAATAAGAACAAAGATATAACATACCAGAATCTCTGGGACACAGCTAAGGCAGTGTTAAGAGGCAAATTCACAGCACTAAATGCCCACATCATAAGTTAGAAAGATCTCAAATCAACAACCTTACATCACAACTAAAAGTACTACAGAAGCAAGAGCAACCCAACCCCAAAGCTAGCAGAAGACAAGAAATAACCAAAAGCAGAGCTGAACTAAGTGAGATAGAGATAGAAAAACCATTAAAAAAATCAATGAATCAAGAGATGGTATTTGGAAAAAAAAAATAATAAAATAGAGAGACTGATAGCTAGACTAATAAAGAGGAAAAGAGAGAAGATCCAAATAAATACAATTAGAAATGACAAAGGGGATATTATCACTGATCCCACAGAAATACAAATAATCATCAGACAATATTATGAAATCCTCTGTATATACAAACTAGGAAATCTAGAAAAAAATGGATAAATTCCTGGACACATACACCCTGACAAGTCTGAACCAAGAAAAAAATGAATCCCTGAACAGATCGATAACATTCTCTCTCTCAAGTGGACTCAGTTTGACACAATGTCTTGTCCTACAATTTGTCATTCCCTCTAAATCACTAATGCTCATACTAATATTTTCACTCTAGAAAGTAAAATATTTTCAATATTCCTAAATTTTTTTCCTTTTTTTTTTTTTTTTGAGACGCAGTCTTGCTCTGTCGCCCAGGCTGGAGTGCAGTGGCCGGATCTCAGCTCATTGCAAGCTCCGCCTCCCGGGTTTATGCCATTCTCCTGCCTCAGCCTCCCGAGTAGCTGGGACTACGGGCGCCCGCCACCTCACCCGGCTAGTTTTTTGTATTTTTTAGTAGAGACGGGGTTTCACCGTGTTAACCAGGACGGTCTCAATCTCCTGACCTCGTGATCCGCCCGTCTCGGCCTCCCAAAGTGCTGGTATTACAGACTTGAGCCACCGCGCCCGGCCTCTTTTTTTTTTTTTTTTTTAGACGGAGTCTCACTCTTTCACCCAGGCTAGAGTGCAGTGATGTGATCTTGGCTCACCGCAACCTCCACCTCCCAGGTGCAAGCAATTCTCCTGCCTCAGTCTCCCAAGTAGCTGGGATTACATACAGGCATTCGACACCACGCCCAGTTAATTTTTGTATTTTCAGTAGAGACGAGCTTTCACCATGTTGACCAGGCTGGTCTTGAACCCTTGACCTCAGTTGATCCACCCATCTTGGCCTCCCAAAGTGCTGGGATTACAGGCGTGAGCCACTGTGTCCAGACTGTAAATTCTGGAAATTTTTTTTCACAACCATAATGAGACTCTTCGACATTTGTGAAAACTTTTCTTAGTATCACCAGGTATCACACTTTTACTGTTCACATAGCCCAAAGATTTTTCATTTTCACATATGTATCTTTACCACGATTTTTATTTTATTCCAAAAATATCTACTTTTTCATTTGAAAAAGATCTAGTTTACATTTTTCAATCTTGTCTCTCCAAATCATTAAAGATATTATCAAATACCTTGATGAAACTAAAGTCAATCATATCTATAACATATATCTTAAGAAGTTAGGTTTTAGAATCTTACTGTTGCCAACCAATAATGACCAACCATTCATTATTCCAATTATTGCCCTGAGTATTCTAGATAAAAATGTATATAAGATATAGATAATGCATAAAGTTGTCATTATAACTAATATGTAAATAAATTATTATGATACAAGTGAGAACAGTGCTGTAATTAAAGTATGAATTTTCTTGAGAGCAAAGATTATTTCATATTGATGTCATCTGATAAGAGGAGCCTTACAGCAGAGGTAGCATATGAATTAACTCAAACTTCAAGTAATATTTCACCATACTGGAAAATTTTAAGCAAAGGAACATTAGCAAATAAACAATATAAAAAATATGGATAATTCATGTATTAGCAAAGAAACAGTATAAGTAGAGCAATCTCTTCACTGACAATGTAGAAGAAAATTTACCTCCAAATAAAATACATAACATATGTGAATATAGGTACTTTGTTCTATCAATATTACAGTACAAAAGATTTCATCAAGCTTTGTACATATTAAATTACATGTAAGAGTGTGATCTCAGCAAAGTAACCACATTGTTAAGTCCGTAAGGGAATACAGAATAGGTATGAAAAAGATTTTTGGTCCTGACAAAAACTCCTTCAACTTGTTTAGGAAATCAGTTTCCTAGGCCCCAGGAATCTAATACATAGCATTTGTATCTATACCACAATTCCTTCAAACCTTCTTTGTTTTGTTTACTTATTTTATTTTTTGTTTGTTTTAGTTGACAAAATTTAATAAAGCATCTCAATGCCACATGAACTCTAGCTAGTGTTATAATTATAACTGTTAACCGGATAACATGACCCTTATGAAGTTTGTAATTCAGAAGAAAAGAAAGTCATTTAACAAGCAATAAAAACATATTTGTGCTACTAGTAAATACCGATTATTAAGAAGTATATTAAATCTTACTTTCTTAATTCCTTTTCTTCCTTAGAATAATTTTGTTCCAAAGTCCAGAAGTCATTAAACAATTGTTGAATTCTACTTCTAGCCAATATGTAATATGGGAAACTGATCCATTGTAGTGCAGAATTTACCATCTTCTATATTTTGCTGATTTCATTTCTGTGTTGTTAATACATTTCTCTGAATAGAATAAATTTCTTGGAATAGAAGATATATCTAGAGGCTATTCATTTCTTTACTTATTTATTTGCAGATTATTTCATAGATGGTATTGAGTACTTCCTACTGCATCATATTCAAGGGCCCACAAGGTCTTGCTGTTTCTTTCTAAATTACGTTATGGTTGATCAGTATGCTTAAGTGTGAAGTTCCCCATAAGCTTTTCATAAAAAGATTTTCTCAGTCATTGGTAATTATTGTCTAGATTCATCATTTCATTAGGGAAGATAAAATTGTGATATTCTATTATTTTTCATCTTGTATTAGCTGACATTTTATTTAATACTTTTGCATTGTTCATAATTTGATTACTCTCAGGTACTGCTCTATAGAAAGATAGAATAAACATTTCACTTTTTTTCTTTATTTATTACTATTCAGAATAACATGTTAGTCCCCTGGCAGTCTCTAAGAGAAACTAATGAAGGTTATTTTAATATCAAAATCACAGTAGATTTCAACTATGTTTCAGTCAACTACCATTATTTTTATTTTTATGCTCAAATTGTCTGTCTTTTGGCTGGAGTAACCCCTTAGAATTGACTTCAACATTTCTGATATGATTTCAGGAATCTTTGACTGTTTCTTCACTATCTGATGCAACAACATTGATGGTCTAGTCTCATCTTGAACATATTTTGTCTTAGACCAGGAATCAGTCATTTCCCTAAATATTCCTGGTTCCTTTTGGGAAAAAAATAACATTTAGAGACCACAATCTAAATCTGTGGGCTTATGCCATTCGGTTTGTAATGCCTTTAGGTCTTTACATTGATTTAAAATAGGAAATACTATTTAAAAATACATTAAAAATACTGATTTTCAATTCAAATTAGTAGTACAGGGTTTTTACATAAGGTCTCGATTTCATATTTGTCTTTTTTTTCTGGAATTCTTAGTTCTTAATGACTAACGTAAATTCTAATTTTCTCTGTCACTGTATAATAGTTTCAGAATCACAATACCATTGTTATTACCGACAATACGATTACTAAGAACAAGTTAAGGCTTCTTTATAGTCCTTTCATATTCCTCTGGATTAATCATTTGAATCATTTCTTGTCGTGTAGTTAAGTTGCCACTCACAGAGGAACATTTTAAATACATTTTTGTTATTATTTCATTGATTATTTAAATATACACACACGGGCCTCCTTCTTTCTCAGATAAAAGTTTGCATACACTACACATGATTCTGCCTTGTTTGCTCTTGTTTGTTTGTTTCTTTCTTTTGCTAAACTGTGTATCTTGGAATTCAATTCATAATAGCTTACATGGATTTTCCTTGTTCCTTTTTATAGCTTTTCCATCGTTCACAATAGCTCATTCAAGCAGTCATATATTGGTGGTCTCTGGGGTAAAATATTTATTTTCAATAAATACAATATCTGACAAGAGCCATTTCATTGTTAAGCATCTCCTTCTCCCTTCGTTACCTGATTGTTTATCATTAACCTGTTTTATTAAAATTGTTTCCTTTATTGAACATGTTTCAGACTCTTATAATTACCTCTAGATATCCTTCCCTGAACCCCTTCTTGTACTGTCATGATATTTTGTGTATAAACCATTGTATGCAATTCACCACACTCCAGTATACGAACTATTCTGCTCTGTTTCTGCCAATATAGTATGAGGATTTAGTGGTTAAAATCCTTGTCTTCCTATCCTCACTAGCAAGATGGGTGCCAGTGATAATTGTTGAACAGATGAATTGAAAGCAAATACTTTTAAAATAATTTATATCCTCTGAAAAAAATTGAACTCATAGAAGCAGAGAACAAAATGCTGGTTACCAGAGGCTAAGGATTTGGGAAACTTGGGAGATGCCGGTGACAGGATACAAAATTCAAGTGAGGAATAATAAGTTTAAGAGATCTATTGGACATCAAGATGGGTATAGTTAATAACAAATATTACATAGAGGCATATCGTATTTTACTCCATTTTGCTTTATTTCACTTCTGAGATACTGTCTTTTTTTTTTTTAATCAAATTGAACGTTCATGACAACTTTGCTTCTAGCCAGTCTATTGATGTCAATTTTCCAACAGCATGTGCTCGCTTTGTTAGCATATGTCAGCAATAAGTATTTTTAATTCAGGTATATACACTTTTAAGATATAATGCTATTGTACACTTAATATATTACAGTATAGTATAAACATAACTTTTATACAATTAGGAAACCAAAACATTCGTGACTCCCTTTATTGTAATATTAGCTTTATTTTTGTGATCTGCAATTGAACCTGTGATATCTCTGATGTGTGATTATACTTGAAAATTGGTAAGAAATTAGATTTTTAAGAGTTCTTACTACAAAACAAAATAAGTGTATGAGGTAATGCATATGTTGATTAGCTTATTTTGCCATTCCACAGTGTAAATACATCAAAGCATCATGTTGTACACCATAAATACAAATAACTTTATTTGTTAATATAAAAATTAGAGAAATAAAAATACTTCTTACCCCACATTAAATGGATGTTCAAATCAACATCTTGAAATTTCATGACAGAGGGAACCATTGTTAAATTTGCAATAAACTCTTTATAAAGACACTAAGCCACATTTGTGCATTCTCACAATACTTAATATTTTATCTAGCATTCTCAGCATCTAACTCTACCCATGTGAAACAGAAAGTTCCTTTTAGTAATTAAGATGAAATTCCACATAAAATATTAGTCAGTAACATGTGCTTGGTTAGCCTAAGGCTTTATCCTCTTGCTGTTATCAGAGAATGAGTGTCAAATCCCTTCCAGCAATAAATTTAAAAAAGAAAGAAGAGGTTTCCAGGTATTACCTCTAACCCATGTCATGGTTTGGATTTGAATCTCTTAGCGTTTAGGTCAACACAACACTTTTCTCAACCCATCTCACTCACCTGCAAATGTTTCTCTATTACTTACATGGTCCATGGCACAAGCCTACGAAATTTCCCAATTAAAGGATTTTTTATCCCACTTTGAAAATTTTCTGAATCTTCTCAAACACGTTTTAAATGGTTTTCATAGTCCTCGGTGCCTCATAGGGACATTTTAAATTAACTTTTCAGCACTCTGAAGCTGAAAAAAATACAACATATAGGATCCTATAACTTCCTCACCTCATGCTCACCAAAACCAACATAATAAATAAGATCTCATATATTGCTCTTTTAAAAAAACTGTTTTATTGAGGTATAATTGATACATTTAAAAACTGTGCATATTTAATGCATTACTCTGATGAGTTTAGACATAACCATTTACCTGTGATGCCATCATGACAAAGTAATAAATACACATATCACCTCCAAAACTTTCCTCATGCACCTGTGGGAGTTTGTTTGTTCTATTTTGTTTGTTTGTGTGTTTGGGCTGATTTCTGTGGTAAGAACACTTAACACAAGATCTACACTCAAAATTTTTGAATGCACAATGCAATATTGTTAAGATAGGTGCAATGTTGTAAAGCAGATATATAGAACTTGTTCATCTTGCATAACTGAAACACTATATTTATTGAACATCAATTCTCCATTTCCCCCTTTCCTCAGCCCTGGAAACCACCATTCTACTCTACTCATTTGTGCTGTGCCTGGCTTATTCACTTAGTATACTCTCCTTCAGCTTCATTCATGTCATTGCATATGGCAGGATTTCGTACTTTTAAAAATCTAAATAGTATTCCACTGTATGTATATACTACATTGAATGTATATACTCCATGTTCTCAATTTAGCATAAGCCATTCATTTCCTGTATGAAAATCACTTATCAGATAAGATTATTTTTATTCTGTCTAAATGAATATCTCAATCTCTAATAGTCATATTTCCTTCTTATTAAGCAATATGACTCTGATTGCAAATACACAAAGATTTGTAAATATACTGTACATCATTACAACACACATTAAATGTGCTCAAAGTGCCAAGGATTAACATGCACTTTTTTCATTCTTAAATATAGTGTTGTGTGTGTCTTGAGCTACCCACCAGCACAACATTACCAATCTACTGGCCACCCTCTTGCCAAAATGTGTTTTTTAAATAAAATTAAATAGACAGCTAAATACACATTATAGTGTTTAATCACAAAGACATAATGAAGTCAGTGTCATTAACAGAGAAATATAAATTGTATACATAAAATATATGTTGTGCGAGTTTCACTAGAATTGCTTTCAAAATTATCACCAATGTTAAATAAAGTAATTTAAAATTAACTGTTAGGAGAAACACCGATTATAATTCCTGTTATTAGAAATAGTAGTATTACTAAATTGTTTAAAAATCATTCAAAAATATAAAACATTTTTCTCCAAAAGAGATGTGAAATTTCAATATAAGTCCCAGCACATAGATAAATGTATTGAATAATTCTTCTAAGCTAGCAGTTTAACTTTTTAAAAAGGCAGTAGCTGTACAGATTATAAGATATTTAAAATATATTAATGTATGTACTTTCCATTTAGTTCAGCAGGTAACTTATGCTAAGGATTTAACAGAATAAAAATGTAGACCACTTTAATATAACTTTTTTAAAACCCTAGACTTCTAAAAATCACTTTTGCTTTACTTTGTTGTTATTTTTATCTCTATCATACATAGTCTGATTCGTACTCCAATAACATTACCTACAAGTTTATCTCCTTATGATTCTCTTCACCATATTTCTCTTCGTCAAAATTTTAGTGGGATGTTGCATAATAATTTATTGAGAAAATAAAGTATCTTTGATAAAAAACATGTTCACAAATTACATTACATGGGTAAAATTGTTGAAAATATATAAGAGCCTTTTTAATCCTACCATGCATTTATATCTATGCATTTCATGAACCTGATTTCAATGAATGTTTATAATGCATATGGAGAAGAACTTGACAGCTCTTCTAAATTTTATAGAAAAATTACAATTATGATTTATGGACACACGGTATACATTTAACCATTGAAACCACAATCACCACTATTAGATACAAAAGTGTTTTGCAGAATATAGACAAAGTAGGAAAAGAAACGTATTTCCTCCAAGTGAAAATGAGAATGTTAAAAAAAAAAAACATAAAATGAAACATAAAAATATTGATGATACTGACCTCTGATATGTCAAGCAACAAAATTAAGTTCTCTTTCAGCATTTAAATTGAGAGTGGAGGGTTATGAATACAAGTCAAAAGAAAATTTGGCTTTTTACCCTTTTATCCAGCCTTTTCACTTTACACTCTCTCTATATATATATCCAGAAATCTGAGGCTGCCTAACCTCTAGGCACACAGGTATACATTACCCCAAATGTATAAAACTGGCATTCAGCTTCTAACAACATGAAGCTATTCCTTGGTTTCACTCAAGGAGGAAAGGCTTGCCCCCTTCCCATTTCAATCTTTTCTTGACCCTTCCTTTGTTTTTCCACTAGGATTCCACTTGAGTTCATTAGGTAAATAACCAATTACTGTGGTAGATATCTGAGTCAGCCAGAGTCCATACTATAAGTGGGTAATTCAAGAAAAGACTATTTACAAAGATGTGGGCCAGGATCCAAGAAACCAACACAATAACTAGTATCTAGCAAGAAAAGGAGAACCCTATCTATCCCTCCTGAGCCTGAGTATGCAAGAGTAGGGGTGCTTGCTAGAGGCCCATGAGGGTGGCTGTATAAAGAGGGACACTTGACAGAGACTGTGACTTTCAGCAGAGAGGCAGAGCTCACCCACAGCACACTATCAGGGAAGCAACATGAGGAACAAACACCACACCTCAACCTTACTCTCCTCTCAGATTCCAATCCATAAACGTTTCACTTTGGCAAAACCGACTTTATGCAATCCAATCAGATCCCTTCCTATCCAATATAAAGGAGAGGGTACAAAGTGTTCCATAGGGACACATGAAAGGCATGTAGCATGATACTCTCGTTTAAAATTTAAATACAGAATTAAAAATTAGATAGTAATAAAGAAAGGTTACTTGGCTATACGCATGTTTGTTATGATTTGTAACAGAAATGTAAGATTCTCTGTCTCTCCTGATTGATTATTCTCCAAATACTTATCACCGTTTACCGTATAATCTAATTTACTTATTTACTTTGTTAATGTCTTTTTGCCCTCACTGCAATGTGAGTTCTATCAGGGCATAGATATTTTTGTTTTGTTCACTACTATATTCCCAGCATTCAGGATTCTGCTTGACTCCTAGTAGATACTGAAATACTTTTGAATGAATGAATTGGAGAATATGAAAACAATATAATGCAAAAATTATAATGTAATAAAAGCCAAAATGTATGAAAGTAAATTTATGTCATATGAATAATGCACATATAGAAGGCCATTTGGGGTTTTCATTCATGTTAATAAACTATATTTTAGAAGGCATGAAAACTAAGAGGTTTTTCTACATTTGGATTTCCCCTCAAAATTTAATTTTGCATGCAGAAGAAAATTGGCAGGAACATGACATATAAAGTAGCAATAAACTCAGCTCTTTTAAGTGTCAACTATTACCCATTCATTTTGTATTATTTAATCATGCCTTGGCTTTAAGTATGAGAAATAATAACATATTTTCTAGCTTGGGTAAAGCTAGTACTCTTTTCCAATGAGTTAAATTACTATACTTGTTTATAAATTAAAGAGATTTGCAGGCAAATCTACAGATAAGTCTAGAAACCTCAAAATAAAAAAAAGTGCTACAATAAGTGCATTAAAATAAAATGTGTGGCATGGTATCTTATCACTTTAATTGTATCTTTTGTTATCTAACAAATGGCTGGAAAGACAAAGGAGGCAAAGACTGTGAGGCTTCATCTAAGATCTCAGGAATCAGAGCAATTCTGCCATTTGCCAGCTATTTGGCCTTAAGAGTCGTTTGACTGTCTCTATACCTCTGTTGCACTATACAGTGAGATTAATAGCATCTATTTCTCTCGGTGTGCAGAATATAAGGGATAACATATGTAAACCATGTTGGCTCGCGTTGTCATTACTCTGTTTTACGAAGGCATTTTCTGGTTCCATAAGCTTTTGAGACCCTTTCCTTGTCTAGTAATCACAAACAAATAGTACACATCTTTGAATTCTTAAATAGCTAGCACCAAGTTAAAATCAAACAGTACTAATCCATAATCTCACATGCAGTCTGCCATATTCCCAAGGAACAAGTTAGAGTTAATGTAGTAAGAACTATTTTTAAGGTCATCTCCAACTACAACATCTAGGCTCTACATATTGAAAGGCTGAGTTACATAAAGTATAGCAATTAAGACAGTCTTATCTTTATGCTCTTTCTTCCCTGAAAATCCATCTTCATTCTCTTTCTTCCCTGAAAATCCAAGATGTCATAGTCAAAGGATAGCATGGATTGGTTTTCTGTTTATTATTTCTTAGTAACATTTTATTATACTTAGTAGGTCTTCTGTTGTTTTCCTCTTTCAAGAAATGTGGGGTTAAGTCCATGCAATTAGACTTCCTCAGAACTCTTGGTTAATCCACCATGGTGCAATATAGATATTTATATCTGGCTATGGGTTTAGACCATATATATAGGTCTTTTGATTTTTATACTCTTGCCTTTTTGGTGGGGGAGCTATCTGGTTTATTCACAATTCCCTGCATGTACTCTTCTGTATTTACATAGAGATAAAATATATACAGAAAATTATGAACAGATGTGTGCCTAATATAACATGGAATCATTTGATAAATATTTATTGAGTATCTAGCATATAAGCCAGAAACTATGTTAGATCTTTGGGATAAATCAATAAACAAAATTCACAAAAATCTCTGCCTGCATAAAAATTATAACCTAGTAAAAGTAGGACAACTGTTCATCTCTACAGAAGAATACATATGTATCTTATACAGAGATCTAACACACCAATATATATCAAAGGAATGATTTATTTAAGAAAAGCTTTCTTTCCATATTTATTTAAATACATAATATTATTCAAATATTGGACACGCCTGGGTAGAATTAGGTCCTAAAACTCTAGGTAGGGCAGAGATTCCTCATCAAAGTGAATAAAATCTGTGGCACTGTTTTACTGAATGAATTGTAGCCAAAAATCTTTGAAAAGGAACAAGGAAAGAAGAAAAAGTAGAAACAAAAGAACAAAGTGCAGAAGAGGAATTTCAAATTAAACATGGATGCAAAAATCAAAAACATTTAGGAACTAGATCAGAGCAGAAGCATCTCTGTAAAAATAGCTAAGCATTTGGAGTAATTACCAAACATATCTTTATATATTGTGCACTTTAAAATCCGGTGGGACAAGGGTGGGTTAAATTAAAAAAGGTTTTTGTATAGATGCACAGAATTTACTAGGACTCTCTCTTCCATTAAATGATATTAGTCATATCTGCATACAGCATATCAGAACCAGAGCTGAAAGGCTCTTTAGCCTAGTATATTCATCAGTTATTTCATCTTTAGTAAACAAGGTGCTACATATATCCATTGCTTAAATGGTTGTATACATAGCTGATTAATCACAGCTATGTTTAAACTTAAACTTCTACCAGATATCATGATAATAGAATTTCTGAAAATATAGCCCTTATAAATTATAAATTACATGCTATCTTTCATCTTTGCTTATTTCCAAATGTTTTCATACCATCAGGACATTATGGTTTTGAAAAATACATAGTTTTTTTTTTTAAATAAATAACTAAAGGAGAGTGCCTATTCACAAAACAAAGGAAACCAAAACTGTAATGAAATGAGTCACTTTTGTTTCACCAACACTACCAAGAACCAGGAAGAATAGTTTCACCATGACAGAACTGATATCATTTTAAGCTTAAGAAAGTTGAATGTAGGCCGGGCGCGGTGGCTCAAGCCTGTAATCCCAGTACTTTGGGAGGCCGAGACGGGCGGATCACGAGGTCAGGAGATCGAGACCATCCTGGCTAACACGGTGAAACCCCGTCTCTACTAAAAATACAAGAAAATTAGCCGGGCGAGGTGGCGGGCGCCTGTAGTCCCAGCTACTCGGGAGGCTGAGGCAGGAGAATGGCGTGAACCCGGGAGGCGGAGCTTGCAGTGAGCCGAGATGGCGCTACTGCACTCCAGCCTGGGGCACAGAGCAAGACTCCGTCTCAAAAAAAAAAAAAAAAAAAAAGAAAGTTGAATGTAAATATTACACTATAAAAGTTCTTTATTTATTGAGAAAAAATAGGAGAACTTTGCATGTTATAAATCTGAAGCTAAACATGAACAAACATAGCTAACCTTTCAAAAACAATTGTCTCTCCTAAGGGTTTGGTTCTGCCTCTGTGATCATATAATTTTCATGTTGTTTTATGCATTCCCTATGGCTGAATCAACTACAATATCATTACATATTAAAATTTCAACACAGAAATGCACATTTAAATTCTGTGCTTGATATAAAAGTCATGAAGAGACTGGAGGCAAGTTGGAGAAACAACATAGTTTAATAAAGAGATCAATATAGCTGAGCAGACACATCACAATCCTAATCTCCAAGGCTTCCCACACACATGCATGCACACATACACAAATCTGGAAAATAAAACAACACAACATATATCTTTCAGAATCCTTTTAGAGCAAGAGTAGACCTCCTAATAGAACAATAAAAGCATCACTATTATCCATCCTAATTTTGAAATAGTTTTAACCTGGGTCACATATTTTTAGCAAAACCACCTCTAACCTTTGAAAGTAGGATATGTACCATATATAAATTGATACCAAAAAATTCTTATCATTAATTTGCAGATGTATGTAAATATATAATAAAATAAAACATTTTCGTCGAATGTGGTGGCTCACGCCTGTAATCCCAGCACTTTGGTAGACTGAGGCAGGGAGATCACCTGAGGTTAGGAGTTCCAGACAAGCCTGGACAACAAGGTGAAACCTCGCCTCCACTAAAAAGACAAAAATTAGTCAGGCGTGGTGGTGGATGCCTGTAATTCCAGCCACTAAGGAGGCTGAAGCAGGAGAATCTCTTGAGCCCAGGAAGTGGAGGTTGCAGTGCCAAGATCGTGCCACTGTTAATCCAGCCCGGGTGACAGAGGGAGACCCTTAGAAAAAAGAAGAGGCCGGGAGCGGTGGCTTAGGCTTGCAATCCCAGCACTTTAGGAGGCCGAGATGGGTGGATCACGAGGTCAGGAGATCCAGACCGTCCTGGCTAACACGGTGAAACCCCGTCTCTACTAAAAAATACAAAAAACTAGCCGGGCGAGGTGGCGGGCGCCTGTAGTCCCAGCTACTCGGGAGATTGAGGCAGGAGAACGGCGTAAACCCGGGAGGCGGAGCTTGCAGTGACCTGAGTATTTATTATAACTATGTCTACATATTCACGCATATAAAAATTTACTCTTTTCTCAGAAATTATGCAGGAAATTATTTTTTAAACAGCTTCTCTGCTCAAAAATAAATATGGGTCCAAATTAGGAGTGCCTCACTTCTTCAGCAATCAAATCATTTTAGAAAACATTTCTATTTAACACAAACATTTTAACTTAATCTCTAAACATATATCTTGTGTATTAAAAGGGGAAGTATTTCCTTTTGGATCTTCTATAAGTGCAAAAGATTTAAATATAACAAAGAGTAGAATGGATTTCATTTGTTTAGTCTTTTGAAAAGCTACTGCTACTTACATGTTTGCATTAATCCAAAGCAATTTTTTGCTCATTTTCACTTCTCCAAAAAAAGCATTCTGTAGCTGGGAAAGTAGTGTCCTAATGCCATCTGGAACATCTTGACATCTTGAGTACTAAGTAAACAGGTAATGAGGTTAAGCACAGGAGGAGGACAAAGATATTAAAAAAAAATGTCTCTGGCATATTTAGATTACACCAAAAATGACTAAAGACAGTTAAGAATTTTATGTTCAAGCACTGTAAAATCGGTTCTTTTGCAGGGATTTTAAATAATTTGACAGTGTTTCCTCAAATCTTGCAAAAATCAAAAATTTTTTTAGTCAGCAATGTTTTGTTTAAAAAGCACTCAAAACAGGTATCACCATATATTTATATGTCTTGAGTAAGTCTTTATAGTATGATTATAGATACCATAAGTATGAATTTTCCTAAGTACATAAATGGAAAAACAATAAAATAAAATTAAAAATTACCTATAAAGATGCTCATGGGAAGCTTTATAATATCAAAAAAGTGAAACAATATGTATATATAATAATACGAATGGGTTAAATTCTCCTTGGATAGTTTACATGTAAGATGCAAAAGTCTTGAAAACTATGTGACATAATGTAAAGAAAAAAATACCATATAATCTTCATCAAGAAGAGTATCTCAACTGCTTCACTTTCACCTCACAGACACAACATACTAGGATGATCTAAGGTGTTTAAAACTGCATTTTATTTATATGCTCTGTAAAATTTCAACTGTTCGATAATTAATTTATATTATTCTAAAATGTTATTTAAAAACAAAAAGGGAACATTTGGTATTACAGCCCCCAGGTACCAAGAGCTTATTTTTCATATTCAGAATAAGTGGTTCTTTCAAATTGCAACAGCTATGGGAAACTTGGGTATTTGAAAAATTCACCTATTAAGAATATAGTGACTATTTTAAATGTTTTATTTTCAGGTGTACTTCTACATTCTATTGGACATATTTTAAAGCAACTCTTAAAAAACAATAAACACTTATTTATCTCAGTTTTTCACATCAAAGGATATAAGTTCCTCTTTTGAGGGGGAAAAATGTTTTATTTCTGACAAAAATTATCCAGAGCCAAGTTTGAAAAATAGTAGCTAAGAAGCTAAAATATTTAAATGAATAACTATGTTACAGTCTCTGAAAAATAATAATTTTATTTTTACAACTGTTCTTATGTCAGATCACTATAAAAATAAAAATGTAA